>NC_052148.1:147816301-150216301 GCF_902713615.1 Scyliorhinus canicula | reverse complement strand
CTGTGCCATGTGCCACCCGATTCTTACCAATTTTTACAGATGCACCATAGAAAGCATTCTATCTGGCTAATCACAGCCTGGAAAGGCAAATGCTTGGCCCAAGACTGTAAGAAACTACAGAGTTGTGAACACAGCCCAGTCCATCACACAAACCCACCTCCCAACCATTGACTGTCTACACCTCCGGTTGTCTACACCTCCTGTTGCATTGGGAAAGCGGGCAGCATAATCAAAGACCTCCAACCTGGGTTATTCTCTCTTCCAACTTCTACCATCAGGCAGGAGATACAAAAGTATGAGAACAAGCACTGGCAGCACAGTTAGCACTGCTGCTTCACAGCACCAGGGTCCCAGATTCGATTCGTGCTTGCGTCACTGTCTGTGGTGGTGGCACTGGATGCAGAGAAAGCATTTGGTCGGGTAGAGTGAGGTTACTTGATGGCGGTATTGGAGAGGTTTGGAATTGGACCGAGGTTTGTGGCATAGGTGCGGCTGTTGTACAAGGAACCGATGGCAACTGTTCGCAATATGAACTCGGCGTACCTTGCACTGCACCAGGGTACGAGGCGGGGTGCCCTATGCCCCCACGCCTCCCTTGCTTGCATTGGCTATAAGGCCCTTCGCCATCACATTAAGGAACCTGGGGAAGAACCCGCTCGGGAGTGTTCTTGTCAACTGTGCCCTGTGCGCCACCTTCAGCTACATTAGGCTCAGCCCTGCACATGACGAAGTTTGCCCTGTGCAGTACCTCAATCCAGAGTCCTCCCTCTATCTCCATGCTGAGTTCTTCCTCTAATTTTTCCCTTGCCTCGTCCAGTGGTGACTTTCCTCCAGCAGTCGTCCTTATATGTCAGCACAGCTACTGTCCCTTAACCGTAAATATATAAAGTTCATATATTATGTAACATAATATATTGTACAAATATTTTTTTTTTTCTAAATGTTTTATTGGGTTTTATTGAGCAAGGTATAATTACTGTTATATACACAGAATAAGAAACACACACACACACACTTAGAGGAGAAGGGCGCACCCCAACATAAAAAAAAATACAATAACATATGAAATGGAATAACTGGTGGGGTATTGTGCACAAGCTCGACAGCGGCATCTCTGTACATCTGGCAAAATTACCCACCCTACATAAGTAGGCAACTACCTGCGGGGGGGGCGGGGACTGGGGGGGGGGGGGGGGGGGGGGGGGGCAAGCATACCTTTGGGTGCCGGGGAGAAAATCACAGCGTGCAATATTTGGCTGTGCTGTGTGCTGCTGTCGCCCGCCCTTCCCGGACGGGTCTCGTTGCTGTCCCACGCTCGCCCCTGCTTCTGCCGCTCCTCCCGTCCTCCATCTCCAGTTTCCTCGTTCCCCGCTCCTGGAGATGTCATGCACGTTTTGGCATCCCGTGTCCTCCCTCCGGCTCCCACTTCCCTGCCCCCCCCCCCTCCACGGTTCGCCTCCCTCCCCCCAGGTTTAGCTGTCTCCCCCCCTCCCCCCTCCCAGTCCATCTCTCCCCTCCATGCTACCTTCCCCCGACTCCCGACCATTTTCCCCTGATTCTTGGCCACCCGGCTATTCTTCCTCTTGTTCATTGGCCACAAACAGGTCCCGGAACAGTTGCATGAATGGCTCCCACGTTCTGTGGAAGCCGTCGTATATTGTACAAATATAAAAACTGTGCTTTAATCTACTTCATAAAAATGTTATTTCATCTCTTTATCCAAGTTGCAGTCAAGCTTTCCATATTCCCCAGTGACGGGCACTCAGTGAAGCCCTCACCTCCTGCTTCTTAGCCCAGGAGGGCTGAGCATATGCTGTGCTGTAGTTTGCACTCTATAAAGTTGGGGACCATTAATCCGGGCGGGTCATTGGCAGAAGCTGAGCTCTACCAAACTCTGGTACTGCTAGAGCTGCTGGACAACCAGATACCTGTGGAAATTCCACTCTGTCTTTTTAGCCAGCCTGCAATGCATTATGACTGCAGCTTTTTTGTTTTAGGCACATTGGCAACTAGCAAACTCTTTTCCGGGGGGGGGGGGGGGGGTTATTGAAAATCCTCCAGGTTCAACACATCGTCTTTTTTGCAAATCTATGCTGGCTGTCTTTTCATCAAGTTATGCTTTACATATGGCTATGGGATGTTGCAAGATCATTGAACAAATATCTCAACAACATTTTGCTGTGCTATGAAGTGAAATCTCAATTACCTATTATAGTGGATGAGAATCACTGGTGGCTATTGGAAATTGGCAGGTAGTCGAGGCTACCCAGGAAGGAGGACTATATTGTTCAGATGTGGAGGGCATCAAGAGAGAAAAAAAATACTAATCAGCTGTTTCTTAGCAGCAGCTTCTGTAAGGATTTGTTTAATGCTGTTTCTTTTCAAATCTTTTAGCATCCTGAGAAAACTCAATAAAAAGATTTAAAAGTAAAACAGAACAACAGGAGACCTGTATACAAATGAAAGATACTCAACAGATGAATAATCGATATTTTTCTGTTGCAGCTTCCAGTAGTGCAGTCCACTGGTCACCCCAAGCATGTAAAAGTTCACAGATAAGTGAGCACATGAAAAATGACTACACAGTTAATCAAGGATTGTACTAAAGCTCATATCAGAAGGGCATCATTGCCATCAGCAAAAGCTCTGATTCTTCTGCGGTAGCTTCCTGATTATTTTCCGTTACCATCATGGTAGTGGAAAATTCCGGAGTACAAGAACAGCATTATCCTTTCCACCTATTTCCAATTAATAGAGAAATGGCCACTTGTCATCTATTCTGTGTGCCTGGAGGATTAGGTGTAAATATTGCAGAACTCAGATCAGCACCTAAAGCGAGACTACAAAAATCACTGTAAATGTGAAAGAAACTACAGCCTTGTCGTGAGCTATACACACTTGCATGGTATTTTCAGAGGAGGCACCATGTGACTGTACAAATGATACAGGCTTGTTTTTCCAGCACTCCGCTTTCAAAATAGCAATGCGGTCCTCTTGAACCAAACCTGTTCTCTGGATGTACCAAACTGAGGAGTATCTAACTATCCTTACCTTGTCATATTTCTCAACAGAGCCAGATTTCTTTTCATCGCGACTTCCTACCTCCAATTTCTCTGGAGGTTTCCAAACTAGGATCTGTTATTAATATGTTTGGGAATCAATTCATAATCACCTGCCACATCTGCTGCGGCTTTTTATCCCTTTTTACAAACGTTATGTTCTTCCTGGTGAGACCTAGTCCTGAATCACTTCTCTAATGCTCAAGATCTTTTCAACCTGCATCAATCTAGGCTACATATCGAGCATCATTACCTTCTCTCTAATCAATTCCACATACGTCTGGCCATGTTACATTCGCAAATTTCTGCCTACAGGCCTCTAGTACCAACTTAGTGCAGCAGTCTTTAAAAGAGTGCTCTTCTTTCAGAGATGAGTACACTCCCAAAGCTTCGCTGATGAAAATATGTAAGAGCAGAGTTCAAAATTGTTCAGGTCATTTCAGATACATGGCGATTTGCTTGAATCTCACAAAGCATGTGTCTACTCCCGCCTCAATAAATTTAGGCATCAATTGAATATTCTTCAACAAATCAAATTTGAGGGGAATGTGCTCTGGGTTATCTTTAACTTACACTGTCAAAACATGTATATGTACATTGTGCTTCTTGCTGCCAATTCTGTCTTTTTCTTTACTTCTTTCCTCTCTTTCGAATTCATACAACAACTCTGCACACAATGGCACCAGATACCATCATAACCTTGACAGAACTCGGCAATTTAAACAGTGGTACTGATCCAGGGAACCGCAAATAATTTGCGAATCTTATACGCAATCTGTTATTAAAGTCCATAATATTCTTTCATTAAATTACCATGTTTTCAGAAATCTATTAAAGTCTGGTCATAGACTTTTAACAGTTAATTTTTCTTGTAGATTTCATCCAGAAACTTTAGTAGAAGGTTTATACCTTCATCACTATCTAACTGATGGGATTCTCTCTCAAAACCCTTTATTTCTAATTTTATATCTTTTTGGAAGCAGCACCGAGGCCATAACCTATTTCCTTCTTTGATAGGGATGGATAGAGTTGCAACCACATCCATATATCCATTTCCTTCTTCTGATAGACATGTGTGGTTCAGTTTTCAAGATCAGACGGTAATCATACCCCAAAAACTCTCACTCTTTTGTCAGTCACACATAGGAGTGTAGTTTTCCGTTTGAAAACCTTGTCCTTTTATTCCAGCCTTCAACTTTAAGCTACCATTCTCTGTGACCATGTTACATTCCAGAAAGCCAGCAGGTGAAGTATAGAAAGGAAACCAATCTTTACACAATTTAATTTTCAGTCATAGAATTCTACAAGCATACACCTCCTAACTCAATAACCACAGTTTTAGTCTTTGTCTATTTATAGGGGGGGGAAAACAAGTGAATTCCCAATTAATGTCTACCATCTACCTGCCTATAATTAAATACAATTAATCGACAAATAACAGTCCAGGTGTGAGGCACAGCATCTGAAAATGTCATGCCACTCACCTGTTATGCCCTGAATCCCCTTGGTGCAAAATATCCAGGTTGAAGGAATCATACCGCTGCTGTTTACTTTCTTGGTCACTTCCATCCATGCTTGCCTTAGTTGGAAAATTTTCTTCTTTGGTTGTATATAAATTTAGAGTACCCAATTCTTGATCCAATCAAGGGGCAATTTAGTGTGGCCAATTCACCTACCGTGCACATCTTTGGGTTGTGGGGGTGAGACATGGAGAGAATGTGCAAACACTACACGGACAGTGACCCGGGGACGGGATCGAACCCGGGTCCTCAGCGCCATAGGCAGCAGTGCTAACCACGGCACCACCATGCTGCCCCTGGAGAATTTTCTTCTTCCTCACATCCTTGGGAGAGCTCAAATCACCGCAATGCCTCAGATTCCACAGCAGGACCTCCAGAGAAGAGTGAGGCACTGGAAAAACAGCCCACTAATGGTCTCTATTCCTGTGGTTGTTGCAGTCACAACAAACCAAGTCCTGATGAGCCCTTGTAACCCAAGTCATGGTCCTGTTAATGAATTAGAAATCCTTCCTTCGACAGAATGGACCATTACCCCACGTGGCCAGATTAGTAGAGGAGCCCTGAGGCAGGATGCTAATCTGTATACCCACACATGCCCACATCATTCCAGAAGGGATTAAAAGCAGAAGATTCCATCCATTCACTCCCTTTCTCCCTCCAGAGATGCTACGCTACATAGAACACTTTAGGATATTCTATTTTTTAAATTTCGGATTGGATTTATTTTTAATAGTTTTTCTATTTCCAAATACATCCCGGCTGTCTCTCATGTGTACAGATAGTGTTCTTTTACATCACAACAGTAAACATAAAACTGGTTTCATAATTTATAAACTTGTTTTACAAAATGATTTTTAAAAAGTGTCAAAATCCTATTCCAAAGAATCAAACTAGAATTTGTTCAATAAGAAACACACAGTTTATTCAAGGTGGTATAACAAATGTAGCTCAGTATTTTTTTTAAAATAAAGAAACGAGTCTCATGTGAGAACAGCTTTTATCATCCACTTCAAAGTGTCATCAAAAAATCCATATTAGCTCAGATTGATGAACTGTTAGCACTTGAATCAATAAGCAATCAGTCATGATGTGAACTTTTGGTACTTTATGGCTACAACTCAGCTACAATACAACTAACTATATGTACGTGTAAGTTTTCTTGTCAAATAGGTCAGGTCATAATTCAGCTCCTTTCTTTGAAAGGAGCGGCAGTTAATACGCTATTTTTTTATTTTAAATGCGAGCATCATTGACCTTCATAACCTCCATAAAGTGTACACCTATGGCTGATTAGTTTCTGGAACCAAAGCAGCATCAATTTGCACAGTAGGCTCTTCTCTTTCTTGGGCAGTTTGCTACAATTTCTTAATAGTAATCTATTGTCAAAGCATTCTGCTATTTTCCTATTAATTTTCAAATAACTATCATTTGTCACTTTACAAATTGTCCCAGTTGTCACTGTTCAACAAGTTTAATTTCTTAAAATTTGTAACAATTAGAGAACTTAAATTTTAATAATAACCATCTTTAAGTAGGCTTACATTTTTTTATATATACATTTAGAGTACCCAATTATTTTTTTTTCCCCAATTAAGAGGCAATTTAGTGTGGCCAATCCACCTAACCTGCACATTTTTGGGTTGTGGGGTGAAACCCATGCAGACATGGGGAAAATGTGCAAACTCGACAAGGACAGTGACCCAGGGCCGGGATTCAAACCCGGGTCCTCAGCGCTCACCACTGCACCACATGCTGCCCTTACATGTAGGCTTACATTAACACTGCAATGAAGTTACTGTGAAAATCCCTTAGTCACTACAGTACACCGCCTGTTCGGGTACACCGTGGAGAATTCAGAATGTCCATTCACCTAAGAAGCATATCTTTCGGGATTTGAGGGAGGAAACCGGAGCAACACAATTAACTAATCCTTTAAATTTGTTCTTAAACTGCAGTTCACAGAATTTATCACAGACACATTAGCCTATTTTTAAAATGATACTTCAACAGAAATTAATTATAAAAATAAAATGGGGGGCTTTGCACCGAATAGGTGGTGTTTATCTCAGTTAATTCTTATCTAGGTTCCATCTGGCATATCATATGGATAGATCATGAGGATTTTAAAAATACTCTAGTTAAAATGAAGGCATTTATATAGATAACATACTCCCTCAAAAGTTCTGGTGGTGACATATTCAACTACTTTATCACCATAAGGCAACAGAAAAAACATGTTTCTATTTTTGTGCTTGCACATCTTAGGAAATATGCTTCTTGACAATGTTTCTCAAAGAACCCGCAGACATACAAAAAACTAGGAACCCAGAAGGAAATAAGCGATCAGTGACGTACCTAGTCATGCTTTATGGGACCAGTCTATTCAGCAAGAACTTACATATTCAAAACATAACCATGAAGAATAAGGTCATATTGATTTTTATGGTATTCTTCTTTCACGTTCCATCTAGCACTCGAGAGGGGGCCAGTGCGAGCTGCAATCGAGCCAGCAGACCAGATAAAAAGCTAAGAAGCATCCAGAGGTGCAGCCATGTTCCTGGATGGGCTGTTTAAAAAAGGTCCACCTTGGTGCTATGGAACTTCATTCCAGATATGATAAAACCAAAGGCCCTCCCAGTACCCACACCAGATCCATGCCACCTCAAGCCCTCCAATCAGCCCCTATGGCCCCTCATGCTCCCATGCCAAAATATCAATCCCATCCACCCTTTCTGGATATTCTTGGCCGAGAGCCCAGATAGCCATTTGAGTAATGAAACACCAGAGCTTGATTTATAGTTCTGGCTCTCTGATCTATGCTGTCAATTACATAATATGTATTCACACAGAGATTGCAAGTGCTTGCTGTTTCTGCTGTTGATACTTTAATTGACCTGTAGTTTTTTTTTTAAGTGGAAAGTTATCTGAATGACTGGCTTTTTTAAACCATTATTTTTACACATATTATTGTCCCTATAGGGTTAATGTTATTCAATACAGTGTGTAGTGGGTGAATGGGTATGTGCCACTTTTTGGAATGGGGGCATGAGGCACTATAGGGGGTGGATTGAACAGCATACCTTGACATAAGGCAGCACAAGGACTTTTTAAACCTACCTTTCAAAACATTTCATCGTGCAGACTATGGTCCATGACAACTCTTGGGTGCTGTGAACGACAATTCTTTAAAACGCTGGCCCGAGGACTTCCGGTGGTGGCTATGAAGGAGTAAGTCGCACATTTGGTGGCTCCCGCTCTGGTCGGACTTTTGGACTTCCCCCCCCCACACACCCCCCCCCCCCCCCGACTTTTCTTCCGGTTTTAAACTGTAAATTCGAATGCTGAGTCAATTCGGCACCGTTTCCACGTATCGGTGTATGGAGAAAAGAACCAGAAGTGCACGAAAAAGGCAGAAATAAAAAGATAGGCAAGAACTGTGCTGAGGCTGCAGCATGAGACAGCATGGCTGAGGACCGGACCCCTGGTGTGTCAGCCCAGCGATCAATGGAGCAGTTGATGCAGGTCATCCAGGACGGCTTTGCCAAGCAGAAACGGGACTGCTTGGACTCGATTAAAAAGTCCATTGATCGGCTGGGGCACAGATTGGACGCCCAGGATTGAGCGATCCAGAAGGTCGGGAAGGCGCTGGCTGAGCAGGAGCAGCATCAAACTGCGGCGGAGTTGGAGGTGGGGATTTTGCGGGACCAGCATAAAAGGCTTCTGGAGAACGTGGAGGACCTGGAGAATAGGTCCCGTCCGCAGATCTTAAGAATTGTCAGGCTCCCGGAGGGGTCTGAGGGAGCTGGTGTTGGGGCATACATAGCTGGTATGTTTGAAAAGCTGCTGGGGGAGGGGACATTCACCCGACCCTTGGAGGTGGACAGGGCGTACAGAGCACTTGCGAGGAAGCCGTGAATGGGGGGGCCCTCCAAGGGCAATGGTGGTGAGATTCCACAGGTTGCTGGACAAGGAATGTATTCTTCAGTGGGCCAAGCAAATGCGGAGCTGTAAATGGGAAAACAATATCCTGCAGGTGTACCAGGACCCGAGTGTGGATGTGACCAGAAAAAGGGCCGGCTTCAACCAAGTTAGTTGTTCTGCTGATGAAGGGGGGGGGGGGGGGGAGACTTTGGTTGAGGGACAGGGAAGAGGTCGGTGGCTGAGGCTGCTGGGAGGCAGGCACGGCACATAGGCTGGAGGCGGGCCCAAGAAAGGGTATGGCTGATCGGCAGATGGGGGGCACTTTGCCCCACAACTAGGCTGATCACCTGGAACATTTGAGGGTTAAATGGGCATGTGTGTTCACGCACCTGAGGGGACGGAAGGTGGACGTGGTAATGCTTCAGGAGACACACCCTAGGAGTAGTGGAAAAGGTTAGATTGAGGAAAGGCTGGGTCAGTCAGGTCTTCCACTCGGAACTGGACACAAAAACTAGAGGAGTTGCGATCTTGATTAATAAGTGGGTGATATGGAGGTGGGTAGAATAGTTTTGGATGTGGGAGGTCGCTATATTATGGTTAGTGGTAAGCTGGAGGGGATGAAGGTAGTGCTGGTTAATGTATATGTGCCAAACTGGGATGATGTGGAATTTATAAAGAGGATGTTGGGGAAGATACCGGACCTGGACTGGCACAAGCTGATCATGGGAACAGCTTTAATACAGTTATTGATCCCAGCCTTGATCAGTCATGCTCGAAAATGGGCAGGGTGCGAGCAATGGCAAAGGAACTGAAAGGGTTCATGGAGCAGATGGGGGGGGGGGGGGTGGTGGAGGATCCATGGAGATTTAGGCAGCTGAGGGTGAAGGAGTTCTCCTTCTGCTCCCACGTGCACAAGGTATACTCTCGGATCGATTTCTTTACTTTGGGTAGGGCCTTGCTGGCAGGGGTGGTGGACACGGGGTACTCGGCAATCACAATCTCGGACCATGCTCCACACTGGGTTGACCTGCAGGTTAGTAAAGATAGCAATCAGCGCCCGCAATGGAGGTTAGGTGTAGGGCTGTTGACGGACAAAGCGGTCTGCGAGAGGCTGAGGAAATGCATACAAAATTACCTGCGGATAAATGATACGGGGGAGGTCTCAGCAGCGGTGGTCTGGGAAGTGCTGAAGGCAGTGGTGAGAGGAGAGCTGATCTCGATCCAGGCTCACAGGGACAGGACGGATAGGGCAGAGACGGACCGACTGGTAAAAGAGATTCTACAAGTTGACAGAAGGTACGCGGAGACTCCAGAGATAGGGCTTTTAAGGGAACGGCGGAGGCTACAGGCGGGAGTTCGGCTTGTTAACCACAGAGAGGGCAGTGGAACAGCTCAGAAAAGCGAGGGGGGGGCGATTTACGAGCACCGTGAGAAGGCCAGCAGGATGCTTGCACAGCAGCTCAGAAAGAGGGAGGCGGCAAGAGAAATAGGGAAAGTTATTGACGGGGATGGGAACTTAGTTGGGGATTCGGCAGGAGTGAGTAAGGCATTCAGGGATTTCTACAGCAGGCTGTACAGGTCGGAACCCCCTGCGGGGCCGGAGGGGATGAGGCACTTCCTGGAGGGGCTGACTTTCCAGACGGTGAACGGGGAGCTGGTAGAAGGACTGGGGGCCCCCGATCGGGTTGGAAGAGATAGTGGAGGGCTTGAAGGCCATACAGTCGGCCAAGGCCCTGGGCCCAGACAGGTACCCAGTGGAGTTCTACAGAAAGTTTTCCAGGATACTGGCACCGGTGCTGATGAAGGTGTTTAATGAGGCTAGGGAAAGAGGGGTTCTGCCCCAGATGTCACAGGCCATGATTTTGCTTATCCTGAAACGGGACAAGAACCCGGAGCTATGTGGCTCTTCAGGCCGATATCCCTGTTGAATGTGGACGCCAAATTGTTGGCCAAAATTTTGTCCTCCAGGATTGAGGCTTGTGCACCGAACGTCTTCGTGGAGGATCAGACAGGGTTCGTTAAGGGCAGGCAGCTGGTGGCCAATGTAAGAAGGCTATTAATTGTGATCATGATGCCCCCAGAAAGTAGGGAGATGGAGGTAGTGGTTGCAATGGATGCGGAGAAAGCCTTTGACCGGGTTGAATGGGATTATTTATGGGAGGTTCTGGGGCGGTTCGGATTTGGGAGGGGCTTTATTGGCTGGGTCAGGTTGCTGTTACAGGTTGCAACAGCCCTACACCTAACCTCGCTTTTCAGGTTGCAGGCTCCTGTGGCAAGTGTACGGACAAACAGGACGACTTCGGACTATTGTAGACTGCACTGGGGGACAAGACAGGGATGCCCCCTCTCCCCACTGCTGTTTGCGCTGGCTATAGAGCCGCTGGCAATTGCTCTGAGGGCCTCAAGGGGCTGGGGAGGGGGAGGGGGGGGGGTGGAGCACAGTCTCACTGTATGCAGATGACCTGCTTCTGCATGTTTCAGATCCAATTGCGGGGATGGAAGAAATCAAGGGAATCTGGCCAGTTTTTGGGGTATAAGCTTAATATGAGGAAGAGAGAGATGTCTGCGGCTTAATATGAGGAAGAGAGAGATGTCTGCGGTCCAGGCGAGAAGTCAGGAGAGGCGACTGGGGGAACTGCCGTTTAGATTGGTTGGGGACAGTTTCAGGTACCTAGGTATTCAAGTGGCATGGGCTTGGGACCGACTACATAAATTAAACTTGGCCCGGTTGGTTGATCAGATGAAAGATGATTTCCGTAGATGGGATGCGCTCCCGTTGTCTCTAGCTTGGAGAGTCCAAACAGTGAAAATAACGGTCCTCCAGAGATTCCTGTTTGTATTTCAATGTCTCCCCATCTTTATTCTGTGGTACTTTAAGCGGGTCAATAAAGTTATTTCGGGCTTCGTATGGGGGAGGGGGCAAGGAGGGTAATGCTTGAGCGAAGTCTGGGAGCGGGCGGGCTGGCGCTGACGAACTTTAGCGATTATTACTGGGTGGCTAACATAGCCATGATTAGGAAGTGGCTGGTTGGGGGGTGGGGGGGTGTCGGCATGGCTGTGTATGGAGGCGGCTTATTGCAAGGGCACAGGTTTGGGGGCGCTGGTAACTGCACCTCTGCTGTTCCCTCCAGCGCAGTACTCCACCAGCCCCATGGTGGTGGCAGCCCTCAGAGTCTGGGGGCAATGGAGGAGATATGTGGGAGCATCAGTCTGGTCCCCAACCTGCGATAATCACCGGTTTTCCCCGGGGAGGATGAACGGGTTGGTTCTAATATGGCAGAGAGCAGGGATTGAGAGGATGGGGGACTTGTTCATAGAGGGGAGCTTTCAGAGAATGAGGGCGCTGGAGGAGAAGTTTGCATTGGTTGGGGGGGGGAAGAAATGAATTTAGATATCTGCAGGCGCGGAACTTTCTGCGTAGACAGATATCAACCTTCCCACTCCTGCCGCTAAGGGGGATTTAGGACAGGGTAGTTTCCAGAGGATGGGTATTAGAGGGGAGCGTTTCCGACATTTACAAGGAACATATGGGATCGGAGGAGACGCAGACCGAGCAGCTGATGCAAAAGTGGGAGGAGGAGCTGGGGGGGGGGGGGGGGGGGGGGAGACAGAGGACGGCCTTTGGACGAACGCTTTGAGTAGAGTCAATGCGACCGCAAATTGTGCCAGACTCAGCTGGATTCAATTCAAGGTTGTTCACTGGGCCCACATAACAGTGGCCCGGATGGGCAGATTCTTTGGGGTGGAAGGCAGGTGCGCAAAATGTGCAGGAGGACCAGCGAACCATGTCCACATGTTCTAAGCATGTCCAAAGCTGAGGGGATTTTGGCAGGGGTTTGCTGATGTCATGTCCAAGGTATGAAAAACAAGAGTGGCATTGAGTCCAGAGGTGGCGATTTTCGTGGTGTTGCAGGAGAGAAAAAGAGGCAGAATTTTCTGTTGTTGTTTTCTTTTTTGTGAAAATGTGAAAATTTGAATTAAAATTATTTTTTCAAAAAAGGAGCCGTTGAAAACTGAAAACCCCGGCAATCGGATAATGAATCCTGAAAAATCAGGTCCTGGCTGTAATTTTTGAAAGGTCTGTGGAGTTTCCCTGACTGCATGAAAAGCCAACCCACAATGGAAATACCAATATTATATATTTATGCCAATACAAAGCCAGAGAGTTCAATATGTGTGATCCATTTCACAAAGATTAACATACATTATTTTATATATTACTATAAATACACTGGTTTAATGGAAATCAAACTTGGGCAGTTCAACACATGGCATTACATCATTGATTTTGGGAGCACCTACCATATCATAACTCCAGTATCAAATTATACTACGGTCTTGTTGAAGCAGAGCAGCCTGATATCATTGCAGTTCAATGTTTTTACTCATACTTCTGCTCCAAAGTTGCACCACTACTAATATGAATGCAGTTTAGTCATCCTAGTAAATCCAAAGAATAATTTTTACATCTTTTGACGATGTACACAACCTCATCAGATCATCCTCTACCACAGCATTGTAATTCATGTCCAAAAGGGAGTAAAATGAAAGATAAACAACACAAAGCATAGGTCGTTCATGAAACACTTCTGATGCAAGGTCTATACCTGAAACCTATGGCTCATCTGTTCATTTTACAGATGGTGAACGACATCACCAGCTATTTGTGTTTGGCAATTTTAGCTTTTTGTTTTTGGATTCAGCAATTATTATATATTTTAAGTTTACATATTTCCAGATTTTGCTCTCCTTCCATCTTCTCATGAAACTGACAAGTTAGTCCAGGTCATGTGCAGTTTTTTTGACTTGTACTTCAATTCTCCATGGATACCAATGCTCAAACTCATTTAATCCAGGGGTATTCTTGCTCTAGTCTGGAACTAAATTCAAGCTCACATCACAGTTAGAACACGGAGTTACATTTTCAATTTTTTCATAGTCAACAGACATTTAAAAATCCTATTGCATCATTCAGCTATCAACAAAGTGGGGCAAACATCAACAAAAAGACAGAACACTGAAGATATATTTCAGAGCAAGTTTAATATGCTGTTGAATTCTGTTCTATGTACTCGTCAAATGCAGTACCTAACATCATAGACAAGGGCACTAGTCTGTCATTTCAATCTATGCAGTCAAAGTTAAAGGAATAAGAGCTGAGAATGTATATTTAACTAGCGACCTGTTAAACATAGATGAAAACAAAATGTCACAATAGCTTGGCACTACAACTTAGCTTGTTCATTATGCTTACATTGGTCCACACCACCACCCCTCCCAAATTCCATCTTATTTATCAACCAAAGCTGCATTTCCCCCCCCCCCCCCCAAATGGATATGAATACATGCAGTTTATGAAAACAAACAATTGTAATAAAGTAGGAAAAAAACTGAAGCAAACTTTATTTAGAAGGAAACAGAGCAATGAGACAATTCTAAAATATTTATATTTGCTTTTAAAGAAAAGCGGACGAAAAAATAATAAACAGAAAGTTTCGATTGGGGAAGGGAGTGTATCAAGACCATCCCACGTAATGTACTATCAAAACATGTTAATAGTATAATCAAAACGCTAGAGTTGAAATGATCAGCATAAACCAAATTTTATTCTCTTAATTCTTCAAACCATAAAATCATTCAATTAGATGATTGCCATAAGGTCCATACCCAAGAATATATTAGGTAAAAGAGCGACATTCCCTAGTGGACTTTTACCTTCACCATTCAGCTTGGAAAAAAAAACAGATTTAGAAAAAGAGAAGTAGAGCGGGAAATAAAGATTTGATTAAAATAAAGCGAAAAACAGACAGGAAAGTGGATCTCTAACTATTGACTAGCTGTGGGAACGAGATTCCACATTTTAAAGCTGTTTCCTATCTAGGCCAAAAGGGTTGAATGGAACTGCAGAATGTTACAGCCAGGATGGGTGGTTAATTTAAACAGCACTAATTTCTCCTCTCACCACCCATCTGTGAACAGAGAGGGGTTTTGATTTTCTTCCCCCTTTATAAGTGGTGGCATATTTCTCATCCCCCTGGGTTTTTGGTATGATACAATTTCTATTAATAACCCCACAGCAAACGCGAGATAGAAGGAACACAGTTTATTTGCACATACTCAAAATGTGGGAGGGGGGAGTCACAGCATTGCCCCTTTGCATACAGTAAGAGGGATAGAGAACAGGTTTACAATGTAGTGACCAGAGAACAGAAATATTGCTTCAAGAGAGTCCAGAAGCAAAGTCCAATGAGATATTCCTTCACAAGACGTCAGCGGGCTGAAAATCGATGCAGCATAATCACTTTCCCAGTGGTGTTGACGTCATATGATGAGATTGGAACAAAGATAAACCAGTCTTTTTACATTTTACATAGAATTTACAGTGCAGGAGGCCATTCAGCCCATCGAGTCTGCACCGGCTCCTGGAAAGAGCACCCTACCCAAGGTTAACACCTCCACCCTATCCCCATAACCCAGTAACCCCACCCAACACTAAGGGCAATTTTGGACATCAAGGGCAATTTATCATGGCCAATCCACCTAACCTGCACATCTTTGGACTGTGGGAGGAAACCGGAGCACCCGGAGGAAACCCACGCACACACGGGGAGGATGTGCAGACTCCGCACAGACAGTGACCCAAGCCGGAATCGAACCTGGGACCCTGGAGCTGTTAAGCGATCGTGCTATCCACAATGCTACCGTGCTGCCCTTGTAGGCAAGGGTACAGAAGTTCCAGCTGAAGCAGTGTGGATGGAGCCAGGGGAGAGCCCCTTTCCAGTGAGACTGCTTGCAGGATCAAAACAGGAGGTTTCGCAGTACAGCAAAGCAATATTATTGGTTACACAAGCTGGATATCCGTTTCACATGATTCTTATCTCTCCAGATTGTCTTTGATAAGTGATGCACATTCCTCGTCTGGGTACCCAAGATTGTTAAACGTCCTATGCATTAAGAATTGAAAGGAAATTTGTGGGGTCCTTTGTCCTAGCAGATGGCCTTTATATAGTTCTCTTTCCATTGGGACTTTGCAGTCCATGAGGCTAGTGTCGCTTCAGAACTAACAAGATGCAAGTTTATTTGATACTGCCAGATAGCTCCTTTTGTTCAAAGGTCACAGATAGACATGCTTCAGTCATCTTAAAAAGGTCTTTGTTCATTTATTTTAAATTTTGTAACACAGCTATGAGGACATGCTCTCTTTTTCTAAAAAACATAAAAAAGGGGGAGGTCTTAGCCCCCTCACAAATAACTTGAATCTAAAGTATTTGAGCCAGAAAGTAGCAACCCTAAATTTCTACAGTGAGTTTAATTGCAAATGAATCTGCAATTGTAACAACTTCATGAAACGCATTGGGAATTTAAGAATTGGCTGCTTTTTTCAGAGGCTAACACCTCAGGTGTAAATAGCACAGCAACTTGGAGTGATTCATAATTCATGGCATATCTCTTCTTCACCACAAGTTGATAGACGTGTTAGGCATTAATAACATGAGTAGGGACAGTTACCTCAGTTGATTAGTTAGTGTTCAGAATAACACCAACAGCATGGGTTAAATTCCTGTTCTGGCAGACTGAACTTAGGACCGTTTTACTCACCTTGCCCCCAAGAGTGGAAGACAATGGCAAACCACTGCAACATAAATAGCTGAGGATAAAGCATGGACAGATAATAAGCCAAGGACCTACCTTTGGGCAGAGCACACATTAAATGACTGATTGAAGTTTTTGTTATTTTGACATCATATTCTGGGCTAGTACTACAGTATATTAGTGTAAATTCAGAATGCAAATAAACATGAAGTAAATAAAGGACTTGCATTGATTATAGTAGCTTATGAAATCTTGAAGTTCCAAGCTGCTTTATAAATCAATTAAGCACTTCTGAAGTGTCGTCACTGATGTAATGTGGAAAATACAGATCCAGTGATAATGACCAAATAATCTCATTTAGTGATTTTTTAAAAAGCCAAATACTGCAGATGCTGGAAGATATAAAAACAGAAAATGCTGGAAATACTCAGCAGGTCTGGCAGCATGTGGAGAAAGAAACACAGTTAACATTTCAGGTCAGTGCCCTTCCATCAAAATGTTTTGTTTTTATCTTTTATAGTGATGTTGGTTGTGAGATAAATATTTTCCAGGGAAGAACTCCCCACCTCTTCACTGAAATACCATGGTATATATTCACTAAAGTGTCATCCAAAAGACAACACTTCTAACATTGCAACATTCTCTCAGTACTGCATTGGCGTGTCAACCGAAATGTTTTGCTCAAGACCCCAGTCAGAGAATTCACAACCTCTGGCTTAGAGATAAAACTACTACTATCTGATCCATGGATGTACCAGATTATTCCAAGATAAATAATGACAATAGTTGAGCATGTTTCAAAAATTCTTCCTCTTTCATAGACTACATGCAGGAGGTACAGGGAACAAGAAACGGTGAAAGACCACAGTAGTGCTGAATAGACAATGTCAAGAGACTGGTCTCAGAGAAGGGTACACGTGACTGAAGTTGCCAGGTTGTTCCAGAAATAACAACAGTGAAGCAAATTAATTAGGTTAACACAGAAGTGTGAAATGATGCATTTTGGTAGGAAGAGTGTGAAGAGAATATAAAATATGGTTACAGGAGCAGACAGACCCAAGTGTATATATGTATATAAACCACTGAAGGTGACAGTATAAGTTATGGGAGTGGTTAATAAAGCATACATTCGGCCTAGGCTGTATTAGTAAAGGCAGGGCACAAAATCACGAAAGTTATGTTAAACTTGCACAAAACACTGGTTCGACCACAACTGGAATATTGCATCCAGTTCGGAGTGCCAGACGATAGATGTATGTAAAGGAGAAGGTCAAAAAAAGATTTGATGGAGGAGTTCAAAAGCATGACAGGTCTGAAGAGAATAGATAAGGAGAAGTTGTTCCAGAAGTAGAAGGATTGAGAAAGTAATTGGTCCCAGGTTCGATCCCAGCTCTGGGTCACTGTCCATGTGGAGTTTGCACATTCTCCCCGTGCTTGCGTGGGTTTTGCCCCCACAACCCAAAGATGTGCAAGATAGGTGGATTGAACACGCTAAATTGCCCCATAATTGGCAAAAAAATAATTGGGTACTCTAAATTTATTTAAGAAAAAAAAAGGAGAAAGTAATTGGTAAAAGAAGCAAAAGCAACACGAGGAAAATATTTTTCACACTGTGGGCAGTTAAGGTCTAGAATGCACTACCTGAGAGTGTGGAAGAGGCAGCTCAGTTGAGGCAATCCAGAGGGAATTGGAGGTTATCTGAAAATGAAGAACGTGCATAGCTAAGGGGAGAAGATGAGGTGGAATGGCTCTAGGTGAATTGCTCCTTCAGTAAGCCAACACAAATGGCAGGCTGTGTGGCCACCTTCTGTGCTGTAACCATTCAACAATTCTATGGTTGTCACTGCTAAACTGATGGACAGGAGTTTAGAGACATGGTTGTGAAGCTTTAATAAAATTTGTGTTTCTGTGCATTGCATTTACCCCAAAATATACAGATTTCACATACCAATTCATGATTCACTAGCCTAGTAACTGCACAGTCAACTTGACCCAATGCAAAAGCTCTAAAGTTGTACCAGATTCAAAACAGACCCGAATGATACCACATCATCTCAATCTTACCATGAAGTTTGCAGCAAACTGGTTTTTAGGTGTTTTCCACATAATTAATATACTGAGATATCATGAGAGTCCACGATTAGAAAGCATCTACTATTCCGTTCCAAAGTTAAATGATATTATATTAAAATATTATATCACATTCAGGTGAAATAAAAACCATGTAGTCTTTCTTTGAACTTGCAGTCAATTTTGTCTAGTGGTTCTCAGTCGATACTGAATACCAAGGCCAATGCTGAACATAACATATCTATATTTCTGTTACTCAGCAGCACTAGTCAACCAATGCAAAAAAAAAATGGAAAGTAATTCATTGCAACCATTTAGATCAGCTAGAACACATACACCATTACTTTAAATATGGTGCTTTGTGAAAATCAATAACCAGAAAATTTCAAAAATATTAAGGTTGCGATGGAAATAACGCCATGAAGTAATAACTAGGTAACGAGCGAGAGATAAACATGACATTGAACGATGGGATGAGTAATAATATTGGTGTATTTAAAATAAAAAGTGGGTCTATTGAATGAACCAAAAATCTCAAAAAAGGATAACACGCTGTTCCAGATGGATTGCATTTTTAAAGATTTTAGGAAAGAGATAGAGAGGCAGGAAAAATAATGGCATCATTACCAAAGGAAACAATAGAACATCTCAAAATGGAAAATAATGAATAGTTAACACAAATTTCAAGAGGGAAAACCTTGCTTGACCAACCTTATTGAACTTTTTGAGGTGGTAACGGAGCGAATGTAGAGATACTTTATCTGAATTTTTATTTATTTATTTATTTTTTTTTTAAAGGTTATCAATATGTGTCCCACTGTGTTTCAAAGTGGGGGTCACAACCCCGGGGTGGGTCACGGGATGTTGAAAATGGGTCGTCAAAAATGATCCCCAGTGTGTGTCATTGTTTGGATCCACCCCACACACAGTTGAACATCTACGGTTACAATGCATGTTTCCCCACTCCCTAGGCCCCAACTGAAAATGCCGCACAAACCAAATCTTTCCAGAACGCCGTCACCACTGGCACAACACCTCCGATTGAACACAATCACATTCCGCCCAACACACTGCCTTCATCAGACTAAGCAGCTGATTGATGAAGGGCAATAGGCTCAGTGTCTCCGCTGTTTGTCCCCACCTACAGCTCCATTAAAACACACAATGGCTAAATTTGTGGAATTTAAACTCACCTAGAAAGACGCCATGTTTCTTCTCTCTCTCACTTCGAAATTGAGAGTCGACAAATAAAATGGAATAAATCACCGCTTTGTAAATGAACTCCGACTAGCTTGTTGCTCCTCTCTCTCTTCCCTCGGTCATTGAGAGATCCACTTGGTTTGGGGCATTTCGATTGCAACGCAACTCCTCCCAGGGTCATGCAGAAGGGAGGAGTCCGGCCCATCAGTAACAACTCCAAGTGAATTTCCAATGTGTCCAACCATCTTGCATTCATTCCCATTTGCTGATTAAAACATAACACTGCAATACAACATTCTAATTGAACAAACACAATTGAACAAGCGCAAGTTACAGAAGGACATTGAAGTCATTCATTTCTTGGAAGGTGCAAATCTAGTTGAGGGAGAGGAATAAAAGGATTGTGGGGTACAAATAGTTTAATCGCTACAAGTTGAGCCACGAGTTAGCACTCAGCTTTATTTCTTGAGGTATAGAGTTGAAAAAAAAAGGTTTTGCTAAATGTGTAATGAATTTTGGTTTGAATACACATAGGAGTACTGTGTGCAGTTCTAGTTGCCATCTTTTAAAAAGTACATAAAGCCACTGGAGAGGGTAGAGAGAAGATTTTCAAGGATGATGATATCAGAAGTGCCAGAGATCAGAAAAAAATATCAGGAAAGGATTGACAGGCCGGGTCTCCGGAGGTCAATAAAATTGCTCCAGAGTTTACAGTCAACTGCAGAGCCACTGCCTGTGAATTTTTTTTAACACCCCGATGGAATTACCCATTTGCTGCCGGTTCTTGGCTGATGAAATGAAATGAAAATCGCTTATTGTCACGAGTAGGCTTCAATGAAGTTACTGTGAAAAGCCCCTAGTCGCCACATTCTGGCGCCTGTCCAGGGAGGCTGGTACGGGAATCGAACAGCATTGCTGGCCTGCTTGAAAAGCCAGAGATTTAGCCCAGTGAGCTAAACCAGCCCCTGGATGATCCCGGCTGCAGCAGAAATGAATCAGCACAGCCTCTCCAGGACAAGTCCAGCAAGCGCAAGTGAGTCAAAGGAGAGTACATGCGCCCTTTTTAACAGCACCAGCTGCCATATTCAGGCAAGTTAATAAGCGAGTGTGTTCGCAAATGGTGGGAATTGATAGTCGGGTGGTCGAGGTCAGTCGGGTTGGTGGTACGAGAGTCAGTTCGGGTCAGGGCCGAGTGGTGCTCAGTTCAATTACACCGGCAAAACACTTAGTCCAGGTTTTAACTAATGTGACACTTCTATGGAAGCATTCAGGCAAGTCTCAAATATCTGATCCAAGACTCTGATCCAGAGCTCAACATACTAACGGAGGTTCAAGACATTTCAGAAATCAGTCCATAAATTTCCTAGGCAATGCGTGCACGCAAGCCAGAACATCCTCAGAGTCCTGACGTTCATCATTCAATTGTTGTCCCATCTTGAACGAACCTGATACCAGAATATTTGGACCATTTATTTCTTGTTGTGAGGAAGAGAATAACTAGAGGTCATCAATACAATGTAGTGTCCAAGAAATCCAACAGACAATTAAAAAGGTTTTCTTTTTAATTTAGAGTACCCAATTTCTTTTCCCCCCAATTAAGGGGCAATTTAGAGTGGTTAATTCACCTACCCTGCACATCTTTTTGTGTTATGGGGGTGAGACCCACGCAAACATGGGGAGAATGAGCAATCTCCACACGGACAGTGACCCGGGGCTGGGATCGAACACAGGACTTTGGCACCGTGAGGCAGCAGTGCTAACCACTGTGCCATGCTGTCCCTGGACAATTCAAAAGAAATGGGCCTTGGTTAGGTCTGATCAGGCCTGTGGGGTGGGGGTAGGAGGGATTCTCCTGTGCGGTCAGAGGCATCCATGAAGATTTGGTCTGGGTCTGCACAATAGTTAGCCAGAAGTCAGAAAAGGTTTTAATTCCAACTTTTTCTGGGTAACTATTTAACTGGGTAACAGTCTACATCATCTGAGGTTTGTGGATTAAATCACATTTTCAGATGACTGTCAGGTGCAGGGCAATTTCCCAGATGAAGCTTGCACTTCTGAGAAATTGCCATACAAAACTTGCGTGCGAGGTTCCAAGAGCAGTTTCCCAGCGCATCTTTGGGATATCACCCATCGGGGCTCAGATGTTATGGCCCATTATCAGGGCCCCGTAGACTTGCAGTATCCATGGTCTTCAGGCATTTCTTGGTATCACAGAGTGAATCAATTAAGACTGGCGTATGATCCTGGGACCTCTGAAGGAGGCAGAGATGGATTTTTGTTAAATAAATTTGTTCATAGATGTGGGCATCGCTGGCTGGGTCATTTATTGCCCATCACAGAGGGCATTTTAAGAATCAACCACATTGCTGTGGATCTGGAGTTACAAGCAGGCCAGATCAGATATGGATGACAGATTTCCTTCCCTAAAGGGCATTCGTGAACCAGATGAGTTTTCAAACAACAATGGGTTCATGGTCACCTTTAGATTTTTATTGAATTCAAATTTCACCATCGGCAGGATTCGAGCCCGGTACCCAGAGCCTGACTCTGGGTCTCTGGACTACTGTCTCCCAATCTACTCAGCACTTCTGGCTGAAGATTGTTGCAAATGCTTCAGTCTTATCTTTTGCACTGAGGCTAACCCATCACTGAAGAGGAGGATATTTGCGGAGCCTCTTCCTCCAGTGAGCTGTTCGATTGTCCACCACCATTCACGACAACTGGATGTGGTCGGGCAATAGAAATGGGATCTGATCCATTGGCTGTGGAATCGCTTGTCGCTTGCTACTTCTGCTGGTTGGCACATAAGTATCTTGTATTGTGGCTTCACCGGATTGAGGCCTCATTTTTAGATATGCCTTGTGCTGCTCCTGGCACGTGTTCCTGCACTCTTTCTTAAACCAGAGTTGATGGTAATGGTAGAGTTGGGGATATACCTGGCTATGAGGTTACAACTTGTGGTCGGGTACAGTTCTACTGCTGCTGATGTCCCACAAACACCTCATGGTTTTCCAGTCTTGAGTTGCAAGATCTGTTTGAAACTATCCCATTTCGCACGGTAGTAGTGTCACACAACAGAATGCTATGCAAGTAATAAAATATCTTAGAAAAAAGCAAAATGTTAACACATGCAAATATTGTTCACTGGACAAGTTTCAACACTTGCGCACTCAGATTGCACAAGAAATTTTAAGCACACCACACTATCTAGAATATCTTGTGCTGCTCACCAATCAATTGATTGACTTCCTGAATAGCATAAGGTTTAGGACATATTTCATACAGTGTTCAAAATTACATGGATTTTGATGTGTCGTCAATCAGAGGAAACTAACCCAAGAGAACTGAAGGGGGCATGATGAGAAACCTTTGAGCAGCAGGTTGTAGGACTTGCAATGCACTGCATGAAAGGATGGTAGAAGAAAATTCAATAGCAACTTTCAAAAGGGAACTGGATATACATTTGAAAAAGGGAAATGTTTGCATGGCTTTGGGTAAAGAGTAGATGAAAGGGACAAATTGTCAAGCACTTAAAGAACCAACAAAGGGACAATGGGCTAAATGACTTCCTCGGTGTTGCATGACTCTCGTCTCCGACACATTTCCTCCAAATGTTCCTTTCAACTATCAATCCAGAAATCAATCTGCAGTTATTTTTTTAAATAGCGAGAATACTCAATAGAACCATAATCTTAGGTCGGGAGGTCAGCACATTATCACAAAGCCAGGGATATACGAGCTTTGTGAATCAGGTGGAATAATCGCCAAAACCAATTATCAGTCTCTGCCATTCCACTGGATAGGCAAAATGTCCTGGGAACAGTCCAAACTACTAATGTAGCAATTGGAAAAGATGTGGGAACATGAAAATTGCATGTGAATAAATAGTTACCTTTGTGGAAATGTTTTAATAATTAATTGTGAATACAAAGCAAAAGAGTCTCATTAAGTATAAAAGAAGTTTGTTCCTGGTGCAAATGAAGGGATTGCGTAACCAATTTAATATTGAAGTATATTTTACTCCTGCCTACCCAATACAATGAAATGCAAGATCATTCACTTTTAGGAAGCAGAGTAAAATCATCATTTTTTTCCTTGTAAAGTATGGTAGAGGTCCAAAGAGATCTGGGAATATACATACATAATTACTGAAAATAACAAACACAAGTTGTGACTATAAAAAATACTGGGTGTAATTTTGCGACGAAAAATAAATACAAAAGCAGAGAAGTAATGTTACGTAGAACCTTGATAGTATTGTATATATGTTTGGTCTCCATACTTCAAAAAGAATAGTGAAGCTCTGGAGAAAATATAGATATAATTATAATCGGCCCTTATATATTCAATTTCCCAACACCAAGATCAGTTTTTTTTTATGTTATCTGTATTTTAAGCAATAGGAGTGGGGTAGACCATGGGTGTATCCTCATCAGCCGCACAGGGGCAGGATTGGGCACGAAGGCATAAGTGGCGATATTAGTTTCTGGACATCTTCTTGCCTTCGGGTGACCTTGCTGGAGAAGCACTCAGAGTAGCAGTACCTGTGGCTGCCAATTATGCAGGCAAATTCCTGATACCATCAGGATCTTCTTGACATCAAAATGGGATCCCACGCTGAGGCTGAACTCCAACAAGTACCCAGAGGCAACCTCTTAATGACAGAGCAAGGTACCACTGATGCTTCAATTCTCTCAATTCCACCCCCGTTCACAGAGCTGCTGGGGTGAGAAATCTACAGTTGCAGCCTCAAGCCATCCTGTCAAGGGCAGTCCCCTTCAATGATGGCTTGACAGCCGTGATCATTATTTTTTAATTTTCTGAAGGCTTCAGAAAGCATCTCCATTTTGAGGTGCCCTCACTTTTCCTGTCTGCCTGAGCTGTACCAACTTCGCCCAGTGGAACAGCTGGCTTCTAGTCCATTTACCATAACTCCCACCATAGGGACCCACCATCCTTCAACTGTATGGCAAAGGCGGAGGCTGCCTCTCTATCTGGTCACCTGTTATAGGATCCTGACACTGAGCAGCCAGATGACACCAATGGAGACAGAACCCGTTTTTGGTCCTGACAACTGAAAACTTTCAAAGTTCGGAAGATTCCACCCACAAGGCCCTTGAGCTTGCTGCACCATTTAACACCTTTAGAAGAGGAAGGCAGAAAACCTGGAAAGGAATAATGCCACAGGGCTTGCTCTGGTATTTTAGTAGATCTAAACATTATATTTTTCTGATGTCACAACATCTCCAGGCAATCATTTACATTATCTACTTATTTCCACTTTCACTTGGATCTCTAGCTGCACATCATCTCCAGCTGTGAAATGGGCTTGGAATCAGCAATAAGCCTGTGCCAGGACCAGACATTAGGAAATGCACAAAAAGAATTGAATTACCTCTCATTCCAGATTTCTGCCCCTCTGATGAAATGATGACCATCATTCTGTACAATCTCAGGGAATGATTGTCATTTATCATTGTCCTACAGCTCTGTGGCAATATGGCACTATTTGATCACCTGCCTTCAATTATTTTACTGATTTGCAAAACAGTACAAACCGATAATCAGAAACTCTGGACAATAGGAAAAGTATGTGTATAGGAAGTTTTAAAAATACTGAGATTTTGTTTCTAACCAAAGGTTTGGAGATTATGACTAACCTTTAAAAATATTACAGGAATGCTTTCACTACAACATGTTTAAATAGCACAATGTAATAAAACATCACAAGGTGCTAAAACAAAAGCTAGGGTACCAAAAGTTAAAGGGTTTGTGTAAAAAATAAATCCCATTGAAATAATTTTAACAACGCAAAATTATAATGGCCTTCCCTTAAAGGCCATCAAGTGTTACGTTGGAATCAAATGTAAATATTATAATCCAAGCGACATAATACAGCTAATTTTTATTAACGTGAACTTTAGTGCCTCAACATGGGCAGCACGGTAGTGGCAGCACGGTAGCATGGTGGTTAGCATAAATGCTTCACAGCTCCAGGATCCCAGGTTCGATTCCCAGCTGGGTCACTGTCTGTGCGGAGTCTGCACGTCCTCCCCGTGTGTGCGTGGGTTTCCTCCGGGTGCTCCGGTTTCCTCCCACAGTCCAAAGATGTGCGGGTTAGGTGGATTGGCCATGCTAAATTGCCCATAGTGTCCTAAAAAGTAAGGTTAAGGGGGGAGTTGTTGGGTTACGGGTATAGGGTGGATACGTGGGTTTGACTGGGGTGATCATTGCTCGGCACAACATCGAGGGCCGAAGGGCCTGTTCTGTGCTGTACTGTTCTATCTATCTATCTATCTAACATCAGGAAGTCCAAAAGTACTTCTGATTAAAGACTGTTGAAGTGCACTTACTGTTGTAAATGTAGGAACATAGAAACAGGCGTACACCATACAAGGCAATGCAGTAGCTCATTTGTGCACATCTACGTCCCACAAAAAGCAAGGAAATGAATGAACAATTAACCCATCAACAGTGAAGGAAATGTTGATAAGGACAAGCAGGAGAACTCTTCTGATTTCCTTTATTTGTCTCAGGATTTGCATACCCACCTGAGGGGGCAAACAGGACCTCAAGTTTCATCTGTCATTCATAAGACTGCACCTCCAAGAGAGCAATCCTCAGTCAGAAGTGTTTGCGTTCAAGTCCTGGATTGAGGCTTGTACTCAAACTCTGACTCAAGAATGCAAAAATGTGAACCATTGAGCCAAGCTGACACCCAATAAATGAAAAATGTATGCAAAACACTCCTGTCACATCATGTAAAAGATTTTTGAAAGCACATAAAAATATTAAATATATCCATAAAACAGACATAGCAATCAAAAGTAAACTTGCATATGTCCTATGATTGACCTTACAGCTTCTTATAAAATAAAATAATTCTGAACTTATATTCCAGCCTTGCAAAGAATGAGTCAATACATTTGCCTCGAGAATTATTCTTGCACATGTGGGACATCTGCCTGTCAGAGTAAGTAATGTAGGACACGTGCAAGCATTTTGGAAAATACCAATACACGTGTTCCCTTCTTCCGAACCAGTTTCACGCACACCCAAGTACTCATAACCTGGTCAACTGTATGGCTACCTACTATAAGCAATAAGTCTTGGAGTGCATCAAATCATATTCTTAGAAAGTGTAAACTTCATTGACATTTTTTATAAATTAAAGATTTTTTTTTGTTGGAATTTATGTTTGATAGTGAGGACAGGCAAATGGTACCATCTACAAATATATATTTAACCTTTAAGTGTTTAATTTTCTAAATTTTGTTTTTTGGTTTAAAAAATATTGAATCATCTAATCTGGCACAGCAGCATGACATCCGACAACACCAATTATGCAATGGTCGTCCAATATTTCACCACTTCTGCATTACAAGTTTATGTTAGTCTACCTGTTTTTTTTTTAAACTGAATTGTTTTACCATTAATTATGCCACGGCTGCAAGAATCTGTCCATTTTTCAGTGCCAGGCCTTCCGCAATGCTGTCTTCAACGTCAGTCCATCTGTGTGCCATTTTGCGATTGCAAGAAAGGTAAAAAAAATCTCAAAGCTTTTAAAGAAACAACGTTTGATCGTTATCCAAAAGCGTGAAAATAATTAGATAGCTCAGCTCTTCAGGCTAACTTGTTAACTTGGTTGCTGAACGTATCAAAGTTATCGCTCGACTGGCAGTGTGAGAAGCCATTCTCTTAATTACAGCTACGAGACGCTGCCGAGGAGATAAAGAATGAATGGCATACCAACAGATTCAAATAAATATTTAAGTGCTTCAGGAGTTGTGGACCACACCCCGCCCCGCCCGCCCGACTTCCGAAGATCTTTAAAGACAGGTACGGACGTCTCAAAAATTAACCTTGAACCATCAGCCACTCTCAATCCATCTCTCACCGTGTATCAAAGTGCTGATTCCGAATGGAAAATCCCTAGATTTATTCCTACGTCAGATCCCTCGCGGCGTGTTATTAGGATAACCGTCCACATGGACACAAACTTCCTGGTTACATGCCTCTGTGGTTTGCCCAAAGGTCTGGGTTGGGAACGTTGCATCGTTGTTTCAACCTTTGGTTAAAGCTCCAGATAATGAATGTTGACTCGTATTTTAAATGCACAGACAGCACGGCGGACGAAGTACAATAATTTGACATAATAGCTCTGTGGGAGTGTCATTTCTTGATCGCGTTGATGAAATATAGGCTGTTACAGAGTATACACACGGTATATGTTACACGGAGCCAATACATGGCCAAGTCGAACGGCATTTTGTGCCACAGGTCAGAAACTCCTGGCGTCTCCGCCTCTGTTTACTGTATTAATGTATTATTAACTCGCCTAGTTGCTCGATCGGGCTTGGATCAGTAACACTACACTGACAACGGGAAGTTTGGTCTCCAGTCTCCTAGAGACGGTTCCTCTGGGCTCCCTCCCCTTTTCCATTAGATCAGCAGCACTTTTACCACATGGGGTGTCTGCTTTGATACCCGGTAAGGTATAAATCCAGTCACGGGGGGGGGGGGGGGGGGTGGAACAAGCACCTTATCTCCAGATTTTTAAAAATTATATTACTCCCAACGGAAGCTGGCTCGTTTCTGACAAATAAAACTGTCTCATGCCAACCTCCCGCAATGCACTTTTACATACTTCTTGGTTACAGTTACAGTAACACACGCCACCCCACTGACATCCTGCATCCCACACGTTTTCAGTATTGTTGGGGGGGGGGGGGGTGGTTGTCCTCCGAATATTGATTCATTGCACACATCGTTGGACGTTTGCACCTAAAAGTTTCATTTCCCACACACGGGCGCCGGCGAACTCGCCTTGCACGCTTCGCCCCCTTTTATTTTAGTAATGTTGAAATGCCCTTCTTCTTCGGTCCCTGAGAAAGAACTAAACGGTGCAACTGGCAGTGTTCTTGATTTTTTTAAAGCAAGCACCCACCCCAAACAAATCCCCATCCGTCCCCGAAACACAAATCGCCGACTTGATTGATGTGGTTACCTTACCTGCTGAGTGAACGGGTTCTCCTTGACGTAGCTGAAGACAAACGAGGAGAAGAGGAGGTCTTCATTTAGTCCACAGCCCGCCATCATCAGTGGGAGCTGGATGGGTGGGAGGTGGTATGATGGATGAAGGGTCTGAGCGGCGGGCGGAGCGAACGCCGGTAGTTGGGAGGGTGGCCGAGCCGCAGTCACGTGTGCAAGCGCGTGCTCCCGGGTCGGGATTCCAGATTCCAGCCCGCGCGCTGCTGCTGCCTCCTCCTCCTCCTCTTCAGCACCGGCTAAAACCACCTGTAGTAGCCCCTCCCCCTCCAGTAGCAGCAGCTCGGACCGATCACCGGCAAAGAGCTTCAGCTTCTCCTCAATCTGTCACGTGCGTGCACGCCTGCTTTTATTCTCCCCCCCCCCCCCCCCCCCCCCCTTTTTGCACCGCTGGCGTGAGCACAAGTCCAGAGACCAGGCAAGGAAGTAACGACAATCAATAATATAGGGGGAAAGGCTGTTTGATGTGGTGTTGGAGGAGGGAGACAAGAAAAAAGAACACACACAACGTAGTCAAGTCAGAGGCTCAGGGGTAAGTGTAGAGAGCTTTCAAATGGCGCTCAGGAAACACCACAAGAGTTAATGCCGGCAAATTGCAATACAGTCTGAGAGACTTTCTCTCGCTGCCTCTGGTAATTTCTACTCCTGGGAAATAAGGCAAAAGTGTCACGTGCGCGGTCCCAGCTTCCTGGCAAGTCCAGCAGAGGGGGCTGGGAATGACAGGTAGACTGTCACCTTACTCCTCCTGTCAGATATTCCAGATGATGATGCAGAGGGGTTGGGTGATGTGAGGGAGAGATAAACGGTGCCGATTTGATTTCTTGATTATCTTTTCTTGCCCAGCATTCGCCTTGGTCACCAATCCAGACCATGCAATGTGATCAAATGAACGGTTTTCTGGGGTTAACCCAGCTGTTCAGTGCAGTCAGCACCTGAGATTTCAGTTGTCCTTTTAACTTTCACTTTCCGTCCCAGGAGACACTGTCCACCAATCGGCACTCTTCAGAGCTATAACCAGATCAGATTCTACAAGGAATGTAATATGATTAAATGGATCAATTCCCGCCACGGGCCATGTTTATACTGTGTTTCAAGATGATCACTTAATCTCTGCGGAACTGTTTTCACAGTCTTCGCACGAGTCCAGTCACCCCGGTGTGGATACGAAACGGTTGCTAATAACGCGCAGAGCTCGCTGTAAAATCAGTGCTTTGACTTCAATCGGTTACTGCAATATTTCCTGTCGAAGATCAGCCCCTTTAAAAACGGAGTCCGGTTTCCACCGGAACAAAAATGCGATATACTGGGCCCTGAATTCGCACTAAACTTCAGATACAAAAGGCTGCACACTTTTAACCACAGTCACTACCTTTTTCCTTTTGGCGGACTATCTCTTGTTTCGCTGGTTAAGCCACGAGAGCTTGTGCTGGATATTTCCTTAATTATCAGAGCTAATTAGATAACAGCACAGGATCTCCCAGTCGGTTATGGAGCAGCCAATATCACAATCCCACTTTGCTCACCTAATTCGCAGGAAAGCTAGTTATTCCGACCAGTCTTCAGCTCAGAGTCAGAGATTGTAAGAAAAATATACATGCTGGGAACCTCGGAGCACGTTCTACGGCCGACCACCTTATTTCCGAGGTAGAAAGTCAGCTCAGCAGATAGTCTGAACAGAGTCGGCAAGACTATAAAAACGTTCGTTACGTCTGGTTCTAATTTAACTGCCACCACGATATTTCCTCCCTGCTGCCCAGGTTAATATAAAAAGCGAGTTTCCAGGTCATGTGAGGATGATGAGCTGGGGTGTCTATGCAGGTGCTGAATACGTAATGGAAAACGTCTGAAACCTTGGAGAGTTCTGTTGCTATCGACCTATACTCCACAACAGTGTAGTACAGCCTACTACTGCACGCAGAGATTCAGTCGCGATCTCACTCAGAACATTTTCATTACAAGCAGAAAATGAAAAGCCAACACTTTTAAACCAGAACGCTTGAGACGGCATCAACCCACTTCGGAGAACCCAGCAAAATCAGCAACGCAATGAGGCGGGCGAGGGAGCTCGTCTTCAGGGGAAGCAAAGTTTAGGTTCGCCTGATCACTTAACTTGGGTTAATGAATAAACACGGCGGGCATCAGAATTCTCTTCCAAATATAACACACAGTATCGTGGGAAAAGGCAGCGGACTTAGCTGCAAACGGTATTGCTTTCCTACCGCCGAAAAGCGAGGTGTCACAGCAGCGGTAGAAACCCGCGCACCAATTTAGCAACACTTGCATAAGCATTATTGCTACGTACGCGCTCAGGGACAGAAAAATGTTGCTCAGACTATATATAAAACAAATTTGCGTCTGAAGTTTACTCAATCATTTTCCCGTTACTTGGATTTTGTATCGAATTTGCACTTAGTTTATTTTTTGGCTTCAGTTCAATAGATAGGCTGCGGATAGCTTTTGATCTCTTTTGGAAGCCAGGCGTATGACTGGAAAATCACTAACTTTACAACATTTAACAGCGCACAATGGAAAATTCAAGTATGTTGATCACATGAAAACCATTCCACAAATGGCTTGTGTTTTGTGTAGATGTCGGTCTGCAGGTTGGGACCGGAGCTGCGCTACGTGTCGACTTGGCATTTCCTTTTGATATTAATTAGATACGCTGTAGGGACTCGTTGCCATGTGACCGACCCTGCTTTCTCCTCGTCCTGCTGCATTGGCAGTACACTGGGCAAGTTAGTTCGCGTCGAGGCTGCGCTAAGCCGAGATCAGAGTGAAATCCGCACCTCCGGCATTCACCAGTCTTTGATTCGCAAACCGAGAATTGGAAAAGAAGCAACTTGTTCCGTTCAGATTCCGGAACAGTTACATATAAACCCTCCTACTTCTAACATGCTGATGTATTTTGTGAGACATAGATTCGTGTTGTTCTCTCTTGTTACACTCTGGGGCACTATGGTCTGGAAAATTCTGGCATAGCGGTTCCCGAGTCTCATTTTAATTCCTTATCAGTGATGGAAAACGCATGGGAGAGTTTCTGAATTAGCCCAAATAATCCTCGACAGCGTGCCTTGATGCACACGGGGGAGGGAAAGTGACAGGATCTGCAGAACACAAAGCTCAAGAATTTCAGACAGACTGGTTATGCAACCTTTATTAAAAAAAAGTTAAATGACAAATACCTATTGAAACTTGAATCTGTACTCCACATAGGAGTGCTGTGCTTTTACTTGAAATTTAAACTGAGCCGCAGAAGGCGTAATTGGAAATATGGCTGAAGTACGCCTCACAGAGAGCAAGTGAGAGATGTTAGCAACCCTTTAGTTTCAGAACTTCCAACTATCATTCTTAGTTTGGCCTAAAGTAGGAATGCATTTTTCAAACAAATATAACTCATGTTTACATTCCAATCATTTCCAGAACATTCTCACAGCATTCCTGTAAATCTGAATGACAAACAACTAACATGTTCACAGCAAAGTATGGCTGTGGCTGGTGGGGGTCACCCACTTCAGAATCACAGAAAAATACAGCGCAGAAGAAAGCCCTTCAACCCAAGGAGTCTGCGCCAACTCATGAGAACACCTGACCTGTCTACCTAATCACATCTGCCAACACTTGGCCAATAACCCTGAATGTTATGACATGCCAAGTGCTCATCCAGGTACTTGTTCAAGGATATTAGACAACCCGCGTCTACCATCCCCCCAAGCAGTGCATTCCAGACTGTTACCACCCTCTGGGTAAAAAAGCTTTTCCTCAAATCCCCCCTAAATCTCCTTCCCCTCACCTTGAACAACTTGTGTCCCCGTGGTAACTGACCCACCAACTGAGGGGAACAGTTGCTCCCTATCCACACTGTCCATGCCCCTCATAATCTTGTACACTTCAATCAGGTTGCCCCTCAGTCTTCTTTGCTCCAGTGAAAACAACTCAAGCCTATCCAATCTCCCTTCATTACTTTAATCTTCCATCCCAGGCAATATCCCAATCAATCACCTCTGCACGCCCTCCTGTGCAATCACATCCTTCCTATAATGTGGTGACCAGAATTACACACAGTACTCCAGCTGTGGCCTCACCAAAATTCTATACAACTCCAACATGATCTCCCTGGTTTTGTCATCTATGCCTCGATTGATAGGGGCAAGTGTCCCATATCCCTTTTTCACCACCCCATTAACCTGTCTTTCTGAAATTATTTGAAGTTTGATATGGTGGTGCAGGTTTGTTGAAACACAGAAATGGCATTGCCATAATCTAAGATATTTATTTGTCTAGGAAAATGGTAATTTAGTTGCTTTGGCACTAAATTAACAATCCAGAGATCATACATTCCCAAATTGAGAATTTGAGGTCATTCACATGTGGTACAACCCAGTTAGGCTCATTCCACAGCTCTATCCCTACAGCCTTGAAAATGTATTTCTTCAGCTGGCTATTCAATTTCTTATCATAGTGGGATTTAAACCTCTGCCCCAGAGGATTAGCCTGGGACTTTGGAATACTAGTCCAGAGACATTAACATTATGCCACCATCTTCTCCTTTCCAAATCAATTTGGCTATAAATGCATCACCAAAACTTCTCTAAATGAAATTCCATTGGCCACTTGTCTACCTATTTTGCCAGTTATGTGCTGCTGCAGTCGATTTGCATAATTCTCACAGTTTGCCACTCTTCCAAGACAAACATGACCTGCCTATAACAAATCTGTTTAGCTATCCTTAATTGACTCAAACTTCTGCAAGTGATTTTTTCCCCCCTGATTATTATTTCACAACCTTACCAAAAACGATGATAACCTAGCTGTCCTGTTGTTACTAGGACTGCCTTACATCTTTTCTTGAATAATGCTGTCAAATTTGCCACTCATCAGTGCTCTGACCTCCCTGCAACAAGGGAAGATTAAATTATTATGGAAAGCTCTTCCACTATCCAGGGGCTGGTTTAGCACAGTGGGCTAAACAGCTGGCTTGTAATGCAGAACAAGGCAGCAGCGTGGGTTCAATTCCCATACCAGCCGGAATGTGGCAATTAGGGGCTTTTCACAGTAACTTAATTGAAGCCTACTTACTTTAAGCGATTATTATTATTATTGTCTCCACTCCCAGTTCCTTTAGCGACCTGAATGCAAGCCATTCAGAACAGGCATCCTATCCATTCTAAGCACAGTCTTTCCAATAACTCCTGAATTTCAATTTTCACCCCATCCATTACCTCTATTATCTTTGCTTCAACGAATATTTTGATGATTCCTCTTCCTGAATAAACAGCAATACAGTGAACTCACTAAGATTTAAAAATATATTTTTATTAAAGGTTTTTCATTTATAACAACTGTATAACAAACTAACAACACAAAAGGCAGATGTTACGTGGTATAATATAGCCAAATCCCAACCGACCATATAAATCCCATCCAAAAGAAAGAAAACTCTTCCCCTGAATAAACTAAACTAACACCCCCGAACAACTGACGCTGATTAACTCTTTAAAGATGGAAATGAATGGCTACCATCTCAGGTAGAACCCCTCAACCGACCTCCAGACTGTGTACTTGACCTTCTGCAGATAAATAAATTCCATAAGGTCACCCAACCACATCAAGGCACTGGGCGGAATAGAGGACCTCCATCCCAGCAGAACATGCCTCTGAGCTATTAGTGAGGCAAAGGCAAGGACATCCACCTTCACCCCTGCAGCCCCCAAAATAGCCACCAAAGGATAAGACTCCAGAGTATGGTGTTAAAGGAGACCCAACAACTTACCAGCTTGGGACACAACCAGAACAAAAGGGTGCGGTTAGCCGGTCTGTGAGAGCACCACTCATACTTATCTTCTACCCCTGGAAAGAAACCACTCATCCTAGCCTTTGTCAGTTCAGCCTTATATACCACCTTAAGTTGGATCAGGCTGAGCCATGCACAGTTACTCTGTGAAGGGTTTCACTCCACACTTCCTCATCCAAACTAGGTCCCAGTTCCCCCTCCCATTTTGCCTTCCCCCCCCCCCCCCCCCCCCCCCGACTCCAGTGGCTGACTCCACTGACAGGATATGCCCATAGATATCTGAAATACTCCACCCTCTAGATTCTGCTAAAGATAGAGTCTTCCTCAGCAGGGACGATGGTGGTGCCATGGGGGATGACAGAAAGGCCTTTCGCACAAAATGACGAATCTGGAGGTATCTGAACAAATCTGTTTCAGAGAGTCAAAACTTTGTCGACAGCTCCTCCAGGCTTGCAAATGATCCCTCCACGAATAAATCCCAAAATCTCACAAGACTTTTCTCCCCCCAAGATCTAAGCTTGATGGCACAAATAGGTGTTTATCACAGTTAGGTGCCAGCAAAGACATGGATCTAAGCTTAAACTGCTGCCAAAATTGCTTGATACGCTTAGAGGGACACAAGCACCAGGTTCGAAGAAGACGTCACCAGAAAAAGCAGCAGCGAGGATGTTACCAGCACACCTAGACTAGAGCCCCTGCATGAACTCACCTCCACCTGCCCCTATATGGAACTTGGACTACTGAACCACCCCAACATTGCCCGCCAATAATAAAAAAGCAAATTGGACAACGCAAGACCCCCCCACCCCGCCAAACCGTCTATCACTCTGAAGAAATGCCCTATGAATCCTTGGGGTCTTACCCACCCATATAAAGGAAGCTACCAACTTATTGACCCGAACAAAAAAGGATTTAGGGAGAAAAGTGGGGAGTCACTGAAAAAGAAATAAAAATCTTGCAGGATATTCATTTTGAAGAGGGGACGGTTATCCCACTTTTACAAGGTGGACTTAACATTACTCACCAGAATACTGTAGTTCAATTTAAGGTGCAGGACCCAAACCTGGGCCACCCAGATACCAAGATAACAGAAGCTAGATTGGGCAAGATGAAAAGGTAACAACCCTAGTTGCCCCCCTCCCCAGGGAATTGACTGGAAAATACTGGTTCTTCTCCAGATTCAACTTGTATCCCAAGAATGAGCCAAAGCTCCTCAAAAGCTTCATTATTTCATCCATAGTGGAGACTGGATTTGCTTACCAAAAGACTTCAATGCAATGGCCAAAGGCCCAATCACTAAAGCAAATAAGGGACTTCCGGTTGCGGCTATGACTAGCTAAGTCGCACGTTTGGCTGCTCCTGTGAGGAAGGTGTTTTCGGGCCGATTGGAGGGCCCCTAACGGCGCTGGAACGGCAATTCCCGGTGGGGGAAGGTTCCCAGAGGAGAACCCGGAAAAATTTATGGTCGTTACCCGAAGTGGGGCAGGAAAAAAAGCGGCAGCAGCTCCCCGAAAAAAGCGGGGGAAGAAATCCAAAATGGCGGCCGGCGGCGCACCCGAGGACTGGAGGAAATGGGCGGAGGAGCAGCAGGCCGTTCTCCTGCGCTTCTTCACGGAGCTGAAAGTGGAGCTGCTGGAGTCGATGAACGCGACGACCACCAGGCTGATGGGGGCACAGGCGACCCAAGAGGCGTCAATTCGGGAGCTGCAGCAGGAGATGGCTGTGAGGGAGGAGGAGGCCACGGGCCTCGTAGGAAAGGTGGAGGTACACGAGGCACTCCACCTGAGATGGCAAAACCGGCTGGAGGAGATGGATATCCGCATGAGGCGGAAAAACCTGAGGATCCTGGGCCTGGCAGAAGGGCTGGAGGGGTCGGACCTCCCGGGGTATGTGGCAGAAATGCTGGGCTCACTGATGGGGGCAGGGGCCGTCCCTTCGCCCCTGGAACTGGAGGAGGCCTACAGAGTAATGGCCAGGAAGCCAAGAGCAAACGAACCCCCGAGGGCGGTGCTGGTTCGGTTCCAGCGATTCAGTGACCGGGAGAGGGTGCTGAGGTGGGCCAAGAGAGAGAGGAGCAGCAAATGGGAGAACTCGACGGTGAGGATCTTTCAGGACTGGAGTGCGGAGGTGGCAAAGCGGCGGGCCCGGTTCAACCGGACGAAGGCGGTGCTGCATGCCAAGAGAATCAGATTCGGGATGCTGCAGCCAGCGCGCTTGTGGGTGACCTATAAGGACCAGCACCATTATTTCGAGTCCCCGGAGGAGGCGTGGGCCTTTGTTCAGGAAGAAAAGCTGGACTCTAACTAGAACCAGGGGATACTTGGCGGTCGTTGCCGCTCTGGTACTTTAAGCTGGGCACGTGGCTTCCTTTTGGTTGGATTTTCACTTGGCCGTATTTTTGGACCCTTTTTTTTTCTCTCTACCAGTTTTTTCTCTCTTTTTTCTGTTATTTATAATGTTATGTTGGGAGGGCGGGGTGGGGGGGGGAGTGCCGGGGGTATGTGTTTCTTGTGGGGTTTTTGGTTGTTTTGTATTTATCGGTGTGAGATCGGGGACGGGGGTGGAACTGAAGATGGAGGGGCGGGGAGGGGCAGGGCGAATGCGCGGGCTTTCCTCGGGTTTCCCGCGCACGGGGCAGAGAAGGGAGGGGGGGGGGGAGTAAGGGGCGTGGTCAGCAATGGCTCCCTTTCCCGCGCTGGAGCGGGGTCAAGGAGGGGTGGTAAGGGGGGGGACGTCCCCCATGCCGGGAGGAGTCGGAGTGTGGCAGGGGCAGCCGGGTCAGCGTAAACCAGCTGACTTACGGAAGTACTATGGAGGGTGCATCGCGGCTAGGAAGGGTCCTAGCCTGTGGGGGGGAGGGGGGTGGGGGGGGGAGGGGGAGGGGGGAAGGGGGGGGCTACCGGGTTGCTGCTGAAAAGGCCAGGGAGGAGAAGTTGAGGACCGGAGGGGTGGGGGGGGGGGGGGGGGGGGGGGGGGGGGTGCCATCGCCATGGGGAGCGGGTCAGAAAGGGAGGGCTGACTCGGGGCGAGCAGGTGAAAGGATATGGCTAGTCGGCAGGGGAAAGGGGCGGGTTGCCCTTCGACCCGGCTGATCACTTGGAATGTGAGGGGGCTGAATGGGCCGGTCAAGAGAACGAGAGTAATCTCGCATTTGAAGGGACTGAAGGCAGATGTAGCAATGCTACAGGAGACCCATTTGAAGGTGGCGGACCAGGTCCGCCTGAGAAGGGGGTGGGTGGGACAGGTGTTCCACTCAGGACTGGACGTAAAGAACCGGGGGGGTGGCGATCCCTGGTAGGGAAGAGGGTGTCGTTCGTGGCGGTGGAGGTGGTGGCGGATAAAGAGGGTAGATATGTCATGGTGAAGGGTAGGCTGCAGGGGGAGAAAGTGGTGATGGTTAACGTGTATGCCCCGAATTGGGACAACGCTGGCTTCATGAGGCGCCTACTGGGCCTCATTCCGGACCTGGAGGCAGGGGGCCTGATCATGGGGGGGGACTTCAACACAGTGCTGGACCCCGTGCTGGACAGATCGAGTTCAAGGACGAGTAGGAGGCCGGCAGCGGCAGAAGTGCTAAAGGGGTTTATGGAGCAGATGGGAGGGGTGGACCCCTGGAGGTTTGGGAGGCCGAGGGCGAGGGAGTATTCCTTTTTCTCCCATGTCCACAGAGTCTATTCTAGAATTGACTTTTTTGTATTGAGCAGGGGACTGATCCCGAAAGTACGGGAAGTGGAGTACTCGGCCATAGCGGTCTCAGACCACGCGCCACACTGGGTAGATTTGGAAATGGGGGAGGTGCGAGACCAGCGTCCGCTGTGGCGCCTGGATGTGGGGTTGCTGGTGGATGAGGAGGTGGGTAAGAGGGTCCGGAAGAGCATTGAAAGATATCTGGACATTAATGACACGGGGGAGGTGCAGGTGGGGATGGTATGGGAGGCCCTGAAGGCGGTGATCCGGGGGGAGCTGATCTCCATACGGGCACACAGGGAAAGGAGGGAGAGACAGGAGAGGGAGAGGCTGGTGGGGGAGCTTCTGGACGTGGATAGGAAATATGCGGAGGCACCAGAGGAGGGGCTGTTGGGGGAACGGCGCAGTTTGCAGGCTAAGTTTGACCTGTTGACCACCAGAAAGGCGGAGACACAGTGGAGAAGGGCGCAGGGCGCGATTTATGAGTATGGGGAGAAGGTGAGTAGGATGTTGGCACATCAGCTCCGCAAGCGGGATGCGGCTAGAGAAATTGGGGGAGTGAGGGAGAGGGGTGGGAACGTAGTGCAGAAGGGGCCAGAAGTAAATGGGGTTTTCAGAGACTTCTATAAGGAGCTGTATCGGTCAGAGCCGCCGACGAGGGGAGGGGGGATGGAGGGCTTCTTGAACAAACTGAGGTTCCCCAAGGTCCAAGAGGAGCTGGTAGAGGGGCTGGGGGCGCAGATAGGGTTAGAGGAGCTAGTCAAGGGGATTGGGCATATGCAGTCGGGGAAGGCGCCGGGGCCAGACGGGTTCCCGGTGGAATTTTACAAAACATATGCGGATCTGGTGGGCCCTGTGCTGGTGCGAGCCTTCAACGAGGCATGGGAGGGGGGGGCTCTGCCCCCGACAATGTCGCAGGCACTGATCTCCCTGATCTTGAAGCGGGACAAGGACCCCGTGCAGTGTGGGTCATATAGGCCTATCTCGCTCCTGAATGTGGACGCCAAGATGCTGGCAAAGATCCTGGCTACCAGGATAAAGGATTGTGTGCCAGGGGTGATACACGAGGACCAGACGGGTTTTGTGAAAGGGCGGCAGCTTAATACGAACGTGCGGAGACTGCTAAATGTCATCATGATGCCGGCAGTGGAGGGGGAGGCGGAGATAGTGGTGGCATTGGACGCGGAGAAAGCATTTGATAGGGTTGAGTGGAAGTACCTGTGGGAGACGCTGGAACGGTTTGGATTTGGGGAGGGATTTATTAAATGGGTGAAGCTGCTCTATTCGGCCCCGACGGCAAGTGTAGTGACGAATGGTAGGAGATCGGAGTATTTTGGGCTCCACCGGGGGACCAGACAGGGGTGCCCCTTGTCCCCCCTGCTCTTCGCACTGGCAATTGAACCGTTGGCGATGGCACTGAGGGGCTCAGGGGGGTGGAGAGGGCTGACAAGGGGCGGGGAGGAGCACCGGGTATCGCTATACGCGGACGACCTGCTGCTATACGTGGCAGACCCAGAAGGGGGAATGCCGGAGGTGATGGAACTGCTAGCAGAATTCGGGGACTTTTCGGGGTACAAGCTAAACTTGGGTAAGAGTGAGGTATTTGTGATACACCCAGGGGACCAGGAAGAGGAAATCGGGAGACTCCCGTTGAAGAGAGCAGGAAAGAGTTTTAGATATTTAGGGGTGCAGGTGACAGGGAACTGGGGGACCCTCCACAAGTTGAACTTCTCCAGGCTGGTGGAACAGATGGAGGAGGAATTTAAAAGGTGGGACATGGTGCCGCTGTCGCTGGCGGGCAGAGTGCAGTCCGTTAAAATGACGGTCCTCCCGAGGTTTTTGTTTTTATTTCAGTGCTTGCCCATCTTCCTCCCTAGGGCCTTCTTCAAAAAGGTGACGAGCAGCATCATGAGCTACGTGTGGGCGCACGGCACCCCAAGGGTGAGGAGGGTCTTCTTGGAGCGGAGTAGGGAGAGTGGAGGGCTGGCATTACCCAACCTTTCGGGGTATTACTGGGCGGCTCATGTATCGATGGTGCGCAAGTGGATGATGGAAGGGGAGGGGGCAGCTTGGAAACGAATGGAGAGGGCGTCCTGTGGCAACATAAGCCTGGGAGCCCTAGTAACGGCGCCATGGCCGCTCCCTCCCACGAGGTACACCACGAGCCCGGTGGTGGCGGCCACCCTCAAGATCTGGGGGCAGTGGAGGCGACACAGGGGGGAAGTGGGAGGTCTGATGGAGGCACCGTTAAGAGGGAACCATAGATTCATCCCGGGGACCATGGACGGGGGATTCCAGAGCTGGCATAGGGTGGGTATCAGGCAGCTGAAGGATCTGTTTGTAGATGGGAGGTTTACGAGCCTGAGAGAGCTGGAGGAGAAATTCGGGCTCCCCCCGGGAAACATGTTTAGACATTTGCAGGTGAAGGCATTTGCTAGACGCCAGGTGGAAGGGTTTCCCTTGCTCCCCAGTAGGGGGGCGAGCGATAGGGTGCTCTCGGGGGTCTGGGTCGGAGGGGGGAAGATATCGGACATATACAAAGTAATGCAGGAGGCGGAGGAGGCATCAGTAGAGGAGCTGAAAGCCAAGTGGGAGGGGGAGCTGGGAGAGCAGATAGAGGATGGGACATGGGCTGATGCCCTGGAGAGGGTTAATTCTTCCTCCTCGTGTGCGAGGATTAGCCTCATTCAATTTAAGGTGCTACATAGAGCCCATATGACGGGGACGAGGATGAGTCGGTTCTTTGGGGGTGAGGACAGATGTGTCAGGTGTTCAGGAAGTCCAGCGAACCATGTCCATATGTTTTGGGCATGTCCGGCATTGGAGGAGTTCTGGAAGGGGGTGGCAAGGACGGTGTCGAGGGTGGTGGGATCCAGGGTCAAACCAGGATGGGGATTAGCGATCTTTGGGGTTGGGGTGGAGCCGGGGGTACAGGAGGCGAGAGAGGCCGGAGTACTGGCCTTTGCGTCCCTAGTTGCGCGAAGAAGGATACTAATACAGTGGAAGGACACGAGGCCTCCAAGCGTGGAAACTTGGATTAATGACATGGCAAGCTTTATTCAGTTGGAAAGGGTCAAATTCGCCCTGAGAGGGTCGGTACAAGGGTTCTTCAGGCGGTGGCAGCCTTTCCTCGACTTTTTGGCTCAAAGATAGGGTACAGAGGTCGCAGCAGCAGCAACCCGGGGGGGGGGAGGGGGGGGGGGGAGGGGGGGGGGGGTGGCAACAACGGGTGGGGTGGGTTATTTACGGTTGTAATGCGGGCAAATTTGTTCGCAGTTCATGTTTGATGTTGATTGTTGCTTTGTTTGTTTTTGGGGAGGGGGGAGGGGGGAGGGACAACGCGCGCGCGAGTTCGGGTGGGGGGGGGGAAATTTGTTAAGAGGGAATATTTTGTAATATTCTATAGTTAGTTGGGGTAAATACTTTTATGTAAAAAAAAATTTTCAATAAAAATTATTTTAAAAAAAAACTAAAGCAAATAAGAGCAAAGATAGTGGACACCCGTGTCTTGTACCTCTGTTCAATGAAAAGTACCCTGAACTCAAGGAATTAGGATAGACACGAGCCATGGGGGCCATATATAATAACCAAATCTACAAAATGAACCGCTGCCCCAAATTGAACCTCCAAAGGATCTGAAAAAGATACCCCCACTCCACCCTATTAAATGCTTTTTCGCCATCCATGGATACAATTACCTCTGGCTTGGGCACAAGAGAGGGAGAAAGAGCAATATTCAACAACCATTGTACAAGGGCGAACAATGCCGACCCTTAACTAAGCCTGTCAGGGATGTGCTCAGCATTCACAAGAAAGATGGGTCTCCTCTTGGAAACTCCAAATTAGTCATTTTTTCCCGGAAATCGACCACTAAGTCAACAAACACTCCCTACCCTTCCCCTAAACCTACCAGATACCTGAAGATATGCCCTCTAACCAATAAAAGGGCTGGATAGGGCAGCAAGAACCAAGAAAGAAAGGACGAGACGGTAGACACGAGGAGCGACGCAGAGCAAGATATGGAACTGCTGACACAGACAGCGGCTTACCCACCAATAGGGCAATAGATGAAGCTCCTAACTGTTAAGTAATGGGTTAAGAGACATTGCAATTAGTTGTCTCATTTATGTTAAGTGTCCAATGATTGACACTGATATGTAAAGGGGCTTCAGGTGGCCTCTGTGTCTGGTGATGTGTAGAGTTTTGTGCTGAGTCACTTTGTACAAATAAAAGTGTGTTGGTGAAAAAAGAGCAGAACTTTTGCCTCTTCATACCACAGCATCTAATGCGTCTAACACTAACACAAGAACTCCTAAACACAGGGAAGCCATAAAAAAGGAAATTAGGCAACGGTGAAGTTGGTGGTCGCAGCTGCCTTAACCCACTTCAAAGAGGCACTAGAGAGGATGGAACGACTACTGGAGGCGCAGGAGACAACGGTGCGAGAACCCGAGAGGGCAGCCACCAACCAGGGAGGCCAGATTACCTTGCGAGAAGCAGAGGAGTCAGGTTGGTGGTAGTCCAGGGAGCGCTTAAGGGGAAGGTGGAGAACCAAGAGAACAGATCTCGCTGCCAGAACCTGCGGAACATTGGGCTGCCGGAGGGCACAGAGGTCAGGTACCTGACTGAGTATGTAGCCCAAATGCTAGGGAAACTTGTCGGGGATGAAAGCTTTCCCAAACCCTCAGAAGTGGATAAGGCCCATAGGTTGCTTCGGCAGGGCCCAAGGCAGGAGAACCACCGCAGGCCATCATTACCAAGCTCCATCAGTTTCAAGACAAGGACCGGATCCAAAGCTGGAAATATGAAGTCCTGCGTGTGGGAAGGGCACACGATTCGCGTATACCAAGACATTGGAGCCACCTGGCCAAGCCCAGGGCCAAATTTAATGGGGCCAAAACAGCTCTATTTAAGAGGAAGGTACAAATCAGTGTGTTATACCTGGCCAAACTGTGGAACAAGGAACATTATTTTAGCACAGCAGGGGAAGCGGAGGAGTTCATCCAAAGGAACAGGCTGGGAAAGCCACAGAAATAAAGGGCACAAATCGACAATTGACAGTGATAAATTTACTTTGTTATTGCGCAAATGAATGTCTGAGAAGGTAGGGGAAAGGGCAGAAGGGGACCAATCCGGGAATGGATTGGGGAGGGAATTTGAAAAGAATAAATAGGAAAGAGAGGAGTCTCTCCTGAGGGTGGGGGAGGGGGGAGGGGGGAGCCACCACACTGGCGAATATGCTAGTACAGGAAAGTAAATGAAGGGGGGGGGTCACAGCACAGCTCCTGACAGGGAGGAAGCACCTAGCAGAAGGGGTGGGGCCACAAAAAGGCTGGGGGAGAGGAACAGAGGACTGGCCTGGGGAGGGGAATTGCGGAGTAGAGGGGGAGAGTAGAACGCTGGTTGCAACAGATCACACACTGCGACAACAGGAACAAAGGAACCAATGATGGCCATCCTGGATGGCCCCCAAACAAAGGGAAACCCAGGAGTACAGGAACAAAGCCACATGGTGAATATGGCTGACCCGCAGTGGGGGGTGGGGATAGTCACCTGGAATGTCAGGGGACGTAACAGCTCAGTGAAAAGATCCAGAGTCTTTGCCCATCTGAAAAGCCTAAGGCCCGACATAGTCTTCCTCCCAAGAGATGCACCTGAGGGAGAAAGACTGACTGAGGGTAATAAAAACCTTGATAGAACAGGCCTACCAAGCGTGTTACGGGACAAGGGCTGGGGTGGAGGGGGGCATACTTTCAATAAGAAGGTGACATTCACAGCGACAAAGACCCAGTGGGATAGCATGTCATGGTTAACGATGTCCTTGTAAACAAATAGATTATTAAGCTGTATTTACGAACACAATCTCTATATTCTCACTATAACTATATTCTATCTTCTCTCGCTCTGCAATGCACTTTACCCCAGTCTCCTCTACCTCTACTCCACTCTCTCCCAGAAGCCTAAGAGGCAATGCCTTATATAGTACTGTCCCTTAGCTACATCTAGAGGCTAGTTTTAACATAACATTAACTCTTCACATGCTGTACTTTTGTATAATGTCACAAAGGGCAGACAGCTAACAGCGACCATCAGGCATCTGCTGAATGTGATTGTGACCCCACCCTGGGAAGAGACACACTGGAGGCGATCATCTCCCTAGATGCAGAGAAGGCCTTCGACGGGGTCAAATGGTGGAAAGGTTTGAGTTCAGGGCAGGGCTTACCTCATGGGTGAAACTACTGTACAGTGCTTCCATGCTGAGTATATGGACAAACACCACCAGCTCTGGATCCTTTTGGCTCCACAGAGGCACAAGGCAGGGATGACCACTATCCTCGCTATTATTTTCCCTGGCAATTGAACCACTTGCAATCGCTCTTATATCAGTGAAGGGATGGAGAAGCATCCAAAGGAGAGCACAGTCTCACTATGCAGATGACCTGCTCCTCTGGATCTCGAACCCCCTAGCATGGGAGGAATAATGAAACCTAACCTGAGCAAGAGTGAAATTGACCTTACGCCACCCCCCCCCCCCCCCCCCCCCCAAAGACACCCTCTGAACTCCAGGCCATCTCCCCCAAAATCAAACAAACAACGCTAAACACAAATAGTCCAATAAAACAGGAGGGGGGATGCCCACATAAACTCTTCACCCCCACCTCCCCTACCTTCCCATACAATCCCAACAGTAAACAGCAAACCCAGAAAAGGACCCCCTCCAAAACGGATGGGGCAAAAATGCCCCAATCCCTACCCACTCTTAAAATATGTTCCCAACCATTACAAAGTGCCAGCACCCTGATTCCCAGCATGGTCCATTCAGTTCTCCCCCAGTTTATGCCACTTAATGAAGTCTTCGGCTGCTTCTGTCATCTCAAAATAATACTCCTGACCTTTGTATGTCACATCATTCCTTTTTTGTGACTTTCCAACCTTTCCTCTTTCTCCTCCTGCCCCACCCCCGGGTTGCGCATTTGTTTGGTTCCCCCTTTATCTTTATTTTCCCCTTGTCCTACCTCTTTTTCTTCCTATCTCTTCCGCTTTCCTATCTTACTCTTCGTTACTGGCCTCGAACAGGTTTTGGAACAGGCTGACAAACAGCCCCCATGCATCTAAGTAGCTTTCCTCTGACCTTTGGATGGCATACTTAATCTTCTCCAGGAGGAGAAATTCTGAAAGGTCAGCGAGCCAGTGGTGGTGCTCCTGATTGCCAGCCGAGCAGGATTCTCCGGCATGCGATTAGGGAGCGAAAACTAGGGCATCGGTCCTCTTCCCCATACGTAGCTCTGGCTTATTCAATACCCTGAAGATTGCCACAATTGGCCATGGCTTCACCCTCACCCCACAACCTTGGACATTGCCTCGGGGAAGGCTATTCAGAACCCAGCAAACTTGGGGCAAGCCCAAAACATGTGGATGTGGTTGGCCGGGCCCCTCTGGCACCGTTCACATTTGCTCTCCACCTCCGGGAAGAACCTGCTCATTTGGGTGCTCTGTGCACCACTTTGAACTGCATTAGGCTTAGCCTTGTGCTGGAGGAGGTGGAGTTGGCTCTGCTCAGTGCTTCGCTCCAGAGTCCGCATCCCGCCTTTGTCTCCAGTTTGTCCTTCCATTTCCGTCTGGTCTCGCCCAGTGGTGTTCGGGCTCTGTCCAGTAGCTGTCCGTACATTTTCCCACATAGGCACAAGCAGCAAAGAATGGGAACTATCAGGTCCTCTAGTAGTGTGGTTGCTGGGGCCCTGGGGTACCCTACTGTCTCCTTGCGGAGTGTTTTATTTGGAGGTGCCTCATTTCCTGTCCTTTCGGTAGTCTCCGCTTCTTCGTCTTTTCGTCCAGTGTCACCAGTCTGTGCCTTACGCAAAAGTCGCTGACCGTCAGTGTGCCCCCATCTCGTCACCATCTTTTCAAGGTGGTGTCTAGCATGGCTGGGGGGGAATTTGTGATTGCCGCAGATGGGGGCCATGGGGGACATCTTAGTTAGCCCAAAGTGCTGTCTCAGTTGCGTCCACGTTCTCAGCGTGGCCGCTACCATTGGGCTTGTTGTGTATCTTGTTGAGGGGGGTGGGAGTGCTGCCCAGAATAGATTCCGTTACCTGGGAATCCAGATCGCCAGAGACTGGACACAGATCCACAAGTGGAACCTGACCAGCCTGGTGGAGGAAGTAAAAAAGGACCTACAGAGGCCAGGGCCCGGAGGGTTGTTCCTTTACAGGAGGTCTCCTCCATTTGTACCCACTCTGAGTCAGGTTTGTGTACCCATCCCTTCACTCTTTCCGCCGTTGCTGCCCAGTGATAGTATTGTAGGTTCGGTAAAGCCAAGCCACCTTTGATTTTCCTTCTCTGCAGTGTCGGTTTGGGAATTCTCGGGTTCTTACCCTCCACACAAACGCCATGATTATACTGCCTACATTTTGGAAAAAGGCCTTGGGGATGAAGATCGGTATGGCTCCGAACAGGAAGTATACCTTGGCAGTACGTTCCTCTTGATTGTCTGCACTCTCCCTGCCAGGGAGAGTGGGAGTGAGCACCACCTCTGTAGGTCCCTTTTTACCTCCTCCACCAGGCTGGTCAGGTTCCACTTGTGGATCTGTGTCCAATCTCTGGCGATCTGGATCCCCAGGTAACGGAATCTGTTCTGCGCCGTTTAAAACGGGAGTACCTCCAGCTCTGCCCCTCCCCCAGTTGGGTTCACTGGGAATGCCTCACTTTTGCCCAGGTTCAGTTTGTAGCCCAAGACGACTTCCGGTGGCAGCGATGTGCTGAGCGCACATCAGCTGGCTCTCCTTCCAAAACGACCTAACGGAGGCAATTTATCAGGAATTTCGGCTTTCAAGGCCCACCAAAACACAGCCAAAGGCGAAAGACACAAAAGGAATATGATTGGAAATAATAACAGATCGAGGGGACGGCGAGATGTAAGGAGCAGCAGCGAAGGAAAAGGGCAGGAACTGCAGACACGCAGTCAGGTGGCCCCACGAGGCGGGACGAAGGTTCAAGCAAACCTGGAAGGGAAAAAGCTGGCGAACCGAACAGCGGAACAGGAACAGGATGTGGTGACCATCACCCCGCCCGCACAGGGGGAACAATGGAGAAGCGTGCTGAAAAGGGAGCTAAACGCCATAAAGGAGGCGATCAGGATGGAGCTCCACACGATGATGAAGGAGGTGTTGTCAGAGGCGACAGACAAAATGCAGCAAACCATCGAAGGCCTGGGAGGGAAGGTGGAGGCGTAGGAGAAAACAATCCTGGAGTTGGAGAAGGCCGCCTCGTACCAGAGCGACAGGATTGTCGCTCTGGAAAATGAGGTGAGAAGGTTGGTGACGTCCCAGGGGAGCCTAAGAGGGAAAGTGGAGGAGCAGGAAAACAGGTCCACATGGCAGAATGGCAAAATAGTGGGGCTGCCCAGGCAGCACGGTGGCGCAGTGGGTTAGCCCTGCTGCCGCACGGCACCGAGGTCCCAGGTTCGATTCCGGTTCTGGGTCACTGTCTGTGTGTTTGCACATTCTCCCCATGTTTGCGTGGGTTTCGCCCCCACAACCCAAAATGATCAGAGGGTTAGATAGGGTGGACAGTGAGAGCCTTCTCCCGCGGATGGAGGTGGCTAGCACGAGGGGACATAGCCTTAAATTGAGGGGTAATAGATATAGGACAGAGGTCAGAGGTGGGTTTTTTTTTATGCAAAGAGTGGTGAGGCCGTGGAATGCCTTACCTGCAACAGTAGTGAACTCGCCAACATTGAGGGTATTTAAAAATTTATTGGATAAGCATATGGATGATAAGGGCATAGTGTAGGTTAGATGGCCTTTAGTTTTTTTCCATGTCGGTGCAACATCGAGGGCCGAAGGGCCTGTACTGCGCTGTATCATTCTATGTTCTATGTTCTAACCCAAAGATGTGCAGTCTAGGTGGATTGGCCACGCTAAATTGCCCCTTTTTTGGAAAGAAAATGAATTGGGTGCACTAAATTTATAAAAACAAAGAAGAAAATAGTGGGTCTGCCAGAGGGGATTGAGGGAGAGAACCAATGGGCTACATCGCCCAAATCCTGGGCAAACTAATAGGAAGGGAGGGATTTCCAAACCCCCCAGAAATGGACAGGGCGCACAGGTCACTTCGACCCTGGCCCAAAGCCGGGGGGCAGCCCAGAGCGATTATCATGAAGCTGCACCTGTTCCAGGACCGGGAAAAAAATCCTACGGTGGGCATGTTAGACGAAATCTTGCACATCGGAAGGGAAGAATATAAGGGTGGACCAGGACATTGGGGTGGACTGGCAAAAAGAAGGTCTGAGTTCAACAGAGCAAAATCAGCACTCTACAAAAGTGCAGTGCGATTTGGGATGTTATTCCCGGCCAGACTCTGGATAACATTCAAGGGAAAGGAACTGTATTTCAATATCCCAGTGGAGGCTGAGTTCATTAAATTGAACAAATTGGGGAGGAACAGCCGCAACAGTAATGAAAGCCACAGAGGCGGGAAAGAAAAGAAGAATCAGATCAAAGAGCGGAGGACAGACCACAAACAGAGACATTAATAGTATGAACTATACACATTTGTTTTCTGTTTTGCGCGGGATTGTGCTGCCTCATTTTTGGGCTTATTTCTTCTCTCAATGTGATGGGGGAGCGGAGCAAGGGAAGCGAAGGTGAGAAAAGCGGACAGGAGGGCGAGACAAGGTCTGGGAGGAGGAAGGTAAAGCAGGGTCAGAGCTGGGCAAGTACTGGGAGGGGAGCCACCGTACTAGTGAGGAGGGCCAACATGGGAGGGCAGGAAGAAAGGAGTGCCACGGCGGCATCTCAGGGGAGAGGGAGCGCCTGGCACAAAGGGGGGGGGGGGAACAGGGCAGAAGGGGGGAAGAACACAGTGGGGGGGCAGAGGAATAGGGGCTAGGGGGGGAGAGGGATTGGAGTGGAGCGCAGAACAAAAGATAAACAAAGAGAAGGTTGAGGTAGAGAAACAGAATGGACACAGGCCTCAGCAGGCATGGAGCAGGGCGAGGAACCAAGATGGCACCACAAACGTCCACTCGGGAGGGCATCAGGGCAAAGAGAAACCCTGGAGTGCAGGGGGACATCCACGTGGCATACACATAGCTGGTGGCCATGTTGGGACCCTCTGGATAAAGGGAAACCCCAGAGCGCTGGGGCCCGACCTCATGGTGAGAGCTGCGACCGTGGCCATTTTGGATGGCCCCCTAACAAAGGGAAATCCCAGAATGCATGGGCGCGTCCACCAGGTAAGTATGGGTGATCCCGCAGGACCGGGGGGTCAGAAACCCCCCACCAGGATTGTTACCTGGAACATAAGGGGATTCAACGGCCCAGTGAAAAGATCCAGAGTCTTCACCCACCTAAGAAGCCTAAAAGCAGACATAATCTACTTAGAAGAGATGCACCTAAGAGAGAAGGATTGACTGCTGGTAAGGAAGGGCTGGGGGAGAGGCATACCATTCATGTTATGGGAAGAGGGCTAGTCAGGTAGCAATACTAATTAACAACAGGACGGAGTTTACAGAAGCCAAGACACTTATGGACTCAGGGGGAACGGTACATCATGGTCACCGGTGTCCTGGAAGGGGCACCGGTCGAACTGGTAAATGTGCATGCTCCCAACTGGTACGATACAGAATTCATAAAGAAGACCATGGCGGAAATCCCCTGACATTGACACACTGACTGAATATGGGGGGGGGTGACTTTAACTGTGTGCAGGATCCACTGATCGACCGATTAAATCCCAGAGCAGGGAAAAAGACTGGCATGGCTAGGGAACTAGGAGCTTTCATGGAGCAAGTGGGGAAGTGGACCCATGGAGGTTCCTGCATCTGGGAGAAAAGGAATTCTCATACTTTCACAAGTGCAAAAGGTGTACACCCATATCGACTTCTTGAAGTGGGGAAATCGGTGCTTCCAGGGATCACGGGAGCGGAATACTTCATGATAGTTATCTCTGACCACACTCCACACAACATGGATGTCAGGTTGGAGGCAGGCCGTGTCCAGTGCCCCACGTGGAGGCTGGACACAGACCTCCTGGCCGCCAAGGCCTTCTGCCAAAAAACTTGTGGACCATAGGCGACTATGTTAGTAACAACCAAAATGGGGAGGTCTCACCCTCCACGTTTTGGGAGGCACTGAAGTTCATGATTAGAGGAGAGATCATAGCCTACAGGGTGAGCAGAGATAAGGAAGAGAGGGTGGCCAGGCAACAACTGGTGGACTCCATTCTGGAAGTCAACAGAAAATATTCCATGGCCCCGACCGTGGAGCTGCTGGCGGAGAGGAAAAAGCTGCAAATGGACTTTAACCTGCTATCCACTAGGAAAGCAGTGTACCAACTCCGCCCAACACGGGGGACCTTCTACGAACACGGAGACAAGGCTGGCTGCCTATTGGCTCACCAGCTGAGAAAGCAGGCAGCCACGAAGGAAATAGCGCAGGTAATGGATAGCAGAGACAGATTGAAAACAGAACCAAAGGCGGTCAATCAGGCATTTGCAGCTTTCTACCGGGGACTGTACACCTCCGAGCAGGCGGGGAAGATACCAGGACCCGACGGGTTCCCCGGACTTCTACAGAACATTTGCACCAGTCCTGTCCCCACACCTCAGGGATGTCTTGTTATCCGCTCTCTGTCTCTTGACGTCAGGCCACAGCATAATCCTGCACTCACGAGTCGGGATGTCGTATATGCTGGGCTGAAGATCCTCAAATCCGAAGAACACATCCGCGTCTGTGTCGGATTCTTCACTGTAGAACACATCTCATTGGGGTTCAGATTTGGTACTGGGGTCGCCATCTCAAATGATGAAACCTTCGTCTGAGTCGTAGTCTTGTAGGACCATATCATCACTTTTTGTATCGAGCTGGCATTGGGCTTGTGATGTCCAAAGAAGAAATAAAGGTCGGAGTCGTAGTATTTTCTGTTGGTTTGTTTGTGTTTTCCTCCCAGTATTGTCCGCATTTGTCCAGGACTGCCTGGAAGTCGCTCCTGTTTTGCCCTTTGGAGAACTTGAATGTTTTGCTCTGGCACCCGCGATGGTGAGCAGAAGCTCTGTCTTTTCAGCATCGGCCACGTCTTGTAGGTCGGCTGCTACCAGGAAGATCTCAAACCTTTGCCTGAATCCACGCCAGTTTTCGCGGAGATTGCCGCGGCACTTGAGCCGCTGTGGAACCGGAATCTCGATCATCTTGCCTGGGTTGCTGTTGCTGATTGTCACTGTTTGCTGAGTTGTAACTATATGGATTGAACGACAAAAGAAGAGAAGAGGAGTGTGGGGGGGGGGGGGGGGGGGGGGGGGGGGGGGGGGGGGGGGGGTGGGGGGTACACCCCTCCTTTCCCTGAAAATAAAAGCAAAACAGCCAAAATCGAAAGGGGGGGGGGGGGGGGGGGGGGAAGAGGAAGGGGGGGGGGGCGGGGGGGGGGGAAGGGTGAGGGACGATAGACCGATCCAGAGGGCGGTGAAATGTATATAGGGTCAATTAAATGAAAGACAATAAAGTAAATTAACGCGGGTCAGAAAAATGTGATGTATATATACAATTGTTTATAAATATGAGAAATGCCAATAAAAATATATATTTTTTAAAAAGCCCGAAAAGGTTCCAAACTCTTCCAGGATCTGCAGTATTGCCTTCAGTCCCTCCTGTGGCTTCGAGACATAAAAGAGCAGGTCATCTGCATAGAGTGAAACTCTGTGCTCTCTGTCTCCTCTCCGGATGTCCTTCCAGCTCTTCGCATCCTGCGCGCAAGGGGTTCAATCGCTAGCGCGAACAAGAGAGTGGTGACAGCGGGCAGTCCTGCCTTGTTCCTCTCTGTAGCTGGATGTATTCAGAGCTGGTGGTCTTAGTTTGAACGCTCACCTTGGGAGCGTTGTACAGGAGTCTCACCCAGGCTGTGAATCCCACTCCTAGCCCACCCAAACCATTCCAGTACCTCGAGGAGATACTTCCATTCGACTCTGTCGAAGGTCTTTTCTACGTCTTGGGAGACGATCACCTCTGGGGCTCTCTCCCTGGGTGGGAGTCATTATTACATTCAGCAGCCACGTGATGCTCTCAGTCAGTTGCCTACCTTTGACAAAGCCCATTTGGTCCTCTGAGACCACCCGCCTTGGCCTTGTTGAACCCTGCCCGATGCTTCACCAACTCGGTCCCGATGTCCTGATAATTCGGACCTTGTTCACCTCCCATTCGCAGGTACGCTTCTCCCTGGCCCATCGCAAAATCTCTTTTTCCACAAATTTGTGGAATCTCATGATCACCACCCATGACGACTCCCCAGCTCTAGGCTTCTGCCTTAGGGACCTATGGACTCGGTCCACTTCAGGGACCTTATCTAGCACCCCTTCCACCATCAGCCCCGCCAGCATCTTTGAGATGTACCTCGTGGCACTCACACCTTCCACTCCTTCAGGCAGGCCCACTATTCCCAGGTTCTGCCTTCTCGAGCATTCTCCTGCTCCTCCACATTTTCCTCAATGTTTTACAAAGGTCTCCTAGGAGCCACCGCACGATCGCTGTGGTCTGAGTTCACTCCTTCAATCTCCCGAATCTGCGACCCCTGCACCTCCAAACACTCCTCCACCCGTTCCATCGAACTCTTCAGGGGTGCCAAGCTCCTTTGATGGCCTTCGAGCGATCCTCCTGCATTTGCTTCCTCTGTTGGCAGAATTCCTCCTTAATGAAAGCCATCAACTGTTCCATCGGGAGCTTTCCACCTTGCACCGGCCCTTTTCCTCAGCCATCCTTTCACTGGTTGCTGCGCCAAAGGTTTCCTCCAACTCTTTGGCCAGGTCTCTCACCGCCTTCTGCCGGATTTGGTAACCAGCGGACATACCACATTTTGGGGAAACTACTCCTCCGATCTTCACCTATACCTTTTCATCAAAATGCCACCAAATATTGGGTAAAAAAAGCTCTTTTCTGTGCCTTCAAGCAGGAGCTGCCCTGTGTGCGACCACTCACACCATGGCCACCACCAGAAGTGCAAGTTTAGTTCATGAATACCATCCAAGTGCAAGAACTTTATGCCATTCAATACATTTGAAAGGGGAGTAAGATAGCGAGATACCATTTCTCAAAAGCGAACAGAAGTAGCCAGGTAGCACCTTGGACAGCAGTTTACACACTTTTGTGTTTAACTACTTATTTGCCATTACCTGAAGTAACTTTATGCAAATGCTGAAAACCATTAGCTTCACCATGATTTTGAATGTAACTTCTGATCCAATGTCATAATCCTGTATCATGCTATTATAGTGCAAATTTCATCTCCATTATATTGACACTACCGAGAGGAAAGTCTCCAAGCTAAGGAGTAGAAAACAGAGTTAAGTAACACAAGCAGTGAAATTGATTAGTCATAGGGATAATTAGAATGATCAGGCTCTGTATCATCATCATCTTCATCCTTATCCAAATCAAAATTAAATTGGTTTTCGAGCTTGATTAGGAATGATCTGCAGAAAATTAAATGATCTGATAACTCAACATTCTGAGATTGATGAGGCGGAATCATTTGTGGTGATATTTGGAGGTAGGTTCTTTAAACGTTTGCAGCAGGTACAAGCACAGCATTTACATCTAGTCACCTGGATCCATCAACTAATGCTGATGGTTGCATGCCTGGAACAGCATGTCCATTTCTTGTATGGTCTTACCTCATATTTATCACCTCAGTCACCTGCCTCTCCTGAGCACTGTGGGCCAGGTTGTCCTGGAACAAAATCCAGGTGGGATTACGCAGGTCCTGCAGCAGGGACAGCAGGGTCCAGAAGATCCTTGCTGTAACGTGAGATGTTTCAAGAGGTTGTGTGTGTTATATTCATAGATACCTTAGAATTTACAGTGTTGGAAAGGCCATTCGGCCTATCGAGTCTGCACTGGCCCTTGGAAAGAGCACCCCACCTAAGCCCACACCTCCACCCCATCCCCGTAACCCAGTAACCCCACCTAACCTTTGGTGGGGCACTAAGGGCAGTTTAGCATGGCCAATCTACCTAACCTGTACATCTTTGGACAGTAGGAGGAAACCGGAGCAAACCAGAGGAATCCCATGCAGACATGGGGAGAACGTGCAGACTCCGCACAGACAAATTACATGATTGTAGTACATCATTACTCTTTTGCTTACTTCTAGAAGGGTCTGATAGCTGAAGTTCAATGAAACTATCAGTCTTCAATTGAAAGCAAATAACATTTAATGAATAACGAATATAAATACTAATGAGTTTGTTCACTCTTCACAACTATAACTGATGATAAAATAAATCAGAAGAAGCATTAATAATGTTTAACTACACATGCCAACTAAGCTATATCTCTCTAACACTCTGCTATCTAGTAACTCCAGATACGAAGAGGTGGGAAGATCCTCTGAGTTCAGTTTATATACATGGATCTGGTGCTGCCATCTTGTGGTTGACTAGCACAATGATACAGTTGTTAACCCTTTACATACCAGCAGATATACAGATCACTACAGTGGGCAAGTGATGATTGAAAGTGATTGGGCGCGATTCTCCGCTCCCCACACCGCGTGGGAGGGCCCCCCGACTAATTTCATGACCCCCTGGTGCCCCCCGCAATTCTCCCACCCCCTGCTCGGAAGAATCGGCGCTCGCCGTTTTTCATGGCGACCGGCGATTCTCCGACCCAGATGGGCCGAGTGGCCTGCCGTTTGCGACCGGTTCACGACGGCGGCAACCACACCTAGTCGCTGCCGTCGTGAAAACTCTGTGAGGTGCCCGTTTGGGGCTTGTAGGGGGCCTGGTGGGGAATGAGCACCACGACTGTGCTCGGGAGGGGACAGGCCCGCGATCGGTGCCCACCGATCGTCGGGCTGGCATCTCAATCGGACGCACTATTTCCCCTCCACCGCCCCGCAAGATCAAGCCGCCACGTCTTGCGGGGCGGCTGAGGGGAAAGACGGCCACCGCGCATGCGCGGGTTCAAGCTGTCAGTCGTCGTGACGTCAGCCGCGCATGAGCGGGTTGGAGCCGACCAACCTGAGCATGCGCGGCTGACGTCACATAGGCACCGCCGTCACGTCACTCTTGGCGTGCCACCCGGCGGCCGAGAGTTACGGAGCGCCGCTCCTAGCCCCGCCGGGAGGAGAGAATAGGGGGCGAGGAACGGCCTCCGAGGCCGTCGTGAAACTCGGCCGAGTTCATGATGGCCCTCCCGATTTTTCCCGGGAGCGGAGAATCACGCCCAAAAAGTTCAACAGACCAGGGTGCACTGGTGCATGATAATTTGGCATCCATTTAAGAAGTGAGGATAATCAGTGGAGAATGTCCCAGGAAGTCAAAATGAAAAGGAGAAGTGGCAGTCCTCTTATCGTGCCTCCCTTGACGGGTCATTTACATTTTCCAGCACTGGTCTGCTATCCTGGGATTAGAAAAGGTGGTGCCACAGCCACCTTCATCCACATAGCTTTGGCCACTTCCTTAAATGTTTTTAACATGTGCAAAGCCAGCGTTTTTTTCATCTGATTTCCTAATTTTTCCAGAAGCTCCATAAATTTTGGATCAGAAAATAAATTCGCTGTGTTTATGCTTTCTCAATGCCACAATAATCCTATGAAATGTTCCAGCTCCTGAAAACTCTCCTAACTTAGAAATAGACAAGGGCAGCATGCTGGCACAGTGGTTAGCACTGCTGCCTCACGGCGCCGAGGACCCAGGTTCTATCCCGGCTCTGGGTCACTGTGTGGAGTTTGCACATTCTCCCCATGTTTGCGTGGGTTTCGCCCCCACAACCCAAAAAATGTGCAGGATAGGTGGATTGGCCACACTGAATTGCCCCTTAATTGGAAAAAATGAATTGGGTACTCTAAATTTAAAAAAAAAGAAATAGACGTCATTTTTGCTCAATAAGCTGAAGAAGCTGGAGGAGCAAACGTTTAGCTGTTCACCCTCCAGAAAGCTGCAACTGTAATTGCTGCATCTTTTAAACCCTGCAGTAAGAACAGAGGAAATAGGAGCTGGAGTAGGCCATTGGCCCCTCTGAGCCTTCTCCACCATTTAAAGTATGGTTGATCCTCAGCCTCCACTTTTCCATTGGGGCAGCACTGCTACCTCACAACACCGAGGACTCGGATTCGATCTCGGTCCCGGGTCACTGCCGTGTGGAGTTTGCACATTTTTTCCATGTCTGCGTGGGTCTGACCTCCAAACCCAAAGATGTGCAGGTAGGTGGATTGGCCACATTAAATTGCCCCTTAATTGGAAAAAAAAAAAGAATTGGGTACTTGCAATTTCTAAAAGAAATCCACTTTTCCATCAAAAATCTATCAATCACAAACTTGAAAATGTGACGCATCTAGTTTGTGGGTGAAGAAAATGAGCATGTTTTCTGCGTTGTGTGCCAGTTTGCTTTTCATTTTCAGCCCGCACCAATATCCAGCTGCAAAAAAAGGAGCCAAATATGTAAGTCTCTACCTGTCAGTTCACAGCCCTTCATCGGCTGTGCTGACTCATGGCAACACACCTAAAGAGGATTCCTTGCAATACCAGGCTAGAGCTTCAGAGGAATTCAGAGACCGACTGGCATGTGGACATGTCCTGGCACTCATTAACCAAACTCCCAAATTTGGCAAACAGCTCCACCTCCTTGAGGGGAAATTTGGGAAGTCCAGTGTCTGCATACATTTTGCCCAAGCTTACACCCTGAAGAGAACGCTCCAGTTTCGCTGCAGGACATTATAGTGGAGTCAGCAATTACAACTGAAAAACCCATCTGAGTGACAGAGAACTGGTGCTACGAGCCGTTTCTGATGGTAGGATGAACTACAGTACCATGTTCCACTGGTCAGCTGCCACCCACCTTATAATCGGACAGCCCGACTAGTAAGGTGGTGACCTGCCACAGACTATGTATTCAATGGGTGCTTAGAATATCGACCGTGATTTAACTGTAAAATTTCTAAGTGATATTTCGGACATGATTGGCATGGTGTTCCTCGTGGGCTGCTTGGGGAGACTGTGGCCCGTATTTAACTTTCTGCCAAAAATGAACCCCCGCAAGCTTCTCGCCATTACTGGCTGCCTTGTTTGATTTGCCAGACTCGCGCCTCAGCTTCTCGCCGCTAACAAGGGCTTTTAAATGGTCCCTCATCACTTACTTCAGTCAAAACACAAGCATGGCTGCACAAAGACCTGATTCTCACTTTGGGGATGCTGGTCTGGCCAGGCTTCTCAAAGTCTCAAAGTCAGAGACCCAACAGCAGGGTCATCAATACATCCTGGGGGCAGTGACAGCAGCTATCAGTGTGGACAACATAACAAGGAGGACCGCCATCCAATGTCAGAAGAAGATAAACAACCTCCAACTCTCTCCTGGTACCAGCCGCCCCTCCATCCCATGTGGACCCCCAGGGCCATATGGGCATCGTGGGAGGGGAGAAAACATTGGAGGCACCAAGGAGGCAGCGGCGGTCTCCAGTTCTTCTGAATCCCCCCCTCCTGACACCGGCGCATCTCAAGGGCAGCAGGCAGAACAGAGTGGCATGGTGAAGCCAGGACGTCGCCAAAGGCATCAAAGGATACAGGGCATGGAAAGTAGCAGGCTGAATCCAGGGTTGTGGGGGCAAAACCCATGCAAACACGGGGAGAATGTACAGAGAGGGCAAGACGAGAATGGATCTGGTGTTGGTGTTGTTACTTGCTTCTCCCGGACGGTTTTCGTTGTCGTTGTGCGTTCACCTACGCTTCGGCCGTTTGTCTCATCTTTTGCCCATATTTTCCTTGCTGTCTGTTTCTGTATTTGCCAAGTTTGTTTTCATTTCCCGTGCTCTCCTTCCGGCTTTCAATCCCTCGCCTCCCCCCTCTCTGGTTCCTGATTGTATATTAGATGTAGGAACCGTATAGTAGATGTAGTACAGTAAAGCTCCTGTACTAGAGGTACGGGAGTAAATCCCTGCCTGCTGGCTCTGCCCAGTAGGCAGAGTATAAATGTGAGTGCACACCAGAGCTGCTCCCATTCTGGTAGCAGCTGCAGGAGGCCACACATCTCTGCTTAATAAAGCCTCGATTATTCTCTACTCTCGACTCGTAGTAATTGGGCAGCAGGGTAGCATGGTGGTTAGCATAAATGCTTCACAGCTCCAGGGTCCCAGGTTCGATTCCCGGCTGGGTCACTGTCTGTGTGGAGTCTGCACGTCCTCCCCCTGTGTGCGTGGGTTTCCTCCGGGTGCTCCGGTTTCCTCCCACAGTCCAAAGATGTGCGGGTTAGGTGGATTGGCCATGCTAAATTGCCCGTAGTGTCCTAATAAAAGTAAGGTTAAGGGGGGGGTTGTTGGGTTACGGGTATAGGGTGGATACGTGGGTTTGAGTAGGGTGATCATGGCTCGGCACAACATTGAGGGCCGAAGGGCCTGTTCTGTGCTGTACTGTTCTATGTTCTATGATATTGCTTCAATTTATTAAGCAGAGATATTACAGCGATGGAACTTTGTATCAAGCCTGATCGCCTACAGCTGCACCCTCAAGCAGCCACCCCTACATCAGCCTTCGACCACTGGCTAGCCTGCTTCGAAAGCTACCTCCAATCATCGACTGAACAACCCTCGGACGCACAGAAACTCCAGGACCTTTACTCACGGGCGAGCTTCTGATATTTTTCCCCTTATCCGGGATACGCCCACTTACACTGAAGCAATGGAGCTCCTGAAAGGACATTATGTTCAGCCGGTTAACAAACTCTACGCCAGGCACCTCCTGTCCACGAAGCAGCAACTCCCCGGTGAGTCCTTAGACGATTTCTGGCGTGCCCTGAACATCCTGGCGACGAACTGTGACTGCCAGGCAGTTTCGGCAGTAGAGCATACGGAACCTTTAATCAGAGACGCTTTTGTTACGGGCATGGGGTCGGCGTACATCTGCCAGTGCCTATTGGAAGGGGGTACGCTTGACCTTGCGGCAACCAGGCAGCTCGTAAATTCGCTAACAGTAGCCTCCCGTAACATATAGTCGTACGCCCCCGACCGCACGGCACCCTCATAGACATCGTGGGCCCCACCAGCTACCACCCCAAGCCCACCCCAAGCCTGCACCGCGCTGCAGCCAGCCAACCCTGGGGAGCCCAAATGCTACTTCTACGGGCAGGCCAAACACCCCCGGCAGCTCTGCCCGGCGCGGAGCGCAATCTGCAAGACCTGCGGAAAGAAGGGACATTTTGCTGCTGTGTGCCAGGCCCGGTCGATCGCTGCTGTATCTAGGCCCAGCATTCCTATCCGCGCCCCCCCCCCCATGTGCAACCCGTGAGCGCCGCCATTTTCATCCCTGCAGACCACGAGCGGCCTGTGGGCGCTGTCATCTTCTTCCCTGCAGACCACGTGCGGCCCGTGGGCGCCAACATCTTTAACGCCACCCGCCATGTGCAGGGCACACCAGAAATTATCTAAGGACTCACCGGGGAGTTGCGGCCCGTGGGTGCCACCACCTTTGGCACCATTTTGGACAGCGCCTCAGGACCCCTGCTCGTCGGGAACTTCGTCTGGCCGTTCATTGCCTGCCACCACCGCCGACCAGCCCAGGGCCTACCAGCACCAGCCGCAGCTCACCTCCATCACCTTCGACCAGTCCCGGCCTCACAACCTCGCCACCGCCACTACGGTCAAAGTCGATGGGCACGACGTCTTGCCTTCTTGACTCTGGGAGCACGGAAAGCTTCATCCGCCCCTCTACGGTAAGGCGCTGCTCCCTCGCGATACAACCTGTTACCCAGAGAATCTCCCTGGCCTCCAGATCCCATTCCGTGGAAATCCGGGAGTACTGCATCGCGACCCTCACCATCCAGTTCAGCAACTTCCGACTCTACGTCCTCCCCAACCTCTGCGCTGCCCTGTTACTCGGTCTGGATTTCCAATGCAATCTCCAAAGCCTAACTTTTAAATTCGGCGAACCCCTACCACCCGTCACCGTCTGCGGCCTCACAACCCTTAAGGTCGATCCACCTTCCTTGTTTGCAAACCTCACCCCGGATTGCAAACCCGTCGCCACCAGGAGCAGACGGCACAGCGCCCAGGACAGGAACTTCATCAGGTCGGAGGTCCAGCGGCTGCTGCGGGATGGCATCATTGAGGCCAGCAACAGCCCCTGGAGAGCACAAATGGTAGTGGTAAAGACTGGGGAGAAACACAGGATGGTCATCGACTACAGTCAGACCATCAATCGGTACACGCTGCTCGACGCGTACCCCCCCACACATATCTGATATGGTCAATCAGATTGCACAGTACCGGGTCTTTTCTACAGTGGACCTGAAATCTGCCTACCACCAGCTCCCCATCCGCAAGACAGACCGTCAATACACTGTGTTCGAAGCAGATGGCCGCCTCTATCATTTCCTTAAGGTTCCCTTCAGTGTCACTAACGGGGTCTTGGTCTTCCAACGTGAGATGGACCGAATGGTTGACCGGTACAGATTGTGGGCCACCTGCCCGTACCTAGATAACATCACCATCTGCGGCCACAATCAGCAGGACCACGACGCTAACCTTCTCAAATTTCTCCACACCGCCAAACTCCTTAATCTCACATACAATAAGGAGAAGTGCGTGTTCAGCACGAACCGCTTAGCCATCCTCGGCTATGTGGTTCAGAACGGAGTTCCAGGGCCCGCCCTCGACCGCATGCGCCCCCTCATGAAACTCCCCCTCCCCCACTGCCCCAAGGCCCTGAAACGATGCCTGGGGTTTTTCTCCTATTATGCCCAGTGGGTCCCTAACTATGCGGACAAGGCCCGCCCATTCATTCACTCCACAGTTTTTCCCCTGACAGCTGAGGCCCGCCAGGCCTTCAAGCGCATCGAGGCAGACATCGCCAAGGCCACAATGCATGCGGTCGACGAGTCCCTCCCTTTTCAGGTTGAGAGCGATGCATCGGATGTCGCTCTGGCCGCTACCCTCAACCAGGCAGACAGACCCATGGCATTCCTTTCCCGCACCCTCCATGCCTCCGAAATTCGGCACTCCTCTGTCGAAAAGGAGGCCCAAGCCATCGTGGAAGCTGTGCGGCATTTGAAGGCATTACTTGGCCGGCAGGAAATTCACTCTCCTCACTGACCAACAGTCGGTTGCCTTCATGTTCAATAATACACAGCGGGGCAAGATCAAAAATGATAAAATCTTAAGGTGGAGGATTGAGCTCTCCACCTACAATTACGAAATTTAGTATCGCCCTGGCAAGCTCAACGAGCCCCCCGATGCCCTATCCCTAGGTACATGTGCCAGCGCACAAGTGGACCAACTCCGGGCCCTACACGATAGTTTCTGTCGCCCGCAACCTGCCTTACTCCATTGCGGAGGTCAGGGCTGTCACCAGAGACTGCCAGGTCTGCGCGGAGTGCAAACCGCACTTCTACCGGCCAGATCGAGCGCACCTGGTGAAGGCCTCCTGCCCCTTTGAACGCCTCAGCATGGACTTCAAAGGGCCCCTCCCCTCCACCAACCGAAACACGTACTTCCTGAATGTGGTCGATGAGAACTCCCAATTCCCCTTCGCCATCCCATGCCCTGATATGACTTCTGCCACGGTCATTAAACTGCTCAACAGCATCTTCGCCCTGTTTGGTTTCCCCGCTTACATCCACAGCGACCGGTGACCCTCCTTTATGAGTGACGAGCTGCATCAGTTCCTGCTCAGCAAGGGCATTGCCTCGAGCAGGACGACCAGCTACAACCCCCGGGGAAACGGGCAGGTGGAGAGGCAGATGGGACGGCTTGGAAGGCCGTCCTGCTGGCCCTGCGGTCCATAAATCTCCCTGTCTCCCGCTGGCAGGAGGTCCTCGCCTACGCGCTTCACTCCATCCGATCACTATTCTGCACTGCGACTAATTAAACCCCCCATGAACGTCTCCTTGCATTCCCCAGGAAGTCTACCTCCGAGATCTCGCTCCCAACATGGCTGGCAGCTCCTGGACCCGTCCTCCTCCACAAACACGTGTGGATCCACAAGGCGGACCCATTGGTCGAAACAGTGCAACTACTGCACGCAAACCCACAGTATGCCTACGTGGCGCATTCCGACGGGTGCCAGGACACAGTCTCCCTCCAGGAACTGGCACCAGCTGGATCCACACCCACGGCCCACCACCCGACAAACCCCCCTCCGATTGCCCCGGTGCCACTCACCCTCCCCCCAGCGCACCTCACCACAGCCCCGGCCCAGAACGATCTGTCCTCCCACTGGTTCCACTCAGGGATGAAGATGAGGACAACACACTCCCAGAGTCACAGGCGACCAAGTCACCGCCCGCATCACCACCGGGACCGAGGCGATCACAGCAGAGGATCAAGGCACCCGACCGGCTTGTAAATTTTGCCTGAACTGTAAATTTTTCCACCGCCCCAGCTGGACTCTTTTTTTTTAACAGGGGGTGAATGTGGTAGTCACCACTGATTGTATATTAGATGTAGTAACCGTATAGTAGGTGTAGTACAGTAAAGCTCCTGTACTAGAGGTACGGGAGTAAATCCCTGCCTGCTGGCTCTGCCCAGTAGGCAGAGTATAAATGTGAGTGCACACCAGAGCTGCTCCCATTCTGGTAGCAGCTGCAGGAGGCCACACATCTCTGCTTAATAAAGCCTCAATTATTCTCTACTCTCGTCTCGTAGTAATTCCCCTCTATTGCTTCCTGTCTCTTCCCTCTTCCCCCCCTTCTGCCCCCCCTCTGCCCCCCTACTCCCTTCCCCCCTTCCCTTCTCCTGTGGTTCGCCTTTCTTTTCTCTTCGGTTTAGCTGTCCCCTCCCCCCGGTCTATCCATCCCTCTCACGCCTGGGCTACTTTCCCCTGATTCTTGGCTACTTAGCTATTCTTCTGCTTGTTCGTTGGCCACAAACAGGTCCCGGAACAATTGGGTGAATGGCTCCCACATTCTGTGGAAGCCATCACCCGACCCTCGGATTTTTTCCCTTTTGATTTTTTTCCATTTGGTTCTGAGAGGTCAGACAGCCAGTCTGCAGCTTTGGGTGGTGCTGCTGACCGCCAGCCGAACAGGATTCTACGGCGGATGATCAGGGAGGCAAAGGCAGGAATAGACCTGGCTGGTCTGATATCCCGAAGATCGCCACTTTTTGGCATGGCTCCACCTTCATCCCCACATCTTTGGACATTGCCTCGAAGAAGGCTGTCCAGTACCCAGCAAGTCTGGAGCAAGACCAGAACATGTGGGTGTGGTTGGCCGGACCTCCTTGGCACCGTTCACATCTATCCTCCACCTCCGGGAAGAACCTACTCATTCGAGTTCTTGTTAAGTGGTCACTATGTACCACTTTTAGTTGCGTCACGTTGAGCGTTGCGCACGTGGAGGTGGAGTTGACCTTATGCAGTGCTTCGCTCCAGAGTCCCCACCCTATTTCAATCCCCAGGACCGCCATTTATACCAGTTGTTCATACATGCCGCTACAGTTTCCTTTATCTAGAATGCTTGCGTCCAGTAACTCTTCCAATAATGTCTGTCGTGGTGGTTGTGGGTACGTCCTTGTCTCCTTTCGTAGGAAGTTTTTGAGTTGTAGGTACCTTGGGCGCGATTCTCCGATGTCACGCCGGTTGGGAGAATAGCGGGCCGTGCCCGTTTTTCACGCGATGCCGGTCCGACGTGCTCCCGCTAGTCTCCCAAACGGCCAAATGTGTTCCATCGTGTTTTGTGCACAAAAACACGGAGAATCACCCGATGCACCCAAAATGGCGATTCTCCGGCACCCCCGCTATTCTCCGGCCCGAATGGGCCGAAGTCCCGACGGCGTGACCCCAGTTCACGCCGTCGCCGTCCACACATGCTTTTTAAAGTCGTCAGCCAGTCGTGTTAGCTGACGAGCAGTGAAGAGGTGAGCGGACCTCCCGGGGTCTCCACAAACTGGGGAAGGCATCCCCGAGAACGCAGCGGCCAGTGGGGGTGGGGGGGGGGGAGAGAGCGAGTAGTGGGAGGGGGGGGGGAGAGCGAGTAGTAGGAGGGGGGGAGAGAGCAAGTAGTGGGAGGGGGGGAGAGAGGGAGAAGTGGAGGGGGGAGAGGGAGTAGTGGAGGGGGGAGAGGGAGTAGTGGAGGGGGAGGGGAGAGAGCGAGTAGTGGAGGGGGGAGAGTGAGTAGTGGGAAGGAGGGGGGAGAGTGAGTGACTGGAGGTGGGAGGGGAGAGAGGGAGAAGTGGGAGGGGGGAGATCGGCAGTAGTGGGGGGGGGGGGGGAGAGAGAGGGAGTGAGTGGAGTGGGTCGTCCACCCCGGATGCAACATCTTAGCCGCCCTGTGACGAGGACACAGCTGCTGGTTGCCCTGTGGCTGATGGGCACAGCCCACTAACGCACCGGTGAGGAGGATGTTCTTAACTGACCGTTGGACGCAGAAAGTGACCAGGGGTTAGGCTAGCCGCGTGTCAGCAGCGCGACCAGGCCACCGGGACACACAGGTATCGCGTGGCAGGCGGCTGCCGAGGTGTCAAATAACCTCCGTCTAACATGTCGTTTCTCTGCCCCCCACCACCCTTCTGTAGGTGACCATAATGTATTCGAACAGAACAGCGATGTTCAGCGCAGTGGTTGGGGCCGCTCCACTGCAGTTGGACATCCACCAGCGTCCACAGCGGCATCCCACAGTGGATGCAGGGGCAGCTGCAGCAGCTGAGGGAATGGCTTCGGAGTGGCCCGTCGTCGAGCAGCATGGGGGGGTGGGGGGGGGGAAGAGGAGGAGACATTGATGGTGGAGCCAGGGCGCCAGAGGCGACGATCGAAGCCTAGGGTGTACCGTGCCCGGATCTCTTTCGAGACACTGCTGGACATCACCTGCAGGAGGAGATTCCGGTTCAGCAGAGAGATGGTCGCACATATCTCTCACCTCGTGGCGCACCTCGCCCCACGTGGAATGGGGGGAGGATACGCGATACCGGTTGCCATCAAGGTGACGGTGGCACTTAACTTTTATGCTACCAGCTCCTTCCAGTCTCCGAACGGGGACCTATCCAGGATATCGCAGGCATCGGTGCACGGGTGCATCCGGGATGTGACCGAAGCCCTGTTTGCCATCGCCGACCGCCACATCACCTTTCCCGAGGACCGAGCAAGTCAAGAAGCACAAGCCCGTGCATTTGCCATTAAGTTCCTCGGGTCGCAGGCTGGCTTAGTTGTAAGACTATTAAAACCACAGTTTACTTCTAATCGTGCCTAGTGAATTGATGGTCACATCAATTTAATAGTCTTAGAAAACTTGAAGAAAACTACTATGGAATCAGCCCTCAAACCTGACCGACTAGAACTTGACCCGCAGGTTGCAGAAGCGAAGGAAATCTTTCTACACTGGCTCCGATGTTTCAAGGCCTACCTGGCTGAATTAAGCACTTCCGAAACTACAGAGGAGCAGAAACTCAGCCTACTGCACGCAAGGGTGAGCCATCGTATCTCTATGCAACTTAATTGTACCGACTCCTATACTGAGGCCCTCGCTATGCTCGACCGAATGTATGTGCGGCCCACCAACGCAAGGCACATTTTCACGACCCACCGCCAGCACCCCGCGGAGTCGCTGGAAGACTTCCTGCGCGATTTAAAAGCCTTTGCTCGGGACTGTAATTTTCAGGCTGTAACAGCCGCCCAGCATATGGAACTCGCTGTCTGTGATGTATACGTTGCATGGCTCAGGTCCAACTATGTGCGCCAACGATTGCTTGAGAAAGGGGCCCAGAACTTGGAGGACACTGTAGAGTTAGCTACAACTACGGAGGTCTCGTTCCGCAGTCTGAACTCATTCCCCACGGACCAAGCGACCCCATCATGGGCCCCCGACCAGCGACTGCCCCAGGCCTGCGCCACGCGGCCACCCACTCACTAAGCAGCACCAGCGTGCTATTTTTGTGGGCAGCCCCAACACCCACGGCAGCACTGCCCGGCCCGCAATGCGACCTGCAGCAGCTGCGGTCGCAAAGGACACTATGCCCGAGTATGCCTAGCATAGTCGAAAACTCCAAACTCCCCCGCAGTCCAGAGCACTCGCCTCCCAAACTCACAGGCCCGCAGGCTCCGTAATGCTGCAGCGTGTATGCCGACTCCGCCCCCACCCAACATGTGCGACTCATGAGGGCAGCCACCTTAGCAACTCTCCTCCACGTGGCCGGCCACATGCGACTCATGGGGGCCGCCATCTTGAACGCCATCTTCCTCGCCGCCCGCCACGTGCGATCCACAGGGGTGGCCATCTTGGGCTCCATCCTCCGAACCTCATCTCAAAGACTACGACCTCAGCGGGCAGTCATCATGGGGCCACTCCAGCACAGCTGATCAAGCCGCCGACTACCCGCAACTCAACGCATTCACGTTGGACCAGTCGCATTCGAAACACCTCCAGAACTCGATGATGATCGTTAAAATCAACGGGTACAGTACACCGTGCCTCTTCGACTCCGGGAGCACTGAGAGCTTCGTACACCCTGAACTGGTAAAACGCTGTTCGCTCCCTATCTTCCCTGCACGGCAAACTATCTCCCTCGCCTCGGGCTCACACTCTGTTCACATACAAGGGCACACCGTCACGACCCTAACGATTCAGGGCACCAGCTACTCTAATTTCCAGCTGTACATACTCCCCGATCTCCGTGCCCCACTCTTACTTGGACTCGACTTCCAATGTAATCTCAAGAGCCTCACACTCAGCTTCGGCGGACCCCTACCTCCACTCACTATCTGCAGTCTAGCGACGCTAAAAACCGACCCCCCTCCACTCTTTGCTAACCTCACTCTGGACTGCAAACCCGTAGCCACTCGCAGCAGGCGGTATAGCCTGCAGGACAGGGTGTTTATTAGAACCGAGGTCCAGAGGCTCCTAGGTGAGGGAGTCATAGAGGCCAGTAACAGCCCCTGGAGAGCTCAGGTGGTGGTCGTCAGTACCGGGGGAAAATTCCGAATGGTAGTGGATTATAGCCAAACCATTAACCGTTTCACGCTCCTCGATGCGTACTCCCTCCCCAGGATTGCAGACATGGTTAATCAGATCGCCCAGTACCGCATATTCTCCACAGTGTATCTGAAGTCTGCATACCACCAGCTCCCAATCGGCCCGGAGGACCGCCACTACACGGCAGTCGAGGCCGATGGCCACCTTTTCCATTTCCTCCGGGTTCCCTTTGGCGTCACGAATGGGGTCTCGGTGTTCCAACGAGCGATGGACCGAATGGTGGACCAGTACGGGCTGCGGGCCACGTTTCCGTACTTGGATAACATTTGCGGCCATGATCAGCAGGATCACGCCGCTAGCCTCCACCGATTTCTCTAAACTGCCCAGAAACTTAATCTCACTTATAACACGGAGAAATGCGTTTTCCGCACGACCAGGCTAGCCATCCTCGGCTACGTCGTGGAAAACGGAGTCCTGGGCCCCGACCCGGACCGTATGCGCCCCCTCTTACAACTCCCTCTCCCTCACTGTCCCAGGGCCCTCAAAAGGTACCTGGGATTTTTTTCTTATTATGCCCAGTGGGTCCCTCAGTATGCGGACAAAGCCACCCCACTATTTAAGGCCACACTCTTCCCACTGTCAGCTGAGGCCCGCCAGGCCTTCAACTGCATCAAGGAGGACATCGCCAAAGCGGCCTTGTGGGCGGTGATGAATCCGTTCCCTTCCAGGTGGAAAGCGACGCCTCAGCGGTCGCTCTCGCAGCCACTCTGAATCAGGCAGGGAGACCAGTCGCCTTCTTCTCCCGAACCCTCTCCGCTTCGGAACTTCGACACTCCTCGGTCGAAAAAGAAGCCCAAGCCATCGTGGAAGCTATACAACACTGGAGGCACTATCTCGCAGGTAGGAGGTTCACCCTCATCACCGACCAAAGATCGGTTGCCTTCATGTTTGACAACTCACAAAGGGGCAAAATTAAAAATGATAAAATCCTGCAGTGGAGGAGCGAACTCTCCACCTACAATTACGATATTATGTATTGACCGGGGAAGCTCAACGAGCCCCCAGATGCCCTGTCCTGCGGCACGTGCACCAGCGCACAAGACGACCACCTGAAAGCTATCCACAATGACCTCTTCCACCCGGGGGTCACCCGGCTCGCCCACTACGTCAAAGCCCGAAATCTGCCTTTCTCCACCGAGGAGATAAAAGCCATCACCAGGGATTGCCTGATCTGCACGGAGTGCAAACCGCACTTCTATAGACCAGACAAGGCCGACCTGGTAAAGGCATCCCGGCCCTTGGAACGCCTGAGCATCGATTTCAAAGGGCCACGCCCCTCGACCAATCAAAATGTATACTTTCTGAATGTCATCGATGAGTTCCCCCGCTTCCCATTTGCCATCCCGTGCCCCGATATGACCTCCAACACAGTCATCAGAGCCCTGCACAGTATCTTCACCCTGTTCGGTTTCCCCAGTTACGTACACAACGACAGGGGTTCGTCCTTTATGAGCGACAAGCTGCGTCAGTACCTGCGGTACAAGGGCATCGCCTCGAGCAGGACTACCAGCTACAACCCCAGGGGAACGGGCAGGTGGAGAGGGAGAACGTGACGGTCTGGAAGACCGTCCTACTGACCCTCCGGTCCAGGAATCTCCCGACCTCCCACTGGCAGGAGGTCCTCCCCGACGCGCTCCATACTATTCGGTCCCTCCTATGCACCGACACCAACCAGACCCCTCACGAACGTCTATTTGTTTTCCCTAGGGGCACTACCACGGGGGTTTCGCTCCACCCTGGTTGAGGACACCGGGCCCGGTTCTCCTCCGGAAGCACGTCCGGACACACAAAACAGATCCGCTCGTAGAAAGATCGTACTACTCCATTCGAACCCCCAATACGCTTTCATTGAACACCCCGACGGCCGTCAGGACACCGTTTCCCTCCAGGACCTGGCGCCTGCAGGATCCAACACCACCACCACTACCGCCGAACTACACCCCACCCAACCCCCCCGCGCCCTGCGCCCCCGCACCTCTAGGTTCACTGCCCATGCTCCGCGCCCCCGCGCCTATAGGTTTCCTGCATCCCCCGTCGCCCATCGCACCGGTCAGGTATGAAGCTCGGACCGAATCACCCCCGGAGTCCACCATCGTACCCTCACCGACCGACACCACCCAGCCACGTGAAGAGGCTGCAACCCGGGTGCACCGCCAATCCCAAAGGACGACTCGGCCACCGGACCGGGTCAATTTGTAGACCCGTCACCCCCAACGGACTTGATTTTTTTTTAAGAGGGTGTGAATGTGGCGAATTATATGCAAGTAATTCACACTGTATTGCCATGCGTGTATTGTGTCCTTGTGGGCTCTGTATGTGAGCCGTTGCGCGGCTCTGCCCATAGGGGGAGTTTGTACTGGGCTCCACCCATGGCTCCGCACATGGCTCCTCCCACTAACCGAAAGTATAAAGTACTGCAGCCGTAAGCCTGCTCTCAGTTCCTCTGGTCGCAGGCTGGCTTAGTTGTAAGACTATTAAAACCACAGTTTACTTCCAATCGTGTGTCTAGTGAATTGATGGTCACATCACTCCCCAGACCGAGGGGTCTGCCCCACAGCATTGACTGCCGTGCCCACCTCACGCCAGGCCCGTCGCACAACGCTGGAAGGGTGGGGATGCCCTCGTCTTGGGCAGATGATGCCCCTGTGCTGCACAACCTCATCGAGGAGGGTCTCTAGGTCCGTATCACGGAACCTCGGGGCGGCCCTCCGTGGCTCCAACATTTTCACCCCCTCCCTTGTTATGGTCGCTCGCGCCCTTTTACGACGCGGAGCGGTGTCATTCGGGCATCATTCGGGCATCAATCGGGCATCGCGCGCTTCAAACGTCACCTCCCCCCCCCCCATGTTTCGCGCGGCCCCACTCCGAGCCCATTTCCGGGGCGAGAATCGATCGCGATCGGGGCCATTTCGCGCCGTCGTGGAACTCAACCGAGTTCACGATGGCTTTCCCGATGCGGCGCGGCATCGGAGAATCGCGCCCCTTGGCTCGTTCCCCCTGGCTAGCTGGAATTTCTCTGTCAGTTCGTCCAGTGTTATGATCCTGCCGTCCATATATAGGTCCCTAACTGTCAGTGTCCCTCCGTCCTGTCCCCACTTTTTTTTAAAACGCTTTTTATTCAAACTTGTATCAAAGTAGGTTACAGCAATAAAAACCCCGGGAAACATTCTTCCCAACAATCAACTATACAGTTTGTACAGATTTTTCTCCTTTTTCATCCCCCCTCCCCATCACCCCCCCCCCCCCCCCCCATCCCCCTGTGACGAACAGCTCCTCAAACATGGTCACAAACATCCCCCACCTTTTCTCAAACTCCCCTGCTGAGCCTCTTTTTTTAAAAATAATTTTTAATTGAAATTTTTACAAAATATAAACATCTCAACTCTATTAACAAAACAACCGCAGTAACTCCCCAAGAACAATGCCCACCCAACTTCAAAAACAACTACAAACAAAAGAAAAAAACAAAAGAACACCCAAACAACAAAAGGGAAAGGGATAACACCCGCCACATCCCACAAACCCATGTACACAGTTCTCCCTCCCACCGATCCAAACCCCGCCCCCTCCCGCCCTCCCTCCAGCTCCTCTTCCCATTTACCCTTCAGTTCCTCCACCGAGGCCTCGTCTACCACCTGCATCACCCGGTATATGTCCGAAATCATCCCTCCTCCAACCCACACCCCCGAGAGCAACCGATCCCGCACCCCTCGTGGGGGCAGCAAGGGGAACCCCTCCACCTGCTGCCTGGCAAACGCCCTCACCTGCATGTACCTAAACATGTTCCCCAGGGGGAGCCCAAACTTCCCCTCTAACTCCCCCAAGCTCGCGAACCTCCCCTCCACAAACAGGTCCCTCAACCTCCTAACCCCTGCCCTGTGCCAGCCCAGAAATCCGCCATCAATGCTCCCTGGGAGAAACCGATGGTTCCCCCGTATCGGGGCCTCCATCGAGCCCCCCCCCCACTTCTCCCCTATGCTGTCTCCATTGCCCCCAAATCTTGAGGGTAGCCGCCACCACCGGGCTCGTGGTATACCTCATTGGAGGGAGTGGCAACGGCGCCATTACCAGCGCCTCCAGGTTCGTGCCCACACATGACGCCGCCTCCATCCTCTTCATGCTGCCCCTTCCTCGTCCATTACCTACTTACGCACCATCGCTGCGTTGGCAGCCCAATAGTACCCACAGAGGTTGGGCAATGCCAGCCCCCCCCATCCCTGCCCCGTTCCAGGAACACTCTTCTCACCCTCGGAGTCCCATGCGCCCACACAAATCCCGTGATACTCCTGTTGACCCTCCTAAAAAAGGCCTTCGGGATAAGGATGGGGAGGCACTGGAACAGGAACAAAAACCTCGGGAGCACCGTCATCTTAACGGACTGCACCCTCCCCGCCAGTGACAGCGGTAACATATCCCACCTCTTAAACTCCTCCTCCATCTGCTCCACCAACCTTGTGAGGTTGAGCTTGTGCAGGGCCCCCCAGCTCCCAGCCACCTGGACCCCTAGGTACTTGAAGCTTTTCCCTGCCTGCTTCAGTGGGAGTCTACCAATCCCCTCCTCTTGATCCCCCGGATGCACCACAAACAACTCACTCTTGCCCAGGTTCAACTTATACCCAGAGAAACTCCCGAATTCACTAAGAATCCTCATCACCTCCGGCATCCCCCCCACCGGGTCCGCCACATACAGCAACAGGTCGTCCGCATACAGCGACACTCGATGCTCCTCCCCACCCCGCACCAGGCCCCTCCAGTTCCCTGACTCCCTCAATGCAATGGCCAGGGGCTCAATCGCCAACGTGAAGAGCAAGGGGGACAGGGGCACCCCGTCTCGTCTCCCGGTACAGCCGAAAGTACTCCGACCTCCTCCTATTTGTGGCTACACTCGCCATCGGGGCCTCGTAGAGCAGCCTCACCCACCGGATAAACCCCTTCCCAAACCCAAACCTCTCCAACACCTCCCACAAATACTCCCACTCAACCCTATCAAAGGCCTTCTCCGCATCCAATGCCACCACTATCTCCGCCTCCCCTTCCATGGCCGGCATCATAATGACATTGAGGAGCCTTCGCACGTTCGTATTCAACTGCCTTCCCTTCACAAACCCCGTCTGGTCCTCATGTATGACTCCAGGCACACAATCCTCTATTCTTGTGGCTAGGATCTTTGCCAGCAGCTTAGCGTCGGCGTTTAACAGCGAAATCGGCCTATATGACCCGCACTGCAGAGGGTCCTTGTCCCGCTTCAGCATCAAGGAAATCAGCGCCCGTGACATAGTTAGGGGCAAAGCCCCCCCTCCCTTGCCTCGTTAAAGGTCCGGACCAACAGGGGGCCCAACAGGTCCAAATACCTTTTATAAAATTCCGCCGGAAACCCGTCCGGCCCCGGCGCCTTCCCCGACTGCATGCTCCCTATCCCTTTGACCACCTCCTCCAGCTCGATCGGCGCCCCCAGTCCCTCCACCTGCTCCTCCTCCACCCTCGGTAATCGCAGCTTGTCCAAGAAGCGCCCCATTCCACCCCCCTCCACCGGGGGTTCCGACCGGTACAGTTCCCCATAGAAGTCTCTGAAGACCCCATTAACATCTACTCCCCTCCGCACCACCTTCCCAGCCTTATCCGTCACTCCCCCAATCTCCCTGGCCGCGTCCCGCTTTCGGAGCTGGTGTGCCAGCATCCTGCTCGCCTTCTCCCCAGTCAATATGTCGAATCTGGCCTGAAGGCTACGCCTCTCCCCCAGCAATCCCTCCTCTGGAGCCTCCGCATATCTCCTATCCACCCGCACCATCTCCCCTATCAGTCTCTCCCTCTCCCTCTGCTCCCCCCTCTCCCTATGGGTTCGGATGGAGATCAATTCCCCCCTCATCACTGCCTTCAGTGCCTCCAAGACCGTCCCCACTCGGACCTCCCCGTTGTCATTGGCCTCAAGGTACCTCTCGATACACCCCGAACCCTCTCGGCCACCTCCTCATCTGCCAGCAGCCCCACCTCCAAGCGCCAGAGCGGACGTTGGTCCCTCTCTTCCCCCAGCCCGAGGTCCACCCAGTGCGGGGCATGATCTGAAATGGCAATGGCGGAGTATTCCACATCCTCCACCCTCGAAACCAACCCCCTGCTCAGGACAAAAAAATCAATCCTCGAGTAGGCCTTATGTACGTGGGAGAAAAACGAGTACTCCCTGACCCTTGGCCTCGCAAACGTCCAGGGATCCACCCCTCCCATCTGGTCCATAAATCCCCTCAACACCTTAGCCGCCGCCGTCCTCCTACCCGTCCGGGACTTGGATCGATCCAATGAGGGATCCAGTACCGTGTTGAAGTCCCCCCCCCCCCCCCCCCCCCCCATGATCAGGCCCCCCTCCTCCAGGTCCGGAATGCGGCCCAACATACGCCGCATAAACCCCGCATCATCCCAATTTGGGGCGTAAACATTCACCAACACCACCCGCTCCCCCTGCAGCTTACCACTCCCCATCACATATCTCCCGCCACTGTCAGCCACCACACTTAACGCCTCAAACGACACCTTCTTCCCCACCAGGATCGCCACCCCCCTACTCTTCTCATCCAGCCCTGAGTGAAATACTTGACCCACCCATCCCTTCCTCAGCCGAACTGGTCCACCACTTTCAGGTGTGTCTCCTGGAACATGGCCACATCAGCCTTCAGCCCCTTCAGGTGCGCAAATACCCGGGCCCGTTTGACCGGCCCATTCAGCCCCCTCACATTTCAGGTTATCAGCCGGATCAGAGGGCTCCCTGCCCCCCTCCCCTGCCGATTAGCCATACCCGATCCCTTGTCCACCACCGGCCAGCGTCCCACGCTCTGCCAGTTTCCCACGGCGGCAACTCCCCCCCTCCAGCACCCCCTGCGTCCTCCATCTCCTTCCTGACCGTTTCAGCAGCAACCCGGTACCCCCCCCCACCCACCCACCCAAGGCTAGGACCCCCCCTAGCCGCGCCCCTCCCTCCATAGCACTCCCGTGAGCCAGTTAACTTCTGCTGACCCCGGCGACTCCCACCCTACCTCCGACTCCTCCCCACGTGGGACTACACCACCTCCATCGTGCCCGTCAATGGGACCTCCTTCACCCCCCCCCCCCCCCCCCCCCCCCGCTCTTGCGCGGGAAAAGAAAACAGCCAGCAATGACCCGTGCTTCTCAGCCCCGACCCCGCCCCCATCTCCCAGCGCGGGAAACCCGCAGAAAGCCCGCGCTTTTGCCCTGCCCGGCCCCGCCTCCTCTAGGGCAACTCCCATTGTCAGTCCCCCCCACCAGCTCCCCGAACTCCCCGTTTACCCCCCTGCCTGAACCCGTCCACCAGACCCCTACACAAAAACCCATACAGAAAAGACAAATCGACATCACCCCACCCACCCTAAGGCCAACCCACATCTTACATTAAACCAAGCAAATACAAATACAGTATTATACAGCATCCCCCATCTTAGGCCCTCAGTTTGAGTCCAATTTCACGGCCTGTACAAAGGCCCATGCCTCCTCTGGGGACTCAAAATAATGGTGCCGATCCTTATAGGTGACCCACAGACGCGCCGGCTGCAACATGCCGAACTTCACACTCCGTCTATGGAGCACCGCCTTCGTCCGGTTAAACCCGGCCCCCCGCCTCACCACCTCCGCACTCCAGTCCTGGAAGATCTGCACCTCCGTGTTCTCCCACTTGCTGCTCCGCTCCTTCTTGGCCCACTGGAGCACACACTCACGATCCACGAACCGATGAAACCGCACCAACACCGCCCGCGGCGGCTCGTTCGGCTTGGGCCTCCTAGCCAGAATTCTGTGGGCCCCCTCTAACTCCAGGGGCCCCTGGAAGGACCCAGCCCCTATCAGCGAGTTTAACATCATCACCACATAGGCCGCCAGGTCCGACCCCTCCAGCCCCTCCGTGAGGCCCAGGATCCGCAAATTCTTCCTCCTCGACCGGTTGTCCAGCTCCTCAAACCGCTCCTGCCATCTTTTATGGAGCGCCTCATGCATCTCCACCTTCCCCGCGATGGCCACGGCCTCATCCTCCCTTTCAGAGGCGTGCTGCTGCAGCTCCCGGATCGCAGCCCCCTGGGCTGTCTGGGTCTCCATCAGCTCCCTGTTGGTTACCTTCAACGACTCCAGCAGTTCCAACTTAAGCTCCTGGAAGCAGTGCATCAGAGTCGCCTGCTGCTCCTGAGCCCACTGCCTCCAGTCCTCCGGGTCTCCGCCGGCCGCCATTTTGTCTTCCTTCCCCCGCTTTTTCAGGGGTGCTTTCTCCGTTTTTCTCCTTACCCCACTCCTGGTCCGGACCATAGGACTATCGGGGTCGACTCCTGTCCTCTTCCCACGTCGGGATTTGCCGACACAGCTCCGTTGGGGGCCCTGAAAAGAGCCCCCAAGTCCGTTTTCAGCGGGAGCTGCCGAATGTGCGGCTTAGCTCCGCATTGCCGCCACCGGAAGTCTCCCCTGCTGAGCCTCTTAACTCATACTTTATCTTCTCTAACTGCAGGAAGTCATACAGGTCATCCAACCATGCTGCTATCCCAGGTGGGGATGCCGACCGCCACTCCAGCAAAATTCGTCACCATGCAATCAGAGAGGCGAAGACCAAGACATCGGCCTTCCTCCTCTCCATGAGCTCCGGCTTATCTGAAACCCCAAATATCGCCACCAAATGGTCCGGGTCCACTCCCTCCCCTACTATCCTGGCTAAGACCGCGAACACTCCTGCCCAGAATTTTCCAATTTTTCACAACCCCAAAACATGTGCGCATGATTTGCTGGCCCCCGCCCACACCTCTCACACTCATCTGCTACCCCCTGAAAGAACCCACTCATTCTCGCCCGAGTCATGTGCACCCTGTGCACCACCTTAAACTGTATCAGACTCATCCTTGCACAAGAGGAGGTCCCGTTTACCCTTCGCAGTGCCTAAATCGCACTCCCCAATTGATCTCCATTCCCAACTCCGCTTCCCATTTCTCCTTGATCTTCACTACCCACTCGCCTTCCTGCTCCCCCAGCCACTTATATGTATATCCCCAATTCTTCCCTCCCCTTCCACATCTGGAAGCAGCAGTCGCTCCAGCAGGGTGTATCCCGGCAATCTAGGGAACCCCTTCCAGACCTTTCGTGCAAAGTCCCTAACCTGTAGATACCTGAACTCACCACACCTCGGCAGGTCTACCCTCTCCCTTAGCTCCTCCAGACTGGCGAAGCCTTCCTCCAAATACAAATCCCTCACCTTGACCAGTCCCACTTCCCTCCACCTCCTGTATACATGATCCATCCCCCCCGGCTCAAACTCATGATTCTCACACAGCGACATTAGCACCAACATCCCTTCCACCCTAAAATGCCTCCTCAGCTGATTCCATATCTTCACCATGGACTGCACCACTTGGCTCCCTGAATACCTACTCGGAGCCATTGGCAATGCTGCCATCACCATAGCCCTCAAACTAGACTCCTTACAAGATTCTCCTCCATCCTAACCCACTCTACCCCTTCTCCTTCCCACCACCGCCGCATTTTGTCCACGTTCGCCACCCAATAATAATGAAGCAAGTTTGCCAAAGCCAACTCCCCCTGCTGCCTCTACCTCTGTAGCAGAGTCCTCCCCACCCTCGGCACCTTCCCCGCCCACACAAAGTCAGAGATGAATGTGCCCACTTTCCGAGAAAAGGCCTTTGGTATAAAGATCGGGAGCCTGAAAGATAAACAAGAACTTCGGCAGAATATTCATTTTCACCTCTTGGACCCTCCCCGCCAACGTTAAGTGCAGTGTATCCCACCTCTTAAGATCTTCCCTGGCCTCATCCACCAGCTTTGTTAAGTTCCATTTATGGAGCCCCGTCCATTCCCTCACTATCTGAATCCCCAAGTACCTAAACCTATCCCTCGCTACCGTAAATGGCATCGCCCCTAAATTAGCCCGATGTGCCAGCTCATTCACCGGGAATACCTCGCTTTTCCCTACATTCAGCTTGTATTCCGAGAACCCTCCAAAACTCCCCAGCCATCCCATAATCCTTCCTATACTCTCCAATGGATACAGCAAGAGGTCATCAGCATAGAGCAACACCCAATGCTCCCTCCGTCACCTCATTATCCCCTGCCACTCTACCAAGCCCTTGAGAGCCATCGCCAATGGCTCTATGGCCAGCACAAACAGCAGCAGCAACAGCGGACACCCCTGCCTTGTACCCCTGTGTAGGTCAAAGCTTCGTGAGCTCATATCATTCATCCTCACTCTCGCTCTTGGTGCCACATACAGCAACTGCACCCATGCCACAAATCTCGGCCCAAACCCAAACCTTCCTAAAACTTTGAACAAGTACCGCCACTCCACCCAATCAAATGCTTTCTCCGCGTCCATGGACACCACCACCTCCAGTACCAGAGCTGTCGACGGATTCATCACCACATTCAACAGCTGTCTGATATTACTCGTGAGCTGCCTGCCCTTCACGAAGCCTGTTTGATCTTCTGCAACCACCCCCGGGTCACAATCCTCCATTCCTCCCCGCCAACAACTTAGCCAATACTTTCACAATCGTCTTCAACAGTGATATGGGTCTATACGACCCACATTCCATCGGAATCTTCCGTATTTTTGGGATTAGTGTGATTACTGCCTGCTTCATCATTTCCGGCAACTCCCACTTCTCCAGTGCTACATTAAACGCCCCAACAGATGTGGTGCCAGGTCCGCCGCAAATTCCTTATAAAATTCTGCCGGGTACCCATCCGGCCCAGGTGCCTTCCCCGACTTCATACCCCTGATACTAGCCAGCACCCCCCTCAGCCCCAGGGGCTCCTCCAACACCTGCCTCTTTGCTTCCTCCACCTGGGGAAATTCCAGCTCGTCCAGAAACCACCCCATGTCCATCTCCTCTCCTCCTGGGTCTGCCTCATAAAGTGCCTGGTAATACTCTTTAAATGCCTCATTTATCTTCCCTGGCTCTGACACCACATCCCCAGCCCCAGTCCGGGTCTTCAATATTTCCCTGGACACAGCCTGCCTCCGCAGCTGGTGCGCCAGCATGCGGCTCGCCTTCTCCCCATACTCGTATTGCACCCCTCTTGCCCTACGCAGTTGCCCTACCACCCTCCCCGTTGTCAGCCTGTCAAATTGCCCCTGCAACTTTTTACTCCTCTCCAATCCCTCCATGGTGGGCACTCTCGAATATTCTCTGTCTACTATCTTGCTCACTAGACGGTCATGTTCCGCCCTCCTTTCCTTATTCACAGGAACCGTAAATGAGATAATTTCTCCCCGGACCACTGCCTTCAGTGCTTCCCAAAAAATGGCCGCCGACACCTCCCCATTCTGATTGAACTCCACATAATCCCTAATCGTCAACCGCACCTTATCACAAAAACCTCCATCCGCCAACAACCCCGAGTCAAACCTCCACCCCGGCCTCTGCTCTCGTCCTGTACTGACCCTAATATATCCAGCCAGCGGGGTGCATGGTCCGAGATAACTATGCTCACATACTCTGCCCCTCCACCCCAACCAAAATCTCCCGACTCACTACAAAGTAATCAATCCTCAAATACACCTTATAGATGTATGGAAAAGAAGGAATACTCCCTTCCCCCTGGGTTCTGAAAGCGCCATGGATCCACTATACCCATCCTCTCCATAAACCCCCCCAGCTCCCTTGCCATTCGTACCCTACCCATCGACCTGGGGCTCGATCTATCCACCCTCGACTCCAGGACACAGTTAAAATCTCCTTCCATGATCGACTAGTACGTGGCCAAATCCGGGATTGCTACCAGCAATCCCCTCATAAAACCAACATCATCCCAATTTGGGGCATACACATTTACCAACACTACCGGTGCCCTTTCCAATACCCCACTCACAATCACATATCTCCCACCTGGATCCCTCACCTCCTTCACACTCACGAATCCCATGTTTGTGCTCATTACAATCGCCACACCCCTCGATTTCAAATCAAACCCTGAGTGAAAAACCTACCCGACCCACCCCTTCCTTAACCTAACCTGGACCTTCACATGGAGGTGTGTCTCCTGCAAAAAGACCCTGTCCCCACTTTTTAAAGGTGGTGTCAGTCAGTGCTGGTGTGAACCTATGGTTGTTGCAGATGGGAGCTTTGTCTGACATTTTGGTCAGTTCAAATTGTTGCCGTAGTTGGTTCCAGGACTGGAGGGTGGCTATCACCACCGAGCTACTGGAGTGTTTTTTGTGTGGGGATGGGAGTGCTGCCATGGCGAGGGCCCGGGGGGATGTCCACTTGCAGGAGGCCTCCTCCACACGCACCCACTCGGCTTCTGGCTTCTTGATCCATCCCCTTATTCACTTGGCTGTCGCCGCCCAGTGGCAGAATTGTAGTTTGGGAGGGCTAGACCCCCCCCTGGAATTTTTTTTTTGTACGACCTTCTTTGGGATCCTAGCATTTCCCCCCCTCCCCCATATGAATGCCATGATTAGTTTGTCTAGTTATTCTCGCCATCTTTGGGTGATATCCAGAACTCATCATCATGAGCAGGCCCATAAGATAGCAAAATCTCGATTTTGGCCTTTCCCGCTATTTAAAAAAATACATTTTACTAAGGCATTTGTGGTTTTTTAACAACAATTTCTAATGCAAACATAACAGTAAATAACACCCCCCCAACCAACAACCATACCAGCCAACATGGCTTACACATGCAGTTTCCCAGTCCCCCCTTCTCCTCTCGCTGATCTCATCTAAACTATCGATACCCTGCCCCCCCCCCCCCCCCCCCATTCATATCTGCTAACAGCTTAATTTTCCCTGAAGAAACGGCTGCCACCTCTGGGCAAATCACAACGTCGATCCTCTCAGGGCGAACTTGATCTTCTCAAGCCTGAGAAACTCAGCTATGCCACGAACCCAAACCCTTGATTTCAGGAGCTCCGAGTCCCTCCACGCCAATTGGATCCGTCTCTGGGCTACCAGGGAGGCAAAGGCCAGAACGTCAGCCTCTCTTGCCCCCTGGACTCCCGGGTCTTCCGACACTCCAAAAATCGCCACCTCTGGACTCGGCGCCACCCTTGTCCTTCGTACCGTGGACATGACATCGGCAAATGCTTGCCAGAATCCCGAGCTTCGGACATGCCTAAAACATGTGCACATAATTTGCAGGCCCTCCAGCACACCTCCCACACCTGTCCTCCATCCCCTCAAAACACGTCCTCATCCAGGCCACAAACATGTGTGCCCCGTGGACTACCTTAAATTGCATCAGGCTGAGCCTGGCACACGATGCCTCTAGTTCCTTGTCAAACCCATCCTCCCATTTACGCTTTACCTCCCCTATCTGGGATCCCTCCCACTCCATGAGCTCTTTATAAATTTCCGAGACTTTCCCCTCCCACATACCCACTTTAGAAACTTCCTTGTCCTAGATCCCCTGAGGCAGTAGAAGCGGAAAGGTCGAGACCAGCCTCCGTGCAAAGTCCCTCACCTGCAAATACCGGAACCCATTCTCACCTGGCAGCTCAAACTCTTCCTCCAAGTCCTCCAAGCAGAGAAAGCTGCCGTCAACGAACAGGTCCCCTAACCGCTCAATCCCAGCTCGCTGCCACTTCCAAAACCCCCCATCTCACCTCCACGGCACAAACCGGTGGTTACCACAAATTGGAGCCCACACCGAGCCTCCCTCCACTCCCATATCCTTCTGCCACTGTTCCCGGGCCCTCAAAGCTGCCACTACCATCGGGCTTGTGGAGTGCCGAGCCAGCGAGAACAGCAGAGGTGCCGTTACCAGTGCCCCCAAGCTTGTGCCTTTATATGATGCTGCCTTCACCCGCTCCCACACCAACCCCTCCCCCACTACCCATTTCCTAATCATAGCCATATTTGCCACCCACTAATAGTCCCTAAAATTCGGTCAGGCCAGCCACCTCAGCTCCACTCCAACAGCACCTTCTTTACTCGTGGTGTTGTACCCGCCCATACGAACCCAGAGATCACCGTATTGTCCTTCTTGAAAAAGGCTTCTGGAATAAAAATTGGGAAACACTGGAATATGAACAAAAATCTCAGGAGAACAGTCATCTTTATGGTCTGTACCCTCCCCGCAAGTGACAACAGGAGCGTGTCCCATCTTCGAAAGTCCTCCTTCATCTGCTCCACTAACCGGGCAAAATTTAATTTATGTAGCTGTTCCCAACCCTGTGCCACCTGGATTTCAAGTATCGAAAACTCCCTCCCACCACTTTGAACGACATCTCCACCAATCGCCTCTCCTGCCCCCTCGCCTGAATCACAAAGACCTCACCTTTCCTGCTATTTGACCAGCATGCCCAGCCCACGCCAGATGGAATGCGGTGGTTAAATCGCACCCATAGAGTCTCTGCTCAACAAATGGACTGAATCAATCGCACCAAGCAAACAAATGAAATAAATTAAAATATAGAAGATGCCAACTCTTTGATTGGAAAAATGAAACATCAGAACCATGTGTATTGGATTTACAGATGACTTGCCGTTGGTCAATAATGCACACAAAATGGCTGTGATCAACATGGAACCTGACAGCCTGAATATTGATATAGTTTCTCTGCAACAGACAAGGGTCGCAGAGAGTGGACTGCTGAGAGAAAACCTTACAGTGGCAGGGGAAGAGTTTGTAGGGAATGCATGAGCAAGGTGTAGGAATGGCCGAATAAACTTGCTACTTTCAATGATAGAACCACACAAATGGTTCAGAACCTATTCTCTATATCTGCCTTTCCATTAACTTGATCAGTGCCCACACTCTGTCTTCCACTTCAGGGGCAAAATGCCCTGTGAGGAGATTGACACCGCTATCAGCAGAATCTCTAAGTCAGAACATGTTTATTTACTGGGGCATTTCAGTGCTAGAGTGGGTGCAGACAACGGGGCATGGCCCTGCATGGCATCATGACTTGGGAAAGCTAAATGACAACGGACAGAGACCACTTGAGCTTTGCTGTCAGCACATGATTTCTTAAACAAATACTTTATTTCAGAACAAATTATGTTATCAGGTGATCCAAGATCAGGGCATTGGCACCAGCTGGACCTGTTTATTACCAGATGTGACTCAACACCATTCTCAACACACACACAACCAGCACTCACTGTAATACTGATCACTCCCTGTTGTGCACCAGCATTAAAAAGCAACCCTTGAAGTTTTTTTCATTAAAAGCAGAAATGCTGCCCTCGTATCATTGTCAGTCATACTGCCAACCCAGGTAAAAACTAACAGCCGTCAATTGAATTGAACAGGTACTCTCCTGCATTTACAAGCACTGGGCAGAAGTGAAATTAAACATATTTTGAGACACCATATACAAGACCGCACCTTCAGCATATGGGAAGCAAGAACTGAAAATACTGACTGGTTCGAGGATAACATCGCTGTCGTAGAATCTGTCATTGAAGCTATCCAATCACTCTCACTAATCACAGTGACATCTGAGGAAGAAAACACTGATGACATGAAAAGCTGCTTGAAGAAAGTCTAACACTAGGAATTTGTAGGATGGCATCAAAAACGCAACAGGACCACCAGCAAAAAAACAGCTCCATTGAACCCAAAGGCTTGGGAGATCATCACCAACTATAATAAACAGTTGGTGAGATGGTGGAACACAAGCTTGAGTTGCACTATAAGGAAGCTCCAGATACCAAAGGGCCTCCACCGGCCGGCGCGAGTTGGCACATGTGCAGGAGCCCCAGTATATTCTGGCGCATGCGCAGAACCGCTGGCGTGATTCCTGCGTGTGTGCATAGGATTTCTTCTCCACGGCAGCCATCGCAGAGTCTTACACCGGCCGGCGCAGAGGGAAAGAGTGCCCCCACGGCACAGACCCGCCCACAGAACGGTGGGCCCCGATCGCGAGCCAGGCCCCCGGTGATTCTCCGACCCGGCGGGGGGGATCGGAGAATCCCGCCCCATCCCTTTGGATGATGTCACGGGGGGTGGGCAACATGTAGATGAGAAATAAGAGGGGACAAGGAGAGATCCTTGGAGGACACCAGACATAACAGTCCAAAAACAGGAAGAGCATATCTGTTTATATGTAAAGGGTTAACATACAGAAGTAACAGCTAGATAACCACTAGATGACAGAACCAGGTAGGGGTACAAAAGATAAACTCAAGGAGAGTTCTCACCTCTTCGTGTTTGGAGTGACTAGTGACTAGTGACCAGCAGTAGAGAGAGATAGCTTAGTGTGCAGGTGCAGTTAATCATCGTTAATATATATTTAGTCTTGTTAATTTAATCTATTGTTTAATTAATGAAGAGAGAACAAACTCATGGTTAAATTGTTATTGTTACTCAATAAACAGTATTTGCTTTATTTGAAGACTTCGAGTTGAGGGGCGGAGGTCCAACAGCGGGCTTGTTAATTCCCCGCGATAAAAGCCAGCACAGGAAGGAGCCGGCATCTCAGGATGGTCCCGGCTGGGACTTGGACCGTTGCTTAGTTGCTGTATTTCCTAGCTGTGAGTCGGAAATAAACTACTTTTGACTCACCTTTTTGGGACTCCTCATTGACTGCAATATTATGCTTCTTTTTTATTCTTCCTGCCAAAATGGACATTTTCACATTTGTCAGATTTTGCCAACTTGGGACCTACAGCCTATATAAAATGGAAACTTTAATTAATCAATTTTGAGTTTAATTATATGCGAGTTTCTATGGGTGAAAAAATAATTTTATGGTCCCACTCAATTCTAGATCTCAACTGCACCATTAAAATATTTGTGATTATTATTGAACATGTATACAATGATTCTTAGTGTTTATACTTACATAATGAACTAATTATTTACAGTATGTCTTATTCAGTGGTACGATTTGAAGCCAAATGTACCATTTTTAACCTTTTTCTGCAGGATGGCATATGGAGCTGATGAGTTTAAGAAACAATCTGAACCCACCACTCTCTGTGCCTGAACAACAGGGCATTCATATGTTAGTCTTTGCAAAAGCTGACCAAGGTCATCACGTTATTTTTGAACCTGTTCAATGGAACTTTACATAGAAACAGCCATTTGCCTGCTAGAAAAGGTCATAATTTCTTAATTTTGTTTAAGTTCCTTGTTTCATCACACAATAGTATTATATAGACTTCAATTCTTGATAAGTGTTTTTTATTATTATTAATGAGATGTTGACATCACTGGCTAGGCCAGCATTTATTGCCCATCCCCAATTGCCTTTGAGAAGCTGGTGGTGAACTATTTCTTGAACCACTACAATCAATGTGCTGTAGGTACACCCACAGGGCTATTAAGGAGGGAATTCCAGGATTTTTCTCCAGTGGCGGTGAAGAAATGGTTATATAATTCCAAATCAGGATGGTGAGTGACTTGGAGGAGAACTTCCAGGTGATGGTGTTCCCATGTGTTTACTAGACCTTGTCTGGTCATTGGTTTGGAAGTGCTGTCTATGGAGCCTTGGTGAGTTCCTGCAGTAGATATTGTAGATGGTAGATGCTTCTGTCCATTGGTGGTGGAGGGACTGAATGTTTCTGGAAGGGATAGCAATCAAGAGTCAATGTGGGCATACTGAATTTCCGAAGTTTTGACATAAAAAGAGCCTCGAGAACAGGATGCTGTTCATGGAAGTCAAAGTCTGACCTGGAAAGAGAACTGCAGATGAGTCTGGTTACAGACAAGCTACATATCTGATGCAATTGTAAGGTTTAGTATCCTTACTTGCAGTGTTTGAAGCAATAGTATTGTGTTGCGGACCGAGTACCTGGGTTCGTGTAGAAATTTGGATGAATGTCGCAATTCAAGATAAAGGAAGCTTGAAAGGAAAAGTGGAAAACCTGGTGCTAGATTCCATATTAAATGTGGAGCAGAAGCTTTGATTGAAAGGTTAGTTGGTAAACGTGGAGAAGATTCTTAATGCAAACGCTGGTGGAAAGCATCGTTTGAAATAAGGGGGGTGATTCTCCAATATGGAGGCCAAGTATTCAACGCCGTCGTGAACGCCGTCGCGTTTCACGATGGCGCGAACCGGGCCCAGGTACGGCAGATTCTGGCCCCGCGCCGGAGCGGTTCACACCGCTCCAGAATCCTTTTGCGTCGCCAACCCGTGCATGTACAGTTGGGCCGCGCCATCATGCGCATCCGCGGGGGACTTCTTTAGCGCGCCGGCCCTGACTCAAGATGGCGTCGGTGTTCAGAGGCTGGGTGCGCCAGAAAGTAGGGCTGGAGGTGGGGGGTGGGGGGGAGAGAAATAGGCCGGCCCCATCGGAGCCCCACCTCCCCCTCCCCCCAGGACGCCCCCCAACCGTCCGCGCAGAGTTCCCGCCAGCAGTGACCGTGAACGGCGCCGGTGGGCCTCTGTCGTATCAACGTGGCTGCTCGGCCCATATGGGCTGGAGAATCAGCGGCCGCGCCGATTCCAGCGGCCCGCGGCCAATACCGCGCTGGCGCAAATGGTGCCGATTATCCGCACCTCGGAGAATCGCGTGCCGGCGTCGGCACGTCGTGGCGCGGTTAAGGTAATTCTCCAGCCCGGCAAGGGGCTCGGAGAATCGCCCCCAAGATTTTGAAGCATATCTTTTTGGGAGTGGAGTTTGGAAACACATGTGACAATCATTTTGGGGGAATTTGACGAGAAATCCAACAAAGGTTGGTTGAGTGGCATTGGCCATTTGGTTTCAGAGTGGCGTGTTAGCTTTGAAAACTGTAAACACTTGTGAAGCTAAAGGAGAGTAAAGAATTGCATCATGATCAAACTTTTCATGTTTAATAAATGTTTGTTTCTTGCTGTTAAAACTAATTTGCGGTCCTGTTACTCTATTCCTCCAAATTTTCCAAATAAAAGTAAAAGTTATGATACTTTGGACCATTCTTGAATCTTCCAGTCCTGTAGTAACACCAATTGAGATCATAGCAGTATCCCATCACATTCCTGACTTGATGGTGGACAGCTTTTAGGGAGTCAGGAGGCGAGTTACTTGCCACGGAATTCCTAACCTTTGACCTGCTCTTGTATGGCTAGTTCAGTTCAATTTCTGGTCAGTGGTAATCCACAGGTTGTTAATAGTGGAATTCAGCAAATTTAATGCCATTGAATGTCAAGGGGTGTTGGTTAAATTCTCTCTTTTTGGAGATGGTCATTGCCTGGCACTGCGTGGCACAAATGTTAATTGCCACTTGTCAGCCCAAGTCTGAATATTGTCCAGGTGTTGCTGTATTTGGACATGGACTGCTTCAGTATCTGACGAGTCACCAATGGTGCTGAATATTGCAGCAAAGCTCCTCATGTTTGGCCTTATGATGAAAGGAAGTTATTGATGAAGCAGCTGAAGATGGTTGGGCCTTGGACACCACCCTGAGGAACTCCTGCAGTAATATCCTGGAACTGAGACGACTGACCTCCAACAACTACAGCCATCTACATTTATGTTTGGTATGACTCCAACCAGTAGAAAGTATTTTGCCTGATTCCCACTGACTCCAGTTTTGCTAGGACTCCTTGATTCCATACTCTTGTCAAATGCAACCATGATGTCAAGTGCAGTCACTCTCACCTTACTTTAAAATTAAGGAAAGATTTTAGCTTGGAACGGAATGAGCTTAGTTGGCCCGGATAGTTGTGTCCTATCTCCTTATATTTTGTTACAGTTGTCAGCAAGGTTTTCCTAATTCCAAGTAACAGTAAGAAATAAGTACATTCATTATGGTAACCTATGGTACATAAATATATTGACTTCCTCCACACTCCAGCAACAATGTGCTTTAAATTCAATCTCATAATAACAACTTCTATTGCATCAGTGGGACCTTTCCAGTTCCCATACTAGCAATGCTTTCAGCCTATCTGAGTGCAATTGCTGATTCAGTGGCCACATTAGGATCCATTAGGGATTGGATGGAGAATGCTGAAACCCATTGCAGCTGGAACTCGTACAATTATCAGAGTGAGATTATCATCCCATTTGTCACGGAATGGTGTGTGTTTGTGTGTGGGGAGGCAATTTCCAAATAATTCAGATTTAAAGAGGTGATGGGAGAGCATTCAAATCCACTGCCCCTCCAGTTGAAGAATGTGGCTACAATTTTATGAATGTAAAGAAAATTATGGGTCTTCAACTCCACTTCATATCATCACATTTAAATCCAAACCATTTTAAGACATAAATAAAATATATTTGTTCTGATCTCCAGAGACTGAAAACCTTTTTTTAAAAGTAGGAATTCCCAGTAACCAACTTAAAGGAATTGCACAGCAATATTTAAAGTTGCAAGAACTTATTGTAATAAACAATCTAAAGCAAACATTGACAAAAAAATACTTAGTCTAATACTCTAAACTACAGAACATACATCCCATATTCACGTTTTAATGCACTTGAAAACCAACGCTACATTTATGTTTTACAGCATGCTCTCTGTAAATCTTTACATAAAACAGCCCAAAGTTACTCCCAGGTTCCAACTGGCTCACTTCTCTCCATTTCATTGAGTTATAACATCCAGTGATGATCAAAAGTCACTTCCCACAGTCTTCTGAAAAATCATGAACCAATCTCCAGCAGCATGATTCACTCTGGTAATTTCTTCCCCAGCCATAGCAGGACAAATCTTCTGATGTGCTTAAATTTCCGAAGGTTCTGTTTCTTCAAATGGAGAATGTATTCCCATTCGCAATCTGTCTGGAAGCTACTAGATTGCCTTGGAGTCTGCAAGTCTGCACAAAACAAAAACAGCTTTCGCCCTATGTGTTCACGTGTGAAATATGGTACCCAGGTTTCAGTAGGTCTTAATCAGGGCCTTTTGCCCCCATGGTAACTATCACTTAGCCTGTTGACAAGCAGAGTCCAAAACAACTTCACACCATCCCTGTTTTCCAGGGCATTCTGTTCATCTTTAATTAAAAGAGACAGTCCAAAACATAACCATTTTGTAAAATTAGTAATGTAGTGCCTCAACATTGTGTTTTTCACAACTTCAGGACACCCCAAAGTGCTGAACAGGCAATTAATTACCTTTGAAGTGCAGTCAAAGCTGTAAGGTAGGAAAATACATCAGCCAGCTTTCACATAACAAATTTCCACAAAAAGCAATAAAATAAATTACTAGTTTTAGTGATTACCTATAACTGCTGGCCTGGACACTTGTATGAATACAATTAGCCAGCTGTATACAACGGCTGTACAGCATATGAAATTACTTCCTCTCACATGGCCAATTCTGAAAAATAAAACAAAAGTTTGCTTCCCCTTCCACAAGACCCATTGAGACTGTTCAATATCCAACCACTAGCAGAACAGCAGTAAGTGCGCTAAAGAAACTTGGCAGCAATTGCTTCAACAGTTACAACTCCTCACAGGATGTAATTATCAAATATTTTCAGACTTTAAAGCAATGCTTTAAAACAGGCAATGCCTTTTTTTTAAACAGTGCAGTATTTAGAGATGCTGAACAATTCCTTTAATTTGCTGTATGTCAATTCAATTGTTTGTACATTTCCTCATTATCTGTTCCTCAACTATGCTATAATGGCCACTAAGATGAGTGGTAGAGTAAAGTGTGCAGAGGATACTGAAAGTCTGCAGAGGGATATAGATAGTTTATGTGAGTGGCCAAGGGTCTGGCAGATGGAGTACAATGTTGGTAAATCTGAGGTCATTCATTTTGGTCGGAATAACAGCAAAATGGGCTATTATTTAAATGGTAAAAAATTGCAGCATGCTGCCATGCAGAGGAACATGGGTATCCTTGTGCATGAATTGCAAAAAGCTGGTTTCCAGGTACAGCAGGTAATTCAGAAGGCAAATGGATTTTTTTCCTTCATTGCTAGAGGAATGGAGTTTATGTTGGAGCTGTATCGGGTGCTGGTGAGGTCCCAAATGGAGTACTGTGCCTAGTTTTGGTCTCCTTATTTGAGAAAGGATGTAATGGCACTGAAGGGGGTGCAGAGGAGGGAGTGCAAAGGAGATTCAATAGGTTGATTCTGGAGTTGAGACGGTTGACTTACGAGAACAGACTGAGTAGACAGGGACTATACTCATTGGAATTTAGAAGAATGAGGGGGGGATCTGATAGAAACATATAAAATTATGAAGGGAATAGTTAAGATAGAAGAAGGGAGGTTGTTTCCACTGGCGGGTGAAACTAGAACTAGGGGGCTTAGCTTCAAAAAAAAAAGGGGAGCAGATTTAGGACTGTGTTGAGAAGGAACCCCTTCACCCAAAAGGTTGTAAATTTGTGGAATTCCCTGCCCAGTGAAGCAATTGAGGCTACCTCGTTGGATGTTTTGAAGACAAAGATAGATAGATTTTTGAACAATAAAGGAATTAAGGGTAATGGCGAGCGGGTGGGTAAGTAGAGCTGAGTCCACAAAAAGATCAGCCATGATTTTATTGAATGGCGGAGCAGTCCCAAGGGGCCAGATACTCCTGCATCTAGTTCTTATGTTCTTATTATTCACAGGCAATCTTGTTGTGTGACTTTGCTGGATGCACTGCTGAAAATTAGTGAAGCACAAGGCTCCCCAGCTACAATACAATCAGTAATTTTTAGGTTCCAGAATTTGGAACAATGTATGGGTTGATAAAAGCCAGTTTATCTCAAGTTTAAGTACAAATAGATCAAAGCCTGAATTAATTCAAGAGTCAGTCAAGCTGTCATGTTAATTTTTAATGGAACAAAAAGGTGTGTAGCTCAGCAATTCAGCAAAAATGACTTGCAGTAGTGGCAGGAGTTCTAAAGGCCACAACGATAGATAATTGAACTTTAACAAGGGACAGACCGCAGTTTGGCAGCTAACAATAGTGGTCCACTTAATACAGTTTAAACAGTGCTTTTGTAATTGATGCTGATAATAACAGAAAATGGTTAGCACAATTCGCACAATAGAGGAGGATAAATGCCCAGGATAAATGGGGATGGTGTGATGGCAAGGACATTGAAGGGTCAGCTCAGATGCTCAAGTCTCTGGTGTGAAGTTGGTTCCATGACCTCCTCGTTCTGTGGCAAAAATGCTACTACTGAGCAAATAGTAAAAATGTCTATATTGTACAAGCCAAACAATCTGTTATTGTAAAATGCATTGTAATGAGAGGAGTGGTGCCTGGTCACTGGACTAGGAATATAGAGACCCAGGGTAATGCTCTGGGGATCCAGGTTCAATGGCAGATGGTGAAATTTGAATTCAATAAAAATCTGGAATTAAAAGTTCAATGAGGATCATGAAACCATTGTTGGGGTTGTAGAAACCTAATTGGTTCACTCAGAGGCAGACTTACATTTTTGGGGGCCCCGCGCTCTCCCTCTTTGCGGGGGCTCCTTGTCATGCCTTGCCTGCTGGTGATGTGGCAGCCCACCTCTAATGATGTAGAGGCATGCCACAATGACACTGAGCCCTGCCCTAATGATGTCGAGCCCCACACCAATGACATTGAGTCCAACAACAATGACATCCAGTCCCACCTTGAATTAAGTCAATGCCATCCTGCCCCCATCCACCCTCAGATCGCACAATGCCTGGCACAGAAACCCAAAATCTCCCAAACCCTAGCTACCCAGTCCGGTCTCTGCCCAGCCCAGCCCCCTCACTCTCAGCCCTGTTGCCTGGCTGGCCTCTGACTCTGGTCGGGTCAGCTCCCGCTGGTCGCTGCTCCCCGATTCCCCGAAACACGATGCTGGAACATGCCTGGACTTCTTCACACCTCCTGACTGCTGCTCTGCTCATTCTTCGGCTCTCGCTTGGGTGGTCGGGCCTCGAGCCTTGAAAATCGACGACCGTGCATGCTGCTAGCTGGCATCCTAGCTGCTGCTCCTGCAGATCCACGGTGTAGAAGTTTCGGCATCCCGACCAGTTCTCCTGGTCCTCGACTGTCCCCTTCAATACCCCTTACGTTGCCACCAACCTTGCCATTTCTGTCTCCAAGGAGGCGATTCGGTCACACTGGTCGGTCGCCGGTTTCTCCAGTTCTCTGTCACCCCCTGTGCTTCCAACCACTGCTCTGTCTTTTCTAGCACCACCTTGCAGGGGGCCAGGGCGTCTGCGACTGCTGCCTTCACTGTTGCCATAATTTTGAGTTTGATAGCATCCCTGTGATTTAGCAGCTCCTGAGTCAGGAGGTCCATCCACTCGCTTATCGCTGGCTAGCCCGGCGTGAGCCCCGCTGATCCAGCTTGCTCGGGTGTGGTCGGCTCCGACCTGTCCCACGTGCTCGCTGATGAACCATTCTTAACTCTCTGGGCTTTTACTGATTCTCTCATCTTTTCGGGTGCTAGAGATATTCCTAGACATTTCTTGTTAGTTGTGGTAGTCTTGGAGTGAGGTTGGGGGGGGGGGGGGGGGGGAGGCGGGGGCTAATGAGGTTTACTGGCCTATTTTCATGTTAAAAGTGCTGATTTTCTGAGATTCTCTGGAGGAGAGCCGCCTTTCCTGCATATGCCCAGCACATCCCCGCCACCGGAAGTCATTCTTTCTGATATTGATCCAACGTTTATCAGACAAAAGGGTAACAAAAATTCTGTCAACATCTTCATTGAAATATACAAATCAAGTACAGAAGCCATTGACTGACTGAAACCACAGGTGTGAGAAGCCACAACCTACATTGCTTGTTGGATTATCACAACACCACTTTATTTGGACAATGAAGCAAGGGCGATAGTTTGGCTCACAGGAAAAATAGGAAGCGAACAGCGTCTTACCAGCTCTGGGTGTATGAAGCTCTCGGTGCTCCAAGAGTCAAAGAGGCATGGCGTGCTGTACCCGTTGATCTGGACTTCCGCCATCGAACTTCGTAGGTTCTTGGGGCGGGATTGATCTAGGGTGACCGCGTTGAGTTGAGGGCCGCGTGATGGGTGCCCGGGGAAATCGTAGTCTTCCGAGTGGGCGTCTGGTCGAGTAGATTCCGGTACTTTCTGGCGAGCTTGATGCAGGATCGCTGCGCTGAGTTGCGGGCCGCGTGATGAGTGCCCGGGGAAGTCGTAGTCTTCTGATGAGCTATCTGAGCATGGAGATGCAGATGGGGCCCGTGGATCGCACGTGGTGAGCGGCGAGGAAGATGGCGTCCAAGATGGCAGCCCCCATGAGTCGCACGTGGCCGGCCGCATGGTGAGGGTTTGTCAAGTTGGCGGCCCCCATGGATCGCACGTGGCGGGATGGGGCGGAGTCAGGGCGTAGGCCGCAGCGTTTTGGCCCCCACGGGCCCGCTGGTGCTGGGAGCGATTTGTTCTCTCTACTGGGGAGTTAGAAACTGGGGCCCTTTTCGCGAGGCACACTCTGGCATAGTGGCCTTTCTTCCCGCAGCTGCTACAGGTCGTGGATCCGGCTGGGCAGTGCTGCGGCGGGTGCTGGCTTTGTCCACAGAAATGGCAGGCTGGGGCAGCTGAGTAGCTGGCTGGGGCAGCAGAGTAACTGGTTTTGGCAGCGCGGTAGCTGGGGGTCCGTGCGGCACAGGCCTCAGGGAGTTGTTGGTCGGGGGCCCACGATGAGGTTGCAGGGTCCGCGGGAAACGAGGTGAGGCTGCGGAAGGAGACTTCCATAGTGGTAGCAGCCTCCACAGTAGTATCTAAGTTCTGGGCCCCCTTTTCTAGCAGTCTTTGGCGCACATAGTTCGATCTAAGGCCCGCTACGAAAACGTCCCGCACAGCAAGCTCCCTATGTTCAGCCGCGGCAACGGCCTGATAATTACAGTCATTAGAGAGATTGTTCAGTTCACGTACAAATTCGACTAGCATTTCTGTAGGCCGCTGACGGCGAGTCGTAAACAGGTGGCGTGCATAAACCTCGTTAATGGGCCTAACGTACATTTTGTCCAATATCGCCAGCGCTGCGGTGTAAGAACCGGCCGGATTTAGCTGTGTGGAGATTCTGTGGCTTACCCTCGTGTGCAGTAGGCTGAGCTTTTGTTCCTCCGTTGTTTCAGCGGTGCTGGCTTCTGCCAGGTAGGCCTTAAAACATCTCAGCCAGTGGGAGAAAATTTCTTTAGCCTCTGCATCCTGCAGGTCGAGTTCTAGGCATCCGAGCTTGAGGGCTGTTTCCATGATTTACTTCGACTGTTTCGTAAGTATATTAAATTGATGGAACCATCAATTCTACGGACACGTGCTTGGAGGATTAGAATAGCGGTTTTAATATACTTATAACAGAGCCAGCCTGTTAGCCGTTGAACTTTCGATGAACTGGCTGGCTGGCCCTGTGGCACGGATCTTTATACAGCAGCTCCAGGGGGAGGAGTTCTGGGCAGAGCCAAGGGGGGAGCCCAGTACAAACTCTCAAGTACTCCCAGAGCTACTCCCCCTGGTGGTCAGGTAGTGCAACTGCACTTACAATTTCGGTACATATATACAATGGGAACAGAGTGACATTGGTAACTTGTAATACTGTGTGAATCTTATTCACCACACTCAGCACTTCATACAAGATCACATAATAAAGCTCCTTGCACCCAGCTAAACAAGATTCAGCAGAACTCAAACTCAATTCAGAGCAGAATTCTTCAGAGTTCACAAAATAACATCAAAAGCCATCGTACCATTATAGTCAACTAAGCTGCCAAAGTGCCCAACAGCAATACCTATTAACTGTTCCACCTTCAAGTTCACCAGAGACATCTACCTCCAGGCAGCACAACTTCAAGAACCTGCACAATTACTGAGAAATCCATACTTTTACAAGATCTTCACTTCAGCAAAAAAAGTGTCAACTCAACAAAGAAACATCGGGGACAAAATTCTCCGACTCCCAGCAGGATCGGAGAATCGCCCGGGGCCGCCGGAAATCCCACCCCCACCGTGGCAGAAATTCTCCGCCACCTGGGAATTGGTGGGGGCGTGAATCACACCCCGCCGATCGGCATGACGTCCGCGCCGTTCGGCGAGGCCCCTGCGGCGATTCTCCGGCCCGCGATGGGCCAAAGTCCCGCCGCTGGGAGGCCTCTCCCGCCGCCGAGGTTTGAACCACCTCTGGTAGCGGCGGGATCGGCTGCACGAGCGGGCCCCCGGGGGGTGCTGGGCGATCGGACCCCGGGGGGTGCCCCCACGGTAGCCAGGCCCGCGATCGGTGCCCACCAATAGAGGGCGGCCCAGTGCCGTGGGGGCACTCTTTCTCTTCCGCCGCTGCCACGGCCTCCGCCATGGCGGAGTCAGAAGAGAATCCACCGGCGCATGCGCGACCGGCGAAGGCCTTTCAGCCAGCCCTGGCACCGGGCGGCGGGCCTGACAGGCCGCTGGTGCAGTTTTTGGTGCCAGTCAGCGTGGTGCCAACCGCTCCGGCGCAGGGCCAGCCCCCAAAGGTGCGGAGAATTCTGCACCTTTGGGGAGGCCCGACGCCGGAGTGGTTGGCGCCACTCCCCTACGCCGGGACCCCCCGCCCCGCAGGGGAGAATGCCGCCTCCTGGTCTGCAATGAAATAGAGATCGAGTTAAATTCCATTGTTATAATTACTGTCTTATCACTTTCTGAATCTAATTCGGTGTGTGTGATAGTGTGGATGAGTCAAGTGAGAGATACAGGGCAGCACAGTGGCACAGTTGTTAGCATTGCTGCCTACGGTATTGAGGACCCGGGTTTGAATCCCAGCCATCGGTCACTGTTCGTGTGGAGTTTGCACATTCTCCCTGCGTCTACGTGGGTTTCACCCCCACAACCCAAAAAGATGTGCAGGATAGGTGGATTGGCCACACTAAATTGCCCCGTAATTGGAAAAAATAATTGGGTACTCTAAATTTAGTTTTAAAAAAGTGAGAGAGATATTGGGCGCAATCTAGCTGAATTGCAATAGAGTCCTGTGCGGAACGCATTTATCCGGATGTTTCCCGGTGCTCGGAGCACCGAGAAAGACCACGCTATCGAATGGGAACTTATTGCCCCCCCCCCCCCCCCCCAGGCCGCACTTAGCCACATTTCCTTCACTGAGGATCTCTGCTTGCCAGAACTCCTCTGTGCAACAGAAGATTGTGACACCATTTTTAAATAGCACCACAATCTCTCACACCTCCCCACCCTCCCGATGCGACCCCCGGCCCCCCCAAAGTCCCACTCACCTAGAAGGGGGTCCTCAGGCCCCCCCCCCCCCCATCTCAAACGAACAGTGGACCCCCAGGCCTGATCCCCAGCATGGGCACAATGTGAGCCTGGCAGTGCAAAAGTGGCGGCACCAGCAGTACCAGGGTGCCACACCCTGCCCAGAGGCCAGCCACCCAGGGGCCTGTGATCTCCTGGGAGACACCCCCAAGTGCCGTTCCGCCTGGTCACAGCTTGTGAGGACCATTACTGAATGGCACTCACCTAAGTTCTCTGTTTCAAAGGGGTTTGATCCCAATGCCTCGGGTAGATCAGGGAAGCTGCCGATTAGGGTGAGATGAGCTTGTTACTCTAATGCGCAATTTACCAAATACTGATCCCGCCCACAATGGGCGAGATCCAGATCGCGGGGTCTCGCGAGATACTGACAGATGCTAGAGCAGGCCTCTCCCGGCATCTACCAGCCGCATCGCACACCCTTCACCCAAACTGGAGGGGGGATGGGGGGGACGGGGTGTGCGCGATGTGGCCAGTAGATCATGGCCATCATGGTTTTGTTAATCAAAGAGAAATGCTGGAAAATCTGAGCAGGTCTGGTAGCATCTGTAGGGAGAGAAAAGAGCTAATGTTTCGAGTCCAGATGACCCTTTGTCAAAGATGTTTTTGTTGATATCTGGGTCAATTGTGTGAGAAATAAAATAACCTTCATTTTTAAATACACAAAAGTTTGCAGCTGGGGTATTTAAAATTGAGTTAATCACTCAGAGTAAGAAAATATACACCAACATAAAAATATATTGATCACAGGCAAAATGAAAGGTAACACCTAAAATCTGTCTGTGACGTAATTGTTTTTTTAGAAATGAAGTAACAGAAAAGATTAATGAAGGTAATGCAATTGGTGCTGGCTATATGGATTTAAAGAAAATGTTTGACATAAACAGATGGTGAACAAAATTGATGCTCATGGAACACAAGGGTCAGTGTCAGCTTTGAATTAAGGACAGAAAAAGATGGTTCCACATCCGGTCTCCTCTCTCTCACAATGGTTGTGGGCCACCTCCTTGAATTGGGGGAGGGGGCGCAGAAACCAGACAATGCACAGTGTGAGACACCCCGATGGGGGCATCACAGGTTGTGGGAAACTGGTAGCCTTCGTGGCCAAGGCACCCGGCCATGGTGGCCGGCATGGGTGCTGGCATGTGATGCAGGGTGGGGAATGAGCACACTGCCAGCGGGTGGGGTTCAGCCACCCTAAGGTGGGGTTATAGGTATTTATGATGGGGGTTGATGCCAGGGGCAAGGTGCTGCCTACTCACTCTGGCCGCCCTGAGGAAGTTGTGCAGCTTTTTCCAGCACTGCTGTCCAGTCCTGGTGGCGGGGGCCACGGTGCTCATGGACTCTGTCACCTGTGTCCAGGCCAAGTGTACGGCGGCAGGTGGCAGCCTCCTTCCCATCCAGGGGAACAGGGTGGCCTGCCACTCTTCAACGTTGTCCAGCTGTGTCTCCAGCTCAGCGTCTGCAAATCGGGGTGCCACTCTCCATGCTGCCATCTTGTTGGTTGGGAGAGTCTGTGTGGGGAGTGGCGTGCTAATACGCGGCTGCAGCTTGTCAGCCTCTCTCTGACCCCGGCGAATCGGACACTCTTTTTCATTGGAATCGATCGTGTTCCATGTGGTGCCTGTGCTAGTCCATTAAAGGATACGGAATTTCACTGGGACCGGCGCTAATTTAGTTGTCGTAGAAATCCACTGATTCAGTCCCGGTGTCAACTTAGTCTCTGAAACGGAGAATCCCGCCCCTGGTTTTTTAAAGATCGCACTCCATTCTCCCAGTTTTTCCATCTTCATCACATCTGTTCAAATAATGCAACCTTCCAGACTAGCACTTTCGATATGTCTTCTTTTTCTCTCAATCGAGGTTTCCATCCCACTGTGGTTGAAAGGGCATTCCACCACGTCCAATCTATTTCATACATTTCTGCTTTTAGCTCTTCCACTTCCTCCCAGAACTAGGATAGGGTTCCCCTCGTCCTCCTCTTGCCCCCATCAGCCTCTGTATTCACCTGTCCTTTTACCTTTTCCCTTTGCATCATGCAAAACCCCAAACACTTCTTCCAAATAAAGCAACAATTTATTTGTACTTCTTTCGATTTAGCATATTGTATTTGTTGCTCACAATGTAGTCTCCTCTATATTGGGGAGATCAAACGTAGACTGTGTGAGTACTTTGCAAAACATTTTGATTCAGTTCACAAACATGGCCCTGAGTTTCCTGGTACTTAACATTTCAATTCTACACCTGGCTCCCAATCTGACAGTTCTGTCCTCGCCCTTCTACAGTAAAGCTCAATGCAAGCTCAAGAAACAGCACCCCATTATTCGACTTGACATTCTATATCAGGGGTGGGCAAACTACGGCCCGCATGCGGCCCGACAAAGGTTTTTATGCGGCCCGCCAATGAGGTGCCCAGAATCATAACCGGCATTTTTGAAAAGCCGCCGGGGAAAAGCCGCTGAAGTAAATGCGCTTATTCAATAAGCGCATTTACTTCAGCGGCTTTTCCCTGCCGGCTTTTCAAAAATGCCGGTTAAAATTCCGGACACCTCATTGGCGGGCCGCATAAAAACGCGCGTAGTGGGGTGGATGAGTGGGGCTGTCACATTGGTCGGTTTAGTTGGGTGTGCGACCAATAGGAGTCCAGGTTACAAACAAGCCTTATTATTGTTTGTAACCTGGACTCCTATTGGTCGCACACCCAACTAAACCGACCAATAAGGCAGCCCCACTCATCCACCCCACTACGTGCTTTTTTATCGTTGACTGGCCAGGCTGTGCTTCTGTCAGTGTTAAGGATCAGCACAAGCAACTTGACACCTGATTTCAACAAACTGGTAAATGACTGCAGTCAGATGCATCATTCTCATTGACATTGTTCTGTTACTTACTGAGTTACTTTGTTTTTCAAATAAATGTGCTTTTTTTTCTTTAAAGACCTTTTATTTTGGCTATTTAAAATATTAATTATTTTACTTAATATACTATGCGGCCCTTTAAAATTGTGAATTTCTGAATGTGGCCCTTGCACGGAAAAGTTTGCCCACCCTTGTTCTATATCCTTCTGGACTCAACACAGAGTTCAACAATTTTAGATCATAACCTCTGCCCACATATTGGGTTTTTTTTGCTCATTCGGTTTTTGCCTCGTTTCTTTCTTAACCCCTTTACTCTTCATTCGGCGGAAGCTATGCAGCCATTCATGCCTCAGCTAGACACATCTTTTGTTTCTTTATTTTAACCATTACCCTTGCACTATGAAACATTTTGTCATTTAATCTCTCCTGCCCTCCGCCCTATCCCAGACCCCTTTTGTACTTCTTCACTGTCCCCCTTTCACTTGTTCAAAAGTGATTACATTTCTAACTTTCTTCAATTCAGGTTTTTTTCCCACACAAATGCTGCCTGGTCTACTGAGTATTTCCAGCGTTTTTTTGTTTCTATTTCAGATTTTCAGCATTAGCTTTTGTTAAAGTGTTAGCATCCCTGAATCAAACTTTAATTCATACCATGGGAAAAATAGTAATTTCTGGTTCTGTGGCAAATAACATGGGGGACCACAGTAGCACAGTGGTTAGCACAGTTGCTTCACAGCTCCAGGGTCCCAGGTTCAATTCCCGGCTTGGGCCATTGTCTGTGCGGAGTTTGCACTTTCTCCCCGTGTCTGCGTGGGTTTCCCCCGGGTGCTCCGGTTTCCTCCCACAGTCCAAAGATGTGCAGGTTAGGTGGATTGGCCATGCTAAAATTACCCTTAGTGTCCAACAGGTTGGGTGGGGTTGCTGGGTTATGGGGATGGGGTGGGGGTGTGGGCTGAGGCAAGGTGCTCTTTCCAAGGGCTGGTGCAGACTCGATGGGCCGAATGGCCTCCTTCTGCACTGTAAATTCTTTGAAATAACATTTACCAACACGTAGCTGTGTAAAAAAAACTGATGTCTTACTTTTATACCAATTTAAAATGTAAGTTTCTATTCTCTTAGTGGCAGAGTGAAAAATGTATCATGAATGTTTCTCTGATATTTTGATTGGGAATTGTAGAATGTTCCATGGTTATAATACTTACCAGGTCTCAAATCATATCAAGACATACTCTAAAAATTCAACCCTTCAAAGGTAAGACTGAGTGGCTGAAGCAAAATCATAAAACCCACAGATCTCAAATGATTTATATTGAATTGGCCATGTCTACAATTAAATTAACAACTCTTTACTTTTTGTGAAACAGCATTTTACTTCTTTCTCTCAGGCCAGGCAATAGCATTTCCACACAGAAATAAGGCTGGATACTGATTCCCCATGTTAGGAACTTAGAAGTGACCATTATGACCTTGCCTGTTCAACTAGATTCCCCACCAATCTTATTTGATCTGAAGGAAATCAAGTGTTATTTTCAAAAATATTCCGTTCCTTTATATGTTAATCAGTGAAAAACCATAGATACTGATTTTATGGTACTATTAAACCCGAGTGAAAGAAATTACCACTTAAAGAGACACTCAATTTGGCAGTTTTTTAAATTCTCATGCAGATTCAACTGGAGGCTTTAATAACATAGATTAATGGCAGCTTTCCAATATTTTCCAATTGGGTTCTCAGGATAACAGGCACAAAAGAGAGAGTTGTCCCAAAGATGATCAGATAGCCTGAGTAGAGCTGGTGACCAAATCTGCTAACAAATTGTGTATCTCGTCATCATCAACTGCTGGTTCATCAAGTCGATTGAATGCTTGCCTGCTGCCGGAGAGATAACCTAGAGGTCACTACCATCTTACTTATAAATCATGCATTAGGTACATGGAGAATGAATGAGGATAGAATCCAAGAGGCACTCATTCTATGGCAGAATTAATTCAGGAAATCTGGCTTACCCTGGGAATAACAAGAGACCTTATGTAACTCAGGATCAGCATCTTCAGGGTAAGTGGTGTGCACCAGATGCGTGGTGGTGGTAAACATACAAAAGAAAACATTGAAAGAGCAAATTATCCCTTTGATGCCAATGTATCTATTCCTTGTAAATCTCCTGGAGAAACTCCATTTTAGAGATAGAAAAATTATTGTAAAATATAGGATAGGGCTATGAGCAAAGAGCAGGAGAGTGAAACTAATTGGATAGTTATTTTAAAGCCAGAAATGATGGACTAGATTTGCAAGATTTGATAAAGGTTCTGCAAGCACTTTCAAAATAGAGCTTTAGTTAGCCCAATACAAAGCTGTGTAACTTACAATTTAGAAAGAGTTATTTCAGTTTACTTCAAGAGTAAAATAATAGAGATGGCATTCTTAAATATATCTTATATAGTTTCCAATATGCACAAGTTAATACATTACTAAAGGTAGGCACATGGCATGAGATTTCATTGAAGCCTTCCAATTGTCACTTCACATGACCAAAACCCAGGAAAATATTTTTTTTCCAAATTGGATGTGCGTGAGAGCCAAGGTAATCCACATATTTTGTCCAAGGGAGCCATTAAACATGTTCTTGCAAATCGTTTTTCAAAATATTTTAATTTGGATTTTAACATTTACATACAAAACAGAAGACAACAGAACCCCACCCCCCCTTCAGAAGCCAACACCCTAATTATGCTAAGAAACTGTCCTCCCCTTAGCAGCTGCCAGTAACCAACTCTTTAAAGTGTAGAATAAACACACCCCATCACTTGTGGAACCCTGCAATCGCCCCTCTCAAAGCACACTGAATCTTCTCCAAATACAGAAACTCCATCAGGTCCCCAAGCCAGAGTCACAGGGCAGAGAAGTTTAAAAAAAATAAATTTAGAGTACCCAATTATTTTTTCCAATTAAGGGGCAATTTAGCATGGCCAATCCACCTAACCTGCACATCTTCTGGGCTGTGGGGGCGAAACCCATGCAGACACGGGGAGAATGTGCAAACTCCACACACGGACAGTGACCCAGGTTCGGGTTTCGAACCCGGGTCCTCAGCGCCGTAGGCAGCAATGCTAACCACTGTGCCACCGTGCTGCCCCAGGGTGGAGAAGTTGACCTCCACCCCAACAGGACTCGCCTGCGAGCAATCAGCGAGGTGAAGGCTAAAACACCTTCCCCCGCTCCCGTCTGCAGCTCCGGCAGGACCAACACCCCAAATGTGGCCCCCAAGGGACTGGGCTCCAAGTTTACATGCAGGATCGCCGATATGGTCTGAAAAATGACTTCCAAAATTCCTCCAAGGCAGGACCAGAATATATCTACATGGTTGGCCGGACCTCTCCCACATTACTCACAAATGTCCTCCATCCCCTCAAACAATTGGTTGATCCTCAACCTCGTCAGGTGCGAACTGTGCACCACCTTTAACTGTATTAACTCCAGCCTCGCACACGAGGTTGAGGTCTTCACCCGCCGCAACACCTCACATCTCACAACCCATCCTCCAGTGCCACCTCCAGCTCCTCCTCCCACTTAGCCTTACCCCCCTCCAGCGTCGCCATATACTTCTTCAAAATCATCCCATATATCGCTGAGATGACTCCTCCTTCCAACCCCATCACCGACAACACCACCTCCAACAACGAGGAGGGCAGCGTCACTGGAAACATTGTAGAGAGCCTTCCTTGAAAAGTTCCACATTTGTATATACCTAACCACTCCCCCCTCCCCGCAGAATCCCAAACTTCCCTGTCAACTCCTCCAAACTGGCAAACCACCCTTCTAAAAATAAGTCCTTCATTTGTGTTATCCCCCACTCCTCCTAACCCTAAACCTAACATCCAGCCACACCAGCTCAAATACATAATTCTCTCGGACCAGCATCAGCTTCGACCCCATCCCAATTTAAAATGCTGCTGAAACGGCATCCATACCTTCAGGGTGGACACCACCATTGGACTATTCGAGTATTTCCCTATGGTACACAGGGGCGATGCCATTGCCAGTGCCCGCAAACCTGGCCGCCTACAAGAGCCTGCCTCCATCCTCATCCACATTGTCTCTGGCTCCCTACCCTAGCCCTGAAGCTTGTTGCCGTTTGCCGCCCAATAATAATTGGACGAGCAAGCCCCGTTGCTGTCTCTGAAGCACCGTCTTCCGAATCCTTGCTTCCTTACACGTCCATATAAATGACAACGTCAACTGTTCCACCCATGAGCAGGTTAAACCCGGCCCTCCTCTTCGCAAGTTCTGCACCCAGGTCCTGGTACCCGCAGCTCGTTCCCCTTCCAGGTGCACTTCCTCATCTGCCTCACCCACTGCAGAATAATTTCCTTGTCCAAGAAGAAGTGCAACCGCACTACCATTGCCCTCAGCGGTTCGCCCGCCTGCGGCCTCATCAGCACCGTGCGCTCGGTTGACTTCCAGGGGCCCGTCAAAGGCCCCCTTCCCCATCAGCTTTTCTAACACCTTGGCCGCATACGTGCCGGCCTCCGCTCCTTCAATAACTTTGGGCATCCTGAAAATCTGCAAGTTTTGTCTTCTGGAGCGGTTCTCCAGATCCTCCACCTTCTCCTTCAGCCGCTTTTGGGTCTCCTGCATCACCTTCATCTTGGCTGCCAATAAGGCGAGCTGCTCCTCGTGCTCCCCCACCGTTTCCTCCACTTTCTGGATCGCCTGGCCCTCGGACTCCAGCCTGTGCGCCTTCTCTGCTGGCTGAACTTCTCATTTAAGAAGTCCACCAGCTGCTCCGTGACCCCTGGGCCTTTGCCCTCCACCATCTTGACCTGTGCTGCACGAAGATTCTCCTGCCCCACTAGCTCGCTTCTCCCTGACCGACTCCTGGTCTCTGGATCGATCCACCAGAGGAGCCACGCTTTCTCCTGGCACTCCTACACCATTTTCTATCCAAACTTCCACCCTATGAATGAGGAAAGGTAAAAAAGGTCCACCTTGAGTGGGAGCGACCGAATGTGCCACCGCTCACACAATGGCCCCAGTGGACATCCCTGTTGTGATACTTTCAAATGTTTCCTGGCCAACTCACCAGCCCTAGTTAATTTCTCCGTAAAATTTGGCACATAGTCCAAAAACGTAGTCTCCGAAAGCTAAATCACCAACTTTTTTTTGATCAATTTGAGTGGTCCTCCCACTCATGACCAAAAATCAATTTGAATGGACTGAATTTAGTTGATTCATTAGGTGTACCCGTAATTGCAAACAGTACAAATGGAATTCCTTTATCCTAATCCTCTGGATAATCCTGACTATAGGCCCGCAACATTGTCTTTAGAGTTTTATGTAATCTATCTAATGCCCCTTGTGATTCCAGATGATACACTGTTGAGTTAAATTACTTTATTCCGAAGCTATCCATAACCTCCTTTAACAACTTTGACATAAAATTGGATCTCTGATCTGATTGAATTTCTTTTTGTAGTCCATATCCAGTAAAACATTTGGTTAACTCCTATACAACCCTCGTAGATGTCACAATTCTTAATGGAATGGTCTCTGGAAATCTAGTAGACACATAGTCCCACTTATTGTTTTTGGCAGGGGTCCCACCCTCGTAAAAGGTTCCGCAAATGCTGGAATGGGTATTGAAGGTGTTGGTTTGATTACTGCCTGAGGTTTCCCTATTTCCTGACGTGTGTGACACGTACGCCAAAATTAAACTACACCCTTGTGCAGTCCAGGCATATAAAATATTTGTGTATTTTTGCTTGAGTTTTCCTTCCTCCTAAATTATCCTCTATTTGAACTTCATGCACTACCCGCAAACATCCTTTCTATAACCCACCGGTACCAGCACTTGTACTTTTTAAAAAGAAATTTAGAGTGCCCAATTCATTTTTCCAATTAAGGGGAAATTTAGCGTGGCCAGTTCACCAACCTGCACATCTTTGAGTAGTGGGGGTGAAACCCATGCAAACACAGGCAGATGTGCAAACTCCACACTGACAGTGACCCAGAGAACGGGATCGAATCTGGGACCTCGACGCCATGAGGCAGCAGTGTAACCACTGCGCCACCGTGCTGCCCACTACTTGAACTTCTACCCACTTCTCATTTGTTTGACTATGTAAAGTTCTCCCTTTTCTCATCAACACATTATTTCTAATGTAATAAGACTCTGGTATACATTCAGATTCAATTTTCGTATATGCTTTCTGCTTTATCTCTGAATTATTCTGCTGTAATTCAACCAACTTGCTTAAAGTATCCACTTAGCGACAACCTGCTCGTGTTTCTATCAGCCATCTGATACAACATGGTTTCTGACAATTGAACCTCAGCCTCCATATCGATGCTCCTCAAGTTCTCTTTCTCCTGTCTCAACCTGTGGCTTTGTGATCTTGTCACCACACAATCAGTATTCACTCCAGGATATACCTTCTTGCAACATCTCAGTTGTTTGACTTTCCACTGGCTTTTCAACCACAGTAGGGTGCACTCCCACCTCTCAAAAGGTTGTAAACACTGCAGCACCTCTTCTTCCCACTTTAATAAACCGCACTGGCTTATCGTATTGTACCAAATCTGTTTTCCCAGTATTTTTTTTTTTCAAAATAAATTTAAAGTACCCTCTGTGCTTCCACCACAGTACGTTTCTAAAGCCACCAACACTGTGACTTCACATGTCCACTTTTATTACAATGAAAACACTTAAGTTTCTTATCTCTTCTACTATCATAAATTTCCTTTTTAACCTGAGGCAAACTCTCTTTAACATCACCAACTAAACCTCCTTTGCATTGACTATATGTGAATTTCTCATTTCCCCAGTTTTTAATCATTCACCAATTGAAATTGAAGTCGAACACCAGGTTTGACTTTGTGAACCAATTCAAAATCATCTTCCATTTCTGCTGCCAGTCGATCAGTTTTAACTCTGTGCTCTTCAACCGGAGCTCTCACTTTTGTGGGGAGTGAATCTTAAATTCCTCCAAAATAATAATTTCTCTATGAGCATCATGCATTTGGTCTATTTTTAATGCTCTTATTATCTATCAAAATGATTTTGTTTAACTCTTTCAAATTCTATACATGAACGTTCTGGTTCTTTCCTGGTAGATTCCTCTAAACTTCTGTCTGTAGGCTTCTGGCACTAGTTCATATGCACTTAATATGGTTTTCCTCACCTCATCATAATCCCTAGATACCTCCACTGAGTTGATGCAAACACTTCACTATCTCTACCTACCAACTCTTTTTGAACCAACACTACCCACATGGATTTTGGCCAATTCAATTGTTTAACCACTTGCTCAAATGAAATGAAAAAGCCTTCTACATCTTTCTCATCAAATATTGACAATGCCTGAATATATCTAAACATACCCCTCCTAAGATTTTACCAGCGAGTATTTCTCCTTCCCCTACACCCTCCTCAGCTTCTGCCATTAAGTCCAACATTTTCCGCTGATGTTCTCTTTGCAGTTTCAGTTTCCGAAGTTCAAATTCTCTCTCTCTCTTTCCTTATCCCTTTCTTCTTTTGTACATTTTTTCATTTCTACCTCAGGCTACCTCCTTTCCATTTCTTTTTGAAAACCCTCTCTTTTTTCCCTTTCTTCCATTTCCAATTTCTTCACATCTATTTGTAATTGAATTGTAGCTAATTCTAATGATTTAAGTTGGGTCTGGCAAATTTAAGTATTGAGCTATGGCTTGTGTTATCTCTCCCTTTTTGATAAGGTTAAGTGCAGCTACTCTGCCAAACTCAAAAGTTTTGTTTTAGTCTCCCTTTATAAACCATCTCAAGTAATCTTTCCACACCCAGGAAAATCTTTGCTTTTTCAGTTGCCATTCTGAGTTACTTCGTATTTAAACTTCAAAACCGGAAAGAATACAATTGTTGCATATACACTCAACTATTTTTAAGTTCAATAACCCGAAGACAAACAAGGAATTATACTTCAAATCCCAGTGAAGAACCCCCAATTTTATTACAATCCCAGGCCAGACCCCAACAGTGGCTAGGATACTGGACCTCAGCTCCAATATTTTATTTTGTAAGATTGTGCGGAAAGAATACTTCATGCCAGGAGTGATTGCAAGAAGAAATAGAGCCTTGATATTTTAAATCAAAACTTTATTAACACAATATTAAACTCTTTGACATCACACCAGAAAATAGCTTATAATCACCCCTTAAACAATACTACTCAATACAGTCAATAGAATACCCACTTGGGTATCACCAAACAAATTCGGCTATGAACCAATGCTAAAACGTCTGTGATTTTTGTGTGAATTACATGAATTGCCTTTTTTTTTTAAAAGAGCACAAATGGAAGCTCTGCCTTGAAATGTTTGCTCAAAAGCAAGGCACAGTAAGGACTCTTACACACTCCAAATACTATTTCTGGCTTCATTACTGCAGCTTTGGAAGAGTAGTTTGGGTGCAGCATGACATTAGTTGCTGAACTATACAACTTTCCATGCCTTTAGTAGATGTGTTTCACCACTCTAGGACTGCCTTGTACACATCAGCTGGAGTTACTGATCCCTTTGGTAACTTCCTCAATGCTGCCTCAGTCTTTCTGTTTGACTGGGGGTATTGTGGCGATGATGTGCAGTGCTGAATTTCCCAATCATTTACAAAGCACCAGAATTATTCACTCAGCACAATGTCAGGAATGCCATAAAAACTGGTGACCTGACAGGTGGTGGTTGAAGTCAGCTGGCCTAATTCCCAGTAGTCTGAATAATAATTAATAGTGACAAAATAATAGTTTCAAAGAGAGTGAAGAGGTCTACTCCAAGTTTATCCATGGTCTTCTTGGAATGCCGAGTCATGGATGACCTCCATAGCTTGCTTAGCTTGATGTTCATTACAAGCATTGCACTGGCTGGATTCTCCAAAAATAGGGCTATGTTCCCATGCCGGCGTAAAAACACTGGCGTTTCACTCCCACATTTCATGCAAAAAAAAAGAATGATTCACTTAACTCCAGGGGCTAGCAGGGACCCGGGGAGCTTCACGCAGCTTTGGCTGTGGATACGGGTACCTGCATGTCCGCTTCCGAGTTCCGAGGCATGCGCACGGCGATGGCCTCCGGCAGCCGCGTCGAGCACCATGGCGGACTTGGACTGCAGACCATCAGAAAGAAACAAGGTCCCCTCAACCGGCCCCACACCCCTGCATCAGACTGGCCCAATTGCCGACCCAGCTGCCCATAAGCCCCCACCCCCCCCCGGTACTGCAACCCCCCAACCCCCACCAGGGTGGCCGCGGACTGAGTCCGCAGCCGCTGTGTGAGAGTCCCGAATGGTCATACGTGGTTAGAACCACACCGTTGGGAAATCGGCCGGTTGGGATTGGAATATCGCTGGGTGGGCCTCTGGCAATGCCCCCCAAGACGCGCGGCGTGATTCACGGACGAACGATTCTCCGGGGCCCAGAGAATCGCCAGAGCAGCGGCAGGCGCAACCCGTTCAAGAACGTTGATTGTCCGCCCCTGTGCCAAACACAATTTTGGCGCGGTGCTGCGAAGAATCTAGCCCATGGTTCGTGATCTCAATGCTCAACTTTGGCCAGCAGAGCACTTTTCTTGTCTCCCTCAAATTAAACTCAATTTCTTGAGATTTGCATGGAAATGCTTCTCTTTTCTCATCTCCTTAAAGGTAATAACTAGTTCCTTTGTACAAGATGCCATCTTGGGCAGTTATTTCATCCATGTTGGCCCAGTATTCTCTTATAGATGTACCCTTGACAGTTTCAGACAATTCTTTCATCACTACTTCCTGCAGTACTTGGAGTTACATCTTGCTGCATAGTTTTCCTGATCTGAGCAAGATGGTTGTCTGTCAGATTCAAATTTCATAGAATTTCATAGAATTTACAGTGCAGAAGGAGGCCATTCAGCCCATCGAGTCTGCACCGGCTCTTGGAAAGAGCACCCTACCCAAGGTCAACAACTCCACCCTATCCCCATAACCCAGTAACCCCACCCAACACCAAGGGCAATTTTAGACACTAAGGGCAATTTAGCATGGCCAATCCACCTAACCTGCACATCTTTGGACTGTGGGAGGAAACCGGAGCACCCGGAGGAAACCCACACACACACGGGGAGGATGTGCAGACTCCACACAGACAGTGACCCAAGCCGGAATCGAACCTGGGACCCTGGAGCTGTGAAGCGATTGTGCTAGCCACAATGCTACCGTGCTCCCCTGTTTGTTGATTACTTCTATAGAATGTTGTGCTATTGCTTCTTGTTGAATCTGGAAGATTTCACACTCTGTGCTAGAGCCATCAACTTTCTTTAAATGGAGTGCAGCAGCTCTTGCCAGCTTGTCATTCATTTCCCCATTTGTACTTCACTTCCAAATGTTATCTCATTAAACAATGTACCATCCTGTACAGACACTTTGGAACTGTGGTAAACCACTGTATTGTACTGTTGTATTGTTACATGCCTGGGCGTGTCCCTGCTGGCTCCGAACCACTCTAATATATATGTGTATTGTGGTAAACTGCCACTGTATTATATTTAATGTGGTAAACCACTGTCTGATGGCTCCGCCTCCCCTTGGGCTCGGTATAAAGGTGGCTGGTCTCCGCCTCTGCCCCAGTTCGGGATCAGAGGCCAGGAGGCTTTCTGTTTGGTTTATTAAAGCCTCAGTTATGTTCACTACTCATCTTGTGTTCATTGATGGCACATCAGGAACAGACAGAAGTTATTTGAGAAAGATGCTTTGAAGTAGCCTGTGGTCAGACTTTACACTCACTTTGTTGCTCCTGTTGCTCTTTTATCTTTATTAAGAACCACAAGATGCGAGTACGTTCCTTGTATTGGACAAATGACCACACAACCAGTACATTAGTTCAATTATTGTTTATTATTAAACACAGGCTTGGTTCTATGCGTAATAATCTAAATGTGGCTACAGATTAATCTATACCTAACAACTTAAATGACATTTACTTAACTTCCAAGTGACCGGCTCGGTGCAGGTTAGATAAGGCCTTTATCTGAATCCTCACGTGTGGCGGCTGGTAATCGTCAGGTTTGTCTCGGCTGCGGCTCGTCCTTCAGGAAGCAATCGCGGATCCTTAAACTTGGCTGGTCGATGTGCTGCAGTTGGTGAGGCAGAGGCCGGTCCCAAAAGAGGCAGAATATTGGTTGCGCAGTTCTTCTTATCCTCCGATCTTTCGCGCTCTTTTGGGCGGTCCCAACTTGGGATCCAATGCATCACTAGGGTTTTGATCACCTTACTCGATTCTGGCCAATTAGGGGCGAGTACCTCGATGGCTGGGCGGGTCCTAGCTGCTATTGTCCAAGGCACGTATGCACTCCCAAATAAGGTAAATAGGCGCCCCGAGTCTGTTACTGCTGCTATGTTTCAATCTGTGTCCCAATGTCCTGGGGAAATCAATCATTGACCTTTCGAAGTTGAGAGTTTCTGTACAGGTCTTGTTTTCCTCTGCACAATACACAGGGGGCGCGATTCTCCACTCCCCACGCCGGGTGGGAAAATCGCGGGAGGGCCGGGCAACTAATTTCATGTCCCCCGGCGCCCCCCGCGATTCTCCCACCCCCCGCTCGGAAGAATCGGCGCTCGCCGCTTTTCACGGCGACCGCCGATTCTCCGACCCGGATGGGCCGAGCGGCCTGCCGTTTGCAACCGGTTCATGACGGCGGCAACCACACCTGGTCGCTGCCATCGTGAACATGGGCGCCAAAGGCCCGTTTGAAGCTTGTGGGGAGCAGAGAGGGGAGTGAGCACCACGGCCGTGCTCGGGAGGGGACTGGCCCGCGATCGGTGCCCGCCGATCGTCGGGTCAGCATCTAAAAGCGACGCACTCGTTCCCCTCCACTGCCCCGCAAGATCAAGCCGCGACGTCTTGCCGTCGTGACGTCAGCTGCGCATGCACAGGTTGGAGCTCGCCAACCTGCGCATGCGCGGCTGACGTCACATAGGCGCCGCCGTCGAGTCATTCTCGGTGCGCCACCTTGACGCAAGCATCAAGGCCCGGCGGCCGAGAGTTACGGAGGGCCGTGCCTAGCCCCCCGGGTGAGAGTGAATAAGGTGAGAGGAGCGGCCTCTGAGGCCGTCGTGAAACTCGGCCGAGTTGATGACGGCCTTCCCGATTTTTCGCGGGAGCGGAGAATTCCGCCCAGGGGCTATGTATCGTCTGTGTCCCAGCCTGACCACAATTCCCATTACCTTTGCGAGCAGCCATTTTAGATGGTCACACTCCCAAACAGGTACTAATTAAAATGATCACAGGAGAATCAACTGGTAATCTTTCTTAATCTGTGCATAGCAGCATTCAGTTTGTGTTAACGCTCTGAATGCAAATGCAACTGGTCGTCCTTTCTGCACGAGAGTTGCTCAAACTCCTGTCTCACTGATGTGACACTGCAGGGTGACTTCATCATTAATATTGCCATACCTCAGCACCAGGGTTGTTTGATGCGAGTGAAAGATGCTTCATACTCTCTGCCCCAGTACCATTGAACATCCTTTGTAGACCGCAAGTCAAGTTTCACATTGTTGACATACTGGGCAAGAACTTTCTGAGTTGTTTATAAATCCAACAAATCATTGCACCACCTTCACATCTGTTGGTTGTTTTATCTTTGTTATTGTTCTCATCTTACCAGGATCAGGGCAATCTCCCTTCATTGTCAGCAAATGACTAATGTGCTTGACTTCAGTCATCTTCAGTTACAGTCTCTTCTTAACAGCTTCTGGTTCACCTGGCGAGCTCTCTCTAATAGTCTTCCTAGATTCTGATCATGGTCTGCAATGGCTTCTTCCATTGTATGTCCACATCCATAGACTAGATGATCAACTACAACCGCTTCTGTTCCTGATAGCCATTGGCTATCTTATATTGTCAGTGTTGATGCTCTTCCAAAGCAGTTGAAACACCAAACAGCACAACTATTTATATCTCACAAATAGCATCCAGAATGTAGTCAGAAAACTGCTGCTTTCATCCACATCACTTGGCAGTATCCATCCCTTTTCATCATAAATGTTAATCAAATCCATACCGGTTGAAGTTAAAAATAAGGCACAGCTGCTTTCAGTCAATGCTACACTAACCCTCCCATTGTCCCAGCTAGCCCCATTTATTAGTGTACAAATACCAATCACATGTTTAACAGTCATTGTCATTAAACAATAACAATGTAATTAATAGGACATTGACAGTAAGGACCTTTGCAGTGGTAAGTTGAGGCAACATTTCTTAAAGCGGTTAGTATGGAGTCGTGAGATCTCTTCAATGCTTTCTATGCACACTCTCAGCTTTCAAAGTTTTTTTAAATTGCTAGCATGCTCCTATTCCAATCTGTTGGGAGTTGTCACTTTCTTGATTGATTACTCCCATCTTTGCAGGTTCCGCGATCTTGTCTTCCAGGCTGGACATGTGAGCAGCTGGAACTCTCCTTGAAAGAATCTGGGTTGATCTTACACTTCCATCTAATTCAAGATGGTATTCACAAGGAAGTCATCCAGAACAGGACTGGGGTCCTTTCAGTGAGGTTTGCTCATGCTGTTGGGGAGGGTTTACTAGATTGACAAGGGGATGGGCACCTAAGAGGAAATTCAGAGTGGAGGGGTGAAAAACTGGCATTGGGAAGGAGACAAACAGCAGCACAGTGATTAGCAATGCTGCCTCACAGTGCCAAGGATCTGGGTTCAAATCCAGCCTTGGGTCACTGTGTGGAGTTTGTACGTTCTCACCGTGTCTGTGTGGCTTTCCTCTGGATGCTGCGGTTTCCTTCCACAGTCCAAAAATGTTCAGGTTAGGTGGATTGGCCATGATAAATTATGCCTTAATTTCCAGGGATGTGCAGGTTAGGTGAGGTTGCGGGGATAGGCTGAGGTGGACGGGGGAGTGGACATGGGGAGAGCGCTCATTCGAAGGGTCAGTGCAGACCCGATGGGCCTAATGGCCTCCTTCTACACCGTAGGGATGCTATGATTTCTATGAAGTAGTAACTGATAAAGATAATATAGAAGAGAGTCGGTTCAAGTAAATAGAATATTTGGAGAGGATGTTTCCTTTTGTGGTGGAATCTAGAACTAGGGGACACTGCTTGAAAGTAAGGAGTTACTCCATTAAGACAGAGGAGGAGAATGTTTTTTCTCTCAGTGGGTTATGAGTCTCTGGAAATTTCTTCCCCACAAAGCAGTGGAAGCAGCCTTTGAATATTTTCAAGGCAGAACTAGATAGATTGTTGATTAACACGAGGGTGAAAGTTTATCAGGCATATGGAGGAATGTGGGGTTGAAGGTACAATCAGATCAGCCATAATCTAATGTTGATTGGCAGAGCTCCTAATTTGCATATTTAACTCCTGCTCCTAATTTGCATATTTGTATGTTGATAGAATTAGAGCAGGCAACAGCAAGTCATTAGATGGGGTCAGAGTAAGGACGGGGGGGGGGGGGGGGGGGGGGGGGGTACGAAAGCCTAAATTAGGATTAATGTGTATGTAAGTGAGGACATAAAGAGTGTGGTTAATGAGATTGGTGAACTACAGGCACGGATTGACAAATAGATTTGGATTTGGATTTTGTTTATTGTCACGTGTACTGAGGTACAGTGAAAAGTATTTTTCTGCGAGCAGCTCCACAGATCATTAAGTACATGAAAATAAAATAAAATACATAATAGTGCAACAGAAGGTACACAATGTAACTACATAGCACCAGCTTTGGGTGAAGCATACAGGGGTATAGTGTTAATCAGGTCAGTCCATAAGAGGGTCGTTTCGGAGTCTGGTAACAGCGGGCAAGAAGCTGGGCAGGTTTCTTGGAGCCTCCGTGCTGCAACTGCATTCAGTGCAAGGGCGAAGAATGGGGCGTCAGGCCTACGATCAGGTCCGACGCCGCGGAGTGCAGTGGAGGCCGGGACGCTAAATGGCTTCAAGGCAGAGATAGATAAATTCTTGATGTCGCGAGGAATTAAGGGCTACGGGGAGAATGCTGGTAGGTGGAGTTGAAATGCCCATCAGCCATGATTGAATGGCGGAGTGGACTCGATGGGCCGAATGGCCTTACTTCCACTCCTATGTCTTATGGTCTTCCCGCCAGTCACCAAGGACCGGAGAATCTCCGGCAGTCGCGCGCACGCAATTGAAAGAGGCCTCCGCAGCGATTCTCCACCGGCAACTGGCCAAGTTCCCACCGTCATGTTTCACTCACTCACTCATGGTTCCACCTGACGGGTACTCAGAGTGGCAGCTGTGGACACAGTCCGCAGCCGCCGTGGTGGGAGGCCGGGGATTCGTCCAGGACGGGCAGGTTCGCATGCAATCTTTTTTTGGGGGGGTGGGGGGGGGGGGGGGTCCGCTATGTTGCGCGGGTTCGCCGCCACAGGCGGCTGCCGCGCGCATGTGCAGACTTGGGGCTGGAAGTTCAGGGCCCCCATGTCGGCAGCCAGAGCTGCGTGGACTACTCCGGGGCCCTGCTAGCTCCCTGCAAAATGGAGAATCACTCTGGACTTTCTCCAGGAAAGTCCAGAGTGATTCGTGCCTGTTTTCTCACGGGCGTGGGGACATAGCCCCATTATCAGAGAATTCCACCCACTGTTTGTGAGTCTGTTCGTGCGTGTTCTCAGACTTTTGCCCCTTCTGCTCAATGGAAGAAGTTGGAAGAGTGAGTAAGCCGGGTGAGAGGGGTCTTTGATTATGCTCCCCGCTTTCCCCAGGCAGCGGGAGGTGTAGATGGAGATGGGAGGCAGGTTTGTGTGACGGACTGGGCTGTGTTCACGACTCTCTGAAGTTTCTTGCGGTCTTGGGCTGAGCAGTTGCCATACCAGGCTGTGATGTAGCCAGATAAGATGCTTTCTATGGTGCATCTGTAAAAGTTGGTAAGAGGAAATTATGATATCATTGCTTTGACAGAGACCTAGCTCAAAGAAGGGCTGGACTGGGCATTAAATATTCCTGAGTACAAGGAGTTCAAGAGACACAGGGAAGGAAGAAAAGGGGAAGAGGCAATATTGATTAAAGATGGCATTACAGTACTGGAAACAGTGAGGATGTTCCAGAGCGTCAAGGACAAAATCTCTTTGGCTCGAGGCATGAATGAAACAACATTGATAGGTGTAATACCTAGACAACCTACTATTGGAATGGATGTAGAGAAACAAATTTGCAAAGAAATTAGAGAGAGGTGCAAGAATGATAGAGTAATTATAGACTGGGATAGGATCAGTGCAGAGGAACAAGGGGTGCGGGTGTTCCTGGAACGTGTTCAGATAATTTTCTGCAGCAGTTTGTTTCCGGTCCAACGAGAGGGCAAATACTGTTAAGACCTAGTTCTGGGCAATGAGCTGATCCACCTAGTGGATCAAACATCAGTGGGAGAGCGTTTAGGGACAGTGGCCATTATTTCATAAGGTTTATGTTGACCACAGAAAAGGACAAAGAACAATCTAGAGCAGGGATAAATAACTGGAGGAAAACTAACTTTGATGGGATGAGCATGAGCCATCTTTGATGGCATCTAATTCCAGTGAGCTGGAATCAAATGATGGCAGAAAAGACAGTGGTTGAACAATGGGCCACCATCAAAAAATGAATATTGCAGGCAATGTTGAGGTGTGCGATTTGGGCGTCGGTGACCGGAGAATCCCACCCCATGTGTTTTCTAGCTTGGGGAGAAGAGGTCATTGCTGGTTGGAGCTCAGAAAGGCAGTGAGTTTGGAGAAGCTTTGAGAGAGAGAAAGAGAGAGAGAGAGAAGCTGAGTTCTGATCTGGTGATGCTAGTCCACAATTCTTTCAAAGTAGGATAGTTAAAAAGAGTAATAATATTAAAAAGCAAATCAGCATAGTCTGAAGAAAAGGAAAACAATCTAGTTGAAGCAACTACTCAAAGACATTCAGCCAGAGTCTAAAGGTGCTTCAACTGGAGCCCAATTTGTTTTATAAAGCAAGTATTACTCTATGCCCTGCTAATTTTAAACGGGATTAAGAGCTGTCTGCTTCTTTCCCTGTTGCTTAATGAGAATTTGAATAGGCGCGTTAAGGGCTAATTGTAAGCTGTTCTTCTCGGGTGTGAAGTTAAAGATTTAATGTTATATTCATAATAAAGTATTGTTTTAAAAATACCAAAGCTCTATTTTTTCATGCAATGGAGTGAATCATTCTTTCCGCACAGTCTTAAAATAAACTAAAATATTGGGGTTTTGGTCCAGAATTCTCGTCACGCTTGGTATCTGGTCTCGGATCGTAATAACAGTAAATAGTGATAAATGATTTCTTTTTCAGATTGAAAGAAGGTTTGTAGTGAATTTCCCGGGGGCCACTGCTGGGACCCTTGCTCTTTCTGGTATATATTAGACTGTGGTGGTCAGGGCATGATTTCAAAATTTGCAGATGATACGAAGATTGGAAACAACTGAGATGAGGATCATCTTTTAAAAAAATATATATTTTATTGATGCATTCATATATTTATACATCAAACATAACCACAAAACAAAACAAGCCAACAGGGCTGCAAGTAACCAAATACCTAACACCCCACCATCCCACTCCCAAGCTCCCCTACCTCCCTATTTTAGCCCACCCCCTCACCGATTCCCACCATTCTATTAACATCCGTCTCCGGCCTACCAGGGAGGCAAAGGTCAAGACATTGGCCTCTCTAGCCCCTCAGACTCCCTGGTCTTCTGACACTCCAAAGATTGCCACGTCTGGACTCGGGACCACCTTCATCTTCAGCACCTCCGACAAAACGTTGGCAAACCTCTGCCAGAATCTCCATAGATTCGGACAAGCCCAAAACATATGGATATGATTCGCAGGCCGCCCTGCACAACGTCCACACCTATCTTCCACCCCTTCAAAAAACTTGCTCATCCTGACCACCGTCATGTGCGTCCTGTGGACCGCCCTTAAACTGAAGAAGGCTAAGCCTAGCTAACGCATGATGAGGATGCATTCACCCTCCTCAATGCCTCCTCCCACAGCCCAGCCTCCAACCTCCTCCCCAACCCTTCCTCCCACTTCACTAACTATCGGGGATCCCTCCCAATTCATCAACACGGTGTAAATTTCTGACACTTTACCCTGCCCTACCCCTGTTCTTGACATGGGATGAGGATAATCTTGAATTTCAAAAGGACATAGACATTTTGGTGGATTGGCTAGACAAGTGGCAGATGAAGCTCAATGCAGAGAAGTGTGAGGCAACCCATCTTGGTAGGACGAATATGTAGATACTGGAGTCATAGATGTTTACAACATGGAAACAGGCTCGTTAGCCCAGTTGTCTATGCCGCCCAGTTTCTATCACTAAGCTGGTCCCACTTGTCTGCATTTGGCTCATATCCTTTTATACTCACTCTGCCCATGTAACAGTCTGTCTTCTAAAGTAAAAGAATTGTACCCACCTCTACCACTGCCTCTGGCAGCTCGTTCCAGATGCTCACCACCCTTTGTGTGAAATATGTCCCCTCTGGTTTCTTTGTATCTCTCCCCTCTCACCTTAAACCTATGCCTTCTAGTTCTAGACTCCTCTACCTTTGAGAAAAGATATAAAAAATATAAAACATAAGGGGAGAAACTTGTAAGGAGATGAAGCAAAGGGAACTTTGTGTATTTGTACACAAGTCATTGAAGGTGGCAAGGAGAGCAATTAATAAAGCATATTGTATCTTAGGCTTAATTAATAAGGGTATTGAATACAGGAGTACGGTCACATTGAACTTGTATAAGACACTAGAATTATGAGCCAGGGTTTAGAGAATCCCAAAGTGTATCATGAAGTTCACCTGACCCACACTTTTAATAGATTGTGGTATTGGGAGCACACGGCTCACTCTACAGGTACGGTACAACAGAAATGGGAAAGTATTTTTTTTAAAGGAAAACAATGTTTATTCTATGAACTCAAGTTAACCTTTATAAAATAAACAGTGAATATCTTAGCAACCATTAATTCAAAGATAACCCCCAAAAATACAACATTAAGTAATCTGTATGCTGTCCTTTTACACCCAAAAGACTTAACAAACCTTTAAACAAGAGCACATCAGGGTTTACATTCAATATTGAAAACATTTATAATTCTGAATTCACCAAACAATTAAGAGATAGTCCTTCATGGCAGAGAGATCAACAATACAGCTGCTTTGTCTGACTTCAGCTGCAACACACTGAAAAACAAACCAAAAAGACAGACACACCCAAGCTTTTCTCAAAGTGAAACTAAAAAGCAGAACCAGAGCTCAGCTCCACCCACACTCTGACATCACTGCAGCAGTAACATGAGCAGCTAAACATTTCTTAAAGCGACATTCTCATGACACTAGTTAGGGCTCATCTGGAGTGCTGAATCCAGTTCTGGGTGCCATACCAGAGGAAGGATGTGAAGGCATTGGAGAGAGTACAGAGGAGATACATCAGACTGATTCCAAGGATAAAGAACTGTAGCTATGAAGGTAGATTTGGAGGTTGGGAATGTTTTCCTTGGGGAAAAGAGTAAATAGTGAGAAACTATTCCATTCAAGACAGTGTCAAGAGCTACTGAGCACAGATTCAAAATAATTGACAAAAGGAGTAAAGTGATGTGAGGAAACATTTTTTTCACGCAGAGGGTGGTTTGAGTCTGGAACAAACTTCCTGAGAGGGTGGTGGAGGCAGGTTCGAATTAGACATTCAAAAGGGAATTGGTTTGCACTCTGAAAAGGATGTGCAAGGTTACAGGGATAAGGCAGGGGAGTGGGACAAGGTAGAATGCTCTTTCAGAGAGTCAGTAAGACTTGATGGGCCAAATGGCCTCCTTCTACACTGTAAAGATTCTGTCACTTTGTGGTCCCAGGACTTCCGGTGACAGCCATGGAGTTAATGGTCGCATATTTAGTGGCTTCCGCTCAAGGTGGATTTTTTCAGTCTTTTCCCACCCAAAGGGTGTAGTATTTGAGGGCAAAAGATGCAGGAGTGCCCAGGGATCAACGGACAAGGAGCACCACGAGAAGGAAAGAGCAATTGGAGCAGTAGAAATTTTGCGGTGCACCACAGGTAAAGTTGGCAGATATGCGGCGAGCATGCTGGAGATGATGATGGAAGGGGGGCCTTTGACCAGTCGCTCGAGGTGGACTGAGCGCATGGGGCACTGAGGAAGAGAGCACAGGTGGGTGAGTCACCGAGGGCGATTCTGGTGCGGCTGCATTGCTTTTTGGATAAGGAAAAGATCCTACGATGGGCAGACCAAGATGTACACCTAGAAAGGGAGTGAGCTGTGGGTCTACAGTTGGCTAAGAGAGGGGCTGGGTTCAAAGACTGCCCTCTTTGAAAAGGGGCTGAAGTTTGGAGTATTATACCCGGCCCACCTGTGGGTGACTTTCCAGAAACAGGAGCTTTATTTCAATATGCTAGAGGAGGCAACTGACTTTATGAGGGACAATGGACTGGGAGGAGTATGAGGACATTGAACTTTGGAAGAGTTCCGTGTGCTTTTTAAAATATCTGGGGGTGGGTATTCTGGGGCAGGTCTTGGCGGGGGAGCAGTGATGGGGAGTGTCTTTTGTTACTCTGTGTGCTGGTGGTTGGGATGGTCAGGCTGTGGGTGGGGGGGGAAGAGAAGTTGGAGGGCTTGGGCGGGGGCCACCATGCTAGCTGTGGGTTAGTTAACGGGAATGAAGTGGGAGTTGGGATTGTTTATTTGTTTGGGGATGGGGGGGGGGGGGCGGGTTGCTGACAAGGATGTAGTTGGTGCGACACAGTTGGGAAGGGATCAATGGAGGTGGACATCGAAGGACGGGCCTGGAGGGGTGCGTGATGTGGGGCAGAGGCTGGGCCATAAAGGGATATGGCTGATCGGCAGAGGAAGGGGGCGGGCAGCTCTCCCCTGACTATGCTGGTCACGTGGAACGTGAAGGGGTTGAATGGGCCGTTAAACGCATGTTCATGCATAAGGGGAGACTGAAGGCAGACATGGCATTTTTGCACGAGATGCACCTGAAATTAGGGGATCAGATGAGGCTGAGAAAGGAATCGGTGGGACAGGTGTTTCATTTGGGGCTGGATATGAAGACGAGGGTGGGTGGCTGTGTTGGTCAATAAGAGGGCTGTGTTCGAGGTGGGGAGATTTGTGGCCGATCAGAGAGGTAGGTATGTGATGGTCAGCAGGAAATTGAAGGGGATGCCGGTAGACCTGTTGAATGTTCATCCCTGGTGGACATACACCAGCTTAATACGGGGAACAATTTCAATACAGTCCGAGAACAATGTTTGGACTGGTCAAGTCCTAAAGTTGTCGAGGGTGTCGGCGGTGGCAAGAGTTGAGGAGATTCAATGAGCGCATGGGGGCCGGGGGGTGTGTCGGTGGCGGACCCGTTTTGGAGGCTGAGGGCGAAGGAATTTTCACACTTCTCCCATGTGCACTGGGTGTACTCCGGGATGGACTTTTTTGTGATGGACAAGATGCTGCTGGTAGGTGTGGCCAACTTGGAGTATTCGGCAATTGTGGTTTCTAACCACGCTCCGCACTGGGTGGATTTGTGGGTGGCTTGGGGGCAACTGGCGCAGTGGAGGCTAGATGTGGAGTTGCTGATGGATGAGGTGTGAGCTGCCATGTGGAGCTACGTGGAATTGAGCGACACAGGGGAGGTCACAGCCACTACGTTGTGGGAGGCACTTAAGGCTGTAATGAGAAAGAGTTTATTTTGATTCGGGCGCTGAGATGGTGGAGAGGGAGGCAAATAGCATCAGTATCTATCGGACATGTCACCATAACTTGATTCTCTCCGACTGCATTTATCATTCCAATAGTCAGTGCCAACCTGTGCCGAGGTGTAATGTGATTCATCAATTTCATTGTCCAATATCTCTCCAGCAAACATCTTTATCAGTTTAGTTTTCTTCTTTTCAGCAAAACATTTGTGTACAAAGTGATTCCACTTTTTTCAGCTAGAGCACTGCTTTGCCCACACTGGGCATGCTTCCTTTTCTTTTGTGTGATGTCCACCATCCCGCCCCCAACCTCCTATTTTACCCCCCTCCCCCCCTCTCTCCCCTCCACTCCCTCCCTCATCCACATCTTAACTATTTTCGAAGAAGTCGATTAGCGGCTGCCATTGCTGGGCAAACCCTTCCAAAGACCCTCTCAGGGCAAACATTATCTTCTCCAGCCTGAGGAACTCTGCTAGGTTGCTCACCCAAACCCCCGGTTTTGGCGGTCCTGAGTCCTGCCATTCCAATAAGATCTGTCTCAGAGCTACCAGGGAGGCAAAGGCCAGGACATTGGTCTCTCTCACCCCCTGGACTCCCGGGTCTTCTGACACTCCAAAGTTTGCCACTTCTGCACTCGGGACCACCTTAACTCTCAAGCCCTCCAACATAACGTCAGCGAACCCCCGCCAGAATCCCCCAAGCTTCAGACAGGCCCAAAACATGTGGACATGATTCGCGGGCCCACCCGCGCACCACCCACACCTAATCTGCCCTTCAAAAAACCTACTGATACTGGCCACAGTCATTTGTGCCCTGTGAACTTCTTTCAACTGAATAACGCTAAGCCTAGCACACAAAGAGGATGCATTCACCCTCCTTAAAGCCTCCTCCCAAAGCCCCACCTCCACCTCCCCCCCCGAACACTTCCCTATCGGGGTTCCCTCCCAACCCATTATCTCCTTACGTATTTCTGACACCCTACCCTCACCCAACCACCGTTTTTGACACCACCTTGTCCTGTAGCTCCTGGGGCGGCAGATGGGGAAAGGTCAGCACCTGCTTCCTGACCAAATCCTATACCTGTAAATACCAGAACCCATTCCCAGCATTCAACTCAAATCCTCCACCAACCCCTCCAAACTCAAGAAGCTGCCCCCAAGGAATAGATCCCCAAACCACTCAACCCCGCCCGTTGACAGCCCCGAAAGCCCCCATCCAGCACCCCTGGGAACAAACCTACGATTCCCGCAGATTGGTGCCCAAACCGAGGCACCCTTCAGCCTCAGGTGCTGCCGCCACTGTCCCCACACCCTCAGTGCCCCCACCAGTACCAGTCTTGTGGAGTACCTGACCGGCGGGAATGGTAGAGGAGCCGTCAACAGCGCCATCAGACCCAAATCCTTACAAGTGGCTGCCTCCACCGCTCCCATACCAACCCCTCCCTGACTACCCACTTCGTAACCATGGCTACATTCGCCGCACAACAATAATTCATCAAGTCTGGAAGAGCCAACCCACCCCCTCACCCCGCTCCAGCAGCACCCTCTTAACTTGCAGGGCCTCACCTGCCCAAACAAACTCGGATTTCAGTGCAGATCGTGAGATTCTGGAACACAAATAAGAACCTTGGGAGATAAGTCATCCTTACCGATTGCACCCATCCCACCAGCGACAGCACAACCCACCTCCTCAAATCCCCCTTCATTTGCTCCACCAACTGAGCCAAATTCAGCTTGTGCAATTGCTCCCACCCCTGCGACACCCGAATGCTCAGATACCTAAAAGTTCACCCCACTGCTCTAAACGGCAACTCCGCAAACCTCCTCTCCTGCCCGCTTGCTTAGAGTAGGAAAACCTCACTCTTCCCCATATTCAATTTGTACCCTGAGAACTAACCAAATTCTTCCAATATGCCCATAACCTCGTCCCATGCTGCAACCTGAAAAACTCCGAGCTCACCACTGCTGATACCCTCCTCTATCTCGGACTCGCCCGATCCAATTTTGGCTCAAGAACCATGTTAAAATCTCCCCCCATTTTCAGCCGTGTGAGTCTAGGTCCGGGATCTTCCCCAGCACCCGCTTTATAAACTCAACATCGTCCCAATTTTTGGTGTAAACATTCACCAACACCAGTGACATTCCCTCAAAGCCCATCTGGAGTAAGGTGGTAGGGCAGTTGCGGAGGGCTAGGGTGGCGGTCTATGAATACGTGAAAAAGGCGAGAAGGATGTTTGCACATTAATTGAGGAGGCAGGAGGTGACGACGGAGATTGCAAAGGTGAAGGATAGGAGGGGGAATACCGTCTTGGACCCTGTGGGGGTGAATGGGGTGGTCGGGAACTTTTATAAGAGACTATACGAGTTGGAACCCCTGGCCAGGGTGGAGGGAACGAGGAGTTTCTTAGATGGGCTGGAGTTCCCTAAAGTGGAAGAGGAGCTGGTAGAGGGACTGGGAGCTCCCATTAGGCTGGTGGAGGTGTTGGAGGGTATGTGGGCAATGCAGGCATGGAGGACCCCGGGCCCGGATGGGTTTGCGGTGTTTTATAAAAAATTTTTAGGGAACTTGGGGCCCCTGCTGGTAAGGGCGTTCAATGAGGCGAGGGAGCAGGGGGCTCTGCCCCCTTACGTTATCGCAGGCCTCAATCTCCTTAATTTTAAAGAGGGATAAGGATTTGGAGCAGTGTTGGTCTTACCGGCAAATTTCATTACTGGACGCTAAGTTGGATATCAGTCCAAATTTCATCTCAAGTTTCTGCTGCTCCCTCAACAACCCCCGTCCTCAGGGGCCTCCAAATACCTACTATCCACCTGCAGAATCTCATGCATTAACCTCCGCATCTCCGCCCGCTCCGTCTTGTCTCTGTGCGCCCGTATTGAAATAAACTCCCCCCTCACCACTGGCTTCAACCCCTCCCAATGCATGGCAGTGACACCACACTTGTGTCATTGAGCTCCACATATACCCAAACAGCAGCCCTCACTCGCTTACAAACCTCATCTGCCAACAGTCCCACATCCAACCTCCACAGCGGGCACACGCGCCCCCCCCCCCCCTCCCCTCCCCCCTCCTCTTGATTCACCTGCAAGTCCACCCAATGCAGTGCATGGTGCAAAACCACAATCGGCAGGTACTCTGGACCGACCTCCTCCGCCAACAATGACCTGTCCATCACAAAATAATCAATCCGGGAGTACACCCTATATACATCGGAGAAGAACGAAAATTCCTTCGCCCTCCACTGGCCCACTTCTCCCATACGCTCCATAAACCCTTTCAATTCCCTTTCCCTGCCCAGCTAGCCTAGCAGCCCCCACTCATGGCGCCTAGCATCCTACCTCCCACTGATCCCCCTCACAACCCCCCTGCTCACACACCATCTTGGTGCAAAGAACAATATCAACAATCAAAGACAGAAAAAAGAGAGGAACAAAGGATAATAGCCCCCAGAGAAAAAACAAACCCAATGCACTTACCCACAACCAAACGAAGGGCCCCCCTCAAACCCCCCCCCCCCCCCCCCCCCCCAGGTAGTCAAGAATGTTGCAGCCATAACGTTCACACAAGAAAAAACAACCCCCCACAAGGGAAAAAACAAACCCCTGCTAGTCCATTCGCTCTCACAAACTCCATCGCTTCCTCCGGTGTTCCAAAATAATATTCCCGACCATTGTAGGTTACCCAGAGGCGGACCAGGTACAACATCCTGAAATTCACCCACTTCTTAAAGAAGGCAGCCTTCACTCGGTTAAAGCCCGCACTTCCTGTTGGCCAGTTCTGCACCCAGGTCCTGGTACTCTCCAAGCTTGTTATACCTCCCAGGTATAACGCCTCGTCTGCTTGGCCCACCTCAAGAAACTAGTACAACCGCACCACCATTGCCCATGGCGGCTCATTATCCTGCGGCTTCCTCATTCGCGCCCTGTGCATCCAATCCACCTCTAGGGGTCATTCGAAGACCCCTCCCCCAGCAACTTCTGCAGCAATTTGGCTACATAAGAGCCAGCATCTGATCCCTCAATACCCTCAGATTCTGTCTCCGGGAACGGTTCTCCAGATCTTGCACCTTCTCCTGAAACTGCTTCTGGGTACCTCGTAATACCCCCATCTGAGCCGCCAATGCAGTAAGCTGCTCCTCAAGCTCTTCTGGATCGCCTGGCTTTGAGTCTCCAACCTGAGCCCACGTGGTTGATCCCCGCCTTAAGCAGGTCCACCGTCTTCACCAGGTCCTCCAGAGACTCCTTTCTCTGCTGGGTGAACTTCTCATTCAAGAAGTCCACCTGTTAATTCCTGGTTAATTTGCTGTCAGTCTAGATTCAATAAAATCTGAGATGGATTTGTAGGTATAGTATCATTTAATAATAACTAACTTGTAAGGCTGGCCTACTGGGAGAACTCCAGGACACACAGCCGCCTCCTGTGAGTTCCACAGTAAGTGAGACAGAAGACAAAAGGGTTTCTGCTGATGTATTCAAACTCACAGTAAGAGTCACAAATAAGCTTCCCATTGGTCATTCAATACACCTCCTGACCTGGCCCTATATCCTAATTGGTCACTTTGCATTGTAACCCCAGCATCCTTTTCACCATGCTCACCACGAGGTTACCATCCCCCGCGAGCCATGCTTTGCTCTGCTCTTTCCTTTGTTCTCTGTCTGTGAACACATTACCCTCAGGGTCCTACGGTCCACCCTCTTCGTTTGTTCGCTTCCTCACACCAGCTGCTCCATACTCCATTGAGATGAAGGGTCTACCCTTTGCTCTCCTCCATATTTCCCTGTATCGCAGGAAATGTTTCTTGCTCTGGCAACTTCTTTTTCCCAAAACCACTTTTGGTCCACGAATCCATCCACCGGTGGAATAAACACTTCCTCCATCACTCCTGCACCTTATTCCATCGAAACATCCATCCGTTAATCGGGAAAAAGGCCCAAGGGCAGCACGGTAGCACAGTGGTTAGCACTGCTGCCTCATGGCGCCGAGGTCCCAGGTTCGATCCCGGCTCTGGGTCACTGTCCGTGTGGGGTTTGCACATTCTCCCTGTGTTGCGTGAGTTTCTCCCCCACAGCCCAAAGATGTGCAGGGTAGGTGGATTGGCCACGCTGAATTTCCCCTTAATTGGAAAAAATTAATTGGGTAATCTAAATTTTAAAAAGCAATCGGGGAAAAGCCCCAAAAACACAGTCACAAGTAGGAACTGCCAAATGTGCAACCACTCATACCATGGCCGCCACCGGAAGTGCCAATAGTTCTTCCTTTTTTCCATTATCTTGTGCTTAGAAAGCACGGACTGCCTCTCAACATAGGGCAAAGTCTCTCCAATCAATATTTCTCAGCGGATGATTGACTACTTCAGAGCTTCTGCACAGCTTTCTTGAGAATAAGTTTATTTTCTCTCAGCAGACCTGCTCTTACAGAGGGACCTCTTTTTTCTAAGACAATCCTGTCTCTAATAAGACCAGTTTCTCAAGCTCATAAGATCCAGCTAGATGTTTCAGTGCCGTCACACACAGTCAGTATACTCCCTCTGTTCCTGAGATCTGGGCATGTAAAGTTCATACATAATGTTAGTTGAGTGCTCAAAGTTGGTCATCAAGTACTCCAAAATTTCACAAGACTGGCTTTTCTGCTCTTCAGTGAGGACTAGGGTGCAAAGCAGTTTGAAGCACTCTCCCCAGAAATGGTAAGAGTTGCTACTCTTATTTTTTCCGGTTTTCTGGGCCAATTCAAAGTCCTGCCATTGAGACTTGAAAAATTACTGCATTCATCTTCGTAGGAACCAATACTGGAGCATTCAAAGTCATCCTGATTCAACCAGGAGTCAATGCCCTGTACAAAATTGCGGACGAAATTTTAATTATTCTCTCTTATAGCGGCTGGCTCTCTTCCAACTTGAGGAAATTCATCAAAATCAGTCCTTATTGGCATACAAGCAAATAGTCCTGATTACATTGATCCACCGTGTTCTCATACCTCTAAAACCCTTTTCCTTTCATTCATGTATCCAAACTAGTCGTGAATATTGACATAATCTCTGCCTCAAACATTTTGATGCACCACGGCAACTTTTTGCATAATGACCCGGGGTCAGAGGCCACCCAATTATTGACATTTTACATTTCTTAAAAGCTATAAGGTTGATATGGAGAGTTCGCCTCTCCATATTGGTGTCATTTATAACACTCGAAACTGAAGACCCCTGCCACCAAGTGAAAACTGCGTGGGCTGGATTCGCCGTCCCGCCGCGCCAGATTTCTGGTTCAGCACGTCGGCGGGATGCTCCATTTCATCGGCTGGTCAATGAAGTTCCCTATTGTGGGGCCAGCCCACACCGTCGGGAAACCCCCGGGCTCCGGGCAAAACGGAGCATCCAGACGGCAGCGAATCCAGCCACGTATCTTTTGCAGCTAGCATCTTCTTTCCACAAATAAGTATTTTGCTGGTGCCGCTTGCAAAGTGTTCGGCACTTGTTTGGTAAAGCTGTCGGAGGTTACAGGCACCCCCGCATTGGAAGAATGTGTTGTTATAACAGCTAGATATCATTTTCTCTCTCCAGGAACAGCCATTCCTGTTACAGATGCTGTCAGCAGATATCGCATAGTAGGAGGTGCAGTTCCAGTGTAACCCATTTTGTAAAGCAGAGGCAGTGAAGGTGGATCTTCCGACAATTCAAGGTGGGTTTCAGCAGGATCTAGCACACATCCAAGGCTGGTGACCAGTGTTGGTGAATGACTCATTTATCATTTGTTGACCTTCAAGAACTCCCTTTCCTTTTCTAAATAACACAGTATATTTGTTCAGTGTGACAGCAACAATCACAAATTGTTGGCAGCATAGTGGTTAGCACCATTGCTTCACAGCTCCAGCGTCCCAGGTTCGATTCCCGGCAGGGTCGCTGTCTGTGCGGAGTCTGCACGTTCTCCCTGTATAGAACATTACAGCGCAGTACGGGCCCTTCGGCCCTCGATGTTGCGCCGACCCGTGAAACCATCTGAAGCCTATCTGACGTACACTATTCCATTTTCATCCATATGTCTATCCAGTGACCACTTAAATGCCCTTAAATTTGGTGAGTCTACTACTGTTGCAGGCAGGACGTTCCACACCCCTACTACTCTCGGAGTAAAGAAACTGCCTCTGACATCTGTTCTATATCTACCACCCCTCAATTTAAAGCTATGTCCCCTCGTGTTGGTCATCACCATCCGAGGAAAAAGACTCTCACTGTCCACCCTATCTAACCCTCTGACTATCTTATGTCTCTATTAAGTCACCTCTCAGCCTTCTCCTCTCTAACGAAAACAACCTCAAGTCCCTGAGCCTTTCCTCGTAAGACCGTCCCTCCATACCAGGCAACATCCTAGTAAATCTCCTCTGAACCCTTTCCAAAGCTTCCACATCCTTCCTATAATGTGGTGTTGCTCGTTTTACTGGAGTGTGATTAGCACGCCTCCGTTTAAAGGCCGTGTGCTTAACACTACTATGGCTCTGTATGTGTAATTATGCTCGGAGTCACCGGGTGCCGTATTGAGACACCGTCACAAGTATATCAAGGTCAGGTTCAAAGTAATAAATCTGTACACCGATTAGTAAGTCCAAACGATTGGTGTTTATTATAACAAATATAATAAATACACATGCATACGCTAAAGAGACTAACTTACTTCTAATACTAAACAACTAAATACTTATCTAGACAGGAACAGGCAAGGTCAGGAAACAAGGCCTTCGTCCCGTTCTTGGTCTGCAACTTTCTGATTCGTAAAGTTGTCAAGATCTAGCAAGGTCTGGATCACGTAGCGATCGTTGTTTTGGCACTTACAGTTCGATGGCTGAGGCTCAACGGCCGGTGATGAAACTGGAGTCAGGATGCGATGTAACAGGTCTGGGCCGGAGCAAAACAACAGACCGAACCATGTGTGGGACCTACTCTTATAGGTCCTAGAAGTCCGTGCCCCCTTGGGGCGGTTCTTTCACCTGCCAGGTATCGATTGGGTCTCTCCCAATCGATATCTTCCAAACTCCCCAATCTGAGGGTCGTTCCTCGATGGGTGGGGCGGTCCCTACGGTTCTTTGTGTTGGTTGCTGTGGCGCCATTCTGTCTGGGCGTCTACGGAAAAGTATCCATTGATACTTAAATGTTTCTATTGTGCGGGGTCTGGATCTGGATCACCTCATTACTATGCAGATCTGTTTCCATTTGCACCTTTGGCTGAAACTCTGCACCTGGCCAGAAACTGGTTTCTGCACGTGCAGAATGCAAAACAGTTTTCTGCAAGCTGCTTGTCCTCACCAAGACTGTTTTTCCCTGCAGCCTTAGCAGTTCTCCATTTTGTAGCCCAGTGTCCATCTTAGATGGCGACATTCCCTCCTTGTGATCCTCACAAGAAATTGTGAAGGATCACCTATGCATGTTTCTTCGAGTGCCTTTGGGTGCACTCTTTGGGTTCCCTGACCGTAGCAAGTTCCTGGGCGTCTACTCTGTCCTTAACTATGGCAAAAAAAATTTTAAACTCACATTTCTACTTGCCGCTATGTCAAAGGGGACATGCATTACCAATAACCGGGAACTACCTATTATAAGTACTGTCCTTATCTCACTTTAAACATTTTATTACAGTCTAAAAACCTTATCCATTCACACCACATTACATATCGCTTTCTGACTCGGCAGTCGAGTTCAGAACAATATAATACATTAGTGTCTTCTTTATTCACATATTGCTTTATTCATTTCCTAGGCATCAAGCGGTTGAGGGGATTGGTGAAAACCGAAAATAGGGGATCGAACTCCGTAAATGGTTGAGGGGCAGGAACCGGGAGGCTCTCCTTTTCCATTTCCTCAACCTGAGGGTCTGTACAATGATGCAGAGAATTGCAATCACCAGCAGTGATTCAATCACATACGACATTGAGTACCATGTCATGAATTTTGTGCACCAGGTCTGAACTTCGCTGATCAGTGCTGAGCACGGGGGAGTTGGTGTGAGGGAAACATTAACGGCGGGGGTTGTGGGGGAAACGTGACTTGCTTCCACATATACAAATACAACAACGTTTAAAACTAATAGGTAGGCTTCCATCATGGTCTTCTCTTCGTTCTCTTTTCCTCTTCCTTCTGTATGGCCGATCCTTGACGTGAACCCTCTTTCGTCTTTCGAAAGCTATGGCATCAAGCACAGTATCTGTCAATACACAGTTTAATATCCGTACTGTTGGTGTATCTGTCCTCTCATTCCAATTGACCCTTAAATGACTGGCCAAGTCACACCCTGTGACTCCCCTCATTTTTTTTTTCAAAAGCTAATTTAGGAGCAGAAATACACCTAACAACTCTCCTCCTGCGAGCCGTCTCGCAGGCTTTGCCAATTTACCATCCGAATGTTCCTGGATGTAAATAGCATGTGGGATGGCGGCCTAAGGGCTACCTAACGAAAAATGAAAGCAAATTTTGAAACGAAAGGTCGAATGAGTTGCGTATGGGCCGCTACGGGTAAAATTTGGATGGAATCCCCGGGTAAGGCGTGCTGTGCCGTACCCGAGCTTGACTGACCAAAATGGGTTCTCAGACAGGGCGGGTCCTCAGTGCCGTTTCTCCACTGCCTGAGTAACCTGGAATGAACGGGCAAGAATATGCTAACCGTGGGATTGCAGCCTCTATTCACCGAATAGAAGGGCACCTAAAAACAAGGGAGGAGCCAAGATGCTCCTTGTGAAAAGTTGAGCTGCGCTCCAGACATTGTAGCCATCATGTGAGGTGGTCACAAGCCTTACCAGCTGAAAAGAAGGTGGCCAACCCCCAACTGAACCATTAACATTAAAAGACAAACAAACGTAAACTTACAAAGAAAACATACGTGCAGGTTCCATCAGAAAGGATATCGCTTCCCTCAAGCGGTTCCTATTTTACATCATCTGGACACCTCACTTTTCCTCTGCCTCTGTGAACAGGTTCACAAAGGGGTTGCCGTATCGGGATTCAGACACCGTGTCGTCCTGCTCTCCCGGATCCCACACCCTTGTGTGGATCAGGCATGCAATCTTGGAATTATGTGACCGGGGGTCACTTTCATCATTACGGACAAGTCTGTATGAATTGTCCCTGTGCCAAAGTGTGGGGTCTAAACCTTAAGGGGTATTGTCGGGGTCGGGTGGTGGGTCTGGGTATTTAACATAGGTGACTTCCATGGGGTCACTGGAGTCGGGGTCGTAGTCGCTATAGTGTGGGCTGTAGGGTTGTGTGCTGTGGCTGTCCTCAAAGTCAGTGTCAGTTTCGCTGTGGCAGCTTGTGGGCGTTTCGGGGCGTGGTCTGTAGTCAGTGGGGGGAGTCGTGGGCGAGTCCGATGATGAACTGGTCTGTGAGGGGGATGGTGGAAACGTGTCTCTAGTGGGCGGGGCGAGATGTTCTGCTGCGTCTAGTAAGACATGGTGTGCGTGGTTAGACTGTGTTCCATATGCCTTCAGTTGGTTAATATGGAACCACTCCATCTTTCCATTGGGGTATTTTATCCTGTAAACTGAGGGGCTAATTTTGTCCGAAATTGAATACGGGCCTGAAAATTTTGGTGCCAAAAAACTGCTGGGGTTACACACAGATAGCATTACCTGTTGCCCAACCTGAAATTCTGTGGGGTGTACGTTCTTATTAAAGCAAGCTGTGCTTTGTTTGCGTCGTTTTCCCAGTTGAACTGCGGCTGCGATCTGTGCAGACCTCACAGTCTCAACTAGGTATTTAACAGCTTTCTCATGCGTGAGGGCCGTCACTTCGGGGCTAGCCATGTCCAGTCCTAAAAGGAATTCTGTACCTTTCATAGGGCGTCCGGTCATGAGTGTGTGTGGGGTGAAACCTGTGGATGTTGAAACCATGTTGCGGATAAACATGAGTGCGAATGGGAGTACTGAATCCCATGTAGAATTGTTTTCCTGAACCATTTTTCTAAGGGTCGATTTTAGGGTCCGATTCATGCAGTCTACAATCCCGCTTGACTGTGGGTGATACGCAATGTGAAAATTTTGTTTAATGCCGAATATGGTCAGGACGTTCTTCATGACACGTCCTGTGAAGTGAGATCCCTGGTCCGAATCTATACTTCTGGGTAAACCCCATCTCGTGAAGATGTGGTGGGTCAGGATCTTCGCAGCTGTCTTAGCTGTATTGGTTCTTGAGGGGAATGCCTCTACCCATTTGGTAGAGGTATCAATCACAACCAGCACGTATTTATAGCCATTCCTACAAGGGGGCAATGGTCCTATAAAGTCGATCTGGAGGTTTGTCCAGGGGCCATTAACTCGTCGAGTATGCCGAAGCTGTGCCTTTTTGGAATACCTCTCCGGGTTATTCTGGGCGCAAATAAGGCAATTCTCGATGTAATGGGTAACATCGGTCCTTAAATTAGGCCTCCAACAGAGTTGCCTGAGGTGCCTCGTGGTCGGGTCGATCCCTTGGTGTCCATGACCGTCATGGAACAAGGCAATCATTTGATTTCTATCCTGCTGCGGGACCACATAAAGCTGGTCCTTGATGATCACACCCTCATGTGTGGTCAGAGCGTGTCGGAACTTATCATACTGTGGCACAAAGTTTCCTTTAAAAATCTCCCTGAGATCTCCATCCTGCTTCTGTGCCTCGGCTAAATCTTTAATGTCTGTCTGTGAGACTTGAACTGCACTCACAGGGGCGCTAGCTGGTGCGCTAGCTGGGGGTGTCCAAAAGTGTCCTCGCCTGGAACCTGCTTTTGCCAGTGCGTCGGCTTTTACATTTCCAGGGGGGGATGACCTATGGTGGCTTCTAACTTTGATAATTCCAAAGGTCCTATCCTTCGCTTTGTCTAGGATGTGGCGGAGTAAAGGGGCTGATGGAAGGGATTTCCCGTCTGCGGAGACAAAACCTCGTGTCCTCCACAGGGGTAGAAAATCCGTTAAACTGTTGCAGACATATAGACTGTCCGAATATATGTCTGCTGGGCTGGGGAAAGAATCGGGGTGGTCACTATGTAAGCTATGGCCGCGAGCTCTGCTGCCTGCGCGCCTAAGTGACCTGGCAATTTTAATGCAATCTCCTCTAAAGCGCGACCCTGCGCTTCCTCGACATACATGCCGCATCCAGTGATACGCTCACCATCTAACACCGTGGATGAACCGTCCACGTATATTTTCAATGGGCCACACGTGTCTGTGTGTTGGGGGCTTTGTCTTGGGTTCCCTATCTTCCTGGGGGGTGTCTTCGCTATGAAGGGTCCTGTGTTGTGTAGGGGTGCTACAATTTCACATTCATGGGGCTTTCCTGGATATTGGAGGTTGTCCCAAAAAATGTGTGTGTCCGGGTCCATTTAACCGTAATGTCGCGTCCTTGTAAAAGTAATGTCCACCTAGCTGCCCTAATCTGGCTAACTGAACCGTCCTTCAATCGACCGTCTAGGAGTAACTGTGTGGGGGTGTGCTCGGTCAAAATGGTGATGGGGTTGAGTCCGGTAATGTAGGAAAAGTATTGAACTGCCCAGAAAACTGCTAGGAGGTGCCTCTCGCAGGCTGAGAATCCTTGTTCTACTGGGTCTAAAAGTCTTGAGGCATAAGCCACTGGTCTTAGCTGCTCGTGCCGTTCCTGAAGTAACACGGCCGAGAGGGTTAGATCAGTGCTCGCTACCTCTATTGCATAGGGGGAGAGTTGGTCTGGGACTTGTACTAACTTGTACTGCGCTAAGGGCTTTCTTTAAATCTTCCACAGCCTCTGTATGCTGCGGAAGCCATTCCCATGGGGCTCCTTTCTTAAGGAGGTCTGAGAGTGGGGCTGCCTTTGTCGCGAATCCATCAATATGGTTCCGACAGTACCCAACCAGTCCTAAGAACGACCGGAGGGCTGAAACATTCTGGGGAAGGGGCAATTTGACAATCGAATCAATCCTTTTGAATTCGATCTCGCGTTTGCCGTGCGTGATGACTGTACCCAAATACATCACTTTATTTTCCAATATCTGGGCCTTTCTGGGGTTAACTTTACATCCGATCGAGGTTAAAAGTTCCAGGAGCTCGGTCAGAAGCGTAATGTGCTCTGCCTTTGTGTCTGTCTGCAGTAATAGGTCGTCCACATACTGTACCAGACAATCGGGGCGGGAAAATTTTTCTAAACCATTTGCCAGCTGTCGGTGGAAAATGGAGGGGGAATTGTGGAATCCTTGTGGGAGGCATGTCCACGTATACTGCTGTCCTTTGAATGTGAAGGCAAATTTGTACTGGCACGCCTTTGCCAATGGGATTGACCAGAAGCCATTGCTAATGTCCAATACCATGAAATATTTGGAGTGGAGTCCCTGTTTGAGCATGGTCTCGGGACTTGTTGCTACCGTGGGGGCTACTGCTGGGGTTACTTTGTTGAGCTCCCGATAATCAATGGTCAGACGCCATGATCCGTCGGGCTTTCTCACTGGCCAAATAGGAGCATTATTGGTCGAGGCTACTGTCCTAAGTACACCTTGCTCCAATAAGCTATCTATTACTTTCCCTATTTCTCCCTCTGCTTCTAGGGGAAATCTGTACTGTTTCTGTGGTCGGGGGTCAGGTCCGGTAACTTGAACTTGTCCAGTCATTCTGCCGCAGTCGTGCCGGTGACTGGCAAATGCTGTCCTGTGTTTATTTAAAACTGCTCTCACTTGTTTGTCCGTGCTGAGTGTAGTCAGGTCGAAAGAATAGTCGCCTACTGCGCTAATCCGATTTGCGTACTCTCCTACTGTGAGAGTAGCGGGTGCTCTGTCTGACCTTGCCATTCGCCAGACACACTGGTTAACTGGGTCGAACGACAGGCTATGGGCATTCATAAAGTCTATTCCCAATATGTGTTCTGCTGTACGGGGTAGATTTACTAAAACGATGGGGTGTTTGGTAGAGATGTTCCCTAGCTGGATTGCTACGGGGGCTGTAATGTGTCCCTGTTGTGAGTGTCCTGTAAAACCGCTAAGTGTGATGGTGGAGGTGGTCGGCCACGTGTCTGCCTGTGCCGTGGTGGTGGAATTAATTGTGGTGCGGGACCCTCCTGTGTCCCAAAGTAACTCTATGGGCTTCCCTCTAACCTTTGCTGTGACTACCGGTCTTCCGGATTGATCCCAAAGAGTGTCACAGATCCAAGTGGGGGAGCCCGAACACCGTCAGTCCGTTCCGTCCACATTGGTCTGTCCTGACTGTATTCCTATACTATGGATCGGTTTTGCTCTATTTCTGTTCAGAGTGCCTGTCTGCTGGCCTCTCTGTGATCTTTGGGGTGCATTGCATTCCTTTGCAAAATGTCCTAATTGGCCACAGTTGTAGCATTCGAGCGACTTCTGTGGAGGGCTGGTCTTCCCTTCATTTACCCATGCGGGGCTTTGGTGTGCTCTCACTGCCTGAATGTCCGCTGCAGCCTGAGCTTCCTCTGGGGTCTTTATTTTAATTTTGCCCTGAACCGATTGTTCCCAAGCGCGGGACAATCTTTTCAGAACCCATTTCTCGTTATGGGCCTCTTCTGAGGGGTCATAGCTATTGCAAGCACTCTGTCCTGCATCAGTGGCATGGGAAATTATGGTGCGCGTCCATTTGACCATATTGTCACGGTTCAAATGCGCTCGGTTTAAATCGCCGAAAACTGCGTTGAAATGGATCCACAGCCTTCCTGCAAATGCTGTGGGATGCTCTGTCCTCTTTTGTCGGCACTTATTTAGTCCTTCGACTGGGTCTCCTCTATTGTATCCTATTGCATCTAAAATGGAGGAGTGCATTTCCTCTAGTGTGCCTCCTCCAACGTTCTGTGGGTCGGGGAGGGCTGCTACAACAGATGGGTCTAAGCTCAGAACCGTGAGCTTAACCTGCTCTCTCTCGTCCAGGCCGTACATGGTAGCCTGCTGTTTCACATTCGGGAAAAATTGGTGGGGGTCTGCGGTGGGGAGAAACGGAGTGATTTTCTCACACGCGTCCCTGAGTTGGGTTACAGTTAAGGGGGTGGTGTAGGTGGTATCGGGTGCGCCTTCTGTGGTCGCTTTCCTTCGGGTGGTGACTGGATTCATAGGTGCGGTAGCTATTTGATCTGTGGGGGGTTGGGGTGCTTTTCTTTTCTGCTGCGCTGCTGGCGCACGTGTTCCTTGAACATAGCACTGCGCTGTCTCACTCAGTTCCTACCAGTCTAGGGCATTCTCCTCATCTAACTGCGTTCCAAAAGTACTTTGGAACCCATTCTGCACTGAAAGCAGAGATTGCAGCTCCGCAATCTGCTTCCTACACTTGGCGTGATCCACTGTGCTTCGTCTTTGTTCTGTGGTGGCAGCATGGAGTGCTCTTAAAGCTGCTTTTAGGTCTGCGCATTGCCTTTGCAATGTCTCTACCTGTTTTTCTGATTCTTCTCTTATCAGGACTGCACGTTGCACATCCTGATAGGCTTTTTCATACTGGGTCTGGGAACTGCTCAGATGGGCTAGACACGACTGATGTGCCCCCTGATAGGCTTTTTCATACTGGGTCTGGGAACTGCTCAGATGGGCTAGACACGACTGATGTGCCCTCTTGGCATCATCCACCTCTCTACCCTTCTCTGCCAGCTTCCCTCTTAATTCCATGTTTTCCTTTTCTATGTCCCTGACATCAACTTTGCTCATCCTATTTCTCTCTTCTAACTCTGCTCGGAGCGTCTGAACGACCTCCTCAGTGCCTCGCAACTGTGCCAAACAGGACACGATTGCCATCGGCTTGCGTGCTTTACTTAAGTTCTTTTTATGAATTTGAGAGAGGTTCTCCCACCAAGTATGTCCTATACTTCCGGGACCTGTCTCCTCATTCGAACAGAATTCGTTCCAAAGGGGCCATCCCTTTCCTTGCAGGTACTTGCGGAGTTCCAGCTCCCACACGGGACACTGACCTCCTCGGCTACTGCTGGTCGCTGCGACCACAAACCGTTCTGGGTTCATGAGGTGTTCCATTGCCTGCATGGCCATTTTCTCTTTCTCTCTTAATTTAAGACAGGGGGTGTTGAGGTAAATGTTTTACAAGACGGGTAAGGCTTTCGCTATGTTCCGCTTAAAAACTCCCGACAGTTCGTCGCAACAAAAAGCTCTCAGGTTAACCTTACAACCCTGTTAGTACGCATGCACAAAACACACTTCCGAATTATCTTTATTGGTTTGAACACCTTGATTACTTGTGATTTTTCCTTTTTTCTTTACTCAGATTTCTAATTCAAATTTCTGGGTCCTCAACGGAGTGGGGCCACTTGTAACCGCGTCCCGTCAGGGTGTCGCCACTAAATGTTGCTCGTTTTTCTGGAGTGTGATTAACACGCCTCCGTCTAAAGGCCGTGTGCTTAACACTACTATGGCTCTGTATGTGTAATTATGCTCGGAGTCGCCGGGTGCCGTATTGAGACACCGTCACAAGTATATCAAGGTCAGGTTCAAAGTAATAAATCCGTACACCGATTAGTAAGTCCAAACGATTGGTGTTTATTATAACAAATATAATAAATACACATGCATACGCTAAAGAGACTAACTTACTTCTAATACTAAACAACTAAATACTTATCTAGACAGGAACAGGCAAGGTCAGGGAACAAGGCCTTCGTCCCGTTATTGGTCTGCAACTTTCTGATTCGTAAAGTTGTCAAGATCTAGCAAGGTCTGGATCACGTAGCGATCATTGTTTTGGCACTTACAGTTCGATGGCTGAGGCTCAACGGCCGGTGATGAAACTGGAGTCAGGATGCGATGTAACAGGTCTGGGCCGGAGCAAAACAACAGACCGAACCATGTGTGGGACCTACTCTTATAGGTCCTAGAAGTCCGTGCCCCCTTGGGGCGGTTCTTTCACCTGCCAGGTATCGATTGGGTCTCTCCCAATCGATATCTTCCAAACTCCCCAATCTGAGGGTCGTTCCTCGATGGGTGGGGCGGTCCCTACGGTTCTTTGTGTTGGTTGCTGTGGTGCCATTCTGTCTGGGCGTCTACGGAAAAGTATCCATTGATACTTAAATGTTTCTATTGTGCGGGGTCTGGATCTGGATCACCTCATTACTATGCAGATCTATTTCCATTTGCACCTTTGGCTGAAACTCTGCACCTGGCCAGAAACTGGTTTCTGTACGTGCAGAATGCAAAACAGTTTTCTGCAAGCTGCTTGTCCTCACCAAGGCTGTTTTTCCCTGCAGCCTTAGCAGTTCTCCATTTTGTAGCCCAGTGTCCATCTTAGATGGCTACAGTGGGGACCAGAACTGCACGCAGTACTTCAGGTGCGGCCGCACCAGAGCTTTGTACAGCTGCAGCATGACCTCGTGGCTCCGAAACTCAATCCCCCTACTGATAAAGGCTAGCACACCATATGCCTTCTTAACAGCCCTATTAACCTGGGTGGCAACTTTCAGGGATTTATGTACCTGGATGCCGAGATCTCTCTGTTCATCTACACTACCAAGAATCTTGCCATTAGCCCAGTACTCTGCATTCCAGTTACTCCTTCCAAAGTGAACCACCTCACACTTTTCCGCATTAAACTCCATCTGCCACCTCTCAGCCCAGCTCTGCAGCTTATCTATGTCCCTCTGTAACCTATAACATCCTTCAGCACTATCCACAACTCCACCGACCTTCGTGTCATCTGCAAATTTACTAACCCATCCTTCTACACCTTCTTCCAGGTCATTTATAAAAATGACAAACAGCAGTGGCCCCAAAACAGATCCTTGCGATACACCACTAGTAACTGAACTCCAGGATTAACATTTGCCCTCAACCACCACCCTCTGTCTTCTTTCAGCTAGCCAATTACTGATCCAGACCGCTAAATCACCTTCAATCCCATACTTCCGTATTTCCTGCAATAGCCTACCGTGGGGAACCTTATCAAATGCCTTACTGAAATCCATATACACCACATCAACCACTTTACCCTCATCCACCTGTTTGGTCACGTTCTCAAAAAACTCAATAAGGTTTGTGAGGCATGACCTACCCTTCACAAAACCGTTTTGAGTATCGCTAATCAACTTGTTCTTTTCAAGATGATTATAAACCCTATAACCTTTTCCAACATTTTACCCACAACCGAAGTAAGGCTCATAGGTCTATAATTACCAGGGTTGTCTCTACTCCCCTTCTTGAACAAGGGGACAACATTTGCTATCCTCCAGTCTTCCGGCACTATTCCTGTCGACAAAGACGACATAAAGATCAAGGACAAAGGCTCTGCAATCTCCTCCCTGGCTTCCCAGAGAATCCTAGGATAAATCCCATCTGGCCCAGGGGACTTATCTATTTTTACACTTTCCAAAATTGCTAACACCTCCTCCTTTTGAACCTCAATCCCATCTAGCCTGGTCGACTGTACCTGAGTATTCTCCTCGACAACATTGTCTTTCTCCAGTGTAAACACTGACAAAAAATATCCATTTAACGCTTCCCCTATCTTCTCTGATTCCACACACAACTTTCCACTACTATCCTTGATTGGACCTAATCTTACTCTAGTCATTCTTTTGTTCCTGATATACCTATAGAAAGCCTTAGGGTTTTCCTTGATCCTATCCGCTAACGACTTTTCATGTCCTCTCCTCGCTCTTCTTAACTCTCCCTTTAGGTCCTTCCTGGCTAACTTGTAACTCTCAAGTGCCCTAACTGAGCCTTCATGTCTCATCCTAACATAAGCCTTCTTCTTCCTCTTGACAAGTGCTTTAACTTCCTTAGTAAACCACGGTTCCCTTGCTCGACAACTTCCTCCCTGCCTGACAGGTACATACTTATCAAGGACACGCAGTAGCTGTTCCTTGAAAAAGCTCCACATTTCGATTGTACCCACCCCCTGCAGTTTCCTTCCCCATCCTGCACATCCTAAATCTTGCCGAATAGCATCATAATTGCCTTTCCCCCAGCTATAATTCTTGCCTTGCGGTTATATACTTATCCCTGCCCATCGCTAAAGTAAACATAACCGAATTGTGATCACTGTCACCAAAGTGCTCACCTACATCTAAATCTAACACCTGGCCAGGTTCATTACCCAGTACCAAATCCAATGTGGCATCGTCCCTTGTTGGCCTGTCTACATACTGTGTCAGAAAACCCTCCTGCACACACTGTACAAAAACTGACCCATCTATAGTACTCGAACTATAGTATTTCCAGTCAATATTTGGAAAGTTAAAGTCCCCCATAACAACTACCCTGTTACTCTCGCTCCTGTTGAGAATCATCTTTGCTATCCTCTCCTCTACATCTCTGGAACTATTCGGAGGTCTATAGACAACTCCCAACAGGGTGACCTCTCCTCTCCTGTTCCTAACCTCGGCCAATACTACCTCAGTAGACGAGTCCTCAAGCGTCCTTTCTGCCGCCGTAATACTTTCCTTGATTAACAATGCCACACTCCCCCTCTTTTACCATCTTCTCTGTTCTTACAGAAACATCTAAATCCTGGAACCTGCAACAACCATTCCTGTCCCTGCTCTATCCATGTCTCCGAAATCGCCACAACATCGAGATCCCAGGTACCAACCCATGCTGCAAGCTCACCCACCTTATTGCGGATGCTCCTGGCGTTGAAGTAGACACACTTCAAACCAGCATCTTGCTTGCCGGTGCCCTCTTTCGAACTTTTAACCCTATCCCTGACCTCACTACTCTCAACATCCTGTACACTGGGACTACAATTTAGGTTCCCATTCCCCTGCTGAATTAGTTTAAACCCTCCCCGAAGAGCACTAGCAAATCTCCCCCCCCCCCCCCCCCCCCCAAGGATATTGGTACCCCTCTGGTTCAGGTGAAGACCATCCTGTTTGCAGAGGTCCCACCTACCCCAGAATGAGCCCCAATTATCCAAGAAACCAAAACCCTCCCTCCTGCACCATCCCTGTAGCCACGTGTTCAACTCCTCTCTCTCCTTATTTCTCACTTCGCTAGCACGTGGCACGGGTAACAACCCAGAGATAACAACTCTGTTTGTTCTAGCTCTCAGCTTCCACCCTAGCTCCCTGACTTTCTGTCTCAAATCCCCATCTCTCTTCCTACCTATGTCGTTGGTACCTATGTGGACCACGACTTGGGGCTGCTCCCCCTCCCCCTTAAGGATCCCAAAAACACGATCAGAGACATCACGAACCCTGGCACCCGGAGGCAACACACCAACCGTGAGTCTCTTTCGTTCCCACAGAACCTCCTGTCTGTTCCTCTAACTATGGAGTCCCCAATGACAAGTGCTCTGTTCCTCTTCTCCCTTCCCTTCTGAGCAACAGGGATAGACTCTGTGCCAGAGACCTGTGCCCCATTGCTTACCCTTGGTAAGTCGTCCCCCGCAACAGTATCCAAAACGGTATACTTGTTATTGAGGGAAACGACCACAGGGGATCCCTGCACTGCCTGCCGGTTCCCTCTCGTTCCCTTGACGGTAACCCATCTACCTTCTTCTTTTACCTGAGGTGTGACTACCTCCCTATAACTCCTCTCAATAACCCCCTCCGCCTCCCGAATGATCCGAAGTTCATCCAGCTCCAGGTCCCTAACGCGGTTTTCGAGGAGCTGGAGTTGGGTGCACTTCCCACAGATGTAGTCAGCAGGGACACTCGAGGTGACCCTTTCCTCCCACATTCTGCAGGAGGAACATTCAACTGCCCTAACCTCCATTCCCACTGAACTAACTTCCCAACTACTGAAAACGAAAAAAAAAAACTTTTAAAAAACTTGTTAGTTTAGCAATCCGACGGACAGAGGAGAATGGGTGGGAGACACTACGTAAGTAGTGTTTCGGGTAAAGCTGTCACTCGAGAACAGCCCCTTCACAAACCACCTTTAACTTACGCTGACCGCACTGCACGTATGCAAATCTCCCCGGAACAGCCAATCAGAAGCTCTGCTCTGCTGCCCTCTGCTGGTATCTGTGTGGGTTTCCTCCGGGTGCTCCAGTTTCCTCCCCCAGTCCAAAGATGTGCAGGTTAGGTGGGTTACAGGGATATGGTAGATAGGTGGGCTTGAGTAGGGTGTTCTTTGTAAGGGCCGGTGGAGACTCGATGGGCCGAATGGCCTCCTTCTGCACTGTAAATTCTATGATTCTATGAAATAATGAAGGAAAGTGATGGCAAACAACAATGGCAGGCTTGCCAGCAGAACAAAAACTAAAACCAACTGATGCATGGAGCAAACTGCAAGCTGTAAATAATGCAAAAAAAGGGTATTTTATCAGGCAGTAAACCTCCCTTTACCAAACCTCCTTGATCAAGTCTCAGTCTTTCTTTGTGCCTTAATTTATATTTACAAAGTACGTGCTGTAAGTGAAACCTCTTCTGAGATGGCACAATTTTGTATAGCACCTGCTTGTAATCACCAAAATGTTTAAATGAAGACCCTGTATGGCAGTAGTAGAACATAGAACATAGAACAGTACAGCACAGAACAGGCCCTTCGGCCCTCAATGTTGTGCCGAGCCATGATCACCCTACTCAAACCCACGTATCCACCCTATACCCGTAACCCAACAACCCCCCCCCCCTTAACCTTACTTTTATTAGGACACTACGGGCAATTTAGCATGGCCAATCCACCTAACCCGCACATCTTTGGACTGTGGGAGGAAACCAGAGCACCCGGAGGAAACCCACGCACACAGGGGGAGGACGTGCAGACTCCACACAGACAGTGACCCAGCCGGGAATCGAACCTGGGACCCTGGAGCTGTGAAGCATTTATGCTAACCACCATGCTACCCTGCTGCCCGCATTTCATAAAACCACATTTCTCTGGTCCCAATCTATAATCAGGTACAATTGACTCTCTGATCTGTGCACACCAATGAGGTTCTTCACCATTGATGAAATCTCAGAAAAAGTAGCTCATAACCATGGAAACGTAGTCTTTAGAGTTTAAAAAAAAGACAAATCATAAGCCCCAATTTTAAGAAAACAGCATATTTGGAACTATGCTCACCCCAATTTGTTGATCCAATGCTGGCAGTGGGGCAAATGGGCCGGTAAAACCCAGTCAACCAGGCAAAAGCTCAGAGCCCAATGTGTTTCAATAAATTCTGGCACAATATTGTCATATCCTACTGCCTACCCACGCTTCAAGCCCTGTAGGACTTCTTAATTTTGCAACCTCAAAAAAGGGCAGGACTGATGTCTTCTCTGCGTTGCTGATGGTGTCATCTTAGTTCATCATGGATGTTTCTTTTGATGTTTTTGTCAAGGGGTGCCTTAGTTATGGAAAGCAGGTGGCCGGAGACATGGTTTGGAGTAGCTGAGGGGTGGTTTTGAGTGGGTGGCTTTTGGGCTACTGCAAGGGCACGGATTAGGCTCCAGCACCTTCTGCTGGAGTGTGTGAAGTTTAGCTCTGCTACAGTTTCCTCCCACTTGGTGCAGTGCGCGGCTTTGAGGGACTTCAGATGGCCTCCTACCTTTGGATCATCGATGCTTCGTATGCCTTTAGGAGGGCAGCACTCTCTTCATATAAGAATGGGATATAGATAGGTTTGTAGCCACAGGAACTGCCATGAAGACTCCTTTGTAGATGGTACCACAGACACGGTTATATACTTCATCAACAGTGATTTTTGTAGCAGGATTGTTGAGATGCTGTGTCCCAAAATTTCACTGTACCTTGTCCAGTTTGCATCTTCTTGGGGCTGTTGACGACTGGAACGCGTAGGCCTATGTAAACAAATAGTGGACAGTGTTGACTGTGTGTAAAGTCATCTAAGACAAGGCCGTATGCAGGGTGGTGGTTACCATTAGGAGAACTGACCCAGCACAGGTCGGGAGAGTAATCCTTACGCCATCTGGCTGAATGGAATGCTTGGGATCGTGTACAAGTGTCAGATCATTTTGGGAGCCCACTCTGCAAACGTTTCATCATCATGGTCCAGTACTGGTTATCCTCCCGCAGTCCAAAGACAGGTTAGGTGGATTGGCCATGATAAATTGCCGGTGTCCAAAAAGGTTAGGAGAGGTTATTGGGTTACGGGGATAGGGTGGAAGTGAGGGCTTAAGTGAGTCGATGCAGGCTCGATGGGCCGAATGGCCTCCTTCTGCACTGTATGTTCTATGTTCTATCCCCAATCTGAATGGTGGCTGTTAAAGTCACCCATATTGATGGCTGGATGGGGGAGGGTGGACAAAACTTGCTCCTCCCAGCTGATGTTAGTAGATATTGATTCTGTCACCATTAGGGTGTCAGAGAAAGTGGTCGTTGTCAGGTTATTTGCTTGAGCACTGTCAATTCTGGGTCTGGTTTAGCACAGTGGGCTAAACAGCTGGCTTGTAATACTTAACAAGACCTGGAGAGCGGGTTCAATTCCCCTACCGGCCTCCCCAAACAGGCGCTGGAATGTGGCGACTCGGGGCTTTTCAGAGTAACTTGATTGAAGCCTACTTGTGACAATAAGTTATTATTATGTGGCACAGCCATGTTTGGCATGAGGGTGGTAGCACAGGACGCCGTAGCCTTTGATGGAATAGCAGTATCCTTTGTCTGTTCCGTTGTGGGTTTCTTGCAGGCAAATTATATCAATGGAGTGTTGAGCAGCAGGACTTTGTGGCTTTGTTTGGCTGTCAACAGGCCCACAACGTTGAGTTGGAAGATTCGGAGAGAGGGCCCTGCTGCAATGTAATCTTGGGGCATTTTTTCATTTTACGTTTTGGCTTTAGGACTTTGACTAGGATTCCCATGTGGACTCATCTCATGAAGTTTCCTTTGGAATTTAATCTGCTGGTAGGATCATTAACTTCCCCAGGCAAGCCTGGGTACTGGCGGATGGCACAACATGAACATTGATACATTGCTCCTTAAGGAATTGCTTCACAAACATTCTCGGGTGTTTCTTATGATCACAATTGCATTGAATATTTTGGTTCAGTTTGCCTGCATCAGTGGCTTCAGGTGAACACACTTTCAACATGCTGAAGCAGGTAAAGGTCTATCTTTATTCAACAATGGACAAGAGCGTTTGAATGGTCGTGCCATGCTTAATATCAACAGTAACACTGCATGAAAGTTAAATTTTTCCTCCATAATTAATGCATTTGGACAGAAAAGGGCTATTTTTGTTGTGGTTACGGGCCTCAAAAGCTGGAAGTGGCTCGGGCCCCTCTGGACTGCGGAGAAGGCCTGGTTACAAGTTATAAAATTGGGAAAGCCAACAAATTTTTAAAAGGCTGCTACTCCTGCTAAACAGCAATTACTTGTCATTTTTCTGCCTGTAATTTGAAGGGATCAGTATCACGTTGGCAATGAGGATGGCACCAAAACTGAAAATCAGGACCACGGGCATGAATTACCCCGGCAATAATAACGAGAACAATGTGAAGCGTTTGTAGCTATTTTTGCTAAAATGTGTTTATGGCCAGAGAAGATTTAAGAAAATCAAATAATTGTCTTTCCAGAGTTCCCAGGTTTCAAAAGCAAGCTCATGCAAGTGTCTGCGCTGCTGAAAATTAACAATATATCACAATCAATTTATGCGGAATCCAAATTGATCAGCATATTGTAGGGTCCATTGTTGGAAAGAATCTACCATAGATTCAATACGCTGCAGATCCTATCTGTTTTGCAATGTTGGCAGGGCTGGAGAAGAGGGTTTTGGCTGAAGTAGCTGAAGAGCGGTTTAATAAGGTCACTAATGTTCCTTGCTGCTTCTCCATCAAGGGGTGTTTTAGCAGTGGGCTAAATAGCTGGCTTGTAATAAAGAATGCCAGCAGAGTGGCTTCAATTCCCATACTAGCCTCCCCGAACAGGTGCCGGAATGTGGCGACTAGGGGCTTTTCACAGCAACTTCATTGAAGCCTACTTGTGACAATAAGCAATTGTCATTTAAAAGCTGCCTCAAAATATTTTTATCTCAATGTATGTTCACGTTATAATTCTTCTATTAAACAATCTCTCCTCTTTGAAGGAACTCGGGACATGTTCTTCACTCAAGGCATGACGTAAATGTACATCGTCATGACTGAATGTGCTCATGCGAGAATACATACTTACATGGATAATAAAAAGATGAAGGGGTAGGGTGGGGAAGAGAAGAGCAGGATTTTGATTCATTTGGCTAGCCCTAGAAATTAAAATCAGAACACAAAGTTCACTACCTATTGTGGTACTGAAAACAGGCCGAGAAGATACACGTAGACCAGGAACAGAAACTGTCTCATGAGGCCCTGGCTGGAATCGATACTGGCCATCTGCAAAAAGCACCCAAGTTAAGGCATAAACCTGTTATTGCTATATGGACTTTGATCACCCACTCCAAGTCTATGAATATGTAACAAACTTCCAGGCGCAGGGGATTAACTTTGCAGGAGGACGAAGAACAGACAAAAGAAGCCATCAGACTCCTTAATGAGCTGATGGCCGGTCAGACAAAGGGAGTTTCAGGGGACAATGGGTCTTGATTGAACCACCATCGATAAGCAGGAATATCCTGTCTTTCCCATTAACCAGTTGGGGTCTGGCTAGGACAATGACCAGTGGTGGGCATATACATGTGACTCAATCCAAGCTTACCAGTATAAGAAAGCAGCATCAAACAGATCTTGAGCAAGAACCTGGGAGTTGCCCAGACACAAACATCGCAACGACAGGCCCTGGGTTCCAAACCCAGAGAAGACATCAACATTGAGTGAATCGAAGCCTGCCAGTCTCCTTTACTAAGTGCGGGTAAAACTCAAACTCACCTGCAAGTCTGAGTCATATTTTCTTGAGTAGTAGAATTGTGAATAAAATTGCATTAAACTGTGAACCTGTTTTGTCCTTTGTTCACCTCGTAAATAAGGGCACCTGAATAAAACCTTTGAGTAAGTAAACTGGTCAAACGTATCAGAGGTTTTAAAGGTACAACACTATAAAACCTTAAATTATTTTCTTTTTATAAAAACTGCTGAACTGCTCTATTTTGAGTTTCCAATGCATTTTAAATGTCACCTCAACAGTCATTACACAAACCACTTCCAATTTAGTCAATTTTATTTTTACTATTTAGTCTCAAACACTCGAACTTACCTGTGGCTTCAAACTGTTTTGCTGCAGGATGCTTGTAGAAATTAAGTTGTGCCTTCTCCTTGGGTTTAGTCATAATTTCAATAAAGGCAACAGCTGTTGTTCTAGGGTAAAAGCCACAATCAAAATGGTAAATGTTCATCAATCAGGATGTCATGATTTTGACAGACTGCTTCAGTTCTGCACCTTTCCTCCTTCATCTTGGAAATAAAAAATATCTTTAAACCATGATCAGAATGCATTGTAGCAAGTATTTTAAGACAAAGTATATCTATTTGGAATTACAGAATCAATAGATTAAGAACCCAACAGTTTTCACAATACACACAATAGAAATTTACAGCATTTATTTTTCTAAGCAGATTCACTGCTTCCAGCAGACTCAAGTCAGGAACAGATAGTGGCTAGCAGAATGATTTTTTTGTTTAGCCAGATATGAAATGAGCAGAAATTCATCACTAACATTCTCCAAACTAGGCAGATAAATCTAAGTGTAGAATTTCTGCATGTTTAAAACAAAATATTTGCACTCTCTTATTTATTAAAGTTCCGAGAACTGGAATGCAGTTTAGACCACACAATTGATCAATACCACTGGTTGTCCATCTGATACCACGTTCCCAGTTGCATCAGGCCTGCAGCTCTGAAAAAATGTCGGAAGAATGCCAGTTCCTGATAAGTACAGGATTTACAGAGCACAAGGTGGCCATTCGGACCAGCGAGTCTGCACTGGCCCTTGTAAAGAGCACCCTACTTAATCCCACACCTCCACCCTATCCCCGTAACCCCATCTAACCTTTCTGGACACCAAGGGCAATTTAGCACGGCCAATCCACCTAACCTGCACATCCTTGGACTGTGGGAGGAAACCGGAGCACCCGGAGGAAACCCACGCAGACATGGGGAGAATGTGCAGACTCTGCACAGTGACCCAAGCAGGGAATAGAACCTGGAGCTGTGACGCAACAGTGCTAACCACTGTGCTACCATGCTCTGCCCCTCTTGGCTCTCGCAGTTAATATCTGGTCAATAATTAACTGTTTGAGTACTGTGGACATCCATGGTTCAGTTACATTACAGGGGTTACCATAGCCATTGGATAGGTTTGAAACTTCCAGCAGCAAGTGCCATCTGGTAAATTTTCATTCCAAGGAGACTCCATCTACTGGTTAACATAAGAGAAGGAAAGTCAAGCAGAATATTTCCAGCATTAAGTGCGCACCAATTTCAAAATTTGAAGGAAAACTTAGACGGGTCTTCCACTCTTCAGGGGATGGAATCATAGCTAAACTTACACCTTCCTCAGAATAGAGTGGGCATACATGTTTGAATATATTACATCTTCTCAATGAGCGCACATAACAAATGGCGCGGTTGAAAGGGCCATGCTTGCAATGAATGGGAGGTACTTAAGTGGAGTAGATTTGATATCTCTATCCTCTTAATTTTGATCAGAGAAAAAGGTCTCAGAGAGTCGAACTGACATCACCAAGAATGATGAAACAAAACGATGCAGAGTCAAAGTGAAATTCTTAATTTAGGTGCTGACTTTTTTTAAAATTTAGAGTACCCACTTCATTTTTTCTAATTAAGGGACAATTTAGCATAGCCAATCCACCTAACCGTGCATATCTTTGGGGTTGTGGGGGCGAAACCCACAGACACGGGGAGAATGTGCAAACTCCACAGTGACCCAGAGCCGGGATCAAACCTGGGACCTCGGCGCCGCGAGGCATCACGGCTAATCCACTGCGCCATCATGCTGCCCCCTAGGTGCTGACTTCAGAATGCCATATAAAAGAACATTTCAAGTGAGGGTCAAGAGCTCCAAGGAGATGTTAGTAGAGATGGGGTGGGAAAATGGAACTTTGTAAGTGCTATGCTGTCTTCATGGTGGTTTGAATGTGATTGTTAATAGAATAAATAACCAGTTAGGAAGATTTTGGTGGCTGGAGAGGGAGAGGCTGCAATGGGGGCAGGAGGCAAGAGTCACCACTCATGAGACAAGTTTCTGTAAGTATCAGAATATTAATAAATTCTTCCACAGTGGATATCAACCGAATTAACGTCCTGGGTGACAACATGGCGAGATTGAGAAAGAGAGCACCAAAGTGAGTTTAACTTCCCATTGTACCCCTCTCTAAGCTGGATGACAGTTTGCATTTATATGGCACCTTCAATATAGTAATATGTCCAAGTGTCTTAAATATTTGGTAATGAAGGATGTGGCAGCTAGGAACGCTGCTCTGTGACAACTAGCAATGGATGCTGTAATAAATAAAACAAATAATAGTAGGTGTAGGAGTGGTCTTGCACTCATTCAATAAGGACCTTTAAACAAGAGGACAAATTGCGGAGTTAAGTATCAGGCCTGGGGTGTGTGGGGGTTAGGGGGAAATCAAGTTAGTTGCATGGTTATTAGCAAGGGATAAGTTAAATTGTGACAGAAAAGCATTGCAAATAGTTGTGATGGAAACAGTGAATGATGAGGTATCAAAGCACTCCTTTAGTCCATGGTACTAACGAAAGACAGTGCCTTCAGGTTTAGATGGGTTTTAAGTTAACATTGAAATGTGTGCACACTGAGGAAAAGGGAGAATAGATTTGATTATTTATTCAACATTATGGTCACAGTGGAGAATTATCGTGCAGTAAAACTCCTATTATACTTATTATAACCATGATCATAAATAAACATTGGGGCAAAAAATTCCAAACCTATTTTTCAAGCAAGTTATTTTTCCCCAAATACAAAGCACCACAATTCTATACATTACATTTAATCCACAACTCAGAAATAGGCCATTCCATCTAACTGGTCTATGGTAATATTAATGCTCTACACGAGCCTCCTCCCACCTCTCCATCTAATTTGTCCATCCTTCCGTTCCTTTCTCCCATATGTTTAACAGCAGTAGTAGTGGTATGCCCAAGGCCAGATAGTCTGCTCATTTTCTCCATGCCTCATCATCTTCTGCATTCCTCTTCAGTTGCTTGCAGGAGACTCCAATTTTCAATTTTGTCTAACACCATCATTCTCTTCCTCTCTCTTGGTCTACCTCCCTCTAATCCTGCTCGAGCATGTTTACCCAGCCTCCCCGTAAATTGATCAATTAAGTACTTCATCCCAGGCATTAACAAAGATGCAGGACATAAATTCTATTATGTAATTTATGCAACTTTCTATTCCCCTGATGTTTAATAGAAAGACATCATGATGATTGAGATGCTGGTGTGCGAACAGCAGAAAAACAAAATAATTGAATTTAATTCAGCAAACTTTGCATCTTTTTGTCTCTGAAATGAAATGAATTACATTGTAATTTTATTTTGCGGGAGCTATTTGTTTAGCACTGAACCATTAATTTAATTGGAGAATCCTGCCATTTTAATTTAAAACAATGTAATAACTTTCACAGGTAAGAGATCCAGCTATACAAAAAGATTTAATCAAGCAAAGTTCAGTGAAGTGCAACTTCGCTACTTACCACCAGTAATCAGGAAGCTGTCATTCACAACCATTCTAGCTCTTTCGCAATAACTAATTTGGTCATTACCACATTTCCCCCGTGCAGAAATGGGTGCGTGATGGCAGTAAGAGGTAGCTATCTTTCTCAAGATTTGTTTTGCTGAATTTAAATTTGGCTATTCCAATAGGGGAATGACGAGCTTATTCCATGACAAGTATTAGAACGGCATTTTGCTCCCTATATCTGTTCTTGGATAATATGCACTAGCATTGCAATGTACCAAATTTATTCACAATGTTATCTATATGAAAATTTACAGTTGTAATATAGCTATTATAGTATAACAAAGTTTGAAGGGTGGACAGACTTGGAAACTATCTTTCTCAAGATTTGTTTTGCTGAATTTAAATTTGGCTATTCCAATAGGGGAATGACGAGCTTATTCCATATGTATAAAAATGTGTATTTGCTGATGAACAGCTTCATGGAAATTGCGTTCATATACTGTAAATGAGGTGTCCCACTGAAAAGTAGGTTCAGGAGAAACACTACTGTCTTGGTGCATTTTTCACTAATCTTTTAAATCCTCTCTGGCCACAGGAGAGATGCCAGAGGACTGGAGGACAAGAATGTGGTACGATTATTCAAGACGGAAAGTAGGGGGGAAAAAAACCAGGTAACTACAGGCCAGTGTGTTTAACACCATGTGGAGAGGCAAGGATTAATCAAGGATAGTTAGCATTGCTTTGTCAGGGGGAGATCATGTTAACAAATATGATTTGAGTTTTACACGGTGGTGGTCAGGTGTGTAGATGAGGACAATGCAGTTGATGAACTACAGCAAGACTTTTGACAAAGTCCCACATCGGAGTCTGATCCAAAAAGCTACGAGGTCTAGAACAATTTGGCAAACAGCAGGGGGTGATGTTTAAAGGCTGTTTTTGTGACTGGAAGCCTGTCTCCAGGGGTGTACTGCAGGGATCAGTGCTGGTTCCCTTGTTGTTTGTAGTGTACATTAATGATCGAATGTGGTGACATGATCAGTAGGTTTGCGATGACACGAAAATTGGTGGTGTGGTAGACAGCGAGGAAAGCCTTAGATTACAGGATGATATAGATGGACTGACCAGATGGGAGAACAGTGGCAAATGGAATTTAAGCGAGAGGTGTGAGGTGATGCATTTTGGGAGGACTACAATGCAGCGGAATACACAATGCATGGTAGGACACTAGGAAGTACAGCGGACCAGACGGACCTTGGGGTGCATGCCCAAAGATTTCTGAAGGCAGCAGGACAGGTAGATATTGTGGTTAAAAAGGCATGTGGGATATATCTCTTTATTAGCTGAAGCAAATAATATAAGAGAAGGAAAGTTCTAATGGAGCTGTATAAAACACTTGTTGGGCCACAGCTGGAGTACTTTATGCAGTTCTGGTCACCACAATAGAAAGGATGTGATTGCACCAGAAAGGGTGCAGAGAATGCTCACCAGGATATTGCCTTGGCTGGTGCGAACATTGTATTTGAAATTTGAAAAATGGTACCACCAACAGTACAGAACTCCAGTACTGTCAGCATGGTTGTAGAGTTGGATTTGAACTTATAATCTTCTCTCCGAGATGAGAGTACTACCAAATAGCCATGGCTAACAATTATACAACAAATCTAGTGAATGCAGATATCAGGACAGGATGAAAAGACCTTTGCTTTACCAATGTAATCCAAGCTGACAGTGAGTTAGTTAGACTTATCCTCAAGTATCACAATATATCTAAAGGCTTATTGACACAGTGGACAAGGTATTATCTTTCAGAGCAGGATTTATATCTAGTGTAAAAATATTTACGTTTTTTCCATTACTTTGTTTCTAACAAAGACAAAACTGTAATGTTGACAGAATTGGTTTAGATTTTTCTCTCGAAAAGCCTGTCTTTTCTTTTCAGTGATACTGATCACAGAACCTTTTGAAACACAGGCTTTTCATCACAGCAAGGGGGTACCACAAAGCTATGTGCGGCTTGGGAAAATCAATGATAGTAACAGTGTTGTGTGAAAAGGCTTGGGCATCTAATCTCTGTTTGTCAATCGGTTTCAGCAACTGTGATCATAAAACATTATAGACAGCACTGCACCGAGCAGGAAGAGAACCATAAAAGAAAATTGCTTAAAGAGATGCCATGTTCTTATTTAGTCAGAAAGAAACCTCTTGCTTCTGTGGCATGAACTTAGAGAAGCCTTCTTTATGATTCCTTATTCGTAGCCAAGTATGCAGTTTTTGGATGTGAGGCCACTATGTGTAACTCTGAATGGTTGCTTCAAGTGTTCAGATCAATGTTTTTATCAATAACAAATTAAGTGAATTATCAGGCATGTTACATTAAAGGATAAATGACTTGTTCAAGATTCAGTACAAATCGGTTTGAAAATATCATCTTGCTCTTGGCTCCAAATATTAATTGGGAGTCTCACCAAAGTTCCTGGTGGATGTGGGGCAACATCACGAAATAGCTCACTTGTGGAAAAAAACAATATTATAATCTTTTCAATAGCCGAGTCTAGAAAAAAAATAAGACTGTTGCAGAATAGGGAGTGTTTGAGGTTCAAGACGAGGTGCATAATTACTGGGGGGGGGGGGGGGGGGGGGGGGGTTAATACTTCATCCCGTTGTTCTTTATCTAACACAAGACCTTCATTCTCCAACCTTCAACTTAAACACACAGTATACAAGATACTTCCTCCTGCCAGACCTTGTTTGAAGGCTTTGGGAAATGACTCAACTCCCATCCAACCCACATTGAGACCAACCACTGTGGCTTTATACTGCAAAAAGCTGCTTCAGAGGACATGACGAGATTCAGCAGCACTCAGCTAATATTGAAGTTTTCCATACTCAAAATACTTTGATCGAGGTCCAAGTAGGAAAGGATATCAATCTGTCCCTGCAAATTTTCTTTGATCTTACCTGCAGGATGATTTCTTGCCAGTTGGTAAAAATGTATAATTCAGTCCTCTGACTAATGAGCCACATGTGATGCCAAGTTTGCCTTAGATAGAAACGGTTGAATGGATTTTTTGACACTTCTATTCAGTCTACCCCTTTCAATGCAATATTAACATTCATTTTTCTCATGGAACATAGAAAATGATGCTCCATTCTGAGCCAGATGGAATTGAAATATCACAGAGTTAAGATTTGGGAGGTCAGCTTACTATCATGCTGGGCTTGTGCAAATTGGTTTAGCACTGGGCTAAATCACTGGCTTTGAAAGCAGACCAAGACAGGCCAGCAGCACGGTTCAATTCCTGTACCAGCCTCCCCGAACGGAATGTGGCCACTAGGGGCTTTTCACAGTAACTTCGTTTGAAGCCGACTTGTGACAATAAGCGATTTTAATTTCATTTTAGCCCACTTTGCTGATGCTACCTCTTCCACTGCAGCTGTCAAATCTATTCCCATAACTTTACTCCTTTCCTGTAATGAACTTTGGCATGTTTATTAATTCCACCATTAAAATGACACTCATGGTAAACCATTGCATACCCTTTTAAATTGAAGAATGTTTGAGAAATAAGATTGCTCATTTTCAGCTGGTCATCCTAATTCCTGAAATTAAGGGATAGGTCACAACATGATGTACAGAAAGCAACTCAAAAGCACTTGTCTTTTTCCCCAAATAAAAATGTTCACATCAGCAGATATCCCAGTTGGCAAATCTTGTGCCTGCAGCACAATCACAATATATTTTCCCTTTTAGTATAAATGAAAGGCACTGAAAAGTATTTGTTTGACAAAGGAATTTAGATTACTATAGTACTTTGTTTCCTCCTAAAATACTAGTATCACAAGTAAATTAATAAGGTAATATATTAATTGCATGTAGTTAAGGTATCTATTGTACTCTGCAATGTCTCCCAAAGAGCTCATTAAAAAAGTGAAAGTCATCTATCTGCACAATCTGGCAAATAATAGACCTTACTCATGCACTGTAAAAAAAAGATGTAGTTAGCTTGAATTGCGAGTTTCTCAAAACAAGCTGGTTTGCAGCTGCTATGCATGCTGGTGATTCTCTGGTACCACTAAAGAATGCCCTGGTCGCAAGGCAAGACTAAGTTAATGGTCGCACAGACCCACTGAAGCGTCCAAAACTTTTCTATTGTAGCATTTTGGGCTGACTTGCTGAACTGGTTTTAGTTATAGAATCATTTCAATGCCACTAACAAACTGCACTTTAAATATGTACCCAGTTCTGGTCATCAAAACACGAGAGTTGTTCAAGTGTTGGAGGCAGTGCAGAGAAAAACTAATCCCTCATGTCAACGGTATAGGGGACGAGAAAGGTGGAAATGTGGCCTTTTCAATGTAGAAAATCGCAGAAAGGTTATCTTACAGAGCTAAGATTGGAGATGATGCAGAAAAAGTAAATCCAAACGCTTCAAATTAAATTGCGAGAATAGGGCAAGGGGTCACAGGTTCAAATTAATTAAAGACATTTGTAAGATTTAGAGGTGAAAACTCTGAAAACAAGATGCTCGAGGATTTTCTGGATGGATTAATTTGTTTGGTTGATTAGTCTTTCTTGTTCATAGGTTTCCTATGAGTTTTTAAAATCAGCTGCTGGTTGGGTATGGTTTGTACCCTTGCCCATTGCGAACACCAGCAGGGACTGGAGATTTGTTTGACACAATACACCAGTCTTTGGGACGTGTGGCCTACGTACCTAGCATCACACTAGCACTGTAATTCATATACCATATTATTAATTTGTGTGACAGACAGAATGTTCCTTTTGGCTTGAAGGCAGCATTCTGCTGTTCGCAATAGGCAAGGAACAGACGATACACAACCAGACCATGCTTGCAAAACTCAGAAGTGTCCAACATTAGATGCGATTTTGCAATTGGATGTTTGTTCAATATTACGTCGACAACAAATTTAAGATAGTCAGTCAGGCTTGCAGTGAGGTGCACTTGCATGGACTAGACGCTACATATTAATACACAGGGCCCTGTTCTTTGCAAACAGAAAAAACATTTACATATGTTGTATCTGTTTCAGCTAAACAAAGTACATGATAGCCATTCGTTGATCTGTTCCTCAGAACAATGCCGTGACCAATCAGTTAAGCTGCCTGGTTTAAATATTCAGCAGCTAGCTGTCAGTTACCAGTAGCTGAAGTTCTCAATGGCAACGTCTCTACCAATTGGAGCCCACTTGCCAACCAATCAGCACTCTCTTCTCGGAATATAAAGTTTTTGTTTCCCGATCTTGGTATTCTTGCAATTGTTTGACGAGTGCAAGACAAAAAGCTTCTAAAAAATTTATTTTTTCAACTATACTCAAGTTCTGTACAATCAAGTGGTTTTTTAAAAAAATTGTTAACGAAATGCTGGATGAATCTCAAAATCAGTAATGGAAGTTTCTAAGCAGACAGTGTGTCTCGTGAAGGTGCAATATTAGCCGCATAATCACGATATTTACCTTAAAAATGTTTTCATTGCCAATTTTATAATAAAAATAAAAATTATTTTGATAAACAATTATCAAATTATATTTTGATAATTAAAAAATTATCAAAGGAGAGATATCAATGGGGGAAAGGGTAGATACTTAGTAAATGGAAGAATATTTGCCATTAAAATTTCAGCATAGTCTTTTAGACAGTCACTAAGCACGTAGTTAAGATTTAAAAAAAAGACTTGTTTAAGCAACATAGAAACAAACCCAGGAAAGCATCACTGACTGCAGTGGCCTACTTTGTATTGCACACGGTGAAAGAAGCATTTGTGCAATAATGCCTCAGGATTCCAAGTGCTGGGCACTCTGCCCCATTTATATTGTGGTATATTCCACAAGATTGGAACAAAACTGTACAAAAAGGAGAAACAACGGAGATGGAATAAGTATTTGGGGTGTGGAAACTAGGAAATATTAAGAGAGAGACAAATATAGCCCAGAAATTACAGCTGTGGTGAGGGACGAGGAAACGAACTGATGTAAATAAAAATATAATTGTCACATGATAATTATCTGCTGATTGTGTATTGAACTTGAAAGGAAGTGCTACAGGACGTCTATCACCACGTGTAGCTGAACAGGCAGCATAAAATCAAATCTAGTGAAAAGTCAATTTTACAGCAAACCTCAATACTGAAAAAAATTATATATATATCACAATATTTCATGCAATTTTCCTAATTATCTTTTAATAAGACAAATTTCAGAACATTGTACAAGTTATAATTTTCCCCAGATGTTTAACTAAGTTGGTTAAAAGCCCACAATAGTTGACATCAAACATGGACTGTCAGAAGGAATAAGTTCCCTGACCTAAATGTCTCACCTCAGTCATTATTTTTTCCTTTGGAAAGGATCAAGGAGGTTTGGTGATTGTGGGTTGAGCGCAAAAAGTAATCAGCGTCTGATGCTCTTTCAGTTGCACAGCAGTCAATTAATCAGTAAGAGAACTAATAAACAGTAATTTTATAGTCATAATATAGATGTCTACAGCTATTCTTGATTTATAGACAAACACACTGGTAAAGGAGCATCTTTCATTGAACAAGGCTTATGTTTTTTTACAAAATGCTGCAATTAGTGTAACTCTTCAATTATAGGGGGTAAAAACTCTGCCTTGTGGTGACTTTCATAACTGACCTATCTGACATCACACAATTTGTTCAGAAAAATGTACATTTTTCCCCTTGCTCATGGAGTGGTATTCTTTGGGAAATTCAGGAGATCACAACATTTACAGTTAAAATTATTCACCAGGAATGAAACATTTTCTCCAGTACACATCTGTCCATTCTAAATGGCAAACACGTTCCTTGTATTTTACTAACCTTTTCCCCCAAAAGGAACGTGACAAAAACGTAAATATGATGACATTAGCTAGCTGCAAGGATGAATATGGCCAAGGGCATAAACATCAGCCTGCAATTATCACAATTTAAAAAGCTTACCCAAAGACAAATATCAGTAACAAACGAGCACAGTTCATATACTTTTAAAAACAAGAATCCGGTGAGCTTTTATTTACCAAACAAAAAGATAGATAGGGCATCCAAAGCTAAAGCTACCTGGATAACAAAAATAAGAGAAATATAACAGGAAAAAAGGTATATGTGGTATATCAGGTACAGAATACAGGGAAATTATAAAGACACAAGGACAAAGAGGGAGTACGTGAGAAGATTAGCATATCGACATAAAAAGAGAATCCACCATTTTTTGTAAACAAAGTAAAAGGGTAGTTAAATAAATGGTGGGGCCATTAGGGACAAATAAGCAAATCTTCATATTGAGGCTGAAATCTTAACTGAGTATTTTGCATCAGCCTTCACAAAGAGTATATATATATATTATATATTTATTTATATATATATATATATATATATGATAGGGTAAAAATTGATATAAAGAAGATGCTAAAAAGATCAGCATCACTCAAGATTAACAAGCCAACCATTCCAGATGGGACGTCTAGCTTGCTGGGAGAAGCAAGGGTGGAAATAGTAGAAACTCTGACCATATTTCAATCCTCCTCAGACATGAGTGGTCCCAGAGGGCTGAAGGATTGAAAACATTACACCCCTATTCAAAATAGGACCGGGACATCTGGTAACTACAAGTCAGTCGAAAGTCAACGGTGTAAAAACTATGAGACACCATTGTCAAGGATGAAATTAATTCTTCTCTGGGGAAGAATGGGTTAACAAGAAACTGATTTGTTAAAGAAAATTAGCGGGATTAAGGTGTTTGATGAAGTAACAGATGCTTGATGAAGGTAGCGCAACAGTTGTATATATGACTTTCAAAAGTCAAAAGGAATGGAGAAACGACATCTCCCAAAGGGTCGTGAATCTGTGGAATTTGCTACCCAGAGTGCGGTGGTTGCTGGGACAGTGAGTAAATTTAAGGAGTTAAGACAGATTTTTAATTAGTAATGGGTTGAAGGGTTACAGAGAACGGACAGGATGGTGGAGTTGAGGTCATGATGAGATCAGCCATGATCGTATTGAATGGTGGAGCAGGCTCGAGAGGCTAAATTGCCTACTTCTATTCCTTATGTTCTAATTCCACCTTCCCGCTCATGGTCTGCAGCCCCGTGTGTAACAGCAGCTCAAGCACAAATCTGGTGTTCTTGATTAATAAGGGGATCCGGGGTTATGGGGAAAAGGCAGGAGAATGGGAATGAGGAACATATCAGCCATGATCGAATGGCGGAGCAGACTCGATGGGCCAAATGGCCCAATTCTGCTCCTAAAGTACCACATTACAGACATTTGGAAAATAAAAGCACATGGGATTCAAGTGGTAACTTGAGTACATAGTTGACTAAGTGATAGGTGACAGTGTGCTGTGTTGAACATGTTTTTCTTACTGGAAAGAAGGGTGTAGCAGACTCTGCCCTCGGTACAGGACCATTGTTTTTTCTGCTACATTTAAATGACTTGGACTTGGGTACAGGGAGTACAATTTCAAAGTTTGCAGATTGTAACAAAACTTGCCAATGTAGTAAATAATGAGCAGGATAATAGCAGCTTTCAGAAATACAGACGGACTAGCAAATGGGCAGAGATGGCAGATGCAATTTAATGCAGTCAAGCGTGATGTGATGATGCACTTAGGGAGGAAACACAATGGGGAATCAGTACAATCTAAATAGTACAATTTTTAGGGAGGTGGGTCAAAGAACAGAATTACCTGGGGGTGCACACTGACAATTTTCTGAAGGTGAAAGGGCAATTTGATAAGGCAATTAGGAAAGCAGGTGGGGTACTTGACTTTGTAAATAGGGTCACTGAATACAATACAAGGAAGGTGCCAAACATGTCCAAATTACTGGTTAGGACTCAACTGAAGTACTGTGTACCATTCTGGTTGCCACACTTTCCAAAAGGTATAAAAAGGCCTCGGAAAGGGTGCCCGGGATGATGGGCTTCTGTTATGTGGAAAGACTGAAGAAGCTTCGAGAAGATGAGGTTAAGCACAGACTCAATAGAGCTATTAAAAATTGAGCGACTTTGACAAAACAATTAAGGAAAAAACTATTTTCTCTCACTTGTGTGTTAGTAACTAGGTCTTGGACTTAAAATAATTGGCAAAAAGTAGCAGAGAGAAAATTAGGCAACATTTTTCCACAGAAGGTTGTTGAGATGCACAATCTGAAAAAACGGTGGAAGAATAATCAATAGGAAGCTTCAAAAGGCATTGGACACATAGGACTAATTTTTAGGTTATTGGGAAAATGTTGGGTTGTGGTACAAAATTGGACAGCTATTTTCAAGAGCCAGTACAGACACAATGAGCCACACGATATCTTTCTGTTCCCCAAGATTAAAAAAAACCCTGAAAATCTTCAGTGGTATGATTTTAGCTGATGCGCAAAATCAGAATCCTGCTCGACAATTTTCTTGCATATGGATTGGGCAGCACCATGCCAGGAAGTGTTGTTTCATCTGTTCAGAATTCAAAAAGCTCTTCAAAACCATTGGCGGTCCCATCCAAGTCGTTTTTCTATTGGCCTCCAGAGGCACTAACTTTCACAATAACATCGCCAAGAGGCCATCTCCAGCTCTGACAACTGGCTGCACTTGCTGTGGTAGGTAAAGATCTTTAAAAGCCAAATTCAGCAAAAGTTAGCAAAGTACATATGTGAGGTTGGCCACAAAATAAATGGTGTACTTGACTTTGTAAATAAAGCTACCACGCTTATGATAGCAGTACAAATGGCCGCGATGCCAAAGGAAAGATGGCCACACAAGGGTGCTGCAACAGATGCTATATGCACTGTGCAAAAAATAAAATCATTTAAGGGTAAATGTCATCTATGGTCCTTCCAAAGGTTACTTGGCTTACCTGAAGGATGTAGAGAATCAATGATGAAAATCTATTTCAAACTACCTCTTCCTTCCCAATAAGACACTGCATACACAAAACTTAACTTGTCACTATACCTTTATTTAAGTCAAAAATTCGTGTTGGGAAAATTCAGAGGTGCCTACATATAAATTTTCCAAGTTCTTTGAATCTCTACAACTTTCTAGTAAGAATGTCAACATGGGCAGGATCATGCAGTATGTGGTTGAGAAATACATACTTTAATTGCCAACTCTGAATCACTACAAGGAATTCAGACAGGATTGTAATAATGATGAAACTCTTTAAAAATTAACAGTTACAGCATTATTCTGAAACCTTTGCCCACCCCAGCCCCATAAAACCCAACAGGGTTTGTGACAAAAGTCAACATAACAATAAAAAAAGCCACATAACACCAGCAACATACTATGTTGCTCAACACAGTGTTACACAACCTGTCATAAACAAGGTTTTTTAAAAAATAAAGTGAGGAATTGTCCAGCCATTTGAGAGAAAACATCCATAGGTTTTCCTTAATCGACAAATTAAATTTGTTATTGGGCAGAATCTGAAGTCCATACTTCTTCAATATGAAATCTGCATTTGCCTGGCCTCCTACTTCAGAATTACTTCAGTATTGAGAATATTCCTTGGACTGAAGTTTGCCAATAATGCGTTCCAGTTGTCTTTTGGCCTCGCACTGGGGAAAGTTGCCCATTTCATAGTATTGAGGAGCGATCTTGACTAACCTATTGAAAAAAAAAAGTAAATTTGACTATATTTGAAAATTTACACAACAGAAAATTTACCAAGCAGCAACAAACTCAGGCAGAACTCAAACATCATATTTTGTTACCGCTGTCACTTGATAGAATTACTTAGAACTGTGTGACGGCATTTTCAACCTGCGCACTTAACTATCTAGCTACAGTATAAAAGTCATCAGAAAACAGCAATAGTTGGATTAACAAACTATGGAAATCAAAAGGTAGTCACAAGTTGAACGCAACACAACTGCAGTTGTAAAATACCGGAAGAAAAAAAGGTTAGCGCAGCTATTGCGATATTGGTTTTTATGAGAATTTAATACAGAATGATTTTCGGTTATAATTTTCCACATAGGAGAAGAGGAGCCTGAAGTGAGTTGTTTGGAAGACGAGCAAGCAAAGCAGGCTGAGATTTCAATTCTTCCCCACAGGCAGGAAGAATCAGCAAGTCACCACTATCAGCTAACAACGGCTGGTTGGAAAGCAACCCAGAAAATCCCTGGAGCCAAGGAAAGGCCTGGAAGGCTGCAATTCACCAGTTTACCAATTCACCATGTAATCTGAAGCAGGGATTTGGCAGTTGGCTACACTTTGTCAACAAACAGGACCACACTCCTTTTATCAGCACCATCCCATATTAAAACATCCAATGTACTACTTCCAATGATAGAAGCTGATATCACCCTCAATGTGCACACATTGGGCGCGATTCTCCCAGACAGGGAGAAATCGTAAGGCTGGCGTCAAAACCGGGCGGGTTTGACGCCAGCCTCCCCCTCCCCGACCGGGAACCGATTCTGGTCCCCGGTCGGGGCTAGTATGCCGCGGCCGTGAACTCCGGCATCGCGGGCTTAACAAATTTCGTTAAGCCCGCTTGCCAGAGTTTGCGACGGCTGACGCGTCGCATGACGTCAGCCGCGCATGCGCGGATTGGAAGACTCCAACCCGCGCATGCGCGGATGGGAAGACTCCAACCCGCGCATGCGCGGATGACGTCATCGTGCATTTGCGCGAAACCCGCGCATGCGTGGGCCGGGATGCCCCTCAGCCGCCCCGCGAATTGATACAGCGGGGCGGCGGAAGGACAAAGAGTGCGCGGGAATCGGACCCGCTGCCCGTGGTACTGCCGTGCCAATCGGTGCCATGGTTGCCAAGATCGGGACTTTACGGCCGTTTTTACGAACGGCCAGACCAGGTGTGTTTGCCGTTCGTAAAAACGGCCGTAAAGGGCTTGGAATTCGGCCCATTGGCCAGCTGAGAATCGCTGCTTGCCGTAAAAAAACGGCGGCAGCGATTCATGTCGGGAGTCGGGCGTGGGGGTGGAGAATAGCGGGAGGGCGTCAGACTAGCGTGACCGTAAAAATTTACGAACCCCGCTATTCTCCACACCGTCGTGAGTGCGGAGAATTGCGCCCACTATTCCTGTTGCCCCATTTCAATGGATCAATCCCAGTTAATGCCCCTGGAAAGAATGACAACCAACCAGAATACAACCAAATTCTGCTGTACGCGCTTTAGATACACAAGGGCCGTGATTCACCGATATCACGGGCAAGTGTTGACGCCGGCGTCAAAACAAGAGCGAGTGACGCTGGCTTCAACGGGCCTCCAGGCCCAGTAATTCTCCTCTTCTTCGGGGGCTAGAATGGAACCGGAGTGCTGTGCGCTGCTCCGGCACCAAAGCCAGCCCTACATGGCCGGTGCGGGACCACGCATGCACACCACGGCCATCTCCGCGCCGGCGCATGCACGTGGGTGCTGTCTCCGCACCGGCCCCCGCGCCACATGTCGGAGCCCTACAAGGACCCGGCGCGGAGGAACACAGCCCCAGCTCCCCCTCACCCCCGGGAGTAAGTGCACCCGCCGATCGGTAGCCCTTGAGCGCGCCCCCCCCCCCCCTCCCCCCAACCAGGACAGCCCCTGCAGCCAGAACTCGAGGTCCCGCCCGGTGGGACCATACGCAAACCACGGCAGCAGGACTTGGCGAGCCACTCGACCTGTCGAGCACGGAGTATCGCTTGGGGGGGGGGGGGGGGGGGGGGGGGTCGCTTTCAACGGCTCCCGACCGGGGCCATGGCGTCCGCGATTGGCGCAGATTCTCCGGTCACCGGAGATTCAGCAGCCCGGCGGGATCCCTCCCCCCCGCTGATTCTCCGACCTGGCGCGGGCTTGGAGGATCCCGGCCGGCCCAGGAATCCATTCAAATTTTAGGTTTAGGTCAGGTCCTGTAGTTTTAGGAGGACACGAAACAAAACAATTTTCCTGCACTGTAAAACTTGCTTTTCAAAAAATTTGCATTTAATCCCTAATCATATTTCAATGTGGAAGCAGGGGCCTAGATTTGCTTATTAAATACTGAGCTGATTGGAAATAATTCATATATAAATTCTTTAAGAAATATTTCTTTTTAGAGATTAAGTCATGTATAATATTGTTAAAGAGTTTTAAGAGATTTTCCATTTTACTATAAATTTTACAAAACTCACACTACCCACAAGCAGATGATGCACAAAAGCAACATAACAAAAAACAGCCAACCATATCCACCCCATCCACCAAGGTAGACAACCGAAAAAACAAGCCATCTCTGTTCGAACCCCTCCGCCAACCCCCTCACGGTGTACCGCGACATTCTCCGGGTACAAGAATTCCATTGTCGCCCAACCAAGCGCTGGAGGAGAAGGCCCCCCCCCCCCCACCCCCCAGCAGAACTGACCTTCAGGCAAACAGCAAGGTGAACGCAAGGACACCCGCCGTCACTCCCATTTGCAGCCTGGCGAGTCAGACACCCCAAAAGCGGCCATCAGAGGATAAGCCTTCAGATCAATATTCAGAATCAACGACATGTTGTTGAAGAAGGAGACCCAAAAGCTTACCAGTTTGTGGCAAAACCAGAACTTGTGTATGATTGGCCACCCCCCACAGAACACTGCTTGCACCCATCCTCTACTTCGGGGGAAAAAAACTCACCAACTCTAGTTTTGGTCAGGTAGGCCCTGTACACCACCTCCAGGTGGATTAGGCCAAGCAGCACACATGAAGATGTGGAATTCACCCTGCGGAGGGCCTCACTCCACTATAGGCCCCAGCACCCTCTCCCACTTCACCCCACCTGCTAAATCAGAATCCTGAGATAAAATTTGCTCATAAATACCCTCTTCCAACCCCGTCAGTGAAAGCATCCTTCCCAACATAGAAGTCCTCGGTGCCTCAGAAAATGTTGGGAAGACATAATTCCGGTACATAATCCCTCTCCCCCCCCCCCCCCCCCCCCCCCCCCCCCCCCCCCCAGTTCAAACTTCGCCGACAATTCCTCCAAGCTGACAAACCGTCCCTCTATAAACAAATCCCCGCATCTCTCCAGCCTTCCCTCACCCCAAATGTGGCATCCAATCTGGATGGCTCAAATAAATGATTGGCAAAGATCAAGGCCAGCCGTGGCATAGCTCCAACCTGAAAATGCTGCCTGAACTGTCTCCATATCCTGTGTACACAAATGAATGAAATGAAATGAAATGAATGACCGGGTTTGAGGAGTATCTAGCCGGAGAAAGCAGAAGCGAGGTCATCACCAACGTTCCCAGACTAGACCCCCCTACACGAGCGGAAATGGTTGTTAGATGTTCCGGGGTTTAGATGTTTTCAGAAGAATAGGGAGGGAAGGAGTGGCACTGCTAATTAGGGAGTGCACCACAGCTGCACAAAAAAGGAGGTAGTTGAGGAGGGTTTGTCTACTGAGTCAGCATGTGTGGAAGTCAGAAACAAGAAAGGAGCAGTCACTTTATTGGGAGTTTTCTATAGACCCCCCAATAGCAGCAGAGAGACAGAGGAACAGATTGGGCGGCAGATCTTGGAAAAGTGCAGAAGTAACAGAGTTGTTGCCATGGGTGACTTCAACGTCCTTAATATTGACCGGAACCACCTTAGTGCAAATGGTTTGAATGGAGCAGATTTTGTCAGGTGTGTACTGGAAGGATTCCTGACTCAATATGTAGATAGGCCGACTGGGGGGTGGCTATATTGGACTTAGTGCTCGGCAACAAACCAGGCCAGGTGTCAGATGTCTCAGTGGGAGAGCATTTCGGTGACAGTGACCACAACCCCTTGACTTTTACCATAGCCATGGGAGAGGGGGAGGGGAAATTATACTGCTATTAGACAGGAGCTGAGGAGCATAAAGTGGGAACAATTGTTCTTGATGAAATGCACAACAGTAATGTGGGGGTTGTTTAAGGAGCACTTGCTGCGAGTACCGAATTGTTTTGTCCCACTGAGACGAGAAAGGAATGGTAAGGTGTAGGAGCCGTGGATGACAAGAGAAGTGGAGCTTCCAGACAAGAGGAAGAAGGAAGCTTATGTAAGGTTGAGGAAGCAAGGATCTGACTCGGTTTCGAGGATTACAAGGTAGCCAGGAAGGAACTAAAAAATGGACTGAGGAGAGCTAGAAGGGGGCATGAAAAAGCCCTGACGGGAAGGATTAGGGAAAACCCCCAAGGCACACTTATGTGAGAAATAAGAGGATGATCAGAGTGAGAGGAGGGCCAATCATGAGTAATGGAGGGAACTTGTGCCGAGAATCTGAAGAGATGGGGGAGGCCCTAAATGAATACTTTGCTTCAGTATTCACTAGAGAGAGGGACCTTGTTGCCCTTGAGAATAGTGTGAAACAGGTAAATAGACTCAAACAGGTTGATATTAAGGAGGAGGATGTGCTGGAAATTGTGAAAAGCATCAGGATAGATAAGTCCCCCTGGGCCAGACGGGATATACCTAAGGTTACTACGGGAAGCGAGGGAGGAGATTTCTGCGCCATTGGCGATGATCTTTGCATCCTCACTCTCCATTGGTGTAGTACCGGATGATTGGAGGGAGACGAATGTTGTTCCCCTATTCAAGAAAGTGAATAGGGAAACCCCTGGGAATTACAGACCCATGAGTCTTACATCTGTGGTGAGCAAAATATTGGAAAGGGTTCTGAGAGATAGGATTTATGATTCTTTGAGGATGTGACGAGACACATTGATGAAGGTCGCGCAGTGGATGTGGTGTATATGGATTTCAGTAAGACATTTGATAAGGTTCCCCATGGTAGGCTCATTCAGAAATTTAGGGAGCATGGGATACAGGGAAATTTGGCTGTCTGGATACAGAATTGGCTGGCCGAAAGAAGACAGCATGTGGTAGTGGATGCAAAGTATTCCGCCTGGTGGTTGGTGACCAGTGGTGTCCACAAGGATCTGTTCTGGGACCTCTGCTCTTTGTGGTTTTTATAAATGACTTGGATGAGGAAGTGGAAGGGTGGGTTAGTAAGTTTGCCAATGACACAAAGGTTGGTGGAATTGTAGATAGTGTTGAGGGTTGTTGCAGGTTACAACATGACATTGACAGGATGCAGAGCTGTGCTAAGTGGCAGATGGAGTTCAATCTTGGTAAGTGTGGTGATTCATTTTGGAAGGTCGAATTTGAATGCTGAATACAGGGTTAAAGGCAGGATTCTTGGAAGTGTGGAGGAACAGAGGGATCTTGGGGTCCACATACATAGATCCCTCAAAGTTGCCACCCAGGTTGATAGGGTTGTTAAGAAGGCATTGGTGTGTTGGCTTTCATTAACAGGGGGATTGAGTTTAAGAGTCACGAGGTTTTGCTGCAACTTTATAAAACTCTAGTTAGACCACACTTGGAATATTGTGTCCAGTTCTGGTCGCCTCATTATAGGAAGGATGTGGATGCTTTGGAAAGGATACAGAGGAGATTTACCAGGATGCTGCCTGGACTGGAGGGCATGTCTTATGAAGAAAGGTTGAGGGAGCTAGGGCTTTTCTCACTGGAGCGAAGGAGGCAGAGAGGGTACTTGATAGAGGTGTACAAGGTGATGAGAGGCATAGATAGAGTGGATAGCCAGAGACTTTCCCTCAGGGTGGAAATGGCTGTCACGTGGGGCCATAATTTTAAGGTGATTGGAGGAAGGTATAGGGGAGATGTCAGAGGTAGGTTCTTTACACAGAGAGTGGAGGGTGTGTGGAATGCACTGCCAGCAGAGGTGGTGGAGTCAGAGTCATTAGGGACATTTAAGCGACTCTTAGACAGGCACATGGGCAGCAGTAAATTGAAGGGGTGTAGGTTAGGTTGATCTTAGATTAGGATAAATGGTCGGCACAGCATCATGGGCTGAAGGGACTGTACTGTGCTGTACTGTTTGTAGCCATCTGGGATGGCCACTTCCAGAACACAAAATGGACGCTCACAAACAATGTAGGGAAATGTGGACAATGCTAGACAGCAAGCTGGAACAGTGCCTTAATGTATATTTGGGAAGCAGTTACCAGACGGAATCAAAACTCTGGGTCAATTAGCATATTGATGGCCCATCTCCCAGGAACAAAAGACTAACACTCAGGTAGTTGATATTGTCGCAGACATCCCGGCCCAACCGAAAGACACAAACAAAGCAAGGCCAACGGCCACCTAAGACACGCCCAGCCATCAGGGCACCCACCCCTTTATTGGCTTAGATCGATGGCAATGATCGAGAAGCTGCCCAATTAATTGGGACCAAGTTTAAGGCCCGCCTAAAAGCTTGCGAAGCCCCTCCAAGTATAAGAAAGAACCCCCACGAGAGATTCGCTCTCTTGGATTCAGCTCTCAAGCGGAGATCCATCCACCAGCATCACCAGAAGCAAGTAAGTTCAAGGTCAACGCTCGCTACCAGACGGACGACCTTAGCTGTACTCCTGTTACCTCTTCGAACCCAACAGCCTCAGATCCGAACAACGGCCATTGTTCCTCTGACTAAGTGGGCACCCAAAGTTAAGTATAGGCATTAGCGATGGAGATAGTTTTGTTTGTAGTATTATTGTGCATGAATAGATCTTACTGTGTGTAAATAAATACCATTGACTTTGAACTAACTGGCTCTTTGATCAGTATTCGGGTTCAACCTTGTGGTGGTATCGAAAGATACCTGGCTACTCTGAAAGTATACACATAATTAGGATTAAGAAAGGCGACGTATTGACCATCATATTTATAACCAAATAAATATAGCAACATGTTCTACGCACTAGACCCCCTCTACACGATCTCGCCTCCATCTGTTCCCACACAGAACCTGGGTCACTGCACCACCTCAGCGGCCCAACAATAATAAAGCAAATTCGGCAATGCTAGGCCCCCGACTGACAATCCCGCTGAAGAACTACCCTACGTCTCCTCGGAGTCCTGTTTGTCCATATGAAGGATGAGATCAATGTATTAATCCCCCCCATAAGGAAAATTTAGGGAGGAAGATAGGAAGACATTAAAACAAAAACACCAACAAAAACCATGGAAGAATATCAATTTTAATAGTCTGGACTCTGCTCGCCAGGGACAGGGGAAGGTTGTCCAATTTTTATAGATCGGGCGCAACCCCGTCCACCAGACTTGTGAAGTTCAATTTATGCAGCCGGGCCTAGTCATGGGCCACCTGGACTCCCAGATACCTGAACCTAGAGCTGGCCAAGCGAAAAGGTAACACCGCCACGTTGGCTCCCCTCCCTGGGAGGTTAACCGGAAAACATTCACTTTTTCAGATTCCGCTTGCAACCCGAAAATGAACCAAAGCTCCTCAATAGCTCCATTATATCACCCATAGTCGGGACCTGGTCTGTAACATAAAGCAGCAGATCGCCAGGGTATAGAGACACCCTATGCTTCACCTCTCCCCTCTTTATTCCCTTCCATTTACCTTAAGCCCTCAAAGTTATGGCTAAGGACTCAAACAATAACGCAAATAAGAGGGGAGACGTCGAACACCCCTGTCTAGTCCCCCTTTTCAAATGGAAATACCCTGAACTCAAGGTACTTGTACGAACACTGGCCAAGGGGCCCTGTAAACAACCGTACCCATGAACTCAATTTTGTCCCTGAACAAAACCTCTCGAAAAGGTACCTCCACTCCACCCTGTCGAATGCTTTCTCGGCATCATAAGACACAATCACCTCCAGCACGGGCTTCTGGGCGGGGAGAGAACCACATTCAACGGGCTTCGAATATTGGCTGACAATTGCCGGCTCTTGACAAAATTTGTCTGATCCCCCCCCAATCACCTTGGGGATACAGGACTCCAGCTTGACCACCAATACTGTAGCCAGAATCGTGGCAACCACTTTTTAAAAAAGGGGATCCGGGTGTCGCTGGTTAGGCCAGCATTTATGGCCCATCCCTAGTTGTCCATCAGAAGGTGGTGATGTGTTGCCTTCTTGTACCAATGCAGTCCTCGAGGAGTAGGTACACCCACTGTGCTGTTAGGCAGGGAGTTCCAGGATTTTGACCCAGCGACAATGAAGGAACGGCAATATATTTCCAAGTCAGGGTGGTGAGTGACTTAGAGGGAAAACCTTCAGGTGCTGGGGTTCCCAGGTATCTGCTGCTCTTGTCCTTCTGGATGATAGTGGCTATTGGAAGGTTTGTCTGAGGAACCTTAGCGAGTTACTGCAGTGCATCTTGTAGATGGTACACACGACTGCCACGGTTCGTCAGTGTTGGAGGACTTGAATGTTTGTGGGAGGAGGAGCAATCAAGCGGGCTGCTTTGTCCTGGATGATGTTGAGCTTCTCGAGTGTTGTTAGAGCTGCACTCATCCAGCAAGTGGAGAGTATTCCATTACACTTGTGCCTTGTAGATGGCGGACGGGTTTTTGTGGTGGTTGTGGGGGGGGGGGGTGTCAGGAGGTGAGTTACTCGCCGAGGATTCCTAGTCTTGACCTACCCTGGTAGCCACAATATTAATATGGCTAGTCCAGTTCATTTTCTGATCAATGGTAACCCCCAAGATGTTGATTGTGGAGGAGTCAGCGATGGCAATGCCATCGCTTGGATAGACCGTTGTGACATACACACACACTTGATTAGGTCTTTATCCTTTTTCAACAGTAGTGAAATGGAGACCTGCGAGAGTGCAGCAGGCAGAGACCTCTGGGACAGAGTCGTTAAAATATATTTACCAGCAATGGTGCCAACTGATCTTTGAATGTCTTGTAGAATTCCACTGGAAATCCATCAGACCCATGCGTTTTACCTGTTTGCATCCGCCCAATGCCAGTCAAAGTCTTCTCAGGGCGTAATGGGGCCTCCGGCAACTCCAACCTATCTAAAAATATTGACAAGTCCTCCAAATCCCCCCCCCCCCCAAAGACTCTGACCGTCCAACATTCTTGTAAAAAGCCTCAAATGCCACGGCAACTTTACCTGGGGCAGAAAGCACACTACCAGTCGAATCCCTAACCTGAATAATCTCCTGGAAGTTGGCCTGTCGCCACAGCTGATAGCGAACAGACACACGTCTTCTCCCTATATTCATAAAAGACCCCCCTCAAATGCAGCAACTGTCCATAACCTTTCCCGTAGATAACAGATCAAACTGTGTCTGCAGCTTTTCCTGCTCACCAAGGTCGGGTAGCACAAGTGCCTGCAGTCCATCTCAAAAATACCATCCACCAACCTCTCTCTCCGTATGCACGTTGTATGACGTCATCGCTCCTCTAATCACTGCCTTCAAGGCTTCCAAAAGCAGAGGGAGAGAGAGAGAGAACTATTCCTATTGAATTCTATATACTCACCAATGCTTTGGACATGCACCCACAAGGCCCCAAATCCGCAATAACCCTACGTCTATACTCCATGGTAGGCGCTGAGCAGGGCCCAACTCCAAATCTACCAGACGTGTGTGGCGCACCACTCTAAAGCTCACTCCACTCTTGTGTAAAGCCAGCCGCTTTGCCCTTCTTAAAAGCCATCCGCTTGTTCACAAGCTCTGCACGGACATCCTGGTATATTCTAACCTGGCGTCCCTCCCATCTCATATCATGATTCTCCTTGGCCCACTTCAGGATCCGCTCCTTTTCCTGGAAGCAGTGGAATCAAGCCCCCCGCCCACCCCCGAGGCTTCTGCTGCAGTGTTCGATGGGCCCTATCCAACACTGGAGGGGACGCCATCTGCAAAAAGTATGCAGTTGGATTCGGGCCCTCCACAACCTCACTACCCTGAGGTTTTGTCTCATTGACCGATTCTCCAGGCCATCTACCTTCGCCCTCAGATTCATATTCTTCATTGCCCCCACGGAGATCACGTCGCTGTGCCTCAAAGCCGTTTAACCCCCTTCAACCCCTCTCCATGGTCCTTCACAGCTTTGGACATGCGCCCACTGGGTCCTCTCCAACTTTTCGTGGATAGGACCCAGCGCCTCCTCAATCCACTTGGAGAATATTGAATATCCCTCTCCATTGCCTCCAAAAATGCTTTTCACACTCAGTAGCCAGTATTAGCATACCTACTGTGATTGAGGCGGCCCCAGGTGTGAATTTCCACCCACAAACTTAGCTGTGGTCTTTTTTGACATAGTTCCACATTAGGCCCACTCTACTATCTTATAGGAAGGGTTTGTCCACCAAAAAACTCTGGGAACCAGGCACTAAGGGCCAAAAAACAATGCCCTGGTGGGAGCTACTTAGTGCATGACCTCCTCCATGTGCCCAGCCCATACAACATCAGTGGACAGGGCACTTGATCTGCTCTCTGCCTCCGCTCCAGGCAGGAAAACTCCATTGATATTAAAAAACGACTGCTAAGTTACAGCCAGTAGATGGCAGGGGTGGGGGTATCGGGGGATGGGGTTAGGGGAGGGGGGGGTTGTTCTGCTGACGGGAGAGGGACTTGAAATAGGCACTGGAAAGGAGGTAGAGGGTAGAGGCAGCCAAAGGGCGGGCCAGGAATGGCGCGACGCACGGGTCAGGGGCCGGCCCGAGAAAGGCTATGGCTGGCCGGCGGGGTTGGGGGGGGGTTGTGCCCCCCGACCAGGCTGATCACCTGGAACGTCAAGGGACTGAATGGGCCGGTTAAGAGGGCGCGGGTGTTCGCGCACTTGCGGGCCCTGAGGGCGGACGTAATTATGTTGCAGGAGACACATCTGAAAGTGTCAGACCAGACCAGGCTAAGGAAGGGCTGGATTAGCCAGGTCTTCCACTCGGACTTGGACTCGAAGTCCAGAGGGGTGGCAATCATGATCAACAAGCGCGTGCAATTTGAGGCAGAGGGCATATCCGCAGACAGGGGGGGGCAGATACCAGATGGTACGGGGCAGACTGGAGGGGAGAAGAGTGGTGCTGGTGAATATATATGCCCCGAACTGGGATGACGTGAACTTCATTAAAAGAGTGCTGGGGAAGATCCCTGACTTGGATTCTCGCAGGCTAATAATGGGAGGGGACTTTAACATGGTCCTTGACCCGACTTTGGATCGGTCGTGTCCCAGAACGGGTAGACTCTCAGCAATGGCAAGGGAGCTGAAAGGGTTTATGGAGCAAATGGGGGCCCCTGGAGAGATGGACAGCCACAGGAAGGGGCTACTCGTTTTACTCGCACGTCCATAAAGTATATTCCAGGATAGATTTCTTTGTACTAAGCAGGGACTGTATGGGGGAGGTAAAGAACACGGAATACTCAGCAATTACCATTTCAGACCATGCCCCGCATTGGGTGGACCTGCAGTCTGGGGGAGCGAGCTATCAACGCCCGCAATGGAGGCTAGATGTGGGACTGCTGTCGGAGGAGGGGATCTGCGAGAGGCTTCGGAAATGTATAAAAAATTACCTGCAGGTGAATGACACTGGGGAGGTCTCAGCGGCGACCGTGTGGGAGGCGCTAAAGGCAGTAGTGCGGGGGGAGCTGATTTCAATTGGGGCCCACAGAGCCAAGGCAGACCGGGCAGAGATGGATAGATTGGTCAGGGAAATGGGTCGGATAGATGAAGAGCACGCGGAGTCCCCGGGGGAGGTTTTACTCAGGGAGAGGCAGAGACTACAGGCGGAACTGGGGGCACTATCCACGAGCAGGGCCGTGGAACAGCTTAGGAAGGCGAGGGGAGTGGTGTACGAGCATGGGGAAAAGGCTAGCAGACTGTTAGCGCAGCAACTCAGGAGGAGGGAGGCCGCCAGGGAAATAGGTAGAGTGAGGGACAAGGGAGGCAAAGTGGAGGATCCGGCAGAATTGAATAGGGTATTCCGGGACTTCTATTGTAAGCTGTATACTTCGGAGCCGCCGGAAGAACTGGAGGGGATGAAAAGGTTTCTGGACGGGTTAACATTCCCAACAGTTGGGGGGGGAGCGAGTGGAAGAGCTGGGGCCCCCGATTAGAGTAGAGGAGGTATTGGGGGGCCTAAAGGCCATGCAGTCGGGGAAGTCCCCGGGGCCGGATGGATACCCAGTAGAGTTTTATAGGAAGTTCTCTGAGCTGGTGGGTCCGGTCTTGGCGAGGGTTTTCAATGAGGCAAGGGACAGAGGGACCCTGCCGCCGACAATGTCACAAGCCACCATATCTCTGATATTGAAGCAGGGTAAAGACCCGGAGGTGTGCGGGTCCTACAGGCCAATCTCCCTGATTAATGTAGACGCCAAGCTCCTGGCAAAGGTACTGGTGGGTAGAATGGAGGACTGTGTACCGGAGGTGATTGGGGAGGATCAAACGGGATTCGTGAAAGGTAGGCAGCTGGCGGCCAATCTGAGGAGATTGCTCAATGTGATAATGATGCCCCCGGCGGGTAGAGAGGTGGAGGTAGTGGTGGCAATGGACGCCGAGAAGGCCTTTGACCGGGTGGAGTGGGACTATCTATGGGAGGTGCTCGGACGGTTTGGGTTCGGGGAGGGATTGGTGGATTGGATCAAATCATTATATCAGGCCCCAAGGGCCAGCGTCAGGACCAACAGAGAAGTGTCGGAGTACTTTAGGTTGTACCGAAGGACCAGACCGGGCTGCCCGCTCTCCCCGCTGCTGTTTGCGCTGGCCATAGAACCGCTGGCGATTGCACTGAGAGCCACAGAGGGTTGGAAGGGGATGGTGAGGGGTGGGGTTGAACACAGGGTTTCTCTTTATGCAGACGACCTGCTCCTGTACGTGTCGGACCCAGTGGCCGGGATGGGAACTATACTGGGAATGCTGAGGAAGTTCGGCCAGTTCTCAGGATACAAATTAAATACGGTCAAGAGTGAAATGTTTGTGGTCCAGGCAAGGGGCCAGGAGAACAGATTGAGGGGGCTACCGTTTAGGCTAGTTGAGGAAAATTTCTGGTATTTGGGAATCCAGGTGGCACGAGACTGGGGCAGGCTGCATAAGTTAAATTTGGCCAGGGTGGGTGCAGACTGTAAAGATGACAATCCTCCCTCGATTTTTGTTTATTTTCAGTGCCTCCCGATCTTTATCCCACAGTCCTTCTTCAAAAGAGTTAACGGGCTGATCATGAGCTTTGTTTGGGCGGGAAAGTCTCCGCGGGTGAAGAAGGCGATGTTGGAGAGGAACCCCAGCGAGGGAGGGCTGGCTTTGCCGAGTCTGGTCAATTATTACTGGCCGGCCAACATCGCTATGATAAGGAAGTGGATGGTGGGTACGGGGTCTATTTGGGAGCGGGTGGAGGCGGCTTCGTGCAGGGGCTCCAGTTTGGAAGCCCTGGTCACGGCTCCTCTACCGCTGCCGCCGGCCAAGTACACCACCAGCCTGGTAGTGGTGGCGACCCTGCGGATATGGGGCCAGTGGAGGAGGCATGTGGGGGAGATGGGGGCGTCTGTCTAGGCGCCAATCTGCGACAACCATCGGTTTGCCCCCGGCAGTATGGATGGGGGGTTCAGAGTATGGCGGCGAGCAGGGGCGGGAAGGGTGGGTGATATGTTCCTGGAAGGGAGCTTCGCGAGTTTGAGGAGCTTGGAGGAGAAATTTGGGTTGGTATGGGGAAATGATTTTAGATACCTACAGTTGTGGGACTTTGTTCGTTGACAGGTCCCATCTTTCCCGCGCCTCCCGCCAATGGGGATCCTCGACAGAATAGTCTCTAGGAGGGAAGAAGGGGAGGGCAGAGTCTCGGGTATATATAAGGTGCTCATGAGGGAGGAAGGGTCCCAGACAGAGGAACTGAAACTTAAATGGGAGGAGGAGCTAGGCGGGGAAATGGAGGATGGGCTGTGGGCAGAGGCCCTGAGTAGGGTAAATTCGACCACGACATGTGCTAGGCTCGGGCTGATCCAATTTAAGGTCGTTCACCGGGCCCATATGACGGTGGCTCGGATAAGCAAATTTTTCGGGATAGAGGACAAATGCGCTAGGTGCGCTGGAGGACCAGCGAACCATGTTCACATGGTTTGGGCATGCCCCGAGCTGAGGGGGTACTGGGAGGGATTTGCGGGGGTCATGTCCCAGGTGCTAAAAACAAAGGTGGTGATGAGTCCAGGGGTGGCAATTTTTGGGGTTTCGGAAGACCCGGGTGTCCAGGGGGAGAAAGAGGCCGATGTGTTGGCCTTTGCTTCCCTGATAGCCCGGCGATGAATATTATTGGCGTGGAGGGACTCAAAGCCCCCGAAGACTGAGTGGTGGCTTGCGGACATGTCGAGTTTCCTGGGGATGGAAAAAATTAAGTTCGCCTTGAGGGGATCTGTGCAGGGGTTCACCCGGAGGTGGCAACCATTTATTGACTTCTTTGCGGGAGAGTGAGCGTCAGCAGGGGGGTGTGGGGGGGGGGTAGAGTAGAGTGGGAGGGAAAATATGGCGGGTAGTACCGGTGGGAGGGGAGCGGGCTTGTACAATATGTTACGATGGAAGTATTGAAAGTACGTGGATGTTTGCACATTTTTGCCCTTTCTGATGATGTCTGTAACTGTTTATAAAGCCAAAAACGACCTCAATAAAATTGTTTATTAAAAAAAAAACAAAAAAACGTCTGCTCCTGGGTCAGCTCGCTGACATCAGGAGGCGGCATTCTGCCCCTCTCGGCTTCGGGCCTGCGCACTGTTGAGGGGGCACACATGCGTGAGATGGCCGGCATTCTGAAAGCGGGTCGGGTCCGCTGGGCACTACGTCCTGCGATCAGGAACACCACTAGATGCTGGTTTAGCACAGGGCTAAATCGTTGGCTTTGAAAGTAGACCAACAGCACGGTTCAATTCCCGTACCAGCCTCCCCGAACAGGCGCCGGAATGCGGCGACTAGGGGCTTTTCACAGTAACTTGAAGCCTACTTGTGACAATAAGCGATTTTCATTTTTCACTACTCATGGCCCCACGACGTACCCGACCGCGACCCACCCCCGCAGGTCGCTATCCTGGGTTTTAAAATGACTAATGTACATGACTAAGTAGATATGTCTTTTAATAGCCCCTAATTCATGCTGTTTAATATACCTCAATGGTTCATCATTACAGTCCTCAGGTTTTGGGTGGGGATTGTTGGGAAACTGTTGGGTAGCTGGATTCAGCAGGGCAAAGAGTAAATATCCACAGAAACATTGCCCATTTCAAAGACCCTGGCGTTGCAGTTTCCTGCAAGAAAATGGCCTGAACAAGAAGACACTTCCTAAAGTACTGTTTAAAAACCCCCCAAATCCACTAGACTGGCATACTTGATTATTGTAACCAGTGACTCTGCCTTTGACAGGCAAATTAAACTGAAGTCCGAGCATATTGGTGAATAAATCTTGCGTTCCCTCTTTACTTCTCCCAACAAAGAAATCCAATGTTACAATAATTCTGGAAAGCATCTCTGATGCAAGAAGTAAGCACATTAATTTTTAAAATTTGATTATCAAAAGAGGTGTATTTTGCCTCTAGAGCTTTCAGCATCAAGCTGCTGTGCATGCAATAGTTTCTGGAAGCTGTAACTCAAATCAAGAAGTCAAAATGGTGATGGTGTAGTTTTTTGTCCTTCCATTGAGTCAACAAGCACAGAAACAGGCCATTCAACACAACTGGTCTATGTGGGTGTTCATACCTTATATGAGCTTCCTCTTCATCTAAGCCTATCACAGCATATCACTTATTCCTTTCCAACCCTCCTCATGTGCTTAGCGACCTTCCCCTCAAATTCATTTTTGCTACTCAGCTGAACTGCTCCATGTGGTAGCATGTGCCATATTCCCATTACTCATTTTCCATGAGATGTCAAACCAAGGTCCTATCTGCCTGGTTGGATGGACACAAAAGACCCGTGGCACTATTTCAAAGAACAGGGAAGCTAGCCCCAGTATCCTGGCCAATACTTATCCCTCAATTGTTCCCCTACTCCACGTTCCCCAATAAACTCTGACTTTAATAATATTATTCTTAATTAGTGTTCCAAGTAGGCTTTATTAACACTGCAACGAAGTTATTGAACAAATCCCCTAGTCGCCACACTCCAGTGCCTGTTTGGGTACACTTGAGGGAAAATTCAGAATGTCCTATTCACATAGCAAGCACGTCTTTGGGGACTTGTGGGAGGAAACCGGAACACCCGGAGGAAACGGACGCAGACACGGGGAGAACATGCAGACTCCGCACAGAGTGACCCAAGCCAGGAATCAAACCCAGATCCCTGGCGTTGTGAAGCAACAGTGCTAACCACTGTGCTGTAATTTACATTACCGGATCCAGAAGGGATTCCTCTATTATTGGGCTTCATATGTACAGAGCAGGAAAGGGGCCCAGAAAACACAAAAAACGCACTTCTCCTTTCCCTACCTCTTACTTGCAGTTTATTTATGACGGGGAGTAGTTGAAACCCCCGAAGAATATTAATCAACGTTTCTCATTTTGTTTTCGGAGAAGTTAGTTACTTCTGAAATCCCCAACACATCAATGTACAGAATCTATTATCTGTAAAACTGTAGTTACAAATCATAAACATTTTCTCATTTCATTTAGGAATTGCTGGGACTTCAAAGTGCGTGGCTTGCTGAGATATCTGATGGTGTGAAAGGCACTTTATAAATGCAAGTCTTTTTTCTTTATCCACCAGAGGAAGAAGTTTCTATTTCTACCCTATCCAATAACTATTATTTTAAGCACCTTCATTAATTCGCTCCTAAACACTAACCTGAAGGGAATACAAACCAAGTTAAAGTAATCTGCCCATTAAGCCCTAGTATCATTCTGGTCAATCTGCACTGCATCTCTTCCATTGCCAATATATCTTCTTTGAGATGTGGTACCCAGAACTGAATGCAGTACTTCAGAAGAGGTCTGGCAACTGAAAAATATTTTTCCTCTCCACCCCTCATTTCCAACTTCCTTGAAATAAAGACCAACATTCCGCCAGCCTTTTTGATTTTTTTTAAAAATCGGTTTACCATATTTAGAGATTTGTGGACATGGACTGTTCAACCTCTTTCCTACTCCAATTCATGTTTCTCCTCATTAAGAAAATATTCTCATCTGCCTTTCTTGAATCCAAAGTGGATAACCCAATTGGGCATTGAACGCCATCTGGCAGTTTAGACTGACTATGTCGCTTTCTATTTCCCTGCTCCTTCGACACAAGTCAGTGCGTCTCCTTAGTTATACTACTTTCTATTCCTTCAGCCAAGTTATTGACGTATAATGGTGAACGGTGAAATAGTAAGTGGAACCCGTAACTTGGTCACTCTGTTCATAATATTCCTGTAAGACAGATAAGCTTAATAGTATCAAAGAGGTGGGTTTTAAGGAAGAGTGAGATCAAGGCAAAGCAGTTTTGGGAGGAAAATTAGGACCAAGGCAGCTGAAATCACAGCTACCAATGGAGAAATTAACATATGGAATGCTCAAGAGGCCAGATTAGAGGAGCACACATATTGAAGAGTTGTGCACCTGGAGGAGAAAAGATGATGCCATGAAGGTGATGAGAATTTTAATATCAAGATGTTGCTTGGACCTATGCAGATTAACAAGTACAGGAGTGGTGGGTCCTCCCGGGCCATTAAAGGTGGTCTGGGACAGAGAAGGGTAGTACCCTGGCACCCAGGCATTGCCACGGGTTTGGCCCAGGTGGGTGCCTTGCCCATTTGCATGGGTGGGGGGAAAAGAGCTCAGGGCAGCCAGTAAAAATGGTGCCCCAATTTGTGAGGAACCAGTCCTGCTGGTGAGCTCAGCTTGCCAGTGCAGGAAATCTATTTTAGTGTGGTCTCGGCGGGAGAAATGCCGAGGTTCAAAAATGCTTCAAAGTGCCAGTAAATGGCGGCATGAATCTCAACGCTGCAGCTGCCGAGTAACACCTCGCCAAACCTGCCCAAAAGCAGACTTCATTTTAAGTCAGCTGAATCGCACTCTATATCACCAAACAGCAGAACAGGCTTGAGGGGTTGTATGGAAAACTCCTGCTCCTTAGTTCTTGTCCTCACTCTATCGATGCCTGGATCACCGTTTCTCCCCACATTTTTAGTTGTTGGCACTGTATAAATTGCCATTAAGGTAATTTACATGTTTTTATTTATCACTCCTCCTTTAGTTTAATGGGTATTTTCTTATAACCTTTTCAGGTCAGTGTATGCTATCACTTTTTAAAATACTCTCGACAGTTGTTCTTATCCCTTTGTTTCTTATCTTCAGCCTTCCATTATATCCACCTGCACCCTTCACCCTCACTTCTAACTGCTTTGAAGTCCTTTCCACTAAAACGGTCTCTTGCCTGAAGTACAAGACTGCGATAATTAACTTTCTGCGCTTATGAAACTGAAGTCTGAATATTACTGCTGACTGAACACCATCCTCGACATAATAAAACTTTGTCGGAAAATTATTAGGTTCATATAGCAAAGCATTCATGAAACAGTCCAAAGTCACGCTTTTTCCATTGCATTTTCAAACAGCATGATGATATAGATTTTATTTATAAACGCATGGTTTTCTCGTCCAAGCAAAGCTGTAGAACAATCCATGCATGCAGAACAAACTAGATCACCATATACAACTTACATTTCCTGATCCCTGCAATCTCATTTGAGTTAAGCCAGAAAATGAAAGGCAACGGTCAGCCACCACTACAGCTCCGCGTAAATTGAACATAAAAATACTATTAAATTACACAGTCTAAGTCATTTAAATGTGATTGATCAAAGTGTCTGCAGCCTGATTATAGACATTTGGTAGCGCCTAAATATCACAAGTGGATAGTTTTAATGACCATTACAAGAATGCTCCAGGAATAGCAATCAATGCTTCTCTGAGCATTATATAACACATGAGCGACGCTTCAGCTGTACAGTTTTACCCAAAACAGATATTTAACTTTTCCATTAGTGAAATGACAAGTTCAAAAAGTTTGAAGGAAATGAGCATCGACACGACCAAGTCAATGAGTCTTGGTTGTTGAGCACTTAACCCCTTAGTTTTTGCCATATTAAAATTCTACTTTTGTTTTTCTCGGTTTAGATAAAACTCCAGAATTAAAGGTCGTGGTCAGGAATTATTATTTAATTATACTAAGTAACTATCTTTGAGCCTTGTTTGTTCGAATTATTTTAACTGATGTTGGAAATCTGGGTTTCACGATTCAAGACTGGTTGGTCAAAATTAAACACTTAACTGATGGGGCTATAGGCAGATTGCAGTAAATACACAATACTAATAAATCTGTGTCGCAGAACATTACCATTCAGGTTTGATGTCTGTACAGGTGCGGATGTAATTTTTAGTGGTAAGTACAAATTCATTGTAGAGCACCCATTCGGGTTTGTGGTCCAGGACAGTCGAAGGATGAAGCTGCACAACCTGGTTATCTTTCACCGTCAAATAGTGGCCCGTGCGTTCCAAGTGAGCCACCTGAAACAAAAATATTGACAAGAAAATAGCCATTATTCATCACACAAAGCATTCGGGCATACATTTGGGGAGGGCAGGTAGGGGTGGAAAGCAAAGGAAAAAATTACTCTTCTTTTGAACATTCTTATTATTACGAGCCTCACCATCAATCGAAATGCCAATTAAACCTTCAGTCAAAGGGAAAAGTCTAGTATCCATGATATTTTCCTGTTATCCAGTCACGTAGATGTATATGTGTGGGCAGCACGGTAGCATAGTGGTTAGCACAATTGCTTCACAGCTCCAGGGTCCCAGGTTCGATTCCCGGCTTGGGTCACTGTCTGTGCGGAGTCTGCACGTTCTCCCCGTGTGTGCGTGGGTTTCCTCCGGGTGCTCCGGTTTCCTCCCACAGTCCAAAGATGTGCAGGTTAGGTGGACTGGCCATGCTAAATTGCCCTTAGTGTCCAAAATTGCCCTTAGTGTCGGGTGGGGTTACTGGGATAGGGTGGAGGTGTGGGCTTGGGTAGGGTGGTCTTTCCAAGAGCCGGTGCAGACTCGATGGGCTGAATGGCCTCCTTCTGCACTGTAAATTCTTTGAAATTCTATGATCTAAGTTTCCCCAGGTTTACGAAGAAGAGTACACCTCCTTCAGAATATTTATAATTGAATTACGCAGGGCAGCACGGTGGCCTAGTGGTTAGCACAACCGCCTCACGGCACTGAGGTCCCAGGTTCGATCCCGGCTCTGGGTCACTGTCCATGTGGAGTTTGCACATTCTCCCCGTGTCTGCGTGGGTTTCACCCCCACAACCCAAAGATGTGCAGAGTAGGTGGATTGGCCACTCTAAATTACCCCTTAATTAGAAAAAATAATTGGCTAATCTAAATTTATAAAAAAATATTTTTAAAAAAAATAATTGAATTACGCACCAACATTCTTTTAAAAGTATAGGGAGAATAAAATTTCTTGGGAGAGTCCTCTGGGAGAAGTAATATTCCTTCCAAAGTAGAGAATGAATATAACGGTAACTAAAACACCAGAATTGGCTGATGTGGTTGTAGAGGGTTGTTTTCCAAACTGGAGGCCTGTGACCAGCGGTATGCCTCAGGGATCAGTGGTGGGTTGTTATTTGTTATTGATATTAATGGTTTGGATGAGAATTTAGGAGGCATGGTTAGTAAGTTTGCAGGTGACACCAAGATTGGTGGCATAGTGGATAGTGAAGAAAGTTATCTATGATTGCAACGGGATCTTGATCAATTGGGCCAGTGGACTGACGAATGGCAATGGAATTTAATTTCGAAAAATATGAGGTGTTGCATTTTGGTGGATGGAATCGGGGCAGGAGCTACTCAGTTTATGGTAGGGAGTCGGGGAGAGTTATAGAACAAAGAGATCTAGGAGAACAGATTCATAGCTCCTTGCAAGTGGAGTCACTGGTGACAGTGTTGTGAAGGCGGCATTTGACATGCTTAGTTTCATTGGTCATAACATTCAATACAGGAGTTGGGACGTCTTGTTGAAGTTGTACAAGACATTAGCACGGCCACACTTGGAAAACGGTGTATAGTTCTGGTCACCCTATTATAGAAAGGATATTATTAATCTAGAAAGAGTGCAGAAAAGATTTACTAGGATGCAACTGGAACTTGATGTTTGAGTTATAAGGAGAGATTGGATAGACTGGGACTTTTTTCCCTGGAGCGTAGGAGGCTTAGGGGTGATCTTATAGAGCTCTAAAAAATAATGAGGGACTTAGATAAGGTAGTTTATCTATAAGGTAGTCAACATCTTTTCCCCAAAGATAGGGAGTCTAAAACTAGAGGGAATAGGTTTACGGTGAGAGGAGAGAGGTACAATATAGAGTCCAGGGGCGGGATTCTCCGACCCCACGCAGGGTCGGAGAATTGGCGGGAAGCGGCGTCATTTCCGCTCCCGCAGGTTTCGTAATTCTCCCGCCGGAAAAAAACCGGCGTTGTGCAAATCCCGTCGGCGGCCTGTGAAAACAGCTGGCGCCGGCGGGATTTCATTTTATTTGCACTGACCTGAAATCTCCGGCCCGGATGGGCCGAAGTCCCGCCGACGTGGCCACGGGTCACGTCGGCGCAAATCAGAGTTGATTTAAAACGGCGTCAACCATTGATGATGGTTGACGCCGTTCAGTGTCGGGGGTGGGTTGAGGCATTGGGGGGGGGGGGGGGGGGGGGGGTGGGTTGCGGCCATCGGGGGGGTGGGTTGCAACATCGGGGGAGTGGGTTGCAGCATCGGGGGAGTGGGTTGCGGCCATCGGGGGAGTGGGTTGCGGCCATCGGGGGAGTGGGTAGCGGCCATCGGGGGAGTGGGTTGCGGCCATCGGGGGGGGGGGGGGGGGGGGGGGGAGTGGGTTGCGGCCATCGGGGGGGGTGGGTTGCAGCATCGGGGGAGTGGGTAGCGGCCATCGGGGGAGTGGGTAGCGGCCATCGGGGGAGTGGGTAGCGGCCATCGGGGAGTGGGTTGCAGCATCGGGGGAGTGGGTTGCGGCCATCGGGGGGGGTGGGTTGCAGCATCGGGGGAGTGGGTTGCGGCCATCGGGGGGGGTGGGTTGCGGCCATCGGGGGGGGGGGGTGGGTTGTGGCCATCGGGGGGGGGGGGGGGGTGGGTTGCGGCATCGGGGGGGTTTGGGGGCAGCGGCGGGCAGAGAGGGGGGGGCGACGGTGCGTTGGCCCCGGGCATCCGTCGCCCCCCCCCCCTCTGTACGCCGCTGCCCCCAACCCCAACCCCCTCCCTTCACCACTCCTACCCCCTTCACCACCCCTATCCCCCTCCAACGCCGCACCCCCCTCCAACGCCGCACCCCCACACCCCCACTAACGCCGCACCCCCCCCCCACTAACAGAGGAAGGAAGGGGGGGGGGGAGGAGGAGAGAGGGAGGGGGGGGAGGAGGAGAGAGGGAGGGGGGGAGGAGGAGAGAGGGAGGGGGGGGAGGAGGAGAGAGGGAGGGGGGGGGAGGGGGGGGGGAGAGGGGGGGGGAGAGGGGGGGGAAGGGGGGGGGGGAGAGGGGGGGGAGAGGGGGGGGGAAGGGGGGGGGGAGAGGGGGGGGGGAGAGGGGGGGAGAGGGAGGGGGGGGGAGAAGGGGGGGGAGAGGGAGGGGGGGGGCGAGGGGGGGGGGGGGAGAGGGAGGGGGGGGGAGAAGGGGGGGGAGAGGGAGGGGGGGGAGAGGGGGGGGGAGAGGGGGGGGGGAGAGAGGGGGGGGGAGAGGGGGGGGGGAGAGAGGGGGGGGGCAGAGGGGGGGGGAGAGGGGGGGGAGAGGGGGGGGAGGGGGGGGGGAGGGGGGGAGGAGGAGAGGGGGGGGTGTGGGTACCGGCCTTCAGAGGGAGGGGACGGGGTGTGGGTACCGGCATTGAGGGGGGGGACCCGGCATTGAGGGGGGGGGGGGAGACCCGGCATTGAGGGGGGGGGGGGACCCGGCATTGAGGGGGGGGGGGTGGACCCGGCATTGAGGGGGGGGGGACCCGGCGTTGAGGGGGGGGAGACCCGGCGTTGGGGGGAGGGGGGGACCCGGCGTTGAGGGGGGGGGGGGACCCGGCGTTGGAGGGGGGTAGGGGTGGTGGGGAGGGGGGGAGGGGTGGTGGGGAGGGAGGTAGGGGTGGTGGGGAGGGAGGTAGGGGTGGTGGGGGGGGAGGTAGGGGTGGTGGGGAGGGAGGTAGGGTGGTGAGGGTGGGTTGAGGTAGGGGTGGTGAGGGGGGGGGGTTGAGGTAGGGGTGGTGAGGGGGGGGTTGAGGTAGGGGTGGTGAGGGGGGGGGTTGAGGTAGGGGTGGTGAGGGGGGGGTTGGGGTAGGGGGCAGCAGCGTACAGAGGGGGGGGGGCGACGGTGCGTTGGCCCCGGGCATCCGTCGCCCCCCCCTCTCTGCCCGCCGCTGCCCCCAAACCCCCCCCCCCCCCCACATGCCCGGAACACACCCCCCCCCCCAAATGCCGGGAACACACCAACCCCCCCCCCCCCCAATGCCGGAACACATCCACCCCCCCCCCCCAAATGCCGGAACACCACCACCCCCCCCCCCAATGCCGGAACACACCACCGCCCCCCCCCCCACCCCACATGCCGGAAACACCACCCCCCCGCCCCCACCCCCCCCCACACCCCCCCCCCCCCCCCGCCCCCCACCCCCCCCACCCACCCCCCCCAATGCCGGAACCACACCCCCCCCCCCCAATGCCGGAACCAACACCACCCCCCCACCCCCCCCCCCCCAATGCCGGAACCACACCACCTCCCCCCACCCCCCCCAAAATGCCGGAACCACACCACCACCCCCAAATGGCCGGAACAAACACCACCCCCCAAATGCCGGAACACACCACCACCACCCCCCAAAAGCCGGGTTTTTTCCTGTCTCTCTCCTCCTTTTTCCTCCAAAAGACGCGGGTCTCACCACTTCCGCAGCTGGTGAAACTGACGCGTATCGCGTCAGTCAGCTGCTAGCCCCTCCGGGAACGGAGAATAGCGGCCTTAAAGAAGGCCCCGACGCCGGAGTCATTAACACCGATTTTTCTCGCAGGCAACCCGCGTTACGAAGGGCTACGGAGAATCCCGCCCCAGAGGTGCAATCATTTCACACAGAGGGTGGTGAGTGCCTGGAACAAGCTGCCAGAGGGAGAAGTAGAGGTGGGTACAATTTTGTCTTTTAAAAGCATTTAGACTGTTATATGGGTAAGATGAGTATACAGGGATATGGGCCAAATGCAGACACTTGGGACTAGCTTAGTGGTGAAAACTGGGCGGCAGACAAGTTGGGCCGAAGGGCCTGTTTCCATGCTGTATACGTCTATGACCAGATAATAAATGTGTTTAGTGCTTGAAATGAAAGCAACCTATATGAGGATTTGTCACCAGATTTGTTGCAGTTATGTGTTACCATGCACTTCTAATAAGGGCAGCACGGTAGCATTGTGGATAGCACAATTGCTTCACAGCTCCAGGATCCCAGGTTCGATTCCGGCTTGGGTCACTGTCTGTGTGGACTCTGCACATCCTCCCCGTGTGTGTGGGTTTCCTCCGGGTGCTCCGGTTTCCTCCCACAGTCCAAAGATGTGCAGGTTAGGTGGATTGGCCATGATAAATTGCCCTTAGTGTCCAAAATTGCCCTTAGTGTTGGGTGGGGTTATTGGGTTATGGGGATAGGGTGGAGGTGTTGACCTTGGGTAGGGTGCTCTTTCCAAGAGCCGGTGCAGACTCAATGGCCCAAATGGCCTCCTTCTGCATTGTAAATTCTATGATAATCTATAAGGGAAATACCTAATGAAATATTAAGAAAATAAATCAATAACATAAATAAATAACAGAAAGCCACGCTTTTTATTTGGTATTTTTCGTTGCAGCATTGAAGTTTCCAGTGTGAGGATCGTCCAACAACAGGTACAGCAGGCAGTAAAGGCGGCAAATGATATGTTGGCCTTCACAGTGAGGGGACTTCAGTATAGGACTAGGGATGTTTTACTGCAATTGTATATGGCATTGTTGAGGCCACAACTGGAGTAGTGTGTGCAGTTTTGGTGTCCTTATCTCAGGAAGGATGCTCTTGCTATGGAGGGAGTGCAGCGAAGGTTTACCAGGCTGATTCCTGGGATGGCGGGACTGCCTTATGAGGAGAGACTAAGTCGGTTAGTATATATATTGTAGTTTAGAAGAGCGAGGGGGGATTTCATAGAAACGTCTAAAATTCTAACAGGATTAGACAGGGTAGATTCAGGAAGAATGTTCCCGATGGTGGGAGAGTCCAGAACTAGGAGCCATAGTTTGAGGATATGGGGTAACCTTTCAGGGCTAAGGTGAGGAGAATTTTCACTACCACAGCAAATAGTTGAGGCCCAAAACATTGTATGATTTCAAAATGGAATTAGATATAGTTCTTGAGGCTAAAGGAATCAAGGAATATGGGTTCCTCCTGCTTCTATTTTTTGTTTCTATGTATGTTTACTAAATAGTAGATATCTTTACTATTGCCTTAACCTGGTCATGTCGAACTTTATGAAGTTTAAATCTCACTCCATCATTTTTTTCTTTAATTTAGACTACCCAATTCATTTTTTCCAATTAAGGGGCAATTTAGCATGGCCAATCCACCTACTCTGCACATCTTTGGGTTGTGGGAGTGAAACCCACGTAAAAACGGGGAGAATGTGCAAACTCCACACGGACAGTGACCCAGAGCTGGGATCGAACCTGGGACTTTGGCGCCGTGAGGGTGCAGGGCTAACCCACTGCACCACCGTGCTGCCCATCATATAACTAACTGTAGGTCTCTTAGAAAATTTTACTATACTAGAAATATATTATAATTTACTGAAGTATGCAGCTGTCACAAATTATAATATATTTCTAGTATTGTAAAATTTTCTAAGAGACCTACAGTTACTTATATGATGGAGTGAGATTCCTGGGCAGCACGGTGGTGCATCAGAAAAACAGCACTTCTCTGCCAAGAGTTCCATATACACCGCATTGCATTTCTGGCACTGCAATGAACTTATTATTTCACTGTCAAGCCCCAGCGTCCTATTAAATTATCAATATCTACCAACCCTCTGAAGAGCATGAGTCATACTGTATATAATAACCCACATCTATTTCCAGGCTTTTCGATTCTGATGGTAGGTTTTTAAACTTGATGCCATCCGCTCCTCAATTTGCTCCCATCACTCATTCTATCATATGTCTTTCATTTGTATTTCAGCACACACACAGCACTGAGATCTGCGCTTAAAATGACTGATAAATAAACGGCCCCTTTAACAATACAATCGCCCTGTGAAAACTTGACAGCTTCCATTTTTGCTGAAGGTCAAAAAACCTGTCTTTTATTTGATTATATTTGAGGTAAAGCAATTTTTTTTATTTTCAGAGACAGTAACAACCTGTTTGATTACATCAGTCCTGTTATAATCTGCAGGCTCACTCAACAAGTCCTTAGTTACAATACAGATGGCTACTGTACGGTTACAGAAATTTATGATCAGTTAACTGATAACCCTTTCACCACCAACCCCCAACTCCCTCCCTCCCCCAATGCTGGTTGCTTTTCAGAATGGCATTAAAAGTAATCGATGCAAACTTGGAGAATACAAAAGCTATTATACGTGCTGTGGTTATGATGTTGACAAGCAAGACTACTACCATTGACAGCTGCACAAAATCTATTCTTGTCAGTACCAAGGGCAAGTTTTTTAAAAAATTTTCAAATCAGAATTAATGACCCAGTGAGGAAGAGAAAAACTACAACCATTGCGAGAAACAATTCTTCAAAACCTGAAAACCAAGAAAGGGACAAACTCCAATGCTGTTTCTTGCAATATGCTCATAACAATATTCAATGAGAAGGATCACACTTTCGCCAACTGGACACTGACATTGGACCCTTCATTTCTCAAAATATTCCTGTCACCACCAACAAATCTACACAATGTGCAACATATACCTCAAAATATTCCCCAGGTACTTTAACTCATTCTATCCATATACAGTATATTAAATTTGGTTTATGGGACACAAATGCCATTATCTCTTCTACCTATAATGCCCATTACCCCTCTAGATGACACTGTTATAGGATTGCAAACACCAGAGAATTTATTCCTATACACACACAAACAGTGACTATGTAAATTTGCAGGGGGAGGGACACAGGAGATACAACAGAACTCTTTTCACGATGCAATTTGCAAAATACACAGCTATCTTGCCTCAAGTCCTTGTGAGTGCACTGCATAATTTATATCAATGGTTCCCTTAATTTCTTTGGATGTTAAAATATCACCGATACCAAAAGAACCAGCCAGCCTTTAATCTGACTAAAACGTCCAAAGTGACAATAAGCAAAATTATAATTTTTAAATTTAAATGTTAAGTAACCTGTGGCTTTGTGAAGCAATAACATAGATTTGAGTAGAAAACTAGCCACAACACTTTATGCACTAATCGGCATATTTAAGATTGCCATTGTACAGTAATAAGATGAGATACCCTAGTAAAAAAGTGACGTTTAAAAGAAAAATCAATCCACAAATCCATGTTGTTTTGTTAGGAAATCTCGTCTCAATTAAGTGATCTGAAGTTTAATAGCAAAACTCCAAAATGGCAAAATGTTTCAAATAAAGGAAAAGGAGAAAAACAGCATGAATAAAACTTGGGATATACATTTCAAACTGCAGACAAACCTTATGAATTCTCACAGCTACATGAACAGATTGAATTTTACAGATCACCAAAAAGCCCCAATCCATTTTCTGATTGTGAAATACAAGCCCACTAATATTTTCCATTTATTTTAACGATTCAAGCATGGAGCTGCTAAATTAATTTGGAATTGATGATCAAGCAAGAAACATTGACTAATAAATTCTTTCTCCATTAGAAACAACAGGGAATGTTGCAGAAATTATTATAACATCGGTTTGATTTGTAAAAGTATAAATAACCCCATCTAATAGAGTTGGAGGTACAGATCAGTCATCATATAATTGAATGGCAGAAGAGGGATTGCATGACCTATGTCTGATTCTGTTATTGTCTGATATCTAGATTGAAGATTAAGTCCTCTTCTGAATGCTCATGTGTTTTTGTGCTTATTCGTTTTCCAAAGGTAACAATTCTTGCTAACGTAATGCTCCAAAGACAACAGCCACCCGCCAATAGAGCGAGCTCAGGCAGCCCACCACAGCTGGTGTTGAAATTGTCACATTGCATTTTGCACTCCCTTGTTTGAACTATTGGCAAGTCTTGAGCACTCCACACTCTGATCTCTTCTTTACATTCAACTTCTATGACAATTTTTTCTTTGATTTTAAATTTCATTTCATTATAATCTTTTGTTTCTGTCTAATCCTAGATTCGCACTCAACTTTCAGCCCATAAGACCCCAACTTCTCATTCTTGCGTTTTCAGTCACCCTCCTTTTTCTTCTTTATTCAAAATTTATGAAGTGCTTTCTTCAATAAAGTCTGTTCCCATTAACAATTTGCTTCTACCACACTGCAGACACACATAATTGCCACATGTAGTACAATGCTTGATTTTTCAACCAGCAGAAAGCATCTCCAAATGTTGAATTATTGAACATTTCATAAACATGAGTTAACAGCTTTTACTATACCTGCATAAAATAGCCAGAGACCAGCGCCTTTCTAATGTTTATGTAATAGTCTCGACTTGTGAATTCTGTACTTCTCCGGGGCAAGTTGAATCGGTCCATGATTCGTGACAGCTGTTGACGTACATTGTCAGCAGACATCAGGATCTGTAGTTAATAAAGTTGTCATAGCACCACTGAACCCGACTCATGGTCTAAAATAAAAACAGTGCATCACGATTAATAAAAAATATTGCAATTAAATATAGCTTATAAAGCATTTTAAAAGCACTGCAGCTAAAATAGCTCTTTTCATTGAAGTCCCCCATCAAGGTCGTAAATGTGCCGGTACGCAACCCAATCAGAATCCTGATGGCAATTCATTCTGTTTGTGAGAGAGTGCCAACTGCAGGCCAAGTGCTTTGCCACAGGCACAAGAGAAGAGCCACAGGGATCTCACTTTAGGTATCTTCAAGCTTTAAAAAAAAAATCTCAGCTTTCACAAATTAATCATTACGCAAATCACCCATCGTTTTGCCAGAAGTGGAGGAAATAATCTGACAAATCATTTAGTTTGAGGTACTGATATCTACCTATGAAGAAAACTTGGAAGCTAAAATGAAGTCATATAATGGTACTCTGAATTCAACCACAGTCAAAACTTCCATTTTCCTGGGTTATTTATTTGCTGAATTTGAACTACTGGAAAATATCATTTTTCTTAGTAGAAAAAACTACACTATTTCTAAGACTCGTTCACTAAAATATTCTAGTTAATGACTGAGCATTATTGCTGACCCTATTGTGTGATTATGATAAGACTTCCCAATTTGGACTTGGGTCGTTTCTACACTGCACAATTGGAATAAAAACACCCAGTCCAAATTTATTTATTATTTTATTTATTGGCAGGAGCAGCCTTGCTCACAAGTTAATGATTACACGCTCTAATCTAAAGCAGCACTATGGGGATTGTAACGAATGCTAAATCACAAATTTAATCCTTTCAAGGGAAAGGATCACAAACCCAAAGCAACCAGATTTTTGGAAATCAATACAAGATGCCCAAACATAGTAGGAAAATTGTAAAAGGAAAACTTAGAATTACAAAAAAAGAGGCAAAATTTATTTCACCACACCGCCCGTCTTCTCTTGAAGACGCCAGTTCACACTACCATACTGTTTTACATGTTTCTGGCATCAGTCACGTCCTCATGCAAAAACACACACCTCAGCAAGGTCGGTGCCTTTGCCCACTGTCCTCTTTTACATGCCAATATACATTCTAGCAGGTGTCCAGTGAAGATACCTGACATAGCCTGTGTACATTGTAGGGATCCACGTCACCCCAAATGAGGTCATTTAACTCAGCAGAGACCTTCCTGACTTGTACAGTGGAGTATCAACTAAGGCAGATGATTTATCGGCAACGCCATCACAGAAGCCAAAAGAATCAAAAGATTTATCCCACTCCTTGTGGTAAATCTTGTTGCCAGGTTATCGCCCATCTCCAATTACCAGAGAAGATAGTCATGGGTTGCACATGGAGAGTGTCAAGTCCACCAAGACTCCGACATCTGTCCCAGCTTCACCCCAAACCACTTCAACGCCACTCAGGGAGTCTGTGTTGCTTGCTTTGTTCTTCCTCGGCACATATTTTACATTTGTGTGCAGCATTAACTTGAGAAAATCTAAAATGTTCCCAGTGAGGAACCCATGAGGACTGACAATGCAACTTCCACAACACTTTGCGTTAAAAAAGAACTGATAATCCCTAAACAATTCAAACTCTAATGGTCCATAAAGTACAAGCAAACACAGCATAATGCTGTTAAGAACTGGAGTCTAATTAACAGATGGCATGCTGAATGCCCCAGAATATGCAGGAAGTCATGAGAAATCAACTTGATAGAGTGCCACTCTACAATACTTTTTCACTTTGTTCTCAGCTTCATTTAAGCTATAGTATTTAAGCTATAAAGTAACAAGTAATTATTTGTTCCAATAGATAGTTTTCTTTGGGCTTTTTTTTAAGCTCCTGAACAAAAGCATTACTTTTTCTTATCGACTACTTCAATTGTCACTGTTGAAAAACAAAATGTTTCCATGAATCCATGAAATTCCCTAACGCAGAAGTTGTACCAATGGACAGTAATCAACATTGCGCATGCATGCCCAACAGACTGGGTGTTGTTGGATTCTTCAGCTTTCTAAGTTCATCTATTTTGTTCTGAACATTGCAGGAAATGTGGTGTAACACTTTCTTATGTGATGATCACCTGCAACGTTGAATTTTTCCACTGTTTTTAAATGCTTTAAATACCGTCAGGGAAGTGCTAGGTTTGAGTTTGATGCGTGTAAGTATTGCCTGGAACAATGCCAAACAGTATATTGTATGACAAGGCCCAAGACCAGAGAGCAGAACACAAATTTAAAATTTGTGCTTCATTCCTTTTACATTTACACTCCCATTTCTGCCTTGTTTGTTCTTTATATTACAACTTGGGGAGCAAATGATCGTATGAAGCAACTAGCTTGTGACCTAGAGCTGGGGCTCTTCTTTCTGTTTTACATATCTCTTGAAAATGACAGCCAGATTTTTGATGCCCAGCATCAACACCAACATAATACAGCAGCTAAAAAGCACAAAAACCATAGAGGGGGCTGGAAAAATCACGGTTTGAGAGTATCTGATGGGACCCACTTCTTTAGAGGCTGAAGAACTGGAGCTAAACTTTTGCTACGTTCAAGGTAACCATAAAGCATCAAAGCCAGCAATGGACTGGCAGAATGGTGTAGGTACCAGGTCCCCACACCTTCTTCACACCCCTCACCCTGCTGAGGAATATCTTTCCATCCAATATTTGAATGCATTGATAATTGGGTAATATGGATTTATGATTTTCTAGCTCTCATGCCCTTTTTAAGTGTTGCTCCGTGTACGAGTGCGCAACTGTGAATCCAGGCTTCTGCAGCACTCTGTGCAAATTTCTGCCAGTAACAGCAAATACAGCAAACAGTAAGCAGCACATAAGCCCAAGAAAAACCACTCCTCTTTCATCCATTATGAATGTCCTAGTTATAGCTTCAGACACTATTCCCTTTGCAAATTAGAATGCAGGATGTAAGCTATTCAGCTACTTGTTCTTTTCTGGCTGTTTAATGAGAATTCAAAGGTTATATACTGAAAGAAAACTGATAACATATCTGAAGTAAGAGTATAATTGGGAAACAAGACCCATCTCTTAATGTCCTAGAGTTACTTATCTGTCCTCCTCTGGAGTTTAAGGTGAAGCAGACACAATACAGAACATATTGATTTTTGAATTTATATTAAATTGTTTATAAGTAATTCCCTCCCTGTGCAGGATTCCTCTTTACAAATAATGAAAACAAATGTTGCAATTCAGTAAACATGCTTTGTAGGGTTTGACATTTTGATGCATAAATCATTGAAAATTCTTAAATGGTGGGAACATTGCATTAATGTCTTTTAGGCAAATGAACAGACAAGTCTGGATGTTGTAACACCATGTCCATTGTTACCTCCCAATTTCTTGCAGCGTAGTCCACTGAGTGCCTTTAATAGCATAAAATACACCAAGAAAAAGCCATAAAATAGGTTGACAATCTAGTCTGAGAGGTAGAGTCTATTAAGGTGGCAAGGAACTACAGTATTGACAGTAGTCCTGTAAAAAGAATAATTTAAGACAAAATGTCAATATAAATTTGGGCCAGCATTTAAGCTGTGGACTGCAGTGGATCGTCACATGAAGTCTACTTTAAATAGTACAGGGACAGCTGCACAGCAATTCCTTGGTGAACAATTCTCAGATGTGTATGCTGAAGCTCAATATTCAGGAGCTTGCTGTGCAAGTTGTGCAAGCCCACAAAACAAACCCATTTGAAGATCTGCCCCGGATAAATGGAAAGTAAAAAATGTAACTTACTTTGCTTGAATGCATGGTAAACGTTGAGCAGGGTCAGGTGATCTCCATCTATATGTGCGAACCGCATCTTGGCTTCGTCGGCTGCTTTCTTAGCTTCCGTTGGGCGAACAAAACACTGTGGGACTAAACAATGTTGGTATGGGCCCAACACAGACGCCCATATGGATGAGTCACTCATTCACAGACACAGGAACAAGGCCTAGCTAGGTCAGTTCAGAGAGCATTGGGCAGGGCATGATGGGACATGGTCACCAACTGCATCTTGGACTGTCTACTACCTTGGCTTGGTACCAAACATCAACACCTACTCACATCTGCAAGACAAGAGTGTTTCAGAAGCTACACAATTACCAGATTTTAGTGAAAAAGGCGGTGCATAGGGCAATACAGAACTATCATAATGTATTAACTGAATGCCTTCTGTAAGCATTTTCCTAACCTACTGAAGATATATGTAACTATAAAACGTTTAGTATTTGAAGTGTACAATAGATGACTCGAATCTCACCCTTGCAAACAGGTTAAAAACCCAGGAAGAACAAAAGGAAGCAAGGATGAAACTCTGCCCTGCCCAGCTGCTCTGAATCTGATTTAATCTATAGTACTGTACTGACACAGAGTCTGTCGCCTTGCTGAACATTACTTACAAAAATGGAATCAGCCCATTAATGGTTTTGTATAAGCATTCTACAGGATAGAATCAGCATTATTAATGAAATACAAAACCACGTTACCTAAATTAGTGACCGGTGTTTAGGTCACAACGAGCATTAGTGCCGCCCATCTCTGCCAATTGGATATGCCAAAATAATGTAAACTGTCAAACCACATTACTTTTTGTAGCTCAATTGCACAAATACTTTAAAATCTCACACAAGTCTTCAGTATCCCAGCCAATTATTAAATTCAAAATATTTTGTTTTTTCTGGATCCTAGGGAAGTAGGATTGCAAAATGATTTCTCTACATGGAAATTCTAAGACGGGGTGAAAATTAGTTTCTGGACTACAAAATATTAAACCCAACTATGCTGAGCAGTCTCAATATCATCAACATCTCTCCTTCATTAAGCTTTCTCCCATACTAAATAACTGCTTGAGCAGAAGTGATTTATGGGCAGAATAAATGTTAAAAATGGTTAAAAAAATACCTGAAATTAAGCATTAAACCTGAAAAATTGTAATCAGAATTGCTTGAGCTTGTACATTCTTCAGTTCAAATCTTTTCAAAACTTCACTACTTTCCATAGACCATTCAAATACAACATTATTACATTGTGCTTACTGGGCATCCATACAAAGCATTTTCTTGGAATAGATCAACTCTACCACAAAACCTGTTAAATAATTGTTTTGTCTAACTGCAAGTCATGTTTTTACAATTGCGTCCCCGCTTATTACCTGACAACATTGCAGTGATGGAGAGAATCTCATTTGAACAGTTGTGTTCACAGCTGGCAATAACCATCTTGGCCAACTGTGGATCTAATGGGAATTCTGCCATCATGGACCCAAGTTCAGTCAGGTCTCCATCGTCATTCAGTGCAGCGAGGTAATTCAAAAGCTCCAAGGCTCTCATCAGTGTCTCAGGAGCTGAAACACAATTATTAGAGACATAATCTTTGATGAGTCAAAACCACTCAGCTGATGTACTGTTTGGTATCCCTAATTTAGGTAAATATTTAGACATACACCTTTACAATGTGGTCTCATCTTTCTCCGGAATTCAATTTGGGCAACTTGACAAATTGGACCACATTGCCTTTTGCCAATCTGAACCCAAAACCATTCAAGCCAACACACATAATGCAATTTAACTGACATGAAGTGAATAATATCCTTTCAGCATCATTTGCTGCTGCCCCCAAAATTTTAAAACCTTAGGAAATGATCACACAGAAAAGGGAAAGAAAAACATGTGAAAAAAATGATATGGGATTTGATACTTCACTAGGAATATATTCTGCCAACAGGTAACAGAGCAATATTTACCATCAATCATTGGCAGTTTCCTATCCAGGCACTAGATTCACTTTGACAGAATGCAAACACATGCCTAGATTTTTGGAAATAATTTGCACGACATATTGAATATGCTATTATAACATCAGGGTTGGAAAATTTCACTGGCCACTTTCAAGTTTGATCAAACTGAAAGATAAACCAACAGCAAATTTCCGATAAACACCCCAGTTTTCTCCAACCTTCTTTTCTCAGCATTCCTGTTGGTGTTATTAAACTGAAGCATCCATGAAACTCAATGGTGGCACTCTCAATTTGGGTTAACACATTGTTGGCGCAGCACCATTTCAGGAATGCAACATATTAATTGGACTGATATTTCACTACCGCAGGTGAATCTTGCACTGTCAGAGTTGCTGCCTTTCACATGCAACATTAAAGCTAGGTCCCAAATGCCTGCTCATGGGGGTGTACAATAGTGCAGGGCACCACTGAGGGAGAATCTGTCTGCTCAGAGATGTCAACACAGAAAACTAAATGTCCTGCCTTATCCTGGGAATTTCATAACCCTCCAGAGCTTTCCAACAGAGAATGACCACAAATACTAATCCTTTCGCAATACCTAGAATGGTAGCTTAGAACAGACTAACTACGGAATGTGAATTACACAAAGATAATCTGAGATCTATTGACATTTTGTAGATGTAACAGCAGTATTACAGCTAATCAAGACAAAATGTAAACTAGATGATTCCAAAATGGATCTAAATAATAGACAGAGAGATTAAAGCTGCTTTAAATATTTCAGAAAATAAAAGTTGACCAGCTCCTTACCTGGTGGATCCATGAAATCAAAATGTACCAAGTCATCAATGCCAAGTTTCTTCAGTTGAAGAACTACAGAACCCAGATTAGACCTCAAAATTTCAGGGTAAGTATTGTCCTGTTAATTAATAAAGATCAAATAAAATTATTGAGAAAGGCTTACAATCTCCCATTGTGTGAACAACAAGAACAATTTGTATTTTTGTAGCACATTTAACATGAGACGTCCTGTGGCACTTCACAGGAACATTATTAAAGAAAATTCGACACCTGGCCACATAAAAGAGATATCTATAAGTTGACCCAAAAGATTGGTTAAAGATCAAGTTGTTGCTTAACTTGGAGCCACTTTAGGTCAACAAGCACAGGACTTGGTGCAAGTTCAGATGTGGGCAGCATAGTTCTGGATGATCTCAAGGTTATAGAGGGTGAAACATGAGGCAGCAGTCAGCAATATATTGGAATAGTCAAGACAGAAGTAACAAAAGACATGGATAAGGGTTTCAGCAACAGATGAGCTGAGACAGGGACAGAGTTAGACAAACTTGGGAATAGGGGGTTTTGGTGTTGGTGCGATTATGTGGTCAAAAGTTGATCCTAGGGTCAGTTATGACGCCCTGTGAAACACTACTGACTTTTCAAATGTCTTGCCTCACTGTCAATTTAGTACACCAAGACGATTACCAAACTATATTATGTAGACCAACTAACGAAAAATGCTGGCATTGCATTTCAGCGTCATGCTTATGAAGCAACAACTAACATGGGATTATTCACAAAGATTATCTATATGTGAGAGTCTGCCGTTGCAAGGTAGAAACAAGGTTATTAAAAAAATTATTTTAAAAATAAATTTAAAGTGCCCAATTTGTTTTTTTCCCCAATTAAGGGGCAATTTAGCGTGGCCAATCCACCTGCCCTGCAAATCTTTGGGTTGTGGGGGTGAGACCATTAGATACGGGGAGAATGTGCACGGACAGTGACCCGGGGCCGGGATCGAACCCGGGTTCTCGGCGCTGTGAAGCAGCAGTGCTAACCACTGCGCCGCCATGTAGTCCTTCGAGAGAGGCAAGGTTGCCCTAAACACCATGAAGTCTAAATTCCCTCAACAATGACATCATGGTATTATAGCCGTGCCTGATATTTTCTTTACTGGTATCACATACAACCATTCGGAACACAGCCAACAACAAATCTTCTCTCGAAGGGGGCTGTTAGTCCCAAAAGGGACAATGAAAGGGGTTTGAAAGTTAGGGGTGAGATATGTGAAGGTTTCTTCAATTTAAATTAATCCAGACAGAGTTTTTTTGTACCTCACCCATTTGGTAAAAAAATATCCAGAATGGGTGGGAAGGCACAAAATACAGCTCCAATTGATGTTATCCTTACTCGACTTTCAAATGTATGTACTTTCCAGCATTGTGGCCGATACTCAGAAATGGGATTGATAAAGCTGCAGACTCACAGCCCAAGTTACACTTCAGGGAATGTCAGCAGGTACGATCCCATGATACTATAAAGGTGGTAGGGCAGACCGATCAAATCCAGACTCTTGTTTCTAGGTCAAAGGATTAAGCGTTTGAATATTGCCCCAGATGGAGAAACAAATACATTAATCATCTATTGGATAGTTCCAGATAAATATCAGAATTTTCTGATATCGATAAACATCATGCAAATTCTCTATGTCGATATAGTGTAACAAGTAGATACTGATCGCAAAGGGATGGACAAAACTTGCCTGCATTTCAGTTTTATAGGCCTTTTCAGTATAGAGTCTAAAGCACTTTCCTGGTCTAGTACGACCAGCGCGACCAGCTCTTTGCTGTGCAGATGCTTTGCTGATAGCCGTCACCAATAACGATTCAACTCTGATACGTGGATTATATACCTGTTGATCATGAAAAGACAGTGAACACATTTGCGTTGAACACCAAAACCAGAGTACTAGACAGATCAAAAGGTCAAAGGATAAGAAAATATTTTCATCTCTCAAAGTCAAATGCAAAGAAAGTGCCGATTCTTCAAAAGGCAACACAAAAATAATCCATAGCAACAGAATGATGAGGATCATTTAAAAAATAAAAGTTCTGGTCCTTCAATTTCTACAGTAAAAGTGAAGTAGATATACCTTGACAAAGAACTCTCTGTATCAATAATCATTTTTGGACTGTTTTGACTTCTTTACTCTTTTCTCAAATTAACCACCTCCAATACTCACCTTAACCCTGACTATGCTTTGCCTATGTTCAAGCAAAATGTCTGGGGAAACAAAGGGTTAAAAAGAACAAGACATCGAACAAGGTTTAGCTTTAGATAGATTTTGGTTCGAATGATCGACATAGATTAATAAACAGTGCCAATAATAGTCTAAGCAGCTGGAAAATGAAGCCATGCAACAGTGAGCGATGATTTCACTGAAAGGCAGAACAGGCTCAAGAGGCTAAAATGGATCCTACAGCCCCAATGTGCCTGCTACAAGAATGGAAGGAGGAAGGTGACCATAAAGCCAGCTTTAGGATGGTAAATGGACTGCTATTACAAACTATAAACTCTGCATAGATCAGATGGGAGGAACGACCATCTGCTAAGTATTTATTTTTAATGGCATTCAGTGGGGGTGCAAGTGGGGATGAGAAATATTACTATTATGAAATAAAAAGTGGTAAGATCCTATGATAAATAGCAAGAGAAAAGTAAAACCATAATGACTTATTGCAAAGAAAAAAAGGCTGAGTGTATGTTTGTGGCATCCCTATTATTTTCTTGTATTATTTTCAGTATGACATCTAACTCTGGCTTTACTCTACATGATCTGCTGCTTATCATTTGTCATTCCAGGTAAGTTTAGACTTTAAGGCCATATTTACAATGCATCCGAGTCCTGGTGATTGAAGTCAGTATTACATCTAAAGAAAACTATAAAATGCACTATTCAGCAATCCTCATTATAAATACTTGCTCGTTCACCATGATGAATACAAGTTCATGATTGGTACTGATAACATCTGTGGTCAATTCAACCTCACTATTTTAGATCAATTCAGTAATGGCTCATTCAGTTATGTATGGATATGGAGGATTACCAGCACCAATAGACTAAGCACGGGAAATCTGCCTCCTTCAGCAGAGAAGAGGAAGAAAGGGTCGCAAAGAAGACGGAGCACAATGAAATATACATTTATAAATCTGCAGGCAGAAATGTTTAAAAATTCATTTTTACAGGATGTGGGCTTCGCTGGCTAGGCAAGCATTTGTTGCCCATCACCAATTGCCCATGAGAAGGTAGTGGTGAGCTGCCTTCTTGAATCATGGTGTAGGTGCACCTACTGTGCTATTAGGGAGAGTTCCAGGATCTTGGCCCAGTGAGTGAAGGAAAGTGATATATTTACAAGTCAGGATAGTGAGTGACTTGGAGGGAAACCTCCGGGATGTGTTCCCATGTATCTGCTGTCCTTATCCTTCTAAATGGTAATGGTCGTGGGTTTGGAAGGTGCTGCCTGAGGAGCCTTCCTGAGTTCCTGTAGTGCATCTTGTAGATGGTACACACGGCTGCTACTGTGCGTCGGTGGTGGAGGGTCTGAACGTTTGTGGAAGGGGTGCCAATCAAGTAGGCTGCTTTGTCCTGGATGGTGTCAAGCTTCGGGTGTTGGAGCTGCATTCATCCATCACACTCCTGACTTATACCTTGTAGGTAATGGCAGGTGTCAGAGAGTTAATTGCCTCAGGATTCCTAGCCTTTGACCTGCTCTTGTAGCCACAGTAATTATATGGCTAATGCAGTTCAATTTCTGGGCAACGGTAACCCCCAGGATGTTGATAGTCAGATATACAGTGATGGTAATGCCATTTAATGTCAAAGTTTGATTCTCTCTTATTGGGGATGGTCATTGCCTGGCACTTTATTGACACGAATATTATCACTGGATATTGTCCAGGTTTTGCTGTATTTGCACGTGGGCTGCTTCAGTGCCTGAGGAGTAACGGATGGTGCTGAACATTGTGCAATTGGCAGCAAACATCCTCACATCTGACCTTGTGTTAGAAGGAAGAGCATTGAAGAAGCAGCTGAAGATGGTTGGGCCTAGGACACTGCCCTGAGAAACTCTAAGTTATGTTCCAGAACTGACCCTCCGACAACCACAACCATCTTTCTTTGTCCTAGGTATGATTCCAACCAGTCGAGAGTTTCCCCCCCCCGCCGATTCCCACTGACTCCAGTTTTGCTAGGGTTTCTTGATGCCACATCCGGTTAAATGTTGCCTTGGTGTCAAGGGCAGTCATGCTCACCTCATCTCTTGTTCAGCTCTTTTGCCCATTTTTGAACCACGGCTGTAATGAGATCAGCTGAGTGACACTGTGGGAACTCAATCTGAGTTTCAGTGAGCAGGTTATTGCTAAGTGCCGCTTGAGAGCACTGTTGATGACTCCCTTCCATCGCTTTACTGATAATTGAGAGGTCGGTGAGGATGAGTCCAATATGTTTATCCCTCTTGTTGGTTCTCGCACCACCAGTCGTAGACCAAATCTAGCAGCTATATCACTCAGAACTGGGCCAGCTCAGTCAGTCACTAATTGTGCTACCGAGCTACTCTTGGTGATGGACATTGAAGTCCCCTACCATTTTATGCCCATACATGTTGGTGTTCAACATGGACAGTGGACATAAAGGTGGTCATCAGCAGGTTTCTTGTCCATGCTTGGCTTGAAGCTTCATGGGATCAGGAGTCGACGTTGAAGACTCCCAGGGCAACTCCCTCCCGACTGCATACCATTCTGCTGCCACCTATCAGTGGGACAGGACATACCAAGGGATGGTGGCAGTGGTGTTTGGGAGGTTATATGGTAGGCGAGTATGATGTCAAGCTGTTGCTTGACTAGTCTGTGAGACAGCTTTCCCAATTTTGGTACAAACCCCCAGAAGTTAGAGAGGAGAACTTCACTGGATTGGATTTTCATGGTTATCATTAGACTTTTAATTCCAGATATTTATATGATTCAATTGCCACCATCTGCCGTGGTGGGATTCAAACTCGGTCCCTGGAGCATTACCCTGGGTCTCTCGATCCCCAGTCCTGCGGCAATACTACTACGCCACCACCTCCCTTTTAAATGTGAGGGTTTATGGGCAGGAAAACCATGAAACTCTTACCAAAATGACAAAGCAGTGGCATATAAAGAGGGGTGCAAACGTCTGTTGAAAATAGAATGGACCACTTAAATACTTGCCTTCTGTTTAGCAAAGCCAGGATCAATCACAAACACAACACCATCAATAGTGAGTGAAGTTTCAGCAATATTTGTGGACACGACAACCTAAAGGTAGGAAAATAAACACAAATGAAAATTCATAGCAATGTTTGAACAATAGCTTTCAGGCTGTTAAAATAAATTATTTACTGTAATGTATCAAAATTAAATGTTCACAGATCAAAACTCACCCAAAACAAAACTGATCCATTATAAAGGTTTTAATTTATCTGGTATGTTCATTATTTTATTTGTAATAATAAGCACAGGGTGTGATATTTACAAGCAATGGACAACACAGGCAAACAGGAATAACATGGTAAATTTTAATAAGTACTAACACCTCCGGTTCTACATTCAATCCCAGTGTACAGCACAGCCCAAAATTACACAGTCTTAACTAAATCAAAAGGTTAATTTCAAAAATACAGATGAGACATCTGCTGAAACCAGCAGGAGCCCTGGCTATTTAATTCATGGTCCACTCTAAAATTACAAAGAGTGGGCCTTCAGGCAGAAAATCAGCACTCAGTTACACCCAGCATGTCCATTTACTTTTTGCTACTATGTCAGGCTAATAAAATCATTCAGATGTTGAGCTGAATCAGACCACTCTGCTCTTCTTCCGCACAGGAACAGGCCGGTCCTGAATTCCTGACATTGAAAGCCTCCCATATGTCAGGTGTTGATTTATTCTCAAACATCCGTCCCCAATCTAGGTTCTTCAGTTCCTGCCTATTCTTTCCATACTCAGAGCTTTCCGGAGCTGGCGTGTATATTAAAAATACTCCCAATACCTTGTCTCATTACAATCCCCTCCTACCCGACCTCTGCGTTTCCAACCGTTCAACCTCAGACACCAAATTTTAAAGGGTGGGCTGAAGAAATATACACAAGGTTTTCTTCTTTGGGTGCAGTGATCTCACAAACTGATCCTCGTCGAAGATTTCAATGCCAGAGTCGGGTAGGGTGAGAATCTCTGAAAGGAAAGAAGGAGCATGGAAGGAAAACTCCCATCGGTGTCCTTCTCCTGGCAAATGACTAGAACACAACCTTGTCATTGCCAACACTCTGGCCCAGCAGAAAGACAAGCACAAGACCTTACGGCATCACCCACGGCAACAGAAACAATGCCACAAGACAATTATCCAAAACCTCAGATTCTACCGGAGCAGCCTTTTCGGTCAGCTCCTCAATGTCATTCTGAGCCACATGGAGTCACAGTGTCTGTAGTGCCTTGTCTACCCTAATGCCCACCGTAACAACCACCTGCGGAGATACTTCGTCTCTTTACCAGGAAATATTTGTAACTGGTTTGACGAAAATAACATAGAGGACAGAATTGAACTAAAATTTTGCATTGACTGAAAACTTCAGTGCAACTCGAGAGAAAAGCAGCAGCCCTACATGTAGCTAATATAAAGAACAAATGATGAGTAGAAATATCACTAGAGCTCCAACACCCCACGAACACCAATGACATGCACAGTTTCTTCAGCGCGGTCAAGATGGACCATGGCCAAAGCACTCAAGAGCCCAACCCACTGAGAGTCAAGCCTCAAGGAAAGGACAGTCAGTGTTTGCCGGAGAGACCATTTTGAAGAACTCCTCAATTGAGACTCTGTCTTTGATTTGAACACACTCAACTTCGTTCTTCAATACCCCATCCAGCTCGGTCTCCGTACTATCTGGGTCGAAGGAGAAGTTGAAAAAGTAATGTTGACAGCTGAAAAACAAAGAAAAAATGCCTCTGGAGCAGATTGAAGTCTGCTGAAATGTTAAAACACTGTGGAGATGCACCCTCAACACAGTTGCACCACCTCATATTCTTCACCTGGGAAGAGGAAGTGCATGCCGGGGGATCTCAGAGAAACTGTGATTGTGACTTTGCTAATATCTTCTCATGAGATGCGGGCATCGCTGGCTAGGTCAGAATTTATTGCCCACCCCTAATTGCCCAAAATTAAGTTCAAGAAGGCAGATATATCGTTCTACAGTAACTACAGAGCAGTGTCCGTGCTGCTTGCCACAGGGCAAAGCACTGCAAGGATCCTCCGCAATCGCTTCCTCCCAGTGCCAAGGAATGTCTTCCAGAGTCGCAGTGGGGTTTTTCCCCATCGAGAGGCACCACAGACATACATGATCTTCATTATGTTTGCAAATTCAAGGGAAGTGCAAGGCGACAGCACCGAACACTGTACATGGCCTTTCTCGACCTCATGAAAGCCTTATGATTCTGAAAGCATGAAGGCTTATCCTCAAATTTGGTTGCTCTTTGCCTATGGAACCAGCACAAACCCCTGGGTCAAACAAATCTGTACCATCACACCAACCATCTTTTCTATTTTCCTCACTGCAATACTGCACCTCACCGTCAGCAATCCACAGGCGTGGAGCTAATTTATAGAACAGACTTGCTCAGCCTGTGCTGCCTTCAAACAAAATCCATTCCAACCTGAGTCAGAGCTTCAGAATGCAGATGGCGTTTGTGCCACTCACTCAGAAATTGAGCTCCAGAGAATTGGCCTTTCACTCGGAAAACCAAGGGGCTCTTCCAACCACCTGTCACAGCGTAACACCTGTGCCAACTGATCAAGGTCAACTGTGAAATACCAAACAACATGGGCCACTTTCTGCATCTTGGGAGCCCCTCCTTAATGAAGGCAGGCATTGACGTCAAAGATCATCAATGCCTCCAATGTGCAAACTCAGCCTCTGCCAACTGTAGAGTAGTTTTGAGGACAAGGATCTCAAACCCAATGCTAAAGTCAGTATTTACCAGGTTGCAGTGATTGCTGTGTTTCTTGTATGCTTCAGAGACTTAGACAATCTATAGCAGACACTTCAAACCAATGGAGAAGTACCACCAGCAGTGCCTACACAAAATCCTCCAAATCCGATGACAAGAAAGGCAATTCAACAGCAACATCTTCTCTAAAGCTAACATACCCATTCAAACCCAGCTCCACTGGGCGTAGGGTTAGTGACACAAAAACATTGAAAATAGGAGTAGGAAGACAACATTTGGCCATTCGAGCCTGCGCCGCTATTCATATTCATCAAGGCTAATCATTCAACTCAATAGCTTGTTCCCACCTTCGCCCCATGCCATGGGATCACTACAGTGCAGAAGGAAGCCATTTGGCCCATCGAGTCTGCACAAACCCTCCGAACGAGCATCCTACCTAGGCCCATGACCGCACCCTATCTCGTAATCCAGTAACCCCACCGAAACTTGTGGACACTAAGGGGCAATTTAGTATGGCCATCACACTTAATCTGCACAACTTTGGACAGTGGGAGAAAACCGGAGCACCCAGAGGAAAGCCACACAGACACTGGGAGAATGTGCAAACTCCACAGTCACCCAAGTTCGGAATCAAACCCGGGTCCCTGGTGCTGTGAGGCAGCATTGCTAACCACTGTGCCACCCTTTGATTTCTTTCACCCCAAGAGATATATCGAATTACTTCTTGAAAACATACAACGTTTTGGCCTCAACTACTTTCTGTGGTGGAGACTTCCACAGGCTTACCACTCTCTGGTGAAGAAATTTCTAATTTCAGTCCTAAATGGAATACCCTGTTTCTTCAGGCTGTGGCCCCTGGTTCTGGATTCCCCCACCATCGGGAACATACTTCCTGCAACTACCCGGTCTAGCCCTGTTAGAATTTTACAGGTTTCTAGGAGAGTCCCCTTTTAAACTCCAGCGAATATAATCCTAACCGACTCGTGGTCGCCTGATAGGCCAGTACCTCTATCCCAAGAATCAATCTGGTAAGCCTTTGCTGCACCCCCTCTTAAACCAAGAACATTCTTCCTCAGATAAGGAAATTAAAACTGCACACAATATTCCAGGTGTGCTCTCACCAAGGCCCTGTATAACTGCAGCATGAAATCCCTGCTCCTGAACTCAAATCCTCTCATTATGAAAGCTAACATACCATTTACCTTCTTTACTGCCTGCTGCATCTGCAGATTGACCTTCAACGGCAGGTGTACCCAGGTATCTTTGCACTTTCCCCCCCTCTCAATCTACAGCCGTTCAGATAACAATTTGCCTTCCTCTTTTCACTACCAAAGTGGATAACTTCACATTATGCTTCATCTGCCATGCATTTGCCCACTCACTCAGCTTGTCCAGATCACACTGAAGCATCTCTGCATCTTCCTCACAGCTAAGCCTCCTACCCTCGTGTCACCTGCAAGTTTAGAGATATTACATTTAGTTCCCTCATCTAAGTCATTAATATAAAGTGTGAATAGCCGGGGTCCTAGCACCGATTCCTGCGGTACCCCACCAGCCACTGTCTGACATCAAACTCTCAAAGGAATTGTTCTACTCGGAGCAGGAGACGCCCAGGATGACAGCAGAAACACTTTAGGGACATCCTCAGTGCACCCCTGAAGTCATCACAAACATCCCCCGCTTGTGACTGACCAAAACGGAGGCGATCTATCCAGAAAGTTACCAAACACATCAATTGTGTTCAGAGGTGAAGTCAAGGCTTCTGAGGAAGCATTCAAACTTCCAAACAACCAATCTACCCAACCCTTCAAACATCCCATGCACACCAAAAACTCGTATTTTTTCTCTTTATTTGTGCTGCTCCTTATTCCCTTAACTTGCATCTTCCCTCAAAAAAGAACAAATACTCATATTTGAAATGATATTGTACTGATCATGCAAACGTTTCCAGCCATTTGATTTGTAAATACAATATATTAAGTGCATTAATGAGGATCCAAGTATTAGCCCTAATGAAAAGTCTGTGTCCTTAATATGATTCAAACAGAAACTCTCACGTAGTAGCACTGCACGCAGGGAGGTCTTTTCAAATCAACTTCCCTCCAATAGTTTGCCCGATTTTCTGGGAAGATGGATCACCAGTAAACAATATCTGTACAATTCTGACCTGCAGAAAAAGGAATTATTTCTTCTTAAAATAAACCTCGTGCTGAATGACAGCACCAGCACACCTTGGAATCTGAAAAGCTAGCAACGTTAGTGCAGGTTCACACATTCTCCGAAACCAAGACCCATAGGATATGATCGCAAAACCGTTGCTCCTATCCCAAGCAATGAGGCAGGCTGAACTAACTCCACTGAAATTGTGCATGCACAAATCATGCCCAACAGATTAATCGTACTGGCTTACACCATCATCATTGTACTGCTTGTATCATCAGTGACTGGGTCCAAAGTGATAGTTGTTGAACTTGTTAATGTATCGCATCTGATAGATTTATGAAAGTGGAGGATCGTTCGTGGCAATTCAATAGCAAGTACACTATTTTCCATCAACCTCCTGGAAGCAGGATGAAGTTGCTGTCTTGTTTCTGTTCTCTGCTGAATTTCAATGACCGTTCCTTCATGATGTTGTGGTGATTTATCAGTGTTCCCAAGCAGCCCAGGAACCCTTGTGGGAAGGCAGCACTGGAACTGGAACATTGGCTTTGTGGTACTTTAGAATCTTAGATTAATTTTTCTTCATGGGTAGGATTTGGGTCAGTCATTGTTAACTATACCTACAACAGAAATTCATCCACACAGGTTTAAAAACAAGAGCCACGGCCGCTGGCCGACAGCGGGTCCACAGCCAGGATGACCAATTAAATCTCCTCCCACACCCTGAGCAGGCGAATGGCCCCCAAACAGTGCAATCTGCCGGCCTGCCAGAAGGCAGGACAACTGACTGAATCCAGCTGCAGCCAAGCATTTACTTCACAATTAGAGTCAATAGTCTCACTCCACAAATAGGTTGGGCCACACTATTGTGAGAGTAGGTGTTTTCTTTTAAGTCTCTCACATGGGATTGGACGCATGCAGGACTTTATCGACACGTCTATTGTAAAATCATTAAATGGAAAAAGAACTGCCCATACGTTCGGAACAGAGAGTGGGAGAACCTATTAACCAATTAGGTCGTGTGGGGAAGCCTGACCGAATGATTGGAAACTCATTCAGTTAGGATGAGAAGGCTCATCAGGGAACACCAAGTGATCCAACACTATGTCTCTTAAAATAAAAAAATCTAATTTTGAACACAACTGCTGAGAGAATATCCTTACCAAAACCTTAGGAATTGCCACGGAGGTCAATGGAATTGCACTGGTTGCCATTTCAACTGAACTGTACCTGGAATAGAGTAGAACCATAGAATCCATTCAGTGCAGACGGAGGCTATTTGGCCAATCGGGCCTCCACTGACCCTCTGAAAGAGCACCCTACCCCAGGCGCACTTCCCCCACCCTATCCCCGTATTCCCACCTAAGCTACGTGTCAATTTTTATCATGGCCAATCCATCTAAACTGCACATTTTTGGACTGTGGGAGAAACCCACACAAATACTAGGAGAATGTGCAAACGCCACAAGGCTGGAAATTAACCCAAGTCCCTGGTGCTGTGAGGCAGCAGTGCTAACCACTGTGCCACCCCAGTCTCATACTGGTGGACAACACAGTGGTTAGCACTGCTGCCTCACAGCGCCATGGTCTCGGGTTGAATTCTGACCTTCGGTGACTGTGTGTGTGGAGTTTGCACATTCTCCGTGTCTGCATGGGTTCCTCCCACAGTCCAAAGATGGGCAAGTTAGGTGGATTGGCCATGCTAAATCGCCCCTTGGTGTCCAAAGGTTAGGTGGGATTACGGGGGAATCGGGTGGGGCAGTGGGCCTGAGTAGGGAGCTCTTTCAGAGCGTCAGTGTCGACTCAATAGGCTGAATGGCTACCTTCTGCACTGTAGTGATTCTGTACTTGCTTTAATGTTTTGTGTTGAAAACTGAAATCTAAATCAATCACCTTGATTTCTGACACTTCTGACACTTCCGTTTGTGCACTAATCTTTAATCTGGTAGTGGTGCAAGTTGCACGAGGACAGTTTGGATGTTTATGAGCAATGTGCCCCAATGGTGAATTAGGGCTCTACCTGGGAGTTTAATGTAGTCATCTGCTGAGGTTCCACACACTGGGAGCAGTCATGAGAGTGCGGGGCACTATGAGGGTCAGGGGTTTTCATAAATGGCAAAAAAACAGGCAGATTAGCAGACAACAGAGAAGCCAAACCACTCATTTTAACTTTTAACATTCTCATCTTGGTTTTCAAATCCCTCCACGGCCTTGCCCCTCACTATCTCTGTAGTCTCAAGCCCCACAATCCCAATACTAAACACTTGAAAATCCCTGATTTTAATCACTGCATTAATGGTGGCTGTGCCTTCAGGCTGCCTGGGGCTGTAGTTCTGGAATTCCCTCACTAAACCACTTTGCACTCCACCTCATTTTCCTCCTGAACATGGATTTTAGCCACCTGGCCTAGGATCTCCTTATTGGGCCGTGTCAAGGGCTCCGAGGCAACTCGAAACACTTTTAATACATTGAGGGTGTTACACAAATACAAGCTGCTGCGGAAAAGGGTGACTGGAGAATGTAAAGCTTTACAACAGCGAGCGGCTGACAACAGCCATCGTCTCCTTTTAAAACAGGAAACCAGGTAATTATTTGAAGCATGGCTGCAAGAGGAAAGAGCAACCAATAGGTGGGTTTGAGGGTAGGGATTGGCAGCCAATCCCTGGGTTGGAAGACAAATTGCAGACAACAGCAAATGGGTGGGCATTTGAGCCGATGTGGGGGTGAGGGGGGGGAGAAGGTAAGCAAGTTATGAATGGGAGTTCAGGTGACTAGCAGAAAATCCTTTGATTAATTAACCACAATTGATTTTGTGGTTTGATACACCTGGATGCTTTAGAGAGATTTCAGATATTCACTGGTTTCTTAGGCTCACTTTCTTTGGGTTACCATCTTGTAATAAACTGTGTGACTTTGGATGATATCTGCTAAAGTTTGACCCGTTCATTTGGACCAATTTCCTTGGATAGAGCAAAAATGGAAAATTATCCCCAAGTAGTACTGACCACAGTTTAGTAAAAATCCGCCGATGTTTCATGAAATACGCTGAAGAGACATTCATTGCAGTCACGGCTCTTGATGTTCCCACCAATTTAGCTTTACAAAGATGGCTGGCGTGCTCCAGTAAATATGTTGGTTTTACCACCATCTGGTGGCAAGTGTAAGGAGCTGCATCAGTATGTCAGATAGCCATGTCAACCCCTGGCTGCAATATATTCAGTGACTTACGCTCCGTCAACTGCAGGAATGGTGCCTTCAGAATCCTTAAATCATTTGTCCATTGTTAATACACAGCAGCTATAAATGTTATGTTATTAAATAGTAAAAGTTTGTCCAATTTTAGTTGCGTGTTTATTTTTTTTACTTGAAGGCCTCAGCTTTTCCCAGAACCTGGAGCTGGAATTTGACCTTTTTTTTGTCCAGAGCATTGCTACCATTGACATGGGAGTGTAATTACACCATGACAAATTCCTATGATAATGTTGGCAACAATGTGGCTTGCCTTCCCATAAAATGTCCTGTAAGATCAACTGGTAAAAATCTAATGTGCAACATCAAGAAGAAGCAAACCTGTCCCAATGACAATGTGGACAGCGTTGATGGAATTACAATTTTCTGACTCAATGGAGAGAGCAAAAAACAAAAAATGATCCACCAGTAATATTGACCACGCTTTAGTAAAAAGCTGGTGATGTTTCACGAAATATCCTGAAGAGACATTCACTGCACAATCATGGCTCTTGATGTTCTCATCAATTCTGCATCTATAGCAGCTTGCTAAGAAACAGCAATTATTGTGCAGCAGGCTCGGCCCAGGCACACACATTGATTCCCCAAGTTATGGCATTCATAAGAAAATACTTCCTGCTTCATAAGATAACAATTTTATTAGTGTTATACCAGTATCGTAGACTGCAGTATCCAAGTGGCCTCGTCACAGTCAAAATAAGGTCCCAAATTAATGAGTCAATAAATGCAGCAAGCATTCTTTAGCATACAAATACCTCATTTTCAGTGTTTCAGAAATGACAAGTCATCATTGCAGCAACTTGTCCGCCTTGTGTACAGTAAGGCAGTAGTGGGCAGCAGGGTAGCATGGTGGTTAGCATAAATGCTTCACAGCTCCAGGGTCCCAGGTTCGATTCCTGGCTGGGTCACTGTCTGTGCGGAGTCTGCACGTCCTCCCCCTGTGTGCGTGGGTTTCCACCGGGTGCTCCGGTTTCCTCCCACAGTCCAAAGATGTGCGGGTTAGGTGGATTGGCCATGCTAAATTGCCCGTAGTGTCCTAATAAAAGTAAGGTTAAGGGGGGGGGTTGTTGGGTTACGGGTATAGGGTGGATACGTGGGTTTGAGTAGGGTGATCATGGCTCGGCACAACATTGAGGGCCGAAGGGCCTGTTCTGTGCTGTACTGTTCTATGTTCTATGTAAGCTTTTCAGTGAAGTAGCAAGGGGGAGGAGGGGCAAGAACTGATCAGGCTTCAAGGAAGGAGGGTGAGACCACTGGGACCGCACTTACCAACAGCCAGGCACAATGGGCTGAATGGCCTCCTTCATGCTGTATAATTTCATGTTTCTACAGCTTGGTGCCTGCCTCGTGTCTCTCAGTTTTACTTGCCACACACGAGGGAAATTTTTAAAATATACATTGGGGGCAAGGATCTCCCACCCACCATCAGCACCAAATGGAAAACCACATCTGCATTTCCAAGTACAAAGAGAGATCTGCTGCTGGTGAGAACCATTCCAATACTGGGGAAGGGAGCACTGATTACCTCCCTTTAAACAAGCATCTAAAGAGCTCGCTTGCATTTAGGGCTTCAAATATTTTCTGGCAGTATTCTTAATTTTTCCATCAAATATACTGGAGGTTTTCTGATGAATGCAGGATACTAAATATTCATTGGATTATAAACATTTGGCAATTTAAGTATTAAAAGCCTGGGATAGAGTGCGTTTGACTGCAGTACCGTTTTCAAAAGAATCATGGTTTGCAAGACCAGAAAGCTCTTAGGAGCCAAGGGTGAATTGACCAGAGTAGAAAGCCTGAGCTAATGCACTGTTGTTCGACAAGGGGAAGTCTCTGGGCAGTTAGTTTGTTTTCAGCCTGGGGAGTTAATTTGTTTTCAGTCTGGGGCGATGATGCCATTGCTGGGTGGCACCAAGGTATTCAGACTGTTTGAGAAAGCTTTTTGAGTCAAGTTCTGATCTGGCTGTCTTTTAGACCACAGGTCTTTTGGTAATATTAAAGCGGTGCAAACTTATCGGAGGTCCGGGGGGGGAAGAGAGAGAGAGAGAGAGAGAGAGAGAGAGAGAGAGAGAGAGAGAGAGAGAGCGAGCGAGCGAGAGAGAGAGAGAGAGAGAGAGAGAGAGAGAGAGAGAGAGAGAGGAGAAAGAAGAGAGAGACACCCAGCCAGAGTTTGCAGGGATTCTAACAGGAGTAAATCTGTTTTGGAAAAGTATTACTCCGTGCCATTGGGATGTAGGATGGATTGAGAGCTGCATGTTTTTCCTTTCTTGTTGTTTAATTGGGAATAGAGATAGTAATTAAAGGTATTGTATTTACTGTATTGAGTATTGTTTAACGGGTAATTGTAAGCTTTTTTTTGGGTGATGTTAAGGAGTTTAACGTTGTGTTAACAATGGTGTTTTGTTTTAAAATACAATTTTACAAAATAAACTAAGATATTAGGGTTTTGGTCCAGTATCCTAGCCATTATTGGGGTCAGGTCTGGGATCAAAATAGATTGTAATTTAAGACTTTCAACTGAATAGGGCAACAGATCCCACTTTGTAGGATCAGCTGCTCCTACAACATTGATCATATACATAATAATATTAATCAGTTCAGTGAGTCCGCTGTCAAAAGTAAAACAAGTTCACATCATGCTTAAAAAGCACTCAGGTTTTCAAAATAGAACAAAATAATCTTAAAGAAGCTTTTGACTTGATGGATCTCCGTGCCACCGTCAATCCTGTTCGCAGAAGTTCCAAATGGAGCTAGCATTTACATAGCACTTTTCATGTAATATTTCCCACAGCACTTTACAGGAGCACTATCAAACACCAAGCTAGTGTCTGACCGCACTATGGAGATATCAGCATAGGTGACAAAAAACTTGGTCAAAAGAGATTACTTTAAGGAGCATCTTCAAGGAGAGAGGTAGAGGGACAGAGGTTTTGAGTGGGAATGTCAGAATACAGAGTCCAGTCAGTTGAAGGCATGGACACAACGATGGAGTCATTAAAACTGTTGAAACACAAGAGGGGCACAGGGATCTCAAGAGGATTATGGGGCTGAGAAGGTTACAGAGATAGTGAAGGAAGGATGAGAATTTAAAAATTGAGGCATTGGTAGATGGTGACCAACGTGGGTCAGCAAGCGAAAGGTGAACAGAACTTGATGCAATTTCAGATAAGGGTAGCAGATTTTTGGATAAACGTGAATTTGTGAGAAGTGGAGCCGGAGTGTGGTCAGAAATCCACCTAGAGATCAAATAGGATGCCAAGATTGCAAATCATTCGGCTGAGCCTCAGACAGCAAGCAGGGAGAGGAACAGAGCTGGTGCCATAGAGTTTGAGACACTGACCAAAAGCAATGGCTTTGGTTTCCCCGTTATTTAGTGGGAGAAAATTTCCCCTTGTCCAAGACTGGATGACTGACAGAAGACGAGGCCTGACAAAATCAGAGGCAAGTGGGAGATGTATCAAATTACAGAACTGTGCAGGACAATAACAGCAAGAAACACTAGGATTAAACCAGAAATCTGCAACATAGTTGATTTCTTCAATCAATAGTTTAGCCATGCAGGCAAGGAAGCCCCTAGATTCCATCACTGGTAAATGATTCTGAGCCAGTTTGCCAAAAAGTTGAGTATCAACCTGCAAATACTTTCCAACATGTCAATGGATGGCAGTAAGAGTGTGAGACACCCCTGGTCAGCCATGCCTGATGTGGAATGCCGCCCCTCAAACTAGAAGCTTCTGGTAACAGGGTAGCGGACTGTTCCAGGAAAAACTAGCTATGGAAAATGAAAATCTGCCTTGTCCACCACTAGGGGTGGGAAGAGAAACAACCAACATTGGAATATTTTTTGTGCAGAAGGTTCTTATGTTGGGTTGAAGAACATCGATGGTAATATCCCTGAGGTTGAATAATCTATTGGCTGATTAATACTCCATAGTATTTATTTTAGCCAAGACCTAGAGGCCAACAAGTGAGTGCCTATAGAACTATATCCAGTGCAGCAATCAACACCACAGGAAGAAAATGGCCAAGGGAAAGAAAGTACATTGGAAAATCAAGAAAACTTAATTAGCATATCCATGGTCCCCAGTATGATCATAATCAGGGATTTTAGATCATAGAATTTACAGTGCAGGAGGCCATTCGGCCCATCGAGTCTTCACCGGCTCTTGGAAAGAGCACCCTACCCAAGGTCAACACCTCCACCCTATCCCCATAACCCAGTAACCCCACCCAACACTAAGGGCAATTTTGGACACTAAGGGCAATTTATCATGGCCAACCCACCTAACCTGCACATCTTTGGACCGTGGGAGGAAACCGGAGCACCCGGAGGAAATCCACGCACACACGGGGAGGATGTGCAGACTCTGCACAGACAGTGACCCAAGCCGGAATCGAACCTGGGACCCTGGAGCTGTGAAGCTATTGTGCTGTCCACAATGCTACCGTGCTGCCCCTTTTTGAAGCTTTTGCCAATACTGACTGCATTTTCTTTTGCCACTTCCATCTTGTGGTTCTAGTTCCAACAATTCTAACACAGCTCCTCAATTCATTTATTTTTTCATTCTTTTCATCCTTTTCTAAAGCCAAATTGTACTTGCTACACATTCCTCCTTAGTTATTCTTGAACTTTTAACACTTAAAAGTGGCTGACATTTCGAACGCACTGTTAAGTGGAAACAGTATTTCCCCTCAGTGTAAATAATTATTTTCTGAAATCAAATAGTATAAATACTGCATGCTGATGGATGGGTTAAATAATTATACTGAGATTAACAGTCGAATAAAACTTACCCAAATAGTTTGCATTCTTATTGAAAAGATTGATATCGATGTCGTGCATCCACAGTTTAAAATTAAAATATTTAACAATTGAATTTCAAGTTGGTGGTAAATATAGTTTTGTCAATGAGCAGCTATCTAAAATTTGGAAGGAGATTAACCCAATGTCACTGCGTCAATAACCACGTGAATTTTCCATAAATACCACTCGACTCTCCAAAGTGAAAGAGCCGAGAGATTTGGATGGATGACTCAGCTGTGCTCTGATTAAACATTAAAATATTCAGTCATGTGCCTTTTACACATGGGACTAATCTCTGGACCCCCACTATCAACAATGCAAGCCAGTTATTTCGTATTCATTCCCTATCCTTCCCTCCCTAAAAGCGCTTGCACATCCATTTCATAAAGTTCTAACATTTACTTCAAAATTGATGAGAAACCTCTGGCATGAAAGAGAATGCTTAGTCTGCAATGATGTACAAATCTTGTGTGAAATTGACAGCTATCTGCACTGAGGATTTAACCTGCTGCGATTCTGCACTCTTTAAATTATCAACTTTTTAAAACAAAAAATACTTACTTTGCTGCAATCAAACCAGCAGAGGACACTCCTCAGTGTTTGATATTTCAGAGTTATGCAAGATTGCAGATAAATAATTAGGTACCATCACTAGTAGGCTTTTAATCCTTTGGAAAACATGCATGTCCCTTAACATTCGCCCCTATTCAACCAAACATGAGAAACTTGCGCTGTCTTCTGAAAAGATATTCCAATGTTTAAAAAGCCGGGCGATATTTTCTGATTCCACGTTACCCATTTAGTAGAAGGTAGCACTTAAAAGGCAACCTGTGGTGAAACCTTCAATCATTCTGACAGAATATCCATTTCCTCTTTTGCATGCAGTACTAATTATTCTCCTGATAAGGGAACTTGCCATCCTTACCCAGTCTGACCTACACATGACACCAGACCCACATTAGGGGGCTGACTCTTAATACCCCCCTTCAAAGTTGTAAAACCACTGCCATCAAAACAGAAATGAAACATTGTGCAGACCCGTCAGCAGCAAATCGGGCATCGGTTACAACATGACTTAGCCAATTTCATTAAGTCAAGAGGCGGTCAGTAAAATGGAAACAACAACTAGGTATGGGCTCTGACAACATACTAGCTGTAGGTTTGAAGACCTGTACGCAAGAACGAAATGAACAAGATATTTCAGTGCAGCTGTGACACTGACATCTAGCGGACCACGGGGAATATTGCCCAGGTGTGCCTCATCCGCAAAATGCAGCTTAAATGTAATAATAATCTTTATTAGTGTCACAAGTACGCTTACATTTAACACTGCAGTGAAGTTACTGTGAAAATCTCCTAGTCGCCACACTCGTCACCTGTTCGGGTACACGGAGGGAGAATTCAGAATGTCCAACTCACCTAATGAGCACGTCTTTCGGGCCTTGTGGGAGGAAACCGGCGCACCCGGAGGAAACCCACGTAGACATAGGGAGAACTCAAAGCGCTTTGCAGCCAATGAAGTACTTTTGATGTGTTGCCACTGTTGAAATGTGGGAAACATGGCAGCCAATTTGTGTATAGCAAACACCACCAAACAGCAATGTGATAATGACCAGATAATCTGTTTTTTTTCCAAATGATATTGTGTGAGAGATGAATACTGACTGGGATACTGAGGATAACTTCCCTGCTCTTAGTTAAACGAGTGCCATGGGAACTTTTACGTCCATCCACAGGCAGATGGGACTTCAATTTAATGTGTTATCCAAGCAGCGCTGTGCTCCCTCAGTACTGCACTCAGGTGTCAGCCTAGATTTTAGGTGCTCAAGCCCGGGAGTGCAACTTGAAGCTGGAATAAATCTGGAACCTTGTGATTCAACAAAGTGTCTTCCACCAACTGAGCAACAACAGACACTTAACGAAGCCCGCATTCGCAACATTAGAACGATACCTGGTAAGTATTGCCTACCCACCAAATTTCTGGTGCTCAGTTTTGGCTTTGACGTAACTACTTAGCTCCAAATTTCATTGCAACTTGATCCAGGTGTTGACACAAGAGTCAATATATGATCATTAGAGAGAGCAATTCCCTTCAAGGTTGAAGCTCTATTCGATCACGTATGGCAGCAAGGAGCTCCAACAAAACTGAGATCAATGAGTGCCATTCTGAAAATCTTCCCGTTGCTGAAATAATATGGCACACAGGCAGATAGATGTGATTATCTGAGGTTAGTCATCACAGCCAGAACAACACATCAGGGAATTCTTTAGAAAACAACATGGCCCAACTAGCTCCTGCAGTTCCATCTATGACTATGATATTAGGCTATCAGTGGAGCTGTTCACTGATAATTGCAGAGTTCAACTCCATTTACTTGTTCTGATAGTGGTGCACAGCAGCACAGAACAGCATCCCGGTGAACAAAATAGGGTCATAGGATCAGGGATAGGCCATTTCGTCAATTCCTCATGTCTTTACCGAGACCATGGTTGATCTGCAACCCAACTCTTTCCCCACCTTTGTCCCACAGCCATGAATATCTTCAGATAATAAAAATCACTACCTCAGATTTAAAACTGACAACTTATCTACCTTTAGTTCATTTGAAACTTCTATCACCCGCTGTATCTAGAAGTGGTTCCTAAAATGACACGGTAACTTTTGCACCACCTAAGCACTGAACAATTAATCGCCATTAATCGCCAAGAGAGGTCCAAACCATCTCCTAACCTTCAACAGCAACATGATCACAGATTCCCAAGTCAACATCTTAAGGGTTGCCAGTGATCATGACCAGCCAGATCAACATAATGGTTACTGCATGGCACAGCAAGCCACCCGCATCGTTTACAGGGTTCACATCAGGCACAGAGCCACAACAGACGCTGGGTTTGACAGCAAGCTACATAAAGCGGCCCACTCGATTAGCAGTCCAGCCCCTCCCAACACAGGCATTATGAACTTGTATGATGTATCATCTGCAGGATGTACTGGGGGCTAACTTCCAACAGCAGCTTCTGACCCTACAACCTTTTCTCAAGAAAAACAGGAACAGGAATAACATGGGACGATGATAGTTTCAAATCACCCACCATGTTGACTTACCCATATCACCATTTCTTCGATGCTGCTGGGCCAATATCCTAGAAATCTCTTTCCAGCACCACAAACTACAGAGGTTCATGGAGTAGACCCATCACCTTCTCAGGGAAACTAGGCCATAGATGCAGTTTTGACAGTGATGTGCACACCCTCAATTTAAAAAGCCCATCTAACACATATAACTCACTAACATTGAGATGCATAAAGACACAACATTCAAACTATTTTTTCTGGAGCTTTTACCACTATTTGCATTGCATCCAACAATATTCTATTCACACCTACCTCTGTAATGCTCTTCCTCGCCAACTTACACAACACATACCCATTCAACTACCACACCATCCTCAATCTTCACAAACACATACCCACTCAACATTTATTCCTCCGCTCCTTCCTTATTTCAAATCTGCCAATACACTTTAAAATAAAGTGGTCCTCAGACAGCAAAGGTTCCTCCTCAAGAAACACAGCAGGACCTTAAAAATATATAGATACATTCTCTAAAATAGCACATCTCACACAGCAATAATATCCATTTCCAATTAAACATTTAGTCATTGGCCAGAATAAAACAAGTTTACTTTTTTGTGTCCTAATGACGTACTAATTTCTGACAATGAAAAGCAGCCTGGACACGTGCAGAGAACACAAATATAGAAAATTTAAAAACACTCTCCAGGTAAATTCCAAGAGAGATGCAAAAAAAATGCTGTAGTTAAGCGCTTGAGGAGAAATTCAGTTTGCTCCCTGGAAATGCTTTCAGATACCTTCAGGTACAGGCCTTCCTCAAAAAACAGGTAGTGACATTTCCGTTGCTACCCCCACACAGGATACAAGATAGGGTGGTCTCCGGCACCTGGGTAGGGGAGGGGAAGGTCTCGGACATCTACCAGGAACTTCAGGAGGCGGAGGAAGCTCCAGTGGGGGAACTTAAGGGCAAGTGGGAGGAGCTAGGCGGGGAGCTGGATGCAGGCCTGTGGGCGTATGCCCTAAACAGGGTCAATTCCTCCTCATCATGTGCCAGGCTCAACTTAATCCAGTTTAAGGTGGTCCACCGGGCACACATGATGGCAACCAGGATGAGCAAGCTCTTTGGGGTTGAGGATAAACGTGCGGGGTGTGCCGGAAGCCCAGCAGATTATGTCCATATGTTCTGGGCATGCCTGGCTCTTAAGGGATTCTGGCAGGGATTTGCTGAGGCATGGTGCCCAGTCCAGAGATAGCGATCTTTGGTGTGTCAGACGATCCGGGAGTTCAGGAAGCGAAAGAGGCCGACGTATTGGCCTTTGCCTCCCTGGTAGCCCGGTGACAGATCCGTTTAATGTGGAGGGACTCAAAAGCCCCCCCCCCCCCCCCGAGTGTGGAGACTTGAGTCAGTGACATGGCTGGGTTTGGGTTCCTCAGCCTCGAGAAAATAAAGTTTGCCTTGAGGGGGTCCATGGCGGGGTTCTCTCGGAGGTGGCAGCCGTTCCTCGACTTTCTAGGAGAGCAGTAAAGGTCAGCAGCAGCAGCAACTTGGGGGGAGGGGGGGGAATTGTTACATAGTATTGTTCTTTTTTTCTGTATATAAGGTTAACATTTATTTTGTTCTGTTAAATGTCGTTAACGGTTATGCAAAATATTATGTTTTGATAAAAATTTGAATAAAAATAATTTATTATTCTTTTTTAAATGCTGCAGTTGAAAAAAGGGGAAATTGTCACCTTTCATGGTTGGCAGTCCCAAAGCAACATCCCTTCAGGACAGACAAATAAACGCCATATGGAAATGACTAAGAAGAAATATGAGGCAGTGCATTTAGCAAGGTTGCATAATCAGAAAACTGATTCAGTATGTGGCAATATTTAAAAACGGGGGGAAAACCTTTGGCATTCAGATTCACAAATAGTCTAAAAGTGGGAGAAAAGTTGTCAAAGCTGCTTAAAACACACATAGAACATTGAACAGTACAGCACAGAACAGGCCCTTCGGCCCTCGATGTTGTGCCGAGCAATGATCACCCTACTCAAACCCACGTATCCACCCTATACCCGTTACCCAACAACCCCCCCCCCCCCCCAACCTTACTTTTAGGTCACTACGGGCAATTTAGCATTGCCAATCCACCTAACCCGCACATCTTTGGACTGTGGGAGAAAACCGGAGCACCCAGAGGAAACCCACGCACACACGCGGAGGACGTGCAGACTCCGCACAGACAGTGACCCAGCCGGGAACCGAACCTGGGACCCTGGAGCTGTGAAGCATTTATGCTAACCACCATGCTACCGTGCTGCCCCTGAATCTGAGGTTTATGGATAGAGGCACTGTGTACCAAAGCAAGGTGGTAATAATTAGACCACAGTTAGAAGATTTGCATTAGGTTCTGGGCACCTGACTGAAAAAGGACGTCAAAGTCATTATGAGGAAAGACAAGAAAACCCACTAGAATGTAGAAAGCCAAGAGGTATTAAAAGTCGTGACAAATTTTGATAGATCAACCAAGACACACTAGTTCCAGTTATGAATCAGCAGCCACCAGGCATATTTTTATTTTTTATATTTATAAATTTAGAGTACCCAATTATTTTTTTCCCAATTAAGGGGCAATTTAGCATGGCCAATCCACCTACCCTGCACATCTTTGATTTGTGAGGGTGAAACCCACGCAAACACGGGGAGAATGTGCAAACTCCACACGGACAGTGACCCAGAGCCGGGATCGAACCTGGGACCTCGGCACCATGAGGCTGCAGGGCTAACCCACTGCGCCCACCATGCTGCCCCCGCAGCCAGCAGGCATAAAGGGGCACAAGGTGATAAGAAATAGCAGGAGCAGACCATATGGCTCATCGAGCCGGCTCCTCCATTCAATATCATGCTTGATCTTGGGCTTCAAATCCATTTTCCCACTGGCTCCACGTTCCCTGGATTCTCTGAGACCAAAAATCTATCGATCGCAACCTTAAATAAATTCAATGATGCCGCATCTACAACACTCCGGGATAGAGAAGTCCAAAGACTTGCAACCCTTCCAAGTGAAGACATTTCTCATCTCTGTCCTAAATGATCAGCATTTAATCCTGAAACTGTGCCCCCTTCTTCTAGATTCCCCAGCCAGGGGAGACAATGGCCCAATGCCTACTCTGTCGACCCCCTTGATAAATGTTCATCACACCTCATTCTTCTAAACGGCAGAGAATATAGACCCAATTAGCCACTAAATTGGGGCTACATTCTGTGGAGTTTAGACATTTTAGAGGTGATTTGGTGAAATGGATGTGTTTCCATTATATAAAAAAGATATTGATTTTAGGCTACAATGTAGGCAAATTCCATAATACCTTTTGAAAAGGAAGCAAATAAATGTTTGAAACATGAAAACGATACTATGTGGTTAATTATTTTAACAGTCGGCAATTACTATGGGTCAAAAAGCCTCTCGTTAGACTGTCAATCTGTTATCTGATTCTATCCTTAAGCATAATCTAATGAAAGTCGATACAGAAATTCAATATAGAAAAGCAAACCAAGTGGGTTTATGCCCAGGCCAGAGAAGGTCTGGAATTCTACAGGTGGCAGAGATAAAAAAAAAGTCAGCCAAAATTAGATTGGGCCAAACCTAGTTCACACAAAGGGGAGCTGCTATCCCACTGCATCACCAAATGATCTTTCAATGCGCCACGGACCAATTGCTCATTTTCTCTTCGACGAAACAGCTGCTGAAGATCAGCTTTAAGTCAACTGCTGCACTAACTTGAAGCAAATTCAGCAGCTATTCGCAAAGTCAAAAGGAATAATGGTGAATTTATATTAAGCTTGCATAAAATCCATAGTCAGGTTGCACGTGAAGTACCGTAAACAGTTCAAGTCGTCATAATATTAAAAAAGGATGCAGAAGCAAAAATCTTTTTACAGGGTTGTTCCAGGACTGAGACATGGTACTGCTATCAGGAACGACTGAATAACTTTATTTTGTCAGAAAAGAGAAGACTTAGAAAAGTCCTGATAAAGGCCTTTAAAATTATGCATTGGGGGGGGGGGGGGGGGGGGGGGGGGGAGGAAGAAGAGGAGGAGGAGGAATATAGGCAGAACATTCCCACTTGTGTAAAAATCCAAAGTGGGGATCATAAATACAAGTAGAAAATCTAACAGGGAAAAAAGCAGACATGTATTTACTCCTAGTGATTGCAATGTGGAACTTGCTGCCACGGAAAGTGACTGAGGCTTAGAAGCTGTAGAAACGTTTCTGCTGCTACTCCCATCAGATCTGCAGTCATGCTCTCACACTCGTATGACTTGCACGATCTTCACACATCTATTGTTGCTCATCCGTGACCGCTCTGTGACGTCCATCATCCACCACACCCAAGTCGACCCCTTGTCTGCTGCCCTTCCCCTTTCCCCCTTGTAAAGATATATGCCGATTTAGCTCTGATCAACTGGCCACAATACTGGCATTTTATTTTTCTGGATGTCACTTTTTAAGGGCTCGTTTTGCTCCCGCAATTTCAAGCACCTCTTCATTTGTCTTATAGTCTGTATGTGGAATTTGTAGCATACATCTTAACATCCACAATTCAAAGAACTCTAGGTTCTTCCACAGATCTTTATTTAATGCCCAGGTTTCTGAGGCACACAGGAACGTGAATAGAATTCTGCGCATCAGGAGTTATTTTTACCTTGTTACAAGCTTGATGAGTACATGAGAAAAAAGGGAATAATAATATTCTGAAAAGCTGAAATAAGATAGATGGAATAGGAGGGGTATCATGGAATTCAAATACCCACAGACAAGTTGGGTTATTACCTGTTCTGTGCTATACATTCTATTTAATTCACTCTAAGACTAAAGTCAAGAATAACAAGCCATTTTATAAAACCTAGATAGTGGGCAGCACGGTGTTGCCAAATTAACTAGATATGGCAGTTATTAATGATAATATTGATTTTCAGAGTCGCCATGTATCAAATGAAACCACCACAAGCTTTACCGGATATCGATCAAAGGACCACACAATCAGTTAGTCAGTTCAAGTTCAAAGATAGTTTATTTACACACAGAGATTACTTCGACATGCAACACAAAATACAACAAGTTAAATTACACCTAACAACTACAATAACCTATACTTAACTTCAGGGCAACCGGCTCTATGCAGATGGACAAGGCCTTTGTCCGGATCTTGTGTGGCTGGGTGGAAGAAGTGGCTCTGTTTCGGCTAGGCTCATCAGTCTGGTAGCGATCGTTGGTCTTGAACTTGTCTGTCTGGTCGTTATGCTGCACTTGCGTTGGCAGAGGCCGGATCCAAGAGAGACCGAAATCATGGCTGCATTGTCTTTTAACTGGCTTGAGTTTTCCCCGCCCCTTTTGTGGGCAGTTTCTGGGTCACTGTCAATCAATTCCTCAGGGCCACTCTCTGATTGGTCACATCCAATCAGGGGCTGCCACATCATTTTGGGGTGGGCATCAGTGGCCAATCCTGGGAGGGCTCCAAGCAGGACCTCTGTGCCGCCTAGTCTGAAGATGATGCGATGGACCTGATGGTCCCATTGTTATTTTAATCACCTTGAATGGCCCATTTGCAGGTGTGAATTCCAGCATACTTCTGGGTTGCCGTTTGCAAAGTACAAGCTGCAGCTTGTCTGTGTCCCAAACTTGGCCATAAGTCCCGTCATTCTTTGCAGGTGGCCATCTCAGATGGCTACATCCCGTCCTCTTGATTCTGAACTCGAAGCGTGGTGGATCACATTGTTGATCCCTATCCATCCTTGGTGTACCGGTCACCCTTGGTCAAGGCAAGGTTCTACACTACTCTGTCCTATATTTTGGGACATTTACCTAATTCTATTAACACATCACAAATTACTAATTTCCAACGGGTCATTATAAAACATTTCACTATTAAACAATTAACTTATCCGTACAGTTGAATCTCTCAACTAACACGATCTAAACTATTCTTATGCTGCTGGTGAATATCAAAAAGAACGTATGTACAGTACAAAAATTTTAAGACAGCAGCATTACATTTCTACTTAATCTAGCAAAGTTTACAGAGATACATGGTTATAATTCTTACAGCAGGTAATTCAGTTTTGTTGAATGCCCAAAAAGGGGGCTCGAGCTGAATATAATCGGGGACCGGAAGGCTTTTGTTCGCCATTTGCGGAGTCAAAGTGGCTGAATGACGCTGCAGATTATTGCAATTATCACAAAGGCCTCTACTGTGTATGAAAGGGGGTTCCATTTGGCAACATTTTCATACCAAGTGGGGGTTTCGGTGTCTGTCTGTGTGCGTGGTGTGGTGTCCGGGCTAGGGGTGTCATGTTGTGTGGTAGTGTTCGGGCCTGGTGTGGTGTACATTAAAATAATCCGTTGCACGCGCAGTTGCAGAAGTCCAGCGAAGATCGAAACATATGTCAACAATCCTTGCTTCATCTTGTCTTCTTCCGTGTGTTCCTGGGGGTGTAAGCATAATATCAGTTATTATCTTCGGTTAATATCTCGTTTTACTTGTCTTTCTGTCTTTACTCCAATTTCCCATTATGATTGCCACCATTTTTTTTTTGAAATACCATTTTGGAGACAGAAAATGCAACGTTTTAGTACAGAGACTCTCGCAGCTTGTGGTCAATGCTTGGAGTGGACGGACAATTTCTCCGTCCAGTCTTTCTTAAATCACAACCATGGGAGGTTGAGGCTTATCTTAACCAGCCCAATTTCGGGGCGGCCAGTTTTATATATTTGTTAGCCGCAAACACATTTGGCCTGGGGTGTAACTAGCATATGGAGTCGGAGTAGTGTGACTGAAGAGAGGAAGGAGGAAACAAAACTGAAGTGGCATTGCTGAGGTGTCCCTGCCATGAGAAATGGCGGGTAAGCACTCAGTTTGCATGGGGCAGCTGGGACGTTGTAGCTGCTGTGGGTGGTGTTCTCTTTCATATCTGGGGCTAGTCTAGCTGGTGGTGGGGGTCTCCTGCAATCTTGGGTGAAGTGTCCTGGCTGCCCACAGTTCTAACATGACTCCCGGGGCACGTAAGGTGGAGCAGGTTCTCTGGTGTACTGCTCCCTTGGGTATGGTTCCCTGGGATACTGGACTTCTCCTTTACCCTTGTTTATCCATGCGGGTCCCTGGTTAGCTCTCTATTCCTGATCTGCCTTCCTGTGTAGGGATTGTTCCCAAGCTCTGGAGAGTCTCATTAATACTCACACTTCATTGAGTGTGTGGTCTGCAGGGTCGTAATTCACACAAGCCCTTTGACCTGCTTCGGTGGCGCGAGAGACTAAAATGCGGGCCCATTTAGTTGTGTCGTCGTTATCCAAGTGCGTGTGGTTCAAATCGCCAACTACTGCTTTAAAATGGATCCAAAGGCAACCTGCAAATGCGGTAGGATGCTCTCCCTTCTTTTGCCTACAATGGTTCAAACCTTCTACTGGGTCTCTCTTGTTGTACCCAATTGCATCTAAAATGGCCGTTTTCATCTCCTGTAGGGTTCCTCCTCCTACATTCTAGGGTTCTGGTAAAGCTGAGCTGCCGGACTGGTCAAGGCTCATTACTATAAGTTTAACTTCCTCCCTTTCACCTAGACCGTACATAACCTTTTGCTGGCATGTACTCTCAAAGAAATTATGCGGGTCTGCGGTGGGTTCAAATGGATCCATTTTTGCGCAGGCATCTCTCAATTGGGTGATGGATAATGGGGTGGTGTAAACGCAATTGGACTCCTCCCGATCCAATGACTGGCGCTGTGTGGTGACCGGATTCATGGGGGTGTGTGCTGCCTGTGCAGTCGGTGGTGGGGGTGCTTTCTTTTTCGGGGCATGGGTGGCTCTACGGTGATTTTCTGTGTTCTCCACATATCTCTGGGCGGTTTCATTTAGTTCTTGCCAATTGGGGGCACCTTCCTCATCTAAATTTTGTCCGAAGGTATCTCTAAATCCATTTTGCACTGAAAGCAGTGACTGCAACTTCTCTATTTGTTGTCTACATTTTGCGTGGTCTACTGTGCTCTGTCTTTGTTCTGCAGTGGAGCTACGGAGCGCTCATAAAGCTGCCTTTAAATCCACGCATTGTCTCGTTAACTGTTGCTACCTGCTGTTCTGTCTCTTCTCGTACCAAGACTGCACGCTGTGTATCCTGGTAGGCTTTATCATACTGGGTCTGAAAGCTGCTAAGGTGAACTAAACAAGATTGGTGTGCCCGTTTGACATCAGCCACTTCTTTATCTTTAGTTGCCAACTGATCCCGGAGTTGCACAATAATCTTTGCGCTTTCACTATTGTTTCCCTCATTCTTCTCTTCTTTCTCAACTAGCTGCCTGCGGAGCGTCCTCACGACCTCCTCTGTGCCTCAAACCTGTGCCAAACGGGACACTATTGCCATCGGCTTTCGCACTTTCGCTGCATTTTTCTTATTCACCTCGGATAGGTTGTCCCATCAAGTTTGTCCCATACTTCCTGGACCCGACTCTTCATTTGAACAAAAATCGGACCAAAGGAGCCATCCTTTCCCCTTTAAATACTTCCTCAACTCTTCTTCCCATATGGGGCACTGCTCTGCTCTATTGATTGCTGCGACCTCGGGTTCCTGTGGGTTCATTAAACTTTCCATCGCTTTTGTGGCCATTGCTTCGAATCTCTCTTGCTCTACGTTTAATCTCTGTTTCCTATCGTTAATTTCTCTTGCACTACTTTGATTTCTCTTTCCCTAGATTTAATTTGGGACAGGGGGATAAGGCGGCGGTTTGAACTGTGGGTATGGCCTCAGCTATTTTCCGGTTCACAATTCCCTCAATAGTTTTGACACAATCTAACAAGTTTACCTTATATCCCTGTCAGTATGCATGCAGGTTAGTACACACTTCTGAAATTCAGTGATTTGGTCGATATGGGCTTGCACTTGTGGTTCTTTCTCTTTCACGCAATTGGATTTCAAAGTTTGTGGGTTCTCTCAGAGTGACAAAATCACTTCTAATTCGCGCCCGTCAGATGTCGCCAATAATGTTGCCAAATTAACTAGATATGACAGTTATTAATGATAATATTGCTTTTCAGAGTCACCAGGTATCAAATGAAACCACCACAAGGCTTTACCAGATATCGATCAAAGGACCACACAACCAGTTAGTCAGTACAAGTTCAAAGATGATTTATTTACACACAGAGATTACTTCGACATGCAACACAAAATACTACAAGTTAAACTACACCTAACAACTACAATAACCTATACTTAACTTTAGGGCAACCGGCTCCATGCATTTGGACAAGGCCTTTGTCCGGATCTTCCGTGGCTGGGTGGAAGAAGTGGCTGTTTCTGCTGGGCTCATCCGTCTGGTAGCGACCGTTGTCTTGAACTTGTCTGTCTGGTCGTTATGCTGCACTTAGGTTGGCATAGGCCGGATCCAAGAGAGACAGAAGTCATGGCTGCATTGTCTTTCATTTCCCCACCCTTTTTGTGGGCAGTTTCTGGGTCACTGTCAATCAATTCCTCAGGGTTACACCCTCTGATTGGTCACATCCAATGACCAAAAAAGGTTAGGGGGGGTTTATTGGGTTATGGGGATAGGGTGGAAGTGAGGGCTTAAGTGGGCCGATGCAGACTCGATGGGCCAAATGGCCTCCTTCTGCACTGTACCTTCTTAGTTCTACGTATTCAAAAAGTGAAAAAAATTCTAAGGTAGAGTTTTGGCTCATCTTAACAGTGATTTAAAAGGTGAAGGGAAGATTTTCGACCTTGTGAAGATCAAAGTCAAGCAACTCTACGCAGCCAACATGAATAAACAGGGAGGTTAGAGCTAACTGGTTGTGCACACACTTTGGATCAAAAGCTGGTTTAGAAGTCGCAAGAGAAAACGTGTAAAGGGAAGGGTTAGAGAAAAGCAAGAGCTGGGTTTCAATGAGACACAAAATGGTAACGGGTGGAAGGATCCCAAATGGACAGAATAAAGATTTGATGATGTACCAAAGATATTTCAGATTTCCATGTTAAAGCAAGAGATGGTCACAGTGGATGCAGGGTAAACAATTAGGCATGTCAGAAGACACAGCAAATTGAAAATCTTTAAACTTGTTCAGGAGTGATATTCAGTGTTAATGGCAAGGAGAAAAACAAACAGAGACAGCTCGCTGCATCGTGTAGATGCAGTGTTGTGACTTTTCCCCAGGCGCAGCTCCGTATCAAGTTGGAAACTAGCAGGACAACGAAGGGAAGTGGCTTTCCAAAACACCAATGAATTCAGGCATTGAATGATCCAGAGGCTAGAACACATTTTACCATTACTTAATCGCCCTCATGTGTAAAAACAGAACGAGGAAAAATATTTGACAAAGAGCCAATGAATTTAAAAAAAGGGGCGGGGAAGCATTTGAAGGAGAAAATAGAGAGCAATGAATACACAAATGTGGTTTGAAGAAAGAGATGAAAGTGGACACAGGAGGCAGTCAATGAAAGTTAGTATGGTAAGAAATCCATAACAATAGAACTGGTGTGTGGAGCTGAAAAGCGGCTAAAGAGGGGAGCAGCAATGCTACAACAGAAAGAGTTCAAGAGAAAATAGCACCTAAGATGGATGCAAACATTATTCACTCCTCCACTGAAGCAGAAAGATGACTTCTCCTAAATTGGAACGGTGATAAAAAAAAATCCCAAGTTTCATTTCCCAGGTACATCACTGTTCAACAGTTTCAGGTTGCAATTAGCGGAAGTAAACAGGGAACTACTTCTACTCTCTCATGCACAGGTGATGACGGTGTATGGAGGCAGAATGGAGAGAACAAGCTTGTTTTAATGAGCAGTAGGGAGTGCGAAGAAGGAGTAGAAATTATATGCTAGAGACCTACTTGGACAAACAAAGTTAAGAACTGCCAACAGCTGAAATATGAAGTTTCAGCTGCTGAGCCTCGAGGAGGTGCGAAGGTTCTAGGTTTGAGTTATGGTGTGTGCAGAGTTAGCTGAGTTATGGTGTGTGCTGAGTTAGCTGATACCAGTGGAGCGTCAGAATGGGTGTGAAAACTGGCTACAAACCAAGGTCTGGAAGAAGAAAAACATTTCATCAGATAGGATTTTTTGCTCCTCATCACTAAATACAGATGATGGGCGTCTACTTAAGTGGGCTAGGTTGTGATACTTAGTACAGTTAACGGGCCTATCGACCGATACTCCTCAATGTGACCGATGAAGAGTGGCCACTTGGACCAGGTACCAGAGAATGATCACCACATGTAACCATACTACAATGAGGAAATCAAATTGCTTTAAAGGGTAGAAAGGAGGAAAACAACATCTAGAAAGTACAAAATGTGTCTTTACTCATCAGAACTGAAACAACTTGTATTTATAGAATGCCTTTAACATAATAAAACATCTCAAGAGGTTTCACAGGAACATTATGGCACAATACATGACAAAATATAAAACTCTTGAGAACGAAACAGAAGAGATCACTCAAGTGGTTTTCGAACTTAAATAACCGTTCTAATTAAGTGCTGCATAATGTTCGGTGCTAAATAATGCATTCCAGTGCTTCCAGACACAGTATATCAGGATCACTAACTCAAGAGGACTATTCGAAAAGGTCAAAACTACCATACCTTTCTTCCTATGGCTCCGCTTGTTTTTTTGGGGGGCGGAGGCTCAAATATCCTCTGCTGCTGTTGGGGTGGCAGCGTGGAATAAAGTGGAATGATTTTGATATCTCCAACTTCAGGACCTAGGTCATCAATTTCACGCTTTATCCGCTTACAGGCTTCATCAATTTCCTGTCAGAATGACCCAAATTCAAACATTATATGCTGAACAGCAATTAACTCTGGCAGAACCGCTTTTTTTTAATATCCAATTTTTAAAAATGAGACTCAATAAAATCCAGAAGATTGGATTTTTTTTTTTTAAACGCACAAAGAAAAGTAAGGAACCTAGATGTAATTATAAGACATTAGAGAAATAGCTGCTAACCGAAGTCTCACAAAACCTTCTTCTGTCAGCCTAATTCTAAATCACAGTTTAAATTTTTTGAGACGGCTAAGCACTGTTTTGTTCCTCATGAATCACTGGGCAGTTTAATTTTTTTTGCCTGCAAGACATTTTAAATTAAATAGGATAAAGTGTAAAAACGTTTATTTTACTCTGTAGATAACCACATTTGCTGTGAATCATTTTCACCGCCTTCTCCCACATTATAAATAGCTGGCTCCTTCCACCACACCTCTTAAATACCATTTCCCATTCGAAAAATGTTATTCAAGTGGCAAAATTTATTTCATGGCACATTACACAGTCCAGCATTCTTAGTCAATCACGGCACATGTTGAAGTGGTGTAAGCATCTTCAGGAGTCTAAAAACCTCTAATATTGACATTTCTGTTTCCATACTTTAAAACCATGATAAAGGACTACTACATTTACAACATACTTGACAAATATAATACTCATGCTCATCTTTAACCTGTTGAGCAGGGACTGAATACATACACATTAGAAATTTGTATTGATCAAGTGTGGAACAAAACTTGCCCATCTTGAATCATTTAATTATAATTTTCCAAAGATAGTCAAAGGGTCGCCAACAAATGGCATTCAAGGTCTCCCAAAACAGGCTTGTAAAAATAAATCTACATTTTATATAGTAGGGTTCACAGAGTCCTTTATAGCCAATAAATTACTTGTGTGGTGTCATCACTGTTCCACTGGCAATTTTACCTCAAATTTGCAACCAGTAAGGCCCTTTTTAAAACAGTTCAAGAATAGCCACACGATGAATAAAACAAAATGTGATCCAGGACAATGGAAGAATTATCCTGGTCCCCTTTGTAAAATTCTAGATGAAGCCCCGGTATTACAATCCCAGACCAGACCCCAACAGTGGCTAAGATAAGGGACAGAAACCCCAATATTTTATTTTAGTAAGACTGTGAGGAAAGGATACCTCACTTCAGGAGTGGATGCATAAAGGAATTGGGATATGGAATATTAAAACAAACTTTATTAATAACACAGTATTAAAATCTTTAACATCACAAGAAAGTAGCTGACAATACTACTCAATAATGAATACAATACCCTTCTGCTATCTTTATTGCCATTTAAACAAGAATAAAAAACATCTCAGCATTCAATCCACTGTAATACCAATGGCATATAGGAATACTTGCTTTCGAGAGATGTTATTTGAGAAAGAGATATCTTTCAACCCTTCTTTAAAGAAAAGATCTGACTCCTGTCAGATCCATGCAGAAACTCTGGCTGTATCTCTTCAGAAATGGCTTCTCAGCTTGTTTCAACTTCCCCACTGTTCTCAGACAAGTCTGCACTGCTTTAAAGACTTTTTAACTGAACTGGAGGGAGAGTAAAACTGCTCGACTTCTGGACACAGCATTATTCAGCTCAGAACTGCAGTGACCTGCTTTCTGAAAAATGCCAGATGCCGTAGTTCTACCCAGAAACAATATTACTGTACCAAGCTGAAATATAATTAACTCCACAGGGAACCGTGGCAGCGTGAGGCAGCAGTGCTAACCACCGTACCACCCTTAAGCTAAGATTCTTTCAAAACAGGAGCACAACTGGCAGACAAAACAATTGTCCGAGTCATTGAACACCTCAGAGAACATCCGAAATGGAGACGCCATTCAGCCTCTTGAGCCTGCTCCACCATTCAATAAGATCAAAGCTCAAATGTTTGTGTTTCCGAGTTCCACATTCCCTCGTTTCTCCTCACCTCTGTCCTAGAAGGGCAGTGCCTCCTAGTTCTGAACTCATCCAGAATAGGAAAGATCCTTTCCACATCCATCTTGTCAAGACCATATCTCGTATACTTCAAATAAGTCACCCCTCAATTCTTCTAAACTCCAACGGAAAGAAGCACAGTCTACCTAACCTTTCCACACAAGACAACTCGCTCATTCGAGGTATCAATCTAATAACCTCCTCTGAATCACCTGAAACACATTTACATCCTTCCTTAAATGGTTAGCACTGTTGCTTCACAGTTCCAGGGTCCCAGGTTCGATACCCGGCTTGGGTCACTGCCTGTGCAGAGTCCACATGTTCTCCCCGTGTCTGCTTGGGTTTCCACCGGATGTTCCGGTTTCCTCCCACAAGTCCCGAAAGACGTGCTGTTAGGTGAATTGGATATTCTGAATTCTCCTTCTGTGTACCCAAACAGGCGATAGAATGTGGCGACTAGGAGCTTTTCACAGTAACTTCATTGCAGTGTTGATGTAAGCCTACTTGTGTCAATAAAGATTATTATTAAATAAAGAGACCAAACTGCGCACAGTATTCGAGAAATCGTCTCACAAATGTCCTGTATAACTGAAGCATAAAATCCTTCCTTTTATGTTCAATTTCTCTCTTAAAAAAATGATGGCATTCCAATAGCCTTCTTGATTACTGGTTGAATCTGCATTCTAGCTTCCTGACTTATACACTACAACACTGGTTATCAAACGTTTTCTCCCCCCGGGGCCCACTTTTGCCAACTGGCCAACTTTCGGGACCTGCGCCACATTTGCTAACCCAATCTGTCCTGATTCAAGGCAGTGTTGGTGACACTAACGTTGCCCCAAAGGATGGAAAATAAATCATCTAGTTTTCCTGTTCTTATTGACTATCCAGGAGCCTCTGGTGCACTGAATTTCTGTCAACATTGAGTGAGGACAGGATCATATATGCCTGTGATGTCCTCCCTTCTACAAACGTCGACTGTCCAGGGTCACGCATGAAAGATAGTTACTCATAAGAGATACTGGAGATCTGCCAACAATTGTGAACCTGCATTCATTGCGGGACACTGCTTCAAGGAAACAGGAAAGACTGAGGTGAGGAGTACAAAGAATAGATATCACTGGGAAAGATCAAAATGTGGTTCTTGTAAATAAAACAGCCATAAATATGAAGATACTGATATTAAAATCTTGTGCCTTCATTGTGAGGTCATTAATTAATTCTGTCACATTACATAATATCAAGCGGAATATAACCTGCTCTCTGGCTGATTCCAGAATGTGCTTTTCTAAGAAACTATCTCGAAAGAATTCTATGAACTCCTCATTCCAGGTTTCATCTGATTTTTCCCGTTTTTATGTCAATTAAAGTCAACCATGACTATTGCCGTGCCTTTACGACAGGCTCCACCAATATTTCTTCTCGTCTACTTTGACCTACATTGCGATTACTGTTAGTAGGCCTGTAAACCACTCCCTCTATTGACTTCTTTCCCCTACTATTCCTCATCTCCACCCAAACCGATTCTACATACTGATCTCCTCAACCAAGTAGCTCTCTAACTATTGCACCAATACCACCCCGGATTGACAGTGCAATCGCTCCACCTTTACCTAGCTTCCTATTCTTCTTGAATGTCAAACGCCCTCAATAATCAGGACCCAATCCTAGTCAAAGCAACCATGATTTCATAATGCCACTCAGAACATATTCATTTACTTCAATGCGTTTTGTTTACTTTGTTATGAATGCTACGCACACCCAGATAAAGGGGGCTGGATTTTCTGCATGCCCCCGCGGTGTGTTTCATGGCCGATGTGGCCCATCATTGGCCGATGGCGGAATCTTCTCGACCCGCCACCGGCAACAGGGTTTCCCATTCTAAGCACACCCCCTGCCACTGGGAAACTCCCAGCAGGGGGTTCACCAGAAGCTCCCGCCAGCGAGAACAGCGGGAAAATTTCAGCCAGGGTCTTCAGTTTTGACTTTTTGTTAACGTTGTAACATCTATTCCACTGTTGGGGCAAATATTTTCCTCTCTTAACTGGCCTCTACTCTTTGATGTAACACATCTTTCCACATTTGATCTCTTGCCCCCACTATTTAGATTAAAGCCCTATTTCCCTGGTTATACTGGCCCAAGCCGAGTTCAGGTGCAGACAGTTCCAACTCAACAGTCTCCCATTTTACCCGGTACTGGTGGCACTGCCCTACAAACCAAAACCCATTTCTCTCACACCAGTCTTTGAGTCACATCTTCATCTCTCTAATTTTACATCCCCCATACCAATTTGAATGCAGCTCAGGCTATAATCTAGAAGTTATAATTTATGAAGTTCTAATTTCTGATTTAGTGCCTAGCTCCTCACTCCCTATGCAGAACCTCTTTCCTATTTCTACCCAAGTTGCTGGTACATGCATGGATCACGACAACTGGATCCTTCCAGTCCCAGAATAAAGGGTAAAACTGAATCGCACAGTCCAGAAAGATATATCGCTTCTCAGCAGACAATACAGTTATGAGGGTATTATAATTGGCTTCATTACCCCAGGCTATGAAGGAGAAAGTGAGCAGTTTCCACACCCAGTCACTATACAGTGACACCTGCTGGAAAATGCAAGCACGTAGATGTTGGGCAAGGACACATTTAGGCTCAGCTGTGAACAATCTTGCCAACACGCTCTACTGAAGCTTACACACAAAGAATGCTCATTCAGGTGAGGAACAAGAGGATTCATTGTGCCTGCGGCACTGTGCATCACCACGAGGCACTCTGCTTGGCAAGAAGAGAAATAACGGAGAAGAAAACTGGCAGGGGAAGAAATGTTGATTGCATCGATTCAAATTTAAAACCGATTCCAGGACATTTAAACTGATGAGCATGTGGAGATCGTCTCTGAAACGGAATGCCTAGTGAATGAATGGTTATGAAAATAGGCCAGTGTTTCCAAACTGTGGTTTGCAAACCCCCCTTTCAGGGGGTTCTTGGGAAAAACTCCGTAATGGGTAAAGCAAAAGAGCCTGAGGACTGAAACTGCAAATTTACAGGAAATCAATCGGCGCATATTTCACAAGTATTTTTTAAAATAAATTTAGAGTACCCAATTTATTTCTCCCAATTAAGGTGCAATTTAGCGTGGCCAATCCACCTACCCTGCACATCTTTGGGTGGTGGGGGTGAAACCCACGCGAACATTTTTTTTTTTTTATATAAATTTAGACTACCCAATTATTTTTTCCAATTAAGGGGCAATTTAGCGTGGCCAATCCACCTACTCTGCACATTTTTGGGTTGTGGGGGCGAAACCCACGCAGACACGGGGAGAATGTGCAAACTCCACACGGACAGCGACCCAGACCCGGGATCGAACCTGGGACCTCGGCGCCGGGAGACAGCAATGCTAACCACTGCGCCGCCACTATATTTCACAAGTATGTAGGAATTGGCGGACAATTAATTTGGTCCACGTATGAATAAATAGTCAATTAAACACAACCGTGGCAGCACAAGCCAAGTGAAAGGATCACCGGCACAACTAAGCTGCTTTGCTTTTATTTGTGTGATTCGGAAACAGCTATCAGTTTTACGCCCACCAAATGAGCGAACGCACTCAATAAGAGATAGACAACTATTTTGGTGCTTTATAAAAGCAAATTACTGCGGATGCTGGAATCTGAAACGAAAGAGAAAATGCTCAAAATTCTCAGCAGGTCTGGGCAGCTTCTGTAGGGAGAGAAAAGAGTTAACGTTTCGAGTTTAATGTTTCGAGTCCAGATGTGTCTTTGTCAAAGCTATAATACAGAGAAAGTGGGAAATATTTATACTGTGGAGTGAGAATGACAGATGGATCATAGCCACAGAAACCCAGGGTAAGCGGGGTGCTAATGGCCATAGAAACCATGGTGAAATAGACCAGATTGAAAGAGGTGCAAGTGAAACTGGTCTATTGCATTCGCTGCTCCCAATGTGGTCTCCACTATATCGAAGAGACCAAACGCAGACTGGGTGATCACTTTGCTGAGCATCTTCGGTCTGAGCGCATTCAGGACCCTGACCTTCCTGTTGCTTGCCATTTTAACACAAGGCCCTGCTCCCATGCCCGGTTAGGCACACACAGCCTTCCGGTCAACATTGAATTCAAGAACTTCAAATGATCAGCTCTACCCCATCTCGGCCATTTGTTTTCATCCTATTTCATTTTAACTGTCTTTAACCATTTCTTTCTCTCTTGTCTTTCTTTATAGACATTTGACCCCCCCCCCCCCCCCCCGCCTCCCCACCATCTTATCCACTTTTCCTTATCCTTTCTCCCCTTTGCTTCCCCCTTCCCCTCCCCCCACATCTACATCTGTCACAGTTTACCCTCTGATGTTAGCCTTTCACACCTTCTGTTCTCTCTGGGGACTGTCATTAACACTCTTTCCCCATGGTATCTGTGGCCATTAGCACCCGGTTTCCCTGGGTTTCTGTGGCTATGACTCATCTTTCATTCTCACTCGTTTTAATATTTCCCACTTTCTCTATATTATAGCTTTGACAAAGGGTCACCTGGACTCAAACATGAGCTCTTTTCTCTCCCTACAGATGCTGCCAGACCTGCGGAGATTTTCCAGCATTTTCTCTTTGATTTTGGTGCTTTGATGACCAAAGCCTAGATCACTGGAGCCAATGTAGCAGCAGTGCAGTCCTTCAGTTAGTCAGTCCTCAGTCACTCTCCGAGTCACAGTGCCCTATCCACCCTGTCCAAACCCCTCAATCTTGTACACCTCAATCAGGGCACCCCTCAGTCGTCTCTGCTCCAATGAAAACAACCCAAGTCTATCCAATCTCTCCATAACTTAAAATGTTTCATCCCAGGCAACATCCTGTTGAATCTTCACACATCCCTTCCAGTGCAATCATGTCGTTTCTGTAATGTGACAACCAGGAATGCACACAGTACTCCATCTGTGGCCTCAACAAGGATCTATGCAACTTCAATGTAACCACCCTGCTTTTCTAATCTATGCCTCGATTGATAAAGACAAGTAACCCATATGCCCATTTTCACCACCCTATTAACCGGCCCTCCCGCCTTCAGAGATCTATGGACAAACACGTCAAGGTTCCTTTATTCCTCTGAACTTCCCAGTGTCATGCCATTTATTGAATACTTCCTTAGCAAATTACTCCTTCCAAAAGTTTATCGCCTCACACTTTCCAGGGTTAAATTCCATCTGCCACTTCTCTGCCCATTTAACCACCCCGCCTATATCTTCCTATAACCAAGACATTCAACCTGACTGTTAACCACATGGCCAATCTTTGTGCCATCGGCAAACTTACAGATCCTACCTCCCCGCATAGTCATATATGCCATTTATATAAATGACCAATAATACGGGACCCCGCACAGAACCCGATGGTACGACACTGGACACAAGTCACATGAGCAGCGGTCTGACATCACCCCGTTTCCTACAACAAAGCCAATTTTGAATCCACCGTATCAAATTATCCTGTATCCTATGGGCATTTGCCTTCTTTAAAAGTCTCCCCTGTGGAACCTTGTCAAAGGCTTTGCTTAAATCCACATAAACTACATCAACTGCACTTCCCTCATCTACACACCTGGTCATCTCCTCAAAACATTCAATCAAATTTGTTAGGCAATGACCTCCCTCTGACAAAGTCATGCCAACTATCCCTGATCAAACTTTGTCTCTCCAAGTGGAGATAGGTCCTGCTGTCCTTCACCTTCAGAGTTTTCTCCAATAGTTTCCTTACTTGAGAAAGGATGTGCTGGCACTGGATGAGGGGGGGCAGAGGAGATTCACTAGGTTGAATCCGGAGTTGAGAGGATTGGCTTATGAGGAGAGACTGAATAGACTGGGACTATATTCATTGGAATTTAGAAGAATGATGGGGGGATCCGATAGGAGCATATAACATATAAAATTATGACTGAATAGTTAAGATAGAAGCAGGGGGGTTGTTGCCACTGGCGGGTGAAACTAAAACTAGAGGGCACAGCCTCAAAACAAGGGGTAGCAGATTTAGGTCTGAGTTGAGGAGAAACCTCTTCGCCCAACTGGTTGTAAATCTGTGGAATTCACTGCCCAGTGAAGTTGAGGCTTGTTGGAGGTTTTTAAGGTACAGATAGATAGATTTTTGAATGGTAAAGAAATTGAGGGTTATGGCGAGCGGGCAGGTTAAGTGGAGTGAGTCCATAAAAACATCAGCCATGATCTTACTGAATGGTGGAGGAGGCTCGAGGGGCCAGGTGGCTTATTCCTGCTCCTAGTTCTTTGTTCACTGTTAAAAGCCGGCTGCAAAAGAATGGGGAGAATGATGTGATTGGTTGCTTTCTGAAATTTGATGCTGATGAATTGGAAGTCTCTTACTCCCAAGAATGGTCAGGATCTGGGTGTCGCATTTAAGATTGGGAAAAGATAGTCTCGCTGACAGAGCCTTGTTTCTGCATGTTCTGTGCCACAAGTATGCTGTGGAGCTTAATTTTGGACAGATGGAGACTCCATACTTTCCGACACCGGAAAGCTTCAACTTCATCCAATAGGTTACATTGGAGGAGCATGCACGAGGGCCAAAGGGACCCAAAACCATTTCCTCCATTTTGTCAGCAGCAAACAAGGCAAGAGAAAATGGTGGGTCACGTAGGTCGGCCGGTTGGCAAAAATGGGTCCCCGGAAAAAAAGTTTGGAAAACATTGTTTTAGTCTACTACCTAAGCTCCCAGAATTTTTGATGCAAGACCTCATCTCTCTCTCTACCCATGTCATTGGTACCAATGTTCCATGACCTCTGCTTCATCATCCTCCCCCTTCAGGATCCCCTACAGCCTTTTAGTGACATCCTCGGATTGTGGCACCAGGGAGGTAACACAGCATCCTGTAGTCACGTTGACAGCCACAGTAGCGCCTATCTGTTCCCCTGACTATAGAATCAGCTATTATTATCGCTCTTCCTCTTCCCCCACTGCTGTACAGACAGGCTGTCTGTGGTGACAGAAGCTTGGCTCTGTCTGCACTCCCTGGAGGAATCATCAGCCTCCAAAATGGAGCACCGATTTTGATGACTTTCGGTCATGTGTTTTGCTCCCGTGAGTAAACATCATCATTTACGAGTTGCTTGTTTGCGTTCTCAGTGTGTTATATTTTGTTTGAACTGTGTTACGACTCTTAATGGACAAGTAGCTGAAGACGGGAAATGCAAAGATACGGGGAAGCCAGCCAGTGTTTCACCAGATCCAAAGTACGAAAATCTGAGTCAAATTATCTCAATGGTCCGGGCAAGTTGCTTATTAAGAAAGTACGATGATGGATTATATTAAATATGTCTTCACATGCATTGGTGATCAAGGGTGTCCAAAACCAGGGTGCACAATCGTGGTGATTTTCGAGCAAACAGCAACCTCAAACCTTCATAAGAAAAACACATTTTATACTTCCAAGATCATTCAGGCAAGGGAGAAAATCCGTGGAAGATTTGTATTTTTCGCAGGGTGGGCGGCTGTGGAGGGGTTGAGGTTTTGCACAATTTAATATTTTACAAAAGGGGTTTCCGCAGGATAAAAGTTTGAAAATCACCGAATTAGGCTGAAAATTCAAAACAAAGCAACATTTTCAAAGGCTGCAACGTTGTTGTTCTTTTTCTCCTCATCGGTCTCATTCATGGAGGATTAATTTATAATAGCACGCATTTATATGGCATCTTATTAAGTCAAACTCATTTCAAAACATTCCAGGTAATGAACCATTTTCAGAGTGATAAATAAATGCACAAACAGCAACTGCACAAATTACTCATCACATAAGGCAAAGTACGTTCAACCACATGAATTCAGGGAAACTAATTTAAACCTCATACAAGATGAACGCAAAAGTATACGCGATTGTGGCTCCAGTCTCAAGCACTTAACTGCAGGTTATCCAGATTTCAAAGATATGGAATCAGACAGCTACCTTGGAAATTAGCTTTGCTTTTGAAGAAAACAGTAAACTTAGACCATCAATATAATATTCCTTATTTACTACTGAGTAAACCAATGGGTTTAAAAATTACAGTAAATTATCAGTATATATTAATCTCAGAAGAAAGCCTATTTATAATGGCACAGTTTACATGTACATATGTTAACGGTAGGTTGTTAATGCTTCAGATTTCATAAATGGAGCAAATATGGACTTGCCACACACATTCAGTCCAATTTAATTGATTAAATAGATTAACAGAAGGCAGCAAGAAATAGGGCAGAAGCAGGCCATATACCCCCGCAGCCTGCTTCACATTCAATAAGATCATACCTCAACTAAGTTAATTTACTTTCTTGTGCTATCGCCATGTATGCTTTGAGTTCCTTCATGCCCAAAAATCTATTGATTCAATAAGACCTGGACAACATTCAGGCTTGGGCTAAGTGGCAGGTTAACACAAGTTCCAGGCAACGACCATCTCCAACAAGAGTGAATCTAAACAGCTCGCCGTGATATTGAACAATATTGCCATCGCTGAATCCCCATCAACATCCTGGCAGTTTTCATTGTCCAGAAACTGAGCTGGACCTGCCATATAAACACTGTGGCTGCAAGAGCAGATCAGGAGCTGGTCAGAGGTTGAGAATTCTGCAGTAATTCACCTCTTGACTCCCCACGTCTGTCCACCATCTACAAGAGAGGTGAATGAGAGGTGATTTTAGTGAAACATCCATGGTTCTGGTGGGGCTTGGTAGGGTAAATGCAGAAATGTGGTTTTCCCTTGTTCAGAAATCTGGAACTATGGGCTGTCTCAAGGGGGGGGGGGGGGGGGGACCTCTCTGTCCTATTCAGCAATGATGGCGGGGCTATTGAATTCTATTTAAGATTCAATTAGACAGATTTTTGGTTTACAAGAAACTCCAGGATTATGGGGGGTAAGCATGAAAGTTATCACCACAATCAGATGAACGTGACCTTATTGAATCTTGGATCAGGCTTGAGGGGCCAAATAGCTTGCTCCTGCTTCTATTTCTTCTGTCCTCAAGTAAGGAGTGTATTAGAATCCTTTCTATTTGCCTGGAGTTGTGCGGCTCCAACACTCAAGAAGCTCAACACCACCCGGGACAAAGCAACCTGAATGACTTGCACACCATCCACCACCTTATAGCTCGGCTTTCCTCCAGAGCCACACGTGGGAGAAGTATGCACCATATGCAAAAGGCACTGTAGCAACTTGCAAACATTCCTTCGTCAGCGCCTTCCAAATTCAGAACCTCTATCGCCTAGAAGGACAAAGGACTGCAGACGTATGGAAACACCAGCACCTCCAAGCCACATACCACCCTGACTTGGAACTGTACCGCTGTTCGTTCACTGGTCGCAGGGTCAAAATCCTGGAATTTTCCTCCCTAGTAGCACAGTGGGTATATACACACTGGATGAATTGCAGTGATTCAAGAAGGGAGCTCACCAACCCTTTCAAGGGCAAATTAGGAATGGGCAACAAATTCAGGCCTTTCACCGAGTGTTTTTTAAAATTGTTTTGGGCTTAACCATACATCTCTTTCAAAGTGAGTATGAAATTCCATTAAAATTGTGATGAGCCTTTTGTCATTTCTTCAGAATGATTTCATATCCAGTTTTTCTGGGTTAAGATCCTTTGTCCTTGCTACTATCTTTGCCATCAATTACCCAAACTTTTCTAAAAATCAACTACCCTAGTCCCCAACCTTGATCACGCTACAACCTACACGCTACAATGGGTACTAGAGCAAACCTACTTAATTGCTATTTGTGCCTTTCATTCATCTACTTTGTGCATTCAGGTATAGCACCTTCAATTTAGCAATTTACTATTTTCCCAGAGGTAGCCTTTGTTGCCAATACATTATCTTATAAAACACACTGTTCTTTCCTGACACAATACGCTTGATTTTACCCCAAATTGCTAATTTACTCTGCAGCTTTAACTTTTCTCTTCTGACTGATAAATTTACCTTTGCCGAAAACCTTCACTTCCCTCCCCCTACCATCCTACAAACACCATTAAAACCTTATAGTTAACCTTCATTTCATAGCACCTTCAGCTATAGAAAAGTAGTTTGAATGTATCGATTTTTTCAATTAGAATTTCTATATATGCAAATTCACCTCATTAGTACACATCCTTTCTTACCTCTATATGCATATTTGAAGCCTACTTTCAAAGTCAGCTGTATAAATTTGGAAATATTTGCATATGGAATTAGGAGGGCAGCTCAGGTGGACAAGATAGTTAAATGAGTTCAAAAATAAACACATGGGAAGAGAGTAGGGCAACAGTCAAAGTTTTAGACACTACAAGTAAAGGATGCAAAGGAATTGAACCCAGGGGTTATATGAAACATTCGAGCAGAAGGATGTGTTAACCAAATAAACATTCTAGATACAAATGCATGGGAATACAAGGAACAAACTGTATCAATTACAGGCATAAATTCAACTTGATAGGTGTGACTTGGTAACCATGACTAAGAAACGGTACAAGACAGCAGGACTGGGAACGTAATATATCAGGTTATAAAGATCTAGAGAAAAGATGGGAAAATATCAGAGGGGATGGCGTAGCATTCGTAATGATAGCTGGCAACCCTTCAATGCTAAAAAAAGGATACAGCTCAGCAGACAGTAGGGAGTTAATGGGTAGAATTAAGAAATAGAAAAGGATTTAAGACTGCTGTGGGAGTTGTCTATGGATCCTCTGGTAGCAGCTGTTAAGAGGTAGTCACAGAACAGCCATGATCATTGAAAGGCTTGAATAGGCTCGAGGGACTAAAATGGTCGATTCCTGCTTGTATGAAAATTGCATTCAATGAATATTGTTTAGCATCATTAAATGACGGAGCATAAATGGACATTCAGCCCATTGTGCCTGCGTTTTGGGTAGAGTTTTCCAATTCATTCCTCCCACGGCCCAAAGATGGGCAGGTTAGGTGGATTGGCCATGCTAAACTGTTCTTAGTGTCCAAAAAGTTAGGTGGGGTTACTGGGTTACGGGGAGAGGGTGGAGATGTGGCTTAGATAGGGTGCTTTTTCCAAGGACCAGTGCACTTAAATGGGCTGAATGGCCTCCTTCTGCACTTAAATTATAACATCCCATTTTGTTGTTCTTTCCCTTCGGGCTTGGATTAGTACCTGGGAATATGATGTTATTGGTATTACTGAGACTTGGTTGAGGGAAGGGCAGGACTGGCAACTGAATATCCCAGGGTATAGATGCTTCTGGAGGAATAGAGAGGGAGGTAGAAGGGGTGGAGGAGTTGCATTACTAGTCAGAGATGATATCACAGCTGTGATTAAGGAGGGAACTATGGAGGATTCGAGCACTGAGGCAATATGGGTAGAGCTAAGAAATAGGAAGGGTGCAGTAACATTGTTGGGACTTTACTACAGGCCTCCCAAAAGCGAGCATGAAGTAGAGGTACAAATATGCAGACAGATTATAGAAAAATGTAGGAGCAATAGGGTGGTTGTGATGGGAGATTTTAACTTCCCCAACATTGAATGGGACTTGTGTAGTGTTGGAGGCGTAGATGGAGCAGAGTTTGTAAGGAGCATCCAGGAGAGTTTTTTAGAGCAGTATGTAAATAGTCCAACTCGGGAAGGGGCCATACTGGACCTGATATTGGGGAATGATCCCGGCCAGGTGGTTAAAGTATCAGTCGGTGATTACTTTGGGAATAGCGATCACAATTCCGTAAGTTTTAGAATACTCATGGACAAAGGTGCGAATGGTCCTAAAGGAAGAGTGCTAAATTGGGGAAAGGCCGAGTATAACAAAATGCGGCAGGAGCTAGGGAATGTGGACTGGGAGCAGCTGTTTAAGGGTAAATCCACATTTGAAATGTGGGAGTCTTTTAAGGAAAGGTTGATTAGAGTGCAGGGCAGGCATGTCCCTGTGAAAATGAGGGATAGAAATGGCAAGATTAGGGAACCATGGATGACAGGTGGAATTGTGAGACTAGCTAAGATGAAAAAGGAAGCATACATAAGATCAAGGCAACCCAAAACTGATGAAGCTTTGGAGGAATATCGGAAAAGTAGGACGAATCTCAAACGCGCAATAAAGAGGGCTAAAAGGGGTCATGAAATATCTTTGGCTAATAGGGTTAAGGAAAATCCCAAAGCCTTTTATTTGTATATAAGGAGCAAGAGGGTAACTAGAGAAAGGATTGGCCCACTCAAAAATAAAAGAGGGAATTTATGCGTGGGAGTCAGAGGAAATGGGTGAGATTCTTAATGAGTACTTTGCATCGGTATTCACCAATGAGAGGGACATAGAACATAGAACAGTACAGCACAGAACAGGCCCTTCGGCCCTCGATGTTGTGCCGAGCAATGATCACCCTACTCAAACCCACGTATCCACCCTATACCCGCAACCCAACAACCCCCCCCCCCCCCCCCCCCCCCCCCCCCCTTTAACCTTACTTTTTTTTTTAGGACACTACGGGCAATTTAGCATGGCCAATCCACCTAACCCACACATCTTTGGACTGTGGGAGGAAACCGGAGCACCCGGGGGAAACCCACGCACACACGGGGAGGACGTGCAGACTCCGCACAGGCAGTGACCCAGTCGGGAATCGAACCTGGGACCCTGGAGCTGTGAAGCATTTATGCTAACCACCATGCTACCGTGCTGCGCCGACATGAAAATGAAAATCGCTTATTGTCACGAGTAGGCTTCAATGAAGTTACTGTGAAAAGCCCCTAGTCGCCACATTCCGGCGCCTGTCCGGGGATGCTGGTACGGGAATCGAACCGTGCTGCTGGCCTGCTTTAAAAGCCAGCGATTTAGCCGAGTGAGCTAAACCAGCCACATGACAGATGTTGAGGCTAGGGATGGATGTTTAAATACTCTAGGTCAAGTCGTCATACGGAAGGAGGAAGTTTTGGGTATTCTAAAAGACATTAAGGAGGACAAGTCCCCAGCACCGGATGGGATCTATCCCAGATTACAGAGGGAAGCAAGGGTCAAAATAGTTGGGGCCTTAACAGATATCTTTACAGCATCCTTGAGCACGGGTGAGGTCCCGGAGGACTGGAGAATTGCTAATGTTGTCCCTTTGTTTAAAAAGGGTAGCAGGGATAATCCAGGGAATTATAGACCTGTGAACTTGACATCAGTGGTAGGCAAACTGTTGGAGAAGATACTGAGGGATAGGATCTATTCACATTTGGAAGAAAATAGACTTATCAGTGTTAGGCAGCATGGTTTTGTGCAGGGAAGGTCATGTCTTACAAACCTAATAGAATTCTTTGAGGAAGTGACAAAGTTAATTGATGAGGGACGGGCTGTAGATATCATATACATGGACTTCAGTAAGGCGTTTGATAAAGTTTCCCATGGCAGGTTGATGGAAAAAGTGAAGTCATATGGGGTTCAGGTTGTACTAGCTAGATGGATAAAGAACTGGCTGGGCAACAGGAGACAGAGAGTAGTGGTGGGAGTGTCTCAAAATGGAGAAAGGTGACTAGTGGTGTTCCACAGAGATCCGTGCTCGGACCACTGTTGTTTGTGATATACATAAATGATCTGGAGGACGGTATAGGTGGTCTGATTAGCAAGTTTGCAGATGATACTAAGATTGGTGGAGTTGCAGATAGCGAGGAGGACTCAGAGAATACAGCAAAATATAGATAGATTGGAGAGTTGGGCAGAGAAATGGCAGATGAGAGTTCAATCCAGGCGAATGCGAGGTGATGCATTTTGGAAGATCTAATTCAAGAGCGGACTATATGGTCAATGGAAGACTCCTGGGGAAAATTGATGTACAGAGAGATCTGGGAGTTCAGGTCCATTGTACCCTGAAGGTGGCAACGCAGGTTGATAGAGTGGTCAAGAAGGCATATAGCATGCTTGCCTTCATCGGACGGGGTATTGAGTACAAGAGTCGGCAGGTCATGTTACAGTTGTATAGGACTTTGGTTAGGCCACATTTGGAATACTGCGTGCAGTTCTGGTCGCCACATTACCAGAAGGATGTGGATGCTTTAGAGAGGGTGCAGAGGAGGTTCACCAGGATGTTGCCTGGTATGGAGGGTGCTATCTATGAAGAAAGGTTGAGTGGATTAGGATTGTTTTTGTTGGAAAGATGGAAGTGAGGGGGACCTGATTGAGGTCTACAAAATTATGAGAGGTATGGACAGGGTGGATAGCAACAAGCTTTTTCCAAGATTGCGGGTGTCAATTACAAGGGGTCACGATTTCAAGGTGAGAGGGGGAAAGTTTAAGGGAGATGTGCGTGGAAAGTTTTTTACGCAGAGGGTGGTGGGTGCCTGGAACGCTTTGCCAGCGGAGGTGGTAGAGGCGGGCACAATAGCATCATTTAAGATGCATCTAGACAGATATATTAACGGGCGGGGAACAGAGGGAAGTAGACCTTGGAAAATAGGCGACAGGTTTAGACAAAGGATCTGGATCGGCGCAGGCTGGGAGGGCCGAAGGGCCTGTTCCTGTGCTGCAATTTTCTTTGTTTGTTTATAACCGTGTACACATTTTCCCCATCAAGTATTTGTCCAATTCCTGCTTTGAAAGCTACTATTGAATCTGCTTTCAGCGCCTTTCTAAATAGCGCACATCAGAACACAAGTTGTTGCATAAAGAAATCTTTCCTCAGATCGTCTCTGGTTCTTTTGTCAATCATCTTAAATCTGTATTTCCGGATTACCAATCCTTCCGCCACTGTAGTTTATACAATCAAACCACTCGTTATTTTAAACACCTCCATTAACATCCTCTTAATCTTCTCTTCAAGGGGAGCAACCTTAGCTTCTCAAGTCTCTCCAAAGAAATTGGTTTCATTGCAGTAAATATCTTCTGTACCTTTTTTCAAGTCGATATCCTTCACAGAGTGCAGTGCCCGAAAGTGAATACAATACTCCAGCTGAGGTCTAACAAGTATTTTACAAAACATTTAGCTTAACTCTTGCTTTTATTCTCTATCCTCTTTATCAAGCCAAAGATCCCATATGCTTTTGTACCATTTTCTCTGCTCTCCCACCTTCAAAGATTTGTACACATATATCCCCTTCAAAACTGTATCTTTTATTTCATTTCATCTTTCCTCATTCTCTACAAAAATAAATCACTTAATACTTCTCTGCACCAAATTTCAGCTGCCTATATCTGTGGATTTCACCAAGCAGTTTATATACACTACCCAATTGTTTAGTACACTTCCCAGTTTCATGTAATGTGTAAACTTTGAAAATATGCCCTGCATACCCAAGTTCAGATCATTAACACATATATACATTAGCTAGGGCAGTGGCTTTAACACAGATCCTTCGAGGACATGACAACAGGCTTCCCTCCAGTCTGAAGATCATCCTTCATCATACTTTGTCCCTCAGCCAATGTCGTATCCACTCTGCCACAATCCCTTGAATACGATGGGCTTTAATTTAACTAACCAACCAGTGATGGCCCATGTGCAGCTAGGAAAAAAATACTACATTTTATGTTGGGGTGAGGATCTCTTTCCGAACTAGGTTGCTTTGAAAGATTACTGGTAAAAAGCAGCTGCTTTCAAAAAATGATCATGTGACCAAGTTGCATGGGAAATTAATAATATAAAAAAGTCAACCAGTTAAAGGGAGGAGTAGACCCCTAGATGTGCTTCTGTTGCAGGTGGATTTAGTTGGTGTTTAGATCAATTTGCCGGCAAAACAAGAAACATCTCTTTCAGCAGTGATCAAATTCCATATGCTCGCCAAGAGCTTAAAACTCCTGTTAACAGAATACGCCCTTGCGGCAAGTTGAATTTCCAGGGATAACCAAGTCGAAAGGTGGTGGGGGGGATGGAGAGGGGGCGCGCAAGAGTTTTAGATGCAGAATACCAGAGATTAAGATTATGAGAACCAGGAGAGTTCTGACTCGCGGACGCTATGATTAAGACATTCACGGCATCTTTGTTGAACAGGGAGTCTACAATCGTGGTATGGGTGGGGGATAATTGAAGGGTGCACAAGGCCTAAGAAATCTCAATCCTTATACAAATCTTTTCAACAGTACTCCGACTAAGTGATTAACCTTCCAATTTTTGATAAGTAGAAGATTTGAGTTATTGAGGGTGTAAGTCAAATGGGTGTAGAAGGAAACTTCAATCAACAAGTTGGTTCAGAGAATAAGTAACTGTGTTCATGGTACTTTTAATATCTTTAACATAACTGACTACTTAAGAGAGTGCAACAATTTAATATTCCTGTTCTTGATTTTGTTTTTGTTTAAACGTTTAGTAAAATGTTTTTGTTTTAAACAGTGAACCTTGTAGATTCATTCTTTTAGTTACTTCCTGGGCGTTAAATTCTAAAAATATAAACACGTTATTGGTCTCTACCAAGACCGTAACAAACTATAGTCCTTTGTCAAAAACTTTATACAATTGCATATTATACTATTTGTGACTCCATACAAGTAGCTAATCCCTTTGATTGAAAAGTCTACATTTAGATGTTTGTTCAAAGTCTAATCTCTGATCAGTTCCAATTGAAAATTTATTGCTACCTTTATTAATGTCTCCAATTTTACAGAAATACGAAATGTTAATCTCCTTCCATCGAAATACAATAATAGGAAAGGCAGCAACTATGTGACACAAGGGACGCAACCAAATTCACGCTTATGCGCAAAGTAATAGTAAAATCATTAGGCATTAGACACCATTGATTTGCAGTGTTCCCATAGAAAGAGAGAATTGCAGAATGTGATTCCCAAGATACCTGTAAGAGGCCCAGAATCCTATACAATACAATAGAATTTGAATTATTCAATTACCTTAAAGCCTTGATCAAAATGACGACAACAACAACAATAAATATTTGCCATTTATTCGATTGATTTTGTACTTTCAAACTTAATTTGCACCTTTTGGTGATGATCAACGTCAGATTAATGGACAACCTGCATTTGACTTTGTGGAATAATACAAGTATTCCAAACTTCTGCCTAAACATTGCTGAGGGTACCCGATAAATTCTGGACTCAACGGGGAATATGTTATTCCGTGCAGCTGGATCCAACACATGGGCAATGGGAAAAGACAATCAAGATCAGCTGCCAGCAGTTTCTTTAAAAAAGAAATTTCTCATGCAATGTGCACATTGTTGGCAAAGACGGAGGTGTATTAAGCCTCGGTCAAGTGGTAACATTCTCATCAGAGTAAAAACGTGATGGGTTCAAGCCCATCTCCAAAACTGGAGTACAAAAATCAAGGCTGACACTCGAGGGCAGTACTGAGGGAATGCTGCACTGTCAGAAATATCGGGCCGCAGTCTACGTTTTAGAAACTAAGAGCTGATGCCGGGACTGAATCGCATGGGTTCTATAGCCCCCGAAAGCTGCGTGGTTCAGGAGCAATTCAGGACATCCTAATGGGCCAGCACAGGTACCACATGGAACAAGTTTAATTCCAACGAACACTGGTGTGTGATTCGCCCAGGTCAGGTTCGGCACTGGAGAGCCTGATGAGCAGGTGCTGCATGTAGGCACTCCACTCCCCAACACCCTCATCCCAGCCAAGAAGATGGCACTGGCTGTGCTGAAGCACACCCATCCCGTTGAGGGGTTGGCTGGGGCCAGAAGGTAACCAGAGAGGTGGCCTAGGGAGACACCTATACCGTATCGCTGCCTTGCAGGCTGCGGAAACAGTGGTCACTGCCTGTCCACACCGCGATTCTATAGCCCATCATGCCCCCCACGCCCTGTCCCCCAAGGCAGAAGCCCCCCTAGTCAGCGACACAACTGTCAACACACTACAGCGACACTTTTCATACCTCCTCTCTTCCCCCTCAAGCAGCCACGCACCCGTTTCCCCAATTTTAAATACCACAAGTGAACCTCACTGGCAGCAAATCCGGAGGTGGAGCATCACGGGGGCCCTCGAAATTGCTGGGCCAGGTCCGTTAATGATATACCAACAGCGCTTACTGTACAATTTGCAAGTCCATGCTGCCGTCCAGCGTGGAACACATTCACGCCCCAATGAGGCGCCGGACGGCATGGCATCATGTTGGGCACCCGACACCGGCCTCAATTTTTGGCTGACACTCAATTCTCTGCCCAATCACGTTTCCCGATTCCAGCATTTCTGGTCGGAGAATCTAGCCCATCGTCTTTTGGATGAAATGTTAAAGCAAAGCCCTGTCTGTCCTTCCAGGTGAATGCAAAAAATCTCTTAAAGGAATGCAGGCGAGTTATCTGTGTGGCCTGGCCAATTTTTGTTCCTCAACACCACAGAAGCAGATTACCTGGTCATTACTACACTTTCTGTGCGAGTATGATGCAAAATTGCAGCCATGTTTCCTACATTTCTGTGACTACAATGTAACCAAGTACTTAATTGGCTGTAATGCACTTTTAAACATCCAGGGGTCACAAAAGGCACTACATAAATGCAAGTTTTTCTTTATCTTTATTTACTGCCCATTACTAACGTCTGAGAAAATGGTGAGCTGCCTCTTGAACTACTGCTGTTTTTCTGATTTAGGTGAATCCGCCATTCTGTTAGAGGAGTTGACAGTGACAGTGAAAGCTTTCCAAATGAAGATTCTGTCTGACGTGAAGGAGAACCTGTCAGTGGTGGCACACACTATCACAAATTTGGGAGGTGCTGAGAAAGAAACATTGAAGACCTGCTGCAGTGGATCGTGCATATGGTATACACTGCTGCTACTGTGCACCATGTGGTGGAGGGAATGGATGTTCAAAGAGGTGTACAGAATGCCCATCGAGCAGGCTGCTATGTTCTAGATGGTGTCATGCTGCTAAATCATGGTTGATCACATCATGGCCTCAACTCCATTTTCCTGTCCACATCCCATAACCCTAGACTCCCTTGGCAATCAAAAATATATCTCCAGGATTGAATGTATTCAATGACTCAGACTCAATGCTCTCTGTGGAAGAGAATTGCATATACCAACGCCTTTCAGAGAAAATAAACTCTCATCTCAGTCTTCAATGGGAGACTCCTAATTTTTAAACTGGGTCCCTTGTTTCTAGATGCCCCCACAAGGGGAAACATCTTAACTTCTACCCAGAGTATAGGCCACACCTGCTCAACCTTTCTTCAGACGATAACTGTCTTTCATGTACATTTGAAATGCAGTCATTGTTGAAATGTAGGTAACACAACAGGCAGCCTGCACACAGCAAACCAATCCCACAATTAACAAGGCAATAATGACCAGAAAATCTGCTTCAAACATGTTGGTTGAGGAATAAATATTGGTCAGGATCCCCCATGTTTTTCTTTGCAAAAATGACATGGGGTAATGTCATAGAGGTCTACAGCACAGAAAAGGTCCTTCTGCCCATCGCCTTTGCACTGGTCAAAAACAACCCCCCAAGTATTTTTATCCTATTCTCCAGCACTTGGCCCATAGTCTTGCATGCCAAGGCATCACAAGTGTACTTCTTAAATGGTATGAGGGTCCCTGCCTCCACCACCCTTTCAGGCAGTGAGTTCCAGACTCCCACCACCCTCTGGTTGAAAAAGCTTCTCCTCACGTCCCCTTGTCCTCATTCTGCTGGTCTATTCTGCTTCCATGTTATTTCTGAGTTACTACTATCCCTACGGATTTAGATTCAGACACTGACCATGCCATGGGGTATTGTTTGCAATATGTTGGCAAAGCTCATACCCTCAGTTTTGAAATAGTCAACCTATTATCCTGAAAGTCATCATGCTTATTTTTAAAAATTGGATAATGAGGCAGAATGATTAGTTATTTAGAGTAAAATGTTAGTGGCATTGAGCAATATTTTGTATGTGACTTCTTCATTGATGTCAGAGCGCTCATTCTGAAAGCTAAAGCATTCTGCTGAGGAGTTGGAGAAGGTGTATGGAAGCGTCCCTGTCTGGGCCTTCACTGCTCAGCCCAACGTTGAGGGAGTCAAATCCATTTCCTCAGCATGTGTCTGAAGGCTATTCACCTGATTACACAAGACATAATTCAGTTTCACCTGGTTAAATGTTATCTTTGCTTTCAGGGAGGATACAAAGCAGAAAGGAAAGTAGTTGCTTTTGCAATGGTCCCCAACAATGATTCAACATCTGGTTTTGCCTCTGCAATAATTGTTCCCTTATGATCCCCTATGGTCAGTGTGGAGTAAGCTGAGGATGCCACTGGCCAGTGTGGTGTCTGGGATCACTTTTAAGCATGTATGCAGGTTGTTATGTGCGTCCCCCACGGCAAACGCGTGAACCAATGAGACGAACGCTGGGTATTTTGGGCTGCATGGGAATTGGACAGGGATGTCTGACGTCCCATTGATGTTTGCGCTAGCGATTGAGCCTTTGGCGATGGCACTTATAGCCTTGGCTGAGTGGCAGGAGATTGAGAGAGGGGGCAGAGAGCACTGGGTGTCATTTTATGCTGATGACATTGCTGTTCGTGACGGACTCGTTAGAAAGCATGGGCAGAATCGCGGGCTTCCTGGAGAGGTTTGCGCCTTCTCGGCTATAAATTGAATGTTGGGAAAAGCGAGGTGTTCCCGGTGAACTCTTCGGGGCGGAGGTGGGGGTGAACCTGGGGGCTCTGACATTTAAGGTTGCGAGGGAGAGGTTCTGGTATTTGGTTATCCAGGTAAAGCATGAGTGGGCCATGGTGCCCAGGTGGAACCTGATGGGGTTGGTGGAAGAGGTTAAAGGGGACCTTAAACGGTGAGACACACTGCACCTGACCTTGGCAGGGAGGGTGCAGGTGGCAAAGATGAATGTACTGCCAAGATTCCTGTTTGTGTTTCAGTCCCTCCTGCCTTTTTTTTTAAAGAATGTAGATGCGTTAATCTCAGAATTTGTGAAGACAGTGAAGGTGTCAAGGGTTAATAGGGTTTTGTTGTAAAGGCAGAGGCGGCCTGGGTGGTCTGGCACTCCCAAATTTTTTGTAGTATTATTGGGCAGAGAATGTGGAAAAGGTGAGCCGATTGGGGGGTGTGAGGGGCAGATTTACTCAGGTTAGAGGATGAGTCTCGCTGCTGTTGGCCCGAGGACTCATAGGGGACATATGTTTAAGGTGCAAGGGGCAAGGTTTAGACGAGATGCACGAGGCAAGTTTATTTACACAGAGGCTAGTGGGTGCCTGGAACTCGCTGCCGGAGGAGGTGGTGGATGCAGGGTCGATAGTGACATTTAAGGAGCATCTTGATAAATACATGAATAGGATGGGAATAGAGGGATACAGGCCCTGAAAGTGCAGAAGATTTTAGTTTAGACGGGCAGCATGGTCGGCACGGGCTTGGAGGACCGAAGGGCCTGTTCCTGTGCTGCACTTTTCTTTGTTCTTTCGAGACCACATCCGGCACACCCCCTCCAACCTTCTCACCAATACCTTTCCCAGGACTTTCATGTCTGCATTCAGCAGCAAGATGGGCCTGGAGGACACATACTCCAATGGATCATTCCCCTATTTAGAGTCCAGCAAAATTGACGCCTGTGAAAGCGTTGCCAGCCGCTCCCTCTTCAGCACCGCTTCATTAAACATGTCCAGAAAGTGAGGGGCTAACTCCATTGTGAACTGCCTATAAAATTCCGAACTGCCTATAAAATTCCGTCGGGAAGCCATCTGACGCTGGCAACTTGGATTAGACTCCGCCACCTCCTTTAGCCCTAATGGTTCCTCCAGCGCCTGCTTCTTCCCCTCCCCCATGAAGTCCATGAAGTCCAGCATATCATGAAACTGACCCATATCAACCTCCTCGCCACCCTGGTCAAACTGCTCCTGCAGCCTCTTTCTTTCCGCCAGGAACTCTTTCATGAGGGCCATAATATACTTCCTATCCACCACAACTAGCTCATCCAACAATCGCCTTTTCTCCACCCTCCCCATCCTACCCTTATGAGCCTTGAGCAAAATAATTTATCCCGGACCACCGCATTAAAGGCCTCCCAAAACATGGCTGCCGATACCTCCCCATTCTGATTGAGCTCAACCTAATTCTTAATCGCCACCTTCCCACAGAACTCTTTGTCGGCCAAAAGCCCCGAATCCAATCTCCACCCCGGCCTCTGCACTTGACCGAACAAAGTCTCACGTCGAGACAGTGCACAGCATTGTCCGAAATAACTATTCCCGCATATTCCGCACCTTCCACACCCATTGGCACCGCCCAGCTCACACAAAAGAGTAAATCCAGGAATATACCCTATACACATACGAGAAGGCGGTGTACTCCCTCTCTCCTAACCTCCACTGATCCACCACCCATCTTCTGCACAAACCCTCCCAGCCTGCACCATTCTCGACCTCCATCGACTTAGGGCTCGGCCTATCCACCCTTTGTTCCAGAACACAATTAAAATCCACCCCCCACCCCGCAACCCATAATCAGCTGGTGCGAATCCAAGTCCGGGATCGCCCCTAACAGCCTCTTCATGAATTTGGCATCATCCCAATTAGGCGCATACACATTCGCCAACACCACCGGAGTCCTCATTAGCACCCCACTTACTATCACAAATCTCCACCCCCCCCCCCCCCCCCCCCTCCCCCTCACAACCACAAGGTCCCACATCCTTGGACTACTTGTCCTGCCCATCCCATCCTCAACCTCATCTGATCTTTCACCCCAAAATGCATCTCCTGCAGGAAATTTACCTCTGCCTCAAACATCTCAAATGCACAAACACCAGGGACCCCTTACCGGCCCATTTAGCCCGCGGACATTCCATGTCACATTCCCCACTCAACGCTTCCGCTTTCCCTCAAGAGTCCATCATCATAACACTTGATCGCCACACCGCTTATTCACACACTAAAATCGGGCCCACCCAAGATGGCCCCCCAGCCCTGTCCATGGCCAACTCGCCCTACGTAACTGCCGCATCACCTCCCCTTCCCACACCACTCGCTAACCACTGTCGCACCCTTTCCCACTTCAATTCCTTTCATTAGTATTTCTTGCTAATGTGGCGGCTCCCACCCAAAGGCCCTAACCCCAAACTCCACCGTCACCAACCCACCGCCCCCTTCCCCCATTACTTATCTCCAGTCCTCCTCCCTGGCCCCTCCCCCAGTACCCCACACCCAACCCAATGCAAGAAACAGCACCCTGAAATGGCCCTCATACAGAACGCTCTCAAACCGCTCCGTCACCCCACAACTCAAGCACCGTGCAGAGAACAATAAAGAGTGCAATACAATGCTGGGCGGCACGGTGGCACAGTAGTTAGCATTGCTGCCTACGGCGCTGAGGACCCGGGTTCGAATCCCGGCCCTGGGTCACTGTCTGTGAGGAGTTTGCACATTCTCCCCGTGTCTGCGTGGGTTTCACCCCCACAACCCAAAGATGTGCAGGTTAGGTGGACTGGCCACGTTAAATTGCCCCTTAATTGGAAAAAATGAATTGGATATTCTAAATTTATTTTTAAAAAAAGAGTGCAATACAATTAAACATTACACCCCCAGCACCAAAGGGCCTCCCTGAAAAAAAGCAGCAATTTAACTTCAATGCAAAAACAGAAAATAATACAAAAGGGTGAGGGGCCGGGGGGAAAGAGAGAGAGGGGTGCAACCCACCCCCTTAACAACCTTTTCCAATCGGCAAACAAACAAAAACATGAGACAGAACGCCCCCTATATTCCTCTTTCAGCCCTTCCCCAACTTATGTGCCTCAATAAAGTCATTCATCTCCGCCAGCGTCCCAAAGGAATATGTCCGCTCTTCGAAGGTGACCCAAAGTTTGGCCGGGTACAACACCCCAAACTGAATCTGGTACTGGTACAACACTCTCTTGACCAGCTCCGCACGATAAATCCGGATTCGGATTCCTTCCCACTGCGCTCTGGTCCACCTCAGGATCTTTCTTTGTCCTGGAACTTGTGCACATGCACAACCACTGCCCATGGCGGCTCCCCCCCGCTCTTGGTCTCTGCCTCAGTGACCTATGGGCCCAATCCACATCTGGGCCTTATTCAGCACCTTCGTGTTCATCAACTTGGTCAGCATCCTCACAACATAGCCCGTTGGAACACGCCCCTCCACACCCTCCGGTAGGCCCACAATCTGCAGATTTTGCCGCCTGAACCCCATTTTCCTGGACCTCCATCTTTGCTCACAGCATCTTGCACATGTCCCACAGGATCGCCAAATCTGTTCCTAGTGGCACAATGCAGTCATTCTGGTCAAACACCACCATCTCCACCTCCTGGATCGTCACCCCCTGCATCTCCAGGCTCTTCTCCACCCGTTGCAAACTCCCGCGAAGAGGTGCCGTTGCACCCTCAATCACCTTTGGCCAGTCACTCTGCATTTATTTACGCTGCTGCCGAAATTCATCCTTAATGAAGCTCATCAACAGTTCCATTGGCAGCTTTCCAGTCAACGACGACCCTCCACGTCCGCCATTTTCCCAATTGATACTATGCCATGCGTCTGCTCCAACTCTTTAGCCAGGACTCTTACCATCTTATATTGAATTTGGTAAACGCAGACAAGCCCATCCGGGGGAGAAGTGATGCCCCTCCACTCTCCGCACAACCTTTCTGCTGAAATTCCTCAAAGTTAGAGTAAAAGGGACTAAAGCCAACGCCCTCAAGCAGGAGCCACCTTATGTGCGACCACTCACTCCATGACCATCACCGGAAATCTTAAACAACGTTTTATACAATTCCAGCATAACCTGCTCTCAAACTCTACAGCTCAACATATAACGAAAGTATACCACATTATCCACCTGCCCTGCTGCCTTAAGGGACTGGTGTACATGCATACCAAGGTCCCACTGATCCTCGGTGCTTCACAGGGTCCTGCCGTTCATCATCAACAAGCCTTGCCTTGTTTGTCCTGCCCAAGTGAATCACCTCACATTTATCCAGATTGAATTCCATTTTCCACTGATCAGCCCACTTCACCAGTCTCTCCAAGTCCTCCTGTAATCTAAGGCTATCCTCCTCACTATTTACCACCCCACCAATTTTCGTATCATCAACAAACTTACTGATCAACCCTCCTACATTTGAGTATAAATCATTTATATAAACGACAAAAGCAAGGACCCAATTGGACACAGGTTTCCAGTCAGAACAACTCACCTCAGCCATCACTTCCTGCCACTCAACCAATTCTGGATTCAATTTGCCAAATTGCCTTGTATCTCATGGGCTCTTGCCTTCAACATCAGTCTCCCATGTGGGACCTGATCAAAAGCATTGCTAAAGTCAAAGTAGACCTCAAATGCACTGCCCTCATCTACACACACGGTCACCTCTTCAAAAAATTCAATCAACTGGGACAGCATGGTGGCGCAGTGGGTTAGCCCCGCCGCCTCACGGCGCCCAGGTCCCAGGTTCGAGCCTGGCTCCGAGTCACCGTCCGTGTGGAGTTTGCACATTCTCCCCGTGTTTGTGTGGGTTTCACCCCCACAACCCAAAAATGTGCAGGGCAGGTGGATTGGCCACGCTAAATTGCCCCTTAATTGGAAAAAATGAATTGGGTACTCTTAAATTTAGAAAAATAAATTCAGACATCTCCTTAACAAAGCCATGCTGACTGTTCTTGACTAATCCCTGCCTCTCTAAATGCACAGTAAGTCTTACAACACCAGGTTAAAGTCCAACAGGTTTGTTTCAAATACTAGCTTTCGGAGCGCAGCTCCTTCCTCAGCAGTGCTCCGAAAGCTCGTGTTTGAAACAAACCTGTTGGACTTTAACCTGGTGTTGTAAGACTTCTTACTGTGCTCACCCCAGTCCAACGCCGGCATCTCCACATCATCTCTAAATGCAGATTAATTCGGTCTCAGAATTGCTTCCAATAGTTTCGCCACCACTGAGGTTAGACTGACGGACTCATAGTTTCTTGGTTTAACCCTTCCTTGCTTCTTGAATAATGGTATCACAGTTGGCTATCCTCCAGTCCTCCGGCAGCTCTCCAGCAGAGAGAGAGAGAGGAATTGAAAATTATTGCCAGCGCCCCTGCTATTTCCTCCCTTGCCTCGTTCAACAGCCTGGGATACGTTTCACCTGGCCCTGGAGATTTATCTCCTTTTAAGCCTGCCAGACAACTCAGGACCTCTTCTTTGTCTGTGTTAATTTCTTTAATTCTATCACAGTCCTTTGCCCTGATTTCTATACCCACATCGCCCCTCTTACTGGTGAACACTGACACAAAATATTAATTTAGAACCCTACCTCCCCCCCTCTGGTTCCGCACACAAATTACCCTGTGCTCCTTACTGGGCCCTACTCTTTCCCCCATTGTCCTTTTACTCTTCACGTACTTGTAAAATAACCCTTAGGATTTTCCTTTATTTTACCTGCCAGTATCCTTTCATGTCCCCTTTTTGCTCTCCCAATTTCCTTTTTAAGTTCCCTCTTGCACATTCTACACACCTCTAGGGCTTCTGCTGTTTTCAGCCTTCAGTATCGACCATAAGCCTCCACTTCCTCCTTATTCAATGATGTATATCCCCCAATATCCAGGGTCCACTGGATATATTGGTTCCTCCCTTTTTCTTTATTGGAACAAGTTGGTCCTCTACTCTCCCTATTTCATTCTGGAGTGTTCCCCACTCTTAGAACATAGAACATAGAACAGTACAGCACAGAACAGGCCCTTCGGCCCTCGATGTTGTGCCGAGCAATCATCACCCTACTTAAACCCACGTAACCCGTATACCCGTAACCCAACAATCCCCCCATTAACCTTACACTACGGGCAATTTAGCATGGCCAATCCACCTAACCCGCACATCTTTGGACTGTGGGAGGAAACCGGAGCACCCGGAGGAAACCCACGCACACACGGGGAGGACGTGCAGACTCCACACAGACAGTGACCCAGCCAGGAATCAAACCTGGGACCCTGGAGCTGTGAAGCATTGATGCTAACCACCATGCTACCGTGAGGCCCCTATCTTCTGTCAGATTCACCAAAAAGTGTCTGCTCCCAGGCCACTGGCCAAATCAGATCTGATCTGACTAAAAATCGGCCTTCCCCCAGTTTAGAACTTTGATCTCAGGCCCATCCTTGTCCTTTTCCATAACAATCTTGAATCTCTTGGAGTTATGATCACTGTCTGCAAAACATTCCCCCACTTCAATCACTTTCCTGCTTTTGTTACCTAAAATTAGGTGCAGGACCATTCCCCTCTCTTGTAAGACTCTCTACACACTAACTTAAAAAGTTCTCCTGGATGCATTTTAACAATTCTGCTCCCTCTAAATACTATGAAATGAAAAAATGAAAATCGCTTATTGTCACGAGTAGGCTTCAAATGAAGTTACTGTGAAAAGACCCTAGTCGCCACATTCCGGCACCTGTTCGGGGAGGCTGTTACGGGAATCGAACCGTGCTGCTGGCTTGCCTTGGTCTGCTTTCAAAGTCAGCGATTAGCCCTGTGAGCTAAACAGCCCCTTTGACTACCCAGTTAATGTTGGGGAAGTCGAAATCCCGCACTATCTGCAGTCTATTATTCTTACACTTCTCAGAAATGTGCCTACATATCTGCTCTTTTCATTTCCCTCAGACTGTTAGGGGGCCTGTAGAACACTCCCAGCAATAGCATTGCTCCTTTCTGGTTTTTATGTTCTATCCTTTGTTCTTCGCTTGAAGAGCCTGCAAAGACGTCGTCCCTCCATACTGCTGTAATTGATTGCCTGATCAAAATTGTGACCCCCCATTCTCTTTGACCTCCTTCCTCTCTCGCCTGATGGTACTATATCCTGTAATACTGAGCTACCAATCCTACTCCTCTCTCAACCATATCTCAGTTACAGCAAAGTCTAATCTAAAAGCCAGCAACTCAGTACTGCGCTGGAGTGTTAACCTAGACTTTGATTCAAGTTTCCGGGATGGTTCTTGACCCCACAATCTTCTGACTAAAGAGACAAAAGGTGCTACAGTTGACCACGGCAGACACCAGAAGTGGCAAAATATCCAGTTTCCACTTCATAAACATAATTCCATAAGCACCCAACCATCAATTTAATTTTTTTCCTTACCCGTGTGTTAATTAGGTTTGCACTATGGACATGGGAACACTGATGGTGAAATAGGAGCAAGGGAGTGGCACAGCATACCATATTACCAATGCATTAACGGTTCATAACAAGCAGAAGACAGCTACAAGTAAGAAACATCTTCCTTTATTGGGGCATATCAAGTTTCAACACCACGTTAGTCCCATAAATACCAGAGGCAAACGTGCAATTATTATAGTGTACTCGGGAGAGCTTCAGGAAATAATAATTCACACTGATGAAAGAAAGATGAAATAACTTTCAATTAATCCAGTCGCACTTAATAAAACTGAGAGTTGAAAATCAGGAAGTGCTTGGCCCAAGGGTGGTTAAAAATACATTTCATAGCAATTCACCCAGAACATCAGGCTTTTCCTATGACCTGAAGACTTAGTTATTTCAAATCCCAAAGTAGTTTCATGAAATACAATTCTTTAACACTGCAATAACCAGACTGATGAAACTATAAAACTTCCATTTTTGTTAAGAAATTCCTATCCCTTGAGAAAAGGTCTTTCCTGAAAATGATTAATATTTGAAGCTTAATTAGGACAGAAATGACAACCACAGCTGCAATGATGCTCCAGATGAAAGTTATCTTCGATCTGACAGGCTACAATTAATAGAAGTCAGCTCACACTCTACCTTAATCTCTCTGGTACCAAAAATAGGAAATCCACTTTCCGATAGCTAGATCTTGCAGCAATATGTCAAAGTTAGTCTTAGGGAATTAACATGTGGGCTAAATGAAGCAATCACTTTGGTTAATAGAATATTGATTATTGACACAATTAAATATAAAATATAAATCTTAATACAGTGCATTAAAACACCCTGGTGCAATCGCCTGATGGAACATCCATTCTAGTTAGCAACATGCCAAGCTAAAAACTGAACAAGCAGATACTTGCTCATATTACACAACAATAATAAAACACCAAAATTCCAGCTTATAAATTGAGGATCAAAATTGAAGGCAACTGCCGCCTTCCTTGATACTATCTAGGTCATCTCACCCCAGTTTGGTATTGTTTTGGGCATGCTGTTCCTGAAGTGACAAGATTCAGGTTTGTCAAATTTAGCCACACAGCTTCCTCATCTTGACAGTGCCCACAAGGGCAGCTTTCATACACAACCTCCTGGTCAGATCCGTAATCATTACAAAAGCCTGAAAAATATTTTGCCATATCAGATCTAGAAATGGTACTTATAAGGGAAGAAGGGATGAGACATTTATGAAGACTAAAGATATGCAACTTTAAATACAGTGCAAAAAAACCTTTCATTGGTTCGAAGCACAGACAGTTTAAGGGTATTAATTTGCAGCATTTTGGTTTTTAAAATGTGCAAATTTCTAAAAGCATTAAGCATGGATAAATCTGCACCCAGGAAATTCACTTGGACATCGACATTGCATTTTGTTTAAATGCAACAAATACACTCGAAAGGATACGCAACATCCAAAAGGATACAGCATCCTACTTGCAGAACACTCCTTGGCATTAGATTTCAGGACTGATTGTTCAATGCTTGGTGAACACAAGTTACGAAGTACGAATGGAACATCTGCCATGTGTTATTGCCACCTCCTGAGGAAATAGCTCATCTATTTCGTGCCAGTCAAATTCTCATGGCAATAATTCTATGAAATGTATTCCAACTTGTATTTACATAGCACCTTTAACATAAACACCCCAAGGCACTTTACAGGAGCATTATCAAACCAAATATAACACGGAACCACATAAAGAGGGCAAATGACCCAAAGCCTGGCAAAGAAATAAATTTCAAGAAGTGTCTTAAAAGGAGAAAAAGTAGGTAAAGAGGTAGTTAGGGTTAGTGAGAAAATTCCTGAGCTTCATGCTCAAGCATCTGAAGACACGATCATCAATGGGGGGGGGGGGGGGGGGGGGGGGGCTATTAAAATCAGGGATACTCAAAGGGCCAGAATGAGAGGGGTGCAGATATCTGGAGGCCATGATGTGGAGATGCCGATGTTGGACTGGGGTGGACACAGTAAGAAGTCTTACAACACCAGGTTTGAGTCCCAACAGGTTTATTTGGAATCACTAGCTTTTGGAGCGCAGTTCCTTCATCTGGTGAGTTGCCTGATGAATGAGCTATGCTCCGAAAGCTAGTGATTCCAAATAAACCTGTTGGACTCCAACCTGGTGTTGTAAGACTTCTTACGATATCTAGAGGATTTTAGGGCTGGATGAGATTTCATAGATAGGGAGGGGCAAGGCCACAGAGGAATTGGAAACAAGGATGAGAATTTTTAAATCTAGGCCTCGCTTAGCCAGGAGGCGATATAGGTCAGCAAGGCTAGAGATGGTCAGTGGAGGGCATCTGTTGTGAATTAGGAAACGGGCCACAGAGCTTTGGATGACCTCGGGTTTACAGAAGGTCGAGCATGGGAGGTCAGCCCGTAGCAGATTTGGATTGGATTTGTCACGTATACCGAGGTACAGTGAAAAGTACTGTTCTGCATGCAGTCCAAGCAGAGTGTTCCATACATGAAAAAAACATAGGACATACGACTGATACACAATGTAAGTACATAAGCAGAATACTACTGTAGCCACCGAAGCTGGCCACTTCTCGACATAAAATGGAACATTGAGTTGCATGCAGGAAAAATTGGACAATGACAGAGAGGCAAGCAGGTTGCAGAACCTCTCTGTGGATTCTGTCTGTGAAGAAACCAGACAGCCTGGAAACTAGCAGCTTGCATACTAATTGAGCGATTCCCGGTGATTCCCAGGCACAATGGACACAACAATTAGAAGAGACTGAAACATTCTATAGCAGGTCAGACATCCCGGCGCCAGTGGAGTCTGAAACGAAAGGACACAAACAAGGTAGAAAGAACCGCCAAGTGATCGAGGAACAGCCCCGTTATTGGGGAAATTCAAATCAATCGATTGGGAAGAGATCCAATCGATTGCAAGTTTAGAGGGTCCGCCCAGATGGGCGCGAAACCCAAAACAGTATAAGACAGAGACCTCGACCCCAGCTCTCTCTCTTAGCCAGCCCTCCGCTCTCTTAGCCGGCCCTCCTCGCTCTTAGCCGGCCCTCCCAGCAGAACACCTTTGCAGCAGCTCTCCAGGAACTTGGACGTGAGAAGAGGCCTGGCCAATTGCTACACCGACAAGTGTCATACAACGCACGCTACGAGAGTAGACACTCCTGACCTCTTTAGTCCACACCAACTGGAAGCCTGCGGATCCAGGACAAAGCAAGAGGCCATTGTTCCCTGATCCGGCAGTTCCCTTATTCCAGATAAGTATTGGCCTAGTAGTGGTAGGAACAGTTTAGTCTTGGTATTATGTGCATGAGTAGTAAATAACTGTGTAATAATAAACGGGTCTTGTTTGAACTTACTAACTGGTGTATTGAGTCATTGATCTGAACTTGAACTTGAATCTTGTGGCGGTATCATAAAGATACCTGGCGACTCTAGAGCTAAGGAATAAAACAGAGCCAATTGATGTAAAGCACACTCACCCAGAACGAGCAACACTACAAAGATGGTAGAAACAGAGACAGGTAGAAACAGAGACAGGTAGAAACAGAGACAGGTAGAAAGATAGAGATAGAGAGAGAGAAAGAGAAGCTGTGTGCATGGGGAGTATAGTAGGGGGCTAAGTGCTCAGCCTTGCGGGGGCCCCGAACCAATGGCATTAACAAGGATTTCAGCAAGTGAGCTGTGCATGGCATGGAAGAAGACAGGTGATGTTACTGAGGTGGAAATTGCTGATCATGGTGATCACAAGGATAAGCGGTTGTAAAGTACATCTCAGGGCCAAACATGGAGAGGGATGGAATCAGTGGGAGTGGGGTTTGTGACGAGTACTAGAAACAATGGCATGAGTATTCCCATTATTTAATTGGAGGAAATTTCTGCTCAACTTGCCCTGGATCCTGGATAAGCAGTCCCCAAATTTAAAGACAGTGGAGAGGTTAATACAGTTGGTGGTGAGGTTGAGCTGGGCATTTTCAAAGTACTGGTGAAAACTGCCATTAGTTTTTGGATTATATCCCCGAAGGGAGCAGCTGGGTGAGGTAAAGATGAGGGGTCTGAGGCTAGATTCTTGGTGGATACCAGAGGTAATTGTGGGAATGCAGGAAAAAAAATCGACTGATAGATATTCTATGGCTACGATTATAATGAAAAGAGGCAAGAGCAGTTCAACCCAGTTGGACGATGTTTGGGAGGAGGATGATCTGGTCAACGACATCAAAGGGTGCTGATAGATTGGGAAGGTTCAGGAGGGACATTTACCTTTGCCACTCTTGCACAAAGTCAAAAATGACACGTTGAGGGCCGTTTTGTTACTGTGGCTGGGACAGAAACCTGTTTAGGATTCAACCATGGGAGTCCCAGGGAAGATGGGTATGAATTGGGGAGGTGACAACATATTGGAAGGAAAGGGAGGTTGGAAATGAGATAGTGGCTTACAAGGACGTTGGGGTCAGGGCTGATTTTTTTTGATAAGAGAGGTACGATGGCAGATTTAAAGGAAGAGAGGGACAGTACTTGAAGATAGAGTGCCATTGACAAAGTCAGCTGACCTGGAAGTCAGGAGGAGGAGCTGGATGATCAGCAGTTTAGTGGGAACAGAGCTGAGAAAGCAGCAAGTGGGTCCCATGGACAAAATGAGCTCAGAGGGGGCGTGAAGGTGAACAGGAATGAAACTAGACAAAGGTGTGTGTTCCTGACTAGGGTGGAGGAATTAAGGGAAGTTTAGCCAGGTGGGCTAGTGGAAGGGAGGGAAGGAAGCTGATTGGATGGTTTCAATTTTTGGTGACAAAGTAGTCCATGAGTTCTTTTCACTTGTCATTGGAATTGAGGGTGGAAGGGACTTAACAAAGGGGAGAGAGAAGAATCTGAGAGTTAGCTTTGCAATCCAGCATGTTCCTGTAAAAGTTAGCAGTTTTAGCAAACAATAGCAGGACCTGTAGAAAGTTTTATATGGATCAGCCTGATATGGCAGTGAATGGTCGAATCAGTTGTCTACCATAGCCATTCAATTCTGCGCCCTTTTGACTTGAGAGAGCAGAGATGAGATCCATAGCAGAGGGAACAGATAGAATGAGAGAGAGTAATAGTTTTAGTGGGGACCAGGGCATTGAAAGTGGAGTAAATCGGTAGCTCCAGAAATGTTGTGGAGAAAAGAGGGCCAACGGTTATATAGTTGGGAATAAGAGTGCAGTTCTAAGTAAATTGGGTGATAAGGAAGTGATCGGTGATGATCTTTCTGCAATTGATACTATGGGGTAGCGAGGGCACGTGAGATAGCAAGGTCAAGCAAGTGGCCGTAAATGTGTAGGAGGATTTATATGGAGGGTGGCATTAAGAGAGTATTAGAGGGCAGTGAACTCAGAGGACAGGAAACACAATGAGTTGAGACAGATTAAAATCATTTAGGATGAGAAATCACTCACTGCAAAGACCAAATGGGGGAAAGCTGGGGCTGGTTTAGCTCACTCGGCTAAATCACTGGCTTTTAAAGCAGACCAAGCAGGCCAGCAGCACGGTTCGATTCCCGTACCAGCCTCCCCGGACAGGCGCCGGAATGTGGCGACTAGGGGCTTTTCACAGTAACTTCATTGAAGCCTACTCATGACAATAAGCTATTGTCATTTTTCAAGCAGTGAAGATAGCTCAATGGGGAAATTGACATGGTCCTTGGATGGGTGTTAAGAGAACAAGGGTTTTTAATGAGAGGCTCAAAAGGAGGAGAGTGCACCAAAGGAGCATGGGGACAGACTGGGGTGAGGTTTAGATGCAAGAGCCACACCAGTCTAGATGAGACAAATACTGGAAGGTACAGTCAGACATATATTGTGTATGGTAGGTGCCATCATTGCTCAGTCCGATTTGTCACGGCCATGATGTTGATGCAGTCACCCACAATAAGCTCATGGATTGCAACAGCCTGGTTCGGGACTGAACAGACATTGTGGAGGGACATGTGGAGAGAGAGAGAGAGAGCGAGACAGTGATAGCTGAACCACCAGCAGAGCGAGAGAGTAAGATGGGGCAATGAGGGTTGGTGCTCGTGAGGAGACAATGTCAAGTGCGTCGCTGAGCCCTTCAGAGAAAGCGGGAGAGGCACAAAGAGAGAAACTGTAGGTTTATCGAAGAGGGAATAGAGTCCGGGACAGCAGCAAGAGAGAGTAGAAAAGTCGAACAGTAGCGTAAACATTTGAGGGCAGTTTATCTGAAGCATAAAAATTAAAAATTGGTTTGACAACCAGAGAGAAGGGTTTAGGAGGGGTAAAAAGTTATTAAAAAAATAAAACATTAAAGCAGAAATGGAAGTGATGGGCATGGGTCCAGAGTGGCAGCCAAAATGTGGAGACAGGGAAGTTACAACGGCCCACTTACGAAGCATTAATGAGAATGTGTACATTCAAGTAGTGAATGGGAAAATGAGGAGACAAGAGGAGAGAGTTCAGAGTTAAAGCAATACGTTCTGTAGAGGCTTTAGAGTTGATGCAGGTAGTAGTTACGTGTGCAACAATGACAAATTCTTGGCCAAGCTTGGAGACAGATATAGTGAGCGAGTAAAATCCAGAAACGATTTGAAGCTGAGTATCAGAGGACTCGCTGATGAAAGAATTTAGATTGGAATGAAGATCCAGGAGGGGTGCAAGATTGGTTGACTGTACAGTTGCAGGTCACATAAAATCCAGGAGTAAGGAGAGATGTGCTTTGGCCCCAAGACTGAACCACCCTGGAACGGAACCTCGACGCTAGTTTGTCAAACCCCATCCAGAAAAATCAGTCCAATCTCATGCTCAGCAGGGGAACAAATCCCTTAGTCCCTCCATCACACAGAGAGTGGGTGCAGCTGATCAAAGTTACTTGAAATATCAGCAAAAGTGCAGCCAATATGGACAGATGAGCTGAGTCTTGCAGTATAATCCTGTGTTGTCCAGTGCAAAAGCGCAATCCTGATATCTAAACATTACAGGAATTAGAAACCAAAATTTGAGATAAGATCCAGAGCTCCATGAGGCAAGTATAATGGGGGTTGGGGATGGGCTGTGGCAGGTGTAGCAAACTTGAAATTGTCACTAAAATGCAGCAATATTAGAGCCAGTGGATCAGGCAAGCTTGGGGGAGAAAGTGTCAAGATCGGCAGCAGTAGTTGGAGGTACACAATGAAGAGCACTCTGGGAAGCTTAGATCCACCTTGGGGGAAAAAAGTATTTGAGTTTCATCCACAATGTGGAGTCACAAGATAAAATTGAAACATTTGAGAAGCAGAGGGGGCCATCTTAATTTTCATCTCAGTGTAAAATAAGAAACTGCGTACCAAACAAAGCCACGACAAAACTATTCCTGTCACATGAACATAGGGTTTAAGGAGGAGTAGGCCATTTGGCCCTTCAAGTCTGCTCTGCCATTCGATAAGATAACAGCTGATCTCGTTATGGTCTCAACTGCACTCTCCTATCTGTCCCACATAACCCAAGACCCCATTGGCTATCACATGAAGCATTGGAAAGAAATAATCTTTTTCTCCCAGAATTCACTGGAACATTTTGTTTTTTCCATTCTCTGGTTTCTGTAGCTTTCTGAAATTCTTTCTAATCAGAAATGAAAACTGGTATTTGCAAATTCATTTCAACTAAAGACATTTTCAAGTATTAAGGATTAATAAATTTTACTGATAATTTTTCACGCCTTCAGTACTAAATTAATTTAAATTTACATTTGTTTTTTTTGAAGGCCAATGTGTCGATTTATGGAAATAGAAAGAAAAACTGCCCTGGTGAACAATCTTGGAAAACTCCCTCTTGTACCACAAGCACAGATCAACCTCCTCAGTCACCCCAATGCATTTCTATACACCGCCATATTCTGCTGCTCTCAGATATTACTATTGAGATGGAAACTAAGACGTGATTGTGGGTAGCAGGGGTCAACCAACACCATGAAATCAGTTTATCTCATTGTTGTCACAGTGCTGGTCTGTGGAACCTTACTGTGCACAAAATGGCTGTCCATTTGACATTAAAACATTCAAAAAGCATATCAAATGGCACAAAACACTTGGGGACATCCTGCAGTTGTGAAATGTTATAGAAATGTCTTAATTTTCTTTTATCAGAGATGGGCTCATTTTCCATATGAATAAAATTTCAACGTTATAATATTGTCACAGTCCATAGCCCCAGTTGCAAGATTAAAATCAGGCTTCAACTTTAGTTTGATACATAGAAGGGAGGTAGGCGATAGCCATTCAGCCCTTCGAGCCTGCTCCACCCTTCATTATGATCATGGCTGATTATCAAGTTCAGTATCCTAATCCTGCCTTCCCTCCATATCCCTTGATGCCCTTAGCCCAAAGAGCTATATCTAATTCCTCTTGAAATTACGCAAATGTTTTGGCTTCAATTTCTGTGATAGCGAATTTCACAGATTCACCACTCTCTGGGTGAAGATATTTCTCCTCACCTCAGTCCATAAAGGTTTACCCATTATCCTCAATCTTTGACCCCCAGTTCTGACTTCCCCATCTTCTGCACTGTAAATTCTATGATCTATGATCAGGAACATTCTTTCCGAATCTACCCGGTCTAATCCTGTTATAATTTTGTTAGTGTCTACGAGACCCCCTCTCACTCTTCTAAACTCCAATGAATATAATCCTAACTGATTTAGTCTCTCCTTATATGGCAGTCCAGCTATCTCTTGAATCAGCCTGGTAAACCTTTGCTGCACTCCCTCCATAGCAAGAACATCCTTCCTTAGATAAGGACACCAAAACTACACACAGTACCCCAAGTATGGCCTCACCAGTGCCCTATACAATTGCAGTCATACATCTCTATTCCTATACTCAAATCTTCATGTTCTGAAGGCCAACATACCAGTTGCCTTCTTTACTGTCTGCTGTACCTGCACGCTTACATTCAGCGACTGATGCATGAGGACACCAAGGTCTTGCTGAGTATCCACCTCTCTCAATTTACACCCATTCAAATAATAATCTACCTTATTTTTGCTACCGAATTGGATAACCTCACATTTACCCATATTACACTGCATCTTCCATGCACATGCCCACTCATTCAGCCTGTCCAAATCCCAGTGAAGCTTCTCTAAATCCTCCTCACAGCTCACCCATCCACCCAACCTTGTATTCTGATAATTTGGAGATAGTACATTTAGTTCGCTCATCCAAATCATTAATACATAATGCAAAAAAGTTGGGGTCCCAGCACAGATCACTGTGGTACCCAACAGTCATTTCCCGCCAATCAGAAAAAGACCCATTTATTCCAACCTTATGCTTCCCATCTGCTAACCAGCTTTCTATCCATCTCAAGACACTACCCATAATTCCACACGCTTTAACTTTAATCTGCTATGTAAGACCCTGTCGAAAGCCTTCTGAAAGTCTAAATAAACCACATCCACTGGTTCCCTCTGGTCAACTCTACTGGTTACATCTGTCAAAGAATTCTGGTATATTTGTCAGCATGATTTTCCTTTCATGAATCCTTTCACTTTGTCTGATTACACACTGCTTTCCAAACGTTGTGCTATGAAATCCTTCATACCCAACTCCAGCAACTTCCCTACTACCGACATTAGACTCACTGGTCTATAGTTCCATTTTCCCTCTACCTCCCTTTATGAATTGGAGATGCCGGCGTTGGACTGGGGTGAGCACAGTAATTAGTCTTACAACACCAGGTTAAAGTCCAACATGTTTGTTTCAAACACTAGCTTTCGGAGCACTGCTCCTTCCTCAGTTGAATGAAGAGGTTTGTTCCAGAAACATATATATGGACAAAATCAAAGATGCCAGACAATGATTAGAATGCGAGCATTTGCAGGTAATTGAATCTTTACAGATCCAGAGATAGGGGTAACCTCAGGTTAAAGAGGTGTGAATTGTCTCAAGCCAGGACAGTTCATAGGATTTCACAAACCCACGCCAGATGGTGGGGGATGAATGTAATGCGACATGAATCCCACGTCCCGGTTGAGGCCGTACTCATGTGTGCGGAACTTGGCTATACGTTTCTGCTCAGCGATTCTGCGTTGTCACGTGTCCTGAAGGCCGCCTTGGAGAACGCTTATCCGGCGATCAGAGGCTGAATGCCCTTGACCGCTGACGTGTTCTCCGACTGGAAGGGAACATTCCTGCCTGGTGATTGTCGCGTGATGTCAGTTCATTCGTTGTTGCAGCGTCTGCATGGTCTCGCCAATGTACCATGCTTCGGGACATCCTTTCCTGCAGCGTATGACAACGTTGGCCGAGTCACACGAGTATGTACCACGTACCTGGTGGGTGGTGTTCTCACGTGTAATGGTGGTATCCATGTCAATGATCTGGCACGTCATGCAGAGATTGCCATGGCAGGGTTGTGTGGTGTCATGGTCTCTGTTCTGAAGGCTGGGTAGTTTGCTGCAAAAAATGGTTTGTTTTAGGTTGCGCAGTTGTTTGAAGGCAAGTAGTGGGGGTGTGGGGATGACCTTGGCAAGATGTTCACCATCATCGATGACGTGTTGGAGGCTGCGAAGATGTCGTAGTTTCTCCACTCCAGGAAAGTACTGGACGACGAAGGGTACTCTGTCGATTGTGTCCTGTGTTTGTCTTCTGAGGAGGTCAGTGCGGTTTTTTGCTGTGGCGCGCTGGAACTGTCGATCGATGAAGCTGGAGAAGTGGAGCATCGCGAGGTTATCCGTGGGCTTGCGGTAAAGCAAAATGCTGAGGTGACCGTCCTTGATGGAGACGAGTATGTCCAAGAATACAACTGATTTTGGAGAGTAGTCCATGGGGAGTCTGATGGCGAGTCCCTTTATAAATAGCAGGGTTACATTCGCTACCCTTTGGAAAATGACACCAATGAATCTACTATTTCAGGGGCCACTTCCTCAAATACTCTTGGATGAAGATTATCAGGCCCTGGAGATTTGTCCACCTTCAATCCCATTAATTTCCCCAAAACCATTTCTTTACTCATACAAATTTCCTTCAGCTCCTCATTAAAACCTATGCCTCTCAAAACTTCCAGCACGCTCTGCTACAAATGTTTTTTGCCCTTTGATCTTTCTTAACTTGACCCAGCCAGATTCCACATCATCTGTACTAATAATAATCACTTGTCACAAGTAGGCTTCAATGAAGTTACTGTGAAAAGCCCCTAGTCGCCACATTCCAGCGCCTGTTCCTAAAAACTGAATAGCCCTCAATGTTTAGGTCCCATCCTTGGTCACCTTGGAGCCACGTCTCTATAATCTCAACGATATCATATCCTTAACATCTATCTGCGCAACAAATGCATTCATTTTATTTTGAATGCTCTGCGCGTTCAGGCACAGAACTTTAAGGTTAGTCCTTTCAACATAGGGACCCCTCCTATTTTTTTTTTTTTAAGTGTCACTGTCTGATACAGGCCTTTGATTTCTCTGCCTTTCACTTTTGTTATTCTTGTCTTTTTCTCTTGTTTTTGATTCCTCCTGCTCCCATCCCCCTGCGATATTAGTTTAAACTCTCCCCAGCCGCGATAGCAAGTACCCCAAAGGACATCAGTCCTGGTCCTGCCCAGGTGTAACCCGTTCCATTTGCACAGGTCCCACATCCCCCCAGACCCAGTCCCAGGCGCGGAACGCATGGTTTATAAATACAAGTTGCCATTTAAAGAAAACAAATGTGCAGACAATGGTATCTGTTTATTATTGATGGTATTCGTGATTGGTAAATGGGTGTTGCCATATAACAAAAACATGATAAATAAGAGAAATGGATCATCCTGCCCCGGCGCCTGCATTCGCACTTGATATTTGACCTCAACTCCACTTCCCTGCCCAAACCCAATTTCCTTCACTCCCCTTGGTGCCCCAAAATCTATCTCAGCCTTGCATATGCTCAAAAACTGAGCACCCACAACCCCAAGTGAAAACATTGCTCCTCAGGTCATTTCTAAACAACCAGCCCCTTATCCGGAGACCGTATCCCAGTTTTAGGCTTTCCAGCAAGGTGGTGAAGCAAACCCAGTGTACACCTGTTAAGCCCCTTCAGTATCTTATACATTTCAGATATTAATATTTTGCACTCCTGCCTTTGCAGCTTTATTCTGCAGCTATGCCGGATCCTGGATAGACATCCACATTCACCTGGACTGAAATCCGTTTCTTCAATAGCTTCTCCTCTTTACTGCGACCTCCACCACAGCCAACGAAAGCTATTCTCACTAACCTGCTTCTGTTTCAATAGTTGGTCTGCTTCAACAGTCTGTTTCCTGACTATCAGCTGGGAATTTTTCACTCTGTAGCAAGCTTCCATCTGTTCCTGCTGGTTGCCATCCAGCATCCTGCTGCCGTGCTACTGAACAGCTACTTTGCATCTTTCTGTTTTGCTCCCGATAGCCATCGACTCCAGTAACTGTCAGAAATTCTCAAGTCACCCTTCCCAGGACGGGGTACCATCAAGCTGCTCCTTCTCATCTCCTCTGAATTGTTGTTCCTCGGACCAGCTCCCGATTCTCAACTGACCTCTTGCTCCTGGACTTGACTGTTCTAGTCCCACTGCTCCTTACTCCACATTGGTACACCAAATCACATTTTGCCCTTCAAACAACTGGATTCACTCACTGTCCAAAACAGTTTCTGAACCTAGTCATTAGTTTGTCAAGCCTCAAAGCGGACTCCACCTAGTCTGCAAGTTATTTTCAAGCAAGCATTGAAGCGTTGACTTTAACACTGCATTCTCAAAATGTTTTTTTGTTTGTGTGCAACTCCTTAATCTCTGCTATACCCAACTAACTCAGCTTCCCTGACTAACATTACTTCTATTTCCCTTTCACTACCTTGGCCTCTTTCAGGCCCTCCTCTCCTGTCTACCCCCCTTTGCTCTCATCCATTTATGTCATCTTTATTCTCATGTACTTAGGCCTGACCCCAAACTATCTACTTTCCTACCCTTTAAGTTTGGATTCCCTGCAGGAAAGCCCGCAAGTCACTGCTTCAAGAGCCCATTGACAGATGGTGGTGCAGTGGTTAGCACTGCTGTCTCACAGTGCCGAGGACCCGAGTTCCATCCCAGCCCTGGGTTACTGTCCGTGTGGAGTTTGCGCATTCTCCCAGTGTCTGCGTGGGTCTCACCTCCACAACCCAAAGACGTGTCGGATAGGTGAATTGGCCACACTCAATTGTCCCTTAATTGGAATTTTTTAAAATTAAATAAATACATTTTTCAGTTTCTTGAATTTTCACTTGGTCCATGGACGAGTTGAAAATCTTCAGAAATCAGCTTCATTACAGCCCAGAGTTATTGCAGAGATAACCGCAAACAGGGCGACACTAGTGATAGAATTCAATTTTCAGCTGCAAATAAATCTTGATCCTTACCTCTTGACCGGTGAGGAAAAGCAGAACGTCTCCCTCCTCTTCTTCACACATATGAATCTGAATTACTGTTCGAATCGCTGACTCTAGATAATCCCTCTCCGGTTCTGGGGTATAGAATATTTCTACAGGATGCGTACGGCCAGGAATGGTGAGTAGTGGACAACTATCAAAGTAGACCTGAAACTTGCCTGCATCAAGTGTGGCACTCATGATGATAATCTGAAAAGAAACAGTGAGTACTTTAGTCTCCATTCACATTAGAAAAGACCGCTGTTAAAACTTACAAAATTGCCCCATGGAAGAAAATGAAGGGCATGATTTACCAGTCCCGTTGTGTCAACCAGCGGAGATTCTGGACACTTGAGACACCTTGCGTAACATCACGATCTGGTCCTCGCCAAGATCCAGGTGTACATATTTACATGAGCCATATGGCTCATTTTAAATACGTTTGCGCCGTATTCTCTCGAGGCTCATTAACTAATGGCCTCGCCAGCAAGGCCAGGACCAGATGCTTTTAGTACTGGCCACACAAACATGAACTAGGCCTAGCGGCAGCTGGGGAATTTCCCAGGCCTTAGGACACCCCTGGATAGTAGGGGGCAGAACGGGGTGGTCCACTGGCTCACCCTCTGGCACCTGGGCACTGCCAGGGTACCACTCCAGGGTGCACGGGTAGCACTGCCAGGGATTTGGGCCTAACGGGGGTCATGCCCAAGAAACACCACCAAGCACGGCCAAAATTACACTTAGAAACTTTTTGATTGAACAGCACCCAAAATCTATTGTCGTGGAATTGTTCAGGTTTCGGTTCCCACCACCTGTCGAATTGAACAACCTAACAACACAGCACAAAGCAGGACTATGCATGTAATATGCAGGTTTATTTACCAAATAGCAAATGCAGCAACTGGTTACTTGCTAAATCATAAAAGCTGCTAAATGAAATTCTTCAGGAACCCAAGAGGCTGTAACTAAACAGAGATTGAATCTATGTACAATCTGAATGTATAATCCTGAAGAGCAATTATTTTTCTATTGTGCTACGTAGTTTGCTGACTAAAAGGTTACAACAGTACAATGAAATCATGTCTATTGGTCAGAATGGGGTAGCATGAATCCATCCTATTGCAAATCACCTGAATTTTAACTCCACATTTCTTGAGATTTAATCTTGTGAATTAGCATTAATCTGTTAAATTTCCCTCTTACCAAGAGGCAGGAGAGCTACCAACTGAACCACTGAGGTTTCTTTTCGGGCCATTTCCACGTTTGATTCAATTTTATTTTCTGTACTGATATATTCAAAAGCCCAAGTTAAATGATGGAGGTCTAGTCATATAAAGTGTCAGTCTTAGCTCCATGGTAACACCCTTGCCTCGGAGGCAGAGGTTACCAGTTCAACTCCCATTCCAGGAACTTGCAACTCAGGCCAACAATCTGGTGTGGCACCGAGGGAGAGGTGCACGGATGTGACTGACGGTTAATTATTAATCTTAAACAATTGACTGAGCAGAAGACAGAGAGTCGGGATAATAGACATGTCCTCCAATATGCAGAATGAGATCAGTGGTGCCCTTAACTAGTCACCATATTCATCAACGATTTTAACGACGAGACAGATAGCAATATGCCAGGCATCGCTGCGATGACAGAAAGATAGGTGAAATTGTATGGAGTGTAGACAAAAGCTAACATTGTGAGATATTATATTGATAGATTAAGTGAATGGGCTTACCTATGACAAATGGATTTTAACGTTGACAAATACAAGGACATTCACTTTGGACGCAAAAACAATAGAACAGGGCACTTTCTAAATTGTGAAAAGCTCAAAACAGTGAGAGTTGAAAGAGGCTTTGGGAGTCTCAGTCCACATAATATTAGAATGTCAAGGACACGTACAGTAAAGAATCAAAAAGGCTGATGGAATACTGTTGTTTATAGAGGATTAGAATGTAAGTGGCTGGAAGTCATGCGTCAGCAATTCAACATCCTGGTTGGATCACACCAGGAGGATCGTGAGCAGTGCTATTGGGCATCACACCGTAGGAAGGATATATTGAGGGAGCACAGCATACGCTTACAGAATGATAACTGCACAAAGGTTAATTTCGGATGAGAGTAGCACAGTGGTTAGCACACTGTTGCTTCACAGCGCCAGGGTCCCAGGTTAGATTCCCGGCTTGGGTCACTGTCTGTGCGGAATCTGCACGTTCTCTCTGCGTCAGCATGGATTTCCTCCGGTTGCTCCAGTTTCCCCCCACAAGTCCCGAATCACAGCTGTTAGGTCATTTGGACATTCTGAATTCTCCCTCAATGTTCCCGAACAGACGCCCGAGTGTGGCGACTAGGGTATTTTCACAGAAACTTCATTGCAGTGTTAATGCAAGCCTAGTTGTGACAATAATAAAGATTATTATTACACAAACTAGGATTCCCTGGAATTTACAAGTATCATGACTGATTTGATCGAAGTTTAAGAACTTACGTAGAATGAATAGGTAGACAGAGGAAGTATTTCTGCTGGATGGGGAATCTATGATTGGGGCAACGGCTGGTGAGGTGCAGAAAACAAGCATTTTATTGCTATTGGCCTGCACAATAACATACATGTGCCATGTTGGATTTTCCGTTCTCACAAAGTTGAAGTCAGCAAATAGCGAAATGGCTGATCTCTGCAACTGATGTGCACATTGCACATGTAGCACCCCTGTTGCCCAAAAGTTGCACAATCCTGGCTCAATTATGTCATGACACCACAATGCTTCAAAAAGACACAGGCCCCAAGATCTACCATATGAGGAGTGAACCCTTGCTGCCAGCATTATTGAGCAACATGCACTAACCAACTGAGAGAACTGGCCCTACTTTGCCATACCTTTCAAGAGTGAAATGAGAAACATTTCTTCACACAGAGGATGGCTGAAGTTTGGAACTCTCCTCTGCAAACAGAATTTTGATACGAGAGCAATTGTAATTCATAAAGCTGAGATTGACTGTTTTTTTGTGAAACAACAGGTATCAGGGATATGGGGCAAATGCACATATATGGAGTTTGGTCACAGATCAGTCATAATCTCACTGAATGATGGAACAGCCCCCCCCCCAAAGTCTAAAAGGCCCAACTCCTATTTCTATGTTCAGTGATGGTGGTGCTGTATTTCAATCAAACATTAAATAGAGGCCTGCTCCGTACTCACAGGTGGACATAAAAGATTCATGGCAGCATTCCCGATGCTCTGAACATCTGTTCCTCAACAAACATGAAATGTTTGCACTTTGGAGGGTTCAAGGATTTTTTGCAAAACGTTACCTTCAAATCTGATCTTTGCTTCACAACTTCTTTTAGTACACCCATAAGAATATCTGTTGCTAGTGTACGCTCATGGGCCTCGTCAAGGATGATTACACCATATCGCTCCAGTAGAGGGTCATTCATAGCTTCTCGAAGCAACATACCATCAGTCATATACCTGGAAACAAAACAGCATCACAGTTTACTACTCAGTGTTCACATCGTTCTACAAATAAAGGAGGTTGTTAATGAGCATCACCAAAAGAGGCAAACTGTTCGAAGCTTCTTAGCCATGACACGCCACAAGTGCGCTTTCACCAACTTGAAACCTATAGGACTGATAAAATAATTTGAGGAATAATTTAAAAATCACACTATGCGCTATTCCAAGGACCAAAACACAATACGCCACTGTCACAAATCATGCTTACTCAAACAATAATAGCAACACTGCTTCAGGCAAGTTACAAAATTGAAGTAGCTAATTTTTGGCTGCAAAACTAACTTCGCTCTAAATCTAAAAATGTGGAACTAAACTTGGCAAATAATACTAAAATAGACTTTTCTTTAAATTTCAGTAGAGGCCACAATATAGTCCAGGATCACCATTAAACTTTTATTAAACAGCATATTAAAACAAAATAGAGGACTACATTTTGCTACACAGCCTCACTTACTGATTGGGCACATTCCGAACATATTTACATTCACAACAATAGCACCCATTATAACTCAGGTTTCCTCCTAGGAATAAGATAGATAAGTTTCACAATTCTAGTCATGCAGCATTTAGCAAAATTTAACTCGGTTTCATTGCTGGTACTGCTTTAACCCAAAATGAGACGTACATCCAAGAACATTTCTGGTCATGTTATGTATAAAACAGAATAAAATGTGTAGCACAACTGGTATCGACCTTAAAGTCTCAGTTATTAATGGTTACTTCAACACAAGTTAGCCCCTTTATGTGTAATTTTTAAAAGTTTAATGGTAATTATATTTAATGGTAACACGGTGACCTCTCAGAGCTACTGAAATTTAAAGAAAACGTTTTGAGGCTATTTTAGGTTTAATAATTTTAAGCTCAAGTTTTATTTTGCGAAGTTTGGTTCTGCATTTTTAGATTTATATGGAGTTAGTTTGTGCAGTGAAAAGTTCATCTTGGCATTTGAAAGATAACATTTTAAAAGCATCCACTAAATTTTACCGACAGTGCAATGACTTTCACCTACCCTGCAAAAATCAGTACCAGACCTCTGGGACTTAATCTTCATAACTGACCTCATGGCACTTTGATGAACTCTCTATTCATTACAGATGATTCGGAATAAACTTGTTCCAGAGGTCGGGCTAATTCAAGCAGCAAGAGTAAATCAGTATGACGCAGGATTGAAGAATTGCTATCAAATTTCCTCAGAGTTCTTTTCAATTAAAAAGGATGGAACGGTATTGTATAAATAACAGTAATGTTGCTTTTACACATTGGGAATTTCGACAAACATTGCTGAATGCGGTTAACACACAAAAGAACCCTCAAAAAGTTTGCTTACTTCAGGCATGTTTTTGCACTGCTACAGTCTTCGAATCTAATGGAGTAGCCAACCTCTTGGCCTAGCATCACATCCATTTCATCAGCTACTCGCTGAGCCACGCTCATGGCAGCCACCCTCCTGGGTTGGGTACAGGCCACACCACGTTTGGGTCCCACCACTGCCCGCACATAATCAACGCACCATTGAGGAATCTGCAAATGCATTAAATCACAAATTAATTACTTGAATCTTCAACACCAACCACGATGCAGGCATTACACACAAAAACTCTCTCAAGTACATTACTCTTGAACCCTAGGATTCCTTGTATCAAGGCTGCAGAAACCAACAACTCCCTGGAGAGGATTAAACCCATGCACCGTCGACTTGACATGTGATGTCTCCACTGCGCTGCCTGAAGTACTTTCCTCCTCTAAAAACAGAACATTGTTCCCACTGTGATATGATGTTTAACAAGTATTTTGTTTATCATACAGTAAGTGGAATCACTGTTGCCAAGTCTGACATAAATACGTAGCCAGCAGCATTTGCTTTATATTTTATAAACAGTCGAACCCTGACTGCAAACAACAAACTGAATACTCTTAGGAGGTAGACAATGCAAATCGGGAAATCACAGATTAATTTACTATACATTCAATTCTGGTTACTTCTCATTGCTAACTGACAGTTCTTTTTATGCCCCAGATGTTATGAAAAAAAACTGCGCACTTAATGGGTAGCTTCACCAAGCAAAAACAAGAAACCAGATGAAAATTCTAGTCAGTGCTCCAGGTGCAATGGCAGATTGATAACCTGACAGCCAGTGCTTTGAGGTTTAGGCTAGAATCTGTTCCATTTAGTAGGTGGCCGAGGTGGAAACACATGTCTGGACTTTATTAGCCCTTTAATGCAGGTATGAACTGGAAGCATTTATTATTAAGGGATCCTCACAGTTCCAAGGGGTGTGGAGAGTTATTGACAGAGGACTAGATACATGCTGACCCTGCGTTGGGAAAAAAAAACTTAGGCAAACAAAGTTTAACGTACTAACAGCCATGCCATTCAATCAAGGAAACTGAGTTTGCTATCATATTCTTAATATAAAAACACCATTCTCAAAGAAAAACACCTCAAGAGTTTTGTACATCACCAGACAAAGTCCACAAGATATTAAATTCAATGCAAAAGTCTAAAAATTCGTAGTGTGTCTTTAAAATCATTAAACCTTGGCCTGCAGCCGAAAAACAAAGGTTCATTTGATCAATGGCCTGTCAATTGTTTGCACACTGGTTGGATCAGTGTAAATCCTTTACAGTAACTGCCCTTATTGGCATGCAAACCTATTAGTCACTGCCGCATTTATGAAGCATAATCCTCAGTAGATTCAGTCCGGCATCAGCAAGAAGCGTAAAGAGGGAACGAGATCCAACTATACAGGTGGCTTTATATTTTTCCATAGCTGTCTTTCAAGGCACAGGTGGCATTAAAATTGTACGTTAAAATTATAGCAAACTGTGGCAATTTGAAGTGCAGGAGACTTTTTTTTAAAAACTTAAAACAAATACAATACTCAGCGGTTTTCAATCAGCTCAAAAACGCTCAGTACCAGATTGAGCAACAGCTGTTTCTAAGCTGTATCCACTTGATGGTATAAAATGGTTGTGGCCCTAATGGTACTCCAAAGGATAAGAAAGTCAGCTATTAGGCTTCAATTATTCATCTCTTCCGCCAATTCAAGCATCTCCTTAATTTCTAGAGAGTTAAACTTATTGGAGGTGGAAGAAGGCGCTCTTATTGTATTTCTGGGTTGATGACACTGGGGTTGATGACATTGGAGTAACTTAAATGTCTCCCAATCGATGTAATTATAAAATAAGTGAAGAAAGAAAAGTAGAAGGAAAATATGCAAACCAAAAGGTGAAGAGAGAGACAGAGGCAGGGAGAGTGTACTGTAACTTGCAGCACTTGTCAGAACTTTCTACTGGAATCAGTTAAATAACCCAACACTTGGGGGTAGTAGTGGTACGGAAGAGAACTGTAGAGCATCACTGGATGCACTAGTAGAACAGTGCATACTCACACTTATAAACTGGCATTAGGACCTTGGTCAGCTGCCAGCATGGCAAGTTATCTGTACATCCTCTCCGCCATAAAATGTGTGTTGGGAGGAAACAGACCCAAATCCAATTATTATATGCCCAAAGTATCTCAAAATCAATTCTTTAATAATTCACATACACGTCAACCAACATCCAACTGAAGTGGATTAAATTTAATGTCTATTCAACATGTAGAAGGCAGCACGGTAGCATTGTGGTTAGCACAATTGCTTCACAGCTCCAGGTTCAATTCCCGGCTTGGGTCACTGTCTGTGCGGAGTCTGCACGTTTTCCCCGTGTGTGCGTGGGTTTCCTCCGGGTGCTCCAGTTTCCTCCCACAGTCCAAAGATGGGCAGGTCAAGTGGATTGGCCATGCTAAATTGCCCATAGTGTCTAAAATTGCCCTTAGTGGTGGGTGGGGTTGCTGGGTTATGGGGATAGGGTGGAGGTGTGGGCTTGGGTAGGGTGCTCTTTCCAAGAGTCTGTGCAGACTCGATGGGCCGAATGGCCTCTTTCTGCACTGTAAATTCCATGTATGCTCAAGTACTTCAAGAAACTACAATTTGGTCCAAAGTTCAGTAGGCTTGTTGAATGAAAGGCCATCTCGAGTACTGCATTGCAACTAAATCATGTTATGGTATAGAATAATAATTCCCCCTCTCAAGTTTCCAATTACATTCCTTGTTGTATAATTTGAGTCATTGACAAGTCAGTTAATTACAATGTACTCAAATTCAAGTCAATTAATTCATACACCATTGAATAATTCAAATTTATTTTATATCAAAAAAGGCTTTAAATTCCCCAGGAGCCTGTACACTGTATACGAGTAGGCCAAGTAGCCTACTCCTGTCCCTAATTCAAGTTTGTATATTCACAAAGTTAATTTCGCACCAACTAAAAATCACTAACCTGTGTAGTCTTTCCAGAGCCAGTCTCACCAACTAGTACAAAGGACTGGTGTTTGGTCAGGATTTCAGTGAACCTTTCCTTATAATCCCACACAGGCAGCTGAAGTCTCTTCTTCAGGATCTCATAATAGCGTGGCGTGTGGGGTAAATTGGTAAATGGATTGATAGCCTGTTGGTGAAGTGCCGGAGTTGTAATGAGAGGCATGCTCCCTCCTGTAGTTAAAGCTGGATTGGACGAGTTCCTTGAATCTTTGTCTCGGTCCCGATCTCGATCCCGATCCCGGTCTCGATCCTTTGAACGATCATAATCTTTGTCACGGTCTCGGTCTCGATCTTTCCTCCTGATGTAAATAAAAGTTGGCATTAAGACAATAAGAAATCAAACATAAGATTACCAGTAGTTATGCTCTTAAAATCTGCACCAATGGAACTAAAGGAGCAAAGACAAATAAGGAGCTTGATATCCCAAGGATTGTATTTTCAGTACATTAGCAAGTTATTATTTGACATGTAACTTTGACATGCATTGACCATCAAATATCTAACTATTTAAGTCACTCTTCACAGGAAAAAATAAATTGATGCTTTGCTTACGCCATCTTCAATTAGAACAACAGATTTCCTAAATTTTGAGTGAGAGAACAGCCAAGCTGAGAAATAAAAGGAGTTAACATGACCAATCACTGCAAGAGTACCAAACAAAGCTGAACATCAGCCAAACAGTAGAGCACAAGTCAGAGGCAGGCATGCTAAATCAGTAAAACACTCTGGTCAGCCTGCAACTCAAATAAATACAGAACTTCAAATACTGTGGCTTTGAGCAACACAGAACGGGAACATTCAAATCTTTGAGACAATTCATGGAAATATCATACTTGATTCCTGTCAATCGTAAGGAAACACTGGAAACACCTGGGTCCTGCAGCCATCAAAGGAAATGGGGCTGGTTTAGCACAGTGGGCTAAACAGCTGGTTTGTAATGTAGAACAAGGCCAGCAGCGCAGGTTCAATTCCCGTACCGGCCTCCCCGAACAGGCTCCGGAATGTGGCGATTAGGGGCTTTTCACAGTAACTTCATTGAAGCCTACTTGTGACAATATTGATTATTAAATGGCTGAGAAGGGACCTCGACAGGTGCAAGATGGCAAGTGGTCCAAAAAGGTAAATCCAGAACACAAATTTCAAGTTAAACCAAATATTGGGGGGAAAGGTACAAAGTTAAAACAATCAAATAAGAAATCTATTATGCCATTAGGTTCTTCAGTGCTAAACACATGGAACGGTCAGAAGCAAGTATTGGTAAAGCTCTGGAATCAGTCAATCAACAGTTCAGTATTTGGATAGGGAAGGAGCTGCAAGACGTGTCCTGGATGGACAAGGCAGAATGAACTGAAGATTTGTTTTTCTTCTATAACGTCATGAACTAATAGGAATTTCCCCATACAAAATGGTGCTCGGGATCAACTATACAGTATTTCCATGAGCCTCCTCCAAGGCTTGAATGTGTTCCTGGTGTGTTGATCTAATTCTCAAACAAATAATTGGGCAACCTATGAACTACATCATGGTATATTCAAGTCCCAACATATTGGAGGCCTCCATGGACAGACTGTGGGAGATTGCTACCAGCCTTGATGCACCAGTAATGCTCTCACCTCTCAGTCAGAAGGTTGTCAATTGAAGACTACAACAGATCACAGAATCTTGCTGACCGCTTGCAGTACACCGCAGCTTTAAATTGCTAGGGGTCCAAAAAGGGCATTTGTGACGATGTTGCTGAACTTTGGAAAAAGAGCCAACCATGGGTAGCCAAGACAGTATCGTGAGGAGCCTGCACTGGAAATGCAGCAGGCATTCCAGGCTATGCTGCCTGCTCGACAAACCCCACAAGAGGGGAAAAACCTGCCTTTAAAAATGAAAATTGGGTTTCAGTGGCCTGTTTATGTGCCGGTTCTGGTTTCTGGCATGCACTGGATGGAGAACGGTCGCACATGTGCAGTTGGGGCATGTTCATGTCTCCAAGCCAGCAAACAGCCCTGTGCACCGTTCGTTTCCTTTTTAAGCTACGATTCATTTCCAGGCGCCTGCACAGAAGGGAAGTGGAAGAAAAGATTTTAAGAGATATTAAGGTAGGTATGTCTCCTGGATCAGATGGGATTTACCCCAGAATACTGAGGGAAGGAAGGGAAGAAATTGCTGGAGCCCTGACTGACATCTTTGTATCCTCATTGGCTACAGGCGAGATCCCAGAGGATTGGACAATAGCTAATGTGGTACCGCTGTTTAATGAGGGATAATCCTGGAAAATACAGGCCGGTGATATCACATCGGTAGTAGGTAAATTACTGGAGATAAGATAGACCACATTGCCCTGCCCCCCCCCCCCCCCCCTCCCGCCGCACAATCATTCATGTGGGGTCGTCTGTGTGTTTTTCTCACAGGGACAGTTAATCTGTGTTGAAGGCAGAGGTGCATCTACCAACAGCCAGGGAAAGGAACACTGGAGGCCATTAGGAATTAGGGGTGCTCCTGATCTGGAGTCACTAAGCCGGAATTGAGAGCGGACTTGTCCTCCTGCGTGGAATAAAAAGACCAAGTGTAAGAGAAATTAGCAATGCCAGATCCGCCTGGTAAAGCTGGTGGAAGAGATCAGCAGTGGAATCTTCACAAAAAAGTGCTCTGGAAACCCTCCAGCTAACGCATTCCAAATCAGAAATTACGGAAAATGAAATTTCCATTTTGCTGTGGATCTTTGTCAGTCTCTTCCAGTCCACTGACTTAAGACATATCATTTTAAACACTTCAGGGAGGAAAGGGGGGGGGGGGGAGGGAGAAGGAGGAGAAGTACCAAACTGGGAAGCTGAGGAGGATCAAAATTAATTCCCGAGAACTGCGGTCTGTTTGGATTTTCAGGTTTAAATAAGGGTTAACAAAATACTGTTAAGTTAGTAGTACCTGTTTTAATTTTTGTGCAGTAGGTGTTTAAAAACATGAAATCTTCTAGCATGATCCTTTCAGTGAAAAACTGGGAGCTCAAATTTATTTTTTTTAAAGTTCTTGGTCTCCCTCAAGATCATGACAGTTTCAATTAGGTCATTTCTCATTCTTTTAAGCTCCAAGGAATTCAAGCCTCATCTGGTCTATTCTTCATCCTAGGAATCATCTAATGAACATTTGTTGCACTACCTCCAGGGCAAGTATGTGCTTCCTTGAGTAAGGAGACCCAAAGTACGCAATGCTCCAGAATCCAAAGTTCCGGAATTGGCCACAGCAACGCCCTGTTTAACTGCAGTGAGGCTTCTTTACTTTATATTCCAATGTTGTTGCAGGATCTAACATACATAGTTATCCTAATTGTTTTCTGTACCAGCATAATCATTTTCTGCAATTCAAGTTGGAATGCAGGTCCCTCTGATTACCAACATTTCCATGTTTATATTCTGTTTATTTTATTTTTGTAGCAAACTGGATAACTTCATACTTCCACCATCTGCCTTATCCTTGCCTGCTCAACCAGCCAGTGTATATCCCTCAAAGCCTCTTTCATTCCTCCTCAGTGCTTACTTTCCCACGTAGCTTTGAACTGTCATCAAACTTGGATAAGTTAGTCAGTTCCCTCATCCAAGTCATTAACATACATGATAATTAAGGCCCAAGCACAAATCCTTGTGGTACCTCATTAGTTACAGCCTGCCAACCTGAAAACATCCTGTTTATTCCTGCTGTCCTCTTTTCATTAACCATTCCTCAATCTATGTTAACATATTACCACCAATTCCATGAGTCCCAAGTTTGTGAGATAACAGCCCGCTTGGCACCTCATCAAACACGTTTAAAAATCTAAATAAAACTATATAACACTGGTCCCCTCATTCCTTTTACTAACTATAGCCACAAAATTGATTTGTTGACCATGTCAACCCTCCTCATGAACCTGTGTTGACTCTGCTTCATCATAAAACTATTTTCTTAATGCCCTGTAATCACATCCCTGACAATAGATTCCAGTATTTTCACCCCAACTACAACTTTATGTATGTATATAAATCATAGCACAAGTTATATCTATTTTAAACTCTAATATTCATGCTAGGTATACAGTGCAAGTAAGCTAATAGCAAGTTAGACTAGCTGGCCTATCATTCCACATTTACTTTCTACTACCTTTGTTAAATACCAGAGTTATGTTTGCTACTACCTTCCAATCATTGGTAACTGATATGGAATCTAAGGAATTCTGAAAGATCAAAACCAATGCATCCACCATGTCTGTGGCTATAGCTTTTAAACCCCTAAGATGCAGTTGGAGGACCAGATGTCAAGGTTTGGCTGCTCGAAGACAGCCCAGGTTTTTCCTTTTTTCCTGACGGTTTTCGCCAGATCGCTCAGATGTCCTGGTTTTCAGCTGTGCTGATGCTCCTCTTCTTTAACCTACTCGTTGCACTCAATTTACTGTCAGCAACCCCCCCTCACCCAGACCTTCCATGCTCTGTAGCCTGGGAATCAGTACCTAATCTCAATCCAACGTAAAAACATCGGCTTCCAATACGGCAGCGGGTTTTGGGCATCTTAATAACCTGCTCTGGAGCGGAGCACCCGAGATTGTAAGATTTAAATTAGGTTTTATTCTTCCACTTTTGGCAGTCATTTAAGTTCAATGCAGCTAACATGGCAGCTGGAGAGGTGGGGGGCTGTCAGCTCCAACAGACAAGTGCTTGTGAACCAAGGGGACCAGGATTCCTTCCTCCACCCTCTCAAGCAAATTTTCTGCCTTGATCTAGTCTCCCCCAGTTCTTTCCACAGCTGGATTTCACTCCTGGCAACTGGCCAGACACTATTTGGCTGGCTGCTGAGAGGGGGAAACTGAGTTTGTTTTAAAAAAATTAAGTCCTCCCGCCATTTAAATTCAGCCCAGCAGCCCATGTTCCAGGCATTCCTGGGTTTCCCCTCTGCTAACACATCTCCCACACGCCTCCCCATAAACATCAGGGCCGATTGTCGCAAAACAGAGTGTCTCCTTCAGGACTGCACTGAAACGTCAGCCTGGATTACAGAGTCTGGAGCAAGGCACAAAGTCCTGAATCATTAATTAATGGAGACAGACTGGTACAATATAAAATCAGTTTTGGATTTTAACACGTGGATTACTGTGTTCCTGTGAGGTACTCTGAATATTCACTGAGTTACAAACCAAAAAATTAATTAATATACACTGGACACTGCCTTCTCAACCACAACAAATATAATCATCTTTTGAAAATCTTTCCCAAAAAGAGTACACAAGCTGCAACAGATTCAAACCTGGGGACGTAGTTAATGACCGGGAGTGGCTATGGATCGGAGACAAATAGACAATAGCTCATACCCACTGGCACCATGAGCAAGGCCCAGCCAGAGAAAATGAACAGGAGGACACACACACACACACACACGCACACACACGTCTCTGCCATTTCCTTATTTCTCATTAGAATTTCACCAGTCTTGCCTCTTTTTTCTAAAAATAAATTTAGAGTGCCCAATTCATTTTTTACAATTAAGGGGCAATTTAGCTTGGCCAATCCACCTAGCCTGCATATCTTTGGGTTGTAGAAGTGCAACCCACGCAAACACGGGGAGAATGTGCAAACTCCACATCGACAATGACCCAGAGCCAGGATCGAACCTGGGACCTCGGCACCGTGAGACAGTAGGGCTAACCCACTGCGCCACCGCGCTGCCGTCGGTCTTGCCTCTTAATGGGCTCATGTTTATTTTCACTAATCTCTTGCGAGTTACATACCTGTAGAAATTTCTACAGTCTGTATCTTCAGCTCTTGTTAGTCTGCTTTCATATTCTCTTGCCTCATCAATTTCTTGGTGCTCATTTGCTGAATTTGAAAATGCTCCCATTTCCCTTACTACACTTTTTGACAACATTATAAGCCTCTTCCTTTAATCTAATACTATTTTTAACTCTCGTCAGCCAGTTAGACCATTTTTCCCTATCTGGTTTGTCTAACCAAGCAATGTGAATGGAACGTGCAGGTGCAGTGTACTTGGATTCTGAGATGGTATTTGATAAAGGTTACTGCACAAAATAAGACTTGTGGTGTAGAGGGTAACACATTAGCATGCATAGAAGATACTACATCTGCAGGTTCCATTCACATTGCTTGTCACTTACTCAAAAGAGCTCTTCAGTCAAACATAATTTCCCTTCCACAAAACCATGATGACTCTGCCTAATTGCATTAAGATTTAAGTGCCCTACCAGACGCCATAATATGTAAATGGGTCCTTTTTTAAGTTGACTAACTGTAGAATGCCACAGGTATCAGTGCTGGGGCCTCAGCTAATTATAATTCATACCAATGAATTGGATGAAGGGACTGAACGTACGTTTGCTAAATTTGCTGACACAATGACAGGCAGGAAGCAAATTTGTGAAGAGGACAGAAGGAGTCTGCAGGAGGATACAGATAGATAAAGTGAGTGGGTAACAATATTGAAGATGGAGTATAATATGGGAAAATGCGAACTTTCACATTGGCAGGAATAGAAAGGCAACACATTATTTAAATGGAGAAATGAGGTACAGAAGGATCTGAGTGCACAAATCACAAAAAACTAGTATGCAGGTACAGCAACTGATTAGGAAGAAAATTGGGATGTTTTTGTTTATTGCAAGGGGAATGGTATATACAAGTAGGGAAGTTGTGTGTAAAGTTTTACTATAATTGTGATTGTTTGCAATTTTGCATTATTGTTTTTTATCCTGATGAATGCAAAACAAAATGCTTCAACAATATTAAAGTTGCATACTACCAAGCAACTGTATGGAAGAACTACTATGGGAACAGATGGAGATTCATTGCACTCAAGTTCCAGAGATGAGCACAATCTTCCCAGAGGAACAAGAGGATCAATGCCACTATGCCGACTCAGGAGAATAGTTTTATAACCTTCTGGAGTCTTTGCTAAGCTGCAAGCTCATCAAGAATATGGTGAACTAACTCGACTTCGAATACATTCAAGCAGCTGGCTAGTTAGAGCTGTTATACATAGGAGTCTAATCTAAACTATCCTTCATGACTGTCTACTTGGACTTAAGAGTATACTATCAATGTAATCAGTTAAGCCAGGCTGACGCTGTGATATACAAACTTTGTAAACTCAAGTTTATTAATTCCATCAATTAATTATGTCTGATGCATAGACTTGTTGCTGGATCATTGTTTATTAAGTGGGCACAATTATCATTAGTAAATATTTAATAGCCTTCCTCCCTCTGACAACTTAAGCAAGAAGGGCTGAATAAGTGGTTTGCACTTACCTGATTTTGAGGTGAGGCAGTTAAATGCTTTTAAAATTTTCAGCAATTGATGCAAGGTGGATAAAGTGAGGTAAATTTAGGACATCTAGTACTCATGGTATAAACTGATAAGAAATTAACCATGAAGGTATTATGGATTTGTTCTTTAAATGTTATGAATCTACGGATCCCAGTACTCCAGGCCTCACAGGTGCATATACAAGACTATTCAAAGAAAAGTATGGAATTCTGAAGAGGCCAGACCAAAGTTTATTTTTCAACCAACAAATTGCCTGGTCATTTATATCATTGACATGTATGAGCCCTTACTGTGCAGAAACTAGTTGGTGATTTTATCTGTGGTACATTATGGGTGCTCTTCAAAAGGTAATCATCAATAAAGCAAATTGGGATGGCTCAAAGCAAGATCATAGGAAGATTCCAAGTGTACCATAACTTTCTAACTACCAACACGGTAACATGAAATTTTACACAAGCAAAAACCAAACATTATTACCACTCAAAGTGTACTCTGTTTAACTTAAAATTTAAGTTTATGCTAGCAGTAAAAGGAACTAAAGATGTTATTGTGCGCTGGGCTGAGCATCATATTCACTATTGAACTGGCAAACTCTTTCATCCTACAAACAAACAGGATCACACGGTATCTTAAAATGTATTAGAATCAAGTGTATTTCCATGCTTGCTGAAGAAAAAAAACAGCATAATTCACTGCATTTATCAGTCCAAGCATGCTATTTCTCTTTCCATATCCTTGCCTTTAAGTCAATAAACTTAATTTGTAGGTACTGCAAACCGAGGTTATACATGACAAATCTTAAGAGGTAGGCTACCAATGAACATGGATCATACTATAACTCATTTAACTTTCATGATACAAGTGCAATGACCAATCAGAAGACTGCACAGCATAAAATTAATACTATTTAATGCCAAACTTCAAACAAGGTTTTCCAGCAACTCATTCTCAGACATTTTGCCCCTAGAAAACCTCTCCAGTTTGTATCCAATTCTGATTACAGACTTCAGTGATTAAAGTCTAAATTCAGAATATTCAACACTTTGGGCTAACTTCCGAATGCAGTAGGGGGCAAATGTTTCTCCAGGAAATCATTCAATAATTTGGGAGAGTGGTACACAAGAATCCTGAAGGAGATCGAGGTGATTAAACATGGAAGAATTGCTAAAGGAGAAAGCAATGGAACAGGTAGTCATGACAATAGGTGTAGCTAGGTAAAGTCAGACAGGAAGGAATGTCCTCGGTCCAACCATCTTCAGCTGCTTCAATGATCTTCCTTCCATCACAAGGTCAGAAGTGAGAATGTTCGCAGATGAATGCATGATGTTCAGGACCATTCATGACTCTTCCGATACTGAAGCAGTCCATGTCCAAATGCAGCAGGGCCTGCACAACATTCAGGCTTGAGCTGATAATTGGCAAGTAATATTTGCACCACAATTTCCAGGCAATGACCAATTCCAAGAAGAAAGATTTTCTAACTGTTGCCCCTTGACATTCAATGGTATTACCATCGATGAATCCCCCACTATCACCATCCTGCAGGTTACCATTAACCAGAAATTGAACTGGAACAGTCATCTAAATAGTGTGGCTACAACAGCAAGTCAGAGACTGAATTCTGTGGCAAGTCTCCAATAAGCCTATCCACCATCTACAAGGTGCAAGTCAGGAATATGATGGAATACTCTCCCCTTGCCTGGATGAATGCAACTCCAACAACATTTGAGATACTCAACACCATCTGGACAAAGCAGCCCACTTGACTGGCATGTTCAAGACACTCCCTCCACCACGGATGCACAGTGGCAGCAGTCACAATCTACAAGATGCAATGCAGCAACTCACCAAGACTCCTTAGACAGAACCTTCCAAACCCGCTGCCTCTACGCAGCAGACACATGGGAACACCACCACTGGAAGTTGCCCTCCAAGCCATTCACCATCCTGACTTGGAAATATATTGCCATTTTCTCTCTCTCTTTCCCCCCAACCCCCAACGCACCCCACCCCGTAAGGGGCTTAACTGAATTCTGCACTGATTAGGTCTTTGATAAAAAGGTAAATAAGTCAGCTGAAGATTCAAACTAATAGCCCAGGACCAAATTGCTCAGACCTCAAAAATGAAAACAAAATGGCTAGTAGAAACAATACAGTGCATTAGTGCACATTAGTACAGAACAGGAGTTAACTGAAGTTGGTATTGTGTGCCCAAAGTACAAGAATAGAAAGACATGAGAAAACGGATATCTTAAATGTTCCACACATGAATGCAAGGTATCTGAAACACTGAAAATCCTGGAAAACAAGGGTCTATTAGCATCTGAATGGAAACAATTTAAATCATGACCTTTTTTTTAAAATCACAAGTCGTTTTACTGACCTGCTTGCTAATTCCAACATTTTTTTAAATATAAATTTAGATTACCCAATTATTTTTTCCAATTAAGGGGCAATTTAGCGTGGCCAATCCACCTACTCTGCACATTTTTGGGTTGTGGGGGCGAAACCCACACAGACACGGGGAGAATATGCAAACTCCACACGGACAGTGACCCAGAGCCGGGATCGAACCTGGGACCTCAGCGCCGTGAGGCGGTTGTGCTAACCACTAGGCCACCGTGCTGCCTATGCTAATTCCAACATGTTGTTTTCTTAAGTTCTAACATATTGAGCTTCAAACATGTTTTTATTTTGTAGAAATGTTAATACAGTTCCATCATGTTGTCAGAGGACTGAGAATATATGTTTCTCAGAAGCTAGATTTCTGGTTACCAATGCCCACTAAAGGCTCTGGATGCGACTGACTATTCCAAGAACTCTGCATTCCTCTAGTCCCTTGTGTATCCTTCATTTCCTTCACCCTAGCAGTGGCAGCCATGCCTTCAGCTGGTCAGTCCCAAGCTCTGGAATTCCCCCCATATTATTCACCTCTCTCTCATCGCTGTTAAGGTGCTCCTTAAAACCTGCCTCTTTGGACAAGCTTTGGGTTACCTGTCGTAATAGCTCGTTACTTGGGTCACTGTAAAACTTCAGAGCTCTGGGATGCATTGCGTATAGGCAAGTTGTTGACAAATAAAAAGAGAGGTCCAGTTATCCTTACTGAAGAGGGATATTAATGGCACGTTAGACCTAGTTTAAACTAGTTATTTAAACATACCGAGATACAGATTAAGAAATTTAAGATTACAATGATGTGGGAAACAGCCAATATTTGATTCTTTTAAAAGTCTAAATTGTAACAAAGCATCAATGAAATGAAATGAAAATCGCCTATTGTCACAAGTAGGCTTCAAATGAAGTTACTGTGAAAAGCCCCTAGTCGCCACATTGCGGCGCCTGTTCGGGGAGGCTGGTACGGGAATTGAAACGTGCTGCTGGCCTGCCTTGATCTGCTTTAAAAGCCAGCTCTTTAGCCCTGTGCTAAACCTGCCCCTAAATCTCACCTGGGTGTGGATACAATTATAAATTGGCATTTGACACAAAGTGAAGTGAACTAACTTCGAGTGCCTGCACTAGGGTAGGAGGCTGAATTAGATCAAGATCTTCAAAAGGACAGAAGTGTTTACAGCAATAGGTGATGCTGATTTTGGTAACTGGAATAGAACTGGGAATGTACAGATGCAATAGGAGAGAAATTTGATCCAAGGTCCAATACTGGATTCTTATATGCAGCAACTGATCATGGCACAGATGCTTTCGGACCTGATATTTCATCTCCTGGATGTTACTTAATATGTCCGAAAACTCTGGCAACACTGATTCAAACATGCTTTTAAAGCCTCAAGGCTTGCAGGGAACTTACAAAGTACAATTAAAATTGAAAAAAATATCATAAGGATAAGGAGAAAGCTGGATGATAATTAGAAGCATTACACACCAAGTATTGAAGAACAAATACATACAACGAAGAAAGGAAGGGAAAAAGCGGAAAAGGTCTGGTCAACGACAATGGAAGTGATGTGGGGAATAAAGGCAACATAAAATTACGAAGGATATACAGCTCAGAAAAAGACTATTTGTCCAATCAATCCAACCTGGTAACTAAAGTAAACATGAACAAGTAGGGATGAAGGGCAGCTAGCCACAAATATGAACTGCTATTCCTGGCTGTGTATTAATGTGCTGATAGTTGGTTTACAGGGGAGGGATGCATTGAGGCAGAGCAGAATGATCAAGAAGTTTCACATACTGATCAGCCACTGACAGGAAAATAACCAAGTCCAGACGGACTCCAAAGAAGTCCTCGCTGTCAGACATGTCCTTGCCACATTTTATTGAGTATTAGACATGAACAATGATCCCCTAAACATTGCAATTATTTGTTACCAGTGCAAAGTTAGTAAATAGCAAGAAATAAAACTTTTTAAAATAGAGCACAGGGACAATCCAGATAAATGAGAGAATTGATCTCAACATCCATTTAATGTGCAAGAATGTATCCCAAAAGGGTGATAATGCACCACCTGGTAAGGAAAGGTAGAATCAGCATGGATTTGTGGGAAGCAGATCTTGCCTGACAAATGTACCAGGGGTTCAAGGAAAGTATAAAGATAACACTGGTGTAGTTTTTTTTTTACCTGCAACACATGATAACATTATAGTAAATACATCTGACTTCACAGCATAATGGACACTGCCTCCCCGGATGTTTCTTCTGTTCCTACTTAGTTCCAAATATTACATCTTAAAGCACTCCTTCCCAAATCCATGCTGTCTGGAAATCAAGTTTCAGGACAGCATATCCTCCTCTAATTCCTTCTTTTCTAAGGCTTAAAAACCGTTCTTCCGGTTTCCCTACCATATGAAGGATTTTAGGAGCCAGATCTGGTACCATACCATCTCTACACTAATTTACCACATATTCTCTTTGAGCCCACGCTGCCTTGCAGTAGGGCTTTCTTAACATCTGAACCCAAACAAGTCATTAGTTTGGCTTATTTCTCCTGGCAAAATTAAGAGGACTCTCAACTCCATACGCTTATTTAACAGTGTATCCACAAGAGTTACACATAATATTCCATGCCACAACTATTAGTTGGCTGTTCTTCGAAACATGAAAATGTTGTGGAAAATGAACTATGGCACAGAAGAAGACATGTACAATGATCTTCCAAACATTGTCCTCAGATATACAGCTCAATTGAAAAAGGGCCACTGAAAGTTAAGCAATTCCATCTCTGCTGGGGCAAACTAGGAGGATATTTTATAAATTATCAATTCATAAACCTTAGTGAGATTTGCTTAGGAATCCAGGTCTCTAAACTGGTTAAACAATTTATAACTCAATGCTATTAAGCTATTCACTGGTGTGTTCGCTGGAGTTTACAATGCATTAACGATTTTTTTTCCAAGTACGAAAAGTAAAAACCAAATTTCAGTACTCTGGTGCTTTAAAAAAAAACACTAATTAATTCAGATTAGATCAAAACCAGCCTCTGATTAACTTCCTCACACCAGCAAAAACAGGGATGTGGGGTTGGATTGTACAGCTCACGTACCAGTTACCCCCACCAGCTAAAAGGTTGGTGGTTGGAGTGGGGTGGAGGGGAGCCTGTCCATGATCCCAACGGCTGTCTCACAGCAATTTAATAATGGGAGCAGTCTCAATTGTTTCATGGTCAGACTTCCACCCCTTTTATCAGGAGAACGACACAATTTTTAGTCCAAGCTGTGCCAGCTTGGAGCAGCGGAGACTACACAGTCCCACTATGCTGAGGATCCCAGGTAAGCATGCCGAGGAGTATGGGAGCGATGCCTCCGATGGACCTAGAGATCCGCAAAGATGTTCCCCACACTCCTGCAAGCAGCGAAAGCTCACAGCCTTCCTGGGGGTTAAAATACTGGAACCAATGGCATGAGGCCCTTAAATGGTCAGTAATTGTCACTTAAGGGTCTCAGTTAGGCACAAGTGTGGGCAGATCACAGGTCCCACCTCCTGTAACATAGCAGACAGGTTGAGGCGGGTGTGTAGACCATCCACTGGAATTTGTGTGTGTGTCCCTTCTTCTAACCCGCCAATGGGAGAGCATAACATTTTCCAGATAGAAAACAGCAACAGGCTATCTGAAATCAGGCTTGCTCCAACTATACCGGACGCATCTCAAAATGGCAGGTTCTCATTTTAAACTTCTACTAAAGGCAACAGGACAACAAATCGTAATATCTTCCACCACCATGCTGGCACGCCATCTTTAACCAAACCTGACACTAGCATTAGGGTATGGAGAACAAATATGCCTTGTGGGGTGGAAAGAAATCTAAAACCACACAAGCCAATTCACCATCCAAAATTAATTTGATTCGTATGATCATTTTTGACTTTTGTAATCACTAGTTCTGGAACCCAAATCTATCCAGTTCAAACACCAAAATTTGAACCGAAAAAACTGAATGACTGAATGTTTTCAATTAAAGAATGCAGTGTATGAAAATTGCTCACACCCACAATCTCCCTTCACTGAATTTCTAATGGCATCGCTGGCATAAATCACTCCCACAAGTACAATTTGAGAAGGCAGAAACACCAGCCTCTTGCTGAAATCAATCTGAGCCAAGGAGTACCTTTCTTTTATTCCTCATAAGGTTATGGGGGCAACTTATAAAGGGAAATCTGACAATCAGTGGGCAACATGTTCTCTATCGTCATCAAAATCTTTCTTGAGGTGATGGTGAGCTACCTTCCACATGGTGTAAATATGCAGATGATACAAAGCTGGGTGGGAGGGTGAGCTGCGAAAAGAATGCAGAGATCCTTCAGTGTGATTTGGACAAGTTGATTGAGTGGGCAAAATACATGGCAGATGCAGTATAATGTGGATATTTGAGAGGTTATCCACTTTGGTAGCAAAAACATGAAGGCAGATTATCTGAATGGCTATAGATTGAGTGAGAGGAATGTGCACCCAGACCTGGGTGTCCATGTGCACCAGTCGCTGAAAGTAAGCATGCAGATGCAGCAGGCGGTAAAGAAAGCAAATGGTATGTTGGCCTTCATAGCGAGAGGATTACAGTACAGGAGCAGGGATGCGTCGCTGCAGTTAGAGATGGTCTTGGTGAAGCCACGCTAGGAATATTTTGTGCAATTTTTGTCTCCTTTTCTGAGGATGTTCTTGCAACCGAGGGAATGCAATAAAGGTTTACCAGGCTGATTCCTGGGATGGTGGGACAGATGTGAGGAAAGATCGAGTCTGTTGGCATTACAGTCACTGGAGTTTAAAAGAATGAGGGAGGTCTCATTGAGACCTATAAAATTCTAACAGGACTAGACAGGGTAGATGCAAGAAGGATCTGTGCGGAATCTGCACGTTCTCCCCGTGTGTGCGTGGGTTTCCTCCGGGTGCACCGGTCTCCTCCCACAGTCCAAAGACTTGCAGGTTAGGTGGATTGGCCATGATAGAAATTGCCCTTAGTGACCAAAAAGGTTCGGAGGGGTTATTGGGTTACGGGGATGGGTGGAAGTGAGGGCTTAAGTGGGTCGGTGCAGACTCGATGGGCCGAATGGCCTCCTTCTGCACTGTATATTCTATGAATGTTCCTGATGGCAGGAGAGTCCAGAACCAGGGGTCACAGTCTAAAGATATGGGGTAGACCATTTACAACCGAGATGAAGAGAAATTTCTTCACCCAGAGTGGTGAGCCTGTGGAATTCACTACCACAGAAAGCAGTTGAGCACAACACAGGTTATGTTTTCAAGGAGTTAGATATATCTCCGAGGTCTAAAGGGATCAAAGGATTTGGGGGGGGGAGGGGGGAGAAAGCCGCAACAGGTTACTGCATTGGATGATCAACCATGATCATAATGCTGGAGCAGGCTCGAATGGCCTACTCTTGCCCATATTTTCTGTGTTTCTATTACATCCACGGCGTTGTTCGGGAGTTCCAAGATTTTGATGCAGCGACAGTGAAGGAACGGCAACATAGTTCCAAGTCAGGATTGTGTGTGGCTTGGAGGGAAATTGGTGGTGGTGTTCCCATGTGTCTGCTGCCCATGTCCTTCTTGGTGGTAGAGGTCGCAGGTTTGGAAGGTGCAGTCTGAGGAGTCTTGGTTAGTTGTTGTAGATGGTACACACTGCTGCCACCGTGGGTCAATGATGAATCAAGCTGGCTGCTTTATCCTGGATGGTGTCAGACTCGAGTGATCATGGGGCTGTACTCACCCAAGCAAGTGGAGAGTATTCCATCAAATTCGTCACTTGTGCCTTGTAGATGGTGGTCATCCACTCGGCATTTCGAGATGAAGATCGGTGCAAATGCTTCTGCTTTGTCTTTTGCATGTTTGTATGGGCTCCCGCATCATTGATGGGGTTATTTGTAGAGCTTCATCCTCCCAGTTAGCTGGTTAATTGGCCACCACCATTCATGGCTTGATGCGGCAGGCCTGCAGAACTTGCATCTGATCCAAAGAGGTGTGAAGCTACAACACAGGACTACTTATGTGCCACATAAGTAGTCCTGTGTTGTAGCTTCACACCTCTTTTTTAGGTATGCCAGGTGCTGCTCCGGTCATGTCCTCCTATATTCGTCATCGAGCCCCCAGCTTGATGACAACGGTGCAGTGAGAGATATGCTGGGCCATGAGGTTATGTGGTTGCATAGAATTCTGATGATGGTCTCATGAATGCCCAGTTTTCAGTTGCGAGATCTTTTCAAAATCTATCCCATTTAGCATGATAATGTCACACAACGCAATGTAGAGTTTCCTCAATGAGAAGGCAGGGTTTCATCTCCACGTTACTACTTTGGCCAATACTTCTCAGAAGTTCCAACTACAAGCTCTAAAACGCACATATTCCCACAAAACAAAGGCATTTGATTGTTTCCTGTTCAAATGTATTTTCTTTCCAGGCCTGAAAGGTAGCTACTTCTACATTTATTCATTCCTCCTTTAATGCTTATACTATTAAAACATAATTTTAACAGTATATTTTATAAATTCCCATCCTCCAGTTTCTCAACGAGGAAAAAGTAAAAAAAATAAGGGATTTCTAAACAGAAGCTTCAAAGCCCTTTACAAAAGGTGTTTGAGAGGAAATAGGGGGAAGAAGCAATTGTCATACAGTAGTAGTAGTGGTAAAATAGACAGCTCGAAAGGTTTTAATTGGGCTGCAGGTTGAAACAACCAGATGAAAAGGCTCAGTAAAAGGCTGATCTTAAATTTAACTTGCTTCTGGTTCTTGTTCCCAGAAGCTAAAATATTGGACTGAAGGTTGAACATACCTTGTTATGGAGTTATTGCACTGTCAAAACCATGAAAGATTCACAAGAGTAAAGCTTTGTGACTGTACAATAAAGGAAAACGAACGGCAATATATAGAATTTTGAAAATGCCAATAAAAAGATTGATTAAAAAAAAGATTCACAAGGGTAAATTTACATGACCCTGCCTCCTCTATTACTTAGAAGGACAAGGGCAGCAGATACCACCACCTGCCAGCACTCCACCAAGACACACGCCTATCTGACTTGAAACTATATCATCGTTCCATCGCTGGGTCAAAATCCTGGAACTCCCTAACAGCACTGTGGGTACACCTATGCCACACGGACGGCAGTGATTCAAGGCAGCGGCTCACCATCACTTTTTCACCGGCAATTAGGATGCGCAACAAATGATGGTGTAGCCACCCCATAAACAAATACATTTCTTAAAATTTGAGAAATAACATAGCACTGGGTGAAGGCTATCTTTTCGATCAACTCTGACAATCGGACTACCAAATCAACATCCATTCAGATGCCAATGAATATTCTCTACACGTTCAAATCTAAGACAGCAAATACATTGTCAGCAAAAATAGGAGCATCTTTAATTTGTACCCAGCACTCTTGGTGTAACAACAGCTTCTTGGTCTCAATGCTGCTGAAAATCAAGGTGATGGCCATGTAGCTTTCACTCAATCTGCAATTTTAGGACTTCAACCTGATAAAAGATATACAAGTTCATTGAAATTCAGAACATTTAAGACTATTATAAAACTGTCCAAATACACTCCAGACAGCCCCGAAAACACAAGAGGTATGCAACGCAACTGTCATCACCAGCAGAGTGAATGCAAGAAAATACAGGCCATTTTAAGGGCAGGGATTCAATATATTTATCTCTATTTCATCATAGGAGCGTCATTGCTGAAATGTCCAAAAGTATGTGGCCATATGTCCCAATGGCCATTTATCAAGTTCCAATGTTATTCAATAGTGGTTTTAATTATATGCTCAAGATTACATGGAACACACAATGATCGATCCAACCTGCTCACAGAAGTGAAGGTGCTTTGGGTCTTTGGAAACTTCACAATTGGCCCTGATATTCTATTACCAATATTTCACATGAAATTGAAAGGGTAGAAACATTCCCCACTGCTGAAAGTGTCCATCACAAGGGGAAACAACCTTCAGGTCAGAGTCAGGGCTATTCAGGATGTTAGGAAACATTTTTTCACATGAAGCAGAACTATTTTTCACAAAAAGCACCAGATGCTAGCTAAATTCAGAACTTTGAATCTGACAAACAGATACTTGCTAGCTCAGGCTAGTAAAAGGATATGCAGCCAAAGCAAGGACATGGACTTCGGATTCAGATCACCCAGGATATTGTTGAATGGCAGAATAGGCTCAGGGGGCAATTCCACGTAGTTTAGCTTATAATCAGCTCTAATCAGCTTATATTCTGCTCTCTCGACTAATCCTGCCGACAGTTTAACACAGAATGTCTTTCAAAATGAGCAAAACAGGCCTGGTTTGGCAGGAAGGCAGATTGGGGAAGACAATGGCAGGATAGTGGCAGATCACATTATTCTTGGGGAACCTGAAGGAGCCGAAAAAAAGAACTTTAAACACACGTTTACTATCAAAATGGGCAAGACTTGTGCTGGAAGTATGAAATTGGGATAGGGTTTGCGAGGTTTTTTAACTTCATAAAATTTACCAAACATTCCTGAGACTGTATCCTTAATTCATAGCTTTCTCCATGATAGGTGTTGGACCAACAGGTCTACATTTCCTTTTATCCCCACTATTACGTTCCTGGAACGAAAGGACTGACATCTGTAATTTTCCAACTACAAAGAACAAAGAAAAGTACAGCACAGGAACAGGACCTTCGGCCCTCCAAGCCTGTGCTGACCATGCTGCCCATCTAAACTAAAATCGTCTACACTTCCTGGGTCCATATCCCTCTATTCCCATCCTATTCATGTATTTGTCAAGATGCCCCTTAAATGTCACTATCGTCGCTGCTTTCACCACCTTCTCCGGCAGCGAGTTCCAGGCACCCACTACCCTCTGTGTAAAAAAAACTTGCCTCGTACGTCTCCTCTAAACTTTGCCCCTCGCACCTGAAACCTATGTCCCCCAGTAACTGACCCCTCTACCCTGGGAAAAAGCCTCTGACTATCCACTCTTGTCTATGCCCCTCATAATTTTGTAGACCTCGATCAGGTCGCCCCTCAACCTCCTTCATTCCAGTGAGAACAAACCGAGTTTATTCAACCTCTCCTCATAGCTAATGCCCTCCATACCAGGCAACATCCTGGTAAATCTCTTCTGCATCCTCTCTTAAAGCCTCCACATCCTTCTGGTAGTGTGGCGACCAGAATTGAACACTATGCTCCAAGTGTGGCCTAACTAAGGTTCTATACAGTTGCAATATGACTTGCCAATTCTTATACTCAATGCCCCGGCCAATTAAGGTAAGCATGTCGTATGCCTTCTTGACTACCTTCTCCACCTGTGTTGCCCCTTTCAGTGACCTGTGGACCTGTACACCTAGATCTCTCTGACTTTCAATACTCTGAGGGTTCTACCATTCACTGTATATTCCCTACCTGCATTAGATCTTCCAAAATGCATTACCTCACATTTGTCCAGATTAAACTGCATCTGCCATCTCTCCGCCCAAGTCTCCAAACAATCTAAATCCTGCTGTATCCTCTGACAGTCCTCATCGCTATCCGCAATTCCACCAACCTTTGTGTCATCTGCAAACTTACTAATCAGACCAGTTATATTTTCCTATATATACTACGAACAGCAACAGTCCAGGCATTGATCCCTGCGGAAAACCACTAGTCACTGCCTTCCAATCAGAAAAGCACCGTTCCATTGCTACTCTCTGCCTTCTATGACCTAGCCAGTTCTGTATCCGTCATGCCAGCTCACCCCTGATCCCATGTGATTTCACCTTTTGTGAATGACAATTTATAAATAGTGCTTCCTTGAGAGGATTAAACCATCGGCAATGTTTTCACCTACTTCCTTTGAATCCCTGGAGGGGAATCCACCAGGTCTTCGGGTATTTAGCACTGACATGAGTCTGTCTCTGCCTCACCCTGTTAGCCCTACCAAACTGCAGAACCTTAGTAACTGTATTGGGGGCCAGCTAACTCAGTTGACTAGAGTGTGGTTCAGAATAAAGGCAAGAGTGTGAGTTCAACTCTGAGGCAAACTTGCAGCTTGCCTCTTTTCCCCGCACCCCCGCAGAGCCTTGAGGCAGAGCACAGATGAATGAATGAGCAGCTGTGTTACATTTCTTCTTCTCAAATCTAACATTGAATTTAATCATATTATCATCACCGTTAGTTAATAATCTATCACAGTAAGGGAACATTTAATCAAATCTGACTTGTTGGGTCAACTATCTTTGTCAAAAAGCCGGATCTTGCAAGATGGAGAAGCCAGATCCTACAACTGCTGGGAACTGGACACCTGCCTGGCCTTAAGCATCCTTAATGTTCAAAGCACAATCATGCATGATTTACAGGTGACAATGCACAAGATTACTGAATGCTATATTATTTTGCAGCGTTAAACATTTTTGAGCAGTCTCCTCTCAACCAAAAAGCCACATTTCCAGCATGTTTTTAGATTATATCGAGTAAGGGTTCCATCCTTTTCACACCACTGATACTACACTAATTGGTCGACAGACTTCTGGACTTCTTTTTCCTCTTTTTGTTATGTCGGAATTGCATTAGTTTTCAGCCAGTCCTCTTGTTGTATTTCCCTTTTCTAATTAATAATTATCTGGCATCCCAATAAACCCGAAGGACCCAAAACCAGGAAATCCCTATTTCTGGCACAGGTCTGGTCCAGAGTTTCCTGGATAATGGGTACCTGTATCTGTAACAGTGCCTTTGCTATCTACTCCCTAACACTTTTAATATGTGCAATGTATTCCAACTAGACTGGGGGTTTTACCCTCTCCATATTTGATTAGTTTAAAAATTAAAGTTATACTTTATCTTTTTAAATGAAAGGTTAATGTGGCGACACGGTAGCACAGTGTTTAGCATTGTCGCTTCATAACGTCAGGGACCCAGGTTCGATTCCCGGCTTGGATCATTGTCTGTGTGGAGTCTACACGTTCTCCCCGTGTCCGTGTGGGTTTCCTCTGGGTGCTCGGGTTTCTTCCCACAAGCCGCGAAAGTGCTGTTAGATGAATCGGACATTCTGAATTCTCTCTCAAGTGTACCCGAACAGGCGCCGTAGTGTGGCAACTAGGGGATTTTCACAGTAACTTCATTGCAGTGTTGATGCAAGTCTACTTGTGACACTAATAAAGATTACAATGGAAAATGGGATGTTTTACCACAAAAGTATGCTGAGGCTACAGCTATCTTAATAAGTACCATGCCAAAAGGTTACTGCTGGAAATAAAAGCTCATGGTATAGGGGTGTCACATATTCGCATGTTTGGCTGGCTAACAGGAAGCAGAGAATTGGCATAAAGGGGTTGCTTTCAGATTGGCAAGATGTAGTGGTGTGCCAGTGCTGGGACCTCAACTGTTTACAATTTATTTCAATGACTTGAATAAAGGGATTGATGGTTGTCAAATGTTCTGATGGCACAAAGATAGGTGGGAGTGCAAGTTGTGAAGAGGATATAATGAGGCTAAAAAGGGATATAGATAGGTTAAGTGAGTGGGCAAAGATCTGGCAAGTGGAGTATTATATGGGAAAATATGAAACTGTCCATTTTGGCAGGAAGAATGTTTAAAAAGTACATTATCTAAATGGTGAGAGATTACAGAGGTCTGAGGCGGAGAGAGATCTGGGTGTCCTGGCGCATAATTCCAAAAGGTACGCCAAGTAATTAGGAAAATGAACAGACTCTCATCATTTATCGCAAGAGCAATTGGAATACAAAAGGATGTGCTTCAGTTGTACAAGGCACCAGTGAGACTATATTCGGAATGCTGTGTACAGCATTCGTCGCCTTATTTAAGGAATGATGTAAATGCATTGGAAGCAGTTCAGAGGAGGTTTATTTAGACTAATACCCGAAATGGGAAGTTGTCTTCTGAGGAAAGGTTGGATGGGCAAGGCTTGTTTAGAAGAGTAAGAGGCCATTTGATTGAAACGTACAAGACCCTGAGGGGTGTGACAGTATGGATGTGGAGAGAATGTTTCCTCTTGTGGGAAGATCTAGAACAATGGGTCACCGTTTAAAAATAAGGAGTCACCAATTTAAAACAGAGATAAAGTAGGCCATCAGTCTTTGGAACTCTCTTCCGGAAAAGGTGGTGGAAACAGTCTCCAAATATTTTTACGGCCGAGATAGGTGAATCAGATCAGCCGTGATCTTAAACGGTGGAGCAGGTTCAAGGGGCTGAAGGGGCCTACTCCAGCTGCTTGTTCATATCTAATCTTAAACGGGAATTGTTTCAAATATGTGGCCCAAAACACTGCTACCTACTCCTGACTTGTGTTAAAATTAAGACTCATAAGCACAGCATGTTAAAGCCTCAAAATCATGGAACTTCCTTACTTTCTGAATCTTCACTTGCTCCAATAACGTACAGATTTTTAATGAAAGGTATTTTTCCACACCCGGTTCAACAACTACATCTCCATTCACATCCATTTTTCTCATCCTTTTCCAACTGGCCTTTCCCGCAACCGTACTTAATTTTGCAATGGGTCACAATGCCTTACTACAATGTCCTCAAGGAGATTTCCAAACACATTAATTTATAAACAACACATTAGCTACATCATACAGCCTACAACATACGCCCAGTTCTTTAGACCATACAGCAACTGCAGAAAATGATAACACCAAAAGTGAATCCATAAATACAAGCGGTATCTTTTGTATTTTAACAAAAGTCAAGGAGCAAAGCTGGCTCTGACACAACAGAATTCTCCCAGTTATTTCCTCAGAAAAGCAACTTTAGCTTAAAATAACCTGTAATGGTCAAGCTGCTCCATCTCAATCTAACCCACTCACATCAAACTGTCTGGCTGGTTCCTTGATTGATGAATTTGCCATGTTAACTGTGCCAATGTAACGCAGCTTTTTAAAACTTTTAAATCATCTCCAACTCAGCATGCTGATGCTAGCCTAATGGATCCATTCTATTCAATGGGCAAAATCCAAACAAGCCTTTCACAGAAAACAAGTTCCAATACCGTAGCTTTGAAAAGGCCTGTTTTAGATTCAAATTAATGAACACAGGCGCATCACTGAAAGAAGCAACAATTGGTTTATTTGCAGCTGCAGGTTGTGTACACAAATGAGAAACAGAGCACAAATAAACTAAATTTTAATAAACAACTTTAACATTTAACAGCTGTAACAATATGAATTAAAAGGAAATTATTTATTGCACTGATGCAACAAATCACTGCTCTTTACTGAGCCATCCAAGTGTATGATGGAGAACTTTCACTGCACCGAGCTTCAAGAAAAACCCGAAAACCCGTGACAACACATCGGCACTTATGAAACTTCAACAACTGAGATTGTAACGAGATGTATAAATCTGGCAATTTTTAAAAATATATTGGCAATTAACCTTGGGAGTCTTGACTAAGTGTATGGCTCTCACCTGACCCATGTCAAAATAATAATAATCTTTATTCGTGTCACAAGTAGACTTACATTAACACTGCAATGAAGTTACTGTGAAAATCCCCTAGTCGCCACACTTGTTTGGGTACACTTTTTTAAAAAAACTTAGAGTTCCCAATTATTATTTTTCCAATTAAGGGGCAATTTAGCATGGCCAATTCACTTAATCTGCGCACCTTTGGGTGTGGGGGTGAAACCCACGCAGGCACGAGGAGAATGTGCAAACTCCACATGGACAGTGACCCAGAGCCGAGATTCGAACCCGGTCCTCAGCACCTTAGGTAGCAATGCTAACCACTGTGCCATGTGCCGCCCTCTTTTCGGGTACACTGAGGGAGAATTCAGAATGCCCAATTCACCTAACAAGCACTTATTACAGGACTTGAGAGGGGAAACCGGAGCACCTGGAGGAAACCCACAGACACGGGGAGAACGTGCAGACTCCACACAGACAGTGACTCAAGCCAGGAATCAAACCTGGGACCTTGGCGCTGTGAAACCACATTGCTAACCACTGTGCTACTGGTCCTCCCAAACCAGTTGCTTGGCCAAGAGGCAAGAACATCAAAGGGCTCGTCTGGGATGTATTTATTCAACTCCAACAACTTGAACAATGTGATCTCAGATACCTCCAGTGCCGTACTGGAGGAACTGCTGCACTTGCAAATATTCTGTCTTTCAGATGTGATAATAATTTGCATTTACATTGCACCTTTACCGTAATAAAAAAAAAACAAAATGCTTCACAGGAGTGTTATCAGACAGGGGCAAGGCCACAGAAGAATTTGAACACACGGAAAAAAGATTTAACTGAGATGCTGTTGGACTGGGAGCCAAAGCGAGCACAAGGAACCTGACTTGCTGTGACTCAGGATAGGCACTGAGATGAGGATAAGTTGAACCGCAGAAAGTGAAGATAGGAGGCCAACTAGGATAACGTTGAAGAGTCAAGACTGGAGGTAACAAAAGCATAAATGAGGGTTCAGCAACCAAGCAAATGTCACCAAGGTGTAAGTGAACAGGGGCGGGATTCTCCCCTACCCGGCGTGACGGGGGATCCCGGCGTAGGGGAGCGGCGCCAACCACTCCGGGGTCGGGCCTCCCCAAAGGTGGGGAATTCTCCGCACCTTTGGGGGCTAGCCCCGCGCCGGAGTGGTTGGCACAAGAAGACTGGCGCAAAAAACCAGGGCCCCCGCCAGCGGGGCTGGCCGAAAGGCCATGCGTCGACTGGCGACGTCAGCGGCCACCTGGCGCTGACGTCACCACCGGCGCATGCGCGATGTGGCTTTCTCTTCCACTTCCGCCATGGCGGAGGCCGTGGCGGCCGCGGAAGAGAAAGAGTGCACCCAGGGCACTGGCCCGGAGTCTGAGCGGGGGGCCCCGATCGCGGGCCTGGCCACCGTGGAGGCACCGTGGAGGCACCCCGGGGGCCCGCTCGCACCACCGATCCCGCCGCCACTAGAGGTGGTTCAAACCTTGGCGGCGGGAGAGGCCTCCCAGCAGCAGGACTTCGGCCCATGGCGGGCCGGAGAATCGCCGCAGGGGCCTCGCCGATCGGAGTGGCGTGATTCCCGCCGCCACTTCCCGGGTGGCGGAGAATCTCTGCCACGGTGGGGGCCGGATTTTCTGCGGCCCCAGGCGATTCTCCGACCCTGCTGGGGGTCGGAGAATTTTGCCCCAGTTCTGAGTGGAAGGGAATGTGCGGCCAAAGCTCATGTTAAACTAAGTCACCAAGTGCTCTCAGGTGGACATAAAAGATTGCAAAGCACTACTAGAAAAAGATTAGAGGTGTCTTCCTAGTGTCTAATTAATATTTATCCTTCAATTAACATCATTACCAGGTTATTACCTCCTACCTGTTGTGGGACTTTGCTGTGTACAAACGGACTGCCTTATCACCCTCCATTACAACAGTAGGTTCAGATGCCACATTATGTTCTATCTTTACTGAAGAAGTTAATTTGTTTGAATATTGCACAATGTGATATAATTGATGTTCTCACTTCATGAGCTCAAATTGTAGCTACAAGTACATCACCTGTGTTCTAGAGTGGGAATGTGGTGTGGTGTTGGAAGGGGTTTCCGCTTTTTGTCTCCTGTACCAGAGGTGGTTTACTAACACTTCAGGCAGTCAGTATTTAAAATGTTATTCAATGTTTTAATGCTTAGTGCAGGTTAGTGTGTAGAAGTATATAGAAAAGAAGAAAATAAATTCCCATTCTAAAAAAATGTATAAATAAACCAGACTACGGTATAGAACATAGAACAGTACAGCACAGAACAGGCCCTTCGGCCCTCGATGTTGTGCCGAGCAATGATCACCCTACTCAACCCCACGTATCCACCCTACACCCGTAACCCAACAACCCCCCCTTAACCTTACTTTTAAGGACACTATGGGCAATTTAGCATGGCCAATCCACCTAACCCGCACATCTTTGGACTGTGGGAGGAAACCGGAGCACCCGGAGGAAACCCACGCACACACGGGGAGGACGTGCAGACTCCGCACAGACAGTGACCCAGCCGGGAACCGAACCTGGGACCCTGGAGCTGTGAAGCATTTATGCTAACCACCATGCTACCGTGCTGCCTAACGGAGGCTGTTACGGGAATGTATGGCAGAGAGAGTTCTGTGTTTGGACTGAAATATTAGGATAATTGACAATGGGTCTACCCAGAGGGAGAAAATGCATATGCTGTCGACACCGCTATCTCCAATGTCTCTGGCTCAAAATCATTGAGCTGGCATGTAAAATAGAGACTGTACAATGCAAGAGAGTGGAAGAGAAGAACCTCAGTCACAACCTGCAGAGAGGTGCAGGTTCAGGACGAAGTTGGTATGACCAATGGTACACAGAGTAAAGGGAACCCAAGTGAGATAGGATAAATATTTTTTGAGCAAAGACAGCAGATAGAACATGAAGCACCTTGGAGCAGGAGGATCACAGAAAATAGTGCAGAAGAGGCCCTTCGGTCCATGAAAAACACCTGACCTACCTAATTCCATTTGCCAGCACTTGGCCCATAGCCTTGTATATTATGATGTGCCAAATGCTCATCCAGGTACTTTTTAATGGATGCGAGGAAACCCACCTCTGCCACTCCCCAAGGCAGCGCATTTCAGACCGCCACCACCCTCTGGGTAAAAAAATGATGTTCAAAGGAAACAAGATGGGGAAGTGTAATGCGACAGTCAGAAGGGATTCCATAATTGTTGGGGGGGGGGTCTCACTTTTGTAATAAGAGACTCTGGTATGGTTTGTTGCCTCTCGTCCTGGCACCAGGTAGACATTGCAAACTAGCTCAAAAGTATATTGGAGAGGTAGGGGGAGGATCCCAGGGAAGAGGGTTCAGGTGACATAAGTGGAGAGAGGAGTAACATTCAGTATTTGTGTTTTGGATACTATACATAAAAGGAAAACCAAAAGATGTCAGGTAATTAAGCCAGGAGAAACACATTTAATTCTAAAATATTACAGCAGGACAGGTTTGAGTATGTGGCCTAAAGAGATGTTCTTTACACCAATGCCTTGAATACAAGGACCAAATTAAATGAATTACAGGCACAAATTCAACTGGGAGGGAATTACATGGTAGCCACTACTGAGAAATGGCTGCAAAGCAGGACTGGGATTTAAATGTACCTGATTGTGAGGGCTATAGGAAAAATAAGGGAAACTGTAGTGGGGAAGAGTAACTTCAATGACAAAAGATATATGACGAAAACAGGCAGTGTAGACTTCTATGGGCACAATTAATAAATAGAAAAAGATTTAGGAGTTTTCAGAGTATTCAGGGTAGTAGGAAGACAGACAGGATAGTTGGTAAAAAAGATGCTGGGGTTGCATTCAAACTGGTAAGAGGTGTAAAGTGAAAGACTAAAAAATGTAGAGATTAGACAAGTGTGCAGCAAAACAAGAGAGTGTATTGTGTTTTTTATGTTCATATGGATTGGATAAGCAGAATAGCTGATGTGTTTTTGTCTCTTCTACTGTGACGGTCAACATAAAATACCCGTAGTTGATTAGCACCTGTGCCATTTTCTTCTTCCCCATCATTATTTCTCCTGTCCCAGCATCTAACAGAATTAAACTTGCTTTCACTGGTCCTTTTTTCACATACCGTCTCACTTTAAATTTAATTTCCCAATCTACATTTAGCCAACTCACCAATGTAACTGGTTTTAGGTTCAATGTATTGACCTTGAAAAGATTGCAATGTAGATTCACCGAAATGGTAGCTGCAATTTAACCTTTGAAGTCCAAAAGACAGATTGCACAAACGGAGTCTGTATTCCCTGCAATTTTAGCATGGTTAAAGAGTGATCTAATCAGAGTTTTCAGGGTAGTAGGGGGACAGACAGGACAGTTGGTAACAATTTCCACTGGCCTGAGAGACTAAGATTAGGGAAGATAGGCTTGGCTCTGATTTCCAGACTTTCATGAGCTGAATTAGGAAATACTTATATACACTAAGGGGAGAAGAAGTCTCTTCCACAAATGACAACTGATGCTACATGAATTGTCTATTCTAAATCTAATCTCAACAGGATATGGAGCAAGGAGACAGGTGGAGCTACATTCTCATTGAATAATAGAGCAGGTTAAGAGGTTAAATAGCCTACCCCTTGTTCCCATGCCTAGTCCTTTTGGAATGTCCCCCCCACCCCTCCACCCTAAATAGAATAGAATTCCTACAGTGCAGGAGGCCATTTGGCCCATCGAGTCTGCACCGACCCTTCGAAAGAGCACCCACCTAGACCCAATCTCCCACCCCATTCCCACAACCCCACCCAACCTTTGGACACCAAAGGGCAACTTATCATGGCCAATCCACTTAACCTGCACATCTTTGGACTGTGGGAGGAAACCGGAGCATCTGGGGGAAACTCATGCAGACACCAGGAGAAATGTTAATGAAAATTGCTTATTGTCACGAGTAGGCTTCAATTAAGTTACTGTGAAAAGCCCCTAGTCGCCACATTCCGACGCCTGTCCGGGGAGGCTGGTACGGGAATCGAACCGTGCTGCTGGCCCGCTTTAAAAGCCAGCGATTTAGCCAAGTGAGCTAAACCAGCCCCTGGTGCAGACTCCACACAATCACCCAAATTTGGAATCAAACCCAGGTCCATGGCACTGCGAAGCAGCAATGCTGACCACTGAGTCACCGTGCCATCCCTTAAAACTTACTTCTAAGTTGTTTGTCATGTTATGAGTAGCTCCTTCAATGGTTCAGTGCCAAATTGTGACCGACACCACTCTTGGGGAGCAACGCAAGATGTTTTACAATATATAAATGCCAGCAACTTAGGATGTTTATTATATATAAATGCTAGTTGTTATCAATCTCTTTACATGAATAATACTTCTGACGTCGGTCTTCAAATCACATTTACTGGTTTGCACCTACATCCTCTCGTCCTACAATCATGGTCTAACTTTAACCCAACACTTATTCATTAAATGCATCCTTTCTTTTATTCCAACATGCAAAAACACTGCACATATTGAATTTTATCTGTTATAGTCCTGCCCACTTGCAAAGTACATCTAAATCTTTCTGTAGTTCATTGGGTGCTTCTGCCATCCACTCCTTCTCCTTTTTACTCGCTCCCCTCCACCAAAATACAGAGGCGGGCTGGTGGTATACAAAGTTAACCATCTGGATAGAGCTGATCCCAAGAGCAAGAACAGTTATCATACTGTATGACAAAGGCAGCAATGGTTGTAAATTATGGAGGCTCTGACCATAAACTTCCAAACCTCCTTTGAAGCTTCTTCCCCGCTGTTACCAGACTCTTGCCCGACCCTCTTATGGACTGATCTGATTAATACGATACTCTTGTATGCCTCATGTGTCTATGAATTTACACTGCGTACCTTGCGTTGCCCTACTACCATAAGACATAGAGGAATTAGACCACTCGGCCCATCGAGTCTGCTCCACCATTCAATCATGGCTGATATTGTTCTCAGCCCCGTTCTCCTTCCTTCCCCCCATAACCCTTGATCCCTTTATTAATCAAGAACCTATCTATGTCTGTCTTAAACACACTCAGTGATTTGGCCTCCACAGCCTTCTGCGGCAAAGAGTTCCACAGATTCACCACCCTCTGGTTGAAGAAATGCCTCCTCATCTCTCTTTTAAAAGATTGTCCCTTAGTCTGAGACTGTGTCCTCTGCTTCTAGGTTTTTCCGACAAGTGCAAATAACCTCTCCACGTCCACTCTATACAGGCCTCACAGTATCCTGTAAATTTCAATAAGGTCCTCCCTCATCCTTCCAAACTCCAACGAGTACAGACCTAGAGTCTTCAACCGTTCGTCATACGACAAGCTCTTCATTCCAGGGATCATTCTTGTGAACCTCCTCTGGACCCTTTCCAAGGCCAGTACATCCTTCCTTAGATACGGGGCCCCGAACTGCTCACAATATTCCAAATGGGGTCTGACCAGAGCCGTAAACAGCATTCTAGCCCTCTCAACTTGAAGGCAAACGTTGCATTTGCCTTCCTAACTGCCAACTGAACCTGCATGTTAACCGTAAGAGATTTGTGAACAAGGACTCCCAAGTCCCTCTGCGCTTCTGATTTCCTAAGCATTTCCCCACTTAGAAAATAGTCTCCGCCTCCATTCTTTCTTACAAAGTGCATAATCTCACAATTTTCCACATTGTATTCCATTTGCCACTGCCACTTCCTTGCCCACTCTCCTCGCCTGTCCAAATCCTTCTGCAGCCCTCTTGCTTCCTCAATACTACCTGTCACCCTACAGATCTTTGTATCATCTGCAAACTTAGCAACAATGCCTTCAGTTCCTTCTTCCAGATATTGATGTATATTGTAAAAAGTTGTGGTCCCAGCACAGACCACTAGCCACCGGCTGCCATCCTGAAAAAGACCCCATTATCCCCACTCTCTGCCTTCTGCCAGTCAGCCAATCCTCTATCCATGCCAGGATCTTACCCTTAACACCATGGCTCTTAACTGATTTAACAGTCTCCTATGCGGCACCTTGTCGAAGGCCTTCTGGAAATTTAAATAAATCACGTCCACTGGTTCTCCTTTGTTAACTTCCTTGTTACCTCCTCAAAGAACTGTAACAGATTTATCAGACATGTCCTCCTCTTGAAGAAGGTCCTATTTTATCATGCACTTCCAAGTACTCCGCAATCTCACCTTTAATAATGGACGCTAAAATCTTACCAATGACCGAAGTCAGGCTAACCGGCCTATAATTTCCCATCTTTTGCCTCCCTCCCTTTTCTTAAACAGCAGTGTTACATTAGCCACTTTCCAGGCCTCTGGGACCCTTCCTGCCTCCAGTGATTCCTGAAAGATCACCACCAATGCCTCCACAATCTCCTCAGCTATCTCTTAAAACTCTGGGGTGTAGTCCATCAAGTCCAGATGATTTATCCACCTTCAGACCATTTGGTTACCCCAGAATCTTCTCCTTAGTGATGACCAGTGCAATCACCTCTGCGCCCCCCCCCCCCCCCCCCCCCCCCCGGACACTCCTAGAGCTATGGCATCCCACTGGTGTCTTCCACTGTGAAGACTGTTGCAAAGTAACTATTCAGTTCCTTTGCCATCTCTTTGTTACGTATTTTCTTTTCATGTACTAAATGATCTGTTTGAGCTGCACGCAGGAAAATACTTTTCAGTGTACCTTGGTAAACGTGACAACAAGTCCAATCCAATCCACAAGGGGGGTGCCAGGTGAGATTTGCAAATTTACACTTGTTGAAAAAGCTACAAGGATAAGCCCAGGAACTACAGGCCAGTCAGCTTAACCTTGGAGATGGGAAAGCTTTTAGAAACAATAATCCAAGACAATAATTAAGTCATTTGGAAATGAAAATTGCTTATTGTCACGAGTAGTCTTCAAATGAAGTTACTGTGAAAAGCCCCTAGTCGCCACATTCCGGCGCCTGTTCGGGGAGGCTGTTACGGGATAAATGTAGATTAATTAAGGAAAGATTTGTGGAGGGCAAATCATGTTTAACTTGATTTGAGTTTTCTGATGAGGTAACAGAGAGCACCGATGAGCGTAAAGCGGTGAACACGGACCCTCTAATGCTGTTTGATAGTGTCACAAGCCTGTCAGCAAAGTTGAAACCATGGAATTTTAAAAAAGTTGCAGCATGGCAGAAGTTGGCAGAGTGAGAGAAAACAAAGAGCAGTGACGAATTGTTTTTCAAATTAGAGAAAAGTATTTAGCGGGACTACCAAGGTGCTGTATTAGGACCAGTGCTCTTTTTAAATCTATATTAGCAACCTAAATTTAGGAAAGTACAATTTCAAAATTTGCAGATGATACAAACTTGGAAGTATTGTAAACTGTCAGGATAGTGATTTTCTCTTTATTCTTTCATGGGAAGTAGGCGTCACCAGCAAGGTCAGCATTTGTTTCCCTTCTCTATTCGTCCTTGAACTGAATGGCTAGCTCGGCATTTCAGAGAGCAATTAAGAGTAATTGCTGAGAGTCCGGAGTCACATGTAGGTCAGATAAGGAATGGCAGATTTCCTTCCCTAAAAGGACATTAGTGAACCAGTCTACATTAATGAGACTAGCTTTATAGTCCAGAGTTATTTATTGAATTTAAATTCCACCAGCTCCCGTAGTGGGCTTTGCACCCCTATTTCCAGAGTCTGGGCCTCTGGATTACTAGTCCAGCAACATTCGCCCAATTCTGCACACCAAACTTTAGGAAAGGCATGAAGGCATTTGGAGTGGGTTAGGGGACAGAAAAGATTTACGAGAATAGCTTCAATTAAATGGATTATTTAAAATTAATTTTTACGGGATGTGGGCGTCGCTGGTTAGGTCAGCATTTATTGTCCATCCCTAGTGCCCTTCAGAAGGTGGTGGTGAATTGTCTTTTGAACCACTGCAATCCTTGAGGTGTAGGTATACCCACCGAGCTGTTAGGGAGAGAGTCCCAGGATGTTGCTCTAGCGAAGAAACAATATATTTGCAATGGTGGTGAGTGACTTGGAGATGAACCTTCTGGTGGTGCACTTTCAGGTATCTGCTACTCTCGTCCTTCTAGATGGTAGTGGTCATGGGTTTGGAAGGTGCTATCTAAAGAACCTTGGTAAGTTACTGCAGTGCATCTTGTAGATGGCACACAGGGCTGCCACTGTTCGTAGGTGGTGAAGGGTTTGAATGTTTGTGGGAGGGGGAGCAATCAAGCGGCTGCTTCGTCCTGAATGGTGTTGAGCTTATAGAGTCATAGATGTTTTCAGGGATGGCACGTGGCACAGTGGTTAGCACTGGGACTGCGACGCTGAGGACCCGGGCTCGAATCCCGGCCCTGGGTCACTGTCTCTGTGGTATTCGCATATTCTCCCCGTGTCTGCATGGATTTCACACCCACAACCCAAAGATATGCAGGTTAGGTGGATTGGCCACGCTAAATTGCCCCTTAATTGGAAAAAATAAATGAATAATTGGGTACTCTAAAAAAAATGTTTTTTTTTAATGTTTTCAGCATGGAAACAGGCCCTTTGGCCCAACTTGTCCATACCGCCCAGTTTCTGCCACTAAGCTCGTCCCACTTGCCCGCATTTGGCCCATATCCCTCTATACTTGGGGCAGCACGGTAGCATGGTCGTTAGCATAAATGCTTCACAGCTCCAGGGTCCCAGGTTCGGTTCTCGGCTGGTCCCTGTCTGTGCGGAATCTGCACGTCCTCCCCGTGTGTACGTGGGTTTCCTCCGGGTGCTCTGGTTTCCTCCCACAGTCCAAAGATGTGCGGGTTAGGTGGATTGGCCATGCTAAATTGCCCGTAGTGTCCTAAAAAGTAAGGTTAAGGGGGGGTTGGTGGGTTACGGGTATAGGGTGGATACGTGGGTTTGAGTAGGGTGATCATTGCTCGGCACAACATCGAGGGCCGAAGGGCCTGTTCTGTGCTGTACTGTTCTATACCCACCCTGCCCATGTAACTGTCTAACTGCTTTTTAAAAAGGACAAAATTGTACCGCTTCTCCCATTGCCTCTGGCAGCCCGTTCCAGATGCTCGCCACCCTCTGTGTGAAATTTCCATTCTGGTCTCTTTTGTATCTCTCCCCCCTCACCTATGCCCTCTAATTCTAGACTCCTCTACCTTTGGAAAAAGATGCTATCTATCTTATCAATGCTCCTCATTATTTTATCGATCTCTATAAGATCATCCCTAGCACATGGTTAGCACAGTTGCTTCATAGCTCCAGGGTCCCAGGTTCGATCCAGGATCCCGGCTTGGGTCACTGTCTGTGCGAAGTCTGCACGTCCTCTCAGTGTCTGCGTGGGTTTTCTCCCACAGTCCAAAAATGTGCAGATTAGGTGGATTGGCAATGCTAAATTGCCCTTAGTGTCCAAAAAGGTCAGGTGGGATTACTGGGATAGGGTGGAGACGGGGCCTTAAGTAGGTGCTCTTTCCAAGGCAGACACGATAGGCCTCCTTCTGCACTGTAAATTCTACGATTCTAAGCCTCCTATTTCCCAGGGAAAAAAGTCCCAGCCTATCCAGCAGCTCCTTATAACTCAGACCATCAAGTCCTGGTAGCATTCTCGTAAATCTCTTCTGCACTCTTTCTAGTGCAATAATATCCTTCCTATAATAGGGTGACCAGAACTGAACACAGTATTCCATATGTGGTCTTACCAACATCTTGTACAACTTCAACAAGACATCCCAACTCCTGTATTCAATATTCTGACCAATAAAATCGAGCATGCTGAATGCCTTCTTCACCACCCTGTCCACCTGCAACTCCACCTTCAAGGAGCTATGAACCTGTACCCCTAGATCTCTTTGTTCTGTAACCCTCCCCAACTCCCTACCATTAATGGAGTAGGTCCTGCCCTGATTTGATCTACCAAAATGCATCACCTCACATTTATCCAAATTAAACTCCATCTGACATTCATCAACCCACTGACCCAATTGGTCAAGATCCTGTTACAATCTTATTTAGTCTTCTTCACTATCCATTATGCCACCAATCTTAGTGTCATCTGCAAACTTACTAACCATGCCTCCGACATTCTCATCCGAATCATTTATATATATAACAAATAACAGTGGACCCAGCACCGATCCCGGAGGCACATCGCTAGTCCCAGGCCTCCAGTTTGAAAAACCACCCTCCACAACCACACTTTGACTTTGGTCGCACCGCCAATTTTGTATCCAATTGGCTACCTCACCCTGGACTCCGTGAGATTTAACCTTTTGCAATAACCTACCATCCGGTACCTTTTCAAAGGCCTTGCTAAAGTCATTGGAGACAACGTCGACCACACTGCCCTCATTTACCTTCTTGGTTACCCCTTCAAAAAACTCAATCAAATTCGTGAGACATGACTTTCCCCTTACAAAGCCATGCTGACTTTCCCTAATTAGCCCGTGCCTGTCTAAATGCCTGTAGATCCTGTCCCTCAGAATACCTTCTAACAACTTACCCACTACAGAAGTTAGGCTCACCGGTCTGTAGTTCCCAGGTTTATCCCTACAGCCCTTCTTTAACAAGGGCACAACATTTGCTATCCTCCAATCTTCAGGCACCACTCCTGTGGCTGTCGATGATTCAAATACCTCAGCTAGGGGGTCGGCAATTTCCTCCCTAGCCCCCCACAATGTCCTGGGATACATTTCATCAGGCCCCGGGGATTTATCTATCTTGACGTGCTTTAATACCTCCAGCAACTCCTTTTCTCTAATATGTACACTCCTCAAGACATCATTTTTATTTCCCCAATTTCCCTAACATGCGTGCCTTTCTCAACAGTAAATACTGACGAGAAATATTCATTTAGGGCCTATTCCATCCCTTGTTGATCCGCACATAGATGACCTTGTTTATCCTTAGGAGACCCTACCCTCTTTTGCCCTTTATGTATCTGTGGAAGCTTCTTCAGTGTTGTTGGAGCTGCTCTCATCCAGGCAAGTGGAGAGTATTCCATTGCATTCCTGACTTGTGCCTTTAGAGGGTGAAGAGGATTTGGGGGTCAGGAGACGAGCTACTCGCCGTTGAATTCCTAGCCTTTGACCTGCCATGCTAGCCCATAGCTAGACCAATTCAGTTTCTGATCAATATTTACCCCCAGGATGTTGATTGTGGGGGATTCAGCGAATGTAATGCTATTGAATGTCAAGGGGCGGTGGTTAGATCCTCTCTTGTAGGAGATGGTCATGCCTGGCAGTTGTGTGGTGCGAATGTAATTTGCCACTCGTCAGCCCAAGCCTGAATATTGTCCAGGTCTTGCTGCGTTTGGACATGTACTTCTTCATTATCTAAGGAGTCGTGAATTGTGCTGAACATTTGCAGTAATCGACAAACATCCCCACTTCTGACCTTATGATGAAAGGGAGGTCATTGATGAATCAGCTGATGATGGTTGGGTCTAGGACACTACTCTGAGGAATTCCTGCAATGTCCTGGAGATGATTGACCTCCAACCATCTTCCTTTGTTCCAGATATGACTCCAACCAGCGGATAGCTCCCCCCACCCAGATTCCCATTGACTCCATGTTAGCTAGGGCTCCTTGACGCATACTCGGTCAAATGCTGCCCTGATGTCAAGGACAGTCACTCTCACCTCTGGCATTCAGCTATTTTGTCCATGTTTGAACCAAGGCTGTATTGAGGTCAGGAGCTGAGTGACCCTGATGGAACCCAAACTGAGCATCAGTGGGCAGGTTATTGCTGAATAAGTGCCGCTTGATAGCACTGTTAAGGGCTCCTTCCATCACTTTACTAATGATGGAGAGTAGACTGATTGGGCAGTATTTGGCTGGGTTGGATTTGTCCCGTTTCTTGTGTACAGGACACACCTGGGCAATTTTCCACATTGCCAGGTAGGTACCAGTGTTGTAGCTGTAACAGTTAGCTAGGGATGCAGCAAGTTCTGGAGCACAAGCCTTCAGTACCATTGCCGGGATTGGAGAAGCAGGGGCTGTTCTCCTGACAGAAGATTGAAAGGTGTTTTGGGGGGGGGGGGGGGGGGGGGGGGGGGGGTCCCATTGTCAGAAGGTGGCACAGTGGTTAGCACTGCTGCCACACAGTGCCCGAGACCAGTGTTCCAATTCTGACCTTGGGCGAGTATCTGTGTGGAGTTTGTACATTCTCCCTGGGGGTTTTCTCCAGGAGCTTATTTCCTCCTAAAGATGTGCAGGGTTGGTGGATTGGCCATTCTAAATTGCCCCTTCCAACGGTTATCATAGAATTTACAGTGCAGAAGGAGGCCATTCAGCCCATCGAGTCTGCACCCCACCCAACACTAAGGGCAATTTTGGACACTAAGGGCAATTTATCATGGCCAATCCACCTAACCTGCACATCTTTGGACTGTGGGAGGAAACCGGAGGAAACCCACGCACACACGGGGAGAATGTGCAGACTCCGCACAGGCAGTGACCCAAGCCGGAATTGAACCTGGGACCCTGGAACTGTGAAGCGATTGTGCTATCCACAATGCTACCGTGCTGCCCTTTAGATGGGGTTACAGGGATAGGGTGAAGTGAGGGCCTGGGTAGGGTGCTCTTACAGAGGATCGGTTCAATGATTTCAATGACACTTAGGGAATCTAAAGTGATGGCCAAAAGAACCAGAGACGGTATAAGCAAAATCTATTTTAAGGCAGCAACTGGTTGCAATGTGGAATAAACTGCCTGAGTATGTGGTGGAGGCAAATTCAAAAAGGAATTGGACAATAATTTAAAGAGAAAAGATTTGTAGGGCCACTGGAAAAGGCAGAAAAGCAGGATCAGGTGAATAGATGGGCCAAATAGTCTTATGTTAGAATTATTCTCTGATTTTCCATCATAAGAGCTGAGTCTGCAAACAGCCAGTGGGTCAGGTGCGATAAATGAACAATATAATTTGACCGAGACACCAGGAAAGATTTTCACCCTTGGAACTATACCACAAAAATCAATACCTTCGGAAGTGGGGAGAAAATTGGACCAAAATAACACGTTCTGAAAAATTATTTCAATCTAACAGGTTCAGAAAATACACTGATCTGGGGCACTATAGCCGGAGTTAGATTGTCAAGAAAGGCCTAGCCAGCAATCATCCTAGTGGTTTCTCTGGGGGAGGGGGGTTGCCCTTTCACAAGCAAAATAAACGTTAAAATACCAGTAACTGCAAATTATCTCTCATCATCATAACTCCCCACTTATCCCCAAACCTTAGTCTCTGAAAAGCGAAGAGGGAGTGACAGCCATTCTGTGCCAGTCAGGGCGCACCTACACAGGAGAAATAACTTCGAAAAGAAACAGTTAGTAAATGTGTCGAAACCTCACTCCCGCCCAGCACTGGACACGAGAGAGCAGCACGGGCAAAAGTTTAACGCGGCCTTTCTTCCCCACCACCCTCCCTGAACAAATCCTTTTCTTAAAAAAAAAGAAGGCCCCGGTGTGCCTCGGAAACGTGGCCCACCATGTGCAGAAAAGAGGCGCACAGGACAGGCGCCAATGTCTTCCCGAGGCTCCTTGTGCTACACAACCGAGCAGAAGGCGCGCTGTCCCGCCGAGAACAGCCGGAAACCCTGCAAGACACCGCGGCGGCGACAGTTACCTGAGACGGGACATGAGCAAGAGAGCCGCAAGGCCGATGGCACCAGGAGAGGGGGAGGGCGGGTTGTCGGGGGAAGAGTTTCGCGGGCCCGCGGCCTCCACTCGCTCGGCTGCTCTGTGGCGATCAACGCTCCCCCCCCCCCCCCCCCCTCTCCGCAAAACGGAACCGCGACTAGCCGCAGCCGCCCCTTCCGCTCGGCTCCCCTCAGCTCGAAGATTTACCGCTCGCCGACAAGGCCGCTGTCTCCGGTAATACGGCGGGAGGCCCGAGCCTGAGAGCGAGCGACTGGGATGCAGCCTCCCTCCGGCGCCCCCACCACGCTGCGGATTAACCTACCCGTCCGAGGTGACGCGCTTCTTACTGGACGAGTAATCGTCCCCCAGGTCGACGCGGTGCCGCTTGGACATGTCTCCGCGCTCTAGAACGGTCCGGGCGCGTTCCGATTCTGTCTCTCCGTTCGATCCCCTCTGTTCCGGGTTCCGGCCCGATTGTTGCAGAAGAGCTCGTGCCCCGGGCAGCGCCTCCTTCCTCTGGATTGCCCCCGCACCTGTCCGCTTCTCTCTCTGTCGCCACTAGACGTGCCTGTCCTTGCTCCCCATTCCCTGCGTTTCCTGTACCTTCAAATAAGGAGCACCTCCCCAGACCCGGCAACAGGCCCAACGTACTCTTTCCCCCCTCCCCCAGCACTTCCACAAGATGGCGGCTCGCAGACTGAGACGTACCTCGTTCTCGCACGCTCACGCCGCGGGACCGCAGCGGAGAGAGAGGGAGGGAGGTGTGTGTATGTTCTAAAAAATTATTGAGTGGCCCTGGCGATTTGAGTTTTGTACCCGTACACATAGCCATGGGTCAATCTAAAGTCGAGAAAAAAAATCCAGTGTCTGGTAGCAAGATTTTAAAACTGCCTCATTTCCTGTCCCAAACAAACACGGTTATTTTCCCGTTTCAATAATTATCGGATCTCTTAAAACGAGCTGACAATAAATGTTACAGTCCAAAATTCTTCACCCTGCTGCAGATTTAGCAGTGCAAAGGCGGGGGGTCATAAACTTCAACGGAAGATCGTCTTTATTCAATAATTGCCATTTGTTTTGGAACGTTTATTTTAATACATTTTCAGCATTCGTTTATATTCCGAAGAAGAGTCAAGTTGGACCGAAACATTAACTCTTTAATTTTTATGTTCTTCGGGATATGGCCTTCACCAACAACCCGTATTTGATGCCATCCCCCAATTGCCCTTGTGTTGAAGAGGCTTGCTCAGCCATTTCAGACAGCAGTTAAGAATGAGCCACACTATTATAATTCTGGAGTCACATGTAGGCCAGCCCAGATAAGACCATAGACCACAACATTTACAGTGCAGAAGGAGGCCATTCGGCCCATCAGGTCTGCACCGACCCTTGGAAAGAGCACCCTACTTAACTCCACACTTCCACCCTATCCCAGTAACCCACCTAACTTTTTTTGGGACACTAAGGGCAATTTAGCATGGCCAATCCACCTAACCTGCACATCTTTGGACTGTGGAAGGAAACCGGAGCACCTGGAGGAAACCCACGCAGACACGGGGAGGATATGCACACTCCACACAGACAGTGACCCAGCCGGGAATCGAACCTGGGACTCTGGAGCTGTGAACTAACTGTGCTAACCACTGTGCTATCGAGCTGCCAAAGGGTGGCCAAAAAAAGGACATTAGTGAACCAGATGGGTTTTTACTCCAATTGACAACGATTGCATCGATACCAACTTTTAATTCCAAATTTTATTTATTGAATTCAAATTCCACCAAATGCCATTGTGAGATTTTGAACTCATGTTCTTCAAGCATTTGCTTGTGCCTCTGGATTACTACTCCAGTGACATTACTACTACTACACCACCATCTCCCAGTCTTGACCCACTGAGGTTTTTCCAACATTTTCTGCTTTTATTTCAAATTTCACTACAGCCAACTGCAGAGATAGAAATATTCATTTATCTCATTTAAAGTTCGAATTACAAGGAAGATAGTATACAATCGTTCTGGGTTTAGATATTGACATTTTGTTGAGCAACAAAATAAAGGTATTTGGATAAACTTTGAAAACATTTATACGCATATCATCTTTTAACATGCTTAAAATCACAAATTTATGGGCAGCACGGTGGCCTAGTGATTAGCACAACCGCCTCACGGCGCTGAGGTCCCAGGTTCGATCCCGGCTCTGGGTCACTGTCCGTGTGGAGTTTGCACATTCTCCCCGTGTCTGCGTGGGTTTCGCCCCCACAACCCAAAAATGTGCAGAGTAGGTGGATTGGCCACGCTAAATTGCCCCTTAATTGGAAAAAATAATTGGGTAATCTAAATTTAAAAAAAAAAGAAAAAAAAAAATCACAAATTTACAAAATGTCTCACAGTCCATGGGATACATGATCTCTTGCATTCATACAAGTATCAATGACTAATTTAGTATTCGTGTATGCTGTACTGTTACTTAGCATGAAGAGGTGATATGACTTGAAACTTCGATGATAAAACACACTTTAATCTGCTGATATCATACAGTCATATACCTCATGCCTCTGCTAGCTCCTTGAAGGAGCTATTCAATTAACCCCACTGTTGCCCCATAGTCCTGTAATTTTTTTATTCAAGTATCTATCTAATTTTCTTCGTAACAATACTGTTGATTTCACTTCTACCACCCCGTGCCACATGGCCCATGGTTCTTCTTTCCAAATACCTTAAATCTGCGTCCTCTAGTTATTGACCCTTGTGTCACGAGGAACTCTTTTTCCTTACTTAATCCAAACCATTCATGATTTTGATCACCTATCAAATCTCTGAACCTTCTATGCCCAAGGAAAACCTCCCAGCTTCTCTACATAACTAAAGCCCCTCTTGTCTTATGGGGGAGGGGGTGGCACAGTGGTATTGTCACTGGACTATTACTCCAGAGACCCAGAGTAATCCTCTGGAGACCAACCACTGCAGATGGTGAAATTTGAAATCAATAAAAATCTGGAATGAAAAGTCTAATGATGAAACCATGGTCAATTGTCGTAAAATCCCATCTGGTTCACTAATGTCCAGGGAAGGAAATCTGCTGCCCTTACTTGGTCTGGCTACATGTGACTCCAGACCCACAACAACGTGGTTTACTCTTAACTGCCCCCTCAAGGGCAAATTAGTGATGGGCAATAAATGCTGGTCCAAGTCTGCAACGCGGGGGAGGGGGCGGTATGAGAGGTGTTGAGAATCCATGAGGTGACTGGGTGAGAGATCACCATGGAGATGTAAAGGGTGCAGCAGCATACATTAGGAGGCAGACATAGCCTGGCTGCGTGGAAAGGTTGTTTGCGCCTCTGCTGGCATCACCTGACGAATGAAGACAAAATTGAATACTCACTGCCAGTTGAACTAATACAAATTTATGGTAGTTATGTGTTTATTTAAACCACACAAGTCTCAAGACTTGAATAAAAACATATACTACCCCAATGGAGAGAACTTAGCCAGTTTTCTCTGGAGGTTACAATGTGAACCTTCAAACTCCTGTCTGACGTCGTCTTGCGAATGTTGTTCCCGGGGTTATCGCTAACAAAATCTCGGTGGTGCTATGTTTTGTAAGGTTTATATTTCAATCATATTAACATTCTGTTCGGGCATATAGGCCTTCTTTGTCAATGAGGAGAGAGAGCCTTGATCTCGAAGTTCCACAACAAAGGTGTTATCAGTGAAATGTCCAGCTGCAAGTTATTGTTCAATCCGTTCCCACAAAGGTTGTTCTGCTGAAAAGCAGTTATTTTCACACATTAACAAGTCTGTTGGCATCTTAACCATCATGCTTCACAGCCCAATATTAGCCATTATCCTCTTTTACCATCATGCCTTATGGTTAATGTTGGCAATTATCCCACTCAGCAAGGTAATTCATCTTCTGGCACCGTTGCCCCGTCCTCTTATGCAGCGAGCTGGCACTCATTATTGCGGCCATTGTCTCCCAGGTGAGGTGGTGACCTTGGTTGATGGACGACTGAAGGAACGCAGGTAGAGGATGCCATGGCTCTGCTCCACATCATCCAAGAGATTCGCAAGGCTCTCGAAAAATCTTGATGCTGCCTACCTGGCAACCAACCATGACTGACTTGGGACAAGTGATGATGAGGCATTTAAAAGGCGCATCTCACTGATAGCAGAGATTATGTTTTCCCAGAATGAGTGAATAAGAAGCAAGCCACCACGAGCGGGTCTGAACATGTGGGAATAAAAAAATTGTTAAAGAGGCTCAATATTCCGTGAATTTTCTCTGCAACATATCCAACATGTACTGGATTTCCACCTCTAACTGAGCCAGTCTCCATGAGTTCAGTCGAACTAGATGTTGCTTTATTGGTTCAGCATTTCCTATGTTGACATCATGATTAGTTAATGTAGTGCACAGTGGTGTGTCCCTACAAACCTACGCACAATTTTTCAGTATCTTTATCAGATCTTTTCGCTGTTCTTCTAAATAGACAAACTCGGCCTTGAAATGTCCTAGGATGTCCTTACTTGTTAGTCGTACAACAGGAGGTAATTCTGTGAGCTGTTGGCCTCTTCTCCTACCACACTCTTCCCATCTCTGACCTCTTCCACTACTTCTACCACTTGGTACACTTGTTCCTTTCTATTCTCCACCCTACAACGGTATTTCTTCAACATATATATGTGGCATATTTGGTCCTTCCTATGGTCTAGAGTATCTATGAGGTAAGTCACCTTACTGACCTCCTAACTACCTTAAATGGGCCGTTGAATTTCACTTTCAGAGGTTCACCCTGCAACAGCAACAATATTAATACCTAATTCCAACCTGAAATATCCTGGACCTGGCATGCTTGTCTGCCCACACTTTCATTTTTGCACCCGAAACCTTTAAATGCTCTCAGGCTACCTGACAAGCTCCTGTGAGTCATTTCAGAAATGTGGACACATAACCCAACATTGAGGATTCATCCTTTTGTTTTAGAAACTTCTCTGTCATCAGTTTTAATGAACCCCATATTTCATGATCATAAACTAATTCAAATTCAAGTACATTTGTTTGGAGAATCTCTGGTGGCAAATACTATAAAATCCAATCCCTTGAGCCAATCTCTTGGATATTTATTACAATAGGCCCTAATCGTGCTTTTGAAAGTCTAATTATATCTCTTCAAAGCTCCCTGGGTTTGTGGGTGATAGGCGTTGATTTTAATTGTTTGATACCTAAACTACAAATTATGTCCCGGAAAATTTTAGATACAGTTAGAACCCTGGTCAGATTGTATTTTTAAGCGTAGGCCAAAGGGAATGAAAAACTATGTCAACGTTTCCACTACTACCTTAGCTGTAATTGCTCAGAAATTACTTAGTCATATATCCATGGCTGTAAGAATGCACAGATGCCCCGCTTTCGTTTTAGCCAACGGTCCTATGCAATCTACCAATACAAAATTTTTCTTCAAAAACTGCAATAGGTATTAAAGGTGTGGGCCTAATCAGATCTTGTGGTTTACCTATTACCTGAGAGGTATGCCAGGTTCTACAGAATTACACTACATCCTTATGCAATCCTGGCCAGGAAAAATGTCTGTTGACTAATACCCAAGTTTTCTGAATTACCACATGTCCTGCCATTGGTATCTCGTGTATTATCCACAGTACCTCCCTACGATATTTGGGTGGTACCACTGCCTGATGAATAACCCTCCATTCCTCATCCGCAAGTCTATGAGGATGTCACCACTTCCTCATCAGAACTCTGTCCGCACTTTGGAACCTCCTCAGCCTCAACCTCTGTGAGCTGAATGTGCTAATCTCTGGATCTGCCTCTTGGGCCTCAATTAATGAAATCCTACCAAACAATTCCTCGGAAATATCTTCATTCTCAAGGATAGTTTCGGCTACTCTACCATCTGCTTATGGTGTGATTTTGATTGCTGGCGGTGAACTTTGTTTAGCCATTGCTCTGGTCACCACACATGATGGAAAAATATCCGGAAATTTAACCTGTAACTGAGCTGTCTCCTTTTCTTCCCTCGGACACTTTGTAATCACGAATGAAGGTATAACCTTAACTTTTGCCAAATCACTGCCCAAATGTAAGTCTACTCCATTCACTGGTAATTTCTTAACCACTTCGACAACAACTGGGCCTGACAATAAATAATGCTCCACTTGTCCTTTATATAATGGAACTGGAATATAATCTCCACTTATCCCATTCACTAATACTTTAGCTTTCATTGAACTCTCCAGTAAGAGAGTCTGTGTAGCACATGTGCCCTTAAATAGTTATGGGGATATTTCATTCTGATGAAATAACGAAAAGTGGCCAAAATTTTTTTTAAATGTTGATTCCCACCAACATGGAGACCGTGTTATGAGGTTATAAATATGAAAAATGATGACAGAGATTCGCAGACTTCAGAAGAGCTCAGGGTATTGATGGATACCAAACATACTGAATTGTAATGTGGCATGCTGATAATCAATACCAATCATACTTGGGTGGTATGATAGTGGGCTGTGAGAGCAGGAGTACATATTCTTGTGTGATCAGGATGGATATCTGTCTAGGGGTTGTGGAGCTGAATGACCAGGTAAAAGACTAATGGAGACCGCAGGCTCTGGGCTAGTTTATAAAAACCAGAGATGAAATGAAGGATAGTACCAGGTCAGTGTTTGAATCGGGCTCACTGTGCCCGTGTGTGTGCTGAGGGAGGCTCCCTGCCTAACTGACTACCAGGGACCTGTTCCTCCATGATGTCTCAACTGGAGCGCTGGAGTGAATGCCTTAGCAAAGCGTTGTTTCTTTCATGGCCTCTGGGCTGGAGAACTGCACTGGATGCTTCCCCAGGCGGACTATTTTTATCTACATCTTTTGCTTTTGGGCTGCTGCAGGCTGAGGCCTTACTCTCCCGGCTGGGGCCAGCTGTGAGTCGGGTTCTGAGGTTGATGCCTCGGAAGGGACAGTGCTCAGGGTTGGCTCAGGATCAGGGCTTGGATCAGTGATTGGGGCTTGCCAGGGAACAGGATCTGAGGCAGTGCCTGGCAATGGATCAGCAGAGGCAACAGGAGATTGGAGTCGACTTCGATAAGACCATTAGACATAGGAGCAGAATTAGGCCACTCGGCCTATCGAGTCTGCTCCGCCATTCAATCATGGCTGATATTTTTCTCATCCCTATTCTTCTGACTTCTCCGCATACCCCCTGATACCTTTAATAATCAAGGACCTATCTATCTCTGTCTTAAAGACACTCAGTGATTTGGCCTCCACAGTATTCTGTAGCAAAGAGTTCCACAGATTCACCACCCTCTGGCTGAAGAAATTCCTCCTCAACTCTGTTTTAAAAGATCATCCCTTTAGTCGGAGATTGTGCCTTCTGTTTCTAGTTTTTCCTACAAGTGGAAAAATCCTCTCCATGTCCACTCTAACCAGGCCTCGCAGTATCCTGTAAGTTCCACAAGATCCCCCCTCATCGTTCAAAACTCCAACGAGTACAGACCCAGAGTCCTCAACCGTTCCTCATACGACAAGCTCTTCATGAAATGAAATGAAAATCGCTTATTGTCATGAGTAGGCTTCAATGAAGTTACTGTGAAAAGCCCCTAGTCGCCACATTCCGGCGCCTGTCTGGGGAGGCTGATACGGGAATTGAACCGTGCTGCTGGCCTGCTTGGTCTGCTTTAAAAGCCAGCGATTTAACCCAATGAGCTAAATCAGCTGATCATTCCAGGGATCATTCTTGTGAACCTCCTCTGGACCCTTTCCAAGACCAGCACATCCTTCCTTAGATACGGGGCCCAAAACTACTCACAATACACCAAATGGAGTCTGACCAGAGCCTTATACAGCCTCAAAAGTACATCCCTGCTCTTGTATCCTAGTCCTCTCGACATGAATGCTAACATTGCATTTGCCTTCCCAACTGCCAACTGAACCTGCACATTAACCTTAAAAGAATCATGAACAAGGACTTCCAAATCCTCTAATAACAGATGGAACTGGTGGCTATTGTTCTCGGCTCCGAATGCCTTTAATTGGTTCACATGATACCATCTGGTCTTCCCGGAGTCCAGTAGAAGTTTATACACCGATGGATTTGCCTTTATACAAAAGAATGGGGACCTAAATACCTGGAGGACAGGAATGTTCCGGGCTGAAAGACCTGCAATGTGACCTGCTGCCCTACTTCCGGATTCACTTTCTCATTATCATAATAATAATAATAGTCTTTATTAGTGTCACAAGTAGGCTTACATTAACACTGCAATGAAGTTTCTGTGAAAATCCCCGAGTCGCCACACTGCGCCATCTGTTCGGGTACACAGAGGGAGAATTCAAAATGTCGAATTCACCTAACAAACGCGTCTTTCAGGACTTGTGGGAAGAAACCGGAGCACCCGTAGGAAACGCACGCAGACACGGGGAGAGCGTGCAGACTCCGCACAGACAGTGACCCAAGCAGGAATTGAACTTGGAATCCTGGTGCTATGAAGCAACTATGCTAACCACTGTGCTACCGTGCTGCCTTATATAAGCCTCTGCTTTCTTTTCGCTATTCTGATGGCTGCTGCCTTCTGTGCAGCCTTTCCATTTTTGAGTAGGCTTTTTACAGTTTTCTCGTGGCTAAGGTTGTGACCTCGGCTCTTGACAAGTCAAGTCCTGGGAGGCAGTGGCGTGCAAAGGGGGGGGGGGGGGGGGGGGGGCGACGGTGCATTGGCCTCGGGCATCCATTGGATGGGGGCATCCAATCAGAGAAGGAAAAAAAAAATTTTTTTTTTTTTTTTTTAATTTTCTTTTTTAAAATTTAGATTACCCAATTATTTTTTTCAATTAAGGGGCAATTTAGCGTGGCCAATCCACCTACTCTGCACATTTTTTGGGTAGTGGGGGCGAAACCAACGCAGACATGGGGAAAATGTGCAAACTCCACACGATCATTGACCAAGAGCCGGGATCGAACCTGGGACCTCAGTTCCGTGAGGCGGTTGTGCTAACCACTAGGCCACCGTGCTGCCCCAGAGAAGGAAATAAGATAGTAATTTTAAAATTTCAGCGGTGATAAATCAATTTTTGGAGGCTCACCACACTGCAGAGGCAGTTGTTAGCCCTTTATTCCTTTAACATGGTGTACCCTTTCTGTCTAGAGAAAATGGTCCTTCTCCCCATCCCCCCACACGCATGTGGATGATGTACGTGGTGCAACCATCAAAAGCAACAAGCAGACGTGGCTGTTCGTTCCTGCGTTTCCTCGAGTCATAACTCGTCTTTTCTTCAGCTTTTTGTGCATCTAGATTAGTTCTTTTACCTACTCAGGTCAGTGAATAGCTCTAGAACAGGTGCAACTACGGTTTTTATAGGTTTTTTGGTGATATTTAATGAAATATTTACGTGGGATGTAGTAAGAGTGAAGCCTGGATGATCAGAGGACTGCTGTGGCATTTAATCTCGGAATAGGAGACATTTATTCCTTAACATGCTAATATTCGAATACAGATACCACTAATTTGCAAGTCTATGATATAAATTGCACAAAATTATCAGTGGAGAATCAGTGTGAAATAATTTGATACGAAGGAACAAAGAAATTAAATATGGTTTATCCGTCTGCAACTGACCGATTGTTTACCATTTTCTTCCCATTTTCTCATGCATCTTACGGTTTTTGAGATAGAAAATGAAATGTTACGAGTATTTCGTGTACAACCGAGTGGAGCACAGAACAGGAAAAAAAAGAGGGCCAGAGTCGAAGAAGAGTCCCATCAAAGAGGGGCATTAGATGCATGGATAAAAAGAAGTAAAGAAGAAGTAGGAGAACCTGGAGAAGTAAAAGATGATGTGGGTGCAGAGAAGGATTTTTCTGATACGGATTCAGCTCGGTCAGAACATAATACTCTCTCTCCTCAGTCTCGTTGTCAGGATGATGATCCATGTGAAGAAAATAAAGAAGATTTTTGCATATTTTTGCAAAGAAGCGATTTTGGCTGTTTGAAGAAACCAATTCCAGATCATTTGAAGATGACAATATTACAACATGGCCCTGAAAGATATCAGAATAAAAATGGTCCATTTTCTGAGAAGGATGGGAGATAATTTTCCAAACAGTGGTTTGATAAAGTTTCAACAAACGGAGAAATTGTGGAGAGAAAATGGTTGTTATACTCTCCATATCGGAAAGCATGCTACTGTTTTGTTTGCTTTTTGTTTTCAAAGGAGCATTTGTCGTCTGTGTTAAACTTTGGAAAGGAAGACGGTTTCTCCACTTGGAGAAAATTAAATCCAACAATACCTGACCATGAGAAAAGCCCTTCTCATAGAGCTCACATGAGGGAATACCTGAACCTCGTAGTTCGACTCCATCATTCAACTACGATAGATGCTGAACTTCAACAGCAAATGTCTGCTGAAAAGAAAAGATGGAAAGCTATAACTGAACGGATTGTCGAGGTTATATCCTTTCTGGCAAAACAGAATCTGGCCTATCGTGGACATCGAGGAGAAGGAATATCTGGGTTATCAGAGCCAGGGGAGACAGTCAGTGAAAATACAGGAAACTTTCTAGCAACAATCAGACTTTTGGCCAAATATGATGACATCTTAGCAAAACACTTGCAGAGAGGGAAAGAGAAACCAAAAAGTGTCACCTACTTGTCCAACAGAATTCAAAACGAAATAATCAATCTTCTTGGTGAAACTGTCAAGAAAAATATAATTTCCGAAATTAAGGACGCAAAATATTTTAGCATAATGCTGGATTCAACTCCAGATATTGCCCATGAAGATCAGGTTTCTGAAATTCTGCGTTACGTTCATATTGATGAAAACAGAAAAGTAGAAATAAAGGAGACATTTCTGGGATTTTTTCAAGTCAACAAGAAAGATGCAGTCAGCCTGGTAAATAAAATTCAGGAAAAATTGGAAGAAGACAACATTTCCATGAATGACTGTCGTGGTCAAGCATATGATAATGCAGCAGTTATGGCTGGAGTGAGAGGAGGTGTTCAACAAAAAATTCTTGAAGTTAACCCAAAAGCTGTGTTTGTGAACTGCGAGAACCACAGCCTCAATTTGTCCTGTGTCCATGCAAGTGAGGTGCAACCTGTTGTTGTTACATTTTTTGGCATTCTAGAAAACTCTTTACTTTTTTTTCTTCATCTACTTCTCGTTGGGAAGTGTTAAAATCATTTGTCACTCGGTCTGTGAAAAGACAGTGTGACACAAGATGGAGTTCCAGCCATGATGCTGTGCAAGTAATCCACGAAGAGTGTGACAACGTTATTGCAAGCCTTCAACACCTGCTGGAAGGAGAATTTTCAAGGGAAACTAAATCTGATGCAGGATCGCTACTGAACTCTATTCAACAGTTCCCGTTTATAGCTTTATTAAATTTTTGGTACTCAGTTTTATCATCAGTGGATAAAGTCTCAAAACGTTTGCAGGATCCGAAAATGGGGTTCCATGAAGCTTCTTGTGATCTGAGAGGACTTATTCATATCTTGAATTTGAAGAATGACGAAATTATCCACAATGCAATAGATTTAGCCAATGAATATTGTCAAAATTGAGGAATACCAATTGCACGAACAAGGAGAAAAAGAATAATGCCTGGAGAGTCAGCAAGAGATAGTGGACTGACGGCACAAGAAGAAATGAATAGAGTAATGGTAGAGATTGTGAACAGATTAAAAACTGAAATTGAAGACCGCAGTGTCCGTCTTCAAAGACTCAGTGACCGATTTTCTTTTCTTCTGAACTTGAATTCAGGAGTGATTGAAGATGAACAAGAAAGAGAGAAATTAAAAAAGGAATGTTCAGACTTTGCAAATTATTATGACAATGATGTGGTTGCAATTCAGTTATATGACAAAATTATTGATTTTGTGATGCTCCTTCGAGCTGGAGGGAATAGAGTTCCCCCTGATCCTAAAGATGCTCTGGAGTCTTTACTGCAGTATGGGAGGGATGTCTTTCCGACGCTGTGTGTTTCATACAGATTACTGCTTACAATCGCATTTTCAGTCGCAAGCTGTGAAAGGTCATTTTCAAAACTGAAATTAATAAAAACATATCTGAGGTCTTCTATGTCACAGGAGCGACTGACCAACCTGGCTTTAATAAGCATTGAAAAAGAATTTCTCACAGCTGTTGTAAAAAGTGAAGTAGTTCAGGTGTTTTGTGACAGGAGGTATCATTTGGGGAAAAGAACTTAATAAATTTGATTGATTTATATTAAAATCGAATAAAGCGTTTATTTCATGTTTCATCTGTGTTTATATATTCAAAATGTTTTCCTTTCTCATAATAAAGGGGCAGCAGGGTAGCATGGTGGTTAGCATTGTTGCTTCACAGCACCAGGGTCCCAGGTTCGATTCCCGGCTGGGTCACTGTCTGTGTGGAGTCTGCACGTCCTCCCCCTGTGTGCGTGGGTTTCCTCCGGGTGCTCCGGTTTCCTCCCACAGCCCAAAGATGTGCGGGTTAGGTGGATTGGCCATGCTAAATTGCCCGTAGTGTCCTAATAAAATGTAAGGTTAAGGGGGGGGTTGTTGGGTTACGGGTATAGGGTGGATATGTGGGTTTGAGTAGGGTGATCATGGCTCGGCACAACATTGAGGGCCGAAGGGCCTGTTCTGTGCTGTACTGTTCTATGTTCTATTTCTCAGTATATTAGGCCTTATACTTGAGTCTTTGGGGCATACAATCAAGATTTGCCCCGGGCATCACCAGACCTCTGCACGCCACTGCTGGGAGGGGTTTGAGACCTCTCATAAGGTGTCCGGTCATTAATACATAGGGAGTCAATCTAGTCAAGATGGAGGGCAAGTTCCTTAGGATCATGAGGTGGGCAGCATGGTGGCACAGTGGTAGCACTGCTGCCTTACAGCTTCAGGGTCCTGGGTTCACTCCGGCCTTGAGTGACTGTCTGTATGGAGTGTGCACTTTCTCCTCGTGTCTGCGTGAGTTTCCTCTGGGTGCCAAGGTTTCCTCCACAGTCCCAAGATGTGCAGATTAGGCCATGCTACATTGCCCCTTAGTGTCCAAAAGGTTAGGTGTGCTTACTGGGTTATGAGGATAGGGTGGAGGCGTGGGCTTAAGTTGGGTGCTTTCCAAGGGCCGGTGCAGACTCGAAGGGCTGAATGGCTTCCTTCTGCACTGTAAATTCTATGACAAAAGGGGTAGGACTTATGTTCCAATTCAAGTTATTTTGTTGGACAACCTTTCTCAACAAGCTTTTGAGGATGCAGTTCATCCTCTCTACAATCGCACTGCATTGAGGATGTTAGGTGATATGAAACTTTTGGCTGATGCCAGATATATTCATCACTGCCTTCATTACCTAGGCCATGAAGTGGGTATCCTGATCTGATTCTATTCTGTTGGAAAGATCCCAACTGGTGGACACATGTTGTGTTCAAATGTCCTCTGTAATTTTAGCGGTGTTAGTCCGGGTTGGGAAAGCTATTCACTCACTAAAAATGTTCACGATGACCAAGATGTATTTGTATCCCCTTTACAGGGTGGTAGAGGGCCGATGTAATCTACTTGGTGGTCAGTCCACAGTCTTGCCATTGGCCGAGTATGTCTTAATTCATCTTTGTTAGCATACTTGTGGGAGTTGTTTTTGGCACAGATAATACAATTTCCAGACATAAAGTTTTATATGTCTTTACCCATTTCTGGCTGCCAACACAATCCCTTAATTCTCTCTGCAGTGGCTTCTATTCTCTGTTGGCCCTGTACACTATGATATTGATAAATTACCTGGTTTTGGTCTTGGATCGTAACCACGTACCGTCTATCTTTAAAGACAAGTCCGTCTATGATGGTCAGTTTGTCCTTCCATTTACTATAGTAGGTGATGTGTGTTCCTTTGTATTTGCTTTAAATCATCGTCACTGCTCTAAGCCTGTATAAGATCCTCGACCTTAGTTTGGTTCACAGTGACGGCGTCCATCTGTTCCAGGGTAGGGGGCTGCCATGGTTCTGCCCCATGGGTTCCCTGCTTGGCCAATCCATCTGCCCTTGTGTTCCCAATTGCTGAAGTTCTATGGTGGACCCTAACTTTAATGATGTCATACTCACAGCCTTGGGCAGTCCAGCAAACAAATTTAAGCAGGGGTGCAGATGATAAAGGTTTTGCATCTGTTGAAGCAAATCCTCTAGCTTCCCATAGTGCCAGGAAGTCAGCTAAACTGTTGCAGACATACATGCTGTCTGAGTGTATGTCTGCCGGTGGGGGGAACTTGTCCGGGTGGCTGACCAGGTAGGCTACAGTTGCAAGTTTCAGGATACAGAATCTTCAGGTGGGATAGGGAAGGAGGGAAAAGAGGAGAGGGTGTCGCAATTTTGATCAAGGGTTCAATTACAGTCGTTAGGAGGGATGATATCTTAGAAGCTCTACAAGCACAGGGCTAAATAGCTGGCTTTTAATGCAGCCTTGGTCTGACAATAAACGATTTTCATTTCATTTCAACTTAGGCTAAATGGTTAGAACTTAAAAACCAAAAAGGAGCAATCATATTGATGGGAATGTTCTATAGGCCTCCAAACAGTCCAAGAGAAATAGAAGAGCAGATATGTAGGCAAATTTCAAAGAAGTTTAAAAGTAATAGGGTAGTGATAGTGGAGGATTTCAACTTCCCCAATTTTAACTTGGGAAGCCAGAGCGTGAAAGGTTTAGAGCGAGCAGAATTCATAAAATGCATCCAGGAGATCTTTTTAAGTCAATACATAGAAGGACCTGGAAGAGAGGGGATGGTCCTGGACTTGATTTTCGGTAATGAAGCTGGGCAGGCGGTGAAGTATCAGTGGGGGAACATTTTGCAGACAGTGATCAGAACTCCATTAGATTCAAGATCGTAATGGAAAAGGACAAGGATGGGCCGGAAATCAGAGTTCTAAACTGGGGGAAGGCTAATTTTAATAAGATCAGATCTGATTTGCCCAGAATGGACTGAGAGCAGACACTTTTAGGTAAATCTGTGACAGAATAGTGGGATGCATTCAAGAAGGAAGTAGGGAGAGTGCAGGGCCAACATGTACCAATCAAGTAAAAGGGTGGAACCAACAAATCCAGTGAACCCTAGATATCAAGCGGTATACAGCATCGGATGAGGAGAAAAAGGGAGGCTTATGGCAGATATCGAAGACTCAAACTAACAGAAGCCCTGGAGATGTATATATTGCGCAAGAAGGAACTTCAGAAGGAAATTAGGAGAGTGAAAAGTGGACATGAAAGGATACTGGCGGGTAAAATAAAGGAAAATCCTAAGTTGTTTTACAAGTTGTCATGGGAATGTCACTTTAAGAAATGTTTGTCTGCTCAAGTTACTGCAGTGGTGTCAGAGTGTGGGTGGAGCTGGGCTGTCTGTCAGCTTTTAGTTCCACTTTGAGAAAAGCTTGGGTGTCTGTGTTTTTTGGTTTCGTTTTAGTGTTGGAGCTGCAGCCAGCCAAAGAAGGTGTAATGTTGTTCTCTCTGCCATGTAAATACTATCTCTTGGTCATTTAGTGAATTCAGGGTGATAACTGTTCTCAGTAGTGAATTTAAACCTTATATACTTCTGTTAAAAGTTTTTTTTTCAAATGTATGTGAGAAGGAAAGTTTAAGGATTACTCAGTGTTGTATTCTTTTGGGGGTTATATTTGAATTGATGGTTGCTAAGATGTTCACTGTGTGTTTTTAAAAGGTTAACTGAGTTCATAGAATAAACATTGTTTTGCTTCAAAAAATACTGTTAGGTGTCTGCTGTACCACACCTGTAGAGTGGGCTGTGTGCTCCCCATACCACAATCTATTAAAAGTTGTGGGTCAGGTGAACTCCATGATACACTTTGGGGTTCTTTAAACCCTGACCCATAACAAAGTACATTAAAGGTAAAAGGATAACTAGAGAAAGAGTAAGTCCCATTAAGGACCACTGGTAATTTGTATGTGGGGCTGAAAAACAGAGGTAGGGTTCTAAATCAATACTTTGTGTCAGTGTTTACTCATGAGAGGACAGTGTGAGTGTAAAATTAAAGTGATTAACACAGACAGAAAGGAGGTTCTGAGTAGTCTGGCAGGATTTTGCAGAGAGTGATCATATCTCCATTAGATTTAAGACTTTATTACGCTTTTGTTACAGGGTGGTCATGTCTGACCAGATGATTGAGTTTTTTGAAGAGGTGACCAGGTATGTCGATGAGGGAAATGCATTTGATGTAGTCTACTTGGACTTCAGCAAGGCTTTTGATAAGCTCTCACATGGGGAGTATTTGGAGTATTGTGAGCAGTTTTGAGCCCTGTATCTAAGGAAGGATGCGCTGGCCTTGGAAAGTGTCCAGATGAGGTTCACAAGGATGATCCCTGGAATGAAGAGCTTGTCATATAAGGAACGGTTGAGGACTCGGAGTTTAGAAGGCTAAGGAGGGATCTTATTGAAACGTACAAGATACTGTGAGGCCTGGATGGAGTGGATGTGGAGAGGATTTTTCCACTTGTCGGAAAAACTAGAAGCAGAGGACACAATCTCAGACTAAAGGGACAATCCTTTAAAAAAGAGATGAGGAGGAATTTCTTCAGCCAGAGGGTGGTGAATCTGTGGAACTCTTTGCCGTAGAAGGCTGTGGAGGCCAAATTACTGAGTGTCTTTAAGACAGAGATAGATAGGTTTGTGATTAATAAGGGGATCAGGGGTTATGGGGAGAAGGCAGAATAGGGATGTGAAAAATATCAGCCACGATTTAATGGCGGAGCAGACTCGATGGGCCAAGTGGCCTATTTAGAACATAGAACATACAGTGCAGAAGGAGGCCATTTGGCCCATAAAGTCTGCACCAACCCACTTAAACCTTCACTGCCACCCTATCCCCGTAACCCAATAACCCCTCCTAACCTTTTTGCACTAAGGGCAATTTATCATGGCCAATCCACCTAACCTGCACGTCTTTGGACGTGCTCCTATTTCTGCTCTTATGCCTTATGGGAGACTGCTGGCAAAGGTGTGAGCCCATGGGATCCAAAGAAATTTGGCAAATTGGATCCAAAATTGGCTGAGCGACAGGAAGCAGAGGGTGATGGTCGAGGGGTGGTTTTCTGAGTGGAAACCTGTGTCCAGTGGGGTCACACAGGGATCAGTGTTGGGGCCCTTGCTGTTTTGTGCTTCATATAAATGATTCTGGTATGAATGTAAAAGGGTTGGTCAATAAGTTTGTGGATTATACAAAAATTGATTATCTTATTGAAACGTACCAAGATATTGTGAGGCCTGGATGGAGTGGATGTGGAGAGGATTTTTCCACTTGTCGGAAAAACTAGAAGCAGAGAACACAATCTCAGACTAAAGGGACAATCCTTTAAAAAAGAGATGAGGAGGAATTTCTTCAGCCAGAGGGTGGTGAATCTGTGGAACTCTTTGCCGCAGAAGGCTGTGGAGGCTAAATCACTGAGTGTCTTTAAGACAGAGATAGATAGGTTTGTGATTAATAAGTAATGATAAGTAGTGAGGAGGATAGCCTTCGATTACAGCAGGATATAGACGGATTGGTGAAATGGGCTGATCAGTGGCAAATGGAATTCAATCCAGATAGGTGCAAGGTGATGCACTTGGGCAGGACAAACAAGGCAAGGAAATAATAAACGGCAGGACCCTGTGAAGCACCGAGGGTCAGAGGGATCTTGGTGTGCATGTATACCGGTCCCTTAAGGTAGCAGAGCAGGTGGATACAAAGAAGGCATATGGTAAACTTGCCTTTATTAGCCGAGGCATTGAATTTAAGAGCAGGGAGGCTATGCTGGAACTGTATAAAACATTGGTTAGGCCACAGCTACAGTAATGTGTGCATTTCTAGAATCCACATTATAGGAGGGATGTGATAGCACTGGAAATGGTGCAGAGGAGATTTACCAGGATGTTGCCTGGGCTGGAGAGACATTGTTATGAAGAGAGATTGGACAGACTTGGATTTTTTTCCTTGGAGCAGAGGGGACTGAGGGGGGACATGATTGAGATGTATAAAATTATGTGGGGCATAGATAAAGTAGAGAGGAACAAACCTTTCCCTTTGATGGAGGGGGGAGGCAAGAGGTTTAGAGCAGATGTGAGGGTGGTAGGAGTTTGGAATTCACTGCCTGAAAGGGTGGTGGAGGCAGAGCCCCTCATAACATTTCAGAAGTATTTAGATATGCACTTGCAACCCCGATTTTGGTGCGGGGCTGCGGAGAATCCAGCCCCCTATCTTTCGGTGTCCATCTTCACCATAGAGGATCCGTCTACAAATATTCCTCCGTGTCTCTCTGCTCCCCGGGTTTCCTTGGGCCCTCCACCATTTTGTTTGGGCACTAATGGCCCCTTGGGATCATTTGTTGCTGCTATCTAACATTATTGGGGTTCCCCTCCTTAGCTCAAGTTGTCGGCCAGGAAGGTGGGCAGCTTGGCATGTTTTATCCTAATGTCACAGAGCTGCAACATTAGGGTCCAGCGTGCAATGCAGTTTCGCTGACCGTACCATCTTTAATTCAACATTACAGCAAAAGTTGGGTAGGGGTGTGTTTCGTGAGGATGGTTAAGGGATTCTGGCCAATGATGTAGGTGATGTGGTTTTAATGCCCAGAAATTGGTTAACAAGTGCTTTTCACACCCAGAGAAGCCCTGTTCTACTGGGGAAAGGAGCCATATGCTATCAATTCGAGTTTGTTATCGCACTCTTGGAGCAACTGCGAGTGTGGCATCTGTGGCTACAACTTCCAAGGTAAAGGGAAGTTCTGGAATGGGTACTTGCATTGAGGGGCCTTTGCTAGGGCCTCCTTCCGTGCTGAAAGAGTCTCTGCGTGTTGCTCAGTCTATTCCCACAGGTCGTTTTTTTTAAGGAGGGCAGACAGGGGGGTGGCTTCAGTGGCAAAACCATCTATGTGGTTCCGGCAATATCCCATTAAGCCCAGAAAACAACACAACAAGCTTCCATCTCTGGGAAGGGCAAATCGTCTATGGTCTTGATGCGCTTCTTTTCTATATCATATTTCACCCAGGCTATTACGGTTCCTGTATGAGTCCTGGGACCTCATGATTTGTGCCTTCTTTGGGTGACTTTTAATCCAAGTGAGGAGGGTTAACAGTTCCTTCAGCAATTCTAAATGTTCGGTTTTCATGCCAGACTGTGAGAGGTCTACGAATTGCATTAAGCAGTCAGTCGGGAAAATGCCCTTTAGCCAATCTCTGGTGAAAGATAGAGAGGGAGTTGCGGAAACCCTGGGGCAAGCAGATCCATGCATACTGCTGGCCCTGGAATGTAAAAGCAAATTTCTATTATCTTTGCTGTGAAGTGGTATAGGCCAAATGTCCAGCACTGTAAAATATTTTACTCGTGGGACTTATCACATCATGGTCTTGGGGCTGATTGCTACTGCAGGTGCCGTAATTATGGTGGTTTTAATTAATTTTCAACAGTCAGTAGTAAGTTGCCAAGACCCACCGAGTTTCCTAACTGGCCAGATTGGTGAATTGTTAGTGGAGGCCACAGGGCGCAGGACTCCCTGTCTCAGTAAGCTGCAGGTGACCTTGGCTACTTACTCCTCTGCCTGTTTCGTAAAGGTGTGCTGACTCTGGGGTTTTGGGTCTGGTCCATCAATCACTACCTCACCAGTCATGTGACCGCAGTCGTGTTTATGGCTGGCGAGTGCTTTTGTGTACTTTGCCTATGCTGCTGGGTCATCTGTCATCTTAGTGGTTTAATCCACAACTCACCCACGGTATAAACGCTTTCTACATACATGCTGATGCAACTCCTGCTGGAGCCTTATTGGTGTTCGGCATCTGCCCAATGCAGCAATTTGCTAGGTCAAATGGCAAATTACACCTCCTCATAAGGTCCCAGCCCAGGATAGGTGGAGACTCACATTTCCCAATTTAAATTCTGAAGGGTCTGTCTCTGCTCCCTTCAGTGGATGCTCTGTAAAACTGCAAAGGATGATCTTCCTATGGGTGCACCATGTATTATCTAAATCGCAGACTGTGTAAAGGGTAGTTCTGGATCCCCCTGTGCCTTATTGGAACTTAACGAGGCGGCCCCCTACCTCGCCTTCTATCAGGGGTCGCCCTACACTATTCTACTTGGCACCCACTGTGGAGAGGCCTGGCACCGTCACACTCTAGGGCTGGAGTGTGTAATCTCCCCCATTAAACCTACCGTAGCTGCCTCACCAGTCCCTCTAGCAGCAAAGGTTGAGGTCTCTGTTCTTGTTCCTGCGGTGGCGCTTGCTGACGGGGTGCCTTACAATCTCTAACAAAGTGTCCCGTGCATCCACAATTATAACATTTTTCCGGTGGCAGCTGCTGCCGAGGATCTTCCTGCTGCAGATCCCTACCTCTCATTGTAGGAGGGGCATATGGGGGCGGTTAACTCCTGTGGTAGCCTCCCCTATTTCTGTCACTCCCTTCATTCCACCACACAGGACTTGGGTGTTGGTCTGCAGGGTTGGGATCTGCGGGGTTGTGGTATGCAATGTTTGGGTGCGCAGCGTTCTGGTGTGCAGGGTTTGGGTGTGCAGGGTTTGGGTATGCGGGATTGTGGTATGCAGGGTTTGGGTGTGCAAGTTTGTGGTATGCAGGGTTTGAGTGTGCAGTGTAGCTATCTGGGATGGCCACTTTCGGTATACAAAATGGACGCTCACAGAGACTCTAGGGAAATGTGGACAATACTAAACAACAAGCAGGCACAGAGCCTGAATGTATATTTGGAAAGCAGTTTGCAGACGGAATCGTAACTGTGAGTCGATGGCCCATCTCTGAGGAACAAAGGACTAACACTCAGGTAGTTGATATTGTCGCAGACATCCCGGCGCCAGTACCCCAACCGAAAGACACAAACAAAGCAAGGCCAACGGCCACCTAAGACACGCCCAGCCATCAGGGCACCCGCCCCTTTATTGGCTTAGATCGATGGCAGTGATCGAGAAGCGGCCCAATTAATTGGGGCCAAGTTTAAGGCCCGCCTAAAAGCGCGCGAAGCCCCTCCAAGTAGAAGAAGGAACCCCCACGAGAGATTCGCTCTCTTGGATTCAGCTCTCAAGCGGAGACCCATCCACCAGCATCACCAGAAGCAAGTAAGTTCAAGGTCAACGCTCGCTACCAGACGGCCGACCTTAGCTGTTCTCCTGTATCTCTTCGAACCCAACAGCCTCAGATCCGAACAACGGCCATTGTTCCTCTGACTAAGTGGGCACCCGAAGTTAAGTATAGGCGTTAGCGTCAAAGATAATTTAGTGTGTAGTACTGTTGTGCATGAGTAGATCTTACTGTGTAAATAATAGTATTGACTTTGAACTAACTAACTGGTGTATTGGCTCTTTGATCAGTATTCAGTTTGAACCTTGTGGCGGTATCGAGAGATACCTGGAGACTCTGAAAGTAAACATAATTAGGATTAAGGAAGGTGACCATATTGACCGCCATATTTATAGCAAGTAAACAGAGCAACAGCAGGACTAGGGTATGCGGCGTTGTGGTATGCAGGGTTTGGGTGTGCAAGGTTGTGGTGTGCAGGGTTTGGGTATGCAGGGTTTGGGTGTGCAGGGTTTGCGTGTGCAGGGTTGTGTGCCAGGTTTGGGTGTGCAGGGTTTGGGTGTGCAGGGTTTGGGTGTGCAAGTTTGTGGTATGCAGGGTTTGGGTGTGCAGGGTTTGGGTGTGCAAGGTTGTGGTATACAGGGTTTGAGTGTGCAGGGTTTGGGTGTGCAATGTTGTGGTATGCAGGGTTTGGGTGTGCAGCGTTTGGGAATGCGGGGTTGTGGTGTGCAGGGTTGTGGTATGCAGGGTTTGGGTGTGCAAGGTTGTGGTATGCAGGGTTTGGGTGTGCAAGGTTGTGGTATGCAGGGTTTGGGTGTGCAAGGTTGTGGTATGCAGGGTTTGCATGTGGAGGGTTGTGGCATGCAGGGTTTGGGTGTGCAGCATTTGGGAATGCGGGGTTGTGGTGTGCAGGGTTGTGGTATGCATGGTTTGGGTACATGGGGTTGGGGTATTGGGGTTCGATGCCACATTTCCCGTATTCATCCGATTTATCTTGCCTCCCTTGCTTTGTTTAGGGTGCTCTAACTCCTGGACCTCTTTTTCCCAGGCCCAGGCTATCCTTCTAAGTACCAAATCCTCAGGGGAGACGGTGATGTCGTGGTATTGTCACCACACTAATAATCCAGAAACATTGTAAAAACTGAGCAGCATAGACATGTTGGGCCGAAGGGCCTGCTTCCGTGCTGTAAACCTCTATGATTCTATCGGAACACACATAGGAACATAGGAATTAGGAGCAGGAGAAGGTAATTCGGCTCCTCAAGCTTGCTCCGCCATTCCACCTCCCTACCTGTTCCCCATATCAGGAACAGAACCAGGGTATGTACTTGGTCCTGTCATTTGCATTAACTAAAAATCTGGAATTAAAAGTTTAATGATGACCATGAAACCATTGTCGATTGTTGTTAAAACCCATCTCGTTCACTAATGTCCTTCAGGTAAGGAAATCTGCCGTCCTTACCCGGTCTGGCTTACATGTGACTCCAGACCCACACAGTGATGTGGTTGATGCTCAACTGACCCCCTCTGAAATAGCCTGGCAAGCCACTCAGTTCAAGGGCAATTGGGGATGGGCAACAAATGCTGTCCCAGTCAGCGACACCCACATCCCAAAATCATCTGCTGGGTCGAAATTGTCACACGCCTTCTTTACCGCCTCGGTGGCGTGCAAAATAAAAATTCAGTTGGCCCTTTGCGGCATAGTAGCACGGCTCTGTCCATGTCATGAAAGACTCCTGTAAACTGTAGCCACAGGTGTCTGGCAAATGCAGTTGGGTGCTCTCCTTCCTTCTGCTGGCATTTATTCAATCTTTCAATAGGGTCTCCCCTACTGTAACCTATTGTGGTCACAATTGCCTCATTCATGTCCGTGAAAGTGCCTCCCCCTACATTCTTGGGATTGGGTAAAGCTGAATGGACAGTGGACTCAGGCACTGTAAAATTAATTTAATCTCTTTGGCATCGTCAAGCCCATGCAGGACCCAATGGTGATGTGTGTGATCAAAAAACACACAGGGGTCTTTCGATGGCTTGAATACAGGGATTTCCTTAGCAATCTCCAAAAGTTGGGTGACAGTGAAAAAGGTGGTGTACGTGATTGGGCTGCCGTTGTTCTGACAATTCTGGCGGCTGGTGGTCAGAGAGTTCGTCGGGCTGGAAGCAGGAGCAGGAAGAGGAAGCTGATGAATTGTGGGGACAGGTGGGGGAAGGGGGCGTGGGGGTTGGTGTTCAAGTTGCTTCAGGGTGGGAGGTTCTACTGGGACAGGAGGCTGTACTGGGATGGGAGTGGGTAGTGAGTAGGAGTCTAGGGGGCACGGGGATTTCAAGTTGTTCCAAAAAGGAGGATGGGGGTCTCCATTCAAATCCGGAACAGCTAACCTGTGCGCTGCCTCCTCTATAACCTCCCAGGCTATGATGTGGCCGCTATCCCCTGGGCTCCCACAGTGCCGAAGGCAGACATCATGCCCTTCTGTACTGGCAGTAATGACCTAAGTCTGTTGATCTCACACTGGCACTTCGAGTGATCAGTAAAGTGGGCTTTATTTTCTTTAACTGCTTGGTGCAGAACTTTGACCGCCACTTGCAAATCTTTACACTGTTCTGCAAGCTCGGTCGCATTTCTTTGGGCAGCATTGTGATCCCTGATCATCCATTGCTCCTGCTGATAGGCCTTCTCAAACTGGGCCTGAAACCACCCCATGTGCAGTAGGTTTGCTTCTCAAACTGGGCCTGAAACCACACCATGTGCAGTAGGTTTTCTTGGCTGCAGTCCTGCTCCTGGAGCTTGAAGTTCATTCTTTCCAATTCTAACCTCTAACTTTTCATTAAAACTGAGCATCTCTGTCTCTGTCCCCCAACTACTCAATTCCTCATGCAGCGCTACTTGTTTCCTCTCTCTCATTCTCTGTGTGCTTAGTTAAATATAAGATCTCCACTTCTTTACTGTGTTGCTGCTCCATACAACTAGCTATGGGTGTAACTACTTTGGAAGCGCGCTTCCCGAAACCATGATGCGCTTTCCCCCCAGCAATTCTGGCCCTCAGATCCCAAACCGATGCCGGTTTATCCCAAAATTGTATCCACTTAGGCCACTTCTTATTTAAATATTTTGTTTTGGTTTTCTCCCAATTCATACTACTGGCCATAGTATTTACATTATCCTCCCTCTAGGGAAGTCTCAAAATCTACGGTTTGTATCTCACAATGTAAGCACCTGGTTCTGCCCAATTTCTGGTTGATTACCTTTCCTTTAGGGTGGGGTCCGATCTACCGGAGTATCCTTTTGGGTACTTCTTACCGGGCCAACCCAGAGGGACGCCAAAGTTGTAAAGGGAAAGGTGGGTAAATGTCCCCCGACTAACCTAGATCAGTTTGCCGTAACGCTTTTCAACTCAGCTGGGTTACGCAGTGAGATAGACAAAGGAGACAAAAGTCAGGTGAAAGTTCAACACAACTTTAATGAACACTTTATTATGGAAAACAATATTTATCAAACTCTCTATAACTAAACAGTCTCAAATCTACATTAGCTTTCTAATTCTGTCACTCGCTCCCGAGGATTCATACACCTTATCCACAGGTCCCTATCACGATATTTGAACTGTTTGTCTGAAAAGACTGGTAATACCCATTCAATAAGACTGGGACACGCTGATCCTCAGTCTTTGAGAGTTGGCTGATGTTTCAGAATCTGCAGTCGTGAATTTGAGCTTCTCCTCTTGTCTAGGACTGATTCTGGTCTTTGGGCGGTCTCCCAGAAGACGTCATTGAAGAAGGTGCAAAGGTAGAGAGAGAGCTGGGGTTCTAGGTTGTCCTTTTTATAAGCCTCTTTATGCCATTCTTGAAACTTTTGTGGTCTGTGTCCAGTACTAGTATTGGTCAGGGGCAGGAAAGTCCAATGAGGTGGCTGCTCCCCATGTTTGAAGGTTGCACAACAGGGCTTTGAATGTCAACTGTCAGGTGTGGTTATGGTCATACCGTGTCTCTGGTCCCCTACTGAGCTGGGTGGCACTAAATCTGTGCAGCATTCTCCTAACAAAGCGGGTTCTCTGGAGGTGTAAACAATGGCTCACTCTGAAACAATATGGCCATTAGCACCTGATCAGGCAGTTCCACACCTGTGTGGTTTCAACGGGAAGTTGGTTGTCCAAGGTGTGGGTGCACGAATATAGTCTGTTCCAGCTCTGCAGTTTGCAAATTGCAGGGCCTGGCTATGTTTAAACTTGGCTCCCACATTTCGAGTTTTTATCCATGTTCATGAAAAGAAAATATCAATTTTTCTGTCATACTCCTGGAGGCCATGGGTCACATGACCACACTAAATAATCATCAAAATAAATATTCGGCCATCGAAAAGGAGAAATTACGTTTTGTATTGGTGTCACAGCATTTTGACATTCATGATTCTAACGATTCATCGGAGACAATTATCCATTCAAGTTTTTGGAAAAGTTTCAGGATTAAAATGCAAGATTGTTTAGATTGAGTTTATTGCTGCAACCATGTAACTTAAAAACCATGCATGTAGCAGGAAGCGAAACCATGATTGCAGATGCTTTATCATACCATTGTAATGTGAGAAATGATGTTTAGTAATAAGACATGTTTAGAGTTGAACGGCTTTGGAAATAAAGCCATCTTTTTATATTGCTGGTTCATTTTCTTTAAGGGGGGGTGGTGTGATGAATGTAGGATTTTCAGATATATTGTAATATATGTATTTGGTTTCTCCCGGCGTACGTGACCACAATGTTGAGCTCGTTGATGGGAGCGGGGTCCTTCCATTTGCCCCTGGAGCTTGAGGGAGCTCACAGAGTGATGGCCAGGAGGCCTAAGGCAAATGAACCCCCGCGGGCGGTGCTGGTGCGGTTCCATCGATTTAGTGACCGGGAGTGTGTGCTGCGCTGGGCCAAGAAAGAGAGGAGCAGCAAGTGGGAGAATTCGATAGTGCGAATCTACCAGGACTGAGGGTGCGGAGGTGGCAAAGCGGCGGGCCGGGTTTAACCGGACGAAGGCGGTGCTGTATGCCAAGCAGGTCAGATTTGGAATGCTGCAGCCTGCGCGTCTGTGGGTGACATATAAGGACCGGCACCACTAGTTCGAGTCCCCGGAGGAGGCGTGGGCCTTTGTACAGGCGGAGAAGCTGGACTCGAACTAGGGTCTGGGGACACACTATGGCCGTTGCTGTTTTTGCACTTCAATTTTGACACGTGTTTTTTTTATGCTGGTTTTCTTTTTGCTGTTTCCGGGTGGGTTTGTCTGTTGGGTATGGGTGTGGGGTATGTGGGGAACGTTGGGGGTATGTGCTTTATATGTTCTCTTCTGTACGGGGCCGGGGGTTGGGGTGAAACTGGATTTTAAGGAGCTGCGTCAGAAGGGTGGGGTGTGGCAGTGTGAAAGCGCGGGCTTTCCTCTGGTTGTCCGCGCTGCGGGGCAGGGGGGCGGAGCTGGAGGTGGGGGCGTGGCCTCTACTGGTTTTCTTTCCCGCGCTGAAGCGGTGCCAAGGAGGTGTGGCAAGAGGGGGATGACCCCATGCCGGGAGGAGATGGGTTTTGGCAGGAGCAGCCGGGTCAGCAGAAGTCAGCTGACTCACGGAAGTACCATGGAGGGTGCGTCGCGGCTAGGAGGGGTCCTAGCCTGGGGGGGTGGGGGGGGATACCGGGTTGCTGCTGGAATGGCCAGGAACGAGCTGGCGTGGGCCGGGGGGGTAGAGGAGAGGTGTTATCGCCATGGGGAACGGGTCAGGCGGGGCGAGCTGGCCTGGGGCGAGCAGTCGATAAGCTATGGCTAGCCGGCGGGGGAGGGGGGCGGGTTGCCCTCTGATCCGTCTGATTACCTGGAACGTGAGGGGGCTGAATGGGCCGGTTAAGAGAACTAGGGTAATTTCTCATCTGAAGGGGCTGAAGGCGGACGTTGCTATGCTCCAGGAGACCCACTTGAAGGTGGCGGACCAGGTTCGTCTGAGGAAGGGGTGGGTGGGGCAGGTTTTTCACTCAGGATTGGACGCGAAGAACCGGGGGGTGGCGATTCTGGTGGGGAAGAGGGTGGCGTTCGAGGCGGCTGAGGTGGTGTCGGACAAGGAGGGCAGATATATTATGGTGAAGGGTAGGCTGCAGGGAGAGAAGGTGGTGCTGGTTAATGTATATGCCCCGAATTGGGATGATGCCGGCTTCATGAGGCGATTGTTGGGCCGCATTCCGGACCTGGAGGCAGGGGGCCTGATCATGGGGGGAGACTTTAACACAGTGCTGGATCCCCCACTGGACCGGTCCAGTTCAAGGACGGGTCGTAGACCGGCGGCGGCCAAAGTACTGAGGGGTTTTATGGACCAGATGGGAGGGGTGGATCCCTGGAGGTTTGGGAGGCCGAGAGCGCGGGAGTATTCCTTTTTCTCCCATGTCCATAGGGTCTATTCCCGAATAGATTTTTTCATCCTGAGCAGGGGATTGATCCCGAAGGTGCAGGATGCAGAGTATTCGGCCATAGCAATTTCAGACCATGCTCCGCACTGGGTTGATCTGGAGATGGGGGAGGCGCGGGACCAGCGCCCGCTCTGGCGCCTGGATGTGGGGCTGCTGGCTGATGAGGAGGTGTGTAGGAGGGTCCGGGGAAGTATTGAGGGGTATCTTGATACCAACGACACGGGGGAGGTCCGGGTGGGGATGGTCTGGGAGGCTCTGAAAGCAGTGATCCGGGGGGAGCTGATCTCCATACGGACCCATAGGGAAAGGAGGGAGAGGAAGGAGAGGGAGAGACTGGTGGGGGAGCTCCTGGATGTGGACAGGAGATACGCGGAGGCACCGGAGGAGGGGTTGCTGGGGGAACGGCGGAGTTTGCAGGCCAAATTTGACTTGTTGACCACCAGAAAGGCAGAGACACAGTGGAGGAGGTCGCAGGGCGCGGTATATGAGTATGGGGAGAAGGCGAGCAGGATGTTGGCGCATCAGCTCCGCAGGCGGGATGCGGCTAGGGAAATTGGTGGAGTGACGGATGGGGGTGGGAATGTAGTGCAGAAGGGGACAGAAGTAAATGGGGTCTTTAGGGACTTCTACGAGGAACTGTACCGGTCAGAACCTCCGATGGGAAGAGGGGGGATGGAGAGCTTCATGAACAGGCTATGTTTCCCAAGGGTTCAAGAGGAGCTGGTAGAGGGGCTGGGGGCGCCGATAGAGTTGGAGGAGCTAGTCAGGGGGATCGGGCAAATGCAGTCAGGTAAGGCGCCGGGGCCGGACGGGTTCCCGGTGGAATTTTATAAAAAGTATGCGGATCTGGTGGGCCCCCTGTTGGTGCGAGCCTTCAATGAGGCATGGGAGGGGGGGGCTTTGCCCCCGACGATGTCGCGGGCACTGATCTCTCTGATCCTGAAGCGGGATAAGGACCCCTTGCAGTGTGGATCATACAGGCCTATCTCGCTCCTCAATGTTGACGCTAAGTTGCTGGCGAAGATCCTGGCCACCAGGATAGAGGACTGTGTGCCAGGGGTGATACATGAGGATCAGACAGGATTTGTCAAGGGACGGCAGCTCAACACGAATGTGCGGAGACTACTAAATGTTATTATGATGCCGGCAGTGGAGGGGGAGACTGAGATAGTGGTGGCGCTGGATGCGGAGAAAGCATTTGTTAGAGTTGAGTGGGGGTACCTGTGGGAGGTGCTGGAGCGGTTCGGATTCGGGGAGGGATTCATCAAATGGGTGAGGCTGCTCTACGCGGCTCCGATGGCAAGTGTAGTTACCAATGGAAGGAGATCGGAGTACTTTAGGCTCTACCGTGGGACCAGGCAGGGGTGCCCCCTGTCCCCCTTGCTCTTTGCACTGGCGATTGAACCTTTGGCTATGGCGTTGAGGGAGTCAGGGAGATGGAGGGGTCTGGTGCGGGGTGGGGAGGAACATCGTGTATCGCTGTATGCGGATGACCTGCTGTTGTATGTGGCGGATCCAGAGGGTGGAATGCCGGGGGTGATGGAGCTGTTAGCGGAATTTGGGGGCTTCTCGGGCTATAAGTTAAATTTAGGCAAGAGTGAGGTATTTGTAGTACACCCGGGTGATCAGGAGGAGGGAATCGGGAGACTCCCATTTAAGAGGGCAGTGAAGAGTTTCAGATACCTGGGGGTGCAGGTGGCCAGGAGTTGGGGGACTCTCCATAAGCTTAATTTTACCAGGCTGGTGGAGCAGATGGAGGAGGAATTTAAAAGGTGGGACATGGTGCCGCTATCGTTGGCGGGTAGAGTGCAGTCCGTCAAAATGACGGTTCTCCCGAGGTTCTTGTTCCTTTTTCAGTGTTTGCCCATCTTTATCCTAGGGCCTTTTTTAGAAGGGTGACTAGCAGCATCATGAGCTTTGTTTGGGCGTATGGGACCCCGAGGGTGAAGAGGGTCTTCTTGGAGCGGGGTAGAGATGGTGGGGGGCTGGCGTTACCCAATCTCTCGGGGTATTATTGGGCGGCCAATGTGTCGATGGTGCGCAAGTGGGTAGTGGAGGGGGAGGGGGCAGCATGGAAACGGATGGAGAGGGTGTCCTGTGGAGATACAAGCCTGGGGGCCCTGGTAATGGCGCCGTGGCCGCTCCCTCCTACGAGGTATACCACGAGTCCGGTGGTGGCGGCTACCCTCAAGATTTGGGGGCAGTGGAGGCGACATAGGGGAGAAGTGGGGGGCTCAATGGAGGCTCCGTTAAGGGGGAACCATAGGTTCGTCCCGGGGAACATTGATGGGGGATTTCAGGGTTGGCACAGAGCGGGCATCAGACAGCTGAGGGACCTGTTTATTGATGGGAGGTTTGCGAGCCTGGGGGAGTTGGAGGAGAAATTTGGGCTCCCCCCGGGGAACATGTTCAGGTATCTGCAGGTAAAGGCATTTGCTAGGCGGCAGGTGGAGGGATTCCCTTCGCTTCCCGCGAGGGGGGTGAGCGACAGGGTGCTTTCAGGGGTCGGGGAGGGGAAGATATCCGATATCTACAAGGTTATGCAGGAGGCGGAGGAGGCGTCAGTAGAGGAGCTGAAAGCTAAGTGGGAGGGGGAACTGGGGGAACAGATCGAAGACGGGACATGGGCTGATGCTCTGGAGAGGGTTAATTCTTCCTCCTCGTGTGCGCGGCTTAGCCTCATCCAATTCAAGGTGCTGCATAGGGCCCACATGACTGGGACGAGGATGAGTACGTTCTTTGGGGGTGAGGACAGGTGTGTCAGGTGCTCGGGGAGTCCAGCGAACCATGCCCATATGTTCTGGGCATGCCCGGCACTGGAGGAGTTCTGGAAGGGGGTGGCGAGGACGGTGTCGAGGGTGGTGGGATCCAGGGTCAAGCCAGGATGGGGACTCGCGATTTTTGGGGTTGGGGTGGAGCCGGGAGTGCAGGAGGCGAAAGAGGCTGGTGTGCTGGCCTTTGCGTCCCTAGTAGCCCGGCGAAGGATCTTGCTACAATGGAAGGATGCGAGGCCCCCAAGCGTGGAGACCTGGATCAATGACATGGCTGGTTTCATTAAGCTAGAGAAGGTCAAATTCGCCCTGAGAGGGTCGGTACAAGGGTTCTTTAGGCGGTGGCAGCCTTTTCTCGACTTTCTGGCTCAACGGTAGGGTACAGGGACAGTAGCAGCAGCAACCCGGGGGGGGGGGGGGGGGGGGGGGGGGGGAGGGGGGGGGGGGGCGACATTGACTATGTTTGTTTATTTAATTTTAATATATTTTTAAGTTCTTTTGTTGTTCATTGGGGTTGGGGGGTGGGGGGGATGTGATACATGCGCCGATACGGTCTGGGGGTGTCACAGTTATTATGGGTTATTTTGTTGCATTTCATTGTTTGTCATGTTTTATATTTTCTGTAAAAAATTCCAATAAAAATTATATTAAAAAAAAAATATATGTATTTGGTTGGCTTTCAGTGACGGTGATGTGCTGAGCAGCCATACATCAGGTGACTCTCCTCCAGGCCAGAACCAAAAAGGCTTTCGTTGAATTTTGCCCGAAAATTCGAAGATAAATTTACCTCAATGGCAAGAAGAGGATAAATTTACCTCAATGGCAAGAAGAGAATAACCACAAACGAATGCCAGCAAACAGGGGCTCAAGGACCAAAGAGATGGCAGAGGCGGTGGAAAGGGCCACGAGCAGCAGGTGGACGAGGTGGTGGACCACGAGGCGACGGAGCCCCGGCCACCCAGGAGAGATAGACCAATGACCCGAGCATCAGCTTCCCTTCCCCCCCCCCCCCCCCCCCCACACCACCACCACCACCTGGAGACAGACAGAAGACCTTTTTTATGAAGGAGCTGACTACGATGAAAAAGGTGATTAGGATAGAAATACAGGTGGCGGTCAATTTGGCGGTGGCTAAGGCGATAGCCACCATGCAAAAGGACATAGATGGACTGGGGGAGAAAGTGGAGACACAGGAGAAGACAATCCTCGACCTGGAGAAGGCTTTGACGGACCAGAGCGACAGAACGTCGCCCTGGAAGCAGAACTGAAAAGGTTGGTGGAGCCCTAAGGGAACTTAAAGGGGAAAGTTGAGGACCAAGGAAGCAGGTTCAGATGACAAAATAGTGAATTGTGGGCCTGCCGGAAGACATCAAGGACAAAGATCCGAAGGGCTATGTTGCCCAAATGCTGGGTAACCTAATCGGGAGAAACAGCTTCCCCGATCCTCCAGAGCTCGACGGAGCGCACAGGTCGCTCAGGCCGAGACCCAAAGCCGGGGAGCAGCCGAGGGCGATTGGCGCAAAGCTTCACCGATATCAGGATCTTTGACAGGATCCTGCGGTGGGCACATCAGATGAAAGCAAATACCCGGGAAGGATACAGAATTAGAATTTATCAAGACATTGGGGCCAATCTGGCAAAACACAGGACCGAATTCAACCAGGTGAAATCGGCCCTGCACAAGAGCAGGGTGCGATTCAGTATGCTGTTCCCGGCCAGGCTCTGGGTCACACACTAGAATAAAGAACATTACTTCAACACCCCAGCGGAAGTGAATGAATTTGTGCGAACCAACAGCCTGGTCAAGGGCAGGCAAGGCAACGATGAGGGCTGATCAGAGAAGGATTGCGAAAGAATCAAAGGCTCATTGGACAGAGAGCATGTTTGTGCAGGACTGTGCTGCCTTGCTCTGATCAAAAAGAAAAGACTGGGTCACAGAAAGAAGTGAGGACAGGGGAGGGTTTAAACAGGGAGAACGGCCAGTCAGTGGTCATAAGTAAGGGGTAAGAAAGGGCTGGGTGGGACAGACGTACCATTCATGCTACGGGACAAGGGTTGGGGGAATAGCCATATTGATTAGCAAGAGGACAATGCTCACAGCGACAAGGACGGTCAAGGATCCAGGGGGACAGTACGTCATGGGCAGCGGTGACCTAGACGGGGCACCAGTAGTTTTGGTAACCATGTACGCGCCCAACTGGGACGACATAGATTTCATAAAAAAGACCATGGCGGAAATCCCCAACATTGACACGCACCGACTGATCAACGACATATGGGGAAGAGGGCTGACGCCCTGGCCTTTGCTTCCTTAATTGCACGCCGGAGAATCCTGCTCAACTGGCGATCAGCAGCAACTCCCACAGCTGCAGACTGGCTGGCAAGTCTGTTGGAATTTCTCCACCTGGAGACGATTAAATACACCATCAGAGGGTCAGACAAGAGTTTCCACAAAGCATGTGGGGGCCATTCATCTGCCTGTTCCGCGATCTGTTTCAGGCCAATAGTGACAAGGAAGTGAAGGGGGGAGGGGGAAGAGGGAGAGAGGAAAAACAAAGGAGGACACACATAAGGGAAAGAAGCAGAGGGTGAAAGAGAGAGAAGGGAACCCAAGGGAATCACATTAAAAAATGGGGAAAAGGGAGGAGGGGAGGGGCCATGTAGCCCCCCACCTACCCTGATGACAGCAACTAGAAAACGCATCGGAAAGAAGCGGAATGTAGTATGTGACGCCCATGGCAGAAGTCAACACTAAGAGGGAAACTAAGCTACCAACAGAGGAAAGGCGGGGTGGGGGGAGAGGGAGGAGAGTGAGGGGGGTTAAGTGAGGGGAGGGGGGAAGGCAGACTGGGGGGGGGGGGGTACAACATGTAAAAATCGCTGTAAATAAGAAATGGCTTTATTTGTAAATACTAGGTGTTAATCTGTGAAAACTGGAAAATACCGATAATATTTTATAAAGATAAATATCTATATATTTGGTACAGTAAGGGTTACATGGTGCCCATGACTGCTGCAATAGTGTTTTTGACAATCCCAGTTTGCAAGACAGCGAGGCCTTTTGAGAGCCAGCGATGCAATTAAGGCATTGTAAAGGCTTGCGCTAATGGAGTTTGTTGGGATTAAGAGGGTTCCGTTTGGAGTAGTTCATTAGAGGCAATGGCCGGGATTCTCCGATATCGCGGCAATGACCCGACGCTGGCGTCAAAAGCGACACAATCCATTCTGGCGCCGGGCCGACCGAAAGTTGAGGAATTCTCTGCCCCGGAAGGGGCTAGCACCGGCGTCACACCAAACGCGACGGCGCAACCCAGAATGGCGTCACAGACACGTGCGGCGTAATTGAAGCCGCACGGTGTCGCTCTTCAAAAGACGCCACCGGCGGAGAGACAGCAACTCGGGAAGATGGCCGCCCACCGAGCAGCACTGAGATTCCAGGAGCGGGCCATCGAGACGCTCCTTGGAGGGAGGCCCTGTACCCAGAACACAGCCGCAGGGTCGCAGCAAACACCAGCTGCAGTCTGTGGAGGGAGGTGGCAGAGGCCGTGGCCGTAACAGCCAGAACAGGCAGCCAGTGCCACAAGAAGGTCAATGACCTAGCCAGGGTGAGTACCCCCCCTGTTCCCATTGCACCAAACCCACCAACCCCCCACACATGTGGCACCGGTCAACCCCAACCGCTCACGCATGTGGCACCACCCACCGCAGGATGGGCGGGACAGCCCTAGCTGAGACCGACATGGATGTACCCACCCATGCAGGCTGCATTGGCAGGATGGGGTATGAACCTATGCCAACATACAACCGCTGGTCTGCAAGTATATGTCCGCCTGACACTGTTGCTCTTTATCTCTGTCACGCCCCCCCCCCCCCCCCACCAGGAAAAGCGCACCCATAACAACCGGGAGCGTGACAGGACCGGAGGGGGTCCAACTGAATTGCGCCCCCTCACCTTTCATGAAGAGAGGGCCCTGGACCTTGCAGGCGGATCCGAGGACCGGGAGGTTGCGGGTGCAGAGATTGGGGGCGCAGCGCCAAGTGAGACTCCCACTGTCTGATCCCCCTCCTCTGATCCCCCTCATCCCATCCCCCGTCCCCATTACCCTCACCCCATCCACTCTCCCCCCAATCCCCCCTCCCCAATCCTCCATTCCCCTTCCCCCAGTCTGCGTGTCTAACCATGCATGCTGTATTGTGTATTGCAGGATCACACATGGATCCACCCGTCCCTGCGGATACCGACCGCCTCCAGGATGTGCCAAGGCCCCCACAAGCCAGGGATAGACCCGGACCATTAGGCGTACTCCGCCCACATCCACCCAGGACACCAAGACACAGGACACAGCCATTCAGGACATTGAGACACAGGACACATCCACCCAGGACACGCAAAGACAGGGGACGGAAGGACAAGGCACACCACCCCAGGGGAGCCCAGACTTTGGGTCCGATGAGGACCTCGTCATAACGCCACTGCTATCTCCTACTCCCTCCACCATCGCAAAGATACCTCAGTTGGCCACTTTAGCGATGAGGCTTCTGGTACACCCACTGGTGCGCTCCACACAGACGTCCACGTACAGCAGGTGGAGGTAGGAGCAACCGAGGGGCCGGTCGGTCAGAGGGCAGGCCAGCCGCAGCAACCAGCTGCTGTCAAAAATGGGTCCTGGGTTCCTGGAGTTCCCACACCCACCCATAGACCCAATGCAGTCAGGGACCCTGGGACAAGTGGAGGGCACCTGGACCTGGCGAAGGTTCGGAGAATCCCGGCCTATGTGTTTCAGCTTGGTAAGGTGATGTAACTAATGGGAGGTGCTGGAGTACCAGGCATGTTGCGTGAAAGCAGACATTTCAGTTGGGAGTTGGAAGAGAAACCAGAACACAATTTCTCAAGATCTAGAGATCCTGCATTGTTCTGACAGCATCAAGTCTTTTCTTCAAAGCAGTCAAAAGATCCCTCTTTCTCAAAGTGGAGTATGCAACAACTCTGTACAGCAAGTATTGCTGAATGCTAACTAAAAGTGGATTGGGATCTGAGATGGTTTTGTTGTTTAAGTAGATGTAAAGATAGCAGTTAAGGGTTATTGTGTCACTGTATTGATTACCATTGTTTAACCGCTCAATCCCAGCTCGCTACCACCTCCGAAACCCCGCATCTAACCTCCCCAACACAAACCGGTGGTTACCACAAATTGGAGTCCATACTGACACTCCCTCCACTCCCATATGCTTCCACCACTGTCCCCATACCCTCAAAGCTGCTACCACCACCAAGCTTGTGGAATATTGAGCCGGTGAGAGCGGCAGAGGTGCTGTTACCAGTAACCCCAAGCTTGTGCCTTTACATGATGCTGCCTCTACCAGCCCCCACACCGGCCCCTCCCCCACTACCAACTTCCTAATCCTGGCTCTATTTGCCACCCAATAATAGTTCCTATAATTTGGTAGACTCAACTCCCACCACTTCGGCTCCGCTCCAACAGCACCTTCTTTACTGGCGGGGTTTTACCCGACCATACAAACCCACCACATTGACCCTCTTAAAAAGGGCTTTTGGAATAAAAATAGGGAAACACTGGAATATGAACAAAAATCTCGGGAGAACCGTCATCTTTATGGTCTGTACCCTCCCCGCCAGTGACAACAGGAGCATGTCCCACCTTCAAACGTCCTCCTTCATCCGCTCCACTAACCGGGCCAAATTTAATTTATGTAGCTGCTCGAATCCCCACGCCACCTGGATTCCCAAGTATTGAAAACACCCTCCCACCACCTTGAACGGCAAATCGCTGGCTTTTAAAGCAGACCAAGGCAGGCCAGCAGCACGGTTCAATTCCCGTACCAGCCTCCCCGAACAGGTGCCGGAATGTGGCGACTAGGGGCTTTTCACAGTAACGTCATAGGGGTTGGTTTAGCTCACTGGGCTAAATCACTGGTTTTTAAAGCAGACCAAGCAGGCCAGCAGCACGGTTCGATTCGCGTACCAGCCTCCCCGGACAGGCGCCGGAATGTGGCGACTAGGGGCTTTTCACAGTAACTTCGTTTGAAGCCTACTCGTGACAATAAGCGATTTTCATTTCATTGAAGCCTACTCATGACAATAAGCAATTTTCATTTCATTCCCCCAATCTCCTCTCTGCCCCCTGCCTGAGTTTGGGGTCCCATGTGAGTTTGGGGTACTTCGGACTGCATTGTGTAATGAGGCAGAAGTGCCCGCTCTCCCCATTGCTCTTTGCTGTGATGAAAGAACTGCTGCCTATAGTGCTTAGGGCGCCGAGGGAGTGGAGAGGGATTGAGTTGAGGTGGGGGAGGTTGTTGAGCACAGGGTATCATTGTATGCAGATGACCTACTACTGTATATTTCAGACCTGGTGGGTATTATCGGAGGCATCATGGGAGAATTTAGTTGCTTCTCGGGATACAAATTGAATATAGGAAAAAGTGAGGTGTTCACAATTAAGACTAGAGGGCAGGAAAGGAGACTCAGGAAGTTGCCATTTAGGATGGTGGGGGCAAGTTTTAGATATTTGGGCATCCAGGTGATGTGGAGCTGGGCGCAGTTGCACAGGCTGAACCTGGCTCGGCTTGTGGAGCAGATGAAAGCAGACTTTAAGAGGTGGGATGTACAACCGCTGTCGCTGGCAGGGTGGCTGCAGACAGTAAAAATGACAGTGCTGCCAAGGTGTCTGTTTGCGTTTCAGATCCTCCCAAATTTCATCCCCTGGACATTTTTTAGGAAGGTTGATGGGCTGATCTCCGGATTTGTGTGTGCGGGGAAGACCTCATGGGTTCGGTGGGCTTTCTTGGAGTGTGGGGTGGGGGGGGGGGGGGGGGAGACGAATTACTACTGGGTGGTGAATATTGCTATGGTTAAGAAATGGGCCTTGGGGGAGGGGTCGGTGTGGGGACGGATGGAGGCGGCATCATGCAGCGATAAGTGTTTAAGGCCTTTTTGTTGGTGCCTTTACTGTTGCCGCTGGCCAGGAATTCTGTGAGCCCAGTGGTGGTGTCGGCCCGAAGGGTGTGTGGGCAGCGGCGGCACATCTGAGGCTGGAGGGTACCTCGGTGTGGGCGCCTATTTGTGATAACCATAGGTTTGCACTGATGGGGCTGGATGCGAGATTTCAGAGGTGGCGGCAAGCGTGGATTGAGCGCTTTGGCGATCTGTTCACAGCGGAGAAATTTGTGGAGTTGGAGGATCTGGAGGAAGTATATGAGTTGCCCAGGGGGAATGGCGTTAGGTACACCTGCGGGGTCGGAACTTTGTAAGAAGAGGGATGCTGTTCTTTCCTGGGCTGCCGCCCCTGGGGTTGCAAGACAAGGCACTGTTGAAGGATACAATAGGGGAGGTGAAAGTGTCATATGTCTGTAAGGAGTTGATGGAGTGGGAGGGAGCCATGGTGGGGGATAGTAAGCGTAAGTGAGAGGAAGAGCTGGGAGGGTCAAGACATGGACGGAGGCCTTGTGGAGGGTAAACGCGTCCTCGTCATGTGTTCGGCTAAGCCTCATCCAGGAAGATGGGATGTGAGGAGGGGTTGGCGTCAGAGGAGCAGAGGGGAGTGGGGGTTGTTTGTTGAATTGTTTTGTTCTTCAGATTCTGTTTGTATATATGAAAAGGCCTTGAATAAAAATATTTTTAAAAATACTTAATCCATTCAAGACAGCACAGGTACAAACAGATGGATGATGCCCACAAACAAAAAAAAAGAACTCCTTGACAGATTGAAGGGCAAGCTGAAGGCTAGGAAGCAGCTGGCATGGGACCTTCATCCAGCAGGAGGTATCAGTGATGGTTACACGGAAAAGAAAGCTAGTCTGGAAAGGCAGATTTGGAAGAAAGCTGAGATCCAGCATCAGCGTGCATATGAACTTCAGCATACCAGCAATCATCTGCATGAGCTCGAAGAAGAACGACAGTACCTACATCAAGGAGAGAGTTATTCATAAGGCAGCAGGCTGTAGTGAAAGAAATGGCAGGAACTGTGGAGCTCCAAGAGCAGTCAAATTCCTCTCATAATGGTAACACAGGAAGTGATGACGCTAGGATCTGGTCAGGAGGGACAGATGAAGCACTAATGCTGTCTCACCATTTCACAGAGAGCATCGTCCGTGATGGAATACGGGATCTGGCGGCTGAAGAGCTGGTACAAATGTGGCCAGAATAGTCAGCCAATTTTCAACATGCAATGACTGGTGTTTGACACTGTCCAAATGCACCAGCTGTAAACAATTATTTTTGGCTATCCTCAAGACAGCAAAGGAAACAGGAAACAAAACAGTTGATAAATGTGAAGAATTGATGATGAATGCTGCAACCTTGATCAGCAAACTGTCTTATGATCAAGTAGAAAACTCATGTGGTCAAGCCAGACAACTGCATATAACTGAATTATTGATGAAGTTTGTTGTGTAAAAGTATGGAGATTATCACTGAGACCACTTTTATACCTGACAATATCAGGGCTATTTGGATCGAACTAGTGCAAAAGGTTTATCCGAAAGAAAATGTGATTGCTGATGCCCTATCATGACTGTGACATGGGAAAAGACTATAATGGACTATATTCATGTGATGTTTGCATGTTTAAATTTTTTTTTAAAAGATGTCATATAGAATGTAAATTGTATCTAATCTTAAGAAATGTTTAAATTTGGCAAGGGTTCATAAAGAGTTCTGAACGAACTTCACTAACAGCAGAAAAATTGGTTTCTAAATGCAAGTTTCACTTTTGCCTACCTGTGGAAGTGGAATGAGAGCTGTATGTTCCTTTGAAGTGCTATTTAATGGGAACTCATGTGTTGGGGTTAAGAAACTACATGTAACCTGTTATTGTTAGGGATGTAGTTTAAAAGCTTAAATATTGTTTTTCTTTTTAATAAAGATTATTTATAAAATGACCAAGCCTTACTTCTTTTCTTAAATAAATTTAGAGTACCCAATTCATTTTTTCCAATTAAGAGGAAATTTAGTATGGCCAATCCACCTAGCCTGCACATCTTTGGGTTGTGGGAGCGAAACCCACGCAAACACGGGGAGAATGTGCAAACTCCACACGGACAGTGACCCAGAGCCGGGAACGAACCTGGGACCTTGGCGCCGTGAGGCAACAGGGCTAACCCACTGCACCACCATGCTGCCCACCAAGCCTTATTTCATATGTTATCACTACTGGAACAAATCCATCTTTCCGCACCGGCGTACAACTTAAAAATGTTGTGGCTCTGGTCCAGTATCTTAGCCACTGTTGAGATCTGACCGAGCATCCATAACACAAGAGAATGTTACTGGTTATGGTTTCTCTGTAGTTGGAAGGAAATGTGCATTTGTTTCTGTTGGATTGAAAACCTCTGGTGTTTGGGAGCCATAAAGCAGAGGTTGTTGCAAAGGTGGACTGACAGAAGATGAATTGCACCCTTTCACCAATAGGAGGAGTGAATTTGGACCATCTCCAAAAATGGAAAGAGGAATGGGAGACTATAAATGGATATAAATTGATAAATCGTAATTTATGTTGGCATAGTGTTACCATGGCTTCCGTCATATAGTTCAGCATCACATCAAAAGACGAAGAGAGACATTATCTGTGCCGACAACACCAAGAGTTCCTGTGACCTTGAGAGATGAAAAACTTCTACGTTCTCTTCACTGCTGCTTGTTAAGTCTCTGTGAAATCTTGTTTTTTTTATTCAATTTTTCCAATAAAGGAGCAATTTAGTGCAGCCAATCCACCTACCCTGCCTATCTTTGGGTTGTGGGGTGAGACCCATGCAGACACGGAGAGAATGTGCAACTCCACATGGGCAGTGACCTGGGGCCGGGATCAAGCCCACATCCTTGGCATCGTAAGGCAGCAGTGCGAATCACTGCGCCACCATGCTGCTCTATGTCAAATCTTGTTTATAATATATACAAATTATTTGTACCTTGCAGGTCAAGCAAAACTGAGGACCCCAGTGTTAGGAATTTAAAATTCGGACCTTGAGGTTTTTTTTATTTCAAAGAATTTTACCTCAACCTTACATTTGGACTCCACAAAACTACTTAGCGTTACTGATGCTGTAGGATTTAGTGTCTCAAGATTTTTCCTCTCCTCACAAATGTACCATTTGGAGGCTGGCTAGATTGCCCAAACCTGCAGTGTTCTGAAGCGGGAGAGCTGCCTTGCGAGTGCATTTTCTTCTCAAATGTCACCAGCCAAATATTAATGAATTCTTCCACAACTCTATGGAGCCGATCAGCTGGCTGATCAAAGTCTTCACTGTGGGAAAATCTACTTCAAAAAATGCTGTGTTCTTATAAGTCCTTATAAGCTTACTTGCTATATAAACATCAAGGCACCAATTACCCAGAAGGGATTGGTTTTTCGTAGGTTTATTTATTAAGGGTAAGGCAGAGGATAGGAGTCTTACATTGTTGCAGAAACATATCTGAGCTGTGGTCTGCTCATTGCATAGAGAGAGTGAGACTGAGACCGAATCACATTTCCCTTCTAATGATGTATGTAGAATAGAACAGTACAGCACAGAACAGGTCCTTCGGCCCTCGATGTTGTGCCGAGCAATGATCACCCTACTTAAACCCACGTAACCCGTATCCCAACAATCCCCCTATTAACCTTACACTACGGGCAATTTAGCATGGCCAATCCACCTAACCCGCACATCTTTGGACTGTGGGAGGAAACCGGAGCACCCGGAGGAAACCCACGCACACACAGGGAGGACGTGCAGACTCCACACAGACAGTGACCCAGCCGGGAATCGAACCTGGGACCCTGGAGCTGTGAAGCATTGATGCTAACCACCATGCTACCGTGAGGCCCCAATGTAGATCCTTAAAGGTAGACCACAAAAGAGAATGGAACTTATTCATATAAGGAAAGCAATAATCTTTCAAAGATCATTCAAAACCAATTAATACGTTTGTAGAGATCTAATAAAAAAAACTTTGAAACCCACCACACTTCAGTTCCCCTTCTCCATGCTTTCTCTTCTCAATGTTAACAAACCGCAAGAAACCTCCAGTGAGAGGAATCTCACTTGTCCCTCCAGAGTGATGCTGAAGCACTTCATCACCACGGCTGCCAAACTCCAGTCCTCCACCACAATACTCCAGGGCCTCTCCTGATTGCTGCTAAACCGCAAGCTCCTCGCTATAAATGACTATATATGGCATATCGGCTTGCAGTGTACCCTCAACTTTAAAAAAAAGTGATGCAAAAATTAAATACTTAGCTGAAGGAATATCTTTTATATATAAATATTCATACGTGGGTCACTATTTATTCCAAGACTTTCAAAAGGCCGGTGCAGACTTGATGGGCCAAATGGCCTCCTTCTGCACTGTAAATTCTATGATTCTAAGATGCACTGAAAGCAATCTAAAAGCATCTGAGAAAATCCATTCTAAAAGTGCCGACGTTTATTTGCAGTACCTCCTTAGCCTGCAGATGACACTGTGACGGCAGTTTCTTATGTTAAACGTTCTTAACAAAAGACTGGCTCCTGTGTGCAAATTTAATTCGGTATTATCTCCGAGTAAATCGGAGCTATTAAGCGTTGAAAAGAAACGAAGAGCAGCAAAATCTATTTCAGATATTTCTAACTTGGGGGATTTATTTTTTAAAAGTCATTGCTTTGAAAATTCTAAGTTAAAATACGACTCTAGCGACCCTTGCACGACCCAATCATCGACCTCCGGCTGATATTCATCCTCAATAATTCCTTCCTCTAAACCCACAGCATTTCCTTGATGCCCTTGACACGCATTATTCTGATCATTTCTGGATGAAAACGTATGCAATAAATATACAAAAATGCATTTTAAAAGCCTATTCATACCAATACATATGTAACACATTTGGGTCTCCTGCTGCTGCAGTTGATGAAGATGGTGCGATGTTCGAAGACAGGCGCTGTCACGTTTGTAGGGACGTGGAGACGACAGCATGCTGCTGTGAGATTGATATCTCCCAACATGGGATTTGCAGCAAGAGTGAAGAGGGAACAGGCGATTTACAAAATCAGAGTTAACCTTCTCAGGCTTCTTCAGAACGTTCTGACGAAGAGTCACTTTGGACTGAAATGTTAGCTCTGTCTCTGCCCCCTCAGATGCTGCCAGATCGGCTGAGTTTATCCAGCACTTTCTGTTTTTTAATTTCATTTTTCCGGTGTCCGCGCTATTTTGCTTTTACAAACACAGAATCAGACTCGTTCTGCTGCGCCAACCAATGGGCCAAGAGTAAAGGGTCCAAACTTATTCCGGCACCATAATCAACACAGACCACAATACCCATCTCAGTTGATAATTTAACCTGTATATTATTTTGCTGTTTGAGCTCCTTTGAAATTCGGGGGTTGTGATGATTTAATCTGGATTGGTGAGACTTGTGCCCGCCTGATCGGCCATCAGGACGGAGAATAGAGAATGAAAGGACACCTTGTTTTGTGTTTGTGGGGTGCACACGAATCCTCTAATATGATCGCACGTCTCCATAAAAGACGCCTTAATTTGGATCTACGCTTCACTGCTTAAACCTTTTTAAATCCATTTTTTCTTGAATAAAGGGTGGAGTATTTGTGCATTTCTAAAGGAGTCGCCATGTTTGTGGCTCCTCGCTGGCTGGTCGCTTCCACCCTTTGGCAAACCTCGTGTCAGGCGATTATCTATCGTGCGGGTTTCGCCACGTTTACATGGATCATGTGTGCATCTTGTGGGTTAGCTTTAATTTACCGCCCAGCAACAGCAGTGTTACAGAGGCTCAGACTGGGACACAGCGAGGGCGGGCTGCTCCAGCCCTGGGGTGTGTTGTGAAATTGCCTGCATTCTCTCTCTCTCTGGCTCTGTCACTTGGCCAGCAAAGTGCAGTATTTATTGGCGGGGTTGGGCTGGGCTGAGGACACTGCAGGCAGCAGCAATGGCCTCAGACACTGACTGCCAGCCCAGCCCCGGGACACTCGGAAGCCTGACTGCCAGTGGGATTGGCGGCATTTACAGCTCGGCGCTGCAACTGTTGCTGATGACTGGGATCCTTGCACTCCAGGTGCCTCAGGCCGTGGGCCAGTACGAAAGCAAGATCATTGGCGGGGTGTCCGACCGTTTCAAGGCGATGTTGCTCAAGATGAGGTCCTTGCCCCCCTGCGGGTCCAGCCAGGAGCGCTTCGCCGTGTGCCGCATGCAGCCCAGCGCGGATCTGGCCGCCGGCCTGCCCTCTGTACGCGGCACCGTCCTCTTCCGGCAGAGCAGCTCGGCCGACAAGCTGCAGGCGTACTTCCACCTGAGCGGCTTCCCGCGAGACGCCGAGCAGCCCCGCAGAGCCATCCACGTGCATCAGTTCGGCAAACTGAGCGGCGGCTGCTCCTCGACCGGACCCCATTACAACCCCCGCAACGTGAACCACCCGCACCACCCCGGGGACTTCAACAACTTCCAGGTGCGGCAAGGCACCATCGTGCAGCACTTGCGGGACCTGCGCGCCGAGCTATACGGAGCGGAAAGCATCGTGGGCCGCGGGCTGGTCATCCACGAGCACGAGGATGACCTGGGACGCGGCGGCAACCCGGGCAGTCTGCAGAGTGGCAACTCCGGGCGCAGGCTGGCCTGCTGCATCATCACACTCACCAATGGCCGCCTGTGGAAGGAAACCGTGCCCGATGCCTGAAGAGGAGGAGGTGCTCCGCGTGACCCTGGCAGCCGGTCCTCTGCCCCCCACACCACCAGCATGGGCAGGGTGGAAGAGGAGTGTGCACAAACATGCCCAACTTCCACTGATATTTTGCTTGCCCCATGCTAATTTAATCAAATACAGTCTGCATCGTGCAGCCATTATTCTCCATTTAATCTTCCTGTCTGAATGATCGATTTCCATCCGGCATTACTAAATGTTATCTGCCCTGTACCGCGGGGGCGTTTTCGAGCCACCAAGTCAAGCCTTTGAACGACCTGATTTATCCAGTCACCATTATCCTTCATATGTCCAATTATCATTCATGGTCATTTCTGCTGCTCCGTTCGCTGTAAGATTGTCTGTTTAGTTCGTTTCAACTTTGAACCAGGGAGAATTCAGCGGAGAGCAGCTATGCAATGTGATGAGCTATCACTGAGTACATTCCCGGGTACATCCGAGCTTTGACAAAGAGTCAACCAGACTCGAAACATCAGCTTCGCTTCTCGCCCCACAGATTCTGTCAGGCCTGCTGAGATCGGCCAGCATTTTTTGTTTTTTGTCTTTGATTCAGTTTCCAAATTCCGCAGTAATTTGCTTTTATCTGAGTACATCTTACCGAGTGCCAGGACTGTCCACAATCAATTCGGCCGGTTGTAGTTACTGAATGTATCTGTCTCCAAGCCTGATTGACTGTTATTGTGCATCAAACAGTTTAATTCTAACGTGCATTTGCAAGAGCTCTTCACAGCCCTTTAATGATCAGAACATTTTCCGAAACGCTCTACTGACTTGTGCTGGAACAGGGATATGAAAATGTAAATAAATTCATCTTGTGCATTATTTTGAATGTTTCACTTCATTGCATAAAATCACTCAAAACTGAACAGGGTGCTCTGATTTATGCATATAATAGGAATAAACTTTTACTTTTATCACACTGAGTAATTTAAACTCTTTTACAGAGTATGTCTTTAGCAATAAGATTATTTGTAGAGCACATTTCTGAATCTATGAGATCTGGGAGAGGAGCTTGCTTTACCGATTGCTGTTTTTCAATGTATGGAATGATGGAATCTCTACGCAACTAAACTCGGCCAGTTCATATACTGCAGCGCTAGCGATACTCGATAAGATGTATGTAAGGCCCATTAACGAAGTTTACGCACGCATGTGTTCACGACTCGCCGCCAGCGGCCTACAGAATCACTCGCCGAATTTTTAAGAGAGCTCAATAATCTATCAAATGACTAACTATCAAGCGGTTACCGCGCGGCTGAACATAGAGAACTTTCTGTACGCAATGTTTTTGTAGCGGGCCTCAGGTCTAATTATGTGTGCCAACGACTGCTTGAAAAGGGGGCCCAAGACTTAGAAACAACTGCGGAAATTGCTACCGCGATGGAGGTCTCCTTCCGCTGCCTCACCTCGTTCCCTGCAGACCCCGCGACCCAATCATGGGCCCCCGACCGGCGACTCCCCCAGGCCTGTGCCACGCGGCCGCCCAGCCACCATGCTGCCCCAGCCAGCCACTATGCTGCTCCTGCCTGCCATTTCTGCGGTCAGAATCAGCAGCCGCGGCAGCACAGCCCGGCCCGCAACGCGACCTGCAGCAGCTGCGGGCGGAAAGGCCACTTCGCAAGAGTGTGCCTCGCAAAAAGGGCCCCAGCTTCCAACTCCCCAGCGGCACGAAGTAATCGCTCCCCAGGCCCGCGGGCCCCGAAACGCTGCGGCCTATGCCCCAATTCCGCCCCCTCCCGCCACGTGCGATCCATGGGGGCCGCCATCTTGGCAAACCTCCACCACGCGGCCGGCCACGTGCGACTCATGGGGGCCTCCATCTTGGACGCCATCTTCCTCGCCGCCCGCCACGTGCGATCCACGGGTCCAACCTGCATCTCCACGCTCTGACAACTCATCGGAAGAGTACGACCTCCCCGGGCGCTCGTCACGTGGCCCGCAACTCGGCGCAGTCACCCTGCATCCATCACGCCCGCAGCATCTGCGAAATTCGATGGCAGAGGTCCAAATCAACGGGTACAACACGCCATGCCTTTTCGACTCCGGGAGCACTGAGAGCTTCAGACACCTAGACCTGGTAAGACGCTGTTGGCCCCCCGTTCTCCCCGTGCAGCAAACTATCTTGCTCGCTTCAGGCTCCCATTCTGTCCAGATCCAGGGGCGCACCGCCGCGACATTCACAATCCGAGGCGCTAGTTACTCAAAATTTCAATTCCATGTTTTGCCCGACCTCTGCGCGCCACTCTTATTAGGCCTAGATTTTCAGTGTAACCTTAAGAGCCTCACCCTCAGATTCGGCGGGCCCCTGCCCCCACTCACTATTTGCAGCCTCGCTACGCTGCAAATCTCTCCCACTCCTCTCTTCGCCAAGCTCACAAAGGACTGTAAACCCGGAGTCACTCGCAGCAGGCAGTACAGCCTGCAGGATAGGGTATATATCAGATCAGAGGTCCGAAGGCTTCTCAGTGAGGGGATTATAGAGGCCAGCAATAGTCCCTGGAGAGGTTCCGGTGTGCAGCATGGAGTGAGTGAGCACACAGAGGCAGTTCCTGCCCAAGGTTACAGAAAATAGCTCTTTTTTGGGCGGCACGGGTTGGAATTTCGATGAAAAGGCGTAGGTGAATGTTCGTGGAGTACTTTCCCCCAGGAATAGTATGTTTCTTGGTTATCAGACCCTCAGAAACAGGCCAAGATTGGGCTGAAGCAGCAGCAGACAAAAGCCTCTACAAGCAGGCAGGCGGGGGAAGGGCCAGCTCAGATTTCTCAAGCTGACTTGAGGGCCTTTACGAAAGCTGAATTCTAGCAGCAGTCGGCGCTGCCCCAAGGAATCCCAGTGGGGGAAGGTGTCTAGAGGAGCATTCCCCTTAATTTATGGTGCTCACCCGGAGTGGAGCAAACGAATAAGCTGCAGCAGCTCCCCAAGAAAAGCAGGGGAAGAAAGACAAAATGGCGGCCGGCGGAACACCCAAGGACTGGTGGAAGTGGGCGCAGGAGCAGCAAGCCTCTCTTCTGCACTGTTTTGCGGAGCTGAAGGCTGAGTTGCTGGACTCCCTGAATGCAACGACAAACAAGCTGCTTGGGACCCAGGCGGCACAGGAGGTGTCTATTCGGGAGTTGCAGCAGCAGGCCGCTGAGCGGGAGTAGGAGGCCGTGGTCCTCGTGGGGAAAGTGGAGTTGCACGAGGCACTTCACAAAAAGTGGCAAGACCGCTTGGAGGAGCTGGACGAGGCGAAAGAATTTGAGGATCCTGGGCCTGGCGGAGGGGTCGGATCTCCCGTCGTACGTGACCATGATGTTGAGCTCGTTGATGGGAGCGGGGTCCTTCCATTTGCCCCTGGAGCTTGAGGGAGCTCACAGAGTGCTGGCCAGGAGGCCTAAGGCAAATAAACCCCCGCGGGCGGTGCTGGTACGGTTCCATCGATTTAGTGACCGGGAGTGTGTGCTGCGCTGGGCCAAGAAAGAGAGGAGCAGCAAGTGGGAGAATTCGGTAGTGAGAATCTACCAGGACTGGAGTGCGGAGGTGGCAAAGCGGCGGGCCGGGTTCAACCGGACGAAGGCGGTACTGCATGCCAAGCAGGTCAGATTTGGAATGCTGCAGCCTGCGCGTCTGTGGGTGACATATAAGGACCGGCACCAGTACTTCGAGTCCCCGGAGGAGGCGTGGGCCTTTGTACAGGCGGAGAAGCTGGACTCAAACTAGGGTCTGGGGACACACTATGGCCGTTGCTGTTTTCGCTGTTGCTGTTCTTCAATTTTGACAAGGAGGGCAGATATATTATGGTGGAGGGAAGGCTGCAGGGAGAGAGGGTGGTGCTGGTTAATGTATATGCCCCGAATTGGGATGATGCCGGCTTCATGAGGCGCTTGTTGGGCTGCATTCCGGACCTGGAGGCAGTGGGCCTGATCATGGGGGGAGACTTTAACACAGTGCTGGATCCCCCACTGGACCGGTCCAGTTCAAGGACGGGTAGGAGACCGGTGGCGGCCAAAGTGCTGAGGGGGTTTATGAACCAGATGGGAGGGGTGGATCCCTGGAGGTTTGGGAGGCCGAGAGCGCGGGAGTATTCCTTTTTCTCCCATGTCCATAGTGTCTATTCCCGAATAGATTTTTTCGTCCTGGCGCCTGGATGTGGGGATGCTGGCTGATGAGGAGGTGTGTAGGAGGGTCCGGGGAAGTATTGAGGGGTATCTTGATACCAACGACACGGGGAGGTCCGGTTGGGGATGGTCTGGGAGGCTCTGAAAGCAGTGATGGAGCTGATCTCCATCCGGGCCCATAGGGAAAGGCGGGAGAGGAAGGAGAGGGAGAGACTGGTGGGGGAGCTCCTGGATGTGGACAGGAAATACGCGGAGGCACCGGAGGAGGGGTTGCTGGGGGAACGGCGTAGTTTGCAGGCCAAATTTGACTTGTTGACCACCAGAAAAGCGGAGACACAGTGGAGGAGGTCGCAGGGCGCGATATATGAGTATGGGGAGAAGGCGAGCAGGATGTTGGCTGTTGCTCGTTTTACTGGAGTGTGATTAACACGCCTCCGTTTAAAGGCCGTGTGCTTAACACTACTATTGCTCTGTATGTGTAATTATGCTCGGAGTCGCCAGGCGCCGTATTGAGACACCGTCACAAGTATATCAAGGTCAGGTTCAAAGTAATAAATCCGTACACCGATTAGTAAGTCCAAACGATTGGTGTTTATTATAACAAATATAATAAATACACATGCATACGCTAAAGAGACTAACTTACTTCTAATACTAAACAACTAAATACTTATCTAGACAGGAACAGGCAAGGTCAGGGAACAAGGCCTTCGCCCCGTTCTTGCTCTGCAACTTTCTGAATCGTAAAGTTGTCAAGGTCTAGCAAGGTCTGGATCACGTAGCGATCGTTGTATTGGCACTTACAGTTCGATGGCTGATGGCTCAACGGCTGGTGATGAAACTGGAGTCAGGATGCGATGTAACAAACAACAGACTTGGGCCGGAGCAAGCAAGCAGTCCTGGGCCAGAGCAAAAGCAGACCGAACCATGTGCGGGACCTACTCTTATAGGTCCTAGAAGTCCGTGCCCCCTTGGGGCGGTTCTTTCACCTGCCAGGTATCGATTGGGTCTCACCCAATCGATATCTTCCAAACCCCCCATTCTGAGGGTCGTTCCTCGATGGGTGGGGCGGTCCCTACGGCTCTTTGTGTTGGTTGCTGTGGCGCCATTCTGTCTGGGCGTCTATGGAAAAGTATCCATTGATACTTAAATGTTTCTATTGTGCGGGGTCTGGATCTGGATCACTTCATTACTATGCAGATCTGTTTCCCATTTGCACCTTTGGCTGAAACTCTGCACCTGGCCAGAAACTGGTTTCTGTACGTGCAGAATGCAAATTAGTCTTCTGCAAGCTGCTTGTCCTCACTAAGACTGTTTTTCCCTGCAGCCTTAGCAGTTCTCCATTTTGTAGCCCAGTGTCCATCTTAGATGGCTACATGGCGCATCAGCTCCGCAGGCGAGATGCGGCTAGGGAAATTGGTGGAGTGCCGGATAGGGGTGGGAATGTAGTGCAGAAGGGGACAGAAGTAAATGGGGTCTTTAGGGACTTCTACGAGGAACTGTACCGGTCAGAACCTCCGATGGGGAGAGGGGGGATGGAGAGCTTCATGAACAGGCTACGGTTCCCAAGGGTTCAAGAGGAGCTGGTAGAGGGGCTGGGGGCGCCGATAGAGTTGGAGGAGCTAGTCAGGGGGATTGGACAAATGCAGTCAGGTAAGGCGCCGGGGCCGGACGGGTTCCCGGTGGAATTCTACAAAAAGTATGCGGATCTGGTGGGCCTCCTGTTGGTGCGAGCCTTCAATGAGGCATGGGGGGGGGGCTTTGCCCCCGACGATGTCACGGGCACTGATCTCTCTGATTCTGAAGCGGGATAAGGACCCCTTGCAGTGTGGATCATACAGGCCTATCTCGCTCCTCAATGTTGACACTAAGTTGCTGGCGAAGATCCTGGCCACCAGGATAGAGGACTGTGTGCCAGGGGTGATACACGAGGATCAGCCAGGATTTGTCAAAGGACGGCAGCTCAACACGAATGTGCGGAGACTGCTAAATGTTATTATGATGCCGGCAGTGGAGGGGGAGGCGGAGATAGTGGTGGTGCTGGATGTGGAGAAAGCGTTTGATAGAGTTGAGTGGGGGTACCTGTGGGAGGTGCTGGAACGGTTCGGATTCGGGGAGGGATTCATCAAATGGGTGAGGCTGCTCTACGCGGCTCCGATGGCAAGTGTAGTTACCAATGGAAGGAGATCGGAGTACTTTAGGCTCTACCGTGGGACCAGGCAGGGGTGCCCTCTGTCCCCCTTGCTCTTTGCATTGGCGATTGAACCTTTGGCTATGGCGTTGAGGGAGTCAGGGAGATGGAGGGGTCTGGTGCGGGGTGGGGAGGAACATCGTGTATCGCTGTATGTGGACGACCTGCTGTTTTATGTGGCGGATCCAGAAGGGGGAATGCCGGGGGTGATGGAGCTGTTAGCGGAATTTGGGGGCTTCTCGGGCTATAAGTTAAATTTAGGCAAGAGTGAGGTATTTGTAGTACACCCGGGTGATCAGGAGGAGGGAATTGGGAGACTCCCATTTAAGAGGGCAGTGAAGAGTTTCAGATACCTGGGGGTATAGGTGGCCAGGAGTTGGGGGACTCTCCATACGCTTAATTTTACCAGGCTGGTGGGGCAGATGGAGGAGGAATTTAAAAGGTGGGACATAGTGCCGCTATCGTTGGCGGGTAGAGTGCAGTCCGTCAAAATGACGGTTCTCCCAAGGTTCTTGTTCCTTTTTCAATGTTTGCCCATCTTTATCCCTAGGGCCGTTTTTAGAAGGGTGACTAGCAGCATCATGAGCTTTGTTTGGGCGCATGGGACCCCGAGGGTGAAGAGGGTCTTCTTGGAGCGGGGTAGAGATGGGGGGGGGGGGCTGGCGTTACCCAATCTCTCGGGGTATTATTGGGCGGCCAATGTGTCGATGGTGCACAAGTGGGTAATGGAGGGGGAGGGGGCAGCATGGAAACAGATGGAGAGGGCGTCCTGTGGAGATACAAGCCTGGGGGCCCTGGTAACGGCGCCGTGGCCGCTCCCTCCTACGAGGTATACCACGAGTCCGGTGGTGGCGGCTACCCTCAAGATTTGGGGGCAGTGGAGGTGACATAGGGGAGAAGTGGGGGGCTCGATGGAGGCTCCATTAAGGGGGAACCATAGGTTTGTCCCGGGGAACATTGATGGGGGATTTCAGGGTTGGCACAGAGCGGGCATCAGACAGCTGAAGGACCTGTTTATTGATGGGAAGTTTGCGAGCCTGGTCTAGAATGCTCCAAGTCTCCCAGTGGCAGGAAGTCCTCCCAGACGCGCTCCACGCTATTAGGTCCCTCTTATGCACAGCGACCAATCAGACCCCTCACGGGAGGCTCTTCATTTTTTCCATGGGGCACTACCACGGGGGTCTCACTTCCGGCATGGCTGAGGACACCGGGCCCGGTACTCCTGAGGAAACGCGTCAGGGCACACAAAACCGACCCCCTTGTTGAGAAGGTGCGCCTGCTCCACTCCAACCCCCAGTACGCCTTCGTCGAGTTCCCTGACGACCGTCAGGACACTGTATCCCTCCGGGATCTGGCACCCGCCGGATCCAGCGCCCCCTCTAACCCCACAGAAGGACCCCTCACCCTACACCCCATGCTGCAACCCCCTCGCGCTCCTGAGCCCACGTGCTCACTCCACCAGTTCAGTGCACCCGCGCCGGCCAGCCCCCAGCGCCCCCAGTCCCCGGTCAAACCAGAAGAGTATGAAGCTCGGACACAACCCTCCCTGGAGTCCGCCAGCGTACCCCACCACACAACACCCATCCTGCCACCGCAAGAGGCTGCAACCCCGGTGCTCCGCAGATCACAGCGGACAGTTCGACCACCGGACAGACTTACTTTGTAGACCACCACTCCCAGCCGGACTTGATTTTTTTTGCAGGGGGTGAATGTGGTGAATGTAACTTAATAATTCACACTGTATTTACCAATACCATTGTAAGCGCAGTAGCGTTATCCGACCACTAGGGGGAGTAGCTCTGGGAATGCTCAGGAGTTTGTACAGGGCTCCACCCTTGGCTCCGCCCACGACTCCCCCCCCCCGGACTGCTGACACGCGGCCAGCCTAAACCCTCGTCACTGTCTGCGTCCAACAGTCAGTTAACGTCCTCACCGGTGAGTCAGTGGGCTGTGCCCATTAGCCACACGACAACCTGCGGGCGTGTCCTCGCCACCGTCCTGCCATGGCAGGACAGCTGACATGTGGCATCCGCAGATGGATGACCCCCTCCACTCCCTCCCTCTCCTCCCACCCCCTCCCACCTCCACTCCCTCTCTCTCCCCTCCCACCTCCACTCCCTCCCTCTCCCCTCCCACCTCCACTCCCCCCCACCCCCACCCACCCCCCCGGTCACGCCGTCGGGACCGGCCCATCTGGGCCGGAGAATAGCCATTTTGGGTGTCTCGGGCGATTCTCCGGCTTGCGCCGCGCGGAGCCCGACAGGACCGATTTCGCCTCTTGGGAGAATCGCAGGAGCGCGTTGGATCGGCGTTGCGTGAAAAACTGGCACGGCCCGCGATTCTCCCAATCGGCGCGGCCTTGGAGAATCGCGCCCAGGGTGTTTGTTGGGAGTTTGGAAGAGGTGGGTGTGGGGTTCTTTGGAGCTGGTGCATTTTTTCGATGTGGAGGAGGGGGCTCTGGCAGGAGCTGTCACGCTAGCAAATGCAATGTTGGCTAATGAACGGGACCGAGGTGAGGTCACGGTGATTGGAACCTGTATGGGCAGGTTTCGAAGGGTCTGAATGGCGGGGGGGAATGGTGTCATACTCGGTGAGGTATTTTCATGAAGTGGTGGAGAAATTTCTGGCAAGGGGAGGGGTGGGGGAGTGATGGCGACTAGGGTCGGGCTTGGGTATGCCTGCTAGGTGGTGCCTGGGGGTTGGTCATGGCTGATAGGTAGCGTGATGACGTTGAACCAGCGACGGTTGGGGGGACCGGTGAAGAGACTGCAAGCTTTCCCACCCTTAAAGAGCCTGAAAGCGGACATGGTGCTGTTACAGGAGATCCAGCTGAGGGTGAGGAAGGGCTGGGTGAGCCAGGTGTTCAATTTGGGCTTCGACAGTAGGGCTCGCGGGGTGGGGGGGGGGGGGGGGGGGGGGACGCTTGGTGCGATGGGATAGTCTTCCCTTGTTGCTGGCAGGCCGGGTGCAGGCAGTAAAAATTAACATTCTGCTAAGGCTCTTGTTTCTGGTACAGTGTCTGCCAGTCTTTTGCCAAAGTCATTCGTTTGTGGGGCGGACAGACAGGTCTTGTTGTTTGTGTGGGCATGGAAGGTAGCCAGGATAAGGATGGCAGCCAGGATAAGGAAGGCAGTGTTCCAAAGGGGGTGGCAGTCAGGGGTTTGACCCTTCCAAACTTGTTACACTATTACTGAGTGGCGAATGTGGAGAAGCTGTGGGGCTGACGTAAGGGGACGGCAGCTTTGTGGGTTTTGATGGAGGCAGGGTCGGGATTGCAGGCACTGGCAACGGCGCCACTACCATTCTCCCTGGGAAGTATTCAGGTAGTCCTGTGGTGATAGCCACACTGAGGATTTGGGGCAGGTTGAGGGCAGGTTTGAGGTTGATGGTGATAAGAGAGAATCATGGATTTGAGCCAGGGAGGATGGATGCGAGGTTCCGGGAATGGGAGAAGAAAAAGGTAAAAGAAATGAAGCATCTGTTTTTGAAGGGGCGGTTCTCAAGCTTGGAGGAGTTGGGGGTGAAGTATCTGTCCAGTATGAGGAGGGTTTCAGGTATATGCGGAATTTCACAAGAGAAGTCTTCCCGACCTTTCCAGTGAAACCGTCTTCCTCGTTGTTGGAGGAGGTGCTGTCAGTGGGGGGACTGGAGAGTGGGGTTGCTTTGGTGATCTACAGTAGAATTATGGAGGAGGACAAGGAGTCTATGGAAGGGATTAAGGCCAAATGGGGAGGAAGAGTTGGGGATGGTGTTGGAGGAAGGATTATGGTGCAAAGTGCTGCAAAGGTTCAGTGCCTCAACATCGTGTGTGATGCTGGGATTGATTCAATTAACAGTGGTGTACAGGGTGCACTTAACAAAGGCGAGGATGAGCTGTTTGAGGGTGTGGAGCAAAATTGCGAGCGGTGTGGGAGGGGCCCAGCCAATCATATCCATTTGTTCTAGTCCTGCCCGAAGTTGGAGACATTTTGGGGATCGTTTTTCAGCACCATGTCTGAGGTTCTACACATGGATTTGGAAATGGGTCACCTGGAGGCCATATTCAGGGTGTCAGACCTGCCGGAGTTGCAGACTGATGCAGGGACAGATGTTTTAGCCTTCACCTCATTGATTGCTCGCAGGTGGGTCCTGTTGGGAAGGAGGTCAGCTTCTACTCCTTATGCCTCGGCAGGCTGAATGGGGGATCTAATGGAGTTCATGGCTTTGGAGAAAGTGAAATGTGCTCTCAGAGGGGCAGATGAGCTTCCACCAGAGATGAGGTTTGATAGTCTTACATTTGGGGATGTGATTGCTGTCAATTGGTTGAGGGGATGGGGCAGTTCGGGATGAGGGATGACGTTGGGGTTGGGTTTATTTGTTGTTAAAATGTTGAGAATTTAGGGCTGCACGGTGGTGCTGTGGTTAGCACTGCTGCCTCATGGTGCTGAGGACCCAATTTCGATCCCGGCATTGGGTCACTGCCTGCGTGGAATTTGCACATTCTCCCTGTGTCTGCATGAGTCTCACCCCCACAACCCAAAGATGTGCAGTGCAGGTGGATTGGCCATGTTGAATTGCCCCTTAATTGTGAAAAAAGAATGGATACTCTAAATTCAAAAAAAAAATGTTGAAAACTTGAATCAAAATATTTTTTTTTAAAACTGAGGCCGTCTCCTCCCCCACTATCTGCTGATATATCACAACCTGCTGATCACCTCCGATACCCAGCAGGATAAAATCCGCTTGACAAAGGTAGAAGGCTGCTTCACCAGGAAGGCTCGAAAGTCCTTTCTGACCCAGCTACACACCTGGAGATACCTGAACCCACCAGCGTCTGTAAGCCCATATTTTTCCTTCAGCTCCCAGGCTAGCGAACTGACCTTCTAAAAATAAATCTCCTACCTTCTCCAATCTCTTCTTCTTCCATTCCCTAAACCTCGCATACGGTCTAGCAGACTAGAATGACTTGTTTGTTCAGATGGGAGCCGGCCTTGAGGCATCCTTCAAATTGAAATGTTGACTGAACTGTCTCCAAATTTTTAATGTGGCTACTACCACTGGGTTAGTCGAATGTTCTTCAGCACCACTGGGAGCGGAGGCCTGGGGTATCCTAAGGATGTAAATTTTACATACTTGGGTGGCACGGTGGCACAGTGATTAGCACTGCTGCATCACAGATCCAAGGACCCAGGTTCAATTCTGGCCTCAGGTGACTGTCTATGTAGAGTTTGCACATTCTCCCCATGTTTGCGCGGGTTTCCTCTGGGTGCTCCTGCTTCCTGCCACAGTCCAAAGATGTTCAGATTAGGTGGATTGGCCATGATCTATTAGTGTCCAAAGGGTTAGGTTAGGTGAGGTTACTGGATTAAGGGGATAGGGCGGGGGCCTGACCCTAGGTGGAATACCCTTTCAGAGGGTCGGTGCAGACTCGATAGGCTAAATGGCCTCCTTCTGCACTGTAGTGATTCTATGGTTCTATTCTGTTCTAAAAAGTATTAAGATTTAGCTGAATTGGTAATTGAGTGATACAGAAATAACATCAACACCACCATAAAATCATAATAAAAAATGTTTCCATTAGTTAATTTTCATTGACATTTAAGTCCCAGTAGAGTCTAAACCTGATCATTTCTCACATCGGGCAACAGCAGGGATTGTATATTTGGTCACAGTCCCCTGGATTATGAAGCGGGAAATGTTCAAGGTCCCTATTTTTGATCACTATGACCTTACGTCGAAGTGTGTGTGATTGCCAGTTGAAGAAACAGGTTAACTAGATTGCTCCTCCACTTTTCGTCAAGATTTGTACATGAATAATAATTATAATTTGAACGGGAATAGCAGTGTGCAACTGCAGTCAGTCAAACCATATCTGACTACTGGATGTATTTAAAAAAGACTGCAAGAGTGAAAATGGGTTAATTGAGCGATATGATGGCAACAATGCAGATATGAAACATAAACTCCACCAAGTTCTATATATAATTCTTACTTGAAAACATCAGATATTGGAATTGAAAATGACAACAATTCATGATGTGCTTAAGCAACCATAAATCTGGCCACTCAATCTCAAAAATAGTTAAAAATTTCTAATCCAAGGACATAACCCAGCCTGCAGACTGTTCTGTCCATTTTATTACACATTTAGACTGCTTGAATGCAAATAACCAAAAGTAACTGCAATGTACTACAAACGCATAATACTGAATCAGCAGCCATTTGGGTTTCCTTTTGAATATGTGTCGAGACATATTGAGAATAATTAGCAACAGGCTAAAAAATAAATAAGTTTTTACATTCAGGCTTGGTACAAGGAAGACTTTTAAACAAAACCGCAGCTGCCTGTACTTAGTTAATATATACATTTGTAGTGATTTTTTTTACTATGGTATTTAATTAGGTAGACCTTTGGGCAGATGAACTGATCTTACAGGGGTAGGGTGCTTTGCAGACTTTGATATTGTGAACTGGCAGCTGTATTTGTAGCATGTTCAGTGCAATAGTTTATTAATAGATCAAAATGTCAGTGGAGACTATAGGTGATATTTGTTTAGAAATTATCTTCTGAAAAAGCCAAAATAATATCCCTGTACATGGAGCACACAGATGTAATTATTTTTACAATGTGCCTTTACCAATTTAAAGAATACAATTCACTGTTTTGCTTTAAACCAACAAGTACTTTGATGATGAGGGATAATTTTCCAAATTTGTGCTGCCAACATGGAGTTTTGGCTGGCAGGAATGCGAAGGATTACATTGGTGAATCCTCCAGCACCTGCCTTATAGGCTGGTCTCTGTGTTTGTGCTCTGGGGAGGCATTTCTCGAATCCAGTTAATAGAATATAGAAGGTTGCAGTGACTTAGATAAGGGCACTTGACACAACCATCTTGGGCAATCTCTCGTAGTTTCTGTCTGAGTGGGTATGGTCAGAGACTGCAACATCAGCAGTTTCTGTAGTCAAGCTCATCTGGTTTACTGGCACAAGGTGGGTTTAGTTGATGAGGAAGTAGGTGGGCTCCCATGTCAAAAAAAGGCAATCTGCTTTGCTCCCATCATGCCATGCCACTCTACATCAATCTCATTAATCTGCTGCACTGCAGGAAGTCTGTGACTTGACAGAAGCAACTATTTATACTGTTTACAGGCAGACCAAGACCAAGGAGACGATTGAGCCCACAGCTTGCAATGCCCTAAATTAATATTGCTAAAAATGTCATGGCTTGCTCTCGAAATTTCTGTGTGGAGGGGGGAGATGCTGCATCCATTGAACTAACCATTTGCTCCATGCATGACTAGGTTCAAGGCCTTGTGACACAACTCTGCACAAGTTAGATGAGAACCCCTCATAAACACTCTGGCAGACAGTCCATGGTATTTTGGAGTTCATGCAAACACAGCAGATGTCCTTTAGCTACAGGCACATCACTGATGTATTTATGTTCACTCTCTGCCACAGAGGAAAAAGCAAGCTTGTCCTCCATGAAGTTACTTCCTGAGCCATCTGAGTTTTAAAGTTCTCTAAAAGCAAGTATATTATGGTCTGTAAAAACAAAATATTGTTTATTGTCATGTCGGACAAATACTTCAAAGTTCTGAAAGGATAGTAGCAGGGCTAAGTCTTCCTTTTCAATAGTGGAATACTTTCTTTGGCACAAACTTAGTTTTTTCAAAAAGTATCCCTCTGGTCTCTCTATTTCTGCATCGTCATCTTTTGTAGCACTGTTCCCTGCCCCCAGGTCACTGCATTGGTGGACATTTTAAATGGTCAGGAAACATCTGGGGCGGCTATCACCAGTTCACTTATTAAGATGGCCTTCAATCTCCCAAACTCTACTTGGTGTTGTGGACCACAGAGTTTTGTTTGTTTTTGCAACATGTTCAACATGCATCATATTTCAGTCTCTAACTGAACCAGTCTCCATGGTTTTGGTCGAGATGGGTGCAGCTTTATTGGTTCAGAGTTTCTTATGTCTACATCATGATTAGTTAACAGTGTACCCTAGTGTTCCCCTACAACTTTTTCTATACTCTTTCAGTATGTTTATTATATCTTCTTTCTATTCTTCTTCTCCTGATAAGTTTGGACCTGCGATTTTAGAACTCCCTTTGATGTCTTCAAGCAGTGCCTTGTTTTCACTCTCGTCTTCAAAATCAAAGACAGCATGCTTCCTATTGTTAGGTGTCTGACTGTCCAAATTAGAGAGGATCCCCTGAATGAGCTTCTTCTGCATTTCTGTCTCTTTTGGTCTCTCGTGTAATACAGCCAGTCTTTTCTGATTGTCCAATGAATGTTTATCAAATTTTGAGGGTCTTCTGCAGCCAAACTACCAGCAGTATTGTCAATGCTGAGGGAAATATTTGGTTCACTTTTAATCAATAAAAACTCTGCAACCTCTTAATCTTTACATTCTCGCTTTCCTTCACATAATTACTTTCAGTGACAAGTATAGCTGAGGGTCAATCTTCATAGAGTTGGTTGACTTTGTATGCACCATTCTGTGTTTTACAGCTATTGCCTCCTCATCCGAGTCTTTGTAATCACAGCCCTTATCTCCATTTAGTAATACAGACTTATATAATTTGTGCTTTCCAGATTTCAACTGTTCTTCTTTACTTTCTGAATTAAGAGAATGGCATGATATTGGCTCCAAGAACTATCTCGTTTTTGTTAACTGATGTGGTGGCCAAAACACATGGTTCTCCATCCACCTTCCTCTTTATTTTCAAAAGGAATTGATTACCGATTATTTCATCTCCTTTGCCATTTGCTTCCTTAACCTTCAAAAGGCATTGTGGACCTTTAAAAGGATGTGGGTTAATCAGCTGTTTGCTTGGTGTCACTTCACAGTCCTTGCTATCCCCATCCTGAATAAATAATATAAAGTTATTATGTATATTTTCCTTTAAAACAGGCATGCCCTGGAAATATTTACACCTGAAGTGAATGGCAATGAGTTTACTGCAAGAGGCTGTAAGAAATTACTTTTAGAAAAGCCCAAGTCACAAAATGTCGGACAAGGCTCCCATCTGCAACAACCATAGGTTCAAACCAGCACTGACTGACGCCACCTTCAAAAGGTGGAGACAGGACGGGGGGACACTGACAGTCAGGGACCTATACACGGACGACAGGATCGCAACACTGGACGAACTGACAGAGAAATTTCAGCTAGCTGGGGGGAACGAGCTACGGTACCTGCAGCTCAAAAACTTCCTACGAAAGGAGATAAGGACGTACCCACAACCGCCACGACAGACACTACTGGAAGACCTACTGGACGCAAGTATCCTAGAGAAAGGGAACTGTAGTGACATGTATGGCCGACTGGTAGATAGGGACGACACCGTACTGGACGCAACAAGAAGGAAATGGGAGGACGACCTGGGGATGGAGATAGGGTGGGGACTCTGGAGCGAAGCACTGCATAGGGTCAACTCCACCTCCACGTGCGCAAGGCTCAGCCTGACGCAACTAAAAGTGGTACATAGAGCCCACTTAACGAGAAACCGTATGAGTAGGTTCTTCCCGGAGGTGGAGGACAGATGTGAGCGGTGCCAAAGAGGCCCGGCCAACCACGCCCACATGTTCTGGTCTTGCCCCAGACTTGTGGAGTACTGGACAGCCTTCTTCGAGGCTATGTCCAAAGTGGTGGGGGTGAGGGTGGAGCCATGCCCGATAGTGGCGGTCTTCGGGGTTTCAGACCAGCCAGATCTATTCCTGGGGAGGAGGGCGGACGCTCTTGCCTTTGTCTCCCTGATCGCCCGCCGTAGAATCCTGTTTGGCTGGCGGTAAGCAGCACCGCCCAGAGCTGCAGACTGGCTGTCCGACCTCTCGGATTCTCTCCAAATGGAGAAAATCAAATTCGCCATCCGAGGGTCGGACGACGGCTTCCACAGAACGTGGGAGCCATTCATGCAATTGTTCCGGGACCTGTTTGTGGCCAACGTACAAGAGGAAGAATAGTCGGGGGAAGGTAGCCGGCGGGGAGGGGGGGGCTACGGGCTCGTTACGGGGGTTTGATGGCTAGCTAAGGCCCAAAACCAAACTAAATAAATGCCAATAAACATGTTGGGGAATGTAAAATATGTATGCCGGCAAAGAGGGGGAGGCCACAGTTATTACTACGAAGATGCTCACCTGTAAATATATATGTTAATTTTTGCGTGTTTTTTTTTTCTCTCTCTAACAATTTGTAATTTGTTCAATATAAAACATGAAAACTGAATAAAAAACATTTATAAAAAAAGAAAAGCCCAAGTCACTTTCTTCTTCTGATTTGATGTCTTCTTTCCTAGTTTTGGAAGAATTACTTGCCATTTGTTCAAGATCAGTTAGTGACAAGTCTATTTGGTAGCAGTTGTTTTCATTACTTCATAATTGGAACTGAAATTGGATTCAGAACTCTCATCTGACTCTTCATCACTGTCATTACTATTAAATTCAGACTCCTCTTTTTATGGTCACCTTTGGTCTTATAATTCTCAGAATCTGTTTCTATACTAGATCTTGGGCTGGATTCTCCGGTCGGCCACACCAAAATCGCGTGTGGCGATTAGCTGGAGAATCAAAGTTCCTGTTCAAATCGGGGGCAGTGCTGCTTTCCTGATGCTCTACCCCCTCCAAAGCGGCGTACTCACAGAGTACACCGCGCCACATATCGACGGCCTCAGGACATTGCCTGAGGCCCGCCCCCCCATGCTCCGCCCCCAACTGGCCGAGTTCCCAACAGCGTAAATCGTGTATGGTCTCTTCCCATCTGGAACTCGGCGTGGGGGCTGCGGATTCAGACCAGCATCGCCACAGTCAGGGGAGGGCCGATCCGCGGGCAGGGAGGACGTTATCAGGGGTTGGGGGCACTGTTGGGGAGTTGGTCCGGGGTGTGCGAGCTGGCCAAAGGGGGGCACTATTTTTCAGGCTGGGTCCCCGCGCAGCCGGTGCCATGTTGCACAGTGCGGCCGCTGCGCGGCCACGTGCCCAGCAATTTTCCAGGCCGTATCGGCAGCTAGAGCTGTGTGCTCTACACTGCCACCATGCTAGCCCCCAGCTACACGGAGGATCGGTGGCCGTTTTGTGCCAGATTTTCGCGCGTAAAACGCCATAGTTCCCACATCGGCGTGAGGACATAGCCTCACAATTGGAGAATCCAGCCCTTTATCTTTGACAAGGGTCTGTTAGGAATCCTTCTTGTCGAGAAAATTTCATCAATATTAGAAGAATCAGATTCACTATCTTTGTCATTTGATTTGTGATCAACATCTTTCAACATTTCTTTCTTTAAGTCATTTAATGCCCAATCAGTTCTCCTAATTCCCACATGCCCTACCATTGATATCTCATTTTCTTTCTGCAGTACTCCCCTCGGACTCTTTGTAGTCATAGGTGATGCTACAACATTCACTCCTGTCAAGTCATTCCCAAGAGTGCGTCTACTCAGTTCACTGTGAATTTCTTAACCACTCGGGCAACTACTGGACCTGATACTAAATCACACTCCAATTGAACTTTATACAATGGAATTGGGATATAATCTCCACTTATCCCATTCACCAATACCTTAGCTTTCATTGAGCTCTCTGGAGGGAAAACCAAATCCTTCTCCAGTAAGAGAGTTTGAGTAGCCCCTGTGTCCCTTAAGATAGTTTTGGGTTTGGTTATCTCAATTGAGGAAAATGGATGATCTTCCACTGGATAGCAAACACGCATATCTCTCCTCCAGCTCATTCATCACATCTGCTCCCACAGCAGTGTTTACCTCAAGTCTCCTAAATCCAGTTAAAGCTACAGTCTGCCCTGTTGTATTCTCCATTTTTGTTCCCATTTCAGAATATTCCTTATGAACTCCACAAGTGCCATGGCCTTCCCTTGCAACTTCCAACATGCTGAATGAATGTGCCCCACTTTGTTACAATGGTAACACGTAGACTTCCGAGTTTCACTCCCTCCTCAGTACCTTCTTTCCTGGTCTGAGGAGGAGATCTTGGAGCATTTCTAGCTATCCATTATTTCCCTTGGGTACATGCTTTCTTTTCACTCTCCCACTTCCTATCCTTTTCAACATTATGGGAATGACAAAACAAAAGTTTAAATTTATGGATTCGCTCAAAATCATCAACTATAATTGTTGCTTGTCTCGTAGTCTTCACCTTCAGGTCTTCAACATGGGTTCTTATTATGGAAGGTAGGGAATTCTTTAATTCCTCTAAGAGGAGGACATCTCTCAGAATCTCATAGATAGTTGCAACTTCCAAGGCTCATACCCACCTATCAAAATTGTTCTGCTTAACCCTTTCAATTTCAGCGTATGTCTGTCCTGGCTGTCTCCTCAAATTCCAAAACTTTTGCCTATTTACTTCGTGAACCAATTAATATGCATTCAGAATAGTCTTTTTTACCTCGTCATAATTGTTAGACACCCACTCTGACAGGGAAGCATAAACTTTCCTGTGCCAGTCCTGTCAATTTACTCTGCATGGGTAATGTCCACTTTTCTTTTGGCCACTCCATTTGTGTTGCTATTTTCTCAGCACTAAAAACAGTTCTACCTCCTTCTCTTCGAATGTTGGGAAAGCCTGTATAAATTTGGATTTGGGTTTGTTTTATTGTCACGTGTACCGAGGTACTGTGAAAAGTATTGTTCTGCATACAGTCCAGACAGATCATTCCATACATGAAAAAATTACATAGGACATACATAAATAGACAATGTAAATATATAGGCACAGGCAATGGGTGAGCATACGGAGTGCAGTACTACTCAGTAGAGAAGAGGTGTGAAGAGATAAGTTCAGTCCATAAGAGAGTCAATCAGGACTCTAATAACAGCGGAGAAGATGTTTTTAAAAAATGCTTTAGTGCGTGTTCTCAGACTTTTGTATCTCCTGCCCAATGAAAGAAGTTGGAAGAGTGAATAACCCGGGTGGAAGGGGCATTTGATTATGGTACCCACTTTTCCAAGGTTGTGGGAGATATAGACAGAGTTATTGGATGGGAGGCTATAGACTGAGCTGTGTTCACGACTCTCTGTAGTTTCTTATGGCCTTGGGCCAAGCAATTGACATACCAGGCTGTGGTGCAGCCAGATAGGATGCTTTCTATGGTGCATCTGTAAAAGTTGGTAAGAGTCAATGTGGACATGCCGAATTCCCTTAATTTCCTGAGGAAGTATGGGCGCTGTTGTGCATTCATGGCCGTATCATAGACGTGGGTGGACCAGGACAGATTGTTGGTGATGTACACACTTAAGAATTTGAAGCTGTCACCATCTCCACCTTGGCACCATTGATGCAGACAGGGGTATGTACAATACTTTGCTTCCTGAACATAATGACCAGCTCTTTAGTTTTGCTGACATTGAGAGAGAGATTGTTGTCATTACACCATTCAACTAGGTTCTTTATCTCCCTCCTGTATTCTGACTCATCATTTTTTAAGATCCAACCCACTACGGTCGAACTTGAAGTTGGAGCCACATTTTACGACACAGGCGTGTGTGTATAGGGAATATAATAGGGGATTAAGTATACAGCCTTGCAGGGCCCCGGTATTGAGGACTATCGTGGAGGAGGTATTGTTGTTTATCTTTACTGACTGTGGTCTGTGGGTCAGAAAGCCGAGGATCCAGTCGTTTGGGGCAGCACGGCAGCACAAGTGGATAGCACTGTGGCTTCACAGCACCAGGGTCCCAGGTTCGATTCCCTGCTGGGTCACTGTCTGTGCAGAGTCTGCATGTTCTCCTCGTGTCTGCGTGGATTTCCTCTGGGTGCTCCGTTTTCCTCCCACAGTCCAAAGACGTGCAGGTTAGGTGGATTGGCCATGCTAAATTGCCCTTAGTGTCCAAAAAGGTTAGGAGGGGTTATTGGGTTACGGCGATAGGGTGGAAGTGAGGGCTTAAGTGGGTCGGTGCACACTCAATAGGCCGAATGGCCTCCTGCTCCTCAATGGGCCGAATGGCATACTGCAGGGATCAGCTCTGGGTCCTCCGCTATTTGTAATTTTCATTAATGACTTGGATGAGGGAGTTGAAGGGTGGGTCAGTAAATTTGCAGATGATACAAAGCTTGGTGGAGTTGTGGATAGTGAGGAGGGCTATTGTCGGCTGCAAAGAGACATAGATAGGATGCAGAGCTGGGCTGAGAATTGGCAGATAGAGTTTAACCATGGAAAGTGTGAGGTTGTCCATTTTGGAAGAACAAATATGAATGCGGAATACAGGGTTAACAGTAGGGTTCTTGGCAATGAGGAGGAGCAGAGAGATCTTGGGGTCTATGTTCATAGATCTTTGAAAGTTGCCACTCAGGTGGATAGAGCTGTGAAGAAGGCCTATGGTGTGCTAGTGTTCATTAGCAGAAGGAATGAATTTAAGAGCCGTGAGGTGATGATTCAGCTGTCCAAAACTTTGGTAAGGCCACATTTGGAGTACTGTGTGCAGTTTTGGTCGCCTCATTTTAGGAAGGATGTGGAAGTGGACTTCCGGTTGCGGCTATGCAGACCTAAGCCTCACGTTCGGCAGCTCCCGCTTTAAAAGGACTTGTGGGCTCTTTTAAGGGCCCCAAACGGTGCTGATTCGACGATTCCCGGTGGATAAAGGGGTCTGGAGCAAAACCCCCCGAGATTTATGATGCGGACTCTAAGTGGGGCGAGGAGAAAAACGGCAGCAGCTCCCCTGGAAAAGCGGGGGAAGGTGGACAAAATGGCAGCCGGTGGAGCCCCTGAGGAGTGGAGGCAGTGGACTGAGGAGCAGAGGCGGCCCTTCTGCGCTATTTCACGGAGCTGAAAGGGGAGTTGTTGGAATCCCTTAAGGTGACGACGAGTAAGCTTCTGGAGACCCAGACAACCCAGGGTGCAGCGATACTTGAGTTGCAGCAGCAGGCCTCTGAGCGTGAGGAGGAGATTTCGGCCCTCGTGGGGAAGGTGGAGATACACGAGGCGCTTCATAAAAAGTGGCAAGATCGGTTCGAGGAGATGGAGCTTCGGTCACGGAGGAAGAACCTGCGGATCCTGGGACTCGAGGAGGGGCTGGAGGGGTCGGACCTGCCGGCCTACGTGGCCGTGATGTTGAAATCGCTGGTGGGGGCAGGATCCTTCCATCTGCCCCTGGAGCTGGAGGGGGACCACAGAGTACTGGCCAGGCGGCCTAAGGCGAATGAGCCCCCGCGGGCGGTGCTGGTGCGGTTCCATCGGTTCAGTGACCGGGAGTGTGTTCTCCGATGGGCCAAGAAGGTGAGGAGTAGTAAGTGGGAGAATTCAATAGTGCGTATCTACCAGGACTGGAGTGCGGAGGTGGCCAAGCGGAGAGCTGGGTTTAACCGGACAAAGGCGGTGCTCCATGGAAAGCAGGTGAAGTTCGGCATGTTGCCGCCTGCACGCCTGTGGGTCACCTACAAGGACCGGCATCACTACTTTGAGTCCCCGGAGGAAGCGTGGGCCTTTGTGCAGGCTGAAAAGTTGGACTCGAACTAAAGATTGGGGGCTGTGGGAGTTTTCATATATCATTGATTATGCTGTAGCGGGTTATTCTGTTTGTTTCTGTTTTTTCTCTCGCTTTCGGACGATGTGGGTTATGGTTTTGTGTTATAAGGGGGGTACTGGGGTTTGTGGTTGATCTGTGTCTTTGTTTGTACGGGGTTGGTGGTTGGGTTGGGACTGCGGTTTGGGAGCTGCGTTGGTGGGGTGGGGCAGTGTGGAAGCGCGGGCTTTTCTCTGGTTTCCCGCGCTGCGGGTCGAGGGGGTGGAGCTGGTGGCGAGGGACGTGGTTATTAGACCGGGTTTCCCGCGCTGAAGCGGTGCCCAGGAGCTGATGCAGGGGAGGAGGGGGGACCTCATATCGGGAGGGGTCGGAGTTAGAGCGGGAGCTGCCGGGGTCAGCAGATGTCAGCTGGCTCACAGGAGTACAGTGAAGGGAGAGTCGCGGCTAGGAGGGGTCCTAGCCTGGGGGGGGGGGGATACCGGGTTGCTGCTGGATTGGCCAGGGAGGAGTTGGTGTGGGTCGGGGGGGGGTCAGGGTGAGGTTCTATCGCCGTGGGAAATGGGCCGAATGGGTGATGGCCAGGGGTGAGCAGTCGATGGGCTATGGCTAGTCAACGGGGGAGGGGGGCGGGGTGCCCCCTGATCCGGCTGATTACGTGGAATGTGAGGGGGTTGAATGGGCCGGTTAAGAGGCCCAGGTGTTTTCGCATCTGAAGGGGCTGAAGGCGGACGTGGCCATGCTCCAGGAGACCCACCTGAAGGTGGCGGACCAGGTCCGTCTGAGGAAGGGGTGGGTGGGGCAGGTTTTCCACTCAGGGCTCGACTCGAAGAACCGGGGGTGGCGATCCTGGTGGGGAAGACGGTGGCGTTTGAGGCGTCTGAGGTTGTGACTGATAGTGGCGGCAGATATGTGATCGTGAGCGGTAAGCTGCAGGGGGAGAGGGTGGTGTTGGTTAATGTATACGCCCCAAATTGGGATGATGCATGTTTCATGAGGCGTATGTTGGGCCGCATTCCTGGCCTGGAGATGGGGGGCTTGATCATGGGGGGGGACTTCAATACGGTGCTGGATCCCCTACTGGATCGTTCTAGTTCAAGGACAGGCAGGAGGCCGGCGGCGGCCAAGGTGTTGAGGGGATTTATGGACCAGATGGGAGGAGTGGATCCCTGGAGGTTCAGGAGGCCGAGGGCTCAGGGGTACACTTTTTACTCCCATGTGCACAGGGTTTATTCCCGCATTGATTTCTTTGTTTTGAGCAGGGGACTGGTTCCGAGGGTGGAGGAGGGCGAGTATTCGGCTATTGCGATTTCGGACCATGCTCCGCATTGGGTGGATCTGGAGATGGGGGAGGTGCGGGACCAGCGCTCGCTTTGGCGTCTGGACGTGGGGTTGTTGGCTGATGAGGAGGTGTGTAGGAGGGTTCGGGGATGTATCGAGAGGTACCTCGAGGTCAATGATACTGGGGAGGTCCAGGTGGGGATGGTGTGGGAGGCTCTGAAGGCAGTGATTAGGGGGGAGCTGATCTCCATCTGAGCCCATAGGGAGAGGAAGGAGAGGGAGAGACTGGTGGAGGAGCTGTTGAGTGTGGATAGGAGGTATGCGGAGGCCCCGGAGGAGGGATTGCTGGGGGAGCAGCGTAGCTTGCAGGCCAAGTTTGATTAATTGACCACCAGAAAGGCGGAGACACAGTAGAGGAAGGCGCAGGGAGCGGTCTATGAGTATGGAGAGAAGGCGAGCAGGATGTTGGCACACCAGCTTCGTAAGCGGGACGCGGCTAGGGAGATTGGTGGAGTGAAGGATAGAGATGGGAATGTGGTGCGGCAGGGGGCAGAGGTCAATGAGGTCTTTAGGGACTTCTATAGGGAACTGTACCGGTCGGAGCCCCCGGCGGTGGGAGGGGGAATGGAGAGTTTTTTGGACAGGCTCCGATTTCCAAGGGTGCAGGAGGAGCAGGTGGAGGGACTGGGGGGCGCCGATCGAGTTGGAGGAGCTGGTCAGTGGGATTGGCCACATGCAGTCGGGGAAGGCGCCGGGACCGGATGGGTTCCCGGTTGAATTTTCTAAGAAATATGCGGACCTGCTGGGCCCCCTGTTGGTTAGGACCTTCAACGAGGCATGGGAGGGGCGTGTTCTGCCCCCGATGATGTCTCGGGCGCTAATCTCCCTGATCCTGAAGCGTGATAAGGACCCCTTGCAGTGCGGATCATTCAGGCCGATTTCACTGCTGAATGTAGATGCCAAGTTGCTGGCGAAGATCTTGGCCACTAGAATAGAGGACTGGGTGCCGGGGGTGGTACATGAAGATCAGACGGGTTTTGTGAAGGGGAGGCAGCTGAACACTAACGTGCGAAGGCTGCTAAATGTGATAATGATACCGGCAGCAGAAGGAGAGGCGGATTTTGTGGTGGCATTGGATGCGGAGGCCTTTGACAGGGTTGAGTGGGGGTACTTGTGGGAGGTGTTGGAGAGGTTCAGGTTTGGGATGGGGTTTATTAAATGGGTGAGGTTGCTGTACGAGGCCTCGATGGCGAGTGTAGCGACAAATGGGAGGAGGCCCGAGTACTTCACGCTCCACCGTGGGACGAGGCAGGGGTGCCCCCTGTCCCCCTTGCTTTTTGCGCTGGCAATAGAGCCTCTTGCCACGGCTCTCAGGGAGTCGAGGAGGTGGAGGAGTTTGGTGCGAGGTGGGGAGGAGCACCGAGTGTCGCTGTATACAGACGATTTGCTGTTGTATGTAGCAGACCCAGTGGGGGGAATGCCGGAGGTGATGGAGATTCTTGCTGAGTTCGGGAGTTTCTCGGGATATAAATTGAACCTGGGCAAGAGTGAGCTGTTTGTCGTACACCCGGGAGATCAGGAGGAGGGGATTGATAGGCTCCCGCTAAAGAGGGCAGTGAGGAGTTTTAGGTACCTGGGGGTTCAGGTGGCTAGGAGCTGGGGGACTCTGCGCAAGCTCAATTTTACTAGGTTGGTGGAGCAGATGGAGGAGGAATTTAAAAGGTGGGACATGCTGCCGTTGTCGTTGGCGGGTAGAGTACAGTCCGTTAAAATGACGGTGCTCCCGAGGTTTTTGTTTTTGTTTCAGTGCCTCCCCATTTTCGTTCCGAGGGCCATTTTTAGGAGGGTGAACAGCAGCATTCTGGGATTTGTTTGGGCGCACGGGACTCCGAGGGTAAGGAGGGTCTTTTTGGAGCGGGGCAGGGATAGAGGGGGGCTGGCGCTGCCCAACCTCTCTGGGTCCAATTGGGTGGCTAACGTCTCGATGGTACGTAGGTGGGTAATGGATGGGGAGGGGGCAGCATGGAAACGGATGGAGATGGCGTCCTGTGGAGGCACGAGCCTGAAGGCACTGGTAATGGCTCCGTTGCCGCTCCCTCCAACGAGGTACACTACGAGCCCGGTGGTGGTGGCTACCCTCAAAATTTGGGGGCAGTGGAGGCGACACAGGGGGGAAGTGGGGGGCTCGGTGGAGGCCCCGCTGCAGGGGATCCACCGGTTTGTCCCAGGGAACATGGATGGCGGGTTCCAGGGGTGGCACAGGGCAGGCATTAGGAAGTTGGGAGACCTGTTTATTGACGGGAGGTTCGCGAGCCTTGGTGAACTGGAGAAGTTTGAGCTCCCCCCGGAGAATATGTTCAGGTACCTTCAGGTCAAGGCGTTTGCTAGGCGACAGGTGGAGGGGTTCCCTTTGCTGCCCCCGCGGGGGGTAAGAGATAGGGTGCTTTCGGGAGTGTGGGTCGGGGATGGGAAGGTGTCTGACATCTACCAGGTAATGCAGGAGTTGGGGCAGGCGTCGGTAGAGGAGCTGAAGGCTAAGTGGGAGGTGGAGCTGGGGGAGCAGATTGAGGAGGTGACATGGGCGGATGCCTTGGAGAGGGTGAACTCCTCCTCTTCATGTGCGAGGCTTAGTCTCATCCAGTTCAAGGTGCTGCTCCGGGCCCACATGCCCGGATATAGGATGAGTAGGTTCTTTGGGAATAAATACAGGTGCGTCAGGTGTTCGGGGAGTCTATCAAACCATGCCCATATGTTCTGGGCATGCCCGGCACTGGAGGAGTTCTGGAAGGAGGTGGCGAGGACGGTGTCGAGGGTGGTGTGATCCAGGGTCAAGCCAGGTTGGGGACTCGCGGTATTTGGGGTTGGGGTGGAGCCGGGAGTGCAGGAGGCGAAAGAGGCCGATGTCTTGGCCTTTGCGTCCCTAGTAGCCCGGCGGAGGATCTTGCTGCAGTGGAAAGATGCGAGACCTCCAAGTGTGGAGACCTGGATTAAGGACATGGCGGGATTCATTAAGTAGGAAGGGTTAAGTTCGCCCTGTGGGGGTCGGTACAAGGGTTCTTTAGGAGGTGGCAGCCTTTCCTCGACTTTCTGGCTCAACGATAAGGTACTAGGTCAGCAGCAGCAGCAACCCGGGGGGAAGGGGGGGGGGGGTGGTTTAAGGGATACTGTTTAAGTTAATTTGCTTATTGTTAATTTATTTTGTTGTTTTTTGGGGGTGGGGGGGTTTGTTATGTGCGTTGTTACGGGTGCCGGGGGGTGTTTATTATTCTTATTGTTTTGTTCTTATTGTTTTGTTGATATATATTTTTCAAAAAATTCCAATAAAAATTATTTTAGAAAAAAGGAAGGATGTGGATGCTTTGGAAAAGGCACAAAGGAGATTTACCAGAATGTTGCCTGGAATGGAGAGTAGGTCTTACGAGGAAAGGCTGAGAGTACTAGGCCTTTTCTCATTAGAATGGAGAAGGATGAGCGGCGACTTGATAGAGGTTTATCAGATGATCAGGGGAATAGATAGAGACTTTTTACCCGGGTGGAACAAACCATTACAAGGGGACATAAATTTAAGGTGAATGGTGGAAGATATAGGGGGGATGTCAGAGGTAGGTTCTTTACCCAGAGGGTAGTGGGGGCATGGAATGCACTGCCTGTGGAAGTAGTTGAGTTGGAAACATTAGGGACCCTCAAGCGGCTATTGGATAGGTACATGGATTACGGTAGAATAATGATGTGCAGGTCAGGTGGATCGGCCATGATAAATTGCCCTTAGTGTCTAAAATTGCCCTTAGTGTTGGGTGGGGCTACTGGGTTATGGGGATAGGGTGGAGGTGTTGACCTTGGGTAGGGTGCTCTTTCCAAGAGCCGGTGCAGAATCGATGGGCCGAATGGCCTCCTTCTGCACTGTAAATTCTATGATAATCTATGATTAATCTAGGACAAAGGTTCGGCACAGCACCGTGGGCCTGGTCTGTGCTGTAACTTTCTATGTTCTATGTTCTTCTGCACTGTATGTTCTATGGAGGAGCCAAGTCCTAGGTTTTGGAACTTTGATATGAGCTTGGCTGGGATTGTGGTGTTGAAAGCGAAGCTGTAGTCAATGAATAGGAGCCTGACATAGGAGTCCTTGTTGTCCAGATGCTCCAGGGATGAGTGTAGGGCCAGGGAGATGGCGTTTGCTGTGAACCGGTTGTGGTGGTATGCGAATTGCAATGGAACAAGGCATTCTGGGAGTGTGGAGTTGATGTGTCATATGGCCAACCTCTCAAAGCACTTCATAATGATAGATGCCAAGGCCACGAGATGGTAGTCGTTGAGGCATGTTGCCTGGTTCTTCTTCAGCACCTGTATGATGGTGCTCTTCTTGAAGCAGGTAGGAACCTTGGACCGGAGTAGGGAGAGGTTGAAGATGCCTATGAACACATCCATTCATCCACTCAGAATCTGAGTGCATGACCAAGGACCCTGTCAGAACCCATCGCTTTCTTAGGGTTCACGTTCAAGAAGGCCGATCTGACTTCGGGAGCTGTGACAGTAGGTATGGGTGTGTCCGAGGCTGCTGGGGCAGTTGACAATGGTTTGATGGTTTCCTATTTGACCCGAGCATAGAATTAATTGAGTTCATCAGGGAGGGGTGCACTGCTGCCGGAGATTCTATTCTGTTTTGCTTTGTAGCCCTTTATGTTGTTTAAACCTTGCCACAACCAACGAGACTCTTTGACATTAGTCTGTGACTCTAGCTTACTCTGGTATTGTCTCTTGGCATCCCTGATGATTTTGTGGAGGTCGTACCTGGATTTCTTGTAAAGGCCAGAGTCGCCTCTCTTGAATGCCTCAGACCTGGTCTTCAGTAGGCAGTGAATCTCCCGATTAAACCATGGTTTCCGGTTGCGGAACAGACATTCCACCTTCTTTGGCACGCAGTTGTCTACACACTTGCTCTTGAAGTCTGTGATGGTGGTGGCATACTCGTTTAGTTTGATCGCTGAGTTCTTGCATATGGACCAGTCTACTGACTCCAAGCAACCATGTCGGAGCTCTTCTGTTGCCTCAGCCAAGCATTGCACAACCTTTTTAACCAGATTCTCCTGCTGAAGTTTCTGCTTGTATGCCGGGAGAAGGAGCACCATCTTATGGTCTGATTTTCCGAAGTGCGGTCGGAAGATGGATTGTGTAGCAGTGGTTGACAATGTAAACATATGGCCATTGAGCTCCACTCTAAGATTAAGCTCCCCTCTAATTTCTGGCAGCTCCCCACTAATTTCCAGTGTCTTAAGTTGGAAGTCTTTCCTTTTTCTTTTTCCTCTCTCTCTCTCTTGCTTTTTCTCTCTCTAATTCCAACCTCCTCACTTCCATCTCCATTTCTTTATGCTTCTTCTCAATTTCCTTTTGCTGCACCTCCATTTATTTTTCCCTTTCTTTTTGCTTAGCTCCCTTTCTTTTTACTGCATCTTCATTTCTTGTTCTATTCTTTTTAATTCTCTTTCATGCTTGAACTGCACCCAAACCCTTTCCAGCTCAACGACCCCACCAGAAAATGTCCTCGATGTTACACTACTTTGTTGGGTCTCCTGTGTTCCGAGCATCTCTTTCAAATTTAAATGCATCAGTTATCTCCACCTTCCCAGCTTGAGCTGGGAAATTCCCCAGCCAATTTGACTGGCTTGTCTTTTCAAAGCTCTTTTAAATAAACTAGAGATATGTCATCCACCTGATGAAAAAGTTTAGCAGCTTCCCGAGCCACCTTGTTATATCACTACAAGCCTGGTGTCTGTGTTTAAGTTATACTGCAATCCAAACGTCCCCATTTACTGTTCCAAAGGTTCCAGATGAGCCCCCAAATTCTGTTGCAACACCGTGGGCTCGTGCACGGTCAATTCCAGCCCCACCTGGCTTGCCGTCGCAACGCAAGCGAATTAACTAATAATTCTTAGAAAAATACCCAAAGTCTTGAGCCCTTGGCTGCCCAATAATTGCAGTCACCAAGTTTGCAAATGTGAACACAGTTTCTTTTTATTAATAACAAGAACTGTTAAATATGCAGCAAACATGTTTACTAATATCTAATTCCCATTTTACCCTGCCCTCCACACACACACACACACACACGCACACGTGCAAGACAGGCAAACACAGAGGGGTGGAAAGGGCTAAAAAAAACATAGATGAAAGAAAAAAGTATCATTGTTTCAAATGTTGGTTTCAAACACTTTACTCCTTTTCAACCCTTGCTTTCAGTTTGTGGTTTTGTGGTAGGTTTATTCAGATATCTGTAGTTTTGGAAAAACAGCAGTCACAGATTTTCTGGAGAAAGAGAGGAAGCAGGCTTTGGTCTTCGTCTGCAGCCTGTAATGGTCTTCTTGTAGATAGATTCATCCAGGTTCTCTGAAAGCTCATAAATACAGCAGTCACAGCCTGTCGAGTGACAGAAACAAAGGAGAAAGAAAGTTATTCTCCCTGTGTCTTCAAGAATCAAACTGAAACTCTTTGGAACTCTGAAAATCAGTCCAGTGGGAAAAGATCCATCACCACCTGTCACCGGGCAGAGTACAACCTTTCGGGCCAATTAATTGACAACCAGCCAATCAATCAAACTGAGTCGCACCCCATCTCTCTCTCTCTCTGTGTGGTGCCAACAAGTCTGCAGCTTCTGTTCAAGCCAGCTGAGACGAGGAGATCTCTCTCCTGTAACTTCTGAATTCTGTTGTTTGCATGCCCATTTATCCTGCTTGACTTAAATGCGCATGTCCATTAATCATCCATGGATCAAAAATAATAACAAATAAAATAAAAGAAAGGGGAAATAAGGGATAAACAGGAAGGACCCTTACAGTACACTTTCTCAAAGGGATAGCAGGAACAAAACAGCATAACCTCATAAACAACAGGGTTCCGCTCCCCCCAGGGGAGACCAGACTTCAAGATGAGGACAATCTGGAAACCCCTATATAAGACCACAAGATGCACTATAGAAAGCATCCTATCGGGCTGCATCATAGCCTGGTATGGCAATTGCTCGGCCCAGGACCGCAAGGAACTTCAGAGAGTCGTGAATACCGCCCAGTCCATCACACAAACCTGCCTCCCATCCATGGACTCCATCTACACCTCCCGCTGCCGGGGGAAAGCGGGCAGCATAATCAAGGATCCCTCCCACCCGGCTTACTCACTTTTCCAACTTCTTCCATCGGGCAGGAGATACAGAAGTCTGAAAACATGCACAAACAGACTCAAAAACAGCTTCTTCCCCACTGTCACCAGTCTCCTAAATGACCCTCTTATTGACTGACCTCATTAGCACTACACCCTGTATGCTTCAACCGATGCCGGTGCTTATGTAGTTACATTGTATATCTTGTTTTGCCCTATTATGTATTTTCTTGAATTTTGTTTAATTCCCTTTTCTTCCCATGTACTGAATGATCTGTCGAGCTGCTTGCAGCAAAATACTTTTCACTGTACCTCGGTACACGTGACAATAAACAAATCCAATCCAATCCAATCTACTTGGAGGAGGGCAATTTATTTTTTTTTATAAATGTTTTTATTCAGTTTTCATATTTTATATTGAACAAATTACAAATTGTTAGGAGAGAAAAAAAAAACAAACACGCAAAAATTAACATACATATTTACAGGTAAGCATCTTCGTAGTAGTAACTGCGCCCGCCCCCCCCCCCCCCCCCCTCAACATGTTTATTTAGTTTGGTTTTGGGCCTTAGCTAGCCATCGAACCCCCGTACCGAACCTGTAGCCCCCCCCCCTCCCGCTACCTTCCCCCGACTATTCTTCCTCTTGTACATTGGCCACAAATAGGTCCCGGAACAGTTGCATGAATGGCTCCCACGTTCTGTGGAAGCCGTCGTCCGACCCTCGGATGGCAAATTTGATTTTCTCCATTTGGAGAGATTCCGAGAGGTCGGCCAGCCAGTCCGCAGCTCTGGGCGGTGCTGCTGACCGCCAGCCAAACAGGATTCTACGGCGGGCGATCAGGGAGGCAAAGGCAAGGGCGTCCGCCCTCCTCCCCAGGAATAGATCTGGCTGTTCTGAAACACCGAAGACCGCCACTATCGGGCATGGCTCCACCCTCACTCCCACCACTTTGGACATAACCTCGAAGAAGGCTGTCCAGTACTCCACGAATCTGGGGCAAGACCAGAACATGTGGGCGTGGTTGGCCAGGCCTCTTTGGCACCGTTCACATCTGTCTTCCACCTCCGGGAAGAACCTACTCATACGGGTTCTTGTTAAGTGGGCTCTATGTACCACTTTTAGTTGCGTCAGGCTGAGCCTTGCGCACGTGGAGGTGGAGTTGACCCTATGCAGTTCTTCGCTCCAGAGTCCCCACCCTATCTCCATCCCCAGGTCGTCCTCCCATTTCCTTCTTGTTGCGTCCAGTACGGTGTCGTCCCTATCTACCAGTCGGTCATACATGTCACTACAGTTCCCTTTCTCTAGGATACTTGCGTCCAGTAGGTCTTCCAGTAGTGTCTGTCGTGGCGGTTGTGGGTACGTCCTTGTCTCCTTTCGTAGGAAGTTTTTGAGCTGCAGGTACCGTAGCTCGTTCCCCCCAGCTAGCTGAAATTTCTCTGTCAGTTCGTCCAGTGTTGCGATCCTGTCGTCCGTGTATAGGTCCCTGACTGTCAGTGTCCCCCCGTCCTGCCTCCACCTTTTGAAGGTGGCGTCAGTCAGTGCTGGTGTGAACCTATGGTTGTTGCAGATGGGAGCCCTGTTCGACATTTTGGTCAGGCCAAGTTGCTGCCGCAGTTGGTTCCAGGATTGGAGGGTGGCTGTCACCACTGGGCTGCTGGAGTGTTTTTTGGGTGGGGATGGGAGTGCTGCCGTGGCGAGGGCCCGGAGGGAGGTTCCCATGCAGGAGGCCTCCTCCGCACGCACCCACTCAGCTTCTGGCTCCTGGATCCATCCCCTTACTCGCTCGGCTGTTGCTGCCCAGTGGTAGAATTGTAGATTCGGGAGGGCTAGCCCTCCCCTGGTTTTTGTTTTTTGTAAGACCTTCTTTGGGATCCTAGCATTTTTACCCCCCCATACGAACGCCATGATGAGTTTGTCCAGCGCTTTGAAAAAGGCCTTGGGGATGTAGATCGGAATGGATCTAAACAGGAAGAGGAACCTGGGCAGTACGTTCATTTTGATCGTCTGAACTCTCCCCGCGAGGGTGAGCGGGAGTGTGTTCCATCTTTGCAGGTCCTTTTTAACTTCCTCCGTCAGGCTGGTGAGGTTCCATTTGTGGATCCCTTTCCAGTCATGGGCTATTTGGATCCCCAGGTAGCGGAATTTATGTCGGGCTTGATTGAACGGCAGCCCCTTTAGTGCTGCCCCCCCCCCCCCCCCCCCCCCCCCCCCCCCTTGCGGGTGTACTGGGAAGATCTCACTTTTGCTCATGTTGAGTTTGTAGCCCGAGAAGGCTCCAAACTCTGTCAGGAGCGCGATGATTCCGTCCATGCTGCTTTGTGGGTCCGAGATATAGAGGAGCAGATCATCCGCATAGAGTGAGACTCTGTGCTCTCTACCTCCCCTTCGGATCCCCCTCCAATTTTTTGCTGCCCTGAGCGCGATTGCTAGCGGTTCAATTGCTAGTGCGAACAGCAGCGGGGACAGTGGGCATCCTTGTCTGGTGCCCCTGTGCAGCTGGAAGTATTGGGAGTTGGTATTGTTGGTCTGTACACTCGCCATGGGAGCGTTGTACAGGAGCTTTACCCAAGCGGTGAACCCTGTTCCAAGCCCGAACCGCTCCAGTACCTCTATGAGGTATTTCCACTCGACTCTGTCGAAGGCCTTTTCTGCATCCAGGGAGACGATCACCTCTTGTGAGGAGGGCAATTTATGCCTCCATCCAGCCTAATCCCCAACTAAAGAAGGATTCTAACAGCGCTGAAGAAAAGCACTTAAACGCCCACTCAGGCCCAGCAGTCAACAGGATACTGGATCCCCGGGGAACCAAATCTCAAGTAGGAGAGCAGGCCAGAAGCCCCAAAAAGGGATATTTTGGAGGTGGATGACCTATTCCCCTGTTCACCATACCGTCCACCAAACGTGAATAAGCACAGTTACTAACCTACTCAATTGAGTTAAACTAGGATCAACAAAACACTGGAATAGGGGGCCAACAAGCGACGGATTCTCATTTGTATACATTGAATATCATTTTCCCTGGGCACCCAGAGGCGCCACTTAGGACCTGTGATCAACAAGATTCCACCCACTTCCTCTCTTCAAAGAAACCCGAACCACAGGACAATACATTCACTGCACATTCCATGATCCAAGTAATCAGTTAACCACTGTCACTACCGAAACAACCAAGTAAATATGGAAGACCAACCCAAAAAAGGCTAGATATCCGAAGATTAACCCACCTCACCCGGGTGCGCACCAATGCCTGTTTCCACTCACTCCAACAACGCCAGCGACACCAACAACAGAGAAATAAAACCCCAGACCTTTCCAGGATATATAAACTATCTGTACTTTCATAGGAAACAAGCAAGGATACTTAATCCCCCCAAAAAACAAACATACAAAAAAAGAGTGACACCAATAGTTCTAACAGGGGGTTTTCCTCACCCACAATGAGAACTTATAAAGCCGAACCAACCACTTATATACCAAACCACTTGCCCACCACCCTGCTATGGCACTGCTCAACTTTCTATAAATGAAATTAAAGATACCAAAAAATGTACCCCCTCAGTCTAAAAGTAAGGATTACAGTTAATAAAAAAGCAGATAAATACCACACAACACTCTTGTCTTACAATTTTGCAGTGTAACAAGATAACAGATGACAAATGCCTCTGTGCCCCGTGCATCATACACCCTTATCGGAATGAAAGGCATTGACACAAAATCAGGAGTATAATCACAAGGGAACAAAGTTCAGGATTAACGAAGAACTGTAAAATAATATAACCAACCATGGAGCTCAAAAAGGCCAAAGCCTCGACAGGAAGGTCGAGCAACATCCAGGATCCATCCAGAGTTTCACCTAAGCCCTTGAACCTCCGCCATGTCGTTGTCCCAAAGTCCCTGGCAAGTGGCGATGACCCGTCGTGTCTGGCTGCCTTCAGCCCTTCTCGATGAACACGGAGGACATGGCAACGTAATACCAGTGGTCGGAGTCTTCTACTAACCCCAGGCCTTGAAGACTAGATACAATGTGCTCCATCCCGAAATGCCGAGCCTTCAAATCAAGGTTGTGAAAGCGTGGCAGTCAGTTCTCAAATTTGGCTGGGAATACATCTCAGCTCCCTCTGGAGACCGGGTGCATGGATACTCCTTCTCCAGCTCTATCTCCCAGAATCAACCAGGATGTTGGACATACCATGCCTCAGGATTTCAAAGAAGTGAAGGTGAGCCCCCAACAAGGAAACTTCCCTATGTACTGACAGGATTCTTTTCTCCACTTCATCCATTTGCTTTCGGATATTTTGCAGCTTGTCGATATGAGCATCTGTGACGGGGAGCCAAGACCGTCGTCCACAACTTCACTCTGAATGGCAGCCGTCATCTCGACACCACAGGCATCACCAAAGAGTAGGCCCGATCACCAGCAAAAATGCCACTGTGAACTGGGCCCCATCCCAGCTCCCTCTGATCACTTCAATTAAAGACTTAATTCAGCTCTCCATCGCCGAATGTTAACCAGGTTCTCCCAGGAACATAGCACAGGTTATACACCCTGGATCAAATAAATATGGGTTGTGCAGCTGCGCGCGTACTTACATCACGTGACCCCCCAAGCAGATGACTTCAGAAATAAATGTGTTCAATAGGAGTGCCAATGGTTTGATGGAAGCTTAGAAATTTCCTCAAGAGTTGTACTTCCTTCTCTTCATGCAGCATCTTGGAAAGACCTATGGCAATCCAAAAGGGGATGTATATTAGAGTCCTACAAAAGTACAAAGCATTTGTGCACCCACTTGCGGAGAGTTATTTCCCAAACAGTAACTGGAGGGCTTGCTATATTGCGGGCTTGCTGATGTTCAAGGCAGGTACTTAGGAAATGGGCAACTAATCTTCAATTGCCATGGATCTTCCCACTCCTCAGTTACGTATTCCCTCGGCAATAGATCTTCACTTTCTCTTCCATGGGAGGGTGAATGGGCTCTTGATTATCCACCTTTTGGAATGTGAGGACTATTCTGAGAGGTAAAGGGACAGGGTGTGACATCAGACAAATATACATTAGCGCAGATATTAACAGTGAGCAATGTGCAGCTCTGCAATAACAGGAATTTTATACAAGATTCAAACAATGACCACAGGAGCTCCATGAATTTAAACCATCCAAACAGTATAGTGAGGCAAAGGCACAACTTTCTGCATTGGTATAGAAGGTGCCAGGTTTTGGGTATAGGTGATGCAAACCTAGGTTTTTGATGTTCTAGGCAGGAGAGCATGATGACTCAGAACTCTTGCCAATCTTGATCATTAGCTTTCTCACAACACAAATTTGAGAGAAAGTTGCACTTTGCAGCTTTTGGTGCCTAGCCAAGACTGCCAGGGTGACTATAAAACCTCACATGACCTGAGAAGATGAATCCAAATGGGAGTCTATTTTCAGCCAAAAGAAAAGGCTGCAACATGGCATACAGCACAAAAGCCCCAGCTGGGACTACCGATCTTGTCAGTCCCAAACCGGGCTGGTGTTTAAGGGTTGATTCTGTAAGCCCCAGCTGATGGGCCTTTGCCCATTAGGGAGAAGCTCATTGTCATGATATTCAGATATCAATATACATGATCAATGTATGTAAATGTAGTACAGTCATTTCAACACTAGATGTCTCACAGCCAGATACTATAAGAACCGTTCTTTTTAGTTAGTTAGAGAGTGTTGTCATGATATGCAGACATGCACATAATGAGATACAGACAGGCAGCTAATGAACACAGAGAACAGGACATAACCAATCAGCAGGCAGAACACTTCAGGCAATGTCCAGGCAATGTTCGCACTTGGTGATGGATCACACCATCAGAAGTTTTAACTCTAGCCTATCAAGTCTGATCTGAAGTTCCTAGCTGGAGATATTTACTGCTGATGTGGCTGTTGTTGGTCATACTGTTGTCCATCAGCTCCCAAATTCTACAGCTGCAACATTTCACCTGCCTGCATCTTTGTTGTAGTTTTTAAAAAACTAATTATGGTCTCAAGTTTAGAAATATTACTTGACAATTAAAAACCTTAAAAATCACCAAGCAATTACCTATTGTATACCTAATTAATGCTTCTGGACTTCGACTTTCAGATCTCGCTGCCTCCTACTTTCTCTCTTCAACCACTCCTTGTTCTGTAAAAGACTAAACAGCACCTCTTCTTTCACTGCCCGAATTCGCCTAGTTAAGTAGTCCATCAAGCTTCATTTCACGTGTTAGAAAAACCTTTTGTAGCTAAAATTCCAGAGACCCGAGTCAGACAGTGATGGCTAGAGAATCAGTTTTAAAGATCCACCAAATTAACTAACTATGCAGCTACCACTGGCAGACAGTTAGTTTATCGCAAAGACTGAAAAAATGTTATGTTAAAGTTTTTTTATAAATTCTTTCATGGGATGTGTGGATAGCTAGCTGGGCCAAAATTTGTTGCCCACCTCTAATTGCCCTTGAACGGAGTAGCTTGTTTGGCCATTTCTGAGGACTTTTTTTTTAAAGGACCAACCACATGCTGTGCATCTGGAGCCACATGTAGGCCAGACCAGATAAGGACAGCAGATTTCCTTTACTAAAGGACATTAGTGAACCAGATGTGTTTTTATGACAATTGATTCATGGACATCTTCAGACCTTTTTTCATACCAGACAGTTATTCAATTTAAATTTCACCATCTGCCATGGTGGGATTCAAACCTGGGTCTCCAAAGCATTACCCTGGTTCTCTGGATTATTAGTCCAGGGACAATATCACTACATCATTCCCTCTGCTATCTCTTCCCTAAATTATTTTAAAAGTGGATATAATCCTTCCCAACCAGGGGCTTTACCCACTTTGAGATGTTTAGTATAATCGATGCATCGTTTAAAATTTTTTTTAATGCAATTATCTCTTTGCTCATCCAATTGTTTGATTGCTGCCAAGGCGCCCATCTTAATTATTTTTGAACTTCTCTCCTAATCTCTTTACATTCTGTCTTATGATGCCCTCCTCTAATATCAGTCTATTTTCTCTTTCCTTACTGTCAGTTGATCCCTTATGTCTTTATTCATCCAGAGACTCTTGCCAGTTCTTTCCTCTCAGCTGAACATATTTTCCCTGCTCCGTTGACTGTTGTTTTAACAGTTTCTCATTGTTATTGTACATTGTTGTTTACCAATATCGTTGCCCATCAGACCTACATACTTCTCAATCATCATGATAAAGTTTGGTATATTATGGTCACTATTGCCTAGATATTTCCTGCTTTTACTTCTCTTTTCTACTCTGGTTCATTCCCATTACCAGTGAAAATAGTGAATCTCCCTTTGTTAGCTCTCATTGGATTAGAATGGAGTCATGTACACATTGGAGAACTCCATTCCCTTATTACTTTACCTTTCTCCTGTCCAATAAATATCATGGGAGTTGAAATACAATAGGCTCATTATTCTATTTTCTTACTCAATTCCATGATTTGCCTGTATATTTCCTCCTCCATCTCCCTGAGGACTACAACTATTAGTGCGATTGATCTTTTAGTATTTTTTATCTCGATCCAAAAGGATTCTAATTTAGTTTCGCAGATAGCTGTCTCCCTTTTTCGACTACCATTATGTTCTCACAAATAAGCACAGGACTCCACCTCCCCATTTCTCTCTCTATCCTTTCTAGTTAGAATCTGTAATGTTTAGCTCTCAAATATTTTACAGATATGTTAATTAATTTTTAATAGGATTCACTCTCATTTTATGTTTATCTTTTTAGAATCCTTTTATATACCTCATTTATTTCCTTATGATCAATGTTCTCCCTTACTTTGTCTGGTGCCTTTTTGCCCTGTTTTATTTATATTTAGGTTACTTATGTTTCTTGTAGATCCCTCCCCATCTTAAGCTTGAAACCTTTTCCACCTCCTTCTGCAAGGACATGGGTCTCATCCGAGTTCAGGTTGAGCATATCCTATCAGGACAGCTCCTTCCTGTTCCAGAATTGGCGCCAGTGACCCATGAAAAATATATTTTTCCCACACCAACCCTTTAGTCACATGTTAACTCTCCTGATCTGCCAGCTTCTGTGCCAATTTGCAAATGGCTCAGGCAATAATCCAAAGATCATTATCCTCGAGGTCATGCTTTTAAAAAAAAAATTTTTTTTTTTTTTAATAAACATTTTATTGAGGTATTTTTGGTGTAGAAACAACAACAAAATAAACAATATACATGAAACCATAAACCATAAACATAGTGCAAAAACCGTTTACCTTTCGTACAGGTTCCCACCCTTATTACTCCCCTACGCTAACCTAAACTACTCCCCCCGTCTGCTGACGATTAATTTTCCGCAAGGAAGTCGACGAACGTTTGCCACCTTCAGGTAAACCCTAACAGTAACCCTCGCAAGGCGAACTTGATTTTCACCAAACAGAGAAAGCTAGCCATGTCCGATAGCCAAGTCTCCGACTTTGGGGGCTCATAGTCCCTCCATACCACAGTATCCGTCTCTGGGCTACCAGGGAAGCAAAGGCCAGAACGTCTGCCTCTTTCTCCTCCTGGATTCCGATTTTTCCGACACCCCAAAAATCGCCACCTCAGGACTCAGTTCCACCCTTGTTTTTAAAACCTTGGACTTGACGTCTGCAAACCCCTGCCAAAATCCCCGAAGCTTTAGACATATCCAAAACATGTGGATATGGTTCGCTGGTCCTCCTGCGCATTCTGTGCACCTTTCTTCCACCCCAAAGAATCAGCTCATTCGGACCACTGCCATGTGAGCCCGGTGAACAACCTTAAATTGTATCAGGCTGAGCCTGGCACATGTTGCGGACGCGTTGACTGCTCAACGCATCTGCCCATAAACCATCCTCTATCTCACCTCCCAGCTCCTCCTTCCACTTATGCTTCAGCTCCTCGGTCTGCGTCTCCTCAGACCCCATAAGTTCCTTATAGATGTCCGAGACGCTCCCCTCCCCTACCCACCCTCTGGAAATGACCCTAGCCTGAATCCCCCACAGTGGTAAGAGCGGGAAGGTTGACACCTGTTTACGAAGGAAGTCTCGCACCTGCAGATATCTGAATTTGTTTCCCCTCGCCAATCCAAATTTTTCCTCCAGCACCCCCATACTCGGAAACCTCCCCTCTATGAACATATCCCCCCATCTTCTCAATCCCCGCTCTCTGCCATACCCGCAACCCCCCATCCATATTCCCCAGGGCAAACCGGCGGTTATCACAAATTGGGGCCCAGGCCAATGCTCCCACTGCTCCCACATCCAACCTCTACTGGCCCCAAACTCTCAGGGCTGCCACGGGGCTGGTGGAGTACCGTGCCGGCGGGAGAGGCAGAGTGCAGTTACCAACGCCCCCAGACTGGTGCCCTGATAAGAAGCTGCCTCCACATGCACCCACGCCGACCCCTCCCCCACCACCCACTTCCTGATCATGGCAATGTTAGCCGCCCAGCAATAGTTGCTAAAATTTGGCAGTGCCAGCCCGCCCTCTCCCCGGCTCCACTCGAGCATTACCTTCCTTACCCGCGAGGTCTTACCCGCGAGGTCTTACCCGCCCAGACGAAGCCCGTGATCACCCTGTCGACCCGCTTAAAAAAGGACCATGGAATAAAAATGGGGAGACATTGAAATACAAATAGGTACCTCGGGAGGACTGTCATTTTCACCAGCCAGAGACAACGGAAGTGCGTCCCATCTCCGGAAATCGTCATTCATTTGGTCCACTAGCCAGGCCAGATTCAATTTATGCAGCCGGTCCCATTCCCGCGCCATTTGGATGCCCAAGTACCGAAAAATACCCCCTACTGATCTAAACAGCAGCTCCCCAAGTTGCCCCACCTGTCCTCTCGCCTGAACCATATACATCTCACTCTTATCCATGTCTAGCTTATACCCTGAAAACCGGCCGAATTCCCCAAAAATCTTCATGATTTCCTCCATCCCCTCTATAGGATCCGAAACGTACAGAAGCAGATCATCTGCATAGAGCGAAACCCTGTGTTGCACCCCCCCCCCCCCTCCCCCCCCCAACCCGGACCAGTCCCCTCCAGCCCCTTGAAGCTCTCAGAGCAATTGCCATCAGCTCTATAGCCAACACAAATAACAGTGGGGAGAGGGGGCATCCTTGTCCCGTCCCCCGGTTTAGTCTAAAATAGTCTGAAGTTATCCTGTTCGTCTGCACACTTGCCTGATACAGTAACCTGACCCAATCAATAAAGCCCCGCCTGAATCCAAACTGTTCCAGTACCTCCCACAGATAATCCCATTCTACCCGATCAAAAGCCTTTTCTGCATCCATTGCGATCACTACCTCCATCTCCCTACCTTCCATCATGATCACATTCAACAGCCTGCTTACATTGGCCACCAACTGCCTACCCTTAACAAACCCCGTCTGGTCCTCGCCAATAACATCCGGAACACAGTACTCAATCCTGGAGGACAAGATTTTGGCCAGCAACTTGGCATCTACATTCAGCAGGGAGATCGGCCTGTAGGACCCACACAGCTCCGGGTTCTTGTCCCGCTTAAGAATCAGCGAAATCGTGGCCTGTGATATCGCCTGGGGCAACACCCCTCTTTCCCTTGCCTCATTGAACATCCTCAACAACACCGGCCCCAATATCCCCGAGAACCTTTTATAAAACTCCACTGGATACTTGTCCGGACCTGGGGCCTAACCCGCCTGCATGGTCTTCAAGCCCTCCACTATCTCTTCCAGCCTGATTGGGGCCCTAAGCCCTCCTACCCGCTCCCCATCCACCTTTGGGAAATTCAGCCCCTCCAAGAAGCGCCTCATCCCCTCCGGCCCCGTAGTGGGTTCCGACCTGTACAGCCTGCTGTAGAAATCCCTAAACGCCTTATTCACCCCTACTGAATCACCAACCAGGTTCCCATCTCTGTCCTTTACTTTCCCTATCTCCCTAGCTGCCTCCCTCTTCCTAAGCTGCTGCGCAAGCATTCTGCTGGCCTTCTCTACATGTTCATAAATTGCCCCCCTCGCCTTTCTCAACAGCTCCACCGCCCTCCCTGTGGTCAGCAAGCTAAACTCCGCCTGCAGTCTCTGCCATTCCCTCAGGAGCCCTGCCTCTGGGGTCTCCTCATACCTCCTATCGATCTGTAATATCTCCTTTTACAGTCTGTCCGTCTCTGCCCTGTCTACCTCTGCCTCTGGGCCCGTATCGTGATCAGCTCCCCTCTGATCACCGCCTTCAGTGCTTCCAAACGACCGGTGCGGAAATTTTCCCCATGTCATTGACCTGCAGGTAGCTCTGAATACATTTCCTCAGCCGCTAGCAGACCCCTTCATCTGTCAAAAGTCCCACATCCAACCTCCAGTGCGGGCTGGATACTGTCTTTACTAACCAGCAGGTCAACCCAGTGCGGTGCATGGTCTGAGATTATGATCGCCGAATACCCCGTGTCCACTCCCCCAGCCCGAAAGATCCTGCTCAAAATAAAGAAATCAATCCGGGAGTACATTTTATGCACTTCTGAGTAGAAGGAGAACTCCTTCGCCCCCGGCAGCCCGAAACTCATGGATCCACCCCCCCATCAGCTCCATGAACCCTCTTCATTCCTTTGCCATTGGTGGAACCCTGCCCATTTTCGAGCTTGACCGGTCTAAGCCAGGGTCCATAACTGTATTGAAGTCCCCTCCCATGACCAATCTGTGCGAGTCCAGGTCGGGTATCTTCCCCAGCATGCTCTTTATAAACTCCACATCATCCCAATTTGGAACATATTCATTCACTAATACCACCTGCAACCCCTCCAATTTCCCACTGACCATAATATACCGACCTCCCACGTCCGAGACTATTCTACCTGCCTCAAACACCACCTGCTTATTGATCAGGATCGCGACCCCTCTAGTCTTTGAACCTAGTTCTAAATGAAACACCTGACTGACCCAGCCTTTCCTCAGTCTAACCTGTCCGTTACCTTAATGTGCATCTCTTGCAACATTATCATGTCGGCCTTCAATCCCCTAAGATGCGCAAACACACGTGCCCTTTTCACCGGCCCATTTAACCCTCGAACATTCCAGGTGATCAGACTAGTTGAGGGGCTCATTGCCACCCGTTCCACCGATCAGTCATCCCCTTTTTTTAGGCCCGCCTCCAGCCCGTGATCCGTGCTTGCACCGGCCCATCCCCAGGCAGCCCCTGCCCCCGACCTCCTCTGTGTCCCTCAGCCCAAGTCCCTCCCTCACCAGCAGAACATTCATCCCCCCTCACCCCTAGAAACAACACCCTGTAACCCAATCCCTTTCCTAAATCAAACATATGCACACCCCCCACTGCGCTTCCGAGAGCTAGCTCACCCAGCTTAGTGGCCCCCACCCTCGACGACCACCTATTGTTCCCTATTGTTCCCATCTTTTAAATTGAAACCTATGGATGGGATTCTCCTTTCGCGGGACTAAGTCCGCACGCCGGTGGGAAAACCGGCGCGAACCACTCCAGCGACAACAGTCCCCGGGACTGTTCCAGGGCTAGGTGGACACCAGAGGGGTTGGCGTCGAGCCAGCCGACGCCAAAGGGACTGTGCGCATGAGAGCATGTACCGCAGGACCGGCTTATTCTGGCGCATGTGCAGGGGGTAGTCTTCTCCGCGCCGGCCATGGCGGAGCCGTACATGGGCCGGTGCAGAAGGAAGGAGTGCCCCCACGGCACAGTCCCACCCACAGATCTGTGGCCCCCCGGGGTTGGATCGCTCCGCGCCCCCCCAAGGACTGTCCCAGCCGACTTATCTACCAGGTCCTGCTGTGTGGGCCCACGTCTAATCCACGCCGGCGGGACTGACCAGAAACGGACGGCCACTCGGCCCATCGGGGCCCGGAGAATTGCCGGGGAGCTGTTGCCAAGGCCCCCGACCGGCGTGGCATGCACCCCGCCCCCGCCCGAAAAAAACTGGCACCGGAGAATAAGGCAGCCGGTGTGCGCCCCCCCCCTCCAGGGATTCTCCGAACCGGCAGAGGGTCGGAGAATCCCGCTGATAATCTGTCAGAGGGGTCTTTTACCACTTGTCAATGAGGCTGTACAGTGCACATTCCATACTATTCCCAGTATAAACCATAGATATTAACCCTAAGTCACATTGCTCTTTATCATCTTAGTTGCATTCCTGTTTGTAGAGGATGTAGACATACTAATGGTAGCTGCGTTCTGCAATGAATGTGAATGAAAATAGTTTTCGATGGGACTCAACTCGTTGTTGTATAATCAACATTTGTCAGCAATCAACATCACTCTTCTGATAGAAGCAATATAGTGAAAGTTACCTTGGCCGGGATTCTCCCCTACCCGGCGGGGCGGGGGGTCCCGGAGTGGCATGAACCACTCTGGCGTCGGGCCGCCCCAAAGGTGTGGAATTCTCTGCACCTTTAGGGGCCAAGCCCTCACATTGAGGGGCTAGGCCCGCGCCGGAGTGGTTCCCACTCCGAAAGGACTTTGCCGGCCGGCGTAAATCCGCGCATGCGCCGGAGCATCAGCAGCTGCTGACATCCTACCGGCGCATGCGCAGGGGAAGGGGTCTCTTCCGCCTCCGTCACGGTGAAGACCATGGCGAAGGCGGAAGAAAAAGTGCCCCCATGGCACAGGCCCGCCCGCCGATTGGTGGGCCCCGATCGCGGGCCAGGCCACCATGGGGGCACCCCCCGGGGTCAGATCGCTCTGTGCCCCCCCCCCCCCCCCCAGGACCCCGGAGCCCAACCGCGCCGCCAATCCCGCCGGTCAGGTAGGTGGTTTAATCCACGCCGGCGGGAGAGGCCTGTCAGCGGCAGGACTTCGGCCCATCACGGGCCGGAGAATCGCCGCGGGGGGGCCGCCGACCGGCGCAGCGCGATTCCCCGCCCCTACCGAATCTCGGGGGGGGGGGCGGAGAATTCGGGACACGGCGGGGGTGAGATTGTCGCCGGCTCCGGGCGGTTCTCCGACCCCCCGGGGGGTCGGAGAATCCCACCCCTGATGTCTGATCACCATGGGCATGTCAGAAGCACGAGATGTTATGGCAACATTTCAAAATTCTCTATTGATCCAAAGTACTCCCACTGAATACCAGCAGTTTCATGTATCGCTTCCCCGCCTCCTAAACTCCCGACACAGTGATTGGCACTAATAACTCTGTTACTTGACTGCAGGAACTCAGATGCAGAGAAAGCCGAATTTGAGATGCGTATTAGGATAGGGGAAATTTGTGACTGTTAACATTTATATGCGACAATAATTACTACATCCACCAGAATCAACTGTTCCTAATGAATGGCCTTTGTAATTGGTCAACAGTAGAATCACTGTACAATCAGAGTGATTTCCACCATTGACCCTTTTAGAAATGATCATGGCATGACCATTCACCTAATTAATTATACAAACCTTTTTAAATTTTGAATAACATTTTATGATCTGCATTAAATATTTTATCCTAAAGCACTCTGGGGCTCACTTATTGCCGAATAGCTAAAAAGTCTCACTGCAAGGAGATGGGTACCCTTCACTATGTGACTCTCTATCTACCAAAGCTATTGCCTCTGGAATGACATGGCCTATTTATTTAAAGTCACCGGGGTGCAAATTAGCTAACTCTTGGAAACAGGAGTAGGACTCACATTATGCAATTAACCCGTGCGATTCATTACATTAAAGTTGTGCTGCCTGCTGGTTTACATGATTACTGTGTGCAGCCAGCAGTATCCATGAAGTCCTTGGCTGTTCCATCAGTAGGGGACCTAATAAGATGAGTGGCATTGCTACATGGCAGCTGGCACCTTTTAAAGAAGCAGTGCATTGTAACTGCAGGAACTGGTGGGGCTCATGAACATAAAAACATAAGAAATAGGAGCAGGTAGGCCAATTGACATCTTGAATCTGCTCCGCCATTTAATAAAATCACGGCTGAGTAGAATGAGGCCACTTTCCTGCTTGTCCCCAGTAATGCTTGACTCCCTCGTAGATCAAAACTCTGTCTGTCTCAAAGTATTTAATAACCCACTGCTCTATGGGGTAGAGAAATGAAAAGATTAAGTGAAAGAGAAATTCCTTCTCATCTCCATCTTGAATGGGAGACCACAGGCAGAACCTTCCATTCCTGAGACTAAGGGCGGGATTTGCCATTTCGGAGATGAAGTGTCGACGCCGGCGCAGAATTCGTGGAGTTCCACAACAGCAAACCTGGCACCGCACCGGGACCGATGCTGCTATTGCTAAGGGACTAGCACCGACGGCACGTGGAACACAATCGATTCCAATGAGAAACCGTGCCGGATTCGCTGGCTTCCTTTTTGATACTCAGGAGGCTGACAAGCTGCAGCTGCACATACGCACTTCATTCCCCACACAAACCATCCCAGCCAACAAGATGGCAGCGAGGAGAGTGGCCCCAAGCTTCACAAATGCCTAGTTGGAGATCCTCCTATACGCTGTAGAGGAGAGGCGGATGGCCTTGTACCCCGGCCCGGGAAGGTGGCTGCCAGCCGCCATCGTTCGCTGTACCTGGGTGGAGATGGCAGAGGCGGTCAGCGCCATGGGCAACACCGTATGGACCGGCAGCAGTTCCAGAAAGAAACTGCATAACCTCCTCAGGGCGGCCAGTGTGAGTAGGCAGCACTGTGCCCCTGGCACCAATCCCCGCCCAACACACCCATAACTCCACCCCTCCTTCCCCACCCAGAGTGGGTCTGAACACCCACCCTGCACCACATGCCAGCACCCATACCGGCCACTGTAGCTCTGGTCACTGAAACCACAGTTACCCACCCCCTGTGCTGCATGTCTAACACTGTGCGTTTTCTGTTTCCCCCCCCCTCCCCCAGGAGTAGGCCACCCATAACCGCCGGGAGCAGGAGAAAACTGAACTGACCGCCAGACATGTGGCCCCTCACTCTAGCAGAGCAGAGGGCCCTGGATGTGGTTGGCAAGTCTGAGGAAAAGGCAGTCACCGGGAAGGAGATCGGCGCCGGTGAGGAAGTGAGACCCCGCTGAGTTGCAGTTCCCTCTGACACGTGTGTCAATCCCTCCCCGACCACCACCCCCACACCACCTTCACCTCACATCACCCCTTTACCACACCCCACCCTCACAGCACCCCCACTCCATCTCCACATCCCCGCTCCTCCACCACCCCCACTCCACCCCCCCCCCCCCCCCCCCCCCCCCCCCCCCCCCCCCCCCCGCCGGACTGTGGTCTAATCATGCTCCTCATCTTGTGCTGCTGCTGATGGGGTGGGCCATTCTGGTGTCCCCCATCCCACAGCCATGGCCAGAGCCCCAGGTGCCGAGCAGCGATGAGGTCACCGACACAGACATGGGCCACAGACTCGAGACACAGGACGCCTCGGAGCTGGGGCCCAAGGACACGGAATTCCCGTTACAGTTGCCTCCAAAACTCTCCATCATCCCAGATACACTCACCTCAGTTGAGCACTTTAGTGAAGAGGCTACTGGGACACTATCTGGAGTGCACCATGTACATGCTCCGATGCAGCAGGTGGAATTAGGAACACCCGAGGGGATGGTTGGATGGAAGACGGGCCGATCCCAGGGACTAGCTGCCATCCAGACAGGTTTCAGGCTTCTGGAACAGACAGTCCTTTCGATTGTGGAGATGCAGTCACAGAGCCAGGGACTATGTGAGGAATTGTCAGCGAGCATCCAGCACCTGGAGGCACAGGTGGAGGAGCCCAAATGCGTGCAGCAGCAGGAGGTGGTGCAGGCCATGCATGCCACCCAGGCCAACACCGCATGGGTGGCGTCTGCGATGGAGGCCTTGGGGCAAGGGCTTTGGCCTTGGATCAGCATGTCGAAGGCTTGGGCAAGCTGTGCAGGCAGTGGCTGAGGCCCAGGACAGGGCTTCCTTCTCACAGGCAGTCAAGTGCCAGAGCCACCTGGACATTGCAGTGGCCCTCCTGAGCAGGTCCCAGTCACAGCGGGCCAAAGCTTAGAATGCCGGCGGCATTGCCCAGGCGCTGACACAGAGGAACGCGTCCCAAGTACCAGAGGGAGGTCGCGCAGCCACCGGCTGATGTGACACAGACCCAGAAGGTGGTGGCACAGTCATAGCGTGATGTGGCGCTGTCACAGACAGAGGTGGCCCACTCCCTGTGCTCCATGGCCGCGAGCAAACAGACACTGGTCAAAACCAGTGTGGGCCTCAAGGATTAGCAGCGCCAAGTGGTGTGGGTGCCTCAGGGGATAGCTGTGCTCGCAACCCTGTCCCATGAAGTAACCTGGGGGCCATCGGGCACCCCGGGGAGGAGGTGATGGGGCCCGTGCCGGTGACTCCCACAGGGGTACTACCACAGCACCTCAAAACTTCCCCCCTCCTATTCTGGTGCTTCTGGCGGGCAGCGGGCAGAACAAGGCGGCCCATCCAGTCCCGGGAGCCCCACAAGACACTTTCCAAAAGAGACCCAGGTCGCATGGCAGGAATCACAGCAGGATGCCTCCTTTCCTGATGTACCGATTGGGGATCCACCTAGATGTAACGTCAGGGCCCATAAGGGCAGAAAGTTAGACACCAGTTCAGTTGGCATGGGTGTAAGGCACAGTTTAGTTATAGGGGCCAGTGCATGTATCTGTATGTATGCTTTCACTTAAAACACCTGGCTCCACTGTTACAACCTGCCTTGGTGCTCTGTCACTTAAGTGTGAGGGGTGGGCTGGTCTGGGCTGGCCGCAGAGGGGGCGTGGGGTGGGGAGAAGAGGCAGATGTTGTGGGTGGGATTGGCTCAGGGACCACAGGTCAGCCAGTGCTCACCGCTCCGGTGACCCACACCCTTCTCATTACTCCTCCCCCATCGCCCCCGCGTCTCCCCGCCACCTCCATCCCAGGGAATCGATGGGACCATGTGATGAAATAATCAGCTCGCATGCAGGGACCACCCAGGTTGGCTGTGGACAGTGCTACCTTGGCAAGGGTCAGATGCTGTCAAGCGATACGATCACCAGAGCTCATCGCAGAGCAGGTCATCATCATCCTTCATCCCCATAGACTAGGCCCACTGTTACTGCCAACCCACACCCCATAGTGAAGCAGGCATGTATCATAGAGGGGGTTGCAGGCGAGAGCTGGTCGGCCTGGGGGAAGTGGGGTGGGGGTGAGGGGGGTGTCAGGGTGGGATGCTGTCCAGCCCCCCCACTAGCCGGTGAATCTGGAGTCGCCCATGCTTGTTGGCCCTAGAGCCTCCCATGCCTGCCTGTAGCCCATGACCTGTCCATCCTCGCCTTCCCCACAACCTCTTCATCAGACAAGGCCTGGCCTCCATCCACCTCCTCCAGCAGGTTATCCCTCTGCTGTGTGATGTTGTGGAGGACGCAGCAGGCTGACACAATACCGGTGACCCTCTCAGCTTCATACTGGAGGGACCCTTCATGGCAGGCCAAGACCTGAACCGTATCTTCAGGATGCCGAAGCACCGCTCAATCACGCGCTTGGTCGCTGCGTCGGTGTCATTGTGGCAGGTCTCCACGTCGGTCTGCATCCCCTGGATAGGTGCCATCAGCCATGACTGCAGTGGATAACCCCTGTCACCAGCCTGGGGATGTGCCTCGAAGAGGTCGGGAATCGGCGAATGTGCCAGGATGAAGGCGTCGTGCACACTGCCCGGGTATCAAAGTCAAACGTGCATAATGTGCATCAGATGGTCACACACCAGCTGCATGTTCATCAAGTGGAACCCTTTTCGGTTGGTGCAGAGCAGCCTGTCATCTAGAGGTGTTCAGTAGGGTGATCACCTCCTGAACCTGAGGCATCTCGACGATGGAGGCGAACCTTGCTGCCCGGACATCCCGGTGGGCTCGTTCCACATTGAAATGGATGTGCCGACTGAACATACAGGGCCTCCATGACAACGCGGATGCACCTGCACCGAGCTCTGGGAGGTCCCGGACGGGTCCCCACTCGGTGCCTGGAAGGAGCCCATGGTGTAAAAATTCAGTGCGACCGTCACCTTGACGGCCACTGGGAGCGGGTGTCTAGCCCCATTCCCCCACGGTGCCAGGTGCACCATGAAGTGACAGATATGTCATACTGTCCCTCTGCTCAGCCGGAGCCTTTGACGGCATGTCCGGTCCAGCAGTTCCTCGCATGACAGGCGCTGTCGGTACACTCAAGGCCTCATGCAGCACCTCCTTTGCACCTCCTCCAACTCCCAGCCAGTTTGGCGGCCAGCTCTCCATTCTTAGCGACTGCCTCTTGTTCCTCTGGGGCATGCTATGCTGCTGCAGATTCCTCCTCTTCCTCAAGCAGTGTCAGCTGCAGGGTATCGCCCAGGGCTGCGACGACTAGCTGGTTGAATTCCAATATCCATTGTCTGCAGGGGATGAAAGGCTGATATGTTAAAGGCCATATTGGGCACCCATGCCCAACCAGGTCCACCGGGCTACATGATGGCCCCAGTTGGCACTGTGGACTCTGCCCTCACATGTCCTCCCCCTCATGCCTGGCCCGGCACCATGGGGGCCTCTGGCCCTCGCGCCAATCCCTGTTACCTGGGACCATCGGCTGACGTTGCCCATGCCAGCAGTACACTCCGTGGTCCCCATCCGACACTCCCTGTATGGACTACAGTGGGCGCTGTCCTTGTGTGGGCCGTGTGCTGCCCCACCGGCGGGTGGCTACCAGTTGGGGGAATGGCATGGTGAAGGGAGGGTGAAGGGTGAGGGCTGGGATGCGGGGATGGTGGGATGGGGGCACCCATACAGTCAGTGTCACTCTGCAGAACCAGGGGCCAAGGTGGGTGGTCAGTGGGGTGTGCAGCAAGATGGCTGCCTTGCTGGCTGCGGCAATGGTGGTCCATGCCGAGACACTGTCCCAGTCTGATGGGGGTTACCCCATCTCCACGTCCATCTCCCGTCACCCACCCCTCCCCCCTCCAGCACTCAGGACCACCCCAGCCAGCCCAGCCAGGGTGAGGCCCAGCTGTCCACGTTTGTGCCTTTCTGTGTCCTACCTCCTCTCTTTGCCTCATCAGCCACGTCATCTGTTTCTCAATTTTTAAAAACACAAGTGAACCTCGTTGTCGGGAATTCTCCCCGGTGGAGGCGGAGGCCCCGGAGAATACCGGGTCAGGCCCGCTAATGATATGGTGCTTCCTGGACATACGGAGCGGAACACATTGACGTCGATGTCAAGGCAAATGAGAATTGCAATTTGGTGTGAAACCGGCGCCAGCCATAATTTTGGTGTCAGAACTGATTCTCTGCCCAACCGCATTTCCCGATTCCGGAGTCAGCCTACGGAGAGTCCCACTGCACTTATTTAGAAAATGTGTCCCCTAGTAATAGATTCTCCCATAAGGAGAACAAAATCCTTTCAGCATCTACCATGTCAAGGTCCCTCAGAATTTTATATGTTTCATTAAAATCACCCTTCATTCAAAAGCCGAATTACTGCTTTATTAATTTGAGTTCTGGATGAATATCTGAGAGGAGGAGTACCGAGGTTTGCTGATGTCCTGGCGGAAGAGGTAGAAAGAAGGAGAGGTATCCTTTCTCTCAAAATGGAGCTACCTCCCCATGCCGGCGTAAAAACACTGGCGTTTCACTGCGAAGATTCCTGAAGAAAGTTTGAGCCAATTCAATGCCCTGCAGGGGGCTAGCAATGACCCGGAGTAATTCACGCAGCTTTAGCTGTGGATACGGGCCCCCGCACTTCCGGTTCTGAGTCCGCACATGTGCACGGAAGCGGCCTCCAGCGGGCGCGCCGAGCGCCATGGCGGATTCAGACCCCGAAGGCAGTTGTAGGCCCCCCGAACGACTGTGCACCCGAAGATCCTACTGGCTCGATCTGTGCCCTCGGCCACCCATAAGACTTCCCCCCCCCCCCCGATGTCCGATCCCCCTGCCCCCATCCCCCATCAGGGGGGTGGTGGACTGATTCCGCAGCCGCCACGCAAGGTTCCCGAATGGCGATAGGTGGTTAGAACCACCCTGTCGGATACTCAGCCGGACGGGAGTGGAGGAACGCTGGGCGGGCCTCTGGGAATGGTCCCCCAGCCACGCAGAGTAATTTGCGAAAACGGCGATTCGCGGGTCCTGGAAAATCGCCGGACTGGAGCCGGGCCGATTTCAGCGCAAAAGTTGATTCTCCGCCCCTGTGCCAAACACGATTTTGGAGCGGGGCTGCAGAGAATCTAGCGCCCTGTATCCACAATTTGGCAGGTGGCCTGTGAGAATGGATTTTTAAAAAATACTTGTGGGTAATAGTGTGCTATGCTGTAAAGAGCTCTGGTGTGTGTAAATGATCTAATTAAGCTATGGAAAATCAATGGAGACAGCTTGTCTGGAGAATTGAGAGGTGAAAAGGAGTTGAGGTGCTAAATGCATGCATTTGCAATGAATCTATGGTCAAGTGGTTTCTTGAGTAAATAAGTACAGTTTAGAAATTTGCATCCGGAGGTAGAGAGAAACGTTTAAGCTCTTAAATTTCAAAGGAGAGTTAAAGACTTTTACAGCTTTCAAAAGTTTCATGAGTAGAAAAGGGAAAATGAGTACATTTCATTTGACCCAAAAGTGGGAGCAATAGGAAAAAAATTGAAAGATTTTTTTATCTTGGAAAAGTTATGTTCAAAGAGCATATCAAAGGACAATGGAATGGAAGATAAAAGGGAAAAATAATAGTTAAGGAAAGATACTGAGCTAAGTTGTGTTGGCTGGGTGGAGGAATATATCCTGGAAACAACTCTTTGATGGAAGAAGATGCAAAGTTTGAATTCGCTGTTGAGTTAACCCAGAAAAGCCTTGGGTTTCTGAAACTGTATTGCTTCTTAAATTTCTTAGATCTCCACAACAGAGTGGAAGCTGGTTTGGGAGGTCATGTAATATATCTTTACTAAATCAACATCAGTTTTTGCTGGGTAATATAACTGGATTTTTATAGTTAAACATCCATAAGGGGGTGTTGTCCAGATGATGTCTTGTGGATCTGACCAAATAGGGTCTTTTGGGGAATGTTTTGTGATGCTATTTTTATTCTGTAATGAGAACCTGGTGTGCTTAAATTCTCTTTTATTCTTGCTAATGAATCTGACTTTTATTTTTTAAATCCCAAAATTGTTACTGGACAACTTTGCTGCTGAGATCGGTACTTTTTCTTTTCATTGTCATAATATTTTTAAAAATAGTTATGATCCGGAAGCCAAGTTTCCCTCTGGGATTTGGTTTTTTTCAACAATTAACATCTTCTGTGGTCATAAAAGACCCTCTAGACAGATGCTCAAGAGGCAATGGGAACAAGTAACAGCGGTCAATTCGAAGATTGTTGCTCCAAGAACATGGAGGAAGTGCAGGAAGAAGTTTAACAATTTGACATGAATTATCAAGCTGGGCGAGTTCATCTTCTAATGGCACTTCCTACTGCTGCCACTTTATTATCAAACCACAAGCAGTGAGTATGTTTCTTGTACTGACCAAATGAACACACAACCAGTTTGCAAGTTCAAAAGACAGTTTATTATCAAACACAAGACTTATCTCTCTGTGCAATAATACACGCGGCCATGTATTAAACTACACCTATCAACTCAGATGACCTTTACTTAACTTCTGGATGACCGGCTCTGTGCAGGTAGATAAGGCCTTTATCTGAGTCCCCACGTGTGGCGGCTGGAAATTGTCAGGTTAGTCTCGGCTGCAGCTCGTCTCTCTCTCATGTAGTGATCAGGGGTCTTGAACTTGGCTGGTCATTATGCTGCAGTTGATGTGGGCACAGGCCGATCCCAAAAGAGACCGATCCCTCGTGCGCAGGGCTTCTTATCTTTCTTCTCTTTCGCGCCCTTTTGGGCGGAGTGAATTCAGGGTCCAATGGATTGATGGAGTCTCAATCACTCTGATCGATACCGGCCAATTAGGGGCGGGTATCGTGATGGCTGGGCGGGTCCTAGGCGTTGTTGTTCCAAGTGTGTATGCCTTTCCAAATAAGGGGGAGCGGCGCCGGTGAGTCTGCTACTGTTGCTATTCCTTGATTTGAGTCTATAGTCCTGGGGAAATCGGTGGTTAACCTTTAACAGGTGCCGGTTTCAGTTCGGTCTGTTTTTTTTCCTTTGCACAATACACAGGGGCTGTTCCCTGTCTGTGTCCCAGCTTGACCACAATTCCCATTACCCTTTGCAGGCCACCATTTTAGATGGCCACACTACCAACTGAACTATTGGCCTAATTCCTTGTTTAATTCCCTACACCTCTATCACTTACTTACTAACAACCTAGACTCAACAATTAAATTCATATGCTTTATCTCACACTCATGTACTTAGCACTTAGCCTTGTAACCGTAATTCAGTACACACATAGCAGCCCCCACAACCCATGCTGCATTCACTGGGGAAGCATCTCCTAGAGCCAATAGGAGAAACAAAACCACACAAAGGCAATCTTCACATTCTCCTTGAATATAGGGGTATTGGAGAGCACTTGAAGTTTGTAAGTACCTTTGTTCAAAAAGAAGAACAATAAGCCTGGAAAATACAAGCTTAATATCATTGGCATTTATAAAGCTTTTAGAAACAGTCGACAAATTTTCCAGGTTTTTTTGATGAAATGTCAATGCAGACAGGAAAGGTGGAGTGTAGTCCGTTGTCCCCACTGCCAGTTTTCCCCACCAAATCTTTTGACACATAGTTAAAAAATTCCAGGAGGCAGGTCCCACAATGCCATGCTGGTGGGGCGGGTTCATTCAGAGAGACCTATACCAGAAACCTCAGACGTAAAGAGGTCAAGCGTCTCAATCTAAACAGAATAAAACTAAGAGAGAGGTTTCCTCCCACAGACACACGAACACCCCCCCCCCCCCCCCATCCATCCACAGACACAGGAACTCCGCCCCCCCTTCACCCATCCACAGACACAGGACCTCCCCCCCTACCCATTCATAGACCAGGAACACCCCCCCCCTCCCACCCATCCACAGACACAGGAACTCACCCCCCCCCCCCCACCTATCCACAGACACAGGAACTCCACCCCCCCCCCCCCCCCCACCCATTCACAGACACAGGAACTCCCCCCCTCACCCATCCACAGACACAGGACCTCCCCCCCTACCCATTCATAGACCAGGAACTTCCCTCCCACCCATCCACAGACAAAGGAACTCCTCCCCCCACCCATCCACTGACACAGGAACTCCACCGCCCCCCCCCCCAACCCATTCACAGACACAGGAACTCCCCCCCCCCACCCATCCACAGACACAGGAACTTCCATTTGGATGAACCTGCGGCAACTACTCCTGAGGACGTGGAGACGGAGGATGACTGCCTGCAGCTGCATTGTGTGGCAGCTCCCCGTGTGGCTTCCATTAAGGTGACAGTGCGGGTCAATGGTCACCTGCATGAGATGGAGTTGGACACTGGCGCAGCCGTCTCCGTGATTGCCGAGAGGACATTCAACCGCATCAAGCAGGGTATACAGACCTTTACATTAACTGACACACAGACCAGGCTGCCCACCTACACGGGGGAACCATTGGACATTGCAGGAACTACGGTGACCCCTGTTGCTTATGGACGCCAGGAGAGGCATTTCCCACTTATTGTGGTGCGTGGCCACGGGCCCAGCCTGTTGGGTTGGAATTGGTTGCACCATTTGCAGCTGCAGTAGCAGCACATCCTCCAAACAGGTACTGGAGGGTTGACGGAGGTACTAGGATGGTACCCAGACATATTCCAGCCCAGTTTGGGGAAAACAAAAGGGGCCGTAGCCCTTATCCAAGTCGTACCAGGAGCCACGCCACGCTATTTCCGGGCATTGCCTTACACCTTACTCAAGAAGGTAGAAGGGGAGCTCACTCGTTTGGAGTCATTGGGTATTATCAGGCCCATCTGTTTCGCTGACTGGGCAGCACCAATTGTACCTGTAATGAAGCCAGATGCCGACAGTTCGCTTGTGCGGCGACTATAAACTTACAGTGAATAAGGCTTCCTGGCTCGATCGATATCCTATGCCTCGCATAGAGGATCTCTGCACGAAGCTTGCAGGCGGACTCTCGTTCACAAAATTAGATATGAGTCACGCCTACCTACAGTTGGAGCTGGACCCTGTCTCCCGGCCATGTGTAACTATTAATACACATCGGGGCCTGTATGAATATACACAGTTGCCCTTTGGGGTATCCTCTGCCTGCGTTATTTTTAAACGCGTCATGGAGGGCATCTTGAGAGGTTTACCGTATGTCGCTGTCTACTTAGGTGACGTTTTTATTACAGGAATGTCTGAGCAGGAACATTTGGAAAATTTGGAGGCTGTCCTTAGACGCTTTTCAGAGGCTGGAGTCCATTTATGTCGTACAAAGTGCGTCGTTCAGGCAAAGGAAGGTATCAGGTAGACCGCGCAGGTTTGCACCGCATCGCAGAGAAGGTGCGCGCGATTCAACAGGCCCCTGCCCCGATTGACACTTCGCATCTTTGTTCTTTTCTCGGCCTCGTAAACTATTACGGGCCGTTCAGCCCCAATCTGGCAACTACGCTGGCCCCATTGTACCTTCTGCGAAAGAAGAATCACACGTGGATTTGCAAGAAACTGCTTTCCGGTGGGTAAAACAACAATTGTCGTCATCTAGGTTACTAACACACTATGATCCTGGAAAGTCTTAGCTCATCACGTGTGATGCATCCCCGTATTGTATTGAGGCCGTCCTGCCCTGTAAGGTGGAGAATGGGGCTGAGAGGCCGATAATTTTCGCCTCCCGCACATTGACTGCAGCGGAAAGGAAGTACGCGCAGATCGAGAAGGAGGGCCTGGCGGTGGTCTTTGCGATGAAACGCTTCCACCAGTATGTGTATGGCCGCCACTTCACTTTCGTGACTAAGCATAAGCCTCTGCTGGGACTTTTCCAAGAGGATAAGCCAATACTGTCCATTGCTTATGCACGGATCCAGCGCTGGGCTTTGTTGCTCGCTGCCTACGAGTATTCTCTGGAGCACAAACCAGTAACCCAGATGGCAAATGCCGATGCACTGAGCCGATTGCCTTTATCAACCGGCCCCTTGTCGACCACCACAACCGGTGAGGTGGTTGCAACGCTAAATTTTATGGACTCCTTGCCTGTCACGGCATCACAGATCTGTGAGTGGACCCAGACGGAGACAGTCCTGTCAAAGGTTCGGCACATAGTCCTGTATGGTGGGCAGCATAGGCAGCTCCCTGGCGAATTGCGGGCATTTTCCTCCAAGCTGTCAGAATTTAGCCTGGAAGACGGTATCCTCTTGTGGGGGACGCGTGTGATTGTCCCAGAAAAAGTACAAGAGCTGATACTGAGAGACTTGCACAATGGGCATCTGGGTGTGATCAAAATGAAAATGTTGGCCCGGAGTTATGTCCAGTGGCCAGGCCTCAACACCGACATTGAGAAGGTAGCCCAAAACTGCTCCATTTGCAAGGAACATCAGAAGCTTCCGCCGGCTGCGCCCTTACATCACTCGGAATGGCCAGGGCGGCTTTGGGCGCGCTTACATGCGGATTTCGCCGGCCCTTTTCAAGGATCCATGTTCCTTCTATTAATTGATGCCCAGTCTAAATGGTTACAGGTGCAAAGATGGTAGGCGCATTGTCCTGCGCAACAATCGAGAAGATGCGTTTGTCTTTCAGTACGCATGGCCTCCCCGAGGTGCTGGTGACAGACAACGGCACTCCGTTCACAAGTGTGGAGTTTGCGAGGTTCATGAAGATGAATGGCATACTCCATATCCGCACCGCTCCATACCACCCGGCTTCCAATAGGTTGATGGAGCGCGCAGTGCAGACATTCAAACGGGGCCTAAAGTCTTCCGGGTCTATGGACACGAAACTGGCTTGTTTTTTGTTTTCATACAGGACCACTCCACATGCGGTGACTGGGGTAGCTCCCGGGGAACTCCTAATGAACCGGAGACTTCTTACCGGCCTTAGCATGGTTTCCTGGACATTGGCGCAAAAGTACGCTGCACTCAAAAATGGCAGGGACCCCGACAAATTTCAGGACCCCCTGGCGCCCCCCGCGATTCTCCCACCCCCGCTCGGAAGAATCGGCGCTCATCGTTTTTCACGGCAACCGGCGATTCTCCGACACGGATGGGTCGAGCGGCCTGCCGTTCGCGACCGTTTCACGACGGTGGAAACCACACCTGGTTGCTCCCGTCGTGAAATCGCCGTGAGATGCCCGTTTTGGGGCTTGTAGGGGGCCTGGTGGGGAATGAGCACCACGACTGTGCTCGGGAGGGGACAGGCCCGCGATCGGTGGCCACCAATCGTCGGGCTGGCGTCTCAATCGGACGCACAATTTCCCCCTCCGCCGCCCCGCAAGATCAAGCCGCCACGTCTTGCGGGGCGGCTGAGGGGAAAGACGGCCACCGCGCATGCGCGGATTCGAGCTGTCAGCCATCGTGACATCAGCCGCGCATGTGCGGGTTGGAGCCAGCCAACCTGCGCATGCGCGGCTGACGTCACATAGGCGCCGCTGTCGCGTCACTCTCAGCGCGCCGCTTGGTGGCCGGGAGTTACGGAGCGCCGCTCCTAGCCCCGCCGGGAGGGGAGAATAGGGGGCGAGGAGCGGCCTCCGAGGCCGTCGTGAAACTCGGCCGAGTTCACAATGGCCCTCCCGATTTTTCCCGGGAGCGGAGAATTCGGCCCATGGTTTTTCTCGGCATCGGCTGATTCGGCAGTTTGCGCCCAGTGACCCAGTGTTCGTTGAAATTTTGCTGGTGGTGCCCAGTGGGTCCCTGCCATTATCTTTCGCCAAACGGGCTCTATCTATTACCAGGTGCAAGCCCAGAGTCGTCTCCAGTGCAAGCATGTAGACCACGTTCGGTCCAGAATGCCATCTCTTCCAAAGATTCCCCGCTCTCTGAGTTGATTTCTACAGCCACAGAGACCAGACACAGTGGAGAGTATTCCTCACAATCTTCCTCTGGTGCCGCACTCAAAGCCTGCGCAGGTCGTTGCAGAACTGTGTGGTGATAGATACGGCGAGATGACGGACGCAGCGGACTCCAACTCCGAGATGGAGATACAGGGGGAGTCCTCGGGCCCACGGGCCGAGGATATACAACAGTTACACCGTTCATCACGGAAGCGCCGTTCTCCGTCTCGTTACATGCTGCCCGATCCAGCACCTCGTGCAAATGGTGTCCGGCCTGTGGCAAAATGAGTCCGACGCCCTCCTTCGCCAGGGTCTTCTAACCCAACCGTAACCCTAATCCTTAGGGAGTATGAGTTTCCCCAATGAGGGGGTGGAGAAATCATTAGCAGAGTTCCTGCAGAGGGCAGCACGGTAGCATTGTGGATAGCGCAATTTCTTCACAGTTCCAGGGTCCCAGGTTCGATTCCGGCTTGGGTCCCTGTCTGTGCGGAGTCTGCACATCCTCCCCGTGTGTGCGTGGGTTTCCTCCGGGTGCTCCGGTTTCCTCCCATAGTCCAAAGATGTGCAGGTTAGGTGGATTGGCCATGATAAATTGCCCTTAGTGTCCAAAATTGTCCTTAGTGTTGGGTGGGGTTACTGGGTTATGGGGATAGGGTGGAGGTGTTGACCTTGGGTAGGGTGCTCTTTCCAAGAGCCGGACAGACTTGATGGGCCGAATGGCCTCCTTCTGCACTGTAAATTCTATGATCTATAAATAAAGCTGGCCAGTTTGGAACCAGCTAGAGAGGAGTGAGCAGCAAGGGAATTGCTGCTGCTGTTGTATATATATGTTATTGTAAATAAATGTTATTTCTTTCTATTCTTCAACTCGTGCTGGGTTCTTCGTGGCCCTCACAAAAGAGGGGTTATTGGGTTACGGGGATGGGGTGGAAGTGAGGGCTTAAGTGGGTTGGTGCAGACTCGATAGGCCAAATGGTCTCCTTCTGCACTGTATGTTCTATGTAGATTGTAAGGATTTAGAATGCACTGCTCAATCAGGTTGTGCACGTAAATTCAATAAATTCTCGCCCAGCCAGCGGGAGGAAGCCAATGGGTCATAATAACCCATTTGTAGACACTTAACGGTCAAGACACCAGGGCCGGGATTCTCCCCTACCCGACGGGGCGGGGGTTCCTGGCGGGACGGAGTGGCGTGAACCACTCCAGCGTCTGGCCTCCTCAAAGGTGCGGAATTCTCCGCACCTTTAGGGGCAGGGCCGCGCCGGAGTGGTTGCCGCTCCGCCGGCCGGTGGGAACGGCCTTTGGCGCCCCGCCAGCCGGGGCCAAAAGGCCTTCGCCGGCTGGCAGAAGTCTGCGCATGCGCCGGTGCGTCAGCGGCTGCTGATGTCATACCGGCGCATGCGCAGGGGAGGGGCTCTCTTCCGCCCCCGCCATGGTGAAGGCCATGGCGGGGCGGAAGAAAATGAGTGCCCCCACGGCACAGGCCCGCCCGCCAATCGGTGGGCCCCGATCGCGGGCCAGGCCACTGTGGGGGCACCCCCTCGGGGTCAGATCGGCCCGCGCCACCCCCCCCCCCCCCCCCCAGGACTCTGGAGCCCGCCCACGGCGCCAATCCCGGCGGTACCAAAGGTGGTTTAAATCCACACCGGCGGGAAAGGCCTGTCAGCGGCGGGACTTCGGCCCATCGCGAGCCAGAGAATTGCCGCGGGGGGCCCGCCGACCGGCGCGTCGCAATTCCCGCCCCCGCCGAATCTCGGGGGGGCGGAGAATTCAGGACATGGCAGGGGCGGGATTGACGCCAGCCCCGGGCGATTCTCCGACCCGGCGGGGGTCGGAGAATTCCACCCCAGATTCTCCATGCCTTCGGTCCTCTGGGCAGGAATCACGTGGGTGCAGATTACAACAGATCTGGTCAAACATGGCCCTGATGTGATGGACCTCACCATGGGCCAAAGTGGTAACCCCTTAAGGGGGTTTCCCCCAAAGTCCACCCGAGGGCCACCCTCCCTCCACACAATGCCAGTCATTCCCACCCCACGAGATCCCCCCCCCCAAGGAGCCAGCCACCAGTACCAGGTGCCAAAGCAGAGGCCCCCCCACCCCCGGTGCCAGGCACCTCGGGACCAGGGTTGCGCTGCGAAGGGCAAAGTGTCAGACGTGGAAATGGGAGAGGTGACATGTGGGGGCAGGAGCTACAGTACAGGCTGGGCCACCATGTATCCTGCAGGAACTGATTTGGCATAGGGGTGTCCACCTTTCACCCCCTGCAGACAATGGATGTCTCTATCAACCATTGTGGTTGGTATCTGCCCAGTCACTGCAGCCCTGGTGGACATCATGAGGCTGTACGAGCAGGAGCTGCTCGGGGAGAACCCTGCAGCGGCCGAGCCCACAGCTTTCCTCTGAGAGGAACAGGAGTCAGCCTGTGAGGATGGACAGCCAGCTGCCAAACAGGCAGAGGAGGAGGTGGGATGGCGGCACCCCATCAGACACCATATGTAACCGCAGCACCTGTCATTCAAGGACCTGCCGGACCAGGCATGTCGCTGAAGACTCCGGCAGATCCGGGCGGCCGTAGGGCATCATGGTGCACCTGGAGCTGTGGGGGTATGGAGGAGGACGCCTTCTCCTAGTAGCCCTTAAGGTGATGGTCGCCCTGAACCTCTATGCACGGGGTTTTTCCGGGTGCTGAGTGGGGACCTGTCTGGGATCTCCCAGATCTGGGTGTACAGTTACATCCCTCTATCGTGGAGGCCCTGTCCGCCCGGGCGGCGCAATATATCAGCCTGAATATGCACCAAGCCCACCAAGTAGCTCAGGCAGCGACTTTCGCTGCCATCGCCAGGATGCCACAGGTCCAGGGGTGATCGACAGGACACATGTAACCCTACAAGCACTGACGCATGAGGGGGTGCACTTTCCAAATCCATGGGGTACCACTCCACGAGCGTGCAGTTGGTTTGTGACCATGAGCTGCACAGAATGCACGTCTGCGCCCGATATGCGGGCAGCATGCACAATGCCTTCATCCTGGCGCACTTGACAGTGTATGACACATTTGAGACGCACACCCAGGTGAGAGGTTGGCTCCTGGCCGTCAGGGGTTACTACTGCAGTCGTGGCTGATGACAGCTATCCGGAAGCCATAGACCAACACGGAAACCCACTACAATGACACCCATGCAGCGACCAAGGGTGTGATCGAGCAGTGCATCGGTGGTCTCAATATGCGGATCAGGTGCCTGTACCGCTCAGGAGGGGCCCTGCAACATAGCCTAGGAGATTATTGCACATTGTGATAACCTGCAATGTCCTCCACAACATTGTGCAGCGGAGGGGTGACATGCTGGAGGAAGAGGTTGAACCCCAGGCCTCGTCCGACGAGGAGGATGTGAAGGAGGGCCAGGGTGGGCAGGGCATGGGGCTTGGGCAGTCACAGGAAGCTGCACAACATGTGCACCAGGGCCGGCGCACATGGGACAATCTAACCATCACCAGGTTTGCCAGCTAGGGGACCTGGCCGGCTGCTGCTCAAATGCCTTCACCCGCTGGCTGGTCACTCTCTTCCCTGGCCACCCTACCTGTTCACCCCCGTGCCCCCCCTCACCATCCCCACCCCTCTGGACAGTCACCCTCTCTCCTGGTCCCCCTCTCCCAACTGCACCTTCCTCTGTGCTTCCTACCTGCTTCACGAGAGCAGTGTTTTCCAAACGTTTTGCCTGGGACCCATTTTTAGCAACCGGCCATCCTTCGGGACCTATGCCGGCCGACCTTCGCGACCCACCACTTTCACTTACCGTTAATGTGACTCGCGAGCCTGATCTCACTTGCTTTGTTATTCAATTTTACATTTCTCATAGTGACTTCAGCTGACCATCTAAGATCCCACTGCATCCTTTGTCCTCAAACTTGCCATATTTCGTCTTCAAATGCTTTGACCTTTGAGGGTTTTAATCTTTCATTTGCCAGTTCTTCCCTGCATATAACACACATGAACTTTGAATCCTGCTGCCTCCACCATCAATACCGGGGGTGTTGACGCTGCTCATGCCCACCTCCATCGCCCACACCTCACCCCAGCACACTCTCTGCTCCTGGCCCAGCCCATCCCTCACACCCTTTAGATTGAGGCAGTTTGAAACGTTGGGGAACAGGTGTTTACTGTGAGATATTGTGCGCTAGCCCCTATCGCTAACATATGTGCTGCACCCCATGCTAACTTAACTGGTGTCTAACTTCCAAGCCTTATGGGCCCTAATGCTCAGTCTAGGTGGGGCCCCAGGTGGCACATCAGAAGTGGAGGCCACCTGCTGTGATTCCCGCTCTGTGACCTGGGTCCCCTTTGGCTGCCGTCCTCTGGAGTGACCACACCAGGATGGGCCCCAGAGTCTTCCAGTTGTCACACGTCTGAAGAGAGAAATCAGGAGGGCAAAAAGGGGACAGGAGATTTTCTTGGCAGATAAGACAAAGAAAAATCCAAATAGCTTTTACAAATACATAAAGGGTAAAAGGGTGCAAGGGAGAGGATAGGGATCTTAAGGATTATCAAGGTCATCTATGTGCAGATCCACAAGGGATGGGAGAGGTCCTAAATGAATATTTCTCGTCAGTGTTTACTGTTTCCGAATGTTAGGGAAATTGGTGAAATAAAAAGTGATGTCTTGAGGAGTGTATAGATTACAGAGAAGGAGCTGCTGGAGGAATTAAAGCGCATCAAGATCGAGAAATCCCCGGGACCTGATGAAATGTATCCCAGGACGTTGTGGGAAGCGAGAGAGGAAATTGCCGGCCCCCTAGCTGAGATATTTAAATCACCGACAGGCGCAGGAGTGGTGCCTGAAGATTGGAGGTTGTGCCCTTGTTTAAGAAGGGCTGTAGGGATAAGCCTGGGAACTACAGACTGGTTAGCCTAACTTCTGTAGTGGGTAAATTGTTAGAAGGTATTCTGAGGGGCAGGATCCACAAGCATTAGACAGGAAAGGGCTAATAAAGGAAAGTCAGCATGGCTTTGTAAGGGTAAAGTCATGTCTCACAAATTTGAGTTTTTTGAAGGGGCAACCATGAAGGTAGATGAGGGCAGTGCAGTTGACATTGTCTACATGGATTTTAGCAAGGACTTTGACAAGGTACAACATGGTAGGTTGTTGCAAAAGGTTAAATCTCACGGAATCCAGGGTGAGGTAGCCAATGGATACAAAATTGGCTTGACGACAGAAGACAAAGGATGGCTGTGGAGAGTTGTTTTTCAAACTGGAGGCTTGTGACCAGCGATTTGCCTCGGGGATCGGTGCTGGGTCCACTGTTATTTGTTATGTATATTAATGATTTGGATGAGAATGTAGGAGGCATAGTCAGTAAGTTTGCCGATGACACCAAGATTGGTGGCATAGTGGATCGTGAAGAAGGTTATATAAGATTGCAACAGGATCTTGACAAATTGGGCCAGTGGGCCGATGAATGGCAGATGGCGTTTAACTTGGATGAATGTGAGGTGATGCATTTTGGTATATAAATCAGGGCAGGACCTACTCAGTTAATGGTAGGGAGTTGGCGAGAGTTATAAACAAAGAGATCTAGGGGTACAGGTTCATAGCTCCCTGAAGGTGGAGTCGCAGGTGGGCAGGGTGGTGAAGACGGCATTCAGCATGCTCGATTTTATTGGTCAGAATATTGAATACAGGAGTTGGGACATTTTGTTGAAGTTGTACAAGACATTAGTCAGATCACACATGGTCACCCCATTATAGGAAGGATATTGTTAAACTAGAAAGAGTGCAGAAGAGATTTACGAGGATGCTACCAGGACTTTATGGCCTGAGCTATAAGGAGAGGCTGAATAGGCTGGAATTTTTTTCCCTGAAGCGTAGGAGGCTTAGGGGTGATCTTATAGGGATTTATAAAATAAAGAGGGGCATAGATAAAGTCAACATCTTTTCCCAAAGGTAGAGGAGTCTAGAACTAGAGGGCACAGGTTTAAGGTGAGAGGGGAGAGATACAAAAGAGACCAGAGGGGAAATTTCTTCACACAGAGGGTGGTGAGCATCTGGAATAAGCTGGCAGAGGCAGTGGTAGAGGCGGGTACAATTCTTTCCTTTAAAAGACAGTTAGACAGTTACATGGGCAGGGTGGATCAGGGGCTGGTTTAGCACAGTGGGCTAAACAGCTTGCTTGTAATGTAGAACAATGCCAGCAGCGCGGGTTCAATTCCCATACCGGCCTCCCCAAGCAGGCACCAGAATGTGGCGACTAGGTGCTTTTCACAGTAACTTCATTGAAGCCTACAATGACGATAAGCGATTATTATATTATGTAGAGGGATATGAACCAAATGTGGACAATTGGGGCAGCAGGGTAGCATGGTGGTTGGCATAAATGCTTCACAGCTCCAGGGTCCCAGGTTCGATTCCCGGCTGGGTCACTGTCTGTGTGGAGTCTGCACGTCCTCCCCCTGTGTGCGTGGGTTTCCTCCGGGTGCTCCGGTTTCCTACCACAGTCCAAAGATGTGCGGGTTAGGTGGATTGGCCATGCTAAATTGCCCGTAGTGTCCTAATAAAAGTAAGGTTAAGGGGGGGTTGTTGGGTTACGGGTTATAGGGTGGATACGTGGGTTTGAGTAGGGTGATCATGGGTCGGCACAACATTGAGGGCCGAAGGGCCTGTTCTGTGCTGTACTGTTCTATGTTCTAAGTGGGACTAGCTTAATGATAGAAACTGGGCGGCATGAACAAGCTAGGCCAAAGGGCCTGTTTCCCTGTGTTAAACATCTATGACTCTCGGTGGCATTGTGCCACCCTGATCTGCACCCTGCTAAATGGATGCGCCAGGGACAGGTGTGGGGGCGGGATTCAGAGGCGCTGTGGGAGCCACCGGCACGGATCCCATCACCACCTCCTCCCTTGGGGTTCCCAAAGCCTCTTAGTTATTCTTTGGGACCAGGGGTACGGCTGGAGCGAGCACCGAGGGACTGCTGTCACCTGGAGCTGACAGTTCTGGAGGTCCACTCTTGTCTTGACCAGAGTCTCAATGCTCGCGGCCATGGAGCGCAAGGTCTGGGCTATATCCCTCTGGGATTGTGCCATGACGCTCAGTGACCATGCCGCATCACCCAGTTACCGTGCATGCCAGGTCCCTCTGTCTGGTTTAGGTCAGCCAGCGGCAGGCCAATACTCTCAACGGCCACAGCCATGACCCATTGTGACTGGGCCAGACTCTGGAACTGCTGCAATGCCCATGTGGCCCTGGTACATGGCTGCCCATGACACAGCGCTCTACCCTGTGCCTCAGCCACCGTCTGCACAGAGTTCCCCAGGCTTTGGACATCCTGACCCATGGTCAATACTGTCGCAGCCTCGATCTCCATCGCAGACACCACCCATGTGGCATTGGTCTGGGTAGCACGCATGGTTGGCACTGCCTCCTGCCCCTGAAGGCAGTTGGACCCCTCGCACCTACAGGCACTGGATGGTTGCTGACACCGCCTCCTGTCGCCCCCGGCTCTGGGCCTGCATCGCCAACATTGATGGGGCTGACCTTTCCAGAGACGTCTGGACCGGCAGCTAGTCCCTGGGGTAAAGCCGCTCTCCAAGCGTTCGCCCCCTCGGGGGTTCCTACCTTCACCTGCTGTACTACTGCATGTGTGTGGTGCACAGCAGATAGTGTCCAAGGAGCCTCTTCACTCCATAGCCCAACAGAGGTGAGTGTCTCTGGGATGGTGAAGCAGTGCCGAGAAGTACCTGTCGTCCCCACATGTGTGCTCCAGCGTGTCGCGGGGTTGCAGCTGGTGGTGTGGGTCACCAACAGGTCCCGTCGTATTGCCAGATGACGCTGCAAGACATAAGACAAGATGCATGGTTACATCGCAGTTGGGGGTAGTGGGGGTTGCCTCATCTGCATTGGGACATCGTTATTCACTGTGGGCTTACTTGGTACTCCAACGCCGATCTCTACCTTGGCGACTACCCACTCTCCGACCCTATTGACCAGGTCCAATGCCCTCTGCACTGTGATGGTTGGGGCCGCAGGTCTGGTGGGCCCCCTCTGGTCTTTTTCTCTCCTGACGTTTGTGGTTTGCCTTCTCCTGAGGGAACATATAATGCAGTGTGACACTCGGACGTGGCAGCAGAAGGGGTCTACAGCTGGTGGCTTGTGTGTGCAAGGCACCTGCCATTGGCAGACAGCATAGATATTGGTATGTGAGACAAGGTGAAGTGCATGCAGACTGATGGTGGGTGGGATGTGGGGGGGCTATGGATACGTGGGATGGTGCCAGGGATATGGTGGTGGAGGTGGGACACCCTGGTTGGTCTGGGGAGTTGCTCACTCTCGCCTAGTGCTGCCTGCAGGTCTGTCTGGTGGGACCGTATGGTGGGGGGAGGAAGGGGGAGAGGGGTGATGAGTGTGGGGTGTGTGGGATGGGGATGGTGCCAGGGGCATGATGGCGGTTGCTTACCCTGGCCGTCCTGAGGAGGTTGTGCAGCTACTTTCTGCATTGCTGGCCGACCCTGGCGGTGGGACCCACGATGCTCACTGCCTCTGCCCCCTATGCCCTGGTCCAGTTGACATCTGCGGGTAGCAGCCTCCTTCCCATCCCAGGGAGCTGGCTGTTCCGCCTCCTCTCCATGGCATCCAGTAGCACCTTCATCTGGGCATCAGCAAACCTCGCTTCCGTTCTTCAGGGTGGCATCTTCTTGGCTGGAATGAGAGTGTGGTGGGGAGTGGAGTGCTTATATGTGGTTGCAGCATTCAGACTCTCGAGTTCCAATTGCGACTGTGACAATATGTATATTGTATAGCAAATGAAGGGTTAACAATTTGATATGAATGCTCAATACCTTGCTACCACCAAGCAAGCACAACAACGCCTATACTTCCTCAGGAAACGAAGGAAATTCGGCATGTCCACATTAGAAAGCATCCTATCTGGCTGCATCACAGCCTGGTATGGCAACTGCTCGGCCCAGGATCGCAAGAAACTTGAGAGAGTCGTGAACACCGCCCAGCCCATCACATGAACCTGCCTCCCATCCATTGACTCGATTTACACCTCCCGCTGCCTGGGGAAAGCTTGCAGCATAATCAAAGATCCCTCCCACACGGCTTACTCACTCTTCCAACTTCTTCCATCGGGCAGGAGATACAGAAGTCTGAGAACACCCACAAACAGACTCAAAAACAGCTTCTTCCCCGCTATTACCAGACTCCTAAATGACCCTCTTATTGACTGACCTCATTAACACTACAACCTGTATGCTTCATCCGATGTCGGTGCTTATGTAGTTACATTGTATATCTTGCCCTATTATATATTTTCATTTATTCCCTTTTCTTCCCATGTACTTAATGACCTGCTGAGCTGCTCATAGAAAAATATTTTTCACTGTACCTCGGTACACGTGACAATAAACAAATCCAATCCAATCCAATCCAAGTGATCTTCACGACTGGGTGTTAAGGATTGTGAGATTTTGCATCTTTTCAAACGTATTTACAGCTCCGACAGGATCTGAACAATTTGCAATGACCAGATTGAGGCCATTATCCAGAAATTTCCTCACATTTTTCACGGTATGGGAACATTACAAATTGAATGTAAAATCCAACTAAGACCGAATGCCAGACCAGTCATTCAACCACCTCCGAGGGAGCGTCTCAAAGTGGAACTTGAGCGTATGCAGCAGTTGTGGATAATCACTGAAATGGAAGAACCATCTGACTGGGTCAGTTTAATGGTCTGTGTGAAGAACGCTAACGGTGACCTGGGCATCTGTCTAGATCTGAAGGATCTAAATCAGAATATTAAACGGGAACACTACCTGATTCCAAAAAGGGATGAAATCATAGTGAGATGTCAGGTGCCAAGATCTTCACCAAGCTAGACGCATCTTGGGGGCTTTTGGTCACTAAAGCTAGACGATACCGAGAGACTTCCAGTTGCGGTGATGCGGAGCTAAGCCGCACATTCGGCAGCTCCCGTAATTAAAGGACTTTCGGGCCTATTTTAGGGCACCAAACGGCGCTGTTTCGACGATTCCCGGTGGGGGAAGGTGTTTGGAGGAACATTCCCCGAACTTTATGGTACTTACCCGGAGTGGGGCAAAGGAAAAGGCTGCAGCAGCTCCCCAGGAAAAGCGGGGGAAGGAGGACAAAATGGCGGCCGGCGGAGCACCCGAAGACTGGTGGAAGTGGGCGCAGGAGCAGCAAGCTGCTCTTCTGCGCTGTTTTGCGGAGCTGAAGGCTGAGTTGCTGGACTCCCTGAATGCGACTACCAACAAGCTGCTTGAGACCCAGACAGCCTAGGGGGTGGCCATTCAGGAGATGCAGCGGCAGGCCGCTGAGCGGGAGGAGGAGGCCGTGGTCCTCGTGGGGAAGGTGGAGTTGCACGAGGCACTTCACAAAAAGTGGCAAGACCGCTTGGAGGAGCTGGACGTTCGCACGAGGCGAAAGAATTTGAGGATCCCTGGGCCTGGCGGAGGGGCTGGAGGGGTTGGATCTTCCGTCTTATGTAACCACGATGCTGAGCTCATTGATGGGAGCGGGGTCCTCCCATTTGCCCCTGGAGTTTGAGGGAGCCCACAGAGTGCTGGCCAGGAGGCCCAAGACAAATGAACCCCCGCGGGCGGTGCTGGTGCGGTTCCATCGATTCAGCGACCGGGAGTGTGTGCTGCGCTGGGCCAAGAAAGAGAGGAGCAGCAAGTGGGAGAATTCAGTAGTGCGAATCTACCAGGACTGGAGTGCGGAGGTGGCTAAGCGGCGGGCCGGGTTTAACCGGACGAAGGCGGTGCTACATGCCAAGCAGGTCAAATGTGGAATGCTGCAGCCTGCGCGTCTGTGGGTGACATATAAGGACCGGCACCACTACTTCGAGTCCCCGGAGGAGGCGTGGGCCTTTGTACAGGCGGAGAAGCTGGACTCGAACTAGGGTCTGTGGGCTGCGGGGTCCGGTGCACTATGGTCGTTGCTGTTTTTGCTGTTGCTGTTTTGTAACTTTGACATGTGTTTTTTATGCTGGTTTTTTGCTCTGTCTCCGGGCGGGTCTGTTGGGTATGGTTTTGGGTTATGTGGGGAATGTTGGGGGTTTATTTTTTTTATTTTCTCTTCTGTACGGGTTGGGGGATGGGGTGGAGCTGGAATTTGGGGAGCTGTGTCAGAAGGGTGGGGTGGGGCAGTGTGAAAGCGCGGGCTTTCCTCTGGTTTCCCACGCTGCGGGGCAGGGGGGATGGAGCTGGCGGTGGGGCGTGGCCTCTACTGTTTTTTTCCCGCGCTGAAGCGGTGCCAAGGAGGTGTGGCAGGAGGGGGGGTGACCCCATGTCGGGAGGGGCCGGGTTTTGGCGGGAGTTGCCGGGGTCAGCAGAAGTCAGCTGACTCACGGAAGTACCATGGAGGGTGCATCGCGGCTAGGAGGGGTCCTAGCCTGGGGGGGAAGGGGGGTGGGGAGCATCGGGTTGCTGCTGGAAGGGCCAGGAGAGAGCTGGTATGGGCCTGGGGGGGTAGAGGGCAGGCGGTATCGTCATGGGGGACGGGTCGGGCAGGGTGTGCTGGCCTGGGGCAAGCAGTCGATGAGCTATGGCTAGTCGGTGGGGGAGGGGGGCAGGGTGCCCTCTGATCTGGCTTATCACCTGGAACGTGAGGGGGCTGAATGGGCCGGTTAAGAGAATTAGGGTATTTTCTCATTTGAAGGGGCTGAAGGCGGACGTGGCTATGCTCTAGGAGACCCACTTGAAGATGGCGGACCAGGTTCGTCTGAGGAAGGGGTGGGTGGGGCTGGTTTTCCATTCAGGATTAGACGCGAAGAACCGGGGGGTGGCGATTCTAGTGGGGAAGAGGGTGGCATTCGAGGCATCTGAGGTGGTGTCGGACAAGGAGGGCAGATATATTAGGGTGAAGGGTAGGCTGCAGGGAGAGAAGGTGGTGCTGGTTAATGCCCCGAATTGGGATGATGCTGGCTTTATGAGGCGCATGTTGGGCCGCATTCCAGACCTGGAGGCAGGGGGCCTGATCATGGGGGGAGACTTCAACACAGTGCTAGATCCCCCACTGGACCGGTCCAGTTCAACGACGGGTAGGAGGCCGGCGGCGGCCAAGGTGCTGAGGGGGTTATGGACCAGATGGGAGGGGTGGATCCCTGGAGGTTTGGGAGGCCGAGGGCGCGGGAGTACTCCTTTTTCTCCCATGTACATAGGGTTTACTCCCGAATAGATTTTTTCGTCCTGAGCAGGGGATTGATCCCGAAGGTGCAGGATGCCGAGTATTCGGCCATAGCAATTTCAGACTATCCTCCGCACTGGGTCGATCTGGAGATGAGGGAGGCGCAGGTCCAGCGCCCGCTGTGGCGCCTGGATGTGGGGATGCTGGCTGATGAGGAGTTGTGTAGGAGGGTCCGGGGAAGTATTGAGGGGTATCTTGATACCAATGATACGGGGGAGGTCCGGGTGGGGATGGTCTGGGAGGCTCTGAAAGCAGTGATCCGGGGGAGCTGATTTCCATCCGGGCCCATAGGGAAAGGAGGGAGAGGAGGGAGAGGGAGACACTGGTGGGGGAGCTCCTGGACGTGGATAGGAGGTACGCGGAGGCCCCGGAGGACGGGTTGCTGGGGGAACGGCATAGTTTGCAGGCCAAGTTCGACTTGTTGACCACCAGAAAGGCGGAGACACAGTGGAGGAGGGCGCAAGGCGCGGTATATGAGTATGGGGAGAAGGCGAGCAGGATGTTGGCGCATCAGCTCCGTAGGCGAGATGCGGCTAGGGAAATTGGTGGAGTGACGGATAAGGGTGGGAATGTGGTGCAGAAGGGGGCAGAGGTGAACGGGGTCTTTAGGGACTTCTAAGAGGAACTGTACCGGTCGGAGCCACCGGTGGGGGGGAGGGGGGGGGGGGGGATGGAGAGCTTTATGAACAGGCTACGTTTCCCAAAGGTGCAGGAGGAGCTGGTGGAGGGGCTGGGGGCGCCGATAGAGTTGGAGGAGCTAGTCAGGGGGATTGGTCAAATGCAGTCAGGTAAGGCGCCGGGGCCGGATGGGTTCCCGGTGGAATTTTATAAAAAGTATGCGGATCTGGTGGGCCCCCTGTTGATGCGAGCCTTCAATGAGGCATGGGAGGGGGGGGGGGCTTTGCCCCCGACGATGTCACGGGCGCTGATTTCTTTGATCCTGAAGCGGGATAAGGACCCCTTGCAGTGTGGATCATACAGGCCAACCTCGCTTCTCAATGTTGACACTAAGTTGCTGGCGAAGATCCTGGCCACCAGGATAGAGGACTGTGTGCCAGGGATGATACACGAGGATCAGACAGGATTTGTCAAGGGAAGGCAGCTCAACGCGAATGTGCGGAGATTATTAAATGTTATTATGATGCCGGCGGTGGAGGGGGAGGCGGAGATAGTGGTGGCGCTGGATGCAGAGAAGGCGTTTGATAGATTTGAGTGGGGGTACCTGTGGGAGGTGCTGGAGCGGTTCAGATTCGGGGAGGGGTTCATCAAATGGGTGATGTTGCTCTATGAGGCCCCGATGGCGAGTGTAGTTACCAATGGAAGGAGATCAGAGTACTTCAGGCTCTACCGTGGGACCAGGCAGGGGTGCCCCCTGTCCCCCTTGCTTTTTGCACTGGCGATAGAACCTCTGGTTTTGGCGCTGAGGGAGTCGGGGAGGTGGAGGGGCCTGGTGCGGGGTGGGGAAGAACATAGCGTATCGCTGTATGCGGACGACCTGCTGTTGTATGTGGCGGACCCAGAAGGGGGAATGCCGGGGGTGATGGAGCTGTTGGCTGAGTTTGGGAGCTTCTCGGGCTATAAGTTAAATCTAGGCAAGAGTGAGGTATTTGTAGTACACCCGGGTGATCAGGAGGAGGGAATTGGGAGGCTCCCGTTTAAGAGGGCAGTGAAGAGTTTCAGATACCTGGGGGTGCAGGTGGCCAGGAGTTGGGGGACTCTCCATAAGCTTAATTTTACCAGGCTGGTGGAGCAGATGGAGGAGGAATTCAAAAAGTGGGACATGGTGCCACTATCGCTGGCGGGTAGAGTGCAGTCCCACAAAATGACGGTTCTCCCGAGGTTCTTGTTCCTCTTTCAGTGTTTGCCCATCTTTATCCCTAGGGCCTTTTTTAGGAGGGTGACTAACAGCATCATGAGCTTTGTTTGGGCGCATGGGACCCCGAGGGTGACGAGGGTCTTCTTGGAGCAGGGTAGAGATGGTGGGGGGCTGGCGTTACCTAATCTCTCGGGGTATTATTGGGCGGCCAATATGTCGATGGTGCGCAGGTGGGTGATGGAGGGGGCAGCATGGAAACAGTTGGAGGTGGCTTCCTGTGGAGATAAAAGCCTGTGGGCCCTGGTAACGGCGCCGTGGCCGCTCCCTCCTACGAGGTATACCACGAGTCCGGTGGTGGCGGCTACCCTCAAGATTTGGGGGCAGGGGAGGCGTCATGGGGGGAAGTGGGGGGAACCATCGGTTCATCCCGGGGAACATTGATGGGGGGGTTCCAGGGTTGGCACAGAGCGGGCATCAGACAGCTGAGAGACCTGTTCATTGATGGGAGGTTTGCGAGCCTGGGCGAGTTGGAGGAGAAATTTGGGCTCCCCCGGGGAACATGTTCAGGTATCTGCAGGTAAAGGCATTTGCTAGGCGGCAGGTGGAGGGATTCCCTTTGCTTCCCGCGAGGGGGGTGAGTGACAGGGCGCTTTCGGGGTCTGGGTCAGGGATGGGAAGATATCTGATATTTACAAGGTAATGCAGGAGGTGGAGGAGGCGTCAGTAGAGGAGCTAAAGGCTAAGTGGGAGGGGGAACTGGGGGAACAGATCGAAGATGGGACATGGGCTGATGCCCTGGAGAGGGTTAACTCTTCCTCCTCATGTGCGCGGCTTAGCCTCATCCAATTCAAGGTGCTGCACCGGGCCCACATGTCCGGGTCTAGGATGAGTAGGTTCTTTGGGGGCGAAGACAGGTGTGTCAGGTGTTCGGGGAGTCCAGCGAACCATGCCCATATGATCTGGGCATGCCCGGCACTGGAAGAGTTCTGGAAGGGGGTGGCGAGGACGGTGTCGAGGGTGGTAGGATCCAGGGTCAAGCCAGGCTGGGGACTCGCGATCTTTGGGGTTGGGGTGGAGCCGAGAGAGCAGGAGGCGAAAGAGGCCGGTGTCCTGGCCTTTGCGTCCCTAGTAGCCCGGTGGAGGATCATGCTACAGTGGAAGGATGCGAGACCCCCAAGCGTGGAGACCTGGATCAATGACATGGCGGGTTTCATTAAGCTAGAGAAGGTCAAATTCGCCCTGAGAGGATCGGTACAAGGGTTCTTTAGGCGGTGGCAACCTTTCCTTCGACTTTCTGACTCAGCGATAGTGTACTGGGTCAGCAGCAGCAACCCGGGGGGGAGGGGGGAAAAAGGGGTGGGGGGGGGGGGGGACGTCGACTATGTTTGCTTATTTAATTTTAATTTAATTTATTTTTAAGTTCTCTTGTTGTTTACTGGGTTTGGGGGGGTATGATACATGCGTTGATACGGTCTTGGGGATGTTACAGTTAGTGTGGTGTTTTATTGTTGCTTTTCATTTTTTGTTGTTATATTTTCTGTAAAAAATTCCAATAAAAATTATTTTTAAAAAAAAACTAGACGATACCAGCAAAAAAACTCTACACGTTCAACACCCCTTACGGGAGTTACTGCTTCAATAGAATGCCTTTCGGGATCATTTCAGCTTCTGAAATGTTTAATTCAGCTATGGAGCAGATGGTCAAAGGTATTGCAGGCGTACGAGTGTACGTTGCTGACATCATTATTTGGTCATCAAATGAAGAGGAACATAATGCATGACTTCTGTAAGTTATGAAGTGAATTGAAAAGTTTGGTCTAAAACTAAATAGAACCAATTTTGAACCTCCAGATTAATTTTCTTGGGCGATCAAATATCAACTAAAGAAGTCCAGCTAGGGATGCCTTGGAGAGGGTTAACTCTTCCTCCTCATGTGCGCGGCTTAGCCTCATCCAATTCAAGGTGCCGCACCGGGCCCATATGTCTGGGACTAGGATGAGTAGGTTCTTTGGGGGCGAAGACAGGTGTGTCAGGTGTTCGGGGAGTCCAGCAAACTATGCCTATATGTTCTGGGCATGCCCGGCATTGGAGGAGTTCTGGAAGGGGGTGCCGAGGACGGTGTCGAGGGTGGTAGGATCCAGGGTCAAGCCAGGCTGGGGACTCGCGATTTTTGGTGTTGCGGTGGAGCCAGGAGTGCAGGAGGCGAGAGAGGCCGGTGTTTTGGACTTTGTGTCCCTAGTAGCCCGGTGGAGGATCTTGCTACAGTGGAAGGATGCGAGACCCCAAGCGTGGAGACCTGGATCAATGACATGGCGGGTTTTATTAAGCTGGAGAAGGTCAAATTCGCCCTGAGAGGATCGGTACAAGGGTTCTTTAGGCGGTGGCAGCCTTTCCTCGACTTTCTGGCTCAGCGATAGGAAACTAGGTCAGCAGCAGCAGCAACCTGGGGAGGGGGAGGGGGGAAGGGGGGGGGGGCGGCGACTATGTTTATTTAAGTTTAATTTATTTTTAAGTTCTCTTGGTCTTTACTGGGTTTGGGGGGATGGGGGGGTTCGATATATGCGTTGCTACGGTCTTGGGGGTGTTATGCTTATTATGTTGTTTTATTGTTGCTTGTTACTGTTTGTTGTTATATACTTTGTAAAAGATTTTCAATAAAAATTATTTTAAAAAAAAAGAAGTCCAGCCAGACTGAAAAGCCATCATAGAATGTCATGACCAGAAGACAAAAAGGCTGTATTACAAATGCTGGATATTGTCAACTCTTTGGCAAATTCATACCCAATTTGGCATTATGCATCACGGCACTTTATCAGAAAAACATCATGTTCACTTAATCTGAGGAACACAATAGGGAGTGGTTTGACCTGAAGAGAGCACTCACTACAGCACCTGTTCTGTCCTTCTTCGGTCCCAAGAGTAACATGATGCCAGCATAAATGGCATAGGCACAGTACTGTTACAGCAGACAAGTGTAGGACTGTGGCAGCCAGTTGCATATGTCTCGAGAGCAATGACACCAACCGAACAGCGCTATACGCAAATTGAAAAGAAATGTTTGGGCCTACTTACGGGTATGGACAAATTCCATAACTATGTGTATGGGTTAGCCACATTCACAGTGGAAACTGATCATCGTCCTCTCGTCTCCATTATCAAGGAAAACTTGAATGACATGTCTCCAAAACTTCAAAGAATGGTTATGAAACTTCAAAGATACGATTTTGAGCTAGTCTATGAGACTATGAGATAGTTGGAGATGATGCACTATCGCGTGCAACTGATGATCCAGGGACAACGGACACCGTCCAGATCATTGAACTTCATGCAACCCTGATAGAAGAAAACCTACCTGACTCTGACGAAAAGTCAAAGCTTATTAAAGAAGAAATCTCCAAAGATGAAACAAGTACATGCGGGATGGTTGGCCCAAAGTAACTTGTTCCAACCACAGAAACATATGAGCGGAACTAAGCAGTGTGAATGGGTTCTTGCTCAGGCAAAGTTGTATTGTTATTCCAATTTCTTTAAGAAACATGATCCTCAGCAAGGTGCATGAAGGCCATCTGAGGATAGAAAAATGTAAAAGAAGAGCTTGTGAGTCTGTTTATTGGCCAGGAATCAATGATGGCATTGGCAACCTCGTGGCACAGTGCGATATGTGTCAGAAGAGCCAGTCCCATCAACAGAAGGAGACACTTACAATGCATGGAATCATCACAACTCCATGGTCGAAAGTAGACATTGATCTGTTTTTTTTCCAAGGCCATGAATATTTGTTAGTCATCGACTACGGTGGTAATCAAACTACCCAACTCAACTTTGAAGGCAGTCATCAAGGCTACGAAGGAAATATTTTCAATTCATGGCATCCCATTCACCGTCATGAGTGACAATGAACCATGTTTTGACAGCAGCAAATGGACAGAGTTATCCAAACAATATGACTTTCACCACGTCACTTCCAGCCCACTTCATCCACAATCTAATAGAAAGGCTGAGAAAGGGGTACATATAGACAAGAGACTTCTCAAAAAAGCTTGAGATGCCATAAGCGATCCAAACTTAGCTTTGGTAAGCTACAGAGCAACACCACTTGAAACAGGATACTCACCAGCACAATTGCTGATGAATCGAAAGATACGCACCACAATACCATGTCTAACTGCAGCGAATAACAATGCCATACAAAAAATCCAGCAGAACAGGTGGAAACAGCAACGTTATTATGACAGGACAGCGAAGGATATAGCACAGCTAGAGCCAGGGGATACGGTCCGGGTACAACTTTCGGATGGTTGGTCGAGCGTGGCACATGTAATTCCCAGGCAGCTCCACATTCATACATCATCGTAACGGAAAAGGGTTCAATCCTGTGGAGGAACTGCAGAGCGCTCCTGAAGGTGAAGTCGACTCTACCTATTTTTCTGCAGATAACAATGGATACAGAGCTACTTAAACCAAAAGCACAGCAGCAAGGCATTTATCCAGTAGCAAGTACAAAGGCAGCAGCACTGGAACAAACAACACTACTGAGAAGATCCACACGTCTAAGAAAGAAACCGGACAGATTCAATTTGTGAACTTAAAAAAATTGTTAACAGTAACAATAACATTGAAATATGTATAGCTTATACAACAATCAAGTCATGTAAATATGTTTGTATATGTCTCCAAACAACTTCAAAGAAACAGGATGTGACAATATGTATAGTGTATAGTAAATGAAGGGTTAACAATTTGATATGAATGCTTCCAACCACTAGATGGAGATCAAGAGCATCCACTTGAATCACGTGATACCTTGACTCTGGGAGTAGGTGTTTAGGCAGGATAGAAAGTAGTCGTGTTTTCAGAAGCTCTGTAGATAGAATAATAGTCTTAGTATATTTTGAAATATTTGTATCTTAACAAGTTGGTTGTAATCTAGTTTAGTTGTAATTAATAAATAAGCTTTGTTTGAAACATAACTTAATGTTCTTTGTAAGACATCATCAGCCACAAAGCAAAGAACATCACACCATACCCAGCGTTCAATGGAATTTCACGAGTCGCACATAGCACCTGTGCTAGACATTAGGATGTCCTCAATCGCTCCTGGTAGGATGCCACTTTCGGGGCCTTAGAACTCACACGATTCAGTCTTGACATCAGCACGTCGGGCTGGATTCTCGATTTTGAGGCTATTTCCGCAGGAAGTGTGGAGTTTTAGGATGAAAAAGTCGGCGCTGCCCCCGCTCCGCCTGGTGGGGGCTAGCAGCCGGGCCGCAGAAAACCCCCAGCGTTCCCGACAGAAACGGCCAGAGAATTGTCGGGTCCGTAGGCCGTGCATGCGCACAGTGACGACCTGCAGCGGCTGTGCCGTACAACATGACGCCGGCCGCGTGCAGACCTGCGTGCCAGATAGTGTCCCCTGTAACCCCCCCCCTCGCCACCCCCAGACCACCTTCTACCAGTCCAAGCTGAAGCCCCCCCTCCCCCCACCCAGCCAGCGCAATGGCTCACATCCCTGACTGTAGCGGCGGTGGACACAATCCGCAGCCACCACACAAGGTTGATGATGAAAACTCAGAGCACAAGTATCCCACACCATGGGGAAGTCAGCCCATCAGGGGTGGGGCATCGGGGAAGTGCCTTCAGATGACGTCTTGAGGCCATCCCAATGACATGCAGCATACTCACCGATGATACTGTTTTGGAGGGTGCAGAGCATCCCCCAATTTCAGCGTCAAAAGGGATTCTCCGCCCGATCGCTGAACCTGATTTTTGTGTCGGCAAGCAGAGAATCCCGGCCTTAGTCACTGAAACAGAGAATCCCACCCATAGTCTCCCAAATGGAGAATCATGCCCAAGGTGTAAAATACACAACTGTTCAAATTAAGTAAATGTAAGTTCTGATATATCAGAGAAAAATGTACACCATCTAATCTTTATTATTGCCATGAGCAGGCCTACATTAACACTGCAATGAAGTTACTGGGAAAATCGCCTCGTCAGCACACTCCGGCACCTGTTTGGGTACACGGAGGGAGAATTCAGAATGTCCAATTCACCTAACGAGCACGTCTTCCGGATCTTGTGGGAGGAAACCGGAGCACCTGGAGGAAACTGCAGACACAGGGACAATGTGCAGACTCCGCGCAGACAGTGACCCAAGCGGGAATCGAACCCGGGACCCTGGCACTGTGAAGTAACGGTGCTAACCACTGTGCTACCGTGTCGCCCCTGAAAGAGTGAGGGAAGAGATTAGGAGAAACGTCTTTGCTCAGCAGCTCGTTGGAGCATTGAACGTTTTGCCACAGGGGGCAGTTAAGTCAGACTATTACATCTTTTCAGGGAATATTGGGTAAAATCTTAAGCGTTAGAATATACAGCAATGTATGGTGAATTCGAGATCATGTAATGAATTCTGGATTTCTCTAGCAAAGAGCCAGGAGACACATGATGGATCAAATAATTTCTTTGTGCCGCTATGATTCTGTTCTGTTACTAATTTTTGCAGACGTAAATTTTCAAATGACAATGTATTATTGTTGACCGAGACCCAAATGCGGAGCATTAAGTGGCTGTGAGGCTGATGTGATTCATGGGGATTTTGTTTTTCACTGATTCTCTGTGGCTGCAGGGTGGGAAACCTACCATTTGAAAACTCCGGCTACACGTCTTATATTGAATTTTCTGATCTTCCGCTGGCGACAGGTCAGAGAAGGTCGCACATAAGGTGGCTCCCACCATGGTCTTTGTTTTTGGATTTTTTAACAGCGTAGAGGACTTTGGTTATCAAAACCAACCCATCGTAAGGGATAATCTGTTAGCGAAAATGGGTTGAAATCTATACAGAAGTTTGATAGTAAGAAGATTGCAGGGAGTAATCAATAGGACTTTAAACTAGAGATTGGGGGGGAAGGGAAAGTCAGGGAACCAAGAGGTGAAGGAATCAGTGGGAAGCGTAGCTGCTTAGGATTACAAAAAATCACGAAAAGACAGAGCTCAGGAGAGGTTACGATAGTCCCCATCTCACAAAATATGACACAGTGTATGGAAAGGCTCAGTAAACCAAGGTCCACCACACTAAGAAAACAAAAAGGGACAGTCAATAGGGAATTAAAGGTGCTATATTTAAATGCCCGCAGTGTACGGAACAAGGTAGATGAGCTTGTGGCCCAGATTGTGACTGGCAGGTATGATGTGGTAGGCATCACAGAGACGTGGTTGCAGGGGGTTCAGGACTGGCAGTTAAACATCCAGGGATTTACAACCTATCGAAAAGACAGAGAGGTGGGTAGAGGGGGCGGGGTTGCCTTGTTAATTAGAAATGAAATTAAATCAATAGCACTAAACGACATAGGGTCAGACGATGTGGAGTCTGTGTGGGTAGAGTTGAGGAACCACAAAGGCAAAAAAACCATAATGGGAGTTATGTACAGGCCTCCTGACAGTGGTCAGGACCAGGGGCACAAAATGCACCACGAAATAGAAAGGGCATGTCAGAAAGGCAAGGTCACAGTGATCATGGGGGACTTCAATATGCAGGTGGACTGGGTAAATAATGTTGCCAGTGGACCCAAAGAAAGGGAATTCATTGAATGTTTACAGGATGGCTTTTTGGAACAGCTTGTGATGGAGCCCACAAGGGAACAGGCTATTCTGGACTTAGTGTTATGTAATGAGCCAGAATTGATAAAAGATCTTAAAGTAAGGGAACACTTAGGAAGCAGTGATCATAATATGGTAGAATTCAGTCTGCAATTTGAAAGAAAGAAGGTAGAATCAGATGTAAAGGTTTTACAGTTAAATAAAGGTAATTACAGGCGCATGAGGGAGGAACTGACGAAAATCGACTGGAAGCAGAGCCTAGTGGGAAAGACAGTAGAACAGCAATGGCAGGAGTTTCTGGGAGTAATTGAGGACACAGTGCAGAGGTTCATCCCAAAGAAAAGAAAGGTTATCAGAGGGAGGATTAGGCAGCCATGGCTGACAAAGGAAGTCAGGGAATGCATCAAGGCAAAAGAGAGAGCCTATAATGTGGCAAAGAGTAGTGGGAAGTCAGAAGATTGGGAAGGCTACAAAAACAAACAGAGGATAACAAAGAGAGAAATAAGGAAGGAGAGGATCAAATATGAAGGTAGGCTAGCCAGTAACATTAGGAATGATAGTAAAAGTTTCTTTAAATACATTAAAAACAAACAGAAGGCAAAAGTAGACATTGGGCCGCTCCAAAATGACGCTGGTAATCTAGTGATGGGAGACAAAGAAATAGCTGAGGAACTTAATAAGTACTTTGCGTCAGTCTTCACAGTAGAAGACATGAGTAATATCCCAACAATTCAGGAAAGTCAGGGGGCAGAGTTGAATATGGTTGCCATCACAAAGGAGAAGGTGCTAGAGAAACTAAAAGGTCTGAAAATTGATAAATCTCCGGGCCCAGATGGGCTACATACTAGAGTTATAAAGGAGATAGCTGAAGAAATAGTGGAGGCGTTAGTTATGATCTTTCAAAAGTCACTGGAATCAGGGAAAGTCCCAGAGGATTGGAAAATCCCTGTTGTAACCCCCCTGTTCAAGAAGGGAACAAGAAAAAAGATGGAAAATTATAGGCCAATTAGCCTAACCTCGGTTGTTGGCAAAATTCTAGAATCCATCGTTAAGGATGAGATTTCTAAATTCTTGGAAGTGCAGGGTCGGATTAGGACAAGTCAGCATGGATTTAGTAAGGGGAGGTCGTGCCTGACAAACCTGTTAGAGTTCTTTGAAGAGATAACAAATAGGTTAGACCAAGGAGAGCCAATGGATGTTATCTATCTTGACTTCCAAAAGGCCTTTGACAAGGTGCCTCACAGGAGACTGCTGAGTAAAATAAGGGCCCATGGTATTCGAGGCAAGGTACTAACATGGATTGACGATTGGCTGTCAGACAGAAGGCAGAGAGTTGGGATAAAAGGTTCTTTTTCGGAATGGCAACCGGTGACAAGTGGTGTCCCGCAGGGTTCAGTGTTGGGGCCACAGCTGTTCTCTTTATATATTAACGATCTAGATGACGGGACTGGGGGCATTCTGGCCAAGTTTGCTGATGATACAAAGATAGGTGGAGGGGCAGGTAGTATTGAGGAGGTGGGGAGGCTGCAGAAAGATTTAGACAGTTTAGGAGAATGGTCCAAGAAGTGGCTGATGAAATTCAACGTGGGCAAGTGCGAGGTCTTGCACTTTGGAAAAAAGAATAGAGGCATGGACTATTTTCTAAACGGTGACAAAATTCATAATGCTAAAGTGCAAAGGGACTTGGGAGTCCTAGTCCAGGATTCTCTAAAGGTAAACTTGCAGGTTGAGTCCGTAATTAAGAAAGCAAATGTAATGTTGTCATTTATCTCAAGAGGCTTGGAATATAAAAGCAGGGATGTACTTCTGAGGCTTTATAAAGCACTAGTTAGGCCCCATTTAGAATACTGTGAGCAATTTTGGGCCCCATACCTCAGGAAGGACATACTGGCACTGGAGCGGGTCCAGCGGAGATTCACACGGATGATCCCAGGAATGGTAGGCCTAACATACGCTGAACGTCTGAGGATCGTGGGATTATATTCATTGGAGTTTAGGAGGTTGAGGGGAGATCTAATAGAAACGTACAAGATAATGAATGGCTTGGATAGGATGGATGTAGGGAAGTTGTTTCCATTAGCAGGGGAGACTAGGACGCGGGGGCACAGCCTTAGAATAAAAGGGAGTCACTTTAGAACAGAGATGAGGAGAAATTTCTTCAGCCAGAGAGTGGTAGGTCTGTGGAATTCATTGCCACAGAGGGCGGTGGAGGCCGGGACATTGAGTGTCTTTAAGACAGAAATTGATAAATTCTTGATTTCTCGAGGAATTAAGGGCTATGGGGAGAGAGCGGGTAAATGGAGTTGAAATCAACCATGATTGAATGGTGGAGTGGACTCGATGGGCCGAATGGCCTTACTTCCACTCCTATGTCTTATGGTCTTATGGTCTTATGATGGAGCCAGTAAGCTCGCGGAGGCCACCCATATCACGATGGTAACACTGACTGGGGTTATGGTGCAGGAGTTTGAAAAACAGTTGGCAAAGTATTTAGATGAGAAGGGCAGGATGATGATGGAAACCCTTAAGCAGTCAATTGAGGAGGCACTTGGCCTTATTCGGGGGAAGTTGGAAAAAATCTCGGAGGATATGAAGAAGCATGGAGAGGTGCCAAAGGGTATGGAGGTGGCCTTCTCATGACATGGTGATTGAATCACCTCATTGGAAGCTGAGGTGTTGCTGCTGGAGGAGAGAAAGAAGTCTCTGAGGGTAAAGGTGGATGACTTGGAGAACAGTTTGAGGAGACAGAACGTCAGAATCGTCGGGTTACCGGATAGGGTAGAGGGCCCAAAGCCGACTGAGTACTTTCCTCAGATGGTTGGGTGGGAGGACGGCCAATTGTCCCCCCCGCCCCCAGAGTTGGATCGGGCCCACGGGTACTCCGGTGGAAACCTCAGGCAAATGAGTCACTTCGGGAGGCTGTTATATTGCAGAGATGTAATATATATATTACTCACTTGTCTTGCCGCATTGTATTTACCTTGATGATAAACAGTCAAAGTCTTCCAGTTGATGACAAATTATTTATTGAATAACAAAATAATACACTTATGTGTTCTTTCACTTTAATACTTTGACTAGTAATAGAATTAACTAGGATTAGATTAAATTAACAATTAATATAATACACTACACTCAGATCTGGTCACTTCTATCGTCTAGCTGCAATACACACACTAACACTAAGAAAGAGCGGGGAACTCTTTATATAGTTCTTGTTAGTGTTGTCATCTAGTGATTATCTGACTGTACTGATTTCACATTAACTAATCATGTATTAACATATATAGAGATCACTACATCTCCTTTTTTTGTGTTACATTTTTCTATCTACACAATAAAGAAAACGGTACTTAAGAAATGAAGCATTTTGTCATGCATAGTATACCAGTTATGAATCAATCAATCAAATGTTCATAAGTTCAAAGATTCGGTTTTCGTCTTCGTCTAGTTGATCTTCTTAATTTCTTTGGAGAAGTCGACACTTTAATGTTCTGTTCACTTTCAACAGGCTGTTTGATATTCACATGCTGACTTAAAGATTGATGTGAATTCAAAGTTGGAAAGACAGGTCAACGTATTTGCACTTTCAAAAGGTCATGCCTATTCCTTCTAATCAATCCACCTTCTACAATTTTGATTATGTAGGAGTATGGTGATATTTGCCTCATAACCATAGCAATATCAGACCATCCTCCATCAGGGTGTCTGATTCTAACAATGCCACCTGCTGTTAGAGGTTTCAGTGCTTTTGCATTCATGGCATAATAACTTTGTTGCTTTTCACATTGCTGTTGAATTCTTCTCAGCACACCCAGTTGATCTGGATCACCAACATGAATTTTTGGTAGAGTTGTTCTTATTTCACGATTGTACGACATTTGAGCTGGTGATAAACCTGTATTTTTAACGGAGAGGCTCTATATGATAGTAAAGCTAAATAAAACTCCAATTGCGAAACTCTTGCTTTGCTTAACAATGGCTTTACAATGTGCACACCTGTCTCCACTTTTCCGTTTGATTGAGGAAAATGGGGACTTGAGGTAATATGGTTGAAGTTATCTGTTCTTGAAAATTCCAGCACACCCAGCTTGCAAAGCACAGACCATTATATGACATAGCAGTTTACAGAATGCCATGTCTTGCAAAAATTTCCTTACACGCTTTTATCACTGCTTTGGAGGTCTCATCACTTCCGGAAAGTTGGAATAATAATCAATGAGAAGAATATATGGCGCAATTCTCCGCAACGGCGGAGAATTGGGAAGGCTGCTGTGGAAGAGGCCGTCACCCACGGCAGCCTCCGCGCCCCCTCCCGGGACCCGATTCCCCCCCCCCCCAAAATCGGGGCTAGGAGCGGGCCCCGGGGGTCTCGGCGACGCGGCCTTGACGACGGTCATCAAGGCCGCACGCCAAGAATGACGTGCGGCTGGCGCCTGTATGACGTCAGCCGCGCATGTGCAGGTTGGACGGCTCCAACCCGCGCATGCGCGGATGATGTCATCATGCAGACGGCTCCGACCCGCGCATGCGCGGAGCTGTCTTTTCCCTCAGCCGCCCCACAAGACGTGGCGGCTTGTTCTTGCGGGGCGGTGGAGGGAAAATAGTGCGTCCGTTACGGACGCAGGCCCGACGATCGGTGGGCACCGATCGTGGGCCTTTGCCATCCTTGGCATGGCCGTGGTACTGCCATGTCAATCGGGCGCCTAGAAGCCCCAAACGGTTTTCTGGCGCCCGTTTCACGACGGTGGCGACCAGGTGTGGTTTCCGCCGTCGTGAAAAGGTCGTAAACAGCAGGCCGCTCCGCCCATCGGCCTCGGAGAATCGCCAACAGAATTGGAGGCGATGCTGCTTTCGCGATACTCCGCCCCTGAAAAGCTGCATTCTCTAGGAGTACGGCGCATACCGTATCCACGGCCTCAGGCCATTGCCTGAGGCCCAGCCTGCAATGCTCCGTCAGCAACCGGCCGAGTTCCCGACGGCGTGGGACACGTGTGGTCTCATCCGTGGCGGCTGAAGACTCAGTCCAACGCTGCCACAGTTGGGGGAGGACCAATCCACGGACAGGATGGGAATAATCCGGGGCTGGGGCACTGTGGTGGGGCGGTCCGGAGTGCGTGAGCCGGCCAAAGGGCTGGGCTATTTTTGTGGGCCAGGTCCGCGGGCTGCATCTGCCATGAAACACGGTGCGGCCGCTGCTGGCTGCCGCCGTGCACTTGAATGGCCATGGACCCGGCAATGCTCCAAGTCATAATGGCAGCTAGAGCTGGGAGCTCTATGCCGCCTGGCTGCTAGCCCCCCCCCCCCCCCAAAACCCGGAGCAGGGAATCAGTGGCCGTTTTGTGCCAATTGTCCTGGACTAAAACACCACCGTTTTCACGCCGTTTTGGAGAGGTAGTCTCCAGAACGGAGTATCCAGCCCCCTATCTCTGAGAATCTTTTCCAACAATTCCACTATCACTGACGTCAAGCTCACTTGCTTATAATTACTCGCATTATCCTTGCAACCCTTCTTAAATAATGTTTAACATTGGCTATCCTCCAATCCTCTGAGACTTCACCTGTGGCCAACGGTGACACAAAGATTTCTGTCGGAGGCCCAGCGATTTCATCTCTTGTATCCCTCAATAATCTGGGATAGATGCCATCTGACCCTGGGGATTTGTCTACCTCAATGCTTTTTAACACACCTAAAACTTTCTCCTTTGTAATAACGACCTGTTCTAAAGTGGTTACACATCCCTCTGAGACACCACCAATCAACGTGTCCCTCTCCTCTGTGAATACCGATGCAAAATATTCATTAAGGATTTCACCTACTTACTCTGGTTCTACACATATATTTCCTCCTTTGTCCTTGAGTGGACCAACTCTTTCTCTGGCTACCCTCTTGTTCCTAATATACATAGAAAATGCCTTGGGATTCTCCTTAATCCTGTCTGCCAAGGATATTTTGTGACCCATCCTAATTCCTGCTTGAGCTCTTTTCTATTTTCCTTGTATTCCTCAACTGCTTCATCTGTTTTTAGTTGCCTGTATCTCACGTACACATCTTTTTTCTTTTGACAAGATTCTCAATTTCCCTGGATATCCATGGTTCCCGAATCCTGCTTCCTTTATACCGGCACATGCCGGTCCTGCATTCCCATCAACTGCTCCTTAAAAGACTTCCACATGCCAAATGTGAATTTACTCTCAAACAGCCTCTCCCAAACAATAGCCTCCAAATCCTGCCTAATCTGGTTGTAGTTAGCCCTCCCCGGATTTAGCACCTTAACCCATGACAACACTTGTCCTTTTCCATGAGTATCCGAAAGCTTACGGAATTGTGGTCACTGTTCGCGACATGTTCTCCCACTGCAACTTTGATGACCTGGCTGGGCTTGTTCCCTCGTACTAGGTCCAATATAGCCCCCTCTCTAGTCGGACTATCCACATATTGTTCCAAAAAACCTTCTTGGACACACTTGACAAATTCCTCACCATCCAGAGCCCTAGCCCTAAGGGATTTCCAGTCAATATGGGGAGAATTAAAGTCTCCCACTGCAACGACCCTATTATATCTATATCTATCCAGAATCTGCTTACATATCTGTTCTTCAACTTCCCGTGGGCTGTTGGGAGGCCTGTAGTATACCCCCATCATAATGACTGCCCCCTTCCTGTTTCTGAGTTCTACCCACAGTGCCTCGTTATTTGATTCTTCCATGGTGTCCTCCCTCTGTACAGCTGTAATATGTTCTCTAACAAGTATTGCAACTCCCCCACCTATTTTACCTTCCTCCCTGTCTTATCTAAAACACCTATATCCTGGAATATTTAGCTGCCAGTCCTGTCCCTTTTTTAACCAAGTCTCCGTTACTGCAATCACATCCAAGTTCCGCGCGTGAATCAAGGCTTTAAGTTTATCTGTCTTAGCTGTTATACTACGTGCATTGAAACAGATACACTCCAGACATCCAGTACCACTGAGTTCGACCTCCCCCAGCCTACCCTTCCTCTTAGCCAGCCTGACCCTGGTACCATGCTCATCCCCAGTCTCTACATTTGCTGGCTTACAGTCCTGATTCCCACCCCCCTGCCAAATTAGTTTAAATCTACCTGAAAAATACTAACAATCCTCCCAGCCAGGATATTATTGCCCCTCCATTTCAGGTGTAACCCGTCCTTCTTGTACAGGCCCTACCTTCCCTGGAAGACATCCCAGTGATCAAAAAAACTGAAGCCTTCCCTCCTGTGCCAGTTCTTTAGCCACATGTTCAACTGCACTATTTCCCTGTTGCTAGCCTCACTAGCACATGGCACGGGGAGTAATTGTGTGATTAGTACCCTCGAGGTCCTGATTTTAATCTTCTACCTAGCTCCCTAAATTGTCATTGCAGGACCTCACTACATTTTCTACCTCTACCATTTGTGCCAATGTGGACAATGACCACTGTTTGATTTGCCTTCCATTTTAGGATGCTTTGTACCAGCTCAGAGACCCGGGCACCAGGGAAGCACACTGCCGGCCTGGTGTCCTTTTCGTGTCCACAAAAGGGCCGATCTGTGCCCCTGACTATTGAATCCCGTCCCACTATTGCATTTCTGTGCTTTGTATCCCCTGTCTCTGCAGCAGGGCTAGTCGTGGTGCCTTTTCTCTGGCCACCACTGCTGGTGTCCCCTGATGAACCTTCCCCCTCATCAATATCCAAAATGGCGTACTTGTTAGATAGGGGGCAGCCATAGGGGACCCCTGCACTGCCTGCCTACCCCATCTGGCAGTCATCCATCTACCTGGTTAGGTTTTTTTCAAGTGTAGGGGTTTGTGAATGGTATTTTGTTTGTATGCTTATTTTATGTTTTATAAAATGAAAACTTTAATTAAAATATATTTTTTTTAAATGTTGAATTTCCTGCTTACTGTACTCAACTTATCCAAATGAAATGGGCAACAGGAGATCCTGGGGTGTGCCTTGATTTACTCTTTTCCCCTTGTCCCCTCGTCATCCTCATTCATCTCCCCCTCTCCATGTCCTTCTTCTGATTTCCAGGCATCCAGATAACATCACAACCTTCTAATTTGGCTCACTTGAACATTGGACTTGGTTTTGACTATTTAAGATCTGTCAGAAGAAGGGTAGCATGGTGGTGCAGTGGTTAGCACTGATGCCTCATGGCGCCGAGGACCCAGGTTCGATCCTGGCCCTGGGTCACTGTCTGTATGGAATTTGCACATTCTCCCGGTGTCTGCGTGGGTCTCACCCCTACAACCCAAAGATGTGCAGGGTAGGGGGATTGGCCACTCTAAATTGCCCCTTAATAACAAAGAATGCGACAGAATATCAACTGGTAGTTAAATAAATATACAGCCCAAAAACTTCATAACATGGGGTCAGAATAGCATGCCTCCTGTTACTTGAACTCATGTATCAGATGTTAACACTTTAAATTTAGTGCAGATGGGATTCACTTTGCGTCAACACAACTAAACAGACAGCAATTCTTGACTATTTTACAACCCAGCTCGTTCTATTTATCATACCAATGGAGTCAGTCTCCTGGTGTCAGGATTATGTTTAGAAATAAGAGTATGGAAGTTATAGAAAAAAAATAAACAAAATAGGTTTTAAAAATAGGTACACTTTCGATTAATGGAATGTGAAATTAGTTTTAGAGTTACCACTAATGTATAGCAGCATGCAATTCAATATTTTTTAATATGATTTTGTTCATTGCTATCAGAAACAACATGCTTAAAGATGCTTTCAAAGGAGAGGTGATGAGAAACTTTAATGTAACAACTGGAATGACACATTCATCAGTACTCTAATGACCTACAGTACTACTCACTGAAGATAAAGAGTGCATTTACCATCAATTGTTATCAAATGATGTACATCAACGAGAAACAATTTTAAAGAATTGACATTGGCACTGATCACTTACTTCCTGAAAGGTGATTTTGATGGGCACATTTACCAACAGTGTTGACAGATTTTGGGCGGAATTTCACAAGCCTTTGAGGACTGGTGGAAAGGCTGGCAAAAAGGCATGGGTGATGTGCACAACATCTTCCTACCCTATGCTGTTTCTCCAGCATCAAGAAAACTGACTAACAAGCTGTCTATCCAGAGCCCTCTTGAGCCAATAAGTGGCCAATTAAGGGCCACATCTCCCCAGTGCTGGCATATCCAGCAGCCACTGTGCATTCTGCTGGGCCTGAGTCTCCAAGGCAGCTGTCATCCTTTCCATCCAGGCAGCTAAGTGCTTGCGGGCCTTGACCACAACAGCAGACAGAATGTAGACGTATTCCTCCAGCCTTCAGTCCAATCTGTGCATGGCGTCTGGCATCTCTGCCTGTTGATCCCTCCCTGCCTCTGCATCTCCAACAGGTCTCTTAAGACCAAGTCCAAATGCTGTTCATCTGTATTGGGCTGGGCAGGGGCCAAGTCTTCAGCAGTCCTCAGAGTGTCAGTGGCCTTGGCATTCATTTCTTCCATCAGCTGCGGTCCAATGTCTGTGATGTGCTCACCAGATTGCAATCCCGAGGCCTATTCTAGAGCCTGCACCCACCAAGGGCAATGCCTCTGTGCGATGGATTCTGCAGGTGAACACCTTGATAGTCACCCTCTGAGAATTCTGAGTCATTCTCCTCAGAGGTGGCATTGGACCTAGAGCTCTGGGTTGGTTAGCTTCTTTTACTCCCCCTTTTCTTGCTGGTACTGTGGCATTATGTGAAATGTTCAGAATACAAAGAGTTAATGTCATATCATAATTAACCACTAGATGGAGCTAGATGCAGAACTATATAAACCTCTGACTCTCAGGCTTCTGGGAGAGAGGTGGAGAGAGTGTAAGTGTGGAGACTAGTTTTAGTTGAGTATAGATTGTAGATTACTAGACTATTGTTTCCTAAAGGAATAAGTGGTCGAGCTTTAATAAGTAGTATTAATAATGCAGTACTGTAGCGCAGTGGGTAGCGCAGAGTCCCAGGTATGATTCCTGGTTTGGGTCACTGTCTGTGCGGAGTCTGCACATTCTCCCCATGTCTGCATGGGTTTCCTCCGGGTGCTCCAGTTTCCTCCCACAAGTCCCGAAAGACGTGCTGTTAGGTGAATTGGATATTCTGAATTCTCCCTCAGTGTACCCAAACAGGCGGCGGAATGTGGCGACTAGAGGCTTTTCACAGTAACTTCATTGCAATGTTAATTTAAGCCTACTTGTGACAATAAAGATTATTATTATTAACTGGTTCCAGACCTTTACTGTGGACTGCACCACTGAGCTCTCCTTATTTTCCTTGGCACCATTGGCAATGAAACCATCACCATGCCCTCAAGCTGGACCCCACAGGATTTTTCCTCCATCCTAACCCATTCTGCCCCTTCTCCTTCCCACCACCCCCTCACCTTCTCCACGTTCTCTACCCAGTAATAATGCAGCAGGTTTGGCAATGCCAACCCTTCCTCCTACCTCTGTCTCTGTAACAGGGTCCTCTTAACCTTTGGCACCTTCCCTGCCCATACAAAGTCTGAGATAATCATATCCAGTTTTCGAAAGAAGGCCTTCAAAGATTGGAAGTGTCTGGAATATGAACGGAACCTCGGCAAAATATTCATCTTCACCACTTGGACCCTCCCTGCCAGAGTCAAGTGCAGTGTGTCCCACCTATTCAGATCCTCCCTGAGCTCCTCCACTAGCTTTGTTAGATTTTATTTATGCAGCATCGCCCATTCCCTGGCTACCTGAATCCCCAGGAATCTAAACCTATCTCTGGCTACCTTAAGTGGTAAACCCCCTAGATTGGCTCACCGACCCAGCTCATTCACTGGGAACACTTCACCTTTCCCAACGTTTACCTTACATCCTGAGAACGCCCCAAACTCCCCCAACAGGCCCATGATCATTCATCCTTTTCTTGTACTGCATACCGGTTCTGGAATGGGCCCCAACTGATGCAATCCACCTCTGTGATCTCTTCCTAGGCCACCTTGGTCAGGCATGAGGGCTGCCTGCTGTCATTTATGGGAAAGAGGACCTTTAGTCTTTCCTGAATTTCCTGGAGGAGAACCTGTCAGGAGGCATTGCTGAACCATGGGACCACACATTGTCTCCTCTGTGACATTCTGAAAGATACACAATGTGGAGAACCTGCAGTGAGGTGTTATGTTCTGTGTTGTAGCCACTGTAAAGATGCACACAGAACATCTAGTTCTTTGACTAGTAAGATACTTTATGAACAAAATGAACATGTGGAAAGATAACTAACGAACTATGATTCTGTCTCTTCTGCCGCAATAGTTGATTCTGGAGCCTTTGCGGGATTGAAGAGTTTTGGTTTATCAATGGTGCTTGCGCTGTACTGCATGCTCATCAACTGGTGAGGCATCCAATGTCGGCATAAGATTTGAACACTTTTAAAGTTGCAGGCAAGTTTGCGACTTCAGGAATGATCTGCAAACCCTCATTCCGGTATCTTGGCTAAATCAATGTCTCAACATTAGGCATTGCTCCTTCACTTTGTGTTTTAGCCTCAATTAGTGGCTCCTCCTCATCTGTTATGGCAATACATGCTTCATCTTTTGTTGGAGAACTGCGCAAAGATGTATTCATCCGTTCTTTCTGCAAGTCTTTTGGTGGACTGGTCTCAGATATTGGGGAATCCACTGTAGGAACAATTTCGTGGGCAATAGATGGAGCTAATTTCTCCAAAATAGGGATTATTTCTTCACTTACCAGTTGGCTGTTCGCAGTTGATTTTTCTCACCTGATTTATCTGATATTGCAATCTCAATTTCAGCCTCTGCACACGCCATCTTAGAGCTTTCAGACTTGTCGTTATCCTACGTAGCTTGGGTGCTGCTTGTGATCACCTCGTCACTACTGCCAAATAAACCGAATAGATTTTAGTAGACTTCCTCTTCTGGCTGATCATCTGATTTTTCACTTTCATCATCGTAATCATCATCATTGTCTGCAATGGCTTCTCCTGTGAAGTATAACATTGCTCGTGGAACTATGTGTTCATGCAAGAAATGACCAAGTTCAAAGTTAGCAGTGAATCTTGCTGCAAAATCTTTATTCCGCTCTCCATGCTCTGGAACTTCAGGAGGACTAAAGAAATTGAGGAGTCATTTGGTACAGTTTTCGTAACTGTTTCACGAGTACCCCAACCCTTATGCTTCTGCCTCGTTTTAATGGTTTACAATGTGACATTTATTTTCTTTCTTTCAGTTGATCTGGCACCCTGTGCATCCCGTGATTTTTGGTTCATCAAAGAAGAGAAAATCTGACTCATCAGGCTGCGAGTGCATGTGGTACGTTTTTGTCACTACCACATTTGTGAAATACTCATTTGGCTCACACTTAAACTTCAGAGTAAAGCTCATTGGCTGAAAATTTTACGTTTACATCTTGTAAATGCTTTAGGATGGGCTCATCATGCTCTTATGTCATGTCATTGAGCAAATCCACATTTTTGAAGACCATCAACCAGAATTCAGGAATTCCCTTTGGCTCCTCCATCTCTTCGTCTGGTTTATCTTCCTCCACTTTGACTTTTGCTTTTATCTCAGCAGGTAACTGTGCCATTGTATCTCATTGGCAGTCGCAATGATCCTCTGTCTGAGCACTGTCTGAAATGTACAGCCGCTCAACTATGTTCAGTGCCTCACAGGCCTCCGTTCCTATGATGGCCCCGTGTCCACAATGGAAAATGTTATGATGTGACTTCTGTTGTGTATCCATGCTTCGAGCTCGCATGCGCCTCACGTCACAATCTCATTCCTGTCATAATATACACATCAGTATATAATGGTGCAGAGACACACACTGACTGACACACTGCAAGACCAATCAACACACACAATACAGCATCCAATCACCAGTTAGGGCACGCTCACTATAAAACCAGAGGGCACTAGTTTTCCCGCTAATTCGGGATGCAGCCTCTGAGAAGGTCAGAGCTCACAGCTAGTCGCACAAACCTTCACCATGTGCTAACAGTTTAGACTGGTCAGAATAGGCATAGGTCTTCAGTTAATCTAACATAGTGCCGACCCACAGTGCAAGTATGTTCAACAGTTCTTAGCTTAATAAAATAGTGTTGTACTATTACAAGTGTTGGTAGCCTGTCTATGTTACTGCTAAGGTAAACGCAGTCTCCACAGATCCAGAGTACCCAACACATCAATTCCCAATATAACTTTTCAGTAGTCTTTCGGTTTAACTCGCAGCCCGTTCAAATCGGATAAACTGAAAAGGTTGGTCCTTGCTCCCTTGTTGAGCCTGCATTTGATCAATGTGTCATTCAGCGTCAATGGAATTGTCCATCTGTCTTCGATGGTATCAGCATCACCATCACTTTTGCTGTAACTGGGCAGTAAGACTTCTTCACTCTATGTATTCGGACTCATCGTGCCCTTAATTAAAATCAGATCAGTGAAAAACAGGTTTTCAATGGACGTTTCATCAATCGCACTGACTGATCCTGTTTGTCCCACTGCTGGACATGAAAAACATTGCTTCGCAAAATGATTTCTTCTGCCACACTTGTAGCACACCTTCCCAAACCCTGGACATTGTCGTGGCCCATGTTGTTTGCCGCATCACTGGCATAAAATGGCGGACCCGGTCAGCCACTTAAAATGGCCACCCTCACTGAGAGCGCATTACTTATTCAACTGCGTCACATGTTCTTCCAGATTGGCGCCAAAATGTTTCAGGTTGAGCGTACTAATCTGCTGTGCAGCTAGCTCACTTGCATTACAAATCTTAATAGTGTTTTCTAATTGAAGCTTTTCTTCCCTCAAAGCCTCTCATGAACCTTGTCATTCGATATCTCGAACACTATCTAATCGCGGATCATCGACAACTTTAACGTACTAAAATTGTACGACTGCGTCTACAACCACAAGTCGGTTTGAAAATGATCAAAATATTCCCCTGCCTTTTGGGTACACATACGAAGTATATAATATTCAAAAGTTTCATTTTTCTTCCAGGAGCAATGTCGATCAAAGTATTTTATTCCTTCATCGAAGTTCTTGCTCTCTGTTTTGCTCTCGAACATGGAAGTATTATAAATTTCTATTGCTTGATGACCTGCTACCATGAGCAGCAACGCAATACACCTCTCATCAGGCTATGTCTGCAGGATAAGAGCTGCAACATAGAGTCTGAATTGCTGCTTAAAAACACGCCAATTCTCGTCTACAGTACTAGTGACTTGAAGCTGGTGAGGTACCTTCAGACCTTCCATCTCTAACTTTGCAGTCTTTCCGTGCATTGAGTTCCAGTTGCCCGTAGTTTACCGGGTAGATGGGAGAATTTTATTTTTTCTTTCTTTGGCCTGTTTCGTCCAGTCTTCTCCGTTGTTATCTTCAATTGTTCTACACTCTTGGTACCATGTTATGTTCTGTGTTGTGGCCATTGAACAGATGCACAGAGAGCATCTATCTAGTAAGATAGCTTATTAACAAAATGAACAAATGGAAAGATAACTGACAAACTCTGATACAAATGGTAACAAATAAATAAATTCTCCTGGAGCTACTTCTAATGTGACTATCTTGTAATACGACTTACTACCATATGCCGGATATCTTGAGTCACATGGTGAATCTCTATCGCCACCTGCTGGTTGGAGTTTGTGTCACTATTTTAATAGATATCTATGTATATTTACTGTGCACATGCATATCTCCACAGGAGGTATTGCTGAACTGTTGGACTGCACATTATCTTCTCTGCAACATTCTGATAGATACACAATCTGGAGCTCCTGGTTTACAGCGAATGAATCGCTGTCCAGATGCCCTTTAAATATGGCACCAGAAACTTCGACCCCATGAGGTAAGGGAGGGGACAGTGACTTCCTGCCTTCACTTCCCACAAGATTCAACGTGCTCCTCACAGATACATACAGAATGAGTTGAACAGGGTGAGATTGCACATGGCCAGCCTTTCCACCCCTGAACGGAAGTCACTTTCATTCCTGCTTCTGGAACCGAAAGTGGACAGGTCCTGGTCACGCTCGCTGCCCCAATCAGGTGGTGTTGGGGGGGGGGGGGGGGAGGGGGGGGGGAGGGGAGGTGTTGGAAGGGCTCTTGAGGGAGATGGAGGGGAGCGGACCTGTGGAGCATTTTACACCCAAGGGATCGAACGTATTTATTTTTCTCCCCGGTACACAAAGTGTTTTCAAAGATTGTCTGTTTTGTGGTGGTAAAGGCGCTGTTGGCTGGAGTTAAGAGGTCTGAATATTTAGCAATTGTGATCTCCGATCAAGCTCCACTTTGGATGGATGCAGTTTTGAAGAAGTGGGGCAGCCCAGAGGCTTGGGGGAAAATGGATGTGGGATTACTGGCAGATCAGAGCTTCTGTGACAAGAGAGAGAATGTGATTGAGGAGTATGTGGTGTTTACTCGCACAGGGGAGCTCTCACGGTTAGTGGTCTGGGAGGCTCTGACGGTGATAGGGGACGTGATCTTGTTTAGGGCTATGGTGGATAGGGAGGAGAGGGAGGAACACCAATGACTGATAAAAGAGATTTTGGATTTGGATGGGAGGTACGTGAGGGACCTGGACCCGGGTCTTCTGGCAAAAAGGAAGGAGTTGCAGGTAAGCTTTGACCTATTGTCCATGGGGAAAGCGGTGCTTAAGCTGAGAAGGGTGCCGGGGGCTGTTTATGAGTAAGGGGAGAAGGCAGGGCGGATGTTGGCAGGTCAGCTCCGTAGGGAGGCCACAGCGAGGGAGATGGTTCGGGTATGGGACAAGACAGGGAGTTGGTGGTGGCTCCGGAACAGATTAATAAGGTGTTTGAGGAGTTCGATAGGGACCTGTGTAAGTCGAAGCCACCAGAGGAGGAGTGTTTTTGGGTGGGCTAGAATGCCGGAGCTTGGGGGAGGCGGAGAGGGAGGGGTTGGAGGAGCCGATGAGGGAGCAGGAGGTGAAGGTGGTGATTGGGAGGATGCAGGCAGGGAAGATGGCAGAGCCCAATGAATTCCCATTCAAATTTTCTAGAATCTTTAAGGATAGGCTGGCGCCGTTAACCGTAGGAATGTTTGAGGACACGATGGTCAGGAGTGTCTTGCCGCAGATGATGAGGCAGGTATCCATCTCATTGTTGCTTAAGAAGGACAATGATCTGGTGAAATGTGGGTCATATAGGCACATGTCTCTGCTGAATGTAGACACCAAGATATTTGCAAAGGTGTTGACGTTAATGTTCGAGGGATGCCTTCCAAAGGTGATTGGGGAGGACCAGACTAGGTTCGTAAAGGGAAGACAGTTGTCCTCGAATGTGAGGAGGCTGTTGAATGTAGTGTTTTTTCCAGCAGAGGGAAGGAAGATGGAGGCGGTGGTGGTGTTGGATGCGGAGAAGACATTTGATCGGGTGGAGGTGAGTCATTTGATTGCAGTATTGGAGAAATTTGGCATTGGCCGAAGTTTGCTGTGTGAGTTCATCTTCGATATAAGGAGCCGATGACGAGCGTGTGCACAAATAGAATGAGCTCAGGGCATGTTGCATTGCACTGGGGTACGAGGCAGGTATGCCCCATGTCCACCCTTCTGTTTGCATTGGCTCTCAAGCCCTTGGCCATTGCACTGAAGAGCTTAGGTTGTGGAAGGGGATTGTCGGGGCGGGTTGGGAGGGTGGGGGGCTGGAACATAGGGTGTCCTTATATGCAGATGACTTGGTGCTGTATATCTCGGTGACGAGTTCTTCAGTTGTATACTGGGGTTGCTCCAGAGATTTGGGACGTTTTCAGGGTACAAACTGAATTTAGGGAAAAGCGAGTACTTTGTGATCTTCCCTCCAGGAGTGGGAGCTGAGGTGGGGTGGGGGGGGGGGGGGGGGGGGGGGGGGGGGGGGGGGGCAATTTTGCCTGGCGGCGTCTCACTTTAGGTACCTGCGCGTGCAGGTTACCTGGGTTGGGCAGGGCTTTGGAAGTTTAATTTCCTTAGCTTGGTGGGGAGGGTGAAGGCTGATTTGCTGAGGTGGGACAATCTCCCACTGTCGTTGGTGGGCCAGTGCAGGCAGTAACGATGAATGCTTTGCCACGATTGCTGTTCTTGTTTCAATGCCTGCCAATCTTTTTACCCAAGGCATTTTTTAGGGGGGTTGACAGGCTGATCTCCTCATTTGTTTGCTCGGGGAAGGTGGCTAGGATTAGGAAGGTGATACTGCAGAAGGGATGGCAGGCTGGAGGGGGTTAGGCCTCCCAAATGTGATGTATTAAGGGGCTGTTTAGCACAGGGCTAAATCGCTGGCTTTGAAAGCAGATCAAGCAGGCCAGCAGCACGGTTCAATTCCTGTAACAGCCTCCCCGAACAGGTGCCGGAATGTGGCAACTAGGGGCTTTTCACAGTAACTTCATTTGAAGCCTACTCGTGACAATAAGCAATTTTCATTTTCATTATAATTGGGCAGCAAATGCAGAGAAGATGTGGGATTGGGGTGGGGGAGGGGGGTTTTGTGGGTGAGGATGGAGGTGGGCTCTTGCAGGGGGGCGGCTTGCGAGTGCTGGCAATGGCGCAGCTCCCGATGTCCCAGGGAAGTATTCGGTGAGTCCTGTGATGGTTGCCACATTGAAGATCTGGAGGCAGTTTAGGCAGCATTTTAGCCGGGTCGGGGGATACCCATTAGGGGGGAATCATGGGTCAAGCCGGGGAGGATGGATGTGAGGTTTGAGGGATGGGAAGAGAGGGGGATTAAGGAAATGAAGCATCTGTTCTTGGGAGGGCGATTTGCGAGTTTGGAGGAGTTGGGCAAGAGGTTTGGGCTGGCACGGGACGAAAGCTTCAGGTATATGTAGGTGCGGGACTTTCCAAGGAAGGTCTTGCCGACCTTCCCCGATAGCGCCTGCCAACTCATTGTTGAAGGCAGTGCTGTCAGCGGGAGGGTTGGAGAGGGGGTGTTATCTCGGCGATTTATGGGAGAATTTTGGAAAGGATGGGGTCTCCTTGGAGGGGGGTTAAGGAAAAATGGGAGGAAGGGTTGCGGGTGATGCTGGAGGAGGATTTGTGGTGTGAGGTGCTGTGAAGGGTCAATGCCTCGACTTCGTGCACGAGGCTGGGGCGGATAAAGCTGAAGGTAGTGTACAGGGCACACCTCACAAAGTCTGGGATGAGCCAGCTGTTCAAAGGGGCGGAGGATGTCTGTGAACGATGTGGAAGGGGCCCGGCGAATCATATACATATATTTTGGTCCTGCCCAAAGCTGGAAAGATTCTGGAGAACGGTGTTCAGCACCATCACAGGGGTCCTGTGTGTGGACATGAAACCTGGGCCCTAGGAGCAATATTCAGGGTGTCAGACCAGTCGGAGCGGCAGGCGGGAGCATGTACAGATGTTTTTGCCTCGCTGATTGCTCGTAGGCAGTGTTATATTACCATGACTGGTAATATGTTGTATTCTTTGCACATTCCTCCAGATCGCCCGACGTAGTGTTGACAAAGAATATACCAATCAAAAGATTGAATCAAACTAATTTATTATTACACTTCAGATTAAATGAAGTTCTCACACTCTACTGAGTTATAGATAATAAACAAATGATATTGAATCTGTACTACAGTATATTCTATCTAACTACTAAACTAAACTATGACTTGACCTCAGGCTATATATCTCTATTCAACTTTCACTCTGCTCTCTCCATGGTATCTTCAGCTTCTCCCAGAATTGCTAGGGGCTGATTTAGCACAGTGGACTAAACAGCTGGCTTGTAATGCAAAACAAGGCAGCAGCGCGGGTTCAATTCCTGTACCGGCCTCCCCAAACAGGCACCGGAATGTGGCAACGAGGGGCTTTTCACAGTAACTTCATTGAAGCCTACTTGTGACAATAAGGCAATTATTATTATTATTAGAGATGCTGTCTTATATACAGTGAATTAGTATCGCCCTCTAGTGTTTGATTTACACATAGATTCAGATATTAACCCTTTACTATACATATCCTTGGGTTGAAGGTCAGCTTCTCCACCCTGTGCCTCAGCGTGGCGGGGGTACCTGCTGGACTGGGAAAGGTGAAATTTGCTCTAATGGGGCGTGTTGAGCTCTGCGATTGTTGGGGTTGGTCTATCACGCACTTTCGGGAAATGGTTACGGTTGACTTTTGGGGGAGGGGGTTTGGTTGGGCTGGGGGGTTTGAGGGGTTGTTGTGAATTGTAAAGCTTGAAAATTTGTTGAATAAAAATATTTTTAATATTAACAGATCATTAAACAAAAGGTGGCTTAAAAACATTCCAACGTTGACACAATGGCATGTTACTTCTTGGTTTACAGCTTTTTGTCATCTTAGTTAGCTTATTGTAGCCATTTACATAGGTTTACCTTTAAAATATGAAGCACAATTTGAAATCATATCGTAGCTAAAAGCTACAGGGTGGGATTCTTCATTGACCAATGCTGAAATCGGGCGGAGAATATCTCCCGACCCCAAAATCGCGGCAGGCAGCGGCTTGATGCCGAATTGCGATGCTCTGCCCCCTCCAAATTGGCATAATTGCGACGCACACCACATGTAGTTGCAACCGCGTTTGCATCTCATTAGCGGGCCCACCCGCGATGCTTCACCTCCAAAGGGCTGGGTTCCCGATGGCGCGGTCCACGTGTGCTCTCAACAATCGTGAATCTGGTGTGGTGGCTGCGGAGAAAGACAAAGGGAGAGGGTGTACAGACAATGTCCAGCACCGCCATTCTTTGCCGACATTTGTGCTGCTGGTCGGGGGGTTTCTGCCAGGGGGGGGGGGGGGGGGGGGGGGGGTGCAGGAGGTGGGCTGTGGATGTCCGGGGGGATGGGGGGCGGGTTATCTTTTCGGCCGTGATCGGTGTGTGTGGGGGTGTATAGTCTACACGCAGCTGCAGCTTGCCAGCCCTGCGCGTGTCCACCACAGACCCAATGATTCCTGCCAAGTTTTTCAGCTGTTCTGCTGGTCTTCCATGTGACACTGGTGCTAGCCCCTCATCGGTAGCGGAATCGGCGTGGGTGTGCCGCCAATTTTTCTGACGTGGAACTTCACGGATCCTCCGTTGCCGTCAGCACTTAGATTCAGGAACAGAGAATCCAGCCCGCAGGGTTTGAATGCGTTTCATCTTAACAAATTGACTTTTTTTTTCCTATGTGAAAAATTTACCTTAATATTAATGTTGTTCAGAGCAAATTATTTTCTAATGGAAATTGCATTTGTACACATTGGACTTGCCAACAGAAGATTATACTGGCATGCAGGAACCATACAATAAGATCAATGAGACATGAAACATATTACAGTAGTTATCTAAATGTATTACCTCAGAGTAACAAAGTGCCATGGGATGCTGCCAGACATACACTGCTTCTAAGATGCATCACTAATCTCTAATTAGGTGTAAGAATATAAGAAATAGGTGCAGTGAAGATTAGATAGACATCATTGAGTGTGTTTTGGAAGCAGACGTCTTTGACATCCTATTTAAGGTTCACAATGTAATTTGAAATGGCATAAAGCAAAATGATTTTTAAGCCATATAGATTATTTTTCCCAGTGGCTCAATGCCTTTATTTTATATGCCTGAACAGGAAGGTCTCATATTTAGTCCCATATGTGTTGAGTTAGTTGATCTCAGCTGGAGCTATGATAGGAAAGGTATAAGCCTGTAACTTTCGCTAGCAGTGGAAAGCCATGGGCCACCGATTCTGAAATGAAAAAATGCCCACTTACATGCGCTGGGGATATCGCGATGAACCTTCCACTTGGTGCAGCAGCCTCAGGCCTCCAGCGCGACTATCTGCGCAGGGTCCAACGCTGTGCAGGAGTGGAGCCCTGCCCCCTTATGACAGGGTCAGCATGGGAATGCCCATTGAGGGCCCACATTTAAACTGCAGATTTATATTGAAGACAACAGGCAACATGTTTAACAAGTGTATTTAAGGTATGTCGAAGTTTTAAAACATTTTTTGTTCTTTTATACAGGCATTACTGTGGTTATGGATTCTTTAAAGTATTTTTTATTTTTATGATTAAAGCTGATTATTTATAAGTGAACATAGGTTTGGCTTTGTTTTAAATCTGTGAACCTATTTAAATCTGCAATATATTATTGTATAATTTTACGTGTGGCATGCTTAAAAGTGTTTTCGGTTTTAACGTAGTTTATGGCCATAAGATTTTAAAAGCGCCACAGGACTTTTTGCTGTCGCTGACCATGTAACATCTGATATTTTTTTGATTTGTGTTTATAGAATCATAGAATCCCTATAGTGCCGAAGAAAGCCATTCGGCCCATCGAATTTGCACCGACACTCCAAAAGAACACCCTACCCAGGCCCACGTCCTATCCCCGTAACCCCACCTAACTTTGGACACAAAGGGGAAATTCAGCATGGCCAATCCACCTAACCTGTACATCTTTGGACTGTGGGGGAAAATGGAGTACCTGGAGGAAACCCACGCAGAGAATATGCAAACTTCACACAGACAGTCACTCAAGGCCATAATTGAACCCGGATCTCTGGCGCTGTGAGGCAGCAGTGCTCACCACTGCGCTGCCCCAAGTTGGTAGACAGCTAGGGAAAGGTGGAGGTGTGAAATGGAAAAGAGGAAGGATGATAGGGTGAAGTGCAGGAATGATTAAATAACAAGAAGGATGATGTTGCAAGTTAAAGGTACTCTTCAGACCTTGTTCTGGGATAAATAATGCATTTGTGTGGCTGGGCAAAAAAAACAAAAGTGAGCATGCATAGCAACTAAACTTTAAATGGGAATATTGCCTACAAACAGCATGGTGAACACAGTGGTTAGCACTGCTGCCTCATAGTGCCAGGGACCCAAATTCAATTCTGACCTTGTAGGAGAGTCTGTGTGGAGTTCACACATTCTTCCTCTATCTGCGTGGGTTTCCTCCGGGTGCTACGGTTTCCTTCCACAGTCCAAAGATGTGCAGATTAGGTAGATTGGCCATGTTAATTACTCTTTAGTATCCAAAGGTTAGGTGAGGTAACGGGGATAAAGTGGGGGAATTGGCCCTGGTAGGGTCCCCTTTCAGAGGGTCGGTGCAGACTCGATGGGCCAAATGGCCTCCTTCTGCACTGTTGGAACTCTATGTTTCTATTCTGTGGTTCCAGGAGACCCGTGCAGACACGGGGAGAATGTTCAAACACCACACAGTCATAGAATTTACAGTGCAGAAGGAGACCATTCGGCCCATCGATTCTGCACTGGCCCTTGGAAAGAGCACCCCACTCAAACACACACCTACTCCACCGCATCCCCTTAACCCAATAACCCCAATTAACCTTTTTGGACACTAAGGGCAATTTAGTATAGCCAATCCACCTAATCCGCACATCTTTGGACTGTGGGAGGAAACCGGAGCACTCGGAGCACTGTGCAGACTCCACACAGACAGTGACCCAAGCCGGGAATCGAACTTGGGACTTTGTGGCTGTGAAGCAACTGTGCTAACCACTATGCTACCGTGCTGCCCCCCCAAGGGCCGAATTGAACACAGGTCCCTGGTGTTGTGAGGCAGCAATGCTAACCAGTGTGCTACTGTATTACATTTCTGCCTTGTTTACTTCAATTATCTTATTCATTTATAATTATCTCATAACTAAATGTTGTGTTTTGCTGTTTCAGTAAGACATTTGTCGAAGCTTGTAAAGTTTAATGGAAAACATTTATTAAAATAATTTTATAAATACAAAACTTTAAAACCAGCTACAGTTGAATGTTAAATGTCATCAGCTGAACGATGACATAAAATGACCTCAACTTGTACAAATTTTTTCAATAAAATATATTTTTTCACTTCAACACAATGGTCAATAAAATATGTTTCCACATAAACACAATGGTTCTATCTTGCGTCGCCTGGTGGAGATGATATTCTGAATCTTCTTTCATGATCCCTGCACATACATCAAGCCTCTAAAGAACTTCAAGGACGTTAAGAAACAAAGTTTTAAGTGTGATGCCCCAGTGGAGGTGAAGCATGACTATATATTTGAATCTGCACTGGATTCTGCAATACCTGTCAGAGAGATAATTCACATTTGCTTACAGGCGGCTTGCCTTTGCATTAAACTTTCTTAAAGCATTTGAAGTAATCACTGTGGCATGTAAGGATAAACATTGGGCGAAATTCTCCGCCCCCCACGACGGGTGGGAGAATAGCGGGAGGGCCTTCCCGACATTTTTGCCGCCCTCCCGCTATTCTCCCCCCCCCCCCGCCGTAGTCCCGACCCGAATCGCTGCCGCCGTTTTTTTACGGCCGGCAGCGATTCTCAGCTGTTAGATGGGCCGAAGTCCCAGCCCTTTCCGCCGTTTTTACGAACGGCAAACACACCTGGTCTTGCCGTTCGTAAAAACGGCGTCACAAACTCGCTATTAATAACCATGGCACCGATTGGCACGGCCGTACCACGGCCGTGCCAAGGGTGCCATGGGCCCGCGATCGGTGGGCACCGATCGCGGGCAGCGGGCCCGCTGCCCGCGCACTACTTGTCCTTCCGCCGCCCCGCAGTATCCATTCGCGGGGCGGCTGAGGGGCAACCCGGCCCGCGCATGCGCGGGTTTCGCGCAAAAACGCGATGACGTCACCCGCGCATGCGCGGGGTTGAGTCTTCCAAACTGCGCATGCGCGGCTGACGTCATATGACGCGTCAGCCGGCGCTAACTCCGGCAAGCGGGCTTAACGATTTTCGTTAAGCCCGTCTTGCCGGAGCCTACGGCGTCGGGCTGCTAGCCCCGACCGGGGACCAGAATCGGCCCCCCGTCGGGAAGGGGCGCGCTGCCGTAAAACCCGCCCGGGTTTTACGCCAGCTTTACGATTTCTCCCGTTTTGGGAGAATCTCGCCCATTACATCAGGGAGATTCTTAAATAACAGAGCTTAAAATACGTTGCAAAATACAACTGTACTTTAGCACTGAATCAGCTGGGAGGACAGGTGTGCTAACATTAGTGTCCTTGAAGAAGTCAATGGCACCAGTATCGAGGCCATGATCATTCGAAACCATCTCCGCAGGGCATCCATATGCTTACGACATCAGAGTCCCAACTGCCAAAGCAAATCTTCTTCACCCAGCTCAAGGAAGGACACTGAACATGAGGAGGACAAAGGAAGCTCTTCAGAGACACCTTGAAGGCTTACCTCAAGAAATGTATCAGAAACGTCAATGCCTGGGAGACGTCTGCCCAGAAGAGACCTACTTGCGGGGAGAGATGGAGGGACCTGGGGAGTGTGTGTATAGGCCAAGTTGGCAGGGTATGGTTCTTGGTTGGGGAGGTGTCATGCACTGAATTATGTTTACATTTGTATTTATATCTTTTGTTATAAAACCAGAAATGCCTTAATAAAATGTTCGTTAAAAAAAAAGAAGCAACCTACTTGGAGGGACCTCCTGATTGAAGGGACACAATTCTTTGAGAACACCATTCGGCAAGAGGAAGCCTGGAACAGCAGCCTGAGAAAGGAATATTCGTGACCTAGCATCAAAGGGCCGATCCCACCTTTTGGAAACTCCTGCAAAAGTGTGTGATTGAAGATGATGGTACAGGATCAGACTACGCAAGGACCCACGGAACCTGTGACCAGTAACACCAAGTATTTTAGGTGGACAATCATACGTGTTAGCGAGTGATCACTGCATTCCATCCATTATAGTTCCTGTAATGGAATAATATCCTCATGACAAACCAAAGTTAAAAAAATTTATATCTTCTTTTCACTTTATTTACATTTTAAACATATTTCTAAACGCTAAACACTAATATAACCTACCAAAAAATGACTCCCGATGTCTCCTGCCTCTGCGCGATGATCCTGGACCAAGAAATAAAACTGCTAATAAAAAGGTGTAAAAACATACCTAACATTGGGGAAAAGTTAGTGATATCCCTGGATTTCTAGTTCAGCAGGTCCAGCACAGCGCAGGAGTTCAAACTGTCAATAAAAAGCCAGCTGGGAGTTTGAATGCCGCACGCTTCCAGTGTGCATGCCGTGGGTCCGCACTTCCAGGTCGTCGTGCCACATATGTGTGGGGTTCCAGCGACTGAAGTCAATGACCTGAAAGAAAGTTACAGGCCACAATTTTTCCTCAACATTGTTGGGTTAGCTGGTGGGAAATTTGCAAAGGGACCTGCTCATAATTACATAGAACATAGAACAGTACAGCACAGAACAGGCCCTTCAGCCCTCAATGTTGTGCCGAGCCATGATCACCCTACTCAAACCCACGTATCCACCCTATACCCGTAACCCAACAACATCCCCCTTAACCTTACTTTTATTAGGACACTACGGGCAATTTAGCATGGCCAATCCACCTAACCCGCACATCTTTGGACTGTGGGAGGAAACCGGAGCACCCGGAGGAAACCCACGCACACAGGGGGAGGACGTGCAGACTCCACACAGACAGTGACCCAGCCGGGAATCGAACCTGGGACCCTGGAGCTGTGAAGCATTTATGCTAACCACCATGCTACCCTGCTGCCCCTAATTGATTGTCTTCCAACTCTTATTGCAAGTGCACAAGGTGATTGCATAATGACAGGATCAATTTTGGGTCCAATGTTCTCTCTTATTGAATAGCCCACTAATTGTCACTGCTGATCAGAAATGAATAATGCTCACTGTGCTGCAATAATAGAGGAAGACCATGCGACCATGCTAATGCAGAGGTGAAGACGGTGGTTTTAACTCTGAACAGGAAAGGTAGGTGATGCACCCAGAAAGTGTGCTAAAAACGAGGCCTGACTGATCTTAATGGCTGGCTCTCATTTCATTTATTTACTTTATCTCCTGCCGAAGCTGATGGGAACTATTTTTCCTTGGTTTCATCATATGTACATTGTGCTGTTTCCCAACCACTTTCTCACCAGGGCAGCCTTCACAAACTCCAATAAAAATAACATTGAAGCACTGATAACTTCATCGGGTCACAACTTACGTTTCAACTTGGCACTTGCCTGTAGTTGGAGCCTTGGCCCACTTTAAAGTCAATGAAGAGAATTACCCCAGGTAGGAGGTGTCATAAAATGAGGCAATTTGACCATGCTGGCTCTGTGTAAAGCCCGCTGGTCAGTCCTATTTACCCATTCTATCCCTGCAGCCGTGTAAGTTTATATTCCTCAACTGCCTATCCAATTTCCTTTTGCAATAATTGATCATATCTGCTTCTAATGATCTTCATAGGCAACCAGCTCCAGGTCATTCCCTCTCACTGCATTTAATGTTCTTCCGCATATTTCCCCTTAATTTCTTGCCCTAAACCTTAAATCTGTATACCCCCAATACCACCAGCTAATGGGAGCAGTTATTGCTTGTTTATCTTATCTAAATCTGTCATAATCTTGTACTCCTCTATCAAATCTCCCTTCTATATTTCCCTTGTTCCAGGTAGAACCCCAGCTTCTCCAACCTAACCTGGTGGCTAAAATAGCTCAGCCAATAAATTGGTTCAATCAATTGCATCACATGTTCTCCCAGTGAGCCAGAGACGACACAGCCTGAGTGAGACACAGCACAGAGTGAGTTTGGGAATTTGAAGCTAGGTGGGAATTCGAAGCTGGGGGGGGGGGGGGGGGCCTGCTTTTTAACCCTGGTAAGTGACTGGTAAGTAGTTTTTCTTTTCATTGTCTTATTTATTTTTTTCTTTCGTTTTTTTGGGATTGTAGTTGTGTAAGTTAACCTAAGGTTTAAGACATGGCAGGAGATCCCGTGTCATGATCCTTGTGTGCAATGTGGGAGCTCAGGGACACATCCACTGTCCCTGGCTCCTTCATGTGCAAGAAGCGTGGCCAATTGCAGCTCCTGTTAGACCCCTTGACGGCTTTGGAGCTGCGGATGGACTCACTTTGGAGCATCCGCTGAGGATGTCGTGGATAGCATGTTTAGCGAGTTGGTCACACCGCAGGTGAAAGTTACTGAGGGAGATAGAAAATGGGTGACCAAAAGACAGAGCAAGAGTAGGAAGGCAGTGCAGGTGTCCCCTGCGGTCATCTCCCTGAAAAACAGATTTGGATACTGTTGAGAGAGATGGCTCACCAGGGGAACGCAGCAGCAGCCAGGTTCATGGCACCGTGGCTGGCTCTGCTGTGCAGCAGGGCAGGAAGAAGAATGGCAGGGCTATAGTGATAGGGGACTTAATCGTAAGGGGAATAGACAGGCGGTTCTGCAGACGCAATAGAGACTGCAGGATGGTATGTTGCCTCCCTGGTGCAAGGGTAAACGATATCTCGGAGCAGCTGCAGGACATTCTGGGGGGGCGGGGGGGGGGGGGGGGGGAACAGCCAGCTGTCGTGGTGCACATAGGCACCAACGATATAGGTAAAAAACGGGATGAGGTCCTACAAGCTGAATTCAGGGAGTTAGGAGTTAAAGTAAAAAGTAGGACCTCAAAGGTAGTAATCTCAGGATTGCTACCAGTGCCACGAGCTAGTCAGAGTAGGAATGTCAGGATAGATAGAATGAATGCATGGCTCGAGAGATGGTGCAAGAGGGAGGGATTCAAATTCCTGGGGTATTGGAACCAGTTCTGGGGGAGGTGGGATCAGTATAAACCAGACAATCTGCACCTGGGCAGGATTAGGACCGGTGTCCTAGGGGGGGGGGGGGGGGGGGGGGGGGGGGGGGGGGGGGGGGGCAGGGGGTGTTTGCTAGAGCTGTTGGGGAGGGTTTAAACTAATGTGGCAGGGAGATGGGAACTGATGCAGGAAGTCGGAAGGTAGTAAACAAGGATAGAAACAAAAGGCATTAAGGGGGAAAGTGTAAGGCAGAGAAGACATAGGCATAAATCAAAAAGGGCGACAGTACCTTGTACTGAGGGGAGCTCAGTGAATAGGCCCAGTAATACTAAAAGGAATAAAACGGGAAGTAAAAACATAAATGGTAAGCAACGCAGCAGGTTGTTACCTGGAGATATGGGTTCAACGACAAGGAAAATTAGCAGAAAAGTTAAGAGGAAATATAACTTACGAGAGGTTACTGATCGAGGTGTTAAGATTCAAAACAGAGGTATGAAAGCCAACATATGTGTATTTTACCTGAATACTCGTTGTATTTAGAATAAGGTAAATGAGTTGATGGCGCAAATCATGGTGAATGACTGTGATTTAGTGGCCTTTACTGAAACATGGTTAAAGGATGGTCATGACTGAGAGTTAAATATCCGAGGGTATCAAAATTATTTGGAAGGACAGAGTGGATGGTGAAGGAGGTGGTGTAGCTCTGTTATTTAAGGATGGCATCTGGGCAATAGTAAGGGATGACATTGGTGCTATGGAGGATAAGGTTGAATCCATTTGGTTGGAAATCAGGAATAGTAAGGCGAAAAAGTCACTGATAGGAGTAGTCTATCGGCCACCAAATAGTAACATTATGGTGGGGCAGGCAATAAAAAAAGAAATAACTGATGCATGTAGAAATGGTGCAGCAGTTATCATGGGGGATTTTAATCTACATATCGGCATGGTTTAACCAGGTCGGTCAAGGCAGCCTTGAGGAGTTTATAGAATGTATTTGCGATCGTTTCCTAGAACAGTATGTAATGGAACCTACGAGGGAACAAGCGGTCCTAGATCTGGTCCTGTGTAATGAGACAGGATTGATTAATAATCTCCTAGTTAGGGATCCTCTCGGAAGGAGCGATCACAATATAGTGGAATTTAAAATACAGATGGCTAGGGAAATTGCAAATGCACGAGTGATAATTTACCAAAATTCACTAGACTCTGACGTGGTCCCGGTGGATTGGAAATTAGCAAACGTGACACCACTGTTTAAAAAAGGAAGTAGGCAGAAAGTGGGTAATTATAGGCCAGTGAGCTTAACTTCGGTAGTAGGGAAGTTGCTGGAATCTATCATCAAGGGAGGGTGGTAAAAGAGGTGGGGGGGGTGGCATTGTTAATTAGAGATAGTATAACAGCTGCAGAAAGGCAGTTCGAGGGGGATCTGCCTACTGAGGTAATATGGGTTGAAGTTAGAAATAGGAAAGGAGCAGTCACCTTGTTGGGAGTGTTCTATAGGCCCCCCAATAGCAGCAGAGATGTGGAGGAACAGATTGGGAAACAGATTCTGGAAAGGTGCAGAAGTCACAGGGTAGTAGTCATGGGCGACTTCAACTTCCCAAACATTGAGTGGAAACTCTTTAGATCAAATAGTTTGGATGGGGTAGTGTTTGTGCAGTGTGTCCAGGAAGCTTTTCTAACACAGTATGTAGATTGTCCGACCAGAGGGGAGGCCATATTGGATTTAGTACTTGGTAATGAACCAGGGCAGGTGATAGATTTGTTAGTGGGGGAGCATTTTGGAGGTAGTGACCACAATTCTGTGACTTTCACTTTAGTAATGGAGAGGGATAGGTGCGAGCAACAGGGCAAGGTTTATAATTGGGGGAAGGGTAAATACAATGCTGTCAGACAAGAATTGAAGTGCAGAAGTTGGGAACATAGGCTGTCAGGGAAGGACACAAGTGAAATGTGGAACTTGTTCAAGGATCAGGTACTGCGTGTCTTTGATATGTATGTCCCTGTCAGGCAGGGAAGAGATGGTCGAGTGAGGGAACCATGGTTGACAAGAGAGGTTGAATGTCTTGTTAAGAGGAAGAAGGAGACTTATGTAAGGCTGAAGAAACAAGGTTCAGACAGTGCGCTGGAGGGATACAAGATAGCCAGGAGGGAACTGAAGAAAGGGATTAGGAGAGCTAAGAGAGGGCATGAAAAATCTTTGGCGGGTAGGATCAAGGAAAACCCCAAGGCCTTTTACACATACGTGAGAAATATGAGAATGACTAGAGTGAGAGTAGGTCCGATTAAGGACAGTAGCGGGAGATTGTGTATTGAGTCTGAAGAGATAGGAGAGGTCTTGAACAAGTATTTTTCTTCAGTATTTACAAATGAGAGGGGCCATATTGTTGGAGAGGACAGCGTGAAGCAGACTGATAAGCTTGAGGAGATACTTGTCAGGAAGGAAGATGTGTTGCGCGTTTTGAAAAACTTGAGGATAGACAAGTCCCCCGGGCCTGACGGGATATATCCAAGGATTCTATGGGAAGCAAGAAATGAAATTGCAGAGCCGTTGGCAATGATCTTTTCGTCCTCGCTGTCAACAGGGGTGGTACCAGAGGATTGGAGAGTGGCGAATGTCGTGCCCCTGTTCAAAAAAGGAAATAGGGATAACCCTGGGAATTACAGGCCAGTTAGTCTTACTTCGGTGGTAGGCAAAGTAATGGAAAGGGTACTGAGGGATAGGATTTCTGAGCATCTGGAAAGGCATTGCTTGATTAGGGATAGTCAGCACAGATTTGTGAGGGGTAGGTCTTGCCTTACAAGTCTTATTGAATTCTTTGAGGAGGTGACCAAGCATGTGGATGAAGGTAAAGCAGTGGATGTAGTGTACATGGATTTTAGTAAGGCATTTGATAAGGTTCCCCATGGTAGGCTTATGCAGAAAGTAAGGAGGCATGGGATAGTGGGAAATTTGGCCAGTTGGATAAGAAACTGGCTAACCGATAGAAGACAGAGAGTTGTGGTGGATGGCAAATATTCAGCCTGGAGCCCAGTTATCAGTGGCGTACCGCAGGGATCAGTTCTGGGTCCTCTGCTGTTTGTGATTTTCATTAACGACTTGGATGAGGGAGTTGAAGGGTGGGTCAGTAAATTTGCAGATGATACGAAGATTGGTGGAGTTGTGGATAGTGAGGAGGGCTGTTGTCGGCTTCAAAGAGACATAGATAGAATGCAGAGCTGGGCTGAGAAGTGGCAGATGGAGTTTAACCCTGACAAGTGTGAGGTTGTCCATTTTGGAAGGACAAATCTGAATGCGGAATACAGGGTTAATGGTAGGGTTCTTGGCAATGTGGAGGAGCAGAGAGATCTTGGGGTCTATGTTCATTGTTCTTTGAAAGTTGCCACTCAAGTGGATAGAGCTGTGAAGAAGGCCTATGGTGTGCTAGCGTTCATTAGCAGAGGGATTGAATTTAAGACCCGTGAGGTGATGATGCAGCTGTACAAAACCTTGGTCAGGCCACATTTGGAGTACTGTGTGCAGTTCTGGTCACCTCATTTTAGGAAGGATGTGGAAGCTTTGGAAAAGGTGCAAAGGAGATTTACCAGGATGTTGCCTGGAATGGTGAGTAGGTCATACGAGGAAAGATTGAGGGTGCTAGGCCTTTTCTCATTAGAACGGAGAAGGATGAGGGGCGACTTGATAGAGGTTTATAAGATGATCAGGGGAATAGATAGAGTAGACAGTCAGAGACTTTTTCCCCGGGTGGAACACACCATTACAAGGGGACATAAATTTAAGATAAATGGTGGAAGATATAGAGGGGATGTCAGAGGTAGGTTCTTTACCCAGAGAGTAGTGGGGGCATGGAATGCACTGCCTGTGGTAGTAGTTGAGTCGGAAAATTTATGGACCTTCAAGCGGCTATTGGATAGGTACTTGGATTAGGGTAGAATAAGGGAGTGTAGGTTAACTTCTTAAGGGCAGCACGGTAGCATTGTGGATAGCACAATTGCTTCACAGCTCCAGGGTCCCAAGTTCGATTTCGACTTGGGTCACTGTCTGTGTGGAGTCTGCACATCCTCCCCGTGACTGCGTGGGTTTCCTCCGGGTACTCCGGTTTCCTCCCACAGTCCAAAGATGTGCAGGTTGGGTGGATTGGCCATGACAAATTGTCCAAAATTCTATGATTAACCTAGGACAAAAGTTCGGCGCAACATCGTGGGCCGAAGGGCCTGTTCTGTGCTGTATTTCTCTATCTCTTTCTCTATCTCTATCTCTAAATAGCAAGGCCTCTGGATGGAAATTGTCCCATTGGGCAGACACAGCATGGGTTCATAAAGGGCAGGTCGTGCCTAACTAATTTAGTGGAATTCTTTGAGGACATTACCAGTGCGCTAGATAATGGGGAGCCAATGGATGGGTTTCCAGAAAGCCTTTGACAAGGTGCCGCACAAAAGGTTGCTGCATAAGATAAAGATGCATGGCATTAAGGGTAAAGTAGTAGCATGGATAGAGGATTAGTTAATTAATAGAATGCAAAGAGTGGGGATTAATGTGTGTTTCGCTGGTTGGCAATCAGTAGTTAGTGGTGTCCCTCAGGGATCAGTGTTGGACCCATAATTGTTCACAATTTACATAGATGATTTGGAGTTGATGACCTAGGGCAATGTGTCAAGTTTGCAGACGACACTAAGATGAGTGGTAAAGCACAAAGTGCAGAGGTACTGGAAGCCTGCAGAGGGATTTGGATAGGTTAAGTGAATGGGTTATGGTCTGGCAGATGGAATACAATGTTGAAAAATGTGAGGTTATCCATTTTGGTAGGAATAACAACAAAAGGGATTATTATTTAAATGGCAAAATATTAAAACATGCTGCTGTGCAGAGAGACCTGGGTGTGCTAGTGCATGAGTCGCAAAAAGTTGGTTTACAGGTGATTAAGAAGGCAAATGGAATTTTGTCTTTCATTGCTGGAGAGATGGAGTTTAAGACTAGGGAGGTTATGCTGCAATTGTATAAGGTGCTAATGAGGCCACACCTGGAGTATAGTGTTCAGTTTTGGTCTCCTTACCTGAGAAAGGACGTACTGGCACTGGAGGGTGTGCAGAGGAGATTCACTGGATTAATCCCAGAGTTAAAGGGGTTGGATTACGAGGAGAGGTTGAGTAGACTGAGACTGTATTTATTGGAATTTAGAAGGATGAAGGAGGATTTTATAAAAACATATAAAATTATGAAGGGAACAGATAGGATAGATGTGGGCAGGTTGTTTCCACTGGCGGGTGAAAGCAGAACTAGGGGACATAGCCTCAAAATAAGGGGAAGTAGATTTAGGACTAAGTTCAGGAGGAACTTTTTCACTCAAAGGATTGTGAATCTATGGAATTCCTTGCCCAGTGAAGCAGTTGAGGCTCCTTCATTAAAAGTTTTTAAGATAAAGATAGATAGTTTTTTGAAGAATAAAGGGATTAAGGATTATGGTGTTCAGGCCGGAAAGTGGAGCTGAGTCCACAAAAGATCAGCCATGATCTCATTGAATGGTGGAGCAGGCTCGAGGGGCCAGATGGCCTACTCCTGCTCCTAACACTTATTTATGTAATTATATTCCTCGATTCTGCTTCCACTTGGTGGAACGGCATTAAAATCAGCCTCAATATTTTCATGGTCAAGAAAAAAAATGTTGGGGTCTTCCAACAAACTGCTTTCTTTTACAATAAATATTCCACTCTGTCCAGAGATAATGATGGCCACAGAATTTATCACCTAAAGATATTCTTACACACCTCACCTAAAATATAATATCAGCAGCACTTTGTTGAAGCTGAATATCAGATTCATGATAACCATTTAAACAGTAAACAATAAAAGAAACAGCACTGAAGTAATTAATCACTGCCTACAATTTCAATGCAACGCAAAATTAACTATTGCAATGGACAGCAGCATTGCAATGTTCCATTTTGGTTTAATCGTTGCAGATGAGCTGAGTGAATGAGCTACATAAAGTTGAAATGGGAGGTTCTTCTGACTGTGAAGATACCAACAACCTTCTACTTAAATTTCTTGCTGAGGAAATATAAAATAGGAAAATGTATCCAATAGTGCGCTAATACAATGGTAAAAGGTGACTGCAAACATCAGAAAGGCAAGGGAAAGGGTGCCAAATGTACCCAGAACCTCTGCTCTGTGAGCATGATGAATGGTAATGGAAATCACAGCAAGTGTGAGGGAATTGAATCCCTAATCATTGATTGATAATATCATTCGTCCAGTTTCATAGAATTCATAGAATTTACAGTGCAGAAGGAGGCCATTCGGCCCATCGGGTCTACACCGGCTCCTGGAAAGAGCACCCTACCCAAGGTTAACACTTCCACCCTATCCCCATAACCCAGTAACCCCACCCAACACTAAGGGCAATTTTGGACACTAAGGGCAATTTATCATGGCCAATCCACCTAACCTGCACATCTTTGGACTGTGGGAGGAAACCAGAGCACCCGGAGGAAACCCACGCACACACGGGGAGGATGTGCAGACTCCGCACAGACAGTGACCCAAGCCGGAATCGAACCTGGGACCCTGGAGCTGTGAAGCGATTGTGTTATCCACAATGCTACCTTGCTGCCACAGTTTGTGTGGCGTTAATTAGTATCGGCAATTGCCAGGGTATGATTGCATTGGAAATGGGTGAACAGGATTTGATAGCACGGTAACAGTTGCAAGCAAGAGAACACCTTTGGTCCAGTGAGCTCATGCATCTATGGTATTCACTTAGTGCATTTCTAGCAAGGGAGATGAGTCATTTATTATATAATTTTCAAAAGACAGTTAAGTTCAGCCCAATTAAAATAATACTGCAGTATTAAACAAAACAAAGTTCCATTTAAAGGAAGCACTCAAGTCATTTGTCATTGTCAATTTTTCTCAAATGAAACCTATACAACTTAAATGGAAATTTGGTCATTTTAAACACACACATTCATCTGCATGTAAACAGACGGCATATAGGATAACATTGTTTTTTTCTCCCATGTAAAACCCAGCTAATCAATTCAATTATATACACAGTTTATTTTCTCATCAAAGAAGAAAGCCAAGAAGAAAAATAAAGAATAAATAAAAGCAAAATACTGCAGATGCTGGAAACCTGAAGTAAAGCTTCCAGTGCAAACTTATATTAGCTGGAAGACAACTAACATATTCCATACATTATTGACAATAGAGTTTTAGAAATGACTGTCACTGCCAGAATTCTGACTAAAAGAATATTTACTGACTTTCAATACTAATAGACAAGTGACTGCAAATACACATTAGGAAAACTACATTTAAATACATTTTTGTTGTAAAATGCTGAACCTCAAACAAATGCAAGTCAAACTAGAAATACATAACTATTCCTGAGATTGGAGTCCACATAGTTCTAAGTTCACTATTTACATTCAATAATTCAATGTACTTCCATAGAGAGTACATGGGGATATATTAGTAATGGTTTTTTAAAATTAAGGTATCCATTGGAATGTACTCTCGAATAACAAATCACAAATTGTTTATTTTCATACATCACTACTATTCAATGGGTACAGTAAATGGCCAGTAAATGCTGTGAGGAGCTTCGCCCGGGATCCCCGATGGCCGCAACACCTTGCAGATCTAACCAGATCTCGCAGGATGTCGTGATCTGGGTCGAGCCCACAATGGGCAGGACCCAGTACAGCATGGTGAAGTAGGTTTCAGAACCCACTTAACCATGTTGACATTGGATCAAACTGGCTCCCAACATCTATCGGCCTCCCCAAGGAGACCCCAGCCAGGCGCCGATTAGTACTGGTCCACATGGACCAGGTGGAACAGCACCAGTGGGGGGGGGGGGGGGGGGGGGGGTCTCCTAGGCCATTAGAGGGCTCTGGGTGATCAGGGACAGGGCAGGGTGGCACCCTGGCCCTCCTCCTGGCCCTCCTCCAGTACCCAGGAGACACTGCCAGGCTGGCAGGAGCACTGACAAGGGTGCCAAGTGCTAATGCCTGAAGGGGGGCTATGCCCATGAAAGGAGGGTGCGTGAAAGGTGGGTATGAAGGGGCCTCCTGAAGGTTCGGGGGTGGAAGAGTGGGGTCCCTCAGCAACCCTGTAGCAGGGTGTCCTCACTTGGGGGAGGGGAGAGAGGGGATTGTGAGGTAATGCCCATGTGTGTGTGTGGGGGGTGACATTGCCAGTGGGTGGGGGTGTGGGGGACCCTTGAGCTTACTTAGAGATCAGGGTACCCTTTGATAATGGTGACCTGATCTCTGAGGAGCTGATCTGGCCACCGACTTCAGCTTCTTTGTGATGAAAAAGATTCTAAGTGTGGGCTAGCCTGCTGAGAAACTCCCCAGGGCCCAAAGAAATGACAAAGCGTGGTTATAGCCGGGGAGAAATTCCCAACCAAACACACCTAAGATTATATTTGGAAACCTTTCCATTAAATCACGGCGATTGAAAAACAAATTGGGCTGGATTCTCCCAAAATTTGACTATGGCCCCACCCACGTCGGCGTAAAAACGCTGGCGTTTCACTCCAGAGTTTCCTATAAAAAAGATGAGCCTATTCACTCACCTGCAGGGGGCTAGCAGGGATCCAGAATGATTCATGCAGCTTTAGCTGCGGATACGGGCCCATGCACTTCCGGTTTTGAGTCCGCGCAAGCGCACAGCGGCGGCCTCCAGCGGCCGTCCCAAGTGTCAGGGTGGACTCAGACCGCAGAGGCAGATGAAGATGAATGATTGGCTGCGCACCGGAAGATCCTACCGCCCCGATCTGTCCCCCAGTGTCCGATACCCCCGACCCCCCACCGGGGGGGGGGGGGGGCACGGACTGAGTCCGCAGCTGCCACGCAAGCTTCCTGAACGGCAATTGGTGGTGAGAACCACGCTGTCGAGAACTCGGCCGGTCGGGAGTGGAGGATCACTGGACTGGTCTGTGGCAATGGCCCCCCAGCCGCGTGGAGTACTCCGCGAACACGCCAATTCTCGGGTCCCGGAGAATCGCTGGACCGGCACAGGGCCCGATTTCGGTGTGAATTGGATTCTCCGCCCCAGTGTCAAAGGCGATTTCAGCACAGGCTGCGGAGAATCCAGCCCCGTGTAGTAATGCAGATTTTGAAAATATTGCATTCCATCTGAACAGATGACGCGATTTAATGTGAAATAAAATTGCGTTGTGGGTGGGTTTAGCAGGGCGTTTCCCAGCTCTTGTAATGCGATTATTGTCTCTGTTATTATTTTAAGCCTTGGTGGGGAAGGCCCCAGCAAGGCTGCATCACCTTCATTCCCTTCAGGAGGACCTCCTCACGCCAGTGCAGGAAGAGATCGGGGCGCCATTTATATCTCGATCCCCCAATGCGATTCCCGGACCCCCGAACTTAGCTGTCGGGGTGTGCTCGAGCCCCTGCAACCCACCTCATAAGAGCAGGGCACCCCGGGGCACGATCCTCGGCACAGGCAAAATGCCACCATGGCACCAAGGTGCCACCATGGCACCAAGGTACCAACCTGGCAGTGCTACCTGGACTCCCCGACAGTGCCAGGTTGACACTCAGATAGTTCCAAGGTGCCCAGGTGGCATCAGCAGTGCCAGGGTACAACACTGCCCAGAGGCCAACAGCCCGGGGGCCTCTAATCACCTCGGTGACCTTCCCATGTGCCTTTTTGCCTGGACCTCACTTGTGGAGACCAGTTCTGAAGGGCGCCCAGCTGTGGTCTCCTCGGAGAGGGGATTTGATCTCGGCGCTGGTTATCCGGTGAGTGCATATTCAAGTGTGCCGAACTGTACATTTACGTATTCAAATGTATGCCTCGGCCATTATGGGCAGGATCCAAATCTCGGGAGATTTACTGGCCACGTTGCGTCCCCCGTCGGGCGCGGACGTTGGACTGAACACACTGGGTGAAATCTATCATATGAAACATTTTTCTCATTGGGGAATTCTGAAACTGGATGGAGGAGGAAGAAAGGAAGCAAAACAAAACAAGCAGTACAAAAGCTAAAACCAAACAACTTTTGCAACCTCAGCAAATCCTAAAGCACTTCATAGTTAATGAAATAATTTTAAAAATATATTTTTGCAGTTGTAAGTAGGTAAATGCAGCAGCCAATTTGCACGCAAAATGTCACAAGTAACAATGAGATAAATGGCCAGACTAAGTGTCTTATTAATGGTGATGGTGACTGATAAATGTTGGTCAGTGATGAAGATGAGAGCAGGTTGGAGAATGGACACATCTGGCTCTACCTGATAGCTCAACAATGTAAATAATTGGAATTAGTTAACACTGACGTAAATCTATTTAAAATGAATGAGTTAACACCCATTGAGATATGTAGGCATGAAGTGTGATCACTTAGCAGGGATTAGAGAGCTTCAAATGATCTTGGAACCATACTTCTTAATAAATCATTACCTCGAGCGAGAAAAATAATTGTGAATGGAGGGGAAAATAAATAAAAGTAGAATACAGATCCACATCAGTGCAAACCAAGCTGGGGAAAGAAAAGGATATTAACAGGAGGAAAGTCGATCGCTAAATCAGTAATGTGACAGATAGTGTTTGCAATGGCGCACAAGATTCATGTGTATGTGACATAAACCTGCAGATTAAACAGTTGCAAATATTTATTTAAGACTTCTACAAAGTATGTCCTCTTCTGCATTTTTACACATTTCTTTTTTCAAATTTCAGTAATAACAATACTACCAAAATGGGTTAAAATGCAATTCCTTTAACCCAAAATGTGCTTGCAGGTGAAGGAAACATATATGAAAGACTGCAATCCTTTATAATCCTTCAATTTAAAGAAACATAATTAGTACTGTACAAAATAATGGCTCAACTCCATCCAGGCACTAATGTAATTATCACCAATTTCTACCCAGTCAATAATTTTGGGCAAACAATCAGAAGACACTCAAATAAATTAAGGAGAAAAAACCCAAAAATGTTTTAGGCTTTGGGCCTAAGAATCTGGTTCCCACACAGTAACAATGTTTGACTTGATTACCAAATCCAAAAAGAATAATATGAAAAGTAAATAAACAACCAGAGAACAGCTAAACCTAAAACCAATAATTGTGAAAGAAAAGTCAATAGCATTGCAAACGCCTGGAAATAAGCCCACAAGTGAGCTGATCATTTGTCCTCAAAGATGATGACACAAGTGACATCAGAATCTTATCAAAAGAATCTGTTAATACTGGTTGATTAACTTTATTAAAAATCATGTATTTCAAAAACGTTATTACAATAGCAAGAACTTGAGGCAACTGGCAATATATGGTGGGCTGTTCTGGGCACATGAAAATGAAATGAAAAATGAAAATCGCTTATTGTCACGAGTAGGCTTCAATGAAGTTACTGTGAAAAGCCCCTAGTCACCACATTCCGGCGCCTGTCCGGGGAGGCTGGTACGGGAATTAAACATACGTGGAATTAAACATACTCAAAGACTCCAAGGTGTCAATATCTCTCATTAAAATGTATTTTGCTGTATGGAGATGATCCTCATTTTGAGATCGAGAAATTTAAAAAAGAAACCAGCTCAATCCTTGCAAGCTCATTAAAAAAGAATCCTTTCTGACATTGATCCGATGATGGTATGCAGCCTACAAGAAAACTTCAATCAAGTGCCATGTAATATAATAGCACAGTCTTTTCCCTGTGTAACCCAGAAAGCTGGAGAAAATATTAAATATTGTGAACAACCTAATTTCCATCACCAGCAAAATTATAAGTAACACATAAAATGGCACAAGGGCATGGTTATTTACCTAGACAATTTATTTCCCCTCCGATTCAATCAAAAGGTATTGTTATTTTCCTCCATTCTGTGAAATTGGCTGGTGCTGCTCTTAATTTAAGTATAAGGTGTGAAGTGGAAAAAGTTGTTGCCAAAGCGAAGAATAAATAACTATGATTACAGAACCAGCAGCATGGAAAACAATATTTAAACTGCTAATGCTATGCCTCTACCTGACTAAAGTTACCTGGCTATAATTTAGGGCAGCATGGTAGCATTGTGGATAGCACAATTGCTTCACAGCTCCAGGGTCCCACGTTCGATTCCGGCTTGGGTCACTGTCTGTGCGGAGTCTGCACATCCTCCCCGTGTGTGCGTGGGTTTCCTCCGGGTGCTCCGGTTTCCTCCCACAGTCCAAAGATGTGCGGGTTAGGTGGATTGGCCATGATAAATTGCCCTTAGGGTCCAAAATTGCCCTTAGTGTTGGGTGGGGTTACTGGGTTATGGGGATAGGGTGGAGGTGTTGACCTTGGGTAGGGGGTAGGGTGCTCTTTCCAAGAGCCGGTGCAGACTCGATGGGCCGAATGGCCTCCTTCTGCACTGTAAATTCTATGTAAAATAATAGTACAAAGTCATGACAATTTTCTCCTTTACTCTTGTCATTATCACCATTATAAACATATACAAATTGTGAACTGTGGTCATTCTTGGAAAGCTGTTAGATCAGAGTTCCACGTAAAATAAAGTGAGAAGTGCAATGTGAAATGTGATCGTTCTGTGGGTGGATTCTCCATGCTGAAGCAATCGGTAAAGGACCACAACCTCCTACTCCCAGCCCCTTAAACAATTAGTGCATTTCGTTAATATATTCTTGCTTTGAGCGTAAAACACATAAGTTGTAAAATTCAGCACGCAGTATCTATGGTTCTTGTCACTGGCAAAAATCAATGCTAATTAATAAAAATAATTACTAAAACAAATACATTATTCATATTGCCACAATGAATATATCCTCCAGGTGCAACAAGCGTGAGTTATTAATGAAATATGGAAAGTTTGCAATATTGACAATATTGTTTTCTTATCCTCCCAACTTCTTTACTTTTTCAAATTAGAATATCAAAGTAGTGTATAAATTTCATGCTAGAAACTTATGAATATTAACAAAGTTGGTGGAGCAGGCCAGGGAGAATCTTAGGAGGTGGGATACACTGCACTTAATGTTGGCAGGGAGGGTCCAAGTGGTGAAAATGAATATTCTGCCGAGGTTCTTGTTTATCTTTCAGGCTCTCCTGATCTTTATACCAAAGGCCTTTTTTCAGAAAGTAGACACAATCATCTCTGATTTTGTATGGGTGGGGAAGGTGCCGAGGGTGGGGAGGACCCTGCTACAGAGGCAGAGGCAGCAGTTGGCGTTGTCAAACTTGCTTCATTATTATTGGGCGGCGAATATGGACAAGGTGCAGCAGTGGTGGGAAGGAGAAGGGGTAGAGTGGGTTAGGATGGAGGAGGAATTTTGTAAGGGGTCTAGTTTGAGTGCGATAGTGATGGCAGCATTGCCAATGGCTCCAAGTAGGTATTCAAGGAGCCCAGTGGTGCAGTCCACGGTGAAGATATGGAATCAGCTGAGGAGGCATTTTAGGGTGGAAGGGATGTCGGTGCTAATGCCATTGTACGAGAATCATAGGTTTGAGCTGGGGGGGGGGGGGGGAGATGGATAGTGTATACAGGAGGTGGAGGGAAGTGGGGCTGGTCAAGGTGAGGGATTTGTATTTGGAGGAAGGGTTCGGCAGTCTGGAGAAGCTAAGGGAGAGGATAGAGCTGCCGAGGGGTAGTGAGTTCAGGTATCTACAGGTTAGGGACTTTGCATGAAAGATCTGGAAGGGGTCCTCTAGATTGCCGGGTTACACCCTGCTGGAGCGATTGCTGCTTCTGGATGTGGAAGGGGAGGGAAGAATTGGGGATATATACAAGTGGCTGGGGGAGCAGGGAGGTGAGTGGGTGGTGAAGATCAAGGAGGAATGGGAAGTGGAGTTTGGGAAGCGGAGTTGGAAATGGAGATCAGTTGGGGAGTATGGAGTGAGGCACTGTGAAGGGTAAACGGTACCTCCTCTTGTGCAAGGATGAGCCTGATACAGTTTAAGGTGGTGCACAGGGAGCATATGACTCAGGCGGGAATTAGTGGGTTCTTTGAGGGGGTAGCAGATGAGTGTGAGGGGTGTGGGCGAATCATGCGCACATGTTTTGGGGTTGTGAAAAATTGGGAAAATTCTGGGCGGGAGTGTTCGCGGTCTTAGCCAGGATAGTGGAGGAGGGAGTGGACCCGGACCCTTTGGTGGCGATATTTGGGGTTTCAGAGAAGCGGGAGCTCATGGAGAGGAGGAAAGCTGATGTCTTGGCCTTTACCTCTCTGATTGCACGGAGACAAATTTTACTGGAGTGGCGGTCGGCATCGCCACCGGGGGTAGTGGCTTGGTTGGGTGACCTGTATGACTCCTGCGGTTAGAGAAGATAAAGTATGAGTTAAGGGGCTCAGCAGGGGAGTTTTAGAAAAGGTCGGGGATGTTTGTGACCGGTTTGAGGAGCTGTTCGTCACGGGGAGGGGTGGAAAAAGGAGAAAAATCTACTGTATAGTTGATTGTTGGGAAGAATGTTTCATGGGGTGTTCATTTGCTGTAACCTACTTTGATACAAGTTTGAATAAAATGCGTTTTAAAAAAAAGAGACTTACAAATAAAAAAAATTATGCTTGCATTGGGAATTGGGACTGTTGCCTGCCGATATGCGATAATAATGATGTCACATCACTGTTAATAAATATAAAACTTGTGGAAACAGTTTTCTTTCTCTATTCCAAGAACAACTTTATCTTATTTAATAATTGAAGTCGCTGTGACAGCATTTCCTTTACCATACTTCACTTTAATCTGGAAGGGTTCCACTTGCAACACAACAATTTAGAAGGAGAAAGCTGCAAGTTCTAAAATTATTTTTTTTAAATGCAAATCACTAGAAATTAGCAATAGAAAACATTGGAAACGCACAACAGTTCAGTCTGGGTGCATTAAAGGATATATCCGCCTTGCAATCATTCCAATTCAAATTTCAAACTACAGGCCCTCCTGTTTCCAGTAATTAACCAGAGCAAATCTCTTATTTTTGGCAGAAACATTTTGAAACCCGATAGTATGAGAATCAAATTCCACTGAAGACTTACTAACCGTTCCGCGAGTCATACCATACAAAATTAGGAAGCAAAATGTTATATAGCGATTTAAAAAAAAATATTGTGTGCTTGGAAAAAGATAGAAATAGCTTTTGATGAAAACCCTTTACCCTTATTTTATTTTTGAATAGGCAATAATCAATGTAATTATTTATTGTACTTGACCATCTCAGAAAAAGGAATAGGCTGCCTTTGATATAATTCAGATGCATAAACATTCATATCACATCCAACAAAGTGCTGATGATCTGCTTTCAAAAGAATTAAAGTTTCTCCTTGGTCTCAAATCAAGTTTAAGAGCTTTATCATAATTATCAATTAAGGACAATAATCTTCAAACTACAGGAGTAAACTAAAATATAAAGTTAGCAATCAAATTATGCTATATTTTCTCCATGATCTTCATCAGTACTTTCAGTAGAACCCTCGAATATTGTCAGATTTGTGGTCAACAGGCTGTGCAACTGAGAATCTGAATTTATTTTGGAAGTCGTGTTTGATGACATGTCATTTTTGTTGCTTTCCAGAGCATCATTATTTTGAATCCAGTGGTCACTCTCAGAACCAGATGGGTTTGCTGCATCTGTTCCAGATAGTGGGCATTCAGAAACAGGTGAAATATCATCATTATTCTGAGGTGTCACTGTGCACTGCTCTTTCAAAGCCATTGTTTCATTACAGCCATCACTTAATTCAGCAGTAACTAACTTCTCAGTCATTTTTGTTATTTCATTCCCTGGATTCGATTGGGACATTGATGGATGAATATCTGTTGTCTGGGAGTCCGTTTGCAAAGGTAAAAATACTGGACTTCCGCAACTATCCTTTCGCTCCACCTGCATTTCTTCAGATTCGCTGGATTCTTTTTCCTTACCAGGGAACTCCAGTGCTGAAGGCGGAGGTGGAATTCCTTGACCTTCTTTTAATTGATCTGTGAATCAACCAAATTGTTTTTAAAAACTCAATATATAGTATATTTTATGAAAAGTTTAAACTAGGCACACAAAGAGAAAGGAGGATTGGGTCAACATCAAGCATCTGCTATCGAGACTAAAATGCCATTGTGATTGTTTTATAATATATAAAAACTATTGACAAATAGGATAATGATCACATATTTTGACAGTTAGTGTTTCATGGATCAACTATAAAACATCTTTTGCATAAAAAAACGAAAAAAAGTCGCCACACTCCGCACCCTTAGGTATTTCCAATGGAAGTAATAAGAATTTAGTAGTGGATTTGGTATAGCTCTTTAAAATGCTTATAAATACATATGTAGGTATAAGCAGATTTCCCAACCTGCTGCAGTAATCACAAACGAGAGGAGTACAAAATTAACATACATCAAGCAAAAGAAAATACTCAAGGTTTTTTTCTCGTTAGAAATAATGGAAAAGGTACTATAGTCCCACAACAAAAAAAATTACATTGCTCTGCCAATCATCTTTTTTAAAAAAAAGTTGCGGATTTGTAAGTTACAAGAATAATGACATTTATACAGCAATTGTCAACATTTCACATGGAGGTTTTCATATAAATTTCAATCTACATCTCTCGAATCTGATGACACTCGTCTGGTCTGATTTTCCCATTAAAGCAGCAGTATGTGACATTGCAGTGGACACCAGTTGACACTGTGGTGCACAGGTCTAAATTTTCTACCACAGTTCTAATATCATAGTTTTTCATGAACTAAATGAATAGTTTCTGCTTTTAAACTTTTAATAAGGACACGGGGATCCCAAACCAAGTGAGAATAAAGAACATTGGTTTATTTACAAACATGTTATATACAACTCCCCTGTAGACCCCTACCTGTTCCCTTCACAATCAGTGCCTTACTGGCTGACCTTTTATACAATATGGAGTGCCCCACCCCTCAGTGGGGGAGCTCATACTCCGCGAGAACCATGGGGAAGACAGTGATTCCCACCCCGTAAGCCCCGTGTGGGATATGGCATAACTTTTACCAAACTCTTCTACAGCTGGGAAGTCTTAATGACCCTCCTGTTGGAGCTTCCTGTGCCCCACTCACACCCCCTCTCTCTTTCAACCAGGGTATCAATCTGCCTTTACAACACTTTCTTTTGAGATTGCCATAGCTCTGGCATGTGACCCCATTGTGTCTGTCACCACCCACTCCTCAAATTATATTTGGGTCCCCTGTTTCATGCACATCTGCTTTCCCATTCTTCTTCCATGCTGTGTCTCCTTGGTCCTCTGGTCTGAATGTTTAGGGTGATATGGTCCAAGCCCCCGCCATCCGGAGAGTTGGCAAGGAACGCATCCACCCTGCCTTTTCATGGTCTAACGAATGTTGATTGGCAGACGAGGAACTTCCCTTCTTATTTGGCAGAATTTCCAGCTTGGAAAACTGTTGGCCAATCAGATTGGCTGGCAACTCTCCAGCCCCTCCAGTCACAGCGCTGCAGTGGCCGAAAGAGGCACTGCAGCAACCTGCATGGAACTAAGTGCAGGGAAGCAAAGTCATATCGCAGAATTTACAGCGCAGAAGGCGGCCATTTGGCCCATCTAGTCTGCACCGTCCCTTGGAAAAAGAGCACCCTACCCAAGCCCATGCCTCCACCCTATCCTTGTGACCCAGTAACCCCATCTAACCTTTTTTTCTTCTGGACACTAAAGGGCAATTTATCATAGCCAATCTACCTAACCTGCACATCTTTCACCCCCCCCCCCCCCCCCCCACACCCCCACCCGCTAAAAAGCTGGCATTCGCAGCTGAAGGCCGAGGACACTGGCATAAGGAATGTCTGCAGTGACATCCTGGCATGGGAAAATTGACTACAACCATCTTCCTTTGTGTTAGATATAAGTCTAACCAATGGAGAGATTTCCTCCTGATTCTCATTGACATGATGAGGGCTGCTTGATGCCATACTCAATCAAATACTACTTTGATATCAAGGACTATCACTCTGAATTTACTCTTGAATTCAGCACATATTTGGATCAAGGCTGCGTTGAGCTCTTGGACCACATCAAAGGCAGTTAAGAGCTTTTTGCAGAGAAAAAGAGAAAGTTAGAGCACTTAACTGCCTTTGATTTGGTCCAGGAGCCATCAATCATAGCTAGATGTTTATAAACATTGCGGTTTGTTTCACAGCAGGCTACCTGAAATCCACTCAAGCGTGAAGGCAAATAAGATTAGACAATCTAAATAGCTGGGTGTGTGCAAGATGTTAATCACAACCTAGTAAAATCAATTTCACACTGGTGTGAATGAAAGCCTTACAGATTAAAGATTTGAGAGGGTTTAAACCTAGCTGATATGGCCTTCTCTTTCCAGGAATTTACAGATGCTCCTTTCTCTGCCTGAGCCAGCAGGTGAATTCCACAGATCACTTTTAAAGCAGTGATTGTTTTTCACTGTCTCTGTCTGGATTGCTCTCTAGCTTTCAGACAGTGGGCTCTGTAATGGGGGGCTTCAAGGCAGGGATTTCTGTATTGGGGGGCTTCCAGGCAAGTGTCTCTGCAATGGGGGGCTTAAGGCAGGTGTCACTTTTTTGGCAGGGGGTGGGGGGGGGGGGGGGTTATTCTAATGGATGGCCTCTGATGGGCTCTCTCTTATTGGGCGGTTTTTGGTGGGGGTCTCTCTTATGGCGGGGGGAGTCTCTCTTATAGAAGGTCTCTGGTAGGGGTGGCCAGGATTTGCATTGTTGGGGGGGGGGCCTCCGATGGGCAACTCCCTGAAAGATTTACCCCCCTGGCCCACCACGAGGTCCACCGCGACAGGGCCACGTTCCAAATCCCGACCATGTGATTCCTGGCCCAGAGGAGCGGAGATTCACTCAGGCTTGGAGGAAGGAGGAACTGGTTACCAGCCCATTTATAGGATGCAAATGCAATTTGCCCTATTTGCATCCTCCCGCTGGCGGCGGGGGGGGGGGGGGGGGGGGGGGGGGGGTGAACCTGGATGGCATGCCTGTCAGTCACCAATCCCAATTTTTTGGACGACGCTGGATTGTCCGCCGCATTGGGAAGTCCGCTACTGTCGGCGGAGAATCCAACCCCTGATGAAATAAAATTAAAGTATTTATTTTTCTAATAATTAAATTTTTCTGAATCGAAATAACGTAGCATTTCTAATTCCCTGCCCTTTTCCAGAATCCTCCAAAATAGTTTTTTTTTTGCATAAGCGAACACAGAAAGAATTTGCAGGATCATTTACTTTAATAATTGGTCAGAGGCTCTGAGCATGAAGAAAAACCAAGGTCTTTATGGGGAACTGGAGGACATCTGCCAGAGAAGTATGTTTTTCCAGGAGGGATATTTTCATATAAACCAGTTAAGAACTGTTTTTGAAAGCAGTAATTGCGAAGCAATTGAGCTAATCGGGATTGAGACACAGTATGCAGTTCCTATAGGACTGGAAACCAAAGTGCTACTGATGACAATATTAAAATCTTACTTTGTTCTAATCACAGGGAACAAGGCAATTTAATTAGGCAAAATCACATGAGGAAACAAAAGATTCTCAAATTGTTTCTATGTAAATTCTGGAATTGCAGGCATGTGCAGTTAGGGCTGGCTGTAAAGGCCAGCTCTGAAGTGATAGAATATGGGGCTGGATTCTCCGGTCCCCCAGCTGTGTGTTTCTTGGTGGCATGCCGTTATTGGCGGGGGCATTCTCTAGTCCCTCCGTGACCCGGGAGGGCAACCCCTGTGCAAAAAGGAGGGTTTGGGTTGGAGCTTCTAATGCACTGCCTCAAGAGGACAGTTACTGCAGAGCTGTCTCGAGGAGTTGGAGACCTATGCAAAATAAATGGGAAAACACTGCAAACAGTGTCTGTGCAGCACATTCAAACACAAACCTCAGTCCCCGGACACTTAAAATTTTTTTATTTCAGTCCTGACATTTCACCCAACACCGGTTTGAAGTTGTAGCTAAAACGTAAAGGATGCCTGGCCAATCGGCCGACCCATCAATCGTAAGAATGGACTGTCCATGTAAGATTGCTTTCAATTAGCTAAATTGCCTGCTTGATTGTTGCAGGAGGGCGTTGGATACTTGCGTGCGCCCATTGACCAAAATATCTCACAATTGCACAGTGACATTGGGACGCACGCCTGAGGTCATCTCAAGCAATTTCATGCATTTCCCGATCGGGCACGCACCCTCCCGAACAACGTAAAATTCTGGTTGGAGAGTGGATTAACACTACCAAGTGTTATAGGCATCCAGGACAAAACTATATTTTGTAAGAGCTTTAATGTACTGTACTAAACTGCCCAAAGTACTTTACAGGATAACTGCAAAGCAAAATTGGACAATATTCGAACAGATAGCCAAAACCTTGGTCAATGAGAAAGTGCTGGAAAAACTCATGGAGGTTTCGCAGCACCTGTGGAGAGGATTGTGCGGCTGGAGATTACAGAGTTGGGAAGGGGTGAGGTCATGAATAGACTTGAAAACAGGAATAAGAGTCTTAAATCGAGGCATGGATTGAGTCAATGTTGGTCAGTGAACACAGAAATGATGGGCAGGATTCTCGCAGCCTGGGGCCGAATCGCGCCATGCCGCCCCGACGCCGGAGACGGCAGAGCGGAGAATCAGCGACATTGGCGCCGGTGTGGTTGGCGCGGCGCTGGTCGCAGGCCATTTTACACGGCTGGCTCGCCGATTCTTGGGCCGGGATGGGCCGAGCGGCTGTCGTGGAAACGCCAAGTCCCGCCGGCGCCGTCCACACCCGCTCTCAGCTGGCGGGAACAGCGTTGAAGGGCGGCCTGTGGGGGGGGGGGGGGGGGGGTTGGGGAGGTGGGTCCAACCCCAGGGGTGGGGGGGCCTCCCTGGACTGCGATTGGGACCCACTGATCGGCGGACCGGCCTCTGTCTCCCTGCCTCCTTTCTTCCGCGCCGGCGCTTGTACTCCTGCGCCATGTTGGGTCGGGGCCGGCGCGGACAAGGGAGACACCGCACATGCACAGAAATCGCGCCGGTGGGACTGGTTTGCGCCAGACCCACTGCGCATGCGCGCACCCCTGGCGCCCATTCCATGGCCAGATCAGCAGCTGGAGCGGCGTGAACCACTCCAGCGCCGTGCTGGCTCCCTGGAGGGGCCAGACTTGCTGATCCTGGGGCCATGTTGACGCCGTCGAGAAATGCGACAGCATTTCCAACTGCGTCAACACTTAGCCTCAGAATCAGAGAATTCCGCCCGTGAGGTCATTAACACTTGGCACAAGTGCATAAGAGTAGAATGTGAAAAGCCAGCAGGAGTGTATTGGAATAGTCAAGTTAAACCTAAAATGGATCAGAAATATTGGGAACTTGATTTGCAGATTATAAAGGCAGTAATAATGTAATGACGCTTTCATGGGGGTTCTTAATTATATAAGGGGAGGCAGTGGTCTAGTAATCCAGAGACCCAGAGTAATGCACTGGGGATATCGGTTCAAATCCCACCAGGGCAGATGGTGAATTTGAATTCAATAAAAAAGATCTGGGGGGCAATTCTCCGAGCTCCGCGCCGGGCTGGAGAATTGGAGCAACCGTGCCACGACGTCCCGACGCGCGATTCTCCGAGGTGCGGAGAAACGGCGCCATTTGCGGCGGCGCGTTTGGCACGTTGCAGGCCGCTGGAATCGGTGGGGCCGCCGATTCTCCGGCCCGAATGGGCTGAACGGTCGCTCCGACATGACAGAGTCCCGCTGGCACTGTTCATCCCTGGTCATGCCGGCGGGAACTCTGCAGGAATGGTTGGAGGGGCAGCCTCTGGGGGTGGGGAGGGGGGCTCCTTCACCGGTGGGGGGCCTCCGATGGGGTCGTGGCCCACCGATCGGTGGGCGGGCCTCTTCCCCCTGGGCCGACTTCCTGGTGCGGCCGGCCCCTGAACACCGACCCCATGTTGGGTAGGGGCCGGCGCGCGGAAGAAGTCCCCTGCGTATGTGCAGGTGGGCACGGCCCAACTGCGCATGTGCAGGTTGGCACGGCGCCTGAGGCTGGAGCGGCATGAACTGCTCCAGCGCCGTGCTGGCCCCCTGTGCGGGCCAGAATAGGTCGTGCCCGGGCCCTGTTCGCGCCGTCATGAAACGCGACGACGTTCACAACGGCGCGAACCCTTAGCCTCCATATCGGAGAATCGCCGCCCTGGAATTAAAAGCCTAATGACAACCATTAAACCATTGTCGATTGTTGTAAAAACCCATCTGGTTCACTAATGTCCTTTTGGGAAGGAAATCTGTCATCGTTACCGGGTCTGACTTACATGTGACTCCAGACTCTGAAATGCCCTCAGAGATAGGCAACAAATGCTGGCCTGGCCTGCGATGCCCACATCCCATAAACAAATAACGAAAAAAAATAATAAATCCAGGAGGGAGGAACAATGTAGAAGAGGAAAAGCAGAAATATTTACTGATATGTCAACAAGTGGATATGTTGAGGAGATTGCTAAAGAAAATAATCTACTGGATTTGTGTGGAATTCTCCCATTTTGAGATTAGGGGCGGGATTCTCCGGCCCCCCGCCAGGTCGGAGAATCGGCGGGGGACAGCGTGAATCCCGCTCCCGCCGGCCGCCGAATTCTCCGGCACCGGAGATTTGGCGGGGGCGGGAATCGCACCGCGCCGGTCGGCAACCGCATGCAGCGGCCCCCCTGTAGATTCTCCGACCCGCAATAGGCCGAAGTCCCGCTGGTTCTATGCCAGTCCCGCCAGCATAGGTTAAACTAGGTCCCTTACCGGCGGGGCCTGGCAGCGCGGGCCGGCTCCGGGGTCCTGGGGAGGCGTGGGCGATCTGGCCCCGGAGAGTGCCCCCACGGTGGCCTGGGCAGCAATCGGGGCCCAACAATCCGCGGGCGGGCCTGTGCCGTGGGGGCACTCTTTTCCTACGCGCGGCCATGTCAGCCTCCGCGATGGGCGACGCGTAGGTGAACCCCCCCCCCCCCCTGCGCATGCATGGGGATGACATCAGCAGCTGCTGATGCTCCCCCGCATGCGCGGACTCACACTGGCCGGTGGAGTCCCATCGGCCCCGGCTGGCATGGCGCCAAAGGCCTTTCACGCCAGCCGGTGGGGCGCAAACCACTCCGGCGCCGACTTAGCCCCTGAAGCTGCGGAGAATTCCACACCTTTGGGGCGGGCCGACGCCAGAGTGGTTTACGCCACTCCGTGCCGCCGGGATCCCCATCCCACTGGGAACGGGAGAATCCCGGCCTAGGTGTGGTGACGGGTGACTCCGATTGAGATAGATTTTTAATCAGTAAGGGAATCAAGGGTGATGGGGACAAGGCAGGAAAGTGGAATTGAGGATTGTCATATCAAATCAGTCATGATCTCATTGAATGGCGGAGCAGACTCAATGGGGTTTACTTCTGAAGAAGACTTACTTCTGCTCCAATGTTTATGATCTTCCCTGCTGACCAGAATGGCGGAACCGTGCAAAGGTTTAGTGGCACCTGATTTTCAAATCGGAGGCCAAATTTGGGATGATACAAATCATTAAGTCCAGAAGAGCAATAACCGGTTATTTAAGTGCACGTTTGTTGAAAGGAAAACCTATATGTTCCTATACAAAGCTGAGTACAGAGTAAATGGAAACCTAAATAACTAAATGGGAACATTTGTATGAAACTCAACTTTAAAAAAATAATTTGGCATGAAGTGAATAACTGTCAAGAGAAAATCGGCCAAGAAAGATAACTAAAGCCACTATTAGAGATATTATAAAGAAAGATGGAGTGTGGGCAGGAACAGCAGCAATGAAAAAGCCTTTTCAGTTATATTTGAAGCTAGAAAATGATTAAAGACCACATTGGCCCTCTGAGAGATTGAAGCACGGCACATTAGGTAAGAGGATCAGGATATGGCTGAAGTGCTGAATGGATAATTTGCAATGGTTTTCACGATTGAAGATAATGCTATGGTAACAATATTGTTGCTGAAATTGATTCAATAGAAGTAACTGCAGAATAGCCTAACTGGGATTAAAGCACTTAAGGCTGAACATTCTGGAAAGCATGATACTATTTACCCCAGGGTGCTGAAGAAAATGGCACATGCATTCTGTGAGCACTGGTTTGTTTATTGAAGCGTTCTTTGTGATTTGGGACAATTCCGATTCATGTGTTCCAAATATTTAAAAAAGGAAAGGAATCATGGGAATTATAGGACTGCCAGTTTGATGTCTGTTGGAAGGAGATGCTGGAACACATTACAAATGATGTGATTTATGATCACCCAGAGGGCTTAACAGACAGGAGGTAACGCTAAGCACAGCAATAGGAAAAAGGTCTGACTTTGGAGGCTCCTTCTGACCGTACTTCTGGAATACTGACAAGATATGACTATGACTGGTCATTATCTGTCCGGACAATAATGCCCTCTCTATCAGGATCCTTAATTCAGACTCTTGTTGTCCTCGTGTAAGTGTTAATTTGCCATAGTCCCAGAAGACCATGGACTGCTATCCCCTTTAAGGGGGAGAGCTGATAGGTGGTGATCACCACACCTTTAGCGAGGGGCAGGGTTGAGAAGACAGGCCTTCATGAATAACCTCAGCCTGTACCGCCTCTTGCAGGTATCTAGTGCGGGACGTTTTGTTGTGGGCAGTCGCATGCTTCTGCCTATCAGACTGCTCCCTGTCTTAGATGTTTCGGTAACCTTTGGCTGCCAGCCGTGGTATTTGTTTCTTTGGGAGAATTGGGAGTTGTGTGTGGAGTTTTCTGCCCATCAGGCTTCCGGATGGGGTTAAGGTACATTGTAATTGTCATGCAGATTAACAGTGCTGTTGTTAACTCGTTCTTCCTCAGAAGGGCTTTTATGGTCAGAGTCCTCTTTCTGCCCCACTGTTCGACTTTCGGGATCATGGAGAGCTGGTACGGTGCTGGAAGCATAAGTGGTGGCAAATTGGGTGAAGTATTTCATAGATCATGGGCGGAATTCTCCGCTCCCCACGTGGCGTGGGAGAATCGTGGGAGGGCCTCCCGACATTTTTTACGTCCCCTTGGCGCCCCCAGCGATTCTCCCCCCCCACTCGGAAAAATCGGCGCTCAGCGTTTTTCAGGGCGAACAGCGATTCTCCGAGCCCGATGGGCCGAGCGGCCGGCCCTTCACGCCCGTTTCACCACGGCAGCAACCACACCTGGTCGCTGCATTCGTGAAACAGGCGCCAGATGCCCGTTTGGGGCATCTAGGGGCCCGATTTGGACGGGAGCACCGCGACTGTCCTCGGGAGGGGACAGGCCCGCGATCGGTGCCCACCGATTGTCGGGCCAGCGTCCAAAACGGACGCACTCTTTCCCCTCTGCCGCCTGGAAAGATCAAGCCACCACGTCTTGCCGGGCGGCGGTGGAGAAAGACGGCACCGCGCATGCGCGGGTTGGAACTGGCAACCCACGCATGTGCGGATGACATCAGAAAAGCACCGTTTCTGCGTCATTTCCGGCGCGACAAAGTCGCGGCCGGGAAAGACGGAAGGCCGCTCCTAGCCCCCCGGGTGGGGGTGAATTAGGTGCGGGGAGCGGGCCCCGAGGCCGTCGTGAACCTCGGCTGATTTCACGACGGCCATCCCGATTTTTATCGGGAGCAGAGAATACCGCCCCATAGAATGTACAGTTCAGAAGGAAGCCAGTCGGCCCATCGAGTCTGCACCGGCTCTTGGAAAGAGCAGCCTACTTATTTGTTTTCAAATTGTGCAGTTAACTGACCTATCTAGCCCATGATGCTACAGCTCATGAACCTCTCCTTCAACGCTCTTACTAATGCATCTGTGATCATCTTGTACAATTGCTGCACCTCAATCCATCATAGACATACATATGGACATAGAATTTTTACAGTGCAAAAGGAGGCCATTCGGCTCATCGAATCTGCACCGGCCTTTGGAAAGAGCGCCTCACTTAAATCAACACCTCCACACCTTACCCGTAACCCAGCAACCTTCCCAACCCCTTTGGACACTAAGGACAATCCACCTAACCTGCACGTCTTTGGACTGTGGGAGGAAACTGGAGCCCCCAGAGGAAACCCACGCAGGCACGGGGAGAATGTGCAGACTCTGTACAGCAGGGGTGTCAAACTCAAATACACCGTGGGCCAAAATTTAAAAATCGGGACAAGTCGAGGGCCGGACTGGTTCAATGTTTTTTTGCAAAACTTATTGAAATGAACTTATTGAACCTGGAACTAATAAAGATTAGGTTATTGCCTATAAAAACATTAAATATTAAATAAATAAAAAAATTAGTTGCATTTATTTCTTATTGCTTTATCTGGAGCTTTTCCAGAGTAATTTCTAATGAAAACATTTTTCCACAGGCCAACACTTTGTGATTCACACTATACCTGAATAAACTCGGCATCAGCCATATCATACGCCATAGGCGCTTCAATTGCTGGGGCCAGCTTTAATAGTAATTAGATATTATTAGGGCAGCACGGTGGCCTAGTGGTTAGCACAACCGCCTCACGGCGCTGAGGTCCCAGGTTCGATCCCGGCTCTGGGTCGTTGTCCGTGTGGAGTTTGCACGTTCTCCCCGTGTCTGCGTGGGTTTCGCCCCCACAACCCAAAAATGTGCAGAGTAGGTGGATTGGCCACGCTAAATTGCCCCTTAATTGGAAAAAATAATTGGCTAATCTAAATTTTAAAAAAAAGTAATTAGATATTATCTCGCGGGCCAAAGATAATTCCACCGCGGGCTGGATTTGGCCTGCGGGCCTTGAGTTTGACATATATGCTGTACAGACAGTGACTCAAGCCGGGAATTAAACCAGGGACCCTGGAGCTGTGAAGCAACAGTGCTAACCACTGTGCTCCCGTTCCGCCAATCAGGAGAAACAGACCACCACAATGAAGAATCTGCCATTGAAGACAAATAAATCAATGCCCAGCGGCCCCCATGCCCTGGTTGGGAACTATGAGGGGATAAGGGGCTCACTCTGCTCCTGCTTGCGTAGCGTACACACACCTGGCCATTTGCTGTAATGTCCTCAATTGCTCATGAAATGCCTGGCCACCACACCGCGAATTGAGCCCATACCCTGCATTTGAAAATTACCAGGTGACCCTGGTGTATTTTTTGGAGTATCTCCAGCTGAATGGAGGCTGGAATGACCAGCCACTCATTGTATACCAGCAGATTGATGACGAGAAAGTGGTTATGCTGTTCAAATAAAACCTTTATAGTCTCTGCTTTGGCCACCCTTGTTGACAGTAATGGCGGACGTGGGCACACTCATCATCTCACAATTGTTCCTAGCAGATTTGTTGGAGTTTTCGTGTGGTAGCCAGAAGGTGTCACCTCACAAATTGGGGGTATGATTGGAGCTCCTTGATCTGTTTGAAATCATGTTTCATTGGAAGTCCATTGTGGTCCTGGAAAGTGTCTCGCCTGTTGTTTGTTTTTTATTCCCCTGAATGTATATCATCTTGTGCATGAGCTCATGAAGTAGATGCATTCTCTGGATCCTGGGGAACATCTCTTCCAGCCCCTTTTCTCCTAGCAGCGAGACGAGCGGCTTGTTGATCTTTAGACCAATTGTAGTCTAAAAACCTCTCGCAGGCCTATGGGACTACAAGATTTTCATTTTTAACACGGCGTATTGTGCCTCTGTGTCTGACAGTCCTCAGGATGCATAATACACTGGCCAGCAAGTTCTGCCCAGTTGTTCCTGTAATAGGCTTGTGGGAAGGCCTGTGGACGTAGAATCTGCTGCTAGGATGGTGGACAGGGATGGGTCATAGTGGGCTAGGATTTTGGTTGACAACTGCATGGCCTTGATGCAACCACATGCTCGCTCTTGGTGCCTTGCCTGGTCTTTCTTCAGAAGGTACTGCAGAGGATCTGTTACCTGTGCCAGATTGGGTAAACATTTCCCCCTCTGATTCACCATACCTAGGAATCTCTGGAAGTGTGGATTCAATGATGGGGTTTGGAACTTGCTGTTAGCTTTAGTTGTCTGTGGGTCCACCACTGTTGATGCTTTTGCTACTGATAATATGTCCCAAGAGGTCTTGGAGAATTTGTATTTCACATTCAGGGTTAGCCCTGCAGTTTCTTTAGTTTTTCATGCTTCTGGTGTCCATCCTTGTAGTTCCGTCGGTCTCACAAAGGAATTCCGAGTCTAGTATAGTAAATGTTTAGTAACTGCTGATAACTATGTATGTATCTACAGTATGAGGTCTAAGCCATGAGCGGTCTCCATACTTGCCAGTCCATATGTTTCTGTCCAACACAAGACTGCTCCAACACAAGAATGCTCATTTGTGCCTTGTCATCACAGTTTGGGTGATACTATAACCCAGTCCCATGGTAACCCTTTCTATGTCAGACCCTTATAGGGCAGCACGGTAGCACAGTGGTTAGCACTGTTGCTTCACAGAGCCAGAGTCCCAGGTTCAATTCCCGGCTCAGGTCACTGTCTGTGCGGAGTCTGCATGTTCTCCCTGCGTCTGCGTGGGTTTCCTCCAGGTGCTGCGGTTTCCTCTCACTAGCTCCGAAAGTCATGGGCCGGGATTCTCCGAGCCCGTGGTGGGTCGGAGAATCGCCGGGGGGTGGGGGGGAGCTAGAATCCCGCCACGCCTCTCCACTGCTGATTCTCCGGCAACCGAATAATCGGCGGCAATCGCGCCAGCGCGTTTCTGCGCGTTTGACGGGCCGAGTCCCGCCGGCGTCGTTTGCGTATGGTCCTACCCGGCAGGACCTCGGCATTCTGGCTGCGGGGGCCGTCCTGGTGGGGGGGTGGGGGGAGCCAAATCCGGGGGGGCCTCCACGGTGACCAGGCCCTCGATCAGGGGCAGCTGATCGGCGGCCGTGCTAATTCCAGGGGGGGGCCTATGTTCCTCCGTGCCGGGCCCCTGTAGGGCTCCGCCATGTTCACGTGGGCCGGATGCGGACATAGCTGTGGCGCACATGCACGGACACGCGCTGGCTGTGGCAGGCCGGCTTTTGGCGCGGAGCAGCACACAGCACTCTGGCACCCTTCTAGCCCCCGAGGATGGGAGAATAACTGGGCCTGGAGGCCTGTTGATGCCGGCGTCGCTCGCGCCAGTTTTGACGTCGTCGTCAGCACTTGGTTGGGATTGTCCGAAATCCCAACCATGCTGCTTGGTGAATAGGACATTCTGAATTCTCAGAATCGGGGCTTTTCACAGTAACTTCATTGCAGTGTTAATGTAAGCCCACTTATGACACTAATAAAGGTTATTATTATTATCCTACACATAAGGAAATAAATTGTTCAGAGCATCATCCAGAGATTCTCTTCTTCATCTCTGGCTACAGTTCAAGATAGCATTATTGTAGGCATTGTCTTTGTCTAGTAGCTGGCAATGGTTCACATTTTATATTAAAAACATAATCTTTACCCTTTCCAAAATCAAACCAGAAGAAAGTGCATTTGGAGACAGTACTTCACATAGATGCTGGTTGCACATCTCTGGTGTTTTTTATAGGGGAGGGAAGAGGCAGAGGGGCAGGGGGAAGGTTGGGGTACAATAGACAAACAATTAATTAAATTTTCATGCCCGTGTAATATTAGTGTAATGTCAGTCTTGGAAGAAAATAAAATCTTGCCTGTCTTGTCACCACTGAATGGTCTGACCATTTGAAGACCAGTCAAATGGCTTTAACCTAAAAATTACTTTTGGCAGTATTAGCAGATTAATTACATAGAATCCATTGAACAAAAATAGGTCACAGGCGCATCCTCCCACTCTAATTGCCTCTTCACACCTGGTCCCACATTCCTCTATTTCCTTCTCCCTCATAAATGTATCAGATGCCCCCCTTAAATGTGTCAATATTAGTTTCCACCACCCTGCATGACAAAGAATTCCGCCCTCTCAGTAATCATGCATTTCTATCACTATGCAGAAAGTAATGTGTTCATGTGAATGTCCCTTGTGTATTAACCTGTTTAAATCAAAGGCTTAATGCTTGTATGTATAACAAAATAAGACAATGCCAGACAAAAGCATTAACCACTCATCTACTAACTTCATGAAGTAAATGCCAAGCTTTCTTTTCTCTCAATTTTTTTAGACTCACCATTCTGTTGCAGCTGTTGCTCAATATCCACAACCATAGGTGACTTTGGTCTCAGATCAACAGGTATGGCAGCATCAGTTAATGTTAGAGTCTCCTTCCCTCCTGCTGTCACAAAAGGATGCCGGAAGTAAAATAGGTGGCTGTAATATAATTGCTCATAATACAAGTGTTACAAATGACCATTTCAAACTATTTTCATGTTTTTCAATCCAAGGACGATGAAAATCATGTGTCCATTATAGTACAAATGAAAATAGAGATTTTAATTCAATGGCGCACATGAAGCCAAATCAAATGGAATTCCTAATAAAGTCTATCCAGAGATATGCCAGGCCATAGTTTAATCGACATGTATTTAGATCAATTTGTAAACTGCACTCTATGGCACTGATTTCACCATCTGGATCAAGAAACAACAAACCCAAATTTAACATTCAAGTAAAGTTTCATTTAACAGCATCCAGAATGTATCGGAATATTCTACACAATTTCAGGCCTGGAGACATAGGGAATAATTTTAGATCCTACACATTCTTCATTAGGACCCAGTGATTCCTTGGTATTGGCCCAGCAGTTCATAGTGGCATTTGAAATGTGTTCTTTTGCTTAAAACTTCAGTTAGTTGAAGTAAATAGTATCATGCATATAGTAAGAAGTCTTAAAACACCAGGTTAACGTCCAACAGGTTTGTTTCGATTCACTAATTTTCGGAGCACAGCTCCTTCCTCAGGCGAGGACTAGTGAGGTCTGTGAGGGTGTAGTGTAGTGAGGACTGTGTAGTGAGGTCTGTCGGGTCACCTTGTGGAGAAATTATATTTTTAGCACCGAGTACTTAATTTATTCATAACATCCAAATTTGGAGATCAGGGGTGGGATTCTCTGCCGGCGGGATTCTCAGTTTTGCAGGCGTCCGGGGGTTTCCCAATGGCGTGGGACTGCCCCACAATGGGAAACCCCATTGACCGGACGGCGTACCGGGAATCCAGCCGGCGGGTCGAGGCAGAAATATGGCGCGGTGGGGCAGAAAATCCAGCTCCATATTCTGAGTTTATTCGGACTGCTATATGTGCATTTCTAAATATATTATACAATGTCACTGGCCATCTGGTAGATAAATTTTAATCTCAGTTCACTGTGCAAATATGATCTACTATGGAGTGGGTGCAGCTTAGTTTTACCAGAATGGTACCTGGACACCAAGGATTAAACTATGTGGAAGTTTATGGGGTAATGTGATCCAAGTTTTAAAGATATTAAGGGGAACAATTAAGTGGATTGGGAGAATCTATTTGTTAGTTCTGGATTCTAGGACTTGGGGCACAGATTAAAAATGTTGTCAGACTTTTCAGGACTGAAATTAGACGTGGAATTTAATACCCTTCCCTGTGGTGAGTTTGGTGGCAGAGGGGAAGATGGCGGATAGGGATTCCTCCACTTTCCTGTCTCCACCCAATTAAATCAATGGTGGGAAGGCCCATTGGTGGGGGAAGGCCCATTGATGGCCTTCCCCCACCATTGCCAATTGAGTCCACTAAGTGAGCAATTAATCACTGGCTTTAGCAGTGGTGGGAATGGGGATTCACTATGTGAGGAGCACGGGAATAAAACCAGTGCAGGATTGTTAGTGGCTCCCAGGGGGATCCACCCCACCCCCTCCCCCATCACTCACCTGTGGCCTGGGATTCAGTGATGATACAAGGCCTCAGGTGGGTGTTTGTACCAGCAGCAGACAACCACCTCCCTAGGGGCACTGCCATTTAGTACAACAGGAATTCTGCCCTGGGGCCCTTCATCCCAAGGAGGCCTGTCCCTGTTCAGAGTGGCACATAATACAGCTGGTCTTCCCTAAAGGAGGTGAAGTAGACTTCTCACCAGCTCTCCAGACGGCGGGCTAGACCTCAATGCCTGCATTAAATACCACCTGAGGAAACACCTTTTCACACAAAGGCTGGCAGAAGTTTGCAATGCTCATCAGCAAATAGCAATTGATGCTAGATCGATTGTTAATTTTAAAATTGAGATTGATAACCAAAGGTATGGAAGTATATGGAGCAAAGGAGTTTTTAGAGAGTTAAACTGCAGATCAGCCATAATCTCATGAATGGTGGAACAGGCTCGAGGGGCTGAATGGCCTAGTCCCTGGTAAGAATCATAGAATCCCTACAGTGCAGAAGGAGTGATTCGGCCCATCAAGCCTACACCGACTCTCTGAAAGAACACCCCACCCAAGCCAACCTAACCTGCACATCCATGGACACCAAGGGGCAATTTAGCATTAACCTATACATCTTTCGACTGTGGGAGGAAACCTGGGGCGAAATTCTCCGACCCCCAGCAGGGTCGGAGAATCGCCTGGGGGCGTCTAAAATCGCGCCCCCGCCGTGGCAGAGATTCTCCGCCACCCGGGAAGTGGCGGGGGCAGGAATCTCGCCACTCCGATCGGAGAGGCCCCTACGGTGATTCTCCGGCCCAAATGGGCCGAAGTCCCGCTGCTGGGAGGCCTCTCCCGCCACCGAGGTTTAAACCACCTCTGGAACGGCGGGCTCAGCAGCGCGAGCAGGCCCCCGGGGTCCTAGGGGGGCGGGGGGCGTTCGAACCCCGGGGGGTGCCCCCACGGTGGCCTGGCCCGCGATCGGGGCCCCCCGCTCAGACTGCGGGCCAGTGCCCTGGCTGCACTATGTTCTTCCGCGTCCGCCACGGCCTCCACCATGGCAGAGGCGGAAGAGAACCCCATATCGCGCATGCGCCGGCAGTGACGTCAGCGGCCAGCTGCTGCTGACGTCACTGCCGGCGCATGCGCGGACCGGCGAAAGCCTTTCGGCCAGCCCCGCTGCCGGGGTGCGGTTTTTTGCGCCGGTCTTCTGGTCGCAACCGCTCCGGCGCGGGGCTGGCCTCCAAAGGTGCGGAGAATTCCCCACCTTTGGGGAGGCGCGACCCCTGAGTGGTTGGCGCCATTCCCCTACTCCGGGACCCTCGTCACGCCGGGTAGGGGAGAATGCCGCCCCTGAGCATCTGGACGAAATGCACGCAGACACGGGGAGAAGATGCAAACTCCACACGGACAGTGGCCCAAGGCTGGAATAGAACCTGGGTCCCTAGCGCTGTGAGGCAGGAGTACTAACCACAGTGCCAATGATTTTGCTCCCGTGTTGGGAATGCAGATTCTAGAAAATTCCCAACTCTGCAAACTCAACTCGGGAGAAAGATATTTGGATCTTCAGTCCAGTGAAGCAGGGGAAGGGGGCGAGGGTTAGTGGGAGTTGGGCCTGCCATCCCCAGATTCAGTACTGAGGCAGCCACAGGGGTTGCTGGATGCAAATGTGGGCTGGATTAAAGGCCTTGGAGGTCTGGGGCTTTGTCGCAGCCACAAATAAAATCAGAAACAGTCCTCACCTCTCACTTCCCATGCCAACTAATGCCCCACATCCACTTCCATGGGTCCCTCATATCCCCCCACATAAACCTAACCATCCCTCTTTCCCCTTACACTCTCCATGCCAACTCACCTAGTATCCACTATGGACAAACCTCAGGAGCTATGATGAGATTAAGTAAAGTTCAAAGGGTCTATAGATTATTTCACTGTTCAAAATAAAACCCATATTCCAAAAACCCATTCGATACATTTAATGTCTTCTTAACAAAGGCAAACCTTCCTTCAAATACTTAATCTACAATAATAACACACATTTGTATTCATAGCCCATATCAAAGCCTTGATAATCAAAAGGGGCTGTCAATCAAACTGTGAATTTATAGGCCCATTACTGTGATGATAGGTTCTGGAATCAGCCATGCAGCGCTAATCCTATAATGATAACCCTCAGGGTTATGTCAACAGACAGCTTGTGAAATTGTAAAAACTGATTTTTCAACAGCTGGATGTTTTTATTCCAAACATTTTAAAATGCTTGAGGACTTAAACACTTTGATATTTAGTTTCACTGAGTTTATCCACTTTTTAGGCACAGTCATGTCTGCTTTTAACAATCTCAAAAGGCACGTGATCTCTCCCAAAGGGCACATCCATCTCCAAATAACTCTGGCACCTTTAGACCTTTTGTTCAAATGTCCAAAGCCCACAGGCTGGATTCTCTGTCCCGCCACACCAGGGCCGCGATTCTCTGGTCTGCCGCCAGAGTGCTGGAGCCAAAACGAGAGTACTTTACTCTGGCACTGGTTCCGAGACCCGATTCTCGGGTCCTGGGGGGGGGGCCAGCACGGCGCTGGAGCGGCCCACGCCGCTCTAGCTGCCTGTCCCGGCGTCGACCCAGAGCCGGATGGGCCGGCGCCAACTGGCGCATGCGCACTGGCCGTCATCCCCGCGCCGGCCCCGACGCCAAATGACGCAGGGATCCAGGAGCCGGCGCAGAAGAACAGTGGTCTGCAGCCAAAGAGGCCGGCCTGCCGATTGGTGGGCCCAGATCGCGGGCCAAGCCACTATGGAGACCCTCCCCGGGGTTGGACCACCGCTGCGCCACAAAAAGCCGCCCCCGGACCCTTCAACCCCGAGGTCCCGCCAGCCCAGAACATGTTAGAACGGCACCGGCGGGAATCGGAATTTTTCAGACAGCCGCTCAGCCCATCCGGGCCGGAGGATTGCGCGCCGCCGGAGGATCGCCACTGCGGCTGTTTGCGGCGATTCTCCATGCGGCTCAGCGCCATGCGCGCCCGCCCATTTTTTCACGGGCGGGAGAATGGCATCCCGGCGTCAAGGCGTGATTCGCGCAGCCCGCCGCCGATTCTCCGGCCTGGTGGGGGGATCGGAGAATCGCGCCCAAGATTTCTGGTTCAGCACGCCGGTGGGATGCTCTGTTTCACCGGCTGGTCAATGGGGTTTCCCATTGTGGGGCAGCCCGGCGCCATCGAGAAACCCCCGGGCTGCCGACAAAATGGAGCAGCCCGCCAGCGTGGAGAATCCAGCCCCACGTGTTTGTTTTGGGCAGACCACTAACAAAAATAGCATCTGTTTGAAGACAGCTGCATTTTTACATGTACAGGTGTCTGAGTGAATCACGGATGTACAAAGTCGAACCTGTCCCCATTCTCACCCTGGCGGAAATAGAAATGGTGGGTGTCAGGTTTAAAGGAGGGACTTTTGGGATCATTCTAGCTAAGGTGCCGAGCCCTTAAATCAATGCAGAAATTCGGGCCACTACGTTAATTTAATATAACTGCTGAAAATATGTATCCAATGTGACGTTAAGTTTGGCTGGTTGCATATGTCAATAAAAGCAAGAGATAATTAAAGGTTATCCATGCAGTTTCTTAATTAGTATAATATAAGCAAAACCTACTCCCTAATCCCACTGAGATATTGTAGCTCAGACCTGTGGGCAGCAAAGAAAGAGAAGAAATGCCATTACTGTGAGAAAAAAAAGAGAGAAAAGGAAAATCATGTAATACATTGTATAATCGATTTAACATGTTTGTTTCGTAGCTTCTACCAAAGTTCAAATGACTTCACAGACAGTACATTAGCAGATTATTAACAGGACACCAACAGCACAGACTAACAAATGCACAAATAACTTAATTCAACAGTACACTGTTGTAATAGCTCTCAATAGGCCTACGGATACCTTCATTGATCTCCCTACGAGCTTCCCCGGTGGTGGGCAGAGGCCTGCCCAGCCGGGGCTCATTACCGAGCTATGTAAAAGCTGTGCCGGACAGGGACCGGCATTCTGGTAGTCCCAACAAGGACTTATTGTGTGTATGCTACCCGAGCTGCCGTTTACTAGGATTAAAATACATTTATACTTATTTACCTAGAAGAGCCTCCTGGGTCTTCATACTGGTGATGAGGTAGAAACAACAATTGAGATTCTGGACATCCCAGCCATATCGGAATATTGCCGCGCAGGAACAAGATCAGGGAGGTTTTCAAAATTTAGGAAATTTGAGACCTTTGATGCAGGCCTGGAGGAGTGAATGCAGTATTTCTTCCAGATGAATGGTATCAGTTGAGAGGACTGACAGTAGGAAATTGTCCTGACCATCTGCGGGGCCCCAACCTTCAGCATAATCAAGAGCCTCACTTGTCCAGCAGCTCTGCGCTCGAGGTCAAAAATGGAAAATGCTGGGTAATCTCAGCAAATCTGACAGCATCTGTGGAGAGACAACGGCCCCACGATTGGCGACAACCACTTCACCTAGACTGGCAATAAATCTTCCGGATGGGCACCAGCAGCCTGTACAAGGTCCTCGGGAAAAATCCAGAGGTTTTCCAGGAGGGGCTGAGGAAATTAAAGGAGCCAGGGCAAGGGCTTACGTCGACCTGGAAGCCCAGCCCAAATACTTCAGAGCACGACCGGTTCCCTATGCCTTGCTTGTCAAGATGGAAACTGAACTGCGATGCTTGGAAAGTTTGGGTATCATTGGCTCAGTCTGATTTTCAGATTGCGCTGCACTGGTGGCCCTGGTGTTGAAACCGGATAAGTTGCTTTGCCTCTGCGGTGATTAAAAATTGACACTGAACAGAGCCTCCCGCCTGGACTGGTATCCCATGCCACATGCAGAAGACCTGTAAGCGAAGTTAGCCGGGGCCATCTGTTCACAAAAGTCATCTCCAACTAGAGCTAAATGGACCATGACAGAAGTATGTGGCCATCAATACCTACAGGGGTCTATACGAGTATACTCAGCTCCCCCTGGCAATATCCCATGTGCAATATTCCAACAGGTAATGGAAGGCATCTTCCAGGGACTGCCCTGTGACAGGATAACTGGACAATGTGTTCATTTCGGGCCCATTGAAAAGGAACATTTGGACAACTTCAAAGAAGTTCTCAGGCGGTTCTCCCAGGCAAGCATCCACCTGAAGAGAGGCAAGTGTTTGTTTCAGGCAAAGGTGGTCATGTACCTGGTATATTTCGTGGACAAGGATGGCTTTGCAGCCTAGTGAACCATAAAAGGAGCCCCAACACCAGAAATACGACCGACTGAAGTCATTTTTGGGACTTGTGAACTACTATGGGAAATTTATCCTGAAATTAGCCACTTTGTTGTCATCCCTACACACGTTGCTGAAGAAGAACCAAAGATGGGTATGAGAAACACTACAAGAGGAAGCATTTGTAAGGATAAAGAGGAGGCTACTATTGTCCCAGCTGTTGTCACATTACGACCCTTCAAGGCCGCTTGTCCTCACAAAAGACAACTTCCCGTATGACATTGGAACAGTGTTGTCCCATCAGTGGGACGATGGAACAGAACGCCTAATAGCTTATGCATCTATGACCCCTGTTCGATGCAGATCGCTGCTACGCCCAGATAAAGAAGGGTTGGCCTATTAATGGGCCGATGCCTCTGAACCCACCTGAGCCTGACATTTCCAAATTTAGGCGGGAAAGTAGAGACAAAGCAGGACCTCCGAAAGAAGCACCATGATCTCCAGATGTCTCAGAGCGGATTTAAAGCAGGAGACACCATGCATGTCTGTTATTTCGGGGTTGGGGCCAAGTGGGTCCCTCGGGTCGTGATGGAGAGAACAGGCCCCATTTCATTCAAGGTCAGAACCCGAGACCATAAGGAAACACGTGGGCCACCTCAAGGTCAGGGAACCCGCCTCAGAGCAAACCATGCCAGGCACATCAGTGCCTCCGCTGCCCCTCAAACTGCCATACAGCCAAGAGGCACAAGCCAATGTGGGCCAGCATCCAGACTGACAGGACAACGATGACTCGGCCTCAGACATGGACACGGAAACGGAAGCATCAGTATTTACCGGTTACCAAAGCTGAATCCCTGGCAGTAACCCTCCATCATTCGTCATAAAAAAGGTGATGGACGACTCGATCCACACCCTCCGATCCAGCTCCAATGCTGGCAGAGGCCTAGCCACATGTGAAGTGGCGATGAAAGCCCCCTCAGCTGGCCAATTCGGGGGGGGGGGGGGGGGGGGGGGTGGAGGAGGTTGTAGTAACACCCAGAGAATTAGGGCCCATGCAATACCCTAGGTTGACCTCCCCGTGGGACTGGTGGAATACAAGCTTCACCGTTGGTTGGAGGAGGCCTGCCCAGCTGGGGTTTGTTACCGGGCTATGTAAAAGCCAACCCGGACAGAGACCGGCATTCTGGTAATCCTGAAGGGGACTTATTGTGTGTACACCACCGTAGTGGCTGCTTTCTATGACTACAATAAACTCGTGTTTAAAATGGCTTCCTGGGTCTTCATAGGTGTCAATGCTGATGATGCTAGACTTTACAATTAACACAATGAGCCTGATATTTATCCCAATCCCCAATGACAACTAGGAAACGTCACGTGAATGGGGATGGGGGGTGGGAAAGAACATACCTTCTCGGTTTTTAATAACTGAATACCGTGGAAGCTGTGGAGAGGTGGGAATCTTTATTAACACATTCATGTACAAATTTACTGTTGCTGTGCAGATTTCTCAGAGGTCAGGAAATACAGTCCTAAAATGGAGGGGGGAGTTGCCGGCTCGACAAGGTAAATACCTTTTCCACAACTCCTTTTGGACCTGGAGCTCTCTTTTAGACATCAGGGATTGTTCTATCTCTCCTTTGCCCACCATGGCTTCCTTGTCTCCACCGCTGCGATTGCTGACCTCCATTCAACCCTTCCCACTTTCCCAACCTCAGTGGCCACTTTCTCCACTCTGCCTTGATTAGCAAAATTCCACATTTCATTCCCCCAGCCCCATTAAGAGATCCTCTTTCCTCACGTCCTTTGCTCTGAACAGCCAGCAACGATCCCCAAGGGTCCCTGGCTGCGGCCGCAAATCCTGGCTCATTTCCCAACCCAGCTGCTGACCAGTTTGTCAATTCAGTCAGGTGCAGGGCAGGAAATGGAACAAAAAAAGTCATAATGCACTGCTACCGTTAACCCTGTCTCTGACCTTGCCAAGTACTTCAACTGTTATCAGCTTCCCCTACACCAATGTTTCTGAATATTCTAAATTTATTAGGTTGGATTCTCTGCAGACCCGCGCCGAAATTGCATTCGGCACGGGGGCGGAGAATCCAATTTCACGCCACAATCGGGCCCGGCGCCGGTCCAGCGATTCTCCAGGACCCGAGAATCGGCATGATCGCGGAGTACTCCGTGCGGCTGGGAGCACATTGCCAGAGGCTACCCCAGTGATCCACCGTCCCGATCGGCCGATTTCCCAACGGCGTGGAGCTAACCTGCTATTGCCGGTCGGGATGCTCGCGTGGCGGCTGTGGACTCAGTCCGCGACCGGCCTGGTGGGGGGCAGGGGGATCAGACACCGGGGGAAGCCTTATAGGCGGCTGGGGGACAGATCAGCGCGGTCGGATCTTCGGACTTGCGGCCGATTGTGGGGAGGTCTACATTTTTAGTCTGTCTCCGGGGTCCGAATCCGCCATAGCACTCGGCACAGCCTCTGGAGGCCGCCGCCGTGCGCATGCGCGGACTCAAAACTGGAAGTGCGGAGGCCTGTATTCGCAGCTAAAGCTGCATGAACTACTCTGGGTCCCTGCTAGCCCCCTGCAGGTCAGTGAATCGGCTCCACATTTCCCCAGGAATCTTCAGAATGAAACACCATCGTTTTACGTTGGCATGGGGGCATTGTCCCATTTTGGGAGAATCCAGCCCATTGTCTGCAAAACACATCAGTGTATAGGGAGGTTAGATGGTTTGTTATGGTAAATGAGTAAATAGACTTTAGTTATTTATAGATTAGAACTTTCATCGACTTGGCATATTTGTAAATATGCAATCGTGTGCAGATATGTCGGTTTTATCAATTAATTAGAGTCCTACAAATTAAATTAATGATTAATCTGATCTGGTATTCCTGTCATGGCATCACAACAGTGTTGATAGTCACAACACACTTGAGTTAAGAACTGTTGCAATTTTCCAAATGCTTATTTGAATAATGCAACCTGCTTCAAGCTGATTTAAGCTGATCCAGGCCACACTGGAGTGATTTTGCATAAGATGCAAATAGGCCATAAAAGACTACAATAACATGTTCTCCATCCACATTTAAGCTATTCTCTTGGGCAATTTATCTGGATGAAAGCAGAAAACAGAGAGTAGAAGCAGCAAGAGTCATCCACAACACCTCTGGTATTAAATGGCCCCAATGGCAATGGCTTTGACAATTCCACAAAATTGTGCAGTGCCCAGGATTGAGAAAGACAGATACAGTTTACAATCCAGGTGTCTAAAAATAATCCTGAGTCCTCGTATTGGCTCTCCCTCCTCCTGACAGAGCTCCACATCTCAACCACCCAGAGCACCACAAGCAGCAGCTGGGAAGAAGCTTGGCCCATATCGGAGCAGGAAGGAAAATTCCAGAAAAACCCTTTGATCACTGAGAGAAGCACACAGGGGCAATTGCAGATCTGTAATAGCCTAGCAAGTGGTAGGCGTTATTCAAAAAGACATTTAGCTACAACCAAAACAGCTAGATCACTTCCTGCCTCGCCCCCACCTGCAAAATGTGTTAAAACCTTACTCCCCCTCTCCAACAAACTGAGCAAAAGATTCATCTTACATACATCCTCTCCCCTCCACAGAAGAGGTTCAAGGCCTCCCATTCCAGTTAGAAACATGTTGATCTAACACCCACCAGCACTGAGATGCACTTTGGCCTTAAGCCCCACTTTCTGCAGAAAAGCAACATCTTGGTCCTCCTCTTCATCCCCCACTTCTCACCATCCCACATCACAACCACAGGTGTTGGAATACTTTTATTTTCACCATGGAACATTCGGACTTTGCGACTGCTCTCCCGAACCAAACAGTATGTTGCGTTAGATAGCCCACTACATTGTCATGATTTCCACCCTCCCCAAATCTTATTCCAATTCTCTCTCTCCACCCCATTCCAGCACATTTCCCTCTTTTCCCACTCCCCTCTCAATTTGCCGTCTCTTTTCTCAATCCATTTTCTGTGCCTCCACACTCTTCCACTCCCATTTCTATCTGCCTTTTCCCCAGAATCCTATTCATTCTCTCCCTTGGAACAATTGGCAACAGAGCAGGTCTCTATCCTGAACCCCATCCAAAAAATCAGCAAACTAATGCCTCTCCTATGCAGAGAAGGAATTGTGCCTGAGCTCTACAGAGGATTGGTTCCCTTCCCCAGCTTTTAGAAATAATTCTGGATTTTCCCCATCCCCAATAAAGAAATCTGACACAAAACCACTTCTAATACCACTATTCTCGCATGGAAAACTAGACTTTTCCCTTCCCCATTAGAAAGAAACCCCAGTAGAAAATCCTACTTCCCTTTTTCTTTTAAAGCAAGCTTAACTCCTCTCCTCTGCCGATCAATGCCCTCACAGACGAAAGATCATTCTGCATGACTCCCAGGGTGATGAAAATGGCTCGAATCCAGTACAACCACCACAGCCCACCCTCTACATTATTGTTAAGAAAATGGGCTCTGGGCCAACCCTTGCATGTGCAACCTCTAGTTATTACAATGGATACAAAAATGTTGAAATATCTTCAAACATTTTTTTAAAAACTGGACTGGAGGTTAAGACCCAGGGCACATCCCAGAAGATATGTGGCACAATACAGGCTGAGGAACATTTGTATAGAACCACTGATAAATTCTAGCAATGCTGGAAGAGACCATGGTTTGTTCACTCTGCTCATCTAGAGAATGGTTCAAAGCACAGGAGACTTACAAAAGGGAGAGAAAAATGTTACCTTTCTCAGGGTGATATGAAATTGTAGACTTCTTTCTTTACATTAATTTCCTGAAATGGGATATTCCACAGCAGAGCAGAAGGCACTTCATATCAACAGTGCTATCAAATGGCAGTAATCTGCTCACTGATGTTCTGTTTGAGTTCCGCCAGGGCCAGACAGCTCCTGACCTCATTATAACCTTGGTCCATTCATGGACAAAAGAGCTGAACGCCAGAGGTAAGGCAAGAGTGACTGCGTTTGACATCAAGGCAACATTTGACTGAGTGTGGCATCAAGGATCCCTAGTGAAACTGAAGTTAATGGGTATCTAAGGGAAACTCTCAACTGTTTGGAGTCATAGATAGCACAAAGGAAGGTGGTTGTTGGAGGTCAATCACCTTGGTCCTGGGACATTGCTTCAGGGGGTTATCAGAGTAATGTCCTAGGCTCAGCGATCTTGAGCTGTATCATCAATGACCTTCTCTCATCATAAGGTCAGAAGTGGGGACATTCCCTGATGTTAGCACAATGTCCAGAACCATTTGCGACTCTTCAAATACCAAGGCAGTTCATATCCCTATGCAGCAAGACCTGGACAACATTCAGGCTCTGGCTGATACATGGCATGTAACATTCACGCCATATATGTGTCAGGCAATGGCCATCTCCAATAAGAGAGAATCTAAACATTTCTCCTTGACATTCAATTGCACTATCTTCATTGAATCCCTCACTATCACCATCCTGGGGTTACTAACTGAACTGGACTAGCTATATAAATACAGTGGTTACAAGAGCAGGGTAGAGGCTGGGAATTCTGCGGTGAGTAACTCACCTCCAGACTCCCCAAACCTGTAAACCAAGACACAAGTTAGGAGTGTGACAGAATACTCTCCACTTGTCTGGATGAGTTCAACTCCAACAATGCTCAAGACGTTTGACACCATCCAGGACAAAGCAGTCTCCTTGAATGGCACCCCATCCACCACCTTTAATATTTACTCCATCCACCATGGCTGCACAGTGACAGCGATGTGTGCGATATACAAGATGCACTGCAGCAACTCACCAAGGTTCCTTCGGCAGCACCTTCCAAACATAACAAGGGCAGCTACTTGGAAATACCGGCATCTGCAAGTTGCCCTCCAAGCGACATATCATTCTGACTTGGAACTGCGTCGCTGTTCCTTCTCTATTGCTGGGTAAAAATAACAAAGAACAAAGAAAAGTACAGCACAGGAACAGGCCCTTCGGCCCTACAAGCCTGCACCGACCAATCTGCCCGTCTAAACTAAAACCTTCTACATTTCCAGGGTCTGTATCCCTCTAATCCCATCCTATTCATGTATTTGTCAAGATGTCCCTTAAACGTCACTATCGTCCCTGCTTCCACCACCTCCTCCGGCAGCGAGTTCCAGGCACCCACTATCCTCTGTGTAAAAAACTTGCCTCGTACATCTCCTCTAAACCTTGCCCCTCGCACCTTAAACATATGCCCCCTAGTAATTGTCCCCTCTACCCTGGGAAAAAGTCTCTGACTATCCACTCTGTCTATGCCTCTCATAATTTTGTAGACCTCTATCAGGTCGCCCCTCAATCTCTGTCGTTCCGGTGAGAACAAACCGAGTTTATTCAAACTCTCCTCATAGCTAATGCCCTCCATACCAGACAACATCCTGGTAAATCTCTTCTGCACCCTCTCTAAAGCCTCTACATCCTTCTAGTAGTGTGGCAACCAGAATTGAACACTATACTCCAAGTGTGGCCTAACTAAGGTTCTATACAGCTGCAACATGACTTGCCAATTTCTATACTCAATGACCCGGCCAATGAAGGCAAGCATGCCGTATGCCTTCTTGACTACCTTCTCCACCTGTGTTGCTCCTTTCAGTGACCTGTGGACCTGTCAACCTAGATCTTTCTGACTGTCAATACTCTTCAGGGTTCTGTCATTCACTGTATATTCCCTACCTGTATTAGACCTTCCAAAATGCACTACCTCACATTTGTCCAGATTAAACTCCACCTGCCATCTCTCCGTCCAAGTCTCAGACGATCTAAATCCTGCTGTATCCTCTGACACTCCTCATCGCTATTCGCAATTCCACCAACCTTTGTGTCACCGCAAACTTACTAATTCGACCAGTTACATTTTCCTCCAAATCATTTATATATACTATGAACAGCAAACGTCCCAGTGCTGATCCCTGCGGAACACCACTAGTCACAGCCCTCCAATCAGAAAAGCACCCTTCCATTGCTACTCACTGCCTTCTATGACCTAGCCAGTTCTGTATCCATCTTGCCAGCAAACCTCTGATCCCATGTGACTTCACCTTTTGTATCAGTCTGCCATGAGGGACCTTGTCAAAGGCAAAATCTTCCAACTCTCTTCCTAACAGCACTGTGGGTGTGCCTGTACCACATAGGACTGCAATAGTTCAAGTCAGCTGCTACCACCACCTTCTGAAGGGCACGTAGGAATGGACAATAAATGCTGGCCTAACCAGTGACATCCACGTCCCGTGAAAGAAGTTTTTTAAAATGGTAGCTAACTTGAGGATCTGGAAATTACAGGCTGGAATACTAAAATAGGACCACATAGCTCATATAGTTGAAACTTCATGTTCTTTTATTTTAGCAAAGTTGTTGGCACTTGAAAAATAAATTGATCAATCTCTCCACTAAAACAACAAGAAAGCAAAATTTCATTTGAATGTTTTCAGTAAATTATGTGCGTATTCTATGGCATAATCGGAGGGCCGAAATCCACTGACGTCAAGTTTCAAATATCTACTCAGGTGTGGTGCGACACCAAGTACAGAACACCATATAATGTGTTACGTCACTAACTTCAGTAAACATTTGCATTCTTGAAATGAATACTGGCAGATGACAGTGTAGAACCAAGCATGTCAAATGCAGACGCAAAGCAACTTCAGCAAATGCAGACACAGAAGCACAAACACAAAAAAGGATTGCCAAAAAGGCCAGAAATGCTGTTAAAGGTCACGGACAGTTGTAAACACGCAGAACAGCAATTTCTAATGTCAACTGGAATAACATAATCAACTATATTGAGAAAGGTTAGACTATTCAGTGACGCCTCACTCCAATGTCAGATTTTCTGGCATGCTTGACCTGAATCTAAAGTAATTTCAGTAGTTCATAGCATTGTAAAAAAAAACCTCTTGGACTGCTTGAAGATTTAATCTAAAAATAGCAAAGAGACTACAACATAAAGCACATTAAAATAAAGGAAGATAAGATTCCAAGAGACAAAGTTCACCTGGGAGACTCCACAAACCAGAAACTTCCAATGTCCTCAGTTTTTTTTCTAATTCAGCCACACGATTACCCAGAATTCTGCAGAGATTGGAATAATTTCAGAGAGGCTGGTAAACAAAACTGCTTTCAATATATTCATGAAGCAATTTAAACATTCACTTTGCCTCAACAAAGAAAATAACACCAAAGTATAAACACACCAATATTATCATTTCATGTATTAATCAAAGAATATTAGTCCCTCATGTCATGTGTAGAGATAGCGACGAGAATTTTCATTCTGATATGTGCCATAAAAACTAACTTCAAAAGTCTAGCATGGCAGCTCCTTAATTTAAATGGGTTGGCTGATGGCAGTGACTATCATTTATAATGTATTAAAAATTATATCACTGTGTGCTTCTCTTCAACTCTTCCAGCTGTGAATTTCTATACCTCCTATTACAATGCAAACAGCGTAAGTAAACAGGCCGCACAGTAATTATGCCCCCCTAGCAAACTCCAGCGCAGGTACAGCTATTAGCAGGAGGTATATTAGTGTAATAATAACATTGGACAACTTACACTGGCAGTTTCCATTATAAATGGGGAGATAGGAATTGAGGTGAGAATGCCTGACTTTCAAAGCGAGACCGAATAACATGTGCTGGCTTTGGTCTAGGTTTCCACCAGCCGATATCTGCACTTCATCTGAAGTTTACACTTGCAATTCCAGGCGAGATTGACATGAAAATTACAGCATGGAAACAAACACACGACCCAACCAGTCCATTTTGGTATTAATTCTCAAGAATTTTGACGATGAGAGGTGATCGAATTGAAACCTACAAAATCCTTAAAAGAGATAGTCAAGATCGATGGAGGTACGATGTTTCCTGTGTTGGTGGATCCAGGGAACATCATTTCCAAATAATGGGGAAGCTCTTCGGACCAAGATGAGCAGAATTTTTTTTTTTTATTGAGAGGTTTATGAATCTTTGGAATTCTCTACCTCAGGGGGCTGTGGAAGCTCAGTCACTGCGTATGTTTCAAGCAGAGATTAACAGATTTCTAAATAGCAGAAGGGGATATGGGGATAGTGTGGGGAAAAAGGGCATTGAAATGGATAATCAGCCTTGAAAAGCAGAGCAGGATCGATGCGCTGAATTGCCTACTCCTGATCCTATGTTCTATGTCCTTAGCTGGACAACAAATGCCAAGTAGGCTTCTTAATTGGCCACCTTCCCAAAGTTTATGATGCTATATGGACCCCTGTAAAAGAGGGACCCCCCTTGGCCCACCAGAAGGTCTACCACGCCTGGGCTACGCTGGTAGAGTCCACAAGCGATCCACGCCCACACGATTCCTGGCCACAGGAATTGGAGGATCACGAAGGGCCTGAGCATAGGTTGCCGGGCCTACTAAATGCAAATGGGTCCTAAGACCCATTTACATGCTCCAGCTGACGTGCAGTGTGGACCTCAATTAAGGAGGTCGGAGTTTAGCGATCAGGTCGGTGCCTGGCGCCGATCCTGATTTTGCCCCAACGCTCAATTCTCCGTCCCATCAGGGAATCCCACCCCACATCATTACTTTTATGTTCAGTTCCTCTCGTAATAAAGGAAAGCATTCCATTAGGCTTTCTGATTATTTGCTGTACCTGCAAACTAACATTGTGACTTACGCACAGAACACCTAGATCCCTCTGCACCTTGGAATTTTGCAGCTGTTTTCTGTTTAAGTAATACTCTGCTTTTTTTATTCTTCCGATTTTCCCACATTATACTCCATCTGCTAGAATTTTGCACACTCACTCAGCCTATCTATGAAAAGGGAGCTAGCCAGGATAAAATGGAACTGAAGATACAAAAAGTGTAACAAAACAATGGGTGATCTTTAAAGGAGATGTCTCAGATACTGGCTAGGTACATTCCCACAAGGAAAAAAGGTGGGGGAACCAAAACCATGGCTCCGTGGCAGATAGAGATTATGATCAAACAAAAGAAAGGTGCACATCAGGTGAATTTTTCAAGCGAGATTCAGGTCAATACAATAGGTTGAGCGGGGAATTGAGGAGGAAATTAAGACTGGAATTAAAGAGAACATGAGAATAGAATGGCAGTCAACACAAAATGGAACCTAAACATCTTCGACCGTACTAAATAGTAAACGGCTGTAAGAGTTGGAGTTGGCCCTACTCGGGACAATGAGGTTGACAGAAGTTTAGAGGCACAGGGCAAGGTTAGAGTACTTAATGAGCACTTTGCTAAGTAAGACAAATCTGACAAAATATTGGTAGAAGGAGAGATAGTGGAGCTGTTGGATGGGGTGAAAATTTGGAGGGAGAAGTTACTGGAAAAGCTGTCACGGCTTGGGGGGACTGGGGGGTATTTTCCACTCTTGGTTTAAATGAAATTAGATTTTTTCCATTAAATTCTGCCCTTAAGGTTTTGGGCAAGAGATGCAGGGGGAATGTGAGGAAGTGCTATGTTTTTTATGGAGTGAGTGGTTATGACCAAGAACACACAATCCAGAGAGTTGTGGATGCAGAAGGAAATGCAATGGACATATGAAGGAAATAAAGTTACAGGGTTATGGGGATAGAGTGGGGTAATTGGACAGACTGGATTTCTCCATGAAGAGGAGGCACAGACTCAATGGGCAGAATGACCTCCTTCTATGCTGTAAATGATTCTATGACTAATTTATTGGGTCCAGGCAAGAATGTGTTAATCCAGGTCAGATTTTAAACGGAGGTGGATGAAGGCAGCGTGTTGCAAGGGTTCTTGTAGATATTTTACTTTAATTTAAGAGAACTGTCAGATGCCACATGATGTTCTTTTGGTCTTCAAAGAAATAAAAGATATAAAAGAAGTGGACCTTTGGGTGCGATCCAATGGCCAAGCTGCACCGGAAAAGCAGCTCGCCGCGGCACAACGTGGTCGATAAATGCCGGGAGACCCCACCCCCAGGATCTATCCAGCTCGCAATGCCTTGCGAGAGCTATCCAAGTGTTCAACTTAACTTTGAAGTATAATTCCTTATCTCAGTAATACATCAAGACGGGCAGCACGGTGGCCTAGTGGTTAGCACAACCGCCTCACGGCGCTGAGGTCCCAGGTTCGATCCCGGCTCTGGGTCACTGTCCGTGTGAAGTTTGCACATTCTCCCCGTGTCTGCGTGGGTTTAGCCCCCACAACCCAAAAAAATGTGCAGGGTAGGTGGATTGGCCACACTAAATTGCCCCTTAATTGGAAAAAATAATTGGGTAATCTAAATTTATAAAAAAAAAAGTAATACATCAAGACTTCTTGTTTTATTTCAAGCAACTAAGAGTCAAACACACTTTTTCAAAAAGCATTTCCAGTTCATTTATATCAGAAGATTCTGTCTTACATAGCATCATATATGCAGAATCTTTGCATCTTCTTCCTTAAAACTGCAAATAAATTTAATGTTTTATTTTGGCATGTAGAGATCTAATTTAATATAATTTCAACCATCAAAGAGCTGGAGGACATAATGGGATTCCTACATAATCTCCAGTAGGCGGTGGTAGTGGCGGCTTTGAGAGTGTGGGGACAGTGGCGGAAGCATATGGGAGTGCAGGGAGTGTCGGTACCAATTTGTGGCAATCACAGGTTTGTGCTGGGAGGCTAGATGCGGGTTTCGGAGGTGGCAGCGAGCTGGGATTGAGTGGTTAAGGGACCTGTTTATTGACGGTAGCTTTCCGTGCTTGGGGAAGGAGTTTGAGCTGCCAGGTGGGAATGGGTTCTGCTACGTGCAGGTGAGGGACTTTGCACGGAGGCAGGTTTCGACCTTTCCACACATACCGCCCCAGCGGACACAGGACAAGGTAATGTCTAAAACGGGGGTGGGGGAGGGGAAGGTCTCAAGAATTTATAAAGAGCTCATGGAATGGGAGAGAACTCCGATAGGGGAGGTAAAGCGAAAATGGGAGGAAGAGTTGGGCAAGGATTAGAGGCGGGATTGTGGGAGGATGTCTTGAGTAGAGTTAACGCGTTCTCGTTGTGTGCCAGGCGTAGCTTGATACAATTCAAGGTGGTCCACAGGGCGCATATGACTGTGGCCCTTATGAGCAGGTTCTTTGAAGGGGTGGAGGATAGATGTGGGAGGTGTGCTGGAGGGCCCACGAATCATGTCCATATGTTTTGAGCATGTCCGAAGCTTAGCAGATTCTGGCAAGGATTTCCAGAGGTGGTGAAATTTAGTGTGTTGGAAGACCCAGGAGACCAGGGGGCGAGAGAGGCTGATGTGTTGGCCTTTGCCTACCTGGTAGCCGGGAGACAGATCTTTTTTTTTTTTTAAATAATTTTTATTGAAGAAATTTTTCAAAATACAGACATTTTAACCCCCCCTACATTTACATTTAAATTATAACAAAACAAAGTCAAACCCCCCTACTTAACAAAAAAAAAGAAAAAAGTCCCCCCCCCCCCCCCCTACTCGCGCGGTCCCCCCCCCCCCCCCGCCGGCGAACCGACAGTCAGACCAACTTATCATTTCTAGCAGCGTCCTCGGGCAGGCCTTGCCCGTGCCACCACCGCTACCATACTTCCTTCGTCTTTGTCCCCCCTCCTCCCCCCCTCCCCCCCCCCCCCTCCCTCCCACCCTCCCCTCCCCTCCCGGGTTGCTGCTGTCACGGCCTCAGTTTCTATCTCTGATCCAAGAGGTCTAGGAAGGGTTGCCATCGCCTGAAAAACCCCTGCACCGACCCTCTCAGGGCGAATTTGATCCTTTCCAATTGGATGAAGTTTGTCATGTCGTTTAACCAGGTGTTAACACTCGGAGGCCTTTCGTCCCTCCACTGAATCAAGATCCTCCTCCGAGCCACCAAGGACGCAAAGGCTAATATTCCAGCCTCCCTCGCCTCCTGTACCCCCGGTTCCACCCCAACCCCGAAGATCGCAAGTCCCCATCCTGGCTTGACCCTGGACCCCACCACTCTCGACACCGTCCCTGCCACCCCCTTCCAGAACTCCTCCAGTGCCGGACATGCCCAAAACATATGTGCATGATTCGCAGGGCTTCCCGAACATCTAATACACCTGTCTTCACCCCCGAAAAACCGACTCATCCTTGTCCCCATCATGTGGGCTCTATGCAGTACCTTAAATTGAATGAGACTTCGGGAGACAGATCTTATTGGCGTCAAGGGACTTGGAACCCCCAAAATCGGGCGTGCGGGTCAGTGACATGGCCTAATTTCAAAGGTTTTAGAAGATCAAGTTCGCCCTGAGAGGATCGATGCTAGGGTTTGCCCGGAAGTGGCAGCTGTTTATTGACTCTTTGGGGGAAAATTAAGCTGTCAGCAGATACAAAGGGGTGGGGTGGGGTCAAGGGAAAGAGGGAGTAGGTAGAGTTGGTTGAGGCGGGTAATAGTTAGTGAGAAAGGGGGACTGGGGAACTGTGTATGTAAGCCATGATGGCTAGGTCTGGTTGTTCGTTGGGTGGGTGGGCGTTACTTACTTTGTTCTTTTTCCTCTTGAAAATTGTAGTTAAAAATTATAAATGCTTTAATAACATATTTTCAAAACAAAAATAAACTCCAGTAGGCAATTTACCAAAACTCAAGGCAGCTGCTCTATATGGGCTACACTATTCCTGACAGGCTTGAAAACAAATATGCAAATTTTCAAATGTAAAGAATTGCAATATGGCATGTGAAAATTGGCTGGAATTGTCCAGCCATTCACTGGCAGCTGGATTCTCGGGTCCTGTCGGCAGGGCACCCCTACCCACAGGTTTCCCGGTGGCGTGGGTGGCAACAATGGGAAATCACATTGACAAGTGCCGGGAAGAGAAAATCCCGCTGCCAGCAAATGGCGTGCAAATTCTCCGTCCTCGCCAACAGTGAAAGCGGGACAGATTTGTTACAGAGAATCCGGCCACTGTTTCAAAAGCCTGAATTAGAAGCTACCTCAAGAATTATTTGCACAGATAAAAAACATTGACTGTAGGTAATACAGAAAAGTCCAGCCAGGGCAGGGCTCTTAGTCTTCCCCCTGTGGTTTCCATTTTCAGGACATTTATTCAATTGGAAGATAAGCTGTGCTTTTCAATGAAGAGTCCTTATTCAGTTAAAAGGAAGCAACAACTTTGCAACTGAGTAATCAGATCAGTGGCGACAAAGCACTAAATCTATCAAAACAATAACACTATAATTCAATCTTATTTCCAGGAGTAATATACCAATAGTAATAATTTACTTATCTGCACCAATGGGAAATCACCACATTTAAAACCACAGCATGATTGTTATCTTTGTTATCAAGCAGATGCAATACGTGCCTGTTAGTCTGTCTTTGATGCTGAAGAACCATGTTCTTGTCGTGAATTGTCTCAAGTAAAGCAGTTGCCAATGATTTCAGATCTGAAATGGACTGTGGAGTGGCTGGCAGACTACAACCATGATCTTCCGACAATAGCTCCTGTACTGTAGCCAAGGTGCATAAAAGAACATCAATTACATTCATTGCATGGGCACGAAAAGCAGATACTTTGGGATTGAAATTCCCCATATGAATTTCAGTAAAGTATTTCGATCTTTTACATTCAATGATCCTTTTGCTTAAATTATCGGTACGTTCACCCTCTTTGTGACCAATGATAGCTATACAATTGTCAAGAAATTTCACTGACCCCATGCTCCCAATTGGCAGTTTGCTCCAAAGGAGCATGGCTAAAGATAAGACTTCAAACATCACTCTTTTTCTGATCTACTCTCTCTTTGAGTGCAGCTCCTCACCAGAACTATGAGACAATTAAATGACCCCATAACTTAACTCCATCAGATTTATTCTGCATTTCAGTATTTTTGCTGTGCTACAGACTTAATCAAGGATAACCATCCTACCTCATCAAACATCACAAGTAGCTCTTGATAACTGAGACTAATTTCCCCTTAGTATTAATTACCATAAGACCAGTTTTAACTCATCAAAATGTCACATGAGTCAGTCACACAGTTAGAAATATTTTTTATTAAAAAATTAATTTTTCAAAAAAGCCTTTAACAAGCTGCATGCTACATCAACTTTAATTTCCATCAAACAGTTCATATTTTTTAATGCAACTTCGTCAGCCAAGGTTGACTGAGAAAACATGCATTTTTTAATAATTGGTCTCAGTTCTGATTGCGTGCTGGAGGGACCTGATTGCCTGTCAGCCATCTTTAAAACTGCAAGAGTTTTACTTTGCCCCCCCCCTTCTCGGCGCCGTTCAATACTGGTCCACACAAACATGGACCATGTGTGGTGATCCGCCACTGTGTAATTGTGTGTGTGCCTGTATTAGGGGATGTACAGCAGCACCTGTACTACAGGTTCGCCGGTAGCCCCTGCCAGCTAGCTCCGCCCACAGGGAGCTGTATAAATATGTATGAGTTCTCCTGAGCTGCCATTCTACCAGCTGCAGTCGGAGGATAAACATCTAACTGTAATAAAGCCTCTCTTGTACCGATTCAAGTCTTTAAGTGCAATTGAAAGCACATCACCGGGCAGAACAGTACCCAGGTGGTCTCCCCGGCCAACAGAGGCTCTGGGTGGCCAGGGATAATGCAGGGTGACTCCCTGCCCCTTCCCCTGGAACACGGGCACCGTGGCATTTTAAATGCGTTCTCCAAAGTGCCTGGGTGTCCACTGACAAGCTGACAGGAGCACATCCAGGGTGCCAGGGTGGCAGTGCAAGAGGGCCCAGGTGCCAGGGTGGCACTGCCAAAGGTCAGGACCGGAGGTGGATTATGCTCATCAAAAGAGTGTGGAAGGGGGTTAGAAGGGTGACAGGATGCAGCGCAGGAAAATAGGGCCCTCTGGGAGGTTGGAGTGGGGGCCCTGAAGAGGGGGGCCCCCAATTAGAGATGGAGGGACCCTTTCAAAATGGCGGCCCAATCTCTGAGTTCAGTTCCCCAGTGCTGAAAAATTTCTAAGTGTGGGCTAAACCGGTGAGAAACTCTCCAGGAGCCAAAAGTGTGACTGAGCGAGTGATTCTTCAGCGGCGACCAGAGATTGCCACCTGGGGTCAATGGACGTTTCCATTGCCCATTGTCTGTACCACTCTTGCGGCGGACGGGGCTATCCAGCCCTAAGTGTCATTTGATAGCAGAGGGGAACCCGCCGGCAAAAAGCTCCTTGCAAAATCCTCCACAAATTAACTTAGAAATGTTTCTGTTAAATTCTACCCTATGTCTTCAACTGGCGAGATTGAGGCAAATGTGCAATGTTCAGTGGTACTGAGTCGGAACACAATTGTCCATCCAAACAAAGATCAATAATTAGACCTCAAACTTTCCTGGTATATTTGGTTCCAACATATCTTACAGTGTAATTATCCAACAATATAGTATATTGGTGAAAGATCACAAACATGTTCATGACGACAAAATGGAAATCATTGAATAGAATGTACAATTAAAAATTCCAAATGTAAACAATTGAATAGGGATCCACAAAATCGTTTGGCAAAACTGTGCTCTTTTAAATTTTCACCTGAAGTTTGTGTTTCAAAATATAAAATTGGATTTTCACATTTTAAATGTATCTGTATGGACCAAAATCTTTCAGTAGTAATCCAGGTTCCCTAATTTGTTGGATCCTGATGCCGGTGTCCAATGAGGGCTGGCTCCCTCAGCATGATCTCTGATTCCCTCAGTCCTTTGATGGGGCACTGGTGCATCCGAGGGAACCACCAGCTGGGTCGTAAAAGCTACCCACTCGCTCTGATCCGGCTGATTACCTGGAACGTGAGGGGACTGAATGGGCCGGTTAAGAGAACTAGGGTATTTTCTCATCTGAAGGGGCTGAAGGCGGACGTGGCTATGCTCCAGGAGACCCACTTGAAGGTGGCGGACCAGGTTCGTCTGAGGAAGGGGTGGGTGGGGCAGGTTTTTCACTCAGGATTGGATGCGAAGAACCGGGGGGTGGCGATTCTGGTGGGGAAGAGGGTGGCGTTCGAGGCGGCTGAGGTGGTGTCGGACAAGGAGGGCAGATATATTATGGTGAAGGGTAGGCTGCAGGGAGAGAAGGTGGTGCTGGTAAATGTATATGCCCCGAATTGGGATGATGCCGGCTTCATGAGGCGCTTGTTGGGCCGCATTCCGGACCTGGAGGCGGGGGGCCTGATCATGGGGGGAGACTTTAACACAGTGCTGGATCCCCCACTGGACCGGTCCAGTTCAAGGACGGGTAGGAGACCGGCGGCGGCCAAAGTGCTGAGGGGGTTTATGGACCAGATGGGAGGGGTGGATCCCTGGAGGTTTGGGAGGCCGAGAGCGCGGGAGTATTCCTTTTTCTCCCATGTCCATAGGGTTTATTCCCGACTAGATTTTTCGTCCTGAGCAGGGGATTGATCCCGAAGGTGCAGGATGCCGAGTATTCGGCCATAGCGATTTCAGACCATGCTCCGCACTGGGTTGATCTGGAGATGGGGGAGGCGCGGGACCAGCGCCCGCTCTGGCGCCTGGATGTGGGGATGCTGGCTGATGAGGAGGTGTGTAGGAGGGTCCGGGGAAGTATTGAGGGGTATCTGGATACCAACGACACGGGGGAGGTCCGGGTGGAGATGGTCTGGGAGGCTCTGAAAGCAGTGATCCGGGGGGAGCTGATCTCCATCCGGGCCCATAGGGAAAGGAGGGAGAGGAAGGAGAGGGAGAGACTGGTGAGGGAGCTCCTGGATGTGGACAGGAGATACGCGGAGGCACCGGAGGAGGGGTTGCTGGTGGAACGGCGTAGTTTGCAGGCCAAATTTGACTTGTTGACAACCAGAAAGGCGGAGACACAGTGGAGGAGGTCGCAGGGCGCGGTATATGAGTATGGGGAGAAGGCGAGCAGGATGTTGGCGCATCAGCTCCGCAGGCGAGATGCGGCTAGGGAAATTGGTGGAGTGACGGATGGGGGTGGGAATATAGTGCAGAAGGGGACAGAAGTGAATGGGGTCTTTAGGGACTTCTACGAGGAACTGTACCGGTCAGAACCCCCGATGGGGAGAGGGGGGATGGAGAGCTTCATGAACAGGCTATGTTTCCCAAAGGTTCAAGAGGAGCTGGTAGAGGGGCTGGGGGCGGCGATAGAGTTGGAGGAGCTAGTCAGGGGGATTGGACAAATGCAGTCAGGTAAGGCGCCGGGGCCGGATGGGTTCCCGGTGGAATTTTATAAAAAGTATGCGGATCTGGTGGGCCCCGTGTTGGTGCGAGCCTTCAATGAGGCATGGAGGGGGGGGGCTTTGCCCCCGACGATGTCGCGGGCACTGATCTCTCTGATCCTAAAGCGGGATAAGGACCCCTTGCAGTGTGGATCATACAGGCCTATCTCGCTCCTCAATGTTGACGCTAAGTTGCTGCCGAAGATCCTGGCCACCAGGATAGAGGACTGTGTGCCAGGGGTGATACACGAGGATCAGACAGGATTTGTCAAGGGACGGCAGCTCAACACGAATGTGCGGAGACTGCTAAATGTTATTATGATGCCGGCAGTGGAGGGGAGGCGGAGATAGTGGTGGCGCTGGATGCAAAGAAAGCGTTTGATAGAGTTGAGTGGGGGTACCTGTGGGAGGTGCTGGAGCGGTTCGGATTCGGGGAGGGATTCATCAAATGGGTGAGGCTGCTCTACGCGGCTCCGATGGCAAGTGTAGTTACCAATGGAAGGAGATCGGAGTACTTTAGGCTCTACCGTGGGACCAGGCAGGGGTGCCCCCTGTCCCCCTTGCTCTTTGCACTGGCGATTGAACCTTTGGCTATGGCGTTGAGGGAGTCAGGGAGATGGAGGGGTCTGGTGCGGGGTGGGGAGGAACATCATGTATCACTGTATGCGGACGACCTGCTGTTGTATGTGGCGGATCCAGAAGGGGGAATGCCAGGGGTGATGGAGCTGTTAGCGGAATTTGGGGGCTTCTCGGGCTATAAGTTAAATTTAGGCAAGAGTGAGGTATTTGTAGTACACCCGGGTGATCAGGAGGAGGGAATTGGGAGACTCCCATTTAAGAGGGCAGTGAAGAGTTTCAGATACCTGGGGGTGCAGGTGGCCAGGAGTTGGGGGACTCTCCATAAGCTTAATTTTACCAGGCTGGTGGAGCAGATGGAGGAGGAATTTAAAAGGTGGGACATGGTACCGGCTATCGTTGGCGGGTAGAGTGCAGTCCGTCAAAATGACGGTTTCTCCCGAGGTTCTTGTTCCTTTTTCAGTGTTTGCCCATCTTTATCCCTAGGGCCTTTTTTAGAAGGGTGACTAGCAGCATCATGAGCTTTGTTTGGGCGCATGGGACCCCGAGGGTGAAGAGGGTCTTCTTGGAGCGGGGTAAAGATGGGGGGGGGGGCTGGCGTTACCCAATCTCTCGGGGTATTATTGGGCGGCCAATGTGTCGATGGTGCGCAAGTGGATAATGGAGGGGGAGGGGGCAGCATGGAAACGGATGGAGAGGGCGTCCTGTGGAGATACAAGCCTGGGGGCCCTGGTAACGGCGCCGTGGCCGCTCCCTCCTACGAGGTATACCACGAGTCCGGTGGTGGTGGCTACCCTCAAGATTTGGGGGCAGTGGAGGCGACATAGGGGAGAAGTGGGGGGCTCGATGGAGGCTCCGTTAAGGGGGAACCATAGGTTCGTCCCGGGGAACATTGATGGGGGATTTCAGGGTTGGTACAGAGCAGGCATCAGACAGCTGAGGGACCTGTTTATCGATGGGAGGTTTGCGAGCCTGGGGGAGTTGGAGGAGAAATTTGGGCTCCCCCCGGGGAACATGTTCAGGTATCTGCAGGTAAAGGCATTTGCTAGGCGGCAGGTGGAGGGATTCCCTTCGCTTCCTGCGAGGGGGGTGAGCGACAGGGTGCTTTCGGGGGTCTGGGTCGGAGAGGGGAAGATATCTGATATCTACAAGGTTATGCAGGAGGCGGAGGAGGCGTCAGTAGAGGAGCTGAAAGCTAAGTGGGAGGGGGAACTGGGGGAACAGATCGAAGACGGGACATGGGCTGATGCTCTGGAGAGGGTTAATTCTTCCTCCTCGTGTGCGCGGCTTAGCCTCATCCAATTCAAGGTGCTGCACCGGGCCCACATGACTGGGACGAGGATGAGTAGGTTCTTTGGGGGTGAAGACAGGTGTGTCAGGTGCTCGGGGAGTCCAGCGAACCATGCCCATATGTTCTGGGCATGCCCGGCATTGGAGGAGTTCTGGAAGGGGGTGGCGAGGACGGTGTCGAGGGTGGTGGGATCCAGGGTCAAGCCAGGATGGGGACTCGCGATTTTTGGGGTTGGGGTGGAGCCGGGAGTGCAGGAGGCGAAAGAGGCCGGTGTGCTGGCCTTTGCGTCCCTAGTAGCCCGGCGAAGGATCTTGCTACAATGGAAGGATGCGAGGCCCCCAAGCGTGGAGACCTGGATCAATGACATGGCGGGTTTCATTAAGCTCGAGAAGGTCAAATTCGCCCTGAGAGGGTCGGTACAAGGGTTCTTTAGGCGGTGGCAACCTTTTCTCGACTTTCTGGCTCAACGATAGGGTACAGGGACAGTAGCAGCAGCAACCCGGGGGGGAGGGGGGGAAGGGGGAGGGAAAAGAGGGGGGGGGGGCGGACAAAGACTATGTTTGTTTATTTAATTTTAATTTATTTTTAAGTTCTTTTGTTGTTCATTGGGGTTGGGGGGTGGGGGGGATGGGATACATATGGTCTGGGGGTGTTACAGTTATTATGGGTTATTTTGTTGCATTTCATTGTTTGTCGTTATGTTTTATATTTTCTGTAAAAAATTCCAATAAAAATTATATTTAAAAAAAAAAGCTACCCACTCCATACATCTCTGCACCCTGCATTAACAATACTAACCGGTCAATGCTGCAGAATTTCTCATATGTTCTGTGTCAGCGTGTTGCTCCTGCATTCACTCAGGGCAACATGGCGCTCCAAGACGTGAGCCACGCTCTCAATGGAGGAATTCATGGCCTTACAATCCTGGTGCCCAAGATGTATGATCTCCTTCCATTCTGTGCCTATGGCTCCTCAACACCTCAGGGAACATCAACAGGTGGGCGTACATACATCTCCTGCTGCTAGTGCAGGAAACTCTCTGTTCCCTCTGTTTTGCACAACATTGCAACTACCCTTCAATAAGCTGACACTTAGCTCCTTGGCATCCCAAATTACAGACCTGCAATTTCACACTTCCTGACCTTGTTTCCAAAATTGTGGTGCTTTTGAAGGGGAAAGTAAGGGTGAATAACAACATTTAAATAAAATTGTACTGTAAGGATTCAAGATGCAGCTGCAGGACCATGCGGGATCTGAATACGGTGGGCGTTCTCTGACAAAGATACAAGATGCTGCTTTGTCCTTTGGTAACTCAGTGCTGAAGGTTGTAGCTGTAGTGTAAACACAATAGTAAATCTATGTGTATAAAATGTTGATTGGCTAAGTGTATTAAAATAGCAAATCATGTTAATTTGTGATTGGTAAATGCAATGAACTATTATGTGTAACAGCAGAATAATAATGTATTGTCATTGATCCAGAAGCTTCTATTCCATCTTGTATAGGTATAGCTTCCCTGCAGCTGCTCCAATAAAGAAAGGTACAAAGAATGTCTGGTCTCTGCTGAATTTGAGAGTTCTGATTCCCACCCTTTCATGCCTAAGAGCTGTGTTGTTAAATAGTCACACCTCAATGGGGTGCAATTTTCCAGGTTTCCATTTCCACTGCCCTATGAAAATTCTTCTCCACAAGTCACATCCTTTCAAATATAAAAACAAATGACTGCGGGTGCTGGAATCTGAATCAAAACCAGAAAATACTGGACAATCTCAGCAGGTCTGACAGCATCTGTGGCGAGAAAAGGGAGCTAACATTTGGAGTCTGGATGATTCTTTGTCAAAGCCTTTCAATGTTAGTACATAAGATCTGAAACGTTAACTTTGTTTCTCTCTTTCCAGAAACTGCAAGGCAGCGTGGGGTATTTCTAGTATTTTACGTTTTGATTTCAGTTTTCCAACATTTTCTTTATTTTGCTTTTGGATGCATAGATGTTGCCCATCTCCGCGTGACTCCAGAAGCTGTGCATCTCCGCTGCACATTTTCCTCCAAGCCCACATTCAAAGCTGTTTTAGCAAATTGGTATCGTCTTTTCCAGAAAGGGCCAAGTCTCACATCCATACAAAACAGCACTCATATCAACTCTTAACAAGGTGCTTCTGGAGTTGTTTATTCAGCTTTCTGGTTAGTAACAGTCTTACCAAATATGGCCTTTCCCATTGCTATCCTTATTCTTATTTCTTATGTTACACCGCTTCCTAAATACATGGGGCGGGATTCTCCTTTAGTTGAGGCCAAATCGGAAAACGTGATTGGGCAGAGAATAGGTTCCAACGCCAAAACTGCAACAGGTGCCAATTTGATGCCAAATCGCAAATCTTCCGTCACCCTCGACAGCGCCGTCAATGTGGTCCGGAATGGACATATAGTAAACACCGTTTACATATCATTAAGGATCCTGATCCGGTATTCTCTGGGGCCTCCATGATTCTCCGTCTGCGATGGGCTGAGTCCCCGATGGCGTGGTTCACTTGTGCTTTTAAAAATCATGAAATCAGCGTCGTGGTTGTAGAGGAGAGAGGGGGTACGGAATGTGTCCAACATTGCCATAGTTTGCTGGCAGTTGAGCTGCTAGCTAAGGACGTCTGTCAGGCCTGGGGGAGTAGCGGGGGGGTGGCCAGGAGGTGGGCTGTGGGGTCGGGGTGGGCGGGCATGGAACACTATTGCCCCAGCCGGAAAGGCAGCAATCAGCTGCGCACACCGCTGACAGTCCACTGTGAACATAGGGTCACGGGTTGTATAGATGCCCCCCCCCCAGGCCACCCTCTAGGTGCACTTTGGCCCCAGCTGACCCATCAGCTGAATGGGCACACACCAGCACAACCAGTACCATCTTGCCACCTGGGATGAACGTGCGTGGGGATTGTAATGTGTATGTGCGGCTGCAGCTTATCAGCCTCTCGATTGTCAATCATGGACCTGGCGAATCCCACACCGTTTTTGTGGCGCTGGTACGAGCCCCCCCACAGTCGATGAATCAGTTCAGGTGCGGCGCCAGTTTTGCTGTCGTGGAATTCCACGAATCCTGCACCAGCGTCAACACTTAGTCTCAGGAATGGAGAATCCAGTCCATTAATTCTCGCATCTGTTCTTGTTCTCTACCTTCTATGAATATCTGAATAATTCTTTGTGATTTTGAGGTAGGTAACACTTTGGTTTTGCCAATGTCCACTTTCGTTCCAAAGTTCATTCTGCTGTTACCAAGCTATCTACGAGTATCTATCTAAGCATAGAGGAAGGATTACAAATGCTTTGTCAGCTCCAAATCTAACTGATGTTATCATTCGCCCCTTCAACCTTAACACCAGTTACTGTGTCTTCAAACATGTCTTTGATCATTGCTTTTGTAGACATTGAAGAGGACTGGTGAAAAACAGTAGACTTTTTGAACTCCTTTTCCAATTACAATTGGTTCTGACTCCCTACTGTGTTATTCTCACTGTTGCGGTTTGTCTCATGCAGAGACTTCTTATGAAAATGAAATGAAATGAAAATCGCTTATTGTCACGAGTAGGCTTCAATGAAGTTACTGTGAAAAGCCCCTAGTCGCCACATTCCGGCGCCTGTCCGGGAAGGCTGGTACGGGAAACATCCATCTCTCCAGTCTACTCCAATGTCTTTCAGCAGTCAAGAGCTTAATCCAGTCAATCCAATCAAAAGCTTTTCAAAACCTACAAAACAAACATGTAAATCCTGTCCAAATTCTAAACTCTGTCCACTCATTAATCTTATAATGGCAATTGTTTCTCTTGTCCCTCTTCCTCCTTGGAATTCAAACTTGCCATCTCTGCCTTCCCAACCACTCTTTGTTACAACTCTTAGCCCAACCTTCGGTACATGGACAATCAGACTAATTATATACGAAAGTCAATATATTGACATGCCTTTCGTTATTTCTTAGCATGATTTTTATTGTCAGCAGGGAATCCTTAGATCATTCTTCTGATAAATAAATACCTTTGCACAGTTTAGGAGACATTGGTGTTAAGTTCTTTCTCGTGCTCTTAATCAACTCTGTTGGTATTTAACCAATCCAGCCACTTTTATCTCATTTATTGCAGCTCTTATCTCACTTGCCAATATTACTGGTCCAATTAAATCAAATTAACATTAATCTCTTCTTCTAGCTCAAACATGTCAGGTTTTTCCTTTTTGCATGTAGTTTTTCAATTGCTCCTTCCATCTTTTTTTTATTTTCTCTGGGTTTGTTGATTAATAACTCCCTTATTCGCTCTTGTTGTTTTCAGTACATTTTTGCTGAGTGCCATTAATGTCCTTTGCTTTTCCATACACTTGATATAATCATCTAGTAAATCTCACTGCTATTTTTTAAAATAGAAATTTAGAGTACCCAATTCATTTTTTCCAATTAAGGGGCAATTTAGCATGTTCAATCCACTTACTTTGCACATCTTTGGGTTGTGGGGGCGAAACCCACGCAAACACGTGGAGAATGTGCAAAACTCCACACGGACAGTGACCCAGAGCCAGGATCAAACCTGGGACCCTCGGCGCCGTGAGACTGCAGTGCTACCACTACGCCACCGTGCTGCCCTCCCACTGCTATTTAATTATTCTTGTGCCTTTCAATTTTTCCTTCTCCATCGTTATACAAGTGTCTGCATTTCAACTTGCCTTCTTCAGTGTTAACAGTCTTCAATTTTCTCTGTTTTACCATCTTTTGCAGCATTGCAGTCATAGCTCATGGTTCTTTAATCAGTTTCCATTGCTCATTGGTGTTGGTGGTGTTGTATTATCCATAACTATCAGCATTACAAGGGTTAATGTAGAATCAAGAGTAGCCACTAGAGGGAGCTGCAGATACAACTATATAAAGCAGTGATGCTAGACCTTAGGCGGGGTGTGTATGCAGGAGATAGCTAGTGAAGGTCATAAGAGCAGTTAGTGTGAGAAGGTTAGATTATAGTTTATACCAGTAGTGAGATGAGCAGTAAATGAGTGCAGTTAGATGTTATTGATCAGTTTTGTAATCTAAAGGACTAGTAGTGTTTAGTAGTGTAAATAAAATCATGGGCTGGATCCTCCATTATTGAGACTATGACCCCACGCCAGCATCAAAACGGTGGAGGTTTACTCCTGAAAATCCTGTTAAAAAAAGTGAAACGAATTCCCAGCAATGCAGGGGGCTAGCAGGGACCCAGAGTCAATCTCACAGCTTTTGCTACAGTTACGGGCCCCGCACTTCCAGGTCAGAGCCACGCACGGCGCACGGCGCAGCCACCAGCGACTGTGCCGTGCTCCATGGCGGCAGCCACCAGCGCCGCGCCGTGCTCCATGGCGGACTCGGACCGTGGAGGTAGACCGACAAAGGAGACCGCCCCGATCAGCCACGCACATTGATTCCCTGGCCGCCTATAAGGCCCCCCCGGCCTCCGATTGGCCTGTCCCCAACCAGGGCGGCCGCGGACTGAGTCCGCAGCCACCACGCGAGTATCCCGTAGGTTAGTTCCACGCCGTCGGGAACTCTGCCGGTCGGGGGCGGAGAATCTCGGAGCGGGCCTCTGCCAATGGCCCCCGATGGTGTGGCGTACTCCCTGGTAATGCCGATTTTCCTACTCCCTGGAGCCGGCCGCAATTTTGGCACCGGGGTGCGGAGAATCCAGCCCCATAGCTTTAAGTGAAAGCTAAACTGTGGTCTTTGTGGAACACTACGCCAACCATCCTGAAATAAGCAACACAAAGAACCATAGGTGGTACCCTTAATGTTTCCAGCCAGTGTTTCATTTACTTTATTTTCAAATTCTCCAACTGAGGGAGTTCAGGTAGACTGGGATGGAACGCCCTCCTCCATGGTTTCCTTCATGCCAAAACGTTAGGTATAATGGTCTGCTTCAGTTCGCGGAAGTCACTGCTGTCAGAGGTGATTTAGCATAACCACTTTCTTAAGTCTGTCAACAGTGTAAGGTCAGATGTGTGAGGCCTGCTACTGGTATCACTGTAGTCCGGTACCACCTATCACGATGGTCGAGTTGTCAGTGGCTAGATCGATACCACAGTAGAAGGCAATGGTGAACCACCACAGAAAATAGCCAAGAAAACTATGGAGGATAGCACAGTAAACACCAATGGCCTAGGCATGAGCCCCTAGCATAAACCATGCGATATTACAGTTGGCAAGGGACAGAATGAAGCCTCCGGATGTCGCTGCTCTTATATTCAAGCTTTGTAATAGCAAAAGAACAGGAGTGTAGAATGTATGAACAATGAACAGGAAAGGAAAGCTAGAGAACCTAAAGAAAGACATGGAAAAGGAGAAATTAAACATCCTCGGATTAGGCGACCCACAGTGGACATGAGAAGGTAACTTTTTTAAAAATTCATTCATTCAATGGTAATGCCATTGAATGTCAAGGGTCGATGACTAGATCCTCTCTTGTAGGAGATGGTCATTGCCTGGCACTTGTGTGGAGCGAATGTAACTTGCCACTTGTCAGCCCAAGCCTGGATATTGTCCAGGTTTTGCTGCATTTGGACATGAACTGCTTCGTTATCTGAGAAGTCACGAATGGTGCTGAGCATTGTGCAGTCATCCACAAACATCCCCACTTCTGACCTTATGATGGAAGTGAGGTCGCTGATGAAGCAGCTGAAGATGGTTGGACCGAGGACACTACCCTGAGGAACTTCTGCAGTGATGTTGTGGAGTTGAGATGATTGGCCTCCAATCACCACAACCACCTTCCTTTGTGCCAGGTATGACTCCAACCAGCTTCATGAATGATGAACTGAGAATGATATACTCTGGGGGAGAAGGGAATGAGAAGTAACATTGGTGTTAAACAAGGAAGCTGCTAAATTTGTGAGTGAAATGAAATGTGATTCAGATAGACTGATGTTATTAAAAAAGGAACAACCTGTAGACATCACCACCATTCAGATATATATGTCCATAAACCAACATCCAGATGAGGAGATTGATAAAGGCCTGAATTTTCCAGCTGTTGGGATTCTCTTTTCCTGCTGCCAGGGCATCATGCCTGTGGGATTCCCGGCGGTGCGGGGTGTCTTCAATAAGAAATCCCATTGACAAGCTGCGGGAAGAGAGAATCCCGCCGCCAGTGAATGGTGCGTTGCCAAGAAACAAGTGGCTGGGGGAACGGAGAATCCCGCCCGAAGTGTGCGATAGAGTTGCAAAATAAATTCGATAGGAGATTGGAAAGAGATAAGTGATTGTTATTGGAGATTTTGGAGTAGTCCAGTGACAACACCACTACATCATTTCCTCCCCTCTGTGCCCTCTTCTCCAATGGGATCAGCTTTTCCTTATCTACTCTGTCCAGACCCCTCATGATTTTGAATATCTCTATCGAATCTCTTCTCAACCGTCTGAAGGTCCTCATATACCAGGAATCATTCTCATTAATCTTTTCTGCACTAATGCCTTTACACATTTCCTAAAGTTTGAACACAGAACTGAACATGCAATATTTCACTTGATGCCGAACCAGTATTCTATACAGGTTTAACATAACTTCATTACATTTGACTCTGTGTCCCTTTTAAGCCGAAAGTGATGCTTTATTAACTGCTCTTTCAACCTGGCATGCCATTCTCAATAATTTATGGAAAGAAACATCCATGTCCCTCTGCTCCTGAACCCCCTTTAGAATTGTGCCATTTAGTTTATATTGTTCCTCCATAGTCTTCCTACCAAAATGAAGCACTTCACACATCTCAACATTAAATTTCATCTGCCAACCCTCCAGCCATTCCACCAGCTTGTCTGTCTGTTTCTACATTTTGTAGATCACAATGCTTCTAAATTTTGTAATTCTGAAATTAAAGCCTGTACACCAAGGTCCAGCCCATTAATATATTTATTATTGACTAGGATAACACAACGAAGGGCAATATACTCAAGATTGCTGATGACACAAAGATTGGTGCTACAGTAAGCAGTGTAGACAGAAGCACAACATTGACATTGCTAGATTAAATGAATGGACAAGGGGCGGGATTCTCCGCGATCGGCGCGATGGCACGATACCGGCGTCAGAAACGGTGCGAACCACTCCGGCGTCGGGCCAACCGGAACGTCGGAAAACCTACGACCTGGAAGGGGCTAGCAGCAGCGTGACGCTGCGTGGCATCGCAGCAGAAACCCGGCAAAATGGCCACCCGCCGCGCAGCGCCGAGGTTCCAGGAGTTCGACATCGAGGCGCTCCTGGACGTAGTGGAGCAGAGGAGGGAGGTCCTGTACCCCAGACACAGCCGCAGGGTCGCACCACACCTCAGCCGGCGCCTGTGGAGGGAGGTGGCAGAGGACGTCAGCGCCGTGGCCGTAACAGCCAGGACAGTCATCCATTGCCACAAGAAGGTCAATCACCTAGTCAGGGCAGCCAGGGTGAGTACCCCACCCCCCCCCCCCCCCCCACCCCCTCTACGATGGGCGGGACAGCCCTAGCTGAAACCGACATGGCTGCACCCACCCATGCAGGCTGCATTGGCAGGATGGGGTGTTAACCTATGCCAACATACAAACAGCCGCTGGTCCGCATGTATATGTCCACCTAACACCCCCCCCCCCCCCCCCCCCCCCCCCCCAACAGGAGAAGTGCCCTCATTGCAACCAGGAGCGTGAGAGGACCAGACAGGGGGTCCACCTGATGTGCACCCCTTCACCGTTCATGAAGAGAGGACGGGGAGGTTGCGGTTGCAGAGATCGGGGACGCACCACCGAGTGAGACCCCCCACTGCCTGCCCCCCTTTCCCCCTTCCCCAACCCCCCCATCCGCCATCCCCCTATCCCCCCTTTCCCCCATCCCCCTTTCACCATCCCCCCTTTCCCCCTTCCCCCTTTCCATCTTCCTCCATCCCCCCTTCCCCCATCCTCACCTGCGTGTCTAACCATGCATATTGTGTTGTGTATTGCAGGACCAAATGTCGACCCACCCGTCCCTGCGGATGCCGACCGCCCCCAGGATGTGCCAGGGCGCCCACGAGACAGGGATAGACCCGGCCCGTCGGGCATACGACGCCCCCACCCAGTGCCAGGGTGCCCGCAAGCCAGGGATACACCTGGAACGCCAGACATAGGACGCCCCCACCCAGTGCCAGGGCGCCCGCGAGCCAGGGATAGACCCAGAGCATCAGGCGTACACCACCCACATCTAGTGCCAGTGTGGCGAAGCCAGTGGGTCATACCCAGCGACAAGGAGGGCAGCCACAGCAACAGGCCCGCGTCCCAGTCGACTCGGGACACTGACACACACGACACAAGCACCCAGGAGACCCACATACAGGGCACACCCACCCAGGACACAGACACCCAGGACACTGACGCACAGGACACTGACGCCCAGGACACTGACGCCCAGGGCACTGGCGCCCAGGGCACTGGCGCCCAGGGCACTGGCGCCCAGGGCACTGACGCCCAGGACACTGACGCCCAGGGCACTGGCGCCCAGGGCACTGGCGCCCAGGGCACTGACGCCCAGGACACTGACGCCCAGGACACTGGCGCCCAGGACACTGACACCCAGGACACTGACACCCAGGACACTGACACCCAGGACACTGACACCCAGGACACTGACACCCAGGACACTGACACCCAGGACACTGACACCCAGGACACTGACGCACAGGACACCCACACACGGGACATAATCCCCCAGGACATCCACACACAGGGGACGGACGGACAGGAAACACAACTCCAGGGGACCCCAGTCTTGGGGTCGGATGAGGAGCACGCCATTACGCCACTGTTATCTCCTACACCCTCCACCATCGCAGAGACACTCACCTCGGTTGGGCACTTTAGTGATGAGGCCTCTGGGACACTAACTGGCGCGCACAACAAAGCCGTCCTGGTACATCAGGTGGAGATAGGAGCAGCTGAGGGGCCGGACGGTCGGAGGGCAGCCCGGCGCAAGCAACCATCGGTCGCCCAGACGGGACCCAGGTTCCTGGAGTTACCACTAGACCCGATGCAGTCATGGACCCAGGGACGATCGAAAGGGGTGACGGCCGGCTTGCAGCAGCTGCAGATGAAGGTGGAGGAGTCCACCCGCGTCCAGGAGCAGGGAGTGGTGCCGCTCATGCATGCCACCCAGCCCGACACCGCACAGGTGGTGTCCACGGTGGAGGCATTGGGGGCGACGGTGTCAGACATGGGGAGCAGTATGCAAGGCCTGGGGCTTTCCGTGCAGGTGGCGTCGGTGGCCCAGGACATGGCTGCCCTCTCGCCATGAGCCATGAGCCAGAGCCATCAGCAGATCGCAGAGGCGCTCAACACCATGGCCCAGTCTCAGCAGGCCATGGCCCAGTCTCTGCAGGCCATGGCCCAGTCTCAGCAGGCAGTGGCCCAGTCTCTGCAGGCAGTGGCCCAGTCTCAGCAGGCAGTGGCCCAGTCTCAGCAGTGCAGTGGTCCAGTCTCAGCAGGCAATGGCCCAGTCTCAGCAGGCCACGGGCCAGTCCCAGCAGGCCTTGGCCCAGTCTCAGCAGGCCATCGCTGAGGGCATCGGCGTCATTGCCCAGGTGCTGGCTGGTGTCGCCCAGACACAGACAGGGATGGCCAACTCCCTGAGCTCCATGGCTGGAAACTTGCAGACCCTTATTGATAGCAGGGCGGGCCTCCAGGACTGGCAGCGCCAGGTGCTGGGGGTGCGTCGAATGCTGGATCCGTTTGCACACCCGATCCATGGAGAGGCCCAGGGATCATTAGGCACCCCGAGCGAGGAGGAGGTGCTGGGGCCCGTTTCGGGTCCACCCGCAGAGGTGGTCCCGGAACACCTCAGATCCCGCCCCCCCCTTCCGTCCCGGATGCATCTGGTGGGCAACGGGCAGGACAGGCTGGCAACTCACCATCCCAGCTGCCCGAGCCGCGGCCTGGCCCATCCAGGCCGGGCCGCCCCAGGAAACAGCCGCCAAAGGGAACCCTAGTCACAGGGCAGGAATCACAGGAGTCCCCCTCCAGTTCTGCTGTACCGTCTGGGAAACCAGCTAGACGTAGTCAAAGGGCCTGTAATGCCAAAACATTAGACATTGAGTAAGTTCGCACGGGTGCAGGGCACAGACTAGTTATAGGGGCTAGGGCACGTGTATGAACTGTTTGTCATTAAAATCATTTTCACACCTACAGAAGCTGCCTCTGGGCTCTGTCCGATGCGTGTGGGGGTGTGGTGTGAGGTGTGTGCCAGTGGGTGTGTGATGGGTGATAGGACGCCGGCTTCAGATGAGTGTGCCACCCCCCCCCCCCACCCTCACCACCCACCCGGGCAGACGATGTGACCGTGTGTTGTAGTGTCAAGTCCGCATGCACGGACAGTCCAGGTGGAGGGTGGTACTGTGATGTACTCTAACGATGTGGAGCCGGAGCTCATCGCAGAGGGGTTGTCATCATCCTCCATGGCCTGCATTAGACACGCTTCCACCGGCGACCATGTGAGCCCTGCCCAGTGTGCCGCAGGTGGATGTGCAATGGAGGGGTGGTGTGCATGCGTGTGATGTGATGGTGGTTGGTGGTGGGTGAGTGGGGTGAGGGTGGTAGGCTGGTGCCATACTGTGCTGTGTGTGCCCATACCCGGCGATTCCCACAGCCATCTAGTCTGTGAACCGGGCTGCTATCAACCCGTCCCGTACCCGCTGGCCCAGCCGGTAACGGTGGGCAGCCTCCCGTCCATGTCCAGCCCGTCCGCCCTGTACATTGCCCCATCCTCCTCATCTGGGGAGGCCTGCCCTTCATCATGTTGCTCCTCCCCCTCCCCGTCCTCTGCCTCCAGCACATCCCCCCTCTGCTGGGCTATGTTGTTCAGGACGCAGCAGACCACAATGATGTGGCCAACCCTATCCGAAGGGTACTGGAGGGCCCCTCCAGAGTGGTCCAGGCACCTGAAGCCATCTTCAGCAGCCCAAAGCATCTCTCGACCACACCCATGGTCGCTGCATGGGCATCGCTGTAGCGGTTCTCCGCGTCAGTCTGTGGCCTCCGTAGAAGCATCATCAGCCACGACCGCAACGGGTAACCCCTGTCGCCCAGCAACCAGCCCCTCAGCCGGGGTGGCATCCATCGAACATTGCGGTGATGAATTAATGCGCCAATACGAATGACTCATGTACACTGCCCAGGAACCGGGTGCAGTCGTGCAGGATCCTCATGCGGGGTCGCAGACCACCTGAATATTCATGGAATAGGTTCGCTTCCTATTCATGAACACAGCCCTGCTATCCCCCGCCCTGTTATCTGCTGGTGGCCGCATGGCGACGTGCATCCCATTGATCGCCCCCTGGACCATGGGCTTCCAGGCCACGGCAGCGAAGCCCGCTGCCTGGGCATCCTGGCTGGCCCGGTCCACAGGGAACTGGATGTAGCGGTCCACGATAGCATACAGGGCGTCCGTCACTGCACGGATGCACCGGTGCACTTATGCCTACGAGATGCCAGACAGGTCCGCACTCGGCGACTGGAATGACCCCGTTGCGTAGACGTTCAGGGTCACCGTAACCTTGACGGCCACCGGGAAACAGTGCCACATGGTGCCGGATGCCACGTGGTGCCAGATGCGCCGTCAGGTGGCAGATATGGGCGACAGTTTCCCGGCTCATCCTGAGTCGCCTCCTGCATGCAGGTCCGTGAGGTCCTGGTATGACGTGCAGCGCCGGTACACGCGTTCGTCTTTCATAGCTTAATCCTGAAAAATTGGCGGAGAATTGCGTCTGATTTATAAGCAGTTAGCCCTCATTTAGAAAATTACAATATGAATTTAGTAACATTAAATATAGGCACATTTTCAGGTAAGTACTAAATGGTCATTCCATTGAATGGCTGTATCCTGGAGTATGTCTTGAAGCCCAATCTTATTTTATTTCTCTGCTCTCACATTATGCACTACCCACAGATCAATCAATGCAATCAATCTTCACTGGTATCTCTTAAATACAACTTATTACTATTATCTGCCTGCATGAAACAGCAAGAAATCTAATTTAAATGCAATTACTAGCACTGTAACATAATTCCCTCAAACCACGAAGGACAGAAACTCAAATTATTAGCGAGATGAGACTATGCCACTCAACAATCTCCAAGCCAATTAAAAAGCCATTCCACCTGCCCCCAATTACTGAACAACACAAACTCTTGGCAAAGTCGGATGGATCGACTTGGATTATGAAACACACCATTTCATACACAGTATTATAAAACAGTAGATTCAGTGTTACAACATCTGCAGCTCAAGAAATCCTGCAGGAGTGGGCAAGGGGGAGACAGGGGTGGAAGGTGAGGTGTGGCAGGGTGAAGGTGAAAGGTGGGGCAGGGGGCAGGAGGTTGAGGGGAGACGGATTTGAATTTCTCACAGCATTATTGGAACAGGTGTCTATACTGTATTCTTTTTGTTCTTCCCAATGATGTTAGTGGGAGCAGAGTTATGTAGCTTTATTGTGAAAGCCAACATCTGATCATGGTCGAAAAAAAGAGCTGTCATGTAGATTTCAATTATTTCAACATTTATGATCAGCAAGACTGGCAAATAAAACAGTAAGACTATGGAGAATTGGCAGTGTCGCGTGGCATGTTACAATCAAGGAACAATACATGAAGATGTTTTGAAATAACTAGATATTTCCAAATGTGAAGGAGTGCCAGGGATTCTACAAACTGTTTTGTGGAGTCAGGGGCCAGGATTCTGTCAGGCTGATGTCTGATCACAGGTTCAAGAACAGGCAGTGAACCCTGGTCAGTTCTGTGGAGGGAGGCACGATGGAATCAAGTGCTCTTCAGGCACTTAAGTGGCCTCTGTCAAGTCTTCCCTGCAACTGACATCCCCAGCAGTGAAGTCCAGATCACGGAGAGCTGCTGGCCAATAAGAGGCCAGTGAGAGTAGTGGCAACGTGGAGCACTGCACCCACCAGAGGTCCCAGACCAAAGGTGAGTGAAAATGGGACGGCGATCATGAGGTCAAGGTCATGAGAGGGCAAGGTCAGAGATAAGTATCGACAACATTTAAAAGGCATTTTGGACAGATACATGGATAGGAAAGGTTTAGAGGGGTATGGGCCAAATGCAGGCAAATGGGGTTAGTTTACATGGGCTTTTTAGTTGGCATGGACCAGTTTGGGCCAAAGAGCCTGTCTCCATGCCGCAGATTCTATGACAATGGCAGGGGTGTGAGTTTCAGCACCCCTCCACCCCCCCTTTCCAATGCCGGGTCTGAGTGCCTGATTACGAGAACCACCACATTGGTACTAGTCAAACACTACCACAAGAAGGTTTAATACAACATAAGAAAATAGAAAAACAAAATTGAACTATGTTTATTTTAGAAGTAACATGTCAAATGGGTTAGACTTTTAATATAAATGATTGTTACTTCCCAATTCATAATACTCAATTAGTCTCAGTCGAGTCTAATATGGTCTGGAAGCTAGCCTGATTTCCTGGTACTGATTCATTCAGTTATTGGTCTTGTAGCCTTACAGGGAAACCTTGTGGTGGGGATCTGTCCTGGTAAACCCTACCCAATTTCCTAAAAATTGATGAAATTACCTGGAACAGTAATGTTGTCAATGCTAAGGAGCATGGATTAGAACACGGAGCATTTGGCGAGTTTTACAATGTGCTGGATAGAGGGGTTCACCAAATCTCATTCAGTTGACATTAATGCATCATTTCTAACCTGCAGTCCAAATTTTGAAGTAGTGGTTTGACAGGATTGGTGGAAAACAGTTCAGGTACGTGGGCTAACAGTGGAATACACAATCTGTCAGGAAGGTGAAAAATGTGTTTCCTGAGCAAGCCTCACTGCAATGGGCCCATCTCACCTTGTTTAGCAGAAAGAACTCCTGTCAGTGCACTACTGTTGCTTCTTCCACTCGACTTTGGGTGCTTTTTCCGCTCAAGAGCATTCTAGGTGAAACAGAAGTTATGAAGTGATGAAGCAACGTCATTAAAAAAATTGAAGAAAACCAGTCTCCTCCAAACTCAACATGAGCATCACCCGACTCATCACACAATGAATAAAGTACAGGTGAGAAAGTAACCAATCAGCAATTCATTCTGATTGATAATATCACTCACTACAGTAAATCCTAAACACGCTTGGCTCATTAGAGTCACATAGGCAATCAGCAAAATATATTTCAAAATAACAGAGCAGTAAAATTTAATGAGATTTCCTACAGAGGAAAGACGCTTTTTTATATTTGAAGTCCAACGAAGAACAGTTACTAGATTACCACAAAGAAGGGAGATGGCCAAAGACCAATCTATTTCTTCCTCACAAGGGCAGAAAGAAAGCTGGACTAGAAAAAACTTAATTTCTTATATTATTACTACCTGTGAGTGCAACAACATTGGGTTTGATAAAAGGAGCACAGAACATAATAACAAAGTGATGCTGAATTTGTACATAATATTGGTTAGCCAACAGGCATTCAAATATATTTTTCCTTGAAAGCTCGAATGGCGGTAAGTAAAAACATAAATAAAAATAGATGTTTTGTTTTTTATAAATGAGGCACTTTATATTAAACAAGCAATGATTAACGTGCAGAAGACATAGGATTAGTTACAGTTACACTAACTTTTGAGGCACTTCTTTACAGACAGGATATTAAAGCCATTCAGACTGAACTATGTCTATTCAAAAGGATCAAAAATGAAAATTGCTTATTGTCACGAGTAGGCTTCAATGAAGTTACTGTGAAAAGCCCCTAGTCGCCACATTCCGGCGCCTGTCCGGGGAGGCTGGTACGGGAATTGAACTGTGCTGCTGGCCTGCCTTGGTCTGCTTTCAAAGCCAGCGATTTAGCCCAGTGTGCTAATGATGCCAAAGTCAAGAAATTACAATTATGAGAAGACATTTTGAGAGACAAAGTATTTCTACTCGAGCAGAAATGATGAGAAGATTTAATTAAGAATTTCTGAAGGGTCTGATCGAACTAAAAGGGAAAGACTTTTTCCTCCGGTTGAGGAATCAGTGAGATATCATCTGTGTTAAGTTGCCACTAAAAGAATGGCATGAAGGAATTTACTTAGAGAGTTGAATGAGCATGGGATGCTTAATGACATGGAATAGTTGAAGCAGAAAAAATGATAACTTTTAAAAGGAAAATGCTTAACTGGCGACATTGATATGATGGGCTGATTGATTACATGGGACGTGATCCAAACGGCCCGCTGTGCAGGAAAAACAGCGCGGTGCGGCATGGCCGATGAAAGCCGGGTGATCCCACAAACGGGGACCAGATGGAATGGCACTCGTAGGGGTCTACTGGGGATCAGAGGCCCCCAGCTGCATGCCCTTTTGGGCAGGGTGGTGCGCTAGCATGGCTGGTGCTACCTGAGCACCCTGCAGTGCCACCTGGGTGCCAGTGTGGCACCTAAGGTGCTCAGGTAACACTGCCAGCTGCACAGGCACTGCCAGGGTGGCACTGCCAAGATGTCAAGCTGGCATGTTTTGCACGCACAATCAGGCCAGGGTTGCCCGGCATGAGTCTTAGCGGGGGCCGGTCCCTCCCATAGTGCATTTGGGGGGAGGGGAAGGTGGGATTGTTTTGGAGGCCTTGGAGCTGGCATTCTGATCTCTTGCTACAATGGGAAGTTCCAGCGAGCGGAGTTCCCCACTGTACCAAACGGGGCTGTGTGCGGCTTCGGCCACGCATTCCCCGTTCAGGCCCCTTATAAAAATGAATCACGTTGAATAGCTTTGTGTTTCTCGGCACTGCGAGCACTAGGAAACATGCTGCTAAACGCTCTCGCTAGAGCACTTCGGGAGAATCGCGCCTTTTCTGTGCTCTCGCTTCTACATCTCTTGGGATGTCACTGGCGGGAGCCCTTGTAAAACTCTTAATCACCAAATGCAATAATAATAATCTTTATTAGTGTCACAAATAGGCTTACGTCAACACTGCAATTAAGTTACTGTGAAAATCCCCTCGTTACCACACTACGGCGCCTGTTCGGGTATACTGAGGGAGAATTCAGAACGTCCAATTCACCTAACAAGCACTTCTTTCAGGATGTGTGGGAGGAAACCGGAACACTCGGAGGAAACCCACGCAGACACAGGGGGAACGTGCAGACTCCGCACAGACAGTGACCTAAGCCGGAACACTGGCGCTGTGAAGCAACAGTGCTACCGTGTTGTTACTGCCTTTCAAGGAATCATTACAGAAAGCAGCTAAGGATTTGAGCTAAGAAAAATTAAGGGAGGATTTAAAAAACAAAATGGCCTATTTGCTTAATTGAATAAATGTCACTAGTGCTTTCTGTGAAATTGTGCCCTCTAAATATGACGGGATTACAGAATCTGAATTTTGCTATCAAAATTACAACTCTGGGCCAAAACACAAGTCCAAGTCCAGGCTTTTGAGAGAGGCTGAAGTTTTGTTAAAATTAAATTATTAAAAGACAAATCAATTGGTAAGTACAATAATGCCATTAAAAACATTTTGGATCATTTAGTTATGTCTAAATCCTTATTTTGGGCAAAAGGCACAAAACCTTTTACGGCTTAAGAATAAAATGGATAGCTACAGCTTGCAGATTTGTAATAATAGTAAGTTTAGTATCAAATTGAAAGAAAATTGTACAAGGCTGCAAAGAATAGTTGTAGGTCAGAAAAATGGTCAAACTTTAAGAACCAGCAAAGAATGCCTGAAAAAAATAAAGAGTGAAAAAGAAGAATATGAGAGAAAGCTAGCTAGTAATACAAAAGCAGATAGTAAGAGATTCTACAATCATTCAAATAGGAAAAGAGTAACTAAAGCTAGTGTTGGAGAGTGAATATGGGGAATGGATAATGGAAAATAAGGAAAAAGCAGAGGTGTTGAGTGGGTACTTTGTGTCTGTCTTCACTGCAGAAGACATAACAAGCTTCTCACGGATACTTGAAAATCAAGAGGTGAATGGGATGGGGTAACAATCACGATCATGAGGGAAAACGTGGTGTGGAAACTATTGGACTGAAAGGATGACAGTCCACAGGACTAGATGGCCTGCATCCTGAGGTCTCAAAAGAAGTGGCTGCAGAGATAGTGGTTCCATTAGTTGTAATCTTCCAAAATTCCCTAGATTCTGGAAAGGGTCCAGCGGATTGGAAAATAGCGAATGTAACACTTTTATTCAAGAAAGGAGGGGGGCAGAAAACAGGAACTGATAGGCTAGTTAGACTCACATTTGTCATAGAGAAAGTTCTAGAATCCATTACTAAGGAGACTAAAGCAGGATACTTAGAAAATAGTAACTTAATTGGGTAGAGATAAATTGAGCTTGTGAAAGGGAAATCGTGTTTATCTAATTTATTAGAGATTTTTGAAGTAAGCAAGGTGGATGAAAGGAAGTATGTAGATGTGGCGTCCTTGGATTTCCAGAAGGCATTTGATAAGGTGTCCCATCAAAGGTTACTACAGAAAATAGGATTACATGTAGTGATAACGTTTTGGCATGGATAAAGGATTGGTCAGCTAACAGGAAGCAGAGTAGGGAATAAATGCGACTTTTTTGGGTTTACAAGCTGTAAGTAGTGGAGTCCAACAGGAACTAGTGCCAGGACCTCAACTATTTACAATCTACATCACTGATTTTGATGAAGGGACTGAATATATGGTCGCTAAATATGCTAATTATGCCAAGATATGTAGGAAAGTAAGTTGTTAAGAGGTAGACTATTTACAAAGGGAGATAGGCTAAGTGAGTAGGCAAAATATTGGCAGATGGAATATTATGTGGGTAAATGTGAACTTGTCCACTGTGACAGGAAGAATAGAAAATCAGCATATTATTCAAACAGAGAGAAATTGCAGAACTCAATGATCAGAGTATCTGGTACATGAATCACAAAAGGTTAGTACGCAGGATTGGAAGGCAAAATGGAATATTGATATTTATTGCAAGGGAAATTGAATATAAAAGGAGGGAAATTTTACTGGTGTAGCCATCTGGGATGGCCACTTTTAGTATATAAAATGGACACTCGCAGAGCCTATAGGGAAATATGGACAATGCTAAGCAACAAGCAGGCACAGAGCCTGAATATATATTTGGAAGGCAGTCTGCAGACGGAACCGGAACTCTGGGTCGATTTACATATTGATGGCCCATCCCCGGGAAACAAAGAACGAGTGCTAAGGTAGCCGATACTGTTCCGGTCAGTCCGGCACAAGAAGACACAAACAAAGCAAGGCCAACGGCCACTTACTTCATGCCCAGCCAGCAAGGGGCCTGCCCCTTTATTGGCTTAGATCGATGGCAGTGATCGAGAAGCTGCCCAATTAATTGGGACCAAATTTAAGGCCTGCCTAAAAGCACGCGAAGCCCCTCCACGTATAAGAAGGAACCCCTGCCAAAGGTTCAGCCTCTTGGGTTCGGCTCGCAAGCGGAGAGACCATCCACCAGCACCACCAGAAGCAAGTAAGTTCAAGTTCAATGCTCGCTACCAGACAGACGACCTTAGCTGTACTCCTGTTACCTCTTCAAACCCAACAGCCTCAGATCCGAACGGCCATTATTCCTCTGACCTAGTAAGAAGTCTTACAACACCAGGTTAAAGTCCAACAGGTTTGTTTCAAACACGAGCTTTCGGAGCACTGCTCCTTCCTCAGGTGAATGGAGAGGTATGTTCCAGAAACATTTATATAGACAAAGTCAGAGATGCTGGACAATGCTTGGAATGCGAACATTTGCAGGTAATCAAATAATTACAGATCCAGAGATAGGGGGTGATCCCAGGTTAAAGACGTGTGAATTTTCTCAAGCCAGGACAGTTGGTAGGATTTTGCAAGTCCAAGTCAGATGGTGGGGGGTGAATGTAATGCGACATAAATCCAAGATCCCGGTTGAGGCCGCACTCATGCGTGCGGAACTTAACTATAGGTTTTTGCTCGGCAATTCTGCGTTGTCGCGTGTCCTGAAGACCGTCTTGGAGAACGCTTACCCGGAGATCAGAGGCTGAATGCCCTTGACTGCTGAAGTGTTCCCCGACTGGAAGGGAACATTCCTGCCTGGTGATTGTTGCACGGTGCCCGTTCATTCGTTGTCGCAGTGCCTGCATGGTCTCGCCAATGTACCACGCTTCGGGACATCCTTTCCTGCAGCGTATGAGGTAGACTACATTGTTCGAGTCGCATGAGTATGTGCCGCGTACCTGGTGGGTGGTGTTTCCACGTAAATGTTTCTGGAACATACCTCTCCATTCACCTGAGGAAGGAGCAGTGCTCCGAAAGCTCGTGTTTGAAACAAACCTGTTGGACTTTAACCTGGTGTTGTAAGACTTCTTACTGTGCTCACCCCAGTCCAACGCCGGCATCTCCACATCATCCTCTGACCTAAGTGGGCACCCGAAGTAAATATAGGTGTTAGTGATAGATATAGTTTAGCCTGTAGTGTTATTGAGCATGGGTAGATCATACTGTGTGTAAATAAAGTAGTATTGACTTTGAACTAACTAACTGGTGTTTTGGCTTTTTGATCAGTATTCGGGTTGAACCTTGTGGCGGTATCGAGAGATACCTGGCTACTCTGAAAGCATACTCATAATTAGGATTATGAAAGGCGACCTTATTAACTGCCATTTTTAAAGGAAGTAAACATAGCAACACTGGAGATATAGAGGGCCATGGTGAGACCGCATCTGGAATATTGTGTAGTTTTGGTCTCCTTATATGAAAAAATATAAAAAGCAGTTCAGAGAAGGTTCACTTGATTCATTCCAGGTATGAGGGGCTTACCTTATGAACAAAGATTTGACAGATTGGGCCTATAGCCATTAGAGTTTAGAAGAATGACGAATGATCTTATTGAAACATAGACGATCCTGAGGGGATTTGACAGGGTAGATACTGGGAGGGTATTCCTCTTGTGAGAGAGATTAAGACCTGGGGACTCGGTTTAAGAATAAGAGCCCTATCATTCAAGATGGAGATGAGAAGAAATTGTTTCTCTCAGAGGGTCATTAGTCTGTGGAATTATATTCCCAGAAAGCAGTGGAGGCTGGGGCCATTAAATTTCTTCAAGGGAGAATTACACAGATTTTTGTTAGGCAAGGGAATCAAGAGTTATGGAGTACAGATGATAAAGTGGAGTTGAAACACAACTAAATCAGCCATGATCTTATTAAATGGCAGAATAGGCTCGAAGGGCTGAATGGCCTACACCAACTCTTAAGCCCTATGTTCCTATATATAACAATGGTAACTGAAATTCATTTTCCTTCCAAGTGCCGATGATTATAATGGACACTTGATAGTCATAAATCTTAGCAAATATGCATGAGGTGCATTCCACACTGAAGGACTTACAACACCGAAGCTGAGTTTAAAATTTGAGCCAATTACAATACATATTGATTATTGTTTTCTGCTGATGAAATGTGAGTCTTAACTCTGGCATGTTAGCATGTTACATCAAACAATACCTTATATTTAGAAATGTTATTTTTAAGGATGTTGATTTCTTCCTGAATCTGCTTCAAATGTTCATGCAGATACCTGGAAAATAGAAGACGACAAAGAAATAGCATGTAACGTTGCTCCTATTCTCGAAGGTCAAAGCAGACTGGCTAATTTTCAAAACTAGACTGAAGATACTTGAAGGCTGACTTTCCGGGTTTAGGCCATCAACAGGGAGCCTTTATTGGAGGCCATAGACAGGGCATGCGTATCCTCTTCAATCACATGTAAACTCATCCCTCATCAAAATCAATGGTTGTATTCAAGCTCATTTATTTACCTGCACTGCCATTTAGAAGGTTGATTTTGTATGGCAAAATCAGCAATAGTTTTTATTTGCCTATTGCTATATCTTCATTACCGGCTGCTGGAGTCCTAGCCTGACCTGCAAACAAGATTTATCAAATAGCCAAGTCTGCAGACAAGATTGATCAGCCCAACATCCAGCAGGCACAGACTGTCAAAAAAGATTTACTTTACATAACAACCGGAAATCTCAAAGCATTTCACAGGCCAAGTGTCCTTCCCCTGTAACCCTGTACATTCTTCCTTATCAGGTAATAATCCAATTCCCACTAAAATGCCTCACTGATTCCATCTCCTCCACACTCTCCGGCAGTGCATTCTGCATCATAGCCCCTCGCTCCCTAATGTCACCATTTCTTCTTTTGCTTTAAATCTGTGCCCTCTAGTTCTCAATTTTTCCACCACTGGGTTGTCCAGACCTTACATTATTTTGAATACCATACCTCCATCAAACCTCCTCTCAACCTTCTCTTGTCCAAAAAGAACAGTCCCAACTTCTCCAATTTATGTGACTGCAGGTCTTCATCCCTAGAACCACTCTCATGAATCATTTCCGCACCCTCTCTGATGACGACACACACTTCCTAAAGTCTGGTACCCAGAACTGGACACATTATTCTAGTTGAGTCTGAACCAGTGTTTTATGCAGGTTTATTATAGCCTCCTTCTTCTTACATTCTATGCCCCTTTGATAACGGCCAGGATGCCGTATGCTTCATTAATCATACTCTCATCGTGTCCTGCCACCTTCAATTGTTTATGTACACAATCTGGTCTCTCTGCCCTACATCCATTCTAGAATGATACCCTTCATTTCATATTGCCTCTCTTCATTCTTCATACCAAAACATTTTTGCATTAAATTTAATCTGCTACGTATCGATCCATTCCACCCACTTTTCTATGTCTTTTTGAAGTTCAACATTCCTCAGAGTTAACAGTACTTACAACTTTTGTGCCATCTAGAAATGTTGAAATTGTGTCCTGTACACAAGATCTGGGTCTTTGTCAAGGGCATGATCGAACGACTTCATCGCGCCGGACTCAGTGATGCGACAAGGCCATTAAATCTCGCAAGATTTGCGATGCTCGGGACGCCTCGCAAAATCTAAGGCGATCTTGCAAGACATCACGATCTGGATCTCGCCCTCACTGGCGGGATCCAGATTTGTATATTTAAGTGAGCAGTTAGGCTATCCCAGGCCATCGGAGACCCTCAGGTGGTCGGGTTCTGGGCCGAGGGTACCCCGCTTCCGGAATCTACCTGGCTCACAATGCCTAGCGAGATCTAATGCGATTTCGAAACATTGCAATGTGAATCCCGGCCATTGTGGGCGGGATCGTTTTTTGGCACATCTGCATATTAGAGCGAGACAGCTAGTCTCATTCTAATGTGCAGTTTTCCTAGGCACCTGAGGCATTGGGATCTATCCTCTTCACCTCGGAGACCTTGGGCAAACGCTGTTCAGTACTGGTCTACACAAACGAAGACCAGATGAAATAGCACTTGTGGGCGTCACCCTGGGGATTGGAGGTTCCCAGGTGGTTGCCCTTTGGGCAGGGTGGTACCCTGGTACCACCTGGGCACCATGGCAGTATCCATATGGCACTGCAATGGTACCTGCCAAGGTGCTAGGCTGACATTTTCCACACAAAGGCAATTAGGTCAGAGGTGCAGAGGGGTCCCAGGGACCCCCTTATAGTGAGTTGGGGCTTGGGGGGGGGGGGGGTCGAGGGTCGTGTCAGGGGCTCCAGAGATTGAGATGGCATTTTAAAATAGCGTCCCAATTTCTTTTATACTGAGGAGTTCTGGCAAGCAGAGCTTCTTAGTGCAGAAAACGGACCTCTGTGCAGCCTCAGCCATGCATCCCCATTGTGGCTCCCTATCTAACCCGAGTGACCTTTGATATGTGTCTCAGCGCTGCGAGAGCCAGGAAACACGTGGCTAAATGCGCTCGCTATGGGACTTTGTTCCCATTTAGTTAAATTCCACACAATACTTTATCTGTAAATAAATAAATATAGGCCAAGACATGGCATAGTATTGTATGTGTCTGGACCCAAGTATGTTGGAGTTTGTGTGCAGAGAGACTTACTAAATGAATATATCTAAAATGGATGGCTCCAGCTCAAATCCCTCCAAATCAACTGACTATGCTTGTTGTCAGTCCAACACATAAAAGAGAAGGAAGAATATCTGGATAATTTGCTCCAGACCTCAGTTATATCTTGTAAAGGGATGCAGGTTCAGAATGGTGTTGGTATGACCAATAGTGTACTCAGTAAAGGGAACCCAAGTGAGATAGAACATGGAACATAGGACATACAGTGCAGAAGGAGGCCATTCGGCCCATAAAGTCTGCACCAATCCATTTAAGTCCTCACTTCCACCCTATCCGCGTAACCCAATGACCCCTCCTAACCTTTTTGGTCACTAATTGGGCAATTTATCATGGCCAATCCACCTAACCTGCACGTCTTTGGACTGTGGGCGGAAACCGGAGCACCCGGAGGAAACCCACGCAGACACAGGGAGAATGTGCAGACTCCACACAGACAGTGAGCCAGCCGGGAATCGAACCTGGGACACTGGCGCTGTGAAGCCAAGGTGCTAGCCAGTTGTGCTACCGTGCTGCCAACTAATGAGGACTTTCAGAACCTTCCTATGCACTGTGGCAGTTTGGATTGGATTGGATTTGTTTATTGTCACGTGTACCAAGGTACAGTGAAAAGTATTTTTCTGCAATCAGCTCAACAGATCATTCAGTACATTGGAAGAAAGGGAATTGAACAGAATTCAAGAAAGTACATGAGAATACATAATAGGGCTACACAATATATACAATGTAACTACATAAGCATTGGCATCGGATGAAGCAGACAGGGTGTAGTATTAATGAGGACAGTCCATAAAAGGGTCGTTTAGGAGTCTGGTGACAGTGGGGAAGAAGCTGTTTTTGAGTCTGTTCGTCCGTGTTCTCAGACTTCTGAATCTCCTGCCCGATGGAAGAAGTTGGAAAAGTGAGTAAGCCGGGTGGGAGGGATCCTTGATTATGCTGCCTGCTTTCCCCCGGCAGCGGGAGGTGTAGATGGAATCGATGGATGGGAGGCAGGTTCGTGTGATGGACTGGGCGGTATTCACGACTCTCTGAAGTTCCTTGCGTTCCTGGGCCGAGCAGTTGCCATACCAGGCTGTGATGCAGCCCGAGAGGATGCTCTCTATAGTGCATCTGTAAAAGTTGGTAAGGGTTAATGTGGACATGCCAAATTTCCTTAGTTTCCTGAGGAAGTAAAGGCGCTGTTGTGCTTTCTTGGTGATAGCGTCGACATGAGTGGACCAGGATAGATTTTTGGTGATGTGCACCCCTAGGAATTTGAAGCTGCTCACCATCTCTACCTCAGCTCCATTGATGCTGACAGGGGTGTGTACAGTACTATGCTTCCTGAAGTCGATGACCAGCTCTTTAGTTTTGCTGGCATTAAGGGAGAGATTGTTGTCATTGCACCACTCCACTAGGTTCTCTATCTCCCTCCTGTATTCAGACTCGTCGTTGTTCGAGATCCGGCCCACTATGGTCGTATCGTCAGCAAACTTGTAGATGGAGTTGGAACCAAGTTTTGCCATGCAGTCGTGTGTGTACAGGGAGTAGAGTAGGGGGCTAAGTACGCAGCCTTGCGGGGCACCGGTGTTGAGGACTATTGTGGAGGAGGTGTTGGTGTTCATTCTTACTGACTGTGGTCTGTTGGTCAGAAAGTCAAGGATCCAGTTGCAGAGTGGAGAGCCAAGTCCTAAGTTTTGGAGCTTTGATATGAGCTTGGCTGGGATTATGGTGTTGAAGGCGGAGCTGTAGTCAATAAATAGCAGTCTGATGTAGGAGTCCTTGTTTTCGAGATGCTCTAGGGATGAGTGTAAGGCCAGGGAAATGGCATCTGATGTGGACCGGTTGCGACGGTATGCGAATTGAAGTGGGTCAAGGCATTCCGGGAGTATGGAGGTGATGCGCTTCATGATCAGCCTCTCAAAGCACTTCATTACAACTGACGTCAGGGCCACCGGGCGGTAGTCATTGAGGCACGTTGCCTGGTTCTTCTTTGGTACCGGTATGATGGTGGTCTTCTTGAAGCAGGTGGGGACCTCGGAGTGGAGTAGGGATAGGTTAAAGATGTCTGTGAAAACCTCTGCCAGCTGGTCCGCGCAGGTTCTGAGTGCACGACCAGGGATCCCGTCCGGGCCCATCGCCTTCCGTGGGTTCACTTTCAGGAAGGCCGATCTGACTTCGGAAACTGTGATGGTGGGTATGGGTGAATTATGGGTTGCTGGGGCACTCGATAGCGGGGTGTTGGTTACCTGCTCAAACCGAGCATAGAATGCGTTAAGTTCATCGGGGAGGGGTGCACTGCTGCCAGAGATACTGCTCGGCTTCGCTTTGTAGCCCGTTATGTTGCTTAGTCCTTGCCACAACCGCCGAGAGTCTGTCTGTGACTCTAGCTTAGTTTGATATTCTCTCTTGGCATCTCGGATGGCTTTGCGGAGGTCGTACCTGGATTTCTTGTATAGGACAGGGTCGTCTGCCTTGAACGCTTCAGCTCTGTCCTTCAGTAGGGAGTCAATCTCGCGGTTGAGCCATGGTTTCCGGTTGGGGAACATACGTACTGCTTTCTTTGGCACGCAGTCGTCCACACATTTGCTGATGAAGTCTGTGACGGTGGTGACATACTCATTTAAGTTAGTCGCTGAGTTCTTAAATATGGACCAGTCCACTGTCTCCAAGCAGTCACGTAAGAGCTCTTCTGTCTCCTCAGACCAGCACTGCACAACCTTCTTAGCTGGATTCTCCCGCTTGAGTTTCTGCTTGTAAGCCGTTTGTAAGGATTCAACAATTAGGGGAACAGACAGCACTTTTTATGAGTAGGAACAAAAGTTTCACAAGGTACATTGCCTATCTGGTTCCAGATTGAGTGAAATCTCAAACCTGCTTTAAAGGATAATGGAGAGGGATGGGGAGGGGCCCATCACTGTGGTCCATGGTGGGATCAACAACATAGGAATAAGTAAATAATAATCCTATTCCAGACTACCAGGAGCTAGGAAATAAACATAAAACCAAAATTTCAAGGGTTATAATATCTAGATCTCCTGCCTAAGATTCATTTTCCATTTTGCATGTAATTTCTTAGTCCCCTCCTCTTTCAGCTTTAGTAAAGGTTGGTAAAAGGATGGAATGTCTTCTGAAGTTTCCCAAAGAGGTTTTGGAATTTTTGTTCCCAACTGTTCTTTAAATCTAACTTCCACACTATTTGCTACTCACAATACTGATATATTCCCTGAAGCTGCACATGATTCCTGATTTCCAAAAAATAGTGAAAGTAGCACTGTTCCACTTGTACCAGAACCAAACCTGTTTTAACCATTTGGGTGTAAACCACACCCATTTCAGATAATCTGCGTTCGGTGTGAACAGCTTCTGTTATTTAAGGATGACATTTATGCTCTTATAAAACATCACTCCCTGACTGAGATATTCAAGTGGGAATGAAGCTGTCAAAAGGAAGTCAAAAGAAAAATGAGTTTTATTGTGAGATGTGACCTTTCAAAACAGAAAGAAATAAATGAATTTGAAAATGAGGTTTAAAAATAGTACACTCGCTTTTTTTCCCTGAGCAGATGCAGAGTGAGAAATTAAATAGGAGAATGTTTGGGAAATGAAAGCCTTTCTGACAAATGGTATGATAGAATGGTTAAAGCATAGAGGAGGCCATTAGCTTTAAGGATCTGTGCAGACTTTCTGGAAGAGCAAATTGGCTAGTCTTACACCCACACCTTTCCCTGTGCTTCTGCAGTTTGGTTTCTCCTCAGATAATGTTCCAATTGAAAGCCATGATTGTGTCTGCTTCCATCAGTGCAATTCAGACCTAACCAGAAGAATGGTTGTCCTTGGTGTTGAGCCAATCACCTTAAATGAATTCAGTCTGATTCTTGACCATTCTGCAGAAGGTAGCAGTTCCTCCCATTAAAAAAAAACAACCTGCTGCCAGGTGGGATTTGAACCCATGTCCTCAACGAATCAGCCTGGGTCTCTGGATTACTCATCCAGTGACATTACCACTAACTACAGTCATCTTTGGCTGATGGTTGGGATATAAGGAAAGGCATAGGCAGAGAGGGATGGATGCAGCTGCAAAATAATTTGCTGTGAGGTGTGATGTGCATATGAGGGTGCAATTGAATGTGCTATTGTACTTGCCCTTTCTGCTCTGATTAGGCAATTAAACTGCTTCCAGAGCTGAATCTAGCATGGCACCACATTTCTGCTCTTAACCCATGGTGCACAATCAATGGACACGAAACATAGGTGAAGTCTGAACGAAAGGCTTTAATTAGCAAGAAGTGAGCCCGGCAGCAAACGTACAGGAAACTGGCTGGCTGCTGGAGAACACGGGTTCTTATACCCCGCCTCGTAGGCGGAGCTACCTTCCTCTCAGCCAATAGGGATAAGAGGCACATGATACCTGGGCCAATGGGCAGCGAGTCCTCTGCACCAATGGCAGCTCACACTCCCAGGTACCGTAATACCCCTAGTCATACTACCACATTCACCCCTTTTTGAGAAAGGAACTGGGGGGGGGGGGGGAGATGTGCGTGCGGGGAATGCGGACATGGAGAGGTGGGGGGGGGGGGGTGTCCCGTGTGAGTATATAAGTGACTGGTAGTATGACTAGAGATGTTGGATCGTACCTTTTCACTGGTGGCTGCCCATTGGCCCGCAACTATTTACAGGGTTGAGTCAAGACACAGTAACTATGTACATTTTGGAGAACGGAAAGATAAAATTGAGAACAAGTAAAAACAAGAGTCCATCAACAGTTCACATGGATTCGATCAGCCGATCGGGTGCCTTGGACGTCCTGTGCGACCTGTGGAGCTGTGCTGGCGACGTTGGGGTGGTGGTCGTCCGTGACTCCGGGAGCGATGATCCTGTTCTTGCGGCTGCGTCCGTACTCCTAGTCGGAGCTACCGGGGGCCAGGCCGGGGGAGAGTCGTCCTGTCCACTAGGCAACGCGTGTAAAGGTGTCGGTGGGACCTGGCGCCTGCCGGGGGCAGTTGGGGCTGGGGGGGATTGGGGGGGGGGGCCTGCCGCCGGGGGGGGGATCCGGTGGGTGCCAGGTCCCGTAGGGAGACCGTGTCCTGCCGGCCGTCGGGATACTCCACATACGCGTACTGTGGGTTCGCGTGGAGCAGCTGGACCCTCTCGACCAACGGGTCCGACTTGTGCACCCGCACCTGTTTCTGGAGCAGGATGGGCCCCCGTAGCCAGCCAGGTCGAGAGCGGGGTCCCTGAGGAAGACTTCCTGGGAAAAACAAGAAGGCGTTCGTGAGGCGTTTGGTTACTGAATGTACAGAGAAGTGACCGGATTGAATGAAGGACGTCTGGGAGGACCTCTTGGCAGTGGGAGACTGGGAGATTTCTGGACCGAAGGGCCAGCAGGACGGTCTTCCAGACTGTACCATTCTCCCTCTCGACCTGTCCGTTACCCCGGGGGTTGTAACTGGTCGTCCTGCTGGAGGCGATGCCCCTGCTGAGCAGGAATTGATGCAGCACGTCACTCATAAAGGAAGACACCCTATCGCTATGAATGTAAGCGGGGAATCCGAACAGGGAGAAAATGGTGTGTAGGGCTTTGATGATGGTGGTTGTGGTCATGTCGGGGCAGGGGATGGCGAACGGGAAACGGAGTACTCGTCAATCACGTTGAGGAAGTACGTGTTGCGGTTGGTAGAGGGGTGGGACCTTTGAAGTCCATGCTGAGACGTTCAAAGGGGCAGGAAGCCTTTATCAGATGCGCTTGTTTGGGGCGGTAGAAGTGCGGTTTGCACTCCGAGCAGATGTGATAGTCCCTAGTTACTGTCCTGACCTCCTCGATGGAGTAGGGCAGGTTGCGGGTCTTTATAAAGTGGAAGAAGCGGGTGATCCCCGGGTGGCAGAGGTCCGCGTGGAGGGTTCAAAGGCGGTCCACTTGTGCGTTGGCACAGTTGCCGCGGGACAGGGCATCGGGAGGCTCGTTCAGCTTCCCAGAACGATACAAGATGTCATAGTTGTAGGTGGACAGTTAGATCCTCCACCGCAAGATCTTGTCATTCTTTATCTTGCCCCTCTGTGCGTTGTCGAACATGAAGGCCACTGACCGTTGGTCTGTGAGGAAGGTGAACCTCCTGCTGGCCAGATAGTGCCTCCAATGTCGCACAGCTTCTACTACGGCCTGTGCTTCCTTCTCGACCAAATAGTGGCAGATTTCAGAAGCGTGGAGGGTACGGGGGAAGAAGGCCACGGGTCTGTCCGCTTGGTTGAGGGTGGCCGCCAGAGCTACATCGGACACGTCGCTCTCGACCTGGAACGGGAGGGACTCATCGATAGCTCGCATTGTGGCCTTTGCAATATCTGCTTTGATGCAGCTAAAGGCCTGGCGGGCCTCTGTCAACAGGGGGAACGTGGCTGATTGGATGAGGGGATGGGCTTTGTCTGCGTAATTGGGGACCCACTGGGTGTAATATGAAAAAAAGCCCAGACAGCGCTTGAGGGCTTTGGGGGAGTGGGGAGAGGGAGCTCCATCAGGGGGTGCATGCGTTCCGGGTTGGGGCCTATCACTCCGTTACGCACTACGTAGCCGAGGATGGCTAGACGGTCGGTGCTAAACTCGCATTTGTCCTTGTTGTAGGTCAGGTTCAGGAGTTTTGTGGTTCGAAGGAATTTTCGGAGGTTGGTGTCGTGGTCCTGCTGGTCGTGGCCGCAGATGGTGATGTTATCGAGATACAGGAAGGTGGCCCGTAACCAGTATTAGTCGACCATTCAGTCCATCTCTCATTGGAAGACCGAGATCCTGTTTGTGACACCGAAGGGAACCCTTAAAAAATGGTAGAGCCGCCCATCCGCTTCGAACGCAGTGTACTTTCGGTCACTCGCGCGGATGGGGAGCCGATGGTAGGCGGACTTGTGGTCCACCATGTAGAAGACCTTGTACTGCGCGATCCTGTTGATCAGGTCGGAGATACGTGGGAGAGGGTACGCGTCCAGTTGCATAAACCTGTTGATGGTCTGACTGTAGTCTATGACCATCCTATTTTTCTCCCCAGTCTTTACCACCAGCACTTGTGCTCGCCAGGGGCTGTTGCTAGCCTCAATGACCCCTTCCTTCAGAAGCCGCTGGACCTCGGACCTGATGAAGGTCCGGTCCTGGGCACTGTACCGTCTGCTCCTGGTGGCGATGGGTTTGCAATCCGGGTGAGGTTTGCAAACAAGGACGGGGGATCGACCTTGAGGGACGCGAGGCTGCAGACAGTGAGGGGGGGGCATAGGGCCGCCGAATTTGAATGTTAAGCTCTGGAGGTTACACTGGAAGTCTAACCCCAGGAGTGCTGCTGCGCAGAGGTGAGGGAGGACGAATAGCCTGTAGTTTTTAAACTCCCTCCCCTGGACCGTGAGGTCCGCTATGCAGCACCCCGTGATCTGTACCGAGTGAGAACCGGAGGCCAGAGCGATTTTTTGCTTAACCGGGTAGACAGGTCGAGCGCAGCGTCTTACCGTGGCGGGGTGGACAAAACTCTCTGTGCTCCCGGAGTCCAGCAGGCAGCTTGTCTCGTGGCCGTTGAGCAGAATCTTCGTGGTCGCGGTGGAGAGGGTGCGAGGCCGCGACTGGTCCAATGTGACTGAGGCGAGTCGTGGCAGATATTCAGAGTCGTCATCAGGCAGGGAGTAGTCACCCGCGGGGTCCTTGGTGCCGATCTAAGATAGCGCCGCCCGTCGGAAGCACATGGTGGTGGGGGGGGGGGGTGGACAAAATGGCAGCAACCGTTCCCCGCATGTGGAGTCAGGGGTCCAAAATGGCGGCACTCAGGGGTCGCACATGGCGTCGGGGGCGTAAAATGGCGGCACCCGGGGATCGCACGTGGCGGTAGGGGGTGGGGGCAGCGAGGTCCGCGGGCCGCACGGGGCCCCCGACGAGAGCAGGGAGTCCTGCGGTCGCTGCTTGGGACCACAGCGACCACTTTAGACTGGCAAACGGCCACAAAGTGGCCCTTCTTCCCGCAGCCTTTGCAGTATGTGGAACGGGCCGGGCAGCGCTGACGGGGGTGCTTTGCGCAGGCCTGGGGGGGAGGTCCGTGTCCGTGGGGGTGAGAGAGGTCGAGTTCCACGCTGCTCAGGGGGCCGCCGCACGGTCGGGGCGTACGCGCGAGCGTTAAGGTTCGCAACGTCTAGGGAGGAGGCGAGGGCCTGTGCCTCCGTGAGGCTTAAAGTTTCTCTCTCCAACAGTCTTTGGCGGATCTGCGAGGACCGCATACCTGCAACGAAGGCGTCTCGGATCAGAAGTTCGGTATGCTCAGCAGCAGACACCTGTGGGCAGCCACAGTTCCTCCCCAGCACAAGGAGGGCACGGTAAAATTCGTCCAGGGCTCACCAGGTATCTGCTGCCTCGTGGCTAGTAAGTGCCGAGCGTAGACTTGGTTCACCGGCCGTATGAAATGTCCTTTGAGTAAGTCCATAGCCGCGTCGTAGTCTTTCATGTCCTCTATGAGCGTGTACACGGCGGTGCCGACGCACGAGTGGAGGATGTGCAATTACTGCCCCCTCGTCGGGACATTTTCCGCTGTGCTCAGGTAACTATTGAAGCAACCCAGCCAGTGCTTAAATGCGACTGTTGCATTTGCTGCGTGGGGGCTGAGTTGAAGAAACTCCGGCTTGGTGCGAAGCTCCATCCTTTAAAATCTTGCTAATTAAATTGATGCACAATCAATGGACACGAAACGTAGGTGAAGTCCGAACGAAAGGCTTTAATTAGCAAGAAGTGAGCCCGGCAGCAGACGTACAGGAAAATGGCTGGCTGCCGGAGAACACAGGTTCTTATACCCCGCCTCATAGGCGGAACTACCATCCTCTCAGCCAATAGGGATAAGAGGCACACGATACCTGGGCCAATGGGCAGCGAGTCCTCTGCACCAATGGCAGCTCACACTCCCAGGTACCGTAATACCCCTAGTCATACTACCACAACCTATTCATCAATATTCAGACCTGGCTCCTTGCACTGACAGTTTACCAACTGTCGACAGGGAAGTGTATCTCCCTTACTCCACAGCATTAGGTCTAAGGAAGGATCGGTGAACAGCATTTGTATTCTCCCTCCTGGCATTCACTAAAGCCCTTGCTTTTGCCAGTCAGACAGCCCACACTGCTGCTGCCCATGCAGAGGTGCTGCCATCCAAAGCCTTCTGGGACCAGAGCTGCCTTGAGCTCATCCTCCAAGGCCATCTACAGACTTGCCACATTGGAAATCTAACAATTCAGCTGCCTTCACTCTTCCCCCACCTGTATAACAGTTCAATTGTCATCTTTGCAGTTCCTCTAAATAGTTCAACTGAAATAGAGTTGTGCGAGTCACTAATTGGTCGGGAAACTCAGAAGTCAGATGTAAATGCAATGCTCGATTAAAAACCGCTAACAAACACCTTTCAGATATTTAAATAGCGGATACTGGAACATTCAGATACCCACGCAAAAGCAGATTCTCCTACTTTGAATGGATCAAAACATTAAAATTCCATCCCTTGGGCTTCTTGTGCAGGATCATAAAATCATTCTGTTACTACAGAAAACTTCTATAGGGAATTCTAATTTGGCAAGTCCGCAAGAATTTATCCTTAACCATCTTTTGTGTTTCTTGGCTCATTCAGATTTGTTAACTTTGTGAGAAGTTGCCCAATTTTAAATTTCAAATCTAACTGTTTCTGATAGAGTGAATCAGGGGCATCTGAGTTACAGTTCTCTGACCCATGGGCATCTGTCTCTTGAAATCGATTTATACTCATTTCTTTCTTGCTAGTTTGCATGGTTTGAATTTCACTGGCCAAAATCAGAACACTGATGGACATACGCAAATGATTGGGCACTCAGGCTTAAGTTCTGAACATTCTATTGTAGGCTCCCAAGCAGGCTGTGAAGATGAAAGGTTTTGTTATTTCTGCAGTGCATCAAAAAGAATCGTCGATGAGGAAATATGTGATAGGGAGTGCATTCAACAGTGGGAAAGACATCTTCCTCATGAATGAATCAATTCTATCTGCCAGTTCCCCATGGAATATTCAATTCACACAATGCATGTAGTTCTTTTTTATAATAGAAATTATTATAGAATATGCTCTGATCAGTTCAGGTGACCTGTCACTCACTTGCTTCCTCAAGTAGCTGCCATCTGAAAAATGTGCCTAAAGTCACTAGGTTCCTGGTTCAACTCTCACTCCAGAGTTTGAGCACAGAGATTAAAGCTGACGCTCCAGTTCACTACTGAGGGAGTACCATCTTTCAGATGCAACATTAAAACGAGGCTCTACATGCCCGCTTGTGCAAATGTAAAAGATCCAATGGCACTATTTCGAAGCGGAGCAGGGGAGTTATTACTGGTCAATATTTATCCCTCCATCAACAGATTATCCAATAATTATCATCTTGCGTTTCTGGGAGTTTATTGTGGGTAAATTAACTGTATTACAACAGTGGCATTTCAAAACAAAGTACTTCACTGGCTGTAAAGTGCTTTGAGACATCCGATGGTTGTGAAAAGTGCTATAAAAATGCAATATTTTATTTATTTCCTCTTTCTCCATGGAGCTATCTTGATTAAGGTGGCAGAATCAATCTAGGGTTTTTGCTAGTCAGATATTTGTTAAGCAAGACTAGTTTTTTTTTAAAATAATTTTTATTGGAATTTTTGAAAAATATATATCAACAAAACAATAAAACAATAATAATAATAATAATAAACACCCCCCGGCACCCGTAACAACGCATATAACAAACCCCCCCACTCCTCCAACCCCAATAAACAACAGAATAAATTAACAATAAGCAAATTAACTTAAACACTATCCCCCTAAACCTCCCTCCCTCCCTCTCCCCCCTCCCTCCCCTCCCTCCCTCTCCCCCCTCCCTCCCCTCCCTCCCTCTCCCCCCCCCTCCCTCCCTCCCTCTCCCCTCTCTCCCCCTCCCTCTCCCCCCCTTTCCCCCCTCTCTCCGCCCTCTCTCCGCCCCCCCTCTATCTCTCCCCTCTCTCCCCCCCTCTCTCCACCCCACCCCCCTCTCTCCCCCCTCTCTCTCCCCCACCCCCCCTCTCTCTCCCCCACCCCCCCCCTCTCCCCCACCCCCCCTCTCTCTCCCCCCTCTCTCCCCCACCCCCCCTCTCTCTCCCCCCCTCTCTCTCCCCCCCCTCTCTCTCCCCCCCTCTCTCTTCCCCCCTTTCTCTCTCCCCCCTCTCTCTTCCCCCCTCCTCTCTCTCCCCCCCTCCTCTCTCTCCCCCCCCTCCTCTCTCTCCCCCCCTCTCCCCCCTCTCCCCCCCCTCTCCCCACCCCCCTCTCCCCACCCCCCTCTCCCCCCCTCTCTTCTCCCCACCCCTCTCTTCTCCCCCCCTCTCCCCCCCCCCCTCTCCCCCCCCTCTCTCCCCCCCCTCTTTCCCCCCCTCTTTCCCCCCCCCTCTTCCCCCCCCCTCTTTTCCCCCCCCCTCTTTCCCCCCCCCCTCTTTTCCCCCCCTCTTTCCCCCCCCCTCCTCTTTCCCCCCCCCCTCTCCTCCCCCCCCTCTCCTCCCCCCCCTCCCTCTCTTTCCCCCCCCCCCCTCTCCTCCCCCCCCTCCCTCTCTTTCCCCCCCCCCCCCCTCTCTCTCTCTTCCCCCCCCCGGGTTGCTGCTGCTGCTGACCTAGTACCTTATCGTTGAGCCAGAAAGTCGAGGAAAGGCTGCCACCTCCTAAAGAACCATTGTACCGACCCCCTCAGGGCGAACATAACCCTCTCCAACTTAATAAATCCCGCCATGTCATTAATCCAGGTCTCCACACTCAGAGGTCTCGCATCTTTCCACTGCAGCAAGATCCTACGCCGGGCTACTAGGGACGCAAAGGCCAAGACATCGGCCTCTTTCGCCTCCTGCACTCCCGGCTCCACCCCAACCCCAAATATCGCGAGTCCCCAACCTGGCTTGACCCTGGATCCCACCACCCTCGACACCGTCCCCGCCACCTCCTTTCAGAACTCCTCCAGTGCCGGGCATGCCCAGAACATATGGGCATGGTTCGCTGGACTCCCCGAGCACCTGACACACCTGTCTTCGCCCCCAAAGAACCTACTCATCCTCGTCCCAGTCATGTGGGCCCGGTGCAGCACCTTGAACTGGATGAGACTAAGCCTCGCACATGAAGAGGAGGAGTTCATCCTCTCCAGGTTGTCTGCCCATGTCCCCTCCTCAATCTGCTCCCCCAGCTCCACCTCCCACTTAGGCTTCAGCTCCTCTACTGACGCCTCCCCCACCTCCTGCATTACCTGGTAGATGTCAGACACCTTCCCATCCCCGACCCACAACCCCAAAAGCACCCTATCCCTTACCCCCCGCGGGGGCAGCAAAGGGAACCCCTCCACCTGTTGCCTAGCAAACGCCTTGACCTGAAGGTACCTGAACATATTCCCCGGGGGGGAGCTCAAACTTCTCCTCCAGTTCACCAAGGCTCGCGAACCTCCCGTCAATAAACAGGTCTCCCAACTTCCTAATGCCCGCCCTGTGCCACCCCAGGAACCAGCCATCCATGTTCCCTGGGACAAACCGGTGGTTCCCCTGCAGCGGGGCCTCCACCGAGCCCCCCACTTCCCCCCTGTGTCGCCTCCACTGCCCCCAAAGTTTGAGGGTGGCCGCCACCACTGGGCTCGTGGTGTACCTCGTTGGAGGGAGTGGCAACGGAGCCATTACCAGTGCCTTCAGGCTCGTGCCTCCGCAGGACGCCATCTCCGTCCTTTTCCATGCTGCCCTCTCCCCCTCCATTGCCCACTTGCGTACCATCGAGACATTAGCCGCCCAATAGCACCCAGAGAGGTTGGGCAGCGCCAGCCCCCCTCTATCCCTGCCCCGCTCCAAAAAGACCCTCCTTACCCTCGGAGTCCCGTGCGTCCAAACAAATCCCAGAATGCTGCTGTTCACCCTCCTAAAAAAGGCCCTCGGAACGAAAATGGGGAGGCACTGAAACAAAAACAAAAATCTCGGGAGCACTGTCATTTTAACAGACTGTACTCTACCCGCCAACGACAACGGCAGCATGTCCCACCTTTTAAATTCCTCCTCCATCTGCTCCACCAAACTAGTAAAATTGAGCTTGTGCAGAGTCCCCCAGCTCCTAGCCACCTGAACCCCCAGGTACCTAAAACTCCTCACTGCCTTCTTTAGCGGGAGCCTACCAATCCCCTCCTCCTGATCTCCCGGGTGTACGACAAACAGCTCACTCTTGCCCAGGTTCAATTTATATCCCAAGAAACTCCCGAACTCAGCAAGAATCTCCATCACCTCCGGCATTCCCCCCACCGGGTCTGCTACATACAACAGCAAGTCGTCCGCAAACAGCGACACTCGGTGCTTCTCCTCACCTCGCACCAAACCCCTCCACCTCCTCGACTCCCTGAGAGCCATGGCAAGAGGCTCTATTGCCAGCGCAAAAAGTAAGGGGGACAGGGGACACCCCTGCCTCGTCCCACGGTGGAGCCTGAAGTACTTGGACCTCCTCCTATTTGTCGCTACACTCGCTATCGGGGCCTCGTACAGCAACCTCACCCATTTAATAAACCCCACCCCAAACCCGAACCTCTCCAACACCTCCCACAAGTACCCCCACTCAACCCTGTCAAAGGCCTTCTCCGCATCCAGTGCCACCACAATCTCCGCCTCTCCTTCTGCTGCCGGCATCATTATCACATTTAGCAGCCTTCGCACGTTAGTGTTCAGCTGCCTCCCCTTCACAAAACCTGTCTGATCTTCATATATCACCCCCGGCACACAGTCCTCTATTCTAGTGGCCAAGATCTTCGCCAGCAACTTGGCGTCTACATTCAGCAGTGAAATCGGCCTGTATGAACCGCACTGCAAGGGGTCCTTATCACGCTTCAGGATCAGGGAGATTAGTGCCCGAGACATCGTCGTGGGCAGAACACCCACCTCCCATGCCTCGTTAAAGGTCCTGACCAACAGGGGGTCCAGCAGGTCCGCATATTTCTTATAAAATTTAACCGGGAACCCACCCGGTCCTGGCGCCTTCCCCGACTGCATGTGGCCAATCCCACTGACCGGCTCCTCCAACTCGATCGGCGCCCCCAGTCCCTCCACCTGCTCCTCCTGCACCCTTGGAAATCGGAGCCTGTCCAAAAAACTCTCCATTCCCCCTCCCACCGCCGGCGGCTCCGACCGGTACAGTTCCCTATAGAAGTCCCTAAAGACCTCATTGACCTCTGCCCCCTGCCGCACCACATTCCCATCTCTATCCTAAACTCCACCAATCTCTCTAGCCGTGTCCCGCTTACGCAGCTGGTGCGCCAGCATCCTGCTCGCCTTCTCTCCATACTCATAGACCGCTCCCTGCGCCTTCCTCCACTGTGTCTCCCTCCACTGTGTCTCCGCCTTTCTGGTGGTCAATAAATCAAACTTGGCCTGCAAGTTACGCCGTTCCCCCAGCAATCCCTCCTCCGGGACCTCCGCGTACCTCCTATCCACACTCAACAGCTCCTCCACCAGTCTCTCCCTCTCCCTCCTCTCCCCCCTCTCCCTATGGGCTCGGATGGAGATCAGCTCCCCCCTAATCACTGCCTTCAGAGCCTCCCACACCATCCCCACATGGACCTCCCCAGTATCATTGACCTCGAGGTACCTCTCGATACATCCTCGAACCCTCCTACACACCTCCTCATCAGCCAACAACCCCACATCCAGACGCCAAAGCAGGCGCTGGTCCCGCACCTCCCCCATCTCCAGATCCACCCAATGCGGAGCATGGTCTGAAATCGCGATAGCCGAATATTCGGCCTCCCCTACCCTCGGGACCAGTTCCCTGCTCAAAACAAAGAAATAAATACGGGAATAAACCCTGTGCACATGGGAGAAAAAAAGAGTACTCCCGAGCCCTCGGCCTCCCGAACCTCCAGGGATCCACTCCTCCCATCTGGTCCATGAACCCCTGCAACACCTTGGCCGCCGCTGGCCTCCTGCCTGTCCTTGAACTAGAGCGATCCAGTAGGGGATCCAGCACCGTATTGAACTCCCCCCCCCCCCCCCCCCCCCCATGATCAAGCCCCCCACCTCCAGGCCAGGAATGCGGCCCAACATACGCCTCATGAAACCAGCATCATCCCAATTTGGGGCGTACACATTAACCAACACCACCCTCTCCCCCTGCAGCTTACCGCTCACCATCACATATCTGCCGCCACTATCAGCCACAACTTCAGACGCCTCAAACGCCACCCTCTTCCCCACCAGGATCGCCACCCCCCGGTTCTTCGAGTCGAGCCCTGAGTGGAAAACCTGCCCCACCCACCCCTTCCTCAGACGGACCTGGTCCGCCACCTTCAGGTGTGTCTCCTGGAGCATGGCCACGTCCGCCTTCAGCCCCTTCAGATACGAAAACACCCGGGCCCGCTTAACCGGCCCATTCAACCCCCTCACGTTCCACGTAATCAGCCGGATCAGGGGGCACCCCGCCCCCCTCCTCCGTCGACTAGCCATAACCCATTAACTGCTCGCCCCTGGCCATCACCCATTCGGCCCGTTTCCCACGGCGATAGAACCTCACCCCTCCTAGCCGCGACTCTCCCTCCACTGTACTCCCGTGAGCCAGCTGACTTCTGCTGACCCCGGCAGCTCCCGCTCTAACTCCGACCCCTCCCGATATATGAGGTCCCCCCCATCCTCCCCTGCATCAGCTCCTTGGCACCGCTTCAGCGCGGGAAACCCGGTCTAATAACCACGCCCCTCGCCACCAGCTCCACCCCTCGTCCCGCAGCACGGGAAACCAGAGAAAAGCCCGCGCTTCCACACTGCCCCACCCCACCAACGCAGCTCCCAAACCGCAGTCCCAACCCAACCACCAACCCCGTACAAACAAAGACACAGATCAACCACAAACCCCAGTACCCCCCTTAGAACATGAAACCATAACCCACATCGTCCGAAAGCGAGAGAAAAAACAAAAACAAACAGAATAACCCGCTACAGCATAAACAATGATACATGAATAGAATAGAAAAACTCCCACAGCCCCCAATCTCTAGTTTGAGTCCAGCTTTTCAGCCTGCACAAAGGCCCACGCTTCCTCTGGGGACTCAAAGTAGTGATGCCGGTCCTTGTAGGTGACCCACAGGCGCGCAGGCGGCAACATGCCGAACTTCACCTGCTTTCCATGGAGCACCGCCTTCGTCCGGTTAAACCCAGCTCTCCGCTTGGCCACCTCCGCACTCCAGTCCTGGTAGATACGCACTACCGAATTCTCCCACTTACGACCCCTCACCTTCTTGGCCCATCGGAGAACACACTCCCGGTCACTGAACCGATGGAACTGCACCAGCACCGCCCGCGGGGGCTCATTCGCCTTCGGCCGCCTGGCCAGCACTCTGTGGTCCCCCTCCAGCTCCAGGGGCAGATGGAAGGATCCTGCCCCCACCAGCGAGTTCAACATCACAGCCACATAGGCCAGCAGGTCCGACCCCTCCAGCCCCTCCTCGAGGCCCAGGATCCGCAGGTTCTTTCTCCGTGACCAAAGCTCCATCTCCTCAAACTGATCTTGCCACTTTTTATGAAGTGCCTCGTGTATCTCCACCTCCCCACGAGGGCCGAAACCTCCTCCTCGCGCTCAGAGGCCTGCTGCTGCAACTCAAGTATCGCTGCACCCTGGGTTGTCTGGGTCTCCAGCAGCTTACTCGTCGTCACCTTCAGGGATTCCAACAACTCCCCTTTCAGCTCCGTGAAATAGCGCAGAAGGGCCGCCTGCTGCTCCTCAGCCCACTGCCTCCACTCCTCAGGGGCTCCACCGGCTGCCATTTTGTCCACCTTCCCCCGCTTTTCCAGGGGAGCTGCTGCCGTTTTTCTCCTCGCCCCACTTCGAGTCCGAACCATAAATCCCGGGGGGTTTTGCTCCAGACCCCTTTATCCACCGGGAATCGTCGAATCAGTGCCGTTTGGGGCCCTTAAAAGAGCCCACAAGTCCTTTTAAAGCGGGAGCTGCCAAACGTGCGGCTTAGCTCCGCATAGCCGCAACCGGAAGCAAGCAAGACTAGTTTTAGTAACCTTAATACCCAAAATTGAAAAACAAAATAGTCAACTTCTTAATTCTCATCAGTATCCAGTGACCTCCGCTGGATAGTGCACAACTGTGAATGCTCAATAAAGATGGGACTAGAATTACATGTGGTAATTTCCAAGATCAAGCAGCCTGCCAACTCTCATTGTTTAACGTCACATATGAGAAACAGTCATGGGGTGGGGAGGGGGACTGTCTCTGTGGAGTTTGCACATTCCCCCTGTCTGCGTGGGTTTCCTCCGGTTGCTTTGGTTTCCTCCCACAGTCCAAAGATGTGCAGGTTAAGTGGGGTTATGGGGTTACAGGGATAGGACAGAGGAGTGGGCCTAGGTAGGATGTTCTTACAGAGGGTTGGTGCAGGCTCGATTGGCCAAATGGCCTCCTTCTGCACTGTCGAGATTCTATCGAACATTCTGTACCTTACTTTAGTTTGGTGTATTAGTTGCTGATTAGGTATCGTTTGATCTATGTAGATGTCAGTTTGTTTGTTACAATGCAGTCTTAAGGCATGACATCTTTTGGAAGACCCAAGAATCCAGGGGGTGAGAGAGGCTGTTGTTTTAGCCTTTGCCTCCCTGATAGCCTGGAAACGGATTTTGCTTGGGTGGCGGCACTCGGAGCCACCGAAAGCGGGAGTGTGGGTGAGCGACCTGATGGAATTCCTGAGGCTGGAGAAGGTCAGGTTCGTCTTGAGGGGGTCGATGGATGGGTTCACCTGGAGGTGAAGCCGTTTATTGATCTCTTTAAGGAGGTTTGTGGGGCCAGTGGGGAAGGGGGGGGGGGGGATAAATTACATATTTTATTTTTTTTTTTAAATAATTTTTATTGAATTTTTCAAAATACAAACATTTTAACCCCCCCTACATTTACATTTAAATTATAACAAAACAAAGTCAAACCCCCCTACTTAACAAGAAAGAGAAAAAGAATCCCCCCCCCCCTACCCGCGCATCCCCCCCCCCCCCCCCCCCCCGCCGGCGAACCGACAGTCAGACCAACTTATCATTTCTAGCAGCGTCCTCGGGCAGGCCTTGCCCGTGCCACCGCCGCTACCGTACTTCCTTCGTCGTTTTCCCCCCTCCCCCCCCCCCCCCCCTCCCCCCCTCCCGCCCTCCCCTCCCCTCCCGGGTTGCTGCTGTCATGGCCTCAGTTTCTATCTCTGATCCAAGAGGTCTAGGAAGGGTTGCCATCGCCTGGAAAACCCCTGCACCGACCCTCTCAGGGCGAATTTGATCCTTTCCAATTGGATAAAGTTTGCCATGTCGTTTAACCAGGTGTTAACACTCGGAGGCCTTTCGTCCCTCCACTGAATCAGGATCCTCCTCCGAGCCACCAAGGACGCAAAGGCTAATATTCCAGCCTCCCTCGCCTCCTGTACCCCCGGTTCCACCCCAACCCCGAAGATCGCAAGTCCCCATCCTGGCTTGACCCTGGACCCCACCACTCTCGACACCGTCCCTGCCACCCCCTTCCAGAACTCCTCCAGTGCCGGACATGCCCAAAACATATGTGCATGATTCGCAGGGCTTCCCGAACATCTAATACACCTGTCTTCACCCCCGAAAAACCGACTCATCCTTGTCCCCGTCATGTGGGCTCTATGCAGTACCTTAAATTGAATGAGACTTAGTCGCGCACATGACGACGACGAGTTAACCCTCTCCAGGGCGTCTGCCCATGTCCCGTCCTCTATCTGTTCCCCCAGCTCTAACTCCCACTTATCTTTCAGCTCCTCTACTGGTACCTCCTCCACCTCCTGCATAATCTTATAGATGTCCGAGATCTTCCCCTCCCCGACCCAGACCCCTGATAGCACCCTCTCACTCACCCCCCTGTCGGGGAGCGCGGGGAACCCCGCTACCTGTCGTCTGGCAAATGCCTTCACTTGGAGGTACCTGAACGTGTTCCCCGGGGGGAGCCCAAATTTCTCCTCCAGCTCTCCCAGGCTCGCAAACCTCCCCTCTATAAACAAGTCCCTCAGTTGTCTAATACCCGCCCTCTGCCAGCTCTGGAATCCCCCTCCTGTGTTTCCCGGCGCAAATCTGTGGTTCCCTCTTAGTGGTGCCCCTATCAGACCTCCCACTTCCCCCCTGTGTCGCCTCCACTGCCCCCAGATCTTGAGGGTGGCCGCCACCACCGGGCTCGTGGTATACCTCGTGGGAGGGAGCGGCCATGGTGCCGTTACCAGTGCCCCTAAGCTTATGTTGCCGCAGGACGCCCTCTCCATGCGCTTCCAGGCTGCCCCCTCCCCTTCCATCATCCACTTTCGTACCATCGATGTATTTGCCGCCCAGTAATATCCGGAAAGGTTGGGTAACGCCAGCCCTCCACTATCCCTACTCCGCTCCAAAAAGACCCTTCTAACTCTCGGGGTGCCATGCGCCCACACATACCCCATGATACTACTCGTTACCTTCTTGAAAAAGGCCCTGGGGAGGAAGATGGGCAGACACTGGAACAAAAACAAGAACCTCGGGAGGACCGTCATTTTAACTGACTGCACCCTCCCTGCTAGCGACAGCGGCACCATGTCCCACCTCTTAAACTCCTCCTCCATCTGCTCCACCAGTCTGGAAAAGTTCAACTTGTGTAGGGTCCCCCAGTTCTTTGCCACCTGCACCCCCAAATACCTAAAACTTTTAACTGCTCTTTTGAAGGGGAGCCTCCCAATTCCCTCCCCTTGGTCTCCCGGGTGTATTACAAAGACCTCACTTTTCCCCAGATTTAATTTATATCCCGAAAAGTCCCCGAACTCCGCTAGTATCCCCATTACCTCCGGCATTCCCCCCTCCGGGTCTGCCACATACAACAACAAATCATCCGCATAGAGCGAGACCCGATGTTCCTCCCCTCCCCTTGTCAGTCCTCTCCACCCCCCTGAACCCCTCAGTGCCATCGCCAACGGCTCAATCGCTAATGCAAAGAGTAAGGGAGATAGGGGACATCCCTGCCTAGTACCTCGATGGAGCCCAAAATATTCTGACCTCCTCCCGTTTGTTACCACACTTGCCATCGGAGCTGAATAGAGCAGTTTTACCCACTTGATAAATCCCTCCCCAAACCCAAACCTTTCCAACGTCTCCCACAAGTATTCCCACTCCACCCTGTCAAATGCCTTCTCCGCGTCCAGCGCTACCACTATCTCCGCCTCCCCTTCCACTGCTGGCATCATAATCACATTTAACAATCTCCGAACATTTGTGTTAAGTTGGCGTCCCTTCACGAACCCCGTCTGGTCTTCATGGACTACCCCTGGCACACAGTCCTCTATCCTGGTTGCCAGGACCTTTGCTAACAGCTTGGCATCTACATTTAAGAGGGAGATAGGCCTGTAGGACCCGCACTGGACCGGGTCCTTGTCCCGCTTCAAAATCAAGGAGATCAGGGCCTGCGACATTGTTGGAGGCAGAACCCCCCCCTCGCGCGCCTCATTGAAGGCTCGCACCAGCACTGGACCCACCAAGTCCACAAATTTCCTGTAAAACTCCACCGGGAACCCATCCGGCCCCGGCGCCTTCCCCGCCTGCATCTGGCCTATCCCTTTAATTAGCTCCTGCAGCTCTATCGGCGCCCCCAACCCTTCCACCAGCTCCTCCTGTACCTTTGGGAACCCCAATTTGTCGAGAAAGTTCTTCATTCCCCCTCTCCTCTTCGGCGGTTCAGACCTATACAATTCCCTATAGAAGTCCCTAAAGACCCTATTCACCTCTTGCCCCTTCTGCACTACATCCCCACCCCTCTCTCTCACTCCCCCAATCTCTCTGGCTGCATCTCGCTTACGAAGCTGGTGTGCCAGCATCCTGCTCGCCTTTTCCCCGTACTCATACGCCGCACCCTGCGCCCTTCTCCACTGCATTTCCGCCTTCCTAGTGGTCAGTAGGTCGAACCTGGCCTGCAAGCTACGCCGCTCCCTTAATAGCCCCTCCTCTGGCGCCGCCGCATATTTCCTATCTACTTCTAGGAGCTCCCCCACCAGCCTCTCCCTTTCCTGCCTCTCCTTCCTCTCTCTGTGTGCCCTTATGGAGATCAGCTCTCCTCTAATCACTGCTTTCAAGGCCTCCCAGACCGTCCCCACCTGCACCTCACCTGTGTCATTCGTACCCAGATAGTTCTCAATGCCCGTTCTCACCCTTCTGCACACCTCTTCGTCCGCCAACAGCCCTACATCCAGGCGCCACAACGGGCGTTGGTCCCGCGCCTCCCCCATGTCCACGTCCACCCAATGTGGTGCATGGTCCGATATCGCAATGGCCGAGTACTCCGTGTCCTGCACTCTCGGTATCAGCCCCCTGTTCAATACGAAAAAATCGATCCTAGAGTACACTCTGTGGACGTGGGAGAAAAAAGAATACTCCCTCGCCCTAGGCCTACCAAATCTCCATGGGTCTACCCCTCCCATCTGCTCCATGAACCCCCTTAACACCTCTGCCGCTGCCGGCCTCCTATTCGTCCTGGAACTCGATCTATCCAGCCCAGGGTCTAACACCGTATTAAAGTCCCCTCCCATGATCAGGCCCCCTGCCTCCAGTCCCGGGATGAGGCCCAGCAGGCGCCTCATAAAACCCGCGTCGTCCCAGTTCGGGGCATACACATTTACCAGTACCACACTCTCTCCCTGCAGCCTACCCCTCACCATCACGTACCTGCCCTCCTTGTCTGCCACCACCTCTGCCGCCACAAACGACACTCTCTTTCCCACCAAAATCGCCACCCCCCGGTTCTTGATATCCAAGCCTGAGTGGAACACCTGTCCCACCCACCCCTTCTCAGGCGGACCTGATCTGCTACCCTCAAATGAGTCTCCTGCAGCATTGCTACATCAGCCTTCAGTCCCTTCAGGTGTGAGAAGACCCTTGATCTTTTGACCGGCCCATTCAGCCCCCTTACGTTCCACGTGATCAATCGGTCGCAGAGCGACCCGTCCCTACTCCCTGTCGATTAGCCATGTCTTGTCCCTTGCTCGCCCCGGGTCATCCCTTCTTTTCTGACCCGCTTCCCATAGCGATGGCCCCCCCCCCCCCCCCACCCCCCCCCGGCTCTCCCCTTCTCGTCCCTGGTCTTTCTAGCAGCAACCCGGTGTCCCCCCCCAGTCCCCTCCCCTTCCCCCCCCCCACCCCCCCCCTGGCTAGGACCCCTCCTAGCCGCGATGTACCCCACATCGTACTCCCGAGAGTCAGCTGGTCTCCGCTGACCCGGCTGCTCCTGCCACATTCCGACTCCTCCCGGTTCACCCCATCTGCGCCCGTGAAAGATCCCCTTAAAACCCCCGAGAAAGACCCGCATAATCAACCCGCTCCCCCCCGTCCCGTCTCCCCAACTTAACGATATAAATACAAATACCCAATGGCAACTAAATACATAAATACTTAACTACATACTTAAATAACAAAATAATTAACTAACTATCAACTAACCGCGTGCCCAACCATCACCCTCCATCAAACAGTATAAATAACCGCAGATAACCATAACCCGAAAAGAAAAAAAGAACCAAAAAACCCCCCCAAGCACCCAAAGAAAAAGGGTAGGAGGGGTAAATAACTAAGGGAAATTGGAAACGGGAAAAAAAAACACCCCATAAGAAGCCAACGACCCACAATAGAGATTTCAACAGTACAAATATACAGAAACACCCAACAACTCGAAACCTTCAAAATATTCAGAAAAGTCAACCGTTCGAGAAAAAACACCCCAAACACTCCACGAAACTGTTACCCAGTTCCGACCTGGCCTGAAAAAGAAAAGGGCCACTTGCACAATCAAGAGTCCCCCGGCGGCTACGACCGCCGGTGCTCCCAGGTTTTAGTTCGTGTCCAACTTTTCCTCTTGTACAAAGGTCCAGGCCTCCTCTGGGGACTCGAAATAATGATGTTGGTCCTTGTAGGTGACCCACAAGCGCGCCGGTTGCAACATTCCAAATTTGATCTTTTTCGCGTGTAGCACCGCCTTTGTCCGGTTGTACCGGGCCCGCCGCTTTGCCACCTCCGCACTCCAGTCCTGGTACACCCTTACCGTCGAGTTCTGCCACTTGCTGCTTTTCTCCCTTTTAGCCCACCTCAGGACTTTCTCTCGATCACTTAGCCGCTGGAACCGCACCAGCACCGCCCTCGGGGGCTCGTTTGCCCTAGGCCTCCTGGCCATGACCCGGTATGCCTCTTCCAATTCCAGGGGCGCCGGACCGGCCCCTTCCCCCATCAGGGAGCTCAACATCTCCGCCACATATCCCGGGAGATCCGACCCCTCCAGGCCTTCTTCCAGGCCCAGGATCCTCAAATTTTTCCTCCTCATCCGAGTGTCCAGCTCCTCGAAGCGGCTCTGCCACTTCGTGTGGAGTGCCTCGTGCGCCTCCACCTTTGCCCCGATGACTGTGGCCTCCTCCTCCCTCGCGGCCATCTCCTGCTGCAGATCTTTAATCGACGCCTCTTGGATCGCCTGGGCTCCCACCAACCTGGTGGCCGTCGCGTTCATGGACTCTAAGAGTTCCACTTTCATCTCCGTGAAAAAACGGAGGAGAGCGGCCTGCTGCTCCTCCGCCCATTTCTTCCACTCCTCCGGTGCACCGCCGGCCGCCATTTTGATTTTCTTCCCCCGCTTTTTTTGGGGAGCTGCTGCCGTTTTTCTTGCCGCTCCACTCCGGGTACCGACCATAAAATCGGTCTAGTTCTCCTCAGGGGACCTTCCCCCACCGGGATTCGTTTTTTCAGCGCCGTTGGGGCCCTCCAATTGGCCCAAAAACACCTTTGTTGCAGGAGCTTCCAAATGTGCGGCTTAGCTAGTCATAGCCGCAACCGGAAGTCAAATTACATATTTTATGATAAATACCAAAAAGTGTTATAAAGAATTATTCTTTATACAATCTGCCAAAAGAAAAGATATTTCTGAGAAGGATTCAGTCACCTGTTCTCCATGCACAATGCATCAACATCAATTATACGGTTTTCATGTCCTCCAAGAATATGGTTAATCTCTTGATTCAGGCGGTCAGATTTTTCCTGGTAGAAAGAACGTTCGACCTTAACGTCCTGAAGCTCATCCATCGCTGCCTGATAGTCGTGATCTAAGCGTTCAATCTGCAAAAGAACAAAAACTCTAGTTACTGTCAGAGACATACATAGAAACATAGGAAATAGGAGCAGGAGGATGCCATTCAGTCCATCTAGTCTGCTCCACCTTTCCAGCAGATCATGGCTGATCATCTATTTCTGGGAAATTTCTCCCCACTAACTCCACATCCTTGATGCAATTAGTACCCAGAAATCTTGTGATTTTGTTTGAATATGCTCAATGGTTGTGCTTTCACAGACCACTAGGGTAGAGTATTCCAAAGAATCACCACCCCCTCTGAGGGAAGACATTTTTCCTCATCTCTGTTTTAAATGGCTTGCTCCTTACTCTGAGACTGTGTCCCCTATACAACTGCAGCAAGACATTTTTTACTCCTGTACTCAAATCCTCATGCGATGGAGGCCAACATACCATTTACCTTCCAAATTGCTTGCTCTACCTGCATGATCGTTTTCAGTGACTTGTGAAGGACACCCAGGTCATTTTGGACATCAACACTGCCTAACCTCTCACCATTTAAGAAATACTCTGCCTTTCTTCTTTTTTTTTTACCAAAGTGGATCACTTCACACTTATTCACATTCCATTCCATCTGCCATGTTCTTGCCCATTCACTTAACCTGTCCAAATCCCCTTGAAGCCTCCTTACATCTTCCTCACAACCTAGTTTTGTGTCATCGGCAAATTTGGAAATATTGCATTTGATCCCCCACATCCAAATAATTTATACAGATTGTGAAAAGCTGTGCCCAGCACTGAACCTTGAGATTCTCCACTAGTCACTTCCTGCCAACTTCATAATGGCCGGCTTACTCCTCCTCTGTTTTCTCTCTTACTTACTCTCCACTTACTCCAACGATGTTTTGTGGGTTTTCTCCCCACATTGACTGCTGTCACTATTCAACCTGGCAGCTTCCAAATACCATACCCCATTTCCAGCATGGCCATATGGCTGAATGGCCTTTTATCTACACTAATGATTCTAAGGGCTGGATTTTACAGGATCTGTCACCCCACACCCAGCTAAAAGGTCAGGGCGAGGTTCTAAGCTTGACCACAGCTCCAAAGTCAACCCCGCAGCAATTTAACATGAGCAGCGGCATTAACTGCTTTAAGGCGGGACTTCTACCCCTTTCTTGCGAAGAAAGGCTCTTAGAAAGCTGTTGGCCAATTGGATAGCCAGAAGCCCTGTAGCCCCTGCAGGGCCAGTGAGAGCATTGGCAGCTACTGGAAACACAGGCTGTCCCACGATACTGAGGATCATGGTACGTCTAGGTAGGGGCTTTTAGTGAGTGGATGAGGGGATTGGGTAGGTTCAAGAGACCAGGGTAGGGTAAAAGGGGGGAAATGACCTTTAGGGATTGCCCCCGATGGGTCCACAGAGCCCTCAAAGCAAGCTACCCTTGCTTGCCCAACACTTGCCAGTGCAACTAAAGCTGACAGGTTTCTCGCATGGGAATGGGCCTCTTCTTTTGTGGGTGTAATATTAGAAGTGGCGGGATGGGCCTCAATAGGCCTAAGGATGGGCAAACCGCCAACACCTCCTCCCTTGATATAACATTTCATACCATTCGAGCGGGCAAGTAGAAGGTAGGAAGACCACCCGCTGGATTTTATACACCCCACCCCCAATTGGCAAGGGAGTGTAAAATCCAGCCCCATGACTCGAAATACTGCAAACATTTGGCTCACTGATCAATCTCCCTCCTCTTCTCCTTTCTATCCTCCATACAGATTTGAGCCTTATATTAGTAATTAAATATGCTGGATTAAAAGAGAAATTCCAGTGAGAAAGGCAACAGGAAAGGATAACTTGCATGAAATGGGCTTTATGCTTACAACACCATTCACCATCTTGAACTCCGATAGCAATTTGCTATAGGACAGGAAGATATTTCAAAGAAGAATATCTGTGGGCACCAAACAGCAGGAGATCATTAGTAAACTAAGTTGAGAGACTGAGGGAGGAATTTTAACTTAAAAATGGCATGTTTGGGACAAGTGGGTGTGGGCTGGAAGGACTGGATTAGATTGGATTTATTTATTGTCACGTGTACCGAGGTACAGTGAAAAGTATTTTTCTGCGAGCAGCTCAAACAGATCGTTTAGTACATGAAAAGAAAAGAAAATACATAATAGGGCAACACAATGTACACAATGTAAATACCTAGACACATGCATCGGGTGATAGTTTCTCAAACCAACCTCACCTTCAGATTGCTCATTTCTGGTTTTAACAGAGACCGTTAAGCTTCCAACACACACCAAGAAGGCTACCAGTCTCGTTGTCATTCTACTTTTCAGCTTTAACTCTTGTTGGCTGGGTTTCCCAAGTATCAGGAAACCCAGAAGCTACAAGGAAGTGGGGACACAGCAGATTCAGGAGATACGTGCCTTTACACCTACCTCTTGGAGCCTATCTGCCTGATGGGCCTTCACAATCGGGCAACCCTGACCATCCCTACAAACTTCTCTCCTGATGCCTCCCTTCCCCTCCACCATGAGGCTTTCGATGTTCACTATGCTGCCTCCTCCCACTGCGAGGAAGCTTGAGATTTTGTATAGATTAGGTCACTACAACCAATTGGAAATAAAAAGTTATTCATAGGTGAGAGGGGAAGTCATCTTGGATAACATGAAAGAAGTCAACCCCTGAGACAATAAAGGTATGGGATAGGTTTTGGTGCAATGCAGTGGAAGTAATGGCAAAGGCTGGCAATATTGTGGCAATGGAAGCAGGTGATCTTGGAAATGGAACAAATATGGAGGAAGGTGCTTAGCTCACAATCGTCCATTATACTAATTCCATCCATTATGAGGACATTTTTGCTTTTGCCTATACCAAGCTGCAGAGAACTTTGACTGATCAAAGTTTTAATACTGGAGAGCCAGTTAATGAGTATAGCAATAGTCCTAGATAAATTGGAGGAGGCAGAGATAAGGATCATCAGTATCAATGTGAATGCCAACCCCACAGCTTCTGGGTAATGCTGCCAAGGAGGGCATCTAAACAATGAAGAGGAAAAGACAAATGCAATGCGTACAGTACATTGCAAGTGGCACATGAGACGGGGGGACAAACAAATGGAGGTGACTTAATGCCTATCTTACAATAGGCATCAGTGACACCCGTGAAAACCAGAGCTCTACCGCAGACATCTACTGGTAAAGATGGCGTGTTTGATAATCATGATGTGGAGATGCCGGCGTTGGACTGGGGTGAGCACAGTAAGAAGTCTTACAACACCAGGTTAAAGTCCAACAGGTTTGTTTCAAACACGAGCTTTCGGAGCACGGCTCCTTCTTCACCTGAAGAAGGAGCCGTGCTCCGAAAGCTCGTGTTTGAAACAAACCTGGTGTTGTAAGACTTCTTACTGTGTTTGATAATGTTATCGTTGAAAGGCAGCGACAAGATTGAGGTTAAATAGCGAGCAGAAGTTACAGTTACACAGGATATTATGTGCAACTTTGATAGATGCGGTCTCAATGCTTTCTTTGGGTAAAAGTTGATTTACTGGGAAGTGGATTCAAACAAGGAGTACAATTGGAGTTCAATGTATGATTAAACAATCATTTTTAAAAGAAAAGGGTAACTAGAATTGCTTGGTACCTGTTCACTTGTTTTTTCCAACTGCTGGACAAGGTCCTCACGTTCATGAGCAGGAAAATGACGAGCCCCTACTTCTTCATCACCTAGCCGCTGTTTTGCAATAGTCATTCTCAGGAGCTCAAGAAAAAAAAAATAGCTGATCGTCAAAATCACTGCTTTATAGAAACATAGAAAATAGCAGCAAGAGGGGGCCATTCAGCTCTTCGAGCCTGCTCGGCTATTCACTATGATCATGGCTGATCCTCCGTCTCAGCACCCCACTCCAGCTTTCCCCCCATACCCCACGATGCCTTTAGTATCGAGAAATTTATTTATTTCTTAAATACATTCAGTGACTTGGTCTCCACAGCCTTCTGTGATGGAGAATTCCCCAGGTTCAACACCCTCAAGTGAAGAAGCTTTTCCTCAACTTAGTCCTAAATGGCCGACCCCATATCCTGAGACCACAACCCTGTGTTCTGGACACTCCAGCCAGAGGAAACAACCTCGCTGCATCCAGTCTGTCCAGCCCCGTCAGAGTTTAAACGTAGCAATGAAATGATGGTCACTGAATAAGCCAAATTCAATTTTTAATCCATGGAATTCTTACTCGTGTTTCAGGGATTGCTTTCTGCAATGCTGCCCATTTTTCTGTTAAAACATTAAACTAGGGTCCTTGGTCATCATACAAATAGTACATCAGTCTGAACAACACTTTGATTTTTAGCATGACATATAATAGTCCTTTGATGATGTTTCATTGATATTAATTGGTGGTAATGATCAATGGTCCTTTCATCGCACATCAATTTAAGAGCCCTTCAAGGAAATTCTTTGATTTTGCTGCGCAAGCATTCTCAAAAAAGGATTTTGAAATTTAGCATTCTCCCAATACTTTCTAATATATGACAGTAGTGATACCAAAATTAGTTTTGTTCTTTTCTTTACACTATGATGCACCATCAATTGGGCTAGAGTCGTAGTGAAGTTCCAAACAACAGGCTTTAATACGCTAGATGTGAGCCCGGCAGTGGTCATACAGAGAAAGGCCGACTGCCAGCCAGTACGAGCTCTTATACCCCGCCTTGTAGGCGGAGCTACCAACCTCTCAGCCAATCGGCGGGGAGTCACATGACCAGCCACAACCAATTGGCAGAGAGGCACATGACTTGCCTGGGCCAATGGGCAGCGAGGCTGCTGTACAATAGCAGCTTGGTTCTCAGGTAATATGATCTCTCTAGCCATACTACCACATACTATAAGATAAAAATGTGGACCATAACAATATAAGAAAAGATTCTCCGATTCTGAGACTAAGTGCTGATGCCAGAGTGGGAACGGTGGTGGTTTATGGCCGTGACAACAGCGCAAAATGGCCACCGAACCCCCGTCTGGTAGGGGGCTAGTAGGCAGGCAGCATAAAGCCCTCGGCTCCAGCTGCAGATACGGCTGGAGAATTGCCGGGTCCGTGGCCGCGCATGCACACGGCGGCGCCCAGCAGCCGCCACGCCGTGCAACATGGCGCCAGCTGCGCACAGACCTGGCCTGCCAAATAGTGACCCCTTTGGCCAGGCACACCACCCCTGGACTACTCCCCACCATTGCCCCCAGCCCCCACTGCCCGCAGATCGGCTCCCGCCCCCCAGCCCCCCCCCCCCCCCCCAACTGTGGCGGCGCTGGGCTTAGTCCACAGCCGCCACACCGAGTTCCCGAAAATAAATACCACACGTTACCGACGTTGTCGGTAACTGGGCCTGTCGGAGGCGGAGCATCGGGGGTTGGCTCGGGTAACGTCCTGAGGCCATCCTGACGGTGTGCAGCGAACCCCTAGAATACGCTGTTTTGGAGGGGGTGGAGCATCGCAAAGGCGGTGCCGCCCTAGATTTCGGCGCCAATGTGGATTCTCCGGCCGATCGCCGAACACGATTTCGTCGTCGGTGACAGGAGATTTCCGACGTGGACTATAACACTACAGCCAAAAAAAACTGGGTATTTGGGGGGCAGCACGTGGTGTAGTGGTTAGCACTGCTGCCTCAGCCGATGAGGTCCCAGGTTCGATCCCGACCCTGGGTCACTGTCCCTGTGGAGTTTGCATGGGTTTCGCCCCCACAACCCAGAGATGTGCAGGGTAGGTGGGCTGGCAATGCTAAATTGCCCCATAATTGGAAAAAAAGAATTGGGTCGTTTCAATTTATATTTTAAAAATGGGTATTTGGGTGTTGGAGGTGCGGGGAGTTGTTTCCTTCACAACAGGCTGGATAGGTTCAGGGTTAAGTCATCAAATTCTGTTTTAACCGTGGCAGATATTGGGGCGACCGGGTAACCTGCTTAGGAGAGGCTGGTCCAGCATTATATTTTGATAGGCTCCTTTCCTGAGATTCTGACAGCAATTTGAAATGAACACTTCCTGTGTTTGGGCTTCTTGGGGTTTGTCAGGAAAACGGAGGTAAGATTTAGCCACACTTCAGAGAGCTGGTTAAAGATCAAAAATCCCAGTATGAACCAATTCTGAATGTTCACAGCTGCATTTTCAGTACCCTTTGGGGAACGGTGTAGGAACACTACATGTTGTGAGGGCCCAAACAATCTGGTACTCATTATAGCACAGATGTTGGGAGAGAGAGAAGAGAGAGAGGAGAGCGAGAAAGGGAGAGGGATTAAGAGAGCGAGAAAGGGAGGGAGAGAGGGAGCGAGAGAGAGAGAGAGAGACAGTGACAGCTGAGTACATACCAGCTGAGATGGGAGGGGATTTTAATTGTGTAATAGAGCCGAAGGTGGATAGGTCGAGCCTAAAGTTGATGGCAAGATAGAGGATGGCAAAGGAGCTGGGAGGGTTTATGGAGTGCTTGGGGACAGTGGATCCATGGAGGTTTAGGAACACGGGAGGGAGTATTCCTTCTTCGCACGTACATAAGGTGTACACTAGGATTGATTTTTTCATGGTGAGTCAGGCGGTGCTAATAGGGGCAGAATATGCGGGAATTGTGATTTCGGTCACCTGCCGCATTGGCTAGATGTCAGGCTCAGTTCGGGGCAGGTGCAGAGGCCGAGGTGGAGGTTGGATTTGGGACTTCTGGCGGATAAGGCGTTTTGTGAGAAGGTGGAAGTGGCGATTAGGAATTATGTGGTGCTTATTCTGAATGGGGAGGTGTCGGCTGCCACGTTTTGGGAAGCTTTGAAGGTGGTGCTTCTAGATGAAATTATTTCATTCAGGCTCATAGGGATTTGGGAAGGAGGAGGAGCACAGGCAGCTGTTAGCCGAGATAGTCAAGGTGGGGCCGGTGATGGGCTAACGGATCTTTTCCGACCGGATTTTTCGGGACTTTGCGACCTGAATCGGTGGAGGAAACAACAGGAAAGAGGTTTTCCCCCCCTGGGGTATGGACGGCTGGACCATGTGGTCGGGTGAAGCGGCTTGGATCGAAGCGGGAGCAGCGAGGACAGCAGACAGGGCGGCGAAGCATGGCGGACGGCGGGGACCAGAGAGCTCACTGGCCAAGGAAGCAGCAGATGGAGTTTTTTAAGAACTGCTTCGGCGAATTGAAAAGAGACACGCTGGACACGATGAGAGCGGTGATGGACCGAATGGTCGAGACACAGGCGGTCCAGGAGAAGGCAATCAAGGAGGCTTTCCAGCCAGGAAGACACGATAACGGTGCTGGAGCACGAGGTAGAGGAACTGAGCGCCCGCCAAAAGAGGATGCAGGAGCAGCTCGAGGAGCTGGGAAACAGAGCCAGAAGACAGAACCTAAAGATCGTTGGCCTTCCCGAAGGCAGTGAGGGATTGGGCGCGGGAGGATACACGTTGAGTATGCTGGAGGCGTTGATGGGGCCGGGGGCCTTCCCTCGACCCCTGGAGCTGGATGGGGCAAGGAAGCCCAGGGGGGGTGACCAACCGAGGGCCCTGCTGCTTCCACCGGCTTTCAGACAAGGAACGTGTGGTGCAGTGGGCCAAGACGGAGCGGAGCAGTAGGTGGGAGAACCGTGAAGTGCTCATATACCAGGACCTGGGAGTGGAACTGGCCAAGAGGCGTTTGGGGTTCATCGAGGTAAAGGCGGCCCTCTTTAAAAAGGAGGTGAGGATTGTAATGCTGTATCCTGAGAAGCTTTGGGTAATGTTCGGAGAGCATCACTACTACTTTGAGTCGCCAGATCAGGTTTGGACTTTTATTAAAGAGAAGAAACTGGACTTGAACTGAAGGACACTTAGTTTCCAGTGTTGTACAGTGGCCGCGGTTTGTTAATCTAATTTGTCCTGATCAGGTGTGGACTTTTATTAAGAGAAGAAACTGGATTTGAACTAAAGGACTTTTGGCTTCCAGAGATGTAATGTGGCGGCAGTTTGTTAATTTCATCTGTACTCTACTGCTCCATTCAAGAAGGTACTTAGTCATGGCAGAGAATATGGACTGGAGGGACGGTTGGAGGGCGCATTGTTTCGGGAGTTTGCATGGGGGGGGGGGGGGGGGGGGGGGGGGGGGGGGGGGGCCCTGCAAGGGAGGCCCTGCAGTCAGTATCTTTCGGCAGGAGAGCAGGGCCTCTGTTCTGGGGGACTGGCTCTGGGCTGGTTAAGGGCTATGTAAATGTCCTTTAGAGAGGAGCTGTTCACTCACCAAGGAATGCAATCAGGTTAATGGGTCTTTTCTGTGTTGAGGGGGAGGGCCCGAGTGGTCGGGTGGTACCCAGACAGGCGCCAAGGGTAGGAGTCAGCAAGGCTAGCGTAGGTCAGGGGGCACCAGGGAGCGTAGGAGGAGGGGCGAGCTAGGGCCAAGCAGATGGCTGACCTGAGATTCAGGTTTTTGGGGCTGGGGAAGTCTTGGGGGGGGGGGGGTGCACTTTAGTTTAGATGACCATATGTGGGCTGTGCACAGAGAGCTGACGGGGGATGTGCCTTATTATGTTTGTTTATTCCCACTGTTTGTTTTCACCATGTTAAGGTTCTTTGCTTATTGCCTTTTTTCCGTAAATGTTACAAATTTGTTTTAAATTAAAAATTTAAAAATAAAAAAAAGAGACAGTCGAGGTGGATAGGAGACACTCGGCAGCCACAATGAAGGGGTTGTTAGTGAAGGGGAAGAAGTTGCAGGGGCAGTTTGCCAGGTTGACGATTGGCAGGGCAGTGGGGCAGCTGTGGAGGTTGAGGGAGGTGCAATATGAGTATGGGTAGAAGGCATCTCCTACGTTGGCCCACCAATTGCGATTGCAGGCAGCGGCTAGAGACTTTTTAAAGGTCAGAGCAGTGAAGGAGGAGGTGGTCTCAGAGCCGGAAAGGATAAATGAAATGCACAGGGGGTACTACGAGAGGCTGTATAAGGCCGAGCCGGGTGGCGAGGTGGACGATATGTGACGGTTTGTGGATGGATTGGAGTTCCCAGAGCTGGAGGAGAGCAAGAGGAAGGCATTGGAGGAGCCACCTCTTAGAAAACGCTGCCGGCTTTCTGGCAGAGTTTTCTAAGCAGTTTGCGACAGAGCTGGCCCACCACCTGTTGGGGATGTTGAGCGAGGCTGTGGAAAGGTGGGGGGGGCAGTTGCGGGGGTGGGGGGGCAGCTGCGAGCAATGCTGTCACAGGCTTCGATTTTGTTTTACCGGAGATGGGGAAGGACCCAGTGGAGAGACAGAAAGGGGGGTTGGCGTGTCTAAGCCTGATGTATTATTGCTGGGCAGCAAAAGTGGAGAAGGTTAGGCCTTGTTGGGGACATCGATCAGGTTCGAGGAGGAGGAGTCCTGTCTTGGGTCCAGTCTGAGGTCCCTGGTAGCCCCAGGGAGCTACATGGGTGTCTGGTGGTGCAGTCGATGATCAGGATATGGAGCCTTTTAAGTTGGATAAAATGTTGATGTTGACGACACTGTGTGGAAATCAAAGTTTAAGCCGGGGGGGGTTTAAAAAGGGAAAAAACTGTACAAACTGTTGACTATGCTTTGATGGACTGTGTATTCAGTTGATGTTGTGTATGTTTGTGTATTTTGTGTATGCTTGGAATCAAATATCTTTAAAAACCAAGATCCAAGATGTCGTACCTGAGTTTTGGCTCTCCAATGTCCTGCCTCCTCACTTCTGTGAGGCATCAGCAGGCCCCTTCATGGCTGCCTTTGGCGATCATGCTCACCAGGCAGCTCCAGCCTCCTGACAGAGTTCAGCACACCTAACTTAGTGCTGAACATCTACGTTCGTGAACGATGCTCTCCGATGCGATGCAGGGTCAGGACAGGGAAATTAACCAGGCATCTTATAGCCAACCTCAGATTGAACATCAAACCCAAAAGGTCAAAGTTTTCTTATCTGATGAGGGCAACACCCATAATAAAACAAAAAGCAGAACATCTTAAGATCATGATTATAATATAATTAAATTAATTATTTGGCAATCAACACTAAGGACCAGGAAATATAGGGCTTTGGTTAGACCCAACAGAGTATTTTACTCAGTTCTGGGTACCACAACCCAGAAAGGATAGAGTCAGAGAGGTTTACAGCATGGAAACAGGCCCTTGGGCCCAACTTGTCCATGCCGCCCAGTTTTTAACACTAAGCTAGTCCCAATTCCTGCATTTGGTCTATATCCCTCCATACCCATATTACTCATATAACTGTCTAAATGATTTTTGAAAGACAAAATTGTACCCACCTCTACTACTGCCTCTGGCAGCTCATTCCAGACACTCACCACCCTCTGTATGAAAGATTGCCACTCTGGACTCTTTTGTATCTCTCCCTTCTCACCCTTAAACCTGTAGCTCTAGTTTTAGACACCCCTACCTTTGGGAAAATATATTGACTATCTACCTCATCTATGCCCCTCATTATTTTAAGAGACTTCTGAGACTCCTACACTCCAGAGCAAAAAGTCCCAGTCTATCCAGCCTCTCCTTGTAACTCAAAACATCGAGTCCCGGTAGCATGCCAGTAAATCTTTTCTTCACTCTTTCTAGTTTAATAATATCCTTTCTATAATAAGGTGACAGAACTGTACACAGTATTCCAAAATCTGGGTGGCATGGACAAGTTGGGCCGAAGGGCCTTTTTCCATGCTGTCAACCTCTATCACTCTATTCTTTCTGGGTTGTGGCCTTACTAATGTCTTGTACAACTTCAACAAAACATTCCAACTCCTGTATTCAATGTTCTGACCAATGAAACCAAGCATGCCGAATGCCTTCTTCACCACCCTGTCCACCTGTGACTCCACTTTCAAGGAGCTCATGAATCTGTACTCCTGGATCTCTTTGTTCTATAACTCTCCCCGACACCCTACTATAAACTGAGTAGGTCCTGTCCTGATTCGATCTACCAAAATGCAACACCTCACATTTATCAAGATTAAACTCCATCTGCAATTCATCGGCCCACTGGCTCAATTGATCAAGATCCCATTGCATTCCTAGACAACATTCTTCACAGTTCACTGTGCCACCAATCGTGGTGTAATCTGCAAACGTACTAACCATGCCTCCTAAATTCTCATCCAAACCATTAATATAAATAACAAATAACAGTGGACCCAGCACTGATCCCTGAGGCACAGCACTGGTCACAGACCTCCAGTTTGAAAAACAACCCTCTACAACCACCTTTTGTCTTCTGTCGTCAAGCCAATTTTGTATCCAATTGGCGACCTCACCCTGGATCCATGAGATTTAACCTTATGCAACAACCTACTATGCGATACCTTGTCAAAGGCCTTGCTAAAGTACATGTAGACAACGTCGACTGCACTTCCCTTATCTGCCTTCTTGGTTACCCGTTGAAAAAATTCAATCAAATTCATGACACATGATTTTCCACTCACAAAACCATGCTGACTGTCTCTAATCGGTCCTTGCCTCTCTAAATGCCTGCAGATCCTGTCTTTCAGAATACCTTCAATCATCTTACTCACCACAGACATTACCCTCACCGGTCTGTAGTATCCAGGCTTTTCCCTGCGGCCCTTCTTAAACAAAGGCACAACATTTGCTACCTTCCAAACTTCAGACACCCCACCTGTGGCTGTTGACGATTCAAATATCTCTGCTATGTTATGGGCCAGAGTTTATAGAACCCCAAAGTGTATCATGGAATTCAACTGACCCACAACTTTTAATAGATTGTGGTATGGGGAGCACACAGCCCACTCTCCAGGTGTGGTACAGCAGAAATGGAAAAGTACTTTTTTAAAGCAAAGCAATGTTTATTCTATGAACTCAAGTTAACCTTTTTAAAACATAGAGTGAACATCTTAGCAACCATCAATTCAAATATAACCCCCCCAAAAATACACACTAAGTAATCCTTAAGCTGTCCTTTTAACATCCAGAAGACTTAAAAACAACCTTTCAACAGAAGCACATCAGGTTAAAGTCACTACTGAGAGCAGTTATTAGTTTTAAATCACAAAGGATCGATTTACAGGATTTAGATTACAGAAAGAGAGACTCATACACCTTCTGGCTGTAACTGCAGCTATCCAGCTCTGAAAACGAAACTAAAACACACCCTGCAGCAAACAGCCTAAAACGAAAGTAAAAAGATGACAGACAGCCCAGCTCCACCCACTCTCTGACATCACTGCAGTAGTAAACACCCATTTGTTAAAGGTACTCTCACTACACTCAGTTATAAATTTAGAGTACCCAATTCATTTTTTTCAATTAAGGGCAATTTAGCGTGGCCAATCCACCTAGCCTGCACATCTTTGAGTTGTGGGGGTGAAACCCATGCAAACATAGGGAGAATGTGCAAACTCCACACGGACAGTGACCCAGAGCCGGGATCGAACCTGGGACCTCGGCGCCGTGATGCAGCAGAGCTAACCCACTGTGCCACCGTGCTGCCCTTTGCACACCCATTTATAAACACCCATTTCTTAAAGATTTCTCACATGACAGCTAGGGGACCTGCAAATTCCTTCCCAGCCTCCCACAACATCCTGGGATAGATTTCATCAGGTCCCGTGGATTTATCGGCCTTGATATTCTTTAAGACTTCCAACACCTCCTTCTCGGAAATATGGACACTCCTCAAGACATCACTATTTATTTCCCCAAATTCCCTCACATCCATGCCTTTCTCAACAGTAAATGCCGATGAGAAGTATTCATTTAGGATCTTCCCCCATCTCTTATGGATCCGCACATAGGTGACCTTGCAGATCCTTAAGAGGCCCTACTCTCACCCTAGTTACTCTTTTGCCCTTTATGTATTTATGGAAGCACTTTGGATTCTCCTTTGCCTTATCTGCCAAAGCAATCTCATGTCCCCTTTTTCCCCCTCCTGATTTCTCTCTTAACTCTACTCCGAAAACCTCTACACTCTTCAAGGGATCCATTTGATCCCAACTGCCTATGCATGTCATATGCATCCTTTTTCTTTTTGCAGTCACAATGTTGGGGGTTTACTACAGGCCTCGCAACAGCCAGCGGGAGAGAGAGGAGCAGATAGGTAGACAGATTTTGGAAAGGAGTAAAAGCAACAGGGTTGTTATGATGGGAGACTTCAACTTCCCCAATATTGACTGGGACTCACTTAGTGCTCGGGGCTTGGACGGGGCAGAGTTTGTAAGGAGCATCCAGGAGGGCTTCTTAAAACAATATATAGATAGTCCAACTAGGGAAGGGGTTGTACTGGACCTGGTATTGGGGAATGATCCCAGCCAGGTGGTAGAAGTTTCAGTGGGGAAGCATTTCGGGAACAGTGACCACAATTCAGTAAGTTTTAAAGTGCTGGTGGGCAAGGATAAGAGTGGTCCTAGGGTGAATATGCTAAATTGGGGGAAGGCTAATTATAACAATATTAAGCAGGAACTGAAGAACCCAGATTGGGGGCGAATGTTTGAGGGTAAATCAACATCTGACATGTGGGAGGCTTTCAAATGTCAGAGTTGAAAGGAATTCAGGACCGGCATGTTACTGTGAGGAAGAAGGATAAATACAGCAAATTTCGGGAACCTTGGATAATGAGAGATATTGTAGACTTCATCGAAGAGAAAAATTAGGCATTTGTCATGGCTAGAAGGCTGGAACAGACAAAGCCTGTGTGGAATATAAGGAAAGTAGGAAGGAACTAAGCAAGGAGTCAGGAGGGCTAAAAGGGGTCACGAAAAGTCATTGGCAAATAGGGTTAAAGAAAATCCCAAGGCTTTTTACACATACATAAAAAGCAAGAGGGTAGCCAGGGAAAGGATTGGCCTACTGAAGGACAGGCAAGGAAATCTATGTGTGGAGCCAGAGGAAATGGGCGAGGTACAAATGAATACTTTGCATCAGTATTCACCAAAGAGAAGGAATTGGTGGATATTGAGTCTGGAGAAGGGTGTGTAGATAGCCTGGGTCACACTGAGATCCAAAAAGACGAGGTGTTGGGCGTCTTGAAAAATATTACGGTAGATAAGTCCCCAGGGCCTGATGGGATCTACCCCAGAATACTGAAGGAGGCTAGAGAGGAAATTGCTGAGGCCTTGACAGAAATCTTTGGATCCTCACTGTCTTCAGGTGATGTCCCGGAATACTGGAGAATAGCCAATGTTGTTCCTTTGTTTAAGAAGGGTAGCAAGGATAATCCAGGGAACTACAGGCCGGTGAGCCTTACGTCAGTGGTAGGGAAATTACTGGAGAGAATTCTTCAAGCCAGGATCTACTCAAATTTGGAAGCAAATGGACGTATTAACGAGAGGCAGCACGGTTTTGTGAAGGGGAGGTCCTGTCTCACTAACTTGATAGAATTTTTCGAAGAGGTCACAAAGATGTTTGATGCAGGTAGGGAAGTGGATGTTATCTATATGGACTTCAGTAAGACCTTTGACAAGGTCCCTCATGGCAGACTGGTACAAAAGGTGAAGTCACACGGGATCAGGGATGGGCTGGCAAGATGGATACAGAACTGGCTAGGTCAGAGAAGGCAGAGAGTAGCAATGGAAGGGTGCTTTTCTGATTGGAGGGCTGTGACTAGTGGTGTTCCGCAGGGATCAGTGCTGGGACCTTTGCTGTTCGCAGTATATATAAATGATTTGGAGGAAAATGTAACTGGTCTGATTAGTAAGTTTGCAGACGACACAAAGGTTGGTGGAATTGTGGATAGCGATGAGGACTGTCAGAGGATACAGCAGAATTTAGATCGTTTGGAGACTTGGGCGGAGAGATGGCAGATGGAGTTTAATCTGAACAAATGTGAGGTAATGCATTTTGGAAGGTCTAATACAGGTAGGGAATATACAGTGAATGGTAGAACCCTCAAGAGTATTGACAGTCAGAGAGATCTAGGTGTCCAGGTCTACAACTCACTGAAAGGGGCAACACAGGTGGAGAAGGTAGTCAAGAAGGCATACGGCATGCTTGCCTTCATTGGCCGGGGCATTGAGTATAAGAATTGGCAAGTCATGTTGCAGCTGTATAGACCCTTAAGTTAGGCCACACTTGGAGTATAGTGTTCAATTCTGGTCGTGCACTACCAGAAGGATGTGGAGGCTTCAGAGAGGGTGCAGAAGCCTGGTATGGAGGGCATTAGCTATGAGGAGCGGTTGAATAAACTCGGTTTGTTCTCACTGGAACGACGGAGGCTGAGGGGCCACTGGATAGAAGTCTACAAAATTATGAGGGGCATAGACAGAGTGGATAGTCAGAGGCTTTTTCCCAGGGTAGAGGGGTCAATTACTAGGGGGCATAGGTTTAAGGTGCGAGGGGCAAGGTTTAGAGGAGATGTACGAGGCAAGTCTTTTTACACAGAGGATAGTGGATGCCTGGAATCCGCTGCCGGAGGAGGTGGTGGAAGCAGGGATGATAGTGACGTTTCAGGGGCATCTTGACAAATACATGAATAGGATGGGAATAGATGGATATGGAACCCCGAAGTGTAGAAGATTTTAGTTTCGATGGGCAGCATGGTCGGCACAGGCTTGGAGGGCCGAAGGGCCTGTTCCTGTGCTGTACTTTTCTTTGTTCTTTGTTTGTTGACCAGGGCCTCAATACCGCGTCATCCAGTGTTCCCTATTTCTGCCACCCTGCCCCTCACTCTAAAAGGAATGTGCTTCACCCTGAATCCTGGTTAACACACTTTTGAAAGCCTCCCACCCACTTACCAACCAGCCCTTTGCCTGCCAACAGACTCCTGCAATAAACTTTTGAAAGTTCCTGTCTAATACCATCAAAATTGGCCTTGCACCAATTTAGAATTTTAACTTTTGGGCAATACCTATCATTCTCCACAGCTATCTTAAAACTAATGGAATTATGGTCACTAGTCCCAAAGTGATCCCTCACGAACACTTCTGGCACCCGCCTTTTCTTATTTCCCAAGAGGAGGTCAAGTGGTCTTAGACAGGATACAGCACAGATTTAGCAGAATTACACCAGGGCTAAATGTTTATGAGGACTGGTTGCCTGGACTGCACTTGAATCCCCTAGAGTATAAAAGACAAATGGATATCTAATTGAGGTGTTTAAAATGGTTAACGGAGTTGAAAAGAACTATGGGCGCAATTCTCCGCACTCACGACGGTGCGGAGAATAGCGGGGTTCGTAAAATTTTACGGCCACGCTAGTCTGACGCCCTCCCGCTATTCTCCCCCCCCCCCCCCCCCCCACGCCCAACTCCCGATACGAATCGCTGCCGCCGTTTTTTTACGGCCAGCAATGATTCTCAGCTGGCCGATGGGCCGAGTTCCAAGCCCTTTACGGCTGTTTTTACGAACAGCAAACACACCTGGTCTGGCCGTTCGTAAAAACGGCCGTAAAGTGCCGATTTTTAAAACCATGGCACCGATTGGCACGGCAGTACCACGGCCGTGCCAAGGGTGGCATGGGCCCGCGATCGGTGGGCACCGATCGCGGGCAGCGGGTCCAATACCCGCGCACTCTTTGTCCTTCCGCCGCCCCGCTATATCAATTCGCGGGGCGGCTGAGGGGCATCCCGGCCCGCGCATGCGCGGGTTTCGCGCAAATGCGCGATGACAGCATCCGCGCATGCGCGGGTTGGAGTCTTCCAATCCGCGCATGCGCGGCTGACGTCATGTGACACGTCAGCCGGCGCAAACTCTGGCAAGCGGGCTTAACGAAATTCGTTAAGCCCGCGATGCCGGAGTTTACGGCGGCATGCTAGCCCCGACCGGGGACTAGAATCGGTTCCCGGTTGGGGAGGGGGAGGCTGGCGTCAAACCCGCCCGGATTTGACGCCAGCCTTACGATTTCTCCCTCTCTGGGAGAATCGCGCCCATAGTCCTGTGCTGGGAGAGTCCAAAACAAGGATGTATACCCATGAAAACAAAGTTAGTGGTGACTTAAGGAAGCACTTTTTCACAGAAAAGGTAGGGGAAATCTGGAACACTGTCCCCGAAAATGCTATTGAGGCAAGGTTGAGCGGTTAAATAGCATACTTCTGCATCTGTGTTCCAGAACAGAAATGCTTAATTGAAACAAAAGGCAAAATTACAAAGGAATGGGGAAGAACTATTACGAAATGAACTGGAGAATGTTACTGAAGATAGCTTCATGAAGGAAAAATTTAATTTGGAACAATAATAGTGACTTGGTCACGTACACACATAACCAAGAGAAACCTGCCGAAGTTAAATAAGCACTTTCTGAAATAGTCAAGCAAATCTATTTAAAAGAGAATTTTAGAAAATCTATTCAAAGTGTACAGGGAAAATGAAGTGCGAACGCCAGGAGGAAAATAATTTTCTAAAGTTAAAAGGAATATTAGAATATCAAAGGGGACACTGGAGATGAGTTTAGTTAAAAATATATATTTTTTTAAATTAAAAAAATAAATAAATTTAGAGTGCCCAAATCATTTTTTCCAATTAAGGGGCAATTTTGCGTGGCCAATTCACCTACCCTGCACATCTTTGGGTTGTGGGGGCGAAACCCAAGCAAACACGGGGAGAATGTGCAAACTCCACACGGACGTGTGACCCAGAGCCGGGATCGAACCTGGCTAACCACTGCGCCACTGTGCTATCCCTAGTTTAGTTAAAAATATGAAGCATGATATTAAAATGTATGCCTACAAGAGCACTTGAAGGATAAAGTGACAAGGAATTTACTGAAGATAAATTAGTTGAATTATTAAATGAATATCATATTGATTTTAGTACAGCCGAAATCCTAAAAGATTTTGGAATTAACGTGGTACGGATACTTTATTAGTCAGGGGACTAATAACCAACAATTGCTTGGGATATATACCTTGGGGTACTAAAGAGGACTAGGGAAGACATTTGTAGCAGCTGATTACTCGCCTAACTAAGCCTTAAGTCTCCACTCCCATTACCTTAATTCACACCGATTCAGGTTTCACCATCACTCCTTCGTTTACTGAACTATACTGGCTCCTAGTTAAGAAACCAATCGATTTAAAAACTCTCATCTTTGTCTTCTAATCCTTTGATGGCCTCTTCCCTCCCTATCCCTGTAATTTTATCCAGCACTGCACTCTGCTAATTCGGGCATTTTGAGCATCCACAATTTTAAACACACCATCATTGGTGGCTCTCCTTTCAGTTTGTTAGGCCCTAATCCCCCTGTCTAAAAGTCTCAGCCTTTTTTCTTCTATTTCCTCCTTTACGATGCTCCTTAAAACTTACCTCTTCAGCCAAAAGTTTTGGTCAACTACCTAATATCTTTTCATATGGCTCGGTGTCGCATATTGTTTGATTGTGCTTCTGTGAAACACCTTGGGACATTTTATTATGTTAAGGCAGTGCAGGAATACAAATTGTTGTTGAAAGTAAGTGAAGTACCTATATTTAAAAAGACGAACAGATACTCGCAAGTAATTATGGGCTTATTGCTGCGGCTCAGTTGGTAGCGTAATCGCCTCTGAACCACAAGGTTCCCTCTCTAGGGCTTCAACAAAAAAAATCAAGACTGACACTCCAGCGTGATATTGAGAGAGCACTCCAGTGCTTGGAGATGCCATCGTTCAGATCATATGTTGGTTGAGACCCCCCATCTACCTGATTTGTTTGATGTTAAAGATCCCATGGCACGTTTCAAAGAAGTCATCCTCATTTTCATGGCCAATATTTATCCCCCAATCAACATCACAAAAAAAAATTGTGCCTACACTGTAAAAATACTTCATTGGATGGAATTTAATGCTTGCGGCTGCAAGCCGATCCACCGGCTGGATAGCCAGTGGCAACCACGCCATGGCTATTCTATGCTCTCCAACATGCTTTAGTGCCACTTAGGCACTTAACTACTCGGTATCAGGGTCCTCGACGAGTTCAGCATGGCTATCCCATCTCCAAAGGCTGTCAACCAAACAGAGATCGGCAGCTCTCCAGTACCAGCAGCACTGGTCTGTCGCTATTGCAGGAGGTCCAGATTTCAGATCGTTGCTGGAGCCTGGAATGAAGGTAAGTGAGGAGTCATCGCTGGAGCCAGTTGGAGAGGCCAAACCGAGGAGGAATAGAGGTGGGTTAGATTTTAGGACAGACGGGCATTCACCCATGGATGTCCCATGCCACTGGCTGGTCTCGCCATTGGGCATGGGCTGCCGAAGTGGAAGGGATCCCAGTCACTGGGCCAGAGGCATACCCACCAGGGTTTACCAGGTGGGTTGCCCACATAGTAAAATCCTTGTCCGCAGTAGCACAACAGCATGATGCCCTTAAGTAGTCCATAAGGGCCTCAATTAGCTTCCAGGCAAGAAGGCCACCCCCAAGCATGACCAAACAGGTAACTCCACCTCCTCGCTGGCCTTGGGGAGGGGAGGCAGGTGGGGTAGAATTAAATTCCGCCCTTTGGCTGTAAACACTCTGAGGCATCCAGTGGTTATGAAAAGCACCATATAAATGCTAGGCTCTTTATTATCTTATCCCAATATCAAAAACATTTCAAAATTAATTATAAGAGGCAATAATAATAATAGTAGAGATAGCAAAAGAATGATAAACGGATCAGATCCACTGAGATAGATCCAATGAATGTTTCCTCTGCCTGTTAGCTGTAAGGGTTCCATGTGAAATTAGGTTGAAGTATTCTACTGAACAAGCAATGGGGAGGGAAGTGGGCATTATTGTGTTTATTTTAATTAAAATTAGATCTATGATGGGGAATATGCCAGTGTTGTTCCATGATCTCGGTGATCTGTCCTTCTGTGAAGTAATACCAGCTTTGGGAAGCTTACACCCATGGATTATCTTCCAAGGTTGTGCACCTGATGATGATCCGTGAACCAGTGGTAGCATCTATTGGAAATGTGAGTATGCTCTGGAAACAAATTTCCTGTGGGCCGTGCATACGCAGATTATTGAAAACTGCGGCCAGTGAGGAAGCTACCTGCCCAAGCCACAAACTCAAAGTTACCCTGTCAACCTGTTACCCTTTGACAGTTTATGCTGGTCATCCTGCTGAGAAAGGGTGGACCTTTTTTTGTGTGATTACCACTTCAAAGAGAGTTTCTTCACATGGTCATCAGAAGACCAGTTCCAGCAGAACTGGTAGCAGCTATCAGTCAGTTATCTAAAATAAGCAAATGGACTGTAAGGTTAGGCAGACCTGAAGGAAGATACTGACAATAGTGCAGCATAAACATTCAAATACAGGGAAACAGATAGTGAATTTCTAACAGTGCTGAACTACTAAATGAGCATGTTTATTAGACTGAGATGCATACAGCCGCTAATAACAATAACCTGTCAACCAGAACATTTTAATCACTTGCAGAACTGCAGTTATTTAGTTTTCATATTCTGATTCACCACATGAACCATTATATTATGCTTATGCAATTTCTTCATTATTTTAGATCAATTTTCACTCTTTTTGTGCATTGAAGATTTCCTTCCCCTCCCCTTTTTACTTCAAGCAGACAAGACTGATGATTTTCTTCTTCTTCCAGCACCCCTAACTCCAACCCGTTGTTATAAATGATACCTTGTTGTCACCCTGTGCCTCAGTTAGTCTCTGCTGGAGCTCCTTGATTTCCTCTGTCAGCTGTTTATTCCGCTCTCGAGAACTACTCAATAGTTGTGCAAGGTTTGCCTGGGCAAAGAAATGAAATTTGAGTTTATGTACTTTCACAATACAAATGCTCACTTGTGATATTATCTTGTCTTGTTCCAAGTGTTTGACTTCAAGCTTGATTCCCTCTACCCTCATACCCAAAAATCAACTGCGGTGTGAATTATTTACTTCAAGGGAAACACAATGGGCTGGACTTTATGGTTTCTGGCAGAGTGAGGGAGACAGAACAGTTAAGTGTACAGTCCACTTGCTCCCGCCATTTCAACATGGTGAACCAAGCACCAACTAGCCAATTAGCAGCTGCCCAGCAGGAAGGCTGGCCCATTAGCCCTGAGAAGGGGGTGGGGGGGGGTGCTCCACGCCCAGTTGGGGGTGTACGGCAGGATGTTCGGCATGAATGGATTTAGGCTGTGAACTGGAAGTCACTCACAGCCACCCATTTAAAGGTCCACTGGTATCGGGAAGGTAGCAGCTTCACAAGGAATCCAGATTTGATGGCACCACTCTTTGAACAAGGCAGGATCCATAGAGAACACAAGCTGTGCAACAGCAGCAGGCAAAAGTGTGTTCTTCCCTTCTCATGACTCGTGTGCCAGCAGTCTCATTCAGGACCCTTGCCAAGGAACGAACCTGTCCTATTTTCCTTCTGTATAATATGTTTTCAAGAAGAAGAGTTATGTTCTTCCATTTGTCTCTACACAAAGAGGCTGAAAGACCACCTGACCATTAGACTGGTTTAGCTCAGTGGGCTAGACAGCTGGTTTGTGATGCAGAACAAGGCCAGCAGCGCGGGTTTAATTCCCATACCAGCTGAAAATTCTGAATTCTCCCTCTGTGTACCCGAACAGGCGCCGGAGATGTGGCGACTAGGAGCTTTTCACAGTAACTTCATTGCAGTGGTAATGTAAGCCTACTTGGGACAATAAAGGTTATTTATTTATTTATTTCCAGTATTTTCTGCTTTGAATTCTCACCACTTCTTGCAGCTGGCTGGCCAAATGGTGGGGCTCAGATCACGGGGAACCCCACAAATTGGGACAATGACTTAATGATCCTCAGCCTCTTCCTGAGACTCATCGCTAGAGGATGCAGCTTGCTCCATTAGATCATCTCTGCCAGGATCTCCCTGCTCTGCAGGTTGTGTACAGCGTGGCAGATCATGGTGATTCGTGAGACACAAGCCGGAGAAATTTGCAGAGAGCAGACTTCATGGTCCAAGCATCAAAATCAGATTGGTGTGCTCAATGATGGCCCTTGTAGATGCATGGCTCTCATTGTAACACACCTCAACCTCTGCCTGCAGATTTCTCAATGGGGTCACGAGACATCTCTTCAGCGAGTATCCCTTGTCTCCAAGTAGCCAACCCGCATAATGTCCTGGCAGACAGAACATCTGTGGCACCTGGGAGTGCTTAAGGATGTTATGGGTCGTGACTACTTCCAGGATAGCGAACACATATCTGAATGATAGTTCGACAATGGTCGCACACAAGTTGAAGACTGCTGAAGTGAAAATCTTTATGATTGATGGATGCCCTGATGGAGATTTGATGGCAGTGTGTGTGCAATTTATCACACCTTGAACTTTGGGGAATCCAGCAGTACAGGTAAAGTACTGTCGGTCTGACTAACGTCATCAGTGGTAAAGGAGATTAAGTAATTTCTTCACCTAAACATTGCATCTGTGATTATCTTTATGCAATGGTGATCTTAAGTTTAAGATATGCCGCAAATATCTTCAGTTGCTGCCTGGAATGACCCGAATGCATAAAGTTCAAGGCCACAGTTATCTTGAGAGTGACTGGCATAAGGTGGTTATCAGCGCAATTTGAACTGATCTCCCCAGCCAGCAATTCACAAAAGGAGGGGCGCGATTCTCCGCAAATCCGGCGTGCCGTGAAGGCTGGCGTGAAACTGGCCATGTTTCATGCCAGCCTTGGAGCTCCGCCCCGGGACCCGATTCTGCCCCCCGGGCGGGGCTAGTATCGGGGCCCGGGAAATCACGGCGACGCGGAGTTAGCGAACGTCGCTAACTCCGCCTGCCAAGAGTCACGGCGGCTGACGCGCACGATGACGTCAGCAGGGCATGCGCGGGATGGACGGCTCCAACCCGCGCATGCGCGGATGACATCATCACGCAGACGCGTTAAACCCGCGCATGCGCGGGCCGTCATTCCCCTCAGCCGCCCCGCGGACTGATCCTGCGGGGCGGTGGAAGAACAAATAGCGCGCGGGTATCGGACCCGCTGCCCGCGATCGGTGCCCACCGATCGCAGGCCTATGCCACAGCCAATCGGTGCCATGGTTGTCCGGGACGGGCACTTTGCGGCCGTTTGCACGAACGCTGAAAGTAAGTGTGACGGCCGTAAACTCCGCGGTATTCGGCCCATCGGCCTGCGGAGAATCGCTGTTCACCGTAAAAAACGGCGAGCAGCGATTCGTGTCGGGGGGCGGCTGGAGGGGGGGGGGGGGGGGGGGGGGAATAGCGGGAGGCCGTGAAAATTGTCAGGAAGGACCTCCCGCTATTCTCCGACCCGTCGTGGGCAGCGGAGAATCGCGCCCGAGGTCACAGTCTGCAAAGACACTGGTGCTCTGCGAGGCAATGGTAATTTGTCCTTTGCCTGTAGACCCTCGGTGTGGGATAATGTCTTTCGCTACTACAGATTGGTGTTGTTGTTGACTGTCTAGTTTTAGACCTTGCACAGCAGCAAGTCCCTCACCTGGCCTGGGCTGCATGGTGCACCTGTCCCTGGACAGCTGGCCTCTGCTGTCTCCTTCTCAATTCGTCCACACTGAAGGAGCTTCCTTCAGCATGCACAATCTGCATGTGGACAGCAATCTCTGGTTTCCTGCCTGGAGACCACACCTGCAGGATAATGCTGTCTCTAGGCCCCCATCCTTCATATTCTCTTTTTATTTGTAATGTCAGTCTATAAACTAATGAAATAATAGGCATGACCTACTGGTTGCATCCCACTGGAATCAGTATAGGACGCAGCTGGTAGATCCCGCAAGAGGCCTCTTCCGGGATTCCCAATGGTTGTTACTCCTCACGAGATTGAACGATCCTACAATGGGTGGGAGCCAGACTTTCAGAGTTAAGTAAGCTTAAAAGCTTACTTAGCCCTGCCAATGCCAGATCTAACTGGACCCCAGGATATACCGGCCTCGCTGAGGAGACCCCAGCCGGGCACCATCTAGCACTGGTCCCCACAAATACTGACCAGGCGGAACCGCACCGGGGGAGGGGGGTCTCCCAGGCGATTGGAGGCCACCAGGTGGTTGATATCTGAGCAGGGTGGCATCCTGGCACGTCTGATACCACCATGGCACCTTGGCACTGCCAGCCTGGCTTTGCCAGAGTGCCCAGGTGGCACTGCGAGGCTTGCATGGGCATTGCCAGAGTGCAAGGCTGGAAGTGCCAAGGTGCCCAGGTGACATTTTGCCTGTGCCGTGAATTGGCCCGGGGTGCCCTACCCATATGATGTGGGGTGCAGGGGACTCAAGAATTCCCAACAGGTGGGTTTGGGTTTTGGTGGGGGTCTAGGAGTCAAGTCGGGAGATCAGGGCGCCAATGCGACTGAGTTCCGTGCTGATAACCGAAAAAAACAAAGAGCTGTTAGATAGCAGGGCCATTTCTAGCACTTGTTTGTTTTTGATTAGATTACACCACATGTCTACTAACAGCCAAACGTTGCCACCTTCAACTGCTACATGCAACCATTACAGGCCTTTTCACCCGTTCTTGTGCCGCCTCTCACTCCCAAAAGCTTTCACATGGGGCTATTGAAAAATGGAGTGGGCAATGAAAAACTGCTGTCAGTTGACCTTTCAACAAGTTCAATAGCCTGCTAACTTGTTTTTTTCAAAATGGGCAGGCTTCCAATATCGGTGCCTGTTTGCCTAGAGTATTATCGGAAACTGGCAGGATGACCTTGGATTGCTGGCGTGATGTCATCACACTATTTTTATACCTAAGCACATGGGCGTCCTACCGGATTCATGGCTGTAAAACCCACTCCAATGTAAATTAACTGTTGATGTGAATTTATTTACTTTTAAAATATTTTTACTGAACATGTTTTAATGAATACAGAACAGTAAAATAAAACAAACCACGCCCTCAAACAAAACAGCAACTCCCCAACCCCCCAACAGCTGACGGTGACTAGCTCTTCAAGGAACAGAATAAAAGGCCTCCATCTTTTATAAAAACCCTCAATTGGGCCCCTTAATGTTTACTTAATTTTCACAAGGTGCAAAAATTCCATAAGATTCTCCCAGCCATAACGAGGCATTGGTGGAGAAGCTGACCTCCACTCCAACAGTACCCTCCTGCGTGCGATCAGCGAGGTGCAGGCTAAGACATCTGCCCCTGCACCTGTCTGCAGCTCCGGCAGGTCTGACACCCCAAATATGGCCACCAGGGCACTGAGCTCCAATTCCATCTGTAAAATCGGCGACTGCGGGAGAGGTTTGAGTTGCCAAGTGACAGTCAGTTTAGGTGTTCGCAGGTGCGTGAATTTGCGCGAAAGGAATGGCGGACGTTCCCAAGCTACTGGAGTACACATTGTTGGAGCCACTGCTGCTTCCTGACAACCTGGGGGAGGGTGAAATTGGGGATATGTATGGAAGGTTGGAGGAGCAGGGCGGGACACAGGTGGTGAGGATAAAGCATAAGTGGGAAGAGGAGTTGGGGGAGGGAAATAGGTTGGAGACTCTGGTGTGAGGCAGTGCGGCGAGTGAACTCAACCTCCTCCTGTGGGAGGATGAGCTTGATTCAGTTCAAGGTGGTACACAGGGTACACATGATTGGGACAAGGATGAGTGGGTTCTTCTGGGGGGTGGCTAATGGATATGAGAAGTGCAGGCGGAGGGCGATGAATCATGCTCACATATTCTGGGGCTGCGAGACAGCTTTTGGGAGGTGGTGTTTGGAGCGCCATCTAGGGTAGTGGGGGTGGAGGTTAGCCGGAGCCGATGGTGGCGATCTTTGGGGTATCGGAGGAGCCGGAGTGGAAGGGGCCAATGTTGTGGCCTTGTCTCTCTGATTGCCCGGTGAAGGATCCTGTTGAATTGGAGGTCAGATATTCTGCCGGGAGTGGCAGCGTCGCTGGGGGCCTTGTACAACTTTTGCCAGTTGGAAAAGATTAAGTTCAAGTTGAGGAGGGTCAGAGGTGGGTTTTGAGGTGTGTGGAGGCCTTTTATGATATTATTTGAGGAGTTGTTCATCGCAGGGGCTGAGGGAATAAAAGGGAAAAAATTGTACAAACTTTGGATTATGTTTTGATGGACTGTGTATTTTGCTGATATTGAGTATGTTTGGAATAAAATATCTTTAAAAATAAAGAATCGCCGACATGCTGCTGGAGAATGAAACCCAAAATCTCACCAGCTCAGGAATTGGCTGCTGTGAGTTTCTAATTAAGAATTTGTTAAGCCTTCTTCAATTAATCTGCTTGTAAATCTTAAATCACTTCATGCATAAGCTCAAAAGAGGATATCATGTTCATTTGCATTAAGTGAGCCGTGGTAAACAGGACTACATAAAAACATTGGCATATTTGGTAGGGTCCAAAAAGAATGTTATTTTTTGGTCAACAAGCAACAAAATGACAGATTTCAACATCAGCAAAAGAGACAGAAAAATGGCTAAACAAATACCAACAGGTCACCGTGAATGTGCTTTGGTTACAATCCTCATCTGGAAAGAAAGGTCCTGCTTACACCTAACAAGAGTTTTCCCACATTTCTAAATATCCTTGTCCTCGGAATATTATTTTTAAACTCCAATTCATATTGGAATGTATCTTTCAATTAATTTTTCTTAATTTAAATTCTGATGCTCTACTATCCTGATTAGCATTTTTTCCATCTAAACTTCCTATTTCATTAGCATTCAATGACAGGCTGTGTTCATGTTTTATCCTAGGAGATCAATTGGTCGCAAATTTGATCACAGCTAGCATTTATTTCAAATACTGGGTAAGGCTTATTTCTTTTTGATGCATGCTGTGTCTAGTTCACTTTTATGGAATTGATGTTGCAGTTAATTATAAAACATAACTACAGCCAAAATAAACATGATTTTGTCAAACAAGCTTTATTAAGTTACACTTTACCTGATTCCGCTTTTCTGGTGGGAGAGTAGGATCACCATCCTGTGGAATTAAAAAAAAATGATATAAATGCAAACTTTACTGACTACCATTGCAACAATTTTCAGTAAGAAGTCTTACAACACCAGGTTAAAGTCCAACAGGTTTGTTTCAAACACGAGCTTTCGGAGCACGGCTCCTTCTTCAGGTCCTTCCATCCCCAATTTCACCTGAAGAAGGAGCCGTGCTCCGAAAGCTCGTGTTTGAAACAAACCTGTTGGACTTTAACCTGGTGTTGTAAGACTTCTTACTGTGCTCACCCCAGTCCAACGCCGGCATCTCCACATCATGGCTACAATTTTCAGGACCTTTGATGCATTATTCCATTTTCTTTGTAGCTTGGCCTTGTTCCATTTTAGAAAATAATCAAAATGGTGGAATAGCTTTCAATAGATTCCAAGTAACGCAATGAATCAGATGGTATATTAAAGGCAGTGCAAAACTGTGGGTCCAATGTCTTGTGCCATGAAGCTTCAGAGTACTTTTCCCCAGGAAGGAAGAGAAAATCCCAAAGAGTCAACCTTGAGAATCCCGATGTGCCTCCAAGCAGACATTTTCAGTGCGGCATTTCAAAATGGGGTCTGGGGAAAAAGTGGAACAATCTTCCTCTAGGCTCCAACAATTAAGGAGAGCAGGACAAAGGGATGAAAATTAAGTAACACCAGAAAAAGTTTTGGTCTGAATCAATTAAGTATCTCAAATTGTGGATACCCGCTCGAGTTAAGTTGTAAACATGTTATGTGTGAAAATATATACAATGCCATACAAAATGACCACAGCAATTATTTTCCCAGTGCCCACCTTTGTGTTTATGGGAGGTCATGTGTTGCAGTGGGCAGCTTCCCTGCTTCTGAACCAGAACTCTGGATTTGAGTCCCACCCCAGCACATGATAGCCAAGGAAGGTGTGTTCATAACATGATCAACAGGTTGGGTATCAACCTTCCGATACACACCAATGGGAATGGGAAGAGCAGGAGACATTCCTGGTTAGACACGTGAGAGAAAGCAAGTTGGAGCCCCTACTACCATTATCTGTAGATCCAGATACAACATGTGTGTAAAAGTACACATTGCCACGGTAACTTGGACTCCTTGAGTGAACTGTAAAACACACCACCTTTGGGTTCATAGCTAAAATTAGTCTTAGCTAAAAGTGTCTTTCTATTTGCTCTCTTTCCTTCATTACTATAATTTCCCTTTCATATGACCTTACTTTTTAATCCATCACATCACCTACTTTACAGATGATTTTCAGTTGAACTCATTTACCTTGCTTCCTTGTTGCAATTTATTAACCATTTTATACTTGGAACCTTTTGTTCTCTTTTCTCTCAATTGTTTCTTCAAGTTTAACCTTTCACACATTTTTGAATTTTTAAAAATTATAACCATGTGCCCTCCTTTTCCAAAATCAATGACACATTAATTTCATAAGGAAGGAAGGACGGCCCGCAGTTACCTCAGCCAAGAGGCCATTCTTCATTTGAGAGACAAATCAGTGAGTGTTGTTAGACTATTTAACCTTAAGGAGGTGATAACCACAGCTGACCTAAATAGTCCTGACCCAATCCAGAATCACAGGAACATCAGCTAATTGTTCCCCCCACTTCCTTACTCAGGTAGTGAATCGAATGATGAAATCAACTAACTTACCATTGATACAAAAGCAAAATACTGCAGATGCTAGAAATTTGAAATAAAAACAAAAATTGCTGGATGAACTCAACAAGTCAGGCAGCATGTGTGGATGGAGAAACCATGGGTGGGATTTACTGGTTGTTACGTGCGGGAAATTCCAGTCTCATGCTGGCACATGGGGGCTGCTGTCACTGGGAAATCCCGTTGACAACGGCAGGGTCGGTAGATCCCGCAGGAGGGCCGTCTCCGCTGCTGAAAAACACACAGCGGGGTGGTCGGTAAATCCCGCCCAAAGTTAATGTATCAAGCCTTATGAAAGGTCATTGACCTGAATCTTTAATTCTGAACTGGATTTTAGGGGGTTGGGCTGTGAGGTGGGAGCGTGCTGTATTCCTGCCACCATGCAGACAGCCCTCCTGCCAAAGGCCCAATATGCCACTGAAGTGATTGATTAAGGCCTCTTCATTCTGCCACTGGAATTTTACCAGCATTATCCACCGTGTGGGGAGAGAGATCAGAAAATACCATTAACACCGACAGACTGAGTTCTAAGAAGATGGGTTTCCATTTCTGGGGAAGCTGAGCTGGTTCTGGAGAGAGACAAATACACAAAAGGAGAGAAAGGACTCAGGAACGGGGAGAGTGATGCTGCTCTAGGTGCTAACTTGGACCAAAGTTACTGATCCTATAGTAAATATGTTTTATTCTACACAAAGATGTTTGGAGCTTTTGTAAGCAGTGCTTACTTGGGATTCCTAATGTGCACGTAGCAAAGGAAGACAAAGAGGACTGGGTAACGGATTTTGAGCAAGGAGAGATACCGAAACTTACACATTAATCACAAGGTGACACAGGATTTCATCCAGATATAAGCAAATTTTAATTGAAAGCCACCTTGCTGCTTCTATAATTCCCTCTATACCTCAGTACACTTCAATTACCATGGCACCATACAGCAGATTTTCTATTTTAGTGCTTCTGGCACACAACCATATATCTTTGAATGGCACCTCAGGAAATTGTGCACTCTCAGCCTGATATTCTCTCCATTAATGTTGGTCTCCAGGTGTGCAATTTTCTGCTATGTTCTCCCATTGGACGCAGTTCCATGCCAACACCATGGATGCACAGAGTTTATTCAAAGATATTTGCATCATAAGAATTGTTGGATAAAGTTCAATAATGTTCTCCTTGTCAAATAAGCCCGTTTATTTTAATTTAACATATTTACAGCTGGAGCTATTATCTTTCAAATATACTTCTAACTACAACAATATCCATGTACATAGTAAACAGTCCAAAGACCATTCACAGGGGCATTATTAAATGAAAGGGCATTGTCAAACAAAACGTGACACTGAGCAACATAAGATAATAGGACAAATGACCAAAAGTATGGCTAAAGTGTGAGGTTTTAAGGAGCATCTTAAAGAAGGAAAGAGAGATAGAGAAGCAGAAAGATTTAGGGAGAGGAACTAAAGACATAGCCACCAATGGAAGAGGAGATTAAAATCAAGGGTACCCAAGAGGCCAGAATTGGAGGAAAGCAGATGCCTCGATGGGTTGTAGAGCTGGAGGAGACTGCAGAGATAGGGAAGGAGGACACCATGGAGGTATTTAAGAATGAGAATTTCAAAATAAAAGCAGCTGTTTAACCAGGAACCAATGTAGGCCAGTGAGCCCAGGGGTGAGGGGGAATGGGACTTGGTCCGAGTTCGGACACTGGCAGCAGAAATCCAGATGATCTCAAGTTTGCAGAGAGCAGAATTTGGGAGCCAGCAATGGGTGCATCCGAAGAGTAAAGTTTTTTTTTTAATTTTTTTTTTTAATTTAGAGTACCCAATTATTTTTTCCAATTAAGGGGCAATTTAGCGTGGCCAATCCACCTACTCAGCACATTTTTGGGTTGTGGGGGCGAAACCCACGCAGACACGGGGAGAATGTGCAAACTCCACACGGACAGTGACCCAGAGCCGGGATCGAACCTGGGACCTCAGCGCCGTGAGGCGGTTGTGCTAACCACTAGGCCACCGTGCTGCCCTCGAAGAGTAAAGTTAAAGGTAACAAAGACATTGATCAGCATGTCAACAACAAAAAATGTATTAAGGCCTGTTGGAGTCAGGCGATTTTATTGAGGTGGAAATATGCAGTTGTTTTGATGGCACGGCTATGTAGGCAGAGGCGCATCTCAGGGTCAGGCTAGTTCAGCCTTACTGTTGCCAAGCAGAAGAATACAGTCAGTGGCTCGAGAATGGAGTTTATTGCTGGGGGAAACAAAAGAAAATGTGCCGCATTTTCACTCAGTTATGGAGATTCTACGGGCCTATAAAATGCAAAACAGGACCCAGGTCTGGCAGTAAATTCCCATTCCTGACAGATTCCAATTTCACTGTTGGGAGGCATGGCCTAATTCACACATGATGTGGAGATGCCGGTGTTGGACTGGGGTGAGCACAGTAAGAAGTCTTACAACACCAGGTTAAAGTCCAACAGGTTTGTTTCAAACACCAGCTTTCGGAGCACTGCTCCTTCCTCAGGTGAATTCACCTGAGGAAGGAGCAGTGCTCCGAAAGCTAATGATTTGAAACAAACATGTTGGACTTTAACCTGGTGTTGTAAGACTTCTTACTAATTCACACAAGGGAGACTAAAACTGAGCGAGGCCATTTGAACTCAGTGCTCAGTTCAAACAGACCCTGGCTGGGATTCTCCAATGCTGCGGCCAAAGTGAAAAGTGGGACGAGCCACTCCGGCATCAACGGGCCTCACCTGGCAGCTATCCACCCCTTCCTAGGGGGCTAGTACGGCGGCAGAATGGTTTCCGCAGTTCCAGCACCCGAAAGCCAGCGTGCAACAGCGAGTCCCCACATGTGCGCCACGGCTGGCACAAATTCACGCATGCGTGTGGATTCCCGTCTCTGCGCCGGCCTCTGAGCAATATGGCGGAGCCCTACAGGGGCCCAGCGCAGAGGAACATAGGCCCCAATGGAACTAGCCTGCCCGCTGATCGGTAGGCTCTGATCGCGGGCCAAGGCACCATGGAGGCCCCCCCCCCGCCCCGGAGTCGGATCCCCCCATCCCCCCACCAGGACAGCCCCCATAAACGGACCTCCAAGGTCCCGCCGGGTGGAACCATACGTAAGTCACGGGTGCCCGAAAATCGGCGCCAGATAATCGGCGAGCCAGTGGTGATTCATGCATCCCCCCCCCCCCCCCCCCCCGGCGATTCTCCAACCCACCGCGGGGTCGGAGATTTGGTGTAACATGGTGCTTATCCCACAATATGGATGTCATAAATTTATGGAGGAGGCACAGTTTCTCATGAACAGTGGATAAAGTATGTTATTTGTTATATAACTGTTAGGTTATTTAAATCCCCAATCATTAAAGGTATAAAAGTCAGCCTACTCCTGTCAGTGTGAGTTCAAAAAACTCACATTGTGAAGTTATTTACATGTCCAGCCCTTAGAAAATTTGAGACAAAGACAGGCTGCCTGTGTAAGTGACAGTTGCACGAACACAAGCAGTGAAGTTATTTATTGGAGTGCGACAGGGCCTAATATTTAACAAAACAATTCTGACTTTGGTAAGAATCATTTTGTTACTAACATGGCCGGCGGTGGGGCCTGTGGCTGTGGTGAAGTATCCTGGTGTCTGGACACACACACACACAGATAATAATAATCTTTATTGTCACAAGTAGACTTACATTAACACTGCAATGAGGTTACTGTGAAAAGCCCATAGTCGCCAGCGCCAGTTCGGGCACACAGAGGGAGAATTCAGAAAGTCCAAATTACCTAATAGCAGGTCTTTCGGGACTTGTGGGAGGAAACCGGAGCACCCGGAGGAAACCCACGCAGACACGGGGAGAACGTGCAGACTCCGCACAGACAGTGACTCAAGTCGGGAATTGTACCTGGGACCCTGGCGCTGTGAAGTCATAGTGCTATCCACTGTGCTACCATGCCACCCTCAAATTCTATGATTCTGACATCCGCAGCAGAGGGGGAGGCACCCTGCTGATTATTATTTACTGTTGTCCGTGATGGCCTCGACAGGTGTCCTCTGAAGGGCCTAGGTAGCCCTGGCTTGCTTTGGGCCTCTATCTATAGGGCACACGGTTCAGCCTCAGCAATTGGGGTTGCGGGAACCACAGGCAGAAGGGTCTTGGAGTAGTTGGACAGCCTTAGGGAGTCTTAGGTGGATTTCCCCAGGGTGTCTGACCAGCACTCTTCCTCCCTCTGGGTGCCCAAAGGAACCTTCCTAACTCCTTGAGGGAGATCAAGGAGCCCTGTCCAGCTCTGGATCCCACTAGTGGCTCTGGTAATGGTATAAAAGTCCAAGCGCACATCCGGCTAAAATGCTGGACCAGGATCTCCATGGTGGTCACCATCGTTCCAATGGTGACCTGGATGCACTGGCATGTTGGTGCCACAACATCAGACCGAATGTGGATGGACTCCTTCATCTTCCATTCTAATCTTGCAATGGACTCGGATAACCCTGCCTGTTGCACCCTTGCTAGTCTATGGAGCACCAACATCTCTTTGAGAGCCAATTCCAGAGACTCGTCATCGGACCTAGACTCAGCAGGAGTCTGGCCTCCAGCAGTTCTCAAGAGTGTAGGTGACCTTAGCTGTCATTGCCTTTGCGTCTTGTGGAGCAGAATCTTCGCTGTGCTGAACAAATGGTGACCCCCCCAGAGTCTGCTCTAAAACTAGGTCCCACCGAGGTGTGTGTCCCTGCACTGATAGAGGATGCGGGTGATCACAGTGATGGCTCGACATCCAGTAGTTCCTCATCATAAGTGGTCTGGCGGCAGGGCCTGCTGGGCTGGCTGGCAGTGTTCCTCTTTTTTTTCTGGTGCCAGTAACAGCGAGAAGAGATAGTTACTGTTTGGCTGGATAGTCACCTATATTAAAGAACACTCAGTTTTTGGGAGACGCCAACCTTGCCTTCAGTGCAGGATCGGTTCCTGTCCTCGCCACCCAGCTCTACTGCCTGCTCTTCAAAGTGGGTGAGGGGCCTGAGCTCCGGTATTCTCCCCTCCTATCTGGGATCTCTCCCTGTTATTGTGGCTGATCTTGTCTTGCATCAAGACAGATCGGCAGACTGCGAGCTGGACAGATGCCAAAGCAGATGATAAGCCTGCTTGCTTGCTGTGGATCCTGAGTGGATCTATGAAAGGGTTGAAGACGCGACTTGTGCAGGATGTGACAAGAGATGAAGATGTAAACATTTGTGAGAGAGAATCAGCGATGACATCCCTTGTGTTGGTAGTGTGTGAGATCCCTGTGGATCTGTAACCCTGTGAATGCCTGATGGCCTTGTGAGAGTGAATTGAGAGTGGGGTGAAGGTTGACTTACCTGGTGCAGTGGCTGAGATTATGGGCGGGATTTACCGGCTGCTCATACTGGCGGGAAATTTGGGTCCCACGCTGGCGCATAAGTATCCCGGTGGCAAGGGGTGCTGTCAATCCTGTTGACAATGGTGGGACCGGTAGGTCCCGTTGAAGGGACGCCTGCCAGCCGAAAAACAGGCAGCGGGGTGGTGGGTAAATCCTGCCCTATATATGTCAAACTGTCACAAATAGCTACAGCCTCAAACTAGTAGGCAACAACATTCAGTTTGGTCACGAGAATGATGTAACTCACATTTTGGTGCATGCACCGTTTGGTTTACTCTCCGGTTAAATCTGTAGGTGATTAACATTATGTATGTCTACTGGGCAGTCTTAATGCACATGTCCAGTTTCACAGTCCCAGCAGTCCAGCAGGGAGATTGATCTCGCAGTAGAAAAATTTCACATATTTTTCCTTGAGTGCTTTTATCAATTTAGGACTAAAAGTTGTTTTTGATTCATTTCTGATGCAAAGCCTCAGCTACAGTGTAGACATAGTTTAAGGTGTCTTGTGCTCCGCAATTTGTATTAGCATTAAAAAGAAATAAAAGACTTGCATTACTATAGTGCTTTCCACAACCACTGGAGGTCTCAAAATGCTTTGGATGAGAGACGTCACTGCAGAGGGTGTACTCCCTACACCCACACCTGCAGTGGCAGGGAGGCAGCTGAATGCACAGACCAAACTCAATTGGAAAAAAGAATTAGAGTTTGAGCTGCGAACAATGCTATCCTGTTGTCTCTGTTAAAAAATTCATATTTTTAAAACATAAATGGTAATAGTTAAACAGATACTGTGTTAGAAATCACTGCATGAGATTATGGCGGTTCCTGAAATAATCGTTTCAAGTTGTACTAGAATGCAGAAAGCAGCATTTTCTGAGCTGATGGGAGGCGAGCAAGTATTTTGCCAATTTAAATGGACAATGTGCCGCTTTATCCTGTAATCCATATTGTATCTTTTCGGGAATGTGCAATGGGACAATATAAAGGGCGGTTTTCTCTGTGTCTAACCAGTGCTGTAAGTGCAGGAGAGGGATGGTTTGAGAGAGAAGCAGTGAGAGCTCCAGTAGAGGCTTAGGAGAGGCGGTGAGCAGGAGACAGCACGTGGGCAGCGAGCAGGCACGACTCAGCATACAGGTGATGAGCGGGCAGAAATGCGGCCTTTCGAGTGGTGCAGACAGGACGGTGCAGGTGTAAACGAGTACTGCCACCAAGTGCTGAGCTCACTGGAGTGAATGCTGAATGTGCATGTGTTTGTTCAGCAATCCGTCCTTGAAATTTCACACAGCACCCTGTAACACTGGGATCCAGAGCTAGACAGGGCTCCTTGATCTCCCTAAAGGAGTTAAGGAGGGGCCCTTGGGCACCCAGAGGGAGGAGGAGTGTTGGGCAGGCACCCTGGGGAAATCCACCCAGTAAGCATTCAAAATACCAAATGGTCACCTCTGCATATTTTGATTGGAGCAAGAGTGAGTGTGGGAGAGACTGAATGTGAAGAATTGCTCCTCCAATCATAGGTTCTGTCCCTCCCATGCTCGCTGGTCTAGCTCCTGCAATGACAGGTTCCCTCCATCCCACTCTTGCTGCTCCTCCAGAGCCACAATCTACACTTGGAGGAGCAGCAGGACTGCAATGGAGGGAAACTGTGATTGGACGTCAAGGGACTCTGGACTCTGGGCAGCAGGGTAGCACAGTGGGCAGCACTGTTGCTTCACAGTTCCAGGGTCCCAGGTTCGATTCCCGGCTTGATTCACTGTCTGTGCGGAGTCTGCACGTTTTCCCCATGTCTGCGTGGGTTTCCTCCGGGTGCTCCGGTTTCCTCCCACAGTCCAAAGACGCTCAGGTTAGATGGATTGGCCATGATAAATTGCCCTTAGTGTCCAAAAAGGTGAGACGTGGTTATGGGGATAGGGTGGAGGCGTGGGCTTAAGTAGGGTGCTCTTTCCAAGAACCAGTGCAGACTCGATGGACCGAATGGCCTCCTTCTGCACTGTAAATTTTATGATTTTTATGGTTCTATGAATTGCATTGCCACCATGCCGGTGACTTGGCTGCGCTGTCACCAATCACTTCAACCAGCTGCTGGAAAGCAAGAGGAAGGAAGAGACAGCAGCCAGAAACCCAGGCTTGAAACACATGGAGTACAAATCATGGCAGGTTATGTTTTCTGCCGAGTGGAGTATGACCCAGCAATCAAAGGTTCCTCAGAAAATCTTCCTCTGTCAACACGATTCGTACCCCTCAATCTCGATTAAGAAAATCCTCCCAAATGGCATAGCTGACTTCACAATGTTGAACTGAATAAAACATTTCCAACAAAAATTGAACACTTCACCATTGTTTTCTCTGAGAGTGAATAGTGTCAGCTTTGAGGGAATGGAACCTTTTTCATTTCAGACTGGCAGCAAGGTTGGGTGCTCAACAAACAACTAAACCCAATCCACCCTGTCCCAAATGAAGATTCTCTGTCGGCACAATGTGACCTTTCCACTCCAGCCATTTGTGTGGCCTGTCAGATTGAGGGTGGCAATTTGGGGTGTAATTGTAGGCCCATTGGGCATCAAATGTGGACTGGGTTTAAGGCTGTCCAAATATTGTTCCATGCAGTGTCCTTCAAACCAGCATAGGGAAAGAAGAACATCTCTTCCATCAGCCAGGGCTAGATGTAAACATACGTCCTGAGGTGAAAGGTCAGTAGCATCACCAAGTTTACCCCAAATTTGGAAAACTGGAAATATAACACCTCTATTCAAGAATGGAGAGAGACAGAAAGCAAGAAACTATAGACAAGTTAACTTAGCATCTGTCAGGGAGAAAATGCGAGAATCCATTATGAAGGAGGTAGTAGCAGGACATTTGGAAAATCGGCAGACAAGAGTCTGCATGGTTTGTAAAGGGGAAAAGGCATTTAACAAATTTATTAGAATTCTTTGAGGATATAACACACAGGGTGAATAAAGGGGCGAGCAGTAGATGAGGTATATTTGGAATTCCAAAAGCCATTCGATAGGGTGCCACATAAAAAAACAGAATATTATTGAAATGGAGACAGACTACAGAATGCTGCAGTACAGAAGGATTTGGGAGTCCTTATAAATGAATCACAAACCTTTAGCACACAGATACAGCAAGTCATTAGGAAGGAAATGTTAGCCTTTATTTTAGGGGCATAAGAGTCCAGAAGTAGGGAAGCCTTTCTACAACTGTACAGTGCATTAATATTAGTGTGGCCACACTTAGGGTACTGTAAGCAGTGTGGCCTCCTCAGGGAAGGCTATATCTGCATTGGAAGCAGCTCAGAGGTTTCCAAGCTGATTCCTGGATGAATAGATTGCCTTATATGGATAAGTGGTTGGCCCAATGCTCATTGGAGTTTTAAAGAAAGAGCGGTGATGTTATCAGAATATAAGATTGTGAGAGGGCTCGACAGGGTGGATACTGAGAGGATGTTTCCCTTTGTGGGGGAATCAAGAACATGGGGACTCAGTTTAAAAGAATAAGTGGTCTCCCATTTAAGATGACGATGAAGGGGAATTTCTTCTCTCAGAGGGTTCTTAGTCTTTGGAATTCTCTTCCACATGGTACAGCGGTTAGCACTGCTGCCTCACAGCGCCAGGGACCCGGGTTGGTGCAGACTCAATGGGCCAAACGGTCTCTTTCTGCACTAAAGATTCTATAAGCTAAGTTAGACAGATGTTTAACTTCAAGGGCGTCAGAGGTCACGTGGTACAGGAAGGGGAGTGGAGTTAAAGTCATGATCCTTTTGATTGGTGAATCAAGCTTCAAGAGCCAAATTGACTGCTTCTACTCCTATTTCTTATGATATTATGAGATTTGTTCCCCTTCTCCTCACAATCCCATTCAGGGGAGCAACATCCCTTAACAGAATTCGGGATTCTACTGAATCCCCGTGATGGCCTGACACCATCGTAAAAAGCGGCAGTGAACCACTCCGGCGTCGGACCAACCGGAAGTTGCGGAATCCTCAACACTTCCGTTGGGTAGGCCGGCGCTGGAGGGGTTGGCACCTTGCCAACCGGCGCTGAAGGGCCGGCGCGAGTTAGCGCATGCGCAGAACCGCCGGCCTGGGTCTGCGCATACGCAGACCGGCCAGCGTATTCTAGCGCATGCGCAGAGGGGTGTCTTCTCCGCGCCGGTCATAGCGGAGCCCTACAGTGGCCGGCGCGGAAGAAAGGAGTGCCGCCATGGCATAGGCCCGCCCGCAGATCGGTGGGCCCCGAGCACGGGCCAGGCCACCATGGGGGCCTCCCCCCCAGGGCTGGATAACCCCCGCGCCCCCTTCAAGGACCGCACCAGCTTGCCTACCAGCCAGGTCCCGCCGTGTGGGGCCATGTCTAACCCACGCTGGCGGGACTGGGCAGAAACCAACGGCCGTTTGGCCCATCGGGTTGCCGGGGGTGGGGGGCTGCTGCCAACGGCCCATGACCGGCGCGCCGTGATCCTTGCCCCCACCTGAATACCGCGCCAGATTCACGCCGCCCCCCGAGGGATTCTCCGACCCGGCAGTGGGACGGAGCATCCCGCCCAAGAATATGTGGTCATTATATAAAGTTTTGCTTGTGAGAACTTGCCATGCGTAGGTTTGCTGTTGTGTTACAACAGTGACTACAGATCAAAACACTGTATTGTCTGTAAAGCGTTTGGTGATTTCCTGAGGTTGTGATAGGCACGTTTAATCTCATCTGCAAGTTTGATTTAATTTCAAGATTTTCTTTGTTCCGTGCTGAAGTAGCAATTTTGGGTCACATTTGCCTGTGACTATTTTATATCTAGAGTTGGTTTGGCATTTGTGTCAATTTATCTAAAGACGAAAATCCTAAAAAAAATCAACACAAATACAGAACCTCATGACAGGACTGCATTAATAATGAAAGAATTTGTGAAAAAGAAAAACCAGCCCCCGAAACAATTAAGTAACCCCTGAAATCAAAAAGTAATCCTAAAGAAAACTAAAAAGCAAGACAATTTATTTTTCTCAGGAAGGGTCCTAAAAATGTATTTTGACGCATGATCAGGAATAGAGAATGAAATACTTTGGGCGAGATTTGCCGGTCGCTGACGCCGAAATCGCGTTTGGCGATTGGCTGGAGAATCGTCGTTCACAACCGAATCGGGGGTGGTGCCGCTTTCGCGATGCTCCGCCCACTCCAAAGTGGAGAGTACGCTGCACGCTGTATCGACGGCTGTTACACTCCTGCTCATCTGAGCAGATCCTGTGTATACGGAGGGCTTGTCCATAGGGGATGGCTTCTTTAATGTGTTTAGGATGGAAGCTGGAGAAGTGGAGCATCGTGAGGTTATCCGTGGGCTTGCGGTAAAGCGAAGTGCTGAGGTGACCGTCCTTGATGGAGATGAGTGTGTCCAAGAATGCAACTGATTTTGGAGAGTAGTCCATGGCGAATCTGATGGTGGGATGGAACTTATTGATGTCATCGTGTAGTCATTTCAGTGATTCTTTGCCATGGGTCCAAAGGAAAAAATGTCATCGATGTATCTGGTGTATAACGTCGGTTGAAGGTACTGTGTGGTGGTCACTGCTCCTCCATAGTAACTGCTCAAATTTCAGGAACTTCGAAAGTGGAACCGCTGAGGGAGAACGTTCACTGCACAGACTCAAGAAGAAATCTTACCAGCACCTTTTCAAGAGAAACCAGGAATTGCGTCCTGACTAGTGACGCCCATATCCCGGGTATGATTTCCCTAATTGAACTTTAGACTATATTCTGAAATAATTGCGATTAGAAATACCACTGGACGGCATGCCTAGTCATTCAGTATTTCATTTAATTCACTAAGTTCAAGTATTACCTGAAGGAGGTTGACAATAACCTCAGGCAAAATCATAATGTTTCTGGACAAGGTCAGAAGGTGGCTGATAATCTCAGGAAAGAAAGCACCATTTCTGGACACTATGATTGAAAATGTTATCAGTGGTTAGTCAATGTGTTCTGGTGGCAGTTATACTTGATAACAGCGTAGCCAGTGTCATCTCCTGTTGCGTCAAACAGCCACAGTTGGCAGCAGCTGTCCAGGAAAATCTGACACCATTCACAAAAATACTATTGGCAGAATTCCAGTGGCCGCCACGGAGTGAGTGGTCGCACATTTGGTGGCCCTGCTCAAGGCAGATCTTTTTGGTCTTTTCCCCTCCCAAAGGGCAAAGTATTTGAGGGCAAAAGGTACAGGAGTGCTTGGTGCTACTCCTCTGGTGTGGCTGGTGCATGGATCAGCGGATGAGGAGCGTCACGTGAAAGAAAGTACAGTTGGAGCTGTTGAGTTTTCATGGTGCGCCACAGGGCAAGGGGGCTATACAGCCAGCCTGCTCAACAGAACAGGTGGTGAAGTTCCTGAATGACAAGTGCCAGGAGCGGAGGAAAGAAACCCTGGAAGACCTAGCCAAGGTGGTGGAACTGCTGAGATCGAGCAAGTGGAACAAAGGCTGGAGGCCCAGGGCCAGGCAATCCAGAAAGTGGAGGAGGCAGTGGGGAGCACGAGGAACAGTTGGCCTCGTTGGTGGCTGAGATTAGAATGATGCGGGAGAGCCAGAAAAAGCTTGGGGAGAAGATAGAAGAGTTGGAGAATCGCTCCAGAAGAAAACACCTCAGGATTGTTGGGATGCCTAAAGGCATTGAACGTGCAGAGGCCACAATGTATGTAGCAATGTAGCAATGATGTTAGAGAGGTTGGTTGGGGACCTTTGATTGGCCCCTAGAGATGGACCGGGTGTGCAGGATGCTGAGGCAGAGGCCGCAGGCAGGCAAGTTACGGAGGGCGATGCTGGTGCGGTTGCACCGCTTTCTGGACAAGGAGAATATCCTTCGATGGGCGAGGCAGACCAGGAATTGTACCTGGGAAGGGAACAAGCTGCGGGTGTACCAGGACCTCGGTGCAGAGCTGGCGAAGAGGAGGGCCATAATAACCGGATTACAGCTGCCATCTTTAAAAAGGAGGTGAAGGTTTGGGTACTGTACCCGGCCCGCCTGTGGGTGACTTTCCAGAAGCCAGAGGAGGTGATGGAATTTATGAGGGACAATGAACTGGAAGGAGTGTGAGGACATTTAACTTTGGAGGAACTTTGTGTGCTCTTTAAAGTGTTAGGTGGTGGGTTTTTGGGGGCAGGTTTTGATTGGGGAGCAGCGATGGTGAGTGTGCCTTTAGTGACTCTTGAGCGATAGATGGTTGGGTTCATTGGTGGAGGGGAGGGAGGGAGGGAGGAAGGATTGTTGGAGGTTTTGTGCGGGGGTCACCATGCTAGCTGGGTGGGCAAGTTAACAGGAGTGAAGTGGGGGGTTGCCAGGAGGAAGGCATGGGGGAAGGGGAGGGAGTTGTTTTTTTGTTTGAGGAGGGGCGGTGGGGAGGGGGTTGTTGACATGTGTGTGGCTGGTATGGCGCAGTTTGGAAGAAATCAATGGCGAATTTGGAAGAGATCCGAGGGCGGACGCGAAGGGGCACGTGACATGGGCCGGGTCAAAAAGGGGAATGGCTAATGGGCAGGGGAAGGGGGTGGGGAGCCTCCCGACCAGGCTAGTCACGTGGAACGTGAGGGGTTTGAGTGGGCCGGTTAAATGGTCGCATGTGTTCACGGATCATAGACATAGAACATAGAACAGTACAGCACAGAACAGGCCCTTCGGCCCTCGATGTTGTGCCGAACAATGATCACCCCACTTAAACCCACGTAACCCATATACCCGTAACCCAACAATCCCCCCCATTAACCTTACACTATGGGCAATTTAGCATGGCCAATCCACCTAACCCGCACATCTTTGGACTGTGGGAGGAAACCGGAGCACCCGGAGGAAACCCACGCGCACACGGGGAGGACGTGCAGACTCCACACAGACAGTGACCCAGCCGGGAATCGAACCTGGGACCCTGGAGCTGTGAAGCATTGATGCTAACCACCATGCTACCGTGAGGCCCTGATCTGGGGAGTGGACGTGGCCGTTTTGCAGGAGACACACCTGAAGATAAGGGACCAGGTGAGGCTGTGAAAGGGATGGGTGCGGCAGGTGTTTCATTCAGGAGTGGATATGAAGGTGAGGGGGTTGGAGATGTTGGTTAATAAGCGGGTTGCGTTGGAGGTGGGGAGTAGTGTGGCTGATCTGGGGGGGGTGGGGGGGGAGAGATATGTGATGGTCAGTGGAAAGTTGAAGGGGATGCCGGTGGTTGGACGGGTCTAGTCCCAAGGTGTCGAGGCTGACCACGCGCCACATTGGGTGGATCTGCGCGTGGCCCTGGGGGCGGGCAGAGCCCACAATGGAGTCTGAATGTGGGGTTGTTTACGGATGAGAAGGTGTGCGAGTGGGTGCGGGCTGCAATTTGGGGATACGTGGTGCTAAATGATACCAGGGAGGTCATGCTGTGGGAGGCACTCAAGGAGTTGGTCAGGGGGTAGTTTCTATCCATTCAAGCGCAAATGACAAAAACGGAGCGGGAGGAGAGGGCAAGGCTGGTGGATGGGATTTTGAGGGTGGACAGGAGATGCTTGGAGGTGCGGAAGGCAGGGCTGTTGAAGGAGAGGCAGAGGCTCTAGATGGAGTTTGGGCTTGTTTCTTCGGGGAAGGCGATGGGGCAGTTACAGAGGGCCAGTGTACGAGTATGGGGAGAAGGCGAGTAGGATGTTGGCCCATCAGTTGAGAAAGCAAGAGGTAACGAGGGAGATTGGCAGTTAGAGATAATAAGGGCAAGGCGGTGATGGACACAGATGGGGTGAGTGGGGTGGTTGAAGTGTTTTATAGAAGGCTATACAAGTCAGAGCCCCCAACCGGGAAGGAGGGAATGCGGGGATTCCTGGAGTTTCCCAAAGTAGAGGAGGGGCTGGTTCAAGGTCCGGGAGCCCAATTGGGTTGAGGGAGGTGATGGAGAGTATGTGTACTTGCAGGCAGGGTAGGCCCCAGGACCAGACGGGTACCTGGTACAGTTCGCTAAAACATTTGGGGCGGACTGGGGCCACTGCTGCTGAGGGCGTTTAATGAAGCGAGGGAGGGGGGGAAAATCCCCCCTACATTGTCGCAGGCTTCCATCTCCCTGATATTGAAGAAGGATAATGATCCGGATCAGTGCGGGTCATACCGCCCGATATCATTATTAAACATAGATGCCAAGTTCTCGGGATACAAGTTGAATATCAGGAAAAGCGAGGTGTTCCCGATTGAGACTAGTGGGCAGGAAAAGAGGCTAGGGGAGTTGCCATTTAGGATGGTGGGGACAAGTTTGAGATATTTGGGTATCCAGGTGACGTGGAGCTGGGCGCAGTTGCACAGGCTGAACCTGGCTCAGTTGGTGGAGCAGATGAGGGCGGACTTTAAGAGGTGGGATATGCAGCTGCTGTCACTGGCAGGGCGGATGCAGACAGTAAAAATGACGGTGCTGCCCAGGTTTCTGTTTGTGTTTCAGTACCTCACAATTATCGCCCCCAAGTTGTTTTTTACGAAGGTCAGTGCGCTGATCTCTGGATTTGAATGGGTGGGGAAGACCCCGTGGGTTAGGAGGGCTTTCGTGGAGGGGGTGGGCGAGGGGGGACGGGCTGCCGCTGCCGAATATGATGAATTAATACTGGGTGGCGAATATCACTATGGTTAGGAAGTGGGTCGTGGGGGAGGGATCAGCATGGGGATGGATGGAGGCGGCATCGTACAGGGGTACATGTCAAAGGGCCTCTACCGTTCTCGCCGGCCAGGAACTCGTGAGCCCAGTCGTGGTGTTGGCCAGAAGGATGTGAGGGCAGTGGAGGCAGCATTTGGGGCTCGAGGGTGCCTCAGTGTGGGCACCAGTCTGCGATAACCATAGGTTTGCACCGACGGGGCTGGACACAAGGTTTTGGGGGTGGCGGCAGGCAGAGATTGAGCGCTTTGGCGATCTGTTTATGGGGGCAAATCTGCGGAATTGGAAGACCTGGAGGAAGTGTATGAGTTACCAAGGGCTTTAAGTACTTGCAGGTTCAATACTTTGTAAGGAGAGAGGTGCTGCCCTTTCCTGGGCTGCTGCCCCCGGGGTTGCAGAACAAGGTGCTGTCAAGGAACGAAATAGGGGAGCTGAAGGTGTCAGATGTCTATAAGGAGTTGATGGAATGGGAGGGATCCCCAGTGGGGGACATTAAGCGCAAGTGGGAGGAGGAGCTGGAAGGGGAGGTGGGGGCTGAGTCGTGGACAGAGGCCTTGCGGAGGATGAATGCGTCCTTGCTGTGTGCAAGGCTAAGCCCAATCCAGTTCAAAGTGATGCATAGAGCTCTTATGATGGTGACGAGGATAAGTAGGTTCTTTGAGGGGGTTGAGGATATGTGTGGGTGGAAAGTTGGGAGGTGGGCGCACAAATCACATGATCTGGCGTGTCCAAGGCTGAGAGGTTTCTGGCAGGGGTTCTTGGATGTGATGTCCGAGGTTCTGGCAGGTGGCAATTTTGTAGTATCGGAAGAACAGGGGGTCCAGAGAGACCGATGTTTGGGCATGTGCCTCCCTGAAAACCTGGAGATGGATCTTGTTCGGATGGCGGGAGCCGGCGAAAGCGGGGGTGTGGGTGGGCGACCTGCCAGAGTTTCTGAGGTTGGAGAAGGTTAAATTCACCTTAAGGGGGTCGGTGAATGGGTTCAGCCCGAGTTGGAAGCCATTTATTGATCCTTTAATGAGGTTTGAAAGGTCAATGGGATGGGGGTAAGGGTGTTAAAATAGAATAGGCAGGATGTGAGGAGGGGTTGCTATCAGGGGAGCGGGGGGGGAGTGGGTGTTGGTTGTTTATTGAATGGTTTAGTTGTTCTTCTGATTCTGAATGTATATGTGAAAATGCCTTGACTAAAAATATGTTTTTAAAAATACTATTGGCAAATACCAAGAGGCTCAGCATTGATGGTCAGCAGTAAATGTGGAGGGAAGGAGTGCACTGAGGACACAGATGATAGATGTAAAGGGACAAGGAGCACCTTCACTGATGGCAGTTGTGGTCACAAAGCCTGAGGCTCACATTTTATTCTGCTTCCATATTCAGAAAGGTTGGAAATGTTTCCAATAATTGCCCGAAAGCTTTTGCCTTTCTTGCAGACAACAATAGGCGGCGATTTAAATTCAAGCAACACTCAAAGCAGCAGCAGTCAACATGGACATAGAGTTGGAAGAATCATTGTATCTATAGTGTCTTTTCATCTCTCACATATATGAAACTTTCATTGCAAAGTTGCGATACCAATTACACAATATTAATTAAAAACTTTATTGGATTGCAGCTTTTTAATTAACAGGAATTGTAAAACCTCTTCAATTTTATATTTTAAACTAACTGGGACATTAATTGGCAAAAACAATAAAACAAACAAAATCAATTTGCAGGTTCTGAAACACGCATTAATTGGCAAGAGTGATCCAAGGACACTTGAAATTAAATTAAATGAAAATCGCTTATTGTCACAAGTAGGCTTCAAACAAAGTTACTGTGAAAAGCCACAGTCCGGCGCCTGTTCGGGGAGGCTGGTACGGGAATTGAACCCGCACTGCTGGCCTGCCTTGGTCTGCTTTAAAAGACAGCTATTAGCCCTGTGCTAAACCAGCCCCTGAATTTGAATTCATAATTAGGGAACAAATTCATCAGGCACGATCCAACAGCCAGGCTGCGCCCGAAAAGCAGCTTGTGAGGCGTTACGATCTACCCGGCTTGCAACGCCTCGCAAGATCTAACGCGATCTCGCGAGACATTGCGATGTAAATCCCGTCCATTGTGGGCATGATCAGTTTTGAACAAATCTGCATATTAGAGCAAGACAGCTAGTCTCACCTTTATATGCAGTTTCTCGAGGTACCCAAGATGTTGAGATCAGAGATCTTTGGTGAGCGCTATTCAGTACCGGTCTTCACAAACGGGAACCAAACCGAACAGCACTCATGTGGGTCCCCGAGGTGATCGTAGGCCCCCAGTTGCATTCCCTTTGGACAGGGTGGTACCCTAGCACTGCTGATGCCACCTGGGTGCTAGCCTGGCACTGTCAAGGTGCTACAGTGCCGTAGAGCCTCCTGTAGAGCGTTGGGACTTGGGAGGGGTGTGTCGGGGGTCACAGAGAATGGCGTCCCAATTTCTCGCTATACTGATGAATTCCGGTGAGCGGAACTCCTTGATGTAGAATATGGGGCAATGTGCAGCCTTAGCCACACGATCCCCACTGTGGCCCTTTATTTAACCCGAGTAACGCTTTATAGCCAAATGTTTCTTGCCACTGCAAGCACCAGGAAACACGCGGCTAAACGCACTCGCATGGGACTTTGTTCCCATTTAGTTGAATCGCGCCCACAGTGTCCTATTTATCTGGGAATCATCTGTAGGGTGTGCCAAAATGTTCAGTGTGCTCATAAGACTTGGATTAACCCAGCTGCTTTTGTCAATCCAAAATCACTATTGGAAGAAACCATCTTTCACTATTTCCAAAGATTTTACTTCCTCTTCTTTATTCCAGTTCCAATTAGATAACCACCAGAAAGTCCTTCAAATCCCTGAATTCACTCCATAATAATTTTGAGGTCAAAAGTCCCCATCACTCCAACAGACACTCCCCAAAATAACATTTATAACAAAATCAACACATCGGGAAATTAACTGTTCTCGAAAATAAAACACCTAACGCTTCTTTGAAATTCCTCCAACAATTTTGCTCCTTTCATAGAGATCTAATCTTAATGGCCAAGGGACCAATTGGCCTACTCCTAATTTGTTTCTGGGTATGTATCTTGTCTAACTATTTGTTATTTTTATTATTCGTTCATGGGATGTGGGTATCACTGGCTAGACCAACATTTGTTGCTCAACCCTAAACGCCCCTGAGAAACTAATATGAGCTGTCTTTTGAATCACTGCAGTCCACGTGATGTAGGTACACCTACAGTACTGTCAGGAGAGGAGATCCAAGATTTTGACCCAATGAGAATGAAGGAACGGCAATACCATTCCAAGTCAGTGTGTGGCTTGGAAGGGAACTTGCAGGTAGTGGTGGTCCCATGAATATGCTGCGTTTAATCATCTCAATGACAGGTTTAGAAGGTGCCGTTGAAGGAGCCTTGGCAAGTTGCTGCAGTGGATGCACACTCCTACCATTGTGCGTCAGCAATTGGAGGGAATGAATGTTTAAAGTGGTGGATAGAGTGCCAGCTAAGTGGCCTGCTTTGTCCTGGTGTTGAGGTTCTTGAATGTTATTGGAGCTGGACTCATCCAGGCAAGTGGGCAGTACTCCATTGCACTCTTGATTTGAGCCTTGTAGATGTTGAACAGGATTTGTGGAGTCTGGAGATGAATGATGGGCGCAGAATTTTCAGCCTCCGATCTGCTATTGTAATCACATCATTTATTTGGCTAGTCCACTTCAGTCATAACACCCAGGATGCTGATGACGTGGGACAAATGATGGTAATGCTGTTGAATATTAATGAGAAATGGTTGGATTCTCTCTTGTTGGGGATGGTAATTGCCTGGCACTTGTGTGGCGTGAATTTTACTCATCACTTATCAGCCAAAGCCTGAATGTTGTCCACATCTAGTTGCATGTGAACACAAACTCCTTCAGTATCTAAGGAGTTGCGAATTGTACAGAACACTGAGCAATCCTCAGTCAACCCACTTCTGAACTAATAATGGACGGAAGGCCAGTGGTGAGTCAACTGAAGATGGTTCGGCCCTGGACACTGCCTTGTGGAACTCCTGCAGCAATGTCTTGTGCTGAGAAGTTTGGTCTCTAAAAGCCAGAACCATCTTCCTTTGCACAAATTATGACTGCAGACCATTGGAGAGGATATCCCTACCAATTCCCATTGACTTCAATTTTGCTATGGTTCCTTGAATCTACACTCAGTCAAAGGCTGCCAAGGGCAGTAAATCTCACCTCACCTCTTGAGTTCAGTTCTTTTATCCATGTTTGCACTGAGGTTGCAATGAGGTCTGGAGCTGAGTAGGCCTGGTGGAACCTAAACTGAGCATCAGTGAGCAGATTATTGCTGAGTAAGTGCCAGTTGCAGTGCTGTCGACAAGATATTCCATCTCTTTGCTCAAGGTGGAGAGTAGATTAATAGGGCAGTAAGTAATTGGCCCGGATTGTGTCACTCAATCTGGGGCAAAATTATGGAAGGCAGAAGGTGATACAGAAATAACTAGAAAACAGGAAAGAATGAGGGAGACAACTCTAGAAAGAGATATTTTTTCTCCATGCGTAACATCAATGGAAACAATCGGTCATAAAATAAAGCAACGCAGAAGATATTCTTCCTCATCACAATGAGAAATTAAAGATTGTTGCAAACGTGAAACAGTAAAATACAGAACAGCTAGTTTACTTCCAATTTAAGCAATTTTTTTTCTAATATCAAATACATTCCAACTGTATTAATTGTCAGATTATAAATCGTGTAGCTTACCTACATTGTGTTCAATTTTGTAGATGTATTGCGGGGGGGGGTGGAATTTCCGACTGTTCTCGTCAGCGGGATCTTCCGCTCCTGGCAACGGCGAACCCCTGCCGCAGGTTTCCCAGTGGCAGGATATGGATTCAATTGGAAATCCCACTCACCGTAGCGGGACCAGAAGATCCCTCTGCGAGCCACCGACTGTCCGCCCTCCCCACCGTGAAAAGCGGAGCAGGGACGCACGGAAAATCCCCCGATATAGTGTATACTCAGCTTGAAGAGAACAAGCAGCTCTCCATGACATGAGCAGGGCTGATGTTTGCATGGCAGTGTGCAGCATGATCGAAGTTCTTATGATTCCTTTGCACACATTATATGGAATGCATCAATAACCCAGAATCAAGATCTTCTAATTCTGCTGAAGAAAACATTTCTATTCTCACCACACCATTTGAACCCCAAATTACTTGCAGATGAATCATTCTCACACCATAAACTGAGTCCCATTCTAATTTTAAAACAGGCAACCATATACGAGTGATTTCTCCTCTCCAACTTTTTTTTGAGGGTTTATGGAAATAGTTGGGAAAATAAAGAATTAACCTTTGAAATATATTCCAGCTTTCAACTTGTTTGACAGTAGATTTATGCAGCCAGGTCACAGTGACATTGATGAGTTTAACTTATAGGTTTCACTGAATCACAGAAACACCACTTTGCGGAAGATAAACAAGAACAGAAAGCAGTGCTTGATAACTGAGAAGAGAAGTCACGTTATCAATAAGGGATATGTAATATGTATCGAAGAAGAACTAGAACTGGGGAAGGGCAAATGCAGCAATGGAGGTAGAAATTAATATCGCTGCACGTGACAAATTCTAATTAGGAACTCCTGTCAATTGCCAGTTCAAGTCGAACAGAAGTGGAAAAGAACTAGGGACAACAAGGAGAGAAGGTAAAAGTACCAACAATTTTATGGCAACAATCTGTCTCTTACCACAAGCCAGCAAAATACAAGAGCAGATGCTACATTGCATTTAATATTCAGCAGCCTATCACAACTGATCAGTAAACTAGAACTGGGTGAACACTTGGTTCCATTGATTATTTGATACAATAAGATTTGACACTGTAATTAAAGTCAAGGCCAAAAGTAATAACATAGGTTTCCAGTTATGAAAAGAGCACTCGGGAAGATTAAGTGGGAAGTAGAAAAGAACAGAAGTATAACTAACTTTTTAGATTGTGCTTTCTATTTAGAACAAAACATCGAAAGCAGCTATCTCCCTCTGGGAGAAATAAACACAATTGAACCACAACCACAGACTTCAGTTAAAAATCTAATAAAAGTTCAAAAATATTTTTAAAGATAGAGCCAAACAAAAAACAGACTCTGAACCGTACAAATGTCTTACGAGAATAATTAAAATTGGTATAAAAGAGGAGTGATTTCAGACAATAACATACAAGAAAAAGGACAGCACAGTGGCGTAGTGGTTAGCATTGCTCCTTACTGCCCTGAGGATCCCGGTTTGATCCTGGCCCTGAGTCACTGTGTGGAGTTTGCATATTCTCCCCGTGTCTGAGTGGGTCTCACCCCCAGAACCCAAAGATGTGCAGGATAGGTGGATTGGCCATGCTACAATTGCCCCTTAATTGAAAAAAAATAATTGGGTACTCGAAATTTATCTTTAAAAGGATAAGAAAATGCAGACAGCAGCAACATGAATGCAAATGTGTTTTTGTTAAGCTTTGCATACGGTGAGCAGAAAGGTAAAAGACCAAATAGATCCCCACAGCTGATGAGCAACTCTGTGCTAGTTTGGCCTATCTCTATTATCAATCCCTTCATAATTAGTTGAGTGTGCAACCTCCAGCTACAATGGATTTTACGTCCATTGCTCTTGGATGTAACATTTCTAGTCTAAACCCTTGTCAACAACACATCAATGACTTGGAAATTAAGTCCAGTGATGCTAAAGTTGTTTAAATTTACCCTAACACAAAATTACAAACGGTGTTTTCCAAACATTGTTTTTTAATGACATAATTTTGTGTCAATGCAACTGGGATACGGGCTCATAGATAAAACAGTCACTTACTATTAGTTCTCTGTACTTTTTCTTCAGTGATTGATGGCGCTCCCGCAGTTGATTAGCCATTAGTTTGTACTGGTCCCGTTCTTGTTGACATGTATCAAGCTCCTTGGAGAGAATCAACAAAGCTTCTTTCTTGCTCTCCAGTTTTCTTTTACATATCAAATACTAAAACAAAAGGAAAACATTAGACATAGGCCAAAGCATGATGTAAAAGCACACAACTTTCAGATTTTGTTCTTCATTAAGAGACAAGGATTTATTTCCCCTCAAACTTCTGCAAATTTTTACCATCTACTGAACCTTTGTGAAACACAAGTTACAATTTAAGTAGGCTAGCCTAAGTTAGGCAACTAAACTTGAATGCTCCGGCAACTGACTGTAATTTGTTTGTCACCATGACAATGTCACAGAAAACTTGCAGCCTTCAGTACGAGAACAAAGAACAAAGACCAATAAGCACAGGAACAGGCCCTTCGGCCCTCCAAGCCTGCGCCGACCATGGTACTTGCCAAAACTAAAACCATCTGCACTTACAAAGCCCATATCCTTCCATTCCTACTCTATTCATATATTTGTCTAGATGTCCCTTAAATGCCACTATCATACCTGCTCCCACCACCTCCCCAGGCAGTGCGTACCATAGCCAGAATTCTCCGCTCCCGGGACTAAGTGCCTGCGCCGTCGTGAATGCCGTGGCGTTTCACATCGCGGACAGGGCCCGGGCACGACCTATTCTGGCCCCCACAGGGGACCAGCACGGCGCTGGAGCAGTTAACGCCACTCCAGCGTCGCGTGCCCAGTTGTGCTGCGCCATCCTGCGCATGCGCGGGGAACTTGTTACGCATGCTGGCCCCTCACCAACATGGCGCTGGTGTTCTGGGGCCGGCTGCGGAAGGAGGTAGGCGCGGGGGAGGGGGGTGGAAGAGGCCGGCCCGCCAATCGGTGGGCCCCGATTGCGGGCCAGACCCCGTTGGAGCCCCCCCCCGGTGAAGGAGCATCCCCTCCCCCCCCCACAGGCCGCCTCCCCCCAACGTTCCCGCACAGTTCCCGCCGGCAGCGACCAGAGGTGGACGGCGCCGGCGGGAACCTGTCGTGTCGGAGCGGCCGCTCAGCCCATCCGGGCCGGAGAATCGCTTATCGCCGTTTGCGCCGATTCTCCGAGCGGCCCGGCGCGATTCTCGCGGCGCTGGTTTCGGAGGGGGGGTGGTGGGAGAATCAAGTGCGGGTGTCAGGGTTGCGTGGCGCAATTCTCGCGGTGCCCCGGCGATTCTCCCACCCGGTGTGGGGGGAAGAATACCACCCCACATATTTACCACCTTCTGTGTAAAAAGCTTGCTCGCACATCTGTTCTAAACTTTACCCCAAGCATTTTAAACCTATGTCCCCTAGTACTGGACTCTCTCACCCTAGGAAAGAGCATCTGGCTATCCACTCTGTCTATGCCACTCATAATCTTGTAGACCTCTATCAGGACGCCACTCAACCTCCCTCATTCCTCATTCCAGTGAGAACAGACCAAGTTTATTAACCTCTCCTCATAGCCAATGCCCTCCATATCAAGCAGCATCCTAGTAAATGGCTTCTGTATCCTCTCCAAAGCATCCACATCCTTCTGGTAGTGTGGTGACCAGAATTGTACACAACGTGCGCGATTCTCCCGTACCCGGCGGGGCGGGGGGGCCCCAGCGGGACGGAGTGGCGTGAACCAGTCTGGCGTCGGCCCGCCACAAAGGTGCAGAGTCGGCCATAGGGACTCCGACGGGGCGAGTCCACACATGCGCGGGAGGGTCAGCGGCTGTGACGTCATCCCCGCGCATGCGCAGGGGGGGTTTCACCTACGAGTCGGCCATCGTGGAGGCTGACAAGGCCGACGCGTAGGAAAATAGTGCCCCCACGGCACAGGCTCGCCCGCGGATCGGTGGACCCTGATCGCGGGCCAGGCGCCAGATCTCCCCGCACCCCCACCCAGGACCCCGGAGCCCACCCGCGCTGCCAGGTCCCGCCGGTAAGGGATCTAGTCTAATCTACGCCGGCGGGGCTGGCAAAAAACCAGTGGGACATCGGCCCATCGCGGGTCGGAGAATCGCCGGAGGGAGGGGGGCCACAGCTAGCGGCTGTCGACCGGCGCGGCGCCATTCCCGCTCCCGGCGAATCTCCGGTACCGGGGAATTCGGCGGACGGCAGGGACGGGATTCACGCCGCCCCCCGCCGATTCTCCGATCGCCGGGGGGGGGGGGAATCCCGCCCAAGATTCCAAATGAGGCCTAAGGTCCTGTACAGCTACAACATGACTTACCAATTTTTATATTCAAAGCTCCTACCGATGAAGGCCAGCATGCCCTATGCCTCCTTAACCACCTGATCCAAATGCTTGTCCACTTTCAGTGATCGGTGGACATGCAGATCTGTACTCGCAAGAGTTTTACCATTTATTGTGTGTTTTATTGTGCATTAGTGAGGGCTTCTGCAGTATTTACCCACAAAACATCCTGGGTGTGTAAGCATTTTTTTTTTAAATGTTTTTTTATTGAGTTTTCATATTTTATATATGACAAATTACAAGTTATTAGAGAGAGAGAGAAAAAAAAAGGAAAACACAAAAATTTAACATGAATATTTACAGGTAACTGGGTGTGTAAGCATGACACAGCACTGGGATGCATATCCTATTGCCACCATTAATCTTGCTAAACATTGTGCAGTTAGCAAGCAGTGACTTGATTTCCAGGCTAATCACTAGGGCACCTGCCATTAAGGAAGTGTACAGGGGTGACACAGTGACAGCCAGTGGTAGTGATGAGTGTTGAGCTTTGTGAAGACTCCTTTCTGAAAAATAAACAAACATTGCTCAACTTGGCCCACTTTGTAAGGCGAGGAAGGGGTGGTGGGCGGTACTATTTAAGTATATATTCTAAGATTTACTGCTTTGTTTTGGTTGTCCTGGCAACCAGGCCAGCCTGCCCATTAATTCCGCCAAACTTCACAAAACAGGTAAAGCTGATGGTCACCCTGATACATTTCACTGGGACCACCAATGCCAAAGAAGTTGGAACTCTCTTTGATGGGTCACCCTGGCCACGCACCCTCCCAGATTAGCAGCTTTATAATGGTTGACTGACGGTGTCACTTTCAAGGCGCCATGGAATTTCTTTTTTTCAATTTAAAATACCCAATTCTTTTTCATTCCAATTAAGGGGCAATTTAGCGTCACTGATCCACATATCCTTCACACCTTTGGGTTGTGGGGGAGAGGCCCACACAGACACGGGGAAAATGTGCAAACTCCACACGGACGGTGACCCGGGGCCGGGATCGAACCTGGGTCCTCGGCTCCGTGTGGCAGCAGTGCTAACCACTCTGCCACCGTGCCGCCCTCCCATAGAATTTCTTATGCAAGGTCAGGACCTGGTCTATCCAGGTCCACCCCTACTCCTGTTACAGTGGAAATGTGCAAAAATGCTAAGGATTTTCCATCCCAGTATCTCATGTTTTAAAACATCACACAGTTAGATGTTTACGATCTGCTGCTTGTACGACATTTATTCATTCCTTTGCTTTTTTCAAATGTTGCCCACGTTGCCTGAAATGGGTGCAGAAGAGTGAAAAGAGGTTTTGTTTCACTGAATTAAATTTATGCAGCGTCCTTAAAAAGAAAAGGGCAAAGGGTAGAGATTTTTCACTTGCAGTTTGTCAAGTGTGTAAAATTTAATGAAGTCCTTCACACAAATGCCTGCTGCTTAATTTTTATTAATTAATTCTTGATTGTCACTTGATAAACTGGGAATAATTATATCACAATAGTGAAGTCATCATGCCCCACTGGGTGGAGACTTTTGGCAACCTAGCTACAGCCAGCAAACAAAGCAGAGTAACAATGGAATAACACAGCAGTTTGACAACAGTCCGAAATCACTCATGTTTAAAGCTTCTGGTCATGAAAATATCAGAAGATCAGGGATTTCTGCTTTGTAATCACTCCTGGATATCCATAATTCTTTATTCAAACACAGTAAAACATTCTACTTAATGAACATCAATTTAGTTGGCCAACCACTGTAACAGAGTCTCATTACCATTTCTACATGGCTATAAAGTTAATTTAAATAAAGGACCAAAACATCAGAAAAAAATCTATACTTGCAAAGCTTGGCTGACTAGATATTGTACAATATGGTGATGTGTGCAAGGTACTGAATAACTCCAATACTTAACTGACATTTTTTATAATACAGTTGTCATCCATTCGATCAAAATATCACGCATTCACTTATATCACAAAGATCTGTGACAGGTCTTAATTTATTTCACCTTGTTATGATCTGAGGCAGTTTTAAATATCAGTAAATCACTGAGTATTTATGTATCAAATAATTTAAAGTTTTTCTTCTGGTGCTATTAAGAGAGTTGATGACATTCTGTTATGTGATCTGCATTTTGCTCTCACTGATGCAACCATCTTCCACCTGGAAATTTCTCTTGGCTGAGATATACTACTGAATTCATGGGACCACTTTAATTCCAATTGCTACTTCTTTCAACAATGAACCAGAGAACGAATGTGAACACTAAGCTTCAAATAAATTCTTCCCCATTGTTTCAATTGTGCAGGCAAGACACGGTATCACACAAAATATGGTTTCAATTGCACACATACAAGTGTACTACTGCCATAAAGTGTCAAAGTAGTGAAATTATAGCAGTGGTGGAAGAGATAATGCCTGGAACAAGCCAGGCTAAGGGGAGCGCAGGTAGGCTGTAACATTTCAAAAAGAAACTGCATGAATTTCCTGAGATGACTAATATCCTGCATTCAGAAGTTAGGCTGGGCTGAGGTTTGTACGACATTATCACAATGATAATCACAGGGACAGCACGGTGGCTCAGTGGTTAGCACTGCTGTCTCTCAGCACCAGGGTTCAATTCTAGCCTTGGGTGACTGTGTCGAGTTTGCATTTTATCCCTGTGTCTGCGTGGATTTCCTTTGGGTGCTCTGGTTTCCTCCCACATTCCATAGATGTCCAGGGTAGGATTGACCATGATAAGTTGCCTCGACGTGTCCAGGGATGTGCTGTTAGGTGGGTTTGTGGCGATAGGGTGGGGGAGTTGGTCTAGGTAGGGTGCCCTTTCAGAGGGTAGGTGCACTCATAGAATCATAAAATTTACAGTGCAGAAGGCCATTTGGCCCATCGGGTCTGCACTGGACCTTGCAAAGTAAACCTCACTTAAGCCCACACCTCCAACCAATCCCCGTAACCCAGTAACCCCACCTAATCTTTTTGGGCACTAAGGGCAATTTATCATGGCCAATCCACCTAACCTGCACATCTTTGGACTGTGGGAGGAAACTGGAGCACCCGGAGGAAACCCACGCAGATATGGGGAGAACGTGGAGACTCCGCATCGACAGTGACCCAAGCCAGGAATCGAACCTGGGATGGGCCGAATGGCCTCCTTCTGCACTGTAGGGATTCTATGGTTCTATTTCCTGGAACTTGTTTTTCATTGCCTTGTGGGAACCCACAATTCAGCTAGTAAGCATTTTGAGAGATTAGAGAGCTAAAAAAATGCCGCAGGTTATATTATGAGTTCTATAACAGTAAGATTTAAAATGTTTTAAACAGCATTGCTGTCTAAGAAATATTTTATTTTGCTGGCCTGCAAAATTATTATTCCCAGGAAATTTCTTTAAGCACCATTTATCAACATACTGCTGAATAAAATATTTCCAGAAATAACTATTCACAATTTTTAGATTTCTGATCAATGGCATACTACAATTCACACTAAAAAAATGTAATATAAGGGTCTGTCCAAATTAAAATGCGAATAAGCAGCAAAATGTGATGATAGTTTGGAAGTCTAGTGAATAGTAGGCACACATTCATAACCCTTCAATGACCAGTCACCAACTAATCCTTGTGCACTGTAGAACATGTTGCTAAGTATTATAAATTTCCAAATCTTTGTATTCTGTGCATGAAAAACAAAAACGCTGTTAAAATCGTACTACGTGGGGCTTTCGGTGGCAGCGGGCGGGAGGCAGCCGCACACTAGAGGGCTCCCGCTCGGGAATAGAATTTTCGGGGATTTAATGCCCGGTCCCAGGGCAACAGGGGCTGAAAAAGCTATAAGAAGGCACTGGGTGGACAATCCCTCCCAATATGAACTGGATCGGGCTCATCGGTCGTGGAGGCCTTATACCAAAGGCGAGTGAGCCTCCAAGAGTTGTAACTGTGTGTTTCCGTAGGTATAGCGTGAAGGAAAAGGTCCTGTGCTGGGCAAAGCAGAAGCGGGTGGTGCAGTGGGCTGGAGCTGGTATACGCATATACCAGGACTTTATGGTGGGGCTGGCGAGGAGGCGGGCTGCCTTCAGCCAGGTGAAGAAGGCACTGTACATCAGCAAGGTGCAGTGTGGCATAGTATATCCAAGGGTGACCTACAAATCCAAGGACTTTTATTTTGGGACAGCGGAAGCAGCGGCGGAGTGTGCAAAGGCAGGAGAACTGTGGCAGAATTGAGAAATGGTCGTGTACCGATGTAGCCTCATGTAACTATATTTTTTCACCGCGTGTTGGTGTATGTACTAAATGAGTCAACGCTGTATATATTTGGACAAGGGAAGAGATGGGACTTTCATTTGCAATGATGGTTCTTTGGAGCTTGAGTGTGTATGCTGGGGTTGTGTGTTAAAGGGGATTTCTTGGTATTCCTGGGACTGGGAAAGGGGGAAGGCCTCCACGCTGGCCGGTTTAAGCTGGCCAGTGAACAGGAGTGAGGTGGGGGGGTGGGGAGAGAGGCTGCAGCCATCGGAGCCTGGTGGAACAGGTTTCGGTGAGTCTCGCCGGGGTGAAAAATTGGGGGAAGGAACCGAGGTTGGGGGAAGGAGTTTACAAGAGGAAGTGGAGGGGAGGAGTCTGGGAGGGGGTGGGTCTAAAATTAATGGTGTCATTAACAGTACTCTTTCGGGGATTGGATGGCGTTGAATATTAGGGGGGGGGGGGGGGAGTTTGGGGGGTCAGTGGTGACCATAGGCGATTCCTGATTCCTTTTTCTTTTTTCCTTTTTGTTTCCACCTTGGGAGGGTTTGTTTTATTTGTTGCTTATATTGTCAGGTGGGCTGCTGTTTGGGTGGATGGGATTGTTATTGTTAGTAAGGGGGTTGACATTGTATTCGTTACCGTTTACTGTTGGTGGGGTGTAAATTCTGAAGCAAATGTGAAAATGGAGAATAAAAATATTTTTAAAAAATCTTTCTACTTATACATGTTTCTTTAAAGTTTGCAATAAGATAATTAAATATTTTATCATGCGTACTACCAGTTAGGAACCAAAAAGGAGATCTTCTTGGAAAGGCAGAGGTACAATAATACTTCACATCTGTCTAATGAAAAGCCCACTGCCACAATAATAATAATAATCTTTATTGTCACAAGTAGGCTTACATTAACACTGCAATGAAGGTACTGTGAAAAGCCCCTAGTCGCCTGTTTGGGTGCATTGGGGGAGAATTCAGAATGTCCAATTCACCTGACAGCACGTCTTTCGGGACTAGTGGGAGGAAACCGGAGCACCCGGAGGAAACCCTCGCAGACACAGGGAGAACGTGCAGACTCCGCATAGACAGTGACCCAAGCCGGGAATTGAACCAGGGACCCTGGGGCTGTGAAGCAACAGTGCTAACCACTGTGAAAGCAACGGAAGTAGAAAAAATAGAAACAACAAAAATAGATAAAGAGGTACTTAAAAAGGTGGAAATCCTAAAAAAGAAAAGTCATCCAATCTGGATGGGATACATCCTGGTTTGCTGAGGGATGTAAGAGTACAGATAATGGAAGCTCTGATCATAATCTTCCAATCCCCCTTAGATATTGGAGCAATGTCAGAGGACTGGAGAGCTGCAAATGTTAAACCACTGTTCAAAAAATGGGGAGGGGTGAACCTGGCTGTCATCCTAACATCAGTGATAGGGGAACATTTAGAGTAATGGGCGTGATTCTCCAGAAAGATTTCTAAGTGTGGTAGTGAGCGGGAACTGCCGCAAACTTCCCGGCATTCGGCCCAACGAGGCCAGCAACTCTATTCAACGTTAATTGATCCACCTAACTTGGCCTCATGGGCTTCCTGCCACAAAATCAGCTCGCAGCCATGACGACAAAGTTTGAAGAGGCAAAGCTGGGGAGTCTCCGAGATGCGGTGTAGGCCAGCGAGATGGACCCAGAGGGTGAGCCACAGGGCAGCCAGTGCCGCCTGGGACAAAGTAGCAGTGGCTGTCAGCTCGGGAGGCGTGACCAGGAGAACTGGTCTCCAGTACCGCAAGAAGGCCAACAATCTACACTGGGCAGCATGGGTGAGTTGACACCACCCCCTGGCAAACCCCAAAGACTTTCCCACCCACCAACGCGACCAGCCTCCCCCAACACTCCATCTGCCCTCCGACCCATCCTTTACCTCACCTTCACTTCAATCCTACCATCACCCCAATCAACCCTCCCTTTACACATCCACCCCCCACCCCTCCCCGCCCCCACCTGTGTGAACTGCACATGTGGCTAACGATGCCTCTCTGAGTCTCCACAGGAGTAGCCCTTCCACAATCACCGGCAGAGGGCCCAGACCGGTGGAAGGGTGCTGGACATAAGAATCCTCACAACCTTCAAGGAACGTGCCCTGGAGATGATGGGGGTAGCCTAAGACAGAGCATCACAAATGCGGGGGTTGCCGTACGCCGCAGAGGATCCATAGGGTCAACCCAGATGGACTGTCAAACGTGAGTTGTTAATACCGTACAGACTGACCCATCACTCCCACTGACCAAGTATTCATTCCCCCGCAAGTCCTTCAGCTGACACCTCGGTGGGCAGCATTAGTGGTCAGGCTTCTAGGGCAGAATGTGGTGAGCACCACACAGTCGCTGATGCACATCACATAGAGGCAGCGATGCCCAGGTGAGACAGCAGTCATTTTAACATCTGCAGATGATACAAACTCAAAAATGTGTAAACAGTGAGGAGGATAGTAACAGACTTTAGGTGGACTGAGGCAAATTGATGAAATAGGCAGACGTGCCAGTTGGCATATAAGACAGAGAAGTTTAAAGTGATGCATTCTGGTAAGAGTATTGAAAAGAGGCAATATAAAGCAAATGGAGCAATTTTAAACAAACAATTGCTGTGGGGTTGCACACAAATAAATCTTTTCAGATGGAAGGTCAAATTGAGAAGGCTATTTAAAAGTACTGTATATGATATCCTTGGCTTTATAAACAGAGGCATGGACCTGGGTCGGGTGCCCATTCAGAGGGTCGGTGCAGACTTGATAGGCCGACTGGCCACCTTCTGTACTGTGATTCTATGATTCTATGAAGTTATGCTTAGCGTTTATAAAACAGTTCATAGGCCACGGCTGGAGAATTGCATTCATTTCTGGGCATCACACTTTAGGATGAATGTCGCATCTTGGACAGCTTCTAGAGGAATGGTACCTGGGATGAGGGGCATTAGTTATGGACAAAGGCTAAAGAGGTTGGGGTTGTTTTCCTTAGAGTAGAGAAGGTTGTAAAGAGGTTTGATCGTGATGTTCAAAATCATGAAGAGTTTTGATTGAGTAATCAACCGAAAGTATTCCAGTGGTAACAGTCAGTTAAGGTCACAGATTTGAGGTAATTGCCAAAAGTACAAAAGCGAAAAGAGGAAAAATGAATGGCACAGTCAGTGAAATCACGTGAAAGCAGATCAAAGGAGAATTGGATAAATATTCAAAGGGAAAAATAATCGCAGGGCAATCAGGAAAGGGTAGGAGAATGTGAAATAGCCAACATGGCCATAATGACTCTGCCCATTGATTCTGCCTATAATTCCCACTGCCTCGGAAAGGCAACCAGCATAATTAAGGACCCAACGCACCCTGGACATACTCTCTTACCTTCTTCTGTCAGGAAAAAGATACAAAAGTTAGAGGCCCTTTTTTCTCAAGGTAACAATAGAGCTCGCCAACCCCCTGCACCCAACCACAAAACGTCCTCACAAAGACTGGAACCTGATGGTAGAGGAGGGTAACACCCCTAACCACCACAGCAGAAGGGCAACCATCCCCCACAACACGCAAGCCTCGGGGTGACCCAGTGAGCGTAATGGCTCATTTAAATGTGATTATCTGAATTGTGACGGGCATAGCGAGTTGAGTGCATCGAGCTTAGAACATAGAACATAGAATGTAGAAGGAGGCCATTCGGCCCATCGAGTCTGCACCGACCAACTTAAGTCCTCACTTCCACCCCATCCCCGTAACCTAATAACCCCTCCGAACCTTTTTGGACACTAAGGGCAATTTATCATGGCCAATCCACCTAACCTGCACGTCTTTGGACTGTGGGAGGAAACCGAAGCACCCAGAGGAAACCCATGCAGACACGGGGAGAACGTGCGGACTCCGCACAGACAGTGACCCAGCAGGGAATCAAACCTGGGACCCTGGCGCTGTGAAGCCACAGTGCTATTCACTTGTGCTACTGTGCTGCCCCTCAATGGCTCAATGCTCGGCGGGAAACCATTTGGGCCTTTCCGTTATGCACCCAGAATAATGAGATTGGCACCGGGAAAATCGAGCCCCTCGTTTTCCCGATTTTCCCAGCCCCTCACCAGTAAGGTAACAAAGTGGGGACCTAATTTCAATATATTTTAATACGATTAGTGGGCTTCCCTGCCATGATGTAAATTCTGCGATGTTTAAACTGCTTTTTAAAAGACGAACCAGTCGAAGAGAACCCACTGGACGTGCACAGCTAAGTACAGGCAAGTGCCAGGGTGGACCCTCTGGGGAGCTCCATTAAAGTGGGGTTCCCATGTCTGTTGGTTAGGGGGGGTGGGGGAGGGTTCCCCATATCCATGGGGAGGAGAGGCAATCTTTAAGCGCAGATCGGGGCACCGCTTCAAAAAGTCACCGTTCCTCTGAGAAGCTGGCATTGTCAGCTCTATCAGGCCCCGTCCCATCACATGGGACACACCTCTAGATTTATGTGCACAGAATGCCGGATTATCTGGAGAGGAAAGCCTGCATGCCAGTTTTCCATCCTCAACCAGCACTCTGTGCAGCGAGTGGAAAATTCCGTCCATTGTGTTGAGTGGTCTGATTCTGTGCTGTATTCTTCATCCAATGCTATTCATCTTAAATATTCTAATGCTGTCCTGGCTGGGCTCCCATATTCCACGCGGCACAGAATTGAGGTTATCTAAAACTCTGCTGCCCAAATTCTAACTCACTCCAAGCCTGTTCACCTACATTGGCTCTCACTCCCAACAGCACATCAATTTAAATATTCTCATCCTTATTTTCAAACCCCGACATGGTCGCACTCGTCCCTATTTCTGTCCTCTCCTCCAGTCTTATAACCCCTCAGGGTCTCTGGGTTCCTCTTATTTGAGCCTCTTGCACAGCCCAATTTGAATTGTTCCACTTTTGGCAGATGTGATTTCAGGTGCCAAGACCCTAACAACTGCCATTCCCTCATAAACCTCTCCACCACCTCTGTCCCACTTCCTCCTTTAAGACACTCCTTAAAACCAAACTTTTGGTCATCTGTCCTAACGTCTTGTTATGTGACTTGATGTTAAACTTTGCTTGATAACACTCCTGTGAGCCACTTTCATACATTTTCCAATGTCGTAGGCACTATATAAATGAAAGTTGCTGATGTTGCTTTGTCATTCAATAATTCTAAATAAATAAAATTCCACACAGGAAATTTACCGTTAACGCTACTACAAATGTAGGAGCCCTGCATAACTCAGGAATAACTCTGAGCGGTGTAGTCTCCTTCAATTCTGAAAGAATAGTTTATGGCTTTTATTATTGAGCTTGCCCTTGTTTCACCTCCCCCTTCCATTCCTACACAGGCAATATGTGATTCAGCAACAAGGCAGCACAAGTGGATAGCACTGTGGCTTCACAGCGCCAGGGTCCCAGGTTCGATTCCCCCGCTGGGTCACTGTCTGTGTGAAGTTTGCACATTCTCCCCGTGTCTGCGTGGGTTTCCTCCGGGTGCCCCGGTTTCCTCCCACAGTCAAAATACGTGCAGGTTAGGTGGATTGGCCATGATAAATTGCCCTTAGTGACCAAAAAGGTTAGGAGGGGTTATTCGGTTATGGGGATAGTGTGGAAGTGAGGGCTTAAGTGGGTCGGTGTAGACTCGATGGGCCAAATGGCCTCCTTCTGCACTGTATGTTCTATGGCACATTTGGACATGGATTTGCCACAGGCACTATTCACTGTCACTCAATACGGCCCAACAGAAAAGTGCCAGTTTTTCTTCGCTAATATACACTTTCATTTCGGACTTCCAGGAGAAGCCTGGTGGTTGTTCCTGAAGCAGTGGTTTAGGCATCAAAGTGTCCCAACAGAGAGTGGGCTTAGAAATTGATAAGTCTTTCCAGGTCTAGGTGAGAGCATGAAGTGGCAGTCATCGATGTAACAGAAAAAGAGTCACAGGAACAGGCCTGAGTGCAGCTGGAATAAGGAGTGTTCCACATAATTCACAATAATACAGGCATAATTGGGGCTCATGCAGGTACTCATAGCCACATATTTTATTTACAGGAAGTGAGACAAGTTAAAGGAGAAATTATTTAGTGACAGAACAAATTCAGCCAGGTGTGGGAGAGTGGTGGTGGATGGGGATTGTTCGGTCCTCTGCTCAAGGAAGAAGCGCAGGGCCCTCAGACCGTCCTGGTGGGGGATGGAGGTTTTGAGGGATTGGACATCCACGGTAAAGAGGAGGCGGTTAGGGCCAGGGAACTGGAAATGATTGATATGAGAACGGCATTAGATGACTCATGAATGTAGGTGGGAAGAGACTGGACAAGGGGAGAGAGGATGGAATCAGGATATGAAGAAATGAGTTTGGTGGGGCAGGAACAGGCTGAAATGATGCATCTGCCAGGGCAGCCTCATTTGTGGATTTTGGGAAGGAGGTAGGAGCGGGCTGGGTGGGGTTGGAGGACTATGAGGCTGGAGGCTGTGGGGGAGACGATCACCAGAGGCAATGAGGTCAGTGGCCGTTCTAGAAACAATGGCTTGTTGGTCGGTGGTGGGGTCCTGCTCCAGGGGGAGGTAGAAGGAAGTGTCTGAGAGTTAGCGCTCAGCCTCTGCAAGGTAGAGGTCAGTATGCCAGATAACAACACCACCCTTGTCAGCAAGTTTGATCACAAGGTCAGAGTTGGACTGAAGAGGACAGAGTGCAGCAAGTTCAGAGGGAGACAGGTTAGGGTGGGTGAGATAGGCAGAGAAATTGAGACGGTCAATGACGAGGATGAACCTTTGCTGAGTACAGAACATTCAGCACCAGAGACGGGCACGTCAGAGAGGACAGTGAATACATGGCAAGGGCTGGGTTTAGAAGAAGGAATAGGATCAAAGAGATGCCAATGTGTGGAGGGTTCAGGAAGGGCATTGGTTTTCATACGTTGCTGAAGCTTGTGTTCCTTAGTTGTTGAGTCAAAAGATCTCCAAGCCAAACAATTTTGAAAAATAGTTTGCATCCTAAAATTATGCTCTTTGTGCCTTTTAAATACCATCAGAATAAACGCTATTAACAGGAAGCCAAAAAGGTTGTTCATCAGCCTATTTTGAAGTTATAATTTATATTATGCTAGGTAGCATACAAAAACACAGCACAGCTGGAGGCAATTATTGACAACTCATTTTTGCCTTTGATTGTTTCTGGCATTTGTCAAACAATTACTTTGCTGCAGTAGTAATAATGTAGACACCCCCATCAACAAAAACTAGCTTTTTTTGACAATAAGCTAACTAGTTTGTGGAAATTATTGACAAACTCCTTAACCTCATGAACTAAGTGTGAATAAGTAATTCTATAACCTCTAACAGTCCATCATTGAAACCGTTAACGTCAAAAGCAGAATAGTCACCACACAATGTATAGGTCACTAAAATACTTTACATTTTACACATTCAGTGACTAGTTAATGGGTTTAACGGTTGTAGATGGAGGGAGCAGCCAAAGGAGCCCCATCCCAAGGAAGACGCCGGCCTGAGCCCCTCTAGCCCAGCGCAAGCCCCACTGATCCCCACTTCTGATGAAGGACCCCCCCTTGGCATCCTGGCAGAAATTGTTGGGAGGGTACCTACAACCTTGCCACCCATCAGACTGCAACGTGCCAGGTTGGCACTGCCAAGGGGCGGGGCCTAAAGGGAGGAATGAAGGGGTGGCTCTAAAGAGGGAAGAGGGGGTGGGTGGGGACTGAGGGAGGAAGCTAAATGGAGGCCTTAGTGGGGCTGAAGGGGGTTTCTGAGGGGGGGGGGCCTTGCCAGCAATATGGGGGGGGGGGGGGGGGGGGCACCCCCTGCCAGCAATCTGGGTGGTGGAGGAGAGTGCAGCCGATAATTGGGATCCGAGTGCCCAGTAAAAATGGCACTCCGATCTCCGAGGTACATGACCTGTTCAAGAGATTACATCCTGCCCCTCTCAGTTGCAGTACAGATCCCGGTGGACCATTGAATAGCACGGAAAAGGCGATTTTGCCAATAAACCTTTCATGTGCCAGTGAATAGCATGTCAACATCTCTCCCATAAGACCATAAGATATAGGAGCAGAATTAGGCCATTTGGCCCATCATGTCTGCTCCACCATTCAATCATGATTGATATGTTCCTCATCCCCATTCTCCTGCCTTCTCCCCATAACCTCTAATCCCCTTATTAATCAAGAACACCAGATTTGTGCTTGAGATGCTGTTAATTACAGGGCTACAGACCTGGCAGATGGAATTAGACAGAACCGTTCTTTCTTCGAACAGAAGAACATAAGGGGCTCGATCTAATGGAAACGTTTATTAGTGCCAATTCTTTTTTTTCAGTGTTTTTATTAAGGATTTTTATGTTATACAAAACAAAGGCAATCGTGAACATACATTGAAAACAACAGGAAAAAAAAGAAAACGAAAAAAAGAAATATATAAAAACACACAAACACACATCAGTTGTCTTTTGTTATTTAAATCAGTTGCGGCTTCTTGTTTGCGTTCTCCAGTAGCTGCTTATTTCCAGCCGGGTCCCCAACCTCCCTCTCTCCCTTTTCTTGTTGACCCCTCCCCTTCTAGGTGTCTGGCCTGCCCTCTTCCCTCTTTAAGCTCCAAGATCTTGTTCCTGTTTGGTTGGCGTGACGCTGTGTATTTTGTTATTTGCTGAGCCTGGTTGGGCTCCATGTTTTTTTGTCTGTTTCCCTCCCCACTTTCATTGACATTCGTTGTTGTGTCGAGGCTTTCAGCTCCCTTTGACTTACTGGCTGTTGGCTGCAAACAACTGGGTGAATGGTTCCCAGGTTTTGTGGAAGCCTTCTTCCGACTCCCAAATGGCAAATTTGATTTTCTCCATCTGGAGAAATTCCGATAGGTCGGACTGCCTGTCTGCAGCTTTGGGTGGTGCATATTGTCAGTTGTAGCGGAACATGATGAACTATTACTGGGTGGCGAACATTGCCATGGTCAGGAAATGGGTAGTGGGGGAGCGGTCGGTGTGGGGGTGGATGGAGGCGGCTTCATGGTGGGGAACGAGCTTAGGCCGTTGTGACAGCGCCTCTGCCATTCTTGCAGGCCAGGTACTCCGTGAGCCCAGTGATGATGTCGCCTTAAGGGGGCAGTTGAGGTAGCGTTTGGGATTAGAGGATACCACAGTGTGGGCACTGATCTGTCACAACCATAGGTTTGCGCCAAGGGAGACTGGATGCGAGGTTTCAGTGGTGGAGGGAGGCAGAGATTGAGCGATTTGGCGATTTGTTTATAGGGGGCAGATTCGCAAAACTGGAGGACCTGGAGAAGGCAAGATGGGAGAAGGGGGCGATAATGGGGGAGCAGGGGGTGTGGGTTATTTATGTTATATGATTTTTCTTCTGCTTTTATTTGTTTATATGAAAATGCCTTGAATAAAATATCTAAAAAAAACTAAAACCCGGGATATCATATGCTTTAGTAACTTCTCACTCAACATGCCCTGACATCTTCGATGACTTGTGTACATATACACCCAGGTCCATTTGTTCCTGCACCTCCTTTAGAGCTTCTCCCTTTGTTTTATATTGTCTCTCGGTATTCTCCTCAGAGTGAATCACCTCACACTTCTTTACATTGAACTTCAGCTGCCACTTGTCTGCCCAATCCACCAACCTATCTATGTCTTGTGAGGTTCAAGACTATGCTCATCACAGTTAACAACACTTCCAATCTTCGTATCATCCACAAATTCTGAAACCATGCCCTGCACACCGCAGTCTAGGTCATTAACATATCAGAAAGAGCAAGGGTCCCAACACTGACCCCTGGGGAACTCCACTACAGACCTTCCTCCAATCTGAAAAGCAACTATTTATCACTACGCTGTTTCATGTTGCTCAGCCAATTTCTTATCTGGGGTGGGTGGAGCCAGCAGTGCTATTTTTAGTGCCCTCCTGCTTCCATTCCCACCCCCAAGGTTAACTGATTGGACATAATCTGGCAAGTAGAGTATAATGTGGGGAAATGTGAAATTGTCCATTTTGGCAGGAAGTATAAAAAACGCTTATGATTTAAATGGTGCGAGATTGCAAAGCTCTGAGGTGCAGAGGGATCTAGGTGTCCTAGTCTATGAATTACAATAGGCCAGTGTACAGATACAGCAAGTAACTAGAAAAGCTAATAGTATGTTATAATTTGCTGTGAGGAGAATTGGTCACAAAAGTAGGAAGTTTGTGCTTCAGTTGTACAGGGCATCGGTGAGACCACATCTGCAGTATTCCCTGGGGAGCTCCACTACAGACTTTATCCAATCTGATAAACAACTATTATCACTACTTTCTGTTGTTATAATAATTTTGATAACAATGCATTGATACCTAGACTCCAAGGGTAAAATTACAAGGAGTGATTACACAAACTGATTTTGAAGGTTAGAGACCACTTGTTTGAAGTTTTAGGTTTTCGTTAACGGGGCTTTTAAACACAAATAACATACTGCAGATTCTGAAAATCTGAAATAAAAACTAAAACTGCTGGAAATAAACAGCAAGCCAGGCAGCAACTGTGGAAATTTAGTGTTTCAGGTCATTGAGCTTTCATCAGAACTTGTTGTTGTTTTATACAATTCTTGTGTAACCTCCTTGATCCAGGCCTCGGCTGATAAAGGAAAGCACTCAGTCTGCCTTCTTTAAAAAAAAATGTATTTTATTACAACCATGTATCAAAACAGGTTACAGCAAATAAACAACCCGGGAAACATACTTCCCACCAATCAACTATAGTCTGTACAGATTTTTCCTCTTTTTGTAACCTATTTTGATACATGGTCCGAGATAACTATCCCCTCATACTCTGCCCCCTCCAAAATCTCCCAACTCATTACAAAGTAATCAATCCTCGAATACACCTTATGAACATGTGAAAAGAAGGAATACTCCCTTCCCCTTGAGTTCTGAAAACGCCATGGGTCCACCATACCCATCCTCTCCATAACCCCCCCCCCCCCCCCCCCCCCCACCCCCAGCTCCCTCGCCATTTGTAACCTGCCCATCAACCTGGGGGTCGGCCTATCCACCTTCGGCTCCAGGCCACAGTTAAAATCTCTTCCCATAATCAACTGTTGCGTGGCTAAATCCGGGGTCACTGCCAGCAACCCCCTCATTAAGCTCACATCATCCCAATTTGGGGCATAAACATTTACCAACACTACCGGTGCCCCTTCCAATACCCCACTCACAATCACATATCTCCCACCCGGATCCCTCACCTCCTTCATACTCACAAATCCCATGTTTTTGCTCATTAAAATTGCCACTCCTCTCGATTTCAAATCAAACCCGAGTGAAAAATCTGCCCAACCCACCCCTTCCTTAACCTAATCTGGTCCTCACACGTAGGTGCGTCTCCTGCAGGAAGACCAACCCGCTTTCAAGCTCCTGAGGTGCGCAAACACCCGTGACCTTTTAACCGGCCCATTCAGTCCCCAGATGTTCCACGTTACTAACCTTACCAGAAGCTTACGCCTCCAATCCCCTCCACCGTCCGTCATCTTCCTTACTTATTTCCCGCACCCTTAATTCCACCCTATACCTAGCCCATCCCAGATGACCCCTTTCTCCGCCCTTTGACCATGTCATCTCTCACCCCCTGCCACGTCGCAGAAACCTTCCCCCCTTTCGCCTTCTTGCCCTTCCACTTCCCCTCTCCCCCCTCCCCCCTCTCTTGGCCTTCTCCCCCATCACCTCACTTCTGTTCACCAGCATAACCTGCTAGTGCAGCTGCCCCTGCCCAAAGGCACATCCTAATGACCTCCCTCTCCCCCCCCCCCCCCCCCCACTTCTCAGCTCAAGGAGGAAGGCTCCCTCCTGACCTTACCCTCCCCCACCCAAACAAGGACTTCGCCTGAACTCCAGGCAGCCTTCTCCAAAAGCAAACAAACAGATATCAAACACAAAACGTCCCATAAAACAGGGGGGTGGGGCACATCCATCCCCACATAAACTCTTCACCCCTACAACTCCTTACAATCTCAACATTGAACAGCAAACTGCTCCCACCCCAAAAAAAGGCAAAAATCCCCCAATCCCTAAACCCACTTCAAATATTCTCCCGACCATTACATAGTGCCAGCACCCCGGTTCCCAAGCAATGTCCGCTCAGTTCTCCCCCAGTTTATGTTCCTTAATGAACTCTTCGGCCACTTCTGGGGTCTCGAAATAATAGTCCCGGCCTCCGAACATCACCCATAATTTTGCAGGGTAGAGCACTCCATCCTGATCAGCCGCCGGTACAGCACCACCTTGGCCTTGTTGAAACCTGCCCACCGCTTTGCCAACTCGACTCCGATGTCCTGATAGATTCGGACATTATTCCCCTCCCAGTCGCAGGTACGCTTCTCCCTGGCCCACTGCAGAATTTTCTCTTTCTCCAGATTTATGGAGTCTCACGATCACCGCCCAAGGTGGCTCCCCAGCTCTAGGCTTCTGCCTCAGGGAACTATGCGCTCGGTCCACTTCAGGCGCCTTATCTCGCACCCCTTCTGCTACCAGCCCCGCCAGCATCTTTGAGACGTACCTCGTGGTACTCACACCTTCCACTCCTTCAGGCAGGCCCACTATTCCCAGGTTCTCAAAGTATTCTCCTGCTCCTCCTTTGCCTTCAACGTTTTACAGAAGTCTCCTAGGAGCCCATCTCCGCCTCCAGAGCCACCACACGATCACTGTGGTCCGAGATCACTCCTTCAATCTCCCGATTCTGTGACCCCTGCACTTCCAAAAACCTCTCCACCCATTCCAGAGAACTCTTCAGGGGTGCCACAGCTTCTGCAATGGCCTTTGCGTGATCCTCAAGCATTTCTTTCCTCTGTTTATCGATTTCCTCCTTGATAAAAGCCATCAGCTCCTGTATCTGGTGCCTTCCAGCTTGCCCTTCTCCCGCCTGCACGCTGAAAGAGGCTGTTGCTGCAGCACAAGATTGTATCAACTTTCCAGCCAAATTTCTCACTGTTTTCTGCCGGGTCTGGAAACCAGCAGACATACCACTTCCGGGACATACCATTCACTCCATGGTCACAACCGGAAGTCACTCAGTTTGCCTTCTTGACCATGTATCCTCCAGCTACATGGTCGACTACTACATGGTCGACTTGCATGCTGAGGTTCAGTTCCTTGACACTTTTTAGAATCCTATCCTTTAATTTGTATTAAAAAGGCAAATTACTGCAGATGCTGGAATCTGAAACCAAAGAGAAAATGCTGGAAAATCTCAGCAGATCTGGCAGCATCTGTAGGGAGAGAAAAGAGCTAATATTTTGAGTCTGATGACCCTTTGGCAAAGCGACAAAGGGTCATCTGGACTTGAAACATTAACTCTTTTCTATCCCTCCAGATGCTGCCAGACCTGCTGAGATTTTGCAGCATTTTCTCTTTGAATTTAGTTTGTATTCCCTTCCTTACATTATTTGTCCTCCCCAAAAGCATTCCCTCACAATTCTCTTGAATTGTGTCGAGCTGAGCTGGTTAGAAGGACCGTCCAGGGGTGGTACGGTGGCGCAGTCCTTCTAACCAGCTCAGCTCGACACTTGCCCCCTTGCTCCATGGTGGCATCCTACCTGTTTTAGGAATCAGCAAACCTGACTCAATCCGTCTCTGCTTCAATGAAGCAAAAGTAATGCATGCGGGGACCATTTACACGGAAACAGGTCTGCTGAGTGGGAAATTCTCCTATTCGAGCTTTCTACCTTGTTAGCGATAATCTAGCCCTCAATGTCTTATCTTCTTGTCTTCCAGCCTCTAGAGGTCTGAACACCAATTGCTGGTGATGATGCTGCTTCTGTTGCTGCCTCCTCATGCCCAGAGTGATTTGTTTTCTTTCCATTGATCACTCCGCACTTCAACCAATGTGAGCACAGAGGAACCCGAGCCCTGAATCATTTTCACTGAATTCCCATGATCAACACGTCGGCGGCACGGTGGCACAGTGGTTAGCACTGCTGCATGACAGCGCAGGGACCCAGATTCGATTCCAACCTCAGGTGAGTGTGTGGATTTGCACTTTCTTCCCGTGTCTGCATGGGTTTCCTCTGGGTGCTCCAATTTCTTCCCACAGTCAAAAGATGTGGTTGGGTGGATTGACCATGCTGATATTGCGCACAAAGGTTAGGTGGGGTTTCAGGGATAGTGGTGGTGATTGGGCCTAGGAGGGTGCTGTATCAGAGCAAGGGCTGGTGCAGACTCGATGGGCCGAATGGCCTCCTTCTGCACTGTCGGGATTCTATGAACATTGCATTTCAGCCGTCTCTTGTCCTGATTTTGATTGGTCTACATTCATATCAATTTATTTTCTACACATTCAAAGACCCTTTGAAACCTTCTTATGGGCACATAATGGGTCATAAATCCTCGGTTGAGTGCCCTTGATTTATTTCACCATCTGACTCTGTACAATTAGAATGAAAACACCACTATACCAGACTAAGATTCCACCAGTAATATACACGCTTACCCTCTAATATACACACTTACCTCATTTTTACTTAATAACACAAAACTAAAGCACATGTATCACAAACCAGCATAATTTGTAGTTGGTCATCTCTCAAAAGCTATGTAGATTCACTTACTGACTGATTAGCATAAATGATATAGGATCCAACACATACCAGGCACTGTCCTAGTCACTAGATCTAAGTTAGAGACACCTCTAGTTTCAAAAAACATTATAACCAGTAATTCAGGAGATGGAAAATGCAACATAAAGGCAGAGTGATAGGTAGAAAGACAAGTTCATTGGGAAAGAGCTTAGACATGGTGAGTAAAGGATTAGGCGAGCATCACCAACATGAACCAATGTGAATTTCCCATCCATGGACGTCACTCTTCAGTGTTTCAGAGAAAAAACAAAGGCCCATAAGGAGAGGGATATATCTTCACTGCGTGACATGAAATGAGCTCAACCACATTCATAAAAAAAGTTACAATTCTAGAACAGAGAAAATCATGATTCATATTATATGGCCAGCTGTCACAAGTAAAATTGTGTTATTTAACACTTTATTTATAAAATCTAGGTCCACAGCGTCATGAACAAATTGCACTAGTATATTTTTCAGTTCTTGTAAAACCATTTTCATAGATGTTTACAGCATGAAAACAGGCCCTTCGGCCCCAACTTGTCCATGCCGCCCAGTTTTTACCATTAAGCTAGTCCCAATTGCCTGCATTTGGTCCATATCCCTCTATATCCATCTTGTCCATATAACTGTCTCAATGCTTTTTAAAAGACAAAATTGTACCCACCTCTACTACTGCCTCTGGCAGCTTGTTAGAACATAGAACATAGAACATAGAACAGTACAGCACAGAACAGGCCCTTCGGCCCTCAATGTTGTGCCGAGCCATGATTACCCTACTCAAACCCACGTATCCACCCTATACCCGTAACCCAACAACCCCCCCCCCCTTAACCTTACTTTTATTAGGACACTACGGGCAATTTAGCATGGCCAATCCACCTAACCCGCACATCTTTGGACTGTGGGAGGAAACCGGAGCACCCGGAGGAAACCCACGCACACAGGGGGAGGACGTGCAGACGCCACACAGACAGTGACCCAGCCGGGAATCGAACCTCGGACCCTGGAGCTGTGAAGCATTTATGCTAACCACCATGCTACCGTGCTGCCCAGACAATCACCACCCTCTGTGTGAAAACAAATGCCCCTGTGGCTCTCCTCTCTCACCTTCAACCTATGCCCTCTAGTTTTAGACACTCCTACGTTTGGGAAATGCTTTGAGTCTGGCTTCAACCCTTTCTGATTTTCAGCACACCAATGCAGTCATTGAGTGAACAGCTGGAAAATCTAAGCTTTGTATTTGGACACTGTGTCAAAAGTCTGGCCTTGAAAATTCATTTTCTCCAGCATAGGAACAAGAGGCGACATTCACCTCCTGGAGTCTATTCCTCTGTTCAATCAGATGGCTTGTGATATTTAAGATTTTCTAAACACTTTCATCAACAAGAGCAAACAATTATAGGGCAGCACCATAGCTTGGTGGTTAGCACAATTGCTCGAGAGCTCCCAGGTTCGATTCCCAGCTTGGGTCATTGTCTGCGTGGAATCTGCACGTTCTCCCCATGTCTGCGTGGGTTTCCAGCCAGTGCGTGGGTGCTCCGGTTTCCTTCCACAGTCCAAAGCTGTGCAGGTTAGGAGGATTGGCCATGCTAATTTGCCCTTAAGTGTCCAAAAAAGGTTAATTGGTGTTACTGGGTTAAGAGGATGGGGTGGAGGAGGTGTGTGCTTAAGTGGGGTGCTCTCTCCAAGGGCCGGTGCAGATGCGATGGGCCGAATGGCCTCCTTCTGCACTGTAAATACTATGAAATTAGATTCAAGTGCTTCCCCCTCCCCAACATGTCTCGTTCGTGCTTCTGGTATTGATCACGGTGAAAGGTGACAACGGTTGTGGTATTGAGGAAATCTGACAAGAATACACATTGCCGCCGACCTCCCCCCTCCCATGTCAGCAGGAGGGAACAAGGGTTGAGAAAGACATCAAGCAGTCCTGACAATTTGAGCTTCCCTTTCAAACAACCTATTTTGTTATTGTTTTCACGCAATAATAAATTCAGCTCCTGTAATTTATATTATCTGCCCACGATGCAAACACTGGCCGCGCCAATGATGTGGGTCGAGATGTTTGAATAAGTTGTGCAAATGATCATACAGGAGTGGGACATTATCCGATCCTCTACTGGTGCTCATGCGTATTGACTGCATCGGTAATCCTGACGTGGAGGATCTGAGCCGGATGCGGGAACTCGGGCCGGAGGTGCTCAGGTTGAGCCGCACTCACTGCTGCAGCTCCGCGCTCAGGCTCAACTCCACGCTCGGGCACAGCTCCACGCTCGGGCACAGCTCCACGCTCGGGCTCAGCTCCACGCTCGGGCTCAGCTCCACGCTCGGGCTCAGCTCCACGATCGGGCTCAGCTCCACGTACTGCTGCAGCTCCAAGCTCAGGTGCGGCCGGGATCCGTGACTCCCAACACCGGCGACAGCGGCAGAGAGTAGAGCTGCAGGCTCGTCGGCTGCTGTGGTTTCAGGGATTAATCTCTGCATTCATCACATTTTGCACCAAATCAAATATATGCATGAAGGCTCTCACTGGGAGATCGTCCCTGTAAGAACAAGTAAACAAAATCCCGCAGATGGCTGGATGACATTTCCTTATATTGATTCATTTAAAGTAAACTCACCTCATTCACTAGTCCCTGCCATTCGCCTTCGCTCCTCTTTGATGTCATTTTATCACAAAACTACAAGAATATATATATGTATGTATGAACGTAAATGGAGCTGCCAAAGAAAAAAAATATGCGTGAGGATTGGGACTAGTCAACCATGGGCAGGCGCTTCCTCCCGGCTGTGCTACCTCACTTCCATGTGTAGACCAAGCCCAACGTCAGGTCAACCCAGGGTGACATGAGGCAAGCTGCAGCAGGGAGGTTAGTTTAACAATGTCAGCAATATCACTACAACCTGATCCGGGTTAATTATAGCGCAGTTCTATAATGTGTGAAGGAGGGAGAAATGTTTGCTCTCCAAGATAATATTCATTGACGTTTGTTGTTCCTGAGACATTGCTTTTAAATAGTTTTGGCTGACTTATGCAAATTTTCATTTGTTGTCTGTTGTTAAATTCATATACTGACAGATTATTATATTATAGTACTTATTTTAAGGAGTAGAATTTTCCCTCATCCCTGTTAACAGAATTTTGTGAAGAAATCCCTCCTCAGCCCCAGATTCTCCCCTGACCAGATCCCCTTCCCATCTTGTACCTATTCATCTGACTACTGGTCCCCTTTGCTATGGAGGTTTACTTCTGAGATGTGATGGGGATATTGTCACCTGTCTGTGCGCACTCTGTGAACTTTGGACATTAGATCCATCACCCGGCCTCCTCTCACTTAGCTTCTATCACCTACTTGGCAATGAGCTAATAATGTTTTGAAATTATTATAGCGTTTTAAACAACTTCTGGGTGTGCAGCAAAATACCACTGATATATAAAGACAATATTGAAGTTCCTGGTACTTCTCAGTCCACATATCCCAAAGTATTGATTGTAAAACCCTTGCAATTTTCCCATATTGTACCTTCATGTCTTCACCCCACCATACCATTTCAACTTTCTTTGACCCTATGTTGCACTATCCATGCTCAACTTCTCCATCTCTTACGGTAGCACTGTTGCTTCACAGCGCCAGGGACCCAGGTTCGATTCATGGCTTGGGTCACTGTCTGTGTGGAGTCTGTGCGTTCTCCCTGTGTCTGCGTGGGTTTCCTCCGGGTGCTCTGATTTCCTCCCATAAGTCCCAAAAGATGTGCTGTTAGGTAATTTGGAAATTCTGAATTCTCCCTCCGTATAGCCAAACAGGCACCAGAATGTGGCGACTACGGAATTTTCACAGTAACATGATTGCCTACTTGTGACAATAAGGATTATTATTATTATTCCTTTGTAATCTCATTCCCTCTTCATCCTCAATAGCTGAGCCATTTTAGCCCCATTCTTCCTAGATTTCTCAGTCTTGCTACAGCTCTCTCCTTCAAAGGCTTTCTTAAAACCAATCACCAGCTCTGTAAACAGCATGGTTTAGGATAATTTATTAAGTGAAATGTGCAACAAAAAGGTGTGGAGTTGTTGTTCAACCAGTCAGCAGTAAGTCTCAATGGTGGCATCATAGCAATCAACGGCCCTGTAAAGATGCAGCGCATACTTTCTTGGACTTATTCCTTCTCAGCAAGGCTGCACATAATGGATACGCAAGTAGGAGATCGGTTCATAATTAATTCAGTGGCACACATTAACGTCTGGTGTCATTCCCCACAGGATTGCTGAAGCTACCCTTATGCCCAACTTCCTGCCTCTTGATGCACCTACTGCAAACAGACCCCCATAAAAATAGCATTACCTTTCTCCCAGCACACAAACAAACTCATACAAATATTATAATAATCTGTATTAGTGTCACAAGTACGCTTACATTAACACTGCAATGAAGTTACTGTGAAAATCCCCTAGTCGCCATACTACGGTGCCTGTTCAGATACATTGAGGGAGAATTCAGAATGTCCAATTCACCTAACAAGTCTTTAACATTCACTGAATATTTTTATTATTATATAGTAAATAGAATACATTATACAGAATATGTGCTCTTTTGAAATTACATGTTATAATTTGCATGTACTAATCTATTCCTTCTTTTGGAATATGGGGATATTTGAGAAGGAAATTTGGGAATGCTGTGAGATAGGAACAGCAGAAGAAAAATTGAGTTCACATGTGGTTAGAGCAGTGTGAAGTCATGCACTTTGGATGATTAATGTGGAAAGGTAGTGTAGAATAAATGACATGATTTTGACAAGTATAATGAGCAAGGAGACTTTGGTGACGATTTTGACAAGTCCTTAAAGGTATCAGGAAGGGGTTAAGAAAGCATATAGGTTACTTGGATTTATAAATAGAGGCACAGAACGCAAAGCTAAGAGATCACACTAGAACTTTAAAAATCATTGGTATGACCTTAGCTGGAGTATTGTGAACAATTTGAGGTATCACGTTTCAGGAGTGATGTCAAGGCCTTCGAGATTGTACAGAAGGGACTTCAGTTATGAAGAGAGTTGACAAAGTTAGGATTATTTTCCTCAGAAAAGAGAAGGTTAAGAGGTGACCTCATAGAAATTTTCAAAATAATGAGAGGTTTGATTGCACAGACAGAGAAAAACTGTTCCTTATGGCGAGCGGGTCAATAACCAGAGGTTGTGGATTTAAAACCGTTGGACAAGTATGTAAGGAGGGCAAATTCTTAGGATTACTGAAACAAAGTGCTGGTGTGGCACTACATGCAACTGCTCGGCCCAAGACCGCAAGAAACTTCAGAAAGTCGTGAACACCGCCCAGTCCATCACACAAACCCGCCTCCCATCCATTGACTCTATCTTCACCTCTCGCTGCCTTGGGAAAGCGGGCAGCATAATCAAAGACACCTCCCACCCGGCTTACTCACTCTTCTAACTTCTCCCATTGGGCAGGAGATATAAAAGTCTGAAAACACGCACAACAGATTCAAATACAGCTTCCTCCCCGCTGTTACCAGACTCCTAAACGGCCCTCTTAGAGACTGATCACATTAGCACTACATTCCTGAATCCTTCACCCGATGCCAGTGTCTATGTATTTACATTGTGTTCTTTGTGTTGCCCTATTATCTATTTTCTTTTCATGTACTAAATGATCTGTTTGAGCTGCATGCAGAAAAATACCTTTCACTGTACCTCGGTACTCGTGACAATAAATAAATCCAATCCAACTGCTCTTTCAAATATCCAACACAAGCAAATGATCTCCTTCTGTACTATAGGTTTTCCTAATTCTAAGAGACCATATCAAGCTAATAGAAAAGGCTCACGCGACTGAAACAAAGGGCTGAATTTGTTTGCTGGAAGCAAATTCGGAAAGTGGCCCATCAGATTGGAGAATCAATGTTTTGCCACCTCTAAGCACTTTTTCCAGAAGTGGGATCATTGCAGCATCTACTACGTTCCGGCATCGGGAAGTTACCAATTAAGGGCAGGAGCAAACCACTGAAATCTTCTGAGCATCAGATCGGCTCCCACAAAGTCAGGTAGCCCAACTGAGGGTAGGGCATCAATGTTTTGGTTAATCCCAATGATGTGGAGGTGCCGGCGTTGGACTGGGGTGAGCACAGTAAGAAGTCTTCCAACACCAGGTTAAAGTCCAACATGTTTGTTTCAAACACTAGCTATCTGAGCACAACTCCTTCCTCAGGTTAATGAAGAGGTGAGGTCCAGAAACATATAGAGACAAAGTCAATGATGCAAGACTGTATTTTGAGTGCGAGTCTTTGCAGGTAATTAAGTCTTTACTGGTCCAAACGGAGCAACTAGAGAGAGGGATAATCCCAGGTTAAAGAGGTGTGAATTGTCTCAAGCCAGGCCAGTTGGTAGGATTTTGCAAGCCCAGGCCAGATGGTGTGGGGGTGAATATAATGCGACATGAATCCAGGTCCTGGTTAAGGCCATACTCATATGTGCTTATAGCCAAGTTCTGCACACATGAGTACGGCCTCAACTGGGACCTTGGATTCATGTCGCATTACATTCACCCCCCCACCATCTGGCCTGGGCTTGCGAAATCCTACCAACTGTCATGGTTTGAGACAATTCACACCTCTTTAACCTGTGATTATCCCTCTCTCCAGTTGCTCCATCTGGACCTGTAAAGTCTTAATTACCTGCAAAGACTCGCATTCAAAGTATTGTCTTGCATAATTGACTTTGTCTATATATATGTTTCTGGACCTCACCTCTTCACTTACTTAATCCCCGCAGCACAGACCCACTGGGATGCACAGACCCACTGGGATGCAATGGCCACCATGAATGCAAGCCATCCTTTGGAGGGATGCTGCAGAGAGCTCCTATATTTTGAGGCACTCTTGCATTTAACTGTCAGCGGCACCCATCTCTGCAATTGGGGCTGCCGGCCAGACATCAGAATTTAGAATTTACTGTGCAGAAGGAGGCCATTTGGCCCATCGAGTCTGCACGGCTCTTGGAAAGAGCACCTTACCCAAGCCCACACCTCCACCCAATCCCCATAACCCAGTAACCCTATCCAACACTAAGGGCAATTTTGGACACTACGGGCAATTTAGCATGGCAGATCTACCTAACCTGCACATCTTTGGACTGTGGGAGGAAACCGGAGCACCCAGTGGAAACCCACGCACACAAGGGGAGAACGTGCAGACTCCGCACAGAGACCCAAGCCGGGAATCGAACCTGGGACCCTGGAGCTGTGAAACAATTGTGCTAACCACAATGCTACCATGCTGCAGGCCCTATGGATGGATTGAGCCTTCTGTTTCCCTGGTCCATCTGAAGTCATTGATTGGATAGGGCTCCCAGAGACACTTCTTAATTGGCTGCCTCCTGGAAAATCACGACCAATATTCCACCATGGCTACTTCCTGGTTCCTGCGTAGAATTGAGGCCAACATTGGGATCACAACCTAGCCAGGAAAATTCAGCTCAATAAGCTGAAATCCAGTGAGCTGTATGGGTAATAAAAAAATCATTAAAAAATCAAATAGAATATGAAAAAAACTTGCGAGGCATATAAAAGCAAATATTTTTACAATTGTATTGAGAGGGAAAGACTACTGAAGAAGGCTGTGGGCCCATTAAAGGCAAATGCAGATGTGACTTTCAAGGGAAATAAGTTAATACCAGAATTGTTAAATAAATATTTTGTATCCGTTTTCACAGGAGATGAAATAGAACATATTTTGTTAAGTTCCTATAGCTATATCTAGAATATGAAGTGAGATTTCCATTGGCAATTGGAGAGGAATTTCCAAAACATTTTCCTAAATTGACTTCAGGTTTTTTTCTGTTTCATTGTCCCAGAACATTGTGTGACTTGTGCACAGAAAACCCCATGTCGGGATTAGATAAGCTTCATTCTTTTCCTGCGCACTTTGGTATGTTCATATGTCACATTTATTTATTTTAACTTCTGTTTACTTTTGATAACTTTTACAGATTAGTAAAACTTTCCACTGTTGTATTTTTACCAGTTCCATTTATTTTAGCATTGTCAGAATTCCTTTCCCCATTTCATATGTCACAATAGTTTTCTTTCTATTTAATCAGCTCATTATTCTCAGTGGCAGACTAAAATATAAATATCTATTGCACCACATAATCCTTTCCTTATCAAGCGATACATCTTGCAATTTCCCAAAACATTGTTTATGCCAAATCCACTATCTATGTAAAAACAGTAGGAATAATTTTATGTATTTGAACTCCCAGTGCAGAACTTTGCATGCTGGAAGTGCAAATTGGGATTTGAGGCACAGGCACCTGATCCCACTTAATTTTATTGAACAGAAAATCAATGGGGGGAGAAATTGAGCCCAATTCACAACATGCCCATCTGGAATGTTAATTCATAAAATAACGCCTCTTACATTTCTTGATGAATAAATTGATACAGATTTGGAACTGATGTTTGTTCTAAATTTCAGTGGCTATAGGATAGGCTATACTTTACCACCAATCAGACAAACTGATTTCAAAAGCAATCATCCCAATCATGAAAGGTAGTTGTGAAGAGAGCAGGAAAGTTTAGCAGCCAAGAATGTGTGGGTTTCGCTGAGGTTCTGCTGAAGTTAACGTCAGGACCTGATTTTTTTTAAAGTCCCAGTTTGCTGTCCAAAGCCAGCCATACAGAAGGCTGTTATTTGGAACTTGGGTGAGTAGAGCTGTGGCTCCAGTTTACAGTCGGGAATCTGAAATTGCTGAGGAGGTAAGTGATCAGAAGGGTGAGTTGCGGGGCAGTCAGATAGTTTGGGGCGGGTGGAGATGGCAGCTTTTGGCCAGATTGTGGGAGTGTTTACTGGTTTGCTAGTTGGGCTGGGGGTACACAGCTGTTTATTCTTGCCCACAAGCACTTGTGGTTTATAATTATCTCCAGTTAGTCCTAAAAATCCAATTACATAAATCCAAAAGGGCCATGTTCAATGCCCCACAATATTCATGTCAACCAGCTTCATTAATACAATAAGAAGTCTTACAACACCAGGTTAAAGTCCAATGGGTTTGTTTCGAATCACTAGCTTTCGGAGCACCGCTCCTTCCTCAGGTGAATTCACCTTAAGTACTTAAACTCAACAAGTGCAATGACAAATTTGATAAACAAAGTAGCGATAATTGTAAATTGTAAAAAATTCATTCTTGCCCTTTCTGGCAGATGGCACATTTAGACAGCAGAATAATATGTAAAAGAAAAACTACAACAGCAATTAATTTATTACTTTGTAGAGATAATAAAAATTCTAGGAGAGATTTTCCTGGCCTATGTCCAGACGATGGTTTGCCCAGGGAAACATCTCGTAATGTGTATAAGAAAATAGACCATGAGTAATTAATGACATTTTAATGTTCCCCATAAAGATGTCTTCAGTTAAAGTTGAAAGTCTAGAAATCATATTGCACTTGATAACTAGAGTATGAGGGGGGTGGGGAGGGGTGGGGGCATGGGATGCATGGACTAACTGCACTGGTGAGTACTAATGCAGGTAGCAAGCAACATTTGTGTGACCTGCTGATTAGAATGATTCATGCGTAAAGCCAGCATTACCCAACTTTACATCTGTCTGGGAAGCCAAGATGCTACTCTAAGCAGCCAGCAACTCTGAAAGGGAAGTGGATTCTGGCTACAAATACAACACAATATTTTGAAAAATGGCTGAGAGAGTGTGCTGGCATCACCACATGTTGGTGGTGTTGGTGGAGACCATAGAGAGGAGAAGGAACATCCTTTATTCCCTAGGGCCTAGGGGGACAGGAAGCACTCCCAATATCTATCTACTTGTCTACTTAAGATGCAGTGAGAAGAGATCAGTGAGGACATCAATGCCAAGAACATTGCCTCAAGGTCACAGCTTCAAAAGGATAAAAATCAACTGGATTTGTTAAGATAAGAGAATTGCTAAAATATTTCACATCACAGCTACACCACTCAAAACCTAATTACTTACAACAAATACCGCATTTTCAATACTGTCTTCCCCAATACTCTGCACTGTGCCACCATTCACTAGACGTCCTTCTCCTCATACTAACACAGTCATCAATATTACAGACCCCTTGCTGAGCCAATGCTCACACCTCAAACAGACACGGGCAGCTCTTCCACAATCACAGCCACATTCTCCAAATTCATTGAATACATAATTCTTCCTTGCAGGAGAAGATTGCACAAAACAGGAGGTAACAGGCTGCCACCATAGTAGGAACGCCCCATCTCACGCCCTGACCTGCTTGAAAAAAGTATCCTGGCTATGATGAGAAAGGAAGCCAAAGCCACTGGTGACACAGCAGTGCAGGGTTTCTTTATGCAAAATCCTTTTTGTCTCTTCCTATTCTCTCTCACCCGACACACTCCTAGCAAACTGCAGATGTTTTTAACAGCCACTTCTTTCACTCTGGTCTCACTCACACCATGAGCTACCCTTGCTTGTCTTTTGCATATTTTCTTGAGGGTTAGCAGTATTCAAAGTAAAGTCTGATTTTTTTCAAAACGTATCATTTTTGTTGGGGTTCCACAGAGAAATTAGAGTGACCATATTCCGATGACTTAGCCTCTTATTGGTGTATTTGTGATATATGCAATTACTGCTGGCTTGGGGTCCCTAACTGGTTGGCTCAGTCTGGCATCAAAGTGCAATAATTTAATTGCTTCAATTCAACGGTTTCTTCCAGGTGTTCCGGTTTCCTCTCACAGTCTAAAAATGTGCAGATTTGGTGGAGTGGCCATAATAAATTGCCCATGGTGTCCAAAGATGTGCAGGTTAGGTGGATTGACCATGATCAATACACATGGTTACAGGGATAGAGTGGGAGAGTGGGCCTAGTTAGAGTCTTCTTTCGCAGGGTCGGTGTAGACTCGATGGGCTGAATGGCCTCCGAATGGCAGCACGGTAGTGTGGTTAGCACTGTGGCTTCACAGCGCTAGAGTCCCAGGCACGATTCGCTGCTGGGTCACTGTCTGTGTAGAGTCTGCACGTTCTCCCTGTGTCTGCGTGGGTTTCCACCGGGTGCTCCGGTTTCCTCCCACAGTCCAAAGACGTGCCGGATATGTGGACTGGCCATGCTAAATTTCCCTTAGTGTCCAAAAAGTTTAGGAGGGGTTTTGGTTTACGGGGATAGGGTGGAAATGAGGGCTTCAGTGGGTCAGTTCAGACTCGAGAGGCCGAATGGCCTCCTTCTGCACTGTACGTTCTATGTTCTAATATAAGAGGAACAAAAAGGCCAGTGACAAGGTTACTTATTGGAAAAAAAGCAAATTGGAAGGAGATAAGAAAAGGATCATGCCAGATTAAATGGAAGAAAAATCTAACAATTAAAAGTACAGGTGATTGATGGGAAATATTAATACAGGAGACAGAATGGGTGTGGACCAAGTGATCATGTGATGACCTGACTACTTAAAGCAGGGGTGGGCAAACTTTTCCGTGCAAGGGCCACATTCAGAAATTCACAATTTTAAAGGGCCGAATAGTATTAATAGTCCCGGTTGTAACCAATTAGCGTGCGGCATATACCTCAGCGCTTCCCCCGGCGGCATCCTGCCTTTAGCCCTCTTTATCTCTACTTTTCAAAAATGGCGCTTCACCCGGTTATGATTCTGGGTGCCTCATATAGAACATAGAACAGCACAGAACAGGCCCTTCGGCCCTCGATGTTGTGCCAAGCAATGATCACCCTACTCAAGTCAACGTATCCACCTATACCAGTAACCCAACAGCCCCCACATTAACTTTATAAAAATTTTTAAACAAAATTTTAAAAAAAAAATTTTTTTTTTATGATTTGATCTTGGTGGGCCGCATAAAGACCTTTGGCGGGCCGTAGTTTGCCCACCCCTGACTTAAAGCGTCATGTAACAAAATCATGGGCGTTCTCCCTGGAGCACGGGAAGTGTAGAAACAGCTACTCAGAATAAATTATTGTTGTTATAAGTCCTTGGTCGCCAGTTATTGGAACCCAGTACTTCTACAATGGGTACACCTTTTATTGAAGAAAAAGTGTATAGACAGATGTTTTTTATGGATAGTGTCAAAACACCCTGGACACCCCATTTGACCCGGAGTTGCAACATAGGTGAAATTAGATTTTATTCAAAAGACCCAAGGTCGTTGGTTGAGACCAGTAAGCTACAATCACCAGGTTTGTAACTTTAACACAAGTAACATTTTATTATGTACAGCATGGTTCTTCAAAGTACGGGTCGTGACCCGCGGGCGGATTTCGGGATGGTCACAGGGCGATTGGTTGCGCCATTCCCGCGGTGATCGCGGGAGAAGCGCTACCGTCTTTTACATTGAGAAAGGCGGCCAAGGTTGAAAATGTCCGCAGCTCCGTCGGAGAGGGCGAGTCAGCAATTGGGGAGGGGGGGGGTGGTCAGGAGGGGGGTCAGCGGGGTGGAAAGAGAAACATAAATGTCCACAGCTCAGGGCTCACCCCTGTTTATGTGGAGGTGGCCGAGTGTCAGATGGTGTCCTGGAGGTTTTGTGCTGGGAGCTCGGAGTGAGTGAGACCCGACGATTGAAGGGGCAGCTAGGCTGTTCCATCCCCAGGGTTGGGAGGAAGACCTTGTCCCTCATGGGTATTGGAATCCGATTCATGCTACACTTGCGCTCAGAGGTGCTATCTTGAAGAAATTTAGCCTTTTTGCATTTTAACATCAGTGGCAATGAAATTGCATCCGGGAACAATTTTAAAGCTAGGTTGTGGTACGAGCTTAAATAATGCTAATTTCTTTTGGTTATGTTATCTCTGGTGCCTACCTATCAAAAGAAAAATATTTATTGCACCCCAAAAAAATAATGGCCACCTTTTAAATGAAAATTAATCACGTAGTGTGGAGTCTTCTGGCCGGAAGCGGCAGCAGAGAGCAGGTCACACACCCTGCCTGTACACTTAAGTGCCCTCCAAGTATGTGCTTTTGGTGCCAAATCACAGAGCACTGTTGCTGCCATTTTTCAGCTGCTGCCAAACAAGGCAAGTAGTTTGTGAAGATGAATGGTTTTCTTGAACGCAAGAGATGACCAGAACCTAAAATAAGCAGTTTATTGCACAGGGTCTCACAACAGAATCTGCTGGAGAGAGCTGATCAGGAGAATCCAGGGCAGGACAGAACAGTGCTAGTGTTAACTCTGCACAGCGCTCCATGGCCTCTGGTTAACAGCCTACAAAAAAGAAACATAACTCAGAAACAAACCAGTATAAAGATGATTTATTGCGGTATGGCTTTGTCAGTTGTTCCAATGCAAATAAGGATGCAAAGTCCACGTATATTATATGCAGGGAAGTACTGGAAAATGAGAGGAGAAGTTTCAGATTTGGAATGAGAAGTGGTGAGTGAAGTTATTTTTGAGGTTGAGACCCCAGAGTCAGTTATTAACTTAGAGGTGACTCCAAATTAAAAGATGACAATGCTGTAGCTGACCATGTCATACCACATTCAAAACACGCCAAAAGCCCCTGAGGCTATCAGCATTCTAGAGTAGCATCTCCCAGGAGTGTCCAGTGCTAAGTAAAACATGCATTTTGTTGCTATCATCCTTCACTATTTTTAAAACGAGTTTTTATTGACATTTCATTATTTACATTAGTGTATACAGAACTCTTCCTCAACATGGACAATACAACTATAATGCAATACATGTGTTAATTGCAGCATGAACTGACAGATTGCTGGTGATTGTGGAGCTTAGCTATGTGAAGCTGTCACATATAGTCAATGCTGATGAACGGCAGTGTGACAACATCTTGGAGAATGGCATTTATCTTCCTGATGTAGTTGGTCAAAGTAAACCCTTTACAGGCATGAGTAAGTCCGTCTATTTTCCAATGCAGCTATGAAACAGGTTAATATTTTCTGGTATGCAATCTTTTATTTCCCGTTTTGTGTGTTAGTGCTCACTATGTACAACACAAGTCAGAAGACTCTAATCTCCAGAGAATGGATTATGAATTTTATTGCTAGTCTACTTGGTGTAAAACAGGTATATAACTGAACAATACAGATCAAAAGGTTTCTCTAGGATCCAAAAACAGCACAAACTGTGATCTGTTTCCAGACAAAGGCGGCAACTGCACAGTCCAATTGCAGTGACGGCAGAACTGCTGCTTCTCAAGCAGTACATCGCCCATGCACTCATCTGAAACATGAGTTCAAGTCAGTTACTTAATTAGAAAATGTTCCCTGTGCACATTGGTGCAGGTGTTAAGGAACCCAGAATGACACGAGCAGCGCTCATGAGCTTTGCGCTGCCAGGATAATTTAACTGGATGCAGTCAATTAAAAGTGGATGCAGTCAATTAAAAGTAAGTGGCTAAATAAAGCTGGGTGTAATAAGCATTAGTCCAAAACCAAACAAAAGTAAATCTAAATTTAAAGCATGGGATAGGGTTTGTGGCTTAAGAACCAGAGTAGCATAGCTTCCAACCCCCTGATGGCTGGCAAAATGGTGCTGCAGTGGTGAGTGCAAAGATGATTGCATTCTAATTGTAAAAAGTTAAGTATCATGTCTTCATTTGGCTTTACTCACACTGTGTCAGTCAGTAGATAGAATGCATGAGGGAGTGAACTTTATTGAAGCATTCACACTTCCAGTTGTGATTTCTTCACATGAAAGGTGGATTCTTCCCATTTTGATCTTTAAAGTTTTTCACATTAACATAATTTTATCCAACTTTGTATTGAGACACTTAAGTTCCCACCAGTAACAAATTGACATCTGTAAATGCCAACCATAATTTATTTGGGGATTGCAGTAAATGTATAAATAAATACATTTATATACATTTACTGTTAAAAGTATTTCATACCCCACTGGACAACTTCCTCTGATATATTAAAAATGAGTATTTATTTTGCAAAATGGCTACACATTAATTCTATTTTTGCTTCTTCTTTTTCAGTGCACCTGGTAAATTGGTGGAAGGATCTGTTGCAGTTATGAAATTTGATACAAGCTCATTTTTGTGTAACTAAGCAATCAGTAATTTGCCTTTAGTTTAATATGGTTAAATGGTGCACAACAGATGTGTGTAACGTGAAAGTGTAATTTTCAAATATTAATATCAACGGGCAGGTAGTTCTTGGTGAAACCCGGTAGAAAATATACACCCCCATATTAGCTATGTAGTTGCTTTTGGAACATAAAACAGTTTAAAATGATTCATGTCGTGGTTCCTTTTAATTCGGCAACCCAACATCTTAAATTTACATAATGCCTTTAATCTGATGAAATATCCCAAGGTGCTTCACAAGAACATTATAAAACACTATAACACCGAGTCACATAAGGAGATATATAAGGTCAGATGACAAAAATCATCAAAGAGATCATCAATTGTCAAAGAGATAGGTTTTAAGAAATCTCTTTAAGGAGGAAAGCAAGGTAGAGAAGTGCAGAGAAGCAATTCCAGAGTTTAAGGACCAGGTAACAGAAAGCATAGACTAGTGGTGAAGCGATTAAAATTGAGAAGGCACAAGAGACCAGAATCACAGAAACCCTCAGAGGGTTGTGAGGCTGGGGCAGTATCGCTAACTTTGATATTAATGATAACATGGACTGAAGCTTTACATGTAAACTCAAGGCTCCATTCTGTGCACTTATGTGGTCAACAAAGACAAAAGCTAGGACATTCCTAATTTATGTATTTGCTGGGTTTGCACATACATTGTTGAGTAGGCCAAATTTTCCCCAATTTTTCCTCTCCTGGCCTGTTGATACTAACTCTCAGAGATATGGGGTGCGATCGAATGGCCTCATTGAGCCTGACTTGGTGACGCGACTCGGCCGTTAACTCTTGTGAGATTTGCGACACTCTGAATGCCCCGCGAGATATAACGAGAACGCGCAAGACATAACGAGAACTCGTGAGACATAACGAGAACTCGTAAGACTCGCCCTCGCTGGGCGAGATCCAGATTAATGTATTTAAATGAGCCATCAGCACTTGATTCCCTTGAGGCCCGGGAACAAAGAGCCTCAGCTAGGAGATTTTGCCATAGCGCTGTTTAGCACTGGTCCACATAAAATGGGGGGGCTCCCAGGCCATCAGCGGCACCCGAGTGATCGGGCTCTGGGCAGGGTTGTACCCTGGCACTCCCACTGGCACCCGGTCACCTTGGCGCTGCCAGCCTCACACCATAACACTGACAGGCTGGCAAGGTGCCAGGTTTCCCATGCGAGGGATCGGGCCTGGGGATACCCTGCCCTTAAGAGGTGGGATGAGGGGATGCTCGAGGACTCCCCAAGAGGTAAATTGGGGCAGTTGGGAGGGGGGGGGGGGTCCAGAAGTCGCTGGGGGTGGTCCGGAGGTCGCGGTGGGGTGGAGGGATCGGGGCAGCATTTAAAATGGCGCATCCGGAGGAAAACCCATGTAAACACTGGGGGAATATGCAAGCTCTACAGATACAGTCAACCAAGGCCGGAATTGAGCCCAGGTCACTGGCGCTGTGAGTCTAGATTGGTTATATATATCAGTTACTAGTGGTGTACCGCAAGGATCTGTTTTGGGGCCACTGCTGTTTGTAATTTTTATAAATGACCTGGAAGAGGGTGTAGAAGGATGGGTTAGTAAATTTGCAGATGACACGAAGGTCGGTGGAGTTGTGGATAGTGCTGAAGGATGTTATAGGATACAGAGGGACATAGATAAGCTGCAGAGCTGGGCTGAGAGGTGGCAGATGGAGTTTAATGCGGAAAAGTGTGAGGTGGTTCACTATGGAAGGAGTAACAGGAATGCAGAGTACTGGGCTAATGGCAAGATTCTTGGTAGTGTAGATGAACAGAGAGATCTCGGCATCCAGGTACATAAATCCCTGAAAGTTGCCACCCAGGTTAATAGGGCTGTTAAGAAGGCATATGGTGTGCTAGCCTTTATAAGCAGGGGGATTGAGTTTCGGAACCACAAGGTCATGCTGCAGCTGTACATAACTCTGGTGCGGCCACACCTGGAGTACTGCGTGCAGTTCTGGTCACCACATTATAGGAAGGATGTGGAAGCTTTGGAAAGGGTTCAGAGGAGATTTACTAGGATGTTGCCTGGTATGGAGGGAAGGTCTTACAAGGAAAGGCTCAGGGAATTGAGGTTGTTTTCGTTAGAGAGGAGAAGGCTGAGAGGTGACTTAATAGAGACATATAAGATAGTCAGAGGGTTAGATAGGGTGGACAGTGAGAGTCTTTTTCCTCGGATGGTGATGACCAACACGAGGGGACATAGCTTTAAATTGAGGGGTGAGAGATATAGGACAGATGTCAGAGGCAGTTTCTTTACTCAGAGAGTAGTAGGGGTGTGGAACGCCCTGCCTGCAATAGTAGTAGACTCGCCAACTTTAAGGGTATTTAAGTGGTCACTGGATAGACATATGGATGAAAATGGAATAGTGTAGGTCAGATAGGCTTCAGATGGTTTCACAGGTCGGCGCAACATGGAGGGCCGAAGGGCCCGTACTGCGCTGTAGTGTTCTATGTTCTATGTTATATTGTCATATAACAATCCATCATGTTGACTTTATTTGAACTGAAAATGAAATATCATTATCCTAATTGTGTTCAATATCAACATTTTGACATTCGTATACATCTCATCTCTCCTCCAGGCCTTCATGTTTACGACAACAGTCTGTCCACTTTCCAGACAATAGTTCTCAAGGAGCTGATTCCTTCAGACGTTGCACTGTCACAGGGCTCATGCACCCTCCCACTTATTCACACAATAATGAGGGTGAATTAGAGAATTACTTGGAATTCACTTTTTTTTAAATAAACAATTTTAATGAGGTATTTTTGGCATTACAAACAACAGTATAAAAAAAAGTGTACACAGAACAAGAAAAATAGTGCAATCACCGACTCACATCCTGCCAAGACCCACCTAATTACCCCCTATTCTACGCTACCCTAACCCCCCTCACCCCCTGCCGACGATTAATTCTCCGCAAAGAAGTCGATGAATGGTTGCCACCTCCGGGCAAACCCTAACAGTGACCCTATCAAGGCGAACTTAATTTTCTCTAGGCCGAGAAAGCCCGCCATGTCAGTCAGCCAGGTCTTCGAATTCGGGGGCCTTGAGTCCCTCCAAGCTAGCAGAATCCGTCAACAGGCTACCAGGGAAGCAAAGGCCAGAACATCTGCCTCTTTCTCCTCCTGGATTCCCGGGTCTTCCGACACCCTAAAAATCGCCACCTCAGGACTCATTGCCACCCTTGTTTTCAATACTCTGGACATAACGTCCACAAACATGATTCGCTGGTCCTCCCGCACATTTTACACACCTGTCCTCCACCCCAAAGAATCTACTCATCCGGGCCACTGTCATGTGGGCCCGGTGGACCACCTTGAATTGGATCAGGCTCAGCCTGGCTGTTGCAGTCGCGTTGACTCTGCTCAACACATCTGCCCATAAACCATTCTGCATCTCACCGCCAAGCTCCTCATCCCATAAACACTTCAGCTCCTCGGTCTGCGTCTCCTCACCCCCATAAGTTCTTTGTAGATGTCCGAGGCGCTCCCCTCTCCCACCCATCCCCTAGACACTACCCTATCCTGGATCCCCCTTAGTGGCAGGAGTGGGAAGGATGATACCTGCCTGCGCAAAAAGTCCCGCACCTGTAAATATCTAAATTTGTTCCCCCTAACCAGCCCAAACTTCTCCTCTAGCGCCTTCAAGCTAGGGCAGCTCCCCTCTTAAAAAAAAAGTCCCCATCCCCTCAATTCCCGCCCTTCGCCACACTCGAAACCCCTCATCCAAGCTCCCCGGGGCAAACCGGTGGTTGTCACATATTGGGGGCCAGACCGATGCTCCCACTGCTCCAATGTATCTCCTCCACTGACCCCAGATCCTCAAGGCCGCCACTACCACAGGGCTGGTGGAGTACCTCACCAGCGGGAATGGCAGAGGTGCCATTATCAACGCCCCAAACTGGTGCCCCTACATGAAGCTGCCTCCATCCGCTCCCAAACCAACCCCGCCCCCACCACCCACTTCCTTATCATGGCTATGTTAGCTGCCCAGTAGTAATTACTGAAATTCGGTAGGGCAAGCTCCCCCTGCTTCCGCTCGAGCATCACCTTCTTCACTTGCGGGGACTTACGCACCCACACAAAGCCCAGGATGATTTTGTTACCCCTCTTAAAAAAGGGCCACGGGGTGAAAATTGGGAGACATTGTAATACAAATAAAATCTCGGTAGGACTGTCATTGTGACCGTCTGCACTCTCCCAGCCAACGACAGCGGCAGCACATCCCATCTCCGAAATTCGCCCCTCATCTGTTCAACCAACCGGGACAAGTTCAACTTGTGTAACCGGCCCCAATCCCATGCCACTTGTATCCCTAAGTACCTGAAACCGTCCCCTACTAACCTAAACGGCAGCTCCCTCAGCCGACCCTCCTGACCCCTCGCCTGGACTACAAACATCTCGCTCTTTGTCATATTCAGTTTATACCCCAAAAACCAGCCAAATTCCCACAAAATCACCATAATTTCAGCCATCCCTGCCCCTGGATCTGATACTTATAAGAGCAGGTCGTCCGCGTACAGCGAAACCCTATGTGTGGTGATATGCATCACTGTAAATACACAAGGGGTTAATGTAAATACACGTAGACTAGCTAGACACTAGAGGGAGCATCAGAGACATGACACACAGACATTCAACCAATAGGTCAGTAAGATAGGGCACGACCAATGGGCATTCACGATACACACAGAGGTGACACTACCACAGGAGGGCATTACACCAACCCATATAAAAGGACACTGCACACATGATCTTCCTCTTTCCAGTGGAGACACTCAGTGAGTACACAGGGTTGATTTGAAACATATCACACCCACCACCTGGATTGTAGCAGACTGGTTCGTCGGTCTGAGTAGCTATAGCAGGATTAACAGGAGCGTCAAATCCAAGTAGGAGAATTGTTAACAGTTTAAATAAATGTGTTAAAGCTATCTCCAAGTCTGAACCTTCCTTTGTCAAAGTGCACATCAAGGAAGCAGCTTATGCTACGTCAAGAGCATAACAAAACACTATGTTCCACCCCCCCCCCCCCCCCCACCCCCCGAGCCAGCCCCTTTAAGCCCTCAGAGCAATTGCCAGCGGCTCTATAGCTAACGCAAACAGCTGTGGAGAGAGGGGGCATCCCTGTCTTGCCCCCAATACAGTCTAAAATAGTCCAAGGTCATCCTATTTGTCCTAACTCTAGACTCCGCGGCATGGTACAACTACCTAACCCAGTCGATAAAGCCCTCACCGAACCCAAATCGTCCCAGCACCTCCCTTATAGTCCCACTCCACCCGGTCGAACGCCTTCTCTGCACCCATTGCCACAACTACCTCAACCTCCCTGCTCTCCGGGGGCATCATAATCACACTGAGCAGCCTTCTTATATTGGCCACCAACTGCCTGCCCTTGACAAACCCGATTTGATCCTCCATAATCGCATCCAGCAGACAATTTTCAATCTTGGAGGCCAAAACTTTGGCCAGCAACTTGGTGTCCACATTAAGCAGTGAGTTCGGCCTATATGACCCACATAGCTCCGGGTTCTTGTCCCGCTTCAATATTAACTAAATAATGGCCTGTGACATAGTCGGGGGCAGCACCCCTCTATCCCTTGACTCATTGAAAACCTTGACCAGCAACGGCCCTAAAATCCCCAAGAATTTCTTATAGAATTCCACCGGATACCCATCCGGCCCCGGGGCTTTACCCGACTGCATTGCCTTCAAGCCCTCAAATATTTCTTCGGCCCTAATCGGGGCCCACAGCCCATTTGCCAGCTCCCTACCCACCCTTGGGAAGGTCAGTCCGTCCAAAAAGCGTTTTAGCCCCTCAGGCCCCATGGGGGCTCCGAGCAATAGAGCCTACCATAAAAGTTCCTGAACACCCTGTTTAGCCTAACTGAGTCCCGTACCAAATTCCCATCCCCATCAACCACCCTCTCTATTTCCCTGGCCGCCTCCCTCTTCCTAAGCTGCTGTGCCAGCATTCTGCTGGCCTTCTCCCCATGTTCATAGAATGCACCCCTCACCTTCCTAAGCTGCTCCACTGCCCTACCTGTGGACAGCACCCCAAACTCCACCTGAAGCCTCCGACATTCCCTTAAGAGCTCCACCCCCGGGGTCACCGCATACCTCCTGTCTATCTGTAGGATCTCCTTAACCAGTCGGTCCGTTTCTGCCCTATCCGTCTTGTCCCTATGTGCCTGGATTGAAATCAGCTCCCCTCTCACCACTGCCTTCAGTGCCTCCCGGACCATCGCTGCTGAGACTTCCCCCCCCGTGTCATTAACCTGCAGGTAGTTCTGCATGCACTTCCTCAGCCTCTCGCGCACTGCCTCGTCTGCCAACAAGCCCACGTCCAACCTCCATTGCGGGCGCTGGAAGCTCTCCTCACTGACCTGCAGTTCCACCCAGAGTGGGGCATGATCCAAAATAGTGATGGCCGAATACCCCGTGTCCACCACTCCGCCAGTAAATCCCTGCTCAAAATGAAAAAGTCAATCCGGGAATAAACCTTGTGAACATGCGAATAAAAAGAAAAGTCCTTCCCCGTCGGCTGCCTAAACCTCTGTGGGTCGACCTCCCCCCCCCCCCCCCCCCCCCCACCCCCCATCTGCTCCATGAACCCTATCAGTTACCTTGCCATTGCTGGCACCCTCCCCGTTTTCGAACACGCCCGATCCAGGCCAGGGTCAATGACTGTATTAAATTCCCCTCCCATAACCAACTTGTGCGAGTCCAGATCAGATATCTTCCCCAGCACCCTCTTTATGAATTCCACATTGTCCCAGTTTGGCACGTACACGTTAACCAAGACTACCTTCCTCTCTTCCAGCTTACCGCTCACCATGACATAACGGCCCCCCCGTCTGAGACTATACTGTCCACCTGAAATTGCACCCGATTATTGATCAAAATCGCCAACCCTCTAGTCTTGGTGTCCAGCCCCGAATGAAAGACATGACTGACCCAGCCTGAGCCTGACTTGATCCGCCACTTTCAGGTGTGTCTCCTGTAACATTACCATGTCCGCCTTCAGAACCCTCAGATGCACGAACACACGTGCCCTCTTAACCGGCCCATTCAACCCTCTGACATTCCAGGTGATCAGCCTAGTTGGGGGGCACCATGCTGCCCCCCCCCCCCCCCTCTCTGCCGATCAGCCATCCCCTTTCCTGGGCCCCCCTCCAGACCATGCGCCGCATCTCCATCGGCCCCCCTCCTGGCAACCCCCACCCCCCGACCTCCTCTCTGTCCCAAAACCTAAGTCCCTCCCTCGTCAGCAGAGTAACTCCCCCCCCACCCCCACCCTAGCAACACCGCTTTGTAACCTAACCCCTGCCATATGTTGATCATATACAACCCCCCCCCCCCCCCCCCCCCCACTGTGCTTCCGTAGATTAGCTCACCCAGCTAGCCTGGTGACGCTCGCCTCTGGCGCCAAGACGTCTCCCACCTATTGTTCCCTACGTCCAACCCCCCACCCCCCCGCCCATTGAAACCACTTCCCTCATCAAACTCACCCCAAACAATCGCATAATTACCATAAGAGACAACCCAAAACGAAAAACCCCACTAAGAACCCCCCCCCCCCATAGTGCAAATCAAATTAATAAAAAGTAAAAGCCCCACCAGCCACCCCCACCAAAACACCGAAAACCCATAGAAACTGAATAACATTTACTTCCCCCATCTTCAACCAAACTCTCATGCAGAAGGAAAACGACAATCAAAAAGTATAAACATCACTCAGAAAAGTTACAACTTAAAAGAAAAAGTTCTCAGTTCAGTACCAGGCCTTTCTTCTTGGCAAAGTCCATCGCCTCTTCGGGCGGCTCAGAATAATGGTGCTGGTCCTCGTGCGTAACCCAAAGATGCGCCGGGTATAACAGCCCAAATTACACCTTCTTCTTGAACAGGATCGTCTTAACTTGATTGAAGCCGGACCTCCTTCTAGCCACTTCCACGCTCAGATCCTGATACACATGCAAAATGCTATTGTCCCATTTGCAGCTCCGCGTACGTTTGGCCCACTGGAGAACACACTCCTTGTCCAAAAACCTTTGGAACCGGACCACCATCGCCCTTGGGGGCGGTCCCCCGTCCACGGCTTCCCTGTCCACCCCCAACAGGCGGGGAAAAGCCCCCTCCCCAGAAGCTTCTGAAACATACTCGCTACAAACGCGCCAGCATCAGCCCCCTCAGCCACTTCAGGGAGACCGACAATTTTTGAGTTCTGCCAGCGAGCTCTATTCTCCAGGTCTTCTACCTTCTCCAGCAGCCTTTTTTGCTGATCCTTCAGCATCCCCACCTCCAGTCCAACCACCGTTTGGTGCTCCTCCTGGTCCGCCAGCGCTTTCTCCAGCTTCTGAATCGTCCGATCCTGGGCATCCAGCCTGCGCTCCAGCCGATCGATCGATTCCTTTATCGGGTCAAGACAGTCCCGTGTCTGCCTAGCCAGGCCCTCTTGGATGACCTGCATCAGCTCCTCCGTTGATGGTTGGGCCGTCGCAGCAGGGGTCCGAACATCGGCCATATTGTCTTCAGCTGCAACCTCCACCCAGCCCTTGCTTATCTTCTTATTTCTTCCTTTTCGATCCCTTGGGGCTCTTCGTTCCATACACCAATGTGTGGATCCTGTACCAAATTATCTGCGCCTTCAAAGCCAGTGCTCAAAACCGCAAAAAAGTCGGGGAAAAAGGTCCAAAAGTCCGGCCAGAGCGGGAGCCACCAAATGTGCGACTTACTCCACCGTAGTCACCACCAGAAGTTCTGGAATTCACTTCTTGAATAACTGTCCACAATCCTGTGAGAATGGATGTTGGTGGCAGGGACAGTTGTGGAGAGTAAAGTATCGAAGGTCACAACCCTTTCAAAGCCCTATTCAGCTGGAGACTGATACTGTACTCTGGGGCTGTTCAACAGAACCAAATAAAGTTAGAAATAAGTTTGAAGTAAATGAAAGCAGGGCGGAAGGAAAACTTAAAAAAAGAATGGAAGGGCTGTGTTAGGATGGAAATCAGCAGAGATTAAAGCACCAAAGAGTTTGTGGTGCATAGTCAGAGGGGTGCATAGTCAAAGGGCACGGTAAATATAGGATCATAGAATGGTCACAGCACAGAATGAATTAATTTGGACTGTTGTATTCTTTCCAGCCATTTGGCAGAGTTAGATAAATTCATGATTGATAAGGGTGTTGAGGTATTGTGAATAGAGTTGAAGTTATAATCAGATCAGCCATGATTTATCAAATTGCAGAGCCCACCCCACCCTACCATGCCCTCTCATACCTCCATGGGAACTCACCTCCATGCCCTGTCACAACACTGTGCTAACTTATACTCCGGCCACCCCTCATGCTTCTTCACATCCTCCATGCCCCCTACAACCTACTCCCCCAGTAACCACAATTGGAAGACATCAAGAACCATGTGGAGGTGGAAAAAATTCTAACAATCAAATCCAGTTTTTACTCATACATACTTAAAAGTGAAAAGCCAAGGTGACATGTGGCGCAGTGGTTAGAATTGGGACTATGGCGCTGAGGACCCGGGTTCGAATCCCGGCCCTGGGCACTGTCCGTGTGGAGTTTGCCCCATGTCTGCGTGGGTTTCACCCCACAACACAAAGATGTGCAGGTTAGGTGAATTGGCCATGCAAAATTGCTCCTTAATTGGAAAAAAAAATTGTGTACTCTAAATTTATTAACAAAATTAAAAAACAATTAAAACTTTTAAATCTTATCAAAACAAATTTCTATTCAGACTCCACATCAAAGACAGCTAATCAAATTCTGAAATAAGAATCTCCCACTGAGATAGCTGTAGCTTTTGAAACTCAGACAAACATAAGACTTCTATTAAAACTATATGAACACTTGATAACTTTTATTTTCTAACCTACACCAGATGACGTCAGTCAAAGCAGTCCAGCAGAACATTTTTTAAAGCAACCAGCAGAGCATCTTTTTCATGTTTAACTAGTGGTGGATTTAAAAAATCTTCAGAACATGACACTTAAACAAACCTTATCTGTTCTTCAATAATTAATCATAACTACCACACTGCAGGTTAAGAACAGCCAAAATAGGGCCTGTTTGAACTAGCACCAAGCACAACTGCCCTGCTGAGTTCGAGTTTCCGGCCTGTGTGAATTACACGCCACCCCTTCAGCCAAAATTTGGATCTGTAGATAATGGAGGCAAAATTTCCGCATCCAGGTTCTGCTCACCATTTTTAGATGTCCTTGGAGGTCTTCCCGTATCTGAAAATCTGGCCATGACACTGCATCTGCACTTTTACAGCAAGTGCACCCCCTAGTGGTGCAGCACAAATAAACACACATTCTGACTTTGAAAGCTAGCAGATGGACACACTTACGGAAGAATCACAACTACCATTCTGCTGCTCAGTACATTTCGCCCTTGTCCATTTGCTTCCGCCAAGCTAAATTAGAAGTTAAAATGTATCACATAAATGTTATAGTGAATATTTCAGCAGTTGGAATGACCAAATTACAAAATAAATCTAATGCAACCAGCAAAATTTGCCTCTTTAAACAAGTTAAATGATACTTAACCGTACTACCAATACAATCACAGTCAGCAGTGTTAATTCAGGAAGAGTATTTTATTTTGCTGTAAGTTACATACAACTTTGACATATTTATTGCTTAATTGACATTACATGTTAGAATTGTAATATGCATATATGCACATCCTAATCATAGAACTTATGTTAATAATGACCAAGAGCTAATTTCATAAATAGTTTTGGTACTGTGGAATAATGTACTGACTAAAAGGATTGCAAGTTTTTAAAATCATTTTGTTATAATCGATAAATACCTTTTTGGTTCTGAGTTTGGCAATTTAGAGGAAGTCAGTAAATGCAACTTCATCCTTGCCAAATATCAGGGAATGAACATCATGACCTATCTCCTGCTTCAGCTTCTCCTAAAAAGAAAGTCATCAGACACAGAAAGAAAAAGACTAACTGATTGTTCAGTTTTTGTGTTTCTGTTTTTTTCTCATTGTACATCCTGTAATTTAATACTTTACATTTACTTCAGTTCCCTTGGCTTCTAAAGATTCAATAGCTATCTAACTCGCCTTCTATTTTGATTCAGTAATTTTTCATCAAGTTACAGACTCAAATCAACAATTGCATGCTCAAAAATTTGAGTGTTGCCTTTAAAACTTGCAGCAAATAAAAAATCCATTCGATCTGTGGATACAGGAGTAAACGACCGAGGGGCCTGTACATACATTTCCTCAAATTTTGTGAAGGCTTTCTTTTGACTATCCCAAATGTAAATCTGAGAGAAAGTGTAGTCACTTCCTACAATCAAATAGTGGCGATCCTTGAATGAAAATGGCTGCAGTGTCATTGAACCTCGCGAAGGAAGATCTTGCACTTCAATAAACTGTGTTGTATTCCATTTCATTATTTTAGAATCTCCAATAAATCTCGTCAGGCAGATGAACAGGTCATTTTTAATTCTAAAACTTTTCACAGCAATAACATCCTCCATATGTTTCATTACACTTTGTTGAACAAACTGCTTTGTTTTCTGGTTCCATTCAAAGATGGCTGGATCTTGTGACCGACTTGTTAATATTAAACATGATTTTCCATCAATATTGACATACTCTGAGTCTGTGTCTCTGAACCATTCATGCAGAGTCTGATAGGAATAGAAGCCTTTGCCGCTCCATTTATATATTGTTGATAACCCAGCTTTTGAACTGTCAACTATAATAAAGAACCACTCATTATCGATCTGGAAAGCCTCAATATCATTTGGCTTTGAAATTTTGGAAACTTTGATCTCTTGAAATTTCACAAATTTGGTCCAGCTGTCGTCATATTTGTAAATGGCAGAATCACCAAAGAGTTGTGCAACTATAATAAAGATTTGCTCTTCAATTGTTACTGCTTTACATCCAATTATCGACTGACCTGTAAAAGTAGCACAATGTTGTCATTTCACATTCTATTAATTACACTCACAAATCTAAACACCTCAACAACTGTGAAAGTCATGTATAGAGGAACACGTCTCACGAAAAGGACACTTTTAAATAAAGAGGCTGTATGATCATATGAAAGAGAAAGAAAAGCAGAAGAGACTGCTCATTACAATGATGAATTGCACTTATGAATGCTTTTAATGTAGTAAACCATCCCCAAGGCCCAGCACGAGAACAAATTTGACACCAAGTCATATAAAGTGGGATTAGCATATGTGACTAAAAACACAAATGGGTAGATCCTCCAGGTCAACTTAAAAGAGAAAGGTGAGGTAGAGAGACAAAGACGTTCAGGGAGGAATTTGCAAGGTTAGTAACCTGGTGACCAGCTGAAGACACAACTACCAATGGGGGAGAATGAAAATGAGGAATGCACAAGAAATCTGAATTGGAGGAACATGGAGATCCTCTGAAGGTTGCTGAGCTGGAGGAGGTGATGGAGATAGGGAGGGATGAGCACATGGTTGTAGCACAGAGAGAAACAATGCTTTCTCATCATATTTTAGTTAATTTTTTTCAAAGTTAGCTGAATTTTGAAGCAAATAGCCTCTTATTATCTGATATCATTTTCATCTGTTTTTTTGGACAATCTGATTACTAACAGCTATCAGGAACAGTGAGGCATTGGTGGAAATAAAGACACATAAACACACGGCGAACATCCCTCTTCAGGTGAAGGTTTAGAAGTATTAGTCTTTCCCCTTCTCATTGAAAGCTATCCTAACTGTAATGCCAACCCATTTGCCTGGGTCATTACTAATGCACGATGATCTCTTGATCAGATGCATGCTATCAAGATGGATCCTGCTAGTGTCTGGCTTCAAAGTCCCAACAATGCTACCATCAAGACATTTCACCAGAAGAAGTGTTTGGCACTAAAAGGGGCAGAAGGGCCCAAAGATAATAATAATCTTTATTGTCACAAGTAGGCTTACATGAACACTGCAATGAAGTTACTGTGAAAAGCCCATAGTCGCCACATTCCATATATGGTGCCCATAGTGCACAAATTTGGGTGCACAGAGGGAGAATTCAGAATATCCAATTGTGAGGAAACCGGAACACCAGAGGAAACCCATGCAGACATGGGGAGAACGTGCAGACTCCGCACAGGCAGTGACCCAAGCCAGAAATTGAACTGGGGACTCTGGCGCTGTGAAACAACAATGCTAACCACCGTGCTACCCAACAATCGGTAAATCAGTAGACATTGGGGCTTTCAAAAGAAGAAACATAGGCACGAGATTCCTCCACTGGGGGACCAAAGTCCATTACCATCCCTTCTGATCTTTCTGCTGCTTCCCCAGGAAATAATGGTAACCTCCAACAACCAGTTACAAAATACCAGTGACTGAGGCATGAGATGCAGTCACACACATCTTCACACTCAGAGGTACAGTACCTCTAACACAAGAAACTCCAAAAGAGGCGAAATTAACTTAGAATACGTGAAAAATATAAATAATGCAGTAGAAAAAAAGAAATGTTTGTAGTAATCAACCTGTCTACATTACTTTATATTAATTTTCCACTAACATATACTTCAGGGAATGCGGAACCAGAATGTCTAAAATTGGATTGTTAATAGTGGAAGTCATCAGAATCTTCAGGAGTCATTGTACTCGTGTTACCAGCTCTCTGCATCAGAGGATAAAACATGCAATCTGAAATATAATCATAGAATCAACAGTGTAGAAGGGCGCCATTCGACTCATCGAGTCTGCGTCTGCAGTTGGAAAGCCCACACCTCAATCATAACCCCATCTAACCCTTTTGGTCACTATGGGCAATTTAGCATGGCCAATCCACCTAACCAGCACATCTTTGGACTGTGGGAGGAAACCAGAGCACCCGGAGGAAACCCACGCAGACACGGGGAGAACATGCAGACTCCGCACCGACAGTGACCCAAGCCGAGATTGGAAACTGGGACCCTGGAGCTGTGAAATGACTGTGCTAACTACTGCGCCGCCCCAAATCCTGTTGTCTTCCTGTTACTTAGAACTTTGGGTTATGGTAATAAAGTATGTAGTTTTACTAATCATATTCCTTCAGCATTCTTCCCTGCTTTTTTTAACAATATTTTTATTCAAGACATTTTACATATATGCATGAAAATCTCAGAAGATTAAACATCTGCATGAACAGAAACCACCAGCCCCACCCTCCCCCGATACCAACACCCCACTACCCCCCTCCTTCCTAATTGTTCCCCCTTATTCCCCTCTCCAGCCCCCGACCACCCCCACCCCATTGACCCCTCAATACACCTTGAAGAAATCAATGAACGATTTCCACCTCCGGGTGAACCCCTCCTCCGACCCCGGCAAAGCAAACTTGACCTTCTCCAAATGCAGGAATTCTGCCAGGTCACTTACCTTTGGTGGCTCTGAATCCCACCAGCACAACAAGATCCATCTCCGATCTATCAGGAAGGCAAAGGCCAATACATCTGCCTTTCACCCCCACCTGGACACCTTCCGACATACCGAATAGTGCCATCTCTAGACTCGGGACCACCAATAGACCTAGAATCTTGGACATCACATCCGACAACCCCCGCCAGAATCCCCTCAACCCCGGACACGCCCAGAATATGTGGATGTGATTCACAGGACACCACCACCCATACTTATCCTCCATCCACGCAAAGAACCAACTCATCCTCACAACCGTCACATTGGCCCTATGCACTACCTTAAACTGGATGAGGCTTAACTTCGCACGTGACGAGGACACGTTCACCCTCTGCGGGCCCTCTTTTCATGTCCTGGCCAGCACCTCCCCACCCAACTCCTCCCATTTATGCTAAATGTTCTCCACCGGAGCGCCCTCCTTATCCATCAACTCACTGTAGACATCCAATACCCTCCCCTCCCCAATATCATCATCCAACAACAGCTTGTCCTGTAACACTGGAGGCGACAGACCTGGGAAGGACGGCACCTCTCGCCACACAAAATCCCTCACCTGCAGGAACCTGAAACTATTTCCTTTGGGCAGCCCAGACATTTCCTCCAGCTCCTCCCGACCTGCAAACTTGCCCCCTATAAAAATGTCGCTGAAGCAATCTATCCCCGCCACCCCCGGAACCTCGCATCCAGCCCCGCCAGCACTAACCTGTGATTATCATATATCGGCAGCAACTACAACATGCCGTCTTGACCCGAAGTGCACTGGTTCCATATCCGCAACGTTGAAACCACCACTGGGCTCACGGAGTACCAGACCGGCGAGAACGGAAGGGGCACCAATAACAGTGCCTTAAGACTCGTCCCCCTTCAGAAGCCGCCTCCATCTGCCCCCTCCTCCACCGCCCATTTCCTCACCATTGCTATGTTTGCCATCCAATAATTTATCAAACTTGGTAGCACCAGCCGCTCCCACCCCTTCTCCAAAAGCACCCTCCTTACCTGCGGGGTCCTCCCAGCCCACACAAACCCCAATATTGTCCTGTTCACCATCCTAAAAAAGGACTTAGGAACAAAGATGGGGAGGTTCTGGAACAAGAACCTGGGCAGCACCATCATTTTATTCGTCTACCCCCAGCCAGTGACAGTAGCAACACATCCCCCCTCCCCTATCACCCCGGTACACAATCCTCTATCCGCGACGCTAACACCTTCGCATCAACAATAAGCAGCAAAACTGGTCAGTACGACCCACACTGTAGACTCCATCTACACCTCCCGCTGCCGGGGGAAAGCGGGCAGCATAATCAAGGATCCCTCCCACCCGGCTTACCCACTTTTCCAACTTCTTCCATTGGGCAGGAGATTCAGAAGTCTGAGAACACGCACGAACAGACTCAAAAACAGCTTCTTCCCCACTGTCACCAGACTCCTAAATGACCCTCTTATTGACTGACCTCATTAACACTACACCCTGTATGCTTCAACCGATGCCAATGCATATGTAGTTACATTGTATATCTTGTGTTGCCCTATTATGTATTCTCATGTATTTTCTTGAATTTTGTTTAATTCCCTTTTCTTCCATGTACTGAATGATCTGTTGAGCTGCTTGCAGAAAAATACTTTTCACTGTACCTTGGTACACGTGACAATAAACAAATCCAATCTGGGTCCTTATCTTTCTTCAAAATCAGGGAAATAGACACCTGCAACAATTTTCGGGGGGGGGGGGGGGGGGGGGGCTCCCCCCCTACCTGTTCAAGGAACAGCTATTGCATGTTCTTGATAAGTACGTACCAGTCAGGCAGGGAGGAAGGGGTCGAGCGAGGGAACCGTGGTTTACCAAAGAAGTGGAATCTCTTGTTAAGAGGAAGAAGGAGGCCTATGTGAAGATGAGGCATGAAGTTTCAGTTGGGGCGTTTGATAGTGACAAGGAAGCGAGGAAGGATCTAAAGAGAGAGCTGAGACGAGCAAGGAGGGGACATGAGAAGTCTTTGGCAGGTAGGATCAAGGAAAACCCAAAAGCTTTCTATAGGTATGTCAGGAATAAAAGAATGACTAGGGTAAGAGTAGGGCCAGTCAAGGACAGTGGTGGGAAGTTGTGTGTGGAGGCTGAGGAGATAAGCAAGATACTAAATGAATACTTTTCGTCAGTATTCACTCAAGAAAAAGATAATATTGTGGAGGAGAATGCTGAGACCCAGGCTATTAGAATAGATGGCATTGAGGTGCGTAGGGAAGAAGTGTTGGCAATTCTGGACAAGGTGAAAATAGATAAGTCCCCGGGGCCGAATGGAATTTATCCTAGGATTCTCTGGGAAGCCAGGGAAGAGATTGCTAAGCCTTTGGCTTTGATTTTTAGGTCATCATTGGCTACAGGAATAGTGCCAGAGGACTGGAGGATAGCAAATGTGGTCCCTTTGTTCAAGAAGGGGAGTAGAGATAACCCCGGTAACTATAGGCCGGTGAGCCTAAAGTCTGTGTTGGGTAAAGTCTTGGAGAGGATTATAAAAGATACGATTTATAATCATCTAGATAGGAATAATATGATTAGGGACAGTCAGCATGGTTTTGTGAAGGGTAGGTCATGCCTCACAAACCTTATCGAGTTCTTTGAGAAGGTGACTGAACAGGTAGACGAGGGTAGAGCAGTTGATGTGGTGTATATGGATTTCAGTAAAGCGTTTGATAAGGTTCCCCACGGTCGGCTATTGCAGAAAATACGGAGGCTGGAGATTGAGGGTGATTTAGAGATGTGGATCAGAAATTGGCTAGTTGAAAGAAGACAGAGAGTGGTAGTTGATGGGAAATGTTCAGAATGGAGTTCAGTTACGAGTGGCGTACCACAAGGATCTGTTCTGGGGCCGTTGCTGTTTGTCATTTTTATAAATGACCTAGAGGAGGGCGCAGAAGGATGGGTGAGTAAATTTGCAGACGACACTAAAGTCGGTGGAGTTGTAGACAGTGCGGAAGGATGTTGCAGGTTACAGAGGGACATAGATAAGCTGCAGAGCTGGGCTGAGAGGTGGCAAATGGAGTTTAATGTGGAGAAGTGTGAGGTGATTCACTTTGGAAAGAATAACAGGAATGCGGAATATTTGGCTAATGGTAAAATTCTTGGTAGTGTGGATGAGCAGAGGGATCTCGGTGTCCATGTACATAGATCCCTGAAAGTTGCCACCCAGGTTGATAGGGTTGTGAAGAAGGCCTATGGTGTGTTGGCCTTTATTGGTAGAGGGATTGAGTTCCGGAGCCATGAGGTCATGTTGCAGTTGTACAAAACTCTAGTACGGCCGCATTTGGAGTATTGCGTACAGTTCTGGTCGCCTCATTATAGGAAGGACGTGGAAGCCTTGGAACGGGTGCAGAGGAGATTTACCAGGATGTTGCCTGGTATGGAGGAAAAATCTTATGAGGAAAGGCTGATGGACTTGAGGTTGTTTTCGTTAGAGAGAAGAAGGTTAAGAGGTGACTTAATAGAGGCATACAAAATGATCAGAGGGTTAGATAGGGTGGACAGCGAGAGCCTTCTCCCGCGGATGGAGGTGGCTAGCACGAGGGGACATAGCCTTAAATTGAGGGGTAATAGATATAGGACAGAGGTCAGAGGTGGGTTTTTTACGCAAAGAGTGGTGAGGCCGTGGAATGCCCTACCTGCAACAGTAGTGAACTCGCCAACATTGAGGGCATTAAAAAATTTATTGGATAAGCATATGGATGATAAGGGCATAGTGTAGGTTAGATGGCCTTTAGTTTTTTTCCATGTCGGTGCAACATCGAGGGCCGAAGGGCCTGTACTGCGCTGTATCGTTCTATGTTCTACCTCTCGCCTCATTCTACATCCTCACCAGCAAAGGCCTCAACTCCTCACCAAATCTCTTTTAAAACTCCACTGGGAACCTGCCCGGCCCCGGAGCCTTACCTGCCTGTATCGCAGCAACGCTGTCCATCACCACCCTCAGCCCAATCAGGCCCCAATCCCTGCACCCTCTCTTCCTCCACCCTAGGGAACTCCAATCCATCCAGGAACCATCTCATCCCGTCCTCCCCGGGCAGAGGCTCCGACTCGTACAGCCTTCAGTAGAAGGCCTCAAATACCCCATTCATCCCCTCTGGGTCTGACACCATCTTACCCTTCTCATCATCCTCCTACCAATCTCCCTCAATGCAGCCTGCTTCCTCAGCTGGTGGGCCAGCATCCGACTCGCCTTTTCCCTGTACTCGTACACTGGCCTTCCGCAATTGCCCTACCAACTTCCCCGTGGACATCAACCCAAACTCCATCTGGAGCCTCTGCCTCCTTTAACAACCCTTCCTCTGGCGCCACTGAGTCCTTCTGATCCATGCTCAGAATCTCATCCACCAGCCTTGCTCTCTCCTCTAGTTCCATCCTCTTGCACCCAGATCAAAATAAATTTGTCCCCAACTACCATCTAAAGTGCCTACTAAAGCAAAGAGACCGTAACTTCCCCTGTGTCATTCAGCTCTATATAACCCCGGATAGCGTCCCTTATTCTCTCACACAACCCCTCATTTGCCAACACCCCCACTGCAGCCATTGGGCCTCCCCTGGACTACCCGCATATCCACCCAGTGCAATGTGTGGTCGGAAACCACGATCGCCAAATATTTTGAGTCGGCACCTTATCCATCACAAAGAAATCGATCCGGGAGTACACCAGGTGCACATGTGAGAAGTGCGAAAACTCCTTGGCCCTCGGCCTCACAAACCTCCATGGTTCTGTCCCCCCTCCATACGATGCATGAACCCCCTCAGCTCCCTAGCCCACCGCCGACACCTTTCACGACTGAGGGCTCGACCGGTCCATCCTCGCATCCAGAACCGTGTTAAAATCACCCCCATTATCAGTCGGTGCATGTCCATAGAGTCATAGAATCTACAGTCCAGGTCCAGGATATTCCTGAACACCCGCCTCATAAAGTCCACATCATCCCAATTTGGAGCATTGGCATTCACCAGGACCACCAGCATCCCCTCCACTGACCATCGCATACCTAACGCCGGAACGGCTACAATGCTCCCACCTTAAAAGGCACTTTCCTATTAAACAGCACTGCCACCCCCCCTCGTCTTTATATCCAACCCCAAATGGAACACCTGCTCCACCCATCAATTCCTGCTCTGTCCCCCATCTTCAGGTACGTCTCCTGCAAAAACATGTTGCCTTCAAACTCCTCAAATGTGGGAAAACACGTGACCACTTAACTGGCCCATTCAACATTCGCACGTTCAAAGTAACTAACCTGGTCGGGGGCTCCCCACCCCTGCCAATCAGCCAAATCCCTTTATAAGCCGCCCCCCACCCCCTCCCATCAGCCCGCATCATGCACTCTTCCAGGCCCGTCCCAAGGTGTCTGCCACCATCTCTCCCAACTGGCCACACCAACCACACCCATGTCAGTACCCCTCCTTCCCCTCCTCCCACACCCAAACACAGGACCAACCCATCTCCCCTCCCCCCACATACACACACAAATACACCTTCTTCCCTGTTGATGCTACTTTAATTCACTTTGCAAAGTTCCTCTATTAAAAACACATAAATCTCTGACATCAGGTCAGGGAAATCAGTGATTTTTTACCAGTATATTTTCTTACACATTTAGCGATTTGAAAAACCTTTCTTTTTAGTTAAATGTTCTTACTGGAATCGGAGTTTTACATTTTATACACTGTATATTCAATAAGGGTATATGCATCGGTTACAATATACATTTCCTTTGGTATCGCCCTTCGTCTCCTCCTTTTGTTGTTTCAGGATCTTTTCTTGGGTCGTATGTTATACAGTGGGCAGTTATCTTCTATTTACATGTATGCGGTGCTTTCTCCTTCCCCCACTTTGTTGTTTGGCCCCACTCCCTTCTTCCCCCCCATCTCACTTTTGGTGTTTCATTGGGGTATCGTTTCTTGTGGCCTTGCTCTGGGCCCCCTGATATCTGTTTCGGTCGTTTTCCGGCCTCATCCTCCTCTCTCTCTGCCCACCCTCCATCCCTGTGTTTCCCTGCAGTTTTGTAGGCTCCCATGTGCCCCTCCCCTCGCTCTATTGGCTGTTGGCCTCAAACATGCCCTGGAACAAGTTGGTGAAGCGTGGAAGCCATCCTCTGACCCTCGGATGGTGAATTTCATCTTCTCCAGGTGGAGAAATTCTGAGAGGTCTACCAGCCAGTCTGCAGCTGTGGGTGGTGCTGCTGATCGCCAGCCGAGCAGAATAAGAGCGGGTCAGCGGGCACCCCTGCCTTGTGCTTCTGTGCAACTGGAAGTATTCAAAGCTGGTGGCATTGGTCCATAAGATCACCTTGGGATCATTGTACAGAGTTTCACCTGTCCCCAACCCAAACCCCTTCAGTACCTCAATGAGGTACTTCCAATCAACTTTGTCGAAGGCCTTCTCTGCATCTAAGGAGATGATCGCCTCTGGTGTTCTCTCCCCAGGTGGGGTCATTATCACGTTCAGCAGTCGTCTGATGTTCATTGTTAGCTGTCCACCCTTAACAAAGCTGTCTGGGGTGGCTCGGTGGTGCAATGGTTAGCACTGTTGCTTCTCGGCGCCGAGGACCCAGGTCCAATCCCGGCCCCGGGTGACTGTCTGTGTGGAGTCTGCACATTCTCCCGTGTCTGCGTGGGTTTGAGGGTTACTGACATGGGTGTGGTTGGTGTGGCCTCCCCTCTGGCAGGCCCACTATTTCCTCGACCTTTCCTGTCAGGCTCTCCTGGGTCGCCACCAACCTCTTGATTTCAGCCTCCAGGAGGACAATTTGGTCGCTCTGGTCTGTCAATGCTTTTTCCAACTCCTTATCATGCTCCCCTGGGCCCCCAGTCTCTATCCTGTGCCATCGAGAGCCATATGTGTGGTGGCCACGCCTCCGTCACCTTAACACTGACTGCCCCTTTATTTTGGCCTCAATGTCGTCTCTCATCTCCTTCAGTTCCCTGGTGAAGAAAGCCTTCCATCTATCTCCTGGCAGGGGTTGGGGAACTCACTTTTCGGGTCGCCGGTCTCCCTCGTTCGGGGGTGGCCTGGGACCCCTCGCCTCGTGGGTCTGCTGACCCGCTTGCTGGCTTCTCTTGTCCCTTGCCACAGTTCTTGGTGCCCCTGCGGCCTCTTGAGCTGCCGCTTCCTGACATTTTTGCTGTAGTTCCTGTCATTGAGGGTGAGGGGATATTTTAGTCCGATTTTGCAGGCTAAATTTGGTCAAAAATGTCTATTATTCTGCCTTATGGAGGAGAGCCACTTGATGTGCAACTACTCAACACATCCCCGTCACATCCCCTTCACCGGAAGTCTGAAAAACCTTTCTTCAATAACTAATAAAATCACTGATTTCTTGTTTGATGTGATTTATTTACGCTTCTATTTAGATGGTAAGATGGCTCTGATATTAACTCAGACTTGGGGAGGGAATAGGTGTTCAGTTTAGCTGTCAAGACAAGTTTTCCTCAGGCCTTGTTCAGTTTAGCAGCAGGACCTGATTCTCACTTATGGAATAAAAACAGAAAACGCTGGAAATACTCAGCAAGCCTGGCAGTGCCTGCAGAGAAAGAATTTGAGTCAACCCGGTCTGCAACCTTTCAGCAGTATTTCCAGAATTTTCTGTTATTTTTCAGACTTCCAACACCTGAAACATTTTGCTTTTGCATTACTTTTGGAGTACGTTTTCCTGCTGCAGCCAGCCAGATAGCAAGGCCTGTGGCACCACGCCCCATATGGAGAAGGGAAAGGATGGAGGGGGAGATTGATGGCTGGAGAGATTAAGGGAGGGAGGAAGAAGATTCTAGGGTGCAGGAGAGATCACTGGTTGAGATTACAAGTTGTGCTGGATCAAGGTAGTGGGAAGAGGGGGCACCGCCAATCTTTGGACAGCTTAACAATGTTGCCTGCTGGGTCAGGAAATGAACACTCCTACTCCTACAGGTCCACAAGCAGTGCTGGAAAGGCACTTACCTGCTCCATCTAGCAGTCCTCATCTCCTTGGTACGCTTATGCAGAAAGTAAGGAGGCATGGGATAGTGGGAAATTTGGCCAGTTGGATAACGAACTGGCTAACCGATAGAAGACAGAGAGTGGTGGTGGATGGCAAATATTCAGCCTGGAGCCCAGTTACCAGTGGCATACCACAGGGATCAGTTCTGGGTCCTCTGCTGTTTGTGATTTTCATTAACGACTTGGATGAGGGAGTTGAAGGGTGGGTCAGTAAATTTGCAGATGATACGAAGATTGGTGGAGTTGTGGATAGTGAGGAGGGCTGTTGTCGGCTTCAAAGAGACATAGATAGGATGTAGAGCTGGGCTGAGAAGTGGCAGATGGAGTTTAACCCTGACAAGTGTGAGGTTGTCCATTTTGGAAGGACAAATATGAATGCGGAATACAGGGTTAACGGTAGGGTTCTTGGCAATGTGGAGGAGCAGAGAGATCTTGGGGTCTATGTTCATAGATCTTTGAAAGTTGCCACTCAAGTGGATAGAGCTGTGAAGAAGGCCTATGGTGTGCTAGCGTTCATTAGCAGAGGGATTGAATTTAAGAGTCGTGAGGTGATGATGCAGCTGTACAAAACCTTGGTCAGGCCACATTTGGAGTACTGTGTGCAGTTCTGATCACCTCATTTTAGGAAGGATGTGGAAGCTTTGGAAAAGGTGCAAAGGAGATTTACCAGGATGTTGCCTGGAATGGAGAGTAGGTCTTACGAGGAAAGGTTGAGGGTGCTAGGCCTTTTCTCATTAGAACGGAGAAGGATGAGGGGCGACTTGATAGAGGTTTATAAGATGATCAGGGGAATAGATAGAGTAGACAGTCAGAGACTTTTTCCCAGGTGGAACAAGGGGACATAAATTTAAGATAAATGGTGGAAGATATAGGGGGGATGTCAGAGGTAGGTTCTTTACCCAGAGAGTAGTGGGGGCATGGAATGCACTGCCTGTGGAAGTAGTTGAGTCGGAAACGTTAGGGACCTTCAAGCGGCTATTGGATAGGTACATGGATTAGGGTAGAATAATGGAGTGTAGATTAGTTTCTTCTTAAGGGCCGCACGGTAGCATTGTGGATAGGACAATTGCTTCACAGCTCCAGGGTCCCAAGTTCGATTTCGACTTGGGTCACTGTCTGTGTGGAGTCTGCACATCCTCCCCGTGTGTGCGTGGGTTTCCTCCGGGTGCTCCGGTTTCCTCCCACAGTCCAAAGATGTGCAGGTTGGGTAGATTGGCCATGCTAAATTGCCCTTAGTGTCCAAAATTCTATGATTAACCTAGGATAAAAGTTCGGCACAACATCGTGGGCCGAAGGGCCTGTTCTGTGCTGTATTTCTCTCTCTCTTTCTCTTTCCTTGCTGCCATCTGGCCAGTGTTAAAGCTGGAGCACAGGTTAAAATTTAGATGTACTGCTTCATTAAAATACTTAAATGAGGACCCACCTGATGGTGTCCTGCTCCCTCACACCACCTCTGTTGACACCAGAAGTGATTGGCTTTGAAAGAAGTTGGGTTGATGGTTTTAAATTCGTAAATGTTAATTTCCCTTCTGACCCATTAGAATTCCTCCCTATACTTGGATCGCTAATGATATAGATTCTTGGATTCTTGGTTCATAATCATTTTTTGTGATTAATTATTTATTCTTAAAACCTTAAATATATTGAAATAGTCCTTAAGACATTCCCACTCCATGGTCAAGTTTTGCTGGCTGAGTCACAGATGAATAATGCAAAGGAGACAGAATAAAATCCAATGTATTGAATGTGCTGATATAAAAAGCATATTGTTGATTTTTATAATAGATAGTTAGCCAGGAAAAGATTAATTATAGTGGTGCACAAAATCACACAACCGGTTTATAATTTGTACAAATCTACATGAAAGCATTAGCTGTGGCTAGTCTAGCGTACTGAATCAGTACAATGTATTCAAGCTCAAAAATAAATTGAACTTTAGTAAGATAGCTGGCAACATTTTGCCAAAAAATGACAAGTGTCATTTTCAGCACGAAATTGGTGTGAATCCCATTGCTACCGGTGGGGTGATCCGGATCACAATCTTTAGGCACTTGGAAAAAAAATATATTTTTTCCATGTGAAATACATCGTACTTGAGGCGCAAAGTGTCTGATTCACGCTCCCCAGGAATTATCTGTGTATTTCAATCGAGGGTGGCGCTGCATTTCGGTTTCACGGCACTCAATCTCATTCAAGCCAGGGGGATGGCAGCTAGAAAACAAGCTCCCAGATTTTCGGAGGGGCCCTCACTCGATTGCGGGATGTCGTGGAGTCATAGTGTCACAGAAGTCCACAGCACAGAAAAGGCCGTTCGGCCCATCACGTCTGCACTGGTCAAAAATTATCATCTAAGAATTCTAATCCCATTTTCTAGCACTTGGCCCACAGCCGTGTGTGCCTTGGCATCGCTAGTGCACATCTCTGGAGGAGAGCTGGGCCACAATGTACCCAAGGGTTGGCAGTACTGGCCTCCACAGACCCTTCAGCAAGGTCATCAATCCTGCCTGGGAGTCGATGGCAGCACTGGTCAGTGCCAGCAACCTGATAAAGAGGACGGGGTTCAACGTAGAAAAATAATGTAAGACCTCCTCCAATCTGCGAGGGTAAGTGCTCCCACCTCTCCTTGGCATTCCACCCTTCCGTCAACCCCCGGAATGTCACCTTGTACCCACATTACACCATCTCGCAGGATTCCAGCACCCGATCTCCCAGCATCTTCCTCAAAGCCACCCCCAGCACATCTCATCAGAACCCCTCTGTGCACAGTGCCTGCGCATGCCAGTTGTTCTCAACCTCTGACCTCCCAGGTGTGAGGTCACATTATCCCCTTTTGTGCCCCTACAGGAGAGGATTACTCAAAACTGCAGAGAGAGAGAAGACAGGCAGTTGAATGCCCGAGCTGAGGATCCTGACTTCTTTCGAGTTTGGGCCATGGAGCTCACAGGGGAGGAGCAGCAGCGAGCCAGCACAGACAGCGAGGTTGGCCTGTGAGAGAAAAGTGAGGAGCCACTGCACCTTCATTGAGATGACCAGCTCAAGTGAGTTTTTTATTTTCCAAAGCCTTGACCAGTTCATGTACTAATGCCATGACCCTTGCTTTGCAGGAACATTAACTAGTGAGCCTCGGCCTTCAACCAGCAGTGACACCACTCCCCTTTCTCGGCCATCCTCGACAGAAACGTCCCAGGGATTGGACAGTCGAAAGTCTACTGGATCCCAGGATTCAGCTGGGTGTCATTGGCTGGAAGCAGATATACAGGAGTCAGACATAAGCAAAAGCTGAGGAGCATTAGATTTCCTCACTGCAAGTCATCATCACCCTCCTGCATTGACAGGCTAAAGCAGGCACAAGGGCTCTTCAGCCTGCTGAAGACTTGGTTTTCATGCAGACCACCTCCCTTGGTCTGCGAGGGGTCATGAGACTTGGGAGGATTGTAGAGCTGTTGGACAACATGATGGTCCTATTGTGCGAAGCATAAAGGCTGTGGAGGCCAAGTCACTGAGTGTCTTTAAGACAGAGATAGATAGGTTCTTGATTGTTAGGTGGATCAGGGGTTATTGGGAGAAGGCAAGAGAATGGGGAGGAGAAACATATCAGCCGTGATCCAATGGTGGAGTAGGTTCACTGGGCTGAATGGCCTAATTCTGATCCTATATCTTATAGTCTTATGGGAAGTGACAAGGGCACCCATTGTCTTGCCGCACATGCAAACCCTCCATCCTCTGGCTCCACTTTGGCCTCTCCCTTCACTCCCTAGCTGGACATCTTCCTCATTCCGCATCTCCTGGTCATCATTCTCAAGGATGTCAGCCTGCTGCTGCGCCAAGTTATGCAGGGCTCAGCAGACCACGATGATGTGAGAGACCTTCTGAGGCTGCACTGCAGGACCCTAACCGATCTGTCGACGCAGCAGTAGCACATCTTAAGCAGCCCATGCACTGCTCAATCACAGCCCGGGTGACACTGTGAGCCTCTTTGTAATCGGCCTCTGCATCAGTCTCAGGCCTCTACATTGGTATATCAGCCAAGTGCTCAACGGGCATCACTTGTCCCCAACTAGCCAATCCTGCAGCCTGGGGTGACCCTCGACTATCCCAGGGATTTGTGATTGCCCAAGGATGCACATTCCCTGGAAAACATACACACACATGCTTGATCTTCATCTCGTTGTCATGGACCATTTGGACATTAAAGGAGTGGAACCCCTTCCTGTTAATAAACAAGACTCCCTGGTGCTACACGGCACTTAAAGCCACATGAGTGTAATCAATGACCCCCTGCATCTGTGAAAGACCATCTATAGTGCCAAATCCCGCAGTCCTCTCATCCTGATGGGCCTGGTCCAGTTTTAAAGTAATGTAGTCCGATACCCTGGCATAAAGTGCATTCATGGCTTCATGGATGTATTTGTGGGCGGATGACTGTGAGATGCCACACAGGTCATCCGTTGAGCCCTGGAACGATCCTGTAGTGTATAAATTTAAGGCTGCCATGTCCTTCGAGGCCACAGGGAAGGGGTGCCCTCCTTCGACATGTTCTTCCTTCTACACGTTCTGCCAAGTTGGCAAGAATGTCCCTCTTGAGGCTGAGTCTCCTCATGTACATGGGGCGAGATTCTCCGCACTCCCGACGGTGCGGAGAATAGCGTGGCTCGTAAAATTTTACGGCCACGCTGTTCCGACGCCCTCCCGCTATTCTCCCCCCCCCCCCCCACGCCCAACTCCCGACACGAATCGCTGCCGCCGTTTTTTTACGGCCGGCAGCGATTCACAGCTGATAGATGGGCCGAGTTCCCAGCCCTTTACGGCTGTTTTTACGAACGGCAAACACACCTGGTCTGGCCGTTCGTAAAAACGGCCGTAAACACTCGCATTTTATAACCATGGCACCGATTGGCACGGCAGTACCACGGCCGTGCCAAGGGTGCCATGGGCCCGCGATCGGTGGGCACCGATCGCGGGCAGCGGGCCCGATGCCCGCGCACTATTTCTCCTTCCGCCGCCCCGCAGTATCCATTCGCGGGGCGGCTGAGGGGCATCCCGGCCCGCGCATGCGCGGGTTTCGCGCAAATACGCGATGACGTCATCCACGCATGCGCGGGTTGGAGTCTTCCAATCCGCGCATGCGCGGCTGACGTCATATGACGCGTCAGCCGGCGCTAACTCCGGCAAGCGGGCTTAACGAAATTCGTTAAGCCCGTGATGCCGGAGCTTACGGCGTCGGGCTGCTAGCCCCGACCGGGGACCAGAATCGGTTCCCGGTCGGGAAGGGGGGGGCTGGCGTCAAACCCGCCCGGGTTTGACGCCAGCCTTACGATTTCTCCCGTTTTGGGAGAATCGCGCCCATGTTGTCTGACAGTTCCATGAAGGACACTCTCAGGCTCCTTCTTCACCTTCGAGCTCCCTGTTCGAATTGTGCTGCGTCTGACCCTTGAGCTTGCCCTGCAGCTCCCTGGTCTCTTGGCTCTGGGTTCTCCCTGGTGCAGCCGCTTGTTGCTGCTGGAATTGGAGCTCCTCCAGCACTGTTATAAACTGAATTGCCAACTGCACTGGCTCCATCCCGAGCTAAGAAAGCTGCGACAGACAGAGAGAGATTGACAGTCAGGTTGGTGCCCCAGCCAGATACTTTCAGACTCTCCCCCTCACCCTTTGTCCTCCCAGCCCTAGAAGCAGCTATTCCTGCACCTTCTCCAATAGTTAGTGCTCACTCACATGTCTGGAGCCCTTCCAAAACTTTGGCGCCTGATTGGCCTTGGTCAATTCCCTCACTCCTTCAGAGTCACCTGTGGCCTCCCGTCTGGTTGTCCCCTCGCTTAACATTTACATCGCTGAGGTCCTGATGGTCACCTATTCCTCATGGGCAGGGTCAACTGGGCGCTTATGTAAATGGATCCTCTACGGCAGGCACTGAGGTCCAACAATTATGTTGACATTCCCGCTCGATCCCATGCACCCAACCATTTATCCTTGAAACATGTTTTCACCTTGTCTTGACTTTGAGAACATGGACAGCTGACATTGTTAAGGGTTAACTCAAGAAGGCCAACTCAATGCTGAGCTTTAATGCCAGGAATATTAGATGGCACAATCAGGGATAGGCAAGACTAAGAGGCACTGTTCTTACTCAGGTTACATCATCCCGAGATGTCATTGCAGTCAGACATTTACACTTATGACTCAACTGACCTACCAGATCTTTGAGTTGAGGCCCAATTGAAATTAGCCATTTGAAGTGAAAGAATTGAGCACTTTAAAACAAACCACACAGCCTCATGGGAATTTGGACTGGCCAAGTTCGAATACACTAAAGGTCAGACAGGCTGCCACAACATGTCCGGACCTACCCCGTCAATCGGCCATCAAGAAATAATCGATCCGGTTGATATGCACCGGCCTACTGTTGAAAACCCAGGCCGGGCCAGACCCTCAGACGCCTAGAGTTCCCGCCGTCACCTTATTTGGCAAGTTGTGTGTGCAAACACGGCCACTGGAGATGGACACCTGGGTCGGGCCCAGGGTGACCTGTCACTGGGGTATCAATTGGACCATTGGACACTAAAAATCCCTTTCAATGCCCCATTGGCAAAAGGCCACGGGCAGTGGAAAAGGGCGCAAAGCCAGAGGGGGATAATCACAGGTCCTCCGGACCCCTCGGCAGCAAAGACAATTGACATGGGAGGTGATCTTGACCAGACCAGAGAAGTGAAGCAGACCAGAAGGAAGGAAGAGACTGCCAGCGAGAACCACCTTCGTGAGGACGGGTCAGAGGAACTCCAGCAATCAGACCCATTGCCTACCAAGCCATCTTTGTGTGTAGTATACACTGATTGTGGGTTCCTCTAGTATTTTGTGGGTAATATAAGGGTTCATTCTCTGCAGCGACAATTTGGGAAGCTTTGAACGCAGTGGTCAGAGGAGAATTCATCTCGATACCGTCCCACAGAGAAAACGCGGAACTGGCTAAGAGGGATAGGTTAGTGGAGAAGATACTCCAGGTGGATAGGAGATACTCGGAGGCCGCGGATGCGGGGCTACTGAGGGAGCAGCGGAAGTTCCAGCGGAGTTTGGACTGTTGACCACAGGGAAAGCGGTGGAACAGTTGAGGACGGCAAGGGATTTATGAGTACGGGAAAAAGGCAAGCAGAATGTTAGCGCACCAGCTCAGGGAAAGGGAGGCGGCCAGGGAGATAGGTAAAGTAAAGAATAGAGGCGGGAATACTGTCCTGGACCCATTGGGGGTGAATGAAGTGTCTTTACTTTTATAGTAAATTATACGAGTCGGAACCCCCGGCTGGGGTGGAGGGGATGAGGCAGTTTTTGGATGAGTTGAGGTTTCCGAGGGTAGATGAGGATCTGGTGGAAGGGCTGGGAGCCCCAATTGAGATTGAGGAAATAATCGAGGGGCTGGAGGGCACGCAGTCGGGAAAGGCCCGGGGCCTGATGGCTACCCGGTGGAATTCTATAAGACGTTTTCAGAGATATTGAGTCCACTGCTGGTGAGGACATTTAACGAAGCAAGAGAGAAGGGAGTCCTCCCCCCCAACAATGCCACAGGCCTTGATTTCATTGATCCAGAAACGGGAGAAGGATGCAGAGCTCTTGTATATTTCAGATCCATTGGAGGGGATTAGGGAAGTAATGTGAATCTTGGGGGAATTTGGCAATTTTTCGGGGTATAAATTGAACATGGGGAAAAGTGAGATGTTCGCGAGCAAGGCAAGAGGACAGGAGAAGAGACTGGGAGAGCTGTCGCTTAGAATGGTAGGAAAGAGCTTTCGATATCTGGGAATCCAGGTGGTCCGGGAATAGGAGGCACTGCACAAATTAAACCTATCCCGGCTGGTAGAACAAATGGAAGGGGACTTTAAGAGATGGGACATGCTCCCGCTATCACTGGCGGGGAGGGTACAGACCGTGAAAATGACAGTCCTCCCCAGATTTCTGTTTGTCTTTCAGTGCCTCGCCATCTTTATCCCAAAGGCCTTTTTCAAGCGGGTGAATGAGGTTATTTTGGGCTTTGTGTGGGCGGGTAAAACCCCACGAGTGAAGAAAATGTTGCCGGAGCGCAATTGGGGGGAGGGTGGGTTGGCGCTGCCGAACTTCTGCGATTACTACTGGGCGGCTAATATAGCCATGATTAGGAAGTGGAAGTGGGGGCGGGGTTGGTGTGGGAGCGGATGGAGGCGGCGTCATGGGTTGGATAGTCAGAGGTTTTTTCTCAGGGTAGGGTGGTCAATTACTAGGGGGCATAGATTTACGTGTGAGGGGCACGGTTTAGAGGAGATGTACGAGGCAAGTTTTTTTACACAGAGGGTAGTGGATGCCTGGAACTCACTGCCGGAGGAGCTGGTTGAAGCATTGAAGGGACGATAGTGACATTTAAGGGGCATCTTGACAATATATGAATAGGATGGGAATAGAGGGATACGAACCCAGGAAGTGTAGAAGATTTTAGTTTAGACGGGCAGCATGGTCGGCACATGCTTGGAGGGCCGAAGGGCCTGTTCCTGTGCTGTACTTTTCATTGTTCTTTGTTCTTTGTCATGCAAAGACACAAGTTTGGGAGTACTGATAACGGCACCTCTTCCATTCTCGCCGGCCCGATACTCCACAAGTCCAGTGGTAGTGGCAGCTCTGAGAATCTGGGGGCAATGTAGGAGATATAAGAGAGTGGAGGGAGCATCGGTTTGGACCCCGATTTATAACAACCACAGGTATGTGCATGGTGGGCTAGATGGTGGGTTCCGGAGATGGCAAAGGGCAGGAATTAGAAGGAATGGGGATCTATTTATAGATGGAGCTTTCCCAGCTTGAAAGCTTTGGAGGATAAATTTGAATTGCCAGCAGGGAACAGGCTTAGGTATTTGTAGGTGCGAGACTTCCTGAGAAAGCAGGTTCTGGCCTTTCCGCTACTGCCGCCACCGGGGATACAGGATAGAGTAGTCTCCAGTATCTGGATGGGAGAGGGGAAAGTTTCAGATATTTACCAGGAGCTTTCGGAGGTGGAGGAAACCCCGGTGGAGGAGCTTAAGGGCAAGTGGGAGGACAAGCTAGGAGGAGAGATAGAGGCGGGTCTATGGGCGGATGCCCTAAGCAGGGTTAATACCTCCTCATCATGTGCCAGTCTTAGCCTGATACAATTTAAGGTAGTCCACCGGGCATACATGACAGTGGCTAGGCTGAGCAAGTTTTCGGAGTAGAGCATAGGTGTGCGAAGTGCGCAGGAAGCCAGCAAATCATGTCCACATGTTTTGGTCATGGCCGAAGCTTGGAGGGTTTTGGCAGGGTTTTGCTAAGGCAATGTCCACGGTACTAAAAACACGGGTGGAGCCGAGTCCGGAGGTAGCGATCTTTGGAGTGTCGGAAGAGACGGGAGTTCTGGGGCGAAAGAGGCTGACATCTTGGCCTTTGCCTCCCTGGTAGCCCAGAGACGGATCTTGTTAATGTGGAGAGACCTGAAGCTCCCGAGTGTAGAGATCTGGGTCAGTGATATGGCTGGGCTTCTCACTCTCGAGAAGATAAAGTTCAGCTTAAGAGAGTCAATGGTCTATGAGGCGACGAGGGGGGGGGGGGGGGGGGGGGGATTGATGCTGGAGATGCTTTTTCAAGAGGAAATGTAGGGGGGGTTCTTGGGAGGGGGGAAGGGGTTTGATGTTAATAATGGACAGGGTAGGGGCAGGCTTATGAGGCAGGGCCCGGTGGTATGATGCTGGTGGAGAAGAAGGATGGGGGGGGTGGCAGACCCCGCCATTGAGGATAGTCACGTGGAACGTGAGAGGCTAGGAGGTCCGGTCAAGAGGTCAAGGGTGCTTGTGCATCTTAAAAGTTTGAAAACCGATGTGGCAATGCTACAGGAGAATCACTTGAGGATGAGGGACCAGGTAAAATTAAAAAAGGGCTGGGTTAGCCAAGTGTTTCACTCTGGATTTGATGGAAGGGCTCGAGGGGTAGCGGTGTTGGTCAGCAAAAGGGTACGCTTCCAGATGGAGAAGGTGGTGGTAGATTAGGGGGGTAGATATGTGATTGTGACAGGGGCACTGGAGGGGAGGTTAGAGGCGCTGTTAAGCGTATGCGGTCCCAATTGGGATGATGTGGGATTCGTGAAGAATGTGTTTGAGGCCATCCTCGACTTGGACACACAAACTGATTGTGGGGGGGGGGGGGGCTGGAACTTGGTGCACGAGCCAAGGTTGGACAGATCACGGCCGCACTCGCTGGTCCCATCCGGGGGGGGGGGGGGGGGGGGGGGGGGGGTGAAGACGCTGGCAGGGCTAATGGTGGAAATGGGAGGGGTGGACCCTTGGAGGTTCCTACACCCAAGGGAACGGGAGTACTCGTTTTTCTCAGCTGTCCATAAGGTATACTCGCGGATCAACTTCTTTGTGTTGGGGAAGGCTTTGCTGGCTGGGGTTAAGGGGTCGGAATACTTGGCAATTGCAATGTCAGATCATGCTCCACATTGGGTGGATATGGTACTGGAGAAGGGGGTAGTGCAGAGGCCGGGGTGGAAACTGGATGTGGGGCTTTTGGGGAACCAAGTGTTCTGTGAGAAAATTGAAAAGGTAATTGAGGAATATGTAGGTTTCAACTGTAACGGTGACATGTCGAAGGCAGTTGTCTGGGAGGCTATAAAGGTGGTGGTGAGGGGTGAGGTAATTTTGTGTAAGGCCAGGGTGGACAAAGAGGAGAGGTTGGAACGGCAGAGGGTAATAGATGAGATGTTGGAGGCAGATATGAGTTATGCAGAAGATGGGGACCCAGCGAAGCTGGAAAAGAGGAAGGAACTACAGGCGAGCTTCGACCAACTGTCCACCAGGAAGGCGGAGCGCCAACTGAGACAAGGGGTGCAGTTTATGAACATGGAGGTAAGGCGAGGCGAATGTTAGCAGGTCAGCTCCAGAGGAAAGCAGCGGTAAGGGAAATTCTTCAGGTAAGGGATAGGGCAGGGAAGTTGGTGGTGGCTCCGGAGCTGATTAACAAGGTTTTTGAGGAATTCTACGAGAGGTTGTACAGGTCAGAGCCACCTGGGGGAGACCGTGAGATGCAGGAATTTCTAGATGGGTTGGAGTACCCGAGGCTAGGGGAGGGAGACAAGGCTACATTAGAAGGAGCAATAGTGGAGCAGGAGATAAAGGATGGGATTGGGAGGATGCAGTTGGGGAAGGTTGCAGGGCCGGATGGGTTTCCGGTGGAATATTATAATAAATTCAAGGATAAGCCGGTGCGCCAGATGGTGGGGATGTTTGAAGAGGTGATAGGGAAGGGGATGTTGCCACAAACCTTGGGCAGGCATCTATTTCACTCTTGCTAAAAAATGATAAGGATCCAACAGAGTGTGGGTCGTATAGGCCAATATCACTTCTGAATGTGGACGCAAAAGTATTGGCAAAGATACTGCCGGGTAGGCTGGAGGGGTGCCTCCCGAAGGTGATAGGTGAGGATCAGACGGGGTTCGTGAGAGGGAGGCAGCTTGTTTTGAACATTAGGAGGGCTTTGAACGTTGTTATGGCACCGGCGGAAGGGAAGGAAACAGAGGTGGTTGTGGCATTGGACGCCGAGAAGGCATTTGCCCGGGTAGAATGGGGTACTTGATGTCAGTTCTTGAGCGGTTTGGGATTGGACCAATATTTGTGAACTGGGTAAAGCTATTATATAAGGAGCCGAAGGCGAGTGTCCGCACAAACAACATCAGCTCGAGATACTTTACTCTCCACCGTGGGACGAGGCAGGGATGTCCTATGTCCCCCCCTGCTGTTTGCACTTGTGATTGAGCCGTTAGCCATCACATTAACACGTTTGGGAGCATGGAAAGGAATAGTACGGGGGGTGGATAGAGCATAGGGTGTCCTTATATGCCGATGACTTGCTGTTAGGTGTGTTGGAACCAAGTGTGTCGACAGGGGGAATATTGGAGCTACTGCGGGTATTTGTGTCTTTCCCAGGGTACAAGCTGAACCTAGACAAGAGTAAGTATTTTGTGGTGTCTCGGCCAGGGGTGGGGGCAGGGGTGGGGGGGCTGCCATTCCGTAGGGCAGGGACTCACTTTAGGTATCTGGGGGAGCAGGTTGCCAGGGAGTGGGGAAGGCTTTGCAGATACAACATCACTAGTTTGGTGGGGAGAGTGAAAGCCGATCTGGCAAGGTCGGATGGTCTTCCTCTGTCACTGGCAGATCTGGTACAGGCGGTTAAAATGAATGTGTTGCCGCGATTTATGTTTATTTTTCAATGCCTACTGATTTTCCTGCCAAAGTCTTTTTTCAGGGAGATTGAGGGGAGGATTACCTCATTCATATGGGGAAGGAAGGTGGCCAAAGTGAGAAAGGTGCTGCCACAGAGGGGAAGGCAGGCAGGGGGTTTGGGTCTCCCGAACATGATGTACTACTACTGGGCGGCAAATGTGGAGGAGGTGCGGAGCTGGGTCAGAGGGGTTGATTCCCAGTGGGTCAGAATGGAGGAGAGTTTGTGCAGGGGGTCGGGACTGAAAGCACTAGCAACGGCCCCACTCCCGATAGCTCCGGGGAAATACTCAGGGAGTCTGGTAATAATAGCCTCATTGAAAATCTGGAGGCAGTTTCGCCAACACTTCGGGTTGGTGGCAGGGTTAAGGGAAATGCCGATTCGGGGGAACCACAGATTTAAGCCAGGGAGGTGGGATGGAAATTTCCAGAAATGGGAAGAGAAGGGGATTAAGACCCTAAAAGATTTGTTTCTTAAGGATCGGTTTGCAGGATTCAGGGAGCTGGAAGCGAAGTATGGGCTGGAGTAGGGGGAAATGTTTAGATACATGCAGGTTCGAGATTTTGCCAGAAAGGAGATACAGATACAGAGCTTCCTGGAGGAACTGGCTTCCACATTGTTGGAGGAGGTGCTGACGACAAGGGGACTGGAGAAGGGGGTAGTGTCAGCGGTGTACAGAGCTATTTTGCAAGAGGATAAGGCACCACTGGAAGGGATCAAAGCAAAGTGGGAGGAAGAGTTGGGAGAGGTTATAGAGGGGGGGGGTCTGGTGTGACGTGCTTCGGAGAGTGAATGCCTCCACCTCATGTGCGAGGTTGGGGTTGATACAGCTGAAGGTGGTATAGAGAGCACACCTCACGAGGGCGAGGATGAGCCAATTCTTTGAAGAAGTAGAAGATGTGCATGTGCGTTGCGGGGGGCGGGGGGCGCTTATCACGTTCATATGTTTTGGTCCTGTCCAAAGCTGGAGGATTACTGGAAAGAGGTGTTTAGGGTAATTTCCAAGGTGGTGCATGTGAAACTGGACCCGGGCCCCCGGGGAGGCCATATTCGGTGTGTCGGACCAGCCAGGGTTGGAAACGAATGCGGAGGCAGATATTGTAGCCTTTGCCTCATTGATTGCCTGAAGGCAGATCCTGCTGGGATGGAGAGCAGCCTCTCCACTCTGAGCCCTGGCGTGGCGGGGGGACCTGGTGGAATTCTTGACTCTTGAGAAGGTTAAGTTTGAACTGAGGGGAAGGACGGAGGGTTTCTACAAGTCATGGGCATTATTCATTATGCACTTTCATGAACTGGATAACATCGAACATTAGTTGGGGGACCCGCAGAATCGTGCCCGTCATTATTATTACTCTCTAGTCCCCTCCCCTCCTAAAGGTGGCAATCCGTTCAGAAGTTCAGTGCAGTGGATAACAGAAGCCCTTGTTACTTCACTAGCAGGATTCACTAGTAGGATTTTATGGCCCCACCCACTGGGTGTGACTTTGGCATGTGGGGAGACACATTGCCATCAATAGGTGACAAGCCCACCACTTTCCCACCCACTCCTGGGCTGTCCTCCATAATATGGTGGGTGACCAGGTGCCGAAATGGACGGCCTGCCCACCATTTTCAAATAAATAAGATCCACCTGAAAGTGTTATCAAGCCAATTGACCTAGATAACACTGCCTATGCCATAAAAGGTAGGAAAGAAGTTATGTCCTTTGGGGTATCCAGTGTGCATCTGGGGCAGTGCCCCTCACCCCCTCTCCCCCACCCTCCCCAAGATGATAGACCACTTTGTTCCTCCGGTCTCCAAACTACCTCTTCCTAAGTTGCAAGATCTTTCCCCAGGACTTACCTCACTCCTGAAGCTATTGCTCTTCCTCATGGGGTGGCTTGTCCCAGCAGTGCCCACTGCTGATTCTGCCACTGCAGGGACTGCTGGAGCTACTGGCCAATCTGTTTGGCCGGCAACCCTCTAGGCGGGATTTCCTCCCACTGAGCGGGCAGATGTCCCGCTCTCTGCTTGTTGTTGGCATTGCGTTCTGGATGAGGGTTGGGCTTTTTTTAGGTGTGTCAGTTGCGAGCTGATTCTTGCATCAGGGAATAAGCAATAGTTCTCCTGAGAAAGTTAAGCCCCAAATGTCAGAAAACCAAATCCAATTTAGTTCCCACCCAATTTTCATGTGAATACATTGTCCAACAAGGATGGATCACGATCCAGACCTGAGACACCGGCTGTTTTTTCCCCTTCCTGGAGCAAATAGCACCAGTTGTGTGATTCTCACTGGTGCCTCAGCTCAGGTCAATAACTAATTGAGCAGAAAGGATCAACTCTGAGTCCACTTATTAAAACTAGAAAGTATTCACTGCACGTGAAGTGTTTGGTATATTTCCGATAGATGTCACGAGGCAATATATAAATGCGCCTATCTGTCTTCCTTCCCTGTTTGTATGGCTGAGTACTAGAGAACATCATGTGGTGCACATAGGATGTGACAATATAAACAGGGATTCATCTTTAAAAACATTATAGAAATAGTGCACAAACATATTTAGTAACCATTAGTTAGATTCATACATACCAGTTATATTGTCGTAACTTCGAAAATTCTTCTCAATATAGTTCCATTCGAGCACTCTGCAATTTCCCACATTAGGTTGGGCAATTGCTACATATACATCATTCTTAAAAGTGAATGTGTCCACAGATATAGACTCATATGGTAAAATCTGGTACAGCACAAATTCTGCAAATAAACAGCATTTTTTAACTGATCATTAATGCATATATGTCATCCTCATCAACATAACATATCTTCTGAATCACTCAGAGGCCCCTATAGCGAGCACACATTTATCTTCACCATTTTAAAGTTAACTCCCCCACCTTCTTACAATTCCTGCTTATTGAGATGTATAGAAAACTGGTTGGTAGACAGGAAACAAAGAGTAGGAATTAACAGGTCTTTTTCCAAAATGCTGGCAGTGGCGAGTGGAGTACCGCAGGCATCGGAGCTGGGGCCCCATCTATTCACAATATATGTTAATGATTTAGATGAGGGAACAAAATGTAATATCTTCAAATTTGCAGAAGACACCACATTTGGATGGGAGGATGAGCTGCGAGAAGGATTCAGATCATTCAGTGTGAATTAGACAAGTTGAGCGAGTGGGACAATGAATGGCAGCTGCAGTATAATTTGGGGAAATGCGAGGTTATCCACTTTGGTAGCAAAAATGAGAAGGCAGACTATTATCTGAATGGCCATAAATTAGAAAAGGGGAATGTACAACGAGACCTGGGTGTCCTCGTACAGCAGTCACCGAAGATAAGCATGCAGGTGCAGCTGGCAGTGAAGAAGGCAAATTGTATGTTGGTTTTCATTGCAAGAGGATGCGAGTACAGGAGCAGGGAAATCCTGCGGCAATTATACAGGACCTTGGTGAGGTCACACCTGCAATATTTGTGCAGTTTTGGTCTCCTTATCTGAGGAAAGATGTTCTTACTTGGGAGAGAATGCAGAGAAAGTTTACCAGACTGATTCTTGGGATGGCAGGACTGACGTCTGAGGAGAGATTGAATCAGTTAGAATTGTATTTGCTGGAGTTCAGAAGAATTGAGGGGGGTTCTCACAGAAACCTATAACATTTTAAAAGGGCCAGACAAGGTGGATGCAGGAAGGATGTTCCTGATGGTGGGTATGTCCAGAACCAGAGGTCATAGTCTGAGCATACGGGGTATAGCACTTAGGATAGAGATGAGGAGAAATTTCTTCACCCAGAGAGTGGTCGGTCTGTGGAATTCATTACCACAGGAAGTAGTTGAGGGGCCTAAATATTGTATGGTTTCAAGAAGCAGTTAGATACAGCACTTAGGGTTCAGGGGATCAAAGGATATGGGGGAAAGCGGATTGGTCTATTGAGTTGGATGATCAGCCATGATCATAATGAATGGCAAGTGAACTTGAAGGGCCGAATGGCCCTTTCCTGCTCCTATTTTCTATGTTTCTGTGTGGCAAGGTCATAAAAGATAAGTTTTGCTTCATGGAAGATCTACATGATTTAGAAACTATAGTATCTCATGTTGGTTTTCTGATTTCAGGCTGCCATCATTTTGCCTGATGACTCCTCAGTTATGGTCCAGGAAAGTTATTAGCATCATTCTTTGTTATGTAAAGAACAAGATTCCCACTTGTACTTTCCTCCCCAGTATTCTGAGCAACAAAGTTTGTTTATGTGCTCAGGCATAATAAAAAAAAAACATTCAATTAATTTTACAATCTTTGGTTAACTATTCACAAACGAATAAATAAATCAAGAGAATTTTATAGTTTAGTTCAGAGGTAGAACTGCAAAATAAAATCACTTTTATCTTAAAGATTCGATCAGGACACTAACAGTTTCTGGCACTACGAGCTTTGCGCTGTCAGATAAAAAGAAAGGCAGGCAATAAAATATGCGTTCTTTTATCTCATGCAGGATTAAAATTACGCCAAAGGTGCCCTTTAAAATTAAGGTCAAACTATCCTTCTTAACAATATGTTCTTCAAATTTGTTTTTGGTAACATAACTTCAAGACGGTTGAGATGGTGGTTGAGAACTACATGAAAGGGAGCAATCACAGTCCACAGATCAATGCTAACAACCACAAAGCACAACAAAAATATTTGTGGAGTGCTAATTATTTTTACAGGCACCCGAAGATATTTGATCGACAGTCTGGGCATTTTTATGTTGTTGGTATAATTTATTTCATTTCACAATTTATTAGAGAATTGATTGGATCACTGAAAAATTAGACTACATTGTGTGGAAGCATGCACTGTTTTATAGTGCATAAATGTTCTTTCTTACGATTTTCAAAAAATGCTAGAATTTTAAGTTTCATACAAGTCTTACAGTTATGATAAGAAATCAGCTAAGGTTAATATTAAGTGTAAAATTAAACTGAGGAATGTAATAGTTTGAAGTTCTGTCCTTAGTCTCTTCCTCTTCATCTTGGCTCCCTTTGGTCACATGGTTACATCATCTTGGAAGCATAGGTTCAGGTTCCTAATGTATATCTTATATTCACAAATTAGCTACTTCTATCCATTGCAATGTGGTTAGCTCTGCTCCTACCTCTCCCCATTGCTGCCTGGATTCTAAACCAAGTCAATATTAACTCATGGCTTGCTTGTTTCCACATTCCACAAATTCTAGCTCCTTTAGAATGACACTATCCACACAAAGACACATGTTCTCCACCTCAGCCCTTGCTAGGTTCACAGGCTCATTATGCCCTTTGGAATCAACTTCACAGCAATTATCCTGACCTTCATGTCTCCTACTCTTAGCACAGTCAGCTCCATGTTCCCATTCATAACATTTAAGTCTCTGACCCTGGTCTGCTATTTGTTTTTCGTCCACTTTGGACAACCAGTGGCCAACACTTTTTCACCATCATACTTATTCCTTCAGTAAGGTGCGGAGCTGGGTCAGAGGGGTTGATTCCCAGTCGGTCAGAATGGAGGAGAGTTTGTGCAGGGAGTCGGGATTGAAAGCACTAGCAACAGCGCCGCTCCCGATGGCCCCGGGGAAATACTCAGGGAGTCCAGTAATAAAGCTTCATTGAGAATTTGGAGGCAGTTCCGCCAACGCTTCGGGTTGGGGGCAGGGTCAAGGGAAATGCTGATTCGGGGGAACCACAGATTTGATCCAGGGAAGTGAGATGGAAATTTTCCGAAATGGGAGGATAAGGCGATTAAGGGGTCGGTTTGCAGGATTGAAGGAGCTGGAAGCGAAGCGGTAGAGCAAGGGGAAATGTTTAGATACATGCAGGTTCGAAATTTTGCCAGAAAGGAGATGCAGAGCTTCCCGGTGGAGCCGGCCTCCACATTGTTGGACAAGGTACTGACGACAGGGGGACTGGAGAAGGAGGTAGTGTCAGCGGTTTACGGAGCTATTTTGGAAGAGGAGAAAGCACCACTGGAAGGGATCAAAGCAAAGTGGGAGGAAGAGTTGGGAGAGGATATGGAGGAGGGGGTCTGGTGTGAGGTGCTTCAGAGAGTGAACGCCTCCACCTCATGCGCGAGGTTGGGGCTGATACAGCTGAAGGTGGTATATACACCTCACGAGGGCGAGGATGAGCCGATTCTTTGCAGGAGTAGAAGATATGTGTGAGCGTTGTGGGGGGGTGGGGGAGGGGGGGGGGGGGGCTAATCACGTTCAAATGTTTTGGCCCTGTCCAAAGCTAGAGGATTACTGGAAGAAGGGTAATTTCTAAAGTGGTGCATGTGAAACTGGACCCGGGCCCCCGGGAGGCCATATTCAGGGTGGCGGACCAGCCAGAGTTGGAAACGGATGCGGAGTCAGATGTTGCAGCCTTCGTCTCGTTGATCGCCTGAAGGCAGATCCTGATAGGTTGGAGAGCAACCCCTCCACCCTGTGCCCTGGCGTGGCGGGGGGACCTGTTGGAATTCTTGACTCTTGAGAACGTTAAGTTTGAACTGAGGGGAAGGATGGAGGGGTTCTACAATTCATGGGCATTATTCATTATGCACTTTCAAGAACTGGATAACATCGAACATTAGTTGGGGCGGGTGGGAGGGAGGGTTGGGGGGAGGGGACTGTGTGTGCTGATGGCGACTGTGGGTGATATCCCTAATTACTTCTTGTCATTTGTTTGTGTGACCATGCGGGCTAATGTTTGGGGTTTGGTGGGAGGATGGGATTGTTGTTATTGATATGGGGATTGACATATTTGTTACTGATTATTGTTTGTTGTTGGTGGGTGTAAATTTGGGAGAAATGCGAAAAAGGAGAATAAAAATATTTTTAAAAAAATACTTATTCCCTCAGTGACTCTGCCAAATCGCTCCACTTTATCTTATCCCTCGCTGTTTTTTTAAAAACTTCAAAAAGGCTTTCTCCTCACCACTTCTTTATGTTCTGCTTCTTACCCCTCTCACTCAGTATACATTTCTTCTCTGTCAATAATCCTATATTGATGTAGATCGTTATATTTTCATTTATTTGTTAATATTAGTTAAAATGTTGATGTGAACATGAAAGTGTCTGTCCTTGTACCAAACTATCTTTAACACTAGTGAACAAAGAGAACTACATCTACTAAGAGTAACTTTTCCAGAATTTGAATAAGATGTCATTACATATAATGCATCCTTTAGAATTTTACATGTAGCATAAATTTGACATCTCTCAAATCTACGGGGGGAACTTTAACCTAAACCACCTGGTGGAAATCTTATATGAACAGATTGGCTGCATATTTTATATTCTGCTTGAGTTTAAACTTTGCATTGAAGTACATTGGTTATGTTTGAATTATTCAATCGCCTTTAATTTTAATTAAATCTTCAATTTTCAATCTCTCAGAAAGAGGGGTCCCATCTTTCCTGGGTGGCCCGAAGGAGAATGCGCGTGGAGGCCTTGCTGCACTGTGGGGCAGAGGGTTTTTTCCTTTTGGCACCATGGTGAACCAGAACTGTACACCTAGCCTGCAGTGAATTAATGTCTGTGCAGGCCTTTGACCCCATGAGGTAATGGCGAGGTGGATGAATCCCTGCCTGCCTTGCCACGATTGCATGATGCATAATTAATGAGCTGAAAAGTTCAAAATTGGCAGATAAATCAGAACTGCCGCCAAGTGGGAAACACGCTAACTTTCCCTCCTGCCACCACACTTAATCTACAGAATGAAAACTTGCACGTTACATCTTTCAGGACTTGTTCAGTCGATAGTGGTGCTTGGGGTTGGTTTAGCTCAGATGGCTGGACGCTTGGTTCATGATGCAGAGCGAGGCCAACAGCGAGGTTATTCATGAAGGCCCCATCTTCTCAATTGTGCCGCTCGCCTGAGGTGTGGTGATCCTCAGGTTAAATCACCACCAGTCAGCTCCCACCCTCAAAGGGGAAAGCAGCCTATGGTCATCTGGGACTATGGAGGCTTTACTTACTTTATTTACTTTAGTGGAATTGAGAAAACTTTTTTTTTATAAATGTTTTTTATTCAGTTTTCATGTTTTATATTGAACAAATCACAAATTGTTAGAGAGAGAAGAGAAAAAAAAAACAAACAAATAAATTTTTTTTTTTAAAAACACGCAAAAATTACAATATATATTTACAGGTAAGCATCTTCGTAATACTAACTGTGGCCTCCCCCCTTTAGCCGGCATACATGTTTTACATTCCCCAATATGGCCGAGGCACATGTTTATTGGCATTTATTTACAGTTTGGTTTTGGGCCTTAGCTAGCCATCAAACCCCCATAACGAACCCGTAGCGCCCCCCCCCCCCCCCCCCCCCCCCCCCCCCCCCCCCCCCCCCCCCCCCCCCCCCCCCCCCCCCCCCCCCCGCTACCTTCCCCCGATTCCCATCCATTTTCCCCTGATTCTTGGCCACCCGACTATTCTTCCTCTTGTACGTTGGCCACAAACAGGTCCCGGAACAATTGCATGAATGGCTCCCACGTTCTGTGGAAGCCGTCGTCCGACCCTCGGATGGTGAATTTGATTTTCTCCATTTGGAGAGATTCCGAGAGGTCGGACAGCCAGTCTGCAGCTCTGGGCGGTGCTGCTGACCGCCAGCCAAACAGGATTCTACGGCAGGCGATCAGGGAGGCAAAGGCAAGGGCGTCCGCCCTCCTCTCCAGGAATAGATCTGGCTGGTCTGAAACCCCGAAGACCGCCACTATCGGGCATAGCTCCACCCTCACCCCCACCACTTTGGACATAGCCTCGAAGAAGGCTGTCCAGTACTCCACCAGTCTGGGGCAACACCAGAACATGTGGGCGTGGTTGGCCGGGCCTCTTTGGCACCGTTCGCATCTGTCCTCCACGTCCGGGAAGAACCTGCTCATACGGTTTCTTGTTAAGTGGGCTCTATGTACCACTTTTAGTTGCGTCAGGCTGAGCCTTGCGCACGTGGAGGTGGAGTTGACCCTATGTAGTGCTTCACTCCAGAGTCCCCACCCTATCTCCATCCCCAGGTCGTCCTCCCATTTTCTTCTTGTTGCGTCCAGTACGATGTCGCCCCTTTCTACCAGTCGGTCATACAAGTCGCTACAGTTCCCTTTCTCTAGGATACTTGCGTCCAGTAGGTCTTCCAGTAGTGTCTGTCGTGGTGGTTGTGGGTACGTCCTTGTCTCCTTTCGTAGGAAGTTTTTGAGCTGGAGGTACTGCAGCTCGTTCCCCCCAGCTAGCCGAAATTTCTCTGTCAGTTCGTCCAGTGTTGCGATCCTGTCGACCGTGTATAGGTCCCTCATTGTCAGTGTCCCCCCATCCTGTCTCCACCTTTTGAAGGTGGCGTCAGTCAGTGCTGGTGTGAACCTATGGTTGTTGCAGATGGGAGCCTTGTCCGACATTTTGGTCAGGCCAAATTGCTGCCGCAGTTGGTTCCAGGATTGGAGGGTGGCTGTCACCACTGGGCTGCTGGAGTGTTTTTTTGGGTGGGGATGGGAGTGCTGCCGTGGCGAGGGCCCGGAGGGAGGTCCCCATGCAGGAGGCCTCCTCCGCACGCACCCACTCGGCTTCTGGCTCCTGGATCCATCCTCTTACTCGCTCGGCTGTTGCCGCCCAGTGGTAGAATTGTAGATTCGGGAGAGCTAGCCCCCCCCTGGATTTTGTTTTTTGTAGGACCTTCTTTGGGATCCTAGCATTTTTACCCCCCCCCCCCCCCCCCCCCCCCCCCCCCCCCCCCATACGAACGCCATGATAAGTTTGTCCAGCACTTTGAAGAAGGCCTTGGGGATGTAGATCGGAATGGATCTAAACAGGAAGAGGAACCTGGGCAGTACGTTCATTTTGATCATCTGGACTCTCCCCGCGAGGGAGAGTGGGAGTGTGTTCCATCTTTGCAGGTCCTTTTTTACTTCCTCCATCAGACTGGTGAGGTTCCATTTGTGGATCCCTTTCCAGTCATGGGCTATTTGGATCCCCAGGTAGCGGAATTTATGTCGGGCTTGTTTGAACGGCAGCCCCTTTAGTGCTGCCCCCCCCCCCCCCGGCGGGTGTACTGGGAAGATCTCGCTTTTGCTCATGTTGAGTTTGTAGCCCGAGAAGGCTCCAAACTCTTTCAGGAGCGCGATGATTCCGTCCATGCTGCTTTGTGGGTCCGAGATGTAGAGGAGCAGATCAGGAATTGAGAAAACTACTCTTGGTTATCGACATTGAAGTCCCCCATCCAGTATACATTCAGTGCCGTTGATAATCTCAGCGCTTTTTCCAAGTAGTGTTAAACATGATAAAGTACTGATTCTTCAGCTGGGAAGGTTTGGTGGAAATCAGCAGCTGGTTTACTTGCCCACGTTTGAGTTGATGCCATGAGACTTCATGGGATCTGGAGTCAGTGTTGTGTACTCCAGTAGAAACTCCTTCATAAATATTTACCTCTGTGCTGTTACCTCTGGTGGATCTGTCCTGCCAGGAATGGTGTTGGTGGTGTCTGGGACATTATAAGCTATGATGTGGTGTGTATGATGGTCAAGTGTTAGAACATAGAACATAGAACAGTACAGCACAGAACAGGCCCTTCGGCCCTCAATGTTGTGCCGAGCCATGATCACCCTACTCAAACCCACGTATCCACCCTATACCCGTAACCCAACAACCCCCCCTTAACCTTACTTTTTTTTCTTAGGACACTACGGGCAATTTAGCATGGCCAATCCACCTAACCTGCACATCTTTGGACTGTGGGAGGAAACCGGAGCACCCGGAGGAAACCCACGCAAACAGGGGGAGGACGTGCAGACTCCACACAGGAGTTGAACACATGTTGAACAGGAGTCGCTCAGAAAGTTTTCAATTTGTCTGTGAGACAGCTCTCCCAATTATGGCTCAAATTCCCAGATGCTAGTAAAGAGGACTTTGCAGGGTCGACAGGGCTGGGTGTGCTGTTATAATTTCTGGTGCCTTAGTTGGTTTGTCTGCCTTAATTTATTTTTGAATGTTCTGTAGTGGTTTGGTGTGCCTAAGAGGCTTGCTAGGCCATTTAAGAGAGTCCAATGTAAGCCAGACGGTGATGTCAGGCTAATTGACTTTAAGGGGAGGCTTTAGGGTAAACAACTCTTTCTCGGCATCTATTCACATCCACTTCCGAGCAAGAATTACTGGAAAGTGATCAGGAGCATGAGCTTTGGTTACTTAACCTCTTCACCTGTTGAGGAGCATTGAGGCCAATTGTAGAACTTGCACTGCAAACCAGCTCAGATCAGAGCTCACAGCTAAATGGTGTGTTTTAGTCATTGAACAATTTATCGGTGGTCCAAGTGTTATGTTTAACCAGAGTCAAGTTTCAGAATCAAGGCACATTCAACAAAACACATTCAGAAAATAATCAGCATTCCCTTTCTCTCTGTTGCTCACTTTATTTACATATTTAGGTTTGATTGGTTGAGATAATGGTCAGGATTCCGTGGTCGTTTTCTGGCGGTGGGATTCTCCGGCCCTGTCAGCAGCGCACCGCCGCTGTGGCTTTCCCGGTGGTGTGGGGTGACTTCAATGGGAATTCCCATTGACAACGACGGAAACTGAGAATCTGCCGCCAGCAAACAACGCGCCACCGGGAACACGTGGCATGGAGGCCGGAGAATCAAGCCCAATGAAGGATTGGATCAGTGGAAAACAATAGATCAAACCTGCGAATTTAGAAGGCCAAGTTTTGTGCCTGTTATTATTTTTATTATTTCGAATAGTTTTTATAAATATTTGCGAAGTCATTTTTTGGCGAATATACCTGAATGTAATATATTTCTACTTTCAATTTGCTTGCACATAATATGTAATACAACTTACCTGCTGACATGCAGTCAAAATCAGAAGATGTCATGTCTGTTAATTTCCTTCCCTCATGTTCTGGTGGCCCAGCGCAGAAAACATCAGTCACAGTGGCATTTATGGTCTTCAACGAAGTGGTCATCCATTTTGTTTCACAGTCACATTGGAGCTCATTCCCACGTAAATCTCTACGCGGTTAAAGAAAATACTGAATGAATATTTGCAATGGGAAGTCACTGCTTTTGATTGCCCATGAAGTGTGGCCACACCACTCGGGTAGGGCAGGAGGTTCTGCAATTGCTGCCATGTTGGGGGCAGAGAAAGGAAAGCAGTATTACTCCCCTAGCCCCACACCCTGATTATTTTGCTCCTTGTGACTTCCTTTGTGATGGAAATGATCATTTTGGAGAAAAAATAATTTTTCTCCTGATCTGTCAAAGTTGGAGTTTTTTGTCAGGGTAACGTTTCTGCACCTCAACTCGCTGGGCACATTGACCTCCAGCGTTCTGCCAGGCCTCTACAGGAGGTGGTCATGTGCATTTGCAACCTAGGGTATATCTGGGTCCCAGCGTGTGTTCCAGTCCATTCACCACATTCCCACCTATTCACGGTGGGTGTGGGTTGGAAAAGCCTAGGATTTACAGCTCCAACTGGACCCATTTCTGGCAGTTTGATTTACAAAATAATCCAATTTTCTGTCATGTGGCATGTCAGAAACTCCTTTAATGTGAAGGGTTACAACATTAAAAGGCAAAAGGAGCTAAATGTACGGAATCACAAAATAGTTTACAATAATCAATAAATTAAGGAAATGAAGGGGCAATTTTCAATTAATGCCCAATACAGACGCAATGTCAGTTTGCACCGACATGAGGACAAGGCCAGGGCCTCAGAAGGTTGATGCTGGAAACCTGCAAGTGTCCATCAGCAACTCACTGGTTCTGGGACAGTGAGAAATCGGTTAGCAGCTGCACTAGCTGACAAAGCGGGCCCTGTGATGGGTGGGAGGGGGCATGAGCAGGCAAGCAGCTGGCTGCATTATCTTGTCGGTTCGTGAAAAAAAAATTGAAAACTTTCTGAGCGACCCCTGCTCAACACTTGGCACAACTGGACGGAGAATGCACAAGGTAGAATTTAATGAGGGCAGTGGGGAGCCTGACGTCCGCCACCAGAACTGGTGGTGCCCCTGCTGATGTGATCCTCAGGAGCTCAGAGGAAACTAAGTCTCTAATTGACAGCACGAGCCCCGCTTCAGCTTCACATGGAACGTTTCATCATGGGACATTCCCCAGTCAGGTGAAAATCCCCCCCCCCCCCCCACCCCCCTTGGGGAGCTTCCAGCTAATCAGAGGCCAGTAATTCTCCTTACTGACAGCACCGTCATACTTGGGCCTTTGCCAGGATTCATTCTGAATCTCTGGAGAAGGTTAAGTGACACCAGGATGGGGTTTCTGGGAGGGGGATGGTGATAAAGGTGTGATGGCTGTTCTCAGTGGGCACTCCTCTTCAGATACATAGTCCCTCAATCAGGCACTGACCTTCCTTTGAATGGGAGAATCCCTCACCCTACCAGGCCAGAAGAAAATCCAATAGGAGAGTCCCCACTGCTGGTTTAATACCAGTCACACTGGGCTGAGGACTTTAAGTCGCCATTAATTTTCCACTCAAGGGTCTCAATTGACATGCGGGCAACAAGACTAATTACAAGCCTACCTACCCCAGACTTCCCATCACCTGATCAAATAGCTACGCTCGACTTTGGAAGTCAGGGGAGGGGGTGGGGGAGGTTGGGTATTAAATTACAGCATCTGCTTGAACTTAAAATTTCAACTTTGGTCCAGAAATGGCAGCCTCATTAAACAATTTCAGTTAGACCTTTCCAAATGAGTGCAAAATTATTTCTGAAGAATCTTACTTCATACTCCATGAAGTAAACTTTGTAATCTTGAGCATATTAACAGCAAGTCTTTATTAACAGTTCATAACAAGACACAGATATACAGTAGAGGGTATAGGTGTGGAGTTGACTCAATCCTAGATCTTTACAGATCTCTTTCCATCTCTGGGCTGACCCTGGCTCCGAGTCATGTGCCTTCTTACTGTACCCAGTCCCACATTAACCCTGTCTGTACCAGACCCCAGTGCTACATTCAAGGTGTCTGCGATCAAATACTGCGATATAATGTAGTATTTACTTGGTTCCCAGGGAGCTCTCACAATTCCTATTTTTTGTGTCACCCACAGCTGCTAGGGTTATTTGAGATGCCCATGCAAGTTCAAGTTTGGATTCTGGGTAACAAGGAATATCTACTAAGAATATAGTGTTATGGGCCAGGGTTTATAACCTCCAAAATGTATTATAGAGTTCACCCGACCTACAACTTTTTGTTGAATTTAGCTAGGATGAGCATAAGAGCCTTCCCTTCAATGTGTTTCATCAGTCTTCCCAGACACTTTAATCAAAATTAGCTTTATTCTAAGGACTGAGTTAACAGTTATATAAACACACAGCAACAATTGTCATCAATTATAAACATAAAGACACCCCACAGCTACAGTAATCTATGTACAACATTTAATTAATTCCCCCTTAACTGTTCCAATTCAGAAACAAAATTCCATAAACCAAAAACCCCTTCCAAGGGCGTGGCCCAGCACTCTGCATTCTCACTTGAATAAGACTGGCTTTCCCTGCGATTCTGACCCCGTATCACGAGGAGTTTTAAACCCTTCCGGAAAGCAAACTATATCTTGGGCAAAATTCTCCGACCCCCCCGCAGGGTCGGAGAAATGCCCGGGGCAGGCGAAAATCCCGCCCCCGCCATGGCAGAAATTCTCCGCCACCCGGGAATTGGCGGGGGCAGGAATCACGCCCCGCCGATCGGCGATTCTCTGGCCCGCGATGGGCCGAAGTCCCGCCGCTGAGACGCCAATCCCGCCGCCGTGGTTTAAACCACCCCTGGTGGCGGTGGGATCGGCGGCGCGAGCGGGCCCCCGGGGTCCTGGGGGGGGCGCAGGGCAATCGGACCCCGGGGGATTCCCCCGCGGTGGCCAGGCCTGCGACCGGGGCCCACCGTTCGGCCGGCGGGCCAGTGCCGTGGGGGCACTCTTTTTCTTCCACCGCCGCCACGGCCTCCACCATGGCGGAGGTGGAAGAGAATCCCCAGCGCGCATGCACCGGTGGTGACATCAGCGGCAGCTGACGCACCGACGCATGCGCAAACCATCGAAGGCCTTTCGGCCAGCCCCGACACCGGCCGGCGGGCATCAAAGGCCGGCGGCGGCGGTTTTGGCGCCAGTCGGCGTGGTGCCATCTGCTCTGGCGTGGTCCTAGCCCCTCAATGTGAGGGCTTGGCCCCTAAAGGTGCAGAGAATTCCGCACCTATGGGGAGGCCCGACGCCAGATTGGTTGGCACCACTCCGCTACGCCGGGACCCCCCGCCCCGCCGGGTAGGGGAGAATCCCGCCCCTTTTAAGTCACCACAGCTGCAGGTAGCTATAATCAATGGGTTATTTACTGGAACAGATATTTAAACTGAAAATAGAGAGACAGGAACAAAACACTTCTTTCTCCCTGAGTCCACAGAAGTCAAATGTGAAACCAAAACCAAAAACAGTTCACAGAGCCACAGCCCAGCTCCACCCACACAATGTCATCACTGAAACCATGTGATACGCCAAAAACCTTCCTTAAAGGGACACTCCCATGACAATAACTCATGACACCTATGCAATATTAATTAGAGGGTCTCTGTGGGGGTGGGGTTCATTTAGTTCAGGTGGCTCTTGATGGTCCCTTTATTTTGGGGGTCTCTTTAGTCAGGGCCACTCTGGTAGATACAATAGTGATCTGCGCCCACGTGATTCCCGGCCCAGAGGATCGGAGAATCGCGAGGGCCCAGAGATTCTTCTGCAGGGTCACGAAGTGGGTGAAAATGGGTCATTAGGACCTATTTGTATCCATTGGCATCCCCCCACTGGCACAGTCTGCAACTCCCTTCATAAACTTCTATGTCTCTTCCTCCTTTAAGATGCTCCTTCATACCTATCTCAGATCAACCATGATCTTATTAAATGGCTTTTTATTAAAGATGCAATACATCACCAAAAGTGGCTCAGTAACACCATTACTGACTAATCTGAAGGACATCTCTCCAGTCACTGTCAGAAGCCTAGGTTGGCCCGATTCATGGATTTGATTCTTTAACACTAGTCTTGACCTGCTGCCATAGCTCCTGCCTGCAGTCCTGCTCTCCTCCCCTCTTCATGAGGCATCTTTCCTTGTCCTCCAGCCTCAGCTTCCAGCTCAGACACCGCTCCAGCTCTCTTCAGCCTATGCTCCAGGGTTAGACTCTATTTCCAGTTTGCTGACGACTTTGGTTCTTGACCCAAGACGAGCCCCAAGGGTTCACCCACCTCCGCCAATACACTCAGATAATGAAGCAGTGCATGTCTTCAAGCAGCAAGAGCTGGACATCATTCACGTTTTGACTGATAAGTGGAGTAACATACACACCACATATGTGCCAAGCAATGATCATCTCTAACAAGAGAGAATTTAACCATCTCCTTTTGACATTGAATGGCATTTCCATCACTGAATTACCCACCACTAACATGCTGGTGGGGGCCTCACTATTAAGCTGAATTTTAACTGGACCAGCCATATAAATATTGTGGCTATGAGAGCAGGTCAGAGGCTGGGAATTCTGCAGCAAGTGACTCACCTCCTGATTCCCGAGCATCTACTGGGCACAAGTTAGAAATACTCTCCATTTGACTGGATGAGTGCAGCTCCAAAAACATTCAAGAAGCTTGACATCAACCAGGACAAATCAATACTCTTGTTTGACAGCCCATCTACCACCTTAACAATTCATTCACCACGCACTGACAGCTGTGTGTAAATTCTTAGTAAACAAGGGATAGGTGGGAGTTTACAATCATATGTATGCATGTATGCCTATTTGTTCGTATTCAGATACACTGCAGCAACTCACCAGGGTTTCTTTAATAGCATCAACGAAATCCACAACCTCTTCATCCAGAACAATAGGGCAACTATCACATGGGGGCACCACCACTTGTAAGTTCCCCTCCAAGTAAACACCATCCTGACTTGGAAATGTATCACTGTTCCTTCATTGTCACTGTGTCAAATTCCTGGAACTCCCTATCTAACAGCACTGCAAGCTTACCTTCACCAACAAACTGCAGTAGTTTCAAAAGGTGTTCCACCACCACCTTCTTCATGGCAGTAAATGCCAACCTTGCCAGCAATGCTCACACCCAATAAATTAATGAATTAAAATCTGACCTTCACGTTAAAGAACTTTGCCAGCTGCACATTGCCTTTCCACGTCATTTGAAAACCCCATCCAGAATGAAAGTGACAAACCCTCATATGTGCTTCTGCCTGTGCACCTCGCTCCCAGGCAGTAACCTTGCCTGAAATGGTTCCACATGTACGGATGTTCAAACACATCTATCCAGCTGGCATTACTAGCCAGCTGACTAGGCAACAACATCACAGAGGAAAAACCTACTCCTCCTTCCTGCTCACATTCAATTCCTTACTGTTCATTTTGTACTAATGGCTGCATTTTCTGATGGAATACCTGAAAATCTATTTTCCCACTCAAAAAAAGGAAGAACTTTTGTTTTGCAAATGTTATTGTGAGAGACTTTTAAGCATAAGACCATAAGACATAGGAGTAGAATTAGGCCACTCGGCCCATTGAGTCTGTCCGCCATTCAATCATGGCTGATATTTTCTCATCATCATTCTCCTGCCTTCTCCCCATAACCCCTGATCCCCTTATTGATCACAAACCTATCTATCTCTATCTTAAAGACACTCAGTGATTTGTCCTCCACAGACTTCTGTGACAAAGAGTTCCACAGATTCACCACCCTCTGGCTGGAGAAATTCCTCCTCATCTTTGTTTTAAAGGATTGTCCCTTTAGTCTGAGATTGTGTCTCAGGAGTATATCAGGAGTACAATTTTTGGGATGGGCAACATTTTCTGAAACAAACTGGGAACTGGAAGTTATGCTTAGTCCTTGATGAGCTGAATGAAATGCTGAGTCATGAGGATGGATGGAATATCCAACAGATGGCAGCTGTTACTTTGCATAATAGAGTTGGCTGCAGCTTCAAATTGTGCAGACACTGTAACCTGATTGCCTCATACTTAAAAGAGGAAATGCGCATTCAAGTCAATTAATGCAGGGATTCAATCAATTAGTACATCCCGACCAATATTACGCAGCATTACATCCAGTATTATTTACCGCTCCACAGCAAGAATCATTCCTCTTATCTAGATTTTGTTGTGTTTTTTTAATCACTTATAGATTGGTCAATGAGGTGGAATTGGTGTCCACCAATTATTTTGATCAAAATAAATAACCAAGTAAACTAAATCAAATAAACCGAGGGACAAATTAAAGGGACAGTCCCTTAAAGGGAAGCTGCCTTCAACAAAAAGTGAATCACAAATGAAACTTAAAACATCAAAACAAAATGTCATTAACTGTCTGAAGTACTGTGTGGCTCTCGTTTCACTTAATTGTTTCATGCTAGTCTTGCTTGTCAGCTTGAAATTTGGTGATACTTCTCTGACTTCCCATTTTTCTTTTCTTTCTCCCCCCTTGATTCTCTTGAAGTAATTGATTGCAAAAATTAAATCTAAGAGCCTAAACTGCAAATAAAAATGACTTTCAAGATCTTTAGAAGGCAGACTTTTGAAGTGTTTTCTATTGAAAGATTTTTAATGCAAAACACAGCTAAGGTGATTATTTTAAGGTATATTTTTCTGAGACGAGGCTCCCAGTTTTAAACCCAGTTCAATAACAATGTGGATTAGAGAAACCTGGCATAAAGGTTAGTGTACCCATTTCACAAGTGCTCCAGTTTTCCAGTGATAAATTGTAATTACAGGTAGATTGAGTCACACAATACACCACACATTCCTCCATTTTCAATTCTCCATACTGTGGGTCAGCTGATCTGAACCCAGCATAGAACCCTGCAAAATGTACCCACTCTTACATTTCATTTGATCAATATTTCAAATGAAGTGAGAAACAGAATGTTCTAGAATTCCATAGAAAGATCACCACTGACACCACATTTGAAATTACTTTGACTGTTGAAACAATGAAATTCTAATGGAATAAGCCCTATGGTCTACATTGTTCTAAGTGCAAACCATTGTGTGAAACTGGTGAGGAAATTGTTTTTGTGAATTCCCTTAAGAACTTACTAAACTTTTTAAACTTTATGAACTTACAAAATTAATTAATGATTACCTCCTCTTTGCACAGCAAAAAACAGACTATTTTCTCATCAGGAACATGTCTGTATTTATGTTCCACATTTCGTAAAACGCTTGCATGTAAATATAGGATTGTTATCAAATAAAGTTACATATTTACTTTGCTGAATATTTTGCACTGAATCTATTTATGAACAATTAATTGAACATGCTGTCATCTACACAGACCTCAAGTTAATTTGCAACTGGAGATGAAGCATTTGTTTCTTTATAAAGAAAAACATTAAAATAAAAAAAACATTTATTAAACATCATTTTACTGCCTCGCTCTAATATGCAGATTTGCTAAAAAGTGATCTTACACATTGTGGGCGGGATTCACATCATAAGATTGCGTTGAATCTCACTGGCATTGTGAGCTGGGTAGAACCTGTGAGCAGGTCTCCTGGCTTTCAACAGCCACTCTGCACTGCGGCGAGCTGCTTTTCCCGCACTGCGTGGTCAATGGATCGTGCCCTGTAATTCTACACACAGTGAAAGATTCCTTCACCTTTGTGAGGACCATACAGACATGCATATCAATAGCAAAGCCACGTCCACGTACTTATTAGACATTGCTAGCCTATTCACTGATGTATTGTTCAAGGAAGCCATAGACATTTCCACCACGCCACTACATCATGGTGATCTGGACATGCCACCATTATGTGAATCTGTATTAATTGAACTTATGAATTCGGTAACTCATGCAGTTGAGTTCAGCTTTGATGCCACAATGTTTGTCCAAATAGATGGTATTGCTATGGGACTCCTCTAGGCCCAGGTCTCACAAACATCTTTGTCATTTTCCACAAGAAACATGTGTTTCAGGAGGCAACGGTGTTGTTGGCAGATAGAGGGTTTTGTGACAAAGTGCGGTCAGGGATTAAAGATTATGTAGAATTGAACCAAAATGGGGAGGTCTCAGTGGCCACTTTTTGGGAAGCGCTAAAAGCGGTGTTCCGAGGGGAGATTATCTCGTTCAAGGTTTATGCGGCTAGGAAAATGAGGGAGGAATATGAACAGCTAATGAACAAGGTAGTGGAGTTAGATAGGGAGTACTCGAGGATGCCCACCACGGAGGGATTTGCGAGGAGTAAAAAGTTACAGGGGCAATTTGATAGGCTGAAAAATAGGAGGGCGCTAGGACAGCTGCATAGGGCAAGAGGGGTGAAGTACGAAATGGAGAGAAGGCGGGTCAAATGGTAGCGCATCAGCTGCAGAGGCAGGTCGCATCCAGAGAAATATCTCTATGCCGACGACCTACTATTGTGTGTTTCAAACTCGGTGGAGAGCAGGGAGAGGATCATGAGCCTGTTGGGGAAGTTTGGGACATTATAGGGATATAGGTTAAATGTAGGGAAAAGCGATGTGTTCCCGGTGAATGAGTTGGGTCGGTGAGCCAATTTAGGGGGGATGCCATTTAAGATGGCCAGAGACAGATTGAGATACCTGAGGATTCAGATAGCGAGGGAATGGGCAATGCTTCACAAATGGAATTTAACAAAACTGGTGGAGGAGGCTAGGGAGGATGTCAAAAGGTGGGATACATTGCACTTGACTTTCGCAGGGAGAGTCCAAGTGGTGAAGATGAACATTCTGCCGAGGTTCCTGGTCATATTCCAGACACTCCCGATCTTTATACCAAAGGCCTTCTTTCGGAAACTGGACACAATTGTCTCGGACTTTGTATGGGCAGGGAAGGTGGCAAAGGTTAAGAAGACCCTGTTACAGAGGCAGAGGCAGCAGGGAGGGTTGGTGTTAATGAACCTGCTACAATACTATTGGGCGGCAAATGTGGAGAAGCTGAGGTGATGGTGGGATGGAGAGAGGGTAGAATGGGATAGGATGGAGGAGGAATCCTGTAAGGGGTCCAGTGTAAGGACTATGGTGATGGTAGCATTTACAATGGCGCCAAGCAGATACTCAGGGAGCCCAGTGTGTAGTCCTCGGTGAAGGTCTGGAACTAGCTGAGGAGGCACTTTAAGATAGGGGGAACGTCGGTGTTAACGCCATTGTGTGAAAAATACGGTTATGAGCTGGGGGGTGGGAATAGATAGCGCGTATAGGAAGTACGAGAGAAGTGGGGCTGGTTAAGGTGAGGGATTTGTATTTGAAGGAAAGGTTTACCAGTAAAGATGAATTGAAGGAGAGGGTAGAGCTCCCGAGAGGAAGTGAGTTTAGGTGTCTGCAGATAAGGAACTTCTCACGGAAGGTTTGGAAAAAGTTCTCCAGGCTGCCAAGGTACACCCTGCTGGAATGACAGTTGCTTCCGGATGTGGAAGGGGAGAGTAGGATGAAGGACATATACAGGTGGCTGGGAAAGCAGGGAGGTGAGCAGGTGGTGAAGATTAAGAAGTGGGAGGGGGAGCTAGGTGGGGAGATAAATTGGGGAGTATGGAGTGAGGCCCTATGAAGGGTAAATGCAACCTCCTCGTGTGCAAGGATGAGCCTGATACAGTTCAAGGTCAATCACAGGGTACATATGATACGGGCAAGAATGAGTGGATTCTTTCAGGGGGTGGCAGACGAGTGTGAAAAGTGTGGGTGGGGACCAGCGAACCACGCACATATGTTCTGGGGCTGCGAAAAGGTGGAGAGATTCTGGGCGGGAGTATTCGCAGCGCTAGCAAGAATAGTGGGAGAGGAGGTGGAGCCGGACCCTTTGGTGGTGATATTAGGGATATCAGGGAAGCCAGAGCTGATGAAGGGGAGGAAGGCCGATATTGTGGCCTTCGGCTCTCTGATTGCCAGGCGGCTAATCTTATTGGAGTGGTAGTCAGCAACGTCAGCGGAGGTAGCGGCCTGGCTGGATGACTTATATGACTTTCTTCGGCTGGAAAAGATCAAATACGAGTTAAGAGGTTCAGCGGAGGGTTTCGAGGCAAGGTCGGGAATGTTCACGACCATATTTGAGGAGCTATTCATCGCGAGGCAGTGAGGTGGGGGGTGAAAAAGGGATAAAAAACATTTTTAAAAATAGTGTAAATAGCCTATCTCACCAGTGCAATCTGATCTAAGCCAAGAGTAATAATCCAGAATACGCTGAAGTAGAGCATCATGGACGGCATGGTAGCACAGTGGTTAGCACAGTTGCTTCACAGCTCCAGGGTCCCAGGTTCGATTCCTGGCTTGGGTCACTGTCTGTGTGGAGTCTGCACGTCCTTCCCGTGTCTGCGAGAGTTTCCTCCGGGTGCTCCGGTTTCCTCCCACAGTCCAAGGATGTGCAGGTTAGGAGGATTGGCCATGCTAAATTGCCCTTAGTGCCCAAAAAGGTTGGGTGTGGTTACTGGGTTACGGGGATAGGGTGGAAGTGTGGGCTTAGGTAAGGTGCCCTTTCCAAAGGGCCGGTGTAGACTTGATGGGCCGAATGGCCTCCTTCTGCACTGTAAATTCTATGATCTTGCAGTACGCCCTGTTAGTTTGACTTTCTTCCTAACCCTTCAGCAAAAAAAGATTGCGAGCTGCAAGTGTTGGGAGTGTGAGCTAATAATGACACAGGAAAGGCAACAGAGCATCTGGGGGTTGAGAAATTATGGGATAGAGAAAGAAATCAAGGATCAACTAAGAAGGAAATAGGGTGAATTAAAGTCAAATCCAGTACTAAATAGAAATAGAAAGAAAAGATTGAATTCTGAGAAGGAAAAATTGACAAAAAAGAAAAAGTAAATCCTTTTACATCAAAAAATAAATTGAATCTCTTAACAATTTACTGCCTGCAGTAATGAGATACTAGTTTCAATTATTCCCTTACTGGACCAAAGTGATTAAGTCATATTACAAGAATAAAAATATTATCATTAAAAAGTTAATTACTCTGTTAATTGCCAAGTCTAATTTATGTCCCCTGTTTAATTGGCAATCGCAGGTACAGTGTCTCAAAATTGGCAAACTTGGGGCTGAAAACATGCCGGATTTCAGATCTTGCCAGATTTTGGGTTGGCCAGTTCGGGCCACAAGCAGTTCGGTCAAGCCAAGTTGGGGTGGGGTCAAGGGTTGCTCAGAGAACAGGAATAGACTGGTGGACAAGTAGCAAATGAAGATAACTAGTCAGATTGCACACCACACCAATGCAACACCTAGCTGAATTATCCTGCTACATTTTGTTTTTATTTTACTTGATCTCTATTGCATGGCACCTCCTAAAAATGTCCAATTTCCGGACAACTCCAGTTTTTGGACAACCAGATCTGAAACACCGTACCGTACTGTGCAAACGCAGCAATTTCACTAAATGCAGTTTTCATTGAAAGGGTGTGCTTTTATTAATCTTTGGAACACCTAAGGTGCATTTTTGGAACTGTTGATCACTGTGGTGAACCTGCTTTTGAAGCTTCCCCTGAAAACCATTTTGCTGGCAATGAGCCCAGTCAATATCATCGCCACCGAATTGTTCTTTTCCCATTTTCTGCCTGAAGCTGTTTCAATGTGGTTCTCTTCTGCAGACACACTCATTTGTCCAAAACAGAGTAATAAATACTTTAAAAGAACATGAATCCCTCCTTAATGGATGCTTTGATGGAATTCATACAGTTACAGCGACAGTTGGCAGCACTGTCATGAACAATAATGGTTTCTCGCCAACAGCAGGTTTCTAATCAAAGATCACTTCTCCTAATTGTCCACATGCTCTTTGGTATGCAAGAAGGGTTCCAGTACCAGGAACACCAGAAACTATAGTCAGAGTGATGTCTTTTCCATTTATACTGTTGCTCATAACCATTTTCTGCCTCTTTACTCTTGGCAGAATTGCTGAGCAAAAACTTATAGCCAAGTTCCGCACGCATGAGTGTGGCCTCAGCCGGGATCTTGGATTCATGTCGCATTACATTCATCCCCCACCATCTGGCCTGGACTTGCAAAATCCTACCAACTGTCCTGGTTTGAGACAATTCACACCTCTTTAACCTGTGATTATCCCTCTCTCTGGATCTGTAACGATTTGATTACCTGCTAATGCTCGCATTCCAAGCATTGTCCAGCATCTCTGACTTTGTCTATATAAATGTTTCTGGAACATACCTCTCCATTCACCTGAGGAAGGAGCAGTGCTCCGAAAGCTTGTGTTTGAAACAAACCTGTTGGACTTTAACCTGGTGTTGTGAGACTTCTTACTGTGCTCACCCCAGTCCAAAGCTGGCGTCTCCACATCTTTACTCATCCAACACCATCATACTGTGCAATAACTAGTGTTTCCTGTAACTCCTCCCTCTTTCATAATTCCAAAGATCCTGGTCTTTATGTTGGAAGTGATAGTGGTGATGCTGAGTGTATTGAACTATTTTGCATTCCACTGCACCCCATTGATTCCAGTTTATAATCTGTGAAGAATTCAGAGGGTACATTTCTGAGTCTATTTTTTTTTTATTCGTTCATGGGATGTGGGCTGGACCAGAATTTATTGCTCATCCCTGAGGGCATTTAAGAGTCAACCACGTTGCTGTGGATCTGGGGTCACATGTAGGCCAGACCAGGTAAGGCGAACAGATTTCCTTCCCAAGGACATTTGTTTTTTTATGACAATCGACAATGGTTTCATGATCATCTTTAGGCTTACATTTCCAGATTTTTTTTATTGAATTCAAATTTCACCATCTGCCATGGTGGAATTTGAATCTGGGTCCCCAGAGCAGGACTCTGGGTCTCTGGACTACTAGTCAATACATAATACCACTATATCACTGCCTCCCCTATGAACAAACTTTGTTTAAAGCCTCATCTTTGACAGCAATATTGTGGAAAACTTTCTCACCATATGAGGGCAGTAAGCCAAAAATCAGCAGGAAGAATGAAATTGGAACATGGCAGCTGCTTCTTCTTCCACTCTATCCATGTCAAATGCAGGCCAGCATGTTCAAACGTTGTTCGGAGTTGCACTGTATTGCTGTCACTACTGGTATCACTGTAGACTATCTTGTTCACACCATCTCTTTCAGCAAAAGTGGAATTACTAGACATTATTGGTAGGGAACATTAGCCAAATTTCTGGTAGCCATGTGCAATATCAATAGACTGAAACCTCTAACTATAATATATTGCAAAGGTTGCAGCATTGTGGGGCCACTCTCTTGTTCCAAAAGGGTGGTAAATAATCAGCTGGTTAACCAGTTCATCAATGTGAAAAATGAGCTTTGGTGGAGACTGGTGCTGTTTCATCAGATTTGCTCTCTGAGATTATTGAATATGTGACGCACAAATAGAACCTGAAGAAACCAAGGTATCTGCCAGTTTGATTGACGGTGATACTAACATAAACGAGTGAACTTTAATAAGTTTCGACTATTCCTGAAATCATAGATTTCTGATATTCACCGTTCAATTTTTTCTATTAACCTTTGGCCTGCAGAAGAGATCTGTATGCAGAAGCTCAGATTAATCTAACACATTACTGAATGACACTGACCCAGCCAATATTACAGTCTTGACTCTATTTCAGTTATAGTAAATAGTGAAATCTTTTCCTTTTTCAAAAAGAAAAAAATATTTTTGATGTGCAAATCTGACTGGAATCTTCAAGGCTTAAATCATGTTTGTTGCTTTTGCCACTTTTTTTTAAAAGTGAAGTTCAGATGATTTTTTTAAACCACTTGTCATGAAATCATAAGACCTGATTTCATGTTCCCACTCGAAGTATACTTTTCACAAATGTTCTGATTTTGCTCAATCATGTTTGATTTTAAATGTGCTCACTTACACGTTCAACCTGCATGTTTGATTCTTTTTAAATGGCCTTATGCACATAATATAAGTAGCAGAGGGTGCAAGAAAAACAGTCATGTTAGCAGCATACCGATCATCCCATTCATCCCCATTTCCATGGGGCAGAGTAACAGCGTGTTCTGTCTCTGGGTATGTTTGCCGAACCTTTTGAAATACATGGTTCATATTTAACCAACTATTACATGGGAGTTGTTTGTAGCACAAACTATTGGAGCTTTGTCAGCTCAACACACTGAGTACATTTTCCTGTTTCTTTGCCCAATTACTGAGCGGAGTGATTCACTGTTGCAAAGTACACCACCACCTTAAGGAGAAGAGAAAACAAAAATAAACAGGGACTGCCTCCACATTGCAGATAATATGTGTGGTACTGCCGACAACACTCTCCTACCTGAAGGAGAGCAACCAGAAACAAGAAAGGAGTAACAGTTTGGCAGGGGGATGGGAACCAGAGCTACGGATCAGAGGATAGGGTAGCTGGTGAACAGGCAGAAATAGTATGCAGCGATTCTGTGAGGAAGGATAGACAGTTGATAGGGCAAAGTTGAACTCAGTGGGATGGGCTAAAGTGTGTCTGCTTCAATGCAAAGAGTGTCAGGAATAAGGGAGATGAACTTAGAGCATGGATCCGTACTTGGAACTACGATGTTATGGCCATTACGGAGACATGGTTTTCACAGGGGATGAAATGGTTGTTAGATGTTTTGGGGTTTAGATGTTTTAAGAAGAATAGGGAGGGAGGTAAAATAGGAGGGGGAGTGCAGAAAAGGAGGTAGTTGACTACCTGTCGACTGAGTCAGTAAGGGTGGCAGTCAAAAACAATAAAGGAGCAGTCACTTTTATTGGGAGTTTTCTATAGACCCCCCAATAGCAGCAGAGAGATGGAGGAACAGATTGGGCAGCAGATCTTGGAAAGGTGCAGAAGTAACAGAGTGGTTGTCATTGGTGACCTCAACTTCCCTAATATTGACTGGAACCTCCTTAGTGCAAATGGTTTGGATAGAGCAGATTTTGTCAGGTGTGTCCAGAAAGGATTCCTGACTCAATATGTAGATAGGCCTACAAGGGGGAAGGCCATATTGTACTTGGTGCTTGGCAACGAACCAGGGCAGGTGTCAGATGTCTCGGTGGGAGAGCATTTTCGTGACAGTGACCACAACTTCTTGACATTTACCATAGTCATGGAGAGGGATAGGAACAGACAGTATGTTTAGGTATTTAATTTGGGGAGGGGAAATTATACTGCTATTAGGCAGGAGCTGAGGAGCATAAATTGAGAACAGATTTTCTCAGGGGAATACTCAACAGTAATGTAGGGGTTGTTCAAGGAGCACTTGCTTCAAGTGCTGGATAGTTTTGCCCCACTGAGATGAGGAAGGAATGGTAAAGTGAAGGAGCCTTGGATGACAAGAGAAGTAGAGCTTGTAGTCAAGAGGAAGAAGGAAGCTTACATAAGGTTGAGGAAGCAAGGACTTGGCACAGCTCTAGAGGGTTACAAGGTAGCCAGGAAGGTACTCAAAAATGGGCTTAGGAGAGTTAGAAGGGGGCATGAAAAAGCTCTGGCGGGAAGAATTAGGGGAAACCCCAAGGCGTTCCACACTTATACGAGAAATAAGAAGCTGATCAGAATGAGAGTAGGGCCGATCAGGGATAGTGGAGGGAACTTGTGCCTAGAGTCTGAGGAGGTGGGGGAGGCCATAAATGAATATTTTGCTTCAGTATTCACTAGAGAGAGGAACCTTGTTGCTCATGAGAACAGCGTGAACCAGGTTAATAGACTCAAACAGGTTGATATTAAGAAGGAGGATGTCACCCGCAAGGGGGGGGGGGGGGGGGGGGCAGCACTAAAGGGGCTGCCGTTCAAACAAGCCCGACATAAATTCCGCTACCTGGGGATCCAAATAGCCCATGACTGGAAAGGGATCCACAAATGGAACCTCACCAGCCTGACGGAGGAAGTTAAAAAGGACCTGCAAAGATGGAACACACTCCCGCTCTCCCTCGCGGGGAGAGTTCAGACGATCAAAATGAACGTACTGCCCAGGTTCCTCTTCCTGTTTAGATCCATTCCGATCTACATCCCCAAGGCCTTTTTCAAAGCGCTGGACAAACTCATCATGGCGTTCGTATGGGGGGGTAAAAATGCTAGGATCCCAAAGAAGGTCTTACAAAAAACAAAAACCAGGGGAGGGTTAGCCCTCCCGAATCTACAATTCTACCACTGGGCAGCAACAGCCGAGCGAGTAAGGGGATGGATCCAGGAGCCAGAAGCTGAGTGGGTGCGTGCGGAGGAGGCCTCCTGCATGGGAACCTCCCTCCGGGCCCTCGCCACGGCAGCACTCCCATCCCCACCCAAAAAACACTCCAGCAGCCCAGTGGTGACAGCCACCCTCCAATCCTGGAACCAACTGCGGCAGCAACTTGGCCTGACCAAAATGTCGAACAGGGCTCCCATCTGCAACAACCATAGGTTCAAACCAGCACTGACCGACGCCACCTTCAAAAGGTGGAGGCAGGACGGGGGGACACTGACAGTCAGGGACCTATACACGGACGACAGGATCGCAACACTGGACGAACTGACAGAGAAATTTCAGCTAGCTGGGGGGAACGAGCTACGGTACCTGCAGCTCAAAAACTTCCTACGAAAGGAGACAAGGACGTACCCACAACCGCCACGACAGACACTACTGGAAGACCTACTGGACGCAAGTATCCTAGAGAAAGGGAACTGTAGTGACATGTATGACCGACTGGTAGATAGGGACGACACCGTACTGGACGCAACAAGGAGGAAATGGGAGGACGACCTGGGGATGGAGATCGGGTGGGGACTCTGGAGCGAAGCACTGCATAGGGTCAACTCCACCTCCACGTGCGCAAGGCTCAGCCTGACGCAACTAAAAGTGGTACATAGAGCCCACTTAACAAGAACCCGTATGAGTAGGTTCTTCCCGGAGGTGGAAGACAGATGTGAACGGTGCCAAAGAGGCCCGGCCAACCACGCCCACATGTTCTGGTCCTGCCCCAGACTCGTGGAGTACTGGACAGCCTTCTTCGAGGTAATGTCCAAAGTGGTGGGAGTGAGGGTGGAGCCATGCCCGATAGTGGCGGTCTTCGGGGTTTCAGAACAGCCAGATCTATTCCTGGGGAGGAGGGCGGATGCCCTTGCCTTTGCCTCCCTGATCGCCCGCCGTAGAATCCTGTTTGGCTGGCGGTCAGCAGCACCGCCCAGAGCTGCGGACTGGCTGTCCGACCTCTCGGAATCTCTCCAAATGGAGAAAATCAAATTTGCCATCCGAGGGTCGGACGACGGCTTCCACAGAACGTGGGAGCCATTCATGCAACTGTTCCGGGACCTATTTGTGGCCAATGTACAAGAGGAAGAATAGTCGGGGGAAGGTAGCGGGAGGGGGGGGGGGGGGCTACAGGTTCGTTACGGGGGTTCGATGGCTAGCTAAGGCCCAAAACCAAGCTAAATAAACATGTTGGGGGGGGGGGGGGGGGGGGGGGGCGCAGTTACTACTACGAAGATGCTTACCTGTAAATATGTATGTTAATTTTTGCGTGTTTGTTTTTGTTTGTTTTGTTTTTTTTTTCTCTCTCCTAACAATTTGTAATTTGTTCAATATAAAATACGAAAACTGAATAAAAACATTTATAAAAAAAAAAAAAGAAGGAGGATGTGCTGGAAATTTTGAAAAGCATCAGGGTAGATAAGTCCCCTGGGCCTGACGGGATATACCCAAGGTTACTACGGGAAGCGAGGGAAGAGATTGCTGCGCCTTTGGCGATGATCTTTGCGTCCTCACTCTCCACTGGAGTAGTACTGGATGATTGTAGGGAGACGAATGTTGTTCCCCTGTTCAAGAAAGGAAATAGGGAAATCCCTGGGAATTACAGACCAGTCAGTCTTATGTCTGTGGTGAGCAAAATACTGGAAAGGATTCTGAGAGATAGAATTTATGATTATTTAGAAAAACATAGTTTGATTAAAGATAGTCAGCACGGCTTTGTGAGGGGCAGGTCATGCCTCACAAGCCTCATTGAATTATTTGAGGATATGATGAGACACATTGGTGAAGGTCGGGCAGTGGATATAGTGTATATGGATTTCAGTAAGGCATTTGATAAGGTTCCCCATGGTAGGCTCATTCAGAAAGACAGGGGGCATGAGATACAGGGAAATTTGGATACAGAATTGGCTGGCCGAAAGAAGACAGCGAGTGGTAGTGGATGGAAAGCAATCCGCCTGGAGGTTGATGACCAGTGGTGTCCCACAGGGATCTGTTCTGGGACCTCTGCTCGTTGTGGTTTTTATAAATGACATGGATGAGGAAGTGAAAGGGTGGGTTAGTAAGTTTGCCGATGACACAGAGGTTGGTGGAGTTGTAGATAGTGTTGAGGGTTGTTCAAGGTTAAAACAGGACATTTACAGGATGCAGAGCTGGGCTGAGAAGTGGCAAATGGAGTTCAACCCTGATAAATGTGAAGTGATTCATTTTGGAAGGTCAAATGTGAATGCTGAATACAGGGTTAAAGGCCGGAATCTTGAAAGTGTGGAGGATCAGAGGGATCTTGGGGTCCACGTACATAGATCCCTCAAAGTTGCCACCCAGGTTGATAGGGTTGTTAAGAAGGCGCATGATGTGTTGGCTTTCATTAACAGGGGGATTGAGTTTAAGAGCCGCGAGGTTTTGCTGCAGCTTTATAAAAGCCTGGTTAGACCACACTTGGAATATTGTGTCCAGTTCTGGTTGTCTCATTATAGGAAGGATGTGGATGTTTTGGAGAGTGTGCAGAGGAGATTTACCAGGATGCTGCCTTGACTGGAGGGCATGTCTTATGAAGAATGTTTGAGGGAGCTAGGGCTTTTCTCACTGGAGCAAAGAAGGAAGAGAGGTGACTTGATAGAGGTGTATAAGGTGATGAGAGGCATGGATAGAGTGGATAGCCAGAGACTTTTCCCCAGGGTGGAAATGGCACTCACGAGGGGACATAATTTTAAGGTGATTGGAGGAAGGTATATGGGAGATGTCAGAGGTAGGTTCTTTACACAGAGAGTGGTGGGTGTGTGGAATGCACTGCCAGCAGAGGTGGTGGAGTCAGAGTCATTTGGGACATTTAAGCAACTCTTGGACAGGCACATGGGCAGCAGTAAATTGAAGGGGTGTAAGTAGGTTTATTTTAGATTAGGATAAATGGTCAGCAGATCATCGTGGGCTGAAGGGCCTGTACTGTGCTGCGCTGTTCTATGTTCTGTGTTCTAATTTATTCTTTCATGGAATGTTGGCAACAGTAGCAGAGCCAGCATTTGTTGCTCATCCCTAATTGCTCTTGAATACAGTAGCTTGTTAGGCCATTTCAGAGAGCAGTTAAGAGTTTTGGATCTGGATCTGGAATTACAGGTAAATCTGACCAGTTAAGGACCACAGATTTTCTTTTTAAAAAGGGATTAGTGAACCAGATAGAGTTTTTCAATGATAGATTCATGGTCACCGTTATTGGAACTAACTTTCAATTCCAGATTTTATTAGTTCAAATCAATTTAAATTCCACCAGCTACTGTGGTGGTATTTGAGCCCAGATCCCTAGCAGATTAGCCTTTGTCTCTGGATTATGAGCCCGACGACATTACCATTACGCCACCATCTCCCTCTTCGGTTGGTAAATTATCTAAAACAAGTGCTAATGAATAATATCGCAAATGAAATTAATTTATTGCAGAAAATAGTTGGAATCTTACAGTTCAATCAGGGAATCCAAATCACCGAAGACGTCTCTTGGTAAGGATCTGATGCCGCTGTTAGCCAAAGAACTGAAAATAAAATAATTAACTTTAAAGCCTCATTAGTTTAAATGTCTTCTGAGAAATTACTTGTTATTATAGTTGGTTTCTTTTTACAGAAACAAGAATTCAAAGGATCAGATAGCATTACAATAATTTGACAGGTGACAATAATACAAAAACTTACAGATGGATCAAACCTCTGAGCCCTCGAAATGCATGTTTTGATATAGACTCAATGTTGTTGCTCTCAATGAATCTGTAGAATTGAAGACAACTCGTTAGTTCAAATAGATGATCAGTAGTATGATGAAGGAAATGTAAAATGCAAAACAAAAATAACTCACAAATACTCTAGATGTGGAAGCCCAGCAAAGGCATCATCTTTTATTGACGTAACTGAATTTGAATTCAGGAGTCTGAAAAATAAAATCAACTCTTTTGAAGATCTTGGCATTTTAAATGTTATGTTACTAAAAATTATAAAATTATTGGCAAAAGATTTAATGTAAACTTGATATAAGCATTACATCTTGACAAATGCAGGAGAGCTTTCTTTCAAAGCTGTATGGTTTGGGGAGGAAAGCAGCCTCAGAGCTAGGGTGTGAGGGGGAATGTGGGAGACCTTGTTTGGGGGTCAGTAGAACAGGAACAGAATCAGAGGCAATTGGACATAGTCTCCTTCATGATGAAGAAGAAATCCACACCCTCCATATGACTGGTGTTAGAGGTGAGGATGGAGTGGACAAGAGAGAGGGCTTTAATGAGAAAGTTGCTCGTAAAGAAAGGGCATCTTTAAATAATTAAAACATCAGATTGATCATCTTTCTTCGGAATAGAGTGAACATGAGCAAATACCCAAGCAAAAAGAAGGTAGCTTGGACATTGGAGAGATAATGCTGCATGCTACTAACAGGAGTTAATGCAAAGATAAATCCTTTGAAAATGGTGGGAAGGATACCAACAGGACCAAGTCTAGTTGAAGTCCAGAGTAGTGTGTTTACTCTTGATACTCAGTGTAGAATCAAGTTCCCACACTGAAACTTGATGTAGGTCTGCATAGAAGAACAGATTGAAGTGATGGAGAGAGTTTCTTTACTCATACCATCAACTTTAATAGTGGAAGAAAAAAGTGATTCAAATTATACAATCAAGAAGTGGGAAGGAAAGTTTACAAAATTGCAGAGAGAGGTTTAGCAAGGAATGAATGGGAGTGTTGAGGGGCAAGAGTCAATACATCCCTGAAGTTCAGTTGTGTGTTCTGCAATTTTTAAAAAAGTCTATAAAAAGGATCAGTACGGGCAGCATGGTGGTGCAGTGGTTAGCCCTGCTGCCTCACGGCTCCGAGGTCACAGGTTCGATCCCGGCTCTGGATCACTGTCTGTATGGAGTTTGCACATTCTCCCCATGTCCGCGTGGATTTCACACCCACAACCCAAAGATGTGCAGGGTAGGTGAATTGGCCACGCTAAATTGCCCCTTAATTGGAAAAAAAATAATTGGGTACTCTACATTTTAAGAAAGAAAAGAATCAGCACGTAACATTAACCGTTAAACACTGGTGTGAAACACGTAATTATTACTGAGTGTGATACTGTACAGGAATGCACTTCTTCAAAACTTAAGATGTCTAGCAAAGTACAAAAGATACTTCTGCAATCTAATCCACATGTGTTTTCTGAATACAAAGTAATGGAGTGAGAATTAAAATATGGTCCATTACTCCAAAAATAATAATGTTTTTTGGGCTTTCAACTTGCAAGTACAGAAATCATTTTGCATAGCTTAATGCAGCAGTGTGTCTGTTAACAGTAGTACTCTTGTAAATAAGATAATTTATTTTCAGGAATGAATTTACAGAAATTACAGGAAGAGATAAAGTTGACTCAAGATTTGTCATCAATCAAGAGACTTGCACCAAACTGTCTTTTGAGTCCAGTGTTAGTGCTTAGAATTGCCCACTGAGAACAACTACCTCTGACTTGTCTACAGTGCTCAGAGTCAGCGGCCGACAAGATGATTAGGTAGATTTGATTTTGCTTGATTAGAATTTGAAAAGTTCTCGGGATATATATTTTGGACGACAAGGATTTGAAGTCAGTTGTTTTAAGAAAAGGCATTTGAGCTGCAAGATGCCATAATTAACATAAGCATGCTCATCTTCTTTAAATGGAAAGCTGGAGTGGAAAGTAAAAGATGGTTTGGAAAGAGTGAAAGTGAAATTTTGAGTTACGGTTGGAAATGATAGTTGAGCACAGTATGGTTAGAGTTGAAAATGGGCAGAATCAAGGACGGCATTTAATGGCAGAGACGGGGCTCTCATCACCAGCTGGAGGGTTGGCTGGAGCCCTGTGGCACCTCTTTTCAGGAAAGCACGCAGAATGAAGTGCCAATCAGGGGCTTAACTGGGCAACAATGGGCCTTCCCCACATCAAGAACCCAAGGGCAGAAATATGCATGCCACTGTTGCTGAGCAATCAGAGGAGGGTTGGCAACAAGGGCAGAGGCATGGCTCTCCCACCATAATCAGGTTCTTCAATCAGGCACTGAGTGCTTGCTGGGAACACTTAAGGCGCAATTCAGCAGAAATAATTCTAAGTCCACTTTTGGGAGGGAGGATTGGCAGCGTGTTTCGCCATTCTTGGCTCTCTCGCCCTCTGATTCGCCCGACTCACGCTTCAGTGTTGCACCGCAACAAGGGGAGCAGCTTTTAAACGCTCCCTCACCATTCACTGGGCTAAATCGCTGGCTAAAAGCAGACCAAGGCAGGCCAGCAGCACGGTTCGATTCCCGTACAGCCTCCCCGAACAGGCGCCGGAATGTGGCAACTAGGGGCTTTTCACAGTAACTTCATTGAAGCCTACTCGTGACAATAAGTGATTTTCATTTCATTTCATTCATTCACTCCCAGTCAACACACAAGCATGGCAGCACACAGACCTGCTTCTCGCGTTGGGGATGCCGACCTGATCAGGCTTCTCGATGCAGTCGATCCAGGCGGACCATCCTGTTCCCCTGAGGGGGTCAGAGAACCAGCAGCAGGGTGTGCAAGGCTGCCTGGGATGCAGTGGCAGCTGCAGTGAGTGCATGCAGTATCAGCAGCAGGACCGCCATCCAATGTCAGAAGAAGTCAAATGACCTCCAACGAGCTGCAAGGGTAAGTTGCCACCTCTCTCCTGGCATCAGTTCCAATTGCCATCCCTCAAATTTCAAGCCCGCCTCCCTCCCAATGGACTGGCTGGCACTTCACGCCCTCTCCACATCCCATCTTCAAACTTGTTTCTCAGAACCCTCTGGCACCCCCAGCACAGCCCTGTTATGTCTAGGTGGTGCCCACACACCACCCTGACCCATCAAACATGCAGCGCACAATGTCCTCTCTTTGTCCCTGCAGGAGAAGACCTGGAACACCCCAGCAACCGTCCCCCCCCCCCTCCCCCCGAACATCCCCAAGCCCGCTGAAGGGCTCCTCACCACCCCTCCCCACCCTCACCCCACCCCACCCCTGGGGCAGCAGCTCCGGTGCCCTTAAGGTGCATGCCGGAAAATGGAACTGGCTACACACCTCTTCAATTCCCGTCAGCAGCCATTTTGCCAGCTTCCTGTTTTTGAAAAGGAGTTATAAACAATGCCTGCATTATATCCCGCTGGGGAGCCGAGTAATTCCCGGGAAGCTGCTGCATTCAATTTCAGTCTCGTTAATGAGATTGAAATGAGCGCAAATTAGGGTTAATGATACTCTCACTATTTTTGGGGGAGATCCGGAACTTGCCATTAAGAGCAGGCTGGGTAAATCGCAAAATGGTTCGTGCCTGGGCGAATCTCGATTTTACCCTCTCCCACTAGTCACCCAGCACACTGGGTGAAGCAAGGTCACTGAATCACTCCTTTTGTCTCCCAAATGGAGAATTGAGCCCTGTATTTCATTTCTTTTTGGAACTTGTTCTTTTTTCCTTGAGTACGAGCATTTATAGATATAACTGTAATAAGTACAGAACCTTTATTGCATTGGATGTTTTAATTAATTAATATCAAAGAGGTAAGGGAAAACATTTAACATTTGTATCGTTTTACTCAATGTTAAATTAGATACTGAGTGGAATAACTGTCCTTCAGGGCCATGAAATTATGCCTTACATTAGTAGTGTATGAATGTTTAAGATATTCATATGAAATTATTATATCTGCTATTTTAACAGAAGTTTTAATCCATTAATGTAAAATAAGATTAATATTGCCATTAAACTAGCAGGAAATTCATATGAATGTGTTCGCTATCCTTTTGTTAATATTGGACAGTATTGTTTCAAGGCTCTTGTATCAATATACTCCAAATCATTTTCAGGAAGGAGTGTGTATGTGCATTGATTATATAAACTTGACTTCCAGTGGCGGCCATGCACTGGGTAGTCACATGAAAGGTGGTTCTCTCTTGGGAAGTTCTTACCCAGCCCTTTTAATCCGTCATACAGATACAACAATACCGCAAAAATCCCCCCCCCCCCCCCCCCCCCCCCCCCCCCCCCGCCAGCGGCGCTCCCAACCAATACCCAATCGAACCAAAATGCCATTGAAGCAGCCACAGAGCCAAAAAAACAGCAAATGTCAGGAAAGGAAGGCCCCACCCCTAGGTCAAAGGGACACATGGGCCTAAACAGAACAGAGCATGGCGGACCCAGCAGTGTTGGAAACACAGTGCCAGCCCACCCATAAATGAAGGAGCTGATGGAGCTTCTCTCGATAGAGCACCAGAAACACAGAGACTCAATAAAACAGGACCTTATGCCGCCATGAGCTCAGCAACAGAAACCACACTGACCCCATAAAGGAGGTGATAGGTAGAACGGAGCAGAGACTGGAGACCCAGGAAGCGACAGTGCGGGACCTGGAGAAAGCGGCCACCGACCAGGACGAGTGGATTGTCTCGTTCAAATCCGAGCTGGCAAGGTTGGTAATGACTCAGAAAGTGCTCAAGGGGTAAGTCGGTGATCAGGAAAACAGGTCCCATTGATAGAACCTGGGAATTGGCGGGCTACCAGAGGGTGCAAAGGGCAGGAAGCCGACGGACAATGTCACAAGGATGCTTGGCAAACTGATCGGAGAGGAAGGCTTTGCCAAACCTCCAGAGATTAATCCAGCCCACGGGTAGCTCCAGCAAAAGCCCAGATCACCACCAACAGCCTCAATATGCTGATACCAAAAAAAGACAAAGACCCGACAGAGTGCGGGTCACATAGACCCATTTCATTCCCGAATACCGATACGCTAAAGTTCTGGCGAACGCTCTGGTGAGGCAACTGGAGAGTTGTGTGCCAGAGGTAGTCATGGAAGATCAGATGGGGTTTGTCAAGGGCAAACAGCTAACAGCGAACATCCAATTCCTGCTGAACCTGATTATGACCCCATGTGGAGAGGAGACACCAGAAGTGACATTTCCATAGACGCAGAGTTGAATGGAGGTACCTCATGGAGGTGCTGGAACGGTTTGGGTTTGGGCTAGAGTTCACCTCGGGGATGAAACTACTGTATAGAGCTTCCATGGCGAGTGTATGGATAAACACCACCAACTCTGAATACTTCCAGCTGCACAGAGGCATGAGGTAGAAATGCCCATTGTGCCCGCTGTTAATTGCTCTTGCAATCGAGCCCCTGGCTATTGCCCTCAGGTCATCGAAGAGGTGGAAAGGCATCTAAAGGGGAAACAGCGTGCACAGAGTCTCACTCTCTGCAGATGACCTCCTCCTCTATGTCTCAAACCCCCGAGCCAGCACGGGAGGAATAATGGATCTGCTGAGGGAGTTCGAAGCCTTCTCAGGTTACAAACCTAACCTGAGCAAGAGGGGAATCTTCCCTGTGAACCCCCGGTGGGGGTTGGGTTGGGGGGGGGGGGATTAGAGCTGGAGATTTTGCCATTAAAACTGGCCTAAACCAAGTTCCGATACTTGAGGATCTAAATAGCCCACGACTGGACACAGATCCATAAGTGGAACCTGTTGAGCCTAGTGGAAGAGGTAAAGAGAGACCTGCGGAGGTGGGACTTTCTCCCGCTCTCCCGAGCAGGAAGAATGCAGTCAATAAAAATGAACGTGCTGCCAAGATTCCTCTTTCTATTCAGATCGCCCTCGATCTTCAAGATCCGTAATACGGTCTTACAATTAAGGAGGAATATGGGAGGGCTGGCCCTGCTGAACCACCTATTCTACCACAGAAAGGGTATGGGGTGGATGAAAGAGGAGACGGAATGGGCACAAATGGAGGAGATCTCCTGCATGGGACATCCCTCCAAGCACTGGCCACGGCCCCATCCCATTTCTCCCAGCCTTTTACTCGAGGAATCCAGTATTGTGGCCACGCTAAGGTCCTGGAATCAGCTCGGGCACCATTTCAATCTTGGTGCAATGTCTGCTATGCCCCCTATCTGCAAAAATCATAAATTGATCCCGGCAATAATAGACGCCTCCTTCAAAACGTGCAGACAGGCTGAAGGGGTTCTGACAGTAGGGGACCTGTACGTAGACGGTACAGTAGTGATCCTTGGGGAACTAACAGAAAAGCTCCAGTTCCCGAAAGGGAACGAGCTCCGATACCTGCAACTGAGGAACTTCCTCCGCCAGGAGAACGCAACGTTCCTCCAGCTACCCGGACACACTCGACTAGACAGACTCCTGGTATCGGGCAAATTGTACGGACGAAAGTTAGAGGCGGTATGGGCCCCGCTGGACGAGACACAGGAAAGGTGGGAGGAAGAGCTAAGCGTAGAGATTGGGGTTGGACTCTGGATCGAAGCACTTCAAAGTACCAACTCCACATCCTTATGCACAGGGCTGAGCCTAACGCAGCTAAAGTGTACAGGATACACTTGATCAGAATATGCATGAGCGGGTTCTGTCCAAAGGTGGAGGACAAATGTGAATGGTGTCAGCGAGGCCTGACCAACCACACCCACATGTTCTGGTCCTGCCCCATAACCTGTTGGATACTGAACTGCCTTTTTCAAAGCCATGTCCAGGGTTGTGGGAGTGAGAGTGGAATCATGTCCACTGGTGGCAGTCTTGGGGTGTCACAACAGCCAGTGCGCTTTACGGGGAGAAAGGCAGACGCCCTAGCCTTTGCCTCCCTGATCGCCCGCCGGAGACTCCTGCTCGGCTAGAGATCAGCAGCGCCATCCAAAGCAGTGTGGACTGGCTGTCCGACCTGGCGGAATTCATCAAATTGGGGAAAATAAATTTGGCATCAGGGGATCGGAAGAAGGCTTCACAATACACGGAGGCAATTCATCAGCCCCTTTGAGGACCTGTTTGTGACCAGCAGCTAAATAAGGGAGGGGGTTGTGTGTGGCAGGGAGGAGGTTTTGACGGGAGGGGAGCCGAGCTAGACAGGGGAAAAGGAGGGGGGAGGGGGGGTGAGTGTGAGGGGGGAGAGGAGAAGAAACAACACCCAGAATACAGAGGAAGCAAGTAGAGAGGCATTAAAGAGGGCTGAAGGAGAGAGGAAAAAAACATTGATGCTGCCACGGAAACTAATAGGTTACACCTTTGTTGCCTCGATCACAACCCTAGTATATTTTCTTAAATATACTTTTATTCAAATTTTCAACATTTTTAAATTTTTACAAAAATAAGCACAAAACCCAGCACAAATCGCACCCCCCCCCCCCCCCCCCCCAACTATTTGAAACTACCCTGCCCTTGACAGCAGCCAGATCTCCGAAGTGTAAGATAAACAAACCCCATCTCTTGTGGAACCCCTCATCCGCCCCTGTCAGAGCAAATTTCACCTTTTCCAGGTATAGGAATTCCATTAGATCTCCCAGCCACAATGAGGCACAGGGAGGGGAAGCTGACCTCCACCCCAACAGGACTCGCCTGTGAGAGATCAACGAGGTGAAGGCTTAGACATCAGCCCCTGCTCCCATCTGCAACTCCGGCAGGTCTGACATGCCAAATATGGCCTCCAGGGGACCCGGTTCAAAATCCACATGTAGGACCTCTGACATGGGACTGAAAAATGACCCCCCCAAAATGTCTCCAACTTTGGGCGGGACCAGAACATATGAACATGATTAGCTGGATCCCTCCCTCACTTGCAGCAATACTCCACCCCCCCCCCCCCCCCCCCCCCAAAATAGCCGGCTCATCCTCACCTTTGTTAAGTGCGCCCTGTGCGCCACTTTTAATTGAACCAACCCCAGCCTTAAGCACGAGGTTGAGGCATAAACCCTCCATGCACCTCGCATCATTATTCCTCCTCCAACGCCATCCCTAGTTCTTCCCACTTAGCCTTAATCACTTCCATGAATCCTTATCTTCTTCCATGATCCTATCTCAAATCGCTGAAATGACCCCACCCTCCAACCCTATCACCAACAGCACCTCCTCCAGCAATGAAGAGGACGGAGCCACTGGGAAGCTTGTGAACACCTTTCTCGCGACGTTCTGCACCTACATGTATCTAAAGCCCTCCTCACGCTGGAGCCCAAAAATTCCCCCAACTCCTCAAAGCTTGCAAACCGCCCCTCCAAAATCAAATCCTTCATCTCCTTCACTCTTCTCTCCTCGAATCCCCGGAACCTTGCATTCATCCTCCCCAGCTCAAACTCATGGTTCCCTCTTATCAGCATCATGCTCGAGCCCGCCCTCAACCTAAAGTGTTGCCGAAATTGCCTTTGCCGTGGGTGCCACCACAAGACTCCTGAATACTTCCCGAGGGTGAACTATAGCGGCGTCGTTGCCAGCGCCTGCAACCCCGAACCCTTACAGGAACCACTGTCTCTCTACTCCAGCCCCACACCTTCTCTGCACTCACCACCCAATAATAGTATAACCCCCCTCCCTAACCCCCCCCACCCCCAACTGCTGCCCCCTTTGGGGTACTGTTTTTCTTATTCTAGCCACTGCAAACAGCAAGACCAGCCAATCCACCCCCCTGAAAAACTGACTTTGGTAAAAAGGCCAGCAGACACTGAAACAGGAACTGTGGCAGAATGTTCATCTTCGTGGGGGGACTACCACCACAACAAGTCCTCCTTCACCCTCCCAACCAAGCCTGTGAAATTGAGCTTGCAAAGTTGTGCTCAGTCCCACGCCACCTGCACCCCCAAATACCTAAATGAGTCATTGCTACCCGGAATGGCAAACCCCTCACTCTCACTCCCACACCTGCGCCTGGAGAAGACACCACAAAATATTTGCTTTTCACGAGATTCAACTTGCACTCTGAAAATGCCCCGAATCTCCTAAGCAACCGCATTATATCCCTCACTGACGAGCTTAGGTCCGAAATCTACAGCAGCAGATCGTCCTCATACACAGACACCCTATATCTACCCCTGCCCGCTACTCCCCTGCCCCATCACTCAACCCTTCCATAAGTCCAACTACCTCAGCACAATGGCCAAGGACTCAACTGCCAGCAGGAACAGAAGGCAAGACATGGGGCATCCCCCACCTCGTTCCCCGAAATAGTGGAAAGTACCCCAAATTCATATTGTTCGCTCGTACACATGCTGTTGGATCCTTGTGCAACAATTTCACCCATGCCACAAACTTAGGCCCGATCCCAAATTTCTCCAGCACCGCAAACAGATAGCTCCACTCCACTTTGTCAAACGCCTTATCCGCATCTAATGCCACCACCGCCTCCAGCTCCCTTCCCTCTGCCGGAGAAAGTAACACATTCAGCAGCCGGCGCACATTCGATGACATCTGCGTGCCCTTATTGAACCCTGACTGATCCTGCCCAACCACCTTCAGGAGGCATCCTCCAACCTCACTGCCATCACCTTTGACAATATCTTAGCATCATATTCAGCAGCGAAATAGGCCTGTATGGCCCACACTCTATCGGATCCTTTTCCTCTTTCAGTAATAATGAGATGGGTGGCTGCCCCATCGTCTCTGGCAATACTCCCCGAACCATCACATCCTCAAACATTTCTACCATCAGCGCGGCCAACTTGAATTTTTTGTAAACTTCCACCAGGAACCCATCTGCATCTTCCCTCTTGCTCACTGCACTTCTTCCACCCCCACTGGTTCCTCCAGTCACACCCTCTGCTCCTCCGCCACCTCCGGGCACTCCAGTTGCTCTGGAAACTCCCTCATATCCGACATATCCTTCGGCGGCTCCGACTTATACAAGTCCCAATAAAAGTCTTCAAACGCCTTATTCACCTGCTCCGGTGCCACTACCAACCTGCCCGTCCCTTCTCTAATCCGCACAATCTCCTTCACTGCTACCTGCCAACGGAGGTAGCCTACCAGCAATCGACTGGCCTCCTCTCCATACTCATAGACATCCCCCCTCACTCGCCTCAGCTGCCAAACCGTCCTCCCCGTGGATAGGAGATCAAACTTCGCAAACTCCTTCCTCCTCACCAAATGTCCTGGCCCCAGGTCTTCCCCATATCTCCCACCTACCTCCAAAATCTCCTCTACCAACCGTTGCCACTCCTCCCACACCTCCCTATTCACCTTTGCCTTGAATGAAATGACCTCGCCCCTCACTACTGCCTTCAGTGCCTCCCAGACCACCACTAGCGCAACCTCCCCATTCTGGTTAAACCCCACATACTCCTCATTCATCTTCCGCACTTTAGTGCAAAAATTTGGGTTTGGCATCAAACCCACATCTAGCCACCACGCCGGCCTGTGTGCTGGCCCCTTCTCCACATCCAGCCAGTGTGGAGCATGGTCCGATATCACGATCATGAATACTCTGCCTCCCTCACCCCAGCTAGCACCGCCCTCCCCTCCACGAGAAAATCGATCCTCGAATACACCTTATGTACCGGCATAAAAAAACAAGTATTCCTGTCCCACGGATGTAAAAACCTCCACAGGTCCACCATCTCATCTCCTTCATAAACCCAACCTGCGCCTTCGACCCCCCCTCCCCCTCCCCATCCTCGAAATGGGCCAACGAACGAGGCCGGGCCTTTTAGGGTCCAAAACTGCAACACTATTCCAGTCCCCCCCCCCCAATATCAACTGGTGAGTATCCAAATCTGGAATGGCAGCCACCATTTTCTTCACAAACCCAGCATCGTCCCAGTTTGGGGTGTACACACTCACTAGCACCACCAGCCTCCAATGCACCCATTAATATCAAGTACCTGACCCCCTGTCTGCCACTACCTTCTCCATCTGGAACCTCACTCGTTTGCCCACCAGTATCGCCATGCCCCAGGCTCTGCTGTCGAAGCACGAGTGAAACATCTGGCTCACCCAGCCCTTCCTCAGCCTCATCTGCTCCTTCACCCTCAGATGTGTCTCCTACAACAGCAGCATTCCCACTTTCAGGCCCTTCAAGTGCGTGAAAACTAGCGATCACTTCACCGGTTCCCCCTGCCCTTCCTACCTGCTGTGCCCTGCCAGACTGGTGAGACCTGGCCCAGCCCTATTCACGTCACCCCCACCCTCCCCCTTCCCAAAGTCACCCCAACCACTTTGCCTTGAAAACACCTCACCCAGCATCGCCCCCATCCCCTACCATTCACATCCCAGGCCCATTGAAACCTATCCATGCAGGTCCCAATAACTGGCCCCTCCCCCACCTCACCCCCATTCACTAGCCAACGTTGTGTTTGCTAAAGCACTGCCCTGCCAGAGCCTTCTCCCCCACATCACAAAAAAAACTACCAACTCCAAAGCCCCCCGCACCCACTCTCTCCAAACTCCAACACCCTACAACTCAACAAGCCCCCAAACCCAACAAACCACAAATCCCAACCGTCCTCCTCAAACTACCCCAGTCCAAACACCTCTTACACAAAACAGTTAATGATAAACATCCATAAAGGGAACAAACAACTTAAAGGAAGAACCTGATCAAAAACCGTCAAAGTGAAATCTCAGTCCAATCCCAGGTCTTCTATCTTCACAAACGCCTCCATCGCTGTCTTGAAATAGTAGTCCTGCCATTATGTGTAACCCTCATCTTGATCGGGTAGACTACACCAAACAGTACGTTGTGTTCATACAGTGCCGCCTTCTCCTGACCGAAGGAAGCCCGTCTCCTCGCCAGCTCCATCGTAAGACCTTGGCATATACATATACTGTTCCCATCCCACTCCACCTCCCACTTCTGCTTCGCCCACCTCAACACCTTCTCCTTTATCTGATAATTGTGAAAGCCGACTATCACTGCTCTCGGCGCTTCATTCATTTTTGGTTTCGGCCGGAGTGACCGGTGGGCCTTGTCCAAATCGCAGTGGGTGAGGTTCCCCCCTCCCCCATCAACTTTGCAAGCATCTCAGCAAAGTACTCTGTAGGCCTATGGCCCTCCAACCCCTCAGGCACACCCACGATCCTCAAGTTCTGCCTTTGTGACCTGTTCTCCAGATCCTCTACTTTGACTCACAGCCATCTGTTGATCTGCGCCACCCTCCGCAGCTTCTCAACCATCGAGATGAACTGGTCGCGATGTTGTGACACTGCCTCCTCCATCCCCTTCATCTTAGCTCCTCGCTCTCACACCACCATAAAAGTCTTCACCAACACATCTCTCATCGGCGCAAGCATCTCATCCACCTACTCCTTAAGTGAGGCCATCATCTCTGTGCGATGCATGTTGAAATGTTTTGAGAACAGCTGCTCCATCTCCCCAGCCATCATTTTGGCCATCTTTTCCACTGTGATCGGCGTGGCCCCATCCGGCGAGCTCCCTCCCGCCATCTTTTCTCCCACTGAACCCCTCACCATGTTCGACGGCGGACTTCACTCACTCCCTTTTTCCCTGGGTTCTTTTTCCTGGTTTTTGACATCCTTGAAATGTCTTAGACCTTTCCATAACTTCTCACACAACGAGTTTTCCTAAAAAACTGTGCGTAAAGAGGCTAAAGAGACAACTCTGGCAGGAGCCATCAAACAGCCCACTCATAATTTTGAACATCTCTATCAAATCTCCTCTTAGGCTTCTCCTCTCCAAGGAGAACAGTCCCAACCTCTCCAATCTATCCTCCTCACTGAAGTTTCTCATCCCTGTAACCATTCTTGCAAACCTCTTCTGCGCTCTCTCCAATGTATTCTGTCTCTTCCAAGTGTAGCTCCCAGAACAGTACACAATATTCCAGCTGAGGTCTAATTAGTGTCTTGCATAATTTCAGCGTAACCTCCTTGCTCTTGTATTCTATGTGTCATGTGAGGGTCCCTTTAAGAAGTGTGTGTTTTATCAAATGGCTGCAGTGATGTCATTGTGTGAGTGGAGCTGGAGTGTGATTCTGTCTTTTACTTTCGTTTTGAGCTGAAAGCTGCTTTGTGGCTCTGGGATTTTTGTTTTGCTTTCAGTTGGGAGCTGCATTCAAACAAAGAAGGTGTATTTCTGGTCCCTCTCTCTGCATGCTAAAGAATGTCTCCAGACCACTTGATAACTTCAAAGTAATACCTGTTTTCTGCAATGAATTCAAATCTACTGTTTTGTAGAAAAGGGTGTTTGGCTTATGGATATTGTCAGGAAGTTATTAAGGGTTATCTAGAGAGTACTGTATCTCGGGGGGGGGGGGTATTTGTGTTGGTAGTTGATAAGATGTTTACTCTGTGTTTATAAAATGTTAACTGGATTCATAGAATAAACATTGTTTTGTTTAAAAATACTTAAGATCTCTGTTACATAACACCCAGAAAGTGGGCCCTTGTGAACCAAAATCTATTAAATGTTGTAGGTCAGGTGAACACCATGATATATATTGGTGTTCTCAAAACCCTGGCCCATAACAAATTGGGGGCTCATGGGATAAAAATCTATCTTTCGTGATTGGGTTGGCTTAGTGAACTTAAAGACAGTGAGGGGTGAGCATATGTGTGCTTGCTTTTCAGGTGTGGTATTCCAGTTTAAGTAGGGAGTGTGTTGTGGACAATGGCTCTTTCAGAGGCTCGGAGGATTTTTGGGGGTGGAGAAGTACCTTACGAACAGAGACAAAAAAAGGCTTTTAGATTTGGCAAAAACATTGCAGTTAACGTTACCTGCTGGCATACAAAAAGAAGAGGTACTTACGGTGGTAACTGAGCATTTAAAATTGCATGAGATACAGTCAGATTATTTGGAAATGGCAAAAATTCAGTTACAGATCAAACAACTTGAACATGAAAAAGAATTAAAGCAGCTTGAATACAAAATGAGGGGAAAAGAGAGAGCAATCAGTGTTAGATAGGGTGGACAGCGAGAGCCTTCTCCCGCGGATGGAGGTGGCTAGCACGAGGGGACATAGCCTTAAACTGAAGGGTAATAGATATAGGACAGAGGTCAGAGGTGGGTTTTTTACGCAAAGAGTGGTGAGGCCGTGGAATGCCCTACCTGCAACAGTAGTGAACTCGCCAACATTGAGGGCATTTAAAAGTTTTTTGGATGAGCATATGGATGATAAGGGCATAGTGTAGGTTAGATGGCCTTTAGTTTTTTTTCCATGTCGGTGCAACATCGAGGGCCGAAGGGCCTGTACTGCGCTGTATCGTTCTATGTTCTAAAGGGAGATACAGATCAGAGAAAAAGAAAAGGAGAGAGAAGAAAGAAAAATTGAAAGAATAGCCCGAGCAGAACAAAAAGAAAGAGAAAGGGAGGTACAGATAAGGGAAAAATAAAAAGAGGGAGCAAGAAATAGAGAGGAAAAAGAAAAAGAGAGAGAAAGGGATAGAGAGAAAATAGAAAAAGAGAGAGGAAAAGGAAAAAGAGAGAGAGGAAAGGGAAAAAGAGGGAGAGTTTGAACTTCAGAAAATGGCCACGAAACATGACAGTCAGTTAAAATTGTCAGATGTAAAGGGAAATGTACAGTTGGAGGATATTGATGAGGATAAACAGAAAGAGCGTCATAGTCGCAAGCTTGGTGGGGATCTATTAAAATATGTCCAAGTATTACCAAGGTTTGATGAGAGGGAGGTAGAAGCCATTTTCATTTCATTTGAGAAGGTAGCTAAACAAATGAAATGGCCACAGGACATGTGGATATTACTGATTCAAACAAAGCTGGTAGGAAGAGCTAATGAAGTGTTTGCATCACTATCAGAGGAGGTATCTTGGACGTATGAGGAGGTGAAAAAATCCATCTTAGGTGCATATGAACTAGTGCCTGAAGCCTACAGACAAAGGTTTAGAAATTTAAGGAAAGAACCTGGTCAAACATACATGGACTTTGAAAGGATCAAATAGAATAATTTTGATAGGTGGATAAGGGCTTTGTAAATAGACCAAACGTATGAAGCTCTCAGAGAAATTATACTTTTGGAGGAGTTTAAAAATTCAATTCCTGATGTAGTGAGAAGTCATGTGGAAGAGCAGAGGGTTAAAACTGCTAGATTAGCAGCAGAAATGGCAGATGATTATGAATTAGTTCATAAATCAAAGTTTGGTTTCCGACGTCAGTTTCAGCCTGTGAGGGATACAAACTGGGGAAAGGAGGAATATTCAAGTGGTAACGGTAAAGGTGATCTGATGGGAGACAACAAAGAGAGTGTACCTCAGATTAAAAAAGAAATCCAGGAGGGTGGAAAAGAAATGAAAAGTTTCAAATGTTTTAATTGTAATAAACTAGGCCATGTAAAGTCAGAGGGTTGGCGGTTGAAGAAAAGCACTGGGAAGGCTGATGTGGTAAAATAGGATAAGCCAGTGGGATTTGTTAAAGTGGTAAAGGAAAGCCCAAGTGAAGCGAAGGAGGTGCAAAAGATTGTACGGCCTGATCAAGAGGTGATTGATAAGAAGGTGCCAGATCTCTTTAAATAATTTACTTGTGTGGGTAAAGTTTACTCATGTGTATCAGGAGGAGCAGGTAAAGAAGTAACAATTTTAAGAGATACGGGAGCTAGTCAATCTTTAATGGTAAGAGATGAGGAGTTATGTAGTTTGGAAGGAATATTTCCAGAAAAGGTGGTGATATGTGGAATTTAGGGTAAGAGGAGTAGCGTTCCGTTATATAAGGTAAGGTTGGAAAGTCCAGTGAAGAGTGGTGAAGTGGTAGTCGGAGTAATCAAGAAACTATCTTGTCCAGGAATACAGTTTATCTTGGGTAATGATATAGTTGGATCGCAGATGGGAGTGATGCCTACTATGGTTGATACGCCAGTGGAAAATCAGACATCTGAAGTGTTGAAGGATGAGTATACTGGGCTTTTTCTAGATTGTGTTGTAACAAGGTCGCAAAGTCATAGGTTAAGACAAGAGGAGAAATCAAAGAGTGAAAATAAAGTTGAAGTTCAATTATCAGAAAAGAACAAGAACAGATGGACGATGAGGCGGATATTTTTAGTTCAGGAAAAGTGGCGGAGTTACAACTGAAAGATATGGAAATAAAACAGATTTATCAGAAAGCATACAAGGAAGAGGAATCTGAGTGTATGCCAGAATGTTATTACAGTAAAAGTGATGTCTTGATGAGAAGGCATATGCAGGCGGATGAAAAGTGGGCATAAGTTCATCAAGTAGTATTGCCGGGAGGGTATAGAAAGGAGGTGTTGCGAGTGGCACAGTGGGAGGTCATTTGGGAGTAAGGAAAACTCAAGTTAAAGTACAAAAACATTTTTATTGCCCTGGACTACATAAGGATGTAGTTAAATTTTGTCGATCATGTCACACATGTCAAGTGATAGGAAAACCTCAAGCAGTGATAAAACCAGCACCCTTAATACCCATTCCAGCATTTGAGGAAAAGTGGGAATCGATATCTTTTGACTATAATGGATGTGTCTACTAGGTTTCCAGAGGCCATTCCAGTACGCAACATTACAGCTAAGCAGATTGTGGAGGAGTTACTTCAATTCTTTACGAGATATGGACTACCCACAGAAATACAATCAGATCAATGATCAAATTTTACCTCAAGGTTATTCAAAGAAGTTATGGATAGCTTAGGAATGAAACAATTTAAATCAACTGCATACCATCCAGAATCGCAGGGAGCATTAGAAATGTAGCATCAGACATTAAAGACAATTTGAGGGCTTATTGTCAAGATTATACAGAGGATTGGGATAAAGGAATTCCATTCATACTGTTTGCAATTAGGGATACACCTTAGGAGTCAACCAAATTTAGTCCTTTTGAACTGATTTTTGTTCATGAGGTAAGAGGACCACTTAAATTGATTAAGGAAAAATTGGTGAGTGAACAGTTGGAACTTATATTATTAGATTACATGTCAAATTTCAGGGAACAATTAAATAGAGCAGGGGAATTGGCTTAGACAACATTTAAAAGTTGCACAACATGTGATGAACCAGGTAGAAGACAAGAAAGCTAAATTTTGTTGTTTTGCCAGTAGAGATAAAGTTTTAGTATTGTTACCAGTGGTAGGTGAACCTTTGAAAGCAAGTTTTTCTGGGCCTTATCAGATTGAAAGGAAATTAAGTGAGGTGAATTATGTGGTAAGGTCGCCGGATAGAAGGAAACCTCACCGAGTGTGTCATGTGAATATGCTTAAAAGGTACTTTGAAAGGGAAGGAGAGCAAAAGGAGGAAGTTTTAATAATTCTACCTCAAAGTGAAGAACCAAATCCAGATGACGTTGAATTTGACATCCCTCAAATTAAACTGGAAAGCGAGGATGTTCTTAAAAATTGGGATAAATTGTTGAGTTACCTTTCAGAGGAAAGAGTTACTGTTATCACATGGGCAAGTTTGTGGAGATAAATTGGGATGCACTAAAATGACTATACATGATGTAGATGTGGGAAATGCTGTTCCAATTAAATAATATTGTCATGTGAGAGTACCTTTAAGAAATGGGTGTTTAAGAAATGCACCTGTAAGAAATGGGTGTTTAAGAAATCTACCTTTAAGAAATGGGTGTTTATCAGTGATGCCAGAGTGTGGGTGGAGCTGGGCTTTCTGTCAGCCTTTTACTTTCGTTTTAGGTTGTTTGCTGCAGGGTGTGTTTTAGTTTCGATTTCAGTGTTGGATGGTATATATCAATATACCATCTGGTAATTGATATATACCAGATGGTATATATCAATTCAAAGTTATGCCATTTGGCACGAAAAACGCCCCAGCCACATTTCAACGGTTAACTAACAAAGTTGTTTCAGGATTACCCAATTGTGCAGTATACATCGACGATCAGGCAAATTTTAGACAGACATGGAAAGAATATTTGAAGCATCTGATGTAGTTATTCGATCGACTTCAGGAGGCGGGTTTGGTGGTAAACCTCGCCAAAAGTGAATTTGGAAAAGCCCAAGTCACTTTCCTTGGCTATACAATGAGTCAGGGTCGAATAGTCCTACAGGATGTTAAAACAAAAGTTATTGGGGAGTTTCCAATACCCTCGACACAAAGGGAAATAATGCGATTTCTTGGCATGAGTGGATTTTACCGGAAATTTGTGTTACATTTTTGCAGCGTGGTCGCTCCACTGACGGACTTGCTGAAGAAGCATAGCAAATCTCAGTGGACAGCAAAGTGTCAACAGGCATTTAAAGGCCTAAAGGCTGTGTTAACCACTGCTCCTGTATTGGAGAATTACAAGAGACTCAGTGATCAGTGGAAATAAAGTACCAGGAGTGGGATTCTCCGCGAACCGGTGGGGCGAGCAACTCCGACTCGAAGGAGTGGCGTGAACCACTCCGGCGTCGGGCCGCCCCAAAGGTGCGGAATCCTCCGAACCTTCAGGGGCTAGGCCGGCGCTGGAGTGGTTTGCGCCATGCCGGCTGGCATGTAAAGGGCTTGGCGCCACGCCAACCAGCGCCGAAGGGGCTCCGCTGGCCGACACGAGTTGGCGCATGCGTGGGAGTGCCAGCGTGTGCTGGCATCATCCCAATGCAGGCGCAATGGGGTTCATCTCTGTGTTGGCCATCGCGGACTGTTATAGTGGCCGACGCGGAGGAATAGGGTGCCCCCATGGCACAGGCCCGCCTGCGGATCATGGGCTCCGATAGCAGGCCAGGCCACTGTGGGGGCACCGCCCAGGGCCAGATCCCCCCCGCGTCACCCCGAGGACCCTGGAGCTGCCCACGGAGCCAGGTCCTGCCAGTAAGTACCTGTTGTAATTTACGCCGGCAGTATCGGCCGTAAACGGGCGGCCACTCGGGCCATCGCGTGCCGGAGAATCGCCGGGGAGGGGGGCGCGGCCAGCGGCCAGCGACTGGCGCGGTGCGATTCTCACCCCCGCCAAATCCAGTGATGTCACTGTGTGGGTGGAGCTGGGCTGTGATTCTGTCTTTTACTTCCGTTTTGAGCTGGAGGCTGCTTTGTGGCGCCGAGTTTTTTGGTTTCGATTTCAGTTTGGAGCTGCATTCAAACAAGGAAGGTGTATTTTTGGTCTCTCTCTCTGCATGCTAAAGAATGTTTCCAGACCACTTGATAACTTGATACCTGCTTTCTGTAAGGAATTCAAACCTACTTTTTTGTAGAAAAGTGTGTTTGGCTTTTGGATGTTGTTTGGAAAGTTATTAAGGGTTACCTATAGAATACTGTATCTTTGGGGGGGGGGTATTTGTGCTGGTAGTTGATAAGATGTTTACTGTGTGTTTATAAATTGTTAATTGGATTCAAAAAATATTTAAGATCTCTGTTGCATAACACCTGGAAAGTGGGCCCTTGTGCTCCTCATTACCAAAATCTATTAAAAGTTGTAGGTCAGGTGATTTCCATGATACACTTTGGTGTTCTCAAAATCCTGGCCCATAACATATGTCCTATTAATAAAGCCCAGGATACTGCTCTCTCCACCTGCCCTGCCACCTTCAATGATCTATGCACATGGACACTCAGGTCCCTCTGCTCCTGCACTCCTTTCAGAGTTTTGCCCCTTATTTTATATTGTCTCTCCATGTTCTTCCTGTCAAAATGCATCTTACACTTCAATAATTAAATATTAATTATTCACCAATGGTTCCTTAAGGGCCCCCTCATTTTGCTATATTGATTTGGAGCTTTAATATACAAATCAAACCTAAAAATAATTATCATGAGTAGAAAATGTGGCCAGATTTGGAATAATGTACTTTTTCTGGCCAATTGCATTATCTTTTGGGCATTTATTTTACAATTCCCAAGTAGTTATAAATTCAGTTTCTTTGAGAGTTGCTTGTTTTGTTTATTTCTTCATTTCAATGGTCTGTGTACTATTTATAACTGACATGCACATTTTGCCCAGATTGATTTACTGCTTTCGAATGAGAATAAAGTTTGAATTAAAAATTCACAGCACTCAGTGCAGATCATCAACATATTATACTATGCCAACAGTACATTTCAATTAGTGAGAGAATGCAAAGCTTTCCAGTCACTTATCCTGGAGAAAGATTGAGTCACTGGCATGCATACATCAAAGGTTCGACTGGTGACCCCTCTCTAAGTTTTTACTGGTATTGATTGGATTGAAAGATCCATAGTCATAAACTTGCTCCAGTGTCTGCTTTGATGTCCCAATTACTTGTATAAACTGCAAGAGAATTATGTACCATTTGTTGAGGTGGCAATAAACATTTACTGTATTACATCTATGAACAAAATGTATTTACTTTCAAATTACGGCTTGTGTTCCTGATTTGAGTGGTTATATGATTCATTGTCTATCATTCAGTAAAATCAGTGTTGCTGCAATATCCATCAGTAAGTAATGATAACAACTATTTTCCACATGTAACAGTTTTCCTGTTTAGTACTTTGGTATAAGGACAATGTCATTCAGACACCTAACATTTGCCTTCCTGCAAATAAATATAAGAGTATCACTTTTTTCCCCCCAAAAGTATGTCACAGTAATAAAATAAAAACTGAACAGAAAATAGGACTTGGTTGCTAAATAATGAATCCTATGATTAAAGTCTTTTTCATAGAATTTACAGTGCAGAAGGAGGCCATTCGGCCCATCGAGTCTGCACAGGCTCTTGGAAAGAGCATCCTACCCAAGCCCACACCTCCACCCTATCCCCATAACCCAGTCACCCCACCCAACACTAAGGGCAATTTTGTACACTAAGGGCAATTTATCATGGCCAATCCACCTAACTTGCACATCTTTGGACTGTGGGAGGAAAGCGGAGCACCCGGAGGAAACCCACGCACACACGGGGAGGATGTGCAGACTCCGCACAGACAGTGACCCAAGCCGGAATCGAACCTGGGACCCTGGAGCTGTGAAGCAATTCGGCTATCCACAATGCTACCGTGTTTTGATGTGGACTAATCAACAATTAAGAGCTATAAAGCAATCTTGTAAAAATAATAAACAAAACAGTAACAATTTGATGTTTAAGAAAGTTTCATTGTCAAATGATGCCTCCTTAGATTACCTTGCTGTTTCTGAAAGATAAAACTGTAAAACATCTCTAAACTTATCTGGGTGAGTGCAGCTCCTAACAAAACTCAACAAGCTTGACACTATTAGGGACAATGCAACCCACTTGATTTGCACCTTAAACATTCATCCCCTCCACCACCGATGTACAGTGGCAGCTGTGACACAAGATGCACTGCACCAACACATCAAGGTTCCTTCGACAGCACCTTCCCAAACTAGCAACTTCTACCACATTGAACAACAAGGCTAGCTAGCGGATGCATAGGAACGCATGAGAACGCTGACACCTGCAAGTTTCCCGAAAAGCCACATACCATCCTGGTTTAGAACTGTATTGTCATTCCTTTACTGTCGCTGGGTCAAAATCCTGGAACTCCCTTCCTCATAGTGCTGTGCGTATACCTACACCACCTGCACTGCAGTCATTCAAAAAGGGCAGCTAGGGACAAGCAATAAATGCTGTCATAAAAAATTAACATCCCTTACAACCTTTAGCAAGTTACACTCTACATGGAACAGAGGCTTAATCTTTTCATTACTTGGATCTAGTTTTAAATCCAACTTGACGGATAGAACGAAAATTAACTCTGGCTTCAAGGATTCTTTATGAAATAATTTCAGATCATTAGACTTCAGCCCCGAATAGGCATGGACCTACGCACAAACTGGCCCAAAATTAGCAAGTTTACTCAAATATATCTCAGGATAAATGATGTGGAAAATGGAAAAAATGTCATTCTGGTGTGCGAGGGGTGGGGTGGGGGGTGGTTGATAATAGCGGGTTGCTTTTCTCAGGCTGAAGTTGCTGTCACAAAGTACAGGGGGGGCGGAATTCTCCGTTCCTGAAACTAAGGCCGGGAGGCGCCGAAATCCCGGCCAAGTGTTGACGCCGGCGTCAAAACCGGCGTGAGCGACGCCGGCATCAAAGGGCTTCCTGGCCCAGTCATTCTCCTCTTCACCGTGGGCTAGAACGGCGCCAGAGTGCTGGGCGCTGCTCCGGCGCCAAAAGCTGGGCCTACACGGCTGGCATGGGTTCATGCATGCGCGGACCCGCGCCGGCCATGGCGCGCATTCATGGACCGACTCCGCGCCGGCGCATGCGCATGGATGCCGTCTCCGCGCCGGCCCCCAGGCAGCATGGCGGAGCTCTACAGGGGCCGGGCGCAGAGGAACACAGGCCCCCTTCGAAATGAACGCACTCGCCGATTGATAGCCCCCGATCGCGGGCCTGGCCACCGTGGAGGCCCCCCCTGGAATCGGAGAATTGGCCGGCCGGAATCAGAGTGGCGTGGCGGGATTCTCGCACCCCACCTCCCCGGCGATTCTCCGACCCGGTGCGGGCTGCATACCTGGCACCATACCTGGAACGATTCAATGACTATTAAGGGGCTAGCACTGGCGCCACGTGGAACACAATTGATTCCAATGAGAAACGGTGCGGAAATCACTGGGACTGAGATTGACACTCACTAGGCTAACAAGCTGTAGCTGCATTTACACGTTTCATTCCGACCCACATCATCCCAGCCAACAAAATGGCAGCTCAATGGAAAGAGCGGCACCCCGTTTCACAGACACCAAGCCGGAGATCCTCCTGGACGCAGTGGAGAAGAGGCGGTGTATTCTGTACCCCGGCCTGGGAAGGAGGCTGCCAACCACCGCCGTTTCCATGCCTGGGCATAGTTGGCAGAGGCGGTCAGCGCCGTGAGCAACACCGTCCGGATCGGTCAAGAGTGCCAGAAGAAACTGCACAATCTCCTCAGGGCGGCCAGGGTGAGTTGGCAACACTGTGACCTTGACACTAACCCACATCTTACCCACCTGTAACCCGATCCTCCCTCCAAACCCAGAGAGAGGCCGAACCCCCACCCTGCACAACATGCGGCAGCCATACCGGCCTCCGTAGCCTGGTGCTCTGGCCACTGAGACCACCAGCTACCCACCCCCTGGATTGCATGGGTAACACTGCGTTTCTGTTTCCTCCCCGAGAGCATGAGAAAACAGGAGGGGGACCGCCGGACCTGCAGCCCCTCACCATGGCACAACAGAGGGCCCTGGACATGGTCGGCAGCCCGGAGGAAAGGATGGAGGTCGACCGCGGGCAAGGAAGTGAGACCCTGCTGAGTTGCAGTTCCCGTGACCCGTTTGCCAACCACCACCACACCACCCTCACCCCCACACCACCTCACCCACACAACACCCCCACCCTCACCCTCAGCATCACCCTCATCCTCACCCCCACCACCCTCCGGCCCACAGTCTAATTATGCGTCTTGTCTTCTGTCTTGCAGGACCTACTGGTGATGTACATCTGGGTCCATCTGTACATCCGGGTCCATCTGGTGACCCCGCCTCCAGCCAGTGCCACAGCCAGAGCCCCCCCCCCCCCACCCATGTGAGCCAAGCAGTGACGAGGAGAGCATCTCGGATGGCAGACCCAGATCCGAGACCCAGGAGACCCTGGAGCTCGAGTGAGGGGATGACACTGATTTCCCGTCACAGCTGTCTCCAACACCCTCCACCATCCCAGAGACACTCACCTCGGTTGGAAACGTTCGTGAAGAGGCTCCTGGGCACTATCTGGATGTGCACCACACAGCTGATTGGGTACAGCGGGTGGAGGTCAGACGGTCAGACGGTCGGAGGGCGGCCGACCCCAGGGGCTAGCTGCCGCCCCGACGTGTTTCGGGCTTCTGGAAGGGACAGTCCCATCGATTGTGATGATGCAGTTGCAGAGCCAGGGACTACATGAAGGATTGTCGGCGAGCATCCAGCACCTGCAGGATGGAGGAATCCAACCGCCTGCAGGAGCAGGAGGTGGTCCCAACTGTGTGTGTCACCCAGGCCAACACCACACGGATGGTGTCTGCGGTGAAGGTATTAGGCGCAAGGCACTGGGCAGCATGGTAGTACAAGTGGATAGCACTGTGGCTTCACAGCACCAGGGTCCCAAGTTCAATTCCCCGCTGGGTTACTGTCTGCACGTTCTCCCCATGTCTGCGTGGGTTTTCTCCGGGTGCTCCGGTTTCCTCCCACAGTCCAAAGACGTGCAGGTTAAGTGGATTGGCTATGATAAATTGCCCTTCGTGTCCAAAAAGGATAGGAGGGGTTATTTGGTTATGGGGATAGGGTGAAGGTGAGGGCTTAAGTGGGTTGGTGCAGACTCGATGGGCCAAATGGCCTCCTTCTGCACTGTATGTTCAATGAAAGTTTTGGCTATGGATCAGCATGTCCAAGGCCTGGGGCATTCTGTGCAGGCGCTGGCTTAGGCCCAGGGCAGGGTTGCCACCTCACAGGTAGCCATGTGTGAGAGCCACCTGTAAAGTTCAGCAGTGCTTCTGAGTGTGGCCCAGTCACAGCAGGTCATGGCTGAGAACGTTGGCGGCATTGTCCAGGTGCTGGCAGACATGGCACCGACACAGATGAGGGTGGCCCAGTCCCAGAGGGAGGTGGTGCTGTCACTGGCTGATATAACACAAACCCAGAAGGTGGTGGCTGAGTCAATGAGTGATGTGGCACAGTCCCAGACATCGATGGTCCACTCCCTGTGCTCGATGGCTGTGAGCATGCAGACCCTGGTCAAGACCAGAGCAGGCTTCCGGGACTGGCAGCGCAAGGTGGGTGTGGAGCCTCAGGGGATGCCTCTGTTCGCATTCCCATCCCATGGAATAACCCAGGGGCCACCAGGCACCCCGAAGGGAGGAGGAGGTGATGGGGCCTGTGCCGGTGAGTCCCGCAGGAGGGTTCTGGAATACCGCAGCAACTCAGACTCCACCCCTCCTCCCCCTCTCCTGTTCCTGCTGCATCTGGTGGGCAGCGGGCAGAACAGGGCAGCACCAGAACAGCAGCTGGACCCATCCAGTCCTGGTCGCCCCAGAAGACGACCCCAGGTCGCAGGGTTGGAATCACAGCAAGCTGCCTCCACTCTCGATCTACCATCTGGGGATCCACCTAGATCCATTCCATCACACGGCAGAGCCCGTGAGGCCCGAACATTAGACACCAGTTAATTTAGCATGGGTGCAGTGCACAGTTTAGCTCACAAATCTGTGAGGCTTGGCCTTCATGTTGTCACATTAAACACCCGTTCAGTGTTACAACCTATCTCGGTGCTCTGTCAGATGTGTGTGAGGGGTTGGCTGGTCTGGGCTGGCCAGAGTTGGGGTGCAGGGGAGCGGTTGGGGGGAATGGGGGAAGTTGTGGCTGACCTGGGCTCTCCACCCTTCCTGCCCGACCGTTCACACCACTGTCACCCCAGGGGTTCGATGGCACCGTCTGATGGAATGACCAGCTCGCACGCAGGGATCATCCAAGTGGATGGTGGAAAGTGCAACCCTGGGCAGGTGTCAGACGTTGTCATATGATACGGAGCAACATAGCCCATCACAGAGTGGGCTGTCATCATCCTCCACCCCACGGACCAAACCCGGTTTTACCCTTCTACTGAGGGGGTTGCATGTGGGGGGGGGGGGAGTTTAGGTCAGGCGGGGGAGGGGATGCAGTTTCCATCCCCCTAGCCAGTACCCCCCACCGCCCCCCGCCCCCCCCCCCCCCCCCTCACCGCCCCCCAAGCAGTGAACCTGGATGCGATTAGAGCTAGGATTTTGACCCAGAAACAGTGAAGGGTGAACAATATATTTCCAAGCCAGGATGATGGGTGGATTGAAGGGGAACTTTCAGGTGATGCCGTTCCCATTGTTGAAGCTGCACTCATCCGGGGGGGGGGGGATATTGTCCAGGCCTTGCTGCATTTGGACATGGATAGCTTCAGTATCTGAGGATTTGTGAATAGTACTGAACACTGCAATCATCAGCAAACATCTTATGATGAAAGGAAGGTCACTGATGAAACAGCTGAAGGTGGTTGAGCCTAGGACACTACTCTGAGGAACTCCTGCAGTGATGTCCTAGAGCTGAGATGACTGACGTCCAACACCCCCCACCATCTTCCCTTGTGCCAGGTACTGACTCCAATCAGCAGTGAGTTGGCTTCTGATTCTCATTGACTCCAGTTTTGGTGGGGCTCCTTAATGCTACAGTCAGCCAAATGAGGCCTTGATGTCAAGCGCTGTTACTCTTACCTCACCTCTTGAGTATTGCTCTTTTATCCATGGGTGAAGCAAGTCTGTAATAAGGTCAGGGCTGATTGGCCAGTAATGTCCTGAAACTGAGGTGACTGACATCCAGCTGTCACTCACATCTTCCTTTGTGCCAAATACGATTCCAACCAGCAGAGATTCCCCCCTGATTCCTACTGAGTTTTGCTAAGGCACCTTAATACCATACTCAGTCAAATGATGTCTTGATGTTAAGGGCAGTCTTACCTCTTGAGTTCAGCTCTTTTGTCCATGTTTGAACCAAGGCTGAAATGAGTTCAGGAGCACAGTGACCCTGGCAGAACCCAAACTGAGCAGGTTATTGCTAAGCAAGTGCCAGTTGACAGCACTCTTGATACTTGACATTTCCACACTTCCACCACTTCAGTCATGATCGAGAGTAGACTAATGAGACCATAATTGGACAGGTTGGATTTGTCCTGCTTTTTGTGTACAGGACATACCTGGGCAAATTTTCACATTGCCAGGTAGATACCAATGTTGTTACAATTATTGGAACAACTTGGCTAGGGAGGTGGCATATTTGGAGCACATTTATAGGTATGCCAGAATCTTATCAGGGTCTTTACCTTTATAGTATCCAATCATCTCATGGAATATATCACATGGAATAAATCGAATTGGCTGAAGTCGGGCATCTGGGATGCTGGGAACCTTAAGGAGAGGCCAAGATGGATCATCCACTTGGCACTTTTGGTTGAAGATTGTTGCAAATGCTTCAGCCTTATCTTTTGTGTTGGTATGCTGGACGACAGCTGGTTGCCACCCTGTATCCACTGAAACCTGCTGGTTCCTCATGTGACTATCTGATTACCGTCATCAAGAGGCTGTCACTACATTCTTACTATATACTGGGATTGTACTTGTGATAAATATCACTCTATTTACAGTTACTAATGACATAAATGGGGAGCCTCAACCAGATTCAATAAAGATAGCCTATTTTTGACACAGAAGTGCTATGTTATTCCTCAAAGTTCGATAGTAAGAATTTAGTTTTGTTTGATTTATTATTTTCTTTATGATTCTCAGATTTATTTACAATCTGGCACAATCCATAAGCTTCCTGCAGTGATTACCTATTTTCCAATTTTGCCTTTACTTATCTTCTGAATGATAGTGACTCATGCAGGATTCTGTGGAACGTGGACTTTTTTCAATTGTTCATTCTTCATCTGTGAGTGTGAGCAGCCAATTGGCAGCAGCTATCTGCGGGCAAACATAATAGGGATATTGCAAAGCATCATTAGCAATGACCCTCCCAGCACTAACTAGGACAAATCCATTCAGTTGGGATTGGTTCATTCAACATGGCTACCTTGGGGGTTTTCTGTGTAAGTTAGCACTAGTCATTCAGACATTTGAGGAACAGAGGATGTTCAGTTGCTTTTCATTTGAAACACACTTATCTTTAGGTTCTCCTTACCCTGTCTGAAACTCCATTTGCCTCAAATCATCTTGTGTCACACTTACAGGGGTGGGTAATAGGGAAAATATCCATGGCCAATGGAAATTGACTTCACAATCATCCCAATGTCGCAATGAGGTTAAGGATAAAGTCATTGGTAAGATCCTCATTTTGAACTGTACATATATCACTGGGAAATGGGTACTTCACATGAGATAGTGGTGTAGTGGTATTTTCACAGGACTAGTAATCTGGGGACAGAAACAGAAAATGCTGGACAATGTCAGCAGTTCTGACAGCATCTGTGGAGAAAGAACTGAGCTAATATTTTGAGTCCACAACGTTTTGTCAAAGAGTCATTCAGTCATCCAGCCATCCTGACTTGAAATATTAGTGCCTTTCTCTCTCCACAGATGCTGACAGACCTGCTAAGATTATCCAATATTTTCTGTTTCAAATTCTGGGCACCTGGGTTCAAATCCGGTCACAGCAGATTCAATAAAAATCTGATATTAAAAAATCGAAGGATGACCACAAAATCATTGCTGATTGTACTAAAAACCCATCCGGTTCACTAATGCCCTTTGGGGAAGGGAATCTACTGTCCTTACCTACATGTGGTCTACATATGCCTCCAGACCCACAGCAATATGGTTGACACTCAAATGCCCTCTGAAACAGAGGGCAGTTATGGATGGGCAATAAATGCTGGTCCAACTTCACGTCCAGTAAAATGAATTCAAAAAACATTCACAACATCTATGAACACAGCAGTTTTGACATCTTGACAAATGTTTTGCTTTTTTATATCTTAGCATTTTGCACGAGAAACTAACCGGCCCACCGAGAGAGAAGAGAGAATGTTTAACAGTCCGTCCGTCCCGTTAAAAAGCAAAGCAATACTCACAGAAGTTGCAAAAATGGTATGTTTGTAAACATCCCTTCTGTTATTTCGCGGTAACTTCCGTTCACCAAACTCCTGGGAGCGGAATAAAACAAAAACATTAAGAAGATGCAATTATTCCATTATTGATTTGCCATGACGCACTTTATCCAGTTTTGTTCAACGATTTCCCTTTCCAGAGGCTGTTCTTTACACTTTCTCTTGAACATAGAGCCCTTGCAACATAAATTATTCTGTAAATGTGTAGCAGAGAAATGTTTAAAAACCTGCTCGAAGGGATGCACTATTCTATTCTCTTTCACAAAGCCTGACCTACTCCCTTTTATTATGTTGCTGAAGGAGTAAAAATTAAAGTAAAAGTGCAGTTGAAAAAAAGGAGTGACCTGAGTAATATCATGTCACCGCATTACAGAACCACTGTTCAATCGCAAATTGGCAGAAAGTTCAATATTCTGCATTGCCAACGCTGCAAATTGCTGCCTAGAGAATGGGTCTAACGCGTACCTTTCATTTGTAAGTTATCTTCTTATGTTGCACCATGCAGTGAGATAGAGTTACACAATAATATAAACAACCTGACTTCTATTACAATTTAAACTTAATTTCCCTCCGTGCAGTGAGGTTTTATTTTGAAGCGGCGAAGTAATAAGAAGTGTCACTTCGTGAGGAACAAATGAAAACATATATATAGATTGTAGTCGGTTCTGGTTACTTACAGGGAAATGATATCATTGGGGGGGATCCTTGGGACAGATGAAGTTCCAACACACATGACAGAGTCCCTTGTACAACTGCAGCGCCGTGGACATTTCGCTAGTGCTCTAACCTCAGCACCGGATAACAAGCTGATTCCAATTGCAACAGAAAGAAAGGCCAAACTCTTATTCAAAGTGCACATTTTGGGTCTTTGACATGTTCGTGCACACGACCATTAAAAAGAAGCCAGCCCCTGCCACACTCCTGCGGCTTTCCCTTTCTGCACCGTCCGCCGTTTAACACAAAGCGCTGACATCAGCCAGAACCCGCAGCCCTGGCGCCATGAATTATTTATTGGCTGTTCCCTCCCACTCCAGAGAGTTTAAAAATATCCACTTCTCCCACAACACGGTTCGACGTGCCCTTGCCCGCTGCTTTACCTTTCCCCCTCCCCGCCCGCCCAGTGAGTGTGCAACTCAAGTGCTGAACCGTCACATTGTAAAAACCTTTAAAAATAAAACCGAATTGATTATTGCAACTTAGGAAGGCAAATATGAATAGACTCTCGATGGGATTTTTTTTAAAAACAAGAAATACTTCCTTTCTCCTTCACCTGAGCGATTTGCAAATAACCCCACAATTTTCAAACCAAAAAGGGTGAAACTTAAAGCGTGCTTACTTTTATTATCAATTTGAATTTGTTTTATTCTCGCAGTTAACACACAACTTCCCCCGCTCACCCCTTCCTCTTAATATTCCCTTGGAGAGATGACAGTAATTATAAATAGCACCAAGGTGGGTTGTAAATCTTTAATCCATTTGTAATTTATATGTGCATTCCATTTAAACTGATGAACTTCAAATGTATGTGGAGGACTCGAAAGACGATGTTTTGTCTGCAAGTACGGCTGATGTCGAGTTGGGTGCTGCCACTGATCTCAATCAGCACCTTGGACAAGGACACTGACTGACTGTCAGCATCTTTGTGAAGGAGGCCTGTAGCCACACACCAAAAATAAAACAACACGCAAAACGACAGTAATCCAGGGACAAAGAATCATGAGGTAATCACCAGGACTGTTCATACTGGGTGGCGACTGACACTTTCAGGATTGATGTTTGTTCTAAAAATAGCTTGCGTGTCACCTCGGTAGCCCTGGAGGGCTTGACGGGCACTGCAAGTCAACACAGGCTATTGAAATAGACACGTCAGATGTGTTTGAAAAATAATAGAATACTGGCAAAAAATATCACGACAAAATCCCATTACAACCATGACTTCATCATTTAACATAATAGCAATACATGAAACAATTAATGATCGAGATAACAGCGTCAATTTGTGGCTGACTTTACAGGAGGGTAATGTCCCCTGTAAACAAGATGAACCATGATTTGGGAGAAAGGGAATAATAATTTTAACCAGAGGTACATGTAAACTGATGTAACTTCATGTACGGGTTGAATCGGTTCAAAGGTGGTCATTAAATGGGGCACAGTGGGGAGGAAAAGCTGGATTTTTTGTTGCCTCTCCATTTATGACATTAGGTGAACATTTTCTTGGATGTGCAATTTTTTCTGTGGTGATGGACTAAGAGCCATGTGAGTAAGTCTGAAGGGCTGCAAATGTGGATATATTAAAAACTGATCGGATTCTCTCTAACTGATGGTTATGCATTTGTATAAATTGATGATAATTATTTTCTACACATGGGGAACAAGGTTCCATTTCTTGACTAATACTAATTTAGCGCGAGGAAGAATAAATCAATCTTACATTTGATTTGAAGGGCAATGACATTATCTATATCTAGTGAGATAACACAATGAATGGTCATGACTCTGGAAGCTGCATTTTCAATTGACTGATTCAGAAGCAGATCTCTGTCAGCTGTGACTTGAGTTTCACAGCAGAAAATCGAGCAACCTTCAGAAAGTATTAGTCAGAATTACAACATTTCTGTTTGTTTCTGAATTTTGGGACAGATTGGTGGAGGACAATTTTAAGTTTAAAAAAAAAAATTTTTATTGAGGTATTTATATATCATACATCGAACACAACCATACGGCAGCACGGTAGCACAAGTGGCTAGCACTGTGGCTTCACAGCGCCAGGGTCCCAGGTTTGATTCCCCGCTGAGACACTGTCTATGCGGAGTTCTTCCCGTGTCTCCATCGGTTTCCTCCGGGTGCTCCGGTTTCCTCCCATAGTCCAAAGACGTGCAAGTTAGATGGATTGGCCATGCTAAATTGCCCTTCGTGTCCAAAAAGGTTAGGAGGGGTTATTGGGTTACGGGGATAGGGTGGAAGTGAGGGCTTAAGTGGGTCGGTGCAGAGTCGATGGGCCGAATGGCCTCCTTCTGCACTGTGTGTTCCATGTTCTATACCAAAAAGAATGCAAACAGGAATAAACATAACAAATACTTAAATATCTAACACTCCAATATTCTTCTACCCTGCCACTGCCTTCCACCTCCATGACATCCTTTTTAACCCCCAACACCACCCCCCCCCCCCCCACCCCCCCCCCCCCCCCCCCCCCCCCCCCCCCCCGCCTCCCATCCCCACTGTTGACAGCTTAACTGTTTTCAAAGTAGTCGATGAACGGCTGCCATCTCCGGGCAAACCCCTCCACAGTCCCTCACAAGGCAAATGTGATCTTTTCCAACCTGAGGAATTCCGCGAGGTCGCTCGCCCAAACCCCCTGATTTCGGGGGCTCCGAGTACCTCCATTGCAATAAGATCGTCTCCAAGCTACCAGGGAGGCAAAGGCCAAAACATCAGCCTCTCTCGCCCCCTAGACTCCCAGGTCTTCTGACACTCCAAAAATTGCCACTTCTGGACTCGGGACCACCTTCACCCCCAACACCTCAGACATAGCCCTGCAAACCCCCACCAGAATCCCTCCAACTTTGAACAGGCCCAAAACATATGGACATGGTTCACAGTGAGTGCTGGATAATTGATAAAGCAACCCACTTCAATGGAGTTACTTTCACAATTACTATAACACTCTTTCTGCAGCTATTACAGGATTCTTCTGGAGGAAAGTCATCAATGCAGGTTAGACCATCAAGGCACAAATTCATTGCAGTTTATTTGCCAAAATGACTGGTTTCAAGATCTAGTTTTGCTTTTTGTTTGTTCTTCTTCAGCAAATCTGAACAATCATTTACCACAATGGACAATTTTGCTAATATCCATATGTTCCTAATGGTAGAAAATGCACCTCAATTATTTTAATGAGAAAACAGCTTACAGCTACAACATCATCTTCTGGTATATAGATGTGATTGAGGGCAGAATAACCTTATTTCAAAATCTCTGAGTTAGGTGGAAATTCACATTGCAACTGGCAATCTTTTCAAACTATTTTTGTCCATAATCATATTGTGATATCCAATTATGTTTCTGAGCTAGAAAGGTAGAACAGAAAGATAATGAGGTTCTGCTTAAAAGGATTCAGCTTCAATTTAATGATGCACAATGAAAGAAACATTGCTGAAAATAGCCAAGTGATAATAGGAAATGTGTATCATACACAGATTATTGATTCAATAAAATGCACTGTGATGTATTCATTGGCAGTGCTGATATAGCAACATCCATCAATGCGTTGACTGCAAATGTAATGCTTGAGAATGAACAAGAACATTAATTAACTAACTAAAACACTTCTTAAAAAGATTGCATTGATTGTAAAATGCTTTCCGGTTTATTCAGTTTATGGTTGGTGATTGCAATGGACTTTGTCACATCGTAAACAAGATAATAAAGTCAACTCTGAAACGCTAAATATGAGCTAATTGTAGGCAGAGGTGGGAGTGTAATGGTATTGTCGCTGGGCTAGCAATCCAGAGACCCAGGGTAACCCTCTGGACACTGGGGATCGAAACACATCACAACAGATGGTGAAAGTTGATTTTTTTTTAGAAATCCTGAATCAAAAGTCTAATGATCACCATTAAATCACTGTCGATTGTCGTAACAACCAATCTGGTTCATTAATGTCCTTTAGGGAAGGAAATCTGCCATCCTTACCTGGTCTGGCCGACATGTGACTCCAGATCCAAAGCAATGTGGCCGACTCTTAAATGGCCCAGCACTGCTCACTTCGGCAGCACATATACTAAAATTAGAGCAATACAGAGAAGATTAGCATGGCCCCTGGCAGGCAAATTCGTGAAGCGGTAAATAGCCCAGCAAGCCACATCTTTGTATCAAACTGCTAAAAAGTCTAAAACGAATGAAACCAGACAGACCACCCAGTATCGACCTTGGCACCGGAAATGAAAACAGCAAACTCAGCCTTGTTGATCATGCAAAGTCCTCCTTACTAACATCTGGGGGCTAGTGCCAAAGTTTGTAGAGCTGTCTCACAGTCTAGTCTATCAACAGCCCAACATAGTCATACTCAGAGAATCAAACTTTACAGATAATGTCCCAGACATGACCATCACTGACCCTGAATATGACCTGTCCCACTGGCAGGACATGCCCAACAGAGGTGGTGGCACAATGGTGGGAGGGAGTTTCCCTGGGAGTACTCAACATCAACTCTGGATCCCATGAAGCTTCATGGTATGAGTTCCAATGTGGGGAATGAAACATCATGCTGATTCCCCAGTACGCCCTCCACCTCAACCCTAGCAGATGAATTAGAAATCCTCTATGTTGTAAACCACTTGGAGGCAGCACTGAGGGTGACAAGGACACAGAATATAATCTGGGTGGGGGACTTCAATGTCCATGACCAAGAGTGGTTCAGTAGCACTACCACAGACTGAGCTGAATGGGTCCTAAAGGACATAGCTGCTAGACTGGGGCTGCAGCAGGTGTTGAGGTAACATCAAGAGGGAAAAACATACTTGACCTCATCCTCACCAACCTATCTGCTGCAGATGCTTCTGTCCATAACAGTGTCAGTAGAAGTGATTATTACACAGTCCCTATGGAGACAAAGTCCAGTCTTCACATGAGGATACCCTCCATTGTGTTTGGTGGCACTCCAACCAGGCTAAATGGGATAGATTTCAAACAGATCCAGCAACTCAAAACTGGGCATCCATGAAGCACTGTGGACCATCAGCAGCAGAATTGTATACAACCACAATCTGTAAACTCATGGCCCAGCATATCCTCCACTCTACCATTACCACCAAGCCAGGGGACCAACCCTGGTTCAATGAAGAGTGCAGGAGGGCATGCCAGGAGCAGCACCAGACATACCTAAAATGAGGTGCCAACTTGGTGAAGCTACAGCACAGGACTATCTGCAATCAAAACCACGTAAGTAGCAGTGATAAATAGAGCTAAGCAATTTCACACCTAACAGATCAGACCTAAGCTCTGCAGTCCTGGCACAGGCAGTTGTGAAGGGTGGTGGACAATTAAACAACCCTGGAGGAGAAGGCTCCACAAATTTCCAGAAGGCATTTGATAAGGTGCCATATCAAAGGCTATTGTGTAAAGTAAGAGCTTGTGTTGTAGGGGCCAGCATATTGGCACAGGAAGCAGAGAGTTGGCATAATGGGGTCTTTTTCTGCTTGGCAGGATGTAACGAGTGCTGTTATTGTTATTAAGAAAAATATTCCAGTAGGACACTGTAAAAACCATATTACACAACTAGAGCAATTATAATTCTAGACTGAAGCACCCCACCTCAAGCCAAAAGCAAAAGTAAATCCCAAACCGTCCGCCTCCCCTGACCAACTTCCTGAAATAGGAAATAAAGGGCTGCCACATTGATTAGAACCCTACTGCTGAAGCCCTTGTGATGTGCTTGACCTTTTCTAAGTGCAAGAACTCCATAAGGTCACTTAACCATGACGAAGCACTGGATGGAACCCGAGCCCTTCACCCAAACGGAACTTGCCTTTGGGCTATCAGCGTGGCAAAGGCCAGAACATCTGCCTTCGCCTCCATCAGCAGTTCTGGTGAGTCCAAGGATAGCCACCAAAGGGCAAGGCTCCACCTCACCTCTTTTTTTATCCAGAGGGGATGGCAGGGAAGGCAGTACAATGTTCCTCCTGCAGAATGTTTTAGGTGAGGGGCGCCATAAGTATCCCTGCTGATTTCACCTGTGAGAAGTGCACCCATCTCCAGCTCCTCAGAAACCGTGTTAGGGAACTGGAGCTGGAGCCGGATGAACTTCGGATCATTCGGGAGGCAGAAGTGGTCATAGATAGTAGCTTCAGGGATGTAGTTACTCCGAAGAATCAAGATAGATGGGTGACGGTGAGAGGGGCTGGGAGGAAGCAGTCAGTGCAGGGATCCTCTGTGGTCGTTCCCCTCAGTAACAAGTATACAGTTTTGGATACTGTTGAGGGGGACGACCTAGCAGGGGTAAGCCATGGTGAACGGATCTCCAGCACTGAGTCTGTCCCTGTGGCTCAGAAGGGAAGGAGGGAGAGCAGGAGAGCAATAGTTATTGGGGACTCGATAATTAGAGGGACAGATAGACGGTTCTGTGGCAGCAAAAGAGACTCACGGATGGGATGTTGCCTTCAGGGTGCCAAGGTCCGTGACGTCTCGGACCGTGTTTTCAGAATCCTTAAGCGGGAAAGGGAACAGTCACAAGTCGTGGTACACATCGGTACCAACGACATATGTAAGAGAAGGGACGGGGATTTAAAACAGGAATTTAGGGAGCTACAGTGCAAGCTCAGAGCCAGGACAAACCATGTTGTCATCTCTGGTTTGTTGCCGGTGCCATGTGCTAGTGAGGTGAGGAACAGGGAGAGAGTGCAGATAAACACCTGGCTGCAGGGATGGTGTAGGAGGGAGGGTTTCAGGGGCGTGGATAATTGGAGCACATTCTGGGGCAGGTGGGACCTGTACAGACAGGATAGTTTGCACCTGAACTAGAGGGGCACCAATATTCTGGGAGGGAAATTTCCTACGGCTCTTCGGGGGGGTTTAAACTAATTTGTCAGGGGGCTGGGAAAATGAGCTGTAGTCCAGAAGCCAGTGTTGAGAATAGTGAGGTACTGAGGACGGTATCAAGGTTGCAGGAGTGTACCGCCTACAGAAAGGTGGGTTGAAGTGTGTCTACTTCAATGCAAGGAGCATCCGGAATAAGGTAGGTGAATTTAGAGCGTGGATTGGTACTTGGGATTACGATGTTGTGGCCATTACGGAGACATGGTTAAAACATGGACAGGAATGGTTATTGGAAGTTCCAGGGTATAGATGTTTCAGTAAGAGTAGGGAAGGTGGTAAAAGAGGTGGAGGAGTAGCATTGTTAATCAAGGATAGTTTAATGACTGCAGAAAGGCAGTTCGAAGGGAATCTGACTACTGAGGTAATATTGGCCGAAGTTAGAAATAGGAAAGGAGCGGCCATATTGTTAGGAGTTTTCTATAGGCCCCCAAATAGTAATTGAGATGTGGAGGAAGAAATTGCAAAACAGATTATGGATAGGTGTGGAGGTCTCAGGGTAGTTGTCATGGGTGACTTCCAAATATTGATTGGAACCTCTATAGGTCGAACAGCTCGGATGGGGCAGTTTTTGTACAGTGTGTGCAGGAGGGTTTCCTGACACAATATGTGGATAGGCCGACAAGAGGTGGGGCCACATTGGATTTGGTACTGGGTAACGAACCGGGCCAAGTGTTAGATTTGTTTGTGGGACAGCACTTTGGAGATAGTGACCACAATTCGGTGTCTTTCACTATTGCAATGGAGAGGGATAGGGCCATACAGCAGGGCAAGGTTTATAATTGGGGGAGGGGTAATTATGATGCAATTAGGCAAGAATTAGGGAGCCTAAGATGGGAACAGAAACTGTCAGGGAAAGGCACAAATGAAAAGTGGAGCTTGTTCAAGGAACAAATACTGCATGTCCTTGATAGGTATGTCCCTGTCAGGCAAGGAGGAAATGGCCGTGTGAGAGAACCATGGTTCACAAAAGAGGTTGAATGTCTTGTCAAGAGGATAAAAGGAAGAGTATGTAAGGATGAGAAAACAAGGTTCAGTTGGGTCGCTTGAGGATTACAAGGTAGCAAGGAATGAGCTAAAAAAAAGGGCTGAGGAGAGCTAGAAGGGGGCATGAGAAGTCCTTGGTGAGTCGGATCAAGGAAAACCCCAAGGCATTTTACTCTTATGTGAGAAATCAAAGAATGACCAGGGGGAGGGTAGGGCCAGTCAAGGACAGTAGTGGGATATTGTGCATGGAGTCAGAAGAAATAGGAGAGATGTTGAATGAATACTTTTCTTCAGTATTCACCAAGGAGAGGGGCCATGTTTTTGAGGATACAAGCGGGTAGGCTGGAGGAGGTAGATGTTCTGAGGAAAGATGTATTAGCAATTTTAAAAACCTGAGGGTCGACAAGTCCCCTGGACCAGATGGGATATATCCAATGATTCTTTGGGAGGCAGGGGATGAGATTGCAGAGCCTTTGGCTTTGATCTTTGGGTCCTCACTGTCCAAGGGGATAGTGCCAGAGGACTAGAGAGTAGTGAATGTTGTTCCTCTGTTCAAGAAAGGGAATAGGAATGACCCTGGTAATTATAGGCCAGTTAGTCTTACTTCGGTGGTCGGTAAGTTAATGGAAAAGGTCCTGAAGAATAAGATTTATGACCATTTGGAAAGATGCAGCTTAATCCGGGATAGTCAACACGGATTTGTGAAGGGTAAGTCTTGCCTCACAAATTTGATTGAATTCTTTGAGGAGATAACTAAGTGTGTAGATGAAGGTAGAGCAGTTGATGTCGTATACATGGATTTTAGTAAGGTTTGATAAGGTTCCCCATGGGCGGCTCATGAAGAAAGTAAGGAGGTATGGGACAGAGGGAAATTTGGCCAATTGGATAAGTAACTGGCTATCACATAGAAGACAGAGGGTGGTCGTGGATGGAAAATTTTCAGACTGGAGACCAGTTACCAGTGGTGTACCACAGGGATCAGTGCTGGGTCCTCTACTATTTGTGATTTTTATCAGTGACTTGGAGGAGGCTGGGCTGAATGGGGGGTCAGTAAATTTGCTGATGACACCAAGATTGTTGAAGTAGTGGATGAGGTGGAGGGCTGTTGTAGGCTGCAAAGAGACATTGATGGGATGCAGAGCTGGGCCGAAAAATGGCAGATGGAGTTTAGCCCTGATAAGTGCGAGGTGATTCATTTTGGTAGAAAAAAATTGAATGCGGATTACAGGGTCAACGGCAGGGTTCTGAGGAATGTGGAGGAACAGCGAGATCTTGGGACTCATGTCCACAGATCTCTGAAGGTTGCCACTCAAGTGGATAGAGCCATGAAGAAGGCCTATAGTGTGTTAGCGTTTATTAACAGGGAGCTTGAGTTTAAGAGCCGCGGGGTTATGCTGCAACTATACATGACCCTGGTGAGACCACATTTGGAGTTCTGGTCACCTAATTATAGGAAGGATGAGGAAGCTTTGGAAAGGGTGAAAAGGAGATTTACCAGGATGCTGCCTGGTTTGCAGGATATGTCTTATGAGGAAAGGTTGAGGGAGCTAGGGCTTTTCTCTTTGGAGCGGAGGAGGATGAGAGGCGACTTAATAGAGATTTATAAAATGATGAGGGGGATAGATAGAGTGGACGTTCAGAGATTATTTCCTCGGGTGGATGTAGCTGTTACAAGGGGGCATAACTATAAGATTCAGGGTGGGAGATATCGGAGGGATGTCCAAGATAGGTTCTTTACTCAGAGAGTTGTTAGGGTGTTGAATAGACTGCCTGCTGTGATAGTGGAGTCGGACACTTTAGAAACTTTCAAGCGGTTATTGGATAGGCACGTGGAGCACACTAGAATGACAGGGAGTGGGATAGCTTGATCTTGGTTTCGGACAATGCTCGGCACAACATCGAGGGCCGAAGGGCCTGTTCGGTGCTGTTCTATGTTCTATGTTCAATCCTAAGAATTCATGGCATGGTGCTGAAGAAGGTGTCCCAAAAGCTCACCAGTTTAGGGCAAAACTAGAACATATGCTTATGATTCACTGGATCCCATGAACAACGCTCGCACCTGCCATCTACCTCCAGAAAAAAAAAACTCATCCGTGCCCTGGTCAGAAGTGCCAAATGCACCAGCTTGAATGGAATCAAGCTGAGCCTAGCACATGTGATGAAGTTAACTCTGTGTAGAGATCCACTCCACCTCCACCCCCCTCAAAAGTCTGACCCAGGTCCCCCTCCCACTTTCTTTTAGCCTCTTCCAATGGAACTTGTTCCACCGACAAAAGCTGACTTTAAATGTCTGATATCTTTCCTTCCCCCAGTTTAACCATCAAAAGCACTCCATCCAACAACGAGGGAGAGGATGCTAAGGGGAAGTAAGAAATGTCCCTATGCAAAACGTTACGGACCTAATGATATCCAAACAGGTTAGTTCTTGGAAACTGGAACTTGTCCAACCATTCCTCAAAACCCGCATCTTCCCTTCTATAAACATGTCCCCGAATCACTCCAACCCCTCCTCCCCCATGCCCCAAATGATGAGTCCAAAATCGCAGGAACAAAATGATGGTTACTGCAGAATGGGACTTACAACGACATGGCACCGAGCTTGAAATAAAGGCTAAACTGTCTCCACATTCTCAGAGTGACCACAACCACTGGATTTGAAGTCCACTTTGCTGGGGAAAACGGAAGAGGAGCCGTAACCAAGGTCCTAAAACTAGTGCTTCTACAAGCACCCCTCTCCATCCGTCTACACACGGACTCTCTACCCATAAACCACCCCTGCATCTTCTCAATATTCACTGCCCAGTAATAAAATAACAAATTGGGCAACACTAAACCACCCAAATGCCTTTTCCTCTGCAAAACCACCCTGCGAATCCATGGGGTCTTCCCTGCCCAAATAAAAGAAGATATAATTTTATTCACTTACACTAAGGAAGATTTGGGAAGGAAAACTGGAAGCCATTGAAACAAAAATAGAAACCATGGGAGAATATTCATGTCTACTGACTGGATCCTGCCCACCAAGGCCAGAGGGAGATGACCCCACTTCTGCAAGTTCGACTTGACCCTGATGTGGGCAGGCTGGGTCTATGTGGACTGCGTTTGATGCAGTGTCGAGAGAGAGACAGGCTTCCAACACTTGATGAGATGCAACACAATTTTATTTAACATCTAACTATATTCAGCAGCGGCCCTAGGGTTGCTGGCGCCCTGGGCAAGCTGAACTTCGGTGCCCTTACAAGTGCCAATTTTAAAGGCCTCCAGCGCTGCACTCCATCACCTTTCCCCGCTGTGGATAGCCTTTTCCTGCTCCCCTCGGCGGCCCTCCTCCCGCCGAGGACCCTCCATGCAGCCACTGCCTCACACAGACACTGAGCAGCCGCCAGCGGCTGAACCAGACCGGCAGGCGGCCGAGGCCAATCAACATGGTGGCCGCACGGGGGCGGGGCCGGGGCTGAAGGAGCACCCCACGTGACTCCGGGCTGCGCGTGGGCAGCTACTGAGCATGCGTAGCTGCCATCAAGCGGAGGCAACATGTTGCAAATGCGCAGATCGTCCTTAGAATCTTACAACCTCAGTACTGATGGCGCCCCCTAGCACATGGTGCCCCGGGCGACTGCCCGAGTTGCCGGTACCTTGAGCCGGCCCTGACTATATTACATGCTTAACTGTAGTTTGACACTATGCTGACTTGACTGGAGACCTGAGGCTAGCCTGACCAGACTAACTGACTACTACATGGTGTTTGTACTAGCTGCTGCTCACGAGCTCTGACTGTCTCAGAGGCTGGATCCCAAGAGAGCGGGAAAACTAGTGCCCTCTGGCTTTATAGAAGTTGTGTCCTGTCTGCTGATTGGCTGCTGGGTTCTGTGTGCTCACTGATCATCCTGAACGTCAATCACTGCCTGTCTGCACTCCATCATATACATGGATGTATATTATGACAGACCCCATTTAACAAACCCACAAAATTTAGTTCATGGAGCGAGGCCAAATCATGAGCACCCGGATTCCCAGATAACAGAGGCTAGACCTGGCCAGGCAAAAAGGCACCTCCTCAGATAGGCTCCCCTCCCTGGGCGATTGGGCCGCATGGTAGCACAAGTGAACAGCACTGTGGCTTCACAGCGCCAGGGTCCCAGGTTTGATTCCCCGCTGGGTCACTGTCTGTGCGGAATCTGCATGTTCTCCCTGTGTCTGCGTGGGTTTCCTCCGGGTGCTCCGGTTTCCTCCCACAGTCCAAAGATCTGCAGGTTAGGTGGATTGGCCTTGATAAATAGCCCTGAGTGACCAAAAAGGTTAGGGGGGTTATTGAGTAGCGGGGATAGGGTGGAAGTGAGGACTCGATGGGCTGAGTGTCCTCCTTCTGCACTGTATGTTCTATGCCTATGTATTAACTGGAAAGCATTCACTTTTGCCTAGGTTCAATTTATCTCCCACGATGGAGCGAAAACTCCGAAGCAGCTGCATTATCTCCTGTACACTGGAGAGGACCCATCACGTACAACTACAAATGATCTGCTTACAGGGACACCCTATGGCCCCTCCCACCCCCCTCTATTCCCCTCCACCTCATAGATAACCTTAATGCTACTGTCAATGGCTCAAAACCAAGGTAAACAATAGCAGGGACAATGGAATCCATGTCTCAAGCTTCTCTTCAGCTGGAAATATTTTGAGTTCAAGGCATTCATATAAATGCTTGCAGTGGGGACCCTGGATAGGAGCTGGATCCAAACCTAGGTCCAAAACCAAACCTTCCCCGGATCTCAATCAGATATCCCACTCCACCCTGTCAAACAGCTTTCCAGCATCCAATGCAATAATTACCTCCGGCTCAGGGACTGAGGAAGGGGTCAGAATAACATTAAGCAATCATTGAATATTGGGCGACAACTGTCTGCTATTCACAAACCAGTCTGTTCCTTCGACATAACCCCTGGAAAGAAAGGCTCAAGCGCATTGCCAAAACCTTTGTCAGCAACTTTGCATCCGCATTCAATAATGAACTAGGGCGACACTCTGTCGGATCCTTATCCTTCTTTAAAATCAGAGAAATCGGTGCCTGCGACAATATGGCTGGCAACATCCCCCAGACATGGATTTGCTAAACATCTCCAACAACAATAGGGCCAGCTGACCGCAAAATTTCCTATAAAGCCTGATCGGAAATTGTGGAAGGGAAATTAATGAGTTGCCAACTTGGAAGCATGCTGGGAAATTCTTGACTATATAGCTTAACACTGCTTTTGAACGAAAATACGTGGGTGAGGTAACATAAACAAAATACTGCTTAATATTTTGGTCTTGGCCTTATTATGATAACACATTGTCCTCCGAAAGATAACAAAATGTGTACTCGAGTTGTTTTTAGCCAAGGGAAAGAACATACATACTACGTATTTCATCTTATGCACTTTCCAAGGTCTATTTAATATAGACATGGCTGTTTACTTCAAGCTGTTATTTCAGACTATAAAGATATGCTTTCTTCAATTGAATCTCAGAGTGCTGTGGACTGGCTTTGCAGCCAGAACACTCTGTCTCCGCAAATATATTTGTGTCAATAAATTTCCTTAAATCGAACATCGAAGAATTTGGCTGTATTATAATTTCCACAACAGAAATCCATTCGGGCCCAGCATTCTACCCAACTGCATCAAGTCCCTGCATTTCATGACTTCCTCCGGGATCAGCAGGGGCTCCAATTCCTACTTTCGCTCTCCTTCTAAAACCAGGATAAACAAACCATTCATAAACTCCAACATAGACAACCCATCCTCAGGGGTTTATAAGACCACAATAGAAAACCTTGAAAGCGTCATTGACCTTACCTGGGACAGAGACCAAACTGCCATTTGAGTCCTTTACCTGTACTATTTCCCAAGAGGTCGGTCACCTGTCACCTCAGCTAACAGATGACCAGTCTTTTCCTCATGTTCATTTAAAACCCCCCTTGAGCGCTGCAGCTGGTGCACTACCCTACCCATTGACAGTACACCCAAATTCTACCTGCAGTTTCTTTCTGCTTGCCAACAGCTCTGGCATTGGGGCAAGTGAGTATTGGTGATCCACCTCCAGGATGGCATCCACAAACTTCTGCCTCTCCACCCTTTCACTCTTCTCTTTACGGGCCCTATAGGAGATTATCTCCCCTCTAATGAGCACCTTCAGAGCCTCCCACAACATGGAAGGTGAGATAGTCTCACTCCTATTAAAGTCAATGTATTCCCCAATGGCAGAGGAAATCCTCTCTCAGAATTCCTTATCTGCCAACAACTTTGTTCCCAACCTCCAAGGGGGTCAATGAATGGGGCCTGACCCTACTTGTTAGGAAGAAAGATGTGTTGGGCATTTTGAAAAACTTGAGGATAGACAAGTCCCCCGGGCCTGACGGGATATATCCAAGGATTCTATGGGAAGCAAGAGATGAAATTGCAGAGCTGTTGGCAATGATCTTTTTGTCCTCACTGTCAACAGGGGTGGGGATTGGAGAGTGGTGAATGTCGTGCCCCTGTTCAAAAAAGGGAATAGGGATAACCCTGGGAATTACAGGCCAGTTAGTCTTACTTCGGTGGTAGGCAAAGTAATGGAAAGGGTACTGACGGATAGGATTTCTGAGCATCTGGAAAGACACTGCTTGATTAGGGATAGTCAGCACGGATTTGTGAGGGGTAGGTTTTGCCTCACAAGTCTTATTGAATTCTTTGAGGAGGTGACTAAGCACGTGGATGAGGGTAAAGCAGTGGATGTGGTGTACACGGATTTTAGTAAGGCTTGATAATTTTCCCCATAGTAGGCTTATGCAGAAAGTAAGGAGGCATGGGATAGAGGGAAATTTGGCCAGTTGGATAACGAACTGGCTAACCAATAGAAGACAGAGAGTGGTGGCGAATGGCAAATATTCAGCCTGGAGCCCAGTTACCAGTTGCGTACCGATGGGATCATTCTGGGTCCTCTGCTGTTTGTGATTTTCATTAATGACTTGGATGAGGGAGTTGAAGGGTGAGTCAGTAAATTTGCACACGATACGAAGATTGGTGGAGTTGTGGATAGTGAGGAGGGCTGTTGTCAGCTGCAAAGAGACATAGATAGGGTGCAAATCTGGGCTGAGAAGTGGCAGATGGAGTTTAACCCTGAAAAGTGTGAGGTTCTCCATTTTGGAAGGACAAATATGAAGGCGGAATACAGGGTTAATGGTAGGGTTCTTGGCAATGTAGAGGTGCAGAGAGATCTAGGGGTCTATGTTCATAGATCTTTGAAAGTTGCCACTCAAGTGGATAGAGCTGTGAAGAAGGCTTATGGTGTGCTAGCGTTCATTAGTAGAGGGATTGAATTTAAGAGCCGTGAGGTGATGATGCAGCTGTACAAAACCTTGGTAAGGCCACATTTGGAGTACTGTGTGCAGTTCTGGTCGCCTCATTTTAGGAAGGATGTGGAAGCTTTGGAAAAGGTGCAAAGGAAATTTACCAGGATGTTGCCTGGAATGGAGAGTATGTCTTACGAGGAAAGATTGAGGATTGTCGGCCTTTTCTCATTAGAATGGAGAAGGATGAGGGGCGACTTGATAGAGGTTCATAAGATGATCGGGGGAATAGATAGAGTAGACAGACAGAGACTTTTTCCCCGGGTGGAACAAACCATTACAAGGGGACATAAATTTAAGGTGAATGGTGGAAGATATGGGGGGGGGGGGGGGGGGGGGGGGGGATGTCAGAGGTGGGTTCTTTACCCAGAGAGTAGTAGGGGCATGGAATGCACTGCCTGTGGAAGTAGTTGAGTTGGAAACATTAGGGACCTTCAAGCGGCTATTGGATAGGTGCATGGACTATGGTAGAATGATGGGGAGTAGATTAATTTGTTCTTAATCTAGGACAAAAGATCGGCACAACATTGTTGGCCGAAGGGCCTGTTCGGTGCTGTATTTTTCTATGTTCTGTGTTCTAAAATGCAGAGCATGATCCAAAATTACTATTGCTGAATACCCCGTCCCCACCACCCCCGGAAGCAGAGATCTACCCACCACAAATAAGTCGATCAGAGAGTAGATCTGATGTACCTGAGAGAAAAAGAAAAATCCTTCTCATTTGGATGCAAAAATCTCCATGGATCTTCCCCCCACCTGCTTCATAAAGGTCAAGAGTGCCTTTGACACCACTGAAGGTTTCAAAGACTTAGGTCTTGATCTATCCAGCCGAGGGTCCATTACTCGGTTAAAGTCCCCTCCCAGGATTAGTGTTGGTACGAGTCCAGTTCAGGAACAGAAGCCAGCAACTTGTTGAGAAAATCTGTATCATCCCAGTTTGGTGCATATACATTGATGAAGACCACCGGGGTACCCACCAAAGACCCACTGACCATTACGTACCTCCCATTCGGATCTATCAGAATCTTAGCTCCCAAAAAGAGATACTTTCTTCTTAATCAAAATTGAAACCCCCCGGGCCCTCCTGTCAAATCCCAAATGAACACTTGCCCCACCCAGCCCTTCAGTAACCTTGTCTGATCTTTAATCCTCAAATGGGTCTCCTGCAACAGCACTATATCAGCCTTCAAACCCCGAAGTTATGAAAACCCCCTAGATCTCTTTACCGAGCTATTTAACCCCCTCACATTCCATGGGACTAGCCAAATAGGGGGTCATTGACCCCTGCCCCCTCCCCCGACCCTGTGTCAGCTATTCCCACCAGATGGAGTAGTTCGGCAATCACTCAAAGAGAGCCGACACCAGGCCCACCCAAGTTGCCCGCCAAATCCCCCATCAGAACAGAACAAAGAAAAGTTTACAACCAGAGAACTACCTCCCCACCCTCCATCAATACCACACCCAGCAATAACAAGGCAAACAAGACTCCCAACCAAAACAAAAACAAAACATCGATGCTCCTGGTAAAAAAAGCCCCACAGGTCTTCCAGTGACATGGATGTGCTGAGTATTGGCACATCAGATGGCTCTCCTCCAGAACGCAATAAAATAGGCACTTTTGGATTAATTTAGCCTAAAAACAGGGACTCATTATACCCATAAACAGAAAAGGAAGGGAAAAAGAGCAATATGCCAGCAAGTGGGATCTCACGAGGCCGCAGGGAAGGCAGAAGCAGTGGAAAAGGACAGGATGAAAAGAGACCGATGACTCGAACAAAGGTTGATGGCCAATCAAGGGAACCTGAAGGGGAAAGTCAAGGATCAGGAGAACTGGCCTCGGTACCAGAATATTTGAATAGTGGGCAAGACGCTAGGCAACTTGGTCGGAAGGGACAGTTTCCCCACGCCGCTGGAGATTGACAAGGCACACAGGTCACTCTGACTGAAGCCCAAGGCCGGGAGCAGCTAAGGGCGATAATCGGCAAACTACACAGGTATCAGGATTGCTTTGAGCAAGAGCACCAGCTGACTGGAGGAAGGGGCGAAGAAAGACAGCGGAGCGCAGGAAAGGGGGAAGAGGAGACAGAAAGGACGGCAATTGATCTGACACAAGGAGGGGTAAGACCAGCTCCCAGAAGGGCGCCGCCTCACCAATGGGGAAAGCAAGTAGCAGCAGGTATGAAAGCAAGGAGGGACCACTGTGCATCCAGCAGGGAGGGCGCATTTGGCGGGGGGGGGGGGGGGGGGGGGGGGGGAGGGGAGGTGAGATGGGACACCACAGGGGCAGGCATGGGGGCAAAGAGGGAATGGGGGCATGGGGGGATGGGGAGGGTAGAAAGGGGGACTGCGGGGGAGCATAATGATAAGGGAGGGAAGGGTTTTAGATTAGCTCCAGCAGGTCCGGTTCGGTTGAAGGAACAAAATGGCAGCATTAGAAGCCACTTTGGAGGGTGCTGAAACAAAGGGAAACCCCGGAGTGCAGGGGCACACCCACGTGCCAAACACACAGTTGGCAGCCAGGACAAAGGGGAAACCTTTAGTGAGAACAGTGAGCGTGACCATTTTCGATGGCCCCTAACAGGATGGCAGAGGTCCATCCACCAGGTAAGTATGGTTGATCCGGCAGGAAGGGGGAGATAGAAACTCCCCACCAGGATAGTTACCTGGATCGGTAGAAGACTTAACAGCCCACTGAAAAGATCCAGAGTCTTCGTCCATCTGAAAAGTTTGAAAGCCAACATAGTCTTCCTCCAAGAGACCCACGTTAGGGAGAAGGACCGACTGGGGGTGAGGCAGGGCTGGGTGGGACAGACCTACCATTCCTGCTATGGGATGAGGGTTGGGGGGGGGGGGGGGGGGTAGTTATTTTGATAAACAAGAGGACAGTGTTTACGGCAACAAAGATGGTTATGGACCAAGTACATCATGGTCATCGGTGTCCTAGACGGGCCAGGGTAGGCCTGATAAACGTGTACGCGCCCAACTGGAACAACACGGTATTTATAAAGAAGACCATGGCGGAAAGCCCCAATATAGGTACGCACTGACAAATCATGGGGGAGGAATTTAACTGCGTACAGAACCCATTGACAAACCAATCAAACCCCAGAACGGGTAAACAACAGGCATGGCTAGGGAACTGCGAACGTTTATGGAACAGATGAGGGCAGTGGACACATGCCGGTTCCTGCAGACAGGTGAGAAGGAATTCCCGTTCATCTCACCAATACACAAGGTCTACACCCACATCGACTTCTTTGTAGTGGGGAAATCGGTGCTTCCAGAAATTGAGTGGAATACTCCGTGATCGTCATCTCCAACCACGCTCCACATTACATCGATGTGAGTTTGGAGAAGGGCTTCTGCCAGAAAACATCACAAGCCATAGGCGAGTACGTTATGAACACCTTCCACATTCTGGGAGGCACTGAAGGTGGTGACGAGAGGATAAATTATAGCCTACAAGGCTCATAGAGACAGGGAAGAGAGGGCTGCAAGGCAACAACTGATCAACTCTATCCTGGAGGTCGACAGAAGATACCCCGACCATAGAGTTTCTAGCGGAAAGGAAAAAGCTTCAAATGGACTTTAACCTGCTATCCATCAGGAAGGCAGTGCACCAACTCCGTCAGACACGGGGAACCTTTTATGAACAGGGAGAGAAGGCAAGGCTAGCCGCCTGCTAGCTCACCAGCTGAGAAAGCAGGCAGCCACGAGGAAAACAGCCCAGGTAAAGGGCAGCAGAGGCGGTCTGGTAGCCGAAACAACAAAGGACAACAAAGCTTTTGAGGTCTTCTACCGGGGACTGTACACCTCCAAGCCCCCCGACTGAGACTCGAGGATGAAGCAGTTTCTCGATGGATTGGACATGCCGGCTGTGGGGGAATGACAGATGGGGGGAGCTGGAAGCACCAGTAGAACTGGGAGAGGTCATGGAGGGTATCAACTCCATGTAGGCGGGGAGGGCCCTGGGACCTGACAGGTTCCCAGCGGACCTCTACAAAAAATTTACACTGGCTCTCACCCCGCACCTACAGGAGACGTTCACAGACCCACTCGCGAGGGCCACCATATGGCTTATGTGCAAAAAAGACAAAGACCTTATGGAATTCAGATCATACAGACCTATTTCACTGCTCAACGCGAAAATACTCACAAAATTCCTGGCCAAGAGACTGGTGAACTGCTTAACAGAGGTGGTTGCAGAAGACCAAGCGGGCTTTGTCACAGCTAACTGCGAACATCACACGGCTGCAGAATGTGATACTGACCCCATCTGGGGCGAGAACACCAGAGGTGATCATCTCCTTAGACGCAGAAAAGGCCTTCAACAGAGTCGAATGGAAGGACCTTTTTGAGGTACTCAAGTGGTTTGGGCTAGGGGCAGGGTTCACCTCATGGATGAAACTCCTGTAAATGCTCTGAAGGCGAGCGTTCGGACCAACACAACCAGCTCAGAATATTTCCAATTGCACAGAGGCACAAGGCAGGGATGCCCGCTGTCCTCGTTCCTGTTTGCCCTGGCAATTGAACCACTGGCAATTGCCCTGTGAGACGCGGGAGGCTGGAAGGGTATCCGAAGAGGAGGCAGAGAACACAGAGCCTTACCATGTTGATGATCTGCTCCATTTCAGAACCACAGAATGGCATGAAAGAAATCATAAAGCGCCTGGAAGAGTTTGGGGCCTTCTCGGGCTACAAACTCGACCCGGGCAAAAGTGAGGTTTTCGCAGTGAACCCGAACAGGGGGGGGGGAACAGAGCTGAAAGGACTCCCATTTAAAATAGCCCAAAACAAATTCTGCTACCTGGGGAACCAGATAGACCATGACTGGACATGGATCCACAAGTGGAAAGATACATGAACAACAACAACACCCATCACACAAATCCACAGTAAAAATTCAGGTACAAAGCTCTAAAACGCCCACAAAACACAACAAAACCCCAAAATTCACACTCCTATCCCCAGACACACATCTCCCAATCAGTATAATTCACCGATATCATGATCCCAGTCCATGTTTCAGCACAAACGCCTCAGCCTCCTGCGAAGTTAATCTTTCAAATCCCTCAGTGGCGCGCAGACTTGGCCTTATTGAATGCTGCTTGCCTCTTGACTGGCTCTGCTCCGACATCTTGATAGATCCTCAAACGTGGCACTCCCATCTGGAGTCCCAAGGATCTTTGCCCACCACAGACCACTTTCTTTGTCTTGAAAACTGTGAATGTTAAGGATGATCGCACTCAGTGGCTCACCAGCATGGAGTTTCTGCCCCAACGACTTGTGGGCCCGATCCAACTCAGGAGGAGATGCCATTTCCCTCTCCCACCATCTTCCAAAACAGCTGCGACATGAACTTTGTTGGACACGGACCCTCCAAGCTCTCCAGCAACCCAACCACCCTCAAATTCTGACTTCTGGACCGGTTTTCCAAATCGTCCACCTTGGTTCTCGGTGCCTTGCTGTCAGCTGCCATCCACACTATCTCCACTTCCAGAGAGGTGGTCTGGCCACTTTGCTTTGAAATAGAATTTACAGTGCAGAAGGAGGTCATTCGGCCCATCGAGTCTGCACCTGCTCTTGGAAAGAGCATCCTACTTCAGCCCACGACTCCACCCTATCCCCGTGGCCAATCCACCTAACCTGCATATCTTTGGGCTGTGAGAGGAAACCGGAGCACCAGTAGGAAACCGACGCAGGCACGGGGAGAACGTGCAGACTCCGCACAGACAGTGACCCAAGCCGGGAATCAAACCTGAGACCCTGGAGCTGTGAAGCAACTGTGCTAACCACTCTGCTACCGTGCTGCCCTCAAAGAGCCATCACCACCTCTTTTAGCTCCACGCCCTGCGACTTTATCACTTCATCAACTTTTGCTAAGGGCACTCAGATAGAGGACATTGCCCATCAATCATTGTTTCATGATCCTCAGAGACCTCCCGCCATAGTTTCTGAAGTCATGTCAGCATCTCAACAGCTAGTACAGTGGCCACCGATGCTGCAGGAGTCTCCGCCATTTTCCTCACCGACAGAGTTCTCGAGGCTTCCATGTTTAATGACGTTTCCTTATTTTTCTGCTGTCTGGCTTTGTATTTATTGGGCATCCCTTTAACGTGGGAATCGTAACCCATTGATCTAACCAAACTCCAGGCCAAATCTCCTCCAACAATCGGGCAAAAAGGATTTAAATAAAAGTTCTCTGGCGGGAGACACTTCATGTGCGATTGCTCTCCACATATCGCCACCGGAAGTCCACTGACGACACAAAGATAGGTAGGAAAGTAAATTATGATGAGGACAAAGGGACATAGATGTGTTAAGTAACTGGGCACAAATCTGGCAAACAGAGTATAATCTGGACAAATGTGAAATTGTCCATTTTGGTGGGGAGAATAAAAAGAAGCTTATTATCTAAATGGTGGGTAATTGCAGAGCTCGGAGGTGCACAGGGATCTGGGTGCCCTGGTGCATGAATCACAAAAGGCTAGTGTACAGGAACAGCAAGTAATTTGGAAAGCTAATAGGTTGTTATTATTTATTGTGAGGGGAATTGATTACAAAAATAGGTGGGGTTATGTTTCAGTTGGTGAACCACATCTGGAGTATTGTGTACAGTATTAGTCTCCTTATTTAAGGATTCATGTTAATGTGTTTGAAGCAGTTCAGAGAATGTTTACTAGACTAATACCAGGAATGGGTGGGTTAGCTTATGAGGAAAGGTTAGGTTAGGTTTCTATCCACTCGAGTTTGGAAGAGTAAAAGGTGACTTGATCAAAACCTTAAGATCCTGAGGGGTATTGATAGAGTTAATGTGAAGAAGATGTTTCTTCTTGTTGGAGAATTTAGAACTAGGGGACACTCTTTAAAATCAAGGAGTCACTCACTTACGACAGAGATAAGACCTTTCTCTCTCTCAGAGGGTCAAGAGTCTCTGGAACTCACTTCCTCAAAAGGCAGTGGAGCAGAGAGCGCAATTCTCACAAACAATTTCCACCCCAAAAAACCTGCTCATCAAGACCACCGTCATGTGTGCCCGGTGAACCACCTTGAATTGTATCAGGCTGAGCCTGGCACAAGATGAGGACGTGTTGACTCTGCTCAGTACATATTTCCACAGACCCGCTCTAACACCTGACACAACTCATCTTCCCAGTTACGCTTTAGCTCTGGGTTTCCTCCCACTCCACGAGCGGGAGCTACCAATTAAGTGACCTCTCACTCCATGGCCGCCACCGGAGGTCTTCCAAGTTCATTTGTGATGGATATTTCAGTGACTTACCCCGGCGAGTTCCCCAACGCTATTCAATGACACTTGGTCACTTTTTTTGGACCCTGGGTAGTTTCTCACCTGTTTAGCCCACACTTAGAATGCCCTAACTGTAGCGAGCAGTGTGGCAGTCACCACTGTTGTATTGTATATACTGCATACGAAGGTATTACGGTAAGGCCCCTGTACTACAGGTACGGGGGTAGATCCCTGCCTGCTGGCTCCGCCCAGTAGGCGAGGTATAAATGTGTGGGCTCTCCGAGCTGCAGCCATTTCGGCAGCAGCTGCGAGAGGCTCCACATCTCTGCTTAATAAAGTCTCGATTACTCTCTACTCTCATCGTAATTGATAATGCATCAAGCGGGAACTGCCGCAAGCTTCCCGAAGCTCGGCCCAGCAAGGCCAGCAATGCTATTCAACATTAATTGGTCCATGTAACGAGGCTTCACAGGCTTCTCACCGTGAATGAAAGCTCGCCAGCTGATTCACCGCACCGCGCTCATCAATCCCCACTAACAAGGTCAAGCAGCACTTAAACAGCATTAGCACTGCCAACCCCAGTGAGGACGCACAATGGCGCCCAGGAGACCAGCCCCAAAATTTGGGGATGTAGATCTCGCCAGGTACGTGGATGCAGTGCAGGCCAGGAGGGATGTCCTGTTTCCCCAAGAGCCCTGGAGCTTCAGCCATGGGGCAGCCACTGCTGCCTGGGATGAGGTAGCACCGGCTGTGAGCACCGGGGGTGTGACCAAGAGGGCTAGTCTCTAGTGCCGGAAATAGGTCAAAGATTACAGCGAGACCTTTCGCCCCCCAAGCAAGCATCCACGCCCCCCCCCCCCCAACGCTATGCAACCCCCAATCCTCCCACCACCCTCTCCTTTCAACACCTCCAACCCTTTTTCACCTCCCACTTTCCACCACTGTGATTCCCTCTCTGTGTCTCCTCAGGAAAAGCTCTCCCACAACTATTGGGAGAAGGCTCAGACTGGCGGTGGGGCGGCAGACATAAGAATCCTCACCACCTTCGAGGAGTGGGCCCTGGAAGTGACTAGGGTGGCTGAGGACAGAGCGTTCACCAGCGAAGAAGCTGGCGGATGTCACAGAGGTGAGGAATCACCATGCCCCAGCCAAAGGGTCTGTCAAAAGTGAGCCGTTATTGCCTTACTGACTGACCCATCCCTCCCACTGACCACATGTCCATTCTCCTGCAGGTCCTCCAGCCAATGGCGCGGCCCATCCCAGGTGGCCCCCTCTCCAGCCACCCAAGAGAACACCTCGGAAGGGAGCTCCAGGCAACACACAATCGAGGTGTCACAACTGTCTTCCCAACCGTCCACCAGCGCAGCTACTCGCACCTCAGTGGGAAACATGAGTGGACAGGCTTCTGATGCACAATCTGGTGAGTACCACACAGCTGCTGATGCACATCTGGTGGAGGCAGGAACCCCCAGGCGAGACAGCAGTCGGAGGTCTGCTGGATCCCAGGACCCAACTGGGTCCCAGCCTGATGCTGAGCCTATAGAAGAGGTATTCCCGGGGCTGATGGAGATGATAGGGAGCGGTCAGGACATTCAGAGGGAGAAGTCAGTGACACTCCAGAAGACCCATGGCTGATCAGAGGAGTCCCAGAGGCTATGGGTGCAGGAGATGTCATCGACAATGCATGGCAGGGAGGCCAACACTGCTGGGATGGCAACCGCAGTGGAGAGCTTTGTGCATGATGTCGGCAGCATTAGTGTCGGTGTCCAAGACGTGGCGTAGTCAGTGACAGTCATGTCTGATGGTCTAGACAGAACGTCCGCCTTGATGGGGGATGTCACCCAGTCCCAGGGTTCTGCAGGACATGTCCCGCTCTCAGACGGGCTTGGCCAAGGCGCTGTGAAGCTTATCCCAGTCGCAGGTGGGCATTTCAGAGACACTGGAGAGCATGTCCCTGTCACTGAGGAGCATCGCCGAGGGCACCGACACTGTGCTACAGACATTGGGGAACCGCCAGGGCTGGCAGAGCCAGATGATGCAGGGACAGCCAGGGCTCGAATCATCGGGAGAGTGGAGAATTGTACAACACAATAAACACCTTTGTGCACAACCAGTATGATGCCTCTGTCACTTTCTTCCACAATGCGGGCCGGTCCCTAGCCCATCTCCCCAGGCATCTGCACCTCCACGTGGCACTTGCCCACCCTCCGACCGGTGGTCGGTGGAGCAGGGGGGCAGGGACAAGGGTTGCTCCCAGAACAGGTACACATGATCCAGGGACATAGTGGTACAGTACATAGTGGTACTACACTGTACATAGTGGTACAGCACGTAGTTGGCCCCCAGTTGCCTCCCCAGCCCCTCCCCCCAACCCTCCATTGGCGGCCCGCCACTGCAGGGGGTCCCCCACCCCCAGCTGAGGGTCCCCCACTCCCCCACTGAGCACTGGGTTGGCAAGCCCAGCGCCCCAGGGCTCTTTACCTGTGAGCAAAGATGGCTACTCACCTCCTCAGCTCCCCACAGAAGGCCTTCGGCCAGCTTCACGTTTTGAAAAAGGAGTACTAATTGGCGCCATGCTGGGGAGGACACTGAATCACAAGAGGCCATTGGATATAGGGTCACTCCCGTTAATTGTATAGAAATAGGGTTAAGTGGTGATAATTGGTTTCTCGCCACGCTACGCCGAGATCCTGATTTTGCCAAGGGGAGTGGGCCGGCTGCATCGCCTACTTACCTGCCGTGCACATCCCCACCCTTCAAACTCCCTCCACCCTCCTTTCATGGGCATGGTCTCCCTTGGGCCCTAACGCTTGGCAGTGCCACTCTTGCACTAGGGAACCCTTGCACAGGCACCCAGGCAGTGCCATGTGGGCACCTTGGCAGTGCCAGGGTTGCAGTGCCAATGTTACAGCTGGGCAGTGCCAAGGTTCCCACGTTCCAGTGGAGGGCCAGGGGGCCACCATGCACTGATCCTTGCCACCTAGGGGCCTCTATTGGCCTAGGAGACTGCCCAGGTGCCGTTCCGCCCGGTCCAGGTTTGTATGGACCAGCACTGATCAGCACCCGACTGCAGCCTCCCTGGTGAATCGAGTGAAGCCGGTGTAACCGGGGAAATATGTCTTAAGAAGGTTTATAACCTACTTCCGGGAGCACATGTTTGGTCCCGCCCCTTTTCATTCGAGTTCCGACTCCGATGTCTCGCGTGTATCCCAGGTAGTATCCCAGGCCCAACCATCTGCAGTTGCTTCATCAATAACTTTACTTCCACCATAATGTAAGAAGTGGGGATGGTCACAGATGACTGCACTATTTCCAGCAACATTCGCAACTCCTCAGATACTGAAGCAGTCCAAGTCCAAATCCAGCAAGCTCTGGGAAATATCCAGGCGTGGGCTGGCAAGTGGCAAGTTACATTCATACCACAAGCGCAAGGCAATAACTATCTCCTACAAGAGAACCATCACCCCTTGACATTGACATTGGGCAGCACGGTGGCGCAGTGGTTAGCACTGCTGCCTATGGTGCTGAGGACCCAGGTTTGATCCCAGCCCCGGGTCACTGTCTGTGTGGAGTTTGCACATTCTCCCCGTGTCTGCATGCGTTTCACCACCACAACCTAAAGATGTGCAGGGTAGGTGAATTGGTCACACTTAAATTGCCCCTTAATTTGAAAAAAAAAATAATTGGGTACTGTAAATTTATTTAAAAAAAACATGCTGGAGTTACCATTGATAAAAGACTGAATTTGGACTAGCCATATAAATACTGTGGCCACAAGAGCAGGTCAGCAGTGAGGAATCCTGTGGTGAACAACTCACTTCCGTACTCCCCAAAGCCTGTCCACCATCTACAGGTGCTGGTAAACCAGCAGCTGGTTTAGCACAGTGGGCTAAACAGCTGGCTTGTAATGCAGAACAATGCCAGCAGCACAGGTTCAATTCTCGTACCGGCCTCCCTGAACAGGTGCCAGAATGTGGCGACGAGGGACTTTTCACAGCAACTTCATTGAAGCCTACTTGTGACAATGAGCGATTATTATTACTATGACAAGGCACAAGTCAGGAGTGTGATCGAATACTTTCCCCTTATCTGAATGAGTGCAGCTCAAAAAACACTCAAGAAGCTTGACACCATCCAGGAAAGCAGCCCATCCACAAACATTCACTCCCCTCCACCACTGACACACAGTGGCAGCAGTGTGTACCATCTACAAGATGCACTGCAGCAACTCACCAAGGCTTGTTAAAGAGTACCTTCCAAACACACGTCTGTTACCACCTAGAAGGACAAGGATAGCAAACACATGGGAACACCACCATTTGGAAGATCCCCTCCCAGTCACTTGGAAATATAACGTCGTCCCTACATTGTCACTGGGTCAAAATCCTGGAGCTAGCAGTTCAAGAAGGCAGCTCAGCACCTCCAGGGATGCAATAAACTCTGACCTAGCCAAGTGACGCCCACATCCCATCATTTAATTTAAAAAGTAACAATTTTTAAGCTTAACAGGGAAGGAAGAAACATCTGTGATGGGGTGAAAGGCAGGAGAGATTTAACAACAAAGGGATGATGGTGCAAGGCAAAAATAGTTGGAATGTGACAAATAAAGAGAGTAAATATGTGCCTGGATGAGGTATAAATGTGAAAACCAGAATAAACACCAACAGCTACCACCAACCCCCCCCCCCCCCCCCCCCCCCCCCTCAAAATTGGGCAGAGGCTATGATCTGAAATTGTTGAACTGAATGTTAAGTCCGGAAGTCTGTAAACTGGCTGTAATCTATAGCTGACTGTTGAGATAGTGCTTCTTGATCTTATGGTAAGCTTCATTGGAATAGTGTAGGAAATCAAGGACAGAGAGGTCAGAGTGCAAGTGAAGCAGAAGGTCAAAATGACAACTGACCACAAAACTGAGGTCAAGTTTGAAGACTGATTGAGGCACTCTGAAAAGTGGTTACCCTATCTTAATTTGGCCTCCACAGCGTAGAGGAGACTATCGTCAGCAGTAAATACAGTTTACTAAACTGAAGACAGCGCAAGTAAATTGCCACTTCATTGGGAGGGTGAATTGTGTCATTCAGTCATTCGGTCTATTTTTTTCAGCAGGCCATGAACAATTTGCAGAATTGTGGTTTTGTCCAACCTATTTAACTTGCGAGTCACTTAGAGGAGGTGAATAAGCCAACGGCACTTCAGTGAAGATGCAAGACATCAATCAGTCCTGATTGTTCCTGAGATGAGTTTTTTTGGACCTATCGTATTCTCTAAAGTATTGAATAATCGTAATCAATTCCCATCCTGCCAAACTTCAAACTTTTTTATCCACCCCCTGTTCAAAGGAATTAACTACTTATATTAGTTGTATCCTGATATGTTTAAAAGTGATCAATATGATTGTAGGCTAGGTTCTGAATTACAAGGTCAAAAACACCTTAACAGGAAAGTTTCAATTATAGATACATGCTCTTCAATGCAATGCTTCACAATGAAGGAAAAATGACTGAAGCAACAGCATACAAAAATGGATTGTCTCCAGCATTAAACAAATGATGGCCAAATGGCACTATTACAAACAGAGCATGATGTTCTTCTAGCGTTTAGACCAACATTTCTGCCTCAACCAACACAAATAAAAATAAACTACCATACCTGTCATGTGGCTCATTTGGTGTCTATGGGATCTTGTCATGTGCAAATTGCTGCTCTTTTTGACTAAGTGACAACAATAATTCATTGGCTGTGAAGTACATGAGAACATGATAAGGGGGCTAAGTAAATATAAATTATTTATATCTATCATCTATTCAGCGAATAATAGTTCTCCACCATTCAGTGAATCGAAAACAAGAATTCTGTTATCAAAAGAAACCATTCTTTCACAATATGAACTACTTTACATAAAAATTACATTTTTGACAGATTTCCTATCAGTTTGGATAATATTTGAAATAAAACAGTGCAGGAATAATTTTGTACTGGGGAAATGGGAAGGACAAACAATAGATAAACGTGCTTATTGAAGAAATATTAATATAATTAATACTACAGATTTTAATTCGTTAAGCAGTAAATGGTTCCTCAAAGAATTTAAGCAACATGGTGGATTAAATCAGATGAATAATAACATCTTGGCATTTCAAAATGCCACAGCATTTCATTTAGAAACTAATGGGCCCAATGATTGATAATTAAATCCAATTATCCATTCAGCAATAGAGGAGATTTGCGAGCACTGTCCTGTTTATTTCACAAAATCAGACACATCACGAAAAGAAAAACATTAGGTTTGTTAGCCTTATATTTTATGCAATAAACATAATAAACATCAATATTTAAAATATACTTATGATGCCTGTCCGGGAATAGGAACAGTAATCCATTTAGCATTCAATGTACTAGAAAAGCTCACTTCTTTAAGAAACCATATGCATGTGCCATAAATAATAGAAGACGTGAGCTGATTACACGGTTACTGAGGTGCAGGAGGTGGGGAAGTGGTAGGTTGGGTTGAGTGGGGGTTACATAAGGAAATGTTCAGTCATGATGCTCTTCCAGCTCTCATGGCGTGAGACCAGTTTGAAGGTCCGGCTGCTTTTTTCCTGACTGCCAATTTTCTATGTTCGCACCTTCTCTTTTTTGGGCATCACCTTACCGCCCAGACTTGGGAATTGGACAAACAATCTATCTATGGGATTGTCCGTTTGCCGTGCCCGGGCACAGGTGGGAGAGGTGGTCAGCACCGTGCAGTATCGTCTGGACTGGCATGCAGGGCCGGAAGAAACTGCACGATCTTCTCAGGGCAGCCAGGGTGAGTTGGCTGCTCTGTGCCCCTAGTACTAACCCTGCATCACCCCACACACCCGTAACCCCCCCCCCCCCCCCCCCGCCCCAGGGGTGGTCAAACAAACCTCCAGTCCCCCTGCCCCACATGCTAGCACCCATGCCATCCGCCATGACCGGGTGCCCTGGCCACAGATGTCATCCTCGACCCAGCCCCTGGGCTCCATGCACCGGACTGTCTAATGGTGTTGTTGTTTGTGTTTGCAGCCCCCCCCCCCCCCACCCCCCCAGGAGAAGACCACACACAATCGCCGGGAGCGCGAGAAAATCGGAGGGGAACCAGCAGAACTGCAGCCCGTCACCATGCCCGAGCAGAGGGCACTGGATGTGACTGGGGAGGAATTCAGTTACGGGCGAGCAAGTGAGACCCTGCTCAGTTGCAGTTGCCCATGACACATGTGTGGGCACTCCCGACCTCACCCCCCCACCCCCCTCACCCAACCATCCACACCCCCCCACCCCCTTCACCTGCTACATCCCCTCGCCCACTCATCCCCTCACCCCCACACACCCTTGCCCCATGCCCCCATCGCACCCTCACCCCCACCCCTTCACCCGCCACACCACCCACACACACTCACCCCCTCGCCCCCACCCCTTCACCCCCCCTCCCTCACCCAGTCACCCCCTCACACCCCCAGTCAACCCCCTCACCCCCTCAACCCCTCACTCTGTCACACCACACCCTTCTCATCCCCCTGAACCCCCACACCCCCCAATCCCTTCACTCCCCCACCCGCTTAAGTTAGCAGAGTCGAACTCACAGAGAACTGTGCTATTAGTTCAATAAATCTGATTGAACTAACTTCATGGTCTGATGTTTCTTTCTGATCTAAGCTGCATCCAGATGCAGCCAGTGTTAGATCAGTGTACCTAACACGACAAACAAGAGGGGATGTCAGCAGGGCTCCAGCGGTGGAGGAGTCCATCTGCGTGCAGGTGCAGGGTGTGGTGCTGGCCATGTGTGCCACCCAGGCCAACACCACATGGGTGGCATCCACAGTGAAGGCATTGTGGCGACGGTTTCAGCTATGGGTCAGCATGTCCAGGGCCTGGAGCATTCTGTGGAGGCAGTGGCCGAGGCCCAGGACAGGGCTGCCCTCTGACTGGCAGCCATGCGCCAGAGCCACCAGGATGTTGCAGCGACGTTCCTCAGCATGGGCCAGTCCCAGCAGGCCATGACCCGGAACATCGGTGGCATTGCCCAGGCACTGGTCAGCGTTGCACAGACACAGAGGGAGGTGGCCCAGTCACGGGCTGATGTGGCACAGTCGCAGTGTGATGTGGTGCAGTTCCAGACGGTGATGGTCCACTTCCTGTGCTCCATGGCCACGAGCAGGCAGATCCTGGTCAAGACCAGAGCGGACCTCCAGGTCTGGCAGCGCCATGTGGCGGGGGGGGGGGGGGGGGACCTCAGGGGATGGCTCCGCTCGCACCCCCATCCAATGGAGCAGGCTGAATAATCAAAGACCCCTCCCACCCAGTTTACTCACTCTTCCAATTTCTTCCATCGGGCAGGAGATAAAAAAAGTCTGAGAACACACACGAACAGACTCATAAACAGCTTCTTCCCTGCTGTTACCAAACTCCTAAACGACCCTCTTATGGACTGACCTCATTAATACTACACCCATATATGCTTCCCCCGTGCTGGTCCCTATGTATTTACATTGTGTACCTTGTGTTGCCCTATTATGTATTTTCTTTTTCTATTATTTTATTTCCATGTACTAAATGATCTGGTTGAGCTGTTCGCAGAAAAATACTTTTCACTGTACCAGGAGTCACAGCAGTTCCCCTCCACTCCTGCTGTACCATCTGGGGAACCACCTCGGCGTAGTGTTCGGGCCCATAAGCCAGAAAGTTAGAAACCAGTTAGGTTGGCACGGGTACAAGGCACAGTTCAGTTATAGGGGTTAGGGCACAGACTATCTATTTCTTCACAATGAACACCTGCTAACAGCGTTAAATCCTGTCTCGGTGCTCTGTCTGATGGGTGTGAGGGTGGGCTGGCCCAGGCTGGCCGGGGCGAGTGGGGTGGTGGGGGACCAGTGCATGCACTGTGGCATGACCATGCCCACTTACCCATCTCCCCCCCCCGCCCTGCACCCCAACCATCCCCAGCACCCCCACCCCTGGGATTCGACAGGACTGCCAGCTCGCATGCAGGGCTCACCCAGATGAAAGGTGCTACTGTGGGCATGAGTCAGACGTTGTCATAAGATGTGGAGCACCAGAGCTCGTCACAGAGCGAGTTGTCATCATCCTCCGTCCCATGGACCAGACTCGCTGTCACTGCCAATCCAGGACCCCCAGCACGTTGCGCTGCAGGTAGGTATAATGGAGGGGTGTGCAAGTGGGCCGTCTGGCAGGGTGGGGAGTGAGGGGGTGTGGGGAGTGAGGTGGTGTGGGGAGTGAGGGGGTGTGAGGGCGGAGGGGGTGTGGGTCTGGGATGTGGTGTCCGTGCCCCTGGCCAGTAACAACCCCCCCCCCCCCACCCTCTCTCCTAGTCGGTGAACCTGGAGGCGATCAGAGGATCCCGCGTGCGCGTGGGCCTGGTGATAACGTTGTGCAGCCTCCTGTGCCTGCCTGGGCCCCACGTCCTGCTCATCGTCCCCGTCCCCCACATCCTCCTCATCAGACGAGGCCTTCCCTTCCTCCTCATCCTCCTCCTCCAGCACATTGGCCCTCTGCTGCGCGATGTTGTGGAGGATGTAGCAGGCCACCACTATGCGGGTGACCCTCACAGCATCATACTGGAGGGCCCTCCAGAGCGGTCCAGGCACCTGAAGTGTATCTTCAGGATGCCGAATTGCCGCTCGATCACACTCCTTGTTGCTTTATGCATGTCATTGTAGTGGGTCTCCGCGTCGGTCTGTGACCTCCGGATAGGTGTCATCAGCCACGGCCGCAGCGGGTAGTCTCTGTCGCCCAGAAGCCAGCCCCTCAGCCGGGGGGAGTGCCCCTCGAACATGTCAGAGATCACAGATTGTGCCAGGATAAAGGAATCGTGCACACTGCCTGGGTATCGGGCACAGAGGTGTATGATACGCAGCTCATGTCACAGACAACCTGAATGTGTATTGAGTGGTATCTCTTTCAGTTTTTGTAGAGTGACCTGTTGTGCACCGGTGCCTGGAGGATGACATGCATCCCGTCTATGGCCCCCCTGGACCCAGGGCATCACGATGATGGCAGCAAACCCCGCTGCCCGGGCTTCCTGGTGGGCTCGGTCGCAATGGAAATGGGTGTAATGTCGTGCCTGGGCATATCGGGCCTCCGTGACGGCCTGGATGCACCTGTGCACCGAGGTCTGTGGGGGTGTGAGGGCACCTGTGATTTCGGACAGGTCCCCATTCGGCAACTGGAAGGACCCCGTCGCATAGAAGTTCAGGGCAACCATCACCTTGACAGTTACCGGGAGCGGGTGTCTTTCCCCATACCCCCTCGGTGCCAAGTGTGCCATCATCTGGCAGATGTGTTGCACTGTCTCTCTGCTCATCCGGAGTCTCCGACGGCATGCCCGGTCTGGCAGGTCCTCGAATGACAGGCGGCGCCAGTACAGGCGATGCCTCATTGGGGGCACCTCATTGGCACCTCCTCCTCCTCAGGCTGTTGGGCGGCTGGCCCTCCAGCCTGTGCGGCCACCACCTGCCCCCCTGCAGCCCGTTCCTCTGCAGCCCGGTCCTTTGCGGCCTGCTCCGCTGCTCCAGCACCCCCCTCTTCTCCGAGTGGCCCCCGCACACGCGGCCGCAGGGCTACTCACAGAGCTGCGACAATCACCACGGCAACCACCATTGCTGGTTGAACGGCAAATGCCATTGTCTGCAGGGGGTGAAAGGCCAACATGTTAGCATGGTGCATACCCCTATGCCCAACCGGTATCGATAGTCAACACTGTGGACCTGGTTGGCTGTGGGGTCTCCGTCCACACATGTCCCTGTCCCTCCACCAGCCCCTCACCCTTGCCCAATCGGCATCCAGTCCTGCTGCCAGGGGTACCATTGGCTGGCATTGCCTTCACTGGAGGCTGCCATGGGTAAGGCCCTGGGTGGCCCGCCGGTGGGTGGTGGCCGGTTGGGCAGGGTATTTGGGGCCAGGGGGGCGCGCTGTGGCGGGTGGGGTGCGTGGGAGTGGGCGCACCCATACAGCCGGTGTCACTGTGTAGAACCAGTGGCAGAGGTGGGTGGTCAGTGGGTACGCAGCAAAATGGCTGCCATAATGGCAGTCGGTGCCCCAGCTGCTCGGCCTGTTCCTTCCCGCCAACCCTGACAATGGGCCGGTGTCCGGGCCGGCAACCCTTGGTCACTCCATTCTGTTTCCTACCTCCTCTCTCTCTCGCTCAGTAGCCACGATGCTAGGTTCATGATTTTTGAAACCACAAGTGAACCGCACCATCAGGAATTCGGGCCATCGGAGGCGGTGAATCTTGGAGGCCTCGGAGAATAGAGCGTCAGGACTGCTAATGATATGCTGACTACTTTAACCCCGTGCGGCGAGCGACACACCTATGCCTTTTTCAAGGTGCCGGAGCATCCCGATTTGGTGTCAATCCGGCACCTATCCCGATTTTGCCGTTGGAATCTATTCTCCGCCCAATTGCGTTTCGCAATTTTGGTATCGGCAAGCGGAGAATCCCGCCCATTGTCTCAGGAATGGAGAATCCCACCCCAAGTATTTCAAATATATATTCTCAATAACACAAATGAATGAATGTTTTTAAAACAGATATATGGAACGAAGAAAGGTTGTTTCATTGTTGAATCCTATGATTGTGAGGAGTAAGGAGCCGGGTTAGCTGGAATCCATTTCAAAGGTATTTCTGGGAGCACAGAATGCTTTTCCCTAGAGAGTGGCTGGAACAGGCTGTGTTCCATGTTTCAAGAGAAGATGGTTAAATAATGAAGCACAGGGAGATACAGAGCCGTGGGGAGAGAAAAAATAGCTTTAGGTTTAATTTTTCATTGTTCTAATAAAGCTGGCACAGGCTTGATAGGCCAAATAGTCTTTCATTATACTGTTAACTAACCAATTTCCAATTAACCAGAAATGTCACCTCAGTTCAATGATAGCACCTCTCAGAGAGAAGATTATAGGTTCAATCTGGATTTGAACACAAAACCCTGGCTGGCACTGCAATGCGGTACCGAGGGAGAGCTGCATTTTTGGAGATCATAGTGAAGAAAATCAATGTCCCTTCTATTATGCTGCTGTGCAGTAAGAGTGCTACAACTTACAGGCTCTGGAGCACAGAATGATTGCAGAACTTCATGCTTCATTAACAGAGTGTTAAATCTGGGAATTTACTGCAGTTGAGAATTCAATGCAGAGACGAAAAAGGAGGTGCTCTTTAACTTCAGTAGCTGGTGAGTGTTTTTCTTTTGTCTCTAAACTAGTAACCTAACTTGCTCCTACTTTACTTTCCCAAATTAGTAAACGATCAACTAGTGAAATAAATGAAGGGTTGTGAATCTTTAGAATTCTCTATCCCAGAGGGTTTTGGATGCTCCATCATTAAATATATTTAAGGCTGGGGTAGACAGATTTTGAGGGGCGCAGTTCAGTGACCTCATTCCGCCCGGCATGGATCCGGGCACAATGGGTGAATCGTGCGAGAACCCCAAAACGGGCTCTGCGCCAGGTGCTGGGCCAATCACGAGTCACCCAACTCACTCTGCCTGGCATGATTTGGATCTCACCTTTGCTGGGCGTGATCCAGTTCACCGTATTTATATGAGTCATTAGGCTCATTTAAATATCTGGAGGCCGGATTCAGCTAGCGCCGGGGAGTCAATGGCCGCGCCTGCGAGAACTCACAAGGCGCCATTTAGTACTGGTTCACACAAGAGTGGACCTGACGTAGCGGCACCTCGAATTTGAGACCCTTGGGTGGTCTGGCACATGGCAGGGTGGTACACTGGCACTCCCCAGCACATGGGCACATTGGCACTGCCAGCCTGGCACCCTGGTGGTGCCACCTGCCAGGGTTCCAGGGCACTGCCAGGGTGCCAGGCTGGCAGTGACAGGGTGCCCAGGTGCCAGGTTGACATTGCCAGGGTTGGGCCTGGAAAGCCTTGCAAATTGAAGGGGAGTGAAGGTGGGTGCGATTTGTGTGCTTCTCCAAGCTTCGCATCATGAAGGTGGGGCAGGCTGAAAGTGGGGGGAGGAACAGGGCTGCCGATCTAAATGGTGCCCCAATCTGTGAACAACCAAGATGGGTGGCATGGTAGCACAGTGGTTAGCACAGTTGCTTCACAGCTCCAGGGTCCCAGATTTGATTCCCGGTTTGGGTCACTGTCTGTGTGGTCTGCACATTCTCCCCGCGTCTGTGTGGGTTTCCTCCGGTTTCCTCCCACAAGTCCCGAAAGACATGCTTGTTAGGTGAATTGAACGTTCTGAATTCTCTCTCTCTGTATACGAACAGGTGCCAGAGTATGGCGAATATGGACTTTTCACAGTAATTTCATTGTAGTGTTAATGTAAGCCTACCTGTGACAATAAAGATTATTATTATTATTATCTGGCAGCAGGAAATTTCTCTATGTGTGGTCTCGGCAGGGAGAAACTCCCTCGAGGTCGAAAGGATCAGCAAAGTGCTGTTGAATAACCGGGTGATACATGGTGCTGCAGCCACCAAGAAACACCCCATCAGATCCGCCCAAAAGCGGACTTAAACTTCTGTTGCTGAATTGTGCCCTTGATCTCTCTGTTAGAAAAACAAAGGTATCTTTATAGGATTTAGATTTATCTTGGTAGACATTAGAAATAAAGTATAATTTTAAGTGGGTTTAATTTACTGTTTCTTTGCCAGGAAGGGTAAAACCTATAGTTAGATTCATGCTGGACAAAAAGGTTCATATGTGTGGGGATTGGATAAGTTCCAACTGTGTTTTTTTTGTGCTTAGAGAGGACCATGGCCTGCAGAATAAACAGGCCAATAGAGGTATGTGGGCATTGCTTAGCAACCTTGAAGGTCGAGAAGCTTTTAAGTTTTGGTTTAGCTAATTTGATTGCAGTTGGAGACAGGACCTCGGGGAGTGTATGTCTCTCAACTCTGCCAGAACTGGACAAGATAGGAGCTGCAAAGAGGCAAGCTTCCTACAGTGCAAGCTACAGTCCAGATAATTCAAGAATTTGGACAGAAAAATTATTAAGACAACTGGAGTTAAGTGGACAGACCAAGGTATTGTGCAGAAGAATTCAAGGAAGAGTAAACAAAGTGTTCTGAGTTAAAGAGACAATTGCTGTAACCAGATTTGAAGTGGAACAGCAGCCTTCAAAAGTACACCAAATGCTTAATGCCATTTTAATACTGTCTGGGAAATGAGAGTTAAACCAATTGTGAGCAGTGTTTGCACAGTAGTCAAGACAAAGAAATCCTAAAGGGGTTGGTGTAAAATCCTGGACTGGATTCACAGTTAAAAGTGGAGCATAAGCTTTTTTAAAAGTGTCATTTGGAAAACCTGGCCTGGACTTCAGAATACAAACCGCTAAAGGAAAGCATAGTTATGAGATTAGATTTTAAAGCGTCTTTTGGGGATTGGAGCTTGGAAACTCTCAGCTGACAATCATCTGGGGGGGAATCTTAGGAGATATCCACAAACATTCACTTGGGGTTCAGAGTGGAGAGTGTATTCGCCCACAGTCACCTTGTGTTAATGCTGCAATTGTGCAGGGCCTTGGTGAGGCCACACCTGGAATATTGTGTGCACTTTTGGTCTCTTTAACTGAGGAAGGATGTTCTTGCTTTAGACTCAGAGAGAGTGCAGTGAAGATTTCCCAGACTGATTCCTGGGATGGCGAGCTGATGTACGAGGAGAGATTGAATTGTGTAGGATTTTATTCTCTGGAGTTCAGAAGAATAAGGGGGAAGTTACATAGAAATCTTTAAAATTCTAACAGGACTAGACAGGGTAGACACGGAAGGATGTTCTCGATGGTGGAGCAGTACAAATTCTTATTTGCTAATTCTGTCCTGAGAATGAGAACATGATGAAAAGTTCCGAAGGCATTTCTCTTTCTTCAGCAATAATCTCTGGATTGTTACCACATGCCAACTGGGGTATGAATAAACAGATTAGAAGGACACATTTATGACGGAAAGTGTTGGAAGCAGGAATTTTGCTTTATGAATCACTGGCACGGATACTGGGAAAGGGGGAAGTTCAGACAGGATTCACTTGGAATCAGTGTCTTTGTGAATTGAATAATTCAGGCAATAGACAAATCTTTAAACTAATAAAAGGGGAGGTGGGAGGATTCAGGAAAGAGTCAATTCATAAGCAATAACGGAAATGTCAAGCTCTAGAGCAGAGCAGCATTTTGGATAAAAAAATAAGCAGAGTGGGTCAGGAACCAACAATGAGGGCAACAAAGATAATAGTAAGAAGTCTTACAACACCAGGTTAAAGTCCAACAGGTTTGTTTCAAACACGAGCTTTCGGAGCACGGCTCCTTCTTCAGGTGAATGGCAGACCCCATTCACCTGAAGAAGGAGCCGTGCTCCGAAAGCTCGTGTTTGAAACAAACCTGTTGGACTTTAACCTGGTGTTGTAAGACTTCTTACTGTGCTCACCCCAGTCCAACGCCGGCATCTCCACATCATAACAAAGATAATAGCACATTAGTGACTAAGGTGACATCAGGGAAAATTAGATAAAAGTTAAGACTATTGTATCTGAGTGTGTGAAGCATGCACAATAACTTAGATGAATTAATAGCATTTATTAATAGGTTTGATCTAATTGCCATGATGGAAACCTGGTTGCAAAATTACTAAAGCTGGGAAAAAAATACTCCAGGATGGTTAACCTTTAAAAGAGATAGGTAAAATAGGAAAGGAGGAGAGGAAGCCCTGATAATAAAGGATAGGCTGAAGTCAGTAGAAAAAATATCGTAGCTCAGAAAATCAAGCAGTAGAATCAGTTTGAGTGGAGTTAAAAACAGAAAGAGGCTAAAAAGACTCCCCAAAGCCTGTCCATCACCTGCAAGGCACAAGTCAGGAGTGAGAGTACCTGGCTGAGTGCAAACACCATCCAGGACAGGCAACGGACATCATTGGCACCTCATCCACCACCTCTACACCGACGCACAGTGGCAGTGGTGTGCACCATCTACAAAATGCATTGCAGGAACTTATCAAGGTTTTTTTGACGCACCTCCAAACCCGTGACTTCTATCACCTGGACGGATAACGCCATCACCTGCAAGTTCCCCTCCAAGCCACATACCATTCCGAATTGGAACTATATCGTTCTTTCACCATTGCTGGGTCAAACTCCTGGACCTTCTGGGATGTACCTATACCACATGAAATGCAGCAGTTCAAGAATGTGGCTCACTACCACCTTCTCAAAGGGAAGTAGGAGTGGAAAATAAATATATGATTTAGTCACTGATTCCCATGTCCGATGAAAGAATACATTTTGATAAATTACTTTTTAAGGGCAAGTTCATGGACAATCATGAGCTTGTCCACAAATTAGGTGCATTTCCAGATCAATATATCAAGTAAAAGGCTATTTTGGATCTAGTGTTGTATGATTAGAAACCATTAATTGTTAACCTTACAGTCGAGGCAGAGTCCAGAGAAGACTTATTATAATATGATAGGATTTTACGTTGAATTTGAAAGTGATTAATTCAAGTCTGAAAGAAGGACCTTAAATCTAAAAAAGGATCCAGATTTGTTTGAGGAGCGAGTTAACTATAGTAAATTGGGAAACGATATTAAAAGATATGACAATAGACAAGCAATGGCTAGCATTTAAAAAATATATATTTTCATTGAAATATTTGTAAAATTTTATAACAAAAACAGAAAAAGAACAATTGGCTTTAAACATTAACATAGTGCAAAAATAGATATTTCCCCGAACAGCTCTGTCCTCACAGACCACCGAAAATAACAAAAAACAAGCAAACACAACACTGGAAAATTCCATTGGAAGTGCTTGATGAGTGTCTCTGTCATTTCCATATTCCCCATTATAATATCATGAACGGGATTCTCCGATCCCGCGTTGGGTCGGAGAATCGCCGGGGGGGGGAGGGGGGTCAAGGGAATCGGGCCACGCCGCTCCGACGCTGGGCCGCCGATTCTCCGGAGAATCAGCGGCAATCACGCCCCTGTGGTCGCCGGCCCCCCAGTCGGGGGCTGTTGAAAGCTGACTCCGGTGGGGCCCTCCACGGTGGCCAGGCCCGCAATCAGGGCCTACCAATCGGCGGGCAAGCTAATTACGGGGGTGGTGGGCTATGTTCCTCTGCCAGAACTCCGAGGTCCCGCCGGGTAGGACCATGCGTAATCCACGCCGGCGGGCACTCGGCCTGTCGAGTGCAGAATCGCCGGGGGGGGGGGGGGGGGGGGGGGGCAGGGGGCACTTTCAACAGCCCCCAACTGGGGGGCCGGCGGCCACAGGGCGTGATTGCCGCTGATTCTCCGGAGAATCGGCGGCCCAGCGTCGGAGCGGCGTGGCCCGATTCCCGTGACCCCCCCCGGCGATTCTCCGACCAACGCGGGATCGGAGAATCCCGGCCATGATATTATAATGGGGAATATGGAAATGACAGAGACACTCATCAAATACTTCCAGTGGAATTTTGCCAATATGGGGAGGAGACTTTGGAGGCAGTGACTGTCTGTCTAGTTGAGGTAAGCATAACCTGGCAGGGGAGAGTCAATGATCAGGATGGTTGATCTCCCAGGATTCTGATCATGCTTCCCTCTGCTTTTGTGTGAATGCTGATTTCCGTGGGTTTCATTTCCTTTATCGGGTGGTTTCAGCAAAGGTATATTAGCCTCTTGCCCTTTGGTGTTGGAAGCTCTTCGGGGTTGTTTGTTCTCCTTGAATGAGGCCTCAGTACCTAATATCGAGAACTTGGGGGACTTGCGGCATGTAGGAGAAGGACACACGTTGGACGGCTCCTGCTCGAGGCTTAATTTTTATAGAATTTAATGCCCGGTCCCAGGGGTAATTTTCGTTAAATAAGTGCAGGAAGACATAAGGAAAAAGGATATTCAGTACCCAAAGGAGAACTGCTGTGAAGAAGGGGGCGAGTGAAGGTTCACCATCTAGTGGAAGGGTCGGCTCAGCAGCTGGAAGGAAGGCGGAGGCTGGGTCACTGGGAGGGGCCACATTGTTCACGGCAGATGGCTTTGGCTTGACAAAACAGTTCATAAAGCACATGGAGGTGATAAGGAAGGGGATGATGGCAGCACTGATGATGCTGGTGGAGGAGGCAATTGCCCCAGTGAAGGCAGTGGTGTCGAGGACATCGGCCGAGGTGCGGGAGCAGGGTGAGACACTGACGGGAGCGGAGGAGCCTTGTCGTAGTACAGCTATCAGCTCACCTCGATGGGTGAGGAGCTGCAGAGGGTGGTGGAGGCCAACAAACGTCTGCGAGCGAAGGTGGAGGACCTGGAAAATAGATCTAGGCGGCGAAATCTGAGGAATGTGGGCCTGCCTGTAGGGGTGGAGGGTCCTAGACGGACGGAGTAGTTTGCCATGTTGCACGTTTTACTTGAGTGTATTACGCGTTTATTGGAGTGTATTAACACGCCTCCGTTTAAAGGCCGTGTGCTTAACACTGCTACAGCTCTGTGTGTGTAATTTCAGCTCGGAGTCGCCAGGTGTCGTATATAGACACCTCACAAGTATCTCAAGGTCAGGTTCAAAGTAATAAAACTATACACCGATTAGTAAGTTCCAACGATCAATATTTATTATACAAATATAATAAATACGCATGCACACGCTAAAGACTAATACCTATTTCTACTATTAAACGACTAAATACTTATCTAAGTAGGAACCAGCAAGGTCAGGGGACAAGGCCTTTGTTCCTTTCTGGGCTGCACCTTCTGTTCGTTACTAGTCGAATAATGTATAAGTAATGCCGGGTTCACGTAGCGAGCGTCGTTTTGGGACTTACTGAACGATGGCTGGTGCTCAACGGCTGGTGATGGAAGACAGGATCAACGGCTGGAGTCGGAGTCAGGATACAACAGCAGATCTGGGTCGAAGTCAAAACAGCAGTCCAAGCCGGAGCACAAAAACAGCGGAGCCGGAGCAAAACAGACAGAACCATGTGCGGGGTCTATCTTTATAGGGCCCCCAATGTCCGTGCCTTTTCGGGGCGGTCTTTACCTGCCATGTATCGATTGGATCATTTCCCAATCGATGTCTCACAAATCCCCCAATCTGAGGGTCTCTTCTCGATGGGTGGGGCGGTCTCTAGGGTCTTTTGTGATGGATACTTCTGGTGCCGTTTCGTCTGGGCGTCCACTCAAAGTATCCATTCAAAACCAAATGTTGCTATTGTGTGTGCCCAGAGCTGGATTGCCTCATTACTATGCAAAGCGTTTTGCTATTTACACCTTTGGTTGAGATCTTCCACCTGGCCATAAACTAGTTTTGCTACGTGCAGAATGCTAATTAGCTTTTGCAGACTGCTTGTCCTGGCTAAACTGTTTTCTCCATTTTGTTAGCCCAGTGTCCATCTTAGGTGGCTACAGCCAAGATGTTGGTGGAGCTGTTGGGGGAGGGGGAAGATCTCTCTCGGTATGAACTGGATCGGCTCAAAAGGCATGGAGGCTTAAACCAAAGGCGAATGAGCCGCCAAGAGTGGTGATTCTTTGTTTCCATAGGCACCGCGTGAAGGAGAAGGTGCTGAATTGGGTAAAGCAAAAGCGGGAGATGCAGTGGGCTGGAGCTGGTATACGTATATACCAGGACTTAACATGGAGTTGGCAAGGAGGCACGTGGCCTTCTGCCAAGTATTGTATAACAGCAATGTGCGGTTCTGTGTTGTGTACCCAGCTAAGTTGAGAGTGACTTACAAATCCAAAGACTTTTATTTCGAGACAGTGTACCCAGTGAAGTTTTTTTAAATATTTAGAGTATCCAATTATATATTTTTTCCAATTAAGGGGCAATTTAACGTGGCCAAAACACATCTTTGGGTTGTAGGGGGTGAGGCCCACACAGACATTGGATAAGGTGCAAACTGCCGTGAGGCAGCAGTGCAGACCACTGTGCCTTCAGGGATATCCCAGTTATGATAACTGTGCAACGGTCACTACTAAATGGTGACAGGATTGAGCTCAACTGTGATGCCCCTCACAGTCAATCAATTCAATAACCTCATACGTGAGGGATAGACACTATGATAGTAATAATAATAACAATAATAATAATCTTTACTAGTGTCACAAGTAGGCTTCACATTAACACTGCAATTAAGTTACTGTCAAAATTCCCTCGTCGCCACACTCCGGCGCATGTTCAGGGACACTGGGGAGGTGGAAGAGAGAGAGAAGCGATGCATTATTGGTTGGTTGAAGCAACAGAGTGACCAGGGTGAACCATCAGTCCCACTGAGCCTTAATCCTTCATGACTTACAACCTTCAGATCTTCAGAATAGGAGATGGGGGTAGAATTTAAATGGTGCCTTTAGCTATGTCTCCAGGCACTTCACAAAGTTGTATTTAACATCAAAATAATGATGGGTGAAGCAGACTAATTACTTAAAAAAACTACTGACTTATAACTTAAAAGTTATTGTATGTTTAGCGATTACACACAGACAAGGGGGAGAATGTGCAAACACCACACGGACAGTGACCCAGGGCCGGGCTTCGAACCTGGATCCTCAGCGCCGCAGTCCCAGTGTACCCAGGGAGGTTGAGGGTGACCTACAACTCCAAAGACTTTTATTTCGAGTCAGTGGAAGCGGCGGAGGCATTTGTGAAGGCAGAAGGACTGGGGCAGAAGTGAGAAATGGGACCGAGCATTGGTCTTGGACTGAGGGTAGTGGGAGTGGAAGATTGTATGCAGCTCTATATTTTTTCTCCTGTCGTTATATGTGCTAAATTAGTTGAAGTTGCCTATTTGGACAAGGTAGGAGTTGGGATTTTCTTTTGCAAGGACAGCTCTTTGGGGCTTGTGTGTTGAAGAGGATTTCTTTGTTTTCCTGGGACCGGATGATGGGGAGGGGATTGGAGGGGAGTGGGGTCTGGGCAGGGGCCCCCACAGTAGCTAGATCAAGCTGGCCAGTGAACGGGTGTGCGGTATGGGGAGGGGCTGCGGCCATCGGAGCCTGGTAGAACAGGTTTAGATGAGTCTAGAAGGTCTGAGAAGTCGGGGGAGGGGACCGATACTGGTGAGGTGTTTTCAAGAGGAAATGGATGGGAGCATTCTGGGAGGGGGGTGCGCTTGATGGTAACAATGGGACGGGGCGGGCTAAGCCCAGTGGGCCGGGTCTGGAGTTTTGATGATGGTGGATAGGAGGGGAGGGGGACGGGGATAGGAGGGGAGGGGGGCGGGGGGGGGGGGGGGGGGGCTGGGGGGGAGTTAGGATAGTTACGTGGAATGTGAGGGGTTTTGTTGGATGGAGGTTTTTAGTGTCATCTCGGGGGTAGTGTTCAGAACCAGGGCTCCGAGAAGCGATTTTCGGGGGGTCAGACCGGCTCGGGCGTCAGGCGGCTGCGGGGGCAGATGTTTTTTGCCTTCGTCTCACTGATTGCCTCCGCGGAGGCAGGTCCTGTTGGGGTGGAGGTCAGCTTTTCCATCCTGTGCCTGGGCTTGGCGGGGGTGGGGGGACCCACTTGAATTTCTTTGACTCTCGGGAAGGTGAAGTCTCTGCTGAAGCAGATGAAGGAAGAGTTTCACAATTCGTGGGGGCTGTTTGTTATGCACTTCTGAAAATTGGTTGCCATTGAACATTGGAGGGGGGGGGGGGGGAGATCGGCGGCATTGTTGTCTTTGGTTACACTGTTTACGGATTGATTGTTAATTTGTGTTTTTTACCTGGAAAGTACGGGTGGATGTTTTGGTCTGTATATTGAGCAGGGTGCGGTTTGTGTGTGGGGATTGTTATTGTATGTGTTTTTGTTTGTTGATTCTTTGGTTGTTTATTGATGAAAATGTTGAAAATGAGGAGAATAAAAGGAGTTTTTTAAAAATCGAGAACTTAAAGAGGTGATGACTGCAACCAGTTGAGCCCCAAACCTTGGGCTATATAACACCATGATGGTGAAAGACAGCGAGGGAGGTACACCAATTGGCCGTGCATTCTTCATTAAGAAAATCCTTCTCAATTCCTGTGAATTTGAAGCTGCTGACCTCTACTGTCTGCAGGACTTCCCCAGCGCTGGACAGTTTGGCGTGACCTTCAAGAATGCTGCTGCCTGCATCAAGTTCCTGCAAGTGCTTGATGAGAAGAGAGACCTACCACACCTGAGGATCCTCTACCGGAGGTGGTGGTGTCCATGGCATTTGATCGGGTGGAGTGGCGGTACTTGTTCGAGGTTTTGGGAAGGTTTGGGTTTGGGCTGAGATTTGTGGCATGGGTGTGGTTGCTGTATGTGGCACCAAGGACGAGGGTGAGGACGAATGATATGAGCTCACAGAGCTTTGACTTACACAAGGGTATGAGGCAGGGGTGCCCGCTGTCACTGCTGCTGTTTGAGTTGGTCATAGAGCCATTGCCAATGGCTCTCAGAGGGTTAGCGCATGGGGGGGATTCTGAGGGGACAGAGGGAGCATCGGGTGTTGCTCAATGCCGATGACCTCTTGCTGTATGTTACGGATCCGTTGGAGAGTATGGAAGGATTATGGGCCGGCTGGGGAGGTTTGGAGGGTTCTCGGGATACAATCTGAATGTAGGGAAAAGTGAGATATTCCCGGTGAATGAGCTGGGGCAGCGGGCTAATTTAGGGAGGATGCCATTTACGATAGTGAGGGATAGGTTTAGGTATTTGGGGATTCAGGTAGCAAGGGAATGGATGGGGCTCCATAAGTGGAACTTAAGAAGCTGGTGGAGGAGGTCAGGGAGGATCTTAAGAGGTGGGATACACTGTGCTTAATGCTGGCGGAGAGGGTCCAAGTGGTGAAAATGAATATTCAGCCGAGGTTCTTGTTTATCTTTCAGGCTCTCCCAATCTTTATACCAAAGGCCTTTTTTCGGAAAGTGGACCCGATCATTTCTGACTTTGTATGGGTGTCGAGGGTGAGGAGGACCCTATTACAGAGGCAGAGGCAGCAGGGGAGGTTGGCATTGCCGAACTTGCTTCATTATTATTGGGCGGTGAATGTGGATAAGGTGTGGCGGTGGTTGGAAGGAGAAGAGGTAGAGTGGGTTAGGATGGAGGAGGAATCTTGTATGGGGTCTAGTTTGAGGGCTATTGTGACAGCAGTATTGACAATGGCTCCGAGTAGGTACTCAAGGAGGCCGGTGGTGCAGTCCATGGTGAAGACATGGAATCAGTTGAGGAGGCATTTTAGGGTGGAAGGGATGTTGGTGCTAACATCGCTGTGCGAGAATCATGAGGTTGAGCCGGGGGGATGGATAGTGTACACAGGTGGAGGAAGTGGGGCTGGTCAAGATGAGGGATCTATATTTGGAGGAAGGGTTCACCAGTCTGGAGGAGCTAAGGGAGAGGGTAGAGCTGCCGAGGGGGAGTGAGTTCAGATATCTGCAGGTTAGGGACTTTGCACGAAAGGTCTGGAGGGGTTTCTCTAGGTTGCCGGGTTACACCCTGCTGGAGTGACTGCTGCTCCTGGATGTGGAAGGGGAGGGAAGAACTGGGGATATATACAAGTGTCTGAGGGAGCAGGGAGGTGAGCAGGTGGTAAAGATCAAGGAGAAATGGGAAGCTGCGTTTGGAGGGGAGATCAAATGGGGAGTATGGAGTGAGGCACTGCATAGGGTAAGCGGGACCTCCTCTTGTGCACGGACGAGCCTGATACAGTTTAAGGTGATGCACAGGGTGCATATGACTCAGGCGAGAATGAATGGGTTCTTTCAGTGGGGTAGCAGATGTAGCCACCTGGGGTGGCCACGTTCCGATTCCAAAATGGACATTCGCAAAGAGTACAGGGAAAAATGCCCGCCAAGCACCAGCCAAGTAAGTCTAAGGTCAACGCACGCTACGAGATAGGCGCTTCTAGCTACGATTCTATACCAGTTCGAAGCCAGCAGTATCAGAACCGGACAACGGCCATTGTTCCTCTGACTGAGTGGGCGTCCAAAGCTAAGTATTGGCTTTTAGTAGTAGTTGTAGTTTAGTGAGTAGAGTTTATGCATGAGTAATAATTGACTGTGTGTGTAAATAAATGTGCATTGATTTCAAACTTACTAACTGATGTATCGAGTCATTGATCAGTATTCGGTTTTGAACCTTGTGGTGGTATCAGAAAGATACCTGGCGACTCTTGAGCAAAGGTAATTAAAACATAGCAAATTAAGGAAAGCATAACGAGCAACACAGATGAGTGTGAGAGGTGTGAGCGGGTCCAGTGAATCATGCGCACATGTTTTGGGGTTGAGATAAATTGGGAAAATTCTGGGCGGGAGTGTTTGCGGTCTTTCCCAGGATAATGGAGAAGAAGGTGGACCCGGACCCTTTGGTGGCGATATTTGGGGTTTCAGAGAAGCTGGAGTTCATAGAGAGGAGGAAGGCCGATGTTGTGGCCTTCACCTCTCTGATTGGGCAGCACGGTAGCATTGTGGATAGCACAATTGCTTCACAGCTCCAGGGTCCCAGGTTCGATTCCGGCTTGGGTCACTGTCTGTGTGGAGTCTGCACATCCTCCCGTGTGTGCGTGGGTTTCCTCCGGGTGCTCCGGTTTCCTCCCACAGTCCAAAGATGTGCAGGTTAGGTGGATTGGCCATGATAAATTGCCCTTAGTGTCCAAAATTTCCCTTAGTGTTGGGTGGTGTTACTGGGTTATGGGGATAGTGTGGAGGTGTTGACCTTGGGTAGGGTGCTCTTTCCAAGAGCCGGTGCAGACTCGATGGGCCGAATGGCCTCCTTCTGCACTGTAAATTCTATGATAAATTCTATGATTGCACGGCGACACATTTTGCTGGAGTGGCGGTCGGCATCGCCACCGGGGGTAGTGGCTTGGTTGAGTGACCTGTACGACGTCCTGCAATTAGAGAAGATAAAGTATGAGTTAGGGGGGTTTTGAGGAAAGATGGAGGATGTTGGTGACGTGTTTGAGGGGCTGTTCATCGCGGGGGAGGGTGGGTGGAAAAGGGGAAAGAATCTGTACAGACTATATAGTTTATTGTTGGGAAGTATGTTTCCCGGGGTGTTTGTTCGCTGTAACCTGTTTTGATACCTGTTTGCAATAAAAATACATTTCTTAAAAAACACCTGAGACTCCTCAAAGCAAATCCCCTCTTTACTCTGCTGTCTGAATGGGACTGCATGGTGACTGTGCATCTCTACAACCCCATGTTCCAGTCAGAGATTTGCTCACCTTCTTCACCAGGCAACAAGGTTGGCAACTGCTCTGTGGTCAAGGACGCCTTGGGAATCTGTACACGTAAACACCAGGTCGAGGTGACACTCAAGACTAAGGAAATAATTCTCCACCCACCCTCCAGCTTCACGATTGGGGGAAGCCGGGCTATCTCATCTATGGCAGGCAACCCAAGGTTTGTCACTCCTGTGGAAAATCTAGCCTCATGTGCCAAGGTAAATCGTGGCGAGAGTGAGGCCGTGTTCTTTGGGAAATGGGTTGCCCAATCCCTTGTCCCCTTCACCATTAGGTCAGACGGCCTGAATGTGTTGGGGATATGGTTTGGAGGGATCAGGGTATGTGTTAGAAACAAAAAGGTGCAAATAGGTACAATGAAACAAAAACAGTATGTGGGAGCGACACTTCCTCTGGCAGCCAACTGCAGTGCTTTCATCTGCAAGAATTGCAAGTAGGAAGGACATCAGACAAAGAACTGCAAGCAGACTAAGTGCTGCAACCTATGTGGTGGAAGAGAACATCTCTACTGGACTTGCCCCAGATGGAGCCTTACTTATACAAAGGCGGGTAAAGCCAAGGACTGCCAACCAGTTGGAACAGCCATCCTGAACTCCGGCAAGGAGACATGCAAACCTCCAGACAGAAATGCCTCCATCCAGCAGAATGGAACAAGGAGGATAAAGCCAGAAGACAAGGGGAAAGGAAAGAGGGAAACAGCAGGCAGCCAACCAACATCACCGCTCCCCACACCTCCCACCTCTCAGCGGATCAAACCATCAGAGAGCCAGTCAGCAGGGGTTTGGCAGCTGGTCAGGAGAAGAGGAAGAGGGGGCAAAAGGACAACGCCACCCCCCAAGTGAGCAGCAAGAGACCATTCCCATCTGACACAGATGAGAGGGCAGCTGCATTTTGGACGAGGATTAAAATGGCCATCTACAGAAGAAGCGACCACTTGAGGGGGTTAAGGCTAAGTGGGCGGAGGAGTTATGGATGGTACTGGAGGAATGGGTGTGGTGTGAAGTGTTCCAAAGGGTGAATGCCACAGCTTCATGGTGATATTAGGGATGATTGAATTAAAGGTGGTGCATCGGGCACATTTAACAAGTTCGAGGATGAGCCGGCTGTTTGAGGGAGTGAGGGACAAGTGTGAGCGGTGTGGGAGGGGCCCGGCCAATCATGTTCACATATTCTGGTCTTGCCCTGAGCTGGGCAGGTTTTGGAACTCGTTCTTCAGCACCATCTTGGCAATTTTGCAAATGGATTTGGAGACCAATCCACTAGGGGCCATATTTGGGATGTCAGACCTACCAGAGCTACAGATGGGGGCGCCTCGCTGATTGCACACAGGCAGGTCTGTTATGCTGGAGGTCGGTTTCTCCGCCCTCCTCAGTGTGGCTGGGAGACCTAATGGAATTCCTACATCTTGAAAAATTTTAGTTCACCTTGAGAGGGGCGTTCGAGTGGTTCTATAAAAGATGGCACCCGTTCAATCCATATTTCAAGGAGTTGCCCACCATCAGCTGCTAGGGATGGGGTGGGGTGTTGTGGATGTTCCTTTTTGTACTAGTTGTGTTTGGGGTGGGGTGTGTTTTCTTTGCTATGTATAAAATGTTAAAAACATTTTTAAAATACTGCAAAAAGCAAAGAAGAAGCGGCAAAACTCTAGGGAACAAAGAACAAAGAAAAGTACAGCACAGGAACAGGCCCTTCGGCCCTCCAAGCCCATGCCGACCATGCTGCCCTACTAAATTACAATCTTCTGCACTTCCTGGGTCCGTATCCCTCTATTCCCATCCTATTCATGTATTTGTCAAGATTCCCCTTAAATGTCACTATCGTCCCTGCTTCCACCACCTCCTCCGGCAGCGAGTTCCAGGCACCCACTACCCTCTGTGTAAAAAACTTGCCTCTATCTACTCTAGAGTTGCAGGAGGAGATATCTGAGCTCCAGGGCATTGGACCAGCACACCCCAACTCCAACCCCAATGTGAGGAAGCTCGCACATCCCAGCTCTTGGAATTTGGGACCAATAACGTCCCTTGAAGGGGAGAGATGGGAGAGACTTTTCCAACAGGTGCCACCTGGATGGAACAATCCCAATGGAAACTGAGGACTGTTTCCTCAGCCTATCCAAAGCGAGACAATTTACAGATGCTATGGGCAAACAGGAGCTGACCAAAGGACTGGAACTGGCAAAGACAATGGGTCTGGTAAACGACAAAACTTCCATTAATCTGCGTAGTGTTAAGCCCACTATATGATGTGTTGCCAGCTTGGATGATCTTGCCAAGATCGAAATTGACCTGCTGTTTCTGCAGGAGTGTGCGATACCACACCTCAGTTCCGACAGGTAATGGTCATGTTGGTGATCCTAGGGGCCATCAATCCTCAGGAGGAAATGACTCACGTTCCTCCAGCCTGGGTATTCTGCTACAGGGAGGCAACTTCACCATCACCAAAGTTAATCACTATCTGTGCGGAGTCTGCACATTTTCCCCGTGTCTGTGTGGGTTTCCTCTGGGTGCTCCAGTTTCCTCCAACAAAAGTCCTGAAAGACGTACTTGTTAGATGAATTGGACATTCTGAATTCTCCCTCTGTGTGACAATATTGAGTTCTTTACCCATCAGTCTGGCCTCAATAAAACTCGAGATGGATTTGTAGGTATTTGTAGTTATTTATTTTTAACCAACTTGCAACGCTGACTTGCTCCACAGAGATTCAGAACACACAGGTGGTCTTCTGAAGCCCCAGAACCGAGTGAAATCGTAGACAAAGAAATCTCTGCAAATATCATTCAAATGGCATCAAGTTTCACATACAAGATTCCCATAGGTCATCCATAGGGCAGCACGGTAGCATGGTGGTTAGCATAAATGCCTCACAGCTCCAGGGTCCCAGGTTCGATTCCCGGCTGGGTCACTGTCTGTGCGGAGTCTGCACGTCCTCCCAGTGTGTGCGTGGGTTTCCTCCGGGTGCTCCGGTTTCCTCCCACAGTCCAAAGATGTGCGGGTTAGGTGGATTGGCCATGCTAAATTGCCCGTAGTGTCCTAATAGTAAGGTTAAGGAGGGCGTTGTTGGGTTACAGGTATAGGGTGGATACGTGGGTTTGAGTGGGGTGATCATTGCTCGGCACAACATCGAGGGCCGAAGAGCCTGTTCTGTGCTGTACTGTTCTATGTTCTATGTTCTATACACCTCCTGACCTGGCCATATATCCTGATTGGCTCACTTCGAATTCCTCAACCCTGAGCCTCTTGTTACCCAGCATCCTTTTCCCCATCCTCCACGAGGCACCCCTCTCCCCTCTCTGGCCATGCTTTCTGAATCCCTTTGTCCTTTGTTTGTGAACTCATATTTATATTAGTATTCTACTCATTAAAAGAGCAACATTATTGGCGTCTCCGGTGCCGATTGGCAACAAGTGATGTATAGAACCCTTTGCTGGGCCCATCAGGAAGGATGCAGGCATAAGGGGACTGCAGATCCCAGGCAGTGGAGACACTCAAGTCAAAGCCTCATGTACATGAACGGCATCACTGTCTTCTGCTTGGATCTGCTGTCAGTTCACAGACTGATCAACATTTGCAGCCAGTTCAAACTGGCCTCAGGTGCCAAGGTAAATCGTGGCAAGAGTAAGGCCATGTTCTTTGGGAACTGGGTTGACCGTTCCTTTGTCCACTTCACCGTTAGGTCAGACGGCCTGAATGTGCTGGGGATATGGTTCAGAGGGAGCAGGGTATGTGTTAGAAACGGGAAGGAGCAAGTAGGTATAATGAACCAAAAACTGGGTACGTGGGAGTGACACATCCTCTCCATTGCAAGGAAGAACTTGGTCATCAGGTGCGAGGCACTATCAGTGTTGCTGTACGTGGTGCAGGTCTGGCCCATTTATCACATCTGCTCTGTGGCGATTATTCGAGCCATTTTCCTGCTTCATCTGGGGGTCAAAAATGGACCACGAAAGGACATGATGTCTAAATCTCTAGATAAAGAGCTAATGAAAGGAAAAATGAAATGAAAATCGCTTACTGTCACAAGTAGGCTTCAAATGAAATGACTGAAAAGCCTCTAGTCGTCACATTCTGGCGCCTGTTCGGGGAAGCTGGTACGGGAATTGAACCGTGCTGCTGGCCTGCCTTGGTCTGCTTTCATCGATTGTCATAAAAGCCCATCTGGTTCACTAATGCCCTTTAGGGAAGGAAATCTACCATCCTTACCTGGTCTGGCCTACATGCGACTCCAGACCCACGGCAATGTGGTTGACTCTTAACTTCCCTCTGAAATGGGTGAACAGACCATTCAGTTCAATGGCAGTTAGGGATAGGCCAACAAATGTTGGTCTTGCCAGTGACACCCAAATCCCATGAAAGAATAACTCAAAATATACACGTTGTTGTTCGAGCAACATTATCAATACCTCTCAGAATTTGACAGACTTAATGTGTCCCTCACTTTCTTTTCCTCAGCTGAAAATAAGTTCAGCTCTGAGTCTCTCTCCTAATTTGTTGATTGGATATCAATTATGTTTAATTATATGCAAGTGGTGGGCATTAACTGGGAGTTCCCTTGTGCCCTAATAAATAGACACAGCGGCCTGGATTCTCTGTCCTGCCGCACCAGATTTCTGGTTCAGCACGCCGGTGGGATGCTCCGTTTCGCTGGCTGGTCAATGAGGTTGCCCATTGTGGGGCAGCCCCACGCCGTTGGGAAACCTCCGGGCTCCCGGCAAAACAGAGCATCCCAACAGTTTATAATCCAGCCCTGTGTTTATGGGCTCTTCAAAAGAGGTGGGATAAACAATCACAGACTGAAACTGCTCTTCTCTTGTTAGGATGTGCATGCTTGTAATGTGTTACTCTGAAAATAATGTTCATAAAAGTATTTGAAGATGGCCTCAGTTCTAACCTTTACCAACTAGCTTTCTGGATACAACAAATTTAGAGGATTATTCCCCACTATGATGCTTGTTATCCTGCTTTGAATTTTCCTCGTGCATCAATATCTTAATGGAATTGAATTACCCAAAATGGACACGTTATTACACAGTGTAAGTTTGAAATAGATTGCTTCAAATTTAATCAAATGGCATTGAGATGCAGTTTAGTAATTCAGTACTTTTGTCAATATCAGCTTCACACTGACTGGAAACTGAAATTGTCAATTATGGCCCAGATCTTCTGATCTTGGGGAGGTGGTGGCATTGTGCTAGTGTCACTGGACTAGTGATCGGGGGACCTGGGTTTCAATCCCACCAAGGCAGATTGAAATTTGAGTTCAATTTTTAAAAAATTGGAATTAAAAAAAGTCTAATGGTGACCATGAAAATGGCCGATTGTTGTAAAAACCCAATTGGTTCACTAATGTCCTTTAGGGAAGGAAATCTGCCATCCTTACCTGGTCTGGCCGACAGGTGACTCCAGACCCACAGCAATGTGGTTGACTCTGAACTGCCCTCGGGGATGGACAGTAAATGCTGGCCAGCCAGCAACACCCACACCACAAGACCAAATGTTTTTTTAAAACTAGATTGTTGGAGACTGGACATACAACCAAAAATGCATGTCAGAATCCTGCGGAACTCCAAACACGCTAACCTACATGGGAATTGGCAGGGACGTTTTACTATCCAGTGGGCAATTCCCCTGCTCCCCAGGACCCACTTCAAATGTCTTTGATCCTGAGCTAGAGCCAGACACTTCGAACAGTTCCGATTTCTATACCTGAATGGTAGGCAGAATAAACCTAATCTAACTCCTGGGTAATTCCAGAACTGACACACCGATCACTCATATCAAGATCCCAACTACCCAGAACCCTCTCCCCTGACCCCACAACTAAACCTCCAAATACCCCTGTGACTTTCCAACAATCCCACAGACCTGGTTACCACCTCTCACCCATGTAGCCACCTGAGTTGGCCACTTCCCAAGTAAAAATGGAGAAACACAAGGAACGCAGGGAAAATTGGACAATCCCAGAGAAACAAGCAGTTTGAAGACTTTTCCTGTGTATTCTGCCTGCAAAGAAAGCAGACAGCACTGAAACCAGCAGCCATGCATATTAATGAGCGATTCCCAGGCACAATAGTAACAATCAAAGGTGATTGAAGTAAAGCTAGACTCCTCGGCGCCAGCAGGAGTCCAAGACAAAAGAAGCAAACGGGCACCCAAGGACCGCCCAGCGATCGGGAAACAGCCCCAGTATTGGGGAATTCAAACCAATTGATTGGTATGGGATCCAATCGATTGGAAGTAAGCTCGGGGTCCGCCCAAAAGGGCGCGAAGCCCCTGAGGACTATAAGATAGAGCCCCCAAGGTTAGTTCGCTCCCTTAGCCGGCCCTCCCAGCAGAACATCTTAGCAGCTCTCGAAGGACTTGACCGTAAGAAGGAGAGGCCTGGCCAACTGCTGCACCATCAAGTAAGTGTCCAGTCAATGCACGCTACGAGATAGATGCTCCTGACCCCTTAGTCCGTACCAGCTGGAAGCTTGCAGACTCAGGATCGAGCAAGAGGCCATTGTTCCCTGACCCAGCGGGTTCCCTTATCCAGATAAGTACTGGCCTGTTAGTGGTAGGAGTAGCCTAGTCTTTTAGTATTGTATGCAGGAGTAGCGATTAACTGTGTATTAATAAACGTGTTTTGATTTGAACCTTACTAATTGGTGTATTGAGTCATTGATCTGAACTTGAACTTGAACCTCGTGGCGGTATCATAAGGATACCTGGCGACTCTAGAGCTAAGGAATAAAACAGAGCCAATTGAGTGTAAAGCGCACTCACCAGAACGAGCAACACCCACGTGCCACCTCATCCATCTACCACACTACCTACCTGCTGCCTCAGCCACCTACCATTTAACTCACCTGCTATCTACCCACCTACCCCCTTAACTCACCCACCCACTTATCTCACCCAACTTATCATCCTACTTATTCATTAATGCATCCACTCACCATCCATGAACATTGATTCACCAACACACAAAAATGTAGCGTGTCCGGTCCACCTCCACCAATTCTACTCCATTGCGATGAGAGTTCTCCGAGGTTCACTGCATTCCAAACCTCCGATAAAGCTGGACTTGGAAGACACAACAAGAAATGCAGAGCAGTGCTGAGTCGGGGGAAAGTTCCAATGACGATTAATGCTCCTCAGAAGATCCAGGCCAATCGCACCAAATGGTTTATCTTTCCTAATCGACGGATGTTTCATGTTCCAGTGTTTCAAAGGCTGTACGTTTCTTTGATTCTCATTAGAAATCAGACTGCTTATTTGAATCACAAATAGACATGTCTGCCTTGTGGAGCAGCAAAAGACCAACTTTAAAAGGTGCATTGCAATGAGCTGCTCCATTAAAGAATATAGAAATCCAGGCTGAACACAAACTGTTGAATTGCCACAATTTGACAGAGTGGGTAAGGGTGTTTAATAGTAATGGAAGCTTTGTGAGGGCCATGAAGAATCTAGCACGAGTTTGTAGAGCCAAACAGAAAGTAACTTTATTTGCAACAATATGTACAAAGTATAAGCAGTTCACTACTGGTTTATCTATACAGCTGACCTCTAAATACTGCCCCACCCCCCTCATTGGGGGAGCTCATATTCCCCAAGAAACATGGGGTAACCAATTGTCCCCATCCAATAGGATCCAGGCAGGTTATAACAGGAATCCAATACATTTCTGCCTTCAAGAGTCCTCAAATATATGGCTAGTAAATATCTTATGCTAATTTCCCCATTCAAACAGCAAGCTCAAATATCGCAAAATTAGCCCGAAAGGCCTTCTGACATGCTGTATAATTTTATGACTGTATGCAACAATCGGATCCACCAGAAATATGATATTATGCCACCAATTCAGAATATAGAAACATGTCCATTCTGAACAGTCAGTAAGTCAATATCTCCATTCTTCTCAAAGTACCACCGTTCACACGCACACCTTTACATTCGTGTTAATCCTGATGCTGTTTGGAAAGTACAATACGCCAGTTCACAAAGGAATAAACAAAAAAGAAGAAAGAATCTCCTACTTCAGTACGGAGTGGATGGAGCTCATAAAGATGCCTACTAAAATAAAAATACTTCTGCAAATGTCAAACTGATCGTTAAGCTGAGAATCCAGTTTTAATAATCCCTGTATAATTTGCTGCACTGTAAAACTGCATGCTTAACAATTTATTAACACAGTAGCTTTACAGCTGATTCATTAAAAGTTGACACCGCCATATGTCAGACAATAACAGTGCTGTATCAGCTGGCACAGATGATCTTAGCTCTTTTATGTGTCCAGCTGCAACTTTGAAATAAATCATTTCACATTCAGCTGAATGTGATAACTTGCAGTTCCTTCTTTCTTCAAAATATAGTTCCTATTTCATGGCAGGAAGATCTTATAGCAAAGGAGGTAATAAGAATCTGGACAAAGCAGATCGCTTCTCTTCTTAAGCAGTCCTCAGGGCCGAGGATGACTTGCTTCCACAGTAAAAATGATTTCTTAATGACTGCGAAGTCCAATGCATGACCTAGAATCGCTGTCACAGGTGGGGCAGATGGTGGTTGGAGGAGCAGGTGGGTGGGGTGCTGGGTTGCCACACGCTCTTTTCGTTGTCAACGCTTGGCTACTTTTCTGGAGTCTTGAGGTACCTCCTGTAAATAGTCGATGTCCCTGAGCCATGTAGGAGGGTGGGTGTTCCTACTGCCTGTAGACCAAGAGGTCGGTGCTGGATCTGAGGTCCTGATCTTCAAACACTCTTCCTCAGGTGACCACAGGCTGCGCTGGTACACTGAAGGTGGTTTTGAACCTTGTTGCCGATGTCTGCCCATGTTGACAGGAGGCTCTCAAGGTATAGAAAGTGGTTCACGTTGTCTAAGACCTCGTTATGGATATTAATAATCGGGGTGCTGTGTGGTGAGGGCAGGTTAGTAGAGGACCTTCATCTTCCAAATGTTTAGTGGAAGGCCCATGCTCCTATACACCTTGGTAAGGCGTTGATAATGGTTTGGAGCTTGGTCTCCGAGTGTGTGTAGTCACAAACATTGTCATCAAACTGCAGTTCAATGACTGAGGATGGGACGACTTTGGATCTGGCCTGCAGGTGGCAGTGATTCAACAGATCCTGTTTGTTCTATAATTTAACTCCACTCCAGTGGTGAAATTGCGGAGGGTGAGATCCATCAAGAAGATCAAAAAGAGCCTCAGTGCAATGCCATAGCCTTGCTGGACCCCAGTCCAAACGTGAATTGGATCTGTGGTGGATCAGTTGGTCAGGGTCACTGCTTGTATGTCATCATGGAACAGGCAGAGGATGGTGACAAACTTTTGGGGCAGCCGAGATGCAGGGGGACTGTCCATAATCCTTCGCGGTTGACAGTGTCGAAAGACTTTGTGAGGTCCCTCTCTGTTCTTAACCAGGAATGGGCTGGAGCTTTTGGTGCTTGGGTCACAGGGGGTTTTCACTGCATTAAAGAAACCAAACCCGTCATGGTTGTCGGCTAATGGCTGGATTTCCTGTCCTTTCTCCACCTATATTTGGTTCTTTAGGTCACAGGGTTGTTTTGAATCTCAGCCTTCAGCCATCTGTGTAACTGCTCTCTTGCTCCTGGGGACTTGTTTAGCAGAGGGCTAAATAGCTGACTTTTAAAGCAGGCCAATGCAGGCCAGCAGCGTGGGTTCAATTCCCGTACCAGCCACCCCGAACAGGCACCGGAATGTGGCGACTAGGGGCTTTTCACAGTAACCATTCGAAGCCTACTTGTAACCATAAGCGATTTTCATTTCATTTAATTTCGTGTTGGGCTGCTGCTTCAGGTTCAGAAAAGCTTTGCACATGTGGCACATTCGCCCCTGGATCTCCGGGTTACCTTGGTGTTTCTGGCTCAAGTGATAAAGCGTAATTTCACAGGTGCTGATTGGAGGCCTTGAGTGCAGACCAGGCTCTGTGGACACACTGTCTCTCTGGGTCACTGGGAGTTATCAGGCTGACAGTGAGGTGTTGGCTGTCTTATCAGGATCTTTGAATGCCTCGTTATTGATTTTTCTGGTGGCATTGTCTCTGATGCTATCGCTGCTTTGGGGCTACATTGATGTTGATGACAGAGCAGATTAGACGGTGGTCCATCCAACAGTTGTTGGCTCCTGTCATGGTGCAGACGATATGCATGTCCTTGCGGTCCTTCACTTAGACAATGATGTAGTCAAGGAGGTTCCAATGCTTGGAGCGAGGGTGTTCCCATGAGGCTTTGTACTTGTCTCTCTAACCAAACAAGGTGTTGGTGATGACAAGGCCATGTTTGGAGCACTTTGTCAGGAGCAGGGTATCGTTAGTGTTGGATTTTCCTCCCCTCTCTCCACCAATTACACCTCCCCAGAGGTCTGTGTCCTTTCCAACTCGAGCGTTGAAATCACGGGAGGATGAACTTGTTGCCCATTGGGACTCAGGCCAAGGGTTGTTCGAGTCTGGGGTAGAATTCCTCTTTGGACTCGTCTGCAGCTTCCGGTGTTGGGGTGTACAAGCCAGGGACTGTAGCAAATTTGTTCTGGGGCAGGGTGAGCTTAAGGGTCATGAGGTGTTCATTTATCCCACAAGGGGAGTCTCTGAGATGGCACGCTAGCTCATTTTTAATGGAGAAGCCAACCCCATGGAGGCAGCGATCTTCTTTTGGTTTACCTTTCCAGAAAAAGGTGTAACTGCCACGTTGTTCCTTGTACTGGCCTTCCCATGCTTACCGGGTCTCGTTTAGGTGGTGATGTTAATGTCGAAATGCCTGAACTCTCAGGCAACGATAGCAGGACACCGTTGTGGTCTGTCGGGTTGGGGTTGTCCATGAGGGACCTGACTTTCCAGGTCCTAAACTTCATTTTAAAGGGTGGAAGATGTCATTGCATGTGTTCTTTTAACAGGCCCTTGCACATCAGCTATCCAATGGGCTTGACAGAGAAAGGCCTTGGTCCAGTAGCAATGGCGTCCAAGAAGAATGGAGACCGAACACCGCTGCATGGGCCTAGGACATAAAAGCGCATATGCTCCTACTGTCCTCTTTTATCCTTCCAACATGACCTCTCTTCCTGGGATTCATAAAGTGCAATGGTGCCTCATAAGGGTGGCACTGGCCTCCCACTGTTAAGGACAGCATTGTCCCTCTCTTGCTGTGGATGACCCAACTGCACCTCTCTCAATGTGAATGGCCCCACTACACCTCTCTCAATGTAAATGGCCCCACTGCACCTCTCTCAATGTTAATGGCCCCACTGCAACTCTCTCAATGTGAATGGCCCCACTACACCTCTCTCAATGTTAATGGCTCCACTGCACCTCTCTCAATGTTAATGGCCCCACTACACCTCCCTCAATGTTAATTGCCCCACTGCACCTCTCTCAATGTTAATGGCTCCAATGCAACTCTCTCAATGTTAATGGCTCCACTGCAACTCTCTCAATGTGAATGGCCCCACTACACCTCTCTCAATGTTAATGGCTCCACTGCACCTCTCTCAATGTTAATGGCCCCACTACACCTCTCTCAATGTTAATTGCCCCACTGCACCTCTCTCAATGTTAATGGCTCCAATGCAACTCTCTCAATGTTAATGGCTCCACTGTACCTCTCTCAATGTGAATGGCCCCACTGCACCTCTCTCAATGTTAATGGCTCCAATGCACCTCTCTCAATGTTAATGGCTCCAATGCAACTCTCTCAATGTTAATGGCCCCACTGTACCTCTCTCAATGTTAATGGCTCCACTGCAGCTCTCTCAATGTTAATGGCCCCACTGCACCTCTCTCAATGTTAATGGCTCCACTGCAGCTCTCTCAATGTTAATGGCCCCACTGTACCTCTCTCAATGTTAATGGCCCCACTACACCTCTCTCAATGTTAATTGCCCCACTGCACCTCTCTCAATGTTAATGGCTCCAATGCAACTCTCTCAATGTTAATGGCTCCACTGTACCTCTCTCAATGTGAATGGCCCCACTGCACCTCTCTCAATGTTAATGGCTCCAATGCACCTCTCTCAATGTTAATGGCTCCAATGCAACTCTCTCAATGTTAATGGCCCCACTGTACCTCTCTCAATGTTAATGGCTCCACTGCAGCTCTCTCAATGTTAATGGCCCCACTGCACCTCTCTCAATGTTAATGGCTCCACTGCAGCTCTCTCAATGTTAATGGCCCCACTGTACCTCTCTCAATGTTAATGGCTCCACTGCAGCTCTCTCAATGTTAATGGCCCCACTGTACCTCTCTCAATGTTAATGGCTCCACTGCAGCTCTCTCAATGTGAATGGCTCCACTGTACCTCTCTCAATGTTAATTACCCCACTGTACCTCTCTCAATGTTAATTACCCCACTGCACCTCTCTCAATGTTAATGGCCCCACTGCAACTCTCTCAATGTGAATGGCCCCACTGTACCTCTCTCAATGTTAATGGCTCCACTGCACCTCTCTCAATGTTAATGGCCCCACTGCAACTCTCTCAATGTTAATTACCCCACTGCAGCTCTCTCAATGTTAATTACCCCACTGCACCTCTCTCACACAAATAGGTGATGGTCACAGCCTCTGGGTCCTCTTTGCACCTGCTCAAGGTCCATGCCAGAGGAAACTATGATCACTCACAGTCAAAGTTTGGGTAGGGTGAGAACTGTTTCCCCTCTCCTGTGGAACATAAACAACACAATTTGCAAACTAAAAAGATGGTCTAGCTTCACAACAACTAAAAACAAAGGAAGCAACTTCCAAATCTCTCTGAAACAAAAATCAGTTAATTAATTTTCAAAACTCAGCGAACAGCTGTACTACCTTTTTTATTCATTTAAGAGATATGGGCGCCACTGGCTAGGCTAATATTTATTGCCCATCCCAGTTAACCATGAGAAGGTGGTAGTGAGCTGCCTTCTTGAACCAATAGAGTCTCTGAGGTGTAGGAGCATTGACAGTGCTGTCAGGGAGGGAGCTCCAGGAATTTTACCCAGCTACAGTGAAGGAACAGCGATATATTTCCAAGTCAGGATTGTGAGTGACTTTGAGGGGAACCTCCAGGTGGTGGCCTTATCCTTCTAGTTGTTAACGGTCGTGGGTTTCGAAGGTGCTGCCTAAAGAACATTGGTGAGTTTCTGCAGTGCATCTTGTTGATGGTGCACACTGTTGCTATTATTTGTCAGTATTGGAGGGATTGAATGTTTGTGGAAGGGGGTGCAATTGAGTGGGCTGCTTTGTACTGAATGGTGTCGAGCTTCTTGAGTGTTGTTGGAGCTGTACTCATCCAGGCAAGCGGAGAGTATTCTGTCACACCCGAGTTGTGCCTTGTGGATTGTGGACAGGCTTTAGGGAGTCAGGGAATGAGTTACTCGTCATAGGATTCCTAACCTCTAACCTACTCTTGTAGCCACAGTATTTATATGGCTCATCCAGTTTAGTTTATGCTCAATGGTAACCCCCAGGATGTTGATGGGGGGGATGGGGAAATTCAGCAATGGTAATGCCATTGAATGTCAAGGGTTGATGGTTAGTTTCCCCCTTGTTGGAGACACTCGTTGCCTGACACTTAAGTCACGGAAAGTTACCTGCCATGTGTCAGCCTAAACCTAGATATTGTCCACGTAGTGCTGAATTTGGGCTTGGGCAGCCTCAGCATCTGAGTCATGAATGATGTTGGAAATTAGCTTTTTCTTCCAACTTTATTTAATTCACTCATTTTAAATTCACCAGATGCAATTGGGAATCATTAATCCAAGCTTCTGTATTTATATACGGCATCATTACCACCATTCTACTGTACCCATGTTGAGGGAAAAGAATCTTGTTAACTCACTTTCCAATCCTTTGAGGCCAGATTATCCAAAATGTATTATTTTGTTGCAGCCATTTTTGCACAGCTGCATACAGCAGTTCAGTTCTAATTGCCGGGATTTTCGGCCTCTATTTGCGGCTGCTGTAATGGCGAGCAGGAGTGGAAAATATCAGGAGATCACAAACATCGGTTTCGCATTGTCATAAATCCAGTTCACGACCGTCCTCTCCACCTATCAATGATGGGGCCACGTTACCTGGCACCACATGTTAGGGACCTCATTTTAATACTTGAACATTTGAGATCATTCATTCTCTTTATGCACTGGTGGATGACTGCTTCTGTGCTCCGTTGGCACTGACCACCACTGCCTCCAAAACCGGCGTGGTGAGACTGTGGCCAGAGCAGACATAGAGGACATCACGCAGGGCCTCCAGGGGCATTCTAGGGAGTGGTCACTGAACGCTTCTTGGCTTTCAGGGAAATGTTGGCACTGGAGCAGTTCTGGGCTGCAAGCATTGTGAACTATGTGCACGGCTGTAGTTTAGATATGGCACCTGAGTGAAGTAACAGCGTGGTGGGTAATTCAGAGGCTTCCCACCAGTGAAAGAGGGTTTCTTTAAAAAATGAAGTCTGCAATAAGCACATCGAACTTTATTTTATTTCATCTCACCATGGGTTGGCCCATGGTGGATACTGGGTGTGTTGGCATGGAAGGTGTAAGAGAGAAGGGTGGTGAGTGGGGGGGGGGGGGGGGCATGACTTGGCACTAAGCTTGCGCAAGGGCTATAAAATGCCATGGAAGTGGGTAGAGGGGCCATGGAGTTGGGTAGGAGACATGAAGTGGCATGGATTGTCTTAGATGGAGCATGGGAGTGTGTGGGGGTGGGGGGGGTGAGAGTAGTGGCGGGTGTTGGCTGGTGGACTGGGTCACCACCCTTGTGGCTTTATTCTATTCACACATGTCTTGAGTTTTAAACTTTGTCTACTTCGAACAAAACATTATTGATCCCAAACTGGATCTTACCAACAACTTGAGGGTCTGGCCAATGATCATAACAGGCACTTGACTCACTGCCCCCCTGGCTGCCTCCAAACTGTTTCCCGGGATGAGGGGCCCGGCTCCTGTAACATCACCCTCCATCAGACTGGGCGGCACGGTAGCACAGTGGTTAGCACTGTTGCTTCACAGCGTCAGGGTCTAAGGTTTGATTCCTGCTTGGGTCACTGTCGGTGTGAAGTCTGAGCATTCTCCCCGTGGCTGGGTGGGTTTCCTCCGGGTGCTCCGGTTTCCTCCCACAACTCCTGAAAGACGTGCTTGTTCGGTGAATTGGACATTCTGAATTCTCCCTCAGTGTACCCGAACAGGTGCCGGAATGTGGCGACTCGGGGCTTTTCACAGTAACTTCATTGCAGTGTTAATGTAAGCCTACCTGTGACAATAAAGATTATTATTAACCAGACCAGGGGTGGGCAAGCTACGGCCCGCATGCAGCCCGCCAAAGGTCTTTATGCGGCCCACCAAGTCATTAAAAATAAATTTAAAAAATTTTTTTATTTAAAAAAAAAAATTTTTTTTAAGGTTAATGGGGGGGGGGGGGGTGGGCTGTTGGGTTACTTACTGGTATAGGGTGGATACGTTGACTTGAGTAGGGTGATCATTGCTCGGCACAACATCGAGGGCCGAAGGGCCTGTTCTGTGCTGTACTGTTCTATGTTCTGTGTTCTATATGAGGCGCCCAGAATCATAACCGGGTGAAGTAATTATTTTACTTAATATACTATGCGGCCCTTTAAAATTGTGAATTTCTGAATGTGGCCCTTGCACGGAAAAGTTTGCCCATCCCTGAACTAGACCATCCGGTCACTCTTTTTGGATTCTGGTTTGCGGAGTCGGAAATTTTCCCAACTCAGGAGCAAACATTCAGGCTGCTATATCTGATTTCGATGAAGGATGATTCAGGTAATTACATCACAAGAGGCTGATGCCTACAAAAATAATTACAATCCTTAATGGGAGGAGTAAAAAAATTAACAGAATGTATTTTCAAAAGAGAAATGAACCCAACTTTGTATGAAAAAAAACTTGGCAGCTTCCCCCAACATGTAATTTTTGAAAGTGCAGTTGCAGAAAAAAATATAATAGTCATAAACTAGAGTAAGCAGAGAATTTGCTTTAACAAATCTATAAGCCATTGGTGTAAAAAAAAATCACAATAGTCAAAAGCACAGCAGCTGAATAACAGAAACACATCTCTGTGTACCTTTCAAAATGGATATTGTAGTGGGGAGCACAGTCGAACAGTACAATAGAGCATCAATGTTGTCTATTGTTGACATTACTATGCTGCGGAGTTGCTGATTCAATCTGTATTGTTACGAGTTAAGAGTTAAATGTGAACCAAGTGCCTTTGTTATGATCCTTGTCTAGACCCCCAAGTTGTTGGTAAGATCCAGTTAGGGGCTGGTTTAGCTCACCAGGCTAAATCGCTGGCTTTTAAAGCAGACCAAGCAGGCCAGCAGCACGGTTCGATTCCCGTACCAGCCTCCCCGGACAGGCGCCGGAATGTGGTGACTAGGGGCTTTTCACAGTAACTTCATTGAAGCCTACTCGTGACAATAAGCGATTTTCATTTTTCATTTTCATTTCAGTTAGGGATAATAACATTTTGTTTAAAGTAGACAAAGTTTGAAATTTATGACACTTGCTCAGTGAAGAAAGCTACAGCTACGACTTTACAGCTTTGAACTAACAAAAATAAACTTTGCCACACAAGGTCAGAAAAATGGAACAATCTGCAATATCTATCTTATACTCAAACAATCAGGATTAATACAAGGCACAGGTTAATCAGCAGGCAAACTGTGGTTGAACACACTAAACTACACAATAAATCCAAATGCAACAAAAAAAGATGACACAGATTTCTCAACAACCCACCCAGATGTGCGGAATGCTGCGAGTCAAACAGTTTCACTGAAACATCTCTCTCACCAGAGTTTCCAATCTTTACCTTTGAACATCTTGCCTTGGAATTCTCTCTAAAGGTCAATCCAACCCAGACGACATCAACGATAGCCCACCTAGCAGGGTTTCAGTCCTTTACCCAGGATTCCTGAGGATAAACACAAGCACCAGTTCACAAACATAGTTTCAGTTCTTTGGCTCTGCCAAGCAGAACAATACTGTTCCAATCAGGTACCTTTGCCCCAACGGCCCACCGCAGCCCCACTGGCTCACAGCACTAACCTTCAGCTGCCATCTTAGATCTGCAGAGCTTTTCATGTGCCCACTTCAATTACCAGACTCGGACAGCATCAGCAACAGCCCATCTCTCAGGGTTTCAATCTCGTCTCCTGAGGTTCCTTTTGATGTGTTGGGTACTCTGGATCTGTGGAGACTGCGTTTACCTCAGCAGTAACATATACAGGCTACCAACATTTGAAATAGTACAACACTATTTTATTAAGCTAGGAACTGTTGAACATACTTTCACTGTCGGTTGACACTATGTTAGATTAAACTGAAGACCTATGCTTATCCTGACCAGTCTAGGCTGTTAGCACATGGCGAAGATCTGTGCTACAAGCTGCGAGCTCTGTCCTTCTCAGAGGCTGCATCCCGAATGAGCGGGAAAACTAGTGCCCTCTGGCTTTATCGTGACCGTGCCCTAACTGGTGATTGGCTGCTGTGTTGTGTGTGTTGATTGGTCTTGCAGTGTGTCAGTCAGTGTGTGTCTGCACCATTATATACTGATGTGTATATTATGACATCCCCCCTTTTATAAAAAACAATGTGTGGTTGTGGTAATAAATAATGTGTGGTGAGGATGTTCCTAACTACATGTGGGATGTGAAGGCATATTTACAAAACTATGTACATAAACACTAATCTATTTACATTGGAAGGTGTCTAGTGCAGATGGACAGTGTGCAACAAAATAGTAATGAGAGCAACATTACATACAAACCAGTGAGTTGATTAAATAAAGCAACAAAACAATTCAGAGAGTCCATGAATTCAAAAAGTTCATAAATTTAGTCTCTGAGGTGGGCGACGAATTCTGGTTGACCGCCTCAAGGATGGGTCATGAGCCGCCGGTTCTGGAACGGGCTGGACTGTGTCAGAGTCAGAGGGTGGCAGAGCGACAGGGAGCTCTGCAAGGTCCATGGCGAGGTCATCATGATGGCGAGGCAGGACCTGAAGATCATGTGGCGAGCGCAGGATGAGTCGCAGTGCACGCCAGAACAGGGAGATCATTTGCACGGGGGTCATTGGCCGCTTTGTGCTGGGCACGAGTTAGCTGCATCCGGCGAAGGACCGGAACGTGGTCGAGGTCCAGGACATGGATGGACGGCACCGTCGTCCGCAGCGTGCGATTCATGAGTAGTTGAGCCGGTGACAGGCCAGTGGACAAGAGGGCGGAACGGTAGGCAAGCAAGGCAAGGTAAAAATCAGAACCAGCATAGGCCGCCTTGCATAGGAGCAGTTTGACGATATGCACTCCTTTCTCTGCTTTGCCATTGGATTGGGGGTACAGGCAACTGGACGTGCCAGGTGCAAAGTTGTACCATCTGGCAAAGTTGTACCACTCTTGACTGTCGAAGCAGGGGCCATTGTCGGACATGACCGTGAGCGGGATGCCATGTCGAGCGAATGTTTCCTTACATGCACGAATGACAGCAGCTGAGGTGAGGTCGTGCAACCTTACCACCTCCGGGTAGTTCAAGAAGTTGTCCACAATGAGGACATAGTCTCGGCCAAGCGCATGGAACAGGTCGATGCCCACCTTGGTCGAGGGCGACGTGACCAACTCATGGGGTTGCAAAGTTTCCCATGGTTGCACAGGCTGGAATCGCTGACATGTTGGGCAGTTGAGCACGGTGTTAGCTATGTCCCCGTTAATCCCAGGCCAGTACACTGCCTCACGGGCCGGTCGACGGCACTTCTCCACTCCCAGGTGGCCCTCATGGAGCTGTTCGAGGACAAGCTGGTGCATGCTGTGCGGGATGACAATGCGGTCCAGTTTGAGAAGAACCTGTCTACTACCTTTCCCCTTACTTGGGAGTTTATCTTGGGACCTCCCTCTGTCCCCCATCTCCTTCTTTAGATCTCTCTCTGTCCCCTCTCCCCATTCTCGGATCTCTCCTGTCCACTGTTCCCTGCCTGGGACAATTGTTACCTATGGCACTCTGCACCCAGTCACCTGACCCAGTGTATTTGCGCCTTTTCTTTTCTCTTTTTATACACAGGACTATCCTGGGTCAGAAGAGCTTTACGATGCAGCCTGGCTGAATACCCGGACTGCCCATGTGCAGGAATTCTGAGGTTTCTCAGGACATGGAGTTCCCAACCTCCACGCTTAACATTAGGTAAGTTCGGGTTTCTTAACATTCATGAAAAGGAAAAAAGGTTTTCCACAAGCCTTCCCACTACGGATTTAAATGGGACAGAGATGGGAACATGGGGATCCCCAGGCACCAGCCTCCTGTCCAATTAAATGACCCCTCCATCATACCTGCCACAGAGGAGTGCACAAACTGGTATTTCTTGATCCTGCAAAAAGATCACATATAATTGTGGATCACAGAACATGCACAGCCAGGAAGAAAAGTAGGATTTTCAGCCTCTCCAAAAAAGAAATCCACGGTTGTTGATCATTTCAGGATTTCTTGTTATGTTATTAGTTGTCACCTCAGTCTTTAAACATTAAATTATTTAATTCACACTGCACGATGAGGTCTTTGGCTGCAAGCTAAGAAAGATAATAATACTGCTGCTTGCCTGCATTATGAAATGACGAGTGAAACGATATAATTTGGGCCGATCTCAGTAAAAGCAACAGAACATTCTCTCCATCCGATTTCAATTGCCTATTACAGAAAAAAAAAGACTGACTCAATTTCAATCAGATAAACGACACATTTTCCACTTGACAGAATCAAACTGCTCCAGATGCAAATCGTTCAGTGATGCCAAAGTCTCAGAGTAATTTCTTTTGCTTTCTTAAATATGATTTCCATGTGGGTGGTGCTCATTGAACAGGAGAAATTCCATTGCTGCAAAATCAAACACGCTTCCAATTTAGTAGTCAGTTTCATCATCAAGCAGCCCAGAATTAGATCTAGCATTTGCCGAGTAACACAATACTCAGAAAAATGAACCTTTGCATTTTAATGTTCACATAAACTATTCTTTTTTTTTTAAAGAACAAATTTAGAGTATCCAATTCATTTTTTCCAATTAAGGGGAAATTTAGCATGTTCAATCCACCTACCCTGCACATCTTTGGGTTGTGGGGGTGAAACCCACTCAAACACAGGGAGAATGTGCAAACTCCACACGGACAGTGATCCAGAGCCGGGATCAAACATGGGACCTCGGTGCCGTGAGACTGCAGTGCTACCACTACGCCACCGTGCTGCCCTCATATAAACTATTCTTAAGACCTTTTTGAGTGGAATTGTCAGTGCAATACTACTAATCAATTGGATCAATTTTGTGCCATTGCACCAAACTAATTTCATGTAGGTTTCTGATGAAAAAGACCCTCAAACCATCAGTTTTGTCGGGATTTGAATCAATCTCCCAGGGATGAAAAGGCAGAATAACCTGATATACAGCTAAGCCCCTAACTCCATTCCAACCACCTCAGAATCCATTCCATCTCACAGTTCTTTCCACTCAAACTGCGAATATCCTTTTATATGATGACATTTCTGACAAAGGTAATTAAGCCGCATCACCATGGTTACCATGGAAGATTGAAATCCCCTAAACCAACATTTTACAACATAATCATAAATACCTGTCATCCATCAATGAAAATTTTATACAGTGTCAGATATTCCATCTTCTGCTTGGTTGCTTCAGTAGTCACCTATGCATCATCAAAGTTATACAGCCTCCACATTTTTAATTCTTTGAATCTGGAGCTGAGTGAACTATTTCTCATTTTTTAAAAAAACAATCTTAATGGGTATATAAGAAATCATTTTTGCCCAGAATTTTCTGGGAAAATGAATTGAGTTAAAGGCACATGCTATTATTAGTGTGTAAACATCGCAGAAATTTGTGGTAGTGTAGGATATGTCATGAATTGCGATTCACCATAAATTGCTCAACAATTTGCCATTGGCTTTGTGAAAACGGGACCTAGCTGTCAACCTCCCTGTGTGTTTCAAGAAATTGCTGTATTTGCACATTAATTGTCAATTAAATGCACTACTGAAAGTTAGTGTTAGCACTTAACTGCTTAAGGACCCTTTTGCTGACAAGGTTTAGGCTCTGAAATGTTGTTCAACCATTTCAGCCCTAAAGCAAACAACTGAACCTACGGAGTCTCATTTTTCCAGCAGCAAATTGATCCTTGAGGACTTTAAATAGCAAAATATCTCTTTAAAACAAGGTAAAAAAAAAATCTTACTGTCCCTTTCTGTCTCTTTTTATTTCTCTCTGTATATTTTGACCATAATTCAGCCTAATTCCTTCTCCGTCATTCCTCTTTTCTCTATTCTTAAATCTCATTAGTTAAGACTGTTGGATCTGTTGTTTACTGGGACGCACCATTGACCTGTTATCAGCTGACATTTACAGAAATTTGCAGTTCAAAAACAGTTTGAGCTGAAGGGTAAGGGAAAGAAAGTTGCCCCATTCTAAATTTCATTATAAAATTAACCAATATGTGCAAAACATACCCTTACATAATTTACACAAAATGTAGAAATAAATATGATTTTAGTGCATTAAAATGAACTTAGGGCTTCAATTTCTAAGTTGCGGAGTTTTTAAACAAAGCATTTGTTTAAAAACAGGACTCCCAGGGTCAAAATTCCACTTAGTTGGGAAAGGTCTGCCGATTTTTAAAAATGAAGGGTGGGACATGGATGCAGATGTCCTGCCCTCATGTCCAACAGATCCCAATTTTGACGGAAAGGGAAAGAGGATGGGCTGGGAAACCAGAACTCTGCGGACACATTTGATCTCTGTGTTGAGGTCAAACAGACCTCATTTGGCGATTGCAAGGACCTTAACCGGCAGCATGGGAGTCACAAACTCTTAGAGTAGACATAAATAATCTTAGAGGGTGGATAAGGTCTGATTAACTGCTATGATCTAAAGCGTTTAATAATTTCCTTCTCGTTAAACTGTAAAAAAAACCTGAAAGCTATGCTGGATTGGTTTAATTGACAGTTCAGCTAAGGCGGCACGGTGGTGCAGTGGTCAGCACTGCTGCCTATGGCGCTGAGGACCCAGGTTCGATCCTGGCCCCGGGTCACTGTCTGCGTGGAGCTTGCATATTCTCCCCGTGTCTGCATGCATTTAACTCCCACAACCCAAAGATGTGCAGGGTAGGTGAATTGGCCACACTAAATTGCCCCTTAATTGGAAAAAATAATTGTGTATTCTAAATTTATTTTCTTTAAATTGACAGTTCAGCTGGTGTAGCATCTTTCGTTGAAGTATTTGTTGACATTTCCCTCAACACTTGGATTGTTATTATGCAAGTTTGGCTGAGTTTCAAAACCTACAATTATCTCAGCAGGGGTTTCTGAGTACACAGTTTGTTTGGCAGCTTAAAGAGTATAAATGAATTAGCTGCATTTGATGTGGGATATGAATGGAAGTTTGTTTTTATAAGAAATTAACCACTTGAGATTTAAAAGATTTGAGTAAACTTAATGAATGGGGGTTTTATCACTATTGAGTGTGAGGATTACAAGTCTTAGATTTTTAGAATTTTTTCGTTTTTCATCTCCTCATGGTTCTTGAGATCTGTCCATGGTAGATACTGGGCGAGTTGGGATTAAGGGTATGAGAGATCATGGGGGTGGGTGGAGAGTATGAATTGGCATTGGCATTGGAGGCCATGGAGAGAGTGAAGGGCATGCATGGTGGGGGGGGGGGGGGGGGGGGGGGGTGCTGAAGGCTCGCGGAATGAACAGCTTTTATTACAATTTGGACAAAATCCCAGTGAACCAAGGCGGGTTATCTAACTAGCCTGTCTTAGTTCTTGTCCCGCACCCATGGTCACTGAGTATCTGCTTCTGGAATCAAGGGGATTCAGCCTCTGATCTTCGGATAAGCGTTCTCCAAGGCGGCCTTCAGGACGCACAACAATGAAGAATCACCGAGCCAAGTTCCATACGCACGGGTATGGCCTCAACTGGGACCTTGGATTCATGTCTCACTACATTCATTCCCCATCATCTGGCCAGGGCTGACGAAATTCTACCAACTATCCTGTCTTGAGACAATTCACACCTCTTTAACCTGTGATTATCCCTCTCTCCAGTCACACCACCTGGGCCTGTAAAGACTTAATTACCTGCAAAGACTCGCATTCAAAGTATCATCTTGCATCATTGACTTTGTCTATATATGTTTTGTGGAACCTACCTCTTTACTCACCTGATGAAGGAGCTGCGCTCCAAAAGTTACTGATTCCAAATAAACAATGTTGGGCTTTAACCTGGTGTTGTAAGACTTACTACTGTGCCCACCCCAGTCTAATGCCACATCTCCACATCATAACTTTCAAACATGGCATTTGTTTTAGTGTTGATATTGATGTTGTGAAATGTACCCTGAAAGGTAAACAGGACCAACCCCAAGCAGAAATGTTGCGTAAAATACACTCAATATTTGATGTAGCAGAATGATGTTTTCAAAGAATATATTGAACATTCATATGCCTTATCCACAGAGTAATTTCAAAGCTAATTTTGTTCAGTGGAGTAAAATGTGGAACTTTTGGATGAAACAGTCATATAGATATCAAAATATAGCTTTGTGCAAATGCTCTCCACATCATTGGCCTAATTATTGCTGGAATGTTAAGGATCACCAAGTACAACACCTAAAACTAATGTAAATATTGCTGTGATTAGACGCAAGGGGGAAGAATAGAGCAAACATAGAAAGAACAAAGTCATCAGGGATCTGAACATTTTAATACTTCCATCTGAATGAATGCCAGTGCAAAGCCAAACTAATAAATAATTGGCAACACTGATCTTGACCTATGTTTCCATGGCTATGATGAGGGAAAATGAATTCCCCAGATAGAGTTCCAATTTCTCTAAAACCCAGGATCATCTCTGTTGTCTCCAACTCTTTATATGCGATTGCTTTCCTGACTTATTCTTCTAACAGGATGCGAAAACACGATCAGAAATATCATTGTGCTGCCTATTGCTTTTGTGATAACTTATATAGAATAGCAAAATGCTCCAAGGTGTTTCAAAGCATAATCAGGCAAAGATAGACACTGAGCTAAAATAGAACATATCACGACAAACAGCAAAATGCTTGGTTGAAGATACAGGTTTGAAGAATTGCATTGCGGGAGCAGAGAGAGAAATGGAGAGGCTAAGAGATTTGAGAGAGATAACTGATGGCGCAAGGCCTAGTCAACTGAAAGCATAGCCACCAATGGTGCGGTGAAGAAATTGGAGAATGCACAAGAGGTCAGAGATGGAGGGGAGCAAAGTTCTGTAAGGTAATAGGATTGGGTGATGTTACAGAGATAGGGAGAACTGAGGCTGTGCAGGTATTTGAACATGAGGATGAGAAGGCACAATGTCGGTCACCAAGCACAGGTGTGATGTGGTGAGAGTTAGGATACGGGCAGCACAGTTTCAGGTTAGCTTAAATATATGGAGGATGAAAGGTGGGAAGCTAGCCAGGACAGCATTGGAATAGTTGAGCGTGGACCAAGTCCCAATTTCAGTGCCGCCACTAGGGAAAGATTTTCCAACCACTCATATTAAGGGCAAGAAAACTTAGTGAATTATTTATGCTGCAAACAAGGAGACGGGATCAATAAAGCAGGACAACAAACATTACTCATAGTTTCTATCCTCTTTTAATGGCAGTCTGCTTGCCCAGATTCTTCCATAGCAACCCAGCAATCCAACACTGCCACCAATGACATGGGCAGAAAGGCTCAAGATGTTTTCCAACACTGGTTGTGACACTGATACTGATTAGTAGCAACACCTAGTAATAGCATTATGAGCGGGATTTACCGCACACTCCGGAGAGTATTTTTCAGCGGAGGAAGTGTCCCGCCAGCGGGATTTACCGGTCCCGCCATTGTCGACGTGATTTCTCTTGCCACCGGGAAACCCGTTCGTCGTATGGGACCGGAATTTCCAGCCGGTGTGAACAGCCGGTAAATCCCACCCTTTATTTCACAATGGTTATCATTTGAAAGAATGTGAGATTGTGTTCACACATGCACAGCCTGTTTGTTTGCCATTCTGCCATGTCACAAAACCTCATCATGCTAAGCAGAAGGATGTGAGGGAGGTTTACGAAATACTGGAGGAAAACATTGCAATTTGGTCAATTTTTTTCAGATATCCCATTTTGAGACAAGGTAATGGAAGAAACACAAAAAGCTGGCCTCGAGGGTTTTAATTATGGTTTTATGACTCAGGGTCAGAGTAAGGTGGACCCTTGGGGTTAGGCGATAATTCAACACAAAGTGTCAGCTCCCAAAATGATAAGACCACATACAACATCTGGCTCCACTGAAAACTAAAGTCAAAGCTCCCAGATCCAAGCAGTCTGTGAGACAGAGAGGTACTGTTGACTCTCACATGGACTGTTTGGAAGTGATGTTCCTGGAGTCAAGAATCAAAGCAAGCAGCTGAAACCAAGGTTAAAGCTCTGTGTGTAAAGGACAGTGTCAGTAATGATAGTAACAGTAGGAGTGTAAGTGGGGCTAATCGGTCATATCAGATGAGATGAAGCCATCTCAATTAAAAAGGTCGACATGAGGACTTGATCGATTCTGAGGAATATTCTCTTATGGGGCGGGATTCTCCAACCCCCCGCCGGGCCGGAGAATCGCCGGGGGTGGCGGAATACCGCCCCTGCCAGCTGCTGAATTCTCCGGCATGGGAGATTCGGCGGGGGCCGGAATCGCGGTGCGCCGGTCGGCGGGCCCCCCTGACGATTCTCCGGCCCACGATGGGCCGAAGTCCCGCTGGTTCTTTGCCAGTCCCGCCGGCATAAATTAGACTAGGTTGCTTACCAGCGAGACCTGGCGGCGCGGGGAGGGGGTGGGCTCCAGGGTCCTGAGGGGGGCGCAGGGTGATCTGGCCCCGGGGGCTGCCCCCACGGTGGCCTGGCCCTCGATTGGGGCCCACCGATCTATGGGCGGGCCTGTGACGTGGGGGCATTCTTTTCCTACGTGTAGGCCGTGTCAGCCTCCGCGCTGGCCGATGCGTAGGTGAACCCCCTGCGCATGCGCGGGGATATCAGCAGCCGCTGACGCTCCCGTGCATGTGCGGACCCGCGCTGGCCGGCGGAGTCCCAAAGGCTTTCCACGCCGGTCGGCGGGGCGCAAACCACTCCTGCGCCGGCCTAGCTGCTGAAGGACCGACACCGGAGTGGTTCACGCCACTCAATCCCGCCGGACCCCCCACCATGCCGGGTACGGGAGAATCCCGCCCATAATGTCTATGCTTAACAGGAACATCAGAACATTTATTATGAATCTGGGGAGTGTGATTACATCATACTCTTGAGGGGAAAAGTTACTGGTGCAGTAGTTCCAGATCCAGATGGACTATGTTATATCGATGGACTGCACGGTAGCACAGTGGTTAGCACAGTTGCTTCACAACTCCAGGGTCCCAGGTTCGATTCCCAGCTTGGGCCACTGTCTGCGCTGAGTCAGCATGTTCTCCCTGTGTCTGTGTGGGTTCCCTCTGGGTTCTCCGGTTTCCTCCCACAAGTCCAAAGATGTGCAGGTTAGGTGGATTGGCCATGCTAAATTGGCTTAGTGTCATATTCTATGAGTCAAAATCTAGTGCTTCTCCACCCCCCCCCCCCCACTTTGAAACCAATGGGCTGTTCCTGACAAAACAACATGATAAACAACATCCAGATTTGCAACCCCGAGGAGAGAGACTTAAACGTGTGGGGAGTGTGAATTATTTTCTAACGAGCTCTCTTCGGAGAAGTACGCTGTTGGAAATATGCCAACACCACCTCAAGGCAAGTAATTGAAATGTGTTTGTCCCAAAGACGAATCCCTTGATTTGGGAAAACTTGAATCTCTTGGTTCACAGTTTGGATAAAGGCCTCCTGTGAAGGGGATTGCTAGTTTCCCTAAATCTACAAATGCTGATGCCCTTATTGAAACTCAACAGGATGCTATTGTCTGCTAGCCAATACCTGTTTCATGCTGAATCAGATCAATAAGAAGTCTTACAACAGCCGGTTAAAGTCCAACATGTTTGTTTCAAACACTAGCTTTTGGAGCACTGCTCCTTCCTCAGGTGAATGAAGAGGTATGTTCCAGAAACATATATATAGACAAATTCAAAGATGCCAGACAATGCTTAGAATGCGAGCATTTGCAGGTAATCAAGTCTTTACAGATGCAGAGATAGGGGTAACCCTAGGTTAAAGAGGTGTGAATTGTCTGAAGCCAGAACAGTTGGTAGGATTTCACATGCCCAGTCCAGATGGTGGGGGATGAATCCCAGGTCCCGGTTGAGGCCGTACTCATGTGTGCGGAACATGGCTATATGTTTCTGCTCGGCGATTCTGCGTTGTCGTGCATCCTGAAGGCCGCCTTGGAGAACGCTTACCCGGAGATCAGAGGATGAATGCCCTTGACTGCGGAAGTGTTCCCCGACTGGAAGGGAACATTCCTGCCTGGTGATTGTCACACGATGTCCGTTCATTCGTTGTTGCAGCGTCTGCACGGTCTCCCAATGTACCACGCTTCGGGGCATCCTTTCCTGCAGCGTATGAGGTAGACAACGTTGGCCGAGTCGTGCAAGTATGTACCGCGTACCTGGTGGGTGGTATTCTCACGTGTAATGGTGGTATCCATGTCAATGATCTGGCACGTCATGCAGAGATTGCCATGGCAGGGTTGTGTGGTGTCGTGGTCGCTGTTCTGAAGGCTGGGTAGTTTGCTGCAAACAATGGTTTGCTTGAGGTTGCGTGGTTGTTTGAAGGCAAGTAGTGGGGGTGTGGGGATGACCTTGGCAAGATGTTCATCTTCATCGATGACGTGTTGGAGGCTGCGAAGAAGATGTCGTAGTTTTTCCGCTTCGGGAAAGTACTGGACGACTGGACTGGACGAAAGTACTGTGCTCACCCCAGTCCAACACCAACATCTCCACATCATGGCGAATCAGCTCAAGAAAGACCGAAGAAAGTCTTGATTTCAAATCAAGTGACACATGTTTGCAAACTGAGTGTAAGGATAACACAGTGGCTGTTTGGAGATGATCGTCAGAAGAAATGGACCATGAAGAAAAGACTGCAGGTGTGATGAGAAGCCGTACTCAGGCTAGAGCATGCGACAATCCATAATCACAGTCCAATGGAAGGCAGAGCAAGGCCTTTGCCGCGTCAGAAATACCTGGATGCTGATGGTTGATTGCCATCCAGGGGGAAAAGCCTTGTTTAGGGTTCAGCCATTTCAACCACCCATACTATCTGCAGAACAGGCAGGGGCAGGGAAAGGGACAAGGACTCCAAGGCACAAGCACAGGAAACTGCCTGCCACGCGTCAGCTGTCAGACAGACCCAGCTGAGCCAGAATTAGGAAACCTTTCAACCTCTGCAGCCTGTACTAATGCATCTCATGTAAGTGAAAGTGTATAGCCTTATTTTCATGTCTCAATTGAAATTGAACATATTGGAGGTTGATTGAGCAGCCATAAAGATGCTTGGGAAGCTATAATATCGGATCAATCCATTTTGAACATTGTTTCTGGGGATGAATTGGAATTTGAATTTAATATTCAAGCCAAGCAAGTTTTTAGACCTCAATCATACAAGTTGAATAGCAAAGAAACTAAAGTGATCGATGAGGAAATGTTTAGACCGCAACACGAAGGCGTAACTGAAAGGACTACACCCGAACATGAGACTTTGTCTCAAATACTTTTGGGTATCTGCGAAAAGATGGTCGATATCACATGATTCTAGATCAATGAAACCTGCACAAGCATATAAATCACCGCCATTTTTAAATGGACACTTAAGGTGTTGCTGTACCATTCCTCACCAAGAGCTGCTATGTGGCCTCTATAGACTTCAAAGATGCATATTATACTGTACTGATTACCAGAGGTTGCTTTCCCCTTTGAGGGGGAGAGTGACTGATGGTGATTTAAAATTCTTTTTAGAGTGTCCAATTCATTTTTTCCAATTAAGGGGCAATTTAGCGTGGCCAATCCACCTATCCTGCATATCTTTGGGTTGTGGGGGCGAAACCCACGCAAACAAGGGGAGAATGTGCAAACTCCACACGGACAGTGACCCAGGGCCGGGATTCGAACCTGGGACCTCGGCGTCGTGAGGCAGCAGGGCGAACCTACTGCGCCCCGACTGGTGGTGATTTAACCTGAAGATCATCATAACTCAGGCGAGGGGTGAGGTTGAAAAGGCGAGGCTTTCATGAATAACCTCAGCCGGTACAGGAATTAAACCTGCGCTGCTGGCCTCGCTCTGCATCACAAACCAGCTGTCCAGCCAACTGAGCTAAACAGGCCCCCTTGTCATACATCCACACAAGTCCATCTTTGACCCAGTACACAAAATTATTTTTCCAGGATTTATACTGAAATCCTCCACGATGTCAATCTCACTGGAGAAAAATTAGAACAAATATGTTGTCTCTGCAAATGTTTGTTGGCTTCACATTGACCATCAATGCAATTTGTTTTTTTGGTGATTGGCAAATTAGTGGCTGCTATTGATGGTGTACATTATGCCAGCACATTGTGCTGGTGTGCATTAGAGAGAGCATGAAAGGAGAAAAAAAACATGTCTTTGAAAGAAAGCATCAGGCGTTTTGACAGAAAAGTTCTTTCTAGTGCAGCTCGACCAGCTCATTAGTGAGTTGACAATGTGTTAACCAGACTTAATAACATTGATAAGCAGACACCAATTACCATCACAAGTGATGTCTCAGAATTCAGAGTGCGTCCAATAGTACCACACACATTGGAGAAAGATGGAATGCTGAATAGACAGTATGAACAAAAAGAAATTAGATTAATTATGTAAGATTGAAAGTTGCTTTGTCTTACAAGCTTTCTGTAACATAATTGCCATGTACATGTTTCTATGCAACTGGACAACCCACCTGTAGTGGTATCCATAAACCATAAAAATCATATGCATGGAACAAACTTGCCAAGATTTTCCGGAACTGGCGCATATCTACAGTATTTGGGTCACTGCTAAACATTTGCCTGCCGTCATGAATCAAATAGCATTGAAAATCAAGGAAATTTAATGAGCAGCTTGAATGGAAGCTAAATGGGGCTGTTTTCCAACTGCAATGCGAGTGGTATGAGAAGCCAGATGTTGATCTTTAAGCATTATGTTTATATACACATGTAGAGAACCATGTTTCTTAACTCCAGCACCGTGACAGCAGATATCTTTTCAATCAAAGGGCAAAGCTATTTTTTTCTATGCATTTCCCCCTTTTCATCTGATAAGCAAATGCTGACAGAAAATTGGAAGGGCGGAAGCTGATGGTTTCATGAGAGTAGCAACATAGCCAACAAAGCTATGGTTTGAAAGGTTGTTGAATGTATTAGTACAAGAAGCAGGGATACTCCCGATAATGAAGCATTTAATTTCTCAGTCTACTTTAACAATTTGCTACCCGCTTTACGAGTATCTTAACCTTATATCCTGCAGGTTATCAGTAAAAACCTACAAGATGAAGGACTTTCAGTGGAAACTGTCGACAGCATTCTATCTGCCTGGTAGCCATTGACTTGGACGCAGTACACTATTTACATCAAGCGATGGATGGGTTTTTGCAATAGGCAAAAAATTGATTCACTGCAAGCATCTGTGAAGTTGTTTTGGAATTTTTAACTTCCATTATTTCACAGGCTGGGCTACAGTGCCACAAAGACAGCAAAGTCAGATTTGTCTTCCATTGTTGTACAGCCAGAGGGACAAACTTTGGGCTCATCCACTGATCACTTATTTTCTGAGAAGTGTGTATAACCACAAACCACCGGTGACAAGATATAATGCCAGGGAAGATGTGAAGCCTGGGCCAGCCTGCCTCCAAGAGCTTTCACATGCACATCACTTACTCTTCAAGAATTGTCAATGAAAACATGTTATGTTAATTGCTTTGATGTCTGCACAGCTTCAACAAACATACATTTACCCAACACAAACAATGTGCAAAAGACTCCTATGCCCTTTATTTTTCAGGTGAATGATCTTTTGAAAATTTATTGCAAACTTCTGCTGGGAGCATATCTATCCCATCCATGTTCATACATCTACGAACATTTGCAAGAACATTTGTTTTTAACTGAACACCTTCTGTACAGTGAAGAATACCTTTTGTTGTGTGGTCCTCACAAGATTGACCACAGGCACTGTAACTAGATTGATATGTCACATCATGACCAAAGCTGGAATCGATGCCAATGTGTTCACACCCCATTCTACAAGAGCTGCAACCGCATCTGAAGCTAATTTAGCCATGATTCCATTAGTGGACATTTTGAAAGATAGGATGGAGCAGCAAAAAAATGTATCAAGCATTCTACAACACAATCAAAGACAATCCAAATACATTTGTAATGACACTTCTGCAGGACTAGAAAGTATACTACAGTAGTGCAATTTCAATTAAGGGACATGCCTGTGAGAATAGTGGTATTTCTGAATTAAAGAATTGAACTGTTCTTTGGTTTTTGAATTGGAAACAACTTCATGCTCTGGAGAGGGAGAATACTTGAGGGTAATGTTTTTCTTTTCTACATTTACTTGTATTTCTAACATAAACAGCTGAAGCACAGCCTTTGACATAATTTCCTCAGTTTTTCTTAATTGTGCAACAGTCCATGGTTGCATTAAAAGTGTGACAGAAACCGTGAATGTGGCTCGATCTGTTTCTCATCGACTTGGCATTGCGAGCCCTGATTTTTGGGAATCTCATTATTTCGAATGAACACGGTTCTGAAATAAAATGGAAGATTGGTTGCTGTTTAATCTTCATTTTATGAGCTAGGTGGAGTGAGAGATAATGGGCCCTCCATCCCCTCCCATTACTTTTTCATACAATTTGAAGTTGACTAGGAATTGTATTCAGTTACATAACGCACACATCTCATGACTGATGACATGTGCCACTCTGCCAAACACAAAAGGGAATTGCAATAGTTGACACAGATGGAGTTCAGAAACTCTGCTCCCACTTTTAAGACCGGCTGTGCATGCACAAACAGGATCTCACATTCTAAAGATTAAACATTGAACAGGTAAGTTCTCATTTAAGCTTTTCATTTTACCCTAGATTTTTTTGGCTATCCCTTTTCTGATTACAATGTATATGTTCTTCAAACATACACACGTTTCAAATGGTTCAGTGCAATGAAGTCATAGGCCTTAGCACAGCTTCAATTATAATAGAGGCTTTACTCCTACAATCTCACTGAAGTGCTTTATTAGTTAGCATTTTATATTTCCTTGGAGGTTTTGAACATGTATGCAATAAATGGAGTCACCTCCTGCTTAACTGGTTCCATCATTTGTTTTCTTGTCCCAACTGTAAAGAGCTTTTCAGACTACCTGGAATGCAATTACAATTACAAAAAATACGATTAGCCTTTATTTTTAAACTAAAAAAGGTGTATAGTTTGGTTAGCACTGCTGCCTCACAGCACCTGGGACCCAGTCCGACCAAGGTGGACTGTGTGGAGTTTGTACATTCTCCCTGTGTCTGTGTGGGTTTCCTCTGGGTGCTCCAGTTTCCTCCCACAGTCCAACGGTGTGCAGGTTCGGTCATGCTAAATTGACCCCTGGAGTGGGTCCAAAGGTTAGGTGGAGTTATGGGGATAGGGCGAGGGAGTGGGCCGAGGTTGGGTGCTCTTTGAGAGGGTCGGTGCAAACCTGATGGGCCGAATGGCCTCCTTCTGCACTGTCGAGATTCTATGCTGTAGGCTAAAATCAGCAACTTAGCCTGTGTGCATTTGACCCTAAATAGGCTCACGTCTTTGGTCTATAATCCAGTTGGGAAATGATAACGTACCATGACAGTGTTAATTCTATCAGTATTGCCTGCTAAGGGTCTCAAGTGAAATTATATCTGGCTTTTTTACATGTTCACTACAGTGGATTTGATTAGACAAGCATATCATAAGATATAGGAGCAGAATTAAGCCATTTTGCCCATCGAGTCTATCCTACCATTCGATCATGGCTGATCTCATCATGGTCTTAACACTACCATCCTGCCTGTTCTCCATAATCCTTCAACCCATTAGCAATTAAAAATCTGCCCAACTCCTCCTTAAATTTACCCGCTGCCCCAGCATCCACCACTCTGGGGTAGCGAATTCCACAGATTCCCAATCCTTAGAGAGAAGTAGGGTGGGATTCTCCCAAAGGGCGGCTAAGTGCCGACGGCGGAGTAAAAATGGGAGTGTTTTACACTGCGTTAGCGCCCGTTCCGGGACCCTATTCTGCGGTCCGCATCGTTTGCCGCTCCAGCTGCCAATCCTGGCCTGAACCCGGTGCCGCCGCGGGGTCCGTGCATGAGCAGTTGGGCCGGCACAAACTAGCGCATGTGCGGTGGCCTCCTTCCCTGTGACACCCCGACGCCAAATGGTGCAGGGCTACAGGAGCCAGTGCGGAGGAAAGGAGGCCGGGGGGCAGAGGCCGGCCCGCCAATTGGTGGGCCCCAATCACGGGCCAAGCCACTACAGAGGCTTCCCCTGGGGTCGGGAGGTTTCCCCCGTGGTCGGGAGGCTTCCCCCGGGGTCGGGACCCCCCCTCCCCCCACAGGCCGTCCACAGACCCTTCAACGCCGAGGTCTCGCCGGCTCAGAGGGTGCTAGAACGGCCTCGGCGGGACTCGGCTTTTTGTTGACAGCCATTTGGCTCATCAGGGCCGGAGAATCAGCGCATACCCCGACCGGCGCCACGCCGACCACGCCGGTGGCGATTCTCCGCACTGCAGAGTATTGGGTCCCGGTGTTGGGAGGGCGTGGCGCAATTCGGGTGGCGCCGTGCCAATTCTCCGACCCGGCGGGGGTTCGGAGAATTCCGCCAGTAGTTTCTCCTCAACTCAGTTTTAAATTTGCTACCTCTTATTCCATGACTAAGACCTCGCGTTCTAGAATGCCCCACAGGAGGAAGCATCCGCTCCATGCTTACGGTATCCATATCTTTTATCATCTTGTATATCTCAATTTGATCTCCCCTTGTTCTTCTAAACTCGAGAGTGTATAGGCCTAAACTGCCCAATTTCTCTTCATTCGACAAACCCCCTCACCTCTGGAATCAATCTAGTGAACTTCCTCTGAAATACCTCCAATGCCGCTACATCTTTCCTCAAATAAGTGGACCAAAACTGTGCACAATACTCGAGGTGTGGTCTCACCAATGCCTTGTATAGTTTCAACAATTGGATTGGATTGGATTTGTTTATTGTCACGTGTACCGAGGTACAGTGAAAAGTATTTTTCTGCAAGCAGCTCAACAGATCATTCGGTATAGTGTTCCTTACCTTCGTACTCTATTCCTTTAGCTATAAATGCCACATTCAATTCACTTTCTTTTTTATGTGCGGTACCTGCATGCTAGTTTTCTGTGCCTTATCTGTATCTGAAGGGCAAAGGCCTGTACTGCCTAGTGCGAAGGACAAAAGTGCTTTCTTACGGTAATGTTGGGATATCAAGTAAACCCTCAGATAGAAGGCAACAGATGACATCCAACCCTCATCTTAAAAGAAGAAAATAGGTCATTCCCACCCACCGCTGTACAAATGTTATTCATATTCATAAGTTTTAGTTTGACATACATTTATTGTGACAGCTTATAATTAGCAAAGAAAACAGTGCAATGTCAAATGGAATATATACCCCATTTGCAGCAGATTCTTAACTGTAGATGATGATCGAATTGTTGCTTTCGTCTTTCTCAGAAAATAATCAGGTAAGCATTAGCTCCTCAGAGTCATCACAACATTCCTTGAAAAGGGAAAAGGGTCTCCAGATGATACACAATTATCCTTACCAAAGACGAAGAAAACTAAAAGAAATAAAATGGGAATAATGAAAGTTTTCAAAATATTCCTCTGTCATGTACTTCTGCAAATTTACCTCTGAATTGAGCAAGTAGGGTTTGCCCAATTTAAGGGGTATCAAACAGGGTTACTGATGACATTTAGTCTATTTTGGACACTTTCTGGCAATTCTGCTCATCATCTTCAGATTTTGCCGACATTTCTGCTTCAATTTCCATTTCTGCTCCTGCAATTCCTTTCTCTTTCAGTAAGGTCTTGAGACATTTGTCCAGTTTTTTTATAAAAAGGTCCACATCTTGTTTTTTTATTCCAATGGCTGAGGCAGCATTCAGATAAGGACACGGATAGTTATTCGTGTGAGACATAAATCCATGGAAAGTGTATCCATTTATCATTTGTTCTGAGCAGACAGGAACAACTCTGAGACAAGAGAAAGAAACAATGTGGATCAGGTCCAAGCAGCATTTGCATACATGTTCTGTTTGACTGAAAACAAAACTGCACTGCAGACTGACTCCAAAAGCATAATTAATTCAACTCAAAATTTAAATGATATAACAAATACAAAGAAAACAAGGTGGAAGAAGTTTTTTTTTTTAAAGCCTTCTGCGTATAGGCAAGGAGAGGGTGTTTAAAATGACCAGTCTCAGTGTATGCAGCTCACATACCCACTACAGATATTTATCATTCTCATACAAAAAGGAAAACAAAGCACAAGTCAATCAATAAGTGCATTCAGCGTGCCAATTACTTCGCAACTCACCTGGCTCCAGATACCAGTCTGGTGAAAAGCATAGATCCAAGCTGAGTGACAGCCTTATCACTGTGCTCATGAAACCTTTTCAAGGACATTGCTGAAATAAGTGGAAAAGCAAGGCACAATATGAGGTGGTTGCATCGTATGAGCTTCACATAAAGCAGACAATTTGTGTTTCAAATCAAAACATACCAGCTTTTTGAAAATTGCTATAATGAGGGAGACGGCAACAAAAGAATAGAATGGGCTTAAACTATATACTGCACACATCAAACTTTCAATCTCAGCCTCTGGGAGGAACCGAATGAAAGTAACACAACTTTCTCCAAACAACTGGTGAAATCAAATAATAAGGGAAGAAGAGGATCACTCCTGTGGACCTGCTGTTTACATTGCGACAAGAAACAGTAGCTTGGCTGCCAAGGAATTTGCCTGGTAAAGAGATTAGGAAATCTTCTGAATAAATTAACAAAAATTAAAATTAGTGACCCAGCAATAATATGCACACCAATGCTTTTTAACTACTGGTTGCCTATTCCCCGCCTGAACAATAAGTGAATGAAGATATGTGTGGAGGAGACACTCTGGCTGCCTCAATGATGCCCAAGGGCCACCTGATGCAATTTTCAAGTTGGCTTGTACATGGGTGCGCAGATTTTAGATCTGAATTAGATGGGAGGCTGCTTAAATGTGCAAACTATTTCCCATGTGAGTCTATGAGCCAAATGTGCAATTTTCTGATCCAAATGAGTGAAGAATGTGCCACCTCTTTAGTCAGGCCTTAGAAGGGCAAAACTGAGGGCAGCACGGTGGCCTAGTGGTTAGCACAACCGCCTCACGGCGCTGAGGTCCCAGGTTCGATCCCGGCTCTGGGTCACTGTCCGTGTGGAGTTTGCACATTCTCCCCGTGTCTGCGTGGGTTTCGCCCCCACAACCCAAAAATGTGCAGAGTAGGTGGATTGGCCACGCTAAATTGCCCCTTAATTGGAAAAAATAATTGGGTACTCTAAATTTATTAAAAAAAAAGAAGGGCAAAACTGTCCATAAAAAGATCCATGACTCTGCTCACAAACAGCCCAGGAATCCTCATTGGGTGTTGTGCTAGGAAGAGCCAGGTATAATACCATTTGGTATAACCTGCCTGCTTACCATTAGCTGGGGACTAATGGCAATCCCACAATCCTTTGGGAGTATGAGCTTCCCCAATGAGGGGGCAGAGAAATCATTGGCAGATTTCCTGCATAAATAAAGCTGGCCAGTTTAGAACCGGCTAGAGGAGATTGAGCAGCAAGGGAGTTGCTGCTGTGTATATATGTTATTGTAAATAAATGTTATTTCTTTCTATCCTTCAACTCGTGCTGGATCCTTCGTGGCCCTTCCAAAACAAATAAAGGCAAAAAATGTTGGAAATAAACAGCAGATAGAACATAGAACAGTACAGCACAGAACAGGCCCTTCGGCCCTCAATGTTGTGCCGAGCAATGATCACCCTACTTAAACCCACGTAACCCGTATACCCGTAACCCAACAATCCCCCCCATTAACCTTACACTACGGGCAATTTAGCATGGCCAATCCACCTAACCCGCACATCTTTGGACTGTGGGAGGAAACCGGAGCACCCGGAGGAAACCCACGCACACACGGGGAGGACGTGCAGACTCCACACAGACAGTGACCCAGCCGGGAATCGAACCTGGGACCCTGGAGCTGTGAAGCATTGATGCTAACCACCATGCTACCGTGAGGCCCCTGGGCAGATCTGGCAGAATCGATGGAAAGAGAAACAGAGCCAACTTTCAGGTCATGATCTTTCATCAGAACTTTGAAAAGGTGTAACACACCACCTGCACATAACTGCCAGCAGCATGAAGTCATTCTTCTAAATTTTTATCTTAAAGCCCCTTCACTGTAACTTTGGTGTTTATATAGTGGTTTCACCCATTGAAAGTGTTTTGCACAATGATTCAAATAGTAATGTACAGTGACTGTTGTTTTGTAGGCAAATGTCTTTGGAGTCACGTCTGAACTAACATTAAATATGTCTCTGCTGTGTGTGCCCAGTGTCTACCTTCCCCATATTTACTTATGGTTCATAGATAGTCATGTAGCTTACAGCAGTATTTGGTGGCACAGTGGTTAGCACTGCTACCTCACGGCACTGAGGAACCGGGTTTCCATCCCGGCCCCAGGTCACTGTCCATGTTGAGTTTGCACATTCTCTCCGTGCCTGCGTGGGTCTCACCCCCACAACCCAAAGACGTGCAGGATAGTTGGATTGGCCTAGCCAAAATTGCCCCTTAATTAGGAAATGGACACTTTATATTTTAAAAAAAGCTTAGAGCAGTATTTAATATAGGCAATGGGAGTCTTACTGGCTGGCTTAAGAGCTGTCAACAGCCCCATAAGCCGAACTAATCAAGCATGTAACTGGCAGTGGAGGGTCTTCCAAGGATCAAGGGACCTGGGGGTTTAAATCCTGCCCCCAAGCAATACATGTCAGTCAGTGGCTGGTAGCTATGCATTTCCCAGCAGCCATGCCAGAGAGGCAGTGGCTGCTGCCATAATGCACCCGTGCTAGGTCCAGGGTTTCCAATGAATTCAGTCTACAGGGGAGTGTTGGCCAGATGAGGGCCACAGGTTCCACTTTGCAGAAAGGGGAGGTAGTTTGAAAGAATGGGGGGGGGGTTGGCTTTCAGCAGAACTCTCCCTCCAAATGTCAAGTCCCTAATCAAGCAATGAGGGACTCTCTCTCTCTCTCTCCCGTCTTCCACACCTCCCACCCCACCCCCTTCAAAACAAACACAAGCAACCCTGATAAGATTTGCTTTTTGGGCTTTCTGCATAACAAGTGTCCAGTCTGCGAGTGACTGAATACCAGTGTCACCTAGATGAGGGCCTTATGTAGGCATTAATTTCCCACTTAACAGCCTCAATTGGCAGCAGTGAGGAAAGGCTATCCACAAGCTATCCCATCCCGGAATTAAATTGGGGCAGAGATGGAAAGATGGCAGGTCTCAACCTTGCCACACTCCCACACGATTAAATGCTCCCTTACCAAATGTGCTTTGGCAATCTGCATTTAATTCCATTCTTAGTGCTGTCAGCATGTATCTCTCATAACCTTCCGAGTTTAAAGCTGGTCGGCATACTCCAAGCACACCAGTTAAGAATAACAAATGCCATTCAGTATTCAAGAGGGTTAATCAAATTTGTCATTAAATTAAATTGAGAAAACTAATCATGGCTAAGTTATAAATACCAAAGCTATGTACTGTAATATCATGCTACAATGAATGTTTATATGGCAATTAAACTGGTATTTTGCTGTCATAAAATTATAATTACTTTGGAATAATGTTTACACAATCTAAAGTGAAAATAGCATAGATGGAGCTTTTGCTTTATGACTGCTGTTTGGAAAAAAATTAAATTAAATCACTTTCCAGATATGAATACTTGAAATAGTAAAAATCAATGAAGGACTAGCAGCTGCAAAGCATCTCAAGTGTCTCTATTACAAAAAGGAACATTAGACCAGCATCATCCACTTCACCGACAATACTCCTGGTAACAGATTGAAATGCAAGGATATCTGGCAAAGTATGGTCAGGTGCCAATTACATACTAAAACTGAAAAACAAAACAAGTGAGTTATAGTCAGCATCATGAGTGAGGAATAGACGAGGCGGCACGGTGGCACAGTGGTTAACACTGCTGCCTACGGCACTGAGGACCTGGGTTTGATCCTGACCCCGGGTCACTGTCTATGTGGAGTTTGCACATTCTCCCCGTGTCTGCGTGGGTTTCACCCCCACAACCCAAAGATGTGCAGGTTAAGTGGATTGGCCACGCGAAATTGCCCCTTAATAATGTAAAAAAAATTGGGCAGTCTAAATTTATAAAAAATAAATAAGTGGGGAATAGACAAATATACTTTGTTTTTCATGTTAATTCTGATTATACCACATCTTAGGTAATGCTCAAAAATTGAGAATATTTTCTACCAGCAGCTCCACTGTGGCAACGTCTTCACCAAATATGGGCATGTTTGACTTGGATTTGGCATCAAAACTCTTCAAAACAACAAGTTTTGTGATCAATTTTTGGAGCGGGGAACTCTGTTTCTTAAAAAAATAAGGGTAAGAGCCAGCGAAAAAGGCAGCTCTCTGTGGTGTTGCCCTCAATTTCTTGTTAAAATGAACAAGGAAGAAATGGGTTCAATAATCAAATTTTTATGCAACATACTGTTTAAAAAAACTGCAGATCCAGTCACATGATGCAATATATTTTTAGCTCAGTAATAGTATTTTCCTGCTTTAGGATAGCATCACTTTAACCTTCAGAAGCAGGAATTTAAGTCTTTGTGTTGAATAGCTGGGCGACAGCTTCATGCGAAAAACACCCAGATTTAAAACAAGTTCACTAATTTTATTTTATCACTGATAATGGCTCAATAATTCAAGGTACAGATGTAATCTTGAGGTTCCAGCAACATTCATAACTGTTATTCAAATCCTTCAACTGGATTGCAATTATCTCGTAAGTCTCACAACGAATATATAAACGAAGGTCAATGACAGAATAAAGTATGTCCTGAACCAGACTCTTGGGACTAGATTTTTAGCCAGCCTGATCGTTGAGAAAAGCAATGTACAAAAGCAAATCCTTTTTTTAATATAATCAAGGCTGCAAGTAAACTGTGAGAAAATGCTAACTGCTGTGTTATAGTGACCTCTAGTGCTAAATGAAAAACAGGACATCCTGAAAGGAATTCAGATCAGACTTGTTCTGCTTTGTCTCAGGTTTGATTAAGGTCATAGTTTAGCAGGCAGCAGTAATCACTGTGCTCTTATATACTTCGGAAACTTTTAGACACTTATATGGGAAAGATGGGTATAGAGGGATATGGGCCAAATGTGGGCAATTGGGACTAGCTTAGTGGTAAAAACTGGGCGGCATGGACACGTTAGGCCGAAGGCCTGTTTCCATGCTGTAAATCTCTATGACGGTAACAACCTACAGCAGTCACCTGAAAGCACTGGAGAAGTACTATCACCAGTGCCTTCATAAGATCCTGTCTGATGACAAGAAAGGCGATCTAACAGTAATTCCTCTCCCACGCCAACTTACCCAGCATCGAGATGCTAACCACTCAAAACCAGGTCTGCTGCACAGACAGTACCATTTGCATGCCTGACACCAGTCTCCTAAAGACATTGCTCTACCACAGCAGGAGACTCCCAGAAGAACAGCAGAAACACTTTAGGGATGTCCTCAAATCATCCCTGAAGAAGCCAAACTTGCTCACTGACACTTGGGACTTCCAGGCTTGTGATCAAATTAAAAGGAGAAAGCACATTCGGGAAGGCACTGAACATATCAAGAGACTTTTTTGGGAACCTGCAGAGGCGAAGTCGAGGCATCAAGAGCGGGTGCATAAACCTCCATACAACCCATGTAGCCACGCTTCCCAGCACCACCTGCCTGACAGGTGGTAGTGTCTGCAGACTGCACATTAGAGTTAGCAACCATTTCAAAACCCATCAAATGGAATGGAAGCAAGTCAGCCTTGATCCTGAGGCACTGCCTGAGGAGGAGGGTTCTACTGAAAAATTATTGACCTGAAATGTTAAAACGCTCTCCATCTCTCCATAGATGTTGCTTGATCTGTTCAATGTTCACCAACATTTCTATGTTTTTATTTCAGGTTCCTAACATTCACATTATTTTTCTTTTGTTCTGGTGCTAAAAGCGTTTCTTAAAATTCTGCTAGTCACTCCCTCAATAATAATATATATTTTGTATAACACTGACACAATAAAATAATAATTTGTATATTAGTAAATGCATAATTTAAAAATGTAACTTTCTCCAAGATCTGCAAGATTGACTGGCTTCCCAAAGGCTTAATTCCTCTTAAAATCAAAGCTTCTAAACTTAAATTACCTGTTAATTTGAATCAAAATCATGCAAAATAAAACTTCCTGAGCTGTTACATTAAATTTGCTTAACCTAAATTACACAAAGATTTTACTTTTTTGAAATGTTAAAAATAAACGAATTAACAGAGTTGGATGAAAGTTCACACAAACGATTACCATTTGTTAAAAAATAAATAAAATCAGATCTACCTAAAGATACAGGGTTGTGGGAGGTCTCCAGAAGCCTTTCACCATGAGCCTCAGACAATTTCTTCACTTCTGTGGAAAGGTAAGTGAACATTTCCTGTAATAATACAAAATTACATTGAGTAAAACAAACTGATTTATAGTAATGACTGTTGAACATTTTTCTTTTTTGTTATAAATTTAGAGTACCCAATTCATTTTTTCCAATTAAGAGACAATTTAGCATGGCCAGTCCATCTAGCCTGCACATCTTTTGGGTTGTGGGGGCGAAACCCACGCAAACATGGGGCAGAATGTGCGAACTCCACACAGACAGTGACCCAGAGCCGGGATTGAACCTGGGGCCTTGGCGCCGTGAGGCTGCAGGGCTAACCCACTGTGCCACCGTGCTGCCCCTGTTGAACATTTTTCTTCTACATACCTTCCAATTACACATACGGTGTACAATTTCTTCCTCAGTTCGTATTCTTTTCATTTTTCCAGCTTGATAATACAGACCGTGCTCAATGCCAACTCCAAAGTGAATGTAAAAATGCCAAGGCACTATTTTGAAGAGCAGGGATGTTTCTCTTAGTGTGCTGGCCAACATTGACCTCTCAACCAGCACCACCAAAAACAAATAATCTAGTAATTTATACCATCGCTGATTATGATCTTGCTCTGTGTAAATTGGGGCCATATTTCCCTGCATTACAAAACTGGCTATGGGGCGGCAAGATAGCGCCGCAGTTAGCATTGCTGCCTCACCACACCGAGGACCTGGGTTTGATCCCAGCCCCGGGTCACTGTCCATGTGGAGTTTGCAAATTCTCCCTGTGTCTGCGTGGGTCTCACCCTCACAACCCAAAGATGTGCAGGGTAGGTGGATAGGTCATGCTAAATTGTCCCTTAATTGGAAAGAAGAAATTGGGTACTCTAAATTTATTTTTAAAATATCAAATGTGGCTACAGCCCAAAAATTAAATAATTATTTGGCTGTAATGCGATTTGAGACATACCCAAGCCACTGTCTAAAACCTGGAGAACAAAGAGTGGGATTTCTTACAATTGTTGAGAGTTACTCATAACATCACTTCACCAAAACTAGGCAACAGTAAAAAGCACAACACAAATATCATGAAGCCTGGAATTTTATGCACAGAAATACTGAAAATGACAATTTGGTCTTGATAACAAAAAACAGCATTAGCCGTTTTGCTCACTGTTTACATACTAGCAACTATATTAGTAAGCATAACATGTAGCAGAAAAAATTGAACAAAATTGTGCTGTAAAATATGTATCCTTATTGATTTTTCCAACTTCTACATACTGACACTTATTGCTACAGAATGAAAACTTAAGAGCTGCTTGTTTAACCTGATGCATCAATATACACATCTAAAAACGCCAACAGTAAAATGATTGGAACTGGACCTTTGAGAGTCTGTATATCCATAGCTTACTGAATTATCTAATTTCTAGACAAAGTCCTTTTTAAAAAAATAATTTTTATGGGATATGGGCTATGTTTGTGAGGCCAGCATGTGTGCCCATCCCTAACTGCCCTTGAAAAGGTTGTGGCGAGCTGTCTTCTTGAACTGCTGCAGTCCAAGTGGTGTAGCTACACCCACTATGCTGTCAGGGAGGGAGTTCCAGGATTTTGACCCAGTGATAGTGAAAGAACGGCAATATGTTACCACGTCAGGGCGGTGAGTGACTTGGAGGGGATTGTGCAGGTGAGGGGGTTCCCAGGTATCTCCTGCTTTTGTCCTTCTAGTTGGTAGTGGTCATGGGTTTGGAATGTGCTGCCTAAGGAGCTTTGATGAGTTCCTGCAGTGCATCTTGTAAATAGTACACCACCACTGTTAGTGTGTGTGAGTGTTGGAGGGAGTGAGTGGTTTTGGAGGTGCGCCAATCAAGTGGGCTGCTTTGTCCTGGATGGTGTCAAGTTTCTTGAGTGTTGTTGGAGCTGCACTCAGGCAGGCAAGTGGAGAGTAATCCATTGCATTCCTGACTTGAGCCTTGTAGGTGATGGACAGGCTTTGGAGAGTCAAGCGGTGAGTTACAGTATTTATATGGCTAGTTCAGTTCAGTTTCTGGTAAATAGTAACCCCCAGGGTGGTGATAGTAGGGGATTTAGTGATGGCAATGCCATTGAATGTCAAGGAGCAATGGTTTGATTCTCTCTTATTGAAGATGGTCATTGCTTGGCACTTCTATGGCGTGAATGTTACTTGCCACTTGTCAGCCCAAGCCTGGATTTTATCTAGGTCTTGCTGCATTTGCATGTAGACTGCTTCAGTGTCTGAGCAGTCGTGAATGGTGCTGAACATTGTGCATCAATGAACATCCCCACAATCATAAGCGACATCCCCACATCTGACCTTATGTTGGAAGGAAGGTCTTTAGCAGCTGAAGATGGCTGGGCCTAGGACACTACCCTGAGGAACTCCTGCAATGATATCCCGGGACTGAGATAACTGACCTCCAACAACCACAACCATCTTCTTTTGTGCTCATCTCATTTATAAATCTGAATATATTGCTTATAACAATGCCATATAAATATAAGGAAGTTATAAGAAAACATTCCACTTGGCACATCCACCCCCTATTAACATTTACCCTTTTCCCCAGATAATTTCATCCCTTTTTCTTTCATCCACCATTATACTCGTTGGGCCAAAGGCCCTGTTCCTTTTATTGTAATATACAATGATTCTAAAACAGGATAGCATTTATACATCATTAACTTGTTGAAAGATGTTTATTCTCTTAATACACATTTTCACTTGCCGATGCATATTACCCATATAACCTTATTTTATATGTATGGATCTTGGTGACAATGCAACTTCAAAGACACATTGTCCTTATGTCAGGCTTCCCAGACGTCATACTCTAAACTACAGTGCATCACAAAACAATCAAATTTTCTGTACATAATCAACACCTGAGTAAATAAAGTCCAAGTACAGGATTCATATTAGCCAGCTAGGAAAATGAAAACAGAGGTTCAATTCTGGAAAAGTTGCTGATTGCTTGCACTCAGTCATTCTTTTTTGCAGAATGTAGAATTTTGCCAAAGTCAAACGTTAGCTTCATTCAACTGGAACAAATGCCCTAATGAGTATTATTACAATTATTAGTAGCCATACCACTTGCCTAAGCTTGTTTACCATAATGCAGCAACTGAAGAGGCACATCACCAAATATATTTAGTTAGCAGTTCCAAACCTAAGCGTACAAAATTGCAAACATAGTGTAGAGGGTATTTTTCCCCATAATTGTCTGTCCTAAGTGGAAACCCATTGTACTGGTTTGCACAAACTAGTTTAGTAATTTACATGTGTGACCAACAAATGAAATGATCCATTTTGTTTAAATCTAGACAATTACAAACCCACCCTCTACTAACTGCCTTACATGCACTACAAAAACCAACATGTATGCTGTTTTAGTAATTTCTATATCAAAATTAGTCATGCCACTGAAAATGTCACATTCGCAAATTCACAGAATGTTAATAACCTCATCTAAGGTACCATCCAGACACTGAATGTTCTATTTCCCTAGCTGGAATCATTTCTAGGAATAGATTTACTCCCAAGCCCATAAAAACATATCTTAATCAATCATTTTTTAGATTCATAAATCTTCCGCGGTATATTTCCAGCCATGCATGTTCCTCTCTGTAACTCTGTAACCAGTAATTATTTTTTTTAATAAATATGCATTTCATTGCAATAGTTTATTGTTTCCACACTATTAAATCTTCATGAATTCTAAATAAAGAATGGTGACTGTCTGACTACAGGACATCTGTGTAAATGACGTTGTTAATGAACATTTAATGAGACTTAGAAAATTAATCTAATTGTGCCATTTTATCTTAATAGGATCCCTCCACCAGCCAAACTGAATTGATCTAGTTTAAATAGGAGAAAGAAGATTGTTTATTATGGACACAGTCTTTCCTGAATACAAATTAATCTAAAATGCAAGAACAACAAAAAAAATCTCCTACTGTTCAATAAGAATGCAGAAAGCAAGCAAAACAGGATGAGAGAAATAATACATAGGTGTGCAAATATCATTGGATTTATCTTACAAATCCACCATGATGCACTGTTTTGCAGTATTTTAGAACCTTTGTTCTGTGATACAAGTTAATTGCCATTTAGAATTGCCAATTTCAGCATCTTGTGTAAAACAAAAGGTTTTCTGAGTTAACTTTCCAAAGGAATTGTGAGGAAAGATTCCGACCCTATTTTATGGAGAAACTGTGAATGTGAATATAAAAGAATATATATTGGAACTACAAACATTGGAACTATATTAGAACTATAAACATTGGAACTGGCAAACGTCCAAGCGATTGAAAACAAGCTGGATGAACTTAATGCCGGACTTACCTCTCAGAGGGAAGTAAGAGACTGCTGTGTGCTCTGTTTCACAGAGACATGGCTCACCCCCGCCTCACCGGACTGTGCCATACAACCTGAAGGCTTCTCTATTCACCGGGCGGACCGCACGGCATCTTCAGGCAAAGCGAAGGGTGGAGGGGTTTGCCTCCTCATCAATTCCTCCTGGTGCTTGGATGTGGCGACCCTGGCGACCTACTGCTCCCCAGACCTGGAATACCTGACCGTAAAGTGCCGCCCATACTATCTTCCACGTGACGTGAGTTCACTTCAGCCATTATCACAGCGGTCTACATCCCACCCCTGGCAGAAGTGAGGAAGGCGCTGGATGAACTGTATACAGTCATAAACAACTACGAAACAGAACACCCGGAGGCCTTGTTCATCGTGGCCGGAGACTTCAACAAGACCAACCTCAAGAGTGTACTGCCAAAATTCCACCAGCACATCTCCTGTCCCACCAGGGGTGACAACACTCTTGACCACTGCTACTCAAAAATCAAGGGTGCCATACGTTCCATCCCCCGACCGCATTTTGGGAAATCAGACCATAAGACTGTGTTCCTTCTCCCGGCTTACAAGCAGAAACTCAAGCGGGAGAATCCAGCTCAGAAGGTTGTGCAGTGCTGGCCCGAGGAGACAGAAGAGCTCTTACATGACTGCTTAGAGACAGTGGACTGGTCCATATCTAAGAACTCAGTGACTAACTGAAATGAGTATGCCACCACCGTCACAGACTTCATCAGCAAATGTGTGGATTACTGCGTGCCAAAGAAAGCAGTATGTACGTTCCCCAACCAGAAACCATGGCTCAACCGCGAGATTGACTCCCTACTGAAGGACAGATCTGAGGCGTTCAAGGCAGACGACCCTGTCCTATACAAGAAATCCAGGTACGACCTCCGCAAAGCCATCCGAGATGCCAAGAGAGAATATCAAACTAAGCTAGAGTCACTGACATACTCTCGGCGGTTGTAGCAAGGACTAAACAACATAACGAGCTACAAAGCGAAGCCGAGAAGTATCTCTGGCAGCAGCGCACCCCTCCCCGATGAACTTAATGCATTCTATGCTCGGTTCGAGCAGGTAACCAACAATCCGATGTCGAGTGCCCCAGCAGCCCATAATTCACCCATACCCACCATCACAGTTTCCGAAGTCAGATCGGCCTTCCTGAAAGTGAACCCGCGGAAGGCGATGGGCCCGGACGGGAACCCTGGTCGTGCACTCAGAGCCTGCACAGACCAGCTCGCAGAGGTATTCACAGACATCTTTAACCTATCCCTACTCCACTCCGAGGTCCCCACCTGCTTCAAGAAGACCACCATCATACCGGTGCCAAAGAAGAACCAGGCAATGTGCCTCAACGACTACCGCCCGGTGGCCCTGACGTCAGTCGTAATGAAGTGCTTCGAGAGGCTGATCATGAAGTGCATCACCTCCATACTCCCGGAACACCTTCACCCACTTCAATTCGCATACTGTCGCAACCGGTCCACATCAGACTCCATTTCCCTGGCCCTACACTCATCCCCAGAGCATCTCGAAAACAAGGACTCCTACATCTGACTCCTATTTATTGACTACAGCTCCGCCTTCAACACCATAATCCCAGCCAAGCTCATATCAAAGCTCCAAAACCTAGGACTTGGCTCTCCACTCTGCAACTGGATCCTCGATTTTCTGTCCAACAGACCACAATCAGTAAGAATGAACACCAACACCTCCTCCACAATAGTCCTCAATACCGGTGCCCCGCAAGGCTGCGTATTTAGCCCCCTACTCTACTCCCTGTACACACACAACTGCGTGGCAAAACTTGGTTCCAACTCCATCTACAAGTTTGCTGACGATACGAACATAATGGGCCGGATCTCGAATAACGACGAGTCAGAATACAGGAGGGAGATAGAGAACCTAGTGGAGTGGTGTAACGACAACAATCTCTCCCTCAATGCCAGCAAAACTAAAAAGCTGGTCATCGACTTCAGGAAGCAATATACTGTACACACCCCTGTCAGCATCAACGGGGCCGAGGTGGAGATGGTTAGCAGTTTCAAATTCCTAGGGGTGCACATCACCAAAAATCTGTCCTGGTCCACTCACGTCGACGCTATCACCAAGAAAGCACAACAGCGCCTATACTTCCTCAGGAAACTAAGGAAAGTCGGCATGTCCTTACCATTAACCCTTACCAACTTTTCCAGATGCACTATAGAAAGTATCCTATCGGGCTGCATCACAGCCTGGTATGGCAACTGCTCGACCCAGGACCGCAAGGAACTTCAGAGAGTCATGAATACCGCCCAGTCCATCACACAAACCTGCCTCCCATCCATGGACTCCATCTACACCTCCTGCTGCCTGGGGAAAGCGGGCAGCATAATCAAGGATCCCTCCCACCCGGCTTACTCACTTTTCCAACTTCTTCCATCGGGCAGGAGATACAGAAGTCTGAGAACACGTACGAACAGACTCAAAAACAGCTTCTTCCCCACTGTCACCAGACTCCTAAATGACCCTTATTGACTGACCTCATTAACACTACACCCTGTACGCTTCATCCGATGCCAATGCTTATGCAGTTACATTGTGTACCTTGTGTTGCCCTATTATGTATCTTCTTGTATTTTCTTGAATTTTGTTTAATTCCCTTTTCTTCCCATGTACTGAATGATCTGTTGAGCTGCTTGCAGAAAAATACTTTTCACTGTACCTCGGTTCACGGGCCAATAAACAAATCCAATCCAATCCCATCCATAAACCTGTGGAAAACTTCCTAGCCAGTTTCTGATGCAAGGCGCTCACTTCGCGCAAGTTTGGTTAAAACTTAATGATGTCTTCAATTTACAGAAACAGAAGCCCATCGAAATGTAATTTCTAGCTCATTTGATACTGAAAAAAATCATGTTTGGTATTTTCCAGCTAGCAGCACTTCTAGTTCCTTAAGTTTTGAAAGTTTTCTAAAGCGTAGCTCAAAGTATTTGTGTGTCCAAGTTTTGGAAAAGAATTTGAGATGTTGGTGGTAAATCACTAGCAAGTCAGGAAAATGAAGAATAAATGTTTTTTTAGCAGCTGTATAAGGAATGAGATGGTACTTGCTCCTACCACACCAATAGATTTTTCACTTCCATACATTTAGTGAGCAGATATAATGCCTTGACACAGGATAAATGGATTTCTTTGCAGTGTATCTGCTCCATAGCACTGATCGCAATGGCAACTGCACTGTCACCCCACTCCCATCACCGAATTAATACATTGAGCCAAGTGTAGTACAGTTCCAGAGATACAACATAGAAGTGTATTTTCCAACCAGTATTCAGTTGTTAATCGTCACTTTGGATCCCACTGGATCTTTGGTCCATCTGTCAGTTATATTTAATATAAAATGTCAGATGCTGAGTAATATCCACAAGTCCCCAAAGATGTGCTGTTAGGTAAATTTGACATTCTGAATTCTCCCTCCGTGTACTTGAACAGGCACCAGGATGTGGCGACTAGGGGATTTTCACAGTAGCTTCATTGCAGTGTTAATGTAAACATACTTGTGACAATAATAAAGAATATTATTATTATATTTGACATTATCCAGTTTCACCATTCATTATGGAGAGTATTATACTAAATGACAAAATCATAAAAATAATATAAAGATTGATATGTGTACACTTGGTATCAGTTGCAGTGTCTCCATCCATTCCTGTGTCTTTACTTGAATGCCAGAGGTGAGGTGAGAGCGACTGTCCTTGACATCAAGGCAGCATTTGACAGGGTATGGTATCAAGGAGCCCTAGCTAAACTGGAGTCAGTGGGAATCGGGGGAAAACTCCCCGCTGGTTGGAATCACAACTGGCACAAAGGAAGATGGTTGTGGTGATTGGAGGTCAATCATCTCAACACCAGGACATCACAGTAGGAATTCCTCAGGGTAGTGTCTGGGCCCAACCATCTTCAGCTGCTTCATCAATGACCTTCCTTCCATCATAAGGTCAGAAGTGGGGATGTTTGCGGAAGACTGCACAATGATATCTGGGATCCCCACCACCTGGAGGTTTCCCTCCAAGTCACTCACCACCCTGACATGGAAATATATCACCGTTCTTTACCTGTTGCTGGGGCAAAATACTGGATTGCCCTCCCGAACAGCACAGTGGGTGTACCTACACCCCAAGGACTGCAGTGGTTCAAGAAGGCAACTCACCACCACCTTCTGAAGGGCAACTAGGGATGGGCAAAAAAATGCTGGCCTAACCAGCTACACATCTTGTAAATGAATTTAGAAAAACACCAGAAAAGAGGCAGCGACATTACAAATGAGAATGCAGGAATATTCCTCTTTCATGACATCATTATGTTCTTATGTTCATTCAAATGAAACGTCATGACATCAAAGCTGGAATTATTCCACACAGATGGTCTACTCCCATGTGCCTGCAAGTAGTGCTTTTGATGTATAAAAACAGTACCCAGGTTGGTATATGGATCAAAACAGCAAGCTTGCTTTTGTCTCTGTTAAACTTGAAAATATGACACTGCACATGAAACAACAGCTCAAAACCCAACAGCTACTTAATAAAAATAGAATTGTCACTCAATTAGAATTCATGGATGAAAACAAAGGGTGGAATCATGTGCCCTCCCTTGTAGCAAGTTGGAAGGTGGAGAATTTAATAAAGCACAATGGCGGTTGGGACCCCATCGTCTTTCTGCCTCCACCTTGATTAAGTCTGTGGTGGGAAGGCTCGTGAACGACCTTCCATTGGTGATGGCCCTTGTTGAAAGGCACTCAGTGCCTGATCAAAGGACTTGGCGTTGGGAAGTGGGGTTCCTTATAAGAGCCATCCCACTACCATTGCTGCTACTGTTGTCTTATCAAGTGCTTGTTTGGTGCATGATATGGCAGGCCTTACAATTAAAAGGGCAATGTGGGGCTGTGGTTGGCTCTCCAGCCAATGGCTGAGACCCCCATTGCCTCCACAACGTTCTGGCCAAAGAGTGAAAAGGAATTCATCACATTTATCATTGATAGGTAAATTCATTGTTTAAATGAGTTCAGGATATATGTTCACACAGATGAATATAATTGTCCAATATGGAAAGATATAGATTACCCTAGAGCATGGAGTTAATTAGTTGGCTTCATGCCTTGCACAGTCACAAGTTACTTGGATATTATTCTAAGCTTTCCTGTATCGCTGACAGACCAAACTGGTCTGACTTGCACCTGTGTAGTGTTTTCTTTGTGCTGTTTTCAGCATTTCACCCTGCAACTAGTCAGGCATCAGTACACAGCTAGGAATGCTGTGAATGCAGTAAAGTGCTGTGACAGCTGCCATAAATCAGCAAAATTTGCAGTGCATTAATCTTTTCATTTGTGACAGTCTTTTTTTATCATGTGGAATTGAAGCTTATTCGCATCACACACACATTTCTTTTTAAAAAGGATCATTTAAGCAGTTCACCAGAAGTAAAGACTATTCAAATCTCTTTATGCTCCTCCTGACGGTTCTTCTCTTAAGGTTTAATATGTTCATTCATTTTTCCTTCACATTTTCCTTTGAATTGGCTCCTGAACAAAGTAGATGATTCGACAAACAAGGTTCTAGTCCAATTAGCCATCCTTTACATGTGAGCTGGGTCAGTTAGGGACAAAAGCCATTTAATTGGGAAGTAGGGAAACTCAAAGCAAAGTACAAATCACCCCTTATTGAATGCACAGTTTCAGCTAGCTAACAGCCAGGAATAGTTGGAATGCTGAACAGTTTCTCTTCATCCAAGGCAAAAACCAACTGTATGCCATGATGTTGCCCATAACCACATATTCTATATCTGGGCACTGTCAAAATATCACTTCCCTTAAAACTTGGAAGTAGGAATATGGTTTCACTGACTCTAATAATGCTCTGAAGTGGTCATAGTAAGGCAGAAAACGAGACCAGATGCTAAGTAGATTGGGGGCGTAAATCAACATCTTCAGGAGAAAATAGTTATAAGCTGGTTAATTTGGAGATGCCCACCTAGCCTTATTTGAATTTGTACCATCAGAACTCAATTTTGCAATTGACTATGGAACCCCCAATAAAATTTTCCTGGAACTGCAATAACATGGAATCTTTCACCTCACTTTTCTTCTCTTCTTTTTTTTTATATGGGAAGAAGGTTATTGTAAAATGTTTCACACAAAGCTTCAGGAGAGATTATGGTCTCCATCACTGTGAAAAGCCATTCAGCACAATACATAGGGAGCATTTACAAGATGCATGAAACAATCAGCTGGAACTCAAGTACAGCAATATACCAACTCTACTCGCAAGTCAAACAATGAGAAACGTTAAAACTACCATAAGCTTTAGAGAATGACTGGGGAAGATAATAATTTATCCACATCTTTTCAGGAAATCACACTAAAGTTACTCTAACGCGTCATCCGCTCCTTCCAGAATCTTATCTTCATCAGCTTCAAATGGCTCTTTGGAGTCTTTCCTTTCATTTGCATTTTCCTCTCCTCCCAAGTCTTCCATCTCAGCTTCAGGCTCTGACTCCATTTCTTCATCTGCAGCATTAGCTGCTTCCTCAGATTTATCTATTGCTTCTTCGCCTTCATCACTCCCAGCACCTTCTTCACCGTCACTACCTTCACCATTACTGCCTTCACCTTCTTCGCCACCTTCTCCCTCTTTCTTCTCTCCATCATTGGTGCTATCGTTGAGCCCATCACCTTCACCTTCCTGCATGCTAGCCTCCTCGTCATCCTTGTCATCTGGATCATCGGTGAATGGTTTTTCACCCTTGACATACTTCTCTCGCATCGTTGCAATATTTCTGTTATTCAAGATGCTCTTAGTAACAACTAGACTACCCTTTTTTGGCTCTCTCGGTAGCTGCTTTACGGTTTTGGTTATGGTTAGCTGACCTCATGTGTTGTGCAATGAAGCCAGCCTGCATAGGAATGAACATCTCACAAGCCATACAATGGGCTGCTTTCACCTTTTTCCTGCATTGCTCCAAACCAATACACTGGAGTACATCGTTTTGCTGCATCAGCTGCTTTTTCAGAATAGTTTCATCTCCAATCTGCTCTCGGCGTGTTTTCCTGTTCTTGTTCTAGATGTATTCATCCAAGAGGTCAGCAGTCTGAGTTTGGTCCCAATTAACTTTAAAGTTTCCTTGTGAAACTTGCTCTTCGTGTGAGCAGCAATCTCCTCACCTTCAAATGTACGGAACTTACACACCGAGCAGGCATATGTTATTCTCTCTGTGAGACGGTCACAATTCTTCTTGGATTTGCCAGTCTTCTTCTTCTCTTGCATAGTAGGAAAACTCTTTGGTTTCTTCTCTCCTTTCTCATTTGAATCCTCGTCCTCACCACCTGATTCAACCCCATCATCTTCCTTTTCTTCAGCGTCAGAATCTTCACCATCATCTGTTTTGGCTTGTTTGTTTTCAGGGTCTTCAGTGATGCTCGTTGACTGTTTCCTCTTACCTGGACCACCTACAACTTTCTTCCTGCCTCTGTTTTGATTCTTGTCTCTCCTTCTCAGTCTGCCACCAAATGCTCTTGCCGAGCCCCGAGCTCGGAACAGGCCCATGGGGATAATGTTTGTGGAGAAGAGCAAGGGGAAGTTACAGGTGGAGGAGGCAGAATTGAAGTCTCTGCCTCCCATTGACATGTCATTCCACTGTGCAGACATCTGCCTGGAACCATGTAGGGGTCATTCTAGTTTGCTCTCTTATTTGGAGCCCAGTCTCAGCCCAATTTTGACCCTGTTGGCTGCTATATGCTCTGTTGTGGTACTGATCTCTGCGACTCCCGTAGAAGTTGTCATAGTGGTCATAGTGACCTCCGTAGGAATCATTATAATTAGGTCCAGAATCACCATAACCATAGCCGTAGCCAGACCTGTATGGATCATGGTCACTCATTGAAGACCTGGAATCACAGGACTCACAAGGTGTAAACCCTTGACCATCTTCTCCTCCAGCGTTCCAAGAATCATCCCCTCCGTACTCTCTGTAGCGACCGTCCATTGTGGTCCGGCTTCAGAAAGAAAACCGTTCGGGCTTCGGCGACATCAAAAGCGCTCCTTTTCTTCTCTTCTTCATCCCTCATCTCATGAAGGCATGGACTCCTTATTTCCACAAGTCTCTTGGTTCAGTGAGCGCCAGTTCAAAACCCAAGTGGTCGTTCTACACGCGTGATCCTGGACAGCCCGTCATGACAGGATAACCAACACCAAGGCTGACAGGGCTGTTACAACTGAACCAGATTCCGTCCTTGTCCCAACACCCAAACATGTTAGCAAGGGTTAGTGAAGAGCTATAAGTGGCAGGGAGCTGCTCATTTTCGTTTCCTCCTTAACCTAAAAGTAACAATACCAATTGTGGCTCTCCTCCTGCCACTCTGCCGAAGGTCAAACAGAACTGAGGACCTTCCTTTTCTGCATAGCTCAATTGAGCCATCAGAGGAAGTTACCATTTAGTTCTCAATAGAACAGCACGCAATTGCTTATCAGTTGAGCATTTTGTTCTGTCTATTAATCTGAAACAGCTGCCAAGGACAATTCACTTTCCCCAATAAAGAACACTGATATGTCAGAGCCATAGCGTTTCTGTAGGAACCTGTCTGGATTAATATATCAAAATAATTTCTGAATACAATTGAATATTCTTGCACATCTTTTTCCTGCAAATACATCCGCAAAATTTAAAAGGATTTATGGGGTGACTAATCTGATTCGGCATTTCAATGCAGCATTTGATGTAAATTTGCCTCTTGGAACTGAAGCCTGATTTAATGCGCAATACTGTTCCAGAAACAAATGTTATACTTTATACCTCGATTATGCTCATAATAGCGAATAGGAATAAACATGATGAATTAATTTCTACAAGCTTTTACGTACAAGGCAGCCGAACATATCTGAAAAGTCACCAATTAGTAAAAATCAGATTAATGAGGTTCCTTCACCATAACCCCTTGTTGTAGCTGGTTTTATCATTCAATTTTTTTGCTGACAATGTTACAGTGAAACAGATGATAAGACATTCATAGTCAATCATTGTTCAGCACGCAATTCAAAAGCAATCTTTTGATTCTCTGAACATGCAACAGGAAAACAGGTAAACAGGTAAGAAATGGGAGATGCATAAGAATTTTGTAGTGTTTTGTCTGATTTTGGGCACCTTTAGCGATCAAGGGGTAATTTAGCATGGCCAATCCACCTACCCTGCACATCTTTGGGTCGTGGGGGTGAAACCCACGCAAGCGCGGGAAGAATGTGCAAACAACACACGGAGCACCCGGAGGAAACCCACGCAGACATGACCCAGCGGGGAATCGAACCTGGGACCCTGGTGCTGTGAAGCCACAGTGCTATCCACTTGTGCTACCGTCCTGCCCGGTAAAAAGAAACACACCAACATCCATAAATTGATATTAACTATACACAACGAGAAATAGATTTAAACACTGAAATACCATTATTACAATACCAGATAATGAATATTACTGGGGTTTGATGAATTCTAGAATGATGCAGCACACAAGGGCATTCAGCCCGCTGTGCCTGTGCAGCTCTTTGCTGGAACTAGTCAATTAATCTCTGCTCTTTCCCCTTTGCCATGCCATTATTTTCCCCTTCGTGTATTTATTCTAATACCTTCTGAATGTTACTGTTAAATCTGCTTCAAGGCAGTGCATTCCGAATCACAACAACTTGCTGTGTAAAACAATACTTCCTCATGTCCCCTCTGCTTTTTCTGCCAATCATCTGAAATCTGTATTCTCCGGTTACCAATCGTTCTGCCACTGCAAACACATTGTCCTGTTTACTCTACTAAAACCATTCAAGATTTTGAATGCCTCTCTCAAATCTCCTCTTAATCGTCTCTGCCTTAAAGAGAATAATTCAGCTGCTCTGGCCTATCCGCAAAACTGAAGTCCTTCATCCAAAGTATTGTTCTAGTAAATTGTTTCTGCATTCTAAAGCCTTGACTTCAAACTGTATAACTACAACTTGCATTTATATGAAGAATGAAGGGAAGAAAGACTTGTTTTATAGAGCACCTTTCACAATATCAGGACATTGTAAAACGTTTTATGGTCAATTCAGTATTTTTGAACTGTAATCACTGTTGTAATGTAGGAATTTGTCACTTTAAGTATTGCGAGGTGTATCTCAGAGGTGAACAAACACTGAACTAAAAAATCCGATATTAGGAAGAGTCACAAAAACGCGGTAAACATGTGAATTTTAAGGGGGTTCTTAAAGCAGGAGAGGAAATTGGAGAGGCAGAGGATGAATTTCTTCACTCGTGAATCTTTGGAATTCCCTACCTCAAAGTGCTGAAGATGTTCGTCGTTGAGTACATTAAAGGCAGAGATCAATCGATTTCTGATGTCATGGGGAATTAAATGATATCTGATTGGACTGGAATATGGAGTTGAAGTCAAAGATCAGCTATGGTCCTCAGGAAAGGTGGAGTGGACCCCAGCAGGTGTGTAGCATACTGTTGCTTCTATTTCTTATGTAGATGTTTAGAGAGGGAAATCCAGAGGGGGGTGTGTCTAGGCAGCTGAAGGTAATGGTCAGAGGGCAGAGTTGGAGGAATGAAGAGTTCTTATGGAGAGGGGGTTATTGATTAGCTGGGGTTATAAAGATGGATTTAAATGCAAAGATAATGATTTTACATAGGGGTTGAGTGGAGGCCGATGTACGTCAGAAAGTAAGGGCGAGCAGAATTTAGTATGGGATATATGTGTAGCAGAGGTTTCGAGTAACTGTTTAAGGGGCATTGATGCTCGGAGGCCAGTCAGGAAAACTCTGGAATAGTCAAGTCTGAAGGTAATGAAAAAATGGAAAAGGGTTTCAGCAGCAAATGGACTAAGTGAGAGGCAGAACCAGGAGATATTATAAGCTGGAAGAAACTGATATTTGTGATGAAATGCATACAGGATTGAAATTCAGGTCAGAGTAAAATAGGAAGTTGAGGTTTCACATTGTCTGGTTAAACTTGAGATGTTGGCCTGGGATGGGTGTAGAAATTGTTAGAGCTTCAGATGATAGTTCCAAATCGTCATCAAGCTTCCCTCTTTAAGACGAACTGTCAGACAAGCAGATGACACCACGCACACGCACAAACAATGGGAAATGCAATTTGAGGGTGAGGATAGATATTCGGTGGTGATCAAGTATAAAAGTAAACCATCAACGTGGGTGTTGGTGGTCGCCATTATGACATACAACTATACCATAGCACCGTGGTTAGCATAGTCGCTTCACAGCTCCAGGATCCCAGGTTCGATTCCCGGCTTGGGTCACTGTCTGTGTGGAGTCTGCACGTTCTCCCCGTGGGTGCGTGGGTTTCCTCCGGGTGTTCCGGTTTCCTCCCACAGTCTAAAGATGTGTAGACTAGGTAGATTGGCCATGCTAAATTGCCCTGAGTGTCCAAAAAGGTTGGGTGAGGTAGGTCACTGGACCCCTCAAGTCTGCTCAGCCATTCAATAAGATCATAGCTAATCTGATTTAAACCTCTACTCCACATTCTTGCCAACCCCAATAACCTTTGAAGTGTCATTGGCATCCAAAGTAAAGAGTGAGTGAGTCCTAAACTTTTGTGCATCTTTGCAATACAGCCCAATCATCTGTTACATACCTTGCATTCAGTTATAAGGTAAGTAAAACATGTATTTGCGTGGTGCAAAAATTGAGGCTGATTCCGAATGCAAGTATAGCATGTCATGGCTGAGAAGGGAGGTCAACTTATACACTGAGCAAATGCAAAAATATGGGGCTGGATTCTCTGCAGCCCCACGCCGAAATAGCGCTTGGCGCGGGGGCGGAGAATCGACCTTTACGCAGGAATTAGGCCCAGCGCCGCTCCCGCAATTCTCCGGTCCCCGGAGAATCGCTCACCCGCGAATCACGTCGCGCGGCTGGGAGGGGGGGGGACAGGGACTAAGTGGCGCAGGGCAGATCGGTGGGACCTTGTTTCTTGGTCCTGGCCCGCGGTCCAAGTCCGCCATCGCATTTGGCATGGCTGCTGAAGGCAGCCGCTGTGCGCATGCACGGATCTGGAACCGGAAGTGCGGGAGCACGTATCTGCAGCCAAAGCTGCGTGAAGCTCCCGGGTCCCTGCCAGCCCCCTGCAGGCAAGTGAATTGCTGTTTATTTTTTTCAGGAAAGTCTGGAGTGAAACGCCAGCGTTTTTACGCTGGCATGTGGACATAGCCCCATTTAAGGCAAATCCAGCCCATGATTTTTGGTGTTGGAAAAATGAGGTTGTCTTATATACTACAATTTATGATATTTTGTGTTTTAAAAAACAGTGGTATAATAGAATTGCACTGAAACTCTATTATTATATACTATTATAATCAGAGGAAGGAAATGTATGAAATATAATTCGTTTCTCTCTGCACAAATTCTTTACATAAAACATTAGAAGCACAAACTATAACAGAAAAGCTGATGCAAGTATACTTTGAGAAACAGCATTTTAAAAATCCATTAATAATGCAATACAATTGAATACCACAACATGACAGCTATTTGCTGAGAATGAAAGTGGAAACAGAAAAATATAGAACAGTAGAGTAGCAATGGAACACCACAAACTCACCTTTCGTTCTTTTAAGAGGCGCTTATAACCATTCACACCGAGTGACAGCAATGTAATAAGAACATCAGTTGAAGGCGATGCCGAAGCTCGGCCTAGAAATATCAACGGGAAACATTTTTCATTCTTAATTATACAAATGAAAATAGAGGTCCCTCAGTTTTATGGTTATAATCGTAAGCCATGCAAACTTACTTAACAGTGGTTAACCTAAGTCAGGGAGGCAAATGTTATTTATTTTTAAAATTTTTCCAATTAAGGGGCAATTTAACGTGGCCAATCCACCTACCCTGCACATCTTTGGGTTGTGGGGGGTGAGACCCACACAGATATGGGAGAAGGTGCAAACTGCCGTGAGGCAGCAGTGCGGACCACTGCGCCACTGTGCCGCCCTTCAGGGAAGTAAATATTGATGTTATATGTGCCTATAACACCCGAGAGCTGATGATTTGGGGGGATATCCCAGTTATGATAACTGTGCAATGGTCACTACTAAATGGTGCCAGGATTGAGCTCAACTGTGATGCCCCTCACAGTCAACCAATTCACTAACCTCATACGTGAGGGATAGACACTATGATAGTAATAATAATAACAATAATAATAATAATCTTTACTAGTGTCACAAGTAGGCTTCACATTAACACTGCAATGAAGTTACTGTAAACAGGGAGGGGCCCTCCGAAGGGGGTCTGGCCCGCGGTCGGGGCCCACCGATCGGCGCCCCCCCCCCCCCCCCCCCGGGCCCACCCAACCTACATTCCGCCGCGGCCGGCCCCTGAACACCGACCCCATGTTGGGTCGGAGCCGGCGCGCAAGAAATTTCCCGCGCATGCGCAGGATTGAGCTGGCCCAACTGTGCACGCGTGGGTTGGCGCGGCACCCATCTGCCGCCGTCTACGGAGGCTGGAGCGGCATGAACCACTCCAGCGCCGTGCTGGCCCACAACAGGTTGTGGCCGGGCCCTGTTCGGCCGTCGTGAAATGCAATGGCTTTCACGATGGCACGAATACTTGGCCGCCATATCGGAGAATCGCCCCCAATGCCTAAAATTTTGCTGTATAAATAACGGCAAGGCAGTCAGCATTTGCAGTCATTACTGGGTGAAACACACAACGCCGTTGGGCATCAATACATGTACAATTAAGCACATAAAATTGGAAGTTGCTGTCACAATCCCCTGCTCCTCCAAAAACTGGGCTGTTGTAATCGTTGCTGATGGAATCAATTAGAGGATAATGATCTAAAATCCTGACTCTGAAAACAGCTGCAAAAGTTAGGGCTTGTTCAATCAGGTGGAACTGAGTGTTTAAAAAGCATACTATGTGATAATGATGCTGATCATCCCTCTAGCCCTAGAAAATCAATTTGGTGTCTTATTCCCTTTGAAGAAAATTAATGTTGTAGATTTTTTCCAAAAAAAAAATCGTTTTTTAATATATAATTTCCCTATTTTATTATTTTAGGTATTCTCTGAATCCCCTGTGATATCTCAATCTTTATTTTGCTTCATGTACAATGATTTGTCTTCTGGTGTGGTGGGTAGCATCCTGGCCTCTGAGCCAGATGTTCTGGGTTTGAGTCCCACCCTCAGGACCATAACATGGCCAAACAGGCTGAAAATCAGTCTGAAAATCCTTCCAACACATGTCAATGTTAGATGATAAGAGCAGTCATGGAAAGAAAGTTAGAGCCTCTGCCATCACTATACATAGCTCCAAACGACAACAAACATGTAAAGTGTTTGTTGCCACAGGAACACGAACTCCCTCAGTGAACTGTAACACACCACCAGCCCAATGATTCATTTATAATGCCTGCTTTTTCACTTCCAAGTTTTCAGTCTGCATGTCTCAGTGAGGGTTCTTCAAACCGATTGTTTGAAAAACCTTCTCTACTACTTGGACTTGCGCACATATGCCACATATCCAAATTCAAACAGAGACACAATTATGTGAAATCACTGTTGATTAGCTTGCAAAATGTCAATGGACAACTGTGCGCAAGGAGAATGGCAAGAGCCGGTCCTTTGACACTCATTGCAAAGTGTCGGCCATTGTTACGATTGAACATTTTTACAAAGCATAGAATCATAGCATCCCCCACTCCCCACTCCCCCGCCCAATTCCTGTAACCCCACCCAACCATTGGACACTAAGGGGCAATTGATCATGCCATTCCATCTAACACTGTTTAGAGCATTCAGCCACAGAATAGATTACGGAGGATGTTGCATTAATATTCTACACAAGTTAATGTCTTGCCAAAAATGCTCTAAACATCAAAGTTGGTTGAACGATTTTTGAACACAAACAATTGCGCCTAGAAATATTGGCACTGAATCTTACACCACATTTTCTAAAGTTTCATAATTAATGTTCTGCACGTCAGCCACAGCTGAGTGTAAAATTTTAGGGGTTGGAATTTCCTAATCTCCCTCTATAATTTCAGTGGAAACCATAGAGAGCTTACATAATTGGCCATTGGTTCAAGGTTTTCACTGATGGTTTACCAAAGTGACAGCAAGAGATTGGGGGCAAATTGTGGAAATTTCACTGCAGAATGTCTATAACAGATCTTTCTAAAAACTATGCTTGAGTTGATCAAATTCCAAAGTGGCAACCAAAAGGTTTGTTTTAAAAGGCAGTTTAGGGAAACAGGATAGGAAAAAGAGATTGTTATTTCAAGCTGGTTGATATTTTATAGCTCATCACTATATTTAAAAAATAAAGTGTGATGACTGATAAATAAAGCTGAGAAAGCATTAATATAAAATTAGACTGTCACACTTCTATTTATAGATTGACATCGGATTTTTAAAAAATCAGTTGAACGATTGAGTTAATTGTTATTCACTTCATAAATATAGAAATCTGTTTCATCAAAGCTTAAGAACTAAATCCTGCTCTGAATGTAAATGACATTCGTTTCTTAGCCAGACGTTCAGAGGAGCATTCAATCTAATATTGGCTAAGGAACTTAACCAGAATTTTGCACCACGATTTTCTAACAGCCAATCTGGATATAAATAAAAGCTAAACTTGCAGCTAATCTTATTATTATAGCTGAGATTTACTTTGTTAATGCAAAGTAACTAATAATGTAATACCTGGGTACATTTTGCTGATCTCGTTTATGAAGACATCGTCAAAACCAGCTACTATGGCACCACCTACTGGAACCATGAAGTTCTTGTCCAAGCTTTGCACAAATGCATCTATCCGGCCAACACGTGCTCCCTAATTAAAATGTTAAAACAGTTAAGAAAACAACAAAATATATTATGGCTACTTATGTAAGAAACATACAGTATCAAAGATAGTGTAATTTGAGCATTGCTTAAAAAAATTCATTTTGTCAAAACTTTTCATCTTGCACTCATCAGGATGATCACAGAATATCGAAGTCAGGGGAAACAACAGCTTTATATTGTACGAGAAGAGTGTGCTGATTGGTTGGTAAGTGGACTCTGATTGGTAGAGGCATTGCCATAGAGAATGCACCAGTTGGTGGTGACTGACAGTTGGCTGCCGAGTATGGTTTGAAATTTAAACCAGGCAGCTTGACCCTGATTGGTCAATGTATTGCCCTGTGGAGGAAACTGTCAAATGGCTGTCATTATTTTGTTTTGTTGAAACAGGTGTGTACATGTTCTTTCCATCTGAAAAGAATATGCCCTGTGTGTTAATAAATATAGCTTCCAGTACATACAAATTGCTACACTACGAGACCGACTAACAAACTTAAATTGGTTGTCAGTTAATTTTTAGCACACTGGGGACTACTTAGCATCTGATGTTGGGTGTTGTGTTTTGCGTTTTGCAAGCACATGCTGGTCGGGCATGGTCTGTACTTTGCCCATTGTGAACAGGGAAGAGATGTCCTGTTTGATATGAACTTCCAGTCTTTGGGGTGTATGGCCTACATACCTAGCGTCACATTGGCACTGAAATTCATATACCACATTACTCATTTGTGTGATGGGCAGAATGTTTTTTGGCTTGACAGCAGCATTCTGTTAGTGGTGAATACAACTCGTGTTGCTCCTGCATATTAGTAGAGTGAAAAAGCTAGTTTCACCTGTTGCTCAATTTATTTTACCCTTCCAAGGTAATCTGCGGTAGATTGGGCACTTTTCAGGGTAGAAATTGACAACTTTATGCCCATTCGTGAGTTTGTGCGATATATAATGTGGAATGTTGTGCCCTGACATTGGTATTCTTGCAATTAACCAGGTGAGTGAAGATGAAAAACTTCAACAAAATGTATTTTTTAAGCAATACTCATGTTCTGTATTACCAAACAACTATTTGTATACCTGGGACAGTGTAAATATTAAGACTATAAGATATCCTCAGTTGTATTTATCTAAGAAAGATAAAGAATGACATTTAACATTTTTTGTTTTGGGGTGTTTTAGCTTGCACCTAAATTGACAGCATCATCCAACAGATCACTCCATAAATCTGAGGCAGTTAAAGTGAGGACCATGATTGTATTCAATAGTGTTAATTCAGCTCTCATACTTTAATGCTCAATTGGATTGTGTCACCTAAAGAAACAAACAGAAGGAGTCAAATAAAAAAAATTAAGTAGGGGTGATCAGAAATTAATACTTTTAATTTGTGATCATTTATAAAAATGGGTACTGATGGACTACTGTGTTCATTAGACTTAAGGATGTTTAATGCATAGTAATCAACACTATCCATTTCAGGCGCCTTATGTCAGCATCAGATGCTCCCGGGTCACATATGGAATAGCACAGTCATGTGGTAAAGTGTACTCTTCCCAACGATGGGCTTCAGCCTTAACCTGAGGCATCTTTCTCACGTCCCACACCATCCACCTTTAAGCCTGCCAAATTGGAGGCAGGTTTTGTATTGTACAGCCCCCCCCCCCCCCCCCCCCCCCCCCCCACCCACACGAGGCTATGAGGAACTGTACTGGGGCAGCACAAACTCATCTGAAGATAGGAGATTCACTAGGTTAATCCCAGAGCTGAAGGGGTTGGATTACGAGGAGAGGTTGAGTAAACTGGGACTGTACTCGTTGGAATTTAGAAGGGTGCGGGGGGATCTTATGGAAACATATAAAATTATGAAGGGAATAGATAGGATAGATGCGGGCAGATTGTTTCCACTGGTGGGTGAAAGCAGAACTAGGGGGTATAGCCTCAAAATAAGGGAAAGTAGATTTAGGACTGAGTTTAGGAGGAACGTCTTCACCCAAAGGGTTGTGAATCTATGGAATTCCTTGCCCAGTGAAGCAATTGAGGCTCCTTCATTAAATGTTTTTAAGGTAAAGATAGATAGTTTTTTGAAGAATAAAGGGATTAAGGGTTATGGTGTTCGGGCCGGAAAGTGGAGCTGAGTCCACAAAAGATCAGCCATGATCCCATTGAATGGTGGAGCAGGCTCAAGGGGCCAGGTGGCCTACTCCTGCTCCTAGTTCTTATGATAGCAGCTGGCAGAATGAGGACATTTTCATCCCATTGTGCTGCACTAAGTTTGAACTAATGTCCATGATGACTCCTTTAAAAATCGATCATTCTTTATCTGCATCCAGCGAAGTGTCTGATCAGGAGTCGAAAGTATTTCTGACCTAGCTCCTAGACACATTAACAAAAGCAGTAAGAAATCCTGCCAGCACAGCTAAATCCTCATTAAAAATATATAATTGTTGGAACTGGATGCCACGACACCAAGTGCATCTGACCTTCACCAAAGCGATATCTTTCACTGCATTTTCTTGTATAAAGGAAGATATTTTTCTGAGCTCTTGCCACAATTTGCCACAAGTTCTTTTTGGCAGCATCTGCAAGAGGACCTACGTATCTCCACTCTCTAAATTTCTCATCACCTATTTTGTCATAAAGTGTTTATATTTACATTTACATGGTGATAATAAGTCTCCCTTTTCACAACTGTGCTGAGGAAATCACTGTAATCAGACATGCTTTATGATTTTCCTTCACCTTACATGTTTTAGCCTGCCCAAACATTCCTGTTGTATTGCCACATTTTCCTTCAATTTTATCCAGAATTGTTTCTCATCAAAACAACTACTCTGAATGATGCAAACTATGATGCAAGTAAAGTCGAAACAAGGCTTTTTACACGTTTAGGTTTTTTGATAGTGTTTTAAAAAGAACTTTAGAACATATACCTTTGAATTTACTTATTTTCACAGAATGTGGGCATCGTTGTCTAGGCCTTCATTTATTGCCCATCTCCAATTGCCCTTGAGAAGACGGTGGTGAGATGCCTTCTTGATTTGCTGCATGTGGTGTAGTTACACCCACAGTGCTGTTAGGAAAGGAGTTCCAGGAGGGTTGCCGTCGACTCAAGGGGCCAATGGCCTCATTTTGCATTGTAGGGATTCTATGGGTTCCATGGATTTTGACCCAGCGACAGTGAAGGAAAAGCGATATTGTTCCAAGTCAGGATGGGTGTGTAGCTTGGAGGGGAACTTGCAGATAGTGCTCCCACAGTTCTGCTGCCTTGCCCTAAGTTATAGAGGCCACAGATTTAGAAGGTTGCGTCAAAGGAGCCTTGGTGAATTGCTGTAGTGCATCCTTTAGATGGTACACACTGCTGCCATTGCGTGAAAATGGTGGAAGGAATAAATGTTTACGGTGGTGGAATAGGCTGCCAATGAAGCGGGCAATGACCTGAATGGTCTTGAACTTCTTGCGTAGTGTTGAAGTGTGTGGGTCAGCGATATGGCAGGGTTTCTCAGCCTGGAAAAATCAAGTTTGTCTTGAGAGGATCAACTCAGGGGTTCGCCCAGAGATGGCAACCGTTCATCGACTTCTTCAAAGAAAATTGAACGTCAGCAGTAAAGGAAGGGGGGGGGAGAAAGAAAATAGGAAGGCATGGCAGTGTTAGATAAGGACAGAGAACTCAGTATATGGATAATTAGGGAATAGGGCACGGGCAGAAGGGGACATTGTTTTTTTAGTTTTTTTGCGTGTGTCGGCCCACGTGGTTGTTTAAGAAATGTTAATGTGTTAAACTGTGAAGATTACAATTGCTTCAATAAAATATTTTCTGAAAACAAACTTAGGCCAGCCATATTAGCCTCCTGCGATGAGGTCAGATGGGGGCACGGCGGGGGGGGGGGGGGGGGGGGGGGGGGGGGGGGGGGGGGGGGGGGGGGGGGGTTGTGGCAACAGAACCCATTAAAATGTGCAGTTCTCATATGATATAACAAAAACCCTACATCACAACTCAGACTTCCTAATTATACCCAATCCAAACTCGACTCATTGATCCATTCTCCCAGCATGTTTAAAATGAGTTAACAAAAAGAGTGAAGAGAGTACAGAGGAGATTTACAGGAATGTTGCCAGGGCTGGAATCCACACCCTAAAACCCAACCCCAAGTCCCTTGAGGGGTACATTTATCCAGACCCTAACTCTAAATTTTATTTTATTGACATTTAACATCTTTTGTTTTGGGGTGTTTAAGCTTGCACCTAAATTGACAGCATCATCCAACAGATCACGCCATAAATCTGAGGCACTTAAACCCTAACTCTAAATTACAACAACAACTTTTAGACCATCTGCACCTGAAGTGTCGTAACCTGAGCCGGGATTCTCCCCTACCCGGCGGGCGGGAGGGTCCCGACGGGACGGAGTGGCGTGAACCACTCCGGCGTCGGGCCTCCCCAAAGGTGCGGAATTTTCCCCCCCAGGCCCGCCCGCGCCGCCAATCCCGCCGGCACCAGATGTCCTTTGATTCCCACTTGCGGGAACGGCCTGTCAGCGGCGGGACTTCAGCCCATCGCGGGCCGGAGAATCGGCGCGGGGGGCTGCCGACCAGCGCGGCCCGATTCCCGGCCCCGCCGATTCCCGGCGGGGGCGGGATTGACGCCGGCCCTGGGCGATTCTCCGACCCCCCGGGGGGTCGGTGAATTCCGCCCCTGGTGCTGGAAGGTGGGATTTGAATGTGCAGCTAGCTTTTCCAGCCAGCGCAGACAGAATGGGCTGAATAGTCTCCTTCTATGCCGTAATGTTTTCTATGAAAAAGCGGAGCGTAGAAAAAGTCCAAAAGGGAAATCCTGTGATAGAGTAGGAAACAAGAGAGATTAAATAACAAGAGTCAGTGGTGCAGGGTCTAAGGGGCTATTAATGGGACAAGAAACAAAGCATGTGTCTCAAGGAAGTGTGAATGGCAGAATGAAAAGCTTCCATCCAAAAGCTAAAGCAAGAGAAAAAACAGGAGTAAGATCGAAACATACAAAGAAATGGTTTCAAAATGGGGGCAGAGATTGCAGTCTGATATTGTTGATCTCAATATTGAGCTTAGAAGGCTGTAAAAGGCCTCATCATAAAATGAGGTGTTGTTCCTCGAGCTTATGGTGAGCTGCATTAGAACACTGCAGTAGACTGAGGACAGAGCAAGGTCCACAGATTTCCACCATCCACATCAGCTTTTGTACTAATTAAAGGAGTACCCTAATTTTAGAATTAGAGTCATACTGGGAAGTGTTTAAAATGACTCAGATTAATCAGGATTACGACTCTCACAGTCATGGCTGTCAGTAACATTCTCAGTCAGAGAATGGGTTCAAGTCCCACTTCAAGGCTTGAGCACAACATTCTAGGCTGATACACATGAGCAGTACCTGTCGTGCACCTGTCCAGGTGCCATCTGTTGGGTGAAACATTCAACCGAGGCCCGGTCTGTCCCTTCATGTGGATGCAAAACATCCTGTGACACTATTTCAAATAAGAACAGGAGAGCTATCCCCGCATTCTGGCCAATATTTACCCCAATATCAATACTGTATCACAAAAACAGATTATCTAGTCATTATCATACTGCTGTTGTGGGAGTTTGCTGTGTGAAAAGTGACCACTGCCATTCCCAAATTACAATAGTGACAACACTTCAAAAGTACCTCACTGTCATTAAAGTGTTGTGGGACACTGATGATCCTGAAATGTGCGATATAATTGCACATCTTTCTTGTTTCCCTACCTACACACATGAGCAGCCCAGAGTTTCGCTGGTTATACTTGATGACACAACTGAGATGTAGAGCTTATTTTGGGTCACAAGCTCCTGTCCAACAATTTGACTATTAATAGTTTCATGTGCTTATTTTTCAGAACTAATAAATGGCGCACAGGAAACAAAGGGCACGCAGTGGTCGTGCTAAAATTAGAAATACAGACTGTGCAAAACTTGGGCCTGCTGCAGATATAACATTTGTTACGGTCATTTATCCTAGTGGGAAATACTGGGCTTTCAGTTGGGATTTCAAAGTGCACTATTCCTACCTGTTCTATAAACGGACTCAGCACTTTACCCTTAGAGTGACAGTCATTTTAATGCAATTGAAGGATGAGAAAACACAGAGATGTAGTAAGAACGTAATGCTCCACATGGGTAGAACATTCTTTATGTATAATTAGAAATAAAACGTTTTATCCGCTCTTCAATTTTAGCAACAAGTTAGTTGCAAGCAGAAATAGGGATACCCATGTTATTCTTACGTCAACATTTACACTAACATCAGCAAACAGCGGAAAATGCAGCCCAAAGTATTTAAAATATGTAGGCTAAGTTAATAGTAAATTATTCCCACTGCATTTTTCTTGGTTCCTAGTAGTTTTATAGCAATGGTCTTGCTTCATACCTGTTGAATAAGGTGCATACACTTGGACAGCTGCACTCCATATGCATTATTTACTATGTGAGGGATGTCATACGTTTTACAAATTTGAGCTAGTTGTTCCAGTCTGCAAAAATAAACACATGTAAAACCATAGGATTGAAGCCAACAAACATCAGCACAATACTTGTTGTAAAATATTACTTTAAACATACATCAGAGAAATAAATTATTCGACCCAACTAGTCCATACACCAATCAAGTCTCCCATTCTTCCTCATTTAAATCTATCTGTATAACCTTTATTCCCCTTCTTCTTTGTATGCTCATCCAGCTTACCCTTAAATGCATCTATTCTATTTGTCTCATCCATTCCCTGTGGAAGCAAGTTCCACCTTTTCATCACTCTCTGGATAAATAAGCTTCTTCTGGATTTCCTACTTGATTTATTGGTGACCATCTTACATTGGTGGTCTCTAGTTTTGCTTTTCAATATCAAACCTCTGATTCTATTCAAATTTCAATTGTCATAATTTTACAGGTCCCTATTAATGCGTTTGCTTTTCTAGGGAAGAGAGATCTAGTCTGTTCATCCTTTCCTGATAAGCGTGACCAGATTTTCAAAAGTCTAAACCAGGACACACTGAAAAGTCTTTGGAAGGTGAGGCTCAGTGATGATGCATATATTGGGCAACCAATGGAAGGTGCCTGGGGAAGGGTCAGTCTAAAGGAGAAGGTCATATGATGACAGATACCAGAATCTGTCCAGCCAGAGTTGGAAACCCTGGTGGGACTTTGGTTGATTCTTGGATCTCATTGGTTGCCTAGCTGTCTGTCATGGTGCTATGCTCCATGCGCCTTTGTGATTGACAGCGATAAGGGCTAATTGCCCTCACACCTAGCCACCTCCTCCAGAAGACAATGCACCCTCTATAATTAAAGCACTGAAAAGGGTGTTTATCTCAAGAACAAACCAGATCTTGCTTCGCTACCTACTGAATTGATAGCAATGGAAATGTTTGGAGGATTTGAATTGCCCAGAGGCCAAACTTTAACTACTTTGATTAACAATTTAATCTGCACTCATCAGAACCAGTATTTACCTGGTGGGCAGGATGATGGTTTATGTAGTTACATTGTGTACCTTGTGTTGCCCTATTAAGTATTTTATTTTATTTTCATGTATTAATGATCTGTTGAGCTGCTCGCAGAAAAATACTTTTCACTGTACCTCGGTACACGTGACAATAAACAAACTCCAATGGTTGTCGGACATAACTTTTGGGGAAGAAAAAGCAATTTGAGAAATTGTTTTTTCTTGTGGGGGAAGATATAAGTGGTAGGTTTTAAATAAAGTAAATGCAATTGAAGACAGTGCCGGAAAGCATCTATTCTACCCTTGTATACTGACTCGGCATGCTCTGATCTTATTCATTCATCTATTATGTGGTAGCTTGGGAAAGCTTGGTATATTCCATCCACTGGTCTTATCTTTCTGTTGCCCCCAATGAAATTAGGCTAATCCAGCAAGATTTTCTCAATTGAAATCCATGCTGATATTATATTTTTAGTTTCTTGATATTTTACTGTTTTTGCCTTTAGTAGGGATTCTGCTATTTTTCCTGCGACCATTGAGGTTGACTGGCTTACAACTCTCTCAGAATGTTCGGGCTACCTTCTTAAATAGAACTATTTGTCATGAATCTGACACTACACCATTTTCTAATCAATTATTTAAAATGTGTAATATCCCTTGCTATCCCTTCCTTAGGTTATTTCAGAATGTACGGATACAATATGCCCAGGCCATGGCTTTTATCTTCTTTGAGTTTGAATATTTTATGGAATATTTCTTCTCTTTTTATTTTAAATGTGATGTTATTTCTAATCTCATTTCTGATGACATGTCCATATGACATGATAGTGGGTAAGTATTGGGGCAAAATAATTGTTTAATATTTCGACCAATTTGTTGCCTTTGGTTTAATCCTGCCCATACCTTTAACTTTCTGATCCCTTTATGACTTTCCTTTCTTTATTGATAAACCTGAGAATAGATACTCTTATACAGCAAAAAATTAAATAAGTAGGAGCTTGTAAGAAATGCTGATAAAGGCCTAAAACTGAAATTTGTTTTAAAATGTACTTTAGTCCAAACTTTTTAAATCCATAACCTTCACATAAATCATGAAACTTTGAAATTGGAAGAGAATAAGATGAAATGTAATAGAAATGAGGAAAAATGAAAGAACGGAGAAGCTCAAGCTGATAAGCGTGTAAGTAGAAGATTTCCCAAAGCATATAAAGTACAAATGAAGAGAGCACTCTACAGCATACTTCTGCCATGTTGTGTTAGCTCAGATTTATTACAATTACATGCCCCTCGTTGAATTCTTCCCTTCTAGGATGATGCTCTGTAACTAAAAGCTTTAAAAAAATATTCATAGCTTCCATCTCATTGGGAAGGTTTAAGGCTAATTCACATCCAACAACGTGCTCTGAAAACTCTGTTCACATTTTAACAGATGTGACAAATTCCATCAAAGCAGATGAGCAATATTCTTTAAAAAAAATCAAAGTAAGTCAAAATAAACCAATTCGCAACTTATTATAAGAAAAAGTCAATTTGATCCATCTCCTAATATTAAGGAAGCTTTTTTAAAAAATTCCAGAATACAGATCCTGCTCCGCGTCACCATCATCCTCATGCCATAGCCTACCTGTGCAAATTGCATTGAAAGCCATCCATTAGGTTTTGAGATATATTGTTTACAAACAGACTAACTAATGGGGTGAGAGCATTACCTCCGCCCACCTTCAGTGGCAGAGGTCCAAACTGGCACAGCTATGGTATACCCAGCATATTATTACAAATTAGTCCAGAAAAAAATAGGACCACAGGAAAAGTCAAAAACATTAGGCACATTAGAAATGCAGCAAAATATCACAACAGAAATGTAACATGGCTAAAGCCTTGTTAGTCTAACAACCTCATTCCTCAAAGATAGAATCACAACTAATAGTTTAAACTAATTCAGCAGGGGCATGGGAACCTGGATTGTAGTTTTGGGGTACGGGAGATTGAGAGTATAGAGGTCAGGAGCACAGATTTGACTTCGCAGGAGGGTGCCAGTGTTCAGGTAGGTGGTTTGAAGTGTGTCTACTTCAATGCCAGGAGTATACGAAATAAGGTAGGGGAACTGGCAGCATGGGTTGGTACCTGGGACTTCGATGTTGTGGCTATTTCAGAGACATGGATAGAGCAGGGACAGGAATGGTTGTTGCAGGTTCCGGGGTTTAGGTGTTTAAGTAAGCTCAGAGAAGGGGGCAAAAGAGGGGGAGGTGTGGCGCTGCTAGTCAAGGACAGTATTACGGTGGCGGAAAGGATGCTAGATGGGGACTCTTCTTCTGAGGTAGTATGGGCTGAGGTTAGAAACAGGAAAGGAGAGGTCACCCTGTTGGGAGTTTTCTATAGGCCACCTAATAGTTCTAGGGATGTAGAGGAAAGGATGGCGAAGATGATTCTGGAAAAGAGCGAAAGTAACAGGGTAGTTGTTATGGGAGACTTTAACTTTCCAAATATTGACTGGAAAAGATATAGTTCGAGTACATTAGATGGGTCATTCTTTGTACAATGTGTGCAGGAGGGTTTCCTGACACAATATGTTGACAGGCCAACAAGAGGCGAGGCCACATTGGATTTGGTTTTGGGTAATGAACCAGGCCAGGTGTTAGATCTGGAGGTAGGTGAGCACTTTGGAAACAGTGACCACAATTCGGTGACCTTTACGTTAGTGATGGAAAGGGATAAGTATACCCCGCAGGGCAAGAGTTATAGCTGGGGGAAGGGCAATTATGATGCCATTAGATAGAGATAGATAGAGAAATACAGCACAGAACAGGCCCTTCGGCCCACGATGTTGCGCCGAACCTTTGTCCTAGGTTAATCATAGAATTTTGGACAATTTGTCATGGCCAATCCACCCAACCTGCACATCTTTGGACTGTGGGAGGAAACCGGAGTACCCGGAGGAAACCCACGCAGTCACGGGGAGGATGTGCAGACTCCACACAGACAGTGACCCAAGTCGAAATCGAACTTGGGACCCTGGAGCTGTGAAGCAATTGTGCTATCCACAATGCTACCGTGCTGCCCTTAAGAAGTTAACCTACACTCCCTTATTCTACCCTAATCCAAGTACCTATCCAATAGCCGCTTGAAGGTCCATAAATTTTCCGACTCAACTACTACCACAGGCAGTGCATTCCATGCCCCCACTACTCTCTGGGTAAAGAACCTACCTCTGACATCCCCTCTATATCTTCCACCATTTATCTTAAATTTATGTCCCCTTGTAATGGTGTGTTCCACCCGGGGAAAAAGTCTCTGACTGTCTACTCTATCTATTCCCCTGATCATCTTATAAACCTCTATCAAGTCGCCCCTCATCCTTCTCCGTTCTAATGAGAAAAGGCCTAGCACCCTCAATCTTTCCTCGTATGACCTACTCTCCATTCCAGGCAACATCCTGGTAAATCTCCTTTGCACCTTTTCCAAAGCTTCCACATCCTTCCTAAAATGAGGTGACCAGAACTGCACACAGTACTCCAAATGTGGCCTGACCAAGGTTTTGTACAGCTGCATCATCACCTCACGGCTCTTAAATTCAATCCCTCTGCTAATGAACGCTAGCACACCATAGGCCTTCTTCACAGCTCTATCCACTTGAGTGGCAACTTTCAAAGAACAATGAACATAGACCCCAAGATCTCTCTGCTCCTCCACATTGCCAAGAACCCTACCATTAACCCTGTATTCCGCATTCAGATTTGTCCTTCCAAAATGGACAACCTCACACTTGTCAGGGTTAAACTCCATCTGCCACTTCTCAGCCCAGCTCTGCATTCTATCTATGTCTCTTTGAAGCCGACAACAGCCCTCCTCACTATCCACAACTCCACCAATCTTCGTATCATCTGCAAATTTACTGACCCACCCTTCAACTCCCTCATCCAAGTCGTTAATGAAAATCACAAACAGCAGAGGACCCAGAACTGATCCCTGCGGTACGCCACTGATAACTGGGCTCCAGGCTGAATATTTGCCATCCACCACAACTCTCTGTCTTCTATCGGTTAGCCAGTTTGTTATCCAACTGGCCAAATTTCCCACTATCCCATGCCTCCTTACTTTCTGCATAAGCCTACCATGGGGAACCTTATCAAATGCCTTACTAAAATCCATGTACACTACATCCACTGCTTTACCTTCATCCACATGCTTGGTCACCTCCTCAAAGAATTCAATAAGACTTGTAAGGCAAGACCTACCCCTCACAAATCCGTGCTGACTATCCCTAATCAAGCAATGCCTTTCCAGATGCTCAGAAATCCTATCCCTCAGTACCCTTTCCATTACTTTGCCTACCACCGAGGTAAGACTAACTGGCCTGTAATTCCCAGGGTTATCCCTATTCCCTTTTTTGAACAGGGGCACGACATTCGCCACTCTCCAATCCTCTGGTACCACCCCTGTTGACAGCGAGGACGAAAAGATCATTGCCAACGGCTCTGCAATTTCATTTCTTGCTTCCCATAGAATCCTTGGATATATCCCGTCAGGCCCGGGGGACTTGTCTATCCTCAAGTTTTTCAAAACGCGCAACACATCTTCCTTCCTGACAAGTATCTCCTCAAGCTTATCAGTCTGCTTCACGCTGTCCTCTCCAACAATATGGCCCCTCTCATTTGTAAATACTGAAGAAAAATACTTGTTCAAGACCTCTCCTATCTCTTCAGACTCAATACACAATCTCCCGCTACTGTCCTTAATCGGACCTACTCTCACTCTAGTCATTCTCATATTTCTCACGTATGTGTAAAAGGCCTTGGGGTTTTCCTTGATCCTACCCGCCAAAGATTTTTCATGCCCTCTCTTAGCTCTCCTAATCCCTTTCTTCAGTTCCCTCCTGGCTATCTTGTATCCCTCCAGTGCACTGTCTGAACCTTGTTTCTTCAGCCTTACATAAGTCTCCTTCTTCCTCTTAACAAGACATTCAACCTCTCTTGTCAACCATGGTTCCCTCACTCGACCATCTCTTCCCTGCCTGACAGGGACATACATATCAAAGACACGCAGTACCTGATCCTTGAACAAGTTCCACATTTCACTTGTGTCCTTCCCTGACAGCCTATGTTCCCAACTTCTGCACTTCAATTCTTGTCTGACAGCATTGTATTTACCCTTCTCCCAATTATAAACCTTGCCCTGTTGCTCGCACCTATCCCTCTCCATTACTAAAGTGAAAGTCACAGAATTGTGGTCACTACCTCCAAAATGCTCCCCCACTAACAAATCTATCACCTGCCCTGGTTCATTACCAAGTACTAAATCCAATATGGCCTCCCCTCTGGTCGGACAATCTACATACTGTGTTAGAAAAGCTTCCTGGACACACTGCACAAACACTACCCCATCCAAACTATTTGATCTAAAGAGTTTCCACTCAATGTTTGGGAAGTTGAAGTCGCCCATGACTACTACCCTGTGACTTCCGCACCTTTCCAGAATCTGTTTCCCAATCTGTTCCTCCACATCTCTGCTGCTATTGGGGGGCCTATAGAACACTCCCAACAAGGTGACTGCTCCTTTCCTATTTCTAACTTCAACCCATATTACCTCAGTAGGCAGATCCCCCTCGAACTGCCTTTCTGCAGCTGTTATACTATCTCTAATTAACAATGCCACCCCCCCACCTCTTTTACCACCCTCCCTAATCTTGTTGACACATCTATAACCAGGGACCTCCAACAACCATTTCTGGCCCTCTTCTATCCAAGACATGACTTAGGATGTGTTGGTTGGAGAAGTAGGCTGCAAGGGTTGGGCACACTGGATATGTGGAGCTTGTTCAAGGAACAGCTATTGCATGTTCTTGATAAGTACGTACCAGTCAGGCAGGGAGGAAGGGGTCGAGCGAGGGAACCGTGGTTTACCAAAGAAGTGGAATCTCTTGTTAAGAGGAAGAAGGAGGCCTATGTGAAGATGAGGCGTGAAGTTTCAGTTGGGGCGCTTGATATTTACAAGGAAGCGAGGAAGGATCTAAAGAGAGAGCTGAGACGAGCAAGGAGGGAACATGAGAAGTCTTTGGCAGGTAGGATCAAGGAAAACCCAAAAGCTTTCTATAGGTATGTCAGGAATAAAAGAATGACTAGGGTAAGAGTAGGGCCAGTCAAGGACAGTGGTGGGAAGTTGTGTGTGGAGGCTGAGGAGATAAGCGAGATACTAAATGAATACTTTTCGTCAGTATTCACTCAAGAAAAAGATAATATTGTGGAGGAGAATGCTGAGACCCAGGCTATTAGAATAGATGGCATTGAGGTGCGTAGGGAAGAAGTGTTGGCAATTCTGGACAAGGTGAAAATAGATAAGTCCCCGGGGCCGGATGGGATTTATCCTAGGATTCTCTGGGAAGCCAGGGAAGAGATTGCTGAGCCTTTGGCTTTGATTTTTAGGTCATCATTGGCTACAGGAATAGTGCCAGAGGACTGGAGGATAGCAAATGTGGTCCCTTTGTTCAAGAAGGGGAGTAGAGATAACCCCGGTAACTATAGGCCGGTGAGTCTAACGTCTGTGGTGGGTAAAGTCTTGGAGAGGATTATAAAAGATACGATTTATAATCATCTTGATAGGAATAATATGATTAGGGACAGTCAGCGTGGTTTTGTGAAGGGTAGGTCATGCCTCACAAACCTTATCGAGTTCTTTGAGAAGGTGACTGAACAGGTAGACGAGGGTAGAGCAGTTGATGTGGTGTATATGGATTTCAGTAAAGCGTTTGATAAGGTTCCCCACGGTCGTCTATTGCAGAAAATACGGAGGCTGGGGATTGAGGGTGATTTAGAGATGTGGATCAGAAATTGGCTAGTTGAAAGAAGACAGAGAGTGGTAGTTGATGGGAAATGTTCAGAATGGAGTTCAGTTACGAGTGGCGTACCACAAGGATCTGTTCTGGGGCCGTTGCTGTTTGTCATTTTTATAAATGACCTAGAGGAGGGCGCAGAAGGATGGGTGAGTAAATTTGCAGACGACACTAAAGTCGGTGGAGTTGTAGACAGTGCGGAAGGATGTTGCAGGTTACAGAGGGACATAGATAAGCTGCAGAGCTGGGCTGAGAGGTGGCAAATGGAGTTTAATGTGGAGAAGTGTGAGGTGATTCACTTTGGAAAGAATAACAGAAATGCGGAATATTTGGCTAATGGTAAAATTCTTGGTAGTGTGGATGAGCAGAGGGATCTCGGTGTCCATGTACATAGATCCCTGAAAGTTGCCACCCAGGTTGATAGGGTTGTGAAGAAGGCCTATGGTGTGTTGGCCTTTATTGGTAGAGGGATTGAGTTCCGGAGCCATGAGGTCATGTTGCAGTTGTACAAAACTCTAGTACGGCCGCATTTGGAGTATTGCGTACAGTTCTGGTCGCCTCATTATAGGAAGGACGTGGAAGCTTTGGAACGGGTGCAGAGGAGATTTACCAGGATGTTGCCTGGTATGGAGGGAAAATCTTATGAGGAAAGGCTGATGGACTTGAGGTTGTTTTCGTTAGAGAGAAGAAGGTTAAGAGGTGACTTAATAGAGGCATACAAAATGATCAGAGGGTTAGATAGGGTGGACAGCGAGAGCCTTCTCCCGCGGATGGAGGTGGCTAGCACGAGGGGACATAGCCTTAAATTGAAGGGTAATAGATATAGGACAGAGGTCAGAGGTGGGTTTTTTACGCAAAGAGTGGTGAGGCCGTGGAATGCCCTACCTGCAACAGTAGTGAACTCTCCAACATTGAGGGCATTTAAAAATTTATTGGATAAGCACATGGATGATAAGGGCATAGTGTAGGTTAGATGGCCTTTAGATTTTTTCCATGTCGGTGCAACATCGAGGGCCGAAGGGCCTGTACTGCGCTGTATCGTTCTATGTTCTATGTTCTAACTGCCTGGACAGTACGCGGAGCAATACCTTTCACTGTACCTTGGCGCACGTGACAATAAATCTAAAATCTGAAATCTTATGTTTCCTGACAGTTGTTGCATTTCCCCACCATCAATTATTATCTCTCCTTGTTTAATAAGGAAGACCTTAATGAGCTGTCCAATGACAGTTGGTAAATGCACTGCTTTGCATATTTAAGAAGTCTTCCAACACCAGGTTAAAGTCCAACAGGTTTATTTGGAAATACTAGCTTTCGGAGCGCAGCTCCTTCATCATCTGAGTGACTCACCTGATGAAGGAGCTACTCTCTGAAAGCTAGTGATTCCAAATAAACCTGTAGGACTTTAACCTGGTGTTGGAAGACTTCTTGCTGTGCCCACCCCAGTCCAACGTCAGCATCTCCACATCACAGCATATTTAAGTCTCAGTTTGATATTAATCTATGCAATTCGCTATCATCCAAATTCAGGATCATGGGTGTCACATTAGACTAGGAAGGGTAAAAGTGAGGAGACATTGTTCCCAATATTGATCACTATTTAGTCATTAGCTTCATCATCATTGTCAGTCCCTTGAAAGGAAGATGCCATCTGCCAGGTTTCATGATTTGTGTGTTCTTCGGTGATTCAGCAGAAGAACCCTGGAGCAACAGGTCTTTGGACAGAGAGGAAAAGGGTCGCCTTGAGGAAAGAGGAGTTCTTAAATTAAAGTTCTGCTCTCTCTCTCCTGCTTTCACCACTTTTCTGTAGCAGACTGTATGTGACCAGTTTCTGACTGCAGTTCAGCTTGACAGATGAGGCACTGCCACACGATATTTTTTGTGGCAAGTTCTTCCCTTGCATCAATATCAATTTGTCCCTTTTTTAATGAGGTCTTTAGAGTCCCCTTAAACCATTTCCTCAGTCCTCCTTGAGATCTGGTGTCATACTTAAGTTGTGAAAAGAAGATCTGCTTCGGAAGCATGTGGGAGCAGAGTCCAGGCCAGCGGAGATAATGTTGTATGATCATGACTACGATGATGGAGGAATTGGCTTTGGAGAGGGTGGTAGAGTTTGTTCATCTCTGTTTCTACTCGACTTCTGAGTATCCTGCAGAGACACCTCTGGTGGAAATTTCCCAGTGCTCAGAGGACCATTGGTAGGTGACCCAAGTCGCACTACCATTTAGAATGGTGGTGACAACAACAGCATTATACCGCTGTCCTTTTATGGAGATCTTTGTTTTTGAAGGCCTGATTCCACAATTGTTTTAAGTCTGCACTGGCATAGCTGATTCTGTGCTGGATCTCCTGCTTGATGGTGACATTTTCAGAACGCTCTTGAGACATGGGAACTGTTCAGCAACTTCTAAAGTCTTGCTAATAACAATAGCTGGAGGTGTAGGTGCTTATCTGGGACTGGGCTGGTGGAGGAATTTGGCCTTGTTGACGTTGAGTGAGAGACCAACCTTTTTGTATACGTAGTTGAAGAGGTTGAGGGTGGTCTGAATATCACTTTCAACGTGGACAACAACTACCAGTCATCAGCATATTGTAAGTTGCGAATATGCTGGAAATTCACCATAGCCTTGGCTCTCAGCCTGTTGCAGTTGAAAAGCTTCCCATTGTTGAACTCAACCATGAGCCCTTGTGGAAGTTGGTCAAATGAGTTCCTCGACCAGGCTCAGGTAGATAGTGAAGAGAGTTAATGCAATCACACAACCTTGCTTAACGTCTGTCTGGATACAAAAAGGCTGGGTCTCCAATCCACTGCAAAGGGTGGTTGCTGTCATATCAATGTGCAGGAGCCACAGGATAGGATAAAGCTTGCTGGATATCTCAAGTTGCTGGGAGGCTTTACAAAGGGCTTGGTGGCTGATGGAGTCAAAGGCCATGTAGAGCTATTTGCATTGTACCAAGCACTTTTCTTTTCAGGACCTCCAGCTGCAAGTCCTACGTATGAAGATAGAACCTGTCTCAACTACTCTTCCCTTGTATCAGATAGCAGTAGCCTGCTGATGTGCTTGGCTATTATGCACACTTGTAGATTGGCAACTCGAAGGGGTTGACACCCATACCCAGTATGAGGAGAGGGGAGAAAACAAAGAAAAATAAAGCAATGTCACTTACTCTATATACTACAAGCACATTGGTCGAAACTTTCTCGCTGTTCCTGCCGACAGGATCTTCCAGTCCCGCTGACCCTGCCATGGGTTCCCCAACAATGGAGGGTGCGAACAACGGGAACATTTATTGACAGCAGTTAGACCAGAAGTTCCAATGCTGGGCCGCCTCCGCTGCTGCAAAACATGCTGTGAGGTGGGAGTGCAACCCAATGCTTTATGCCTGTATATATGCAGCTTGTATGCTACACCTTGATTTTTAAAAGTACAAACACCACCATGCAGCTAACATAGTCATAAACAGAGTAACTCTTTTCATTTGAAATGAAATGAAAATCGCTTATTGTCACAAGTAGGCTTCAATGAAGTTACTGTGAAAAGCCCCTAGTCGCCACATTCCGGCGCCTGTCCGGGGAGGCTGGTACGGGAATTGAACCGTGCTGCTGGCTTGCATTGGTCTGCTTTAAAAGCCAGCGATTTAGCCGAGTGAGCTATACATTTAGCAGCATGGGTTAAGCCAGTAGAATAGTACGGTGTAGTTAACAAATCAGAAGCGAGCAGAGAGATGGACTTTACCTGTCAGGAGCCCTTGGGGCAAAGCAAGAGGTAGTGGAATGAACACAAAGGACATTTTCTGCCCCAAGCTGTTGGATCTTGCTCTCAACCGTCTGCAAATCTGTGCGCAATTCATCTCCCTCAAGCAGATTCTCAATCACTACAGGTTCAAAACCTGATCCAAAAATAAATGCAAGTGTTGAAATGAATCAGAACAATTATAAAACAGTAAGGAACATTTTACATCTCACACTGACACATGATTTCACAAAAATTCAGTTTTTTTAGTTAGCAAAATATTAAAAATGAACAAGTGTCTGCGCATTGATAAAAAAAACCATGAAAATTATTTTGTCACAATGTCACATAATAAAAAGTGCACAGGCATCCAAATAGCATTATAAACTGAAATGGCAGCCTAGGGGAGATTTTCAATCATACCTCCTTATTTTAATGTCATGTCACAGTACAGGTATATTATTTTGGAGTGGTTCAATTTATACTGTACATCTTATCCCGTTGTTGAAGGTTTCGGTGTCCTGTACATTATGGAAATATGCAATTGTGTTTGGACCATAAATTGACACATTTAATCTCTGTGGTTACATTAATAAAACAGTTATGCCTTAATAAGATCATTTGAAAAGTGATGCTATTTTATTTGTCAAAGTTTTGATGTTAACGAGTAAATCTTTGAAGCCTCTATGCTAGTGCAGGGTCCCTTAAAGGTTGCAGAACGGGGCACAGATATTAGCACAGCCAATTTGCGGCTGTTTCAGTTTTCTATTTAAGATTGGAAGCATCAAGAGTTGAGCCTGCGGCCCTCTGTGCATGATTCTCTGATCCATTCTCCAGGCTTCGTTCTGGCAGCAAACTCTATGAAATATATCAAATAAAGTTAATAGCTGGTTGCTCCCTCAACCTCTTGGTGGGTGAATGCATCACACGGTGTGATGCTAATTTGTGCTAACCAGAATGTCTGTCTTTGATTTTTGGCCTGTGCTGATTTAGATACTCCAAGCACAGGAGTAAAATCTGCAATTCATCTCAGCATGTGTGAAGTGCAGACAAGGAGCGAGATTTAATTCCCACCCCTGTGGGAGGTTTTGTGGTGGTGAGGGTATTTAATCAGGCAGGAGGGTGGCGACTGGGACCCTGCTGTCTTCCTGCCTCTGTCCTGATTAAGTCTGGGACACAAATGCTTGTGGACAGCCATCCTACTGTAGCCATCTGGGATGGCCACTTCCAGAATACAAAATGGACGATCGCAGACACCCCGGCGCCAGAAAGGCACAAACAAAGAAAGCCAACGGCCACCTAGGACACGCCCAGCCATCAGGGCACCCACCCCTTTATTGATCAAGATCAATACCAGTGATCAAGATACGGCCCAATTAATCGGGGCCAAGTTCAAGGTCCGCCCAAAAGCGCGCGAAGCCCCTTCAGGTATAAGAAGAAGCCCCCGAGAGAAAATCGCTCTCTTGGACTCGGCTCTCGAAGCGGAGATACCTGTCCACCAGCTGCACCAGAAGCAAGTAAGTCCAAGGTCAACACTCGCTACCAGACGGACGACCTTAGCTGTTCTCCTGTTACATCTTCGAACCCAACAGCCTCAGATCCGAACAACGGCCATTGTTCCTCTGACTGAGTGGGCACACAAAGTTAAGTATAGGCGTTAGCGTTAGAGATAGTTTAGTTTGTGGTATTTGTGCATGAGTAGATATTACTCTGTGTGTAAATAAATAGTATTGACTTTGAACTAACTAACTGGTGCATTAGTTCTTTGATCAGTATTCAGGTTTGAACCTTGTGGCAGTATCGAAAGATACCTGGCGACTCTAGAGCAAACATAATTAGGATCAAGGAAGGCGACCATATTGACCGCTGTATTTAGAACCAGATAAATATAGCAACACTACCCTCCTGCCAATTGAGGCCCTTAACTAATGGCCACCTAAGGTCCTCATTCTGCTACTGCTGGTATTCATCCAGCAGTGGGATATGGGGGACAAGCTGTATGGGGAGCTTTAAAAGTAACTTGCTTGCAGGCTCCTGGAGAGGGGGTCCTCATCAGCCACATTGAATACAGCTCCAGATTTCTGAACATGGTGTTGGAAATTATTCAATCCAAATTCCAAACTTAAAGATTTTAGTTGATCTCCAATATTTTGTAGGGCCTCTTCTGATTCTGCAAGTAGCACTGTGTCATCAACTTACCACATGTTTTCTACATTCATGCCCACAATTCTTACCCGTAGAAGTTTTAGTTTATTCATGAATGAGAGTATACAAAATTCTGCAAAGGACATTTTCCCAAAACAGAAAAGAAAAAGAGACAAGGAGTGGATGACTGATGAGATCCTAGCAATGATGATAGAAAGAGGAAAGAAAATATACACCCGAGTATGATGGTTGATAAGAAAATAAAGAATACACTTAGGGAACCTAAAGAGTAATGGTATAACAGGACGTCTGATGAGGCACTGGAGCTGGAAAGAAAACACAAAATGAGAGGTGAAATCTTTCACAGATAGGAAGAAAGATAAAACAACAGATTTTGGATGAATAAAAGACAAATTGAAAAGGATGCAATAGCAAAAAGATGGACAGAATATATAAGTCAACTATAGGAAGATCGAATTTGAGGGAGTCCTCAACATAATGAAGGACCAAACATTCTGATATCAGAGGTAAAGAATGCTTTAAAACTACTGGATATAGTAAAAACTCCAAACATAGGTGAAGTAACAGCATGGCATCTAAGAACAAGAAAGGGAATGTTTAACCTAAGCCAATCTTCGACAAATATCTAGGAGTAGACAAGAGCTTTACATATGCCTCACAAGTTATGTAATAACATTTGGTTGTGGTTATCACCAAAAGCTAATAGACATGCTGCTGAAATGTGACATTGACAGTAAAGATGTAAGATTGATCCAGAGGCTTTATAGGTACCAAACAGAAAGAATCAAGGTAGAAGATGGACATTCAGACATGTTTCAAGTGAAGAGAGGAGTACAAACGGCTGTGTACTGTTGCCAAAATTAATGGTAATGGGGCAAGTGAAAAAACAAAAAGGTGTTCCCAGGTGAAGTGTGAGTTGCTGGATAACAAATTGTCCAAATGTTAAATGAAAGAATAAAGCAAGAAACAAGAATTGAAAAATGAGCCATCAAAAACCAAACAAAATAGAGGCAATGGTTATGATCTAAAATTGCTGAGCACAATGTGGAGATCAGAAGATTGTAGAGTGCCGAGTAAAATGATGAGGTGCTGTTCCTCTGGCTTAACTTCAGGCTATTATCAGGGAGAGGGATTGAGCCAGTGATTGGGGAACCGAACTTGTGAAGGCGCCAAAAGACTATGGCTTTTATAATCCCAGTATTTAATTGGAGGAAATTCTATTTATCCACAACTGGAGATTGGAAAGGCAGCGTGGTAAATAAGGGAGAGGTCACGAAATGCGGTGGCGAGGTTAAGGTGGTGGGGAGATGTACCTGGGAGTCATCAGTGTACATGTGGAACTTGGCATCATATTTTCAGATGATTTCCCCATGTTGCAGTATGAACACCATGTCATAAATTCAGTCTTCGGCCCCTCTTCCCCAACACTACACTGCAATGTAGGGAAGGGAAGCCAGGTCCCTATACATGGTGAATATTAAAAAAACACAGATGAAGAACCTCTACTGTAGGGGAATAGTTAAAAAGCAAGTTTTGAAAATGAAAATATTGTAACTGTAATTAAAATACAAGCTTATATTGTTCTAAGGCAAGGTGAGATGAAATGAAATGAAAATCGCTTATTGTCACGAGTAGGCTTCAATGAAGTTACTGTGAAAAGCCCCTAGTCGCCACATTCCGGCGCCTGTTCGGGGAGGCTGTTACGGGAATCGAACCGTGCTGCTGGCTTGCCTTGGTCTGCTTTCAAAGCCAGCGATTAGCCCTGTGAGCTAATGATAAGCTTGCAGCTTGGCGGTGATAAAAGCAAACTGTTACACCAGCCTTTTAGGATCCAGACTGCAAATGTATACAGCAGTAAGTTATATACCAATGTAAGTGATGGTAAGGACCACTATTCAGAAGTCACAATTCAAAACTTGTAAGCCAATAGGGAAGAGAAAGAGGATGGGGGGGGGGGTATCAAATCATGCAGGTATAAAGCTACGGGCGCACGTGTTGCCCGCTCTCTTTGTCTTTGCTCTTCTTTCAATTTCTTCCTTATGCCCTGCTAGGCTTTTGTTTTTTTTGTATTTCCGAAGTGTACTAACCATGTTTTTGCCATAAAGCTCAATCTCGCACTACCACCAGACCCTCATCTCTTATTTGAAAATAAGAGGTCCGCTGGCCAAGAGGCGTGCTGGATTCAACCGGATGAAGGCGACCCTCTTCACCAAGGGCGTGAAATTTGGGATGCTACACCCAGCGAGGCTATGGGTCACGTACAAGGAACAGCATCACTATTTTGAGACGCCAGACGAGGCATGGTCATTCCTCAAACAAGAAAAGCTGGACTCGAATTAAAGGACGGCTAAGCTTTGGTGGAATGCGGCAATAACGCTGGGTAACATGGTACCATTTCTAATATAAGATTGTATACAATGTTGGGTGCGTGTAATGGCTGTGGTTGTGGCTGGAGGGTGCAGTGCTTTCGGCAAAGTTGAGATACGTGGGGGGGGGGGGGGGGTGAATTTTTGGGAAGTTGGAGCCTTGGTTCAACAAATGTCTCCTCACGGGGCAATGTTAGTGTTTTCTGTTTATTTTTTGTTTTGTTTTACTATTTACTCACTGGGGCTGGAGAGGTAGTTTAATTGGTTTATTCACATGGGGGGGGGGGGGGAAGAGTCCGGACAATGAGGCGACAGTCTGATCGGTGCCAGGGGCAGGAGCTGCCAGGGTCAACATGGGTCATCTGACTCTCGGGAGCATAGTGGGGGGTGAGCAAGTGCCCAGCTGGTGCTTGGCAGGGGATTTTGAGTCTTGGGGCTGTTGGGGGGGGGGGGGGGGGGGGGGAGAGGGAGGGAGGGAGGAGGGGGGCATTCTGCTTTGCTGACAAAGCAGGTATCAGTTTCGGGGTCGGCGGCTCCCTGTGGGGGCGCTTGAGGAAGCGAAGGGCGCGGGCTTGAGGTTGGCCAAGAAAGGGCGATGGCTAGTCGGCGAGGGGGTGGGGGGGGGGGGGGGGGGGGTGGGGGGGGGGGGGGGGGAGGGGGGTGTTAGCCCCCCGTCCAGGCTGATCACGTGGAATGTGAGGGGTTTGAATGGGCCGGTCAAAAGAGCGCGCGTGTTCGCGCATCTAAAGGGGTTAAAGGCAGACGTAGCAATTCTTCAGGAGACACATTTAAAGCTCACAGATCGCACGAGATTGAGAAAGGGATGGGTAGGCCAGGTGTTCCATTCAGGGCTGGATTCGAAGACCAGGGGGGTAGCAATTCTGATCCATAAGGGTGTGGCATTCGAGGCTGGGAGAATTGTGGCAGATAAGGGGGGCAGGTATATAATGGTGAGTGGAAAGTGGGAGGGGGACCGGGTGGTGTTTGTGAACGTCTATGCTCTGAATTGGGATGATGTGCAATTTATGAGACGCTTGCTGGGCAAAATCCCGGACTTAAGAGTCACACCACCCAATCATGGGGGGAGAATTTAACACAGTCATCGAGCCCGAGCTGGAACGGTTGAAGTCCAGGACAGGGAAGCGACCAGCAGTGGCTAAGGAACTGAAGGGTTTTATGGAGCAGATGGGGGGTTGGATCCCTGGAGGTTCGCGCGGCTGAGAGCAAAGGAGTTCTCTTTTTCTCCCACATTCATAAGGTTTATTCCCGCATAGATTTCTTTGTCTTGAGTAGAGCGTTAATCCCAAAGGTGGCGGAGACAGAATACTCAGCAATTACAGTCTCGGACCATGCCCCGCACTGGGTGGACCTGCAGCTTAGTGAGGAGAGAGGGCAGCGCCCACTCTGGAGACTGGATGTGAGGCTGCTGGCAGACAAAGAGGTTTGCGGGCGGATTAGCAGGAACATCCAGGATTACCTGGAAACAAACGATACGGGTGAGGTTGCAGCGGCAACGGTCTGGGAGGCTCTAAAGGCAGTTGTCAGAGGAGAACTCATCTCAATTCGATCCCATAGGGAAAAGAGAGAAAGAGCGGAGAGGGAGAGACTGGTGGAGGAGGTACTCCGAGTGGACAGGAGATACGCGGAGGCCCCCGAGGCGGGGCTACTGAGGGAGCGGCGGAGTCTGCAGGCAGAGTTTGAACTGCTGACCACAGGGAAAGTGGTAGCACAGCTGAGGAAGGCAAGGGGGGCAGTCTATTGAGTACGGGGAGAAAGCGAGTAGAATGCAGGTACACCAACTGCGAAAGAGGGAGGCGGCCAGGGAAATCGGGGGAGTAAAGAATAAGGAGGGTAACACGGTCTTGGATCCAGGGGGGGTGAACAGAGTCTTTAAGGAATTCTATAGTAAACTATATGAGTTGGAGCCCCTGACAGGAGCAGAAGGGATGAGGCAATATTTGGACCAGTTGAGGTTTACAAAGGTGGAAGAGTACCTTGTGGAGGGGCTGGGGGCCCCGATTGAATTGGAGGAGATTGTCAAGGGTATAGAGGGCATGCAATCGGGTAAAGCCCCGGGGCCGAACGGTTACCAGGTAGAATTGTACAAGAAATGTTTGGAAATATTGAGCCCACTCCTGATGAGGACCTTCAATGAGGCTAGAGAGAAAGGAACCCTCCCCCAAAAATGTTACAGGCCTTGATCTCACTCATTCTTAAATGAGGGAAGGACCCGGAACATTGCGGTCCATACAGACCGATTTCGCTGGATGCCAAATTGCTAGCTAAGATTCTGGCCACAAGAATTGAGGACTGCATCGCAGGGGTGATAGAGGAAGGCCAGACTGGGTTTGTTAAATGCAGACAACTCAAGACCAATGTCCGGAGACTTTTGAATATTATTATGATGCCCTCAGAGGGAGGGGAGGTGGAGGTGGTAACAGCGATGGGCGCAGAGAAAGCCTTTGACCGGGTGGAGTGGGAGTACCTGTGGGAAACGCTGGGGAGGTTCAGGTTTGGTGAGGGCTTTATTGACTGGGTGAAATTGCCGTACCAGGCGCCTGCAGCAAGTGTATGTACGAGCCGGCTGAGGTCGGGGTACTTCGAGCTTCACCGGGGAACGAGGCATGGGTGTCCCCTCTCCCCGTTACTATTTGCCCTAGCTATAGAACCACTAGCTCTGATGCAGAGAGCCTCGAGGAACTGGCGGGACATGCTCCCGCTGTCACTGGCAGGGAGGGTAACGCCAACCCGTTACTCCACAGGTCCAGTGTTGGAGGCGACACTGCGGATCTGGGGACAGTGGAGGAGGTACAAGAAGGTGGAGGGAGCGTTGGTCTGGACCCCGATATGCAACAACCACAGGTTTGTCCCGGGTAGAATGGATGGTGGGTTCCAGAGCTGGCAGAGGGCAGGCATCAGAAGGATGGGAGATCTGTTCATAGACGGAAGCTTTCCCAGTTTGAAGGCGCTCGAGGACAAATTAAATCTGCCACCAGGAAATGCCTTTAAATATATGGAAGTACGAGCCTTCCTGAAAAAACAGGTAGTGGCCTTTCTGACGCTGCCGCCACGGAGGATACAGGGCAGGGTGGTCTCCGGCACCTGGGTGGGGGAGGGGAGGGTGTCGGATATGGACCAGGAACTGCAGGAGGTGGAGGAAACCCCGGTGGAGGAGCTCAAGGGCAAGTGGGAGGAGGAGCTAGGTGAGGAGTTGGAAGCGGGTCTGTGGGCAGAGGTCCTGGGCAGGGTTAATTCCTCCTCATCATCTGCCAGGCTCGGTCTAATTCAATTTAAGGTGGTCCACTGGGCACACATGACGGCAGCGAGAATGAGCACGTTTTTTGGGGTAGAAGACAGTTGTATGAGGTGCAAGTGCAGCCGTGCAAACCATGTCCACATGTTTTGGGCATGCCCGGAGCTTAGAATGTTCTGGCAAGGGTTCGCGACGGCAATGTCCAAGGTGCTTGACACACGGGTGGCGCCGAGTCCAGAGATAGCGATCTTTGGAGTGTCAGAAAACCCGGGAGTTCAGGGGGCAAATAGGCCGCGTCTTGGCCTTTGCCTCACTAGTCGCCCAGAGATGGATTTTATTAATGTGGAGTGACTCGAAGCCCCTGAGTGTAGAGACTTGGGTTACCGACATGGCTGGGTTTCTCAGCCTCGAGAAAATAAAGTTTGCCTTAAGAGGGTCTACGCTAGGGTTCTCTCGGAGGTGGCAGCCGTTCGTCGACTTTCCCGGGGAAAATTAAAATGTTAGTAGCAGCAGCAATCCGTGAGGGGGCGGGGTTTGCTTCATTGGGATGGTGTGGGAAGACTGGGTCGTGTGGGGTAATGCCTATTTAATTGTTATTGTTTATTCTCTTTTTGCACTATGTTAATGTTCACTCTAGTTTGTTTGTTATTATGGTTATTACTGTTTTATTATGAAAAATTCTGCAAAACCTTAATAAAAATACTTTTAAAAAAAAAGAAAATAAGAGGTCCTACATCTAATGTGTCACTCTAATAAATGTGAAGTTATCTGCTTCGGTAGCAAAAATAGGAAGGCAGATTATTATTTGAATGGGTGTAAATTAAAAGAGGTGGATACTCAGCGAGACCTTGATTTCCTCATGCATCTGTCACTGAAAGTAAGCGCCCAGGTACAGCAGGCAGTAAAGAAGGTAAATGGTATGTTGGCCTTCATAGCGAGAGGATTTGAGTATAGGAATAGAGATGTTTTACTGCAATTGTATAGGGCATTGGTGAGGCCGCACCTGGAGTATTATGTGTAGTTTTGGTGTCCTTGTCTGAGGAAGGATGTTCTTGCTATGGAGGGACTGCAGCAAAGGTTTACAAAGCTGATTCCTAGGATGGCGGGACTGTCATATAAGGAGAGACTAAGTCAGTTAGGATTATATTCATTGTAGTTTAGAAGAGTGAGAAGGGATCTCATAAAAGTTTACAAAATTCTAACAGAATTAGACAGGGTTGAGTCAGAAAGAATGCTCCTGATGGTGGGGGAGTCCAAGCTAGGGTTAAAGTTTGAGGATAAGGAGTAAACCTTTTAGCATTGAGGTGAGGAGAAATGTCTTCACAAAGAGAATGGTGAATCTGTGGAATTTGCGATCAAAGTAGTTGAGGCCAAAATATTCTGTAATTTCAAGAATGAATGAGATAAAACTCTTGGGGCTAAATGGATCAAGGGACATTGGGGGAAGGCGGGATCAGGGTATTGAACCTGATGATCAGCCATGATCGTAATGAATGGCAGAGCAGGCACGAAGGGCTGAATGGCCACCTCATGCTTCTATTTTCTATGTTTCTAATACAGAGCTGCAGAAATACTTTGTTGTAATGATGACATCATGGGAATATTCTCCAAGAAACAGGAATGTTTTCCCAGGGAGGAAAGGGAGATGAAATATCAGGGAGGCTGTAAAATGTGATACATACCCCTATGGGAGGGTACACAACCTCAACAAAGTTAATGAAGGGAAGAAAGATGATAAAATAGAATAAACACTATAGACGAACGAGAGATCAGAATCGCTAAAACAGGAAAACAGTGACAGTAGGGGTAGACGTCCATGTTCAGTTACTATCTGATACCGATACCATGAATTATAATTTTGTACCTGCAGTGATCATTGATTTGAAGCATGATTTCTGATCAATCCTTGGCCATATGATATACTTTGCTTTAGGTCTCCTATGTCGCAATGCAAGGAAGCAAAGAGTCAGGCTCATTCCTGTTGCCATTGGAACCACAAAGCAGCTAGAAACAGTTCGAACACCTGGTAATAGAAGAGGTTCACTGTCAGCATCTTCAGGGTGCAGATTATCAAGAGAGTTAAACAATATCCACACATTTGATGGCCATGAAGGGTAGGATTTAATCGTTCAATTATTTGTTAACTATTTTGTCAAAGAATGTCAATTATAATTGTATCCAGCGCAGAAGGGTGAACATGTGTAAAAGATTAGTCAATTAAAAAGAGTCCAAACTGCGGAATTGCCTGAGGAAAATTGGACAGCAAGAACCTGCGCCAGCAAAGGTCAAGTTGCAGAGTATTATTCTGAGCAAATAATATACAAGTCAGCAACTGAAAGAAGGAACGATACAGACAAAGCAAATAGGTAACAGTTTTCCTTGTAAATCTAAAAGTGGAGTAATAAAGGAATACTTAGACTTCTGAATTAACCAATTCATTATATTCGTGGAATACATTTTTGGATTACCAGTACCTGGCCTCTCTCCTAACTGTCTAAGTTTACTTGTTTGCAAATTACACACCGTGTGGGTTGAGAAATTCAGCATCTCATCAACTGGGCACTCGGCTTCTCTGTAATATTTTATAAAACAAAAGCTCATGTAGAACAGCACTTCACTTCAAAACATGCGACTGTATTTAATTACAATTTTTCTTGAGATTTGCAATCTGCCAAAAAGATAATCAGATAGTACTTCTCTAGCTCCAGCTATTATGAAGAAATGAAATGAAATGAATGAAATGAAAATAGCTTATTGTCACGAGTAGGCTTCAATGAAGTTACTGTGAAAAGCCACTAGTCGCCACATTCCGGCACCTGTCCAGGGAGGCTGATAGGAGAAGAAGAACTGGTTGTGGTACATTTTAAGGATTAACACATTTTGGAATGTAGAAAATGGATGTGCTGCAGATGCTGTCTTGTCTTCCTTTCATTTAAAACACTGGTTGTGAAATACAGCTGCATAACACTCTATTTCTTGGTTATATAAGTATCATTTGATCCAATATGGCAGCTACAGTGTGCACACAATTCTTGTTTGGATATTTAAGGACATGGAGGGTGCGAATGTGGGAAACAGGCAGAGTAGGAATTCAGCAGTGGGATGGTCTCCCTCTAGTGTTTTTAAAGGAATCATCAACTACTTACATGTTAGTTGCTGATTGATTTCTACTGGTTGTTGCTGCAATTGTAGAAGTATTTGGTGATTTCTGGAGTTGCTTAAAGCTACTCATGGCTACAGGGAGTGAAGTGGCAAGTGCTAAAGGACTTTGTTCAGGATTCTGCACAGACCTCTTGCTCTCAGACATGGTTGGAGTAGTAGGCATTCCTCTTGGAATATAGGGCATGCTTCTCTAGAATGATTTCCAAGTGTGGCAGCGGCAGGAAATGCGGCGAGCTTCCCAGCGCTTGGCACTTTGAGGCTGGCAATGCAATTCAACGTTAAGTGGTCCACTTAAGAAGACCCCATTTGTGTCACGTCATAAATGAAGGCTCGCCAGTCGATTTGCCGGGACTGCGCTCGCCAGCACCCCGCCTCCCTGCACCCTACCCAACAAGGTCGAGCAGCACTTAAACAGCCCTTGCACAGCCAACCCCACTCAGCTCACAGCCATGACGCTGCAACAACCGGTCCCAAGGTTTGAAGACGCGGACAAGGTTTGAAGAACCTCTGGAACAGGTTTATCTGGAGCTGATGGAGACATTAGGGAGTGGCTGGGATATTCAGAGAGAGACATCAGTGACACTCCAGCATGTCCATAGCCGGTTGGAGGAGAACCAGAGGCTACGGGCACAGGAGTTGTCGCCGGCAATTCTTGGCACCGAGGCTAGAGTGCTGACTGCAGTGGAGAGCCTGGTGCATGAAAATGAAATGAAATGAAAATCGCTTATTGTCACGAGTAGGCTTCAATGAAGTTACTGTGAAAAGCCCCTAGTCGCCACATTCCGGCGCCTGTCCGGGGAGGCTGGTACGGGAATCGAACCGTGCTGCTGGCCTGCTTGGTCTGCTTTATGATGTCGGCAACAAGAGTGAAGGTGTCGAAGGCGTTGCACAGTCGGTGTCGGCGATAGCTAAGAGCCTCGGTAGACTGTCCAACTCGATGGGGCGTGACCCAGTACCAGACTGACCTAGATGAGATCTCAGATGGGAATGGCCGAGGTGCTGCGGAGCTTATCCCAGTCACAGGTGTGCTTTGCTGAGTCACTGCAGAACATGGCCCAATCACTGATGAGCATCGTCAAGGGCTTCGATGCCATGGTGCAGACATTGGGGAGCAGCCAGGGCTGGCAGAGCCAGCTCGGGGCTGCCGGGGCTCAATCCAGCTGCTCTGCCATCCTGAGGGGATTTCCATGGCCCTATGGGCACCGAGCAGGAGGAGGGGGCGCTGGGTGGCCACCCGGACCAATCCTATGATTGGCGACGGTGACCACCAGCTCCCTCACGTTCCACCCTCCTGACGAAGCCGCATCTCACAGCCACAATCTGGAACAGGGCAGCACGGTTGTGCATGTACTGCCGACATGTGCGCCGGGGCCTTTGGGCCCCAGAGGACACCTGCCAGGGGCATTCAAGGCCACGGGGTATGGTAAGCAGCTGTCTGCCTCCACCTGTGATGTGCATGTTGGTAATACATCGAGAATAGCGGTAGAGCAAGGAAGGCCAAGCACATTGAGGATCACTGAGGGTACTGGGTTGGGGGGAGGGGGGTAAGGAGTAGCGTGTGCGTTGGGGCATGGGGTGTTTGGGGGAGGGAAGGAGGGAAGGTGGGGATAGTGGGGCAGCACCATCGGGAGAGTGGAGCAATGGTGTACACTTTTACGAGGAACATTAAAATACCCTCGCCACAACCAGTATGTTGCCTCTTTGTTCCGCGATGCGGACCAACATCCAATCTCATGCCCCCCCCCCCCCCCCACGCCTCAACCGAGACACCCTGTTCACACACAACCGGCCCCGGACATGTGGCTGGGGCTAGGTCCCATCCCCAGGGTGATCAAAGGCTGGCCGCTAATTCTGACGTGCTGCCTCCTGCAGTGTTCATACACAGTGTCCGTGCATCAAGGTGTAATTGGGATGCTGGGCAATGCGCCCCACATGCTACATGACACGCCCACCCATGGGGGTCCATTTGGGATGTGTGAAGCACGCACTTAACCACGATTATATCCCTATTAGCAATAGCCTTCAACCGCAATGCCAAAGTTGTCTACCGTCAGTGGGAGTGGTCATTGGAGCAGATAGGCAAAGGCTAGGGTTGCCCCCGGAATGGGAACACATGGTCCAGGGGTTGGCATAGCGGGCCTGCTCACATCCGGCGTCCACCCTCCCCCTCCCCAGCAGAGCCCCCCCCCACCCTCCCATGGCAGCCCAACCGCACCGCACCTGGTGTTACAGTCCCCAGTTGCACCCCCCGCTCCCACACTGCGCATGGGGGCTGCATGCCCAGTGTGCCCGGGCTCATTGCCTGTGAGCGAAGATACTGCTCTCCTTCTCGGCTCCCTACAGCAGCCCGTCCGCCAGGTTCACGTTTTTCAAAGGGAAGCAGCGCCAGAGTGACCACTTGCTGGGGAGACCACTGAATCACGGGAGGTCTGGATATGGTTTGGCTCACGTTAAATATATGGAAATAGTGCTTAAGTGGTGATAATTGCTTTCTCGTCACTTTACGGTGGGATCCCGATTTTGCCAGTACGGGTGGTGCCGATTGGGCTAGGGGCTGCGCTGCTCGGGTGTTGGAAGGTGCGAGGGAGGGCAGGGACCCCAGAGGTCGGGATGCCACCTCGCTAGACTGAGGAGTTCTGGCGAGCGTAGCTCCCCAGGCACAAACGGGGCTATGTGCAGCCTCGGCCGCACGTTCCCCGTTGAGGCCCTCTATCTAACCCAGGTGCTTTTTATAGGGTTTTGTTTATCGGCACTGCCCAATGTTTTCTACTTTGCGATTTTTCCCCAAATCACTAAACTGCTAACCCTTTTGTAACCCATCGTTTCACTTCAGGAGTTAAAACCAGATTAAAAATGCATGCATACAAACAAATCCAGAAACTGGACCTCTTTGCTCGGAGGCACTCCAGGGGTGTAATTCTCCCAAAGGGAGACAAACAGCCGACGCCCGAGTGAAACCCGGAGTGTTTCACTCCGGCGTCGGAGGCCGCTCCTCGCCCCCTATTCCCCCCCCCCCCCCCCCCGGGGGGCTAAGAGCGGCAGCGCGTGAATTCCGAGCGCCCGGCCTTGATGCTTGCGTCAAAGCGGCTCGCCGGGAATGACGCGGCCGGCGGCGCCGGTGCCAACCCGCGAATGCGCGGTTGCCGTCTTCCCCTCCGCTGCCCCGCAAGACATGGCGGCTTGATCTTGCTGGGTGGCAGAGGGAAAAGAGTGCGTCTTTTAGAGACGCCGGCCCGACGATCGGTCGGCACCGATCTGCCGGTGCTGTTCACGCCGGCAGCGACCAGGTGTGGTTGGCGCCAGCGTGAACCGGTCGGGTTAGGCAGGCCGTTTGGCCCATCCGGGCCGGAGAATCGCCGTTCGCCGTGAGAAACGGCGAGCGGCGATTCTCCGAGCGGCCTTTCGCAAAACGCGACGCGCCATTCTGGGGGGGGGGGTGGGAGAATCGCGCGGGGGGGGGGGGGGGGTGCCAGGGCTGCGTGGCGTGATTCGCCCGGCCCTCCTGCGATTCTCCCACCCGGCGTGGGGGTCGGAGAATCACGCCCCAGATGTCCCAGCACCAAGCTCACAAAAAAAACTAAATGAAACTGAAACCATGTCCCACCTTTCTTAACAGACAAATATAAATTCAACTTAAAGTTTCATATGGTTCCGAACACAGAAATAAGTGAATGACAGTTAGACCTGTGGAATATGGGCGAGGCTTAATCTCAGTTTGAGAGCTGGAAGATTGCCTAGTGTGAAGCTCGTGGAAGAATCTACAGTGATCCTCACATAACCTTGTTGCTTGAGAAAACAATCAACAGAATTAGTGGGGAAGTATTGAAATGGAAACCCAAACAAGGGACTGAAGCATCCTCAGTCAAAGGTAGTAAATGAAACTTGCTGAAAATGTTAGTGAGACTCACTGGAACACTGGAGAAAATTAAAGTGTGAAGTTCCAATGGACTTTGAATACTTGTTGGTGGTCTCAACAGAAGTAAATCATTCTGAGATATCAGAAAGTATAACAGTGTTTGGGAGAAATAAGGAGTTAAACTGAGTGCATAACATATATAATTAACAAAATCATAATTGCATTGTTTAACTTGTTTTATAATGTGGAAATTATAATGCCTTAATTCTGCAATAATCCGCTGTGCCCTCAGCACTTGGAGGACTACGACAAACCAATCCCCTGATGTGGCTCATAACTTTGGTACGCAATCCACAAACGCATGGGCAACATGTATTTAACAAAAGCTAAGTGCCAGAGCAGGCCCTTGGTGTGCTGAAACAACCTTCTGCATCGTGGACTGCTCTGAAGGAGTCCTGCAGTACTCAGCAGAGCGAAAGTCAAGATCCACGGGGGTCTGTTACATGCTGCATTACCTCGCAATCATGAGGACACAGCCCTTTCCACCAGCTGTATGATGAACAATGGAGGAGAAGGAAAAGAGGAGACCCATTTGTGGCCAGGATGTCACTGAATGACCTACCCGAATGTTCCGAGTAAATCCTATCCCAAATTCCGTACCCACACTGTACCGTCCCTCTTTAATGACGATCACAGCATCCCCTTGCCACAATGTAAAAATAAACTCAACAGAAAAGAAACATTCAAAACCTAATTTATAAAACATAACAACATTATATTTTGTATAAAAATTAAATAATGACCCTTGTGCATTCTTTTAATGCCTGTCTTCCATTTGCCTTTGCCTGTCCTAGCACTCCTATACAGTGCTACCCCCAGTGGCTACAGCATTGCTGATGGAAGGATGCTCATGGAAGGCTGTTGACACTCTTTGGGGACATTGCAGATGGCCTTACAGGGCAATAAAAAGGAGCTCTAGCCCAGGAAAACCCAGTTTCAGGTTGCAGCACCTCGCCATGGGCAGCAGTGCTCTGGGCTTTCTGCCGGACAGGCAACAACAACAGCAGAAGTGGGAGTGGGAGCAGTAATGCTGTCACCCTGAGAGAGAACAGTATGTTCATGCTCCACGGATCTACTGCCACTGTTGAGCTTCTTCAAAAATCCTAGTACTCTTTTGGGGGACAGATTGCTGAACATCTGTGAGATCCTGCAAGCCCTTTTGAACATTGATATTCATAACCACGAGATTGGGAACATTACCCTCCTATTAGTTGTCGAGTGATGTGTACTTGTGATAATTTAATAAGATTCCAGATCTTCCAAGTTCCATCTCTGTTCAGTGTGATTTACTAATTCCTGTGAAAAGCTCTGAATCTGTTTCTATACGTATATTTTTTTAATGTATAAAGTTATTAACCATTAAAATCACAGTGCAAAAGTTGTTCATTTCACTGGATTGCAATTTGTCTCAGATTTTCATAACCCCTGTAATAATCTTGCCAAGGCTAGTCTTCCAACACCATACTCTTCTATTTATATAATGGAAAAGGTTGTAGCTGCAGCTTATTGTGCACAACTCCAAGCCCGGGGACCTACACTTGCCCGGGTTGAAGCAGCGGGGTTTAAATCCCCATTGCTGGTTTCCCATTGGACGAGCTCCCACCCACTCAATAGGGAAGTTCATACTCCACGAAGCCCACGGGGAGATCTATTGATGATCCCCTCTGTCCTTTGTGGCCACCATAACATCCCTCTCCTTTTAAGTCTGTTTCTCCCCCCAGGTACCCTCGCTGTGGGAAATTCCCATCTGTTGCTTGGTGATCAGCCTGAGTCCAGTCGAGGCTGGGGCTGAATCTGGTGGTGTAAACCAAATTAGGAACCTTTACTTCCAGAGAAAGCGGCAAAGAGTTACTGACACGGTCTCCTCTTTGGGATCCGCTTCACAGCTGGGTTACCTGCTTCCTCTGCTTCTATCTCATAGTCCATGTCCCCATTATCCAGAGCGATGGGCACTGGGCCAGCTTCGAGCTGTTGCCCGGTTCCGGCAGGTTTGCTTGGGGGTGGCCTCCTTGCTCTTTAGGTGGTCCAGATGTTTCTTTATGACCTTATCCTGGACCTTCACTTTGTTTGACACTGGCCCTGTTTTCTCCATTATGATCCCAGGGACCCAGCTGGGACCATCTCTGAAGTTCCTCAAGTAAACCTGATCGCCTGTTTCAAATGTTCTTTTCTGGTTCTCTTATTGGGACTTTCACTCTCCCCACCAGGTTTGGGAGTGGTAGGCTTAATCTCGTACAAAGCTGCCAGTCCATGAACATTTCCACTGGAACAATTCCTGTTGTTGTGTGAGGAGTGGTGCAGTAGTGGGATAGAAATCGTGCCAATTTGGTCTTTATGAATGCCGTAGGTTGTTTCTTCATGCTAGTTTTAAAAGTCTGTACCGCCCGTTCCAGCAGCCCATTTGATGATGGGTGATGAAGCGCTGCTCTGATGTGTCCGATGCCATTGGATGGCATGAGGTTTTGGAACTCACTACTGAAGGCAGTGCCATTATCGGAAACAAAGACTTCTGGTATTCTGGGCATACAGAAACTCTGTCGTAATTTCTCGACTGTAGTGTGGGAGATACTGGAATGCGGTGTATCCCCAACCATTTGGAGTGTGCATCTACCAGGATCAAAAACATAGAATGCATAAAAGGCCCAGTAAAGTCTATGTGTATTCCCACACATGGATGTAGAGAGACTGAGGGGGAGTGTTTTTGATTCTCCTGACATAGATTGCACAACCTTACCAAGTTTGAGATGTCTGAGTCGAAGCCAGACCACCAGACGTAACTCCTGCCGAGTATTTTCATTTTCAATACTCCAGGGTGGCCATTATGTAGTTCCAGAAGTATTGCACAACACTCTGGATGAGGGACAACTACTGAGTTTACCTTTCTTAGTGAGATAGGGTTTCATTTCTTCTGAGGGTTGTGCTCTAAATCCACCATTCAGCATCATGTACCTTAGTTTAGACAAAGTTGGAACTTTTTGTGTCCAGGCCTTAATTTGCCCTGCGGACACCGGCAAAGTCTTTAAAATACTTAGGGTCATCGTGACCTCTTCCAGTGCTGAGAAAGGAGCCCAGCTTGTGAGTAGCGAGACACAACTCAACGCATCGGTATTAGCTATGCAGGTTCCAGGGTAGTGCTTTAAAAAGTATTCATAAGCTGCGAGTAACAGGGCCCAATGCACCATCCAGGCGCAGGCAATTGGGGGTTGGCATTCTCCTCTTTAACAAATCCTACTAAGGCCTTGTGGTCTGTTATTATTATGAAATGCCAACCATACGTATATGGTGGAATCTTTTTACACCAAACACAACCGTCAAGTCCTGCTTCTCAATTTGAGAATACCTGTGCTTGTCATCGGAAAGGCTCCTGGATGGTATTTTTCTCTCCTCGGGTGTATCCCAGTTCTTGAGTCTCCGCAGGACCTTTTCTATGTTTGTCAGATGCTCTCGTTCTGAAGTCCCCGTGACCAGGAACTCATCCAAGTACACAGCCACTTTGGGTATCCCTTGGAATATGTTCTCCATAATCCTTTCGAAAAATGGCACATGCTGATGAGACCCAGAAGGGTAAGTACCTATACTCATATAGACCCTTGTGCATGTTGATTGTAACAAACGTCCGAGAATGCTCGTCTAATTCAAGTTGAAGAAAGGTGTGGCTCATATTCAACTTAGTGAATGTCTGGCCACCTGCTAACCTGAACTATAGGTCTTCGATTTGAGGCATGGGTATCTACCTAGCTTGGAATCCCATTGACTGTTAGCTTATAACCTCCACAGAGAGTGGTTAGCACTACTGCCTCAAGAAGCCGGGGACCGGTGTTCAATTCCGGCCCAGGGTCACTGTCCGTGTGGAGTTTGTACATTCTCGCCGTGTCTGCGTGGGTATCACCGCCACAACCCATGGATGTGCAGGGCAGTGAATTGGCCACGCAAAATTGCCCTTTAATTGGAAAAAAAAAAGAATGGAATCATCTCAATTTATTTTTAAAGTAAATAAATAATAATCTCCACAGAGACGGACCGATTTTTCTGGCTTAAAGACAGAGACGACAGGCACGACTCACTCTGCAAACTGTATGGGCCTATTATGCCCAGATATTTCAGACACCCAAGTTCAGTCGCCACCTTTTCCAATAGGGAGTATGGAACGAGTCTCACTCTAAAATATTTAGGTATAGCATCAGTGGCGACATAAATCTTGGCTTTATCTCCTCTTATTTTCTCAAGTCCTTCCTGGAAAACTTCAGGGTATTTGGTGATGACTTCATAGTCCTACCACGCAAGATCTTCAACCTGTTCAGCCTGATCCACTGGTGCCAATCTCTCCCCATTAGGCTTGGTCATTGTCCCCACGCAACGATGTGCACAAGTTGGGCTGATTGCTGCCTGGAAGTCACTGGGCTCATTGTGGTATCCTTTATTCATAATGGTTTCCCCTGTATAAGGTGGCTAAGCTGGCCTCCGTGTCTTCTAAGCTCAAGAGTTGAATGCCAGTTTAGACGTGGTTATGTGTCTGCTCCCTGAAAACAGAGACCGCAGCTCCTGTGTCCATTTTCAATGGATGACCATTTACCAGCAGTTCCTCCATTATTGGGGTAGTCTTGGTCAGAATGATGCCGTTTATTTGCATTGTCCCTATTTCTGGAAGTGAGTATTCCTGCATGGTGTAGACCAGTACTAGCTTTGGCTTCTTCCTTGAACAGAACAAGTTCCGCCTATTCCTATAACGCTGTCTTGGCCGTATCCTTTGGCAGTGCTTTGTCCTTTGTCTGGCACCTGTAACCTTACGGAGCATGTTCCCTAGTATTCTTGGGGCCATCAGTGCATTTCCTTGATTGAGTTGAGCTCCAATACTGTAATTGACGATCCAACATCGTACTTTCACAAGCACCCTTAGTTGAGGAATGGTCACTGTTACACGGGGCCCCTCCCCCTAACCGGAGAACATAGTTGTCTGACAACCGTTGTAGCCCCTGTGTAGGAGTTAGCAGATTGGCTTCGTTATGATGCAGAATTAATGGATCTACATGTACTTTTGTCTGAGGTTTAACTTCTGTTAGTGGGCGATTAGTTTTGGAGCTGTCCGATCCTTTTGTCTTCAATCAGCGTGACTGTACCAACCATAATGGAATGTGTAAGAATATTTTACCGAGCCCACTTTGTAAATGCTCATGATTGTAATACATTTATATTGCACACTTTGTATATATCTTTGTGTATATTTTTGAGGATTACCCACTGTGTAATTCTCTGTATGAGGTTCATATTTTTTGTTTAAAATTATAAATGGCGGGGAGGCCCGGTGGCGCAGTGGTTAGCACTACTGCATCAAAGAGCCGAGAACCCAGGTTCGATCCCAGCCCCTGGTCACTGTCCATGTGGAGTTTGCACATTCTCCCAGTGTTTGCGTGTCTCTCACCCCCACAACCCAAAGATGTGCAGGGTCGGTGGATTGGCCATATCTTTTTATTAAAACTGTTAAAAATATATACAAGGCCAAACGGTGCAAACACTAATTTTGCATTGGAGAGAAAGGGTACCCTCCCCTCAGTACCAAACTACCGGGAGTGGGGTAGGATACTCTGATTGTTAAACCAGTTCACAACACAGTTGTACGAAAAACAAAATTGTACAAGCACTAAACTTTGTGCTGGAGAGATCAGATACCCTCGCCTCTATACCAACAGAAGGGAAAGGAAGGGGGATTGGTGGGAGAGAGGGGAAAGGAGGGCGGTGGGAGGGAGGGAGTCGGGGTGTTGGTGGAGGGGGGCCCAATAGGACACTGCCTGAACTATCTACGGATGGAAGAAAAACAAAAGAACCGTCAATTATGATGTGCCAGATTCCATGAGTCAGCCGGAAGAGGTGAGGGGCGACAGTGTCAGGCATGAGCGAACCCTGCACCCTACCTCAAGAGAGCCTCGTGTGCACAATAAATTGCCCCTTAATTGGAAATGTTTTAAATAAGTTATAAATAGCTTTGCAATCTGTCTTAAAAGTAAAATAGCTACTCAAAACACTACAGCCACAGTAAAGTACATCACCCAGCAGGAGACCGCCCAAAAAGTAGACATTTAAAAGCTGATCTAATCAACAACACTTACAGGCGCTATAAGATAAGTGTCTGATTTAATTAGGAATTCAAACTAAATATACAAAGTCAGAGACAATGAGCTAATCATTCTTCCTATCCTGGAAGAATTGTCATCAGGAGATCACCTTCCATTATACATGCGTCACCTAGCCAACCAGAATCTAATCATGTATTACATGGACCAATCATCATTCTGGGATATCACTGGTCGGGCTGTGGCTATAATTTGGAAGGGTTAATAAGGCCTGCTGTTCGAGCACAGATAGAAAATAGGAGTTAGAAGAATTTCAGAGAGAGAGAGGGGGGGCGTAATTCTCCGACCCCCCGCTGGGTCAGAGAATCGGTGTGGCGTCACGCGAATCGCACCACGCTGCCCCGACGCAGTTCTCCGCAGAGCAGAGAATCGGCACCATCAGCGCCAGCATAGTCGGCGTGGTGCTGGTCGGGGTATACGCTGACTCTCCGGCCCAGGCCGGCATGGGCCAGCTCGCCAATTCTCTGGTCCGGGGGCGGCCTGTGGAGGGGGGAGGGGGTCCGACCTGGGGGGGGGGGGGGGGCTCTGTAGTGGCCTGGCCCGTGATCGGGGCCCACTGATTGGCGGACCGGCTTCTCTGGAAGGGGGCCTCCTTTCCTCTGCGCCGGCTCCTGTAGTCCTGCGCCATTTGGCATCGGGGCCAGTGCAGGGACAAAAGCCACTGCGCATGCACTAATTGGCGCCGGCCCAACTGCGTATGCATGGACCCCGCGGCGCCAGGATCGGCAGCTGCAGCGGCGTGGGCCGTTTTTACGCCGGCGTCGACACTTAGCCTCCCGAAGGGAGAATCCCGCCCCAAGTCTGGGAGTGAGAGTGAGCGAGAGTGAGTTTGGTAACTCAGTAAATCTTGTCTAAACTTGTCCCTGGTGTGTCTGGTACTTAGTCGGACCCTAAGTCTTACAATTGAAGTTAAATTCGATTTCAGAATCCTGCACCGGAGTCTCTTTTAATGCATTTTTCAATGATAGAGCTTTGTTGATGGCCTTTTTTTAAAATCCAGGTTGGGTTCTGCCAATACAATTTTGGCTATCAAGTTATTTATTCCTTCTTTTAAAATTTTAAATCCCCAATTCATTTTTTTCCCAATTAAGGGGCATTTTGCGTGGCCAATTCACTGACCCCGCATATCTTTGGGTTGTGGGGGTGAGACCCATGCAGACACAGGGAGAATGTGCAAACTCCACACGGGCAGTGATCCGGGGCCGGGATTGAACCTGGATCTTCAGCGCTGTGAGGCAGCAGTGCTGACCACTGTGCCACCCTTCAAGTTATTTATTCCACACACCAATCTGTCTCACATCATTTTGTTCACGGGTGGTCCTAATTCACAATGTTCTGACAATTTTCATCATCTGGACAAAGATTCAGTGACAGGTTCCCCCAGGGTTCTCCCTGCTGCATTAAAATGGTATCTCTGGGGTATAACAAAGGGCTTTGGATCATAGTGGGTTTTTTAACCAAATCTACTAACTCATTAAAAGTCTTAAAGTCATGGGCACCTGGATTGGTCAGACTTTCTACCACGCTAAATGTTGGGGCCCTACATGCTGCCAGTAAGCTCAATTTCTCTTTTTCATCTCCCTCAATATTGTTACCCAGACAAGTAACGCTCTGTGTATCGGGTCCAGTCTTGTCTACTTACATCATAGTGTTCAAGTTTACCAAAACGAGAGACATTTTTTTGTTCTTACCAGAGAAGCCGCTTGTTCAATAAAGAGAAAAAAAAAACTTGTTTACTCCTTGTCGCCAATGTAATTATCTCGCCAAGGCCTGTTTTCCTATACCATACTCTTTTATTTATGTAATGGGAAACGCTGCAGCCGCAGCTTACAGAGTTCATGTCCAAGTCTGGGGACTTACAGAATACTGGCCCTAGTTGAAGCAGCGGGTTTTATATTCCTGCTGCTCGTTTTCCATTGGGAAAGCTGCCGCCCGCTCAATAAGTAAGTTCATACTTCACGAATCCCACAGGGAGATCGATTGATGATCCCCAGTGTCCTTCACGGCCACTGCAGCAATCCCAAAAAATTCTTACTGCTGAATGTTTCAAACTTGGCAAGTTGATGGCTTCCCCTGAATTCAATATCTACTCTGCTCTATGAGTGGTGAATATGATTGCAACATATATGATTTACTGGGTACACTTCAAAAAGTCACCAAAGTTACAAAATTAAAGAACACTGAAATGTTCACCTGTTATATATTTTCGAACTGGGCTGCATTTTGATTGGTAAATATGTCAAGTATGACACGTGAAAACTGGTTTAGTTTTAATGAAAAAGGGATTTTCCTTCACATGACATGATACCAATTTGCACAACTTCCTCAATTTACACATTCTCCTGTGAAACTGGCTTTGAAATTGCTTCAGATAATGTTACGGAGCTAGTAACAAAGGAATTACCACAACTGGTAATTGTCAAAATTTCCAACATCAGCACTTGAAAATTGATGAAGACAGAGTATGAACAGATCAGTGTTGTTGGATTATTATTCCTCTCATTCTTCAAATCATTTTACTGCTTCCTATTTCAGTCCTCAATATCATAGACAAGTCACAATGACTAGATCTTGCTGTTGTAGCTTACTGTCCTTTGCCAAAACCACAGAAAGGTATGCAAACAACACTGCTTTATCCTGCCCTATGTCCTGTTCTCTATAAATGACCAAGAAAGAGTTCAGAAACATGGAACATGGTAGGAGAAGACAATCCATGTCCTGACATTTGGCGTGACAAAATCCTAACGCTTTAAGGCTTCCTAGAGCCCATGGAAATGTGTGCAACACATGGGCAGTGCTGTGGAACAGCACTGAGCCTGACATCACTTCTCTGCACCCTGATTTGCTGTTGGCGGTGAGGTGCTGACATCTCCCTCCCTTTCAGCACAATCCCCAGGAGGCCAGAGACCAAAGGGCCGCTGCCAGCCTCAAAAGGGCTGTGGTTACTCAAAGGGGTGAGTAGATATTGGGAGATTTGGAATACCCATGGAAGGAGCAATGGAGCCTGTACTTAGTGAGGAAGTTTACAATTAGCAGTCAAATACTTCTGATGTTCTTTCACCAGTAGACTAAAATGGCAGTTGGAAGGAGGATGATTTGGGAGTTTAAAAAACTGTACCTCATCAGTAAGGATGGCAGCTTACCTAAAAGCAGTCTGCTTGGAGGACAAGGACAGCAAATGGCTGCTGCAAGAAACAGAGCAAAAGAGGGAAACTCTAACACTCTGCGTAGAAGGAAGGTCTTGGAATAGAGGCGATGGCAGGAGACAACTGACACATAGGGCGGAGTCTTACAGCCCTGTGGGGCAGTGGAGACCATAAAATGCGGTGAGTCATTCAAAACTCCATTGACTTTGTCAGGAAAGGAAGATCCCGCAGACGGGAGGGGCAGTAAAATTCTGCCCATGAAAAGTAGCAGCACTATGCCGAGGTATCAGACATGGCGGATGGAAAAAATACAGTCAATGTGGTGTGTATGGACAACAGAAAACCGTCACAAGTTATCACACAAGAGAATATTAGAAGATATTAATTGCTATGAAATTAGGGAAAAGATAGGATAAGGATTAAGATTATAGAATGAATTAAGCACAGGAGACCATTTGGCTCCTCCTGCCCATGCCTGCTTTCTGCAAGAGCAACTCATTTAGTCCCACTCACCAGCCTTTTCCCAAAGCACTGCAAATTATTCCTCTTCAGGTCACTGTTTTGTTATCTTCTGAAGGTCTCAGTTGAATCGGCCTTCATCACATTCATGCAGTACATTCCACACCTTGTCCACTTGCCATTTAAAAAGGCTTTTCCCCATTTCACCCTTGGTTCTTTTGCAATTTGCCTTAAATTAGTGACCTCTGGTTCTCAAACTGTCTACCGACCGAAACAGTATCTCCATAGCTACTCACCGCACAATTTTAAACAGGTCGGGACAAAAGGTAAGCGAGCAGTGGAGAAGGAGCCAAGGAAGAGGGAGGAAGGGCAGCACTGAGGCGCAGCGGTTAGCACTGCTGTCCACGGTGCTGAGGACCCAGGTTCGGTCCCGTTCCATGAAATACAAAAGGAAACTCTGCTGCTTGAGAGAACACAGACGGTTCTGCATTCTGACAGATCCTGGTTTCAAGCCCATGTTAATTAGATGTTGAGAGAAAGCCCAAGAGACCCGAGTACAGGTAGATTGACAAAGGCCCTAATGCTTCAAATAAACCTACATTGCCTGAAAACATCACACCTCGATGTTTTAGCTCACATGCATAATTTGTGGACTGCTACAAGTCTGCATGGAAAATATTGTTGACGGGGTTTCTGTAAGAAACTGAAGTAGGACTCACGAGAGTTTCATAGAGATGAAAACAAAACAGCAAAATTTCCACAAGTCTGCTGTTGCAACAGAAATTTCTGTCTTGGAGAATGATATGAATGGTTAAAGCCTATTCTTTGACACATCAGTATGTGTGGAAACTAGGTCCTGAAAGAATGGGATACTCAATAGCTGGAGTACCATCTCCTTCTTTGGTAGTTACAAGAATTCCTTGACTGGGGTGGGTACTGCATTCTCTGCTTTCCATAAGATTAGGAATAAGAAAGATAACCTCATGCAGATTTACACATGTCTCTGGCATTTAAAAAGCTGAAGAATAAATGTAGTTTATGGATGGCATCTCATCTTCCCACTTCAGGGACCTGGCGACACATTCAGCTCAGACAGTTAGGATACATCTCCTCAGTCTTCTGGCTGCAAAGAGCCACATGAAAAAGAAGACTTAAACAAAACAATACCACTAAACTTCCACAGTTCAGCACAAAACCACTGGCCTCACTCACTAACGTCGGAAGGAATGACTGGCGCAGCAAGGGGAATGGCACAGAAGAGGAACACTGGCACTGCATCGTTGGGGCTGATTAACAGAAGCTTTCTTCTGCACCGGACCTTACTATTCAACAACCAGAGTTGCTTTAGTCAGATATTACAATAATAACTTCCATTAATAAAGCACCTTCAACACACTGAAACATCTCAAGGCATTACACAAGAGTGTATTCAGAGGAAAACTGACAATAGACTAAAGGGGAGAATAAGGTAGGTGGCAAAAAGGTAGCTTTCAAATACTGCCTTAAAAGGTGTAGTGGGGAATAGAGCAGAAGAGAGGATTAGGAAGGGGATTCCAGACCTCAGAGGAAGTGGTGAATGAATAAGAGGCTAAAGTTGGAAGAATCAGATTTCTTGAACAGTTGGAGGGCTGGAGGAGGTTATAGAATCAGGTGGCACCATTTTCCTCCCGCGTTCGCCACGATGGAAATGGCGACGCGTGTGCAAAATGTCACAAAACATGGAAAACGAGAATCTTGCCAGTACCCTGGCATCGCAACTGGCACTGGCCCCTGGCATCCTTGAACTGCCATCTTCAGGGACCTGGATTCCCTTTGGCATCCTGGCGCTGCTGCTCAGGTATACTGCCAGGGTGGAATATCAGTGGGTCCTCTAGGGGTCTCCTTTGTGGGGCTTCCCCATATCGGTTGGGGGGGTTCCCATTGTGCATAAAGAGCGCAGGGTCCCCAGTGTCTGGGGGGGGGGGGGGGGGGTCGGGGGTCAACGTGTGCATGTGGGGGGAGCAGTTTCCTGTGTTTACTATCGGAGAACATTCCCGCTGACGGGGTTTTTCCTGACCCCACACCCCCCCGTGTTTGCAGATTGCTGGACTATCTGGAGAGAAAACTCAGTTGTGCATCCTGCTGGCTGCATGCTGATTTTCTTGCCTCAGCCAGCACTCTCTGTGCAGAGAATGGAAAATTCCACCTAGGTAATGGCGAGGGCCTGGAGGGGTTTGAACATGAGGGTGAGAATTTTACAATGGAGGCATTGGTGGACCGGCAGACAATGTAGGTCAGCGAGCACAGGGATGATGCTTGAACCGACGGTGCAATACAGGATACGGGCAGCAAGAGTTCAGGTGCAGCTCCGGTTTATGGAGGGATGAAATGTGGGAGTCTGGCCATGACAGCTTTGGAATATTGAAGTCTGGAAGTAACAAATACTGTTAAAGAACCATGTTAATAAATGTAGGCGATGTAAAATTGTCCACACTGTGACCACAATCTTCTGATATGCCCGAATGACAGTGCAGACTCCCTATTAATAGCATACATATGATTTAGGAGCAGGACTAGGCCTCTCCGATTCTCAAGCCTGCTCCGTCATTCAGTAAAATCATAGTTGATTTGATTGTAACCTTCACTCCACATTCCTGCCTCTCCCCAATAATCTTTCACCCCCTTGTTGATCAAGAATCTATCTCCCACTGCCTTTCAAGGAAGAGAGTTGCAAAGACTCACAACCCTCTGAGAGAAAGAAATTCTTCTCATCTCTATCTTAAATAAGCGACCCTTATTTTTAAACACTCACCCCTAGTTCTAGATTCCCCCACAAGACGAAAAATCCTCTCCACATCCACCCTGGTAATGCCCCTCGGAATCTTAAAGGTTTTAATCAAGTCACCTTTCAATCTTCTAACTCCAGGAGATACAAACCTAACCTGTCCAACATTTCCTCATAAGACAACCCATCCATTCCTGGTATTAGTTATATCATAGAATTTACAGTGCAGAAGGAGGTTATTCGGCCCGTCGAGTCTACACTGGCCCCTGAAAGAATACCCTACCTAAGCCCACGCCTGTACCCTATCCCCGTAAACCAGCAACATTACCTAATTTTTGGATGCTACAGGGCAATTTAGCGTGACCAAGCCACCTAACCTGCACATCTTTGGACTGGATTAGTATTAAATCTTCATAAAAAGAGTCCTTAGATGCCAAAATTACTTGATCTTCCTATTACTGACAGCCCGCAACCTTGACCAGCAGAACATTACACCAAAAATAATCTACTTTGTTTCCAAATCTAAGTTTTGGTTGCTAAGCTTTATAGTCTGTAATAATACTATTAATTTGAGCTCAGACCATGCACTGAAACAAGCAAGGTCTATTTCCAATCAAATTGTGGGAGTTAGTGGCAGGGAAACAAGTCATTTCCAGAAATACATTTAAATAAATCAGAGAGACACATTACTATTTGCTTGGCTAATGGATCTGTAATAGGTTGTAGCTTTTGCAGAAATCAGCAACTCTCATTAACAATATGTAATATGACAAGTCTGACACATTATTAAAATATCACAGGTACACAAAGTTTAAGAACAGCACAATGTTATAAATCCAGTTGTTAACGCAAGATCATTAGCAACTATGCATTACTGTATTTATTTACACATTTCTGTCACATACTCACAACTACAAGGAGGCAAGAAAAGAGGTGATTTGTTCTCTCCATCCCCCCTTGGTATTAAGGCATTCATTTTTCCTATTTCAAACTCCAGAATTGTCTCTCACATCTGCCACCTCTTGGTGGGTTGTTCTTCAGATTAGTCATATACAGCATGTTAAAATGAATTTACCATTTTAATAATGAGTGGTTTGCCCTGCTGCCTCACAGCGATTCAATTCCGACCTCGGTTGACAGTGTGGAGTTTGTGCTGTCTCTCCATTCTGTGTGGGTTTCCTTTGGATGCTCCAGTTTCCTCCCACAGTCAAAGACGTGCAGGTTAGGTGAATTGGCCATGCTAATATTGCCCAAACTGCTAGGTGGGGTTATGGGGATAGGAGCGAGAGATTCGGCTGAGGTAGGATGCTCTATCGGAGCGAGGGCCGGTGCAGAATCGATGGGCCAAATGGCCTCCTTCGGCACTGCAGGTATTCTATGATTCTATGAATATCAAAACACAAGCTGTTGCAGCAGAAAATGTACATTTTTCAGGATCAATGCTCGAATTTAATGTAACTCCACTATTTAAAAAGGGAGGTAGAGAGAAATTCGGGAATTATAGACCAGTAAGCCTAACGTCAGTAGTGGGGAAATTCTAGAATCAATTATCAAAGATTTTATAGCAGAGTACTTAGAACAGTGTTTTTCAAACTTTTTATCCGGGGACCCATTTTTACCAACCTTCGGGATCCCAACCTTTGGGACCCAACCAGGTCGACCTTCACAACCCAAGCCGGCCGACCTGAGCGACCCACCATTTTCTCTTACCTTGTTTGTTGCTGACAAAAATGGAGGAAATGGTTTTGTGACCCTTTGGCCCCAGTGGTCCCTTTGGCCTCCCGAACCTGAAAATAAAAGGCTGCGACCATATTTTTTTAAAATGCTGCCGTACTGCGCATGCGTTCCCGATCATCAGTGCGCATGCGCAGTGCGGCGGAATTTTTAAAAATCTGTTCCTGGCCATTTTGAAGGCCGCTCGCAGCCAGCATTATTAAAAGCCGGCTGCTGCACGCGGATTTGCGCGACCGGGAGCATCGCAACGGATGGCTCCGCGACCCTCCCGACACCCGCCCGTGACCCACCTGCGGGTCGCACCCCCGAGTTTGACAATGCCTGACTTAGAAAACAGTGGCAGGATCGGACAGAGTCAGCATGGATTTATGAAGGAGAAATCATACTTGAAAAATATACTGGAATTCTTCGAGGATGTAACTAGCAGAGTTGATGGCGTGTGTCCACGTGGGTCTCACCCCCACAAACCCAAAGATGTGCAGGGTAGGTAGACTAGCCATGCTAAATTCCCCCTTAATTGGGAAAAGGAAATTGGGTACTCTAAATTTATAAATAAATAAAATAATCGGTAAAAGAACCAGTGGTGACATGAGGAAAAACATTTTTATACAGTGAATGATTATGACCTGGAATACACAGCCTAAAAGGATACTGGAGACAGATTCAATTGAAGCTTTCAAAAGGGAATGGTGGGGGGGGGGGGGGGGGGGGGGGGGGGGGCTGGAGAACCTGATGGCTGCCGACTGAAACGAAAGGGAAAATGCTGGAAAATCTCAGCAAGTCTGGCAGCATCTGTAGGGGGAGAAAAGAGCTAACGTTTCGAGTCTTTGTCAAAGCTGCCTACTGAGTGTTTCACTGTTTCCCCCAAGAAGAATCCACTGCCATCCACTCATTTAATCACCCCAAAATACATACTGAGTGTAGCTATAGACACAGAATGAGGCAATGTTTGAGATGAATCGAAAATGCTTCAAGATAAACAGAAATAAAGAAGAAGCCACAGCCCCTCTCCACAGGGCAGCAAAGGTGCCTGTCCGAACACCGCATATGGGTAGGGAAAGGACTGAGCCTGAGCACTATAGAGAACATTCAAAAAATAAGTAAATGACACTCTTGAGAAAATTAATAATCCAACCTCAGAACTGGAACAAACTGTCAGCGATTTGGGAGAGAGTAGTGGAACCTGAGAACAGAATTAGTATGGGTGGGGAGATCAACGTGCGCAGCGACAGGCTACTCTCTTATTTACTCCAAAGAGACAGGCAGTTAGTGGAGAGATGTGAACATCTCAAATTTAACAAGATGGAACAACCTGCTAATTTAGGAGGTGCCAGGAAGCTCAAAAGGTGGGGGTATTACCCAGTGGGCCAAAAGCTTTCTCAAGGATCTACTTAAATTCTCAGTTGATTTTCCATTACAACTAGAGCATGCTCGCAATCGCTGCAACATAAGCTGTCGGATGCCGATGCACCACTGATATTATTTGTGATGAAATTTCTCAGCTTCCGGATGAAACAGTATGTTCTCACCAAGGCTTGGGGCAAGAAAAACTTCCAATTCAAGGAAGGCCGATCAAGATAGATCAGGACGACTCGCCAGCTCTGCAGCAGAAAAGGAGCAAATATGCAGATAGGGAGAAGAACATAAGATTTAAACCTTACTGAACGCTGGGAGTCTATCTCGAGGAGGGAAGCAAGACCTTTTCATCGGCATGGGAGGCTGCAGAGGGACTGAGCACCTGGGCATCACTGCAAGCCTCTCAGAAGGTGAGCGGCTGGAGAGAGATGTGCACAGCATCAGATGGTAGAAATCAACAACAGTGTGATTCCCTGCTTAGCTATGCAACGTTGGTGATGTAGAGGGTCTGTTTCAGAGATGTGATGAGGGAGCGCGGTTTGAAACAGTGGTGAAGTGTGTCTCAGATATCAGTGGGAACAAAATGAAACTGTTTAAATTGCAGGTTAACTTGATAGCTGCAGCTCAGGTAATCCAGAGTAATGTTAGCTACCTGATGCAACACTGTTCTTTGGGGACATTACTGAGAAATCTTTTCTTTTTTACATACACTTTGTTTTGTTCATTCCGAAATTCGGAAAGTTTTTAGCCTTTTCTTATAAAGGTGGGGGTGGGACGGTTGGGCGGGGTAAGCAGAGAAGTCTTAGCTGGCCATAGCCAAACGTGGACGGCAGTACTGGTTTAGATGGAAGAGCTCACTCAGCTGCCCCATCACCAATGTACCTGAAAGTCCAAGCGCTGCAAGGTTTGCTCTGCAGATTTCTTGCTAATGTTCACAAATATGTATTTTAACGAGTTGGACAGTGAGGCACTAAGTTTCGCTTTTGTTGCTTTAAACAATCTTTGTTTTTGGCCTAGCCTCACTTAGAAGTGGGTCACATTTGCAGTCAAATCTTTCATGTGCATAGTTTTATTCTCAAGGGAACAATGTTAAAGTCACTGGATGGATCGCAACTTTTTTCTTTCTTTTTACCCTCCTCTCTTTCTCAATGCTCTCTGCTCTGATATTAAGCTATTTGTCAAACTGGGTACACCTGTCATGTCAATTGAATAAAGATTATTATGGATGCATTAAAGATAATTAAAGATAAAGGTAAAGTCACCATAGTCCCAGATGACCGTACACGGCTTTCCCCTTTGTGGGGGAGCGCTGACTGGTGGTGATTTAACCTGAGGATCACCACACCTCAGACGAGGGGCAACATTGAGAAGGCAGGGCCTTCATGCATAGCCTCAGCCAGTACGGGAATTGAACCAATGCTGCTGGCCTTGTTCTGCATCACAAACCAGCTGTCTAGCCAAGTGAGCTAAAATGGCCCCCAAAGATAATTAATTATAATCTGAAAGGGTTACATCACCCAATTAAGAGAAAAATATATACTCTGTCAGTTGAAACATCTAAGCTGCAAAATTGCATTTCTACAAGACATAGAATATAGTAAGCAGGGCAGATCTTGGGCAAACCAGGTATTCTTTTCCTCCCATGCATCAAGGAGAAAAAGGGTAATCTTATTCCACAGATCGGTGAATTGCAGTGTCCACTCACAACATAAGGGCAATGAAGGTAGGTTTATATTTCATAAAGAGCACCCTATTAGGCCCAGTCCCCTGCTCCCAACTCCATAACCGCACCTCGGGGCAATTTAGCATGTCCAATCCACCTAACCTGCACATCTTTGGACTGTGGGAGGAAACCGGAGTATCTGGAGGAAACCCATGCAGACACAGGAAGAATGTGCAAAGGCCACACACACAGTAACCCAAGGCCAGAATTGAACACGGATCCCTGGTGCTGTGAGACAGCAGTGCTAACCACTGTGCCACCCCTTGACAACTAAGTCAGAGATTAGGGAATAAATGACAGTGACATCCTACCAATAACTCTTTCCGATCATGGGCCTATAGCTGTGACTTGGAATCTGGGACAACCCTCTACCTCAAAGAAATTGTCATTTGAATGCATTGCTCTTAAATGATAAAGAATTTGTTGAATTTGAGAGAAAATAATTATAACTCTATCGAGAGCTCAATACAGCTCTGGAGCCCTCACCCCTGACCTTATGGGAGTGCATGAAGGCATATTTAAGAGGTTGCATTATCTAATTTGCATGTGCCAAAAGGAAGAAAAATGAATTAAAACAGACTGAATTAGAGCAGGAATTCAACATTTCGAACAGCAACACTAAAAGCAACACTCATCCGTCGGCTTTAGTGGCCTCCCTCACAAAGTCTCACATAGCTCTAGTTTGCTTTCAGAACAAGTTGACGTGTGCTTACAATGAGCAAAGCAGAGATATTATGAACATGGTAACACGGCGATGTTAATGTTGATAAAACTGAAGTAATGGAAATAAGTGGACAGATCCCCTGGCATATTAAGACACAAAGTACCTTTACATGGCCCAGTCAAGCATTAAATATCTCGGAACTCTTGTCACTCTTGTACTCTTGATCAACTGATGGAATATATGGAACCAATTACACTGGCATCATTAACCATATCAAGAATGACCTAGATCGTTGACTGACCCTTGCCCTCTCTCTGTTAGGGTGGATTGAAGTTATTAGGATGAATGTCCTCCCCAGATTGTTGTACCTGTTCCAGATGCAACCTATTCAGATTCCAAAATCTACATTCAATTTGCTGGATTGTCTGATCTCCTGTTTTATATAGCAAGGAAAACAATCCAGAGTGTGATTCAAAACATACAGCTGACTAAGTTGGAAGTAGGTTTAGCACTCCCCAATTTTTAATTCTATTTTTGGGCAGCTCAACTAAAATCTATGACAGCTTAGTTAAAGGACAAAGTAGAAACGCGGTGGCTGAACCTGGAGAAACATGCCATTAACAACACTGCCATTTATGGGTAATAGCATATGGGTCTGCAGAACGAGTGAATGGACTAGACTGATAATCAATATTTGGGAAGAAATCCCCAAATCATATGATTTACCCGGCTCAATCTCGACTCTGACCACTAATGGGTCAATAAAAAATTTCATACCCTCCACCCATGATAAGGGCTTTAAGAAATGGTCTGAATATGGTCTCACCTTTCTTCACCATCTATTTCAGCAAGATACTCTTAAATGATCTGAGCAGATAAAAGGGGAATTTAGCCTTTCAAATACTTTTTTAGATAGCTACAGTTACGACAAGACATTTTCTTTTCAAACATGAAACCTAAACAAAGTAAGAACTCCGTCTCAAATAGAGTCACACTTGCAAATATTCAACAACGTGTCACTTGGGGAAAAGTAATATACTGTATATATCAGACATTGCTCTCCATGGCACCTTGCTATTCCTAATACATTGAAAGGAATTGGAAGGTAGAACTACAATAGGGGATACCGGTGGAAGACAGGAATGATATTTGTTCTGAGGCCCATTTTGTTACCTACTCAAATATCTGGAGAGAATATAAATGGAAGCTCCTTAGTAAGTATTTCAGAACACCTCGGGCGGGATTCTCCGATCCTGAGGTTAAGTGTTGACGCCGTTGTAAACACCGGAGCGTTTTACGATGGCGTCATCTGGCCCCTAGGATCAGCGATCCTGCGCCGCACAGGGGGCCAGCACGGCACTTGAGCGCCTCACGCTGCCGATAAGGGCGTTAGCATGGCCAGCCCGAGTTCGCGCATCCGCATTGAGTGGCCCCCGACTGGTGCCGCATCGGTGCCGCACCGATCGCGCCGGTGCCAATGCCGCCGATTCTCATGGTGCCGGAGAATCGGCGGACCGCCGTCGGAGCTGCGTCGCGTGATTCGCACCCCCCAGCGTCGGAGAATCCCGCCCCACATATAACTGTAAACATTGGATTCTCCCCCACAAGTAGTTGCTGGGGAAACTGTGGGGTATCTTTTACACATTCTGGTCAGGCCCAAAGTTGGGAGTATTAGGATCAGGTATTCAAAACAATAACCACAGTATTCCACATGGACATCCTACAGACCCTCCTATCTGCTCTATCAGGTACATTTCCAAAAGGAGTGGAAGGAAGAAGACGTAACTATGAAACAACCTAAAAAACCTATCCAAAGTCAGGAGCTATCTGATTTGGAAAGAATCACGCATGCATTACGCTTACAGAGCGAAAAACTCTTCCAAAGGTGGATCCCAGTAATGGGATATTGTTCATATGAACTAAATCACAGCAAGCAACTCCCCATCCCACCCACAACCCAACACCACTCATTAGATATATTTTATTTGCCCCCTTGTTTTTGCAGTGCTTTCCCATCTATTTTCTATAGTAATTTTTCAATGGTACTCTGTGTAAGGAAACAACTTTTATACAGACCTGTTATCATCAAATTCTTGTTTATCTGCTATACCAAAACTTGTCTGCATATGTAACTTGATTCTCTGAACTAAAAGTGTCTTTGAAATATTGCTTCTTTTATATTTCTGTCAACAGCACTGATGATTAATGCAATGTACAATTCTAACTCTTTTCCCAGTTTAAATTTTGTTCCTATATATTGTGAGAAAAGAAAAAGAAAACAATAAGTTCAAAAATAAACACCGGAAGGGAAAATAATTCCAGGACTACCTGGGGTAAGACCAGGGGAATAAGAAATGTTGTTCTTGCAGCGAGCTAGCACGGACTCAATGAAATACCCTCGCCAGAGGGAACATTTTCTCTCAAATTATTGTTCAGGCACCCTCATGACTTTGAACACCTCCATCAAATCTCTTTCCAAACTTCTCAGAACAACCCCAGCTTCTCCAATTTATCCACGTAACTGAAGTCAGTCATCCCTGGAACCATTCTTGCAAATATTGTCTTTCTTTTTAAGCCTTCCTAACATTTGTCCTGGTTAAGAATAGATTTCTTTGCTGCTGCATCCATTCTATTTTTTGTCCATCTTACTTTGGGAAGGATATTATGGTTATGGTGTGAGTTAAGAAAAGATTCATTACAATTATACATGGGATGAGAGGGTTCAGTTAGGAGGAGAGACTAGAGAAACAGTAAACCAAAGAAGGTTAAGAGATCTAATAGAGTGTTTCAAAATTTTGAGAGGCCTTGATGATGTAAATCTGAAAATCTATTTCCACAGTTAGTGAGTCAGTAACTAGGGAGCATAAATTTAGGATCATCACCATCGAGTGCAGGTACAGTCTGAAATATGAATATGTTTTAGGACCTCGCTCCCAAATTCAGTATAATGCGGGCAGAATTTGCATTGTGAATACTGTACTCAGTTGTGCTGTGTCCATATAATCCTTGAGAGGCTTCTGGAAGCCTCAAGAACAATGAGAGTTACATTTATTTTTAAACTTACAGTTTTATTTCCACAGTCCCACTGTAAGCAGCTGTTAGCTCAGGACCACCTGCCTTCAGTTCACCTAAACCATCTCAAGACCTACCTCAGCATCGTAGCCATCTGATTTCTCTGCACCCTGACTGACGAGCTGTACTGGGAAATCCAATGGCCAGCTACAACCTTTATGACAAGGAGGCCTGAGGCCTAATATTCCGTTAACTGTCGGCTGACTTCTTCAGGACTGCATTCGCTCGGTGAAAACTATTTTTCTCTGATTTCTGTTTTTCTGGCTTAATATATATTTTGAAACAATCTGAAAGTCAGGAGCAAAGGCCAATTTCTAAAATCCAGATAAACAGGAGCTTGGAAGCCATTTTAAACTTAATCATTATATAAAGAACACAAATTATTCATTTGTACTTATTTATACATGAATGACAAGATAGAAAAAGCAATCGACACACCTACTTTCTATTGAATAAACAGAGCCTGCAATACATTGCAAATGTTGTCAAACCTGCAGCTCGAAGAATGTCCAGAACTACAGAATTTGTAATCTTGTTCAGGAGACTGGATCCCGCTGCTTTAGGCTGAATAGCTGCAATGTCGCCTGATCTTCCAATTCCATGCATTAACCTGAATACATAAAGGAAAAACAAATCCAATGCTTAAAACAAATGTCAGACATTGCTAAAGCTTACTACTATGATCTAATAACATACTTACTGTGCACAATCCATTTCAAAAACTTCAGCAAGGTCAATTTGGCTCTCTACCTTTCCTCCTTTAAGATGTTCCTGTCACCAAGCTTCTCTGCTCCGATGTCTCCTTATGTGGTTTGGTGTCAAATTGTATTTGATAACATTATTGAGGTGCTTTACTACTATCTGCAAGTTGTTGTTGCTATTGTTTTTTTTTAAAATAATTTTTATTGAGAAATTTTGATTTTATACAACAATAACACACCTTAGTAAAATACCGAAAATAACAATAATATTAACAATCATATACATTCGCCCCATCCCCATGAACAACCCAGCATTTTAACAACAACGCAAATTAACACACTATAAAGTTACAGAATAAACACTACAATAATGCACCCCCCCCCCCCCCCCCCCCCCCCCCCGGGTTGCTGCTGCTATTGACCCAGTTACCTATCTCTGAGCCAGGAAGTCCAGAAAAGGCTGCCATCGTTTATAGAACCCTTGTATTGATCCTCTCAGGGCAAATTTGACCTTTTCCAATTTTATAAATCCCGCCATGTCACTGATCCAGGTCTCCACGCTTGGGGGTGTTGTTGCTATTGTTGATAACATTCTAGACTCTTGATCAGATTTTGGGATTGAAACAGTTACTTGATCTTTCATGATCTTTTCTAGTTTTCCTAACTTAAATTATTTTGGTTGTCATTTCTTAGTATTAATTTCCCTATATATCAGAGCATCTGTTCTGAAGAATGGTCATATTGGACCGAAAACATTGGGTGCAATCTAGCAACCTTGTTAGCCTCGGGCGCAAATCGAGTAATGGCCGCTAAATCTCTCAAGCAGCAGAAAATGGGATTTCCACCATCAAGATCTCAGTTTGAGAGTTTTCCCACCCCCTTCCAGTGACGAAGGGTGTGAATCTGATTTCCATACATTTCAATAAATGTATCTTTAATTACTGGACTTGACATAGAAACGTCCGCCCACGAGATTTCTTCCCCACCCTTCCCCGAACGGCATGACATCACACTAGCACAAATTATTGCTGGTTTTCTAAAGTGAAAATAAAAACAGTTGTGATGACCAGGCCAGAGAAGCGAGGTGTCTGTAGCCCCAAGCCCAGTACCCTGCCTGTGCACAGGGAAGTGCCAGGGGAAATACCAGGGGCACTGGCAGAGGGCAATACCATAGGAGGTGATATCCTCCTCCACTGGGAGGGAGGGGGGGGGGGGGAATTCCCCTTTTGCCTGTGGTGGGGGAGTTCCCCTTATCCATGGAGGGGGTATGGGTGGGGGTCCCTTCTGTATGTGGGGGCTTGGGGTCTTCCCCTTATCTGCCGAAGGGATGTCCATGCCCATTGGGGGGGGGGGGGTTGCTCTAAATGTTATTTGCAGATCAGGGCGCCTTTGCACCCATCCCGCTGGCTGTGTCGTCCTCACCAGCACTTTCAAATTGCAAAGAGTGCCATTAAATCAGGTGAGAAAAGGCTGTGAAGCCGGTGAGTTTCACACAACATTTCTCGCCTAGTGCAACACACTGTGCAATTTCGGGAAGATTGCACTCATTGACTCTGTTTCTCTCCCCTCGGATGCTGCTGGATCTGTTGAGTTTTTCCAGCATTTTCTGTTTGTATAACTGTTTTGGGTTACTGGATTTAACTTAAGCTTTAATAAAATCTGCCTCTTGCCCTCGAAGGTTATAGAATAACACAATAGTCTCCCCTTAAATTAAAATATATTTGTTCAACTCTTGTAAAGTAGATTCAGAAGCATATTAAAAGGTCACAAAATATAGTTGTATCTTTATAATTGACTATCTTCTCGCCAGCTCCATGAGTGGACAAGATAACAAAAGGATTGCAAATCTGCGACACAAGCCAATCATTTGTAAGATGTATAATGTTACATTTTATTGGTAGAATAAAGAGGCCACATACTTTTTGGCTAATAAGGCTCTAAACGCGGTAAAGGAACAAAGGCAGCTTGGGGTACAGATACATAAATTACTAAAAGTTGTGACATTTGTAAATTTGGCTATTTAGAAAAAAGCAAACCAAGCATTGATGTTCCTTTTTAGAGGGTTAGAATATAAAAGCAGAGACACTGCATTAAACCTACACCAACCTTTGTTAGAACACACTTGGGCGTACTGTACTTGGGTATATATTATAAATAAGATTTAAAGGCACTGGAGAAAGTGCAAAAAGATTGCTGAGAATTATACCAGAACCGAGAGTAACTGCAAAATGTGGGTGAGAAAATCAAAAGTATCACGTAGGTTAGACATCTTTCACTCGTGCTGTATGTAAGAAGCTGGGCATTACAGGAAGAGAAAGCATCACCATGAAGAAGCGCTACAGAACAGGACTGGTCCACGTTTCAGACACCAAGCTTAGTGTCAGAGGCATTTGCGGAGTGTCCCAGGCATCTGAAATCAGCTCTTTGAAAGTTGAAACTTTCAGGGCAATTTCAGAATGCGTGCATCAGGACATCATCGGAGCCCTGATGCACATCTCTCAACTTACATCCAGATTTCGATAATATGGACACACTAAAATTTGGGCTAGTGTTTTCTCTTTAAGGAATATCAAACTGACTGGAACTCCTCTCATGGGATTTTCTTAAAGAATTAACTTAAAGAAAACAGATTTCCTCTGAAAAGAGTTACAGGATTTCCTGAAATAAATATCAACCTCCCAAGTTCAAAAAGATCATATGATCATGGACAGCACGGTGGCACAGTTGGTCGCACTGCTGCCTCACAGCGCCAGGGACCCGGGTTCAATTCTGGCCTTGAGCAACTACCTGTGTGGAGTTTTCATTTTCTCCGTGTCTGTGTTGGTTTCCTCCGGATGCTTCAGTTTCCTCCCACAGTCCAAACATGTGCACTGTCGGGGTTGTATGGAAATTGCTTAAATTTGAATTATCTCCTCACTCAATTGTAACCAATGTCAGTTGCAAATTATACTTGATTGGTTTGGTGCAGCACTCTCATACAGAGGTTATGGAGGCAATCTGTAAAAAGATTGTATAATAACAAACTGCTTGAAAAATTACAATGGAATGAGGTCTGCATTTCAGCTACAATCTTGTTAATTCTTTTGAAAACAGTTGGCAGACACCACTGTACATCGTAAGCAGCTGGGATACCGGAAGATGCTCGGCTAGGTATCAAAACATCAAATCTTAGCACTTCCAGGCTCCAGATACCATGCAAATTGTGTGTCCAATTAAGGGGCCAAATCCCCTTTTTGGAATCGAGTTCAGTCGGCAGAATGACTCTGTCTGAATTCAGAATATCCATCAGTAAGAGGAACAACGTTGTGGTGAGGTAGGGCAGAGAGAATGATAAAGTTGATTGATTTTATTTGTTTGATAAACATTATTTGTGTGAATATAGCACTGTGTTCTCACAATGACCTGCAAGTCTAAATCTTATAATTTTTCCTTCACAAAGCAGAGTTGGTAAAAGAATGCACTCAACAACTTAAAAGATATATACATGAATCTATACCTATAATGTCTTCTGGAAACTAGGTTTGAGGCCACTCTTCCTTCCCTCTCGCCAACTCCACAATTACCAAGGAAGTTATTACTGTCCATGACCGCCAGTTCATGTAGAAAAAGCTCAATTGTACTCTCATCCCATCCATCTTCTGGGCATTTACCCTAAGGAAATAATAGAACAATGAGAAGTCTGTGTCGGCCTTAATCTCTCACATTGACTGTGAAGTGTTTATGATAGGACTGGGAACAATTACAACAACTATGTTTCTCACAAGAGTAAGCAGGATTTAAACTTCAATTCTAAATATGCAATATTCCAGCTTATTGTTTGTATATAATTTCTGTATTATTTACCTGGTACTAATTTAAAGATTTCCTTTAGTTCTAGATTCAGTACCAGAGGAAATTGTTTCCCTGCACCAGTCTCATCAAATTACTTTATTATCTTTAAGGCCGTGTTTAGATCCAAATTCAAAGGAATGTGGGTCAACCTGTCCTCCAAACTTAACACTTTTGCCCTGGTATCATTTTGGTGAATATGCACTGTAATATACAAAAGCCAATGGGCGCGATTCTCCGACCCCCATGCCAGGTGGGAGAATCGCGGGAGTGCCGGGTGATTCCCGCCACGCCGCCTTGGCACCCGCACGCGATTCTCCCACCCTCCCCCCCCCCAAAAACGGCGTGCCGCGTTTTACGACAGGTTGCTCGGAGAATCGCCGCTCGCCATTTCTAACGGTTGAGCGGCGATTCTCCGGCCCGGATTGGCCCAGCGGCCTGCCCAATCCGACCGGTTCACGCTTGCGCCAACCACACCTGGTCGCTGCCGGCGTGAACAACGCGCGAATGCTGCGTGTGTGGCCTGGAGGGATGGATGGGGGGGGAGGATCAAGCACCAGGTGGGTGCTCAGTGGGGGTCTGGCCCGCGATCGGTGCCCACCGATCAGTGGGCCAGCGTCTCTAAAAGACGCATTCTTTTCCCTCCACCGCCCCGCAAGATCAATCCCCCATGTCTTGCGGAGCGCCCGCGGGGAGGATGGCAACCGCGCAGCGCGGGTTGGCGCTGGCCAACCTGCACATTCGCAGGTGACGTCATTTAAGCGCCGCCGGCCGTGTCATTTACGCGGCACCGCTTTGACGCGGGCGCCAAGGCCCGGTGCGCGTAATTGACGGGTCGCCGCTCCTAGCCCCCTGCAGGTGGGAGAATAGGGGGCGAGGAGCAGCCTCCGACGTCGGAGTGAAACACTCCAGTTTTCACTCCGGCGTTGGCACATAGGGCGAAATTCTCCGACCCCCACGACGGGTCGGAGAATAGCGGGAGGGCCTTCCCGACATTTTTCCCGCCCTCCCGCTATTCTCCCCCACCCCCCGCCCAACTCCCGACCCGAATCGCTGCCGCCGTTTTTTTACGGCCGGCAGCGATTCACAGCTGTTCGATGGGCCGAAGTCCCAGCCCTTTACGCCGTTTTTACGAACGGCAAACACACCTGGTCTGGCCGTTCGTAAAAACGGCGTCACAAACTCGCTTTTCATAACCATGGCACCGATTGGCACGGCAGTACCACGGCCGTGCCAAGGGTGCCATGGGCCCGCGATCGGTGGGCACCGATCGCGGGCAGCGGGCCCGATGCCCGCGCACTCTTTCTCCTTCCGCCGCCCCGCAGTATCCATTCGCGGGGCGGCTGGGGGGCAACCCGGCCCGCGCATGCGCGGGTTTCGCGCAAATACGCAATGACGATATTCGTTAAGCCCGTCATGCCGGAGCCTACGGCGTCGGGCTGCTAGCCCCGACCGGGGACCAGAATCGGTTCCCGGTCGGGAAGGGGCGGGTTTGACGCCAGCTTTACGATTTCTCCCGTTTTGGGAGAATCGCGCCCATAGTCTCCGTTGGGAGAATTGCGCCCAATATATCTTTCCTAAGGTGTGGCATCCAAAATTGAACAGAGTACACCAGTTGGGGTTTGACCAGGGCTCTGAACAACCAAAGCTTAACTTCCTCACTCTGTGTTCTAACCTTTTTGAGATAAAGACCAACTTTCTATTATTGTATTATTACTTTTTCTACTTTTACATTAGCTTTTAAGTTGTGTGCATGATTACCCAAATCCCTTTACTCTTCCGCAGTTCATATTCTTCTGTCCTTCAAAAAGAATTCCAATTTGTCCTTGAACATCCAAATTTCATGACCTCACACTTCCCAAAATTATACTCCATCTGCCATAGTTTTTCCCATTCATTTAGTCGGAGTCCATGGCCCTTTGAAAGTTCCTGCTTCCATCTGTCCAATATGGTGTTTTCAAATAAACTAGCATATATAGTGTTTTATTCCTTCATCCAAGCCATGGGCAAAAATCTGAAACAGCAGTAAAAATCCCTGTGGAATGCCACTTGTCACATACTGTCAATCACAGTACATTCCCTTTATCACTTCACCGGTATCGTATCTTTGAATAATGTTTCAAAGTTACCTACAAATCCATTTGCTCTCACTGCTATTTTAGCTGTGTGAAACTTTATCAAATGCTTTCTGTAAGTCCAAGCAGCCAACATTCATTGCCATGCCTAATGTACCATGCTCGTCACCTCCGCAACAATTCAACCAGCACCAACAGAACACATGCATCTAAAGAAGATGAGGTACCTATCTCGATATGTAATCCATTCAGTAGAACACACACATCACACCATACAATGAGATTTCACTGATGCAGCATACTGAAATTAGTCATTCTCAAGATCTTAATCGTGAAGCATAGAAATTAGATATCAATGGAATTCACACAGAAACTAAAAATTTGGAAAAATGCAGATATTCTCAAATAGATTTCATTTTATACTTATAAATTTTTTAAGCTCCTTATCCCCAGTATAAATCTAGAATTAAAAAGCTAGTCTCGGTAATGGTAACCATGAAGCCACGGTCGATTGTCATAAAAACCCATCTGGTTCACAAAAATCCTTTACAGAAGAAAAGCTGCCGTCCTTATCTGGCCTGCTTACGTGTGATTCCAGACCCACAGCGATGTGGTTGGCTCTTAAATGCCCTCGCAAATGATCTAGCAAGCCACTCAGTTGTATAAAACTACACAGTCTACAAAAAGGAATGAAACCAGACAGATCACCTGGCACCAACCTAGATACTGGAAAAGACAACAGCAAACCCAGCCCTGTCAAGCCCACAAAGTCCTCCTTAGTAACATCTGGGGACTCGCTCCAAAATTGGGTCTGTTGTTGCACAGACTAGGCAAGCAGCAGCCCGATACAGTCATACTAACGGAATCATAACTTACAGACAATATGCCAGACAACACCATCACCATCCATGGGCATGTGTCCTGCCCCAACACCAGTACAGACCTGACATAGCTGTTGGCACAGTGGTATACAGTCAGGAGAGAGTTGCCCTGCAAAATCTCAATATCAACTCTGGATCCCATGAAGTCTCATGGCGTCAGGTCAAACATGGCCAAGGAAACCTCCTGCTGATTACCACCTACCTACGGGCAATTTAGCATGGCCAATCCACCTAACCCGCACATCTTTGGACTGTGGGAGGAAACCGGAGCACTCGGAGGAAACCCACGCACACACGGGGAGGATGTGCAGACTCCACACAGACAGTGACCCAGCCGGGAACCGAACCTGGAACCCTGGAGCTGTGAAGCATTTATGCTAACCACCATGCTACCGTGCTGCCCCTGTTCTGTGCTGTATTTTCTGATCATGGCTAAGAACGCATACAAGCCGAGAGAAACCATCAAAGGTTTTAACTCCTGGTTTGGCTACCCTACTATAGTGACCATGAATGGATGTTGGCTGAGGATTGGTGCAATAATGGTTACTTGGGACATGATCCTCCAATTGCAACAGCAGAATCTTTGTCCTATATTGAGCTTTAGGATCAATTCAAGTCCTGACACATGCACAAGCACTGTAATTGCCCTGATTTGCATTACCCAGGACTCTGCTTAAGTCACTTAAATTGACCTTGGTGTCAGAGATCTGGCTAGATGCATGCTACTTGCCTGGATGCAGTTACCTACCCAAGAATTGTTACACCGTTTAAGCCTTGGTGTAACTTGGTGATTAATAGTGTAACTCAACCTACCGCTCCATTCGCACCCCCACTGATTCGCCTGTACTCACTCGTTCACATGCTCGACCAACCACTTTTGAGGTCTTTAAACAATTAACTGAATACAGCAGCTGACATTGTAAAAAGGGTGTGTGCCCTCTTTGCCATTCCTCTTTGTGGGTCACTATGCTGAAGTATTTCTGTTGCAGCTAGAAAAAGAAGGTCCGAATGTTGAAGGACAAAAATTGTCAGGTCATGGTGATCTTCGAAGTCAGTGACGATTTCCCCAGCATTGTTGCTGACTAGAAGATCTGGACCATGGTTACATTGCCTGCTGATACTCTTTGTTGGGAATCATCAAAATAAACCCACCACAGCAAAAAACCGCACTACCCTCCTCAGAAGACAAACATGGGACACAACCGACAGAGTACCCTTCGTCGTCCAGTACTTCCCCAGAGCGGAAAAACTATGACATCTTCTTTGCAGCCTTCAACAAGTCATCGATGGAAGACGCACATCTTGCCAAGGTCATCACCACACCCCTACTACTTGCCTTCAAACAACCGCACAACCTCAAACAAACCATTGTTTGCAGCAAACTACCCAACCTTCAGAACAGCGACCACGACACCACACAACCCTGCCATGGCAATCTCTGCAAGACGTGCCAGATCATCGACATGGGTACCACCATTACACATGAGAACACCACCCACCAGGTACGCGGTACATACTCTTGCGACTCAGCCAACATTGTCTACCTCATACGCTGCAGAAAAGGATGTCCCGAAGCGTGGTACATTGGCGAGACCATGCAGACGCTGCGACAACGGATGAACGGACATCGTGCGACAATCACCAGGCAGGAATGTTCCCTTCCAGTCGGGGAATACCTCAGCAGTCGAGGGCATTCGGCCTCTGATCTTCGGGTAAACGTTCTCCAAGGCGGCCTTGAGGATGAACGACCACGCAGAATCGCCAAGCAGAAACTCATAGCCAAGTTCCGCACACATGAGTACTGCCTCAACCGGGACCTTGGATTCATATCGCATTACATTCACCCCCTCAACATCTGGCCTGGGCTTGCAAAGTCCTACCAACTGTCCTGGCTTGAGACAATTCACACCTCTTTAACCTGGGGTTACCTCTCTCTCTGGCTCTGTAAAGACTTAATTACCTGCAAATGCTCGCATTCGAAGTATCGTCTTGCATCTTTGACTTTGTCTGTATAAATGTTTCTGGAACCTACCTCTTTATTAATCTGAGGAAGTAGCAGTGCTCCGAAAGCTAGTGATTAGAAACAAACTTGTTGGACTTTAACCTGGTGTTGTAAGACTTCTTACTTAAAAGAACCAGAGGTTGAAACATCGCAAGGTCTCAAAATATGTTCCCTTTCAAATACAACCAATATAGCAAACTGACCTCCTTTTAAGAAGGGTAAAAGCAACTAATTTTGTGGTGTGCAGACAGTCAGTGCCTTTGAGAAAATCCTGAAATGTTTTTGATATGCAACTTTGGTTATGGAATTCACCCAAACCACCTTTCAGGAGTGAAGTCATGTTCTTCATCAGATCGGCAGTGCGCATTTTCCAGAACAATACAATCACATTAATTATGAATTCCTCTTTTTACTTATAATTTATAAAAGTGCACTATTCTCTTCAACTGTACTTTCCTTCAGTTTATTTGCATGTGACTGTATTTGTGCAGTAGCATTTGTTTTCAGGATTAGTGCATAAATAAATAATCCTCTTTATTTAAACCCATTAAAAAATCAAGGCTGACATTCCATTGCAGTACTGAGAGAGTTCTGCACTGTCGGAGGTGTCACCGTTCAGATGAGACGGTAAACCGAGGCCCTGTCTGCCTGCGCAGGTTTATGTAAATAATATTTCAAAGAAGAGCCGGGGAGTTATCCCGGGTGCCCTGGCCAATGTAATTGGGCGGAATTCTCCCATCGGGAGACAAACAGCCGACGCCAGTTTGTTTCACTCCGGCGTCGGAGGCTGCTCCTCACCCCCTATTCTCCTCCACCCCCGGGGGGGCTAGGAGCATCAGCACATGAATTCCGCGCGCCGGGCCTTGACGCTTGCGTCAAAGCGGCGCGCCAGGAATGACGCAGCCGACGGCGCCGAAGTGACGTCAGCCGCGCATGCGCAGGTTGGCCGGTGCCAACCCGCGCATGCGCGGTTGCCGTCTTCCCCTCCACTGCCCCGTAAGATATGGCGGCTTGAACTTGCGGGGCGGCGGAGTGAAAAGTGTGCGTCTTTTAGAGACGCCGGCCCGACGATCGGTGGGTACCGATCGCGCGGGCCAGACATCTGCTGAGCACGCCCGTGGTGCTCGATCCTCCCTCCGCCCCCCACAGGCCCCACACTCACTGGTCGCGCGCTGTTCACGCCGGCAGCGACCAGGTGTGGTTGGCGCCGGCGTGAACCGGTCGGGTTCGGCATCCGGGCCGGAGAATCGCCGGTCGCCGTGAGAAACGGCAAGCGCCGATTCTCAGAGCGGCCTGTCGCAAAACGCGACACGCCATTTTTTGGGGGGGGGGGGGGGGAGAATCGCGGGGGGTGCCAGGGCAGCGTGGCGTGATTCGCCCGGCCCTCTCGCGATTCTACCCCCCGGCGTGGGGTGCGGAGAATCGCGCCCATTATTTATCCTTCAATCAACATCATAAAAATAAAGTATCTGGCCTATATCATATTACTGTTTGTGGGAGCTTGGTGTACTCAAATTGGCTGCCACGTTTCTTACATTGCAACATTGACTAAACATTAAAAGCACTTAATTGACTGTTTTTTTCACACTCAATCTTGGGGTGGCCTCAGTAGTATTAAACTACGAAATACTCTATAAAAAGGAATTTGGAAACAAATATTGCAAATTAGTTGATGTCAATTGATAGGGAAATATCATGAACGCATGTTTGTGAACATTTTATTAAATAAGCCTTTACGAGTGGACTAGCCAGCTATCTGAAGAATTATCAATCAACACGAGTAACTCAGACAAAGGTAAGAGACAGAGAGAATGAGAGAAAGGAGAATTTAAATGTTTTGACAATACACGTTACACAGTGAACAACTTTACTAATTGTTACTTTAACTAATTTTCATTACCTTTTCTATAAGCATCTTAATTAAGTGCTCATGTGTGCGACGGGCCTGTGCACCTTGCCGAATGTATGAAGGGGAGACAATCTGTTCACTTAAAGAGAAGTTTTCAGTATTCATTTCAACTGTCGAGACAAAAATTAAATTAAATTTAATGGAACAGTGCTACGACTGAAACTGGCAAATGTCATGTTGTAAATCATCCAGTAGCTGCATTTGAAGGACAATTAATCATCAAAACATTACATTCTGTACTCAATCAGTGATTCACAGACATTATTCATGTGATGCTTCAGGCATGTATTTCTCTCAAATATGCTCAATTTTCTTTTAATATTCATCTTCACAAGGCTATTGTGATTGCAGTACTTTAATACTGAATTGCCTCTCCCTCCTGACAGAGCCCCATAAAAGGGAATTAACCAAAGTACCACTAATTACTCAATAACTATTCAAATTTGTCCCAGATAATTGCTATTTAATGAATGAGCAGTTAGATGTCCCTTTTCTCCACCAATTTCTTCTCTTCATCTCCTATCTGAAAATGTTGATCTGCTGGTGGAAACAGTTGCCCACAGTATCATACAACCAGCCATTAATCAAGTTTTAACCTCGATAAGATATGTAATCAAACTGAGCAAAGATGGGGAGGTCACGTTGCAACCATACCTAAATCTACCCTCACCGAGAATGATATAGCCATGCATCCAGCACACATCTCTTCATGATTAACCATCTTCCAAATCCATTCCCCTTTCTAATTAAAGGGCATTGATGGTAATTGTAGGGGCACTGCTGCCCTATCTGAAGCACTAACTTCATTTTCTCATCTGTGCTGTTCAGTTAATCCATGCAAGCCACCAGGGAAGCAATGGGCAATAGGTTTTATTTACTTCTTATGAATACTTTCTCTTCATTCTCCCAGAATCCGACAAAAACAACCCCCCTTTTCTTACAAACTGCTGTGAATAAATAAGTGTCTGGATTCTCCACACCCCGACGGCGAAATCGCGTTCAGCGCCGGGACGGAGAATCCAGTTTCACGCATGAATTTGGGACCAGCACCGGTTCCGCGATTTTCCAGCCCCCGAAAAGCACCATACTGCACCGCATATCCACCACCTGCAGCCATTACTTGAGGCCCGCCCCACTATTCTCCACCCCGACCGGCCTAAATCCCGATGGCATATTTCTAATCTGGTCCTGCCATTCGGGATACTCGCAAGGCGGCTGCGGACTCAGCCCGCAGCCGTCATAGTCGGAGGGCGGGCTGCAGGGGGGGTCTCAAAGGGGACTGGGCCTTTATTGTGCAGGCGGTCTGGGTTGGGCGCGTGGACAATTAGGCGGTACTATTTCCGCGATCTGAGTCCGCCATGGAGCATGGCATGGCCGCTGGAGGCCGCTGCCGTGCGCATGTGCGGCCTCTGACTCGGACGTGCGGGGGGCCGTATCGGCAGGTGGAGCTCCAAGCTCCATGGCGGCTCCCTGCCAGCTTCCTGCAAGGCTGTGAATCTGTGGCCTTTTGATGCCAGTTTTTCTGGCGTAGAAGACCAGTTTTCATGACAGCGTGGGGACATAGCTCCTGAAACGGAGAATCTAGCCCAGGGTATCTGTCTGAAGGGCATACTCAATCATTTTCTTGTTAGCATAAATACAAGGTTTGTGATCATGGTTGCTGAGTATGGAACAGGTGCTGCAGCTGAGTCATGGCTGAATGTATTTTAATTTATTTCACTATTTTCCCCCAACTCATACTACCACAGCACCATGCACAATTCTTTGTAGGTGGTTTTAATCTGTCATGTAAAACAAAGGTTTGTCTTCTGCTTAAGACCATAAGGCACCAGCATTTTGTGTTGCTCTCCTTCTGTAACTTGCAAAGGACTCACAGACTTACCTCACTATGGGGCAGCATGTGGCGCAGTGGATAGCACTGGGACTGCGGCGCTGAGGACCCAGGTTCGAATCCCGGCCCTGGGTCACTGTCCATGTGGAGTTTGCACATTCTCCCCATGTCTGCGTAGGTTTCACCCCCACAACCCAAAGATATGCAGGTTAGGTGGATTGGCCACGCTAAATTGACCCTTAATTGGAAAAAAAAATTGTGTACTCCAAATTTTAAAAAAAGACTTACCACATTTTTCCAATGTGATAGGAATAACTAAGCTTTTAAACTGTGACGAATGGATGTATGAAGGTCATGCAAACATCTGGAATGTAAATCCATGTTCCAGGACCAAGAGTTTTACCTGACACACCTCTAAATTCAAACAGGAGATCAGGCAATAAGAACAAGCAGAAATCAGACGGAATTATCTTGGCTTTAAGAGCCACATTTCAAGACCTCTGGACCTGCACTTTGCTCTTGGGCCGCAGTTTGGACAACTTTGCCATTGGGGATTTTTCTCCAAATCTGCCAAACAGGACTATAATATATCACCACTAAGCTGATAACTTTGACCAACAGTGAAGTTGTTGATGGGGACAAGTATGGCCATATTTTCATCTGTTAAGTGTTTATAGGTACTTTTGGCACTTGTTTCCCATGGAAAAACACAGAGTTGAATATGAGAACGGAAGAGAGTCTTTCAGATGGTTTAACAAAATTATTACAGAACTGTTATTGCTGTAGAAATGCCCAATTCCTTCTGTGGCTGCCTGATCTCCTTTCAAAAAAAGAGGCCCAGAATTTGTTATCATAATAACAATGTGGTTAATGCTGTTCTTCATCGTTTATGCATAAATCCCAGAGCAACTTGAGGCAAAGGCCAGGTCGTGGTTAAAGATTGCAGCACCAATCCGACATTAGGATTGCGGCCTGAAGTTGTTATATTTGCATGGTGGGGCAGCATGGTGGCCTAGTGGTTAGCACAACTGCCTCACGGCGCTGAGGTCCCAGGTTCGATCCCGGCTCTGGGTCACTGTCCGTGTGGAGTTTGCACATTCTCCCCGTGTCTGCGTGAGTTTCGCCTCCACAATCCAAAAATGTGCAGATTGGCCACACTAAATTGCCCCTTAATTGGAAAAAATAATTGGGTAATCTAAAATTTAAAAGAGAAAAAATATATATTTGCATGGTGGATATAGACTAAACTCACATGAGGTTAAATGTTGTCCATTTCAGACTAAGTACACTTTTAACAATCCAAAAAGTGTTACTTACTGCCAGTCAGACTCTCTAGCATTGAAAAGGAACTATAAAGGGTAAAATCGTATTCCTTCCTGTTGTAAGTATTGGTGTTTTTGAAAACATATAAGGCGTGATCTACCCGAGATTAGCCGGGTGTTTCCCAGTACTCGGAGAGCCAAGAAACACCCCATTATCAAATGCCCACCCGGGTAGATCGGGGGCCTCAGCAGGGAACTCCCCGATGAGGCTGCACTTAGCCCTGTTATCTGCACTGAGGAGGCCCACCCGCCGGAACTCCTCAGTGCAGTGAGAGATCGGGAAAAAATTTGTAAATGACGCCCTGACCTCTCGCGTTCCCAACACGACATCCGAACTGCACCCCCACCATCCCCAACTCACTATAAGGAGGTACAAGGGCCCTCCCCCCCCCCCCCCCCCCCCCCCCCCCGCACCCCCAACACCCGCACAGAGCACACAACCTGGCCCGGTCACCGTCGCACAAAAATTCCGGCTTGGCAGTGCTAGCTTGGTACTCTGGCAGTGCCCTTCCAGCTGGCAATGCTGCCTGGGCACATTGACAATGCAGCTCAAGGTGGTGCACGGAGCACACCTTACCAAGACACACATGAGCGGCTTCTTCCAGGAAGGGGAGAATAAGTGGAAGTGGTGTCAGGGGTGCCCAACCAACCGCACCCACATGTTCTTTTCCTGCCCCAGACTCTGGATGGTCTTTTTCGAGGTGGGGGCTGAGACGGAGCAGTGCCCATCTGTGGTGATCTTCGGGATGTCAGAGCATCCAGAAGTCTGGACAGGAAAGGGGGTAGATGCCCTGGCCTTCGCCTCACTGATCGTCAGGTGGAGACTTCTGAGAGGTTAGACGTTGGCAGCGCCACCCAGGGCCTCGGGGGCGTGGGGAGAATGATAGTTAGGGAAGACGGGGGTAGGATGGGGTCTAGAAAGCAGGCAATGAACACGCCACCTGCGTGGTAGGGAGCTCACGAATAGTGGAGAAGGAACGGGCGGTAGGCCACCCATGGGAGGGAACACAGACCCATCCCACATGGGCTAAACTTGGAAAGCGATCAATCCACCCGCCATTGAAAACTGCCGGGGAAAACGCGACTCCCCATCCCCAACCCCACCAGAGAAACAAAGACAATTGGCAAGGAGGGGCAAAGAGCCCAGCAACGTATGTAAATATATATGGGCAAAGCTGGGTGCCCCAGGAAGAACCCTTCAAAAAGCTGTATAAAGGAACACTATTGTAAATAATGTAAAATAATACTGGGACCTCAAGTTACGGACGTGGTGACAGCGTGAGGCTCATGTTTTGTTGTTTTTTTATCGCGTTAACTTCTATTACCATTGTTCTTGTATTGTTCTTTGTCTGCAAAGCTCTGTTTTTAAATACAAATGGCAACAAAAATATATTTTTTTCAAAGATCTTGCAAGGCGTCATGAATCGGGTAGATCCCAGAAGTGGGATCTCCCGACATCCACTGGTTGCCTTGCGCCACGCTGCTTTTCGGGCGCAATGCAACTGGTACATCCGGCCCATAATGTTGTTCTTCAAATTTTTCCAACATCTTTTTTTTTCCTCGGTTGATCCAACCTTCCTTTCCCTGTCTATTTCCCTTTCTGTACCTAATACAGCATTGAATTCAACACTTTTATTTGCACTTCCTTCTCAATCCTTTGTGCTATTATTTTCTCAATCCTTCAGCCTGATTGCTTAAGGACATTCCCTTGCCTTGTTTACTCAGTCAGAGTTTCCTCCAGGTGCTCCAGTTTCCTCCCACAAGTCTCGAAAGATGTGCTTGTTAGATGAATTGGGCATTCTAAATTCTCCCTCTGTGTACTCGAACAGGAACCGGAATGCGTTGACTCGGGACCTTTCACAGTAACTTCATTGCAGTGTTAATGTAAGCCTACTTGAGACACTAATAAAGATTATTATTATTACCAGACAACCTTTTATCCTCACTCCAACACTATCTGCACTTTCAGCCATATGTCATACAAAGTTTTGTGAAACTTAAACAAATTCAAAACACCTTTAAAGGCCCTGCTACAGCAAATGGTGGACTGGCAATCTTAAGAACAAACATGTCCTTCAGACACTCAAGACATCCCAGAGATTCACAGACACCATATTTGTCTAAATGTATAGTGGTTTTGAATGCAACAGCCAATTTACACGTAGGAAGGTTCCATAAACTGTGCACTTTCAGTGACAGTGATGTGCTGATCGGATGCTCCTCCAAACCAGAACCAAAAATGCACTTTTAGTCGAATCTTGCCCAAATTTTGAACACAAAAGTACCTCAACAGCAAGAAAAGAATGACCAATACAAAATGGCAGCAAACGGGTGCTCAAGGGGCTGAAGAGACGGCAGATGTGGCGGATAGAATCACGAGCAGCAGGTGGACGAGATGGAAGACCCACAAAGTGAAGGGGCCCCAGATAACCAGGAGAGAGGGCAGCCAATGACCTGAGCATTAGCCTCCCCCCTCCACCCTGAGACGGACTGAAGGACTTCCTTATGAAGGAACTGACCCCATGAAAGAGGTGATCAGACAGATAACCAGGTGGCGGTGTCCACCATGCAAAACGACTTGGGAAGAAAGTAGAGAATCAGGAGAGGACGAACCTCGACCTGGAGAAGGGCTCGACGGACCAAAGTGACAGAATCGTCGCCCTGGAGGCAGAAGTGAAAAGTTCGGTGACGGCCCAGGGGAACTTAAAGGGGAAAGTCAAGGACCACAAAAACACGTCCCGAAGGCAAAATATTTGGATTGTGGGCCTGCCACAAAGTCATCGATGGCAGAGATCCGATGGGGTATGACACCCAAATGCTGGGCAACCCAGTCGGTGAGACAGCTTCCCCAAACCCCCAAAATTAGTTTGTTTTCGTATGGGCTTCGGCAGGTGAGGAACAGGTTGAGGAAACAAGATGGCGCTGCAAGCAACCACTTTTCAGGGTCCCTGAACAAAGGGAGACCCCGGAGTGCAGGGGTGCACCCACTTGCCGTGCACACAGTTGGCGGCCATGTTGGGTGCCCCCTGGATAACGGGAAACCCTGGAGCGCAGAGGCCCAACCTCATGGTGATAACAGTGACCGCAGCCATTTTGGATGCCCCCCTAACAAATGGAAACCCCAGAGTGTGGGGCCGCATTCACTAGGTAAGTATGGTTGATCCCGCAGGAACAGAGGGACAGAAACACCCCACCAGGATTATTACCTGGAATGTCAAGGGACTTAACAGCCCAGTGAAAAGATCCCGAGTTTTTGCCTACCTAAGAAGTTTGAAAGCCGACATAGCTTTCCTGCAGGAAACACACCCGAGGAGAAGGACTGACTATGGGTAAGGAAGGGCCTAGGTGGGACAGACATACCATTTATGCAATGGGATGTGGGCTCGGAGAGTAGTCAAATTGATTAGTAAGAGGATGAGGTTCAATGATTTTAAAATAATTCCCATTCCAACTGGGTGCCTCCAGAGTAATATACATAATACATACTGGGTGAGTGGCTATGAAGGATACATGGGGGGTGGAGGGTATGGAGATGACATCATAGTTCGGAAAGGTCATGAGGTGGCATGGGATCTGAGGGTAAAAATTCTCCGAGTCACAAGATTTTCTCTCCAAGTGAGCACCTGCAGGATGAAGTCAGGCCTGACAGCCCTAGAAGCAGATTGTTAGGATGACACAGAGGCAGGCAGGTGCCAAGATGGGTTGGTTGGAAGGCCTGTATTGGTTAAGTGGGACTTGGTCCCTGTTGTTTTAGAAGATTTTAGATCTGCTAGCCGTCACGCACACACCCAGTTCCCATGTTCCCTCATATTCTCCATGCCAATTGATGCCCATGACCACTCATACTCAATGCAAATTAAATGCAAACTAATGCCCGCCATCAACCCCATGGCCCCTCACACCATCATTCTAACTCAATGCCAACTCACCCAGCATCCACCTAGGGCAAACCTCCACAGCCATTTTGAGATTAAATAAAAATCAACTTCTAAAATTCGAATAGAGCTCTCATGAGACACACTTTATAGTGAAAAAAGAACCCATAAATGAAAGCATCAAAGCTTTTGAATCTCCTTAGGGAGTTAATCCTTTTAAAAGCAAACTTCTGCTCATACCCCTAATTCTTTAATAGCCTATTTAAGCTGTCAATCAAACTGTGAACACTGAACATCCAGTCAAGAATGCATAATGACTAGCCCTTATAGAAGTGTCAACAAAAACTCTTTGAACCGGTTGAAACAGATGCCGCACCTGCTAGCCTGTCAATCAAAGCAACCCAGCAAAGGGTTTTTTAAACATTCAGTAACAGTTGCAGCCAGTTTTTTTAACAGTTTGAAGAACTTCACTTCAAGACACATAAACAGACCTTAACTGCCCTTCAAGTACATTTACATCTACTCCAGCAATTCATGACCCCCCCCACTCTGGATTATGGCCCTTGCAACAGCCAACATAGGCTCTGTTTGAGCTCAACACAAACTTCAAATGGCCCTGCTGAGTTTAGGTTCCTCCTGTGTGATTCATGTCCTATCCCTTTACACTACTGACAAAAATGGGATCTGTCAGAAATGGGAACAGAACTTCCACATCCAAATCCCACTTGCTGTTACTTAAAGTCCACGGCGTCTCCCCAATTCTACGAAAATGTGTCCCTAAATCTTTCCTTAAACTTGTTCATTAAAAATGAAAAATAATCTTTATTTTCACAAGTAGGCTTACATTAACACTGCAATGGAGTTACTGTGAAAAGCCCCTAGTCGCCACATTCCGGCCCCTGTTCGGGTACACAGAGGGAGAAGTCAGAATTCTCAGCTGGTACGGCAATTGAACCCACGCTGCTGGCCTTATTCTGCATCACAAATCAGCTGTCTAGCCCACTGAGCTAAACCAGGCCACATATGGGGACTAAATCAATATTTTTACTGGCCATAAAGTTAATATCAGATCTGACATTTATCATTAGTTCAATAATTGGATAACCAGCAGTGGACTGTAGGATAGTAGTGTTCAAAACAACAATATGGCTGGTTTAGCTCACTGGGCTAAATCGCTGGCTTTTAAAACAGACCAAGCAGGCCAGCAGCACGGTTCGATTCCCATACCAGCCACCCCGGACAGGCGCCGGAATGTGGCAACTAGGGGCTTTTCACAGTAACTTCATTGAAGCCTACTCGTGACAATAAGCGATTTTCATTTCATTTAATTTCAAAATAATTAAGGACTCTCATGCTGTCACATAAAATTAGTTAAAGTTGACTGATTCTTCAGCTGAACCCCTAAATTATCATTTGTCGGCTGAGAAATAATCAATATTACTCATGTTATATAAAGTTTGACCTTTCAAGTTTTTATTCTAGCTATTTCTGGTCTAAGTAGCTCCTTTATTCAAAAAGGGAGGGAGATAGAAAGCAGAAAACTACAGGCCAGCTAACTTAACATCTGTCAAAGGGAAAATGTAAGAAGCTATTATTAAAGTCGTTATAGCAAGGCATTTGGAAAATATCCAGGTTATCAGGCAGAATCAACATGGTTTTGTGAAAGGGAAATCATGTTTCATCAATTTATTGGAGTTTTTTGAGAAATAACATATGCCATGGATAAAGGGGAACCGGCGGATGTACTGTATTTAGATTGTCAGAAGGCATTTGACAAGGCGCCACATCAAAGTTTATTGCAGAAAATAAAAGTTCATAGTGCAGGGGGTAACATATTGGCATAGATGGAAGGTTGACTAGCTAACAGTAAACAGATTAGGCAAAAATGGGCCAGGTTCAGGTTGGCAAGATGTAAGGAGTGGTGTGTCACAGGAATAAGTGCCTCAATGTTTTCCAATTCATATAAATGATTTGAATGAAGGGTGCGAAGGTATGGTTCCTAAATGAGATGATGACATAGAGAAAGGTAGGAAATAAGTTGTGAAGAAGATGCAAGTAGGCTTGGAGGTCCGAAGGGCCTGTTCCTGTGCTGTATTTTTCTTTGTTCCTTGTTCTTTTAGGCTACAAACAGACATAAATAAGGTCAGTGAGAGAGCAAGGAATGGCAAATGGATTATAATGTGGAAAAATGTGAAATTGTCCATTTTGGCAGAAAAAATAAGACAGAAATTAGGAGATTGTTTTTTCTCTCAGAGGGTAATGAGTCTTTGGAACTCTCTTCCTTAATAGGTGGTAGAAGCAGAGACTTTGAATATTTTCAAGGCAGAGGTAGATAGATTGTTGATGAGCATGGGGGATGAGGATTATCAGGAGTTGGTGGGAATATGGAGTTGAGGTCACAATCAGATCAGCCATGACATTATTGAATGGTGGAGCATGCTCGGGGCCAAGTGGCCTACTCCTCCTAATTCATATGTTTGTATGGTTATGACCTTGCTATTAAGAATACGCAGGTAACTTTGGCTGGTGATATGCTAGAAAATGCACTCATCAATCATATACAACACATTCCATATTGAAATATAAATTCAAATTAATAAACAACTTTAAAAATGAGATTTCCAATTCCATTTGGCAGACAAATAAGAGTTGTTTCTACTCCTGTCCATCTTCGTGTTTGAGGTTACAGGGGAGGGAGTCATTGTCAGAATAACCTTGGTGAGTTGCTGCAGTGCATCCTGTAGGTTCTACACAATGCAGTTACAGTGCGCCAGTGGTGAATAGTGTCCTCAATCCAGTGACAAAGACATCAAGTAAGCATGCTTTCATGCTCTGGATCCCGTTGAACCCCGAGTGTTGTGTCTGCATCTGGAAAGGTGGCAAGTGTTCCATTACACTCTAGACCTGAGCCTTGTAGACAGGCAGCAAGCATTTTGGAGTCAGAAGATGAGCCCCTTGTTGTGAAATACCCAGGCTCTTCTCTGCTTCTATTGCAAGAATTTGACATACTAATAGCTGGTCCAATTCAACCCTCTTGCCTCCAATCCACCCATGAAATGTTGATAATAGGCCATTCAGCAATGGTGTGCTAAAGATCAAATGGAGATGGCTGAACTTTCTATTGCTCAAGATAGCCAACAACAGGCACTAGTGTGCAATGAAGGTTACTTGCCATATGTCACACTAAATCTAAATATTTTCCTGTGAAACTAGGGGAATGACACGAGTTGGGACTTACTAAGGTTTAAGAAATGGTCAAGACAGTTTTATATAAACTGAAGTTTATGAAGGGTGTAAAATATGAGGTCAGCCATAACATTGTTGGAATATTTGAGTCTGAAAGTGACAAATGCATTAATTTTTTTTTAGAAATTTAGAGTGTGCCCAATTCATTTTTTCCAATTAAGAGGCAATTTAGTGTGGCCAATCCACCTGCTGCACATCTTTGGGTTGGGGAGGCGAAACCCATGCAAACATGGGGAGAATGTAGAAACTCCACACGGTCAGATCTGTGTACTTTATTTCCTCTTTCTACACAGCAGAACACCACTGAACACAACCCTCTCTGCCTCCTGCCACTAAGCCAATTTTGGATCAATTTTGCCAAATTGCCCTGGATGTTACCTTCTTGGCCAGTAACCCATGTGAGACATTGTCAAAAGCCTAACTGAAGTCCATGTAGACTACATCAACTGTACGACAAGTCATCTACACATCTAATCACCTCCTTGAAAAATTAAATCAAATTTGTAGGAAATGATCTCCCTTTGACAAAGCTATGCTGACTATCCTTGATTAATCCTTGTTTCCCCAGGTGGAGATTAATTTTGTCCCTCAGAAATGTTTCCAATAGTTTCGCTACGACTGAAGTTAGACTCACTGGCCTGTAATTTGCTGTTATTTCCCTACCACCCTTCTTGAATAATGGTACCACATTCGATGTCCTCCAGTCCTCTGGCACCTCCCCTTTGGCCAGAGTGGTTTTGAAAATTGTCAGATCCACTGCAAACTCCTCCCTTGCCTCCAAGAGCAGAGGCACTGACAATTTTCTAAACTACTGTCTCCACACACAGATTGCCACATTGCCCTCAGTGGGCCTTACTCTTTGCCTGGTCATCCTCTTGCCCTTAATATACCTATAAAACACCATAGATCTTCCTTTTTACCTGCTGGTATTTTTTCATGCCCCCTCTTCGCTCTCTGAATTTCTTTTTAAAGTAACCCCCTGTACTCTATGTACTCTTACTGGGCTCTCGCTCTTTTGAGACCTCGGTATCTGCCATAAACCTGTCTTTTCTTCTTTATCCAACCCTGGATATGTAGAAAAATTAAACTATTTTGATTAATTGGTGTTTTAAATCACAGTTATGCTGGGTGTTTATTTTTACTCTGCAACATTCTAAGATACTTTATGTTAAAGGCACCATATAAATGTAATTTGTTCTTGAGGACATTTCGGCACGAGGGGTAGAAGCTAGATGCACTTCATTATTTGTGGAAACAAATTTTTAAAATATCATCTGTAATGTTGCAACTATGAAAGGGGGTAAGTATAATTTATTCATTGTCACCTTTGGTAATGATAAAACTCTGGATTTTAATAGGAGGAACAATTAAATGTTCAGGGATTACCTACTAATATTCACAACAAATGAAATGTATTCCTGGGCTTGAAACATGTGTCTGGTCAATGTGACCACTCGCTGTAATCGCACTGATAAACACACAGTTCATGTTGGCCGACACAGTCCAGACCACACACTCCCCGCAGACCTATACAGCCCAGACCCACATAATCCACATAGTCCAGACCCACACAGTCCACACCGACACATACAGCCAATACTGTCCACACTGACACATACAGTCCAGACACACAGTCCACACCAGCCCATACGATCCACACTGACACAGATATTGAACAATACTGATTCACACTGACCCATACAACACAGATGCACAACCCACACTGACCCATACAGAACTAGGTTAATGGGTAAACCTTTTAGGACTGAGGTGAGGACAAGTGTCTTCACCCAGAGTGGTGAATTGTGGAATTCACTGCCATAAAAAGTAGTTGAGGCGAAAACATTGTGTATTTCAAGGAGAAATTAGATATAGCTCTTGGGGCTAAAGAGGTCAAGGGATATTGGGGGGGGGGGGGGGGGGGGGGGGCGGCTTGATCAGGGTATTGAACTCAATCATCAGCCACAATCATAATGAATGGCACAGCAGGCTTGAAGGGTCAAATGGCCTCTTCCTGTTTCTATTTTCAATGTGGTTCTATGCAGTCCACAGACCCATATAGCCCAGACCCCCAGTCCAGACCCATGCAGTCCACACAGACCCATATAGCCCAAACCCCCAGTCCACACTGACCCATACAGCCCAGACCTATGCAGTCCACACAGACCCATACAGCCCAAACATACCCATACAGCCCAGACCCCCAGTCCACACAGCCCAAACATACCCATACAGCCCAGACTCACACAGTCCACACAACTCAGACCCACAGTCCACACTGTCCCATACAGCCCAAACCTATGCAGTCCACACAGACCCACAGCCCAGACCTACTGCCCCATACAGCTCAGACCCACAGTCCACACTGCCCCATACAGCTCAGACCCACACAATCCACATTGCCTCATACAGCCCAGACCTACACAGTCCACACTGACCCATACAGCTCAGACCCACACAACCCAGAGCCAAACAGTCCACACTGACCCACACAGCCCAGACCCATACAGCCCAGACTAACTCATACAGCCCAGAGCCACACAGTCCACACTGATCCATACAGCCCAGACTAACTCATACAGCCCAGAGCCACACAGTCCACACTGACCTATACAGCCCAGAGCCACACAGTCCACACTGACCCATACAGTCCAGAGCCACACAGTCCACACTGACCCATACAGACCAGACCCACACAGTCCACACTGACTCATACAGCCCAGAGCCACACAGTCCACACTGACCCATACAGCCCAGAGCCACACAGTCCACACTGACCCATACCGCCTAGAGCTACACAGTCCACACTGACCCATACAGTCTAGAGCCATACAGCCCAGACCCACACAGTCCACACTGACCCATACAGCCTAGAGCCACACAGTCCACACTGGCCCATACAGCCCTGAGCCACACTGGCCCATACAGCCCTGAGCCACACAGTCCACAGTGACCCATACAGCCCAGAGCCATACAGCCCACACTGACTCATACAGCCCAGAGCCACACTGACCTATGCAAGGCAGTGACCACCCGCTCCCCTTCCAGTTCACTAGGCCCTAACTGAGACCTGGGAGGTAGAGTAACCTCTCAGCCCGTTTTACAACGCATTCATTCACAATCCCGGTCGGGAGAATCAACCTCGCGGCCTTTCTCCATTGAGGGATATTTACATAGAATGACAAATCGGTTTCTGATTGAGGTGGTGAGAGAGAGGATGTTAAAACTCCTGCCCTGCACACTGCCTGAAATGTGTAAAGTTCAGCCGCCGGCACTGAGGTTTTCCGGAGCATTTCTCCGGCGACATCAGTCAAGGCTTGTCCCCCTCCCCCTGTTACAGTAGATTGTGTCCGCAGCCTCCGCCTCCTCACCGGTTTATTAGGTAGATTCAGTGCCGTTCTGCAGTGAGATCCTCTGGGAAGGTCAGTCTCAGCGGCACTGGCTGCAGCAAATTGAAGAGTCTCTACAGCCCCAGCGCCAAGATCCACAATGCTCCAACTATCGCCAAATGAGCTGGAACGAACGGCAGGACACAATGTAGTTTGTTGCACAACTTTAAGAGTTCCCCCAGCCCAATCAGATATTGGTAGCAGTTACTTGGTAACTTTTTGACATTTCAACATTTTACTGCGCAGTGTCTGCGAGGGACGATAGGAGCTGTGTCCTGTCCCCACTGGGATCACAGGCTCGGGAAATCACTGCTGTGCACACACTGAATAAAGTGCCCGCAGAAAATAAATCGATTTCCTAACCCTGTATGGATGCTGTCTGAAAAATGCTGCATCTATTGTTTCTGAGTGTTGAAAGACAGATGGGCTGGAGCAGGAGGGATATTTCAGATTATCCGTTTCCATTTTTGTTCGGATGTTTCCATCACAAAATTCTTCATCTGTCTACATCAGTGAGAAGAGTCCATGTCAAACTTCATCGTGCAGAGCATCTACCCAACAAGGATGAAAAGAGTAAACAACAGTAAACCTAGAAGTAGTAACTCACGAGTTGGGCTATATTTTTAAAGGAAAAATAAACATTGATGAAGATAATGGTGCTGATGTCCACAGTGGTTTTGTTCTAAGAGAACACTGTTTCAGCAATTATGGACAAGAGTGAGTTGATATTTGCAGATCAAAGGGGAAAGTTTTGATTAGAAGAACTTGACAATGGACAAGGACGGTTGTAATAAAATGTTTAAAGAACAGAAGTTTTAAGTTTTAAAGAACTTGCAATGTTTTTTTGCTGTTCAGTGAGTGAGACCGACCACTTTAGAACACATTTCTCAAATCAAAAACTATAGAAATGATCCCTAAGTGAGTGGTGAGTTGGTACAAGAGCCTGTCAAACATGAAGGCGAATGTGTATTTCACATTTTTTTTTAAATTGTTGCAAGGGAAATTGTTTTCTACACAGAGGGAAATAAGCTCTTTAGACAAAGTGACATTTGACATTTGAAGAGATGTAAAGTCTGAATTTAGATTAAAAGGACCATGCGAACAGAGGAATAGGCCATTCATCCATCGAGTCTATCCTTTATTTACTTCAATCTGAATCTTTATTTTATCTCCCTGCCTGAGTCCATAACTCTTGCCTAAAAAAATTGATCAGCTTAAATTTTTTAATTTCCAAATGACCTAGTCTAAACATCTTTTTGGAGAGAGTGTTGCAGATGTCCACTACTCTGAAGAAAGCACTACTGCTGATCAGCCCAGCTCTAATTTTAAGGATAATAAATAAAAACATAAAGTGTTATAGAACTTAACTGAAGCTTTTACATTGCTATTAATAGGAAACTCTGAATCGCTCAACAATGTTTCACTTAGTTACATTTTTCAATAACACTGCTAGAACATTAAATGAGGAATTACTGTAGTCTAAAAGCACTTCCCTTCAAAGGTACACCATCTTCCTGAATACAATGTTTACCAAACCTCTCCTTTAATTAAACCCTCGGCAATCCCCAAAAAACTAGCAAAAGAGTTATTTTGTTAGAGGGTCACAACCAACAAATTAAATCAATGTTTTCTCATATGTGAGGTTAAACCAAATCTTGATAAAATAAAGGAAAATCCAAAGTTGTTTGTAAGTATATTAAGGGCAAGCGGATGACCAGGGAAAGAGTAGGGCCCATTAGGTACCAATGTGGCAATTTGTGTGTGGAGCCGAGAGACGTAGGGGACATTTTAAATGAGTACTTTTTATCTGTGTTCACGATGGAGAAGGACGATATAAATCAGGGAGGGGGACTCTGATGTCATTGAACAAATTACCATTGAGAGGGTGAAGGTATTAATGGTTTTAGCAGGCTTAAAAGCCAGGCCCAGATGAGTTGTATCCCAGGCTGCTGTGGGAGGCAAGGGAAGAGATTGCAGATGCTCTGACAAAAAATTTTAAATCTTCTTTGGCCACAGGAGAGGTGCCAGAGGACTGGAAGACAGCTAATGTGGTATCATTATTCAAGAAGGGTAATAGGGATAAACTAAGAAATTATAAGCCATTGAGTCAAACTTCAATCTTCGGGAAACTTGTAAAAACGTCTAACAGACAAAATTAATTTCCACTTGAGGTGGCAAGGATTAATCAAGAATAGTCAGCATGGCTTTGTCAAAGGATGATCATGTTTGTTGAGACTCTTATTTTTCTCTTCTAATAAGAATTGGTAGTCCAGGTGGTGAGAGGTGTCAAAAATATCACTTTATTGTTTGTTACTCACTGGTATACACTTGATTAAGAACTGAATAAAACTTAGAAGTAAAATATCAAACAATACCTAAAAAGTCAAGCACATGGCAAAAAGCATAAGTACAAAGGAAATTACTTAACACAAATAGATAGATGATTCAAGAATTCAGGAACAAAGGACCTCAACCACGAGGTCTTACTTTTAAGGGAATTATTATCTCTGGTTTAACCTCTCATTTACTTTTATTTTTGGCTTCTAACTCTCAGCTGAGACCTCCTGCTTTGTTCGAATGAATGTCTGTTACTTCGAAGATAACTTGTGTGGACGTTACTTAAGATTGACTGGTTCCTATCCAAACTAGCTTACATTCTGCGTGCTCAGTCTTATGAAAAATACTGAATATGTTTTCTCACACTTTGCTATGTTTCATAGCTTGGTGGAGACCTAACTAGAATTGATTAGTTGATCACACAGAGATCACTCAGTCCTCAGTACTGAATACAATGGAATACAATGGTTAAATCATTATGAAAATGAAAATCGCTTATTGTCACGAGTAGGCTTCAATGACATTACTGTGAAAAGCCCCTAGTCACCACATTCCGGCGCCTGTCCGGGGAGGCTGGTACGGGAATCGAACCGTGCTGCTGGCCTGCTTGGTCTGCTTTAAAAGCCAGCGATTTAGCTCAGTGAGCTAAACCAGCCCCAGTTATATGAGAAAATGACTGGGTTCCCACAGTTAAGACACTTTTAATATTTTGCCCATTAGCTATATGCATTCAACTAGCCCCTATATGAATAAACTAGACTCTATCAATGTCTTACAAATTTGATTTAATTTTTCGAAGTGTGTAGATGAGGATAGTGCAGTTTATGTAGTCTATGTAGATTTCAGTAAGGTTTTTGACCAAGGCTGTGCATGGGAGACTGATCAAGAACGTAAGGGCCCATGGGATCCAGGTAATTTGGCAAATTGGATCCAAAATTGGTTTAGAGGCAGGAGGCAGAGGGAGATGGTCGAAGGTTGCTTTTGTGACTGGAACCCTGTGTCCAGTGGTGTTCCTACGAATATGGTGCTGGATCCCTTGCTGTTTGTAGTGTACATTCATGACCTGGATGTGAATGTGGGAGGTTTAATCAGTAGTTTTCAGATGACACAAAAATTGGTGATGGTAAATAGTGCAGAGGAAAGCCTTAGATTAGGACAATATAGACAGGCTGGTTTGGTAGACAAAACAATGACAAATGGAATTTAACCCGAAAAGTGTGAGGTAATGCATTTTGGGAGGACTTTGTATTAATATTAAAGAAACTTCCGGAGGCGTGGGTGGAGGCACTGGTTTTACAGCACACTCCTTGGGCTGTGTAGGGATCTGACTGGTTGATGACAGAGACTTCTCCATTTGGATCGGTCAATTTGCAGGCTCTGAAATTCTCTTTCAGAACACATGTACTCAGCTGGTATTTATTTACATGCTTGCAAGTTCCAGCAGTCACTGCACAGCAGCCATAATAAGTAGCCTCATAATCATCGTAACCCAAAATCGCTTCTTTGCCCTGTCATGATATGCAGGCGCACACACACACACACACATACACACATAATGATATGCAGACAAGCAGCTAATGGACACAGAGAACAGGACATGACCAATAAGCAGGCAGGACACTCAAGAGTGGGATCTGACTATAAAAGACACGAGGCACTCACACTCCGCCTCTTTCCACTGATGAACATCTACAGAGTCAGTCAAAAATGTTTGTTTTTTTTTCAAAAAATATACTTTATTCATAAAATTTATCATAAACTTTACAGAACATTTCAAATTGTCTTGACTGTGCGTTTCCATCCGAGTTACATTCATTTGTCTTTCTTCAATTCAATTGGGATAACGTTACACACGTATCCTACAATAAGTTACAGTTCTTTCTTAAATATTTACATTGTTTTGCTTCTTTCATAAATTGTGGTATTGAAGACCCGGGCCGAGGGGTTTTACACTGTTACCAACCCCTCGGTGTACATTTGTTGGTAAGACCTTACACTGTGGTCTTTTCCCATTGCGCCTTGGCGGCAGCTGCCCCAAGCTTGAGGTGTCCCTCAGCACGTAGTCCTGGACCTTGGAATGTGCCAGTCTGCAACACTCGGTCGAGGACAGTTCTTTGCACTGGAAGATCAGCAAGTTTCGGGCAGACCAAAGAGCGTCTTTCACCGAGTTGATGACCTTCCAGCAGCAGTTGATATTTGTTTCGGAAACAGTCCGTAGAGCACGGAGTCCTGTGTTACAGAGCTGCTCGGGATGAACCTTGACAGATACCACTGCATCTCACTCCAGACCTGCTTTGCAAAGGCACATTCCACAAGGAGTTCCACATTTCCCCCACATCCACTCCGAGGGCAGCGTGCATTGATGCTGAGCCTTCGGGTGTACATGAAGAATCTGACAGGGAGGGCCCTTCTCACCACCAGCCAAGCTAGGTCTTGGTGCTTGTTTGAAAGTTCTGGCGATGAGGCATTCTGCCAGATGGCTCTGACAGTCTGCTCAGGGAACCATCCAACGTCCTCCACAGTCTCCTTTTCTCTGAGGGTCTCGAGGACATTACGTGCTGACCACTGCTTCATTGCTTTGTGGTCAAAGGTGTTTTTCTTCAAAAATTTTTCCACGAAGGACAGGTGTTTCGGCACGGTCCAACTGCTTGGAGCGTTCCGCGGCAGTGAGGCCAGGCCCATCCTTCTCAACACCGGGGACAGGTAGAACCTCAGTATGTAGTGACACTTGGTGTTTGCATACCCTGGGTCTATGCACAGCTTGATGCAGTTGCACACAAAGGTGGCCATCAGGATGAGGGCGGCGTTGGGTACGTTCCTCCCTCCTTTATCTAGAGGCTTGTACATTATGTCTCTTCGGACCCGGTCCATCTTGGATCTCCAAATGAATTTGAAGATGGCCCGGGTGACTGCTGCGGCGTAGGTCCGAGTGATGGGCCAGACCTGCGCCACGTACAGTAACACCGAGAGTACCTCACATCTGATGACCAGTGTTTTGCCCGCAATGGAGAGGGAGCGTTGCTCCCGCCAGCCCAGTTTCTGTTTTGCTTTAGCAATGCGCTCCTCACAGTTTTTGGTGCACGCCCCAGCCGCTCCGAACCATATCCCCAGCACTTTCAGGTAATCTGACCTGACCGTGAAGGGGACAAAGGATCGGTCGGCCCAGTTCCCAAAGAACATGGCCTCGCTCTTGCCGCGGTTTACCTTGGCTCCTGAGGCCAGTTCAAACTGGTCGCAGGTGTCCAAGAGCCTGCGTACAGACGCGGGATCCGAGCAGAAGACGGCGACGTCGTCCATGTACAGGGAGGCCTTGACTTGCACGCCTCCGCTGCCTGGGATCGTCACCCCTCTCATACCCGGATCTTTCCTGATGGACTCGGCAAAAGGTTCTATGCAGCACACAAACAGGGCCGAGGAGAGAGGGCAGCCCTGCCTGACTCCAGATTTGATCTGGAAACTTTCTGATTCCCACCCATTGATTGAGACTGCGCTATAGATGTTTGTGTAGAGCAGTTTGATCCAATTGCGAATTCCCTCCCCAAACCCCATTTTGGAGAGCACATCCATCATGTAGGTGTGCGATATTCTGTCAAAAGCCTTCTCCTGGTCAAGGCTGATGAGGCAGGTGTCCACCCTCCTGTCCTGCACGTAGGCGATCGTATCCCTGAGCAGCGCGAGGCTGTCAGAGATCTTCCTGCCGGGTACAGCACAGGTTTGGTCGGGATGGATCACCGACTCCAGAGCAGACCTTACCCGATTGGCGATGACTTTGGCTAAGATTTTGTAATCCACATTTAACAGTGAAATGGGTCGCCAATTTTGAATTTCTTCCCTTTCCCCCTTCTGCTTGTAGATGAGGGTGATGATGCCTTTTCTCATGGATTCTGACATGCTGCCATCCAGAAGCATACTCTCGTACACTTCCAGCAGGTCTGGGCCCATCCAGTCCCACAGAGCCAAATACAACTCAGCCGGTAAGCCATCGCTTCCGGGGGTTTTACTCGTCTCAAAGGACTTGACGGCCTTTGTCAGCTCGTCCAGAGATAATGGTTTGTCCAGGTTTTCCCCCTCATTGTCGTCCAAGATCTCCGTGATAGATGACAGGAAGGTCTGGGCAACAGTGCTGTCTGTTGGCTTCAGATCATACAGTCTGGCATAGAAGGATTGACTGATCCTCAGTATGTCAGACTGCGATGTCTTTACAGAGCCATCTTCTTCCTTCAGGCTGCTGATCACAGAGGTGTCCCTGTGTACCTTCTGGAAGAAGAAGCGTGAGCACTTTTCATCCTGCTCCACGGAGCGGACTCTGGACCGGAAGATAACCTTGGAGGCCTCCGAGGTGTTGAGCGAGGCTTGCTGGCCCTTCACCTCTTGGAGATCCTCCTTGACATCAACCCCCATCGACTGCAGCTGGAGCAAATTTTGCATGCTTTTCTGGAGCCTGGTCGTGATCCCTCGTCTCTCTCTCACAGTCAGTCAAAAATGTTGTTCCAATCTCACATCTCCATCACGTGGCTAAGAGCTAGTCTGGTTCAGTGCTATTGGTTCAATAAACCTGACTGAACTAACTTCAAGGTCTGGAGTATCTTTCTGATCTAATCTACATCCAGTTGCAGCCAGTGTTAGACCAGTGTACCTAACACGACATGCCCCACGCCATGTGCATGAAGATTGACCAAAACTTTGGAAAACCTTAATAAAGTTTGTTTTAAAAATGGCCTTTGCGAAAAAGCAGCAGTGACAACACCATGCCGACGTCACCGACATTCACGTGACGCGCGCCTCAACTACGCGTGCGCACTCCTCAGAGAGACTGAGCCATCGGTGTTGCGCATGCTTGGAAGTTGTTGAGAGCGGATTCGCCCCCCACTCACTGAATGCGTGTGGCCCCGCCTCCTGTTGCGTCACAGTCGAATGGACGAGCTGAGTGGCGAGCAGCCGGCGCTCGAGCGCCTGTCGGTGGGTGGAGGGGACGCGGCCTCCGGACCCGGGTCTGGTGCCGACGCCGACAGCAGCGCCGCTGCGCTCTCCTTCGGCAGGCGTGTGAGTAACCCGGGGGGAGCCGTCCGTTTCCTGCCGCGGGTGGAACGCGATGAGGTTGAGGGAGATGGCGGGTCGGAGCTGGACTCCTCCTCTTTGCTGCTCTTGTATCCGGAGAAGGAGCCGCTCCTGCGCTGCCCGAGTCCACTGGACAGCTCGTGTGAGCACCCGCAGAGTCCCAGCAGCCAAGGGCCCGACTTCAACCACTTCCCCGAGGATCTCGACTTCACCGATATCGTCTTGCGGGCTGAGCAGGCCATCGAAAGCGGCGTCTGCCCGCAGCGCATCTCGCAGGGGTCGAGCGGCAGCTACTTCGTCAAAGATCCCAAGGGGGTGAGTCTGGCTCTAGGTTTTGGATTTGATTTATTGTCATGTACCCAGGTACAGTGAAAAGTGTTGTTCTGCCTACAGTCCAGACAGATCACTCCATATATGAAAAAACATAGGACATACATAAGTACACAATGTAAATACGTAAACACAAACATCAAATGAAGCATGTGGCGTGTAGTACTAAGGTAGAGAAGATGATCAGGTGGAGAGTTCAGTTCAGTCCATAAGAGTCATTCAGGGATCTGGTAACAGCGGGGAAGAAGCTGTTTTTGAATATGTTAGTGCATGTTCGTAGACTCTTGTATCTCCTGCCTGATAGCGGATGAGAGAATAACCTGGTGGGAAGGGCCTTTGATTACGCTGCTGCTTTCCCACTTTGGGGTCAGGGTTCTGCGATCTCCGGGGTGTGGCTGGTGGGCGGGTGGAGTTGTGTCCGCTGCCTGGTCTCACGGGAGAGAGTTTCTTTAGCAGAAGGTTGTGAGGTTTAGCTCAAACCAGCTGTTAATTTGCGGCAGAAGATTTTTGACACTCGCAAGTCTGCTGCAGATAAAGTTTAGCTCCGTGCTGGAGCCCTTTCCACTGCCAGCGGAGCCATTGTCTTCTCTAATGCTGAGGACTGACAGGCTTCTTTCATCTTATTCTTTAATTACTTTCCTACATTACAACAGGGACTGCACTTCAGAATTATTTTATTGGCTGTGAGGTTTAAGGTTTTATGGGAAAACCTGGTGGGAATTTGGAACATGCCGAGAGGGTGGTAGAGGTGGGAAGCCTCAACATTTTAAAAGCATTTAGATGAGCTACGAGGCTACGACCAAATGCTGGCAAATGGGATGAGTATAAGTTGGTGCTGTAAAACTCTTTGACTCTGACTAAGACCAGTATTATCAGTGATTATCAGGAGTTGGTTCAATGATGGCTCAAAGAATATCTCTGCAAAGCTCAAGTTGGGAGTGTGGTGCATCTGCAATAACAACTTCCAAACCATTGGAATTGTTAAAGGAGGCCATTCAGTCCATGTCTGCACTGGACAAATGCAGTCTACTCTTAATTGCAAATATCTGACAATTATAATGCCTTGCTTCATTTACTTTGGATAATTTGACATTTTGTATTCTGTACAAAATATGACACTTGATTTTAAGAACAGGCTGTAATCGACCAGAGCAAGAAAATGGAAAAAAACGAATTCCGCTCTCTTCCTATCACTTTTGTTGGATTACGCCTTTCTTCTGGCTCTATTCTTACTGAAGTATAAATCTGATGGCGAAGATGGAGAAGAATAGATGGGAGCTAAGAAGGGGTTGACAAAGATGTCATGGACACAACACAAAGGGAATGTTAATGGTACCATTTAGTACTAAATTTTTGGCCTGCTGCGATGCTCCAGTGAAGGCCAACATGATCTGAAACACTATTTGTTTGGTTGCATTTTAATTATTTTTTAAATAAAGTACGGATGTGTAATATACAGCCCTCACTGAAATTTGTGAATCAGTAAAGTTGTTTGTAATTTGGGTAACTTTCAACAAAATTTGGGTAAATGATTTTTCACTTACATGCAGCAAATATAACATTTTCTGATGAAGAAGAGTAACTTTATGATAGTGTTTCAAGTCCGTATGACTGTTCAGAGCTGAAGAGAGGTAGAATATTATGTAGTTGGAGAGAGGATGGTAAAGATAGAGAAGAATAGGTCAGGGATAGGTGAGAGTGAAGGAGAGATTGACAAAGATGGCATGGAAACAAGACAAAGGGAACGTAGCATTTAGGACCGAAGAAGGTGCCAATAGTGGCACAAATGTGTGCATAATGTTGAGTTCAGCAGACTGTAGCGTGCGTCATCAGAAGATGCCCTTTAAAGTTCATGTTGGCCTTACCTGGAGCATTGCAGCAGGCCAAGGATTTAGTCCTAAATGGTACCATTAATATTCCCTTTGTGTTGTGTCTATGACATCTTTGTCAACCTCTTCTTAGCTCCCACCTATTCTTTTCCATCTTCGCCATCCCCTCTTCAACCATATTTCTACTCCCCCCTGCAGCTCAGAAGAGTCATACCTTCAAATTCTGCCTGAACTTGCGCAATCCACTTCATCTGCTTGTCCTGTCCTTTTATCATTTGCTGTAGTTTGCTCAATCATTGGTGTTGGCTTGCACCATTGTGATTCCAATTAGGAATTCACTTTCTAAATAGCATGTGTGATTGTGGTCTGGAGAGAATAGGTAATAAGTATCAAGGGAGTGAATCTTGAAAATCCCTAAAGAAAAATTAATTGCATGAAGGGCTTTCGACATGGTAGCCTTTTCTGCAAACTAGCTACTAGCATGGCCTCCCTACCCCCATGGCAACCAAATCACATGGGCTCAGTACAACTTCACACCATCCCTTTTCTCTCTCTCTCTCGTTGAACCTTAAACTAAGAGTATAAAACACAATCATCCACTGCTTGCACAGAAGCAGCCTGCCATTGTCACCAAATGCAAAGACGTGCCCTTTCTTCCTGTGATCATCCTGTGATCATAAAGTAATTCTTTAATAATGTTAACTGAGCTAATTAGTAGCAACTTCTCCCTTGGTTCAGAGTGTTGAAGGGGATAAAGCTGCATTTCAGGACTTAACAGGCTGGACTGTGACCCATTGCAATTTAGAGGGAGTGTCAAAGAAACCAACTTTTGTATGGGATGTAAAGATCTATTTGAACCTCTGTTTTGAAGGATTTATGAACCATGGCACTATTCAGCACACATTTCCATGTTGGCCATGTTAGCTTTTCTCCCTTGACCAAAAAGAAATTCATCTGGTTATTCATCTTGGAATAATACTGGCATAGAAAGCCTTTAGTGTTTGAAATACTTCTGCAGTGTTATTACAGAGATGCTACTTTGGAATGTTTTTATAAGCCACAGTGTAAATTTAATTTTTTTTGTGCATGCACAGCCCATTTCAATGAGTCTTCATTTAAAGAGCTGGTGACAGTCCTGAAGATTCTCAATGTTACCATGAGCAAAATGCTGCTATTTAATGTAAATAAATTTGAAACACTTATCTAATGCAAGAAAATGCATGAGCAGCCTTGACTGAAAACATGGGTGTAGAAGTCAGGTATTTTAAATACACTTAATATAGGTAAGAAGACTGTTTAAGACAGAAATATTAAATCCCAGTTTTAAAATGAAAGAAATATACAACTTCCAAACTCAGACATGTGTTTGGGAAAAACAGAACCACTGATAAAAACATCACATTCTTTCAAGGGCAGCAGCAAAATCCCATGGGTTTTAAGGTGGTATAATCAAAGGACCCATTGTTTTGATTTCTGGCCACTTGTGATAACAGCCTGAACCACATTCCATAACGTATGCAAGCTGAAACATTTTAGACTGTGTCAAAATACAGTTTCATTTATATTTTCGAAATAATAGCATGATGAGCTGACTAACGTCTCAATTGTTGCAGATAAGCAACAATTGGAAGTGGCGTTGCATTGGGAGGATGGATGGCTTTTTATCAAATCAAATGTGTTTTGAATATAGCTTAAACCAATTAGGATTATATTGGGGTGTGATCGGATCGCTTAAGACAGATATCAAAGAGTATATCCATGGATGATTTGGCCACCATTTTAGACAGAAGACAAGTAGACGAGAGACAAGAGACAGACAAGACGAGGCAAGAAGACAGAAGAAGAAAGTCAGAAAGACACAGAGAGAAAGAGACAGGAAAGAGACAAAGAGAACAAGACAGAAAGAGAGAGAGAGAGAGAGAGTAAAGGAAGAGAATTAGAAAAGAGTTCTGTATTCCTATTTCATTTTCATACTTTGACTTCAGCCTTTGACTTTTAAAGTTGTGTTCAGGCTATTGTCTCAGAAGATAATTCCTGTGATTCTTTGAAGAAAATCAAATTGTCTACAAACTACCTTTTAAATCATTTTCAAGTTGTAACCAATGAACTTCAATAAAACAATTCTTATTTGCACCTGACAAGTTTTTAACTTGAATTTCTACTGAGTTTCAGCAATGTCTCACCAACAACCGGCAACCGTAAATTAAATAAAACTGGATTCAAATCCTAAGATACTTCAATGGGGATCAGGGATGTCAACTCCCTCCCAACCTTCTCTGACTAGCATGAATAATCACCAGTGTGACATCCTGTATTCCATCTTGACTCCTGAAGTTCACCTTCCATAGTGATAAATTAAATGAGTGCCATCTGGGTGTTGCTGAGCTCTCACCCAACTTCACAGTACTCAACCTCAGTGCAACTAAACTCCAATACCGTTGCTTCGTGGTACCAACAGGCAGAAGTGCGCTCCTTAATAATAATAATCTTTACTATCACAAGTAGACTTACATTAACACTGCAATGAAGTTACTGTGATAAGCAGCTAACCTCACTTTCTGCTGTACTTGTACCTAGCAGTGTATTCTGATTTTAAAACTGTGTGAAGCCTAAATATTAATGTTTAGATAAATGAATATGGACATAAATCCTTTGAGTTTTTTTTTTACTGCTTTGTTAGAACCAGAATATTGTTACAGAATTTAGTTGTTCAGTCGATCTCTGAGCCGACATGGTTCTGTACATATGAACATTTCCTATTGCCAAAGCGATGGGCTTTGACGTCAGGCAATGCCACAGAGGATGTAATGGCTTCTTTCAAAGAGTTGAAAAATTGTGTCCTCAAAATTTGAAATTGCAAACTGCAATTGCACAATGTTGTTGAAATATTCGCTCTAAGTCGTCCAGATTGCCAAATCAGCCCCCGAGCACCGCCATTATATATAATTTTTGTTAAATATGTAACTTGTCATGTACATGTTTTTCGAACGTCATCAGATGTTCTCAACCTGCTTCTAATGTCAGCTGTACAACAATTATTGAACCTAGAAGTTGTACTTTATTAGGATTCTGCTACTGGGAAAGTGTCCACTTTGCGAGCATCTTTGTCCAAATATGAAACATTGGGCTACTGTTTAAGGTTTGCACCGTTGCCATTTTAGACCATTACTGTGCATTGTAAGGGAGTTGGATAATGTCTAGCCTTTTCCTACTTCTTGCTAAGTTTAAACTTCATTAATTAGGTTGATAAACCATGAGAAGTGGGACATTATTGTCGAACTCAAGTGAAAATACTTCAATGTACAATTCTGTCATCAAGCTGCTGGTACAAAGGTTGCTATTGTTGATTGATTGGAGTGATTGCTCTGGTTATTTTAATTGAAGTAGATCTGATCAGTGGAATAATGTAATTACATTTTGCGCTGTCAGTATTACAAAGGTCAAATTGCAAGATGCTACCCACTTTGCAGATACCTGCCGCTACAATATTCTACGCACCCTGATAAATTAAATGAATAAACTCAGATGTATAAACTCACAGATGTAACATGCCTTCTAAGAAATACTAATTTTGTCCTGTAATGCCAGATTTGAGATTTATTCCAAAGTTTCTCCTATATTGATCATTCCCAGACTTGGAGACCCAAAGGTGTCTCAGTAAGTGAATGAAAACTATTTTTGCATTTTGCCTCTTTCGATCACTCTCCCTGTGGCTTGTATTTGTATTGCCTCTTTAAAATGTTTCTGGATGTGTGGAACCAGGCACATTCTAACTAATTGCTAATCAATTCTGGAGTGTTTCTTATAGGTGATCTTGAGGAGGGTTGTCATGATGATCTATATTTAACTTTTCAACAGCATTGCCAACCTTTTATCAGTAGGGAAACTGTTCAAATGGTCATTGAGGTTAATTGTTGTGGGGATTTTGTTTTAGTTTGGTAAATGTTGTTACATTTCTGGCTTCTGCCCGAGAGGCCAGATGATCACAGTTCAAAACCAAGAAGTGCATAACTTTCTCGTATTTGAGAGCTGTGCAATCTCTAGGTTGTAATGAATATCGTAATGACCTGTTGAAGTCAGGTCTTCTCATTTATCCATGCTTTGTGGTCTTGCATTTGCCTCTTCAGTTGCTTGAAAGAAGCTTCCCATTTTCAATTTCAAATTGTTTAACATTCTCTCTATTTCTAACCCTCATTTTCATTCACCCCCTTCAACAAGTTCTGTCTGGACCCAGGCATTTATTATTAGAAAGAAAGGGCACGTCTTTGCATTTGGTGACAATGGCAGGCTGCTTCTGTGCAAGCAGTGGATAGACTGAGTTGCAAGTCCCAGAAAAGTTTTGAGAATGTCCCTGAAATGAATAACAAAGTTTAATTTTTTGATGCACCATTGCTTGAAAGAGGAATATTGACCAGGTTACCAGAAAAATTGCTGGTTTCTCTTGTGTAATGCCACAAACGTTTATGTCCACCTGCAAACATATGAACATGTTTGTGTCTCTGAGCAATTCACAAATGAAGTCGTAGGTACTTGGTAGGGGAATGTTCTCCAATTGAGGAAAAACATATTTGAATGTCATGGTGTTTTATGCGATTCCTAATCTACTTTATTAATAATCTTTATTAGTGGCTTGCAGTAACACTTCAATGAAGTTCCGGCGTCCGTTCAGGTACACTGAGGGAAAATTCTGAATGTCCAAATTACCTAACAGCACGTCTTTCAGGACTTGTGGGAGGAAACCGGAACATCCGGAGGAAACCCACGCAGACACGGGGAGAACGTGCAGACTCCATACAGACAGTGACCCAAGCTGGGAATCAAACCCAGGTCCCTGGCACTGTGAAGCAACAGTGCTAACCACTGTGCTGCTGTGCCGCCCATACAGAATTGTCACGGCACAGAAGGAGGCCATTTGGCCCATCTTGTCTCCACCGGCTCACGAAAAGAGCATCTTGGCTTGGTGCTATTTCCCTGCCTGTTTCCTGTACCGCCACATATTGCTCAAGCAATCATCTAATGCCCACTTGAATGGGTCAATTGAACCTGCCTCCACCACACTTCCAGGCAGTGCTTTCCAGACCAAAACCATTTGTGTGAAAATGTTTTCTTTTCACATCACATTTGCTGTTACACATTGCCTTAAGTCTCTTGTTCTTGATCCTTTTAGGAGGGGCAACAGTTTCTCCCTATGTAATCTGTCCAACCATGACTTTGAGCATCTTGATCAAATCTCCTCTCTGCCACCTTCTCTCCAAGGAGAGCAGTCTCCACCTCTCTAATCTATCCTCATAACTGAACTTTCTCATCCCTGGAACCATTCTTGTAAACATCTGTGCGAACGCCAATGCATTTACATCCTTCCTATAGAATTTTACACTATACTCCAGCTGTAGGTCTGACTAGTGTTTGTACAAGTTCAGCATGACCTCTTTGCCCTTGTACTCGGCCCCTATTATTGAAGCCCAGAATAGTATATGCTTTATTAACTGCTCTTTCCACTTGTTCTGCCATCTTCTGTGATCTCGGCACATATACACCTTATGACATGGGTCATTGAAATGTAGAAAATAGGAACACTAGTAGGTCATTCAGCCCTTTGAGCCTTCTCCACCTTTCATTATGATCACGGCAGATCATCCAATTCTGTGACCTGTTCCCAAGAGCTATATCTAACTCCTTCTTGAAAGCATACAATGTTTTGGCCTCAACTGTTTTCTGTGGTAGCAAATTCCTCGAGCTCACCACTTTAGGTGAAGAAAGTTCTCCTCATCTCAGTCCTAAACAGTTTAGTCTGCATCCTCAGACTGTGACCCTTGGTTCTGGAGATAGTGTATATAGTATGGTGATAATGATATTCATCCAAATCATTAATATACAGTGTGAAAATCTGGGGTCCGCGCACTGATTCCTGCGGTACCCCACTAGTCACTGTCTGCCATTTGGAAAAAGACCTGTTTATTCTTACTCTTTCCTGTCGGCCAACCGGTTCTCTATTCATCTCAATACCCTGCCCCCAATCTCAAGCACTTAAATCTTTTTTTAATAAGTTTAGAGTGTCCAATTCTTTTTTTCCAATTAAGGGGCAATGTAGCGTGGCCAATCTACCTTTCCGGCACACTTTTGGGATGTGGGGGCTGAGACCCACATAGACACGGGGAGAATGTGCAAACTCCACACAAACAGGGACCCGGGCCCAGGATCGAACCCAGGTCCTCGGCGTTGTGAGGCAGCAGTTCCAACCACTCTGCTGCCCTCAAGCACTTTAATTTTACGCACTAACCTCTTACACCCAAATAAATTATACCTACTGGCTCCCCCTCAACTTTTCTAGTTACAGGATGACCCGGTGGCTTTCATAAATCCATGCTGACTCTGTTAGATCCTGCCACTGTTTTCTAAGGGCTCTGCTGTTAAATCTTTTATAATGGAATCCAGCATTTTCCCCACCACCTACTGACTGGTCTATAATTCCCTGTTTTCTCTCTACCTCCCTAAATAGTGGGGTTAGAGTCTCTAGACTCTTGGAAGATGAGAACCAATGCATCCATAATTTCTAGGCCACTTCCTTAAGTACTCTGGGATGTAGATTATCAGGCCCTGGGCTTTATCAGCCTTCACTGCACTGTGAATTCTATGATTCTAACAAACAAAGTCCAAACTCGATTCCGTCCCAGTCCTTCAGCTTTCACAAATGCGTCTGCCATCTCAAAGTAGTAGTCCCTGGAGTTGTGACCCTCCCCTCCGCCGGGTAGACCACCCAAAACCTCGCGTTGCTTTTATACAATGCCGCCTTCACCCGGCCAAAGGCCTCCCGCCTTCTTGCCAACACCACCGTGCGATCCTGGTATATACGGATAACACCGCCTCCCCACCTCGCCCCTCGATTCAGCTTTGCCCATCCCAACACCTTTTCCATCACCTGATATCTATGAAAACAGACTATCACAGCTTTTGGTTGTTCATTCGCCTTTGGTTTTGGCTGGAACGCCTGGTAAACTCTGTCGAGCTCGTAGAGTGAGGGATCCCCCTCCTCCCCCAACAACTTGGTGAACATCTCCGCTAAATACTCGGTCGGCGTCCAGCCCCCGAGGCAGTCCCATGATCCTCAGATTCTGCTTTCGAGACCTGTTCGCCGAAGCCCCCCACTTTGGTTCTCGGCCCTTTGTTACTCTCCACTATCCTCTGCAGCTCCTCACCCATCAAGGTGAACTGGTAGCTGTGCTTCAACAATATCTCCTCCAACCCCTTCAAAACCTTTCCTTGCTCCTGCACCTCCGTTGATGTCTATGCCAAAGTATCCTTTTCCAGCCCAAGTGTCTCATCCATTCAATCCATGAGTGAGCCCATCATCTCCTTTCGATGCATTGTGTTTTGGTTTAAACTCTTGATCTAGCATTTCTCTTGCCCAAAGTTGACCTCTCTGCTCAAATACAAATCCACCCACCCGCCTGTCGTCCTCATTAATATCTTTCAGGGGAAACCAAACCTGACATGCTTCTAACTGCCACAGAATTGTTACAGGCGGGGGAGGCCATTCAGATTGTCATGTCTGCACTGGCTCTGCAAATGATAATGACATAGTGCCATTCTCCTGCCCTTTCCCCATACCCTTGCACATTGGATAATTATTTGAATAGAAAGAATGCCCTCTTGAATGTTTCGATGGAAACTGCACCACATTTCCAGGTACCCCTGACCTATCTACGTGATAATTTGTATTAATTTTAATTAACAGTTAGCTCTTAAGTTCTTGGCAAGACCCTCTCTCCTGTTCTTCCTATAACATTGTTTCCAACATGAATCATAGCTTCAGGATGCTCACCTTTTCAAAAAATGCTGTACCTGGTCTATTTTGACTTTGCCGTGGAATCTGGAAGGTCTCGGTACATGGAATAATTTTCCTGTCAAAGTAATTTTATTAAAGTTGGCCCAGATGGACTGTCCCCAAATATTGGGAATGGTAGGAAATTTAAAATATATACTTGAAGCAAAATAATTGATCTGTCTACAAAATAAACTAATATTGTTTCTGAATTGGTGGTCAGGGGGTTGTTTCTGAAATGATGGTCAGGGAGCTAACTTTGGAAAATTGCTATGGGACATGTCTGCCTATAGAAGAAACTATAATATTGTTTCTGAATTGGTGGTCAGGGGGTTATTTATGAAATGGTGGGCAGGGAGCTAACTTTGGAAAATAGCTATGGGATGTGCTTCTCAAGTGTGAATGAACCATTAGTTTCAACTCCGTTTTAACTGGAGTACAGAAACTGCTCATGAACTACATTTAAAATGGAACAAGGGACGGCAAGGAAAAACATGCACTAGAAAAGCAATCAAATAACCTATGAAGCAGACATAATGTGAAGTTAACTAGCATGCGAAAACTAAATCAATTAGTTTCACCTGGAAGGAAAATTGTGAAAATTAGTGTGGACCTTTGACTGGTTGTTTAATACTAATAATCTTTATTAGTGCCACAAGTAGGTTTACATCAACACTGCAATGAATTTGTGAAAATCCCCTAGTCGCCACACTCCGGCGCCTGTTCGGGTACACGGAGGGAGAATTCAGAATGTCAAATTCACCTAACAAGCACGTCTTTCGGGACTTGTGCGAGGAAACTGGAGCACCCAGGGGAAACCCACGCAGACACTGGAAGAATGTGCAGACCCCATACAGACAGTGACCCAAGCCAGGAATCAAACACGGGATCCTGGTGCTGTGAAGCAACAGTGCTAACCACTTTGCTGAGGTGTTTTGTATGCACCTCTTGATTTTTAAAAAATTGCTACAGCTGCTGTGATCATTTCATAATATGTTGTTTTGCATCAATAAACACAGTAACCGTTTGCATCTTTTCTCAATCTCTATTCAGGGATTTGCAAGGATAAAGTTTGGTAAATTATATTGGCTGCAATGTAAGCATAAATTTGTTTTACTAAATACTAGGCCACTTCCATAACTTTCATTGAACCTCTCCCAACAATATAGAAATGTTTATTTATTTTGAGAAGTCTAGCACATGGGATGAGTTAACATTTGTCGTCTTAATCATTTACATTTTATAACCCCTAATAAATTTCTTAATGGATGATCTTATCTTTGACCAAAGAATGCTATCTATGTGATATGGAACAAGCATATCAGCTGAAAATTGTGCAGTTTTTGAATGGGTTGAGTAAAAGGTGGCTCGGCATGGTGGCACAGTGGTGCACTGCTGCCTCCCAGTTCCAGGGTCCCGGGTTCAATTCTGGCCTCTGGTTACTGTCTGTGTGGAGTTTGCACTTCTCCTTGTGTCTGCGTGGGTTTCTTCCGGGTGCTCCGGTTTCCTCCCACAGTCCAAAGATGTGCAGGTTAAGTAGATTGGCTATGCTAAATTACCCCCGAGTGCCAAAAAGGTTAGATGGGGTTACTGGGTTAAGGGGATGGGGTGGAGGCGTGGGCATAAGTGGGGTCCTCTTTCCAGCGGGCGGTGCAGACTCGGTGGGCCGAATGGCCGCCTCCTGCACTAAATTCTATCATACAATGTCGTAATATTTTCAAGCAAGATTTCCTCCCAAATCAGAAATAGGTCATAGCCTGTGTTTTCTTTTAGCTTTTTAGAATCCGTGATTAGCAGATTAAATCTGTTGTTACAAGCACATTTTAGACATTGCTAGCTAGCTTCATGGTGTGACAGCTTTTGTGATTTGGGTGTTATGTTTCCATAGCTATATCTTATACTGTGTGACATTTTTAGACTATGTAAATTGAACACTGATCATAAGGCTTTGTTCGTGGCATAAAACCTCAGTTTCTAATCTTTCATCTTCAGCATTCCATTGGGTCACAGATTGAACTTGTTGTACAACCTCCTTTCTCATTTGAACGTGACTGCTGAATACATATTTTAACTGAGCTGAGATGCTTGGTACATAGTGTCCTGTTCTAAGATTGAGATATGTAGCTGTCTCACATTTATAGCCACGAATATTGTCAGTTCTTTCACTTGGGAAAATTTGCTAATCTGGCTTCTAATGTCAATGCTGCCAGTAGACTGCGATCAGGGCATTTAGGAGTTAAAAAACTTAAACGTGGAAAATATTGGTGCAAAATAATTGTGTTTGTATTATATAATGGTGTTAAATTTTTTCCTAAAAAATGTTTAAAATATTACCTTGAATTAATTCTGATAAATGCTTGGGTGTAATTTTTGATAGTCAACTTTGAACTGAATAGCTTTTGTAAATTTCAAAAGTGCATTCAGCCTTTATTCTGTGGATTCGGTGAAAGTTAGTGCATGGTAGCAATATTGCTTTGCTTTATAATTAAAACGTTAATTTTTGGAATTTGGTTCTTTAACCTTTATTCCTTTACGGTATTAGGCATTGATGGCTGGGCCAGCATTTATCGGCCCTTTTAACTGCCCTACAGAGCAGAAAGAGGCTATTCAACCCATCAATTCTGCAACGACCCTCTGAAAGAGCACCCTAACTAAGCCCACTCCTCTGCCCTAACCCTGTAACCCACCTAACCTTTGGACGTTAAGCGCCAATTTAGCATGGCCAATCCATCTAACCTGCACATTGTTGGGCTGTGGGAGAAAACCTTCAACAACCCTGTCTTCAGGGCTTCAGAATACCTTCTATCCACCTGGAGTATTTCCCTAATCAACCTATCCGTCTCTGCCCTTTCCACCTTCTCCCTATGAGATCGTATCGAAATTAGCTCCCCCCAATCACTGCCTTCAGCGCTTCCCACACCGTTGCTGCTGAAACTTCCTCCATATCATTTATCTCCCAATAATTCTGAATAGCCTTCCCCACCCGTCCACACACCCCTCGCCTGCTAAGAGTCCTACATCCAGTCTCCATTGTGGGCGCTGACGCCCCCCTCCTTACTCACACGTAAGTCCACCTAGTGTTGGGCATGGTCTGACACAACAATTGCCAAATGCCACAGCTGGCACCCTCCCTGTCCTTGAACGCGACCGATCTAACCTCAGTTTAATGATCGTATTAAAGTCCCCCTCCCATGATCAACCGATGTGAGTCCGGGTCCAGGATCTTCCCCAACACCCACCTCATAAACCACGCGTCACCCCAGTTTGGTGCATCAATATTTACAAAGATCACCGGCATCCCCTCCAACTTTTCACTTAGCATAACATACCTACCCCTGAATTTGCCACTATGCTCCCTACCTCAAATGAAACCCGGTTATTAATCAACATTGCAACCCCCCTAGTTTTAGAATCTAGCCCTTAATGAAATACCTGTCCAACCCAGCCCTTCCTCAGCCTAGTCTGATTCACCACCCTCTGGTATGTCTCTTGTAACATTGCCACGTCCGCCTTCAGCCTCTTTAGATGCGTGAACACACCAGCCCTCTTGACTGACCCATTCAACCCTCTCACGTTCCATGTGATCAGCCTGGACTGCAGATCAACCATCACTCTTCTTAGGCCAGCCTCCGGTCCGCGTCCCGCGCCTCCTCAGGCCAGCCCTCAGGTGACCACCGTCATCGACCTCCCATTTGTTTCCAAGCACCAGTCACTCCCCTGTCAGCAGAACAGTTTCCCCCCCCCCCCACCCCCAAACAAAACAACACTCCCAACCCCCCCACTACGCTTCCGTGAGCTAGCCTGGTAGCCCCTGCCCATGGCGGCAAGCATTCTACCCACTGATCTTCTCTTCTCACTCTCTCTCTTCCCCCCCCCGGCTCGAACATACATATGCAAATTATAATCCCCAACAAACGCAAAGAAAATTCCACCCACCATCCCCCAATTAGAATAAAGTTAACTTACATGCAACACTGATCAACGGCCAAAACCTGGTACAAAACCAATACATACAAAACCCAAAAAGAAAAGAAATTTAGCAGCACAAGTACAGAATTACCCATCCCCCAAGTTCAATGTCCTCCATCTCTTGCCAGTCACCTGTATTTCACAAAGTTCATCGCTCCTCCAATGATGCGAAATAGAGTTCTTGACCTCCATAGGCGACCCACAAACGAGCTGGGTGCAGCATGCCGAACTTCACTCCCTTCCTAAAGAGGGCTGATTTACTTTGTTGAAGCTCGCCCTTCTCTTAGCCAGTTCTGCACCAAGTCCTAGTAAATGCGCAGCTCGTTATCTTCCCATTTGCAGCTCCTCATCTGCCTGGCCCACCTCGAGATCTGCTCCTTGTCCAGGAACCGGTGCAATTGAACCACCATCGCGCTCGGTGGCTCATTCATCCGCGGCTTCCTCGCAAGCGCTCTGTGCGCCCTGTCCACCTCCAAGGGCCGAGTAAACGCATCTTCTCCCATAAGCTTCTCGAGCCTATGCCCCTGCATGTGACCCTGCGTCCGATCCCTCAGTACCCTCTGGAAGGCCAACGATCCTCAGGTACAGCCTGCGCGACCTGTTCTCCAATTTTGCAGCCTTTGCTGGTGATCCCTCATCAGCCCCATCTCCGCCTCCATCGCGGTTAGCTGGTCCTCGTGCTCAGCCATCGCCTCTTCCACCTTCTTGGTGGCAGCACGGTAGCACAAATGATTAGCACTGTGGCTTCACAGTGCCAGAGTCCCAGGTTCGATTCCCTGCTGGGTCACTGTCTGTGCGGAGTCTGCACGTTCACCCCTTGTCTGCGTGGTTCTCCGGGTGCTCAGGCTTCCTCCCACAGTCCAAAGACATGCAGGTTAGGTGGATTGGCCATGATAAATTGCCCTTCGTGACCAAAAAGGTTAGGAGGGGTTATTGGGTTACGGCGATAGGGTGGAAGTGGCGGTTTAAGTGGGTCAGTGCAGACTCGATGGGCCGAATGGCCTCCTGTACTGTATGTTCTATGTGTCCCTGGGCTTCCAATTTTTGCTCCACCCGGTCAATCCCTCTGTTAATCAGGTCCAGGTACTCTTGCCTTTGCTTGGCAAAGCTATCCTGGAGGAAGTTCACCAGCTGCTCTGTTGACCACTGGGCTGGCAATCCCAGTCCCTGAGCCTCCACTATGCTTTCCTGTGCCCCTGACTTCACTCCCTTTGTCGAACAATCTATTTTTTGCAGAACTTCTGGTCCACGACTCCATAAACTGGTGGGGAATTATTCTTCTCCAATTTTACCGGTCAAATCCCCCATACGTCGGGGGGGGGGGGGGGAAAGGTCCCAAAAGTCCACCACAAGCGGGAGCTACCAAATAAGCGATCTCTCACTCCATGGCCACCACCGGAAGTTCTTGGCACGCAATTTTCTACACACTTACTGATGAAGTCAGTGACGGTGGTGGCATTCTCATTTAGGTTGGCCGCTGAGTTCTTGAATATAGTGCACTGGGAGAACGTACAGACTCCACACAGTCACCAAGGTTGGAATCAAACCCGGATCCTGGTGCTGAGACAGTAGTGCTTGCTTGCCACTGTGCTGCCCCTATTGCAGAGGCCATTTGAAGCAACCACATTGCTGTGGATCTGGAATCAAATGGAGGCCAGGTAGGATGGCAGATTTCCTTCCCTAAAGAACTTTATTGAACCAGATGGGTTTCTGCAACAATCGATAATGGTTTTATGGTCATCATTAGTCTTTTAGATTTGTATTTATACAGAGTTCAAATTTCGCCATCTTCCATGGTGAACCTGGGTCTCTGGATTACTAGTAGTTACCCCTGCTTCACCGCCTCCCCATATGGTAATATATGGTGAGACGGGAAATGAGATTAATCAAAAAGTTTATTTTGTGAAGTGACAAAGGGTTTAAATATAATTATTGAGCCGATCATTCATTTCAGATAGTTTTAGATATTGATTGGGAACATCATTAAGACAAATAAAACAGGTATTTTAATTTTTACCCTACCAGTGAGTTACATTTGGAGCCTTGCTCTGGGAGAAGTTCAAGTCCAGCAGAAAGGAGTAGGCAAAGTTTGAGGTAACTTGCAAATCTGACCTTGCTTCCATTGGAACAAAAAGGATTTTGAGGCTTGATGTGACTTTTAATTGTTTTACTTGTTCTCTTGAGTGTTAGTGCCAACTGCCCACGGTGGCAATTTTTTGAGCCATGATTAGATTTTGTCTGCTATTCTACAATTGGAGCAGCCCTTTCTTGATTTCTAATTACCAAACCTGTGAATTTTCCAGCATCGGTTACTTGAAGAGCAATAAGAGCAGGAAATTCTGACTTTCCCTCCTCCCCCTTTGCTAAAGCTAATTACTGTGACAGTCCTGGCTGCGATCAGAGTGGTGATTGAATAAGGTATTCCAGGTCTCCGAATCCATGCCATACAGGAAATTGTATCTTGGTTGTATCCTAGCAAATTATCAAGAAGATTTTAGATTTGATTATTGACTAGAAGCCTTGACTATATCATTTTAAGAAGCTTCAAATAAAGGTAAATGTTGGAGACTTGTAACTTTTCTCTTTTCACAAAAGACTATTGTTCAAACCCACTTGAATGGGATAAATATTTTTGTTCTTGGTTGTAATGATTTAGTTAATTGTTTTTGACAGTCTTTAAATTCACTCCTACTTTGCAGTGAATGCCACTTGCTGTTGCTGCACTTAACATTGCCCACAGACAATATGTTTATCAGGGAGCTGAAATGGAATGCATTTTATTGGAGTCTGGGATCTGTGTCCAGTGCAAACAATGTTATGCCTCCTCAGTTAGGCAGATGAGTGCCCAGAGTCTGCATCAGGAAATTAAAAATTATGTACATAAGGAAAGAACGATGAGATTAAGAAGGAGAGATAAAAGACGGGAAAATGTTAAATGTCTTTTAAATCTCCAAAAATTCTACATTCGAGCCATAGTTCCCTTGATGTTGATCTGTACAGCAAAAACTGTCTCTTTTACAACATTGACTTCCGCCCCATGATGCGTACCTAATATATGTAAAATCTTATATCAACATTTTATTATCTGAAAAGTCTGTTCATTTCTGATTCTACTGATGCAGGTCTCGTCTTTGAGGTGACCAGACTGTGCGCCATTATAGTTTCTAATTAATGTGTGGGTATTTGTAGCCCAGTGTTGGGATTCAAAGTTCTCTCTACCATATCCTCAGCCGCCTCTGCAGTTTTCAGATTCCAATTGTGTCCCTCAGATTATTGCGTACCCATCCTACTTTTCAGCCATGATCTAGTTGAGAGCTTGATCCTGATCCAATCATAGAATTTACAGTGCAGAAGGAGGCCATTCGGCCCATCGAATCTGCACCGGCCCTTGGAAAGAGCACCCCATTTAAATCCACACTTCCAACATATCCCAGTAACCCCACCCAACCTTTTTAGACACTAAGGGGCAATTTGGCATGGCCAATCCACCTAACCTGCACATCTTTGGACTGTGGGAGGAAACGAGAGCACCCGGAGGAAACCCACGCAGACACGGAGAAAGCGTGCAGACTCTGCACAGACAGTGACCCAGTAGAAAATCGAACCTGCAACTGTGCTAACCACTGTGCAGTTTCATATCTTTGTCAGTAGCAATTGGTGCCTTCAACCACTGACATTTCTCATCATGCACATAGTGATATTATTGTAAATGCATTATATTGATTCTCTCAGTGCATCGAGTAACTAAAGTCTTTTTCATCTTGGCAATTTTGAACAAATGTGGTGGCACATTGAAGTTCCTCATAGGATAGGGGGTGAGGGCATTTTGGAGACCATTTGCATCGACCTGGCAATGCAACATATCCACTTACAATGAGCAACACTGAAGAAATCTAATCATGTCTTTTTTTTAAAAATTGTTTATGAAATGGCCAAGACCATTGCATACTTCAGTAATCTATTCTGGAGATGAGAACTTTGAACAGAATAATTCATGGAATATTTTGCCTTTGTAGACGAGTTCTCCCATCCATAAGTAGCCTGAATAACTTGTACTGGCAGACAGTGGGCGGCAGTGTAGCACAGCGGTTAGCACTGTTGCTTCATGGCGCCTGGGTCCCCGGTTCGATTCCCACTTAGGTCACTGTCTGTGCGGAGTCTGAACGTTCTCCTCGTGTCTGCGTGGGTTTCCTCTGGGTGCTCCGGTTTCCTCCCATAAGTCCCAAAAGACTTGCTTGTTAGGTGAATTGGACATTCTGAATTCTCCATGTGTGTACCCGGACAGGCATCGGAGTATGTCGACCTGAGGATTTTCACAGTAACTTCATTGCAGTGTTAATGTAAGACTACTTGTGACACTAATAAAGATTCTTATTATTACTATCATAAAAATGTCATCTTCCCTCAGTCTATGCAAGCCCCGTTCCTCTGCTTTTCATGGAAGCTAAGAGCCATAAAACTGTACCATTTTAGCAATCTTTCTGGATTTTATTGTAATTAAAATAATTGCCATCATGAGTGGCATGATTACACAGTGGTTAGCACTGCAGCCTCCGTGCCAAGGGCCCAGGTTCAACACCGGCCCCGGGTCACTGCTCGTGTGGAGTTCACGCATTCTCCCAGTGCCTGTGTGGGTCTTATCCCCACAACCTAAAAATGTGCAGAGTAGGTGGATTGGCCATGCTAATTTTGCCCCTTAACGGAAAAAAAATTGGGCACTTTGAATTACAAAGAGAGACAAAGGAATATCCATTGAGAATGTTCTGCCAAGTCCAGTGAATCTTGAACGGTGGAATGGGGAAATAGGTCAGCACATTGGTTAGTACTGCTGCCTCACAGTGCCAAGAGCCCGGGTTCAATTCCAGCCTTGGGTCTCTGGCTGTGTGGAGTTTGTATATTCGCCCTGTGTCTGTTAAAATTTCCTCCTGTTGCTCTGGTTCCCTCCCACAATGCAAAGATATGTAGGTTAGGTGCATTGGCTGTGCTAAATTGCCCTTTAGTGTCCCAGTGCCTGTGTGGGTCTTATCCCCACAACCTAAAAATGTGCAGAGTAGGTGGATTGGCCATGCTAATTTTGCCCCTTAACGGAAAAAAAATTGGGCACTTTGAATTACAAAGAGAGACAAAGGAATATCCATTGAGAATGTTCTGCCAAGTCCAGTGAATCTTGAACGGTGGAATGGGGAAATAGGTCAGCACATTGGTTAGTACTGCTGCCTCACAGTGCCAAGAGCCCGGGTTCAATTCCAGCCTTGGGTCTCTGGCTGTGTGGAGTTTGTATATTCGCCCTGTGTCTGTTAAAATTTCCTCCTGTTGCTCTGGTTCCCTCCCACAATGCAAAGATATGTAGGTTAGGTGCATTGGCTGTGCTAAATTGCCCTTTAGTGTGCCAGGGATCTGCAGGTCAGGTTAGGTTATTGGGTTATGGGTATAGGGCAGGGTGGACAGGGGGTGCTCTTTTCAGGGGGCTGCTGCAGGCTTGATGGGCCGAATGGCCTTCTGCACTATAAGGATTCTATGATCTCCTCTGCATTCTTTGAATGGAAGCATTTAAGAACCCACTTTTACCCGACATTCGTAAATATTCTGCCTCTGATTGGAATCGTGTGGGATTTTCATGGAAAATGTTTGAAAGAAATGTAATTTTATGTTGGCTGACACCCAATGCCCTTTTGTTTTTTTTGTAATTATTGCTCATGCATTAATTTTAAATGCTGAATGCAAAATTTCAACTTGTCGTATAGTTGTGTTTGAAATAAAGATTTATGTACTATCACTTTTTTCACAGAAAATAATTGGAGTGTTCAAACCAAAAACAGAGGAGCCCTATGGGCAATTAAATCCAAAATGGACCAAATTTTTCCACAAGATCTGCTGTCCTTGCTGTTTTGGCCGTGGTTGTCTCATCCCTAATCAAGGTTATTTGTCAGAAGCTGGTGCTTACCTTGTAGATGAAAAACTGGGTCTAGGAGTTGTACCAAAAACAAAGGTATGTTTCTGTAGTTTTATGGAAATAACTGAATAAATTACAGAATTGCATCCTCCAGAGGCTGCTTGATTCTTGAGAACAACTTGTGCTTTTCAACGTGTACTTTCAAAAGCCTTATGCCAAGAGAGGTGCTCTCTGCACTGCCAGGCCGTCTCGGACTCAGTTTTAATGAGTTCGCACCATATTGTGGTAGTCTGTATGAAGTAGCCCCTCTGTAACCCCGTCTACATTTTCACTTAATAAGCCCCCTCAAAACCTATATTTTCAAACAGCTTTGATTAATCTTTTCCGTCTTTAGTTCCAAGTTTATTTTAATGTTAGACACTAAGTTCATTATTGCCAGCAGATGGCTCTCGTATTGAGCCATATAAGTGTAAATGTTTTGTTAAACCATTGTCAGGTGCAAATAAGTGTTGTAATGTTGTATAGCAACATGCACGATCCTGCTCTTCAAGGAAGTGAATTCAGACTTGTTCACCTCTGATTCAATCTCAAATAAACTCCAGTAATAAATTCTTTTTGTGCATATTGATTTCTCTTTTAAACATAGGTAGTTTGGCTTGCAAGTGAAACGTTCAACTATAGTGCAATAGATCGTGCAAAATCCAGGGGAAAGAAATATGCTCTTGAAAAAGTGCCAAAGGTCGGTCGCAGGTTCCATCGGATTGGGCTGCCACCAAAGGTATTAATCTTAAATCTTTTATAGGTAATGGTGGACAGCGGTTTTATGGTCATTTTAGTATCTTTCAGTTTGTAGTGTTTGCTTGATTATAGAAATATAATTTATTTAGATATAGTATTTTGCATTTGGGTGATGTTTTCAATGTGTGGAATTTTTTTCCCCAACATTATGGGCATCGCTATTTAGTTTTGTGTTGACAGTTCCTGTGCATTTTATTATTAGATGCATGTAACTGCCAATATAATCTCTGGGCTCTATTTGCTCTGTGCTCTTGTCAGGGGCTTTTCACAGTAACTTAATTGAAGCCTACTTGTGACAATAAGTGATTATTCTTATCATATGGCAATACAAAATTGAGGGAGCAGCATACTTTTGGCCTAGATTTGTGAAATGTGATTGTTATCTTTTTTTTAAAGTTTTGGAATCTCGTGACCAATTTCAGCAGGTTCATGTGACATCAGAATGTTCCATGTGCAAGCAGTGTGACTGCTTTTAAAATGCAGCTGTACAAAAATAATGTAATTTCAGTCACATGGGTCTCCTAAACCGACAAGAGCACAGAGCAAATAGAGCCCAGAGATCATAAATAGACTGCATTCATCTATTTTTTAAAGTGCTTTTATTCGGGAAATTTTCAATTTTACAACGTACAGAAAAGACAATCAACTTTAACAACTTTTGTAACAATGCCCCCGAATCCCCTTCCCCTCAAAAGCACAACCCAACTCTTCCTCCCATTTTCAGTTTACTTCCTCCAGCGAAGCCTTTCCCTTCCATCAACTGCCCATTTATCCTCCTTTTTCCCCTATCTCATCCAAAGACACTACCTTGTCCACCAGAGAAGGGGGCAGCAGCCGTGGAAACATAGGGTGTTCCTTCAGAACAAAGTTTTATACCCGCAGATACCGAAATCCCCCCCCCCCCCGCCCGAAGCTTCTCCCTCCAGCCCAGCAAACTGACGTTTCACGAAAAAATCCCTAAGCGTCTCTACTCCCTCCCTCTCACAGATTCTAAACGATGAATCCATTCCCATTGGAATAAATCAATGGTTCCTACAGATTGGTGCCATTAATGGCATGGATTCCAGTTTAAAATGCTATCCAAATTGGTTCCATATTCTCAGGGAAGCTGATACGTATCACTGGGCTCAAAGAGAACGGAAGAGGAGCAGTCACAAATGCCCTCAAACATGAACCGATACAAGAAACCTCCTACATCCGCTCCCAAACGGACCCTGGGTCCACTGCCCAACGCTGCACTTTCTCAACATTCGCCGCCTAGTAGTAATTAATTAAATTAGGTAATGCCACCTCCTCGGGGACCATCTCTCTCTGTAGGAATGCCTGCTGAACCCGGGAGTTCTTGCACACGCACCCAGACAAAAAGCAACATACGCAGAAAAATTGGAAGGCTCTGAAGTACAAACAAAAACTTTGGAAGGACGTCAGGACCCTTACCGCCAATGATAATGGGAAGGCATCACATCTTTTTTTAATTCGCCTTTGCCCCCTCTATCTGTCTGGCCAGGTTCAACAAGGCCCAATCACGAGCCACCCATATCTCCAGGTACCTAAAACTAGTCCTGACCAGTCAAAACAGAGGGTTCACCAGAAAAACCTCACTCTTGCCCACATTCAATCTATATCCTGAAAAGGAACCAAACTTTCTTAGCGCCTCCATTATCTTTTCCACATTAGAGAATGGGTCTGTAATATACAACAGTAAATTGTTCGTGTAAAGGGACACCAGATGTTCCCTACAACCCGTCTCCATACCCTTCCAGTCAGTCGGCGACCTGAGTGCAATAGCCAATGGCTTAGTTGCCAAAGCAAAAAGTAATTGGGAAAGTGGATATCCCTGCCTTGTGCTCCTATACAACCAAAAGTACCCCGAACTTAATGCATTAATGTGAACGCTCGCAGTGGGAGCCCTGTACAATAATCTAATCCATGAAATTAACCTAGGCCCATATCTAAACCGCCCAGTACCTCAAAAAGGAACCAGTCAAAACCTTTCTCTACATCAATTTTCTCCAGCTCAGCCCCTTTTTCAAATCCCGTTTGGTCATCGGAAATTACCAATGGCAGACAGCCTTTAAAAGGAGTTGGCAAGAGCTTTGTCTGCCTTCAACAGAGAAATGGACCGATATGACCCATACTCCACGGGATCTTTTATCGTTCTTCAAGATTAAAGAAATAATGGCTTGCGCCAATGTGGACGGCATTACCCCTCACTCGGACAGTGAATCGTTGAACATGTCCAACAGATGTGGCCCCAGCTCCATCGCAGATGTTATATAAAATTCCACCGGGAATTCATCCGGGCCCGGTGCCTTCCCAGGCTGAATAGAACAGATACGCTTCATAGTTTTCTGCAGCCCGAGCAGCGCTTCTAGCTCCTGCAATCTCTTCCCCTCCATCACCGGAAAGCCCAACCCATTGAAGAACTGTGCCATAGTTAAATCTTACTCGGGAGACTCAGACTTGTACAACCCCCAGTAAAATGTCTCCCGAACCCAAATTTATTATTCAACATAATACGACCCACTCCCTCGCCCCTCAACATTTCCAACCATATCCAACAATGCTTTAAGACATCAAAAAGCCCATAATACAGGATTACAGACGTAACATAAACATGAAAAATAACACAGCCCCACCATTCAGGTGAAGCCAACTACTGCATTCAAATTTCCCACAGTCCATGCTTCTGAACAAAGTTATTCACGTTCTCCGGCGTATCAAAATAATGGTCCTGGTCTCCATGTGACCCGCAGATGAGCGGGCTACACAACTCCAAACTGCATGCCGTCATGTCCTGATTGAACACTACTCGGCTTTTTGCCAGTTGTGCCCCAATATCCTGGTAAATTCTGATGGTGTTGCCCTCCCATTTCATTCTTGTGTTTCCTTCGCCCAACTCAGGATCCTTTCCTTGTCCAAGTACCTATGGTGACTGACTATGATCGACTGTTGTGGCTCCCAGATTTGGTCTTCTGTCACATGGCCAGTGGGCCCAATCTACTTCGGCAGTGTTTACGAAAACCTCCTTCCCACCAGTTTCCTGAACATCTTTCCGACAAGCATTTGCTTGTTCTGTGCCCTCGAGCAGTCCGACGATTCTCACATTTTGGCATCTGGAGCGATTCTCTGGATTGTCGACCTTGGCCTTCAACGCTTTCTGCTCCTCTACCAACACCACCACCTCTGCTTCCAAGCAGGCGATCCGGTCATCATGATCCAAGACCGTTTCCTCCACCTTCTGGGTCATCGAGCCCTGTGCTTCCGACCGTTGTTCCATGCTGTCCGAATTGGCTCCATCACCTTTGCCAGATCATCTGTGACCGCCTGCCTCTGCTTACAAAGCTCCTCTGCTATATATTCCACCAGCCTCAATTGTCTACTGAGGCAATGGAAACATAGAGACTGCCGCCATTTTCTCCCCTTCTGCAACACATGGTACTTTAGAGTCAGTAGAGGAGCCCTTACTCAGCTTATTTCTTGTGCTGTAGCCTGCAGACATCCCACACAGGAGGAGGACCCTAAACTTTTCAAATACCCCACTTTTTCACCTGAATAGCACTCATTAAATGGAGGAAAAGGGTCAAAAACCAATTCATGAAGCAGGCTCCACCTTATGGCGACCTCTCACTTGATGGCCACCATCAGAAGTCCGACTACATAAATCTATTAAATTTGACTTAATAAATGACTATGCCTTGAAAAATATGGATGAAAAATTAATTCAATTGATCTGAAACATTATTGGTGTGGTCAGCCAGATTTGATTTCAGTAGGTATATATATTTAATATGGTTTTAAATGCTTGGAACAGTTACTGCTGCTGATTATGAATAAACCTCTTAATTTATGGCTGAACCACAGCAGGAATCTGATGCTGAATGAACCTTTGTTATCTGTGTGACAGCAGCAAAATAGACTGCCTGCTATAGCTGTTTTCTATTGAGAGTTCAGACTGGTCTTTCTGGGAAGCGTAAACACTAAATAATCCTTGTAGACTTCAGCCTGTATCCTATTTCTGTAGGTTGGTTCCTTTCAACTGTTTGTAGAAAGTTACAAGGAAGCAGACTATTGGCTTCGAAAATTTGAAACGGACCCATTGCCAGAAAACACTCGCAAGCAGTTTCAATCTCAGTTTGAGAGATTGGTGATCTTGGATTACGTCATTAGGAATACAGGTAAATATCGATTCTCCATTTTAAAATTAGATTGTAAACTTCATAGAAATCTGGTAACTTAAAAATGTTTTTGCTGTTGATTATAGTTTTGGATGCACTTTAAAGAGGCAGAAAATTAGAATTAAAAACTGTCTCTCCCTCTCCTAATTAGGCATATTAATTTAGTAATTATTGAAAATGAATCAAGTACACTAAGCCTGCTTGACCTATCTAGTGACCTGGAAATGGCACCAATCAATCTAGCAACATTAATCTGGGGAGCCACCACAGGCGACCCTAGTCAGTCTCCACAGGTACTTTGGAAAACAAAGATGTGATTTTTGTATTTGTATTGTTACACATGAGAAAATATAGTTTTAGGTGAGTTTAATTTAATGTTTCTGTGCCTGGAAAGATGAAACCTATAGTTAGATTCATGCTGGACAAAAGTGTTTGTACATGTGCGACTGGTTCAATTCAACTGTGATTCTATTGTGTTTCGAAAGGGCAATGGCATGAAGAGTAAATAAACTAGAGTGGTTGCTCAGCAACTGGGACCTTGAAAGGTAGGGCAGCTTTTAAGTTTTAGTTTAGCTAGATTTGATTGCAGTTGGAGATGTGTGTCGAGAGGGAAGACAGCTTACAAAGCACTGTTACAAGCAGTTCATTTAGAAGGCTAAAGAGGGAACATCTCTCTCTCCGATTTGCTAGAAGAAATATCATAATATGGAGTGGTTAAGAAAATATGCCAGAAATCCTCCAGCTAGTTAAGGAAACCAGAGAAATGAACAGAAGTTTCAAAAGAATTCTGGAGTTAACGGAACAGAGGAAACTAAGAACCAGAACCGATTACTGTTTGTTAAAGTCAGTTGAAAATGCTTTGGATCGGAAGAGACCAGTAAGATAGCTGCAATAATACTAATGTTTGGGAGACATTTAAAATAATTGTGGAAATCAGTGGCTGGACGTCGGGAGTCTGTGAAAGCCTCGACAAAGAAATCTGAAGGTAGAGGTATGAAACCTTGATGGAAGCAGCGGACGGAAAGCATAATTTGAAAGTGTGACGTTTGAAAGTGGAATTTGAAATCACTCGTGTGGAAGACAGAGTTTAGTGAGACAAGGTGGGTCGCATTATAAGAATCATCTGGGAGTATTTTGAGGAGAAATCCACAGATGTTCACTTGGGTTCAGGGAAGTTTTACGACTGCAGAAAAGACAAATTCATTTTGGGAGCGAGAATTTCAGAAATTAGGCTTTGATGGTTTTGTAAACAAAATCTTCATTAAAACAAAAAATTGAAAACACTATTTAACTTACAGACTTCACAGTTCTTTTTTTTTTAAACAGACAATTTTATTGAGGTATTTTGGCATTTTAAAACCCCCCCCCCCCCCCCCCCCCCCCCCCCGCTGACGATTAGTTCCCCGCAAAGAAGTCGATGAATGGTTGCCACCTCCGGGCGAACCCCGATAGTGATCCTCGTAAGACAAACTGATTTTTTCCAAGCCGAGAAAGCTTGCCATGTCCGGCAGCCATACTTCGGTCCTTGGGGTCTTCCGACACCACAAAAATCACCACCTCTGGACTCATCGCCACCCTTGTTTTCAGTACCCGGGATATGACGTCCGCAAATCCCTGCCAGTATTCCCTGAGTTTTGGACACGCCCAGAACATGTGGACATGGTTCGCCGGTCCTCCCCCACATCTAGCACACTTGTCCTCCAGCCCAAAGAATTTGCTCATCCGGGCCACCGTCATGTGGGCCCGGTGAACCACCTTGAACTGAATCAGGCCGAGCCTGGAACATGTTGCGGTTGCATTTACCCTCCTCAGAGCGTCTGCCCATACGCCTCCCTCCAATTCCCCACAAAGCTCCTCCTCCCACTTGAGTTTCAGTTCCTCGGTCCCTGTGTCCTCCGCTCCCATAAGCTCCTTATAAATATCCGAGACTCTCCCCTCTCCTACCTCACCCCTGGAAACTACCCTGTCCTGGATCCACCTTGGTGTAAGGTGTGGGAAGGACGGGACCTGTCTGTGTACGAAATCCCGCACCTGAAAGTACCGAAAGTCATTCCCCCTCGCCAGCTCGAACTTCTCCTCCAGCGCCCTCATGTTCGCAAAGCTCCCTTCCAGGAACAAGTCGCCCATCCTTCCCACCCCCACCCTACGCCACACTCTAAACCCGCCATCCATCTTCCCCGGGACAAATCGGTGGTTGTCACATATTGGGGACCAGACCGATGCTCCCAGTTCCCCCGCATGCGTCCTCCATTGGCCCCAAATCCGCAAAGCCGCCACCACTGGGCTGGTGGAGTACCTGGCCGGCGGGAGCGTCAGGGGAGCCGTGACCAGGGCTGCCAAGCTGGTGCCCCTGCACGAAGCAGCCTCCACCACCAACCCCGTACCCACCATCCATTTCCTTATCATGGCTATGTTAGCCACCCAGTAGTAGTTGCTGAGGTTTGGCAACGCCAACCCCACCTCGCTACGGTTCCGTTCCAGCATCCCCCTCTTTACCCGCAGGGACTTCCCCGCCCAAACAAATCCCAGGATGATTTTATTGATTCTTTTAAAAGACCGCGGAATGAAAATAGGGAGACACAGAAAAATAAACAGGAATCTCGGGAGGATCGTCATCTTCACCGTCTGTACTCTCCCCGCTAGTGACAGCGGTAGTGCATCCCACCTCCGAAACTCGCTCATCATTTGCTCCACAGCCTGGACAAGTTCAACTTGTGCATCTTGCCCCAGTCGCGCGCCACTTGTATCCCTAGATACCTAAAACTTTCCCCAACCAGCCTAAATGGTATCTCCCTCAGCCTAGTCTCCTGACCCCTCGCCTGCACCACAAACATCTCGCTTTTTGCCATGTTCAACTTGTAGCCCGAAAACTGGCCAAATTCCCCAGGGATGTTCAAAATCCCGTCCATCCCTGCCGCTAGATCTGACACATACAAAAGCAGGTCATCTGCGTAGAGCGAGACCTTGTGTTCTATTCCCCCCCCCCCCCCCCCCCCCCCCCCCCCCCCCGACCATTCCCTTCTATCCCCTTGCAGCTCTCAGAGCAATTGCCAGCGGTTCTATGGCCAACGCAAACAGCAGTGGAGAGAGGGGGCATCCCTGTCTTGTCCCGCGGTATAGTCTAAAATACTCAGATGTCGTCCTGTTCGTCCTTACACTAGCCTCCGGGGCCTGATATAGCAGTTTAACCCAGTCCACAAAACCGTCTCCAAACCCAAACCGTCCCAGCACCTCCCATAAATAGTCCCACTCCACCCGGTCAAAAGCCTTTTCGGCATCCATTGCCACCACTACCTCCACCTCTCTGCCCTCCGGGGGCATCATAATCACATTGAGTAGCCTTCTTAGATTGGTTACCAGCTGCCTGCCCTTAACAAACCCCGTTTGGTCCTCCACAATCACGTCCGGTACGCAGTCTTCGATTCTGGACGCCAGGATCTTGGCTGGCAGTTTAGCGTCCACATTAATCAGAGAGATTGGCCTATAGGACCCACAAACCTCCGCATCCTTATCCCGTTTTTAATATCAGAGAGATGATGGCTTGAGACATCGTCGGGGGTAGCACCCCATTGTCCCTCGCCTCGTTAAACACCCTAACCAGCACCGGCCCCAGTATACCTGCAAACGTTTTGTAGAACTCCACTGGATACCCATCCGGCCCCGGGGCTTTACCCGACTGCATGGCTTTCAGGCCCCCCCATTACTACTTCAGCTCTAATCGGGGCCCCCAGCCCCTCTACCACCCCCCTGCCCACCTTTGGGAAGGTCAGCCCATCTAAGAAGCGCCTCATCCCCTCCGACCCCGTGGGGGGTTCCAAGGTATACAGCTTACTGTAAAAGTCCCTGAATACCCTGTTCAATCCTGCCGGGTCTCCCACCCGGTTCCCTGCCCCGTCCACTACCGTCCCTATCTCCCTGGCCGCCTCCCTGTTCCTAAGTTGTTGTGCAAGCATTCTGCTGGCTTTCTCCCCATAATCCTACACCACGCCCCTGGCCTTTGAGTTGCTCTACGGCCTTCCCAGCGGATAGCGCTCCCAGCTCCGCCTGCAGTCTCCGTCGTTCCCCAAGTAGCTCTGCCCTCGTGGAATCCGCGTATTCCCTATCCGTCCGTGTCATCTCCTGCACCAGTCTGTCCATCTCTGCCCTATCCGTTCTGTCCCTATGTGCTTGGATTGAGATCAGTTCCCCCCTCACCACCGCCTTCAGTGCCTCCCAGAGCACTGCTGCTGAGACTTCCCCTGTATCGTTGACCTGCAGGTAGTCGCGCATGCATTTCCCCACTCTCCCACACACCCTCGCCTCTGCTAACAATCCCACCTCTAACCTCCATTGTGGGCGCTGGTAACTTTCTTTGCAGACCAGCAGGTCGACCCAATGTGGAGCATGGTCCGAAATAGTGATCGCCAAATATTCTGTATCCCTCACCCCCTCCAAAAAGTACCTACTCCTAATAAAAAAGTCTTGTGAGCATGTGAATAGAACGAGAACTCCTTCCCCATCGGCCGGCTGATTCTCCAGGGGTCTTACCCCCCACCCCCCTGCCCGTTCTGGAGCACGGCCAGTCCAGGTTGGGGTCGAGGACTGTATTAAAGTCCCCACCCATAATCAACTTGTGCGAATCCAAGTCGGGGATTTTCCCCAGCAGCCTTTTGATGAAATCTACATCATCCCAGTTTGGAGTGTAGACATTCACTAGGACCACCTTCACCCCCTCAAGCTTACCCCGGACCATGAGAAATCTACCACCCCCATCCGCAACTGTGCTGTCCGCCTCAAATTTAACCTGTTTGTTAATCATGATCGCTACCCCTCTGGTCTTATCGTCAAGCCCCGAATGGAAGACCTGGCTAACCCAGCCCTTCCGTAATCTAATCTGGTCCGCCACTTTCAAATGCGTCTCCTGCAGCAACATTACATCCGCCTTCAGAGCCCGTAAGTGCGCGAACACACGTGTCCTCTTGACTGGCCCGTTTAATCCTCTAACATTCCAGGTGATCTGCCTGTTTGGAGGGCTCACTGCCCCCCCCCCCCCCCCGGCGCCGATCAGCCATCCCCCTTCAGGGCCCACCCCCTGCCCATGTGCCACACCTCCCCTGGTCCGCGTCTTGGCAGCTCCCACCCCCGTCACCCTCGTCAGCAGATCATTTCCCCCCCCCCCCCCCCCCAGCAACAACCTCTTGTAACTCAATCCCCTGCCACCCTGCCATATACTGGCTGTATACACACCCCCCACCTCGCTCCTGTTGACTAGCTCAAAGCAGCTAGACGGGTGGCTCTCAACTCTGGCGTCACCATGTCTTCCACCTATTGTCTCCCTGCCCATCAACACCACCTCCCCAGAACAGCCCTATTCGAGCAATCGCTCTGGGACTGAAACAGAAAGAAAACAAACAAAGCAACATTCCCAGAAGAATAAAAAAGGCAAAGAGAACCCGAACAGCACCCCAGCACCCAACAACTTAAACTTTAACTATAACTTTGGCTTTAACTTTAAAACTTTCAAATAGGCAAACACAACCCCCAATTGTAAGTAAAAGAGCATGCCGAACGACATCACTAACGCGAAGGGCAATCTGTGAACAAATGCAGGCATCCCTTAATACACTCTAACTTGAGTCCATGGGTCCTCAGTTCGGCACCAGTCCATGCCCCTTGGCGAAGTCCATCGCTTCCTCCGGGTCGTCAAAATAATGTTGCTGTTCCCGGTATGTGACCCAAAGCCGTGCCGGGAAAAGTAGCCCGAACTTGACCTTTTTAAACAGAAACTCTTTAATTTGTCTATAGGCTGCCCTCCTTCTGGCCACCTCCTGGCTCAGATCCTGGTAGATGTGCAGGACACTGTTGTTCCATGAGCAGCTCTTCGTGCTCTTGACCCACTGTAGAACCCACTCCTTGTCCACGAACCTATGGAACCTGACCACCATCCCCCCCTCCCCTCCCCTTTGTGGCTGCCTCGCCTGCACTCTGTGTGCCCTGTCCAGCTCCAATGGACGTGGGAAGAAATCATCCCCCACCAGCTCCTGCAGCATGTCTGCCACATATGCCGTGGCATCCACTCCCTCGGCCCCCTCCGGGAGCCCAATGATTCTCCGATTCTGCCGGCGAGACCTGTTTTCCAGGTCCTCCAGCTTGTCCATCAGCCTTGATTGATGCTCCTTCAACTTACTATTTTCTATGTCTGCTACCGTTTGGAAATCCACCTGCTCTTCCACTGTCTTCTCCAGTGCCTGGGCCTTCTTATCCTGAGCATCCAGCCTCTGGTCAAGTCGCTCCACCGCTTTCTGGAGCGGTTCCAAATTATCCCGCTTCAGTGCTGCGAAGCTCTCTTTCATGACCTGCAGCATGTTGTCCAGTGCTGTCTGGACGTCCTTTCCGTGGTCCGTTCATCGGCCATCTTTCCTCCCACTTGAGCTTCTACACCACCTTTATTCAGCCCCTTCTTCGCCTGTTTTCGCTCCCTTCTGCTCCTTAAGTCCATACAACTCTGTATGGATTCAGAACTAGCGTGCTATTGTTTTTCACTCCAGCGCTCAAAAGTTCAAAAAAGTCGGGGAACAAGGTATTAAAGTCTGACCGGAGCGAGAGCCACCAAATGCGTGACTTACTCCATCATAGCTGCCACCGGAAGTCCCCAGACTTCACAGTTCTAATACTAACAGATTATATTCAATGTAACTATTAACACTAATTCCCATTAAACAACAGGGGCAGCAGGGTAGCATGGTGGTTAGCATAAATGCTTCACAGCTCCAGGGTCCCAGGTTCGATTCCCGGCTGGGTCACTGTCTGTGTGGAGTCTGCACGTCCTCCCCCTGTGTGCGTGGGTTTCCTCCGGGTGCTCCGGTTTCATCCCACAGTCCAAAGATGTGCGTGTTAGGTGGATTGGCCATGCTAAATTGCCCGTAGTGTCCTAATAAAAGTAAGGTTAAGGGGGGGTTGTTGGGTTACGGGTATAGGGTGGATACGTGGGTTTGAGTGGGGTGATCATGGCTCGGCACAACATTGAGGGCCGAAGGGCCTGTTCTGTGCTGTACTGTTCTATGTTCTATGAACACTTGGCCTTAAACTTGGCTCTTGCTCTACTTACTCATCAAGGCAAAGGCAGCGCTTTGATTTGTGAAGCCATCTTGCTTCTTTTAGGGACATCTCTTTCAGAATCCTTTGTCAAAACTTTCTCTCTCTGGCTTTCCCCATGATTTGTTGCAAGCCTGTTTGTAACATTAAGCTTGCAGGTTTCCTGACCAGACTGGCTGCCCTTTACAAGCCTCTCTGTAACTATTTTACAACCGCGTGTTCATAACTTCCTTCTATGGCACTTTGCCATGACCTCTTCCACTGGCTCGTGCTCTTGCTCTAAGATCCGCCCAGCCCTTCAAACAATGCATCTCCCTTGAGGTGATCAAACCTGAATCTATTTCCATTATTTAGCCGAGTGCCCATTTCCGTCAACGCCAAACGCCAGAGCCAATGCACCTAGATTCCCATTATGAGACTATTATGCCCTCAGACTCTGTTAATGGGCAGATGTCTGGTCCTGCAGGAATGCGCCGAAGAACAATACGCTGAACCACATTATGCATTTCCTAACATTCATCTGATGGAGCTGCGCTCCGAAAGCTAGTGATTCAAAACAAACCTGTTGGATTTTAACCTGATGTTGTAAGACTTCTTACTGTGCCCACCCCAGTCCAACACCGGCATCTCCACATCACATCTTCCATAACTAGGTTAGGTTTGAATGGGAGCCTGTGACTCCGCTAGGTTTCCTCTGCTGCTAGTAGTTTTCCAATTGAGGCCGGCACGGTGGCACAGTGGTTAGCACTGTTGCCGATGCCGCTGAGGATCTGGGTTCGATCCTGGCTCCGGGTCACTGTCTGTGTGGGGTTTGCCCATTCTCCCAGTGTCTGCATGGGTCACACCACCACAACCCAAAAAGATGTGCAAGTTAGGTGGATTGGTCACACTAAATTGTCCTGTAATTGGAAAAAAAAAAATAGTTGGGTACGCGATACTTAAAATAAAAACCTTTAAATTGTCTGCTTCATTTTTGGACCCATTTCTGAACCCATATTTCTAATATCGCCCTGTCATGGACAGTTAAAACTAATCAGGTCCTGTGGCTTGTTCCTCAACATTTAAAAAAATAAATAAATAAAAGTGTCTAGTTTTACGCTGAAAAAGTTGACAAGGCACCAGCACCGATGCTCCAACTAGTGGGGGGCCAACAGCTGTGCCATGTAAAACACGCCATACAACACAGCGCCGGCCGCATGCGGACCCGATCTGCCAGATAGTGCCCACGTGGAAACCTCCCGGCCAGCAGCATGCCCCCCCCCCCGTGGCAGTTCTGCACACAGTCCGCAACTGCCACGCCGGGTTCCGACCTCTGAGACCGTGATTCAAACTGCGCAGGCGGAGCATCGGGGGAGGGCCTTCAGGTAAAGTCCTAATACCGGCCCAATGGCGTGCGACGTACTCCTCCATGATGCTGTTTTGGAGGGGGGGAAGCATCTGAAAACAAAAGCCGCTCCCGATTCCGTTGTTTAAACGAATTCTCCGCCTGATCGTCGGCAAGCGAAGAATTCCGCCCATGGTATTTTGATCCGGGGTTCCATTCTGGAATCGCCTTGTCCAGCTATAACATCAACTGGGATCGGAACAGTTGGAAGACCAAGTGACAAAACCTGGAGTTTTGAATGCAAATAGTGGCAAATGCAGTGGTACTTAGTGCTATTACAATCTCATAATTTGCAAAATGTAACATCTGCATTTCCTGCCATGATAACTGACTGGCTAGAACACCTCTGGCAGTATTTGTTTTCAAACATGTCTAGTGTGATGATGTTTAAACCAGATTAGGTAGGTTAACAGAACCCTTCCCTGAAGGCCAACAGTGAACCACTTGAGTTTTCTGATTGCTTTTTCTGATGCTGGCCTGCAAATTAACAAGCTTCCCGCATTCAATTTTACAGCTAGTCATTTTGGAATTTGAAATATTACCCATTGGGTTTGATAAACACCACCATACCCAGTGTGTCCCGAGCAGAAGTTTGTTTTCTAGATTATGTTTAGGAGGTAAACTTGATAAGAAACCACACAATAAAATGAGAACATATAATGCAAAGAGATCTTCTGCTCTATCGTCTAGTACTTTAGAAGAGCCATAAAATATCTTTGACTGTTGGTACATCAATATCAACTTTGACTGAATTGGTGAAAATAGATGTAACCAAGTGAAAAATTTAAATATAGGAATTGTGAAATGGATACACAAATTAAGGAATGATCTGATTGTGAAGGTTTCAAGGAAAGTAAAAAAAGAGCTCAAGCATGGAGTTAGATGGGCAAAAGGGGTCACGAAATGTCCATGGCAGCCAGGATTAAGGAGAATTCCAAGGCATTTTCTACGTATATTAGGAACAAGAGGGTAGCTGGAGAAAGAATTGGTCCACTCGAGGACAAAGAAGAGAAATTGTGTGGAACCAGAGGAAGTAGGTAGAGGTCCTTAATGAGTATTTTGCATTGGTATTCACAAAGAAGACGGACACATTGGTGGTGTCTCCGAGGGATGTGTAAACACTTTAAAACATGTCGTTATTACAAGGGCGTAAGTGTTAGGTGTGTTAAAAAGCATTACGGTAAATAAATCCCCAGGGCCAGATACCATCTATCCCAGATTACTGAGGGAGACAAGACAGAAATCTTTGTGCCCTCATTGGCCACAGGGGAGATCACAGAGGATTGGAGGATAGCCAATGTTGTACCGTTATTGAAGAAGGGTTGCAAGGATAATCCGGGTGATTATAGGCCAGTGAGCTTGATGTCAGTGATAGTGAAATTGTTGGAAAACATTCTTATGGATAGGATCTATGCACATTTGGAAGTGAATGGTGTTATTAGCGACAGGCAGTTCGAGGGAGGTAATGTCTCACTAATTTAATTGAATACTTTGAGGAGGTGACAAAAATGATTGATGAGGGAAAGGCCGTGGAGGTTGTCCACATGGACTTTAGTAAAACATTTGATAAGATCCCTCATGGCAGGCTGGTGCAAAAGATTAAAGCACATGGGGTTAGGGGTGAACTAGCTGGATGGATTCAGAACTGGCTTGGCCATGGAAGACAGAGGATAGCAGTGGAATGGTGTTTTTCCAAATGGAGGTCTGTAACTAGTGGTATTCCGCAGGGATCAGTACTAGGACCTCTACTCTTTGTAATATATATAAATGACTTGGAAGAAAACGTAGCGGGTCTAATTAGCAAGTTTGCGGATGATACCAAGATTGCAGGAGTTGCGGATAGTGATGAAGATTGTCAGAGTATACAGGATGTAGACAGGCTGCAAAATTGGGCAGAAAAATGGCAGATTTAATTTAACCCGGACAAATGCGAGGTGATGCATTTTGGTAGATCCAATTCAGGAGAGAGCTATACTTAAAAGTGGCAGCACAGGTGGAAATGGTGGTAAAGAAAGCCTATGGCATGCTTGCCTTCATAGGACAGGGTATTGAGTATAAAAGCTCAAACATTATGTTACAGTTATATAGAACATTGGTCAGACCACATTTGGAATACTGTGTTCAATTCTGGTCACTGCACTACCAGAAGGGCGTGGAGGCTTTGGAGAGAGCACAGAAAAGGTTTACCAGGATGTTGCCTGGTATGGAGGGTATTAGCTATGAGGAGAGATTGAATAAACTGGGATAGTTCTCCCTAGAGAGATGGAGGCTGAGGGTTGACCTGATAGAAGTTTATAAAATTATTAGGGGTATAGATAGGGTGAACAGTTGGAAGCATTTTCCCAGTACGGAATTGAAAATTACAAGTTCAAGGTGAGGGGGGAAAGGTTCAGTGGAGATGTGTGGAGAAAGTTGTTTTTTTTTTTTTTACAGAGGGTGGTGGTGGCCTGGAATGCACTGCCATGTGAGGTGGTTGAGGCAGATACATTAAGACTTTTAAGACTTAACTAGATAGGCACATGAACAGATGAGGTATAGAAGGATACAGGCGGTTGCTCGAGATAGGACACGTGATCGGCGCAGGCTTGGAGGGCCAAAGGGCCTGTTCCTCTGTTGTATTCTTTGTTTTGATGGGGTAGATGGACGTGAACTTGATTCACAAGTCCAGAACCAGGGCATGACATAGGAGATGATGTCCAAAAACTTATTTACACCGTACTGGACATCTGAAACACACTTCCTTCAGCTGTTATGGTTTTTAGTTGACAGTTTCAAAACTGAGTGATGTTTGATTAGGGATATGGACCCAAAATCAGGGTATGGTTGAGAAGTGGTCAGCCATTATCTAACTGGAACAAGGTTGTAGGGCTGTTAAGAAATTGCATATTATCTATCTAATGTCTCAATAGTCCTTTAGGCGTAGGAATCATGTCAATTTCCCATTGGTTACCTTAAATTGCCAATCAATTTAAAATATCTGGAATTTATTATGTGATGACCCAAGATAACACAATTCAAGCAAATGACTTCAAGATGCTGTAGTCAGATGGAATACCAAAGAATCTAGATGGAAACAGGGAAATCACATGGTCAGTATTTTTTTTAGAGTTCCATAAACTGAAGAATTAGCTCCCAAGTGTTTCACTACTTTTTTTTTTTCTTCCCTTGTTCCACAGATAGAGGAAATGATAACTGGCTAATGAAGTATGAAAAGCCAGAAGCCAGAAAAGAGCTTTCTGATGAGGTTGATGCTTTCTCATTAAATACAGAGGTAATTCTGTGAAGTATGGCAGAATGCAAATGAGTTAAGAATTTGCAACTGTTTCCTGCTTTATTTATTACAATTTAATGTTAATATCTGTCAATAAAAACGATGCAAACAGCTTTTTCATACAGAATATTGTGGGGAAATTGTCTATTAATCCTGGAGTCTGTTTTCCAAAGTTTGTTAAATATTTTGTACTCTGTAATATGGGGAAAAACAGTTAGACAGTTGCATGGCAGGGTGGGTACAGAGGGATATGGGCCAAATGCGGGCAAGTGGGACTAGCTTAGTGATAGAAACTGGGCGGCATGGACAAGCTAGGCCAAAGGTCCTGTTTCCATGATGTAAACCTCTATGACCACTGTGACAGGATTTTGCAATGGCAGTGTTTCCCATCCCACCACCTGATAAGTGTGTGGAATGCACCTCCAACCACAGGCTTCACAGCTACTTAATTTTTTAAAAATATATTTTTATTGAATTTTTTTATATTTGAACAAATAACAGTATATACAGCAGGTGCTTAAAGTTACAATATACAGAGAACACAATCCGAAAACAAGAATACATCCAATCATAACCCACCCACCCCCACAATAATTTTTTTAAACCCCTAACGGCTGACAATAACTAACTCTTTAAAAAGGGAAATGAATGGCTGTCACTCTGGATAGAATCCCTCTACCGACCCACTGATGGTACTTGACCTTGTCCAAATATAGAAATTCAATGTGGTCACCCAACCAAGCCATGACACTGGCTACAGTAGAAGGCCTCCATCCAAGCAGAATTCTCCGCTGGGCTATTAACGAGGCAAAGGCGAGGATATCTGCCTTCATTCCAATACCCCAAAAAATAGCTACCAACAGTTCGACATTAAGAATCTGTGACATGGTGTTGAAGAAGGAGCCCCAAAAACGTATTAATTTGGGACAAGACCAGAACATACAAGTATGAAGAGCCGGCCCTCAAGAACACCTATCGTTCACCCCCGAAACAAAACCCACTCATTCTTGCCTTGGTCAGATGAGCTCTATGTACCACCTTGAACTGGATCAAACCAAGCCAGACACAGGAGGATATAGAGTTGAATCTGTGAAGAGCCTCATTCCCCACCACCTCATCGAAAAATAATCCAATTCACCCTCTCATTTCTCCTAGACCTCATTCAACAGAGCCAACTCTGCTGACCAGACCTGACCATAAATACCCAAAATGCCTCTCCCACCAGACCCAGATAAAATCCTTTCAACATGGATGACAGTGGTGCCATGGGCAATGAAGGCAAGGTCTTCCTCAGAAAATCGAGAATCTGAAAATACCTAAACACATTTGTTCAAGGGTTCTGAAAGCCCAAACATTTCGAGCCCCTTTCCCTCTCATAACCTAAATGTCAAATCTAAGCCCAGTGGCACAAAAAGATAATTAGCACAGATGGAAACCAACAATGCGTGGAACTAAATTTGAAGTGCTGTCTGAACTACTTCCATATTCGCAGGGTGGACACGACCACTGGATTCAAAGAAAATTTCTCAGGAGAGAACTGAAGCGAGGCAGTTGAAACTCCCAAACTAAAGCCCTTACGAATCCCACAGCTATTTAATATTCCAAGGAGCATTAAGTGGCTGGAGATGGGTCATGGTGGGGGCAAGGGAGCACCAGCAGGGAAGAACTTGGATTTTGAGATGGTGGTGAGTGCTTGATGTGGAAAGAAGACCCTTGAGGGTAGTGAAACCCTTCCTTCTGAGCAATGTGACTTGCTGGGATTCCCTCTGTCCCTGAATCCCTCCTGCCAGCCTCAATATTGAGGCTGGGCAGAAAGCAGCACAGGTCGAGGGCAGGTGGCGGGTGGGAAGGCCATCCAGCGAACTTTATGGGCCCCCTTGCCGGTGGGAATCATGAAATTCTGCCCAAATGGGATAATTATTTCTGACTACTTTCACGTTCAATTTGTATTCTGGAAAATAATAGCTACCCGCATAGATCTATTAATTATGCAGTAAATCTTTCTTCGCCTCTTTTATTGCATAATTCTGGTCAGTAAATCCTTGTAAAGAGCCACACTTCCATAGAATTAAAACAATTGACGATCCATGGTTCTTAATGGATTATCAATTGTTTTACCTCTATGGAAGTGTGGCTAGAGAATGCAACCATATGTAATTAAACACTTTCCATTTGTGTACATTCATCTAGTGGGATCACTTCTTCATAGCGTTGCACGTTAAAAATGTCAGATGCATAGCTTCAAAAAAAAAGACTATCTGCTAAGCTAATTAAGCTTGTTGACTTAAATATAGACAAACTTATCAATGACACACCAGAGTACAGTACAACAGCCACAACTTGTACAGAAACAGTACCTCAACACAGGCAATCTTGGGACCGAGTCCACACTGGGTTTCAGATCTTGCTGATTTTGGGTTTGGTCGGTCAAGGATTGCTTGGAGCATAGGAAAAGGCAGGTGTGCAAAGCCAATAACTAACTAGTGAAAGCAATATTGTGCTAATGCAGCACCTAGCACAAGAAGCTGGATGGGAATTTTAAGCAAGAGCTAAGGTAGGTTGGTGAGCTCGCTGGCTGACTGAACAGGACTTGGAAATTGAGGACCTAGGCAGCTGAGTTTTGGATGACCGCCAGCTTGTAGAGTGTGGAGGGCTAACCAGGAGTGTATTGGAATAGTGAAGACTTGTAGTAGCAGGTATGGATGAGGGTTACAGCAACAGATGAGTTGAGGCAGAGTCTGCGATGTTGAAAAGTGGAATGGCAGTCACATTTGTGCAAATATGTGACAAAAATCCCATTTTGTGGGTTGCAGACAGTTTACTTCAGTCTCGGGTAGTTCTTTCATTTCCATTCCCCCTACTCTCCCCAACCATGGTAAATATAAAAGGATACATATGACGAAATACCTAAAATAATTTGGCTGGCTTTGATTCTTTTCTTAATAATTAATAGAAAAAAATGGTAAATATTCCATCCTTGTTTGAACCTTATGATTGGATCTCATCATTTAAAGTTGGCAAAATTTTAAAGCCAGTAATGAAATTTGCTTAACATGGATATTTAGATGTGCAAGATATATATTTTGTAAATCAGTAAGCCTTGAATTACATCAAATATTCTTCCAATTTATTTGTTCGATTTCTCATCCTTGTTTATGAATCCATTCATGTCCTTGCCCCTGTTTGACCTGATATTTAACCTGTAAACCTCAGAAGATCTAATACATAACCAAAACGATTCCTAGCCCATTCTTTGCCAGAAGTTAATGTTTATCCAACGCCCTCCTCAATCAAAAACTTAATTTAAATCAGTCCAGGAATTTATAGTTTGTGTATACTTTTTCCATGCTTGTCTTTTTTCTCTCCATTCCACGGAAGGCTAACCAATATTGTTTATGGCCTCCTTGATTGTATATTTCTGTATATGAGGAAAGCTTTTGGACATTCATGCCCTATAACGCGAGGACTGTGAAGACCTACGGTCTGGTGAGTTAGCTGAGCACCTTTGGGAAGGCAGCGCAGTTGGTTTTGATATGATAGCTAGACATGGCTTTCTTTAATGGATATTGCCTTGAGTGGAATTAACATTTACCATTAAGTGAATTTCTTAAACCATATCACTATGCAAAATGTTTAAAAGCTGTTCTACTTAATAGGACTCTGAATGGATAAATTGCAAAGAGCCCGTCATTAAAATTGCAGCAATCGACAATGGCTTAGCTTTTCCATTTAAACATCCTGATGAGTGGAGAGCCTGTAAGTACATTTAGTTGTAATGTATATTTTGTTTGTGAATGATTCTCAGTTTGGATAAAAAACATTTTCTGAAAGATGTTTGCCCTGTTTAGTATCCTAATCCTACCCCATTGTACTTTGCACATTTTCATCATGTATATTTTTCCACTTGTAATGTTGTTAAAGCACATTTCACTATTGTACTAAATCAGCAATGAGAATGTTGCATAATGTATGCGGCATCCACAGTTTACCATATGCGAACTGTTGACAATTTCACCAAATATGGCATGCAAACCAAACAGCAGAAAACTATAAATGCCAAACTAATGACCAAAAAACAATCGATCAAACCTTCTCCACTCAAATAATCTGGGTTCAAAGTAAAATACTGTAAACCTGCAAACCTTGTTTAAAATTATATTTTGTAGTGAGTAATTTCCTTAACATTTATTTTATAAACTCTTAATTTCACTCCAATCTACTGGGATTTGGTCATCAAAGCCACTGATTTTGCTGATTAAATAAAACAAATTGTGTTTTTATTGGAGTATATAAAATCATTTGCAGCACAAAGGAGGCCATGCGGCCCATGCTGATTCCCCCATGGAGCAGTTTCACTCAGTTAATTCCTGTAACCCTGCAAGTTATAAGTGCCCATCCAATTTCCTTTTGAGATCATTGTTTCCGCTTTCTTGGGCTATGAGTTGTCCCAGATCATTACCATTCGGTTTTTAAAAAAGACCTTCTTCCTCACATTTTCCCTCACCCATATTCTTCAATCTGTGCCAGCCCTCTGAAAGAACACCCCACTCTGACCCACTCCCCTGCCTTATCCCTGTAACCCCACCTAACCTGCACATCTTTGGAATGTGGGTGGAAACCAGAGCACCCAGAGGAAACCTACAAAAACGAGGGGAGAATGTGACAACTGCACACAGTCACCCAAGACTGGAATTGAACCTGGGTCCCTAGCACTGTTAGACAGCAGTGCTAACCACTGTGCCATCTTCTCAAGGATCTTTACATCTTTGCTAAAATTTGATGATCAGAACTAGACTCAATCCTGCCATTAGGACCTAACTTGAGCTTCATAAAGGTTCAGCATAATTTCCCTGCTTTTGTTCTTAATGTTGCTATTTATGAAGCCCAAGATCCCATTTGCTTTGCTAACCACCCTCTCAACTTGTCCTGCCACCATCAAAGATTGATGCATATGCACCCCTAGGTCCCTCTGTTCCTGCACACTTTTAGAATTGTGCCACTAAGTCTCTAAATTGCTTTTCCATTTCTTCTGCCAAAATGCATCACCTCTCATTTCTCTTTATTAAATTTAATCTGTACTTCCCTGCACATCTTGCTAGCTTATGTCCTGTTGCAGGTGGTTCATATCTTCCTCACTATTTGCCACACTTGCATATCCCAAGAGATTTCACTCCATGGGCGTAGGGTCGGAGAATCGGCCGGCAGCGGCGTTAATCCCGCTCCCGCAGGGTTTTTTATTCTCTGACCGGCTAAAAACCGGCGTTGTGCAAATCCCGCCGGCAGCCTCTGAAAACAGCTGGCGCCGGCGGGATGTCATTATATTTTTGTTTCAACAAATCTCCGGCCCGGATGGGCCGAAGTCCCGCCGACGTGGCCACGGGTCACGTCGGCGAAAAACAGAGTAGCTTTAAAACGGCGTCAACCATTGATGATGGTTGACGCCGTTCAGTGTCCGAGGGCAATTGGGGGGGGGGGGGGGGGGGGGGTGCGGCCGGCATGGGGGGGGGGTTGGGGGTTGTGGCATTGGGGGGGGGTTGCGGCATTGGGGTGGGGTGGGTTTGCGGCATTGGTGGGGGGTAGGGGTGGTGGGGAGAGGGGGTAGGGGGTGGTGGGAGAGGGGCGGTGGGGAGGGGGGTTAGGGGCGGTGGGGAGGGGGGTAGGGGCGTTGGGAGGGGGTAGGGGTGTGGGGTGGGGAGGGTTTTGGGTGCAGCGGCGTGCAGATAGGGGGGGGGGCGACGGATGCCCGGGGCCAACGCAACCGTCGTCCCCACACCCTCTGTACGCCGCCTGCCCCCCTACCCCAACCCCCCCCCCTCACCCACCCCTACCTCCCTCCAACGCCCCTATCCCCTCAGCCACCCCACCCCCCTCCCCACCACCCCTACCCCCCCCCACCACCCCTACCCCCCCTCCAACGCCGCCCCCCCATCTCTCGCAACGCTGCCCCCCCCCCCTCAACGCCGCGCCCCCCCCCTCAACGCCGCGCCCTCCCCCTCAACACCGCCCCCCCCCTCAACGCCACGCCCCCCCCCCCCCTCAACACCGGGTCTTCTCCCCCCCCCCCCCTCTCAACGCCGGGTCCCCCCCCCTCCCTCTGAAGGCCGGTACCCCCACCCCCCCCTCCCTCTGAAGGCCGGTACCCACACACCCCCCCCCCCCTCCTTCTGAAGGCCGGTACCCACCCCCCCCCCTCTCTCCCTCTCTCCCTCCCTCCTCCCCCCCTTCCTTCCTCCCTCCTCCCCCCCTTCCTTACTCCTCCCCCCTTCCTTACTCCTCCCCCCCTTCCTTACTCCTCCCCCCCTTCCTTACTCCTCCCCCCTTCCTTACTCCTCCCCCCTTCCTTACTCCTCCCCCCCTTCCTTACTCCTCCCCCCCTTCCTTACTCCTCCCCCCCTTCCTTACTCCTCCCCCCCTTCCTTACTCCTCCCCCCCTTCCTTACTCCTCCCCCCCTTCCTTACTCCTCCCCCCCTTCCTTACTCCTCCCCCCCTTCCTTCCTCCTCCCCCCTTCCTTCCTCCTCCCCCATTTCCTTCCTCCCTCCTCCCCCTTCCTTCCTCCCTCCTCCCCCCTTCCTTCCTCCCTCCTCCCCCCCCTTCCTCCCTCCTCCCCCCCCCTTCCTCCCTCCTCCCCCCCCCTTCCTTCCTCCCCCCCCCCTTCCTTCCTCCGTTAGTGGGGGGGGGGGGGGGGTGCGGCGTTGAGAGAGGGGGGCAGCGTTGGAGGGGGGTAGGGGTGGTGGGGAGGGGGGTAGGGGTGGTGAGGGGAGGGGGTTGGGGTAGGGGCAGCTGCGTGCAGAGGGGGGGCGACGGTGCATTGGCCCCGGGCATCCGTCGCCCCCCTCCTCTGCACGCCGCTGCCCCAACCCCAACCCCCTCCCCTCACTAACTCTACCCCCTTCACCACCCCAACCCCCCTCCAACGCCGCTCCCCCTCTCTCAACTCAACGCCGCAAACCCCCCCCCCCCTGTCAACTCAACGCCGCAAACCCCCCCCCCCCCCCTGTCAACTCAACGCCGCAAACCCCCCCCCCCCCCCCTCCCCCCTCTCCTCTCAACTCAACGCCGCAAACCCCCCCCCCAAAACCAACGCCGGGTCTGTCTCTCTCCTCCCAGAATCGGCAGTGCTCTACTGCATGGACAGGCAGGGAATTTGGCCCTCCCAAACCTATTGTATTATTACTGGGCAGCCAATATCCAAAAACATTTTACTGTGGAGAAGCAATCCTGGTTCAATTTGGGGCCAAATTAATTGAATTGAATTTGATTTATTGTCACATGTACCGAGGTACAGTGAAAAGTATTGTTCTGTGTACAGTCCAGACATCGTTCCATACATTAAAAAAAAATAGGACACGCATAGAGATGTAGGAAGAGGAACTGTGTGAGAGAGCTCGCCGAGAGTCGCCACGCTTTGGCACCACCTTGAATTCCTAAAGGGTAGCACGGTAGCATTGTGGATAGCACAATCGCTTCACAGTTCCAGGGTCCCAGATTCGATTCTGGCTTGGGTCACTCTCTGTGCGGAGCCTGCACATCCTCCCCGTGTGTGCGTGGGTTTCCTCTGGGTGCTCCGGTTTCCTCCCACAGTCACAAAGATGTGCAGGTTAGGTGGATTGGCCATGATAAATTGCCCTTAGTGTCCAAAATTGCCCTTAGTGTTGGGTGGGGTTACTGGGTTATGGGGATAGGGTGGAGGTGTTGACCTTGGGTAGGGTGCTCTTTCCAAGAGCCGGTGCAGACTCGATGGGCCAAATGGCCTCCTTCTGCACTGTAAATTCTATGATTCTATGATATGTAGCCGAGTCAAAAAGCTGGAATTCCTTCCATAACAGCACTTTTTATGTCCACCACACGGACAGTAGCAGTTCACAATAGCTCGGGGGCAATTAGAAATGAGCAATAAAATGCAGGTCTCATCAGCAACATGCACCCCACAGCTGAATGAACAATTCTCATGCTTTCCTGGGTGGCCTCCATTCTACGTTCTGCAACCTTCAGCTCCTCAAACTCTGCCATGACCTCTCTCACACAAAATAGTACCCATCCACCATTCCTGCCCTTGTTGACCTCCATGAGCAATCAGCTCTTCTAACATCTCCAATTTAAGTAAAACCCCGGTGTGTAAATTCATTCATGGCTACACCCTTCCCCCATTTCTTGACTTTTCTAACACAGTAGAACTCATCATTCTTCTGGCTTTAGCTGCCTGTGTAACATTACATCGTAAATGCAGGTTTCTGCTGTAAGTGAAAAGCATCATAATAGCGGAAGAACAGAGCCATTTCAATGTGCGAAAGTGTGAGTATATAAGAACATAACGAGGAGCAAGTCGATAATTAAGCCCGAGGTTGCTCCGCCATTCAATACGATCATGGCTGATCTAATCTCGGCCTCAACTCCACTTTCCTGCTTGTTCTCCATAACCCTTCAACCCATCACTAAAAATCAGTCTTTATCTCGGAGGCTCGCTCTTGCAGTACTTCACTCTCCTTGCTATAATTACAGCACCGTTGCCCTTTTCTCCTCTAATCCGATGATGGTCTCCTTTAAAATCTGGGAACAGTTCTGACAACATTTTAAACTCGTGTTATGTCCTCACTGGCCCCTGTCTGTAGCAACCACCTTTTCTTATCTTCAGGGCTGGACTCCCCCTTGTGGAAATTGAAGTGTCTCGAGTAGTTTGGTAACCTGTTCATGAAGGGGAGATTTGCCAGTGAGTTCCAGGCACCCACTACTGTGTATAACAAAAAAATGTTTTTAAAAACCTTGCCTCGGACATCTCCTCTAAAACTTGCCCCTCGCGCCTTAAACCCATGCCCCCTAGTAATTGACCCCTCTACCCTGGGGAAAAAGCCTCTGACTATCCACCCTGTCTTTGCCCCTCATAATTTTGTAGACCTCTATCAGGTCGCCCCTCAACCTCCGTCGTAGTGGCGACAAATTTCAACTACCCAACTATAATCTTCTTTGCTGCTTTCAAGTTCACGATTTTACCCGTACAGCCTTCACTGCATTTCCTCTGGCTCCACCTTACTGGGGGGGATTCTATCCTCGGCTCAGCCATACAAGGAGTCTATCTCAGTCCTATATTGCCACATTCTTTCATCTGATTCCTCTCCACTGGGCAAGGCAAGGGTAAAATGGGAGAGTGAACTGGGCCCTACACACAACTGGCGCGGTCTGGACAGAGCCCCCACATGGTCAACTCCACGTTCTCGTGTGCCTGGTTGAGTCTAATTCAGTGCAAAGTGCTACATAGGACACACTTTACCAAGGCAAGAATGAGCGTATTTATCTTGAATGTGGAGAACAGATGTGACCGTTCGTTTGCCCCAGCAGATCCCACGCATATGTTTTCGTCCTGCCCCAAAGACGCCAGCTTTTGAGCTTTTTTTGAGACAATGTCTAATATTCTCTGAATAGAATTACAGCAATACCTGGCGGTGGCCATATTTGGAGTTTTGGATTCTCCAACAGCTCACTGAGGTAGAGACGGATGTTATCGCCTTTGCTTCATAGCCTGGTGATGGATTCTGCTCGATTGGCAGTCTCCCACCTGCCTAGTGCTTTTAGCGGGTTGGGGGAATTTAATGTCCTTTTTGCATTTAGAGAAAATTTAATTTACGATCCGGGGTTCTGTTGGAAGATTCTACCTAAGATGACAACTGTTTATCTCCTTTTTCAAAGATCTAGGCACGGTAGCTGTTAGGAATTTTGGATATGTATAAGTTATTTGCTTTTTTCTATATTCATGTTCTGTCCTATATCTGTTTTGTGTTGTTTATTGCTTTTGTTTTATGTTTGTTTCTATAAAATTGAAAACTCTTTAAAAAAAATATTTGTCATGTTTTTTTGAGTTTTTGCGACAATTAATTGCATACTCCAGTGCTGTGTCACAAGAATAAAACATTTGAGGTAATGGATGTGTTTGAATGCTGTGATGTCCAAGCTGCAGCCTCCAAATTTTGCCAATTTAACCTGCGGAGCATAACAATAATTTTTGGTTTTATATTTCTTCTTTCAAGGCTTGTTATAATGGAAATGTGCATACTTAACACTTTTCTGGGTCAGGTGATTTTGTTTTGTAAATAGGTTTTGATATAGGACGGCACGATGGTGCAGTGGTTGGCACAGCTGCCTCACGGCGCTTATGGAGCCGGGTTCGATCCCAGCCCCAGCTCACTGTCCATGTGGAATTTACACATTCTTTCCGTGTCTGTGTAGGTCTCACCACCACAACCCAAAAAGATGTGCAGGTTAGGTGGATTGGCCATGCTAAATTGCCCCTTAATTGGGAAAAGAAGGAAATGGATACTCTAAGTTTTTTTAAAAAAAAGAGTTTTGATATGATTGCATTCTCGGGCATTTATGCTAGCCTGTCATAAGGTAAGTTTTAAGCATTGACATTTTGATGTGCAATTGTCTAAATGGAGCTCAATTTTCTGCTTTGTCTTTCAATAGATCCCTTTCACTGGGCCTGGCTTCATCAGGCAAAAATCCCTTTTTCGCAAGAGACAAGAGACTTTGTTCTTCCCCAAATTTCGGATATGAATTTTGTTCAGGATCTTTGTGAGGATCTATATGAACTCTTTAAGGTTTGTTTTCTAATGGACTTTCAAATCGTTGTACGTAGGAAGTTGTGCTGTCTGGGGAAAGTGCAGAAATGACTGCACAATTTATGAGCTTACACCATTGAAAATGGACTAATTTCTAGGTAGTTATAATACAACTAAAGCTTTACTCACATGTATATTTAGCTAATGAAAGCAAAGTTCTATTTCTTGGTAAACCTGAATTTAAGACCAGCCTGTGGATTAGATGGTTAAATTTACTGTTGCTTAAAGAATTAACGTTTTCAATATAGTTGCTATACATTCATATGAACATGCAAAATTGGTAGATAGGAAAAGACCAGCTATCTGTCAAGCCTGTCCCAAACTCATGTTGAAACAGTGTCTGGATACTCTTTGCTGGTATGTGCAGAGTTTTGTCTTCAGATGGGTATCAATCTAGTTCCGATCAATTACTTTTTATTTGAATAATTTACAGAATTAAAATTAAATTTGGGCAATGTGAATCTAGGCTTGCAAAAATGCTGTTTCTCTAAAATAGGTTTTGCACGTGGTAATGATGTGTGTAATTTATGGGTGCATGCCTCTTGAGCCTACGTTTGAATTCGTCTGAGTAAAGATATGAGAGTTTGCATGTCAAGCAAATTCAATCTGCACTGAATCCAATTCTTAATTAGGGATAGACTTTGAGGACAAAATTCATTATTATTTGCAATTCCCCAGGTGAGGTCCAGGAGTTATCAAAAATCCCAGCATTTCAGCAGAATATCACAACTATTTTAACTTTTGTTTTGAAGCATATAGCAGATCACCACGAGTTTTGTCCATAAGTTAACCCTTGCTGTATTTGACCTGGGAGTTGTGGACTATACCGTGAAAGTGCAGTTTATTTTTCTTGACGGTGTAGTTAGGAACAAAGGAAATAGGTACAGGTGCAGGAGTACGCCTTTCATCCTGCTCTGGCATTGAAACTGATCATGGCTCCTTGTCTACCTCTCTGCCATTTTTCTCCAATAGCCCCGTATCCCTTGATGCCATTGGTAACTAGAACTCTGTCGATTTTCTGTCTTGAGCATGCTCGTTGATTGATCTTCCGCAGCACTCTTGTAGAGAATTCCAAAGATTGACAACCCTCTTGAGTGAAGAAATTCCTCCTCGTCTCCAGTCTTAACTGGCCTGCTCATTTATTGAGACTGTGTCCCCTTCTCCTAAACTCACAGCCAGAGGAAACATCATATCCACGTCTATTCTGCCATGCCCTGTAATTCTGCAAGTTTCGGTGAAATCGTAACTCATTCTTCAAACCTCCAGATATTACAGGCCCAATTCCCTCAATCTCCCCTCCAAAGACAATTCCACCATCCAGGGATTAATCTGGTGAACCTCTTGCATTCCCACTATGGCAAATACATCTTTCCTTTGAGATACCAAAACTGTGTACACTACTCCAGGTGTGCTCTCTTCAAGGCTGTATACAATTACTGCAAGACACCTTTACTCCTGTACTCAAATTTCCCTAGTGATGAAGGGCAACATTTGTCGTCCTAATTGCTTACTGCACCTGCATGCCAGCTTTTGGTAACTCATGATCTAAGACACCCAGGTCCCTTTGAACATCAGCACTTCCTGACCCCACTCCATTTGAGAAATACTCTGCATTTATTTTTTTCGACCAAGTGGATAACTTCACACTTATTCACATAAATCCACACTAATTACTTAATCACAAACAAGTATCATAAACTTCCTATCTTCGTATCCCTCCTGATCTCTAAATTTCCTCCAGCTCTGTCTTCACCCCTTTGTCTCCCCCAATCCTCTCTTCCTCTGACTCTTGCCTCCTGCCCATGCCCCCTCTTGGGCACACTGGTGGACAGGCCATCAGCTGATGCCTCTTGGTCAAAATTCCTTCCACCTCCTGTTTCCCCACTTTCACTGTCCTTGGAATCCATATTTGTGACCAAGCTTTGGTCACCAAATCTGTTCCTTATCTTGGTGCCCATTTCTTATTGCATCTTTTGCACTGTGACATTGTTATAATAATTATTGAACTGCCTGGAACTGTCATGTGCAAAGCATGATTTTGAATTTAATCATTGCAATTGGCTGGCCATTGAACATATGAACAAGGAGTAGGTCATTCGGCCCTTGAGCCTGCTCTGCCATTTAATAAGATCATGGTGAATCTGGCAGTAACCTCAAATCTGCATCCAACCTTCCTCTGATAACCTATCATCCCTTTACTTACTAAAATCTATCACTTCTGCCTTAAAGGCTCTGCTCCCACTGCCTTTTCAGGAAGAGAGTTCCAAAGACACTTAATTCTCTCAAATCAGCTCATCTGTTTTAAATGGGAAATCCCTTACTTTTAAACAGTGACTCCAAGTTCTAAATTCTCCCACAAGAGGAAACATCCGCTCCACATCCATCCTGTCAGGGTCCCTCAGAATCTTCATAGGATTAAATCAAGTTGGCTCTTACTGTTAACTCCAGTTGATGCAAACCTAACTTGTCCTCGGGAGGCGAGGTCATTGCAGGATGGAACTAATACAATACAATGTAGAGAAAGCTTTTGTGTTCTTATCTGGCTCGGTCTGCAAGTAAGGTCTTTTGCTCAGTAGGAAAGTTTTTTTACAAACTATTTAAAGCAGTGCACACTTGGCAGAGGACAAGGGGAGAAGCTTAAACACACCTGTTGAGACAGCTTTTTGACGACTTCCTGCCAAAGTCTGCAGAGGTTCTAACACGAGCCAAATCTGTTCTGGAAAGCAAGTCTGTGTGCCATTGGGATGTAGGATGAATTGAGAGCTATATGTTCTTGTTGTTTAATTGGGAGAAGAAAGAGTATTGTATTTACTGTATTGAGTATTTAATGTAGTAATTGTAAGCAATTTCCAAGTGTGATTAACAATTTTAATATTATATTTTAAAATATCAAATCCCAATTTTTTTTTAGTGCAATTATTCCTGGTATTCTTTCCACATAGTCTTATGAAATAAACTCAAATATTGGGGTTTTGGTCCAGTATCCTAGCCACTGTTAGAATCGTAATTGCAGCTATTAAGTGGAAATAATGCACCAAGTTTAAGCTTGTCCGCATTGTTACATCACCCTGGGATAGGGTGCGGTCAATTCCGACCTTGCTTGATCCGGAATTGCAACACAATTGAATTAACCAATAATTCTTAGACAAACCTGAAGTCTTTGGGCCTTAGCTGCCCAATAATTAGACACCAGGTTTATAAATTTCAACACCATTCCTTTTTATTTATAACAAGAACTAATAAAATGTGCAGCAAATGCAACTGGTTAACCCGTATGTAATTTTTAACCCCTGTCAAATGAACACTGGTGAGGAGAGGGGTGAAATAATAAGGATGAAAGTCAAAACATAATCTTTGTTTCAAATGGTTGTTTCTAGCACTTGTTCTCCTCTTCAAGCTTTGCTTTCAGTTTGGGATTTTTCACTCTAGATTCATTCAGGTCTCTCTAGGTTCAGAAATACCTCAACTCAGTCTTTCTGGAGAGCAGAGAAGGAGCAGGTCGTTGTCTTGAGTGTCCAGGATTCAAACTGAGCTCCTTGTGTCTTTAAAAATTGTTCCCCTCGAGTAGGACCCAGTCGCCATCTTTTCTGGCCTTTTGGCCAATTCATTGACTCTCAGCCAATTAATTAAATCGAGTCTCACGTTGTCTCGGGTGCCGAGATGTCCCAGTTCTCCTGCTTGAACACTAGCCGCACCATATACTATGTTGCAACTTCTTGAATTCCTCATTCTCTTTGCTGCTGGACTTAAAGGTATATGTCCATTAAGCATCCTTAGATCAAAATTGATAATGGCAAAAATAAAGGGGAAATAAGCGAATCAACAGGAAGGACCCAAAGCTATTTCAGCCAATCTTATTTGTTGTGAAATGCATTTCTTACTGTGGTAACTTGAACCACAAAAAGGTCGAAGTTAGTTTTAAAATACACTATGGACTCGACAGGAGCAGCTAGTTAAACATCGAAGTAACAGTAACCGAAAAGAATCCGAACTAACAGCAATTAAGTAAATATACTCTGCTAACAACAGCTAATTACGGCACTTATGATGGCATCAGCAATAAGATGCATGATAGCTCAGATGGCTGGACAGCTGGCTTGTGATGCAGAGCAAGGTTAATTTCTGTACCAGTTGAGGTTATTCATGAAGCCCGGTCTTCTCAACCTTGCCCCTCACCTGAGGTGTGGTGATCCTCGGGTTAAATCACCACCAGTCAGCTCTGCCCCACAAAAGGAAAGGCAATCTCTGGTCATCTGGGACTATGGTGACTTTACTTTATAACACTTGCCGCAAAGGTAAGTAGGAGGGATAGTGAAGCATGCATTTTGTCATATCATCTAGCCATGAACCATTTCAAGATGAAAATTGATTTATTCTGTCTAATCTCTTTCTGGGCTTAGTTTACAAAATGGAACTAGATGGAGCAATTTACATTTTTTCATTTTTAGATTGAGTTGTCCAGTAATCCTTTGCCGACTGGCCTGAAACTTTTGTAATTTAGCTGCTCAACATATTACTTTCTGGAATTTATTACTGCAAAGTGTGAATAAAAATGTGCATCCCACAACGTTCCTCATACAAATCTTATTTTCCGTTGCCTCAATTTTCTTTGCCTCTAACAAATGGAGCTGTGATTCAGAACAAGACTTTACCTACTCCTATTCTTTTTATTATCTATTTGGCCCTTCGAGCGTGTAACAGCATTCAGCGAGGTTGTGGCTAATCTAACAGCTCCGCCTATCCTTCCAAACCTTTCAAAATGGCACACAGTGCTCCAAGTGTGGCCTCATCTGTGCCCTGTATAGTTCTAAGATTGTTTACTCTTGAACTCCAATCCCTCTGTAACAAGTGTCTTTCTAATCGTTTGCTGTACCTACATGTTAACTTTAATTCAAGTGCATGGCCACTCCAATCCCCCAAATACCAACATTTCCCAATCTTTCTGTTCAAAAAATATTTTTCCTACCAAGGTTAACAACTTATCCATTTTGTATACCATCTGCCGTGTTCTTGCCCAATCAGCCAACCTGTCAATTATTCTTCTGCAACTTTTTTGTATCTTATGCACCCTCAACCATCTTTGCACTCTTTACCACCAAACTTTGTACCGTCGGCAAACCTGTTTACTTTGTGCAGTCGCCTGGATTTTCACAGTAATTTCATTGCAGTGTCAATGTAAGCCTACTTGTGACACTAATAAAGATTATTGTTATCATCTCGTCAATAACATTAAATTTAAATAGCTGCTGCTCAAGTAGTGATTCTTGCGGTATTCTTCTAGTTGCAACCTCCCAACCCCAAAATGTCCCATTATTTCTACATGGAACTGTTAATAGCCCAATTCCATGAGTCCTAGTTCGTGAAACGTCTTGTGTAGCACTTTATTGAATGCTTTTTACAAATCCAAAAACACCATATCCACTGGTTCCCCTCTTCTCCATCTTGCTAGTTATACTCAAAAATTAACATTATTTCCCCTTTCCTAAATCCCTGCCGAATCTATCTTACTGAAACTGTACAGGGCCTTGGGCCTTGGTACGACCAAACCTGAAGAATTGGGTGCAATTTTGGTCTCCTTATCTGGGGAAGGAAATACTTTCCATTGAGGGAGTACAGTGAAGGTTCACCAAACTTCCTGGGATGGCAGGATTTTCATATGAGGATAGATTCGGGTTGACTAAGCCTGTATTCACCTGGAGTTTGGAAGAATGAGACGGGGTCTCATCAAAATGTATAACATTCTGACAGGGCTGGAGGGGCTGGTTGCATGGATGATGTTTCCCCTGGCTGGGGGCTCCAGAACAATGGATCACAGTCTCAGGATACAGGGCCACTTACATATGAAGATGAGGAGAAGCTTCTTCACTCAGATGGTGGTGAACCTGTGGCATTCTCTACTACAGAAGGCTGTGGAGGCCAACTCACTGAATATATTAAGAAGGGAATAGATTTCTCAGACCCCATGGAGGTATGGGGAGAGCACAAGACACAGGATTCTGGCATTGAGATAGAGGATCAGCCATCCATATTGAATGGCAGGTCAGGCTCCAAACAATTAATGGCCTACACCTATTTTCTGTTTCTTTGAAAGTAGGAGTGTCATATTTCCAACTTGCCAATTCTTTTGCAACTTCCTAATACCTCAGTAAGGTTGTAGAAGGCCCTTCTGCTGTCTCCAGCTCCCTTTCTTTAGCAACCAGGCATGCAAACCATTGGGACGGGACACGTATCCATTCTAACTTAGCCAGACTTTCCAGTGCAACCAACCTCTTCATTTTCACCCCATTTCTGCACCTGTATTTTGCTTGGAGTCATCGGGCCATGCCTCAAAACGGACTACCTCAGGATCGATTCCTTATTGAATTTTGAAACTTGCCAGTATTGGGTCAGGCAGCTAGCCAGAACTACCCTATTTTAGACCTGTTCTTTGGCAGCTAGCATGAATATAATGACTGAAATAGCTTGTGCAGATTAAAAATCACATAGCTAAAATCACAGCCTCAAAAGGTTATTCTTGTGGGGATGGGGTTGCACGAACACTTCAGGATGCTATATCTTATATCACCCTTTTTGTCCCTAATAGTATCCACACCACCTAATTACCCAGTTTACCATTTACATGCCAGTAGGAGTCTTTTGGGGTCTCTTTTATGTTAACTATTCTAATTCTCTTACTTATTCTTTGCCAATTTTATTTTGTTCGCCTCCCCTCAACTTATTGTATTGGGCTCCTCCCACTCTATCTCCTTTTTTTAACCCAAAGTCGTCCCCCGTCCCCCCGCTGACTTAATTATCCTGGAAGAAATCTATAAACTATTTCCATCTCCGGGCAAACCCCTACACAGACCCTTGAGGCGAACTTGATTTTTTTCCAACCTGACGAATTCCGTGAGGTTGCTCACCCACACCACTGGGTTCGGAGCTCTAAGTCCCTCCATCCCAACAAGATCTGTCTCCGGGCTACCAAAGAACGATGCAGCAAGGAACAGACCCTTCAGCCCTCCAAGTCTGTACTGGTTATGATACCAACCTTGGCCAAAACCCTCAGCACTTCCTTGTGCTGTATCCCTCTATACCCATCCTATCAGGATGCCTTTTGAACGCCTTTAATGTATCTGCTTCCACTCACCAGCCTGTGTATAAAAAAAAAAACCTGCCTCGCACATCTCCTCTAAACTTTGCCCCACGGACCATAAACCTATGCCCCTTGGTGACTGACCCCTCCACCCTGGGAAATTGTACTTGCCCATCCACTCTATCCATGCCCTTCATAATCTTGTAGACCTCTGTCAGGTCACCCCTCAACCTTCGTTTTTCTATTGAAAACGGTCAGAGTTTATTCAGCCCCTCTGCATAGCTAACACCCTCCAGACCAGGCAACGTCCTGGTAAACCTCCTCTGCACCCTCTCCAAAGCCTCCACAGCCTTCTGGGAGTGTGGCCAACAGAATTGTGCACAACATTCCAAGTTCGGCCGTACCAAGGTTCTATACAATTGCAGCATGACCGCTTTTTATACTCTATGCCCATCCAATGAAAGCAAACATTCCATTTGCTTACTTGACCACCTTGTCCACTTGTGTTGCCACTTTCAAAGATCTGTGGACCTGTAGGCCCAGATCCTCTGACTTTTAATATTCCAAAGAGATTTGCCATTTACGGTGTATTTCCCCTCTATGTTAGACCAACCAAAATGCATTATCTCACATTTGTCTGAATTAAAATCCACTTGCCATTTCTCTGCCAAAGTCTCAAACGTATCTATGTCCCGCTGTATCCTCTGACAATCCTCACCACTATCTGCCACTCCACCATCTGTGAACTTACTCATCAGACCACCTACATTTCCTCCAAATAGTTTATGTATAATTCACACAACAGAGGCCCCAGCACAGGTCCCTGTGGAACACCACTAGTCACAACCTTCCATTCAGAAAAACGCCCTTCTACTGCTACAATTTGCCTTCTGTGACCAAGCCAATTCTGTAATCATCTTACCACCTCATCTCTGATCCCAGGTGACCAAAGGGGCAAAGACCAAACATTGGCCTCTCTCACTCCCGGGTCTTCCGATATTCCAAAAAGTACCACTTCTGGACTCGGGACCACCTTCACACTCCGCACCTCCGACATCACGTCAGCAAACCCCGCCAAAATCACTCCAGCTTCGGACAGGCCCAAAACATGTGGGCATGGTTCGTGGGCCCCACTGCGCACTGCCCACACCTATCCTCCACCCCCTCAAAAAACCTGCTCATTCTGGCCATCATATATGCCCTGTGGACTACTTTAAATTGAATGAGGCTAAGCCTAGCACATGAAGATGCATTCGCGCTCCTCAGAGCCTCTTCACATAACCCAGCCTTCAGCCCCCTCTACAGCTCTTCCTCCCCCTTCCGCTTACCTTCTCCTATCGGGGCACCCTCCCAGTCCATTAAATCTTTGTAAATCTCTGACACCCTGCCCTCACCAAACCCCTGTTTTCGACAGCACCTTGTCCTGCAACCTGGGGGCTGACAGGTCAGGAAAGGAATGCACTTATTTCCTCACATAATCCCGAACCTGTAAGTACCGGAACCCATTCCCGCTGGGCAGTTCATACTCCTCCACCAACTCCTCTAAACCTGAAAAGCTGCCACCCACGAACAAATCAACAAACCTCTCAACTCCCGCATCCAATCCCCCCGGAACAAACCAGTGATTCCCACAAATCGGAGCCCAAACCAAGGTCCATCCAGCCCCATGTGCTGACGCCACTGTCCCCACTACCTCGGGGCTGCCACCACTACTAGACGTGAGGAGTACCTGGCCGGTGGGAACAGCAGAGGCGCCGTCAGCAGTGCTCCCAAGCTAGTACCCTTACACGAGGCTGCGTCTATCCACTCCCATACCAACTCCTCCCCTACTACCCACTTCCTTACTATGGCTATATTTGCTGCCCAGTAATAGTTCATTAAGTTTGGCAAGGCCAGCACCCACGTCCCCGCTCCAACAGCATCTTCTTCACCCGAGGGGCTTTCCCCGCCCACGCACCCCGAGATCAATGTATTGATCTTCCTAAAGAGGGCCTTCGAAGTAAAAATCGGAAGGTTCAGGAACATGAATAGAAACCTCGTGAGTACCATCATCTTCACAGATTGCACCCGCCCCGCCAATGACAACGGGAGCATGAGCCTCTTAAAATCCCTCTTCATTTGCTCCACCAACCGGACCAAATTCAATTTATCTAATTGCTTCCACCCCCGCTCCACCTGGATGCCCAGATACCTGAAACTCACCCGCACTACTTTAAATGGCAGCTCACCTAACCTTCTCTCCTGCCTCCTCGCCTGAATCAGAAAGACCTCACTCTTCCCCATTTTTAACCTCTTCCCAGACTACTGTACTGGCCAAATTCCACCAAAATGTCCATGGTAATTCCAATACTTTCCAATGGGTCTGATATGTAGAGGAACAGGCATCCACATATAGTGAGACCCTATGCTCCACCCCTCCCGACCTCCCCAGCACTACCCCCTGCCAACCTCTTGATGCTATAAGCGCCAATGCCAGTGACTCTATCGCCAAAGCAAAGAGCAGTGGGGAGAATGGGCATCCCTGCCTCGTCCCACGATGCAGCTTAAAATACCCCAAACACGCCCGTTTCGTCCTTGCATGCGCTGCCGGCACCTGATACAACCAGACCCAGTCCACAAACCCCTGCCCGAAACCAAACCGCCCCAGTACCTCTCTCAAATACTAATAATAATAATAGTTTATTGTCACAAGTAGGCTTCAATTAAGTTGCTGTAAAAAGTCCCTAGTCGCCACATTCTGGCGTCTGTTCAGGGAGGCCGGTATGGAAATTGAACCCGCGCTGCTGCCTTGTTCTGCATTACACGCCAGCTGTTTAGCCCACTGCGCTAAACCAGCCCCTCTGCATTTGCCCATTCTACCTGATCAAAGGCCTTCTCTGCATCCATAGCGACCTTCACCTTCCGTTCCCTCGAGGGCATCATTGTAACGTTTAACAAACTCCTAATATTAGCTGACAGATGCCCCCCCCCTCTTTACAAACCCCGTCTGATCTTTCCCCCCATCACCCACGGCACACAGTCCTCAATCCGCGAGGCCAAGATCTTTACCAACAACTTAGCATCTACATTCAGCAGTGATATCGGGCCGTAGGACCCACACTTCTCCAGATCCTTATCCTTCAAAATTAAAGATATTGAGGCCTGTGATAACATGGGGAGGGGAGCTCCACCTTCACCCTCTCCTCATTACCAGGTCACCCAAAGACATTTTATAAAATTCTACTGGAAAATCATCTAAACCAGGGGTGGGCAAACTACGGGCCGCATGCGGCCCGCCAAAGGTCTTTATGCGGCCCATCAAGTCATTTAAAAAAAAAAAAAAATTTGTTTTTAATTTTTAATTTTTTTTTAAGGTTAATGGGGGGGGGGGGCTGTTGGGTTACTTACTGGTATAGGGTGGATACGTTGACTTGAGTAGGGTGATCATTGCTCGGCACAACGTCGAGGGCCGAAGGGCCTGTTCTGTGCTGTACTGTTCTATGTTCTATATGAGGCGCCCAGAATCATAACCGGGTGAAGTAATTATTTTACTTAATATACTATGCGGCCCTTTAAAATTGTGAATTTCTGAATGTGGCCCTTGCACGGAAAAGTTTGCCCACCCCTGATCTAAACCTTCCCTGCCTGCATCGCCCCCATACCCTCCATCACCTCTACCAGTCCAATGGGTGCTCCTAACCCACCTATCAGGTCCTCCTCCACCTTAGGGAACTCCAACCTGTCCAAGAATCTGAAGCTTCTGCCTCTCCTTCAACAACCCTGCCTCTGAGGCCGCTGAATACCCTCTGTCCACCCGCAGAATCTCATCCACCAGCCTTGCCGTCTCTGCTCACTCCTCCTGTGCGCCCGGATCGATATGAACTCCTCCCTAATCACTGCCTTGAGTGCCTCCCACAGTGTGGTGGCCGAGACTTCACCTGTATCATTTAGTTGCATAATTCTCCAAATGGTGACCCTCACCCGCTCACATGCCTCCTCATCCGCTAACAGCCCAATGTCCACCCCCGATCCACTCGCCTCATAAACTCCGCATCGTCCCAATTTGGGGCATAAACATTTACCAGGACCATTGGTAAGCCCTCCAACTTCCCACTTGCCATCACAAACCTTCCCCCTGAATATGCTACTATATTCCCCACCTCAAACACCACCTGTTTATTTACCAGCACCCCCCACCCCTCGTGTTGTCTTGACTAATCCTGAATGGAAGACTTGCCCTACCCACCCTTTTCTTAGCCTTGTCTGATCCCCGATCTTCAAGTGTGTTTTTTGTAAAAAGGTCACGTCCCCCTTCAAGCTCCTCGGGTGCGCAAAAACACATGCCCGTTTAACTGGCCCATTCAGCCGCCTCACGTTCCATGTGACCAGCCTGGTTGAAGGACAGCCTGCCCCCTCCCCTGCCGATCTACCCCTTCTTAGGGCAGCCCCTGGCCCATGCCACGCAATCCTTCAGGCCCACCCTCAGATGTCCACCGTCACCACTCCGTCCTATGCTACGCCACAGCAATAACACCTTTGTCAGCAGCCACCCCCTCCTTCCCTTAAACAAGACAATTACCCCATCCCACACTGCTACACTAACCATCTGATCACCCCCCCCCCCCCCCCCCCCCCCCCCCCCCCCGCTCCAATGCGCACCCATTAACTAGCCCACCCATCTAGCCTGGCATCCCCTGCCCAAAGCGCCTAAACGTTCTACACCCTGCTGATTTTCTCCCCAACCGCGCGCACACCTCACAAACAACAATGAAACAAAATAAAAGATGCAATTGTCCTCAATCGCAACAAACCATCTCAAAGGAGAAAAGTTCTCCAACAACCAATAAAAACAATGAAAACGGACAGAAAAAGCACCCATCTCCTCCACAGTTCAATATCCTCCTTCTGCTAGTCCATTGTCTCTTAAAAATGGCATCGCTTCTTCTGGTGTTCCAAAATAATGGTCTTGGCTATTAAATGTCACCCAGAGGCGGGCAGGGTACACCATCCCAAACTTCACCGCTTTTTAAAGAGCGCAGCCTTCACCCGATTAAACCCTGCTCTCTTCTTCGGCAGGTCTTCTCCCAGGTCCTGGTACACCCGAAACTCGTTCCCCTCCCAGGTGTATCTCCTCGTCTGCCTCGCCCACCTGCATTTCTTCGCCTTGTCCAGGAACTGGTTAATATGCACCACCATCGCCCTCGGTGGCTCATTCGCCTGCGGCTTCCTCATCAGCACCCTGTGCACTCGGTCGACCTCCAGGAGCCGGTCAAAGGCCCCCTCCCCATCTACTTCTCCAACATCTTGGCGACATACGAACCAGCGTCCATCTGACCTATAGACCAAAATATCTGCCTTCTCTGTTGTGTATACTGACATGTGCCACAACTGGTTCACTCCCTTCACCCTGCTGAATATTCTGCACACTCTCCATGATGTCCTTTGCTCTGTCAGAAGACAAAGGCAGAACACCATGCAGGGCTCAAAATGATGGCTCTAGAAATGCCTTATACAGAAGAATAATGCAATCTTCTGTAACAGCTACATTTCTACTCTGCCATTCCTTCCTGTACAGTCCTGCCCATTGGTGCAATGGTCAAGGATATTCTCCTCAGAGTATCATCACTCCCAGCAGTCTCTAATACTGTATCTGAGAATGGCACACAACCCAAAGGCTCCTGCACCTGACCATTCCCTGGATGTACAATTTGAAAACTCTTTTCTCCCTGATGCTCTGCAGTGACTCTAGTTGCCACTCAGCTCAGAAATCTAAGTTCCAGTTCAAGCCGCTGGAGACACTTCAGCTTCAAATCCTCACAGGAGTTGCAAGCAATAGTTCTTGCCTTCTATCCAGGATCTAAAAAATATCTCTTTCCTCTTCAAATTTATTTATACTATTCATTTTAATTAATGCTCCGAGACTTGCCTGTGGACCCTGCTACTGTTATACTTGGCCTGCTCATGCTGTTGTTACTTTCCTTTAACCTTGCTCCCTAGCATTCACTAGGCTCTGCTGCTGTCCCCTCACATCCAAGCTCTTTGAACAATCAGTCACCTACCTCATTGTTTCAACCGATGCCAATGCTTATGTAGTTGCATTGTATATCTTGTGTTGCCCTATTATGTATTCTCATGTATTTTCTTGAATTCTGTTTAATTCCCTTTTCTTCCATGTACTGAATGATCTGTTGAGCTGCTTGCAGAAAAATACTTTTCACTGTACCTCGGTACACATGACAATAAACAAATCCAATCCAATCCATGGCCGGGATTCTCCCCTACCCGGCGATGCGGGGGGTCCCGCCGGCGTCGGGCCGCCCCAAAGGTGTGGAATTCTCCGCACCTTTAGTGGCCAAGACCTCGCATTGAGGGGCTAGGCCTGTGCCGGAGTGGTTTCCACTCCACTGGCTGGCATGAACGGCCTTTGGCGCCACGCCAGCCAGGGCCGAAAGGACTTTGCCAGCCGGCGTAAGTCCGCGCATCCACCGGAGCGTCAGCGGCTGCTGACGTCATACGGCGCAGGGGAGGGGGTCTCTTCCGCCTCCGCCATGGTGACGGCCATGGGGTCATCATCGCGATGACCCGGGGTCAGATCGCCCCGTGCCCCCCCAGGACCCCGGAGCCCGCCCACGCTGCCAATCCCACTGGTCAGGTAGGTGGTTTAAACCACGCCGGCGGGAGAGGCCTGTCAGCGGCGGGACTTCGGCCCATCGCGGGCCGGAGAATTGCCGCGGGGGGCCCACCGACCAGCGCGGTGCGATTCCCACCCCCGCCGAATCTCGGGAAGGGGAGGGAGGGGGGGGGGGGGATAATTCGGGACACGGCGGGGACGGGACTGACTCCGGCCCTGGGCGATTCTCCGACCCCCCGGGAGGTCGGAGAATCCCGCCCCATGTGTCTCATTCCTTGATTTTTATTATGTTCTCATTGCCCTCTCTGACTCCCTCAAGCTCCATTTCTGTCATTTGCTAACTGTCTATATTTTATCTATTTGTCTCTGGCACAATTTTCCTTTGGCTCATTTTCTCTTGCCTTGCTACATTTATCTAGCTTTAAATATTTGTGTTACTTAATTACTAATTTGGGGAACTATGCAAATTTACAGTTTCCTGATTTGGAAATGAAAGAAAACTACTATTGCAGGAAATGCTTAAAAAAAACAGCACTTCCTTGCCCCCTCTACACTGGTGTTATCAGTCTAAGTCAATCTATTCCTACCCTGTTACCTACATTAACAACTGGGTTCCCACTATGACTTCTGGTGCAACTGAGAAGTGATTGCAAGACTTCTGAGTTGACTTTGGGGGTGTAATGCATTGAAATGTTTAATTTTTTGTTCTGGTATCTGTTTCCTCATGCTCCTCAGTTGTATACTTTCTCGTCTGAGGATTGTTGCATTTTAAAACATAACTAGTTGCACGTAGCAGAGGGTTTTATTAAAGCGACGAGCTGCATTGATAAAACACTTCAATATTGGTAGCTTAACTTTTTTTTTAAAATTTAGAGCACCCAATTAATTTTTTCCAATTAAGGGGCAATTTAGCATGGCCCATCAACCTACCCTGCACATTTTTGGGTTGTGGGGGTGAAACCCACGCAAACACGGGGAGAATGTGCAAACTCCACACGGACAGTGACCCAGAGCAGGGATCAAACCTGGGACCTCGGCGCCGTGAGGCAGCAGGGCTACTCACTGCGCCACCGTGCTGCGCCACCAGCTTAACTTCTTTTAAAGACATTGGCTAGTTTTCTATGGCTCTCTACAGAAACATTGATTTTTTAAAAAAAAATATTGTCATTTATATTTTTTGAATTATTTTATTTTTCAGACTGACCGAGGATTTGACAAACCCACTTTTGAATTGCAGATGTCAGTGATGAGAGGACAGGTAATTGTATATTTGCTTTGAGTTGTGATTTTTTTTGCAAATGAAATTGGGTAATCCAAGTGCCCTTTAATCTAAAAGGTTGCTATTGGGAGTGAACTGAATCAGAATTGTTACAACACAGAAGGAGGCCATGTAGCTCATTGCATCTGTGCCAGTTCTCTGAAAGAGCAACACCTCAAGCCCCAGCCACCTTTTCCCTATAATCCTACAAAATCAATCCTTCCAGATAATTTTAAAATCTTTCCATCCAGATAATTGTCAAGTTTTTTTTATTCAGGCTTCTGTTGAATCTACCTTTCAACACTCAGACAATGCATTCCAAATCCTAGCCACTCATTGCTTTTTAAAAAACGTTTTTTGTCATGCTGCCAATTTTTTTTCAGTCAACCTAAATCAATGTTCTCTATTCTGCCAATAGAACATAGAACAGTACAGCACAGAACAGGCCCTTCGGCCCTCGATGTTGTGCCGAGCCATGATCACCCTACTCAAACCCACGTATCCACCCTATATCCCCAACAACCCCCCCCCCCCCCAACCTTACTTTTTTTAGGACACTACGGGCAATTTAGCATGGCCAATCCACCTAACCCGCACATCTTTGGACTGTGGAAGGAAACCGGAGCACCCGGAGGAAACCCACGCACACACTGGGAGGACGTGCAGACTCCGCACAGACAGTGACCCAGCCAGGAATCGAACCTGGGACCCTGGAGCTGTGAAGCATTTATGCTAACCACCATGCTACCGTGCTGCCTGACATGGTAACAGTTTCTCCATTTATATTCTGTCCAGGCTCCTCATGATTTTAATTTGTGACTCAGTTCATCAGTTCACTGAACAACTGGTTCATGATGTAGAACGAGGTCAACAGAGGAGAGGAGTCCCCAGAGTGGCTCAGAGATGAGAATTTCCTGTCCAATTACCATAATATGGTTTTTCCCCATCAGTAGATTCCCATACGACTGAGGTTATTCATGAAGGCCTCTTCCCAGCCTTGCCCCTCGCCTGAGGATTGGTGATCCTCCGGTTAAATCCCCATAAATCAGCTCTCAAAGGGCGAACAGCCTATGGTCATCTGGGACTATGCAACTTTTATCAGATCTCCTTTTAATCTCCTCTTCTCCAATCTAACCACATAACTAATGTTTCTTATTGCTAAAACCATTCTTGTGAACCCTTTCTCATGCCTTCACATCCTTTGCTAAAGTATGGTTCCCATAATTGGACATAGTATTCTACAGTTAGGTCTGATCTGCAGTTAGGTCTGAATAATGTTTTATGCAAATTTATCAATACTTTGTATTTGGACTCTTGACCACCAAATCCTGGACTCTTTAGCACCTAAGATGCTGTATGTTTTGTGGACTTTTTTCTCAATTTGCACTGCCACCTTCAATGATATATGCTCAGTCATACAATACCGAAGAGGCCTTTCGGTCCATTGAGTCGACACTAATCCCACTTTCCAGCACTTGGCCCATAGCTGTTGTGACATTTCAGGTGTTCATCCATGTACTTTTAAAGGTTCTGGTTTCCTGCCTCTACTATCTTCCCAGGCAGTGCATTGCAGACTCCCACCACACACTGGGTGGAAAAACTGTTTCCTCAAATACCTTCTGCCCCTCGCCTTAAAATTTTCCCCCCTCGTTATTGACCTTCAACTAAGGGGAGCAGCTGCTTTCCACCCTGTCTATATACCTCAATCGGGTCCCCTCTCCGCCTTCTCTGCTCCAAAGAAAACAACCCAAGCTTATAGCTATCTTCATAGCTCAAATCTCCATTCCCGGCAACATCCTGGTGAATCTCCTCTGCACCCCGCCCAGTGCAATCCACATCCTTCCTATAATGAGGCAACCAAAACTGAACACCGAACTCCAGCTGTGGCCCAACCAAATTTTGAACAGCTCCATCATAACCTCCCTGCTCTTATAATCTATGCCATGACTGATCAAAGCAAGTGTCCCAAATGCTACCTTAACTACCCTATTAACCTGTCCTGCTGCCTTCAGGGATCTGTGGTTAAGCACCCCCAAACCCCCTGTTCCTCTGAGCTTCCTAGTGTCCTGTCATTCATTGAGTACTCCCTTGTTGCACTTTTCAGGGTTAAGTACCATCTGCCACTGTTTGTATCTTCCTGCAACCCTAAAGCTGCCTTCCTGGCCCCCCCAAAAGCACTTTTCTTTTTTTATAAATTTAGAGTAAAGGGGCAATTTAGTGTGGCCAATCCACCTTCCCTGCACATCTTTTGGGTTGTGGGGGGCGAAACCCACGCAAACACGGAGTGATTGCACTTTTCTAAGCTCTCCCCATGAAACCCCATTTGGAGACCCTTCCAAGATACCACTCCATTCCAGGTCCACCAGCTCCACTGTTCCCTTCAGAACTCTATTGTTTATATTGTATTGCCCCTCCATTCTTCCTGCCAAATGAATCACTTCAGACTTTGCATAAGTTTTCTATGTGGAGAATGTCTGCTCCTCGCACCGGTCTACCTATGTTCCCTTGAAATCTCCTCAGTTCACAATACTACCAAGTTTTGTCATTCCATATATTTTTTAATTGTGCCCTTTACACAAGTCGAGGTCATGAAAGTACATCAGGGCAAACCAGAGTCTTAATGTCAACCCTGCAGGATCACACTATAAACCTTCCTCCAGTCTGAAAAGCAACCATTCATCACTTTTCTGTTTCCTGTCATCCATCCAGCCATTTTTGTATCCATGGTACTAATGTTCCATCAGCATTAGAAGTAACTTTGAGAAGGTTTGCTTAGCTGATCCCTGGAATTAGGTGAGAGGGAGCTATCCTGTGAGGAAAGTCTGGACAGTCTGGACCTGTATCAATTGCCATTTATAAGATTAAGAGGCAGTCTAATTCAAATACAAGATACTGAGGGACTTGACGACAATAAGACCATAAGACATAGGAGTGGAAGTAAGGCCATTCGGCCCATCGAGTCCACTCCGCCATTCAATCATGGCTGATGGGCATTTCAACTCCATCTACCAGCATTCTCTCCGTAGCCCTTAATTCCTCGCGACATCAAGAATTTATCTATCTCTGCCTTGAAGCCATTTAGCGTCCCGGCCTCCACTGCACTCCGCGGCAATGAATTCCACAGGCCCACCACTCTCTGGCTGAAGCATTTCTGTTCTGAATTTACCCCCTCTAATTCTAAGGCTGTGCCCACGGGTCCTCATCACCTCGCCTAACGGAAACAGTTTCTTTGCGTCCACCCTTTGTAAGCCATGTATTATCTTGTAAGTTTCTATTAGATCTCCCCTTGACCTTCTAAACTCCAATGAATACAATCCCAGGATCCTCAGCCGTTCATCATATGTTAGACCCGCCATTCCAGGGATCATCCGTGTGAATCTCCGCTGGACACGCTCCAGTGCCAGTATGTCCTTCCTGAGATGTGGGGCCCAAAACTGGACACAGTACTCCAAATGGGGCCTAACCAGAGCCTTATAAAGGCTCAGTAGCACATCGCTGCTTTTATATTCCAACCCTCTTGAGATAAATGACAACATTGCATTCGCTTTCTTAATCACAGATTCAACCTGCATGTTTACCTTTAGGGAATCCTCGACTAGCACAATGTAGATGATGAAAGGAGTTTTGCTTGTGGGAGAGACTAGAACCAGGCGACACTGTTTAAAGATGATGGGTCTCCCAATTCAGACGAATGAAAAATTTTTGTTTGGGTCGTGAATCTTTGGAAATCTCTTTTGCCAGAAAGTGTTGGAATACTTTTAAGGCATGGTAGATACATTCTTGACTAACAAGGGAGTGGAAGGATACCTGAGTAGGCAGGAATGTGGACTTGATCTTATTGAATGGCAGATCTGGTTTAGGGGCCAAGTGGCATACTCCTAAATCATGTTTGTGTAGCTCTGACTTTGCTGACGTGCCTGTTAAGTGCCACATTGTCAAACGCAGTTTTGAAAGTCCAGGTACACTGACTGTATCAACTACATTACTACATTATCCTTAGCAACCACCTCTGTTACCTCATCAAAAAACTCAGTCAAAGTAGTTAAATGTTTTTTTACCTTGACCATTCCATGCAGGCTTTCCTTAATTAATCTGCATTTGTCAAATGCTCGCTGTTTGTCCTAATTGTCATTTTCAAAAGCTGCCACCAAGCTTCAATTGACAGGCCTGTACTTACTGCACTTAAACCCTTTTTTTGAACATTTGTAGTTCTCTGGCATCACCGCTGTACCTAGGGAGGATTGGAAGGTTATAGCCAGTGCCTCATTTCCATCCCTACTTTCCCTGCATTATCTATGTATGCATCTCATTTGGTCCTTGTGACTTAACTTTGCAAACAGTCTACAATTTATATAAACAAGCAGTGACTGAGTGTAATATAGCAAAAACTGTGGATGATACTAAAATAGGTGGGACGGCAGGCAGTGAAGAGGAGATAACATTTTTACAGACGGATATAGATAGATTAGGAGATGGGCCAAAATTTGGCAGATGGAGATTTTTGTAGATAAGTGTGAGGTTATCCATTTTGGCCGGAAAAATAGAAAGGTAATTATTATCTAAATGGAAAGAAGATTCAAGATGCGCCTGGGTGAATGGATCTGGGTGTCTTTGTTCGCGAATCTCAGAAAGTTTGTATGCGGGTACAGCATATCATTTAAAAGGCAAATTGAATGTTAGCGTTTATTGCCGAAGGACTGGAGCATAAAGGTAGAGTAGTTCTTGCAATTGCATGGGGTGTTGGTGAGACCACATTGAAGTATTGTGTCCAGTTTTGGTCTCGTTATTTGAGGAGGGGCGTGGTAGCATTGGAGGCAGTTCGGAGGAGGTTCACCAGATTGATTCTGGAGGTGGAAGGGTTGTCATATGAGGAGAGATTAAACAATTTTGGCTTGCACTCGTTGGAGAAGGATGAAAGGGGATCTGATTGAGGTATGTAAAATAATAAATGGGATTGATAAAGTAAACATAGACCAAATGTTCCCCATTGTGGGGAAATCTAGAACGAAAGATCACTGGCATAGGTTGAGAGGTGGTAGATTTAGAACTGAGATGAGGAAAAACTACTTCTCGCAGAGGGTGGTGAATTTGTGGAACTCGCTGTCCCATAGTACAGTGGAATTTGAGTAATTTAATAGTTTCAGGAAAAACATATATTTTGTATCAAAAAACGTGTTAACGGGACATGGGCAACATGTGGGGAGGTGGACTTGAGACTAGGAAGAGATCAGCCATGATCTGATTGAATGGTGGAGCAGACTCAAAAGGCTGAATTGCCTACTTCTACTCCTCATTCCGATGTTCCTAATCGTTACTTCCTCTTGTCAGCTTTTAGTGTATCCAGTGTCTCAATTTCCACTTTTACTATGACTTGGGCAGAATCGCCTTTGGGAAAGGCAAATGCCAAGTTCTCATTTTTAATACCTCCTACGTCTATGGATAAATGCCATTTTTGATCCCTAATCTGCTCCACTCCTCCTTTCATGACTCTTTTACCATTTGTATGCATATATTAAGTCTTTCAGATTTGCTTTTCTTTTATTCATTCTTTGTTTCTCTTTTTTTCCACTGCCTCCTCCCCCCTCATGAACGTTCTACATTAAGCCTAGTTCTCAATTATATTATCCCTCTGTCATACACACCTTTTTCTGCTGTTTCTTTCTGTCATTTTCTTCACCCGGGGAGCTCTGAACAAGAAAATCCAGACCTTTTCCCCTTTTGTGAGAGTGATCCCGACTACTCAAACTGTCCCCTTTGAAGGCAGCCTTTTGTTGGGTTACAATCTTGCCTTCCAATTTTGGATTCCAATTTATCTTGGCCAAAACTGGTCTTCTCCCAATTAACTGTTTAGAAAAACTGTTTATCACCATTGTATTCACGTGCTCTCCATGAGCTTGTGAATTCTAATATGCAGTTACCACCTATTTTATGCAGACTCATTATAAATAAAATGTTTCTGATGAGCAGAATACTTTTAGGAGCAGCAACGTGGTATAATGGCTGAAAAGTCAGAGCATTACAGTAATTCAAAGAACAAATTGTTTTTTCTAACCTGTGAAAGGAACTGATAAAATGATACTGCATGCCTTTTCTCTTTGTTCAGATTTTGAATCTTACTCAGGCGCTCAAAGATGGGAAAAGCCCTATTCAGCTGGTCCAGATGCCTCGTGTGGTTGTGGAAAGAAGTAGTTCTGGAAGCCAAGGCAGGATAGTGCACTTGAGCAATGCCTTCACCCAGACATTTCATTGCAGAAAACCCTTCTTTTCATCTTGGTAGTGAATGTATAAAGAAACAAATCTGTCGCTTGGATGATTTTGAGCTACCTGTTAGATACCACTGTAAATATGCAATAAGGTGATGGTGAAAGGGGACAGCTTGAATTGTACTGGATGTCTCCTTTGTGGAAGTATAAATGAAGTGAAATTTATCTACTGTATCTTACCTGCCAAAAATAGTTGCTTTGATGTAATTCATCAAATGTTAGATGCTGAAAGTAAAGTTTACATTTTTTTTGCTATGTGAAAATTTTGAACAAATTTGTCAGGGATCATATAAACAAACTACTGTCTTAATGTATTTTTATACAATATAGTGCATCAATTTTTCCAATAGTAATGTATTAAATATCTGGACAAGACTGTCCTAAAGGGAATTTCTTGAATAAAGATGTTTGTGGTTATAGGTTCAGACCAAAAACTTTAATTTCATACAGAGGATAAGAAAATGATTTTTTTTTTTTAAAACAATGCTGATCACTATTTCTTTAATTGAAAGGCATTAAAACACTGTTAAAGCTCATTTTAAAATGTTCAGTTAGTTCATTGCAATGCGCTATAAACTAAATGGCATCATTTTGCTTTTGAAGTCCGTGAAATGTATTTGAAATGGACAACTGTAACTGTTCTGTTCTAAACATGTGGAGTACTTTGCCCTTTACTGAAGGTCATCAAACTCTCCAATCTATAGCTTTGAGTACTGTTTCAAAATGAGATTGTGGTAGAAAAAAGACAAAATACTGTAGTCGGATTACATTGAGACAACCTAGACATTGGATACAGCAGTATTTTGTTATTCTTTGTTCATGCCATTTTTTGAAATGTAAAAAATACTAAAACTTAATTTGAACGATGCTTTGTAATATATATTTGAATCCACCAATAACTACTGAATAACTCAAAATTGGGTGAAATGACAAATGAGTAATTTAAATATTGTAATCTCGATCTGGAATTTGCTGAAAGATCAGCATAGACCATTATTCTAGTGCAGAAGTTCCAGATTGTTATGGTGAATGACTATGCCATTGCTTGTGCCACTTGGTAAGTTCATGAGACATTGGCACTGCTCCACCATTACCCCACTCCAAAAACAGCGAGCAAGTAATCATAACCTTTGTCATTTATTTTCATGAGCCATTGCAAATTTGCTGCATTTAAGCCAGTGCTTATGCTGCTGCCAATTAGTTTGGAAAATATGGCACTGGTATCCTAGCTGCAGCAAGATTGATGCTAGTCATGTTTGTTTCTGGGGCGAAATTCTCCAACCCCCAGCAGGGTCGGAGAATCGCCTGGGGCTGCCGAAAATCCCACCCCCGCCATGGCAGAGATTCTCCGCCACCCGGGAAGTGGCAGCGGCAGGAATCTCGCCACTTCGATCGGAGAGGCCCCTGCGGTGATTCTCCGGCCCAGATGGACTGAAGTCCCGCCGCCGGGAGGCCTCTCCTGCCACCGAGGTTTAAACCACCTCTGGTTTATCAGCGGCGTGAGCGGGCCCCGGGGTCCTGGGGGGGGCGGGAGGCGATCGAACCCCGGGGGTGCCCCCACGGTGGCCTGGCCCGCGATCGGGCCCCCCGCTCAGACTCGGGGCCAGTGCCCTGGGTGCACTATTTTCCTCTGCGGCCTCCGCCATGGCGGAAGCGGAAGAGAACCCCACATCGCGCATGCGCCGGCAGTGACGTCAGCGGCCAGCTAACGCTGACGTCACTGCCGGTGCATGCGCCGACCGGCGAAAGCCTTTCGGCCAGCCCCGCTGCCGGGGGCGCCGGTTTTTTTGCGCCAGTCTTCTGGTGCCAACCGCTCCGGCGCGGAGCTGGCCCCCAAAGGTGGGGAGAATTCCCCACCTTTGGGGAGGCGCGACCTCTGAGTGGTTGGAGCCACTCCCCTCCGTCACGCCGGGTAGGGGAGAATGCCGCCCCTGATACCCAATCATCCACATTTCATATGCACACGATCCATCTTCTACTTACCATAAATGCAATCAGTCGTCAATTCTGTCTGTAAAAGCATTGACTTCATAGTGTCTTATCAGTTAAATTGTACACTCACTCCAGTTTATTTTGTAGTAAAATGTCTAAAGTATTTAGCTGGTGCACTCCATTCTCTGTTACATTGACTTTTTGTTCAATCTTGACGTTAGTTCAATTATTTTATTGTCACATGATTAGCGATAGAACTGCCCTTCAAAAGATTGGGAATACTGTCACAAACATGCACTTTCCTGACAGCAACTCAAATAATAGATGGAGAAAGTGAAGTGGCTATTTTGTTTTGAATTTTGGACTGTACATCTTGGAGCAATTAGGGGATACATTTCTTACTTTATCTCTGGTTCATTAGATGGAAACTGATCAAACTGATTTGTGACAGAGCCTCAGTTTCACAAAAAACATATGCAAGGTCGAGCTGAGGATTCTGAATAATCATAATTTGCTGCTTAAACTCTTGAATTTCTGACAAGAATTTTGCAACCCCCTGGGGGTGGAATAGCAGATGGGAGTGACCAGCTAGCCTCAATTAGACCCTGGACCCATTAATGAAATTCTAAACTAATATTATACTTCAGTTATTTGAGTTTTTCACACTATATACATGTTCAGTTTTGGTTCAGATGTTTAGTCATGGGTATCGTGATTCAGAAATGTTGCGAATAGTGCCTTAAAATTACTTTGGCTTTGGAGGGATATGATTGAAGTTTTTATAGTTGAATTGAATGAATAAATTTGGGAAGCTATTTAAAATGAATTGATTGTAAAGTGTACGCTTAAGTATGTAAGCCTAGAGTCAGACTAAGTGCCAGAAAAAGTATATTCTTGGGTTTAAATCTCCCAGGGAATTTTAATTATGTATATGCTGCAATACAAAGGACAGACATTCCTGAGGGCGAACAACATTAGATCATATCTAAGTTAAATATACTTTGGTGTATGGCGAATAACCATAATCTCCTAAAGTATTTTTTCCTTGTACATGTGGGAGGTATATTGCAAGATTTTTCATGCCAGGTAAATTTTGACTCCTTGGGTATTAGCATTACCAAGGGATGCAGAGTGCATATTTGTACAGCACCCTGTGGATGAGAAACATACTTGTATGGTTCAAAAATATTTCTATACCAAATGTTCATTATTTACTGTTTTGATGAAAGGAATAACAACTGCTCAGGTGCAGAGATTGCCTCTTTGTGGTCATTTGTGGTAATGATATTTCTGGAACTGGCAGGAGCAGGTGAGGCATAATGGAAGTAAAGACTTTCATAGCTTGATGGGATATCCTTTTGTAGAGGGAATGACATTTGTCTTGAACCTGACCCACAGCAATTTACATTTATATAGCATCTTCAATATAAAATATCCCATGGTGTTTCACAGGAATGTTATCAAATAAATGTAAAACAGCCTCATGGGAGATATTGGGACAGGTGGTAATTACTTTGGTCAAAGATTGGTTTTGACAGAAAGGTGGAGGAGCTTTGGAATATAATTAAGAGTTTGGCGCCTAGGCAACTAAAAGTACAGCTACCAATTGTGCAGTGATTGCAAGTCACAGGTTATCTGATAGTTTTAGGAAACAAATTCTACTGGTGCAGATTTGTGTGGCGCAGTGGTTAGCACTGCTGCCTCACAGCGCCGCGGACCCGGGTCATTGTACGTGTAGAGTTTGACCATTCTCCCATGTCTGCTTGGGTCTCACCCCCACAACCCAAAGATGTGCAGGGCAGGTGGATTGGCCATGCTAAATTGCCCCTTAATTGGAAAAAACTAATTGAGTATTCTAAAAAAAAATTTTAAATACCTGTGTGGATTTACTTTTGAGTAGGTGAACAATTACCAAATGTTCTATGGCACAAGTCAACCCCTGATTATTTTTATCACTTAAAATTACATAATTTTTGTATACCTCCATGTAAAAGCTGACCATGGGTTTTTCAGGGATCAAAACCCCAAAAATTTGAAACCAAAGCATAATACTGAAGATATTTAGGTAATAAAATCCTAACTGTCAAAGTACTTTTCATCACATTGATGGGATGGTGAGATTCTTCAGACTTTCTGGTTAAATGGCAGCACCTCCAAGTCTTATTTTGATTTAACTGTAAATGTATAAATGCCAATGAAAATGAGTAAATTAATCAAACCTGTTTTGTTTATATTTATGCCAATGATTAAAATCAGATTATGAATGACAGTATGTTGTGATTAATTATAACTTCTTTAAAGGCACATGTTTTTGAATCTGAAAGTAGAAACTCAGTTAATTTACAGATGTGGGTCTTCGCTAGACTATCTGAATCTTAAACTCTGAGGCAAATACCATTACCAAAGAATGGGAATGAATAGATCTCGCTTGTCCATTTTATAAGTTATTTGAATCTTTATTTCTTGGAATTCAGTTTTTTATTCCAGCTGATGAAAATTGGTGACTGGTGGAATCTTTTAAAATGGATGAGGAAAATAATGGCACTGACAATTGAATGTAACCCTATGACTAGTAGATGGAGTGGCAATCATTTGGATTTGTGTGCTTGACCTTGACCCACTTGCATGCAATGCTATGGGTGTAAAAGTTGTGTTTAAATGTTTGTCTCAAAAAAATTTGCTTTCAAAAACTGGTTTTGTACCCATATAAATTAAGCACAAAAAACATCTCCAGTTGACTTGGGCAAGAGGATGAGACTAAAGGTCTGAACTAATCCTACATTTCCACTTTAGTGGGTGAGTGGCCTTTTAAACTTGGCAGGTTTTTATTGGTTGAGATCCATGAGCTCTCTGCAGTAGTTAGCACTGCTGCCTCACAGCCAGGGTCGTGGATTTAATTCTGGCCTCGGGTGACTTTATGGAGTTTGCACTTTCTCCCCATGTCTGCATGGGTTTCCTCCGAGTACACCGGTTTCCTCCCACAGCCCAAAGATGTGCAGGTTAGATTGATTGGCCATCCTAAATTGCCCTTAGTATCCGAAAGGTTAGGTGGGTTATGGGGATAGTGTGGGGTTCTTTCAGAAGGTTGGTGCAGACTTGATGGGCCAAATGGCCACCTCCTGCACTGTAGGGAGCCTATGATAAGGTTACTGGTGGCAGCAAGGTTTCTTAGCTAATAGAGGAATGCCAGGTCGAGGCAAAAGTTCCTAGTCTGTTTTCAGGAAAACTTTCTGCAGTAGCGTATTGAATTCAATGAGAAAGAAAAATCTGCTAGACCTGGTTCTTGAGAAAGATGAGCCAACTGGATCAAGTGTCAGCAGGGAAACATTTATTGGAGTGTTCATTGTATCATAGGGTTTAGGTTGGTTAAGGGCAAGGATCAATCTAGTGCAAGAATAATTAATGGGTGGAAAGCCAATTTCGATAGTGTAACAATGGATCTGACTTAAATTGGAATCAAAGTTTGGGAGGAAAAACTAATTGAATAATGGGCTGCCTTTAAAGAAGAGGTAGTTCAAATAGTAGAGGTGTATTCCCATAAAGGGGAAAGTAGGGCAAACAAATCCATGTCTAGAAATTTAAAGAGGGGAATTTGCAACAAAACCTTAATGCCCTCACACACCAGTCACTGAAGTTGAGCAAGCAGCAGGTGGCGAAGAAGGCAAATGGTATGTTGGCCTTCATTGCGAGAAGACTTGTACAGGAGCAAGGATATCTTACTACAATTATAATAAGGCCTTGTTGTGACCACACCTGGAATATTGTATGCAGTTCTCATCTGAGGAAGGATGTTCTTGCTAGAGGAAGTGCAGCAAATAGTCTACCAGACTGATTCCTGGGTTTGTGGGGCTGGCATGAGAGATCGAGTCAGTTCGGATTATATTCACTAGTTCAGAAGAATGCGGGAGGGGGGCTCGGAATCTCATAGAAACCTATAAAATTTGAACAGGACTAGACAGGGTAGATGCAGGAAGGATGTTACTGATGGTGGGGAATCCAGAGGCAAGGGTCACAGTCTGAGGATAGTGAGTAGACCATTCAGAACTGAGATGAGAAATTTCTTCACCCAAAGAAGGTAAGCCTGTGGAATTTGTTTCCATAGGAAGGAGTTGAGGCCAAAATATTGTATGTTTTTAAGAATTAGCTCTTGGGGTGAAAGGGATCAAACTATATGGAGGAAGAAATGGGGGAACAGCCTATGAGTTAGATGATTAGCCATGATCGTAATAAATGGCAGGGCAGGCTCAAAGGGCCGAATGGCCGCCTCCTTTCCATGTAAATTGGGATTAAGGTGAAGAATCATGAGTAAATTATACAACTGAGAACTTAGCCAAATGTAGAAGGTTTAGAGGGGAATTGGGGGTAAAAATAGGAGAAGCAAAGAGTCGAAAAAGGGACTGGCAGCTAATATAAGATACCAAGTCTTTAGAAAGTGATGCTAGGAGTGGAAACAATTGGGGATTAAAATGGGATTTGCACATGGACACGAGGCAAGTATTGAATACTTTGCAACTGTCTTTGCAAAGGAAGATGGTGCTTCTCAGATCATGGTGAAAGAGGAGTTAATTCTGGCACTTGAAGGGTTTAGAATTGATCAGGAGGGGACTTATGGTGGCGTTATGTAGGAGAAGGTCGCTCATAAGGTAGCTCCTAAATTGGTTGACAAATCCAACCCATCCAACTACTTTTATGAGAAGATGTTGAAAGCTGTGAAAAATGTTGGAAAGAAGGGTATGAATGGCAGCCCTTTATCCGAGAAGATACGAAGCTCGTTGGGAGCAAATATCGGCTGAGGCCATGGCTGTCACAATAGATAGGCTGATGGAGGTAATGGCAATTGAGAGACAATTCGAAAAGCACTTTGAGACGCAGGGAAGGGCGATGCTCGAGACCCTCAAAAGGTCTGTGGAGGATGGGCTAAGCACGAGAGAGATTGGGAAGCACTTTGGATGGGAACATGGAGAGGTGCTGAAGGGGGCGGAGGAGATTTTGTCACAACACAGCAACCAAATAGCCTCACTGGAAGCTGAGCTACAGGTGGTGGAGGAGAGGAATAAGGGCCTGAAGGTGAAGGTCGAGGACCTGGAGAACAGATCGAGAAAGCAGAAGCTCTGGGCCGTGGGGATGCCAGAGGGGGTGGAGAGTTCAAGGCCGACTGAGTACTTTCCCCAGATCTTTAACAAAGTTGATGGATGAGGAACAAATGTCCCTTCCTGGATAGGGCCCATGACTGCTCCAGTTGAGGCCATAGGCGAATGAGTCGCACGGGTGGTGATGGTGTGGTTTCTACAGTTACCGGATGAAGGAGCAGGTCCTAAACTGAATACCGGAATGGAGGTGGGAGGCATTCTGATTTATCAGGATGACTGGGCAGAGCATGCAAGGAGGCGTGCAGCCTCTAATAGGGCAAAGTCAGCTTTGTACAAGAGCAGTTTACATTTCAGTGTAGTGTACCCAGCGAAATTGAGAGTATCGCACAGCTCGATTATCAATTTTTCGAGACAGTAAAGGCCTTCATCAAAGGACAAGGACTGGGACTGAATTGAGTGGGCTTGAATGGGATTTTAATGGATGTTGATGAGAGGATTGGGGATATTTTAATATTTTAGTGTTTATGTTTTGTTAACTGAGATTTATTGTTCTGTTTTGAAGTGTATAGCTTGTTAGGGGAGTGGTGGAGGGGGGCAAAGAAGTTGAAGGTAAGGATTAAGGCAGTAATGTGAATAATATATGGCCCTACATGGAAGGTTGAGAAGAGAAAAGGCTTTGGTTTTGATTATTCTTTTGTAGCGAAGGAGCTTCAGTCTTTTCTTTGTCAGTTGAGTGCAGGCCCTGGTGGAGGGCTAGGGGCTACTTCACTAGCAGTTAGAGCATAAGAGATGGCAGAAGCTGGAAGACCTTGAAAATAGGTCGAGGAGACAGAACCTACGGATTCTGGGTCTCCCTGAAGGCGCGGAGGGGTCGGATGCAGGTGCGTATGTGACCATGATGCTGGGAATGCTGATGGGCGCGGGGGCCTTCCCGCGGCCCCTGGAGCTGGACGGGGCGCACAGAGTCCTGGCAAGGAAGCCTAAGGCAAACGAGCTGCCGAGAGCTATGGTGGTAAGATTCCACCGCTTCACCGACAATGAGTGTGTCTTGCGATGGGCAAAGAAGGAGCGAAGCAGTAAGTGGGAGAACTGTGAGATCAGTGTTTACCAGGACTGGGGTGCAGAGCTGGCTAATAGGTGTGCGGGATTCAACCGGGCCAAGGCGGTCCTCCACGGCAAAGGGGTGAAGTTCGGGCTGCTACAACCGGCGAGGCTGTGGGTCACGTACCAAGACCGGCACCATTATTTTGATATGCTGGATGAGGCAAGGACTTTTATTAAGAACGAGAAGCTGGACTTGAAGTAATGGACTGCTGTATGTTGTTGGGGCACCTCGGTGGGGGGGGGGTTTGAGGGGGCGGTGTTATGTTGGTTTTCCCCTGTGTTTTTTTTTTTTGCCCCTTTGTTCTGGGCCCTCGAGGTTTTGGGTCTGTTTGCTGTTCGTATAGAGCTGCGTCACAGGCAGTGAGGACGGGCCGGACAGCGAGAGCAGTTTGCGGGGGGGTGGTGGGGGCGGGGGGGGGGGGGGGGGGGAGGGAGTCGTTCACCATTGGGGATAGCACCCAAAGTTTGTTTGTTTGAGCTTTTCTTTCTTGACACATGAGAATAAGGGGGGGCTCACTCTCCCTCACTTGGTTGGGGCGGGGGAGGGGCGTGGTTGGAGACCCATAGAGGGAACCAACAGTGGGATTGGAGGTAGAGGCAGGAGCAGCTGGCGTCAGCATGAGTCAGCTGACTTACGGGAGAGCAATGGGGGGGGGGGACACGTGGGGTTAAGCGGATGCTTGACTTGGGAGAGGGGGATTGAGGGGGGGGGGGGGAGGGCTGGGATGCTGCTTTGCTGGCAGTAGGGGAAGCAACTTTCGGAGTCAAAGGGGGAGTCGGGATGGGGAGCCTCTGGCTGGGGGGCTGGAGTGTGCGGGAGACGTGGACACGTGGCTGGCTGAAAAAAGGGGATGGTTGGGGGGGGGGGGTGTAATTAACCCTCCGACTAGGCTGATCACGTGGAATGTGAGGGGCCTGAATGGGCCGGTCAAGAGGTCCCGTGTGTTTTCGCACTTGAAGGGGTTAAAGGCAGACGTGGCCATGCTACAAGAAACGCATCTGAAGCTTGCTGATCAAACCACGCTGAGGAAGGGAGGTGTGGGACAGGCCTTTCACTCAGGACTGGATGCAAAGACCAGGGTGTTCGTAATCTTGGTGAGCAAACAGGTGGTATTTGAGGTGAGGGGTATTATGGCGGATAAAGGGGGTAGATATATTATGCTGAGTGGCAGGCTGCAGGGGGCCTGGGTGGTGCTAGTGAACGTGGTGTGTCCTGAATTGGGGCGATGTGGACTTTATGAAGCGAATGTTGAGTAAAATTCCGGATCTGGAGTCATGCAGTCTGGTAATGCGGGGGGACTTTAACACGGTCCTGGACCTGGCACTGGACCCGTCTAGGTCTAGATTGGGTAAGAGGCCGGCAGCAGCCAAGGTCCTGAGGGGGTTCATGGACCAGGTGGGGGGAGTGGTCCTGTGGAGATTTGCTCGGCCAAGGGCGAAGGGGTTTTCTTTCTTCTCCCATGTCCACAAAGTGTACTTGTGGATTGATTTTTTTTTTTCTCATGGTGAGCAGGACGTTAATCCCGAGAGTGGAGGGGGTAGAGTACTCAGCCATTGCGGTCTCAGACCATGCTCTGCACTGGGTGGAGTTGAGGCTGGGGACGGAGAGAGGCCAACGTCCTCTATGGAGACTGGACGTTGGACTATTGGGCGGATGAGGAGGTCTGTGGGCGGATTTGGAGGAATATTCAAAACTATGTGGTGACCAATGATACAGGGGAGGTTTCAGTCAATACGGTCTGGGAGGCGCTGAAGGCAGTTATCAGGGGGGAGCTAATTTCTATCAGGGTCCACTGAGAGAAGAGGGATAGGATGGAGAGGGAGAGGTTGGTGGGGGAGATACTTTGGGTTGGCAGGAGGTATGCGGAGCCCCCTGAGGAGGGGCTGTTAAAGAAGTGCCGGAGCCTGCAGGCGGAGTTTGACTTTCTTACCACAGGGAAGGCAGAGGCTCAGTTGAGGAAGTTACAAGGAGTGGTGTATGAGTATGGGGAGAAGGCAAGTAGGATGCTGGCGCACCAACTACGGAAGAGAAGCGGCCAGGAAATTGGGGGAATTAGGGATGGGGGGTGGGGGGGGTTGGTGTAACACGGTCCTGAGCTCAGAAAGGATCAATGAGGTCTTCAAGGATTTTTATGGTAAATTGTATGAGTCAGATCCCTCGGAGGGGAGGGAAGGGATGAAGCAATTCTTGGACCAACTAAGGTTTCCGAAGGTGGAGGAGGAGCTAGTAGAGGGAATAGGGGCCCCGATTTGAGGTGGAGGAATTGGTTAAAGGTTTGGAGGGTATGCAGTTGGGCAAGGCCCCGGGTCTGGACGGATATCCTGTAGAATTCTATAGGAAATTCTCAGAGCTTTTGAGCCAGCTATTGCTGAGAACCTTCAACAAGGCTAAGGAAAGGGGAACCCGTCCCCCGACAATGTCGTGGGCCTTGATCTCGCTCATCCTTAAGCGAGATAAGGACCTGTTGCAATGTGACTTCTGCAGGCCGATATCGCTCCTTAATGTAGACGCCAAACTGTTGGTCAAGATCCTGGCCACTAGAATTGAGGACTGTGTCCCGGGGGTGATTAACGAGGACCAGACGGGGTTTGCCAAGGGAAGGCAGCTGAACACGAATGTGCGGAGGCTCTTGAACGTGATCATGATGCCCTCGGAAGGAGGGGATGCAGAAGTGTTGGCTGCAATGGATGCATTAAAAGCCTTTGATCGGGTGGAGTGGGAGTACCTGTGGGAAGTGTTAGGCAGATGTGGATTTGGTGAGGAATTCATAGGGTGGGTCAAATTACTGTATCAGGCCCCCGTAGCAAGTGTGTCCACGAACCGGCTGCGGCCGGATTACATTAGGCTGCATCGAGGAACGAGGGAAGGGTGCCCCCTCTTCCCCCTGCTGTTTGTCCTGGCAATCGAGCCATTGGTCATGGCGCTGAGGATGTCTAGAAACTGGAGGGGGCTGGTTTGGGGAGGGGAGGAGCATCATGTTTCACTGTACGTGGATGACCTGCTCCTGTATATTTCAGATCTGGTGGAGGTGATGGGGGAGGTCATTGTGGTGAATGTATTATACTAATAATCCACCAGTGTATTTGTATCCGCTGCTACCTTCCCGCAGGATACAGGACAGGGTGGTCTCGGTCATGTGGGTAGGAGACGGAAAGGTATCAGACATACACCAGGAGCTGCAGGAGGCGGAAGAGGCCTCGGTGGAGGAGCTGAAGGGCAAGTGGGCGAAGGAGCTGGATGAGAACCTGTGGGCGGACGCCCTGGGCAGGGTCAATTCCTCCTCATCTTGTGCCAGGCTTAGCTTGATTCAGTTTAAGGTGGTACACCGGGTGCACATGACAGCAGCAAGAATGAGCAAGTTCATTGGGGTGGAGGACAGGTGTGTGAGGTGTTCAAGGAGCCCAGCAAACCATGTCCATACGTTTTGGGCATGCCGGCAAGGCTTTGCAAAGGCTATGTCCAAGGTCTTGGACACTCGGGTAAAGCAGAGTCTGGGGATAGCGATATTTGGGGTGTCTGAAGATCCTGGAGTGCAGGAGCCGAAAGAGGCCGGGGTCCTGGCCTTTGCCTCCTTGGTAGCCCGGAGACGGATCTTGTTAATGTGCAGGGACGCGAAATCCCCAAGTGTGGAGACTTGGGTCAGTGACATGGCTGGGTTTCTAAGTTTGGAGAGGATAAAGTTTGCCTTGAGAGGGTCCTTGCTGGGGTTCTCCAGACGGTGGCAACCGTTTCTTGACTTTCTCGTGGAAATTTAAGTGAGGAGGTCAGCAGCAGCAGCAAACCGGGGGGGGGGGGGGGGGGGGGGGGGGGGGGGGGGGGGGGGGGGGGGGGGGGGGGGGAGATTTTTCTTGTAAATGGTAGTTATCCCACCTTGTTTTGTTAAGTTGTTAATTCTTTTTTTTTTGTTTTTTGTTGCCTTCTTTTAGTAGTGGTTTTGTAAAAAATGTTGTAAAGTTTTGAATAAAAACTGTTGTACAAGGCCTCAACAGCTAGTGTCTATATCAATAACGTGAGCTTGGGATATTTGCAATTAAATAGGGGAATGAGGCAGGTGTGCTCTATGATCCTCCTCTTGGGTGCATTGGTGATAGAACCGTTGGCCGTCGCCTTGAGGGCTTCAAATAAATAGAAAGGGGAGGGGTGAAGCAGAGGATGTCCCTGGACATTGATGATCTCTTACTTTATGTGATGGTCCCGATTCCCAGCATGGCTGATATAATGGAGCTGCTGAGGTCTTTCAGCTCTTTTTCAGGGGACAAGCTAAACTTTGGGAAACAAAGTGAGTGCTTTCCACTTGACCCCCGGGGAAGGGAGTTAATCTAGGGGTGGTACCTTTTATCTGACTGGTTCCAGCTTTAGGTATCTGGGGATTCAAGAAGCCCAAGACTAGGCCATCTCCTTAAATTGAACTATATGAGCTTGGAAGGTAATCTGCATAGGTGGGATAATCTTCCCTGTCCTGGGCTTGCACGGTTGAGTCAGTCAAGATGAACATTTTGCCAAGATTTCTTTTTGTTCTAGTGTTTGCTGGTCTTTCTCGATTAAATCCTTTTTTGGGGGAATTGAAAAGTTGATGACATTGCCGAACCTGATAGTTTATTACTGGGCAGCGAATGTGGAGAAGGTATTGAGTTGGTATAGTGACCTGGGGGCTACTTGGTGCAGATGGAATCGAAATCATGCAGAGGGTCTGGTCTGAGGTAATTGCTCCTGTTCTCATGGGCAAAGTATTCGGCAAATCAGTGGTTGTCTCCACTTTGAAGAAATGGAGACAATTTTGAAGACATTTTAAATTGGGGTCCGTATCAAAGCTGGCTCCGATTTGTGCGAATCATCTGTTCGAGCCTGCGAGATTGGATGCCACTTTCGGGGGGTGGGAGGGGAAGGGCTGGAGAGAGTGGGTGATCTCTTCCGGGAGGGATGGTTTGCCAGTTTAGAGGAACTGTCGGAGACGTTTGGGTTCTGGCAATCTGACTTATTCAGACATTTACAACCGCAACTTAGCAAAACCGATTTTCCTGACATTCTCCATGGCACCCCAAACTCTCTAATGAAGAGGCTTCTTTTGCTCGCAGGGTTGTAGGCAGGGAGCATTTCTGAACAGATTATATTGGAGGATTCGGTGTCAGTGTAGGGGTTTTAGGCCAGGTGTGAGGAGGAGTTCGGGCTCATTTCAGATGACGAGGTGTGGAGTGAGACCCTGCGCAGGGGGAACTCCACATCCTCTTGCGCAGTGGCATGCCATTAGGATCTTTCTTCATGATGTTCACCAGGGAGCGATGGTCAGTCTCTGTGGTAGTCCATACACTTAATAATGAAATTAATTGATGCCGGTTAGCAGGCCTTTCTTTTTCGATTTGAGCATATCTCTGCTCCGTCTGGGTCATAGAGTGAGATGAATATGCAACTATTTTTCAAGAGTCATCATCTGCTTTTTGTAATAATACCACTCCAATGCCATTTTGGCTAGCATCAGTTGATATTTTAGTTTCTCTTGTTAAATCAAAAAATGCTAGAATTAGTGTGGTGATTAAAGATGACTTCAGATCTTGCCATTCCGCTTCATGCTGTGGAGTCCATATGAATTCTACATTTTTCTTAAGTTTCTTAATTCCGTCATCCTACTTGATAGATTTGGAATGAAATTTCCCTTTAAGTTGACAACACCAATCATTCTTAATATGGCTTTCTTGTCCTTTGGTGTTTGCATCTGACCAACAGCTTGAATTTTAGATTGATCAGGCTGTACCCTGTCTTTTTAAAAAGTGGAATTTTTGGATGCAAATTGGCATTTCTCCTTATTCAGCTTGAGACCATAGTAATCTATACCGTTGAGGACTTTTAGTAGCCTCTCCGTGTTCTTCCTGTGTGTTGGACCTTATTATTACATCGTCAACATACACACGTATACCTGGAATTCCTTCTATAATGATTTCCATCTCATGGTGAAATACTTCAGAGGCTAAAATGATGGCGAAGGGCAGTCAATTAAAGCAATATTAGCCAAAAGAGTGTTGAAAGTACATAATCGGTAACTTTTGAGATGATGTCATTCTGCTGCATCCTATTTAGTTCGTCCTTGAGACGATCACTCAGTGGCGGTACGACTCATCTGGGAGCATGAATAACGTTCAGCATTCTCTTTCAACTTGATGCTGTAGGTGAATAGTAATATTCCCATCCCATTAAACACATGCTTGAAATTGCTCAAAATGGTTTCAATCTTATTATTTGGTGAATCACTTAAAAACTTGGCAGTGTGAATTCTCTGAATAAAGTTTAACTGGATACATGGGTCCACTGCAATAAGAGGAGGTTTTACGTCATCCACAATCTCAAAGTCAAGTGGAATCTTAATGTCACCACTCTGCACCATCAGGCAGCAGGAACCTTCTGTCTCTATTTCATTGCCGTTGTAGTCAGTTTTTTAAAAATGTTTTTATTCACCTTTTACACATTTTCTTCAAAATTTACCCCCACCAATAAACTGTAAACGGTAATGGATACAATATCAAACTGCTTATTAACAACAACGATCCCATCCTCCCACCCAACAGCCCGCATGACAATATAAGCATCAAATTAAAAAACAAACAAACAAGGAATCAGGAATTGCCCATGGTCAGTATTAAAATATATAGTCTTCCCCCCACCCCCTCCCCCGCCACTAATAATCAAGGCCATCCAATCCCCGAAATAGTACAACGAATTACACCCAGACTCCTCCCCTTCACTTCCTCTCAAACACCTCACCCAGTATCGGGCCCTTCCCCCAACTTCGCCCCGTCTAGGCTCATTGAAACCTTTTCTACCAGGCTCTGATGGTGACAGCCCCTCCCCCCACCTCACTCCCGTTCATTGGCCGGCTTAACCCAGCCAGTGTGGAGGCCCCCGCCCGGGTCTCCTTTCCCAACCACCCCCCCACCCCGCCCGCCCAGACACACAAGCCCCAAAGAACCATCATTGCAAAGGAAAGTCCCAACTCTTACCTTGTCCAAATAGACAGCGTTGATTCACTTAGTACATACACCAACATGCAGTGAAAAGATAAAGATACATACAGCTACATATTCTCCTACCAACCCCCTACCCTCAGTACAAGACCAGTCCTCAGTCCCATTTCTCAGTTCTGCCACAACCCTTCTGCCTTCGCAAACACCTCCGCCGCTTCCACCGTCTCAAAATAAAAGTCTTTGGATTTGTAAGTCACCCCCAACTTAGCTGGATGCACTGTCGCACCGCACCTTGTTGTTATACAGTGCCATCTTCACTCTGCCAAAGGCCGCGCGCCTCCTTGCCGACTCCACCGTAAAGTTTTGGGGCCCGATTCTCTGCTCCCCACGCCGGGTGGGAGAATCGTGGGAGGGCCGCTCTGGCACCCCCGCGATTCTCCCCCCCGCCCCCCAAAATGGCGTGTCGCGTTTTGCGACACGCCGCTCGGAGAATCGCCGCTTGCTGTTTTTCCCGGTGACTGGCGATTCTCCGGCCTGGATGGGCAGAGCGGCCTGATGTCCCTGACGGGTTCACACTGGTGGTAACCACACCTGGTCGCTGCCGACGTGAACATCGCACGACAGGTAAGTGTGGGGGCTGTGGAGGTGAACAGGGGGCGAGGAGCGGCCTCCGACGCCGGAGTAAAACACTCCGGGTTTCACTCTGGCGTCGGCCGTTGCGGATAATTTCGCCGCTGGTATATGCGTATACCAACTCCAGCCCACTGCACCTCCCGCTTCTGCTTTGCCCAGCACATGACCTTCTCCTTCATGCAGTACCTACGGAAACAGTCACTATTCTTGGCTGCTCACTCACCGTTGGTATAGGTCTCCACGACCTATGAGCCTGATCCAGTTTGTATCGAGAGGGATCTTCCCCTTCCCCCAATAGCTCCGCCAACATCGTGGCAAAGTACTCCGTCGGCCTGAGGATCTGCCGCCTGGATCTGTTTTCCAGGTCTTCCATTTTGGCTCGCAGACTTTTGTTGGTCTCTATCACCCTCCGCATCTCCTTCCTGTGGTGGTATGAGTAGCATAGTTGCCTGCCATTGGTGCAGAACACCGGCTTACCATTGGCCCTGGTTGGTCATGTGCCTCTCGACCAGTTGGTTGAGACCAGTCATGTGACGGCTCCCTGATTGGTCGAGAGGCTGAGTTAACCCCGCCTCTAGGGCGGGGTATAAATACCCAGTACTCCCGGCGGTCGTCCTTCTACTGTAATCGACCGCAGGGCTAACATCTAGTAGATTAAAGCTATACTTTTGTTCAGCAACTCGTCTCGCGTTCAATTGATGGTACATCAATTTAATCTGCTAGAAATTTGAAGATGGAGCTCCCGATCAAGCCCGAATGCCTCCGCATCAGCCCGCAAACTCCGAACGCATCGGAAATCTTGAAGCATTGGCTGGCATGTTTCGATAGCTATCTGGCGACCGCAAGCAGCCCCCCCCACCATGGCACAGAAGCTTCATATTCTCCATTCCAGCATGGGCATGGCGGCCTATGCAATGATAGGGGAAGAAAAAGAATACGACGTGGCCACGGACAAGCTAAAAGGACAATTTCTTAAGCCGGTAAACCGTGTGTTCGCTCGACATCTGCTGGCTACCAGACAACAGTACCCCGGTGAGTCCTTAGACGATTTTTACCGGGCCCTCGCTGTCCTGGGGAGGAATTGCGCCTGCCTCGAAGTTTCAGCCACTGAGCACATGGAACTTTTGATCAGAGATGCTTACGTGGCTGGGATGCAGTCCCCCGCTATCCGCCAGCAGCTGCTGGAGAAAGACGACCTCAGCTTAACTGAGGCACGGACTCTCTCCACCTCCCTGGAGGTCGCCGACTTAAAAGCCCGCACCTATGTACCCAGCTGCGCTGCAGCGCCCTGGGCCTCCTGGCACGCTTCCCCACCGCCATCCGCCGCTCCCGACCCCCCTCAGGCCTGTGCCGCGGGATGCCCCGACAAGTCCGCGGGGCCCCGCTGCTATTTCTGTGGGCTTGACAAACACCCTCACCCGCGCTGCCCGGCCCAGTCCGCCCTTTGTAAGAGCTGCGGGAAGAAGGGCCATTTTTCGTCGGTCTGTCAGGCCAAATCGGTCGCTGCTGTGCCGCGCAGCGATCGGGGATCTCCTCCTCCGGACCCTTCCATGTTCTTCCAGCGTACCGCACCAATCTCCCCCCCCCCCCGCCCCTGGGCCCCTGCGCCTGGCCTGCGTGCCTCTCTGCCCCCGCTCTCAGCCGCTCCGATCGGCCCACCGGCACCGCTAACCCCGCCCCCAGCAACCACGAGGGCCCAGCGGGCACCGCCATCTTGGGCCCGGATGCCACGTGCGGGTCCTGGGCGCCACCATCTTGGGGCCCTGACTCCACATGCGGGTCCTGGGCGCCGCCATCTTGGGGCCCCGACCCCACGTGCGGGTCCTGGGCGCCACCATCGTGGGGCCCCGACTCCACGTGCGGGTCCTGGGAGCCGCCATCTTGGGGCCCCGACTCTACGTGCGGGTCCTGGGCGCCGCCATCCTGGACTGGCACACAAGGTCCTGCCAGCACCCAACTCAGCCGACGACGACTACGGATCTTCTCCACGGCTCGTGGCCATTCAGCTCGACCAGTCACGTCTACGCACGCTCGCCAAGACGACGACGCAAATACACCTCAACGGGCATGAGACGGACTGCCTGCTGGAGCACGGAAAGCTTTGTATACCCTGACATGGTAATACGCTGTGTGCTCCCTGTTCACCCTGTAAAACACAAAATAGGGTTAGCCTCAGGTTCGCACTCCGTCCGCATCACCGGGTGTTGCATCGCGGACCTCACGGTCCAGGGGAAAGTTTAAAAAAATTATAAACTCCTTGTCCTCCCTGACCTTTGCGCACCGGCACTCCTAGGACTGGACTTCCAGTGCAACCTGCAGAGCTTGACCTTCCAATTCGGCGGCCCTATGCCCCCCCTCACTGTCTGCAGCCTCGCGTCCCTCAAAGTGGACCTCCCCTCCTTGTTTGCTAATCTCACCCCCGATTGCAAACCCGTCGCGACCCGGAACAGATGGTACAGCGCCCAGGACCGGACCTTCATCAGGTCCGAGGTCCATAGGTTGCTGAAGGAAGGGGTCATCGAGGCCAGCAACAGTCCCTGGCGAGCCCATGTGCTGGTGGTCCGGACTGGGGAGAAAAACCGGATGGTCATCGACTATAGCCAGACCATCAACAGGTTTACGCAACTGGACGCGTATCCTCTCCCCCGTATTTCCACCATGGTAAACGAGATCGCAAAATACAAAGTCTTCTCCACGGTGGACCTCAAGTCCGCTTATCACCAGCTCCCCATCCGCGCGAGTGACCGTAAATACACCGCGTTTGAGGCTGATGGGCGCCTCTACCACTTGCTCAGGGTTCCATTCGGTGTTACTAATGGGGTCTCGGTCTTCCAACGGGAGATGGACCGAATGGTCGACAAGTACGGATTACGGGCTACCTTCCCGTATCTCGATAACGTCACCATCTGCGGCCACGACCAGCAGGACCATGACACCAACCTCCGAAAACTCCTCCAAACCGCAAAACTTCTTAACCTCACATACAATAAGGATAAGTGCGTGTTTAGCACTGACCGTCTAGCCATCCTCGGCTACGTAGTGCGTAACGGAGTGATAGGCCCCGACCCCGAACGCATGCGCCCCCTGATGGAACTACCTCTCCCCAATACCCTCAAATCCCTCAAACGCTGCCTGGGTTTCTTCACTTACTACGCCCAATGGGTTCCCAACTACGCTGACAAAGCCCGCCCCCTCATTCAGTCCATGACCTTCCCGCCATCGTCAGAGGCCTGCCAGGCCTTTAGCCGCATCAAAGCGAATATCGCAAAGGCCACGATGTGCGCCATCGACGAGTCCCTCCCCTTCCAGGTCGAGAGCGACGCATCAGAAGTAGCTCTGGCGGCCACCCTGAACCAAGCGGGCAGACCCGTGGCCTTCTTCTCCAGAACCCGCCAGGCTTCCGAACTCCGCCACGCCTCAGTGGAAAAGGAAGCACAGGCCATAGTAGAAGCTGTGCGATATTGGAGGCACTATTTGGCCGGCAGGAAGTTTACCCTCCTCACAGACCAACGGTCAGTAGCCTTCATGTTCGATAATGCACAGAGGGGCAAGATCAAGAACGACAAGATCTTACGGTGGCGGATCGAGTTGTCCACGTACAACTACGATATCTTGTATCGTCTTGGGAAGCTCAATGAGCCTCCTGATGCCCTGTCCCGCGGTACCTGCGCCAGCACGCAGATAGACCGCCTCCGCTCCCTCTACGCGGACCTCTGCCATCCAGGGGTGACCCGTTTCTGTCATTCCATAAAGACCCGCAACCTGCCCTACTCCATCGAGGAAGTCAGGACAGTAACCCGTGACTGCCACATTTGTTCAAGGACAAACCGCACTTCTACCGCACCGAGCGCGCGCATCTGATCAAAGCATCCCGCCCCTTCGAACGTCTCAGCATAGACTTCAAGGGGCCCCTTCCCTCTAGCAGCCGCAACATTTACTTCCTGACGGTGATCGATGAATACTGCCGCTTCCCCTTCGCCATTCCCTGCCCCGACATGACCACATCGACCGTCATTAAGGCCCTACTCTCCATCTTCTCCCTGTTCGGCTACCCCCCTCCTCTCCATCTTCTCCCTGTTCGGCTACTCCGCGTACATACACAGCGATCGGGGGTCCTCCTTTATGAGCGACGAGCTGCGTCAATTCCTGCTCAGCAGGGGCATTGCCTCTAGTAGGATGACCAGCTATAACCCCCGGGGTAACGGATAGGGCGAGTGGGAGAATGGTACCATCTGGAAGACCATACTACTGGCCCTCCAGTCCAGAGATCTCCCTATTTCCCAATGTCAAGAGGTGATCCCCGATGCCCTACATTCTATCTGCTCCCTCCTCTGTACCACAACTAATCAGACACCTCATGAACGCCTTCTTGTTTTCCCCAGGAAGTCGTCCTCCGGATCCCCTCTCCCGATGTGGCTGGCCGCCCCGGACCCATCTTGCTCCGGAAGCATGTGCGGGTGCACAAGTCCGACCCGTTGGTGGAACAAGTCCAGTTACTCCAAGCTAACCCGTAGTATGCATACGTGGAGTACCCCGACGGTCGGCAGGACACGGTCTCCCTCCGGGACCTGGCACCCGCCGGAATGCGGCCCTCCCCCCCTTCACCACAGATAACCCCCCCTGTCCTTTTTCCCCCAGCACCCCACCCAGGCCTCCCCTCCCCCATCCATGGCGTCTCCCCCACCAGCCCGGGGTACGGAGACAGTTCAAAGACCATCGCTCCCGGAGTCCAGGACATCAGCTGAACCACCACCATCGGCTGAACCAATGTCACCAACTCCCCTGCGGCGGTCTGCCAGGACGTCACGGGCAACGAAAAGGCTGATCGAGTCCATTTGACTTCAACACCACATGGACCTTGTATGGACACTATGTACTGTTGCCAAATGTCTGGGCCAGTGGGAAGCCAAGGATGCATTTTTTTTCCTTCTCTCCTTACTACTCATACCACCAGTTCTCCCCCCCCCCCCCCCCAAGCTCTCATTGACATCCCCCCCCCCCGGCTTCTTTCTCCGCAAGGGATGAATGTGGTGGTATGATTAGCATAGCTGCCTGCCATTGGTGCAGAACACCGGCTTACCATTGGCCCTGGTTGGTCATGTGCCTCTCGACCGGTTGGTTGAGACCAGTCATGTGACGGCTCCCTGATTGGTCGAGAGGCTGAGTTAACCCCGCCTCCAGGGCGGGGTATAAATACCCAGTACTCCCGGCGGTCGTCCTTCTACTGTAATCGACCGCAGGGCTAACATCTAGTAGATTAAAGCCATACTTTTGTTCAGCAACTCGTCTCGCGTTCAATTGATGGTACATCACTTCCCCATCGAGGTGAGTTGATCACTGTGTTGCGATAATGCCTCTTCCACTTCCTTCAGTGTCTCACCTTGCTCCCGCACTGCAGCCGCTGCTTTCGATACCGCCGCCCTCACTGGGGCAATCACCTCCTCCACCAGCACTTTCAATACCGCCCCATCTCCTTCCTCATCGCTTCCATGTGCTTTGTGAACTGTTTTTCAAGTTCCACGGCCATCGCCTCGGTCATCCTTTCTGCCGTGAGCAGTGCAGCCTCACCCGGCGCCCCAGCCTCCGCCTTCCTTCCAGTTCCTGAGCCAACCTTTCCACCCCCCGGCGGACCTTCATTTGCCCCTTTTTTCACAATCGTTTTTCTCTGAGATTTGGACATCTCCCTTCTCTGTGCCTTCCTACCCTTGTTTACTCAAAAGTTGCTCCTGGGACGGGGCATCAAAACTCTGAAAAATCAAAAAAGTCAATGCTTGGGCGGGAGCCCTCCAACGTGTGGCTTCCTCCCACCTGCCGCCACCAGAAGTCCCCCCTATTAGTCAGTTAACCTACAAATTGGTTTATTTAAATTTGGAAGGGTTTCTACTTTTTAAATTCTGATTCTGTTACCAAGTTATCATATGCACCTGTGTCCAATTTGAACTGCACATCCGATCCATTTACAATTAATGTTTCAATCCAATCCTTGTTCACATCGGAGAGTTGCATGATTGTCCATATAATTAACTTTAATGGTGTCCAGTGAAGGAGGCATAGCAGAATTAATTTCTGAATTAAAAATTTTTTCTTCATCCTCATAACTTTGTATGCTGTAAACCTTTTTATTTGGTTGCAACGCCTTTTTAAAGTTGTTCTGCTATATCGCTATGTTAAATCGGCATTGTGCAGCAAAATTATTAAGTTTGTTACACATTAAACATCTTTTCCCAAATGCTGGACATTGTTACTTTAAGTGGGTGTGACCACAGCATCGACATGTCATCACGCTTATGACATCATGCGCAAATCGGTCGACTGACTGGTCGTGTTATTTTATCGAAGTGCGCATGTGCAACTTGGTCCTGCACACATGCAGAATGTTCAACATTCGAATTGTGTTGTCTTCTCAAATGCGCCTGCACAAAATGGTCACCTCCTGCAGCGTGATGTTTTTTTAATCTGCACCACAGAGTCAATGCGATGACCACCTTGCTCAAGTTCACCCCTTTTTCTCTGGATTGGAACTCAGCATACTCATTGATGGCTTGCTCACTTGCTTTACACAGGTTGATAGCTTGGCCATCTTAATAAACATTGTCACATCTGCTCATCAAAAATGCCAAACAGAATCTGGTCTCTCGGAATTGATTCTGTAACTGGGGAAAAATTGCAGGATTGCGCTCGGAGCCTTAACGCAGTGACAAAATAGTCAAATGATTCTCCTTTGAACTGCAACCTTTATTTTTAAACATGTATCTCTCGTATACCTCGTTAATCTACTTTTAACATCGAGAATCAAATTTTTCCCATCCAATTATTTGTATTTTGATGTCCGTAAATTCAAACTGTTCAAATGCCTGTGGACTTGCCAGATTTAGTAGTAGGGCTATTTTTCTATTATCAGGAGCTGATTCAAATGCAGAGACAGATAGAAAAACTTCAAATTGTTGCTTGCACTTTTCCAATTCAAGCTAAGTTTACTGGACATTTTGAAGTGATCAGGTTTCGTCACAGCTTCCATGTTGCTCTCTGTTTTCTTTACGATTCTGAGATGTGTAGCAGTGCGATGATTTTTTTTCTTCTTTCCTTATTGCTTACTCTTTAGGAACACACATCCTGGTACCATGTGGTGATCTTTGTGAGGTTGACTTCAGGATGGAAAGTGTAGTGATCACAAAGACACTTGAAGTTCTTTTCATGAACTAAACTAATTTTATTTACATTACTTGATTTAGAGTTCAACACTAATTCCTATGGTAAACAAATATATAATTAAACTACACACACTAACACTATCTATCTTACTAGCTCTACAATGCACTCAACTCCAGTCCCCTCTTAACACTAATCTACCCACTCCAGCTAACTCTCCTAGAAATCCAAGTGCAATTTATCATACTGTCCCTTAGCTCCCTTTAGTGGCTATAACAAACTCTTCACATGCTGTACATTTGTATAATGTCACATCTCCCTCAACCACAGCCCGTGTTTCTCGATTTTTAAAAGCACAAATGAACATCAGGAATTCCCCGCAGTGGAGGTGGAGGATCACGGAGGCCCCGGAAAATACCGGGTCAGGCCTGCTAATGACATGCCAACGGCGTTTACTGTACGCGTGGAGTGGAACGCATTGATGTTGCTGTCAAGGCACCGGAGAATTGTGATTTGACGTGAAACTGTTGCCCATGCCACAATTTCAGCGGCAGAATTGGTTTTCCAACCAATTGCATTTCCCCATTCCAGCGTCAACCGACGGAGAATCCCGCTCATTATATTTCTACCTTTCCTCTGTCCTGATGAAGGGTCACCAACCTAAAATCTCAAATCTGTTTCTCTCCACAGATGCTACCTGGTCTGTTGAGCATTTTCAATTTTACTTTAGATTCAGTGTCTGCAGTATTTTGCTTTTGCTGCACTTCCAGTGGCTAATCCTTTGAGCAGGTTTCTGTGGCCACTAACGTGTAACTAAGTATGATTGCAGCCTATATATGTAATAGGTAGAGTAAAGATCATGACCATTGCGTTTGATTGCTGTAAGTCAGTTAATTTTGTAAAAGTTACAGCAATATATTGACTGGAGCAATTAAAATAGGTGTTCAGGAATGTTGTGAGCATTCTGATAACTTCGAGCACATGCAGATACTAACATTGAGCTCCAAGACAAATGTTAAAAGTTTCAGTGATGAAAGATTTGACAGCAGGTGTGGCACAGACCGGAATTCTTTTGAAATGTCAAATGCATTACCCATAGCAGAACAGAGGCAGTATTCAAAAGGATGAGTCAGTCGTGCCCTGCATGAAATTATAATAGGATAAAAAGAGTCCATTCAAATTTACTATTCCAAATTTTTAACTATCGCCTGGCAAGTCAAATCCAAATTGATTAAAACTAAATTAATTAATGAAACCATATGAGAGTGTTTCAGTCTGGCACTAGGGGTGAGATTCTGTTATCCTGAAGCTAAATGTTGACGCCGTCAGAAACACCATCGCGTTTTTCAACACAGCCTCAGGATCAGCAATTCTGGCCCCTACAGGGGGCCAGCACAGCACTGGAGCGGTTCAGGCCACTCCAGCTGCTGATCCCAGCGTGAACTGGGCACCACGGGATCCACACATGCGCAGTGCCACTGGTGGCAACACGCACTTGCGCAGTGGCACCAACGTGTGCATGCACAGTGGCTTCCTTCAACGCACTGGCCCCAATGCAGCATGGCGCAGGGCTACAGGGGTTGGCGTGGAAGAAAGGAGGCCGCCAGCCAGAGAGGCCGGCTGCCAATCAGTGGGTCCCGATCGTGGGCCAGGCCACATCGGAGGCCCCCCCCCTGGGGTCGGACCCCCCTCCCACGCCAGCTGAAAGGAGTGGATAGCGCCGGCGGGACTCAGCATTTTTCCGACGGCCGCTCAGCCCATCCCGCTGCATTGCTGCAGGATAAGTTATTGTCAGAGGATGACTGCCCTGTGGAGGAGCTGATGAAGAGGAAAGGGGCTCCTGTGGAGGAGGTTCAGCACAAGTGAGAGAGTAGTGCTTTTGGGGGGGGGGGGGGGGGGGGGGGGGGGGGGGGGGGGGGAAAGAGAGAGGAAAGAGGAAGAGACAAAAAAAAAACAGGGTTGTTGATTACCTGTTGCTGTGGTTGGATTTGTATACATGAAAAATTCCTTCAATAGAATTTCACTAGCCCTTGCAAATTCCCATCCCTCCGCCATATCATTGGAGTCCCACAGTGCCTTGTGCTGTGGATTGCTATCCCAAGAACTGAAAGGTTTGAGGTTTCTTTCTTAGAAAAAAAAAAGTTGCTAGCTTGGTGTGCATAATGCAATTGGTTGCAAGAAAGTCTTCACGGATTGCTGGCAGGCTGAATACTAAAGCTACCTACCGTTTCTGTAGGAATGCAAAAAACTGTACTGTGCCCTTTTTGCAAGTGTAAAAATAAACCAAAGCTAGACTTGTAACAAATTCCAAAACTCATTTTATTAATATTTCCATTATAAGAGTATAGTATATACTTATCCTTCATACTGAAATATTCAGTCACGTACAAAATTCCACCATTCTTGATGGGTAACTAACTGGCATTAGTACAAATATTTGGGTTCAATAACATGCCCAATGTTTTTTTTTTAAAAAGCCCAAATTTCAGGAACAATGAAGGTAAATTTACAGATTGTAAATTGTGAATAATTTGTTTTAGAACATACAGCAAATGCAAGAACAAGCAGAAAATATTTCTTTGTATTACTTGCATTCAAGTGTTAAATTACATTATCAAAACAATAGAAAAAAAGATGGGCTTAACATCCAAGAGTCACAGTAAGAGCTGTAAACCTTCAGTTCATTCAATTGCATGATATAACTATGAATGGTTCACTTGTAAAAACAGTTCCAATATATCTATGCATTATTAGCAATAATTACATCTATAATCACCACGACTCAAGACTGCCAACTTCACTTCACCTATTTATTATTCTTCCTATCCATTCCTGGAAGGCAGCTGTCCTTGCATAGACCCCAGGTCGATTAGGTCTTCCACAGCCGATTCCAAAAGAAACAATTGCAGCTACCACCCATGCCCGAGAATTCTCATCTTGACATAGGAGCGGTCCTCCAGAATCTCCCTAGAACCAAGGGCAGTAAAGAAACTCATTTGATTTGTGTTATTGAATAATTGGCAGTCCCATAATAAAACCAAGAAGTCCAAGTAATTAAAGCCACATGTGGTAAGTTGGTAGTCAAGTTGCAGATGTAGTAATTTGTAGGCTAGCAATACAAGCCGTGCTGCACTGTGCAAACCGTGGCATGGTGGCACAATGATTAGCACTGCTGCTTCACAGCACCAGGAACCCAGCTTCAGTTCCAATCTTGGGTGACCGACTGTGGGGTCCGTGTGTTCTCTCACCGTCTGCGTGAGTTTCCTCGGATTGCTCCCGTTTCCTCCCACAGTTCAAAGATGTGCAGGTTAGGTGGATTGGCAGTGCTAAATTGTTAGGTGGGGTTACTAGGATAGATTGGAGGCATGGGCTTAAGTAGGCTGCTCTTTCCAAGGGCTGGTACAGACTCAATGGGCCGAATGGCCACCTTCTGCACTTGGAGTCTATGACAACAGTCAAAGGAGGTAAATTTGCCATCCCACCTAACCCATGTATAATCCAAATGGAATACTCTGCAACACATGGAATACTCTGTAACACATGTGTCTTGGGTGCATGATTGCTGTATTGTGGTTACTGCTCAATGGAATAGCAAGATTAGGCCCCAATCATGAGCTCTGGGCAGGTGGATGACAAGTTAGAAACTCATTGCAGAAATCAGGATTGAAAGAGTTTTATTCTAGAGCCTCATTAATGCATCACATTCAACATCCCTCACAGGATTGAATCATTCATGGCAACAAAATTGACTTTACCCCACCCCGAGCAGTAGTGGGAGAAAAGCTGGATTAGTCCCAAGAAATCTCATTACTGTGCCAAACTTGTATTTCAAAATTTCATGCACAGAGGTTTAAATTGTTGTAATTCCCTCTGCTTCACCCTCAAACCACCATTAATTTTGACTCAAAAAATTTTTTTTTTTTTAAAAATGGTGGGCCAGGAAAATCCATGTTACTTTGAAGCAACACATTCTTCTGAAATGGGCTGCTGTAAAGGTAATTTTTTTTTTTTTTTTTTTTAAAGTGATTATTCTTTGACAGGATGTGGCATCACTAGTGAGGTCAGCATTTGTTGCCCTTGAACTAAGTGGCTTGTGAGACCATTTCAGAGAGGGTAGTCATGTAGTCAGTCACACATAGGCCAAAACAGCAGATTTCCAATTAGTGAACTAGATTTGTGCGTGTGTGTGCGCGCATGTGGTTGGGGGGGGGGGGGGGGGGGGGTTAAAACAATGGTTTTGGTTTCATGGGAAAAATGACAGAGGCTAGTTTTCAATTCATGGACTTTATTCATAGAATTTACAGTGCAGAAGGAGGCCATTCAGCCCATCGAGTCTGCACCGGCTCTTGGAAAGAGCACCCTACCCAAGGTTAACACCTCCACCCTATCCCCATAACCCTACCCAACACTAAGGGCAATTTTGGACACTAAGGGCAATTTATCATGTCCAATCCACCTAACCTGCACATCTTTGGACTGTGGGAGGAAACCGGAGCACCCGGAGGAAACCCACGCACACACAGGGAGGATGTGCAGACTCCGCACAGACAGTGACCCAAGCCGGAATCGAACCTGGGACCCTGGAGCTGTGAACCGATTGTGCTATCCACAATGCTACCATGCTTCATGCACTTGCACTCGTCCCCAAATTAGAACACAAAATTTGAGCTGCATCTAGTGACCACAAACTTCCAAGAAAGGATTACAATACTTAATACTGCAGGAATAGGGGTGCTGAACTTGGCATTTGGCCTAATGACTTCAAACAAAGCTTCAGCAAGAGATCTCAACTTTTCAGTATCAGTTGGAAGTCATAATGTAGCAACTCTTTAGAGGAATAGAGAACACACGTTTTGCAATTTCAAGACCAGCACCAAGATGGGGAATCCAATGGGATGAGTGCTTCAGGGCTTGCAACCAAAATAGATCAAATTTGGGCTTCATCCATCGCACAAATCCATCACCAGCCAAGAGAGTGCCCCTTGGATTAGCCCTTCATTGCATTTATGTAGCTCCTTCAAGTAGAAATTCCGTGGGTCTTTTCTGTTCTTTCATGTGGTGTAAAGTGTTTATATACAACAATATGTCTGATGGAAAGTGGCACATTTAATAATTTAAAAGTAGAGGAAGGAAAATCAATTCTGTACCTGGCATGCATCTCTGCCTCCTTCCAAGAACCCTGCGCAAATCATCTGTTTAGTTATTGTTACTTTGCCTATTTGACATTGGCTATTGTTGAAAACCTTCACTTCGGTCTGCAAAAGCTCATTGCTAGGTGATCCTGGCAAGTGAAAAGAAAAAGTAAGTACACCAGAAGAGTTGAGAAGTTGTTTCAATCAAACAAGATCAACATCTAACCAGTCATTTTCCCCTAACAAGTCCCTAACCAACACGCAGCACTGAACAATGAATGGAATGGGCTTCTACCAATACTGTCTAACCAGTTTGTATGTTGTGCAGGTTTGCTCTTGGCCATCTAGAAAAGCAAGATATCTAATAAAGCAATAACTGGGTATATTATGAACCATGCCACCAGTCTTTTTCCTTTGTGGGACCAAGAATACTCTCTGAACCCTGCAAGTAAAGCTGAGGTCTCCAACACCCGACTGGACAAAATCCCTGGAACCCATTACCAACATTTCAAAAGAAAATGGTGGTGGTGGTTTGGGGCCGGGGGGGGAGGAGGAGAAGAGAAAGAGTGGATTTTCCAGCCACTCTCACCAGCAAGATCTTCCAATGTTGTTGCCTTCAGGTGAACCCCTGATAGGGGTTGGATTAAAATCCCATTGACAGCAGCAATCTGCCTCCTTCCACAGAGAAACACCATGGGTGGTGTGGAAATCCCCCCCCCCCCCCCAATAATTCTAGATCTGAAGTCAGCAGAAAATGCTGAAGAGACTCGAGCAGGTCTGGCAGAGTCCATGGAGAGAGAACACGAGTTCACTTTCAAGTTCCAAATGACTTCACTTTGGAAGAATTACCCACTGCCTGACCATGGGGCCCCTCAACTGTTGGCCAAGGACAACTTCTTGCTCACTTTGCACAATATTGGTGGATTTGAATGGCTGAAATGAAAAAGCTCAATCCTGAATTCTGCAGCAGTGGGAGAGTTTTTAACTCCCCTTCCATTTGCCAAGGGTTTGAAAGCAGGCTTAATCTTACAACTTATGTTCCATAACAGAGCACTTGGAAAACAGTGGCAGAATCAGACAGGGTGAGCTTGGATTTATGAAAGGAAAATAGTGCTCAACAATTCTGATGGAACTAGAGATGAGGGGGAGCCAGTGGATGTGGGTTACTTTGACTTTCAGATGGCTTTCAACAAAGTCCCACACAAGAGGTTAGCATGTAAAATTAAAGCGCTTGGGATAGGGGTAGTGTATTGAGATGGATAGAAAATTGGTTGGCACTCCGGAAACAAAAGAATAAATGGGTCTTTTTCCAAATGGCAGGCAGTGACTAGTGGGATACTGCAGGGACTCACTATTCATACAATATTGGTTTAGATGAAGGAACCAAATTTAATATCCCTAAATTTACAGATGACACATCTGGGCAGGGGTCTGTGCTGTGAGGAGGATGCAGAGATGCTTCAGTGTGATTTGGACAGCTGAGGGTGGGCAAATTAATGGCAGAAGCAGTATAATGTGGATAAATGGGAGGTTATCCACTTGGTAGGTAGCAAAAGCAAAAAGGCAGATTATCTGATTGGAGAGGTGAATGTGCAACAAGACCCCCTCCCCTCCGTGACCTCATACACCAGTCGCTAAAGGTAAGCATGCAGGTGGTAAATGATATGTTAGCCTTCATAGAGAGGGGATTAGAGTACAGGAGCAGGGATGTCTTTCTGTAATTATACAGGACCTTGGTGGGATCACACCTGGAATATGTGCAGTTTTGGTTTCCTTATCAGAGGAAGGATGTTCTTGTTAAAGGGAGTGCAGAGACGGTTTACCAGATGGATTCCTGGGATGGCAGGACTGACGTACGAGAGATTGAGTCAATTAAGATTTCATTTGCTGGAGATTAAATAATTTTTTGGGGGGTGTGAAGAAATTGATTTTTTTTTTTTTTTTAAAGAGGAAAGATGTTTCCGATGGAGAGTCCAGAACTAGGGGTCACAGGGCAAGTCATTGTAAACATAGATGGAGGAATTTATTCACGTGGAGAGTGGTGAGCCTGTGAAATTCACTTACCACAGAAGCAAGAGGCCAAAACATTGCGTGTTTCAAGGAGTTAGGTCTAGCTCTCGGGGTGAAAGGGATCACAGATATTGGGAGGGGGGAGTTTTATAAATGTTGAGAACAATCTATGGAGTTGACTGATCAGCCATGATCATAATGATGTGGAGATGCAAATGTTGGACTGGGGTGGGCACAGTAAATCTTACAAACCCACTAAAGTCCAACAGGTTTGTTTCGAATCACTAGCTTTTGAAGTGCAGCTCCTTAGTCAGGTGAAGGAGCTGTGCTCCAAAATCTAGTGATTTGAAACAAACCTGTTGGACTTTAACCTGTAACTTGGGGTTGCTTACTGTGATCATACTGAATGGCGAAGCAGGCTCAAAGGGCAGAAAGGCCTATTCCTATTTTCTTATGTTACCAAGTACATCATTCATTTGATAAAAATTAAATCTATACAAGATTGCATGAGGATGTGTGGTTTGCAATATAAAAAAAAATATAGCCTTAATTCAAGAACCACCAAGTTAGCATTTTGAATAGCATGGCACTTATTTGCCACTTTTGGCTGCATAGTTATCCCATGCCTTCATAATCACCCCACCCCAGAGATAATTTACACATTATGGTTTGAAATATGCCATTGTTATCAAATGCCAGAATTGTACCATAAATTTATGCATGCATTCCAGCACTAATATTTACAACTAGACTCAGAAATAACTATTGTGAATCCAAACTTGCTTTTCCACTTCCTTAAACCTTAGCAAATCCTCAAAAGCTGTGCCAAGTGCTTGGGAGCATTGGCAATTTATCTTGACTACCTAAGTGAAGCCGTTATGAAAGTGTTTGGAACTGCAATTCAAACTTGCACTTCAACTTCTACAAAGCTAAGATTTTAGATATATACCATTTTCCTCGGTCGTCCCCCATCCAATAATTATACACCTCCTGCCAGTCAGAAATGATGCAGTGGCTGCAGGTAGACAAGCTGGTTGGACAAAATCTGTATATTGGACTGGATGTACCAACTCCAAAAGGGCAACATCATAATCATAATTAGCTGGTGTATTCCGAGGATGAATAATGATCTTCTTAATTTTTTGATGCTGAACGTTGTGGTTATTTGGCTGATCCAGGAAATGCAGGCCAAAAACAGCAGTCCAGGACTCAGCATCCCTGTAATTCAAAACAGGCAAAGTGTCACAACTCTTGGAAGAAATTGACTAAATTAATTTCCTAGAACCAAATGGCACTGCACTGGTCAATTGGATAGCTGGGGGTAAAAAAAATTAGCACAAGTACACTAATCTTACTTAAAGTTTGCCAGACTTACTCTGACAAGTGAAGTGGTGCCAGGATTCTTCTCCCACTCCAGTTGGTAACAATGCAAACTTAACTAGATCATTTCCTATGGTAAATACATTCTATTGTGACCATCAACAAAATTCTCATCCAACCCAAATAGTATTTATGCAAATGCTTAAACTCAATGCATTGGTATAGTATACAAGTTAAATGCCATATTATTTACAGTACTTTGACAATTATAATCAGTGTTCTTTAGTGGCCATCCCAAACATACTAATTGATGTGGAAAGCACAGTCATTTAAAAGGAGCAATTGGATTATGTAATGGAAGGTCCAAGGTCTTTCTGGCTGAATGAAAAAAAAGTGAGCCAACTAGTCTTCATCATAAGTCAATTGTCAAACACCACCAAGGAAGACAAGTGTCCAAAGTCATCCGAGCAGTTTATTCTCACTAATGTACAGCTGCTTCTTAAAATAAATAACTGTTAGGCTGAATGGCAGGTGTCACTGGAGGACTTGCAAGTTTAATACATTTGTGATGTGACAATGCTAATAAGCAAAAAATCCATTGTTCAGAGATCAAAAAAGCAACAGGAAAAAATCTCATCCATGGTGCTCATGGAACCATACACAGGAGGCAATGAGGGTCTGAGTCACCTCTCCAAAGAACATTCTAAATTAACTATACTTCCTGTATGTTCTTCACAGACCTGCAAACATTACCTTTTAATATATATCACAGTTTTAAAAAATATCCCATGCAGCCTGCAAGTGGATTATGACAGTTTTTAAAAAAGGAATGCACCCAGGGAGTTAGGCAAGAAATACCATGAGAAGGTTCAAATACAAGACAAAAAAAAACTTGGGTGCTTGTTGGATGGACGCTTGTTCATTGAAGTTAAGTTGTGTTACTAAATGTAATGTCTGATCAGACGTACTATTCAGTAGGATTATCTTATTACATTTAAAGTATATAGTTACTGATTTGCAACAAACCTAGATTGAAGCATAATACAAAATGTCTATCCAATCTGGGTTATGCTATTCTTAACAATCAAGCCACTTATAGATTGCCAAGAGCCATTACATCTACGACAGATCTGTATTTTGACAATGGATAATTGACATTTACCTGCCCTCAAAGCAATGTGCAGCAGAGAGAATCCATCTACAGGCCACAAGGGTTGCTCCACAAATATGATTTCCATTACGCTGCAAACTCACTTGAAAAGGCCACTCGCCACTCTTTGTGCCTATTCCACCTATAATCCTGCCAGTTACTGTTTTTTGACGTCCACAGCCTTTCAGAAGAAAAGAAAATGATTTTTTTTTTTATTAGGAGATATTATCTGTTTCTAGCATTGACCAACAAAAAAAAAAGAATTACAGGCAGTAAAGGATATATGGAATCCTAGAAGGCCAGACCACCACATTGGTGTGAACTTCAATCCAATTTTATAGCTGCTGACTCAAACCAGTATAAACCATGAAGAAAAATATTTCCACTACCCCTCCAATTACTCACTGAGAGGCAATGTGTTTTTTCAATATTTTAAACTTAATAGAAATACAGTTGCCACTTACCACATGCTGCATGATCAGATCTTTTACAAGCATCGTTATCAATACATTTGGCTGGAAAGTGAAGGACTGCAAAGCAAAACAAAACTTGTTTCAGAAGGCAAGATATAGGTACATATACCAATTAATATTAAACAATACTTCATGCAAACTCTCCATTTACATGGATCTAGTCAGAACCAGTTTAGAAGATACAGCTGGACCCACCTCTTGGGGCTTTTGAATTTTAGGGTGTAGAAACATTCAATTAAAATTGCTTAAATCTAAATCAGCAATATATTATGTTACGCCAATTGGAGGAGAAACTTTGTTTTCTCCACCTAAAGACAACGTGATTACAGCAGCAAGAATAATATGGGCAGCAGTGGTTAGCACTGTTACTTCACAGCACCAGGGTCCCAGGTTCGATTCCTGGCTTGGGTCACTGTCCCTGCAGTCTGCATGGGTTTCCTCCGGATGCTCCGGTTTCCTCTCACCTGAAAGACGTGCTGGTTAGGTAGCTTGGACATTCTGAATTCTCCCTCCTGAATTCTCACTCAGTGTACCCGAACAGATGCTGGAATGTGCCGACTAGGGGGTAACTTCATTGCAGTGTTAATGTAAGCCTACTTATCATAGAATTTACAGTGCAGAAGGAGGCCATTCGGCCCATCGAGTCTGCGCCAGCTCTTGGAAAGAGCACCCTACCCAACGTCATCACCTCCACCCTATCCCCATAACCCAGTAACCCCACCAAACACCAAGGGCAATTTATCATGGCCAATCCACTTAACCTGCACATCTTTGGACTGTGACACTAATAAAGATTATTGTTTTAGGAGTTTTCTAACTGGACCAAAGCACAAATACTACTGCATTTGATCAATATTTTAGGCCTCTTAAAATAGCCAAGGAATGCTACACACCAAGAGCTGTGACAGGTGTACATTCAAAACAGCAATGGGTCCATTTTCTCTGTAGATATAGATCTACCTCTTAATTCGTGATGATGTGGAGATGCCGGCGTTGGACTGGGGTGAGCACAGTAAGAAGTCTTACAACACCAGGTTAAAGTCCAACAGGTTTGTTTCAAACACGAGCTTTCGGAGCACGGCTCCTTCTTCACCTGAAGAAGGAGCCGTGCTCCGAAAGCTCGTGTTTGAAACAAACCTGTTGGACTTTAACCTGGTGTTGTAAGACTTCTTAATTCGTGAGCAGTGAAGGAACCTGTTTTAAAACCCAGTCACTGATTTGTTCCTCTTTTCTCTGTCTAGACAATTTGCCCTTTTGCTTGATCAACAATTTTCAAACTTCGTTAATGATGTAACTGCCAAAATATATTTTTCATTGTTTCCCCAGCATCTGCAATATTTTGCAGTCATACATCTGGTGCTAAATTGTTAAATGGTAGCTAGCACAAATGAGATCACAGTCGATGGAGGCCTGTCATTTGCTGACCGTCATCCTGCTGGCATGTTCCTTGCTCCAGGACATTTTTAAACATTGCTCTCTAAGTGAGGAAAGGCAACCAGCTCAAATTACAGGTAATAATTCTTCCCTTATTAATAAAAAAAAGGAACTCTAAGCCATTGTGTAGGTCGACAGTAACCGTACCACCAATGGTGAAGTGATATGCCCCAGCACCGATGACCACCATTGCAAGATGGCCACAGCTGCCTCAAAAGGCTGTCATGTGGAGAGCCCTCCATTATGGCAGGTGCCACCTTCAATTGGCTCCCCAACATCAGGAGATGGCCTGCCACCCTAATTGAATGGGAGGGTGCATCCTGGCCACTAATTGACCACTTGTCAAGCACCAACATCTATCATTATAAGTGCCAAAAGGATGGCCATGACACACACACACAGCCGCCAACACTGCCTGCCCCCCCCCCCCCCCCACCTTGATGCTACAACCAAGAAAGCACAACAGTGTCTATACTTCAGGAAGTTTGGCATGTCCACACGCAGATGCATCATCAAAAGCATCCTATCTGGCTACATCACACCTTGGTATGGCAATTGCTCAGTCCAAGACCTTAAGAAACAAGAGTCTTGAACACAGCCCAGTCCCATCACACGAATTCACAGCAAATCCACTGTCTCCTTGGAAAAGTAGGCAGCATAATCAAAGACCTCACCATCCCAGGTCCTCTTCCATCAAGCAGGAGGTGCAGAAGTCTGGAGAACAATCCCAAATAGATTCAAAAACAGCTTCTACCCCACTGTTACCAGACTCCTGAATGACACCCCTATGGACAGAACTGACCGCTCCACACCTTTCACTGAGTAACACTATACTCCATATGTTTTACATGTCTATGTATTTACACCTGTTTTATCATATGTCCCATGTTTTTCATGTATGGAATGATCTGTCTGAACTGTACACAATACTTTTCATTGTACCCCAGTACATCAACAATAAATCTAAACGTGATGCAGGGTTGCAAGCTGGAGGTATTCTCAACAGTGTCTAGACGCCAGAATAAAAATTCAGCTCATGTGTGTTCATCAACCCACCACTCATGCAAGTAGAAATTTCAATTTAATTATGCAAAAAAAAACAGAATGGTGACCCTACTATTGAAAATACCATCACAGCTTTGGGGCCATTGTTTATGGCACCTCTGCCATTCTCACCAGCTCCATACTCCACAAGCCCAGTGATAGGTGGAAGCCCCAAGGGTGTGGGGAGAGTGGAGGCATCATATGGGATTAGATGGGGCATCAGTGTGGGCACCAATATGTGATAATCACTGGTTCGCTCAGGGGGCACTGGACAGGGGGTTTCGGAGGAGACAGCGGGCAGGGATCTAGAGATTTGGGGATCTCTTTATTGATAAGGGTTTCCCAAGCTTGGAGGAGGAGTTTGAGTTGCCAGATGGGAATGGATTCCAGTACCCGCAGGCGAGGGATTTTGTGCGGTGGGAGGTGGCAGGGGCTACAGGACAAGGTGATATCGAGAACAGGAGTAGGAGAGGGGAAGGTCTCAGAGATCTACAAGGAGCTGATGGAGTTGGAGCGGGCCCCCCAATAGGGGAGGTGAGGAGAAAGTGGGAAGAGGAGCTGGGTGGGTAGTTGGAGGCCCCAAGGAGAGTTAATGCATCCTCGTTGTGTGCCAGGCTCAGCCTGATACAACTTAGGTAGTCCACAGGGCACACATGGTGGCCCAGATGAACAGGTTCAAGGAGGTGGAGGATAGGTCTGGGCGCTGTGCAGGGGCCCAGGGGAGAGGGGGGGAGGGGGGGGGGGGGGGGAAGGGAGGAAGAGGGGTGGTAGTCCTGTAAACCATGTCCGTAAGTTTTGGGCGTGTCTGAGGCGGAGGGGTTTTGTGACGCATGTCAGAGGTATTACAAATGAGGGTAGTTCTGAGTCCAGAGATAGTGATCTTTGATGTGTCAGAGGACCCGGGAGCCCAGGGGGAGAGACCCCAACGTCCTGGCCTTTGCCTCCCTGGTGGCCCGGAGCATGGATCTTAGTAGAGTGGAGGGACTTGGAGCCCCCGAAGTCAGGAGTGTGGGTTAGCAATATAGCGGGGTTTCTCAGACTCCAAAATTAAACATTTTCCTTGAAGGGTTTGCTCAGAGGAGTTGGCAGCCATTCATCGACTTAGTCAGGCGGTCGGTGGTGAGGTGGGGGGTGTGTGCATGGCAGGTGGGTGGAGAGGGCGACACCGTTTGTGTAAGCCATGTTTTGGCTGAGGTTTCTGCCCAGGAGGATGTTGGGTATATTATTGTGGATTTTTTAAAATTGAAATTTGATGTTTAAGATTGTTAAAATTATAAATGCCTTAATAAAATATTTTCTAGAAAAATAAAATACCATCACAAACACTGCCAATTCATTTTAATTTACACTAACTACAGGCCAGTCAATTTAACCTTGCTGGTGAGAAATCTTTCAGAAACAATAATTTAGGAAGTGAACAAAATCTACATGAAAACTAGCACGGACATGGGACGGGAGAATCCAGGGGGTGGGGGGGCCATGAATCCCGCCCAAACACCAGCTGCCGTATTCTCCTGCACTGATTTTTGGGTGGGACAGGATTCACGCCATGCTGCTCGGGGCCGTTGGCAGCAGCCCCCCCCCCCCCCCCCCCCCCAAGCAATTCTCCAGGCCCCGATGGGCTGAGCGGCCACCTGTTTTTGGCCAGCCTGCCAGCGTGGATTGGACATGGTACCACATGGCAGGACCGGCAGGTTAGTTGGCTGGTGCGGTCCTCTGGGGTGCCCCGGGGATCCGACCATGGGAGGAGGGCCCCCATGTGACCTGGCCCACAATCGGGGACCACCGATCTGCAGGCAGCCTGTGCTGTGGGGGCACTTCTTCCTTCCATGCCAGCCCCTGTAGGGCTCCGCCATGGCCGGCGTGAAGAAGGCACCCTCCTGCGTATGCGCCAGAATACACCGGCCAGTCTGCACATGCGTGGAACCACGCCGGCGGTTCTGCGCATGCACTAACTCACCCAGTCCCTTTGGTGCCAGCTGGCACAGCACCAACCCCTGGAAGTGCAGAGAATTCCACTACCTCCGGTCAGCCCGACACCAGAGTGGTTCGCGCCGTCTTTGACGCCGGCGTCAGGCCATTGCACCGATCGCAGAAAATCCCACCCATGGAGTTTTTGACAACAGGGAATGGGATTGATGAAGCATGCGTTTGCTGAAATGCCACATAATAGGCTTGTCAAAGATAGAGCCCGTGGAATATAAGCCAACATTGAGAAATAGTATTGGCAAATGGTGGTTTTGTTAAGGAGCAGGGAAGGACGTTGTGTTAAGGAACAGGAGAGAGACATCAGTTGCAAAAGCCATTTGGAGGAGGTTGTTCACCTCCTCGTTCACCAACCTCACCGAGGTTGTTCACCTTGGGAGAAAAGATTTGTTCAGAATCATAAGGGATTTGGACAGGGTACATTTTGGGTTTTTTTTGGGAGAGGGGAGAAAGGAGAGAAATGGAGGGGGCAAAAGTTACCAGAAAATAAAAATACACTGATTTAAAGGCAGTTAGCAGACAGCAGGACATTTTTTTTGTTGTTTTAAAAAGGGCAGCAAGTAGTTAGGATCTTGAATACAATGCTCAAGGTCAGAGACTAGGAATAACACTACAATTAACCTCACTGCCTACAGTCCAACAAAGCATGTCCATCTACTAGGCACAAGTCAGGAGTGTGAAGGAATGCTCTTTCAATTTGCCTGGATGTAGTGCAGCTCCAACACCATTAGAGGCCACACCACTGGGCAGCACAGTAGCACAGTGGTTAGCACTGTCACTTCACCACACCAGGATCCCAAGTTAGATTCCCGACTTGGGTCACTGGCTGTGTGGAGTCTGCACGTTCTCAGTGTCTGCATAGGTTTCCTCCGGGTGCTCAGGTATCCTCCCACCCAAGTCCAACAACATGCTGTTAGATGAATTGGACATTGAATTCTCCCTGTGTAACCGAACAGGCACCAGAATGTGGCGATGAGGGGCTTTTCACAATAACTTCATTGCCATTAATGTAAGCCTACTTGTGACAATAAAGATTATTCTTTTTTTTTAAAATAAGCATGACATCATCCAGAGCAAAGGCACTCAACTGGCAGCCCATCCACAAACATTCACACCCTCCACCACCAACACAGTGGCAGTACTGTGCACCAACTACAAGATGCAGTGCAGGAACTCACCAAAGGTTCCTTAGACAGCAGCTTCCCAATCTACAACCACAACCAACTAGAAGGACAAGGACAGCAGACACATGGGAACACCGCCACCTGAAAATTCCCCACCAAGCCAAACATCATCCCAAAATTCCCTTCCCAACCGTACTGTGGGTACATCTGCAACATATGGGCTGCAGCAGTCAATGAAAGGTTAGAAATACAGTTCCGCCTGTAAGAGGAAAGTTAAGTTCCATGCTTAGACCCTTCCTCAAATGTCCTGATGGGGAGCAGACCCAAAACACTCATTTGGATTTCCACTCTTCAATATGCAGCAGCTGCCAACATTCTGCAGTTCCTACCTTCAAATCAGCGTTTAAAAAAACATTAAAAAGTCTCAAAGCCTGATTAGCTTACTCACGGTCGACTCTCAACTCACTCTTCCAGAAGAGAACCAATGCCCCGTGACCAAAACTGCAGCCTTTATCTTCACATTCAAATAAAATGTTTAATCTATCACACTGCTAAATATAAACCCGTATCCCAAGAATAAAAATCATACTCACTCAACACAATAGCAGTCAGCACCGTCACTATAACAACAAACAGCAGGATTGAAGTTATTGTAAGGATTTTTAAAATTCGAGTACTCGGTAGTAGGGTCTTGATTTCCTGAGGTCGCGGAGCTTCTATGTTGGTAATAATCATTCTCGCTGCGGGAGTGGCCCTATCTGTTCTCATCACTCTATCAGATAGCGCAGTCTGCTCTCAACCAAAAGCTGCCCATGTCTAAGGTGCGTGTTATTTATAAAGCCTACTGATTACCTCAAGTGATAAATCACTTGATAAACTTCCACGTGCTGAATGGAATTTCCCGTGTGGCTCTCTGTTGTTGCATTACCTTCCCGTCTGAGCATGTGTGGCGTTTGGCAGGTTTTGTGAGTATAAGCAGGTAGAGCAAGTTGGAGGATTTTAAAGGGAAGAGGAAGATCTGCACGAAAACCTTCATTTTAAAAGGAAATAAGACGGCATTATAAAACTGCAAACAAGAATGAGAGCTTAGCATTGGGGGTTGTTATTGGACATTAATGAGTTGGATATGCAACCATTTTGGTTTTCAAATGTGCTCAGGACATTAAAACAAGGAGAGGAGTGGGAGACATGGGGCTGGATTCACCGCTTTTGAGCCTAAGTGCAGAGGATCTGTGGCGTTGGCGGATCCCATCCTGCGACTGGTGATGTGCCAGCAGCCGCACCGCATAAGGCTCCCACCATACAAACGCTGGAGAATGGCTGGGTCTGTGGCCGCGCATGCGCACGGCGACAACCTGCAGCGGTCACGCCGTAAAACATGGCGCCGGTCGTGCCTGGACCGGACCTGCCAGATACTGGCCCCCTGGCCACCCTCTGGCCATCCCCCACCAGTCCCCTGAATGTGTCACCTGGTGAGGGAGTATGAACAGTGGTAGATTGATCATTTAAAATTTCTTGAAAAAGGACTAAACAACTAAAAATAATACTCCGGTATTTGAGTTATAATATAAGTAGAAGAGCGCACAGCTTATTTGGAAGCATTAGGGTGCACTACACCGATTAGAACTTAAACATACGGCGAAGGATTTTGCTACAATGGAAGGACGAAAGGCCCCCAAGCGTGGAGACCTGGATCAATGACATGGCGGGCTTCATTAAGCTTGAGAAGGTCAAATTCGCCCTGAGAGGATCGGTGCAAGGGTTCTTTAAACGGTGGCAACCTTTCCTCGACTTTCTGGCTCAACGATAGGGTACTGGGACAGTAGCAGCAGCAACCGGGGGGGGGAATGTTGATTATGTTTGCTTATTTTATTTAAATTTGATTTATTTAATTTTAATTTATGGTTAAGTTCTCTTGTTGCGGGGGGGAGGGGGATACATGCGATGTTACGGTTTGGGGGGAATTGTGGGTGGTATGGGGCTGTTAATTGCATATTACTGCTTGTTGCTATACTTGTTATATTTTTATATTTTTTGTAAAAAATTCCAATAAAAATTATTTTTAAAAAAAGAACATAGAACATACAGTGCAGAAGGAGGCCATTCAGCCCATCGAGTCTGCACCAACCCACTTAAGCCCTCACTTCCACCCTATCCCCGTAACACAATAATCCCTCCTAATATTGTTCAATATGCCATAAATATTGAATTTATGCACGGTAGCACAAGTGGCTAGCACTGTGGCTTCACAGCGCCAGGGTCCCAGGTTCGATTCCCCGCTGTGACACTGTGTGGAGTTTGCACATTCTCCTGTGTCTGCGTGAGTTTCCCCCAGGTGCTCCGGTTTCCTCCCACAGTCCAAAGACATGCAGGTTAAGTGGATTGGCCATGCTAAATTGCCCTTAGTGTCCAAAAAGGTTAGATGGGGTTATTAGGTTACGGGGATAGGGTGGAAAGGGAGGCTTAAGTGGGTTGGTGCCGACTCGATGAGCCAAATGGCCTCCTTCGGCACTGTATGTTCTATGTTTTAAATATTTATATTCAAGATAAGATTGATTCCAAGCATCCTGGAGATGAACTATTAGGAAACATTGGAGAAAATCAAGTGCTGCAATCCAAGAGAAGACAGTTAAAGGAAACCTTATTTGAGGTACATTATTTAATATACCATATATACTCGCGTATCCTGCGATCTCGCGTATCCTGCGATCTCGCGTATCATGCGACCCCTAAATTTTCGTCCCCAAAACATGATTTTATCATATATCTTATGTATCATACGAGTCACTTTTTTGAAATACCAGATGACACTAGGCTAGGCTTTCCGCCGTAAACAACCGAATGAGAAACAGCTGTTTTGCTGTTTCTAATCACGATAATAAACAGTTACCTAACACGTAACAAGTACCATAACATATAACAACGATCGAATACATTCTACCCTTAGCCACTATGGAGAAAAGATCTGCGAAGAAATATACTGCCAAATTGAAGCTGCAAGTTGTTGCCGAAGCGGAACAAAGCAACAACGTTAAAGCTGCAAAGCTGTTTGGTGTCGGAGAAAGCTGTGTCCGAAACTGGAGAAAACAAAAAGAAAAATTGAAGGAAACTCCTTCCTATAAATGCGCAAATCGCGGGTCGAAATGTCATTGGCCGCAGTTAGAAGATAAAGTATCAAAGTGGGTGTCCGAAAATCGAGAAAATGGTTATATTATAACACGATCTAAAATAAGACTTTATGCTTTACGAGAAGCAAGAAAAATGGGCATTCGTGTGTTTACTGCAAGTCCCGGATGGTGTACGCGGTTCATGAAAAGACATGACTTTGTGTTAAGAAGAAAAACAAAAATTGCACAGAAACTCCCAAAAGAATTAGAAGAAAAAGTGACTAGTTTTCAAACATTTGTAATCAAACATCGCAAAGCTAACAGCTATAAGTTATCGTGCATTGGAAACATGGATGAGACACCCGTGAATTTTGATATGCCATCAAACTCAACCGTTAATAAAGTCGGCGAGAAAAGTATTTTTATCAAAACTGTTTGTGGGTAAAAGAAGCATGGGCTGAGATAGATGGAGATTTGATTGTTAAAGCATTTTAAAAATGTGGAATAGCAAATGCTTTGGATGGAAGTGAAGATGATGCTTTATTCGAAGATGCAGGAGAAGAGGATGAAAATATTGAAGAGGGACTTCCGGTGTGCATCATGAAGTGAGTGAGCACACAGAGGCAGCTCCTGCCTAAGGTTGCAGAAAAGAGCTCTTTTTTGGGCAGCACGGGTTGGAATTTCGATGAAACGGCGTGGGTGAATGTTCAAGGAGTATTTTCCCCCAGGAATAGGATGTTTCTTGGTTATCAGACCCTCAGAAACAGTGCAAGATTTGTCTGAACAGCAACAAACAAAAGCCTCTGCAAGCATGCTAGCGGGGGAAGGGCCAGCTTATAGGTCTCAAGCTGACCTGAGGGCCTTTATGAAAGCTGAATTCTAGCAGCAGAGGGAAGAACTGTGAAAAGATCTCACCAAGGCCATTGAAGAAGCGGAGACGGACTTCCGATAGCGGTGATGCGGAGCTAAGCCGCACGTTCAGTGGCTCCCACTATTTTCGGACTTTGGGGCTCTTTTAAGGGCTCGTAGTGGTGCTGTTTGGAATTTTCCCCGTGTGGGAACACTCCTTCTCAGATTCTCCACCGGTGGATGGCCTGGACTAGAAGTGGAGCGGTCAGAAAACCGGCTTTGCAGTTGCGGCTAACCGCAGCTCCCGCTACTTAAGGACTTTTGGGCCGATTTGAGGGCCCCAAACGGCGCTGTCGCAACGAATCCCGGTGGGGGAAGGTGTCTAGAGGAGCATTCCCCATAATTTATGGTGCTCACCCGGAGTGGGGCAAAGGAAAAGGCTGCAGCAGCTCCACAAGAAAAGCGGGGGAAGAAGGACAAAATGGCGGCCGGCGGAACACCCGAGGACTGGTGGAAGTGGGCGCAGGGCCAGCGAGCTGCTCTTCTGCGCTGTTTTGCGGAGCTGAAGGCTGAGTTGCTGGACTCACTGAATGCGACTACCAACAAGCTGCTTGGGACCCAGGCGGCCCAGGAGGTGTCCATTCGGGAGTTGCAGCAGCAGGCCGCTGAGAGGGAGGAGGAGGCCGTGGTCCTCGTGGGGAAAGTGGAGTTGCACGAGGCACTTCACAAAAAGTGGCAAGACCGCTTGGAGGAGCTGGACGTTCACACGAGGCGAAAGAATTTGAGGATCCTGGGCCTGGCGGAGGGGCTGGAGGGGTCGGATCTCCCGTGGTACGTGACCACGATGTTGAGCTCGTTGATGGGAGCGGGGTCCTTCCATTTGCCCCTGGAGTTTGAGGGAGCTCACAGAGTGCTGGCCAGGAGGCCTAAGGCAAATGAGCCCCCGAGGGCGGTGCTGGTGCGGTTCCATCGATTTAGTGACCGGGAGTGTGTGCTGCGCTGGGCCAAGAAAGAGAGGAGCAACAAGTGGGAGAATTCGGTAGTACGAATCTACCAGGACTGGAGTGCCGAGGTGGCAAAGCGGAGTGCCGGGTTCAACCGGACGAAGGCGGTGCTGCATGCCAAGCAGGTCAGATTTGGAATGTTGCAGCCTGCGCGTCTGTGGGTGACATATAAGGACCGGCACCACTACTTCGAGTCCCCGGAGGAGGTGTGGGCCTTTGTACAGGCGGAGAAACTGGACTCGAACTAGGATCTGGGGACACACTATGGCCGTTGCTGTTTTCGCTGTTGCTGTTCTTCAATTTTGACACGTGTTTTTTTTATGCTGCTTTTCTTTTTGCTCTGTTTCCGGGTGGGTTTGTCTGTTGGGTATGGGTGTGGGGTATGTGGGGAACGTTGGGGGTATGTGCTTTATATGTTCTCTTCTGTACGGGGCCGGGGGTTGGGGTGAAACTGGATTTTGAGGAGCTGCGTCGGAAGGGTGGGGTGTGGCAGTGTGAAAGCGCGGGCTTTCCTCTGGTTGTCCGCGCTGCGGGTCAGGGGGGGCGGAGCTGGAGGTGGGGGCGTGGCCTCTACTGGTTTTCTTTCCCGCGCTGAAGCGGTGCCAAGGAGGTGTGGCAAGAGGGGGATGACCCCATGCCGGGAGGAGATGGGTTTTGGCAGGAGCTGCCGGGTCAGCAGAAGTCAGCTGACTCACGGAAATACCATGGAGGGTGCGTCGCGGCTAGGTGGGGTCCTAGCCAGGGGGGGTGGGGGGGGATACCGGGTTGCTGCTGGAATGGCCAAGAAGGAGCTGGCGTGGGCCGGGGGGTAGAGGAGAGGCGTTATCGCCATGGGGAACGGGTCAGGCGGGGCGAGCTGGCCTGGGGCGAGCAGTCGATAAGCTATGGCTAGCCGGCGGGGGAGAGGGGCAGGTTGCTCTCTGATTCGGCTGATTACCTGGAACGTGAGGGGGCTGAATGGGCCGGTTAAGAGAACCAGGGTATTTTCTCATCTGAAGGGGCTGAAGGCGGACGTGGCTATGCTCCAGGAGACCCACTTGAAGGTGGCGGACCAGGTTCGTCTGAGGAAGGGGTGGGTAGGGCAGGTTTTTCACTCAGGATTGGACGCGAAGAACCGGGGGGTGGCGATCCTGGTGGGGAAGAGGGTGGCGTTCGAGGCGGCTGAGGTGGTGTCGGACAAGGAGGGCAGATATATTATGGTGAAGGGTACGCTGCAGGGAGAGAAGGTGGTGCTGGTTAATGTATATGCCCCGAATTGGGATGATGCCGGCTTCATGAGGCGCTTGTTGGGCCGCATTCCGGACCTGGAGGCAGGGGGCCTGATCATGGGGGGAGACTTTAACACAGTGCTGGATCCCCCACTAGACCGGTCCAGTTCAAGGACGGGTAGAAGACCGGCGGTGGCCAGAGTGCTGAGGGGGTTTATGGACCAGATGGGAGGGGTGGATCCCTGGAGGTTTGGGAGGCCGAGAGCGCGGGAGTATTCCTTTTTCTCCCATGTCCATAGGGTCTATTCCCGAATAGATTTTTTCATCCTGAGCAGGGGATTGATCCCGAAGGTGCAGGATGCAGAGTATTCGGCCATAGCGATCTCAGACCATGCTCCGCACTGGGTTGATCTGGAGATGGGGGAGGCGCGGGACCAGCGCCCGCTCTGGCGCCTGGATATGGGGCTGCTGGCTGATGAGGAGGTGTGTAGGAGGGTCCGGGGAAGTATTGAGGGGTATCTTGATACCAATGATATGGGGGAGGTCCGGGTGGGGATGGTCTGGGAGGCTCTGAAAGCAGTGATCCGGGGGGAGCTGATCTCCATCCGGGCCCATAGGGAAAGGAGGGAGAGGAAGGAGAGGGAGAGACTGGTGGGGGAGCTCCTGGATGTGGACAGGAGATACGCAGAGGCACCGGAGGAGGGGTTGCTGGGGGAACGGTGCAGTTTGCAGGCCAAATTTGACTTGTTGACCACCAGAAAGGCGGAGACACAGTGGAGGAGGTCGCAGGGCACGGTATATGAGTATGGGGAGAAGGCGAGCAGGATGTTGGTGCATCAGCTCCGCAGGCGAGATGCGGCTAGGGAAATTGGTGGAGTGACGGATAGGGGTGGGAATGTAGTGCAGAAGGGGACAGAAGTAAATGGGGTCTTTAGGGACTTCTACGAGGAACTGTACCGGTCAGAACCTCCAATGGGGAGAGGGGGGATGGAGAGCTTCATGAACAGGCTACGGTTCCCAAGGGTTCAAGAGGAGCTGGTAGAGGGGCTGGGGGCGCCGATAGAGTTGGAGGAGCTAGTCAGGGGGATTGGACAAATGCAGTCAGGTAAGGCGCCGGGGCCGGACGGGTTCCCGGTGGAATTTTATAAAAAGTATGCGGATCTGGTGGGCCCCATGTTGGTGCGAGCTTTCAATGAGGCATGGGAGGGGGGGCTTTGCCCCCGACGATGTCGCGGGCACTGATCTCTCTGATCCAAAAGCGGGATAAGGACCCCTTGCAGTGTGGATGATGCAGGCCTATCTCGCTCCTCAATGTTGACGCTAAGTTGCTGGCGAAGATCCTGGCCACCAGGATAGAGGACTGTGTGCCAGGGGTGATACACAAGGATCAGACAGGATTTGTCAAGGGACGGCAGCTCAACACGAATGTGCGGAGACTGCTAAATGTTATTATGATGCCGGCAGTGGAGGGGGAGGCGGAGATAGTGGTGGCGCTGGATGCGGAGAAAGCATTTGATAGAGTTGAGTGGGGGTACCTGTGGGAGGTGCTGGAGCGTTTCGGATTCGGGGAGGGATTCATCAAATGGGTGAGGCTGCTCTACGCGGCTCCGATGGCGAGTGTAGTTACAAATGGAAGGAGATCGGAGTACTTTAGGCTCTACCGTGGGACCAGGCAGGGGTGCCCCCTGTCCCCCTTGCTCTTTGCACTGGCGATTGAACCTTTGGCTATGGCGTTGAGGGAGTCAGGGAGATGGAGGGGTCTGGTGCGGGGTGGGGAGGAACATCGTGTATCGCTGTATGCGGACGACCTGCTGTTGTATGTGGCGAATCCAGAAGGGGGAATGCCGGGGGTGATGGAGCTGTTAGCGGAATTTGGGGGCTTCTCGGGCTATAAGTTAAATTTAGGCAAGAGTGAGGTATTTGTAGTACACCCGGGTGATCAGGAGGAGGGAATTGGGAGACTCCCATTTAAGAGGGCAGTGAAGAGTTTCAGATACCTGGGGGTGCAGGTGGCCAGGAGTTGGGGGACTGTCCATAAGCTTAATTTTACCAGGCTGGTGGAGCAGATGGAAGAGGAATTTAAAAGGTGGGACATGGTGCCGCTATCGTTGGCGGGTAGAGTGCAGTCCGTCAAAATGACGGTTCTCCCGAGGTTCTTGTTCCTTTTTCAGTGTTTGCCCATCTTTATCCCTAGGGCCTTTTTTAGAAGGGTTACGAGCAGCATCATGAGCTTTGTTTGGGCGCATGGGACCCCGAGGGTGAAGAGGGTCTTCTTGGAGCAGGGTAGAGATGGGGGGGGGGGGGGGGGGCTGGCGTTACCCAATCTCTCGGGGTATTATTGGACGGCCAATGTGTCGATGGTGCGCAAGTGGGTAATGGAGGGGGAGGGGGCAGCATGGAAACGGATGGAGAGGGCGTCCTGTGGAGATATAAGCCTGGGGGCCCTGGTAACGGCGCCGTGGCCGCTCCCTCCTACGAGGTATACCACGAGTCCGGTGGTGGCGGCTACCCTCAAGATTTGGGGGCAGTGGAGGCGACATAGGGGAGAAGTGGGGGGCTCGATGTAGGCTCCGTTGAGGGGGAACCATAGGTTCGTCCCCGGGAACATTGATGGGGGATTTCAGGGTTGGTAGAGAGCGGGCATCAGACAGCTGAGGGACCTGTTTATTGATGGGAGGTTTGCGAGCCTGGGGGAGTTGGAGGAGAAATTTGGGCTCCCCCCGGTGAACATGTTCAGGTATTTGCAGGTAAAGGCATTTGCTAGGCGGCAGGTGGAGGGATTCCCTTCGCTTCCCGCGAGGGGGGTGAGCGACAGGGTGCTTTCGGGGGTCTGGGTCGGAGAGGGGAAGATATCTGATATCTACAAGGTTATGCAGGAGGCGGAGGAGGCGTCAGTAGAGGAGCTGAAAGCTAAGTGGGAGGGGGAACTGGGGGAACAGATCGAAGACGGGACATGGGCTGATGCCCTGGAGAGGGTTAATTCTTCCTCCTCGTGTGCGCGGCTTAGCCTCATCCAATTCAAGGTGCTGCACCGGGCCCACATGACTGGGACAAGGATGAGTAGGTTCTTTGGGGGTGAAGACAGGTGTGTCAGGTGCTCGGGGAGTCCAGTGAACCATGCCCATATGTTCTGGGCATGCCCGGCACTGGAAGAGTTCTGGAAAGGGCTGGTGAGGACAGTGTCGAGGGTGGTGGGATCCAGGGTCAAGCCAGGATGGGGACTCGTGATTTTTGGGGTTGGGGTGGAGCCGGGAGTGCAGGAGGCGAGAGAGGCCGGTGTTTTGGCCTTTGCGTCCCTAGTAGCCCGGCGAAGGATTTTGCTACAGTGGAAGGATGCGAGGCCCCCAAGCGTGGAGACCTGGATCAATGACATGGCGGGTTTCATTAAGCTATAGAAGGTCAAATTCGCCCTGAGAGGATCGGTACAAGGGTTCTTTAGGCGGTGGCAACCTTTTCTCGACTTTCTAGCTCAACGATAGGGTACGGGGACAGTAGCAGCAGCAACCCGGGAGGGGGGGGGGGGGGGGGTGGGGGAGGGAAAAGGTGGGGGGGGGCGCGGACGATGACTATGTTTGTTTATTTAATTTAAATTTATTTTGAAGTTCTTTTGTTGTTCATTGGGGTTGGGGGGGTGGGGGATGGGATACATGCGTCGATATGGTCTGGGGGTGGTACGGTTATTATGGGTTATTTTGTTGCATTTCATTGTTTGTCGTTATGTTTTATATTTTCTGTAAAAAATTCCAATAAAAATTATATTTAAAAAAAAAGAAAATATTGAAGACCTGGAAGATGATCAGTATGACGACTGCCTCGATGAAGAAGAATTCCAAGCTTTATTTGATGATAACACTGATAACAATGAAAGCAAATTTGAAGGATTTTAGTTTACCTGTAATAGTTTGTTTTAATAGTGTTTTTATTTTATTAAATGTTAATTAACCTCCATATGTATTCCTGTTTTATATTTCATTATGTCCAAAAATAAATATAATAGTTTCATTAACTACTGGGTACTATTTGACTTACCGTAAATGGATACGGTCTGCTTAACAGCCTAACAGCCTAATCTTGGCCAGCACTTCACTCCCGCAAATTTTGTATCTCGCGAATCATGCGACCCCCCCAAATTTAGGTTACAATTTAGGTTTTCAAAAGTCGCATGATACGCGAGTATATACGGTATATGGTATACACAAGGCTGTTCAAAATACCTAAAACATTGATGTTTACCTAAAGGCTTGGTTTATGTGCCTTAACAAAGACAGAAATATTTGGGCACAATTACAAATGGACAGGATACAATTATGTTTATGCATGTGTAGGGTACAATTATGTTTGCTCCCAGGCTAGACAGCTGGTTTGTGATGCAGAGCAAAGCCAGCAGCGTTGGTTCAATTCCCGTACCAGTTGAGTTTAATCATGAAGGCCCTGCCTTCTCAATCTTTCCACACGCCTGAGTTGTGGTGATCCTCAGGTTAAATCACCACCAGCCAACTCTCCCCCTCAAAGGGGAAACAGCCTCTGGTCATCTGGGACTATGGCGACTTTACTTTTATTGGCCACTTAAGGGCCTCAATTGAAATGAAGTGAAAACCGCTTATTGTCACAAGTAGGCTTCAATGAAGTTACTATGAAAAGCCCCTAGGCGCCACATTCCAGCGCCTGTTCGGCGAGGCTGGTACGGGAATTGAACCGTGCTGCTGGCCTGCCTCGGTCTGCTTTAAAAGCCAGCGATTTAGCCCAGTGTGCTAAACCAGCCCCAACTGGGGAGAGAGTTGGTTAGCGAGCCAGACCTTACCTGCCCCCCCCCCCCCAATAAAATTGGAGACAATTCGGGAGCAGGTGGCAGGGTGGTGGGACGATCACCTAGGGAATTATACAGACCCTGCTGACCTGCAAACTCACTGGCACAAGAGCATAACATCCAATCATAATAATCTTTTAAATAATCTTTATTGTCACAAGTAGGCTTACATTAACACTGCAATGAAGTTACTGTGAAAATCCCCTAGTCGCCACATTTCAGCGCCTGTTTGGGTACACAGAGGGAGAATTTAGAATGTCCAATTCACCTAACAGCACGGGACTTGTGGGAGGAAACCGGAGCACCCAGAGGAAACCCACGCAGACACGGGGAAAACGTGCAGTCTCCACACAGACAGTGACCCAAGCCGGGAATCGAACCTGGGACCCTGGAGCTGTGAAGCAACAGTCTTAACCACTGTGCGGCCATGCTGTTTGGGTTTTGACTTCTTTGTTAATCAGAAATATCTCAAACTCTTTAGAATTAAACTAACACCTCTGACAATCCAGAAATTGTAAACCAACTTCCCAAAACCTAACAGTTTGGCACTTCTGCAATGGGACATAAACTTAACATTCATCCATTTGCTATAGCTATTGACAAAACAAAGACTCTTTCTCTCCTGTTGCAAAGAGATTGACAAATGTTCGTTCTCATGTTTCTTTTGTGTTTGACATGCACTGAATGAAACTTTGGGGGATATACTACGGAACTTTTCCTTCAACATCTCTGTCTACCTTTAAATATCAAAAATAGCTTCTTGCTTTCATACGGACTACCCTTGTGTGTTCTTGATGTCGTCCTCTAACAATCTCTCTAAACCTTGACAGAATAAAGACTAGATCCTAAAGGGGTTTGATCTATACTCAGTTGATTTCTACATGTGAAATACTCCTGTATTTTATCATCATCTCACTGTTTAGGTCAACCATTCATAACATAATTGAACACTTTATTGAGCACCTCATCCCTACAAATCACTTCACTCATTTCTCCGCAGACATTGGCATGTCATTTAGATATGTAAAGTAATTCACAAGTGGCCAAGAATGAAATAATTTTCTTGAGAATGTCTTGAAAGAACATCTGTATTAGCACGACCTGCTTACAATATTTATCTGACTGATGGGTGTTAAAAGCAATGCTCAGATCTGAAGCCACGCTGCCACGAGAAATGGTGCCCTTTTGTTGAACCAAATGTGATCGTAAGGACTTGGTGGTCAGTTAGCAATGTGAATTTCCTACCGTAGAGGTACCTGTGGAATTATGTAACACTGTATATGATGGAAACCCCACTTCCTCAACTTATGAGCAATTTTACTCTGACGTCATTAATCTATGTGAAGCATATGCTACAGGTCTCTCCAAACCACCTTCCATAATGTGAGCTAACACAACACCAAACCCCTGTGGTGAGGCATCGCAAACTCAAACCAGTTGTTTCCTGTGATTATAGTGGGCCAAAACAGAAGTTTTGCTGTTCTGTCAGTTCTTCACCACTTCAAATGTCTCTGGCCCTATAGACCATTCACAAGCTATTTAACCTTTGAGCTGTTGATACCATGGGACCAATGTATTAGCTAGGTTGGAGATGAGACTACTTAATCAGCCATGTTGTCACACACTTCAATCACCACTCCCAACAGAGGGGGAAGTATCACAATATGGTTTACTCTGAAAATATACTGCAAGCCATATCAATTATGGTAGAAGGGAATCCTTGGTTGAGGAAAAAGGAAAACATAGCTGAAATGTTGCTATGGAAGGTTGCTGGTACGGAACAATGGAGATGGAGAAACTGCAATGGAAATGGGGAAACTGTGAGGATGGAATGGATTTTGGGGCAGCGTGGTGGCACAGTAGTTAGCACTGCTGCCTCACAGCACCAAGGACTTGGGTTCCATTTTGACCTTGGGTGACTGTCTGTGTGGAATCTACATGTTCTCCCTGTATCTGCATGGATTTCCTCCAGGCGCTCCGGTTTCCTCCCACACCCCAAAGATGTCCAGGTGGATTGGCCATGCTAAATTGCCCCTTGGTGTCCAAAGGTTGGGGGGGGTTACAGGGATAGTGGGGGTGTGGGCCTGCTGGGGTGCTCTTTTGGAGGGTCGGTGCAGACCCCGATGGGCTGAATGGCTTCCTTCTGCATGTAGGTATTATTATGATACCCTGGGCTAGTGCGCGGTCAATTACAGTCCCCCTTGACCTGGAATCGCAACACAATTGAATCAACCAATAATTCTTAGAAAAATACTCAAAGAATTGGCCTTTGGTTGCCAAGTAATTACAGTCACGAGGGATGGCACCCTTTTGTTGAACCAAATGTGATCGTAAGGACTTGGTGGTCAGTTAGCAATGTGAATTTCCTACCGTAGAGGTACTTGTGGAATTATGTAACACCGTATATGATGGAAAACCCCACTTCCTCAACTTATGAAATTAGTGTGGGAGGAAACCTAAGCACCTGGAGGAAATACATGCAGATAAATTACATGTAAATGTAAACACAGTTACTTTTTGTTTATAACAAGAACTGTAATGACATGTGCAGCAAATACAATGAGTTAACTATTCTCTAATTCCACTTGCCCCCTCCCTCATTAATACACGCTCACACATACACACAGAAGATAGACAAACACAGAGAGGAAGAGGGGTGAAAATAATAAGTAAAAGGATAAAGAGTCTTTGTTTCAGATGGTTGACTTTAAGCACACTTTCCTTAAATTTAGGCTTTTGAAAAGCAGTTTGAGCTTTTCACCGTAGATTCATTCAGGTCTCTGCAGTTTCAGAAAAACAGCAGCTTTTCTGGAGAGAACACAAAGGTGAGAGAGAGAGATCAAGGCCTTTCTTTTGAACGTCCAGGATTGGCTCTGGAAATCACCCCACTCAGGCAGGATCCAATCACCACCTGTGAGGCAGAATATGGCTCTTTGGCCGATTCATTTGTCAACAGCCAACCAATCGAACCGAGTCCCACCCCATGTCTCGGGTGACAAAAAGTCTGGTTCTGCTGTCCGAAGGTAGCACAGTGCACTATGTTGCAACTTTTTGAATTCCTCATTCTCGCTGCTGTTTGACTTAAAGACAAATGTCCATTAAGCATCCATGGATCAAAAATGATGACAGTAAAAATAAAGAAAGAGCAAATAAGGGAATCAACAGGAAGGACCCTTACAGTATTCTATGATTCCATAACTCTTTACAGGAAGCAGGGTGTGGAGAACTGTAATTGCAGTAGCTATGAAAATCCGTGGACTTATAATGCTTATTAGTTAATAGTCTGGGCGCAATTCTCCGCACCCCACGCCGGGTGGGAGAATCGCGGAAGGGCTGGGCGAATCACACCACGCCGCCCTGGCACCCGCCGCGATTCTCCCACCCCCCCCAAAATGGCATGTCGCCTTTTGCGACAGGCCGCTCGGAGAATCGCCGCTCGCCGTTTCTCATGGTGACCGGCGATTCTCCGGCCCGGATGGGCCGAGCGGCCTGCCAAACCCAACCGGTTCATGCCGGCGCCAATCACACCTGGTCGCTGCCGGCGTGAACAGCGCGCGACCGGTGTGTGTGGGGCCTGTGGGGGGCGGAGGGAGGATCGAGCACCACAGGCGTGCTCAGGAGATGTCTGGCCCACGATCGGTGCCCACCGATCGTCGGGCCGGCATCTCTAAAAGACGCACTCTTTTCCCTCCGCCGCCCCGCACGATCAAGCCGCCATTTCTTGCGGGGCAGCGGAGGGGCAGACAGCAACCGTGCATGTGCGGGTTGGTGCCGGCCAACCTGCGCATGCGCGGCTGATGTCACTTAGGCGCCGCCGGCCGCGTCATTCCCGGCGCGCCGCTTTTACGCAAGCGTCAAGGCCGGGCGCTCGGAATTCACGAGCCGCCGCTCCTATCCCCCTGGGGGGGGGGGGGGGGGGCGGGGGGAGAATAGGGGCGAGGAGCGGCCTCCGATGCCGGAGGGAAACACTCCGGGTTTCACTCCAGCGTCGGCTGTTTGTCTCCCTTTGGGAGAACTGCGCCCTCTATCTCTAGAAATGGAGGCAAAGAAGTTGAGGTCAGGAAGTGAAGAGTTGGAGATGGACCATATGAAGATAAGAGAAGGGTGGAAATTAGTATCAAAATAGATGAAGTTTCCATGTCAGGGTGAGAGCTGGAGCAATGACCTGGATTGCATTACCTGCAAAGGTGGTGGAGCAGATTGAATAGTAACTCTCAAAGGATTGGAATACAAGGGAAACAGTTGCAGAATATAGATGTACACATGTAAAATAGTCGTCTACGGGAATCCCAATTTTATACTTATGAATCTAAGTGAGGATGTTTGCAAAAAAAAAAATGAGATTGCAGAGGACAGAGTGGCTTCAGGAATTCCTTCCATTGTTCTGTTAGTCTTCACACACCCAATAAAGACTTTAATTGTTTCATGGAGGGACTTTCTAGTGTTTTGTCATCATTTTAGAATTTACAGTGCAGAAGAAGGCCATTCAGCCCATTGAGTCTGCACCGAACCTTGGAAAGAGCACCCTATTTAAACCCCACGCCTTCACCCAATCCCCTTTATCTCCGTAACCCAACATAACATTTTTGGACACTATGCTACCATGCTGCCCTAATTATATTTTAGTTGATATAATAATGTGCAAAGAAGTTGGATTTTCAGCCCTTTGTGTCTGTGTTGACTCTTTGAAAGTGATGTCATTGTCTGTCTGGGTTTGGTTCTCTTTCTTTCCTTCCAGGAGGGAATTTCAGACATAAGCTCAGAACTCCGTATTACTGCAAGGGTTTCTGATGGGTAATCGTCTGAGTGAGAAAGGGTATTTGGTGAGACAACCTTTGGGGCGGCACGGTAGCACAGTGGTTAGCACAGTTGCTTCACAGCTCCAGGGTCCCAGGTTCAATTCCGGCTTGATTGACTGTCTGTGCGGAGTCTGCACGTTCCCCCCGTGTCTGCGTGGGTTTCCTCCGGGTGCTCCAGTTTCCTCACACAGTCCAAAGATGTGCAAGTTAGGTGGATTGGCCATGCAAAATTGACCCTTAGTGTCCACAAAAGGTTGGATGGGGTTACTGGCTTGCGGGGATGGAGTGGAGGTGTGTGCTTAAGTAGGGTGCTCTTTCCAAAGGCCGGTGCAGACTCGATGGGCCGATTGGCCTCTTTCTGCACTGAAAATTCTATGATTCTATGATTCAATGGGCCAAATGGCCTCCTTCGGAACTGTAAATTCTATAATTCATGTGGGGAAAGCGGAAGCAGACCACAGGCTCTCGAGACTTGCCTGACCTGTTTCTTTTTTTGTTATCGGATCACGCAACATGCCATGACCGGCTGGCCCCATGGAGCTGCACTTGGGGTAGCGTCTTCACACATGCTTGGTATTGCCAGGCATCGGCAGGCAGGTCCGCAGCGGGCAGCAGTGGTCGAAAGTGGACTTGGGCAGATGTGCGGCCTTAGGCATTTTTCATCCAGCGATGCAGTATATGTCTGGAATTTCAGCAACAGAGCCATGTAGATCTTGGCCGTTGTACTCAAACAGATGGGACTTGCCTCTAATGTGGTGCGGGCACATGGCCAGGAATCAAATAGACACATGGATCACCTCCTCAATCACACTCCGGTGCTGACTGATCCGCATTTGGATGCCCCAGCGCCGTTATTGCCATCTCTTCCGGCGTCCCCGCTGGTGCCACCTCCGCAGGTTCCAGAACCCCAGGACACTGAGACGCTGGACGTGGTGACCTTGGATTCTGCCTCGCAGATGGAGACACAACCGCCTGGAGTTGCTGAAGACTCAGGCCCAGATGGAGAAACGGCTGGGGTGGCGCTGCTCGGGCTCTGTTCGAAAGCGGCAGTCCCCCGTGCACTATGTGCCCCCAGACCCCGCGCGGACGATGCCCGAGCACCTCCAGGTCAAAGAGGACCACGGGGCCTTCTCGACAATTCGCCACAGCAGGCGCCATTCAGGACTTCGAGGGGGTGGGGGGTGAAGTGGGGTTCACGGTGTGAGGACTATTCGGTTCCTTGTGACCTCGCCAGAATATAAACTTCCCCATTAACAAGGGAAGCCTGATGGATATAAAAACTCCAATCCAGATGTGGGTTGACAGGAGAACCCTTCGGGAAGTGGTGTTTGTGCACTGAGTATGTAATTAAATCTTTTTGTTTTTTGCTTCCACCATTGCTTCCCGTAGTCGCTCTGTCAGGATTCAACATAATCGAGGAGCCCAGGTCCCTCATTTCCAGGGGTCCAGTTATCAAAAAATCAATCATTGGGGACCAGAGTTAGGTGTAGACCAGACCAGGTAAGGATGGCAGATTTCTTTCCCCAAAGGACATTGGAAATCCAGGGTTTTTAATCAATGATAATTTCATGGTCACCATTACTGAGACTAGCTTTATATTCCTTCTTTAATTAATTTAATTCAAATTCCACCAGCTGCCTTGGTGCTTGTTAGGTGAATTGGACATTCTGAATTCTCCCTCGGTGTACCCGAACAGGCGGCGGAATGTGGCGACTAAGGGATTTTCACAGTAACTTCATTGCGGTGTTAATGTAAGCCTATGTGTGACACTAATAAAGATTATTATTATTACTTCTTGAGATTTTTCAGCTATCAGCTGTTCTCTTTCGCAACTTCCTCTGCTTATGCACTCACCTCATGCTATGGGAATGTTTAAGTAAGACTTTCATGCTGCTTTTCAGCAGGTTTTTCCACCTGGTAGCTGAGCAACCTGTCAATCTGGCCCACTGCCAGACAGGCAAGATAGATATGGTGGTCCTCTCGTTAAACACAGCAGGATCTCTACGTTTTCAAGATTTCTGGGATTCCTTCTCTGCTTTCACATAGTGCACATAACTCAGTAAAAAGAGAAATGTTTGCAGATGGTTTATTATTCTCACATTCAGATATACAGATAATTTACTCAAAGTATGTGATTATAGTTAATGGTATGTTTGCTGAACATTATTCTAGCCTAAGGTTAATGTCAAGTAAAGTTACGGTAAATGAGGAAAGACATACATAATATTTACCGTCAGATTCAATTATTTCTCCAGGCTCTTAAAGTGGAAGAGTTCCTTCAGCTCTTCTTGCCCATTTCCCAAAATTCACCTAAATAAATTTGTGCTATGTCAAAAATATGTCTGGATCTTCGCCTATGCTAAGTATTGATAACACCCCTGTCTGCACTGATGATGCACGATCAATCACTACTGAAGCGAGATTGTAGTCCAATTGAAGGCTTTAATAAACAAGTAGTTACCCCAGCAGCTCCGGTACAGAATGACTGCTGTGGGTGAAACACAGACTCTTATGCTCCGCCTTCTGGGCGGAACCAGCAGGCAGGTTCTACCACTCATACTACAGTATAAGGTACATCCCTTAGGGGCTGGTTTAGCACAGGGCTGAAAGAGATGGCTTTGAAAGCAGACCAAGGCAGGCCAGCAGCACGGTTCAATTCCCGTACCAGCCTCCCCGAACAGGCGCCGGAATGTGGCGACTAGGGGCTTTTCACAGTAACTTCATTTGAAGCCTACTTGTGACAATAAGCGATTTTCATTTCATTCATTTCATTTCATTTCATCCCACCTGGGTACTGCGATACCCCTAATATAGCCTACCACAAATTACCCCCAATATCTGAGCACACTTCATTTCAACATCCTCATTTACATTTCCCTGCAACATTCTTGAGTGACCCTCCGCAACCTCTTCTCGCTCTGCAACACAATTCAGACCCATTGTTCTTCTAATTCTGGCCTACTGTCATTTTGTAACCCTCTGCTTCAGCAGCCTTCAATGTCCTGGTCTTACATTTTGGAATCCCTCCCCGAAAACCTACAGTAAGTTACATCACCTCCACTGTCATGAACTGTTCTGACTGGTTTTGCTAAAATAGACTACAATCCATTACAATGCAGCTGATCCAAAACTCAGACGTAGCATGTTCACTTAGTGGCCATGTAGTTATAGAACATAGAACAGTACAGCACAGAACAGGCCCTCCGGCCCTCAATGTTGTGCCGAGCAATGATCACCCTACTCAAACCCACGTATCCACCCTATACCCGTAACCCAACAAACCCCTCCCCCCTTAACCTTACTTTTTAGGACACTACGGGCAATTTAGCATGGCCAATCCACCTAACCCGCACATCTTTGGACTGTGGGAGGAAACCGGAGCACCCGGAGGAAACCCACACACACACGGGGAGGACGTGCAGACTCCGCACAGACAGTGACCCAGCCGGGAATCGAACCTGGGACCCTGGAGCTGTGAAGCATTTATGCTAACCACCATGCTACCGTGCTGCCCCGTGATGTGGACATCAGGATGAGGCGGGTACAAAGGGGTCAAGTGTCGGTCACCTGCGAGTTCTCCCTTGGGCACGGGCAGACACTCAGCATGTAAGAGATGCTCAGTACTGTTAACAAACCTTCATAATTGTTAGTCCCTTGTCACCAGTCATTCAAAACCAACACTTCTACATGGTGTCATGAGTTGGCAGAATGGCACAGGAACTTTGCTCCATTGATCTGCCTGTGTTTGACAAAAACGTCGCAGACAACTGGACAAAATTCAAAAATGAATTGCGTATCTGCCATGGTGCTGGACTATCAGACAAATCAAAAGAGTTACAGACATGCACTCTCTTAAATTTAGTGGTCCCCAAGGCAGTCGAGTTCAGGCTATATGTACAGGCTCTTGGCTTACAAGATATCTCGGGCAAGAGAAAAGTTGCACTTTTTTTAACAGTAGCAGGTCCCAGAGGAGGACAAAAGGAGCTATTAAAAAGGTAATGAAGCAATTTGATCATCATTGTAACCCTCAGACTAACGAGACCTTCGAAAGGTATATTTTTTGAATGTGTGTGCAGAAAATGGGCGAAACAATAGATAGCTTTGTCACGGATCTGAAGTTAAAAGCGCAGACCTGCAACTTCACAGAGCTACATGATTCCTTAGTCAGAGACCAGATCGTGTATGGCTTCCAGAGCGATAAACTTTGTGAGCGCCTGTTAAGAGAATCCGAATTAAAGCTCGCTGATGCAATTAAAATATGCAAAGCAAGAAAAGTAGCATTAAAAAGAATAACAGAGATCATCTCCATGAAAACGGCAGTTTACAGCGATGAAATTAATGCCATGTCACTGTTTAACAAAACCGTGGTCCAAGCGGCCATTTTAGAAAAAATGTTGAAGCTACCGTTTTGTGTAAGAGCCGGTGTCACTCACCCTCTACAAAAATGTCCTGCATATGGAAAAATACGTGTCAAATGTGGCAAAAAGAATCATTTTGCGCAACAATGCATGCCCAGTAAGATGCAACAAGCCACAAAGGTTAATGAAATCCATAAAATACAGAAGATAAAGAATACATCAGTGGCAGATAGATAACCGAAAACAAGCAATATGTTGATGAAAATACAGCTACAAGACTAGACAATACATTTTTTGTGGGTGTCGAAAATAGAGAAAACTTCAAAAGAAATCTCATTAGTCAAAAATACGGATGAATGGACAATTCCAATAATAGTCAACAGAACTCTAGTTGATATGAAACTAGTGAGTGGCGCTAGAGCGAATCTAATAAATCAAGACTATGTAAAAAAACTTAAAGTTAAACTAATAATAGAAGACAGTGACTATATTTTGAAAGATTTTTTTTCCTATAAACTTAGAGTACCCAATTATTTTTTTCCCCAATTAAGGGGTAACTTAGCTTGCCCAATTCACCTGATGGACTATCAATTACCACAAAGACAAGAGTAGTGGAATAATCGAGGCTTTTTTTTTACATAGAATTTACAGTGCAGAAGGAGGCCATCCGGCCCATCGAGTCTGCACCGGCTCTTGGAAAGAGCACCCTACCCAAGGTCAACACCTCCACCATATCCCCATAACCCAGTAACCCCACCCAACACTAAGGGCAATTTTGGACACTGAGGGCAATTTAGCATGGCCAATCCACCTAACCTGCACATCTTTGGACTGTGGGAGGAAACCGGAGTACCCGGAGGAAACCCATGCACACACAAGGAGGATGTGCAGACTCCGCACAGACAGTGACCCAAGCCGGAATCGAACCTGGGACCCTGGAGCTGTGAAGCGATTGTGATATCCACAATGCTACCGTGAGCAAAGATGTGTTGGAACCAGAATGGCTGCAGCACCGGTGAGCACACACATTTATACGCCGCTGACTGGGCGGAGCCAGCAGGCAGGGATTTACCCATGTACCTCTACTATACGGGCAGTGCCGTAAAATATGTAATATATTACAAGTGGTGACTACCACATTCACCCCTTGTTAAAAAAAGAGTCCGGTGGGGGTGGTGGAAAAACATTTCAAGTTAAGTCTGTCGGGGGCCTTGACTCTCCTCTGCGATCGCCTCAGTCCTGGTGGTGATGTGGGGCTGACTTGGTCACCTGCGACTTCAGGAGCGTGGTCACCCCTGAGTGGAACCAGCAGGAGGACGGATCCTGCTGGGGTGGGGGCTACGGTGAGGTTCGCTGGGGGGAGGGGGAGTGGTGCAGGGGTGAATGAGGCAACCTGGGAGGGGGGTGTGTCAGGTCGGGAGTCATGGGTGGGGATCCAGCGGGTGCCAGGTCCCGGAGGGAGACTGTGTCCTGGCGCCCATCGGGGTGTGCCACGTAGGTGTACTGCGGGTTCGCATGTAGGAGGTGGACTTTTTCAACCAATGGATCCGACTTATGGGTCCGCACATGCTTCTGAAGGAGGACAGGTCCAGGAACTGTCAGCCATGTTGGGAGCAAGACCTCGGAGGTGGACTTCCTGGGGAAGGCAAACACACGTTCGTGAGGGGTCTCGTTAGTTGCGGTGCAGAGGAGCAATCGGATGGAGTGCAGCAATTCGGGGAGGACCCCCTGTCAGCGGGAGACTGGAAGATATTTAGACAGGAGGGTCAGTAGGACGGTCTTCCAGACCATCCCGTTCTCCCTCTCCACCTGCCTGTTTCCCCAGGGGTTGTCGCTGGTCGTCCTGCTCGAGGCAATGCCCTTGCTGAGCAGGAACTGCCGCAGCTTATCGCTCATAAAAGAGGATCCCCGTTGCTGTGGTTATTGGTGGGGAAACCGAACAGAGTGACGATGCTGTGGAGGGCTATAATTACCATGGCAGAAGTCATATCGAGGCATGGGATGGCGAAAGGGAATCGGGAGTACGCTTCAATCATGTTCAGGAAGTACGTGTTGCAGTCGGTGGAGGGGAGGGGCCCTTTGAAGTCCATGCTGGGGCGCCCAAAGGGGCGGGAAGCCTTCACCAGGTGCACTCGATCTGGCCGGTAGAAGTGCGGCTTGCATTCTGCGTAGACCTGGCAGTCTCTGGTGACGGTCCTGCCTCCTCAATGGAGTAGGGCAGATTGCGGGCCTTGATGAAATGGAAGAACCGGGTGACCCCTAGGTGGCAGAGGTCATAGTGAATAGCCCAGAGTCGGTCCACTTGTGCGCTGGCACATGTACCGCTTGATAGGGCATCAGGGGGCTTGTTGAGCTTCCCCGGGCGATACAAAATCTCGTAATTATAGATGGAGAGCTCGATCCTCCATCTCAAGATCTTGTCGTTTTTGATATTGCCCCGCTGTGTGTTTTTGAACAAAGCCAACCGACCGTTGGTCATGAGGAGAATGAATCTCCTGCCGGCCAGCTAATGCCTCCAATGCCACACAGGTTCCACAATTGCTTGGGCCTCCTTTTCGACAGAGGAGTGCCGAATTTCGTAGGCATGGACGGGAAAAGAAGGCCACGAGCCTGCCTGCCTGGTTGAGGGTGGTGGCCAGAGCTACGTCCGATGCATCGCTCTCGACCTGAAAGGGGAGGGATTCGTCGACCGTGTGCTTCGTGGCCTTGGCGATGTCTGACATGATGCGGTTGAAGGCCTGGCGGACCTAAGCCGTCAGGGGAAAAACTGTGGATTGAATGAGTGGGTGGGCCTTGTCCGCAGAGTAGGAGAAAAACCCCAGACATCGTTTCAGGGTTGTGGGGCAGTGGGGGAGGGGGAGTTCCATGAGGGGGCACATGCGGTCGGGTTCGGGCCCTAGAACTCCATTTTCCATGACATAGCCAAGGATGGCTAAGCGGTTGGTGCGGAACACGCATTTCTCCTTATTGTATGTGAGGTAAAGGAGTTTGGCGGTCTGGAGGAATTTTTGGAGGTTTGCATCATGGTCCTGCTGATCGTGGTCGCAGATGGTGACATTATCTAGGTACGGGAAGGTGGCCTGTAGCCCTTACCAGTCAACCATTCGGTTCATCTCCTGTTGGAAGACTGAGCCCCATTAGTGACACCGAAGGGAACCCTAAGGAAATGATAGAGATGGCCAGCTGCTTTGAATGCAGTGTATTGACTGTCCTCCGGGCGGATGGGGAGCTGGTGGTAGGCAGACTTCAGGTCCACTGTGGAAAAGACTCGATACTGCGCAATCTGATTGACCATGTCAGATATGCACAGGAGGGGGTACGCGTCGAGCTGCGTGTACCGCTTGATGGTCTGACTGTAGTCAATGACCATCCTGTGCTTCTCCCCTGTCTTTACAACTACCACTTGGGCTCTCCAGGGGCTGTTACTGGCCTCAATGATCCCCTCCCGCAGAAGCCATTGGACCTCTAACTTTCCTGCGCACTGTACCGTCTGCTCCTAGTGGCGACGGGCTTGCAGTCCAGGGTGAGGTTTGCAAACAGTGAAGGTGGATTGACCTTAAGGGTCGTGAGGCCGTAGATGGTGAGGGAGGGTAGGGGCCCGCCAAATTTTAAAGTTAGGCTTTGGAGATGGCACTGAAAGTCCAGGCCAAGTAACAGGGCAGCGCAGAGGTGGGGGAGGACATAGACCCGGAAGTTGCTGAACTCTACGCCTTGGACAGTAAGGGTCGCGATGCAGTACCCCCGGATTTCCAAGGAATGGGATCCGGAGCCCAGGGGGATTTTCTGGGTGACGGGGAGTACCGGGAGGGAGCAGCGCCTTACCGTAGTGGGGTGGATGAAGCTCTCTGTGCTCCCGGAGTACAAAAGGCAGGTTGTCCCCTGTCCATCGATCTTTACCATCTTCATCGCGGTCACGAGATTGCAGGCTGGGACTCATCCAGGGTGATAGAGGCGAGCTGCGGCAGACGCTGGGAGGCCCCGGGCTGGTCAGCGGTGGTGGAGGTAGCGGCAGGCAATGAACGGCCAGACGAGCAGGGGTCCTGAGGTTCCCTCCATAATGGCTGCGAAGATGGCGGCGCCCACGGGGCACACATGGCAGGCAGCATCAAAGATGGCAGCGATCACGGGCCGCACGTGGCTTGCAAAGGGGAAAATGGCGGCGCCCCTGGGTCGCACATGGGGGGTGTAGGGACGCCGGGCCTGGAAACAGTGGTGACCGACCGGGCCTGGCAAACAGAAACAAAATGTTGCTTCTTCCCACAGCCGTTGTAGGTCACGCTCCGCGCCGGGCAGTGCTGCCTGGGGTGTTTGTTTTGCCCGCAAAAATAGCTGTTGGGGCCCCCCAGAGTTGGCTGGCTGCCGTGCGGCGCCGGCTTGCGGTGAGCTGGAGGCGGCAGCTGGTGGAGCCCATGATGCCCATGAGGGTGCCGCGTGGTCAAGGGCGTAGGATTGAACTTTATTGGAGGCTACTTCTAACAAGTTAGCGAGCTGCCTAATTCCCTCAAGATTAAGCGTATCCCCTTCCAGTAGCCGTTGGCGGACGTATGCAGACTTCATGCCCATAACGTAAGCATCTTGAATTAAACGTTTGGTGTGCTGGACTGCTGAAACTGCCTGGCAGTCACAGTTCCTACCGAGGATGTGAAGGGCATGCCAAAAATTATCCAGAGACTCCCCAGGGAGTTGCTCTCGTGGCCAGTAGGTGCCTGGCGTATACTTGATTGACTGGTCAAATGTAATATCTCTTCAGGAGCTCCATAGCTTCAGAGTCGGTGGGCGAATCCCGGATGAGAGGGAAAATGTCAGGGCTCACCCGTGAATAGAGGATGAGAGCTTCTAGGAGTCTGAGGGTTCCTCTGTGGATGTTCGAATGTAGCTTCAAAGCAGGCTAGCCAGTGGTCAAAGGCAGAGGTAGCGTTGGCTGCTTGAGGGCTCAGCTGCAGGTGATCAGGCTTGATACGAAGATCCATCGTTTTAAAAAACCTTGCTCAATAAATTGATGCATTATCAATTACCACAAAGATGAGAGTAGTGGAATAATCGAGGCTTTATTGAGCAAAGATGTGGTGTCTCCTGTAGCTGGAACCAGAATGGCTGCAGCACCGGTGACCACACACATTTATACGCCGCCTACTGGGAGGAGCCAGCAGGCAGGGATTTACCCATGTACCTCTACTATACGGGCAGTGCTGTAATACATGTAATATACTACAAGTGGTGACTACCACACCACCTACCTGCACATCTTTGGATTCTGAGGGTGAAACCCACGCAGACACGGGGAGAATGTACAAACTCCGCACAGTGACCGGGGCCGGGATTCGAACCCGGTTCCTCGGCGTCGTGACGCAGCAATGCTAACCACTGCGCCATCATGCACCCCTATTTTAAAAGACTATATCGGAAGACAAGTAGTGACCTTCGGAACCTGAAAACTGCCGATCGAAGTTAAGCAATGAAGATTTTTCACCATGGTTCAAATTGTACAAGAAAATAAAATGTCTTTATTAGCTGAAGCATGTGAGAAATTACAGGGAGTATAGTGTGTAGATAACGCAGACTGTATACAAGCACAGGCTCTGAATGATAAATCCGATCAACTGGCTAGTTTTCCACAGGCAGTGAACAGGAAAGAAGATTACACTGAGCAGATGATGGACCAACAAGATTTGGATGCCTTTGAGAGAGTGAAACAACACACAATTTTCATGTCGGAAATCAACAAGCACGTGAAGGAAAACCAGCAAACGGTTTCAAAGAAAACCTGCAAGAGTTTTTAAAGGAAAACCAGAAAGTGGTTTTAAAAGAAATCCAGCGGGAGGTTTCAATTGAAAACCAGCAGAAGCTTTCAAAAGAAAACCAGAGAAGCCTAGCAGTGATTTTACTGGGACAATGTTGGAAGCAAGGCAGAAACGTCAGTCTGGGAAAGTGAAACACAAAAAAGGATGGATCCAAAGAGGACAAAAGAAACTTTGAAAAGTTCAAAGGTAAATCATGTCAGCCAAAGGGAACTGATCTTGAGCACATACCTGGAAAAGCCAAAGCAATGAATGTAACCATATGCTACAAGATGCAATGCCAGAAGAAAATACAAAAGAAAAACTATGATTGGTCGAGTAAAGAACTGTTTAAATTGGAGTCAGATAATATGGTAAGAGTTGATACACCAACTGGATGGTCAAGAATTGTTAAAGTCATTAGACAAGCAGGTCGACAATCTGATATAATCCTGACAATGCAAGGTAATATTCTAAGAAGAAATAGAAGAGCCTTAGTCAAAGTCAAGGTGACTGAACCTTTTAGATATCAACCAATTGTGACAGAGTACTCAGCAATCACAATCTCGGACCATGCCCCGCACTGGGTGGACCTGCGGCTTAGTGAGGAGAGAGGCAGCGCCCACTCTGGAGACTGGTTGAAGGGCTGCTGGCGGACGAAGAAGCTTGAGGGCGGATTAGCAGGAACATCCAGGATTACCTGGAAACAAACGATACGGGTGAGGTTGCAGCGGCAACGGTCTGGGAGGCTCTAAAGGCAGTTGTCAGAGGGGAACTCCTCTCAATTCGATCCCATAGGGAAAAGAGAGAAAGAGCAGAGAGGGAGAGACTGGTGGAAGAGGTACTCCGAGTGGACAGGAGATACGCGGAGGCCCCCGAGGCGGGGCTACTGAGGGAGCGTAGGAGTCTGCAGGCAGAGTTTGAACTGCTGACCACAGGGAAAGTGGTAGCACAGCTGAGGAAAGCAAGGGGGGCAGTCTATTGAGTACGGGGAGAAAGCGAGTAGAATGCTGGCACACCAACTGCGAAAGAGGGAGGCGGCCAGGGAAATTGGGGGTGTAAAGAGTAAGGAGGGTAACACGGTCTTGGCTCCAGGGGGTGTGAACGGAGTCTTTAGGGAATTCTATAGTGAGCTGTACGAGTCAGAGCCCCTGATGAGAGCGGAAGGGATGAGGCAATTTTTGGATCAGTTGAGGTTTCCAAAGGTGGAAGAGGACCTGGTGGAGGGGCTGGGGGCCCCGATTGAATTGGAGGAGATTGTCAAAGGTACAGAGGCCATGCAATCGGGTAAAGCCCCGGGGCCGGACGGTTACCAGGTAGAATTCTATAAGACATTTTCAGAAATATTGAGCCCACTCCTGATGAGGACCTTCAATGAGGCTAGAGAGAAAGGAACCCTCCCCCCAACAATGTTACAGGCCTTGATCTCACTCATTCTTAAACGAGGGAAGGACCCGGAACATTCCGGGTCATACAGACCGATTTCGCTTTTAAACGTGGATGCCAAATTGCTAGCTAAGATTCTGGCCACAAGAATTGAGGATTACATCCCAGGGATGATAGAGGAAGACCAGACTGGGCTTGTTAAAGGCAGACAACTCAATACCAAAGTCCGGATGCTTTTGAATATTATTATGATGCCCTCAGAGGGAGGGGAGGTGGAGGTGGTAACAGCGATGGATGCAGAGAAAGCCTTTGACCGGGTGGAGTGGGAGTACCTGTGGGAAACGCTGGGGAAGTTCGGGTTTGGTGAGGGCTTTATCGACTGGGTGAAATTGCCGTACCAGGCGCCTGTAGCAAGTGTATGTACAAGCCGGCTGAGGTCGGGGTACTTTGAGCTTCACCGGGGAACGAGGCAGGGGTGACCCCTCTCCCCGTTACTATTTGCCCTAGCTATAGAACCACTAGCTATGGCACTGAGAGAATCGAGGAACTGGCGGGGACTAGTTCAGGGGAGGGGGGGGAGGGGGGGGAGGGGGGGGTGTGGAACATCGGATCTCGCTGTACGCGGATGATTTGCTCCTGTACATTTCGGACCCTGTGGAGGGGATGTGGGAGGTTCTGCGGATCCTGAGGGATTTTGGTCGTTTTTCAGGGTACAAACTGAACATGGGAAAGAGCGAGTTGTTTGTGATCCAGGCTAAGGGGCAGGAGGAGAGACTGAAAGAGCTGCCGCTCAGTAGCGGCAGCGTCGGAAAGGCCACTACCTGTTTTTTCAGGAAGGCTCGTTCTTGCAGATATTTAAAGGCGTTTCCTGGCAGCAGATTAAATTTCATGCCTTCAAACTGGGAAAGCTTCCGTCTATGAACAGATCTCCCATCCTTCTGATGCCTGCCCTCTGCAGCTCTGGAACCCACCATCCATTCTACCCAGGACAAACCTGTGGTTGTTGCATATCAGGGTCCAGACCAACGCTCCCTCCACCTTCATGTACCTCCTCCACTGTCCCCAGATCCGCAGTGTTGCCACCACCACCGGACGTGTGGAGTAACGGGTCGGTGAGAACGGCCACTTCTTAATCATAGCTATATTGGCCGCCCAGTAGTAGTTGCGAAGGTTCGGCAGTGCCAATCCACCCCCCCCCCCCCCCCCCACTCCCGACTGCGCTTCAACAGCGATCTCCTTACTCGCGGGGTCTTATTCGCCCACACAAAGCCCATAATGATCCTACTCACCCGCTTAAAAAAGGCCTTAGGGATGAAGATGGGGAAGCACTGAAAGACAAACAAAAATCTGGAAAGGACAGTCACCTTCACGGTCTGCACCCTCCCTGCTCAGTGACAGCGGGAGCATGTGCCGCCTTTTAAAGTCCCCTTCCCTTTTCTCCACCAACCGGGTCAGGTTGAGCCTGTGCAGGGCATCCCATTTCCTGGCCACCTGTATACCCAGGTAACCCGAGTGTAGAGACTTGAGTTACCGACATGGCTGGGTTTCTCAGCCTCGAGAAAATAAAGTTTGCCTTAAGCGGGTCTACGCTAGGGTTCTCTCGGAGGTGGCAGCCATTCTTCGACTTTCCCGGGGAAAATTAAAATGTCAGCAGCAGCAACAATCCGTAGGGGGAGGGGAGTGGGGGAGGGGGGGTGGGGGTGGGGGGGGGGGGGGGGTGTGGGAGGGGGTGAGTGCTTCATTGGGATGGTGTGGGAAGACTGGGTCGTGAGGGGTAATGTCTATTTAATTGTTATTGTACATTCTCTTTTTGCACTATGTTAATGTTCACTCTAGTTTGTTTTGTTATTATGGTTACTACTGTTTTATTGTGAAAAATTCTGTAAAACCTTAATAAAAATACTTTTAAAAAAAAGATATCAACCAATTGTGAATGAGGAAGACATTCATCCTAAAGCAACATAAACGACGAATATGAATACGGGTGCACATGAAGAGACAACAACAAATCTCAATGAAGATGCTCAGGCTGCAACTCCGATCCTACTGCAATCTATATCAAGTACGATTGGAGTACTGAGAAGATCGCAACGAATTAGGAAGAAGCCTGATCGATTACATCTGAGAATATTTTGCATGTGTATTGAAACATGATCATCATCTAAGTGAATGTAATTGTAAATATACATTTTGAATGTAATATAAACTTCAAAATTTGCAAAGAAAGGGGGATGTATTGATATCTAGTATATCATCTTTCTTTACTTGAATGATCATGTAGAATGGTATGTAATTACAGCACCCAGCCACAAGATGGAGTAAGAGCATATCTCACAACCCACACGGTGGTCCACATGAGGGGCTGGTTTAGCTCACTGAGCTAAATCGCTGGCTTTTAAAGTAGGCCAGCAGCACGGTTCGATTTCCGTACCAGCCTCCCCGGACAGGCGCCGGAATGTGGCGACTAGGGGCTTTTCACAGTAACTTCATTGAAGCCTACTCTTGACAATAAGCGATTTTCATTTCACATGATCTTGGAGTGAGTTAGGAGAGAGGGTTGGAGACAGTTGTGTTTTTCAGAAGTTCTGTGTATTGTAGTTATTTGATCTAACACTTAGCTTTTTTGGCATACTTAAGAATTCACAATTTATGGCTTAGTGTAAATAAATTGGCTTTGATTTAGTACAGAGTCTGCATGTTCTTTGCAGCAACTCGACAACTATAATAATATTTAAACAAACAAAGAACAAAACAAAGAATTATATTACATTCAAAACCGGTTTCCTCCCACAGTCCAAAGATGTGCGGGTTAGGTGGATTGGCCATGCTAAATTGCCCGTAGTGTCCTAAAAAGTAAGGTTAAGGGGGGGGGGGGTTGTTGGGTTACGGGTATAGGGTGGATACGTGGGTTTGAGTAGGGTGATCATTGCTCGGCACAACATCGAGGGCCGAAGGGCCTGTTCTGTGCTGTACTGTTCTATGTTCTATGTTCTATCACAAAAAGGTTACAGGCTATGGGAAAAGAGCTGGTGTGGACTTCACAGGCAGAATGGCCTCCTTCTGCACTGTAGTGATTCATTCCAGGAAATTTCAAATCATAGAAAACAAGATTTAGTTTTCCACCTGAGTCGTGAGCATTGATAACTTAAATAAATTATGGGACTCTTGAATGACTCAGCATTGATATTTTTCTCCTCAGGGCTCTTGTCTATTGAAGTATGATTCATTGAGTCCCTGTGGCTCTTCAGAAATTCACACAAGTTGCTATATTTCACATGAGCCTCAATGGTGAATATTGACTGACTATGCAATGATTTTTTAAAAATATTTTTATTCTCCTTTTTCAAATTTTCTCCCAAATTCACACCCAACATTAAACAATAATCAGTAACGAATGCAATGTCAATCCCCATGTCAATAACAACGATCCCATCCTCCCACCAAACCCACAAACATTGGCACACATGTTAACATAAACAAATGACAAAGAGGAATCAGAATCACCCATAGGCACCATTAACACATACAGTCCCCCTCCCTTCAACCCTCCCAGCCACCCAATGTTCGATGTAATCCAATTCTCGAAAGTGCATAATGAATAACACCCATGAATTGTAGAACCCTTCCATCCTTCTCCTCAGTTCAAATCTGACCTTTTCAAACATCAAAAATTCCAGCAGGTCCCCCCGCCACGCCAGGGCACAATGGAGAGGTTGATCTCCACCCTAACAGGATCCGCCTTTGGGCGATCAACGAGGCGAAGGCTACAACATCTGCCTCCACACCCGTTTCCAACCCTGGCTGGGACTGACTATGCAATGATGGTGGGCATCGCACACGGGGCACTTTGGACACAAATTAAGCACCTGAATTATGTTACGTTTATGTAATGTGATCTTTTTGTTTCCTAAAGCTTAATGGTCTAATACTGAAACATCTATTCTTTCTCTCAATCTCAATCTCTCTGATTGATTTTACTTATTTCCAGGCCAAAGGCTGACAGTCTGTTTGTCCGGGAGGGATTTCCCGAATGAATCGTCTGAAGGGCAGCTAAATATTTTGTAGGTGTCATAAATTATTCTGTATGAACAGAATATTTTAGTGAAGGAAAAAAAGACTTGAATTGATACAACGCTTTCAGAACCTCAGGGCAGCCTGTCTTGCAATGGCGTACAGTCACTGTTGTAATTTAGTAAATGTGGCAACCAAATTGCACACACAATGCTCCAAAACTAGCAATTTGGTTATTAACATTTTTTCAGATGATCATTGTGGCATAACTATTAATCTGAACACCTGAGGCACCACGGTGGCGCAGTGGGTTAGTCCTGCTGCCTCACAGCGCCGAGGTCCCAGGTTTGATCCCGGCTCTGGGTCACTGTCCACGTGGAGTTTGCACATTCTCCCCGTGTTTGCGTGGGTTTCGCCCCCCACAACCCAAAGATGTGCAGGCTAGGTGGATTGGTCACGCTAAATTGCCCCTTAATTGGGAAAAATGAATTGGGAACTCTAAATTGTTTTTAAAAATAAATAAATCTGAACACATGGTCTTCCCTGACATTACGTCACGGGATATTTTCCATCTACCTGCAGTAGTAGAAGAGGCCTCAGCTTTACATCTCATTTGAAAGGTTGCACCTCTGATAGTGCAGCATTCCCTCAGAAATACACTGGCATGTCAGCCTAAATTATCTGCGTGCAGGGCTGGGATTCTCTGTTGTGAGTCCACCACACTACCATTGATCGCATGGACATGAATTTGGCGCTCAGGGAAATCTCCCACTCACTGCAGCGGGTTCGGGGCTGGGATTGAACCACTGCGCCACCGTGCCGCCCAGGAGTCATATTTTTAAAAATACCTTTTTGTGAAAGTTTTCATTTTATAAAACACAAAATAACCAAATCCATACAAACAAAATACTATTTACAATGCCCAAACCTTGGAAAGATAACCCAAACCACAAATTCTAGCCCCCCCCCCCCCCCCCCCCACCCACCAAACCGACTGTGACCAATTCTTAAAGATAGAAGACAAATGTCACCACCTCCAGTAGGCCTGGGTCCAGGCAGCCACCAACTGCACACCTAAGGTGAGACAAAGAAAAGCCCTTTGTTCCGGTCAGATCCCTCCCCCCCCCCCAACACCCTTTCTCCCTCACCCTCATAAACCTGAGTAGAGCTTACCAGAAAAACAACTCCCTCCTCTCTCCCCTCACCAAACAAACAAGCCAGGCTCACTGAACCTTGTCCAAACACATCCCTCAAGCTGCAGCCCCTCTCACACCTCAGTTTCATAGAATTTACAGTGCAGAAGGAGGCCATTCGGCCCATCGAGTCTGCACCAGCTCTTGGAAAGAGCACCCTACCCAAGGTCAACACCTCCACCCTATCTCCATGACCCAGTAACCCCACCCAACACTAAGGGCAATTTTGGACACTAAGGGCAATTTATGATGGCCAATCTACCTAACCTGCACATCTTTGGACTGTGGGAGGAAACTGGAGCATCCGGAGGAAACCCACGCACACACAAGGAGGATGTGCAGACTCCGCACAGACAGTGACCCAAGCCGGAATCGAACCTGGGACCCTGGAACTGTGAAGCAATTGTGCTAACCACAATGCTACCGTGCTGCCCACAATATGGCTTCCGTCCATTAGCTAAACCGTTACTGCTAGCAAAGATAACCCCTCACCCAGGGTGCATGCTCAAAGCAAAAAGGCGCTCCCCAACCCATCCCAGGTGCAGAAGAGTAACCAAAACCCAACACCCTTACAATATTTAACCTCCCCTCAGGGGTCATATACTCCCCGTGCTGTCTACTGCCCTCCGACAACCGTAGCCCCCTCAATCTCAAACATACAACAGATACAAACTACAAGAAATCTTAAATCAACCCCTCCCAACCTCATTAACGCCCCGGTCCAATTCATTTAATTAAGTCCAGGTCTGTGCTCCTTGACAAAAACCTCCACCTCCTCCAATGTATTGAAAAATCAATCTTTTGATTGAAAAGTAACTCTCTGCCTCGTGGGGTAAACCACTCTAAACCTGACTCCACCTCCTGAATAATGCTGACTTCCACTTGTTAAAAGCCGCATGCCGCTTCGCCAACTCTGCTCTGACATCCTGGACTATCCGGATGAGGCTTCCTTGCCACCTCGAGTCTTGATTCATTTTGGCCCATTGCTGAACTCGCTCCCTTTTCCTGGACGCTGTGGAATCCAATAATCACCGCCCGTGGCGGCTCATTTGCCTGAAGTTTTTACCGGAGTACACAGTTGGGCCGATCCAACTCTGGAGGGAACATTTGCCTGTCCCTCCCCAAAAGCTTGACAAACATCTGAGAAAAGTACTCAGTAGGCTTCGGGCCCTCCACCCTCTCCGGTAACCCCATGATTCTGAGGTTCTGTCTCCTCAAACTGTTTTCCAAGTCATCCACCTTTGCCCTCAGAGTCTCATTCCTCTCCTCCAGTAGCAGCATTTCAGCTTCCAACAAGGTGATTTGATTGTCGCAACAAGGCTGCTTCCACACCCTTCAGCATCTCTCCATGCTCCTTCATAGCCTTTGAGGTTTTTTTTCAACTTAAGGGTTTCCATCGTCACACCTGCGCTATCACCCCAATCAGCGGCTACACCATGATATAAGTGGCCACACCGAAGGCCACCTTCCCTCCTGCTGAGTTTCGCAGGCCTTCTGGGCCATGGTAGGATTACCCCTATAATCTTCTTGCCACAAACCTTCTTCATAGATTTTGACATACTTTCGCCCATACAATGGGCCGGTTTTGAAAACCAAAATCCCTGGGAACATGGTTAAAAAGTCCAAAAAATGAACACCATGGCAGGAGATACCTTATGTGTGACCTTCTCCTAGGTCCATTGTCCATTGCAGTGATTATGATTTGGTATCAGACCTTCATGTTTGAGGATTGTTTAATTTATTATAGTACTGTTGGGATTTAGTTGACATGTCCTTAAGTGTATTGGTTGAAATTGTATTCTATGTGTATCATAACCACAACACCTGATGGATAAATGTTAGCTGCAGTTTTCTATGCCATTATATATCGGGAGGCATTGCAAAGGGACAAATGTGGAACAGCAGAAATCCTTTATTTAAGTCACTAGAATGTAGATAGCCTCAGGGAGATTGTTAGTTTTTAAACCAGTAATGAATGTAAACATAGCTAAATAGTTATGAAATGAGACAAGCGTATATTAATCTAATTAAATTGTCATCAACGAAGCACGATGGCGCAGTGGTTAGCACTGCTGCCTCACGGTGTCGAGGACACAGGTTTGATCCCAGCCCTGAGTCACTGTCCGTGTGGAGTTTGCACATTTCCCCGTGTCTGGGTGGGTTTCACCCCCACAACCGAAAAGGATGTACAGGGTAGGTGAATTGGCCACGCTAAAGTTGCCCCTTAATTGGAAAAAAATAAATGAGTACTCTAAATTTATTATTTTGAGTTGTCATCGTGGATGAATAAACGGAAAGGAAGTACAAATATGGATCCCCCAAATGACAATGAGACACGACAGCCAGTCAACTAAGGATGACTTATGGTCCATCGTGAATGCAACTGATAACCACCGCCTTTTGCTCAATTTCATGATTCTGTGCTTATTATGGAAAACATAATAATGTCTGTGAAACTTGTAAAAATATACCCGTACTTGTGTGGTCTTGTAGTCAGTCTGAGGTGGTTGACTCTTTTTGATTAGCTCTCCGAAACTAGTTGATAATTGGACTTCACCTAAGTCTTACAACTAAATTAAAGTAAAATAAATACAATATAGGTGTGGTAGGCTATATTAGGGGTATCGCGGTACCTCGGTGGGATGTACCTTATACTGTAGTATGAGTGGTAGAACCTGCCTGCTGGTTCCACCCAGCAGGCGGAGCATAAGAGTCTGTGTTTCACCCACAGCAGTCATTCTGTACCGGAGCTGCTGGGGTAACTATTTGTTCATTAAAGCCTTCAATTGGACTACAATCTCGCTTCAGTAGTGATTGATCGTGCATCAATAGGGAACAACTAGGCTGGTTCATGAAGATTCAGCTTTGATTGATGGTTGAAGCTAGCCCATTGAAGCTAGACATTGCACATTAGGTTTTCAAAAAGCTTTTGACAATATGCCAGAAATAATTATGCTTAACTGTGAAAATAAGGGATAGGTTATGGGTGTGTAAGGAACTCTGTGTAAGGATATGTAAGGAACTCTCGTAGGTAGAAGGTTGTTATAATGGTCATGATTGTTTGAGGGGATCAGGTATTATTATTGGAATCCTAGAGATCAGTATTGGAACTGTTATTCTTCACAGGCTTCATTAATGAACTGAATGAAGGGGTTGGGTAACTGTCTGCAAAGTTGTGGATCATTTCTATGATGTTAAGTAAGACTTTACTTGAGGAAAAATAACAACAATTAGGTAATCGTGTAACAGGCCTTCATTTGACAGCTTTTGCTTCAAATAGATAAATGTGTGTTAAGCACCAGACTGGTGGTAATGCCAAGCAGATGTTTTTAAACTGAAGACCATCGAACAATTATTTAATATGAATCTCAAAATGCTCAAGCCAGTGCCGTGGGGATACAGGGAAAGTCAATGAACTATTAGGATGTATTGACAGGAAAATCTAATATTACATATTGGGGTGGCACAGTGGCACAGTGGTTAGCACTGCTGCCTCACAGCTCCAGCGTCCTGGGTTCAATTCCAGCCTCAGATGACTATCTGTGTGAAGTTTGCACGTTCTCCCTGTGTCTGCGTGGGTTTCCTCCTGGTGCTCTGGTTTCCTCCCATAGTCCAAACATGTGCAGGGTAGGTGAATTGGCCATGATAAATTGCCCCTTAGTCTCCAAAAGATTAGGTGGGCTTACTGGGTTACTGGGATAGGGTGGAGGCATGGGCTTAATTAGTGTGCTCTTTCCAAGGGCCTGTGCAGACTCGATGGGCCGAATGGTCTCCTTCTGCACCGTAGGGACTCTATGAATATCCTAGTCTCGTACAAGGCCCTAGTTAGGCCTTGTTAGCGGAAGAAATTACTATATGTGTCAGGATTGATATAATTTTTTTTAAAATTTAGAGTACCCAATTATTTTTTCCAATTAAGGGGCAATTTAACGTGGCCAATCCACCTAACCTGCACATCTTTTGGGTTGCGGGGGCAAAACCCACGCAGACACGGGGAGAATGTCCTCACAGACAGTGACCCAGAGCCAGGATTCGAACCCAGGTCCTCAGCGCCGTAGGCAGCAATGCTAACCACTGTGCCACCGTGCTGCCCTAGGATTGGTATAATAAAGATGTCTCAAAGTATTGTAATAGCACAGGTCAGGGGCAAACCAGGAGGCAAGGGGTTAAACATATACCAAGGGAAAACCAGCAAGCGAGGGGTTAAAGTCACCCACATTGGAAATTATTTAATCATCTCACAGAGCATTTGAATATGAAAAGGGAAGCACAGGAGGCCCCAGTAAGTCTAAGGGATCCATTATCCAACACATTCGCACCTCTTCTAGAAGTTAAATATGTTAAGCACAAACTCATGAGATTGTAAGGAAACATTGTATTCTTTAATCATTTTCCCATTACGGGGACCAGAAAATATGCATACTGATCATTTTGTATTGTTCCAAATGATTCAGTGACGTCAATGCCTGCTTGTGACTCCGAAGAACTTTAAATATATATGCATGTAAGAGTTCAGGCAGTGCTGACTTTTGCAAGCCACAGGATAGTCGTGGAATCTATCTCCTGTGTGCACACAGTTTTTCCGAATTAAACAAACTTTTACCAACACCACGCGGTCGTGAACAGACTTTGAGGTTTTTCTTCCCTCCAACAGTTGGCGTAGTCAGGGCAGGAGATCAACATAGGACCGGCGACTATGTGGCTCCAAATTGGGTGAGTGTCTTTTAATCTACTACCCATAGTTAGGGAGCGATTCCATGTTAGTCGTTGGCCGGCCATAAGTTGCGATCTGAAAGAACAAAATGGAGGAAAAGTCTGACCGCGTGAGATGAAGTAGAAATCGTTGGGGGACACCAGGGTGTAGGATCGGGTAGTTACGTTTAGGAAAACTTGCGAAGGAACTTGCTTTGGAGACTGAAGTGCTTGATCAAAAGTAAAAACCCGTAGGACGAAATACCATGGGAGAAAGAATTAGAAGGAGCTGACCTAGTGTGAGAAAGTAGTAGCCGCAGGGGTAACCGCAAGAGGGTAGAGCCACGGAGGAGGAACCCCGCAGGAGTGGTGTGTGTGTGAGAGTGAACGGCAGAGATGACCGGATCAGATAAAACAGGCAGCAAGAGCAAGATAGAGATGGTAGAGCAAGATAGATGGGGGCCCGAGGGATCGATAGTGCAGATGATTGTAACCCACAATAGTAAATTAATTACAAAGATGAGGGAGAAAGGATATAACCCAGACACACCCGCGGCTGAGCAGAAAGCCTGGTCGGCAGGCCAAACCAAGAGTAAGTATGAGAAGGGGGTAATAATTGCAACTGCAGTTTTTAGGAACATAGGGAGCAAAGAATTGCAGGAGGCAAGAGTAGCAGCTGGAAGACGCGCGCAGGAAGGGGACAGGAAAAAAACCCACAGGGCAGATTTGTGAGGACTATGACTCCGACCGCACCACATGTCATGGAGGAGAATGTGTGGTGATAACCACTGTAGATATGCATCCATGCAGTAGGGGGCTGTACCTGTAATACAGGTTCCTCCGGTAAGCCCCTGCCGGCTAGCTCCGCCCACAGGGAGCTTGTGTATAAATATGCGTGTGAGTCACTCAGACCCTAGTCTTCAGTTGCAGCCGGAGGAATAGCATCACACAGCAATAAAGCCTCGATTGAACTGGTCACTCGTCTTTGTGTGCAATTGTTAGCGCCACAATTTATTGCTGTGTGATTTTCCGTACACCATGGACATCAGAATCAAGCCTGACCGTCTGCAGCTGGATCTGCAGTCGCCTCATGCCAGGAATGACGTCGTTCACTGGCTTGCAGTCTTCGAGGCCTACATCTCTTCAGCGGACCCTCCCCCGACGGAGGCTCAGAAAAAGCAACTCGTGTACTCGAGACAGGAGTTAAGGGGCTCTTCAGATTGGATTGGATTGGATTGGATTTGTTTATTGTCACGTGTACCGAGGTACAGTGAAAAGTATTTTTCTGCGAGCAGCTCAACAGATCATTAAGCACATGGGAAGAAAAGGGAATAAAAGAAAATACATAATAGGGGAACACAAGGTATACAATGTAACTACATGAGCACCGGCATCGGATGAAGCATACAGGGTATGGGGCTGTTTAGCACAGGGCTAAAGAGCTGGCTTTGAAAGCAGACCAAGCAGGCTAGTGGCACGGTTCGATTCCCATAACAGCCTCCCCGAACAGGCGCCGGAATGTGGTGACCAGGGGCTTTTCACAGTAACTTCATTTAAGCCTACTCGTGACGATAAGCGATTTCATTTCATTTCATTTCAGGGTGTAGTGTTAATGAGGTCAGTCCATAAGAGGGTCATTTAGGAGTCTGGTAACAGCAGGGAAGAAGGTGCTTTTGAGTCTGTTCATGCGTGTTCTCAGACTTTTGTATCTCCTGTCCGATGGAAGAAGTTGGAAGAGTGAGTAAGCCGGGTGGGAGGGATCTTTGATTATGCAGCCCACTTTCCCCAGGCAGCGGGATGTGTAAATGGAGTCAATGGATGGGAGGCAGGTTCGTGTGATGGACTGGGCGGTGTTCACGACTCTCTGAAGTTTTTTGCAGTCCTGGGCCGAGCAGTTGCCATACCAGACTGTGATGCACCCAGATAGGATGCTTTCTATGGTACATCTGTAAAAGTTGGTAAGGGTTAATGTGGACATGCCGAATTTCCTTAGTTTCCTGAGGAAGTATAGGCGCTGTTGTGCTTTCTTGGTGGTAGCGTCGATGTGGGTGGACCAGGACAGATTTTTAGAGATGTGCACCCATAGGGCTGGTTTAGTTCACCGGGCTAAATCGCTGGCTTTTAAAGCAGACCAAGCAGGCCAGCAGCACGGTTCGATTCCTGTACCAGCCTCCCCGGACAGGCGCCGGAATGTGGCGACTAGGGGCTTTTCACAGTAACTCCATTGAAGCCTACTCGTGACAATAAGCAATTTTCATTTTCATTTCATTTTTTCATTTGAAACTGCTAACCATCTCCACCTCGGCCCCGTTGATGCTGACAGGGGTGTGTACAATACTTTGCTTCCTAAAGTCAATGAACAGCTCTTTAGTTTTGCTGGCATTGAGGGAGAAATTGTTGTCATGGCACCACTCCACTAGGTTCTCTATCTCCCTCCTGTATTCTGAATCATCGTTATTCGAGAACCGGCCCACTATGGTTGTATCGTCAGCAAACTTGCAGATGGAGTTGTAACCAAATTTTGCCACGCAGTCGTGTGTGTACAGGGAGTAGAGTAGGGGGCTAAGCCTTGCGGGGCTATTGTGGAGGAGGTGTTGTTCATTCTTACTGATTGTGGTCTGTTGGTCAGAAAATTGAGAATCCAGTTGCAGAGTTGTGAACCAAGTCCTAGGTTTTGGAGCTTTGATATGAGCGTGGCTGGGATTATGGTGTTGAAGGCGGAGCTGTAGTCAATGAATAGGAGTTTGATGTAGGAGTCCTTCTCCTACATGGGGTTTGAAGAAAGGTGGGGGATGTTTGTAACCATGTTTGAGGGGCTGTTCGTCACAGGGGAGGGTGGGTGAAAAATCTGTACAGACTGTAGAGTTGATTGTTGGGAAGCATGTTTCCAGGGGTGTTTGTTTTCTGTAACCTGTTTTGATACATGTTTGTAATAAAATACATTTAAAAAAAGATGTTTACAGCATGGAAACACGCCTTTCAGCCTAGCTTGTCCATACCGCCCAGTTCCTATCACTAGTCCCACTTGCCCGCATTTGGCCCATATCCCTCTATACCCACCCTGCCCATGTAACTGTCTGCTTTTTTTTCATCAGGGCCTTATCTGGTTCTATATTTTGAGAGATGACACAACGACGGGACTGCTAGAATGCTTACTTGGGGTAAACAGATGTGGGGCCATTGCCAGGACCCTCAAAATCGACCGAGACCTCCTCCACTCAAACTCATTCTGATCCCCCCCCCCCCCCCCAGCATCTCACCAATTCTTTGTTTGTTGCCCAATAATAGAACAACTGGTTTAGGAGTGCCAAGACCCCACCCCAGTCTATAGAAAGGCCCTCCAAATCCTAGGCGACTTGCCCACCCAATACAATTTCAAAATTAATTTATCCACCTGCAGTTTTGGTTCCCTACCATGGTGATAGTGAGTGATATGGAAGTTAGGGGAAAGTTTCAGAGGAGGCTGTTCGATTGATATGTAGCTTGAAAGCCATTAATCACCAATGATAGGTTTAGAGAGCATAAGGGCACTCAGATTTACATCTTATCTTAGAGGTGGCACATCGGACAGTGCAGCATCCCCTCAGTACTGGCATTGGAGTGCCAGCCATATTTCTGTGTACAGATCTCTGGAGTGGGGTTTGAACTTTTACTCTTGAAACAGATTTGATTGGTATCTTTACAATATTAAAATAACTGGGCAGTGCCAGTGTGGGTAGATTTGAAATTAAATGGGTTGGAGAGAACCAGGGAAGTTGTCATATCTGCCACTTCCCATTCTTCATTCCCTCGTCCCACTCTCAAAAAGGCCAATGCACGCACCCCCTCCCCCCAACCACGTGGGCAGCAGAGTGCAAAGGCAAGGCCTTGGCGTCGCTAACCAATCCCAATCCTCCATTCATTGAGACCCGCATGCGCTTTGGCGGCCTGGTTTCCGATTGGAGGATGCGGGGGGCGGAGCTTGACCGGTCGCTGCCGTCGCGGGGATGACGTAACGTCGGCGCAGAGGGCATGCGCAATTGCAGTCGAACGTAGCGGTTCCCGGCATCCTTTGTTGACGGGCGAATGAATGGAAATGTCTGAGGCTGCAGGAATCGAGCTCATCATCAACCCGGAAGCGGAGGCCAGGGCCCCCCAGTGCCCACATGGTAAGGACAGAGTGTGTGAGGGAGGGAGAGAAGGGGAGCGGCATAGTGGAGATTCAGAACTTGCACTGGTGCTGCACGCAGCAGGCCGAGGAAGCACCTGTTTACTGGGAAACAAAAGCAAAATACTAGATATGTTGAAATAAAAAGAGGATTTGTCGCTTAAAGCTCAGCAAGGATGTTGAACAAGGTTACGGACGGCACTTGTGGAGTTACCTTTTCAGGTCCATGGCATTTGATCAGAACTGGAAGCTGTTAGATGAACTCGGGAACCATCTTCCGATTCCACCGATGCTGTCTGACCGGCAGGATCTCATGTAGCGTTTAAATTACCATTAGCAACCGAGAAATATGTGCGGCTGATAACTTATGCTTTAAGGAAGGGCTGTCAACATCAACAAGGGAATGTCGGGAGTGCAATTTATGTGAAGGGTGAACACAATGATTGTGGCGCAGTTGGTAGACATCTCATCGCTGAGCCAAAGGTTTTGGGTTCAAGTCTCACTCCAATATCGAGGCTGAGAGCTCTGTTAAGTAAACTACTCAATAAATGCCATGATGTGGAGATGCCGGCGTTGGACTGGGGTGAGCACAGTAAGAAGTCTTACAACACCAGGTTGAAGTCCAACAGGTTTGATTCAAACACGAGCTTTCGGAGCGCAGCTCCTTCCTCAGGTGAATGGCCATTCACCTCGCAATGGTTCCTCGCCATTCACCTGAGGAAGGAGCTGCGCTCCGAAAGCTCGTGTTTGAATCAAACCTGTTGGACTTTAACCTGGTGTTGTAAGACTTCTTACTGTGCTCAATAAATAGTTCAGTTCAGCATTGCTCTTTCAGAGGTGCTTTCTTTTGGGTGAAATGTTAAACCAAGGCCTCAACTGTCCCCTTGGATAGATGTAAACATTTCTGTGGCGTCATTTTGAAGAGCATGGGAGCGGTCCCGTGTATCTTGGTCACTATTTATCACTGGACCAACTCCCATCACAAAAACATGGGGTGGGATTCTCCGTTTCGGAGACTTAAGTATTATCAACGACGCAGGATTTGTGGACTTTCACGACAGCAAAACTGGTGGCGAACCTGGGCCGATTCAGCAACTGTGGAGGGGCTAGCACTGGCACCATGGGGAACAGAATTGATTCCAATGAAAAACGGTGTGGGATTCGCTGGATCTGTGTTTGACACTCAGAGGCTGATAAGCTGCAGCCGATTATATACATTATGATCTCTCTCTCTCTCTCTCTCTCTCTCCCCCACCCACACACACTTATCCCAGCCAACAAAATGGCACTGGTTGTGCTGGAGCTGCTCATACAGCTGATGGGTCGACTGGGGCCAGAGGGCGCCTCATGAGGTGGTTTGGGGGAACACCTATACAACCCATGGCTCGAAGTTCACTGTGGGCTGTCAGCGGCAGACGTAGCTACATGGCTGCCTTTCTGGCTGCTGCAATGGTGTTCTATGTCCTGGCAAACCCCGCTACTCCCTCTGGTCCTGGTAGAAGCCCCCTCCCCCCGGCCAGCAGCGTATCTGTCAGCAAACTATGGTGACATTGGACACCTTCTGTACTCCTCTCCCTCAGCAGCCACGACACCGGTTTCACTATTTTTTTCAAAGCACAAGTGAACCGTGCTGTTGGGAACTCGACCCATCGGAGGCGGAGCATCGTGGAGTCAGGCCTGCTAATAATATGCAAACGGTGTCTATGTGCTTTCCGGACCACATTGACGCTGCTGTTGAGGTGACGGCGAATAGCGATTTGAAGTCAAATGACGCCCGCCGCAATTTTAGTGTTGGAACCTATTCTCCATCCAATTGCCTATGATCTGTCGATGTTTGTGGGAGCTTGCTGAGTGCTTTTGGTTTCCTACATTGAGCCTGACTGTGCCTCAAAAATACTTAATTGGCTTGGTTTAACATTTCACTTTGAGAAGACCCATGGTCCTGAAAAGTGTACCTTAAATGCAGTTTTTAAAAAAAGAAATGGAATCCTGTACTTTTAAAACCGAGAGGAGGACAACTCATTGTTAGTGACTGAGGCACAAGCAGACTGGAAAAACTTCCCATTTGAGATTACCTTTACACGTCAGAACCAAGTATTAAGCTAATATGTTTTTCGTTTGTGGTAAGTCACTTTGAACCACTGCAGTCCATATAGAATAGGTACACCCACAGTACAGTTAAGGAAACCGTTCTAGGATTTTGACCCAGCAACAATGAAGGAAGAGCAATATCAATGCCAAATCAGGACGGTGTGTGACTTTGGAGGTTTCCTCCACAAACCCGAAAGACGTGCTGTTAGGTGAATTGGACGTTCTGAATTCTCCCGTGTACCCGAACAGGCATCGGAGTGTGTCGATGAGGGGATTTTCACAGTAACTTCATTGCAGTGTTAATGTAAGCCTATTTGTGACAATAAAGATTATAAAACAAATAAAACCAAACCTAATGACACCAATCTTATTTACTTTCTGAAGGAAGTAAACGTATTCTCGGATAAGCAGCATTTCATGTTTAGGGGTAGAATCATAGAATGCCGAAACTGCAGGAGGCCATTCAGCCCATTAAGTCTGCACCGACAATCCAAAAGAGCACCCCCCCCCCCCCCCAATCCCATGCAAAACCCTTGATGTTCACCCAGATCGTCCTTACTGCGGGTGCCCGATACAACAACCAAACCCAATCCACAAACCCCGGCCCAAACCGCCCCAGTACCTCCCACAAATATTCCCATTCTACCTGATCAAAGACATTCTCCGAGTCCATGGCGACCGCCACCTCCACATTCCGTCCCTCTGAGGGCATCATTATAACGTTTAACAAATGTCTAATATTAGCCAACAGATGGCTCCCCTTTACAAACCCCGTCTGGTCTTCACCTATCACCTGTGGCACACAGTCCTTAATCCACGAGACCAAGATCTTTACCAACAACTTAGCATGTACATTCAGCAGTGAAATTGAATTAATGATATCAACCCCTGCAATAGCGTCCGGGGGGGGGGGGGGGGGGGGGGGGGGGGGGGGGGGGAAGAGAGCTCTCCCTTCTCCTTCGCCTCGTTGAATGTCCTTACCAGCAGGGGCCCCAGGTCTCCCAAAAGCCTTATATAAAATTCTACCAGGAGGCCATCCGGGCCTGGGACCTTCCCCACCTGCACCGTCCCCATACTCTCCTTCACCTCCACCAATCAAATGGGTGCTCCCAGCCCTTTACCAGTTCCTCCTCCACCTTGGGGAACTCCAACCTGTTTAAAAATGCTTCATTCCCCCCTCCCCTGCCTGCCCAATCCGGGGGCTCCAAATTATATAATCTCTTCTAAAACTCCTTGAAAACCCCATTCATCCCCATTTGGTCTAAGACCATATTTCCCCTCCTATCCTTCACCTATCATCTCCCTCGTCGCCTCCTGCTTCCTCAGCTGATTGGCCAACATCCTGCTTGCCTTCTCCTCATACTCCTAGACTGGCCCTCCACAACTGCCCCACTGCCTTATCCGTAGACACCTGACCGTAGATAACTCCAACTGGAGTTTCTGCTGCTTTTTCAACAGTCCAGCCTCCGAGACCTCCAAATACAGTCCATCGACCTGCAGCATCTTATCCACCAACCTCGCCATCTCTGCCCATTCATCTTGTCCCCATTGGGCTGGTAGGGTCGACCCCTTGCTCTCCGCCAGCTTTCTCTGTGTCGCACGAAGAGTGTCTTGCTTTTGCAGCTCCCTCTAAATCCACTTCTGGTCCACAAATCCATTCACTGGTGGAGTATAGTTTTCCTCCACCATTCCTGCACCCTTTTCATTCAAAACATCCGCCTGGCAATTGAGGAAAAGGACCAAGAAGACCGCCTCGAGTTGGAGCTTCCAAATGTACGATCACTCACACCATGGCTGCCACCGGAAGTCTCTCGACTATATGCATACTAAACAGCCCAAATAAGATGCAATAGATAAGAGCCAACAGATCAAAGTTTTTCAGACCTGCCACTGAGACGCGAATGGTAATGGGCATTTAAGCAAGTGACGGAAGGAGAAGGTGACACTGAAGTCAGTGAATTGAAACTGAAGTCAATGGGAATCAGGAGGGAAACTCTGCTGGTTAGAGTCCATATCTAGCACAAAGGAAGATGGTTATGGTTGTTGGAGGCTGATGAGCTCAGTCCCAGGATATCACTTCAGGACTTCCTCAGGGTCATGTTAGAGGCCCAACCATCTTCATCTGCTTCATTGATAACTTTCTCTCCACCATATGAACAGAAATGGAGGGTGTTTGTTGCTAACTGCACAATGTTCCATTACATTTGCATATTTTCTGATAATGAAGCAGCTGTGTCTGCATGAAGACAGACCCGGACAACATGGCTTGATCTGACAGGTGGCAAGTAGCATTTGCACCAGACATACCAGAAAATGACCATCACCAAAAAAAAGAAACATCTATTCAGCTCTTCCAGACATGAAATGGCATCACTATCACTAAATCGGCCATCGTCAACATCCTGTGGGAGTCACCATTCACTAGAAACTGAACTGGATCAGCTGTAGAAATACTGTGGCTGAAGGAGGCCAGAGGCTAGGAATTCAGTGGCGGGTAACGAAAGCCGAAAGCCTGACCACCATCTACAAGCCAGGTCAGGAGTGTGACGGAATAGTGTCCATTTGTCTGGATTATTGCAGCTCCAACATACAAGATGTTTGCCACCATCCAGAACAAAGCCCCTTTTATTCCCACCCCATCAATCATCATAAACATTCACTCACTCCACTATCAGTTCAGCAATGCATATTATTTACATAATGCACAGCAGCAAATTGCCAAGCGTCCTTCTGCAACACCTTCCAAACCCATTATGTCTACCATCTAGAAGGGCAAGGGCAGCAGATGCATGGGAGCACAGTGAGTAATTAGACAGGTAATTGGAATGTTGATCTTTATTTAAAGGGAGATCGTACGTATTGCTGCAACTGTACAGGGTATTGATGAGGCTGCAACTCAAGTTCTGTGTACAGTTTTCGTCTCCTTACTCGAGGAGGGATGTACATTGCATTGGAAGCATTTAAGAGAAAATTCACTAGGCTAGTCCGAGGATGAAGGGGTTGTCTTATGAAGAAAGGGTGAGCAAGTCGGGCCTATATTCATTAGAGTTCAGAATAATAATTATCTTTATTAGTTTCACAAATAGGGTTACTTTAACACTGCAATGAAGTTACTGTGAAAATACTGTAGTCGCTACGTTACAACACCTGTTTGGGTACACTGAGAAAGAATTCAGAATGTCTAATTAAAAAAAAATAAAGTTAGAGCACCCAATTATTTTTTTCAAATTCAGGGGCAATTTAGTGTGGCCAATCCACCTACCCCGCAGATCGTTTGGGTTGTGGGGGTGAAATCCCACATAGACACTGGGAGAATGTGCAAACTCCACACGGACAGTGACCCAGGGCCGGGATCGAACCCAGGTTCTCAGCATCGTAGGCAGCAGTGCTGACCACTGCACCACCCGAGAATGTCCAATTCACCTAACAAGCACGAGCTGGGAATCGAACCTGGGTCACTGGTGCTGTGAAGCAATAGTGCTGACCACTGTGTTACCACATCACCCACTTCCAAACCTTGCTACTTCATAGGGCTGTTGTGAGTCAACTGTGTGAGAAACCGGGACCAAATATTAACTAGGTTCTCAAAAAAAACAACCGTTTCCTAGCATTGTGGATAGCACAATTGCTTCACAGCTCCAGGATCCCAGGTTCGATTCCTGGCTTGGGTCACTGTCTGTGCGGAGTCTGCACATCCTCCCCGTGTGTGCGTGGGTTTCCTCCGGGTGCTCCGGTTTCCTGCTACAGTCCAAAGATGTGCAGGTTAGGTGGATTGGCCATGATAAATTGCCCTTAGTGTCCAAAATTGCCCTAAGTGTCCAGAATTGCCCTTAGTGTTGGGTGGGAGTACTGGGTTATGGGGATAGAGTGGAGGTGTTGACCTGGGGTAGGGTGCTCTTTCCAAGAGCCGGTGCAGACTCGATGGGCCGAATGGCCTCCTTCTGCACTGTAAATTCTATGAAATAAAGGACATTTTCCTGATAATTCAACATTTTATAGTCACTTTTTCTGCATCCAAATTCTCAAACTTCCTTTTTCTTTATTATTCGCGTGTTGTGGTGGTCACTGCCAAGGCCAGCAGTTGTTACCCATTCATAATTGTCTTTAACTGAGTGGCTTGCTAAGCCAGTCCAGAGTCAACCGCAGTGAGATCTGAATTTGTATTCTCTAGATTATTAGTCATGTAATATCTCCGTTTATCAAGGCATACCTTTCTATTTCTTTCCTGACATAATCATCTTTTATGATCATTCCAGATTGTTTGACCCCCTGCAGTCACTTCCACTGCCAATGTGGTTAGCGATTCAACAGCGTGGGCCAATTCAACATTTTTCACGTTGACACCAAAGGGAAACAGTTTTTGTTTTGTTAATCATTGGTCTTCATTGTTAGAATAATATTGGCCAATTACATTCCAGGAAATAGGTTCAAATTTAATTTTTCAAAGACGATATTCTTTTACAAAAGCAAAAAATGGCAGGAATCGCACAGAAATGCTGGAACTATGACAGCCTCCATGGAGTGAGAAGCAGAGTTCAAGTTTCAGCTCAAAGACCTTTAATCAGAATTGGACTTTCCTTCACCCCCGCCAGCCATGATTATGTCACTGGATTGGACTCTGTCAACTATTGTTTTATTTGTTTCCTTTTTAATAGTAGAAGATGAGCAGAACGCTTTGCAAACTGCAAATATGCTAACAAATGCCTGTCAAATGCTTGACACTTTACAGAAGCTGCTGAATGCATTGTTGATATGAAACATTTCAGCCATTCAGAGATAGATTTTCAGCATTCCCAGTTTGTTTATTGTTACCTAACACTGAATAGGTGCTGCTTTGCAGGGACAGTCACTGCTTTGCGGGGCCTGTCACATGAGCTAGGCTGTCGGTAAAGAAATGTATCTAAACTGGTTTTGAAATGTTAAATGTCAAAGAATGCTGCAATCCTTTGGGTGTGATTTGAATATTATTTCCTGTTCTGCATCCATTGAAACATGCTTAATCTTATGACAAATGTATTTTCCGAAATTGATAGGTGGATCACAGCACTTTGTTGTACTGAGACTATTCCGATCAACAATGTTCTTCTCTTGCCCATCCCATTACCAGAATATAGTGACATGTGATACCTTTAAAGGAAGTTGCTTATGACTTGATTTATAACGTACATTTACATATTAATTGCATTTCTCAAACATCTCAAAGCAATTGACATACACTAAGCTTCATTGAAGGTCACTGATATGCAATGTCAAAGTAATATCTGGGGAAGAATTGTCAGCTTGGATTTCCTGTGGTTGTGGGGATGATTTGATGCTTCCTATTGTTAGTACCATATACAAATTTGGAGACCTACTCTCCAGCCCTCCATCCATGCAATCAAAGTACGCATTGAGCAGAAGCAATTCCAGAAGGAGAAACTTGGAACTCCCTTGTTACCCTGCCGAACAATCTCAGTTGGAAATTCAATTTGACCGAACGTCCACACACTGCCTTCTGGGGTTGCAGATTTCCACTGCCTTAAACCATGTTGGCTTCTTCTATTTTGCCTTCATCTAGATATTTGGTTAATCTCACTTATATTGTGATCAGTTGCAATTCAGGGATAGTGGAGGGAACTTGAGCTTAGAGTCTGAGGAGATGGGGGAGGCCCTAAATGAATATTTTGCTTCAGTATTCACTAGTTGCTCATGAGGATAGTGTGAACCAGGTTAATAGACTCAAACAGGTCGATATTAAGAAGGAAGATGTGCTGGAAATTTTGAAAAGCATCAGGATAGATGCACTTTAGAAGTAATTTATTAGATTGTAAAGCAATTGTGGATGACCTGATCAAGCGATGAAGCACTATATTAGTGAAGGCATTTTGAGTAGGTATTTTGCTTGCTCCTCAGATGCACTCAGTGCTGCTCTGTAGCTTTCCCAATAGCTAGATCAAGAAAGAAATGCAGAGCTGGCTTTTGAAGTGTTAATGTTCATCTGTCTAAATGATGTAATTCCTAGCGTGTGATGTTCTTGTTCATCTGTTGAAACCTGATTATTTTACAGTAACTGTATTTTTCTAAATGAATTGATGGATAAACTCAATTCGCCTTATTGCATGAAAACACTGAATTAAGTTAATTTCCAATCTTTTCCCTGTCTCATTGACAATGTGCTAAATATCATTACTCTTCCTCAAGTATATTGAACTTGTTCTAATGGGATGGTTGAATGTATGTTCCTGTTCTATTACAAGATGCATTACTTCACTAGCAGATGCCACCAAATGAGCACAGATTTTCTAATTTATACGTATTACTAATTACACTAAGTATCTGATTTGTTCTAGGCCCAACTTTGTTGTTTGTAAAGGTCAAACACAAGAAGCAAGAAGCCAGGAGGTTTTATGCCTGTGCGGCCTGCAGAGATCGAAAGGACTGTAACTTTTTTCAGTGGGAAGATGAAAAGGTAGGGAAGACTTATCAATAAACTGTCCATGAATTAAGAACAACATTGCCCTGGATATTATGGAAAAAGTTTATATTCCCTAACCCTATAAAATGGAAAGCCTTTTCATCTGCCATGCCTAAAGGTCCTGCAACTTGTGAACACAACGTTGAATAGTTTGATATTTGCGCTGTTAGGTAGTGTGAAGATGTCAAGTTAAGGTGTAGACTAGCCACTTCCCACAGAAGTTGATAGAGAATTGGAGGGGGGCCAAAGCAGTTATTATGCGCCTCCCACCAGCCAGTGACAGCCACACTGGTTTTTTCCACGATGAAGCCCGATTCTATCTCTTTGCCACTTTCCTTGATTGTCTATGTGCTATGAGATTGCCTGTCTAACATCAAGTTGTGAAGGAGTCAAAAGTTTCTCCAACTGAATATCGCGAGCAAGAGGCATCACTTTTCAGCTGTAACTCCAGCCCCCTCCCGGGCATCTTACAGGTTGAAGAAGATTGTGTGAACACTGAGAATTGTTTCAACCCTCAGCTGAGTTTCAATCCTCACCTCGTATCAATCAGCAAAACTACTTGTGTTTGCCCATCAATTATCCCCATGTCCACTTCACTCACTATCGCTGAAATCAATTCCTTTATAATTTCTGGACTGTCATCCTTGTAAGCCAGACTCTCGCTATCCACCCTCCATAAACTCAACTGCCTGAATTCTCTCTTACAGAAAGTCTCCCTTGCCCATCATTCCCATCTTTCTTACCTACACAGCCTGATGACCCAAATGAGTTAAGTCTAAAATCTTCACCTCAAACCTCTCATGACTGAACCTCTACCACCTCCTCCAGTCCTGCACCCCTTGGACATCCTTTTTTTTTATAAATTTTTTTTAATTAAAGCTTTTTTCAACCAAAATTTTCACATAACAAAGAAAATGAACAAAAAATATTTAACAAAATAAGGTAGCTGCTATCATTATACAAAACGAAAACACACATTACATCAACAGTTCCCTCCACCTGAGCCCCCCTCCCCTGTTGCAGCTGCTACTGACACTTCACTGCTCCCCTAGAAAGTCAAGGAAAGGTTGCCACCGCCGGGAGAACCCCAGCAAGGACCCTCTCAGGGCAAACTTTATTCGCTCCAGGCTGAGGAACCCAGCCATGTCACTCACCCAGGTCTCCACACTCGGGGGTTTCGAGTCCCTCCACATTAACAAGATCCGGGCTACTAGCGAGGCAAAGGCCAACACTTCGGCCTCTTTCACTTCCGACACCCTAAAGATCGCTACTGTTGGACTCGGCTCCACAATCCGTGTTTGGACAATTGCGTGTCCGAAATCCTGGACATAGCCCTCGCAAAGCCCTGCCAGAATTCTTTAAGCGCCGGGCATGCCCAAAACATATGGACATGGTTTGCTGGACTCCCTGAACACCTTGCGCACCTGTCCTCCACCCCAAAGAACTTGCTCATTCTCGCCGTCGTCATGTGAGCCCGGTGCACCACCTTAAACTGAATTAAACTGAGCCTGGCACATGATGCGGAAGAATTCACCCTGCCCAGGGCATCAGCCCACAGGCCCTCATCTAGCTCCTCGCCTAGCGCCTCCTCCCACTTGCCCTTCAGCTCCTCCACTGAGGCTTCCTTCACCTCCTGCAGCTCTTGGTATATGTCCGACACCTTCCCCTCTCCTACCCAGATGCCTGACACCACCCTGTCCTGTACCCTTCAAGGGGATAGCAGCGGAAATGTCCCCAAATGTTTTTTGAGGAAGTCATGGACTTGGAGGTATCTGAAGGCATTTCCCGGGGGCAGGCTGAACTTCTCCTCCAGCGCCTTCAAGGTAGGGAAAGTACCATCTGTAAACAGGTCCCCCATCCTTCTAATGCCTGCCCTATACCAGCCTTGATCCCCCCCTGGTCTATCCTGCCTGGAGCAAATCTATGGTTGTTCCATATCGGGGTCCAAACTGAGGCACCCTCCTCCTTCCTTCTCCACTGACCCCTGACCCTGAGTGCCGCCGTCACCACCGGGCTTGTGGTGTATCGTGCTGGCGAGAACAGGAGCGGTGCCATTACTAGTGCCCCTAGGCTGGTGCCGTTGCTTGACGCTGCCTCTAACCGCCCCCATGCCGACCCCTCCTGCTACGCTCCAAGAATAGTCTTTTGACTTGCGGGATTTTATTTGCCCACACAAACTCTGATAATCCTGTTCACCCACTTGAAAAAGGATTTGGTGATGAAAATGGGGAGTCACTGAAAGACGAACAGGAATCTGGGGAGAACTGTCATCTTCACAGTCTGCACCCTTCCCGCCAGGAAAGCGGGAGCATGTCCCACCTTTTAAAGCCTTCCTCCATCTGCTCTACAAGCTGAGATAAATTGAGCCTGTATAGGGCATCCCAGTTCCTAGCCACCTGTACACCTAAATATTGAAAGCGCCACTCCACCATCTTGAGCAGGAGCTCCCACCGTCTCCTCCTGACCCCTAGTATGGATTACAAACAGCTCACTTTTCCTCACGTTCAACTTGTACTCCGAGAAGCTCCCAAAATCCCTCGGGATCCGCATGACCACCCCGATCCCCTCTAGCGGGTCCGAAATAGCAGGTCGTCTGCATAGAGGAAAATCCAGTCCTTTGAAGCCCTCAGCGCTATGGCCAATGGCTCAATTGCCAGGGCAAATAGTAGCGGGGACAGGGGTCACCCCTGCCTCGTTCCTCGGTGCAGCCTGAAATACTCTGACCTCAGCCGGTTTGTGGACACACTCGCTACGGGGGCCTGATACAGTAGCTTGACCCACCCTATGAATCCCTCCCCGAATCCAAACCTACCTAACACTTCCCACAGATAATCCCACTCCACCCTGTCAAAGGCCTTCTCTGCATCCATTGCAGCCACTACTTCTGCGTCCCCTCCCTCTGAGGGCATCATAATAATATTCAGGAGCCTCCTCACATTTGTGTTCAGTTGCCTGCCCGTGATGAAACTCGTCTGGTCTTCCTCGATCACTCCTGGGACACAGTCCTCTATTCTGGTGGCCAGAACTTTTGCCAGCAATTTGGCATCTACATTCAGGAGCGATATCGGGGCCCCTAGTCCCTCCACCTGCTCCTCGTCCACCCTTGGGAACCTCAATTGATCCAAAAATTGCTTCATCCCTTCCCCTCCCCTCAGGGGTTCTGACTCGTACAGCTTCCCATGAAACTCCTTGAAGACTTAATTGATCTTCTCTGGGCCCAACACCACGTTACCTTCCTTATCCCTCACTCCCCCGATCTCCCTGGCCACCTCTCTCCTGCGAAGTTGGTGCACCAGCATCCTACTGGCTTTCTCCCCATACTCGTAGACTGCCCCTTTCACTTTCCTTAACTGTGCCTCTGCCTTCCCAGTGGTCAGCAAATCGAACACCGCCTGCAATCTCCCGCGCTCCTTTAGCAGCCCCACCTCGGCAGCATCCGCGTACTTCCTGTCTACCCTAAATATCTCTCCCACCAGCCTCTCCCTCTCCGCCCTCTCCCTCTTCTCTCTGTGCGACCTAATAGAGTTTAACTCTCCCCTGATGACCGCCTTCATAGCCTCCCAAACCGTTGTTGCTGTTACCTCCCCTGTGTCATTTGTTATCACGTAGTTTTGAATGCTCATCCTTATCCGCCCACACATCTCTTCATCCGCCAGCAGCCTTTGCTCTGCCCCCAGTCGCAAGTCCACCCACTGCGGGGCATGGTCCGAGACCGCAATGGCCGAATACTTGACCCCCTCCACCCTCGGGATTAACACCCTGCTCAACACAAAAAAGTCAATCCGCGAGTAGACTTTGTGGATGTGGGAGAAAAAGGAGAACTCCTTCGCCCTCGGCTGCGCGAATCTCCACAGGTCCACGCCCCCCCATTCCCGACCCCCCCGATTTTACCCAACATGTGCCTCATGAATTCTGCATCATCCCAGTTCAGGGCATAAACGTTCACTAACACCCCCTGCAGCTTGCTACTCACCATTATGTACCTGCTCTCCTCGTCCACCGCAATGTTCCCTGCCTCAAGTGCCACCTGTTTGCTAACCAGAATTGTCACCCCCTCTGGTGTTTGAGTCTAGCCCCGAGTGGAACACCTAGCCCACCCTCCCCTCCTTAACCTCGTTTGGTCAGCGAGTTTTAAGTGTGTCTTCTGTAGCATGGCCATGTCCGCCTTTAATCCCTTTCAAGTGCGAGAACACACAGGCCCTCTTGACCGGCCTGTTCAGACCCCTCACATTTCACGTGATCAACCTGGACGGGGGTTTCCCCCCCCCCCCCCCCCCCCCCCCCCCCCCCCCCTCCCCCTGCCGACTAGTCATCTCCCTTTTTCAGCCAGCCACGTGCCCGCGCCCAGCCGCTCGCTCTAGCCCTCCCACCGGAGGCCCCACAGCCCGACTCTCCATCCATCCGCAACAACTGCCTCCCCTTCAGTCAGCAAAGCAGCACCCCTTCCCCCACGCCAAGCACTCGCTTAGCACTGATTTTCTCCCCCCCCCATTGCGCTTCCGTAAGTCAGCTGACCCATGCTGACCCCGGCCGCTCCTGCCTCTATCTCCAAAACTTACTATCGTCTCCTCCTTCGGGCCTCCAACGCCCCCCTCCCCCACAGGGTAAGAGGGCAAGTGCCATCCGGATCCTTCCCGTGCGCCGGACAACACAGCCCGGGCGTTGCCCCGCCCCCTGAAACAAAAAACAGGAAAAGAAGAGCAAATAAACTTAAATGCTACAAACAATCTTACACCAGGTCAACCCCCGATTACACATCCCCGCCAGCGCATTTCACCCACGTGCAGCTGCCCCTTAGTTCAAGTCCAGCTTTTCGTGCCGAATGAATGTCCACGCCTCGTCCGGCATATCAAAATAATGGTGCCTGTCCTGGTACGTTACCCAAAGTCCCGCCAGATGCAGGAACCCAAACTTCACCCCTTTGGTGTGGAGAACCGCATTAGCCCGATTGTAACCCGCATGCCTCTTAACCAGTTCAGCTCCCAAGTCCTGGTATATGCGAATCTCGCCGTTCTCCCACTTACTGCTCCGCTCCTTCTTTGCCCAACGCAAGACACACTCCCTGTCTGTGAAGCGATGGATCTTAATCACCATCACCCTCGGTGGTTCGTTGGCCATTGGCTTCCTGGCTAGGATCCTATGCGCTCCGTCCAATTCCAATGGCCGTGGGAAGGCCCCCGCGCCCATCAGCATCCCCAGCATTGCAGCCACATACGTGCTTGCGTCTGCCCCCTCCGCCCCTTCAGGGAGGCCCAGGATCTGCAGGTTGTGACTCCGAGACCTATATTCAAGGTCATCCAGCCTCTCCTGCCATCTTTTGTGCAGGGCCTCGTGTGCCTCCACCCTGACCGACAAGCCCAGGATCTCATCTTCATTCTCAGACACCTTCCTCTCCACCTCCTTGATCGCCTTCTCCTGTACCTTCTATACCTCCACCATCTTTTCCATGGAGGCCTTCATAGGGGCCAGCTTCTCCGTTTTCAGTTCTGCGAAGCAGCTCCTCAAAAAGTCCTGTTGCTCTCTGGCCCATTGGACCCATGCTTCTCGATCTGCAACTGCCGCCATTTTGTCCTCCCGGACCGCTCTGCCTTCTTCCCGGCAATTGCTCGTTTGACGGCCCCGCTCCTGGTTCCCTCCATACAGCTCCGGGGGGGGGAGCCTCTCCAGCGTCCGTTCCCACGTCGGACCCACTCTTCAAGTGCCGCCGCCGCGTTTAACGGCCCAAAACCCCGATCCTGGCCGGAGCTGCCGTGTTTGCGACCTAGCTGGTCATGGCCGCTACCGGAAGTCTTGGTCATCCTTTTGAACTTTGAACCTCTTTTTAGTGTGTCAGTCAAGACTCTGTGCAGCTCTGTGCGAGTATTTCAGTGTGGGGGGTGCCATCTTTCTGAAGAGATATTGAACTGAGGGCCCTTCTGTCCTCCCAGATGGAAGTATCAAAGCCATTGCATTATTTCAAAGTAGAGCAGACAAGTTCTCCCTGGTATCCTCAATCATCAATTTAAAAAGTGTGGAGTATCAGACGTGACCACATGACTGTCAGTGAGTGCTTGCTGGGTGCACATTGGCTGAAAAGTTTCCTCCATTATAATAATGACTGTGCTTTAAAAGTCATGATAGTTGTGAAAAAAACATGATAGTTGTGAAAAGTGCTGTATAATATAATTCTTTATTCCAACCATTCACTTCATCTCCATACCCTTGATCCAGATTGCTCACTTGGTTATTCAGTGATATTTGCTGATGAGAAGTTAGAAAAGGTAGTGGAGAAAATACGAAAGCATTGCATTTGCATGCTAACGTCTGCTATGTGCCCTCTCTCTCTCTCTCTCTCTCTCTCTCTCTCTCTCTCTCTCTCTCTCTCTCTCTCTCTTTCACCCCCCCCCCCCCCCCCCCCTTTTGGGCTCTCTTCCTTCGATTGGCCAGTCATGCCAACTTTCAATTCCACCCTCTTGGGTAGTTTTTCTAATAAGTCTATTTATTAGGATTTTACATTTTAGAAATGGACTCAACAAGGGGCAGCACGGTAGCATGGGGCAGCACGGTAGCACGGTGGTTAGCATAAATGCTTCACAGCTCCAGGGTCCCAGGTTCGATTCCCGGTTGGGTCACTGTCTGTGCGGAGTCTGCACGTCCTCCCCGTGTGTGCGTGGGTTTTCTCCGGGTGCTCCGGTTTCCTCCCACAGTCCTAAGATGTGCGGGTTAGGTGGATTGGCCATGCTAAATTGCCCGTAGTGTCCTAAAAAGGTTAAGGGGGGGTTGTTGGGCTACGGGTATAGGGTGGATACGTGGGTTTGAGTCGGGTGATTATTGCTCGGCACAACATCGAGGGCCGAAGGGCCTGTTCTGTGCTGTACTGTTCTATGTAAGGTTACCAAATGATACCATACATAAAAAAGAAGCCCCAAAAAAAACAAATATGGCGTCCGTATCCTCCTACATCCCCAACTTGAAACAACAACGAGGAGGAGAGTCAGCTGCCAGTCAGTAAGAGAGGAATACTAGCACAGTGTCGGGCCTGACATAACCCAGCACCATCCAAAACTCAGTAAATATATCATAGATCATAGAATTTATAGTGCAGAAAGAGGCCATTCGGCCCATCGAGTCTGCACCAGCTCTTGGAAAGAGCACCCTACCCAAGGTCAACACCTCCACCCTATTCCCATAACCCAGTAACCCCACCCAACACTAAGGGCAATTTAGGACACTAAGGGCAATTTATCATGGCCAATCCACCTAACCTGCACATCTTTGGAGTGTGGGAGGAAACCGGAGTACCCGGAGGAAACCCACGCAGACATGGGGAGGATGTGCAGACTCCACACAGACAGTGACCCAAGCCGGAATCGAACCTGGGACTCTGGAGCTGTGAAGCATTTGTGCTATCCACAATGCTACCGTACTTTCCACACAACCCCAAAACCCCGCCAAGCCTACACCTATCCAACCCAATCCAGGGCAATGTACCTCTCCCACTCACACAGGCACAAAGAGGAAAAGGTTAATCGCTGTAACCTGAGCCAGGAGCGGATCCCAGTCTAAGAGAAGAAGAACTGCCAAGACACCCATCAATGGGGCATCCTGGAAGGGAGGGCCAGCTGAGACTCCAATCCTCCCCACCGGGCCAGTCCAGAACCAGGTGCAGCTCAATGCTCGCCTCGATGAAAAAAAGGATAAAAGAAACCCCCAAGAAGGGGGCACCCCAACTGTCAAATAAAGGATACCCAGAGCCACTTGTCCCCAGTCCTCAGCCACTAATACCGGGGGGGGGGGGGGGGGGGGGGACCCCCCGCCAACCAAACTTTCCACTCCGCTCGGACTCATCTTCCTTTTCAAACACTATAACACTATAAAACACATAAGATACTATGAGGCATAACTACAATTAGGAGTGAAACTGCACAGATCCATTCACCAAATCAGGATAACCAATGGTACAGGCCATCACATCCATATTTCACACTTCCCTATAGGAATAAAGACAGCACCAAGAAAACAACAACAATATCAACAAGGAGTAATGTTCAGCATAACGGACACTGCGGGGCAGTCCTCAGAATAAAGACATCTTCCTGGCCACACAAAGAAAGCAAAAGCCAAGCAGGGTCAACAAGCACCCTTCAGGATCTCTCAAGGATGTCAACAATTGAGCAGGAGACATCATTCCTTCTGTTATGCCATCTCACCAATGTCCAGGTGGTTTACAGTCTAGCCCCCGGCTGGGGAGGTTGACTCGACCGGTTTGGCCACCTCCAACCCCTCATGATGAGGAATAGGTCAAGACAGACCCAATTATCGGCGGGCCAGACCGATCCCTGGCTTTGAAGACAGGATACATTGTCCTTCATCGAATCTAATGCACCAATTTTCGAATTCGCTAGGGAACTCCTCCACTACTTCTCGCCGGGGATCAGGCCCAGAGGTATACCCCGCTTGGTTTCCTTTGTTATGAAATGGGTTAAGAAACATCCCAATTAGATGTCTCATTGATCCAATAAGTGGCACTGATATGTAAAGAGGCTACCAGTAGCCTTGGGAGCATGTGATGTGATGATCGAGTTTGGCGCTGAGTGTGTTCAAGAAAAAATAAAGGTGTTTGGGTAAAGGAGCAGAACTCTTGACTCTTCACTCAACAGCAACCTGAGGATGACATTGGTAGCAGAGGGTGGTTGCTGTATAAATGTTAAGGGTTGAAAGATACTTTTCCAGGAAAAAAAAAGTTTTGTTTTCAACTAAGAAGTGAGTGAGAAGGAGAAAGAAAATATGGCTGAACCTAGGATAAAGCTGGCTGGATATGACTATCCACCATTATTTTCAGAAAGGGGATTGTACGACCAATGGAGAAGTGCAGCTGTTATGTGGACTAAAGTAACTGCCCTGGGAAAGAGGAAACAAGCTATGGCATTGGCTTTTTCTCTACCTTATGAGAGTAAAATCCAAAACAAAGTATCTTCTGAACTGGAATTGGAAGAGCTAGACTCGGAAGAAGGTCTGGAGACTCTATTACAGTTTATGGATAAGATTTATCAAAAGGATGACTTAAGTGCGTATGAAGCCTGGTCAGAATTCGATAGATTCCGGAAAACAGAGGATATCTCTATTGAGGACCACATAATGGAATTTAACAGACTGTACAAAAGGCTGCGCAAACACCGCCTGGAATTTCCACAGTCTGTTTGGCATTTAAGTTACTAGAGTGTCCAATATGGATAGGCTCCTGGTTTTGACAGGAATTAAGTTTGTGGATAATGATACCTTATTCGATCAGATGATAGAGGCCTTAAAGAAGTTCCAAGGGAAACATTCAATTCTTATGGCTCTCGTGCCACAAATGGGGTCAGTCAGCGATAAAGCAGACTATGGAAGATACACTACAGACAGGATGGCGAGATTGTACGGCTACGAACAGGTTACGAGAATATGGAAGGAGATCGGGACCCGGAAATTAGGGCAGAAACTCATTTGAAACTTATAATAGAAGGAGGGACATGGAGAATGGAAATATGAAAATGAACCCCAGGGGTATGATAAATCGATGTTTTCGGTCTCAATACTATTATGCTTCCAGTACGTTATAATAGTGTTTGAAGCTACACTTCAAACAAGACAGTGACCAGAAAGAAGGCATTGTCCTCTTTTTTTTTTTTTTTAAATAATTTTTATTGGAATTTTTTACAGAAAATATAACAAAAAGTATAGCAAAAAGCAGTAATATGCAACTAACAGCCCCATAACACCCACAATTCCCCCCATACCGTAACATCACATGTATCACATTCCCCCACACCCCCCCCCCCCCCCAAACAAGAGAACTTAACCATAAATTAAAATTAGATAAATCAAATTTAAATAAAATAAGCTAACATAATCAACATCCCCCCCGGGTTGCTGCTGCTACTGTCCCAGTACCCTATCGTTGAGCCAGAAAGTCGAGGAAAGGTTGCCACCGTTTAAAGAACCCTTGCACCGATCCTCTCAGGGCGAATTTAACCTTCTCAAGCTTAATGAAGCCCGCCATGTCATTGATCCAGGTCTCCACGCTTGGGGACCTCGCGTCCTTCCACTGTAGCAAAATCCTTCGCCGGGCTACTAGGGACGCAAAGGCCAGCACACCGGCCTCTTTCGCCTCCTGCACTCCCGGCTCTACCCCAACCCCAAAGATCGCGAGTCCCCATCCTGGCTTGACCCTGGATCCCACCACCCTTGACACCGTCCTCGCACCTTCCAGAACTCCTCCAATGCCGGGCATGCCCAGAACATATGGGCATGGTTCGCTGGACTCCCCGAGCACCTGGCACACCTATCATCACCCCTAAAGAACCTACTCATCCTCGTCCCAGTCATGTGGGCCCTATGCAGCACCTTGAATTGGATGAGGCTAAGCCGCGCACACGAGGAGGAAGAATTTACCCTCTCCAGGGCATCAGCCCATGTCCCGTCTTCGATCTGTTCCCCCAGTTCCCCCTCCAACTTCGTTTTCAGCTCCTCTACTGACGCCTCTTCCTTCTCCTGCATAAGCTTGTAGATATCGGATATCTTCCCCTCCCCGACCCAGACCCCCGAGAGCACCCTGTCACTCACCCCCTTCGCGGGGAGCGCAGGGAATCCCTCCACCTGCCGTCTAGCAAATGCCTTTACCTGCAGATATCTAAACATGTTTCCCGGCGGGAGCCCAAATTTCTCTTCCAACTCCCCCAGGCTCGCAAACCTTCCGTCGATAAACAGGTCCTTCAGCTGTCTAATGCCCGCTCTATACCATCCCCGAAATCCCCCATCCATGTTCCCCGGGACGAACCTATGGTTCCCCCTTAACGGAGCCTCTATCGAGCCCCCCACTTCTCCCCTATGTCGCCTCCACTGCCCCCAAATCTTGAGGGTAGCCGCCACCACTGGACTCGTGGTATACCTCGTGGGAGGGAGCGGCCACGGCGCCGTTACCAGGGCCCCCAGGCTTGTATCCCCACAGGACGCTCTCTCCATCCGTTTCCATGCTGCCCCCTCCCCCTCCATCACCCACTTACGCACCATCGACACGTTGGCCGCCCAGTAGTACCCCGAGAGGTTGGGCAACGCCAGCCCCCCCCCCCATCCCTACTCCGCTCCAAGAAGACCCTCTTCACCCTCGGGGTGCCATGCGCCCAAACAAATCCCATGATGCTGCTGGTCACCCTTTTAAAAAAGGCCCTAGGGATAAAGATGGGCAAGCACTGGAAGAGGAACAAGAACCTCGGGAGAACCGTCATTTTGACGGATTGCACTCTGCCCGCCAGCGATAGCGGCACCATGTCCCACCTTTTAAATTCCTCCTCCATCTGTTCCACTAGTCTGGTGAAGTTAAGCTTATGAAGAGCCCCCCAACTCCTGGCCACCTGCACCCCCAGGTACCTGAAACTCTTCACTGCCCTCCTGAAGGGGAGCCTCCCAATTCCCTCCTCCTGATCTCCCGGGTGCACTACAAATACCTCGCTCTTTCCTAAGTTCAGCTTATAGCCCGAGAAGCCCCCAAATTCCGCTAACAGTTCCATCACCCCCGGCATTCCCCCCTCTGGGTCCGCCACATATAACAGCAGGTCGTCCGCATACAGCGATACCCGGTGCTCCTCCCCCCCCGGCATTGTCCTCTTAACAAGCAGTTTTACTCCGATAATGAGGGTGTTGGTTGCAGAATCCTTCAGTTGTGCTGTATTGGACAGTAGCTGCACATCTACTGTGTGTGGAATTGACTGGTTAAAATGTTACTTGGACTTTTGAATGCTGAAAATCGTAACAAGGTTAAGGAATTTGAAAGTTCTACAAGTTTCAGGTTTGGGGATGATAATACTTTGAAATCGCTGAAAAGAGTGGTGTGATCCCTTGCAATATTGCCTGGAGTGAATCATTTCATTAGCACGGATGTTGTATCAAGTGAGATACCTTTGCTTCTGAGCAGACCGTCGATGAAGAAAGCACACATGAAATTGGATATGGACAGGATAAGGCAACAGTTTTTGGAAAGACAGTGGACTTACAATTTACACAGTCGTTTACACGATTGTATTCCATTACTGACAAATAATATTTCGGGTGCAGTTGTTAAGGATGTGTTGTTGGCAGCTGGAAATGGAACTTTAGCTGATAAAAAGCGTGTTGTATTAAAACTGCATAGGCAATTTGCGCACCCATCTCCTCGGAGGCTGGAAAATTTATTAAAGGATGCAGGGATAGGGGATGAAGACTATACTAAACTGATAGAACAGGTTAGTGATCGCTGTGAGGTTTTTAGGAAGTGTAGAAGGACACCATCACGACCGATAGTAACCCTACCTTTGGCATTCTGGCCATGGACCTTAAGATCTGGGATAAAGCTAACTATATATATTTTGCATTTTGTAGATTTAGAACATACAGTGCAGAGGGAGGCCATTCGGCCCATTGAGTCTGCACCAACCCACTTAAGCCCTCCTAACCTTTTTTGATCACTAAGGGCATTTTATCATGGCCAATCCACCTAACCTGCACGTCTTTGGACTGTGGGAGGAAACCGGAGCACCCGGAAGAAACCCATGCAGACACTGGGAGAACGTGCAGACTCCGCACAGACAGTGACCCAGCGGGAAATCGAACCTGGGACCTTGGCGCTGTGAAGCCATAGTGCTATCCAATTGTGCTACCGTGCAGCAACCAAATTTAGTCAATCAACCATTGTGCAAAGTAAAGAAGAGAGAGTAATCCTGGATCAGATAGTGGAAAAATGGATAGGGACAGGAAGGTGTCAAGACAATGGATTGGGAACATGAAGTTCAGAAACGCAGTGCCAGTTCAGATAGTACATCAGATAGTGAACAGGTTCGCAGGGAAAGGTCGAGAACTATTAAAAGGACATTCCACAGCAGAAGGGAAAGATTAAGCAATAGCAGTACAGAACAAGCTACCAGGCGGGATAGGGGGCGTAGTTTGTCAAGGTCTCGGAACATGGGTAAGACTACGAATGCTACTAGGAATAGAAGCCCACATGCGCATGAGGTGGCCTCCAACAAATTGGACGAAAAAGTTATCAAAGATGCCAAAGAGCAAAAATTGCATAGTTGGAGTGAATTTGGGGTGTACATGGAAGTACCGGATAGGGGACAAAGAGCTCTATCCCACAGATGGATTTGCACGGAAAAGGTTCTTCCAGATGGAACGTATAAGGCAAAGGCCAGGCTTGTGGCAAGAGGATTTGAAGAAAACTTAGAAGATCAGGATTTAAGGGTAGATTCACCTACGGCAGGAAAGGTTGAGATCCTCTTGGCTCTATTAGCCGCAAAGGCGTGGGAATGCAAATCAATAGATATAAAAGCTCCCTTTTTGCAGGGGCAACAGCTTCAGAGAGACATTTTTCTCTGTCCTCCTAAAGAGGCAGCTAACATAGAAAGGGTACTCTGGAAGTTGAACAAATGTGTATATGGATTAAATGATGCATCCAGGGTCTAGTATTTTTCGGTAAGGTCAGTTTTGTTAAAGTTAGGCTGTTGTCAGTTGAAAGCAGATCCAGCAATGTTTTACTGGCACCATAAGGGAAATCTTTTTGGCATTTTCATGATGCATGTCAATGATTTTCTGTGGGGTGGGACTAGTGATTTCGAAGCTATTGTAGTCTCTGGGTTGAGGAAGAAATTCAGGGTAGGAAGTCAGGTTTCCGGTGCATTTAAATATATTGAACTGGAAATCGGACAGACTAAGTTAGGGGCAACTTTATGTCAACAATCTTATTTGGAGAACATCAGCCCAATAGCAGTTAGTCGTAGTCGGGTTTCACAAAAAGGTGCAGTGGTTTCAAAGATGGAAAAAGAGCAACTGCGAAGTTTAATTGGGCAACTGAATTGGTTAGGTAGGCAGACTAGGCCGGATGTTAGTTTTGATGTCTTAAGAGTTGAGTACAAAAATAAATGATCCTAAAGAGGAAGACATAATGAGGGCAAATAAAGCGTTGCTCAAACTAAAAATGCAGGAGTGTGTTTTGAGATTCCCGGTTTTGGGTGATCTTAGGCACTTGAAACTCATAGTTTATAGTGATGCGTCCTATGCAAATTTATGCGATGGGGTTTCAAGCGCAGGAGGTTTTATAATTTTCCCCATGAGGAACAATGGTAAATGTTGCCCTCTTGTGTGGGAAACAAAGAAAATAAGGAGAGTGGTCAAAAGCACTTTGGCTGCTGAGACTTTAAGCCTTGTAGAGGTGGTGGATTATGGCCTTTTATATATCTCAGATATTGACAGACATTTTGGGATTAGGGGATTTGGGTAACATACACATTGAGCGTCACATTGACAATAAATCCCTGTGGCAAAATGTGCACTCTACAAAAAGTGTCAATGAGAAAAGGCTATGGATAGATATCGCTAGTTTGAAGCAGATGTTGGACAGAGGGGAGATAGCAAAAATTAAATGGGTTGACAGTAGCTATCAATTGTCTGACTGTTTAACAAAAAGAGAAGCTAGTTCACAGAAGCTTTTGGATATTGTTAATGAAGGGCGCCCGTTCCTGTGACTGTTTTGTTTTTTTTACCTTCCAAAAATGAAAAAAAAGGGGGAAAGTTCCGTGTGTTTTTGAGTTTCTTGTAATTTTGTTTTCACCAAATTATTTTGTTTTCTCCAAGGAAGGGGAGACTGTCAAGGAATGGGCTAAGAAACATTCCAATTAGATGTCTCATTGATTCAATAATTGGCACTGATATGTAAAGAGGCTACAGATGGCCTTGGGAGCATGCGATGTGATGATAGAGTTTGGTGAGTGTGTTCAAGGAAAAACAAAGGTGTTTGGAAAAAGGAGCAGAACTCTTGACTCTTTAATCAACAGCAGCCTCGGGCTAACATCCTTCCCGTTGTTCCAAACTCTTAAGGATGGACGACAAACCATGCAGCAGAATCTCAACAACATTGAGGTGGGCCCTCACCAGGGAAAGTGCTCTCTCAATTACAAGAACATTTTCATGCACCTCCATTAAAAGCAACTCTTTGAAGTAAGCCCTGATGTCCTGCACCACAGAGCCAAGATTTTCAGCAAAGACAATAGGCGGGATTCTACATTTGCTGACGCGATTGAGTGAAGAATAGGTTCCAATGCCAAAATTGTTTTTCACTGTACCTCGGTACACGTGACAATAAACCAATCCAAACACCATGCTAACATGTCAGCCTTTCACTCCCCACAGACAATGGGTATTGGAATACAACCAGCAATGGTGGCCTTCCTGATAGTTGCCCTGGGGGTGCCCTGCAGCTGTAAGAGCTGGAGCTGCTCGAGGAGGAGGAAGCTGCAGCAGTGGAGCATGCCACGCAGGAACAGGTGGCAGCTGCCCAGGATGGAGAGCAAGCTGCCCAACAGACCGAGGAGGAGGAAGTGCATCGTGTGTACCGGTACCACCTGTTATTCGAGCACCTGCCGGACCTGGCATGCCGTCGAAGACTCTGTCTGAACAGAGAGACATATTTGCCAGATGGCACACCTGGCACACGGCAGGGGTATGGAGGACACCGGCTCCCGGTCGCCATCAAGGTGACGTTGCCTTGAACCTTTACATGATGGGGTCCTTCCAGGCTCCCGAGTGGGTACCTGTCCGGGATCTCACAGACCTCGATGCACAGGTGCACCATCACGGAGGCCCGATATGCCCAGATGGCTCAATACATCCTTTACAATGTAGACCGAGCTCACCAGGATGCCAGGGCAGCGGCGTTCACCAGGATTCCCCGGGTCCAGGGGGTGATCGGGATGCATGCCACCTACGAGCACCTGTAGATGACAGGCCACTCTACACCAATCAAAAGGGTTAGTTACTCAATGAATATAGAGCTGATATGTGACCATCAGCCACGCATCATTCATCTCTGTGCCGGATACCCGGGCAGTGTGCACAACACCTTAATCTTGGCACACTCGATTCCTGACATGTTGAGATGCCCCTCCGTCTGGGGGGTTTGCTCCTGGGAAACAGGGGGTACCCAGTGCAGTTGTGGCTGATGGCACCTATCTAAAGGCCACAGACCGATGCGGTCATGACAACGACACCAATACAGCAACCAGGGCCGTGATCAACCAGTGTTTTGGCATCCTAAAGATGCAGTTCAGGTGCCTGGACTGCTCTAGAGGGGCTCTCCAAAATGACGCTGGGAGCGTTGCCCGCATTGTGGTGGCCTGCTGCATTCTCCACCACATCGCACAGCAGGCGATGTGCTGGAGGAGGAGGATGAACACCAGGCCTCATGGATGACGAGGAAGATGTGGGGGAGGGCGGCGATGGGAAGGACATGGAGCCCAGGCAGGCATGGAGGACCACATGACATGTGCACCAGGGCCAAAGCGCACGTCCCACTTTGCCTCTAGGTTCACCGATTTTTGGGGTGGTGGTTGGGAGGGGGGGCATGAGGTGGCAGGGGCATGCCAGGGGCACGGACAATGTGTCCCAACCCCCCCCCCCCCCCCCAAAAAACCCCATCCCCCACCCCAGTCCCCGGCCACCCCCGCTTGCAACTTCCTCCTTGACCGATACCTGCCGCACTACTCCCCTTCAGATTCTGACTGAATACCTTCAAATAGCTGCTTCACCTCGGTTCTTTCAGCCTCTTCATTGTCTTCAGACAAGACTGCTTTGCTTAAAAATATTATTACTCTTTTTAAAAAAAACTCCTACTTGGAAAGAATTTGGAGACATGCGCCGAGGTCCCAGGTTCGATCCCAGCCCCAGGTCACTGTCTGTGTGGCGTTTGCACCTTCTCCCCGTGTCTGCATGGATTGGCCATGCTTAATTGGAAAAAAATAATTGGGTACTAATAATTGGAGACTCAAGACTCGAGCAGATCAGAACTCAACTTCTCTCCCTCTCCCTCGCTCTCTTTTTCTCTCTCACTCTCTCTCTCTCTCTCTCTCAGCTTCCCCAAACTCACTGTCTCTCTGCCGTTCTGAGATCCAACTAGCAATGACCTCATCTCCCCAGGCTGGGAAACACAATGGCTGGGTGGTGCTGATTTTCTGTTGGGAGGCCATTGGGAAGGCCTCAGGACGTCACCGGAGGCCCTCCCCTGATGCTCCGCCCCCAATGGGCTGACTTCACGACTGCTTGTGACAAGTGTCCTCTCAACTGTTGTAAACCTGGCATGGAGGCTGCGGACTGTGTCCAGTGCCGCTACAGTCCGGGGGGGGGGGTTACAGAGGGGCAGTTTTTGGCTGGCCGGGTGCCATGTTGTACGGCTGCTGCCATGCACGTGCGCGGCCACTGACCCGGCCATTCTGCATCCGTATCGGCAGGTAAAGCCGGGTGCAAGCCCCCCACCGGACAGAACATTGGTGTGGGGGCGCCGCCGACATTTTGGTCATAAGACCAGAAGCATCCTCCGGACATAGACGCAAAATCGGACAATCCAGCCCATAATCTCTGCAGGCTGCAAAAGAACACTAACTCCCCAGTCAATCCACTGTGCATTAGAATCATAGAATTTACAGTGCAGAAGGAGGCCATTCGGCCCATTGAGTCTGCACCAGCCCTTGGAAAGAGCACCCCACTTAAGCCCACACCTCCACCCTATCCCCGTAACCCAGTAACCTCACCTCACCATTTTGGACACTAAGGGGAATTTATCATGGCCAATCCACCTAACCTGCACATCTTTGGGCTGTGGGAGGAAACCGGAGCACCCGGAGGAAACCCAGGCAGACACTGGGAGAACATGCAGACTCTGCGCAGACAATGACCCAATCCGGGAATCGAACCAAGGACCCTGGAGCTATGAAGCAACTGTGCTACCCGTTAAAATCGATCGCCATTCGCATTCATTCTCCAGTCAGCAGTTTCTCTGGGAGTTGAGCAACCGTTTTGAATCACAGTCGCTGCGAGCACTGTGCATTAGCTCAGACATCAATGTCATCTTCTGGCTGCTAAAAACACACAGGCTCTGCAAACTGAATTCTTAAAAAAAAAATGACAGCTGCAGCCAAACACACACTAACCCCAGGCTTTTAACCCTTAAATTGCCCACTACATTTATAATCTAATTTTCCTAAAATCTTCCAATCGTCACACTGTTGCCTCACCTCTTAAATCCTGCACTTTTGTTCATATTTGGATCTAGACTATAATAAGGTCAGGGGCCAAGTGGTTCTGGTGAAAACCAAACTGAACATCAATGAGCAGGTTTTTGGGGAGCAAGTTCCACTTGATAGCACTGTCGATGGCACTTTCCATTACCGTGACATTTTGTCTTATTGTTTTGGTACATTGGAAAGGCAGCAATGAAGCAGATATTGTTCTCCATGCTAGAATTACTCATCTCCGACCAAAGAGCGCTTGTTGGGCCATATGTTCAAACATAATTGAAGTAGCAGCCCACTAAAGCTGTATACACTCATGCACGACTTGGAACTGTCTTCATTTGTGTCAGTAGCAAGAGAATCAACACCATACCAGAGCACACATACTTGTACACAGTTTTATTTACAGTAAACCTTTAGTTGAGGACGGCTTGCCAGGTTAGAGTAAAAGATGTTTTCAGCATGGAAACAGGGCCTTCGGCCCAACTTGTCCATGCTGCCCAGTTTCTATCACTAAGCTAGTCCCACTTGCCTGCATTTGGCCCATATCCCTCTATGCCCACCCTGTCCATATCAGAGTTGGAATAAACTGGGACAAACTCACTATATACCCCGGGTGCTGCAGACTTTGTTACTATCATTTATCGGAACTGTTTCATTGTGACTGAAACTATGCCACATATTTACATTTTGAGATAGAAAAGTGAGATTCTTCCCTCCGCTCTGCTTCTGAATTTCTACCCATTAACGTTTGAGCAGATTGTTGAATTGACATGTTGTCAGTTTGAGTGCCACAATCGATTGACTTTTGATCTTTCTCCTCCGTTTTTCCACTGGTCATGATAGCGATGAACCTGTTGACCTGTTTACTTTGGCATTTAACTTGACCAGAATGGTTCATCTATTGCTTCAAACGTGATGTTAACCACTGCATGTATTACCCTGTCATTATCAGGTATCAAAGGCCCGGCAATTAGCAAGAGAAGAATTTAATCAAAGTCGACAGCCACCATTTACTCATGAGCAGTATGTGGAAAGGTAATGACCCAGTACAGTATAGTACATAACTGCATGGAGAGGTAATCAACTAGTACAGTATACTAGATAGCTACTTGGAGAGGTAATGAACTAGTACAGTATGCTAGATAGCCACGTGGAGAAGTAATGGACTAGTACAGTATACTAGACAGCTACGGGGAGAAGTAATGGACTAGTACAGTATGCTAGATAGCCACGTGGAGAAGTAATGGACTAGTACAGTATACTAGATAGCTACGTGGAGAAGTAATGGACTAGTACAGTATACTAGATAGCTACGGGGAGAAGTAATGGACTAGTACAGTATGCTAGATAGCCACGTGGAGAAGTAATGGACTAGTACAGTATACTAGATAGCTACGTGGAGAAGTAATGAACTAGTACAGTATGCTAGATAGCTACGTGGAGAAGTAATGGACTAGTACAGTATACTAGATAGCTACGTGGAGAAGTAATGGACTAGTACAGTATGCTAGATAGCCACGTGGAGAAGTAATGGACTAGTACAGTATACTAGATAGCTACGTGGAGAAGTAATGGACTAGTACAGTATGCTAGATAGCTACGTGGAGAAGTAATGGACTAGTACAGTATACTAGATAGCTACGTGGAGAAGTAATGGACTAGTACAGTATGCTAGATAGCCACGTGGAGAAGTAATGGACTAGTACAGTATACTAGACAGCTACGGGGAGAAGTAATGGACTAGTACAGTATGCTAGATAGCCACGTGGAGAAGTAATGGACTAGTACAGTATACTAGATAGCTACGTGGAGAAGTAATGGACTAGTACAGTATGCTAGATAGCCACGTGGAGAAGTAATGGACTAGTACAGTATACTAGATAGCTACGTGGAGAAGTAATGGACTAGTACAGTATACTAGATAGCCACGTGGAGAAGTAATGGACTAGTACAGTATACTAGATAGCTACGTGGAGAAGTAATGGACTAGTACAGTATGCTAGATAGTTACGTGGAGAAGTAATGGACGAGTACAGTATACTAGATAGCCACGTGGAGAAGTAATGGACTAGTACAGTATACTAGATAGCCACGTGGAGAAGTAATGGACTAGTACAGTATACTAGATAGCTACGTGGAGAAGTAATGGACTAGTACAGTATACTACATAGCTACGCGGAGAAGTAATGGACTAGTACAGTATACTAGATAGTCACATGGAGAAGTAATGGACTTGTACAATATACTACATAGCTACGCGGAGAAGTAATGGACTAGTACAGTATACTAGATAACTACTTGGAGAGGTAATCAACTCATACAGTTTACTAGATAACTACTTGGAGAGGTAATGGACAAGTACAGTATACTAAATAGCTATTTGGAGAGGTAATGAACTAGTACAGTATACTAGTTATCTACTTGGAGAGGTAATGGACTAGTACAGCATACAAGAGAGCTACATGGAGAGGCAATGGAATATTACAGTATACTAAATAGCTAATGGGGAGGAAATGAACTGGAACAGCATACTGGATAGCCACATGTAGAGGTAATGGACAAGTACAGTATACTAGATAGCTACTTGGAGAGGTAATGTACTGAAACAGTGTACTAGATAGCTACATGGAGAGATAATGGGCTAGTGCTCCAGGGTCCCAGGTTCGATTCCCTGCCTGGGTCACTGTCTGTGCGGAGTCTGCACATTCTCCCCGTGTCTGTGTGGGTTTCCTCCGGGTGCTCCGGTTTCCTCCCGCAAACCCCGAAAGACATGCTGTTAGGTGAATTGGACATTCTGAATTCTCCCCGAACAGGCCCCATCGTGTGGCGACTAGGGGCTTTTCACAGTAACTTCATTGCAATGTTAATGTAAGCCTACTTGTGACAATAAAGATTATTATTACTTGAGCTAATGAACTAGTACAGTGTACAAGATAGCTACATGGAGAGGTAATTGACTAGTACAGTATACAAGAGAGCTACATGGAGAGGCAATGGACGAGAACAGTATACAAGTTGGCTACATTAAGAGGCAATGAACTAGTATGGTATATAAGATTGCTACATGGAGAGGCAATGAACTATTGCAGTATACTAGATAACTCTCTATACTACATGGAGATGTAATGAACTAGAGCAGTGTACAATAAGGGCAGCATGGTGGCGCAGTGGTTAGCACTGCTGCCTCACGGCAACGAGGTCCCAGGTTCGATCCCGGCTCTGGGTCACTGTCTGTGTGGAGTTTGCATATTCTCTCCGTGTTTGCATGGGTTTCGCCCCCACAACCCAAAGATGTGCAGGGTAGGTGAATTGCTCGCTAAATTGCCCCTTAATTGGGAAAAAATCAATTGGGTACTCTTTATAAAAAAAAAATAATTAAAAAAAAAAAGAACAGTATACAAGATAGCTACATGGAGAGGCAATTAACTGGTACAGAATACTAGATAGCTACATGGAGAGGAAATGGTCTAGTACAGTATACTAGATGGCTACTTGGAGAGATTCCCGGCTGGGTCACTGTCTGTGTGGAGTCTGCACGTCCTCCCCGTGTGTGCGTGGGTTTCCTCCGGGTGCTCCGGTTTCCTCCCACAGTCCAAAGATGTGCGGGTTAGGTGGATTGGCCATGCTAAATTGCCCGTAGTGTAAGGTTAATGGGGGGGATTGTTGGGTTATGGGTATACGGGTTACGCGGGTTTAAGTAGGGTGATCATTGCTCGGCACAACATCGAGGGCCGAAGGGCCTGTTCTGTGCTGTACTGTTCTATGTTCTATGTTCTATATACCGTATTCTAGAGAGCTGCATGGAGAGACAATGGACTAGTACAGTATACAAGAGAGCTGCTTGGAGATGTACAATATACTAGACAGCTACATGGAGAGGCAATTGACTAGAACAGTATATTAGATAGCTGCATGGAGAGGCAATGGACTAGAATAGTATACTAGATAGCTACATGGAGAGATAATAAACTATTACAGCGAACTGCATAGCTACAAGTAAAGGATCCTAGAAATTACTCTGATCTTGTAATAGAAATTCTCAAGTGCACAAATTAAGGACCAATGTAACACAAATGTCCATATTTGCTGGCCCAGAAATTGCTGTGGCAGGCGAAAGAACGATGGCCATTGATACTTAGTCTATCCTTCACTGTGCATTCTCCATATTTCACCCCGCAAGTTGCTTGAAATGTGAGATGGAAACAGTGCAGAATCCTGGCAAGGGCACCTGGAATGTGAGTGAACATGGAAAGCCACTTTTGATGTTCAGAAGTTGTGAAAGGAGCCATATAAACAAAAGCTGTTCTTTAATCCGGATTCAAACTTAATCTTGTTCAAATGGAGAGTTTAAGAAGCAATCAAGGGGAACGTGTAGGTGACAAATTGAGGTAGAGAAATTCAAAGTATGAACTCCAAACATGAAAAGCAAAACAAAGGGGGAAATATTTTTAAGGGACTGTTTAAGGAGCAAAACCTTTTAGTCCATACACAGCCGAGTTGGCAGTAGGAACCTAAATGATGATTTACTGCCAGCCCAACTGACTACTTTCTCCGTAGGTTTAGTGAGGCAGAGTTCCTGATGTTATTAAGAGAGCCTGGGCGGGATTCTCCGAGCCTCCGTGCTGAAATCGCGCTCGGCGCGGGGGCGGAGAATGGGGCGTCAGACCCGCGATCGGGTCCGACATCTTGCTGTGATTCAGAGAATGCCTGGTTCACTCATGGTTCCACCCGGCGGGAGCTCCGAGTGGCGGCTGCGGACCCAGTCCTGGTGGGGGGGGCAGAGGGATCCGTCACCAGGGGGAGGGGGGGGGGGTCCTTCAGGAAGGCCAGGCTCGCGATTGGGGGCCACCGACCGGCAGGTGGACGCGATCTGGCGGGGGGAGGCTATATTTACAGATCTGTCCCGCTGTGTGGGTCCACCATGTTGTGCGGGGCCGCCGCAGCATGCAGGGGTCTGTGGCTGGAAGTGCAGGGCCCCCCGTATTGACAGCCAAAGCTGCGAGGACTACTCTGGGGCCCTGCTAGCCCCCTTCAAAACGGAGAATCACACTGGACTTTTTCCAAGAAAGTCCAGAGTGATTCACGCCCGTTTTTTCGCGGGCGTGGAGACATAGCCCCATTTCAGAGAATTCCGCCCCCTGTTCTTGCTTCAGCCCAAACTCTTCACTGCCACCCGGTGGATTTGCCGTGGAGAATTCTCTAATTTTCTAACATTGTGACAGTCCTGTGTTCTATGGGGAGATTGGAAGGAACAGGAGAACACCATTCAGCCCCAAAAAGCCTGTTCCGTGCCCTACATGAAGATCATGTTCAATCTGTATTTCAACTCCACCTGCCCTGATTCCTTAACCCCTAGTAATGCTGCTTAATAAATCAATCTCACTTTTGAAATTCTCAGTTTCCATCCTCACACAGCTTTATTGGAGGTGAGACTTTTAGTGAGATGAGTACTATTTGGCAGAGTTTAAACCCTGGCTCACCCCCAGCTCATCTTTGGCCTGCAATCTTCCATTGGTTCTGGGCCTCTGGTGCCTGCACTGTCATGAATGCTACGATAGACAATAGAACATTATAGCGCATTACAGGCCCTTCGGCCCTCGACGGTGCACCGATCTGTGAATCTAATCTGAAGCACATCTACACTATTCCATTATCATCCATATGTTTATCCAATGACCATTTAAATGCCCTTAATGTTGGTGAGTCCACTACTGTTGCAGGGAGGGCATTCCATGCCCCTATTACTCTCTGAGTAAAGAACCTACCTCTGACATTTGTCCTATATCTATCTCCCCTCAATTTAAAGCTATGTCCCCTCGTGCTGGACATCACCATCCGAGGAAAAAGGCTCTCACTGTCAAATAGAGTCAAAAGATCCTTTTAAAAGGGAGTTAGGTAGTTCTTTGAAAAAAAGGGGGATATACTCGAAGACCAGGAGGGTAGCAACTCTGATCAGCAAGCGAGTGGCATTTGAGGCTGGGAGAATAGTGGGTGATAAAGGGGGTAGGTATATAATGGTGAGTGGTAAGCTGGAGGGGGTCCTAGTGGTGCTCGTGAATGTCTACGCCCCGAACTGGGACGACATGGATTTTGTGAGGCGTGTGTTAGGCAAAATCCCGGACCTGGAGTCACACAACTTGGTCATGGGAGAGGATTTTAATACGGTCATTGAACCTGAAGGGGCTGGTTTAGCACAGGGCTAAATCGCTGGCTTTGAAAGCAGACCAAGGCGGGCCAGCAGCACGGTTCAATTCCCTTACCAGCCTCCCCGAACAGGCGACGGAATGTGGCGACTAGGGGCTTGTCACAATAAGTTCATTTGAAGCCTACTTGTGACAATAAGCGATTTTCATTTTCAAATTGGATCGCTCAAAATCCAGGACAGGGAAGAGGCCGGCGGCGGCAAGGGAGCTGAAGGGCTTTATGGAACAGATGGGGGGTGTAGACCCCTGGAGGTGTACATGGCCGAGGGTAAAGGAGTTTTCCTTCTTCTCCCATGTCCACAAAGTTTATTCCCATATTGTTTTTTTTGTTCTGGTGTCGATCCCAAAGGTGATGGGGATGGAATACTCACTGATTACAGTTTCGGATCATGCCCCGCACTGGGTGGATTTGCGTCTTGGGGAGGAGAGAGGGCAGCGTCCACTGTGGAGATTGGACTTGGGGTTGTTAGCAGACGAGGTGGTTTGCCGGCGGGTGAATAAGAGTATCCAGAACTATTTTGGAAAAAAATGACACGGGAGAGGTTTCGGCAGCGACGGTCTGGGACGACCTGAAGGCAGTTATCAGAGGGGAACATGTATCGATCCGGTCCTTTGGAGAAAAGAGGGAAAGGGCGGAGAGGAAGAGATTGCTGGAGGAGTTACTCCGGGTGGATAGGAAATATGCGGAGGCCCCGGACTCGGGACTCCTGAAGGAACGGCGTATGTTTCAGGCGGAGTTTGAATTGTTGACCACGGGGAAAGCGGGAGAACAGCTGAGGAAGGCTCGGGTTGCGGTGTATGAATATGGGGAGAAGGCGAGCAGGGTGCTGGCGCACCAACTTAGGAAGAGAGAGGCGGCCAGGGAGATTGTGGGAGTAAAGAATAAGGAGGGCAACTTGATCTCAGACCCAGAGGGGGTGAATGAAGTTTTTAAGGAATTCTACAGGAAACTATATGAGTCGGAACCCCCGGCGGGTGCGAAAGGGATGAGGCAATTAATGGACCAGTTGAGGTTCCCGAGGGTGGAGAAGGGTCTGGTGGAGGGGCTGGGGGCACCGATTGAGATAGAAGAAATTGTTAAGGGTTGGAGGGCATGCAGTCGGGCAAAGCTCCGAGCCGGATGGCATCCCGGTGGAATTTTTAAAAAAACTTAGAGGTGTTGAGCCTTCTATTGATGAGGACCTTTAATGAGGCGAGAGAGAAGGGAATCCTCCCCCCCACAATGTCACAGGCCTCGATCTCACTCATTATGAAACGGGATAAGGACCCTGAACAGTGTGGGTCTTACAGGCCAATCCCATTGCTAAATGTGGATGCCAAGCTATTAGCTAAGATCTTGGCCACGAGGATAGAGGATCATGTCTCGGGGTGATAGGGGAAGACCTGACTGGATTCATTAAGGGCAGGCAACTTAATGCTAATGTGCGGAGACTTTTAAATAAGTGTTATTTTGCCCTCTGAAGGGTAGGAAACAGGTTCTGGCAGTGATGGATGCAGAGAAAGCTTTTGATCGGGTGGAGTGGGAGTACCTGTAGGAGGCGCTGGATATGTTTGGGTTTGGTGAGGGCTTTATCCGGTGGGTGCGATTGCTGTACATGCGTACGGACCGGCTTAGGTCGGCATATTTTAAATTGCACTGGGGTACGAGGCAAGGGTGTCCCCTTTCCCCGTTATTATTTGCTCTTGCCATTGAGCCGCTGGCCATCGCGCTGAGAGCTTCAAGGAACTGGCAGGGACTGGTCCGGGTGGGTGGAGGGGGGCGGGGGTGGCATCGGGTCTCGCTCTACACGGATGATCTCCTGTATATTTTGGACCCATTGGAGGGGATGGGGGAGGTCATGCGGATCTTAAGGGAATTTGTCAGTTTCTCGGGGTATAAATTGAACGTGGGGAAGAGCGAGCTGTTTGTGATCCAGGCTAAAGGACAGGAGAAGAGACTGAGGGAGCTGCCGCTGAGGAGGGTAGAGAAGAGCTTTCGTTACCTGGGTATGCAGGTGGCCCGGAGTGGGATTTGTTGCATAAGTTTAATCTGACCCGGCTGGTGGAACAAATGGAAGGGGACTTTAAAAGATGGGACATGCTCCCGCTGTCACTGGTGGGAAGGGTGCAGACCGTGGTCTTCCCCAGGTTCTTATTTGTGTTCCAGTGCCTTCCCATCTTCATCCCGAAGGCCTTTTTCAAGCGGGTTAATAAGATCAGCTCGAGATGTGTGTGGGCGAACAAGACCCCGCGAGTGAAGTGTGTGTTGCTGGAACGCAGTCGGAGGGAGGGTGGGCAGGCGCTGCCGAACTTTTGCAACTACTACTGGGCGGCCAACATTGCCATGATCAGGAAGTGGGTATTGGGGGAGGGGTCGGCATGGGAACGGTTGGAGGCGGCGTCATGCAAAGGCACCAGCTTGGGAGCACTGGTAACGGCACCACTGCCGTTCTCGCCGGCCCGCTACTCCACAAGTCCGGTGATGGTGGCAACCCTGAAGATCTGGGGGCAGTGGAGGAGACACAAGAGGATGGAGGGGGCATCGGTCTGGACCCCGGTATCGAATAACCACAGGTTCCTGCCGGGTAGGATGGACAGCGGATTCCAGAGCTGGCAGAGGGCGGGTATTAGAAGGATGGGTGACCTGTTTATAGATGGGAGTTTTCCCAGCCTGCAGGTGCTGGAGGACAAGTTTAAATTACCGCCAGTGAACGGCTTTAGGTATTTACAAGTGCAAACCTTCCTGAGGAAGCAGGTGGTGGCCTTCCCGCCGCTGCCGCCATGGGCAATACAAGACAGAGTAGTGTCCGGTACCCGGGTGGGGGAGGGGAAAGTGTTGGCTATCTACCAGGGACTGTGGAGGAGCTTAAAGGCAAGTGGGAGGAGGAATTAGAAGGGAAGTTAGAGCCGGGACTATGGGCGGAAGCCCTATGTAGGGTCAATTCCTCCTCATCATGTGCCAGGCTCTGTCTTAAACAGTTTAAAGTGGTTCACTGGGCACACATGACGGAGGCGAGGATGAGCAAGTTTTTCAGGGTAGAAGACAGATGTGCGAGGTGTGCGGGGAGCCCAGCAAATCATGTCCATATGTTTTGGGCATGCCCGAAGCTTGAGGTGTTCTGGCAGGGGTTTGCCGGGGCAATATCCAAGGTGCTAGGAAGACGGGTGGTGCCGAGTCCAGAGGTGGCGATCTTTGGAGTGTCGGAAGACCCAGGAGTGCAGGGAGTGAAAGAGGCCGACGTTCTGGCTTTTGCCTCCCTGGTAGCCCAGAGACAGATCCTGTTATTGTGGAGGGACACAAAGCCCCCGAGTGACATGGCTGGGTTTCTCAACCTTGAGAAAATAAAGTTTGCCTTAATGGGTTCAATGTTAGGGTTCTCCCGGAGGTGGCAGTCGTTCGTCGACTTTCTTGGGGAAAGTTAATTTAAAATGTCGGCAGTAGCAGCTTTCCGTGGGGGGTGGGTGAGTGTTGTGTTTGTTTTTTTTGTTATTTTCGGTGGTCTGTGAAGACAGAGCTATTCGGCGAAATATCTATTTTTGCACTATGTTAATGTTTAACGCCTATTGTTCTTTTTCTGTTTTTGTTATAAAATTTCACAAATATTTCAATAAAAATATTTATTTTAAAAAAAAGGAGGATATATTGTAAAATGATGAGGGGAGTCAGCAGGAAGATGGCTTGTAGAGAAAAACACCAATAGGAACTTGATGAGCCAAATGACAGCAAGCTTTGCAATAAGCTTCCAATAATTTTGCGTGGGGTGGGCCATGTGCTCAAGCAGCAGGAATGTATTGTGTACATTAAAGCTGCTGGAATAAAGATAATCAGCATGAATATTGGATGCTTTGAACAAAATTCCAAATAGATGCAGTTTCTGAAAGTGTACGTCTCATTTCAAATTTTGAATGATGAATATTGTTAAGTGGTGTTGCAGGATGTAGGAACTGTAGAATGTTTCTATGTATGGAATCTCTGAATAGCATTTGGCTTTGCTTTTTATTACTTCCGATTAGCAAGATGCCAGCATTTTCTTTGGTGAAGAACTGATTAATTTTAATGGATTATTTACACCTGTTTTGCTGCAGATATCAGCGGTTTGTGTCGTTACCCTCAGCAAAAAGAATATTCTGTTCCGACTGTCAGATTTTGTTGCTTCCCGAAGAGTGGGACCTGCATTCACCTCACTGTCGGCTTGGAGACGTTTCTCTCGCTCAGCTGAAAAGACCCAGCCATTTGCTGCTTCCACTCGAGAACAAGAAGACTAATGCTCAGTATCTGTTTGCTGATCGCACTTGCCAATTCTTGTTGGATTTAATTGTTTTGTTGGGCTTTAGAAGGGTGCTGTGTGTTGGGACACCACGGTATGTGAGTGCTAATACAATATTTCCAGTTACGGCACGTTTTAATCTCTCTTCTCTATAACATGCTGAACTCAACCAATGAGCCAATCATTTCCCTGATATCTGTCTGCCTTTATATTTCGGATTGTGTGAACTAGTGATGTCAACTTTTCGGAGCCACCGAACTTTCTGCCTGTGAGGCATTTCCGAGATAAATGAGGCAAAGAAAAATCTAATAGACTTTGGTAAAGGTTTTAGCGGAATCATTTTCCAGAGATTCTCTCCACGCAGATAGCAGTAATCCTAATATAAACTCTTCACCATGAAGACCCGTTTTTTAAAACAAATTGACGGCACGTCGCAAACCCCACTAATCCCCACCACGACTGATGTTAAAGCAGCTTCAGTTTTAGTCTCTAACTTGTGACAAGTTTCCAACCTCCGCAATTTTTGCTGTAAAGCAATTCTAGTGAAGAGGACACATTCTTTTTTACAAGTAAAAGAAAGGGAACCTGAGGAATAGATGCTCCTACTCCATGTTTACCACCACAGGTGATCCATGTGGAACAGAATTGGTAGAAGCCCAAAATCAGACTGTTTGCAAGTTTTGTTTATTTATTTATGGGATGTGGGCGTCGATGGTTAGACCAAAATTTATTGCCCATCACTAGTTGCCCTTCAGAAGTGGTCATGAGTTGTTTTCATGGATCACTGCAGTCTACGTGGTGTTGGTTGGTATACCCACTGTGAAGTTAGAGAGGCAGTTCCAGAATTTTGATCCAGCGACAGTGAAGGAACTGTGATTATATTTCGAGGTCACGGTGGTGAGTAACTTGGAGGAGAACCTCCAGGTGGTGGTGTTCCCAGGTATCTGTTGCTCTTGTCCTTCTAAATGGCAGTGGTTGTTGGTTTGGAAGGTACTGCCGGAAGATGTTTGGTGAGTTACTGCAGTGTATCTTGTAGGTGGTATACACCACTACCACTGTCCTTTGATGGTGGAGGATTGAGTGTTTGTGGGAGGCCTAGTAATCAAGCGGGCTGCTTTGTCCTGGATGGTGGCGGGTTTCTTCAGTGGTGAGGTTGCTCTCATCCAGGCGAGTGGAGTATTCCGTTACACTCCTGACTTATGTCTTGTTGATGGTGGACAGGCTTTTGGGGTGGTCAGGAGGTGAGTTGGAAGATAAAATTATTTATTTATTTTCCCCAATATCCTCTCTTTGACAAGTGATGAATGGCACTGGAATGCAGTTCCTAAAGCATTGGCAGCCCTCTGACGCCTCACTCATCAAATCATTCTATAAGTATAATATGAGGGGCATTACCATTCCTTTTCAAAACAAATAATGTATATTATGGTGGCTCAAATGGGTAGAATTGAAAGCTTTGCCCAGAGGAAGTGAACATTTCATGAAATTATAACTTCAATTCCTACAAATCTGTTCCATTGTATTAATTTGCATGTAAATTATTTTCATTTTCCCCGATGTAATTATTCTCACAGTAAAATTTCTAATTAAGTTGTTTCTTCAGTTTATGTCTCTGATATCAGGTTCATTTTGTTGACCACTTTCACTAAGAGATGAATTTTAACACCCACAAATTGATATGTTGGGTTAGTTGTTGAAATTTTTAAAATTCAAAAGCTGGACCCAACATGTCTCCAAAACGCCCACTTCTGGAAGAGGTGGGACAAGAGAATAGGCCGTCATTTTAAGTATTTTAATGAGGCTGCCAAGCCCTTGTCCCTTCTGTAAAACGTGCAAAGTAGCTGAATGGGTTTCCCAAGCTTTGGGAAGCCTGGAAGCTGAAGGGAACTGAGGATAGCTTTACGGAGAAGGTAACAACTTCTATATTGTGACACCACTGCAACAGGCTGTACCTCTTCCTTCCCCACCCTCTCCCTACCCCAGCACCCCAAGGTTCCTACTTGCAAACATTCGCTTCAAAAATCCCCAGAAATGGAATGCCGTAGGGTTAGGGATTGAACAATGCCCACACTCCAGTCATGGATTGGACCTGCCTGCTCTTGAATCCCCTCTGTCTGACTGGACGTCATTTCTGTCAGTCAAGCTAAACAACATGTCAGGTACTAAAGGCAGGTGTGGTGAAGTATCCGGGAAAGTCGGACATGTGGACTCCTTTCTGAAATGTCACCCCTACCCTCCAGCGAACACACTGCGCTCCTGTTAATATCCAGGCCTGCAACCTCTTTGAGAACATAATATAAGACTAGATGCCATACCTTTAATAAAAATTATTTAAAAAAAAAAGACTTGATGCCATACCAAGTGGATTTGTTAAGGTATGGAGATAATTCTTCCTCGTCAAAGTTAATGTTAATTCTTGGATTAATTTTCAGGCTACATGAGCTGATAAGAGTGCGCCAGTCCAAAAAGGAAGAACCAATTATAAAGAGTCAACTTTTGGATATTGATTTCAGGTAACCTTTTTGTTTTGTTCCTGTTTAGAATTAATTTATATGCTTTCCAAGTTGATGTATATCGATGCTGGGAAATTCAATACTCCTTTTTGCTGTGAGTTCAGATCTAGCATTTGCAAATGTCGAATTGTTTATTTTTGCTGCAACCAAAGTACTTTAACCTGAAACCTCCAAAGAATTGTCTGAATTGGAAAATTAATTTTCCATACAAGGCAACCTTATGACCTCTCTAAATACAAAACAGAAGTGTTAAATTGAAGGTGGTTTTGTGGAGCCTCTTGCTGGGAAATGTATTGAGAATCCTCAAGCCTATTCGATGCAGTAAATTTTAATAGTCAGGCGAGAAGGGGGAAGAATTATGGGCAGGATGCTCTGGTTCCCCCAGCCACGTGAATCTTCAGTACGTAAAAACTGTGAAGAGTAAGTCATTCCATACAGCTTGGATACTATTCTGCATTTCATAACCATGTGCAAAGACTTCAAGTGTTTCTTTTAAATCATACGGAGTTTATTAGAGAGACACAAATATATTCAGAATCTAGTAAACAAATCTCAATTGGAAAAGTATCTGCTTTTATGTAATGTAAATTGACAGCTGTGGATTGTGAGGAGAGTATTGTCTTAGCTTTGCAAGTTATGTTAGTGTTTCTTGATGAGGTACTCATTCAGCTTTCTTTTTCGTTGTTTAATAATTTTAACAGATGTAAAGAAATTGAGTGCAATACAGAGAGAATTAAAATTAAAAACCAAGCAGAATAAAGCACTGCGAAGTTCTTAAGGACAAATAGAGGATTTACCTGGAACTGGAAGTCACAAAAATAGACTTGAGCAAACTTAGTTCCTGTCTAGATTGACGAATTCCACAGGAACGAATGTCACCTTATTAAATATAAAGCCAAGAGATCTCCAGAACCATAAAACAAGATGTAAAGGCTAAAAAGTTGCATATTTTAAAAAAAAAAATAGCCAGTTTAGCTGCAAGCACACAATTTATTTAGAATTTGTACAAGCTTTAAAACAAAACATTTGCTATTTTTGTTTTATATTGAGCTATTTTAAATACAATTTTAGTGCTGAATCAATTCTAAAATTGAAAATCCGAAAGCCTGGTACAATTGCTAGTAAGATGATCCTGCGTCTACATGAAAATATTAAAGTTTTCTTAAATCACAACAATATTTTTATATACCTTAACATACTGAAAAGCTCCAAGCAAGTATGACTACAGTGTAATGGAAATAGATCTTGTCTTTATATATGTTAATTGAAGCTTTGGCCTTTAAACAGGAACAATGACCTATCTCTATATTCAAGGTTTAATACAGTTCAGTAGCACATTAGTGATATACATCTCTGAAAATGCATGCTCCTCCTCTAAGAATGGTTGCTTGGGTATATTGTTGGTAATATATTTGTATATTATTTCTTGCATTTATTTTTTGTTCAGGAGGTTAATTTCTGTAAGTAATACAGTACAGCTGAAATTTCAGTAAGAATATTGTGAGGATTGCCAGTCAATTCTCTTTTCTCTTTATTGTGTGTATAAGTGCTTTCAGTACCTCTCCTGAACGTGTGAATTTGTGATGGGGCACGCTGCAGACCTTACGATTACACTATGGCACAGCTTGTTGGAACAGCAACAGACCTGCCTGCTTTCTAACTTTCTAGTTTGCATATCTTCAACTTATCAAAGTAGGTAGAACCAACAGCAAAAGGAAAGAGGCGAAAAGCAGGATAGATTGGCTCAGTGAAATGATGGTGCATTCTGTCGAAAAGACTTGTTGTGATACTGGAGAACTCTTGTATCAACTTCATGCTGTCAGCATCGTAAAATGCAGCGAGCCCTTTCTCATAGTCAATGTATACCCCTACTTTTTCCAACTTCGAGGGCTTCATACTACAGTTGACATTTCTATCATTGTGCCAAGCTAAAAGCTGGTTAGCTTTTAGTTCAATACACCAGGACTGTCTGTTTCTTCCCAGTTTTGTAGACTTGTGCTTCCCTTTCCGTTCTATGGATCCATACGCAATTCCAACGCACCATTGTGCAGAAGACTTGATGTCCACTTCCCAGTAATGTTTTCCCCTCATCAGTCCTTTGGCAGCTAAGATATTATAGACCTTGTCAAATCGCAAAGGGCTCTCAGGAACACTCAGTGACTCATTAGCAACAGACATGCTAGTTAGATCCTTTGACACGAGCACATTTCTGTGGGCTGATGCAATGTCGAGGATAACTGGTGAGTATTCTGGGGAAGCAGGAAAGAAATTCCAATCAGCATTTCCAGCAGGCGTAAGTATTTAGTAAATTGCTTAAAAATCAGTCCCATTTTCTGTAGTTGAAGTAACTGGTGTGATGTAATTCTTAAAAGATACTCGTAACTGTGGTCACTCGTTTTATATAGCCTGATATTTTCATATTTATCAAAATATTCATCACAAAAACTCTGAGATAACCTGCGCATTACATTTTGAGTGTTGTACTGATACATCCGATATGTCCATTTAAAGAAATCTACCTGTGTTATGCTGTCATGCCTTGCTACATTCGTGGTAGTATTTTGTCATTTCCTGTTTGCATTTCCTGAACTGTTCCTTCAGACCCTAGTTATATTTACTGTACTTTTTAAGATGCTGTAAAATGTTTCCTAGGTTTCGGGTCTCTTAATGAGAATTCTTTGTAGGTTTAGATGGATAGCTTTTACATGGGTTTCAGCAAGGCTTTTGACAAGGTCCCACATGGCAGTGGTTTATTTTCACAGTAAGTTCATTGCAGTGTTAATGTAAGCCTACTTGTGACACTAATAAAGATTATTATCTTCATAGAATTTACAGTGCAGAAGGAGGCCATTCAGCCCATCGAGTCTGCACCGGCTCTTGTAAAGAGCATCCTACCCAAGGTCAACACCTCCACCATATCCCCATAACCCAGTAACCCCACCCAACACTAAAGGCAATTTTGGACACTAAGGGCAATTTATCATGGCCAATCCACCTAACCTGCACATCTTTGGACTGGATTATTATGTAAAATAAATAGAAGGCAAGCTGGATCAGAATTAGCTCAGTAGTAGGAAACAAAAGGGTATTGTAGATTGATGTTTTCTCTGACTGGGAGGCTGTTTCCAGTTAGTTCCACGAGGTTCTGTACTTGTCTCCATGTTTATTTGTGGTGGTGGTGGCGGTGCGCAGGATTTGTGCTGCGGGGGAAGGGGCACCTGTCCTGACATAGAGTTTGGGGGGGGCACCTCAATTACACACTGACCACCCTTTCCCCACTGTGAGGTCCATTGTGTCAGGACCACACTTGAAAATACCTGCACCAATCTATACCCCCGTGAATCCCGGCTGAGAGGGCTAGAGCATTGCGGGGCGGCCTAGTGAATCAGGCTTTCAGCCTGTTAATCGGATGCAAATAGGTGCAAATGATCCAACTGCATTTTCCTGCTGGCACAGGGCGTGTAGCTTGCTGCTACTGGAGGCCGGCAGTGGAGAATCTCCCCCTCTGTCTTGCAGTCTGATATAAAATTACGTTTTTTTCTTGTGCAATGTCAAGATAAAATATTTGCCAATTGTGCTAATATAATTCCTTGATATTTAGCTCCTCGAAAAACTGGTACTGTGAATTGATGGCACAATTCTAAAGTACATAAGGCAGTCCAATCTTATATGCTGTATGAACTATACAATGATCCTGATAGAGTTTATATTGAATAGTGTTTTTGTAGTGCTGTCTTCATGTTTTATTCTAAGCCTTTTTTCTTTTTATTAAAGACAATTCATAAGAACGTGTAAAACCAACATGCAAGGAAAAAAAAATTATGATCTGGAAATGGCAATTAGGCCCAAAAGCATGTCCATTTTTGAGATAAATTCTCAGTTTATGTGTCTTCTCACCACTGCAGAATCGCAAGTAGTTGTCCTTTCAGCCTATTTATGTTTATATGCTTTAATGGCCTTTAATGGGTAATATTTTCACAGGCTGCTACTTGTTGAATTAAATAGTTCCAACTCACTTTGCTTCTCTCCTGGGGCGGAATTCTCCGACCCCCCGCAGGGTCGGGGAATCGCCCGCGGCCGGCATAAAACCCGCCCCCGCCGTGGCTGGAATTCTCCGCCACCCGGGAATCGGCGGGAGCGGGAATCACGCCCTGCCGGTCGGCGTGCCCCCCGCGACGATTCTCCGGTCCGCGATGGGCTGAAGTCCCGCCGCTCACAGGCCAATCCCGCCGACGTTTAAACCACCTCTGTGCCGGCGGGATTGGCGGCGCGAGCGGGGTCCCGGGGGGGGGGGGGCGTGGGGCAATCGGACCCCGGGGGGGTGTCCCCACGGTGGCCTGGCCTGCGATTGGGGCCCACCGACCGGCGGGCGGACCAGTGCCGTGGGGGCACTTTTCTACCGCCGCCACGGCCTCCACCATGGCGGAGGCGGAAGAGACCCCCGCCCTACTGCGCATGCGCCGGTGGTGACGTCACTCCGGTGCATGTGCGGACTCACGCCTTTCGGCCAGCCCCGACGCCGGCCGGCGTAGCGCCAAAGGCCGCTGGCGCCAGTCGGCGGAGCGGGAGCCACACCAGCGCGGCCTAGCCCCTAAAGGTGCGGAGAATTCCGCACCTTTGGGTAGGCCCGACGCCAGAGTGGTTGGCGCCACTCCGCTACGCCGGGGGACCCCCCCCCCCCCCTATCCACAATACTACCGTGCTGCCCTTAAGAACAAATTAATCTACACTCCATCATTCTACCGTAATCCATGTACCTATCCAATAGCCGCTTGAAGGTCCCTAATGAGGGCCTCACGGTAGCATGGTGGTTAGCATCAATGCTTCACAGCTCCAGTGGTCCCAGGTTCGATTCCCGGCTGGGTCACTGTCTGTGTGGAGTCTGCACGTCCTCCCCGTGTGTGCGTGGGTTTCCTCCGGGTGCTCCGGTTTCCTCCCACAGTCCAAAGATGTGCGGGTTAGGTGGATTGGCCATGCTAAATTGCCCGTAGTGTAAGGTTAATGGAGGGATTGTTGGGTTACGGGTATATGGGTTACGTGGGTTTAAGTAGGGTGATCATTGCTCGGCACAACATCGAGGGCCGAAGGGCCTGTTCTGTGCTGTACTGTTCTATGTTCTAATGTTTCCGACTCAACTACTTCCACAGGCAGTGCATTCCATGCCTCCACTACTCTCTGAGTAAAGAACCTGCCTCTGACATCCCCCCTATATCTTCCACCATTCACCTTAAATTTATGTCCCTTTGTAATGGTTTGTTCCACCCGGTGTCTCTGACTGTCTACTCTATCTATTCCCCGATCATCTTATAAACGTCTATTACTTACTGAACAGGCGCCAGAATGTGGCAACCAGGGGCTTTTCACAGTAATTTCATACTTGTGACAATAAAAGATTATTATTATTAATTGGCTCTTGGTTCTCCAGTATGATCTCTGGAGAATTATTTTTCTATTTATTCTTCCCAGTTGTCTTTACTGATTAGGCGAACAGAATGTTTGAATTGGCCCGAGCGCACGATCAGTATGACTTATTAGAATATACAAATGTTAATGGATATTTGAAGTTAAGATATAGTACACCGTACCTAATACAAACGTCTTCCTTTGCAATTGAGAATAAAGGTTGGTTGAAATATTCCGGATGAACTTCGATAACTTCTGAAACCTGACTTCATCAATTTTAATGGCCTGGATTTCATTTTCAGTTTTCTTTGAATAACTTGTGATGAAAAAGAATATAATAGATTCTGGTTGATTAATTGATTATGATTCCTGTTTAAAATATGTTTCCTTGCATTAAATAAAAGCAAATCTCCTGCTACAATCGACATTCGTAGATCTTTTGCGTTGAGGAGAAATCTTTTCACTCGGAGGACAGTGGGGATCTGGAATACATTGGCTGAAAGGGCCATAGAGGCAGAACCCCAATCTGTTTTAAAACATACTTCCAGGTTTCGGCAATTTTTTTGAGTGCCAATATCTCCATTATGAATAAAATTAATTAAAATATTTCTTTTGAAGCAAAGTTTGTTTATGCTATTTCAATTTCTACCTTCATCCTAGCTGTATGCCCCAGTTATTTATTTAACACTCTTTTTCAATGTCCTTTCTAGTTTGCTGACTGTGATTGTCTGCCTATCCTGCTTAATGGCATTACTGCAGCTGATTGTCTAACGATGCCCTTGATTTGGTGCCAGATTCAAACTAATAGCAGGAAAGGAGAAATCTACAATTTCGAGATTGCTGGATACTTTGTGGTCAGTGGTGAGCGACATCATTTTACCACTGACTATGAAATGAGGGCCATTGATTATTGCAGAAACACCACTGGTGGGATGTGATGCTACATAGCTGCTTGAAACCATAAAATGAGCAATCACTGTGTGTTATTAAAAATCATTGTTACAGTGTCACCTACAGGTGTAGTAGATACTGCACAGAATTCTGTGATCTAAATTAGAAATGAATGTTCCTGGATGAATGCTAAAACTAGAAAGTGTAAATTCACAAATACTTCATTCATTTAAAAACCAGGCTAAATTTGGAACCTTACCCATATGCAGAAAGTTTGATATCCTGAAAAGAAAGGATAAAAGATGTTATAGAAATATTGCAAAACATTTTATAGCAATGGTCCATAGTGTGTTGAATTTTACCCTGTGGGGAAAAGTCGCTGAATGCGGGGAATGACAAGATTCGCTTAATGGATGTTTTTATATTGAATTTCGATGGTGTTGAAGGCGGCCATTTGGCCCATTGCGTTTGCACTGATGCTCTGAAAGAAAGAGGCCCACTCCCCTGCCCTATCCCCGTAACCTCACCTAAGACACTAAGGGGCAATTTCAGCATGGATAAGCCACCTAACCTGCGCTTCTTTGGACTGTGGGAGGAAACCTGAGCACCCGTAAAAAACCCACGCAGACACGGGGAAAACATGCAGACTCCACACAGACAGTGACCCAAGGCTGGAATTGAACCTGTGTCTCTGGCGCTACGAGGCAGCGGTGCTAACCACAGTGCTGCCGCATGAAGGTGTACCTCTGTTCAACAATCAGCTGTTACAAAATTTGTGGATTTTGTATGGCGTGGAATGTGATCTTGCACAGATCTTGCACCCTGCTTCTTTAACTGATAGTCTAGATCTCATACCACACGTTTCTATGGCTTCTTGCCCCATTTTAGGTTGTGTCGATAAGTATGCCACACAGGTTGGGAAATACATTCACAGTAACCTGTTGGGAATATGGGAAGAAGGTTGGGGTGGTGTGGCTCATACTGAAACCTGCCACATGTTGTGGGGCTCTTACAGTAATGCTTTTTCTGGAGGTACAGGAACTGACATACTGGGAACCATGGGCTAGATTCTCCAATAATGGGGCTCTGTCCCCACGCCAGCATCAAAACCCGGGTGTTTCAATTTGGACTTTCCTTAAGAAAGTCCAGAGTGATTCTACAATTTGCATGGGGCTAGCAGGGCCCTGGAGTGCTTCCCGCAGATCTGGCCCTGGATACGGTGCCCTGCACTTCCGGTCGGGAGTCCGCGCTTGCACACTCCGATGGCCTGTGGCGGCCGCCCCGTGGGACATGGCGGAATCACAGCACTCTACTCTACTCTACCCCCACCCCCCACCCCCTTTGCGGGAGAGCTCACTCTCCCGCAAAGAAGTCAATAAACGGTTGCCACCTCCGGGCGAACCCCTGTACAGATCCCCTCAAGGTGAACTTAATTTTTTCCACACCCAGGAAACTCGACATGTCCACAAGCCACAACTCAGTCTTCGGGGGCTTTGAGTCCCTCCACGCCAATAGTATTCATCGCCGGGCTATCAGGGAAGCAAAGGCCAAAACATCGGCCTCTTTCTCCCCCTGGACTCCCTGGTCTTCCGAAACCCCAAAAATTGCCACCCCTGGACCCATCGCCACCCTTGTTTTTAGAACCCGGGACATGACGCCCGCAAATCCCTCCCAGTACCCCCTCAGCTTAGGGCATGCCCAAAACATGTGAACGTGATTCGCTGGTCCTCCCGCGCACCTAGCGCATTTGTCCTCTATCCCAAAGAATTTGCTCATCCGAGCATATGGGCCCGGTGAACAACCTTTAATTGAATCAGCCCGAGCCTGGCACATGTCGCGGTCGAATTTACCCTACTCGGGGCCTCTGCCCACAGCCCGTCCTCCATTTCCCCGCCTAGCTCCTCCTCCCATTTAAGTTTCAGTTCCTCCGTCTGGGACCCTTCCTCCCTCATGAGCACCCTATAAATATCAGAGACTCTACCCTCCCCTTCTTCTTCCCCCCCTAGAGACTATTCTGTCTTGGATCCCCATTGGCGGGAGGCGTGGGAAGGATGGGACCTGTCTACGGGCAAAGTCCCGCAACTGTAAGTTTCATTTTCCCTTACCAGACCAAATTTCTCCTCCAAGCTCCTCAAACTCGCAAAGCTCCCTTCCAGGAATATATCGCCCACCCTTCCCACCCCCGCCCGCCACCATGCTCGGAACACCCCATCCATACTGCCGGGGGCAAACGGATGGTTGCCGCAGATTGGCGCCCAAACCGACACCCCCATCTCCCCTACATGCCTCCTCCACTGGCCCCATATCCGCAGGGTCACCACCACTACCGGGCTGGTGGAGTACCTGGCCGGCGGTAGAGGAGACGGATGCCCTACTTGAGCACCATGGGTGAAATTCTCTGACCCCCAGCAGGGTCGGAGAATCGCCCGGGGCCGACGTAAATCCCGCCCCCGCTGTGGCCGGAATTCTCCGTCACCCAGGAATTGGCAGGGGTGGGAATCACGCCGCGCCAATCGGCGTGCCCCCCGCGGAAATCCTCCGGCCCACGATGGGCCGAAGTTCCGCCGCTGAGAGGCCAATCCCGCCGACGTGGTTTCAACCACCTCTGGTGGCGGCGGGATTGGTGGCGCGAGCGGGCCCCTGGGGGGGTTGCGGGGCGATCGGACCCCGGGGGCTTTCCCCCACGGTGTCCTGGCCTGCGATGGGGCCCACCGATCGGCGGGCGGGCCAGTGCCGTGGGGGCACTCTTTTTCTTCCGCCACGGCCTCCACCATGGCTGGTGTGGAAGTGAACCCCCCTACCGCGCATGCGCAGGTGGTGATGGCAGCGGACCGGCGAAGGCCTAACAGCCAGCCCCGATGCCGGCAGGCGGGTGGTAAAGGCCGTTGGCGTCGGTTTTGGCGCCAAACCACTGGCGCGGACCTAGCTCCCAAAGGTGCGGATAATTCGCCGGAGTGGTTGGTGCCACTCCGCTACGCCGGGACCCCCCGCCCAGCCAGGTAGGAGAGAATCCCGGCCCATGTTTTTTAGTTTTGGACTCTTGGGGCGGGATTCTCCGACCCAGGGGCGGCGTGAATCCTGCTCCGGCGCTGGCTGCCGTATTTTCCGGCGCCGGTTTTCGGGCGGGTGCGGGGTTTATGCCACGCCGGTCAGGAGCTGTTGGCAGTGGGTCCCCCGACAATTCTCCGGGCCCCAATGGGCTGAGCGGCTGTCAGTTCCTGGCCAGTCCCACCGGCGTCAAATGGACATGGTCCATCACGGCGGGACCTGGCTTGTAGGCCGTTTAGTGGAGTCCTCGGTGGGGGGGGGGGGGGGGGGGGACGGTGGCCTGGCCCGCGATCAGGGCCCACCGATCTGCGGGCAGGCCTGTGCCTTGGGGGCACTCCTTCCTTCCGCGCAGGCCTCTGTAGGGCTCCGCCAAGGCTGGCGCAGAGAAGAACAGGCCGATCGGTGCGCAGACCCACACCGGTTGGTGCGGCGCCAACCCCTCCGCCGCCGGCCTAGCCACCGGAAGTGTGGTGAATTCCGCACCTTCCGATTGGCCCGACGCCGGAATGGTTTGCGCCATTCTGGTGTTCGGCCATACCGCCAATTGCGAGAGAATCCCAGCCTTGATGTTTCTAACTGGAGAATTATCCATGTGCTTTACTTGAAAGATGATGGCAATAATATGTTGTTACAATGGAATACTTCGGCTTCAATCTGTCTTGCACTGTTCAACTTTTACAGTAAAACAAAAACAAACTAAACTGTGTATGTGGTCTTTTATTAGCTGGGCTGTATATATTCAGTTTGACTGAAAAATCTTTGTTCATTGTGAAAATTATGTATCGCTCCGCAAGACACTTAAAGAAGGAACTTGTGTTTGTCTGTGCGGCTCATAGCTTAAGACAGTTTCCTATTTATTTAGTCATTACAATAACTGGTAAAATGTTGAGTTACTAATGTAATTCATTGTGGTGGCCTTATGGTGGTTTAAGGAATATGACAACAAATAATCAAAAATGGGACCTACTGTAGCCTGACATGACAGTGTGTTGCTGTCTTGAGCTTGGTTTTCTTCTGGGTCCATGACATTTTGTGTAGCTTTGATGGACTTCTTTATCTGATCTAGGTTGCTGGTCCATTCTTTGATGATCTTTTGAAGTTTTCCCAAAGCAACCCTCTTTTCAATGTCGATGAGTTCCAGAGTTGCTTTCTCATCACTGTTCAGCATTTTGTGTATTGTTTCATATTGGCTGGAAATCTGTTCTTTGAGGTTTTCTGCTGAGCTCTGCACAAAGAGAGACATGTGAGTTCGATCAAAATACAAAGAAGGGCAATTAATGAAACATAATAAAGTCTGATCCAGAAGGGGTTGTGGTATAATTGCACAGCACTTAAAGTTTTGAGTCTGGTGGGGTGCTTGCTTACTAGTAGTTTTTTAAGTATGCATAATTATTAAAGTTCTTACCGTAAGAACATTGTTTCTGCTTTTCAGGGACTGGATGTGTGCCTCTGCTTTATCTCTTTTGGTGCAGAGATCATGAAGAGATTGCTTTGGTGTCATCTGCAAAATGCATAAAAAAATAGTAATCTACCTAATTTACTTTACCATTTTTGTGCTGGAACAAGTTTTAATTCATGGGCAATTTTATATAAAGTGACTTCAAAGAACTAAGAACAAAACAAAGTACAGCACAGGAACAGGCCCTTCGGCCCTCCAAGCCTGTGCTGACCATGCGGCTCGTCTAAACTAAAATCTTCTGCACTTTCTGGGTCCGTATCCCTCTTCCCATCCAATTCATGTATTTGTCAAGATGGCCCTTAAATGTCACTATTGTCCCTGCTTCCACCACCTCATCCAGCAGCGAGTTCCAGGCGCCCACTACTCTGTGTAAAAAAAAAACAAAAAAAAAAAAACTTGCCTCGTACATCTCTTCTAAACCTTGCCCCTTGCACGTTAAACCTATGTCCCTGGTAATTGACCCCTCTACCCTGGGAAAAAGCCTCTGACTGTCCACTCTGTCTATGCCCCTCATAATTTTGTAGACCTCGATCAGGTTCCCCCTCAACCTCCGTCGTTCCAGTGAGAACAAACCGAGTTTATTCAACCGCTCCTCATAGCTAATGCCCTTCATACCAGGCAACATCCTGGTAAATCTCTTCTGCACCCTCTCTAAAACCTCCACATCCTTCTGGTAGTGTGGCGACCAGAATTGAAAACTATACTCCAAGTGTGGCCTAACTAAGATTCTATACAGCTGCAACATGACTTGCCAATTCATATACTCAATGCCCTGGCCAATGAAGGCAAGCATGCCGTATGCCTTCTTGACTACCTTCTCCACTTGTATTGCCCCTGTCAGTCACCTGTGGACCTGTACACCTAGATCTCTATGACTGTCAATACACTTTGAGGGTTCTACCATTCACTGTATATTCCCTACCTGCATTAGACCTTCCAAAATGCATTGCCTCACATGTGTCCGGATTAAACTCCATCTGCCATCTCTCCGCCCAAGTCTCCAAACAATCTAAATCCTGCTGTATCCTTTGACAGTCCTCATCGCTATCCGCAGTTCCAACCTTTGTGTCGTCTGCAAACTTAATAATCAGACCAGTTATATTTTCCTCCAAATCTATACTACGAACAGAAAAGGTCCCAGCACTGATCCCTGCGGAACACTACTAGTCACAGCCCTCCAATCAGAAAAGCACCCTTCCATTGCTACTCTCTGCCTTCTATGACCTAGCCAGTTCTGTATCCATCTTGCCAGCTCACCCCTGATCCTGTGTGACTTCACCTTTTGTACCAGTCTGCCATGAGGGACCTTGTCAAAGGCCTTACTGAAGTCCTTATAGACAATATCCACTGCCCTACCTGCATCAGTCATCTTTGTGACCTCTATCAAGTTTGTGAGACATGACCTCCCCTTCACAAAATCATGCGGCCTCTCACTAATACGTCCATTTGCTTCCAAATGGGAGTAGATCCTGTCTCGAAGAATTCTCTCCAGTAATTTCCATACCACTGGCGTAAGGCTCACTGGCCTGTAGTTCCCTGGATTATCCTTGCTACCCTTCTTAAACAAAGGGACAACATTGGCTATTCTCCAGTCCTCCGGGACATCACCTGAAGACAGTGAGGATCCAAAGATTTCTGTCCAGGCCTCAGCAATTTCCTCTCTTGCCTCCTTCAGTATTCTGGGGTAGATCCCATTAGGCCCTGGGGACTTATCTACCTTAATATTTTTCAGGATGCCCAATACCTCGTCTTTTTGGATCTCAATGTGACCCGGGCCTATCTACACAACCGTCTCCAGATTCAACACCCACCAATTCCTTCTCTTTGGTGAATACTGATTTAAAGTATTCATTTAGTACCTCGCCCACTTCCTCTGGCTCTACACATAGATTCCCTTGCCTATCCCTCAGTGGGCCAACCCTTTCCCTGGCTACCCTCTTGCTTTTTATGTACGTGTAAAAAGCCTTGGGATTTTCCTTAACCCTATTTGCCAATGACTTTTTGTGACCCCTTTTAGCTCTCCTGACTCCTTGCTTAAGTTCCTTCCTACTTTCCTTATATTCCACACAGGCTTCGTCTGTTCCCAGCCTTCTAGCCCTGACAAATGCCTTCTTTTTCTTTTTGACGAGGCCGACAATATCTCTCGTTATCCAAGGTTCCCGTAACTTGCCATATTTATCCTTCTTCCGCACAGGAACATGCTGGTCCTGAATTCCTTTCAACTGGCATTTGAAAACCTCCCATATGTCAGATGTTGATTTGCCTTCAAACATCCGCCCCCAATCTAGGTTCTTCAGTTCCCTCCTAATATTGTTATAATTAGCCTTCCCCAATTTGACACATTCACCCTATGACCACTCTTATCCTTGTCCACCAGCACTTTAAAACTTAATGAATTGTGGTCACTGTTCCCGAAATGCTCCGCTACTGAAACCTCTACCACCTGGCCGGGCTCATTCCCCAATACCAAGTCGAGTACAGCCTCATCCCTAGTTGGACTATTTACATATTGTTTTAAGAAGCTCTCCTGGATGCTCCTTACAAACTCTGCCCCGTCCAAGCCCCTAGCACTAAGTGAGTCCCAGTCAATATTGGGGAAGTTGAAGTCCCCCATCACAACAACCCTGTTGTCTTTACTCGTTTCCAAAATCTGTCTACCTATCTGCTCCTCTCTCTCCTGCTGGCTGTTGGGAGGCCTGTAGTAAACCCCAACATTGTGACTGCACCCTTCCTATTCCTGATCTCTACCCATATAGCCTCACTGCCCTCTGAGGTGTCTTCCCGTAGTACAGCTCTGATATTCTCCCTAACCAGTAGCGCAACTCCGCCACCCCTTTTACATCTCCCTCTATCCTGCCTCAAACATCTAAATCCTGGAATGTTCAGCTGCCAATCCTGGAATGTTCAGCTGCCAATCCTGTCCTTCCCTCAACCAGGTCTCTGTAATGGCAACAACATCATAGTTCCAAGTACTAATCCAAGCTCTTAAATTCACCTGCCTTACCCATAATACTTCTTACATTAAAACATATGCACTTCAGGCCACCAGACCCGCTGTTTTCAGCAACATCTCACGGTAGCATGGTAGGGGCCTCACGGTAGCATGGTGGTTAGCATCAATGCTTCACAGCTCCAGGGTCCCAGGTTCGATTCCCGGCTGGGTCACTGTCTGTGTGGAGCCTGCACGTCCTCCCTGTGTGTGCGTGGGTTTCCTCCGGGTGCTCCGGTTTCCTCCCACAGTCCAAAGATGTGCGGGTTAGGTGGATTGGCCATGCTAAATTGCCCGTAGTGTAAGGTTAATGGGGGGATTGTTGGGTTACGGGTATACGGGTTACGTGGGTTTAAGTAGGGTGATCATTGCTCGGCACAACATCGAGGGCCGAAGGGCCTGTTCTGTGCTGTACTGTTCTATGTCTATCTCCTTATCTGCTCTTCCTCAGATCCATACTGGCCCTATTCCCTAGTTCTCCCTCAATGCTTTCACCTTCTGACCTATTGCTCCGGTACCCACCCCTCTGCCACATCCTCCCGTGTGACACAAACAAACCTCGCGGCCAGGATATTTATGCCTCTCCAGTTTAGATGCAACCCGTCCTTCTTATACAGGTCACACCTGCCCCGGAAGAACTCCCAGTGGTCCAGATAACGGAAACCCTCCCTCCTACACCAGCTATTTAGCCACGTGTTTAGCTGCTCTATCTTCCTATTTCTCGCCTCATGTGCACGTGGCACAGGGAGTAATCCCGAGATTAAACCCTAGAGGTCCTGTCTTTTAACTTTCTGCCAAGCTCCCTGAAGTCCTGCTGCAGGACCTCATGCCCCTTCCTGCCTATGTCGTTAGTACCAATATGTGCAACGACCTCTGCCTGTTTGCCCTCTCCCTTCAGGATGCCTGCAATCTGTTCTGAGACATCCTGGACCCTGGCACCAGGGAGGCAACATACCATCCTGGAGTCTCTTTCACGTCCACAGAAGCGCCTATCTGTGCCCCTGACTATAGAGTCCCCTATGACTATTGCTCTTCTGCACTTTGACCCTCCCTGCTGAACATCAGAGCCAACTATGGTGCCACTGCTCTGGCTGCTGCTGTTTTCCTCTGATAGGCTATCCCCCCCGACAGTATCCAAAGGGGTATACTTGTTCGAGAGGGGGACAACACAGGGGATTCCTGCACTGACTGCCTGCCCCTTCTGGTGGTCACCCATTTCTCTCCCTGCACCTTGGGTGTGACCACATTTATATAACTGCTATCTATGACGCTTTCCGCCACCTGCATGCTCCTAAGGGCATCCAACTGCTGCTCCAACCGAACCATGCGGTCTGTGAGGAGCCCCAGTTGAGTGCACATTCTGCAGATGAAGCCATCCGGGACGCTGGAAGCCTCCCGGACCTGCCACATCTCACAGTCAGAGTACTGTACCCCTTTAATTGACATTGTGTTAATTAATTAGTAAATTAAATTTAAACTAAAAGGAAACAGTAGTGAAATCCAGCTCACTTGTTGGCAAAAATACAGCAAACCTTTGTGTTTCATGTATTTTCAAATATCACATCGGGTTCACCATGATGAGCTGATGATGAATTTGGCAATGCAATATTTCACTTAAAATATATATACCAGGGTAGGGATGACCAATCTTTTGGAACGGGGAACTTGAACCCATGTCTTAGGCGTATGATTAAAACACTTTGTGTTATCCAAAATCCAGATTAAACCCTCTGTCCAACAGTCACATTCTTTTTTAATGAGCACTCCCATTTATTGGATCAGCCTTCTCTCTCACCTTCATAGTGCCAGTTTTGTCAGCAACATTTCAACCTCAATGGTTGCATTTAGTGAGCAATAACTATTTATTGCACAACGTGATCGGGCTGTTTCTCAATCCGGGTGGCATTGTTTCTAGTGCCGGTTTTGATGTGAGCACCTAATGGGCAGCCTGCAGATTAATTTCTGAAAATGCTTCTTCTTACACATCGCTGCTGTTAAATAATGACCGTATGAACTGAGGTTGACATTGCCAACCTTCAAGCTCCCACTTCATTAACTTTACTCTTCCACTGGTGATTATGTCGGAACTCAAATGTAATTTTAATAACTGTGGTGTGGCATTCTCGACCCAAAAGATTTTCAAACACCTGCCAGTCTGGAGACCTTTCAGGGGAAGCCTTTGACATGGCTGATAAACTCCTTTTTCTCATCCTAAATTTGTAACTGGCACAGTCATTAGATTTTTCCAGCTCCTTCTGAATTGCAGTGCATAAGCGGAATTGCAACTCGCACCACTAACTTTCGATTGGAGTAGAGCTTTCTTTTAAAAGCTTGCCCAGCGCTGAACAGTTTTCGTCACAATGCAATAAGCCCCTTGCAGTCTCTTAATGACATTATTTAAATGAAATCTCAAAGAATTTCAACAACTTTAGAGCCTTGATAGAACTTTTCTTCTGTTTATGAAGAGATGTACTTCACAACAATGTGCCCCAGATGACTTTCGAATGTCACATCATGTTGAGCCAGTGTGTCATTGTGGTGCGGCAGATCCTTGGATAATTAATTTACCACATTGCATGTTGAAACTGGTGGTTGTTCTCGATGAAATAATATGTTCGTCTTGACGCCTTTCTCCACCATCTGCAGATTTACCACAACCCACCAGATCATTTTGATGTTCAGTGCAGTGCTAACTAAGAGTTGGTCCACTATACCTGCAACGTAAAGGTTAAACAATGGGCATGCCCCCCCTCAGCTCAGGCCCTGCCCCATGGCACAATGGAAGTGCCAACCTGGCACCCATGCAGTGCCAGTTTGGCAATGCTGACCACCAGGGTTCCGATGGCCCCTGAGCACCAGCCCCCCCCCACCCATATCACTTCTAATTTCCATTTTTGGAGACCAGTGCTAATTCATGCTGGCGACAGGCCTTGCTGGTAGGGCTGGTAAATACCCGGAGACGGTTGAATCCGGCCTCAAAAGGCTTGCGCATATTTCAAAGCGTTTAATTACTTATTTAAATATGCTGATCTGGATCATGCCCACTGAGGGCATGATCCAAATTGCGTCAGGCATAGTGCGACGGGTGCATCGAGCTCGACGCTCAGCGCAAAATCTGTTTTTAGGCCTCTCCTACTATGGACCCGATGTAACGGGATCAGCGCTGGGTACAATGCGGTAGGAAAATCGTACTCGGTGTATTCAATGCTGTATCCACTTCAGCAGCAACACCATAAATGGTCAGGCCATCAAGCTTGCCCATAGCTATATAAAGTACAAAACATGGCGCGTCTGAAAGCCGATTCTGTGAGTAAAGCAATGCACACGAATCAAAAGTGCAACAAATTACAATGTGGAAATTATAAATCCATTTGGTTTATTTCGATCCAATCTTTCCAAAATGGTGAGTTCTTCAATCGTGTTGAAGAAGTAATCATTGTCTCTCTCCGAATACAGCTTTCAAGTGAAAGACGGTGTCCGTGTGGTAATAGTTTCAACCTTGCTATTCTGGGCCTTTATAAAAATAAATTTAAAGTACCCAATTATTTTTTTTTTGTTCCAATGAAGTGGCAATTTAGCATGGCCAATCCACCTAACCTGCCCATCTTTTGGGTTGTGGGAGTGAAACCCACGCCAACACAGGGAGAATGTGAAAACTCCACACGGACAGTGACCCAGAGCCGGGATTCAAACCCGGGTCCTCAGCGCCGTAGTCCCAGTGCTATCCACTGCACCACCATGCTGCTCTTATTCTGGGCCTTTTTAACCAATTGTGTCATGGCAGCTGTGGACACTTTGAGTCACGTTTTTGCAGAATAGAAGTGAAAACTTTCTTCTTGGTACCCTGTCTGTCACCTATACCTAGCAAGATAGCTTAAATGGAAGCAAATTATTAGGAGACTTCAGTAATCGAACATTTTTGTTTCAGTGCTGATATGTGTACATTGAATAGACCAGCTATTTGAATTTTGTAACATGCTATTGGTATCATTCAAAACTCAACAATAGCATAATTTAAGAGCCACATTTGTGGTCTGTGAATGTTCTATTTTATTTTGTTAATATTCATGATTCACAGCAGAAATGTAAGTGATGATTTTGAGTTCTTTTTGCCCTCAGTCTGGTCTCAGTAAAATTACCAAATCTGATTTGTCAGTAAAAATCTATTTTATTCCAAGCAGCTTGCAAGCTAGACTCACTCTGATAACACAGGACACCAACAGAGTTCCTGAGATTCCCAGAGCAAGTGAAAGACAAAGGGACAAAGCATCTTGTTTTCATATACATTCATGTAGCATCACGTTTCATATACACACCACCAAATAAGGCAAAGGTGGCAAATGCAAAACTCCCATAAGCTTTCCCCACATTACTTAACCCTGAGGCCCCTTTCACCAGTATCTTCCCTAACAGGCCGACCCAGTGACTACCCATCCCCCTCATCATGCCTTGAATCCCACTTGCAGGCTGCACATTTTCCCCAGCATAAACTAGAGGGGCGGAATTTGCCGCTCCCGCGCGGCATCGGGAAGGCCGTCGTGAACTCGGCTGAGTTTCACGACGGCCGCAGAGGCAGCTCCTTGCACCCTTTTCACACCACCCCCCCCCCCCCCCCCCAGGGGGCTAGGAGCGGCGTTCCGTAAATCTCGGCCGCCGGGCCTTGACGCAAGGAGGTGCGCCGAGAATGGCGCGACGGCGGCGCCTAAGTGACGTCAGCCGCTCATGCGCAGGTTGGCCGGCTCCAACCCGCGCATGCGCTGTTACCGTCTTCCCCTCCACTGCCCCGCAAGATGTGGCAGCTTGATCTTGCGGGGCAGCAGAGGGGAAAGAGTGCGTCCCTTGGAGACGCTGGCCCGACGATCGGTGGGCACCGATCGCGGGCCAGTCCCCTCCCGAGCACGGCCGTGGTGCTCACTCCCCTCTCCGTCCCCCACAAGCCACAAACAAAGCTTTGGCGCCATGTTCACGATGGCAGCGACCCGGTGTGGTTGCCGCCGGCGTGAACAGGTCGGGAACGTCAGACCGCTTGGCCCATCCGGGCCGGAGAATCGGCGGTCGCCGTGAAAAACGGCGAGCGGCGATTCTCCGAGCAGGGGGGTGGGAGAATCGCGGGGGGGTGCCAGGTCGGCGTGTCGTGAGTCGCCCGGCCCTCCCGCGATTCTCCCACCCGTCGTGGGGAGCGGAGAATCGGGCCGAGATCTTTACAAAGTCCGCTAACCTAACTCCTTATTTTACTGCAGTAAGATTTTACTCCTAACTTGGCCTAACTACCCATCATGCTTTAGTACCATGCCTTTCTGTTCATTTCCTCAAAAGTATAGAAAAATAACGTTTTAGGTTTTCAATGTGACTAGACTATTGGACAAAATACTTTAAAAAAATTGATTTTATTGAGTTGACACTAATATTGATTGTTCCTTTATTCCATTTGAACTACCCACACCCTTTTATCATTCACACCCTGCCTATATCTCTGTCCGTTGACTGTGCTCCTCTGCTACCTGTTCTGTGTGGTTTACTGTTCCAAATTACTCAGCCTTGGCACTAAGTTAGATTTCTTGCCTGGAGTACAAAATCCTGTCACGCAATGCCATAGGATTTTTATGTCCACCCGAAAAGAAGATTTATTAGTGTTATGGCCCCCTGGGAAGTCGGGGAGTGGGCACTATCCGGTTCCCATTCACTCCCATACAAACCCCAGCCTGGGTGCAGGTCAGGGAGGGTGATCCTTTGGGTGTGGGAGTTTAGTAATGTATCCAAATAAACCTCTTTCTTTGTATCCTACTGTGCATCCATTGAATGTTTCTACGGTTGTCTCATCTGAAAAACACTTCTTCCAATAATACAAGAGTTCTTAAGATAGTACTGATTAAGTGCTCAAATCCAAAAGTGGATCTTGACCTTGCAACCTTCTGACCCTGGAGTGAAAGTAGTAGGAACTATTTAGGTGATACCTAAGTGCCTGTGGCACATCACCTCTGGTTAGTCATAGGGAAAATTGCAATCTGTGCATTATTTCAGAATGACAATAAAGCTAATGGCATGCACAATTATGCAGTCATAAATGGTACAGGTGCAGATCCACAGTCCAAAAGTCCAAGTTGTGCAGCTGTGACATAGCTTCATGCAAATGACTTCAAGCTGTTTGCCTTATCATTGAAAAGCATTACACTTGATGAAGCTGCTGGATTGTACAGTAGATAAAAACTAAACTTGCCACAGAAAGTTTAATCTTGTTGTTTAAAGTGCTTGCATCCTTTTACTAATATGATCATTAATTACAGCAAATGAGGATGGCACGGTGGCGCAGTGGTTAGTAGCCCTGCTGCCTCATGGCCCTGCGGTCCCAGGTTCGATCCCGGCTCCGGGTCAGTGTCCGTATGGAGTTTGCACATTCTCCCCGTGTCTGCGTGGGTCTCACCCGCACAACCGAAAGATGTGAAGGGTAGATGGATTGGCCATGCGAAATTGCCCCTCAATTGGAAAAGAAAAATAATTGGATATTCTAAATTTGTAAAAGAAAAACACCAATTACAGCTAATGAACATCCTTGACATTGAAAGTTAAGCATATCAGTTGGAGGGTTTCAGTCCCTCAGGATATTATTTGATGTTGGAGATTTTCTTTTTTTAAATCTATTTTAGAGTGTCAAATTCAGTTTTTCCAATTTAAGGGGCAATTTAGCGTGGCCAATCCACCTACCCTGCACATCTTTGGGTTGTGGGGACGAAACCCACGCAAACACGAAGAGAATGTGCAAACTCCACATGGACAGTGACCCAGAGCCGGGATCGAACCTCGGACCTTGGCGCCGTGAGGCAGCAATGCTAACCACTACATCACCTTGCTGCCCTGGAGATTTTCTTTTAAAGTTAAATTTAAAATCTTACTTTTTTTTAACGTTTTCTTTCTATAATTTTTCTCTCTCCCTGTTCAATTTTTCTCCTATGTCTTTATCGCTCCTTCTGTAGCTGATTTAATATTGAATTGATCTACTCTAATTAAAGAGCACTATGTATGTACCTACACTACAAGGATGAGGCAGTTCAAAAAGGAACCTCGCGTCACCTTCTGAAGGGATGGGCAATAAATGCTGTCCTAACCAGCGACACACACATCCCATAAAATGAATTTTTAAAAATGATTAGTCAGTCCTTCTGCTGATTATTTTACAACCCTTTAGTACGATTGGGTAAATAGATACATAGTTGCCTGTCCTGCTCACTTTGTTTCCAGTTGTGTGGTTTCCCCTCACTACGATATTAGCTTGCATTTTCATAAACTTATGCAAAAAAGATTTTGAAAGCCAATTGTGCAAGGCCAAGTTTAACGAACAGAAGATGATATTAGGTGCCCTGTTGCAAGCAAATTGTAGCCTACTTTTAATTCAGGGCATGGCTGCAGGAGTTGGGCGGCATGGTAGAACAGTGATTAGCACTGTTGGTTCACAGCGCCAGGGTCCCGTGTTCAATTCCTACTTGGGTTACTGCTTGTGGAGTCTGCACGAGCTCTCCATGTCTGCATGGGCTTCCTCCGGGTGCTCCGGTTTCCTCCCACAAGTCCCGAAAGACGTGCTTGTTAAGTGAATTGGACATTCTGAATTCTCCCTCAATGTACCCGAACAAGCGCCGGAAGGGGGGCGACTTGGGAATTTTCACAGTAACTTCATTGCATTGTTTTTTCCATAAATTTAGAGTACCCAATTCATTTTTTCCAATTAAGGGGCAATTCAACGTGGCCAATCCACCTACCGTGCACATCTTTAGGTTGTGGGGGTGAAACCCATGCAAACATGGGGAGAATGTGCAAACTCCACACTAACAGTGACCCAGAGCCGGGATCAACATCGAGGGCTGAAGGGCCTGTACTGCGCTGTAATGTTCTTTGTTCTATCTCGGCACCGTGAGGCAGTCATAAGACCATAAGATATAGGAGCAGAATTAGGCCACACGGCCCATCGAGTCTGCTCCGCCATTCAATCATGGCTGATATTTTCTCATCCCCATTCTCCTGCCTTCTTCACATAAGCCCTGATCCCCTTATTAATCAAGAACCTATCTATCTCTGTCTAAAAGACACCCAGTGATTTGGCCTCCACAGCCTTCTGCAGCAAAGAGTTCCACAGATTCACCACTCTCTGGCTGAAGAAATTCCTCCTCATCTCTTTTTTAAAAGATCGTCCCTTTAGTCTGAGATGGTGTCCTCTGGTTCTAGTTTTTCCTACAAGTGGAAACATCCTCTCCACATCCACTCTATCCAGGCCACACAGTATCCTGTAAGTTTCAATAAGATCCCTCCTCATCCTTCTAAACTCCAATGAGTACCGACTCAGAGTACTCAAATGTTCCTCATGCGACAAGTTCTTCATTCCAGGGATCATTCTTGTGAACCCCCTCTGGACCCTTTCCAAGGCCAGCACATCCTTCCTTCGATACGGGGCCCAAAACTGCTCAAAAAACTCAAAATGGGGTCTGACCAGAGCTTAATACAGCTTCAGAAGTACATCCCTGCTCTTGTATTCTAGACCTCGCGACTTAAATGCTAACATTGCATTTGCCTTCTTAACTGCTGACTGAACCTGCACATGAACCTTAACAGAATCGTGAACAAGGACGCCCTGTGCTTCTGATTTCCTAAGCATTTCCCCATTTAGGAAATAGTCTATGCCTAAATTTCTCCCTCCAAAGTGCATAACCTCACACTTTTCCACATTGTATTTGATTTGCCACTTCATTGCCCACTCTCCTCTCCTAATGCTAACCACTGCACCATTGTGCTGCCCCATTCATTGCATTGTTAATGTAAGCCTGCTTGTGACAATAATAAAGATTATTATTATTACTAGGGACAGTGCCCTCATCACAACCATCTTAAATTGCTTCATGAATGGCCTTTCCAGATCATTTTGGCAGCTATCTGGCTGTCCACTGATGATTGCACATTCTCCTTCCAAGTGCCACTTCTCCGATACTGGAGCAGTCCTTGCCTACATGCAGCAAGGTATAGACAGCATTCAGGCGTGGGACGATAACGTATGAGTAACGTTTGCAACAGACCAATATCAAACAATCATATTTGAGAGCGTCTAACCACTTTTCCCATCACATTTGATGATGTTGCCATCGCATAAGATCAACAATCTGCAGAGTGGGGAGTTACCATTACTAAACTAGACCTTCCACATAAATGCTGAAATGCTTCCGCTTAAAAGATCAGAGATTTGGTTCTGTGTCGAACTCCTGTGACTTGGGCAGCAGGTACAAGTGAAGGTCACCACCTCCCACCATTTTTTCAGCTAGAGATAGGCAATAACATTTTGCCCTTTAAAGAAATGCACATATTGGCAGAATAAAAAATTGTAATGAATGGTTTTGAAGTTAAAGTCATTGTGATGCGAGACAGGTTTTTTTCCCCCAGAATTTCAATGGCAAGGAATGGAATTCATTAGTTTCAATTTTCTTGCCTGCATATTACAAGTGTTATATGTCTAAACTTGTCTTGCTGTGTTTGACAGTACTGTTTCTGTCGGAATCTGTCTGAGTCTGGACATGCTTTTGGAAGAGATGCAGAATTTAAAAATCTGCTTGTTAATCTCCTGTGATGTTGTACGTTGTGAGTCAAAACCAAGTGTAGTGCTCAAATGAAGTGGTTAGTATTGGAGACCGCACCATGCAAATGTAATTCACTCTTCATTTTAAAATCACAGTTCTGTCCATTATTTATACGCAACACTGATAAATGAATCTATTGTTGCAGTAATTTAACGAAACAGCATCATTTCTTGCGATATTTGTGCATTAAAAAATGTCACCAAGCTGATCCCAATGGAGTTGATTATCGAGTTGTCTCCAGTTGATTGCTCCCTGCAAAACTTCCACCATCTAAACCATTAAGGGAAACACTTGTTTAGGTAAGTCAATAATTTGGGTAACTGTCTATCACTTCCAGTGTGCAACATTAAATTTTATTAATTTGACCTGGGAACTGATTTACAAACAATTAAATATTGATGTATGCAGGAAATTGGAATTATCCAGCCAGTCTGTCCAATCTGGCTAACCAGGCCTTTAAATGAATGGCTTGGACATGTACTCCAATGGGGAAGGAAAAGCATCTCATCAGCCTTCCACTGATTTGTGTTCTTTCCTCCACCGCACCCCCACCCCAAACTTACATTAAAAACTTAGGTGCTTCAGCTGGGAACTAACATGCATTTCATGCCCAGATTCATTCAGTTAGCCAACAGTGCTCAAGACCTGATCTAGAATTATAATGAAGTGTGTTATATTAGAATTAATAGCCAGTGCACCCAATGTACATTTTTGACCTGTCCTTGCTCTCTTCACCCATCCTTTTGGGAAAGTTATTGATAAATGCTGCACTCTGGCATCCTGGGTGCTGGGGCAGCATGTGGGTAGCAATGTTGCTTCACAGCACCAGAGTTCCAGGTTTGATTCTCACTTGGGTCACTGTGCGGTATCTGCACGTTCTCCCCGTGTCTGCATAAGTTTCCTCCGGGTGCTCTGGTTTCCTACCACAAGTCCCGAAAGATGTGCTGTTAGGTCATTTGGTCATTCTGAATTCACCCTCTGTGTACGCAAACAAGCGCCAGAATGTGGCGACTTGGGGCTTTTCACAGTAACTTCATTGCAGTGTAAATGTAAGCCTACTTGTGACAATAAAGATTATTATTATAAGCATTTTTATTTGTATAGGACCATTTGAACCCAAGTCAGAATCGGCTATTTGATCATAGATATCATAGATTACAGTGCAGAAGGAGGCCATTCGGCCCATTGAGTCTGCACCGGCTCTTGCAAAGAGCACCCTACCCAAGGTCAACACCTCCACCTTATCCCCATAACCCAGTAACCCCACCCAACACTAAAGGCAATTTTGGACACTAAGGGCAATTTATCATGGCCAATCCACCTAACCTGCACATCTTTGGACTGTGGGAGGAAACCGGAGCACCTGGAGGAAACCCACGCACACACGGGGAGAACGTGCAGACTCCACACAGACAGTGACCCAACCCGGAATCGAACCTGGGACCCTGGAGCTGTGAAGCAATTGTGCTATCCACAAGACTACCGTGCTGCCTTGATCATGGAGGGCGCCAGAGAAAAACCTAAATCTTTTCACATACTGAGGTTTACAAAGCAGTTGGCTAGCTAAGCCCTACACCATGTGCCTTTAAACACAACTAGACTTAATTCCTCACACCACATCTTCAGCTGCTCAATCATGTTCTAAATCTAACAAATTGGGCGAAATTCTCCCATCGGGAGAATAAGTGCCGACGCCGGAGTGAAAACGGGAGTGTTCCTCGCTCCTCGCCCAATATTCTCCCACCCCCAGGGGGCTAGGAGCGGCGCCGCGTCAATTACACGCGCTGGGACGCGGCGCCGTGTAAATTACGCAGCCGGCAGCACGTAAATGACATCGCCCACGCATGCGCAGGTTGGCCGGCGCCAACCCGTGCATGCGCGGTTGCCGTCCTCCCCGCGGGCACCCCACAAGACATGGAGGATTGATCTTGCGGGGCGGCGGAGGAAAAGAGTGCGTCCTTTAGAGATGCCGGCCCGCCGATCAGTGGGCACCGATCGGGGGCCAGACCCCTACTGAGCACCCCCCTGGTGCTCGATCCTCCTCCTCCCCCCCCCCCCCCCCCACCCCCAACAGGCCACACACGCAGCGTTTGCGTGCTGTTCACGCTGGCAACGACCAAGTGTGGTTGGCGCCGGCGTGAACCCATCGTATTGGGCAGGCCGCTCAACCCATCCGGGCTGGAAAACCGTCGCTCGCCTGTTAGAGACGCCGAGCGGCGATTCTCCGAGCGGCCTGTCGTGAAACGTGGCACGCCGATTTGTGGGGGTGGGAGAATCACGTGCGGGTGCCAGGGCGGCGTGGCGGGAATCACCCGGCACTCCCGCGATTCTTCCACTAGGCGTGGGGGTCGGAGAATTGCGCCCATTGTGTCTGATCGTGTAGAGTGTGCACATATGAGCAGAGTTATCCCATCTGAATCGTTCTCACATTATACATCAGCAACTTGGGTGCAGCTCAGGTTTTCTCAGATCAAATATTTGGTCACTTCATATTTATGTAAAGAATGAAATAAAATGTGTAATATCACCTTTAAATACATGGGTTTGAAAGTGTAAAGCAGCATTCATAATAGAAAATAGTACTTGTGTTTCACATAGTGTCGCCATCAGAATTTTGTTCCTGCAATTATTTAAAATGGCTCTCGTCTCCTTTTGAATTGGTAAGCCTTCTTTATAATATGACAGTAAAATAAACTTCTCACACCTATCAACACAAACTTGTACATTACATCATGTCAAAAATTATGCACTTTTTAACTCTTCCAAAATAATACTTTTCTTACCCATTGATAATATGTTTACTGGAATGGTTTTGAAAGAAGGCAGGGCAAGAATGACTATTATTGACGAAGGAAAATGGAGTTGCTATTGGTTTCCATTTTAAAGAAAAGGGAATTTTCCAAAGGAAACAATACCTGTAGTAAGAGGGGTTCTGTCCTCCTTACAGCAACACTCTGGGCTAGTGCAGAGCTTGTTGACTCTTGCAGTTTTTTGTCAGCTGAATCTTGGTGCCTCATTTGTTGCGAATGGGCTGGAGCCGTACTCCTTTCCTTTGGTTCCTTGCTTGCATTTGTATTAGCATGAAGTTCCGTAGCAACATTTGAACAGATAGCATGTTGCTGTTGTGCAAGGTTAGACGGCAAGGGCCTTGTGTTTTCTGCCATCCTTACCAGGGTGAGCGCAGTGTAATGACAACCTGCGGAGTTTGATTAGAAGGTAAACAGAAATAGCTGCTGCTGGATTGGCTTATGACAGAGGTGTGACTGAATTAAGTCAACGTAGCAACTCGTTTTATTGTCATCTTTCTTCAGGGTTTGTCGCTTAATTTATCATTAGATGTTTGCAGAACAAATCTGACTAGCATGTACATTAGTTAACTTTGGTGTATGTGTGTATCACCACCCCCCATTACCCCTTGGTAAAAGTGGACTGATCCAAATTGAACCCTTAAGGTGATTGGCAAGATGTTTTCTGGAACAACATTCCATGCTATTGAGTAAAATGTTCAAACATAAATGCTGTAATACCAGAATAAAGAGTGAGACAAATTTATGTTTGTCTTTTGCAAGTTAAAATAGCTATTCATTTATTTTGCTGCTGTAATTGTTTAACTTGAGCATAATACATCTATGGGATTACAGGGTTCAGAGGTTTTTAATCTAGTGTACTGAAATAATTTCATGCTTCCAACAAACATTTACAACATTTACTCACTCTAAAACTAAAATTTTAAACATTTAAGTCAGATTTGAGATGGTTATGCTGAACAGATTTTTTACCTTGTAGACAAAGTAGCTTGTTGTTATTGAGCATCAACTGGTATTGATTTTCAGAAGATCAATTTACTTCTATTTTCTCCGCCAAGTCAAAAACTTAAAAAATGTAGGGAATGGGCGTTAAAATAATTCTGGTTAAAATATCGGCGGTTTTCACTTCACTCATCCTTAAAACTTAAATTTTCCCATTTTGTTTCAACTCCAGAACAGCGGCACAGTGGTTAGCACTGCTGCCTCACAGCGCTTGGGACCCGGGTTCAATTCCGACCTCTTTATGTGTGGAGTTTGCAGATTCTCCCCATGACCGCGTGAACTTTCTCCCACAGTCCAAAGATGAGCAGGTTAATAGATTGGCCATGCTAACTTACAGACTCCGCACAGACAGTGACCCAAGCCGGGAATCAAACCGGCAACCATGGCTGTGAAGCAAAAATGCTAACCACTGTGCTACCATGCCACCCATGCCATACCAAGGAGGATTTGAAGATTGCAATTTCTATCTTTACTTCCCTCAGCAGCCTAGGATAGATTCCATCTAGACTGGGTGACTTTTCCACTTGGGAGCACTGCCAACATTTTAAGAATCTCTTTATCTATTTTCATCTTAGTCAATTTTTTTTACTGCCTCCCTCCTTTACTGTGACATTTGCAGCAACTTTTTCTTTTGTGAAGACAGATGTAAAGTATTCATCTGGTTCCTCAGCCATGCCCTCTGCCTCCACAAGATGATCTCCTTTTTGGTCCCATACCACCGTTGACTACAATTTTGCTGTTTAGAGAATACATGTAGGTTCCTTTTCATGCCACATATTAATCTATTCTCCTACTATCTTTGTCCCTCATTTTCTTGTTGTATTCAGCTGCGTGCACTACTGAGTGATGAATCTCAAGTTTATCATAAGCCTAATATTTACTGTTTCACTTTAATCTCCATGTCCATGGTCATCCAGGACGCTCCAGATTTCAAAGCCTTTCCTTTCCCCCTGTAGGTTTGTCTAGTTTGTATCTGAAATTTCTTTGATAGCCTCCCATACCTGCCAATCAATGATTCCAATCCATCTGCACCAGATCCCTTTTGGAATCACTGAAATTAGCCGTTCTCCAGTTGGCTATTTTCGCATATGATATTTCCTTGTCCACTTCCACAACCTAATGATATTGTGATCACTGCTTTGCAAATGCTCTCCCACTGAAGTATGCTCCTCTTCATTCCATAAAGGTAGATCCAGCACTGCTCCCTTCCTCCCTCCATTGGGTTACAACAAACTGATTAAGAAAGTTCTCCTTTATACACTTACGGTATTCCTGAAGTTTGCTGTGTCCAGCATGCTTTGGCAATATGGCCCTTTTTGCCACAGTTCTTGCACCGTCCAACTTGTGCACATCAATGGCATTGTTGTCCTTTTGCAGACTTGTTTTTGGTAGTCTCCATCTTATGGATCTTCACTCCAGCTCCTATCTGTTCAGACACTTTTTCTGCTAGCTCCATTTATGTGGCAGTTTCTACTGCTGATTTAAGAGTTACAGCGCTTTCAGCAAGCCGCTTCCTCTGAATAGCTTTGTTGCGGAGTCCACATAGCAGCCTATCACGAAGGGTGTCATCTAGTGTTGCACCAAACTCGCAATATTTTGCTAACCTTAAAGGTTGCTACAAACTGTAGCATACTTCCACCTTCTTCCTTACTACAGCAGTGGAACAGAAACCTTTTTGCAATTATAAGCGGTCTTGGTGAGAAATGCCCTTCTAGAATTTTCATCAGTTCATTGTCGGTCTTATCTCCCGGCTTTTCTAGATGGACTAAGTTTTGCATAAAAGTTTTATGCCCCACTGAACTGAGAAACGTCACAATTTTTAGATCCTCCGGTGTTTAATTCATTGAGATGAAGTTAAAATCTCTTCATATGAGTTCCAAGCCTCTCATTCTTCATCTAATGCTTGCATGGCGCCATCTTTACTGCTATTTCGGATACCGGCTCCCAGGGTCCGTTTTATATGTATAAAGCATGTGGCCTCCTAATCCACAATGCGAAATAATTTTTCTTTTGCCTGGACCATCATTTTTTTTTAGTAGTAGCATTCGAGTAGTAGCTTGCACAGAATCAGATTTTTGAATCCCTGTTTCCCGCAGCCAGTTTCACTTCGCCACATGCAAGATCTCTCGGGGCACTTCATCCATAGAGTCATAGAGGTACACATCAAAGAAAAGGCCCTTCAGCCCATCACGTCTGCGCCATTCATATTCAACCACCTAACTATTCTAATCCCATTTTCCAGCACTTGGTCCATAGCTTTGTATGCCATGCCATTGATCAGCCCACCTGACCAACATGTGTATATCCTCCTGTAATCTAAGGCTATCCTCCTCAAACTTAATGATCATTCATTTATTTAAACCATAGACAACAACGGTCCCAACACTAACCTTGCGGAGCCCCACTGGATACAGATTTCTATCCCCTGCTATTTCCTCTCTTGTCTCACAAGACAGTCTGGGATACATTTTATTCGGTCCTGGATATTTATCTACTTTTAAGCCTGAAAAACCTATCAGAATCTTCCCTTTGTCTATGTAAGTTCTTTAATTTTATCACAGTCCTTCTCCCTGATTTCTATATCCGTATCGTCCCTCTCACTAGTGAAACCGACAAAGTATTCATTTAGAACCCTACCAGGTCCCTCCGTCTCCACGCACAAGTTACCACTGTGGTCCTTCATGGCCCCTACTCTTTCCCTAGTTAACTTGTGAAAGAACTTGGGATTTTCCTTTATTTTACTACAGTATCTTTTCATGTCCCCTTTTTTGCTCTCCTAATTTCCTTTTTAAATTCCTCTTGCACATTCTACACTCCTAGGAGTTCTGCTGTTTTGAGTCCTCGATATCTGCTATAAGCCTCCTGTTTTCTCTTTTTATCCAATCCTGTACTCTCCCTATTTCCTTCTTGAATATGTCCCACTGTTCTGTTCAGATTTATCTAAAGGTGACTGCTCTCAATCCACTCTGGCCAAATCAATGTAATATTAAAATTGTCCATCGCCTAATTTGGAACATTGATTTTGGGTCGATCCTTGACCTTTTCCATAACAAACTTGAATCTAATGAATGCTCCCCCACTGATGCTTCAACCACTTCTTTGGCTTTGTTACCTAAAACTAAGTTCGGGGTCACCCCCTCTCTTGAGGGTCTTCTGTGTACCGGCTTAAATAGTTCTCCTGGACCTATTTTAAGAATTCCACTCCCTCTAAACCTTTCACACTATGACTGCCCCAGGTAATGTTGGGGAAATTGAAGTCCCCCACTATCACTACCCTATTACATTTACACGTCTATGAAATTTGCCTACATATCTGTTCTTCTATTCCTCTTGGACTGTTAGGAAGCCTATAGAACACTCCCACCAATATGATTGCTCCTTTTTGGTTTTAAAGTTCTACCCATAAGTCCCCAAATTTTCGACCCTTCTAAGCTGCCATTTTTGTTATTGTTTGTTGGGAGTTGCAGCAGCCCATTAGCAGACAGGATGGTCCCATGTGCTCTGTTTTACTTCAGATATTATCACTGATTGGGCAGATGGCCTGTGTTTAACATTTCACAACTGGAATTTGTGCCCAATTCCTGAAGGATTGAAGCTGGCAGTTGGTCAAAAATGTGAGAAAGTTACCAAGATCTCTGTCCTGACATATCTCTGTACTGACATATCTCTGTACGGACATATCTCTGTTTCTCATCTTGATACATTAAAAAAAATACCCTCTTAAAAAGGAGGTTCATTCTTAACAGCTGCTCTATTTACCTTTTCAGGTTCTACAGCCTTTGTGCACAATTCGTGTGCATCCGTGTAGTAATAAATATATCTTTTTTTTTACTTTAGGTATTCGCAGTTTTATTCAGAGGAGGAGTTCTGCCACTATAACATGTTCAATCACTATTTCTTTGGGGGAAAGGTAAGCATCAGCTTGTATGTGATTGTATTGGTACGTTGCTATGCAAAGTTTCCTTAAAGAACAGGAAAGTCAAATAGAAATTTGTTTGTATTAGTTCCCCGTTTTCTATTTAAACAAAGCTTTCTTTTATAGAAAGTATCTTAAAAGTAATAATTAGCCAATTTAGCACATTGGATCTCCTTGCCAATCAGCAATCCCCACAAAGAGGCGGAATGGTGAAGCAGTGCCATTAATTACAGAGGGGTCTGGGAGCTGAACAATAACTCCCTGAATCCAGAAAGATTTGCAGCCCTTAAAACAACCAGCAACATTACAGTCCAGAATTAAAGAACACTTTTAGTGCATGCAATCTTTTACTGCCTGTCTACCCATTTTCCACACACCTCCACCTACAGATCTTCGTTTCTCAATCTTTCTCAAGTATTTCATTTTAAGTTCCGAGTACCCAATAATTTTTTTCCAATTAAGGGGCAATTTAGCATGGCCAATCCACCTCTTTTTGGGTTGTGGGGGAGGGCAGCCAGTGTACTGTGGTGACATATTCTTTACATTCACAACGTGCAGCTATTTTCATTTAGATGTATAATTGACAGCTTGTTCACAATTCTGCAACAGCAGTTATTTTGCAATTTGGCCAGTAAAATATGTTATATTAATAATGCTTTTTGCATATTCCACTAAAATCTTAGAAATGTGAGCAGCATCTTAGAAATGCATCAGTATCAAATGGACAACAAAGGGATAATTATTCTGTAATGGGGGGGGGGGGGGGGGAAACAAAGTCTTGAAGCAATGAACATATGCAGGAACATCACATGAAGTATTTGTCCTCATTCAATTTATTCCTATTATCTTGTGTAATTTGCAGTTTATGTTAGAGGTTATTTTCACATTTGCTGCATTTTACAAACCTGTGTAGAACAAGCTTTTGGCACAATAGTTTTGATGTATTCTATATACTGGGTTTCAATAGGCCTCTGGAGAATACTTTAAAACTAAAGTAGTTCTCACCCAGAAGCTTACATTTCTGCAAGCCCTTGTTTTTAAATGAGCAAATTAATAGCGAATTTTGCTAGGGACCATCTGAAGTGTACTAGAACCACTAAAGGTTTGCTAATTTTGTAAAAATGCCTTCTAGTTGTATGCTCAGAGTCCAGATTAAATAATTTGCTTGCACTTTCATTTCTACTTGGCATTTTATTGACCTGAATCACTTTCTCATCCTTTTTCTTCTCAACAAAATCCAATTAGTCCCTGTAAAGCCTCTTTTACACTGGCACTGTTTTAGTTGGATTGTGGGATCGTTCCCAAAATTTACACTGGCAAGTTGGTTTCTAATTCTGGCGGCAGGCTCACCGGTCCCATTCTTCATGTGTCTGATTCACTGGCTGGGTTAAAGGAGTCAGATTTAGCAGTGCACATGTCGGGTACCAACGCACCATGTTCTCTCTTACGTTCAATGCTCTTGTTCTCCACAGCACATCTGGTTGTTGCTTTAATCTATATATATTGTTTGAATGAAAGCCTTTAATCAATTCGCAATTTCTATCATATAAATGCTTCATTTTGTGTGATGCCATTCCATCTAAATTCCATGGTTACTCCTCAATCTTTAAATAAAAATAACAATCCTTACTCTTTGAAACTTTGCCCTTGAGAGAGCTTGTGTGCTCTCTCGTGCTTACCCCCTCCCCCGTGCCTCATTAAAAAAGTAAGTTACCTATTGATGCAGATACATTATCAATTGAATTTTCTTTGATGCTTCAAGCACTATTCATCCTTTAATCTTGTTTATCTAGTGTATATTTACCTCCAATTTGTCGATTCTTGCTGTGGCATCACTTAGACACCAGGCAAATGGTTGATTAAGCTAGGTGCCTGGTATTGCTAGAGTTCCATTCTAGCTAGTCAATTCCTGACTTAAGTAGAAACAAAATTAAGCACTACAGAAACAAAATTAAGCACTACAGAAACTATCTGACATAATTTTTTTGTTTGCATACCTCTTCTGGTAATTACACCAGTTGTAACTTGTCACTTTTCCCATCTATTTGATAATAGAGCAGAATACTATATCTTGTATTGCTGAATACTCTTGTGTGGCATGCAAAATTAAATTTTCTCTTACCACGTTCCCTTTGTCACTGTCCAATTTTAAGAGATTCTGCGCTCTTTTCTGTTGGTCTCAAGATTGATTGTACAATTGTCACTACCGTCTCTGTTCTCTTCAAATTCTTAGACTATAAAGCAAACAGTACAAGTGTTGCAGCACTTTTATACCCATGCTCTCATGTTTTCTATTGTACTGCTCCTACTTTGCTCCTCCTCTGATTCTGTAGATCAAAGGGAGCATTGAGATCCAACCAATCAAAGCGCATGTGAGGGTTAAACTGTAGAGAAGTTTACAAGTGAAATATTTTTATTTCATTTCAGTTAAAACTAAACGCTTATAGCCAGCACAATCAAGGTGGATATTTCGAAATTGTATAAGGAACTTTGGCTTTGAAATTGCGAACTGGAGGGTTTAGTCTACTAAAACTCTGATTGTTTATTTGGTCCTTTGCAATCAGGATTGCAATTGTTTTATTTGGTTCTTTACAATCGGCATTGCAAAACAAGCAACATTGTCTGATTTTTGCCTCCTGACAACACTTAACATGTTGCTGCCAGGACAGAATTGGCTTGATGTCTTGATGTTGGTGATGAAGAATCATAATGGACTTTTTTATTGACTGTGGTATGTCAGTTTTAATTCATATTTTATGACGTGAGTCACCTTTTTTTTGTATTTATTGTACCTCATAATTGGGATGTGATTTGGTGCACTGTTGCACCTTGTGATGAATCCTGTAAATATGTATTCTTGTAACACAGTGCAATTTGCTCCTGGTAACCACAGTTTTGTATTAAAATCCCAGAGGCAGTGAAAATGTCCATTCCTGAGCAACAACAAATCTAATGTAGTAAAATGTTTTTTAAAAGTTATGCTAGGATTATAGGTACCACTAGGAAGGTCTGTATGTATTGCTTATCTGAGAGCATCTGTGGAGAGAAAATATGTTGATGTTTCATGTCATTTGCCATTAATTCCTGGTGAAAAGGAATTCCTGGTGATAGCTACATTCAAACCACTGTAATCGATGAGGCGAAGTTAACTCTCTGCATGCTGTTTTGAAGGAATAGCAGTGAATGTGGTGTACAAGGTATTCTGTAAAGCTGTCGATGAGGCACAACACAGGAAAAAAACTGGAGAAGGTTGCAAATTATGGAATTAAGGGCAGGGTAGCAAATTGGAATGAAAATTGGTTAGAAGGACAATTGTGAAGTGGTACTATTTACACCAAAATGTAATAATTCTAGTTGTATACATGTAATAATTGAATGGTGGAGGACAGGAGAATTTGGTGTTCGGGTTCACAAGACTTTGGATTTTATGGTCAAATCTACAGAATAAAAAAAAGTCAAGATTGAATCTATAAAACAAACGGCACGGTGGTGCAGTGGTTATCACTGCTGCCTCGCGGCGCTGAGGACCCGGGTTCGGTCCCGGCCCCGGGTTGCTGTCCGTGCGGAGTTTGCACATTCTCCTTGTGTTTGCGTTGGTCTCACCCCCACAACACAAAAATGTGCAGGGTAGGTGGATTGGCCACGCTAAATTGCTCCTTAATTGGGAAAAAAATAATCTATATTCTAAAGTTTTATTAGGCAAGAGTTTGGGGTACCATGTGCACTATAGGAAAGGTGCTGCAAAGGAGGATACAGTTCAGATCCTATCACATAGTACTTGGTATGAGTACATGCAAATGTAAGAAATTTTGTAAAATATGGGGTAACTTTCATTTGAGATTACAGGGTGTTTGATACAAATAGTTATCGGGAATAGATATTTAGGACAAAGTGTAGGAGAAATATTTTTGCTCAGATCTCTTTGGGGTTGTGGAATGTACAGCTGGATTTGGTGATTGAAGGAGAGACCGTTCTAGACTAGGTTAGATAGCTGCCTTAAGGAAAACTAAATAAATAGATATGAGAGTAGGCTGGGCTCATGGGATTCGACCAGCAGAACTACACCCACATTGATTGATTGGATCAAATGCCTGTGTCCAAGTTTGAAATTCTTCATAATTCTTTCTAATTTTTCACCACAAATCAGTTAACTGCTTAGGATGACCAGAATTCACATTGCACCAGTACTCTTTACCCTGCCAAAGCATGCTATTCTATTCTGAACAGTCTCTTCTCTTTGCCTACCCATCCCCACTTTTTGCATCATCTTCAATTCAATTTTATAGTGCCTCTATTATTCTGCTGCATCGCACGACTATTTAGAATTTAGAACAGTACAGCACAGAACAGGCCCTTCGGCCCTCGATGTTGTGCCGAGCAATGATCACCCTACTTAAACCCACGTAACCCGTATACCCGTAACCCAACAATCCCCCCCCATTAACCTTACACTACGGGCAATTTAGCATGGCCAATCCACCTAACCCGCACATCTTTGGACTGTGGGAGGAAACCGGAGCACCCGGAGGAAACCCACGCACACACGGGGAGGATGTGCAGACTCCACACAGACAGTGACCCAGCCGGGAATCGAACCTGGGACCCTGGAGCTGTGAAGCATTGATGCTAACCACCATGCTACCGTGAGGCCCCAATTTGTTAATGCACTACAAATTTAAAAGGACATTTTCTCCCGGCTTGCAGCCACATTATTTAATAGTTTTGGGATATGGGATGAGAATTCAAAACAGTTTTTAAATTTGTAAAACTAAGAGTGATAGCTCTGACCAATAGGTATCTTTTATTTCAAAACAAATTTTAATTTAAACACAGAATTAGCCACACTAATATCAAATAAATAGCTTTCCAATTAACAGTTAAACAGTTCTTAAATAGTAAGTTACACCTGCCACTAATTCCAATTAAGCAACCCAAATATAATACAAAATCCGCTCATAAATAAAGTTAGAAACCAGGGTTACTTGCTTATCTGTACAGACCTTTGGGGAGAGAGACCCTTTTTCCGGAACAACCTGAAAATCCTTTGGTTTTGTCAGACACAAATCCTATGGAAAACTGCTAAAACTACTGATGGACCTATTCCGCCCATTAATTAAATCATCTGTACCCCACCAAGATGTCCCATCGCCTGCTTAGCTTGGACTAAACACCATCCTTTAAATTATAAACACCCCCAGGGAATCTCCTGCAATCAAAACAATGTTCCATTAGCCATCTCTCTGTAAACAAATAAGTGGTTATAATCAACAATTACCTCGCCTCTTATGACACCTTAATTACATTTTTAGTAGACACATTGCCTTATATATATTTTAAACTAAGGTTTTTAATAAGATTGCTGCAAATCATATTTAGAAAAAAATCGATTCTCCTCGTCTCATCCTGGTTCTTGGTCAATTACTTTCTATCTTTGTCCTCTGGTTTCTGGTTACCCACACTGGTAGAAACAGTTTCTTCCTATTTACTCTCTCAAACCCTCAATGACTTTAAATTTCCCCTCAGCCTTCTCTGTTCTAAGGAGAGCAATCCCAGTTTCTCTGGACTTTTCACATAATTGAAGTCACGTACAGTTCCTAACTTATTCCTCAGGACCATGCTGATTCCTTTCTCGCATTTCTCTCTACCATCACACAGTTGGGTCCAAATACAGAGACTCATGGAGCTTGAACAGATGGCAATAAAGCAGTGTGTTGATCGAGCTCGTCTTGTATCACGTCAGCACTGCATTGTTATGATATTGCCATCTGCTTCCATCTCTAAATAGGAGGGAGAAATTAAAGCAGCTTCGTTCAGCTGGAAGTGAATTGAATTACAGTGAGACAGTGTGTACAATCAATATTGTTAATTATTTCACGGCACTCCCTCTGAGCCATGTCCAGGAACAAATTTGAAAATAACTGCTTGTGAGCAAAGCCAAAGATTAGAGTATCTTTTATGCAGTGATTTAATTTGCACGTTGCACCAAATTATCTTCATCACTCCATTGTTTCCAAAAATAAATACACTTCATCTGGATCTTTTCAACATCTACAATTATCATTCTACGTGAGAAAATATTTTATTCCCATTACATATTTATAACGTATTAATGCTGTTGCACAGTTAAAAGGCAAAGCAATCGTCATAAAATTATAACTTTTTTATTCATTATGGGATGTGGGCGTCGCTAGCTAGATCAGCATTTATTGCCCATCCCTAATTGCCCTTGAGAAGGTGGTGATGAACTCCCACCTTAAATTGCTGTGTAGGTACATCCACAGTGCCGTTAGGGAGGGAGTTCCAGGTTTTTGACCCAGCGACAGTGAAGGAATGGCGATATGCTTCCAAGTTGGGATGGCTTGGAGGGGAAACCCAGATGGTGGTGTTGCCATGTGTCTTCTGAATGGTAACAGTTATGGGTTTGGAAGATGCCGTCTCCAGAGTCTTGGTCAGTCCCTATGTACAGTGCATCTTGTCGGTGGTGCACACTGCTGCTACTGTGCATCAGTTGGGAGGAATAATAATAATAATAATTGCTTATTGTCACAAGTAGGCTTCAATGAAGTTACTGTGAAAAGCCCCTAGTCGCCACATTCCGGCGCATGTTCGGGGAGGCTGGTATGGAAAGTGAATGTTTGTTGAAGGGGTTCCAATCAAGTAGGCTGCTCTGACCTGGATGGTGTTGAGCTTCTTGAATGTTGTTGGAGCTGCACTCCTGACTTGTGCCTTGTAAATGCTGGACAGGCTTTGGGGAGTCGGGGGTGAGTTGCTTGCTGCAGGATTCCCAGCCTCTGACCTGCTCTTGCAGCCACAGTATTTGTATGGTTGGTCCTGTTCAGTTTCTGGTCAATGGTATCCCCTCCAGGGTGTTGATAGTGGGTGATTCATGGTTTGATTGTCTCTTATTGGAAATGGCCATGTCTGGCACTTGTGTGGAATGAATGTTACTTGCCACTTGTTTGCCCAAGCCTGGATATTGTCCAGGTCTTTCTGCATTTGGGCATGAACTGCTTCAGTATCTTGAATGTGCTGAACATTGTAGAAACATCGATGAAAATCCCTACGTCTGACCTAATGATGGAAGGAAGGTCATTGATGAAGCAACTGAAGATGTTTGAGCCTCGGGCAATTATGTGTCAAAGTACAAATGTTTTTTTTTTAAATAATTTTTATTGAGAAATTTTGATTTTATACAACATTGACGCACCTTAGTAAAATACCGAAAATAACAATAATATTAACAATCATATACATTCGCCCCATCCCCATGAACAACCCAGCATTTTAACAACAACGCAAATTAACACACTATAGAGTTACAGAATAAACACTACAATAATGCACCCCGTACAAATGTTTTTAATACTTGTTTCATCTATCATTTTTTAAAAATGTAGTTGTTAGTAAAGCTGTCCGAACCTGTTTGAAAATTGCATATGTGCCTGTCCCCTGATTTATTTTATTAACTTTTCATAGTCTGCCTCTGAAGCATTTCAAACATTCTTGTGCCAAGACAAGGGAGAGTCTATTATCATGGTGACTGACCCACCATTTGGCGGCTTAGTGGAGGCTCTTGCCCACAGCTTCAAGAAGATTGTTGGCGTATGGAAGACTTCACGGAATGAAAGTATGGAATCTCAGTACAATGTGTCTGTACATGTATGGTGTAGGCATATTTTGCATTTGGGAACATTTGGAATTTGAGTAGGGCAGACAGCTCCTGAAATACACTTATTATTTGATTGATGCATTAAAGGAGAATGTCCTATTTGGTGTCCTTCATCTCAATTCCAATTATCTGTACACTGTATCCATTGGTACTTTTACCTCACCATATCTGTCTAACTTAGTCTTGGAAACTAATTGTCATTATATTGATGGGGAAGTGCATTCCAGATTTCTATCACCGCTTGTGTGAGAAAGTACTTCTTAATTTCACTCCTCGATGGCTTAGCTTTACTTTAAGATTTTATTTCCTTGTTCTTAATTCCCTTCTTTAGGAAATAGTCTCTGCAAATCATTTTAACATTGTCAACATGTTATTCTTAATTCCCTAAGCCCTGGTATCATTCTACATGCGCTGTACTCTTTCCAATGACATTACTGCACACACTCTCCAAGTGATGACGCCCCGCTATGGGGGCTCTGAGGACTCCCCCTTTTTTTTGGGCCTTCCCGCATCCCTTTTGGGACCCCTGCCCCTCTCAGGACCCCACCCTTTACCCCCCCCCACCCCCCCACGCATCATATCTCCACCCTCCTTTCATGGGCATGGCTCCACCTCAGGCCCTGAACAATGGACGTGCCATCCAGACAACCCGAGTTCTACTGCTGGCTGCAGTGCCAGGGTGGTGGCAGCAGTGCCGAGATGCCCACTCTGCCCTGCTTTTGACCACCCAGGGGACTCCGATGGCCCAGGTGAGCTCCTGGGTGCCATTCCACCTGGTCCACATTTGTGTGAACCAGTACTGAACGGTGCCCGGCTGGAGTCTCCCTAAGGAGGCAGCTAGATGCCGGGAATCCGATAGATACCGGGTCAGCATGCCTGGTTTTTAAACCTACTTAGGCGTATGTGGCTTAGTCCCACCCATTGTGGGTGGGATGCTGATCACAAAGCCTCAAGAGTTCTGGGTAGATCTCACTAGTCATACTGGCTGTTGGGAAGCCCGTGGGGGAGGCCTCTTCATCTACTGGCCATGTCGTACTCCTGTTTGTGTACAATGCGGCCGGTAGATTGCACATCCGTTTTGAAATCTATTGCAGCTATGGCAAAAATGAATGAGCTAATGAGTATTGGGGATATTATTGGGTAGGAGAGATGATGATTGAAGAGGAAAGTAACTGCCAATTTATACTGATCTGAAAGGGGCTCTAACTGGTTGTTGATTCAGGTCAGTTAGTTGGTTTGTTGACTGACATTGCTTTTGCTCTGATCTGATTTTGGAAGCCTTGAGTCGCCCTGTCAGCCATTTACATTTCTCAGTCTTGCTTGCTTCATCTTGATGGTAGACTTGTTAACATAGTTTTTCTTATCGGTCTGTGAGTTTGCCAGCCAATGAGACAATAGGATATAGCACCTTAAATGGTGGGTGCTGACAGCCGAGTGCCTGCCTTCTGGGATCAGAATAAATTCAACACCAGTGTAAAAGCAGGTAAAATTAACCTTTTTACACTGAAATGTGAGTGTTTTTAAAGAGGGTCTGGTTTGCGGATCTGTAGTGGGTTCCCCTCCAGGTAGTTTAGTACAACCTGAGCTAATCGGAATGCCTTGATTCCTATGTTGAGATAGTCACGGCAATGCTACCTGTTTCAAACCTTTACCCTGGTATGGGTTTATGTGGATAGATAGTGAAAGAATTATGAATTAGTCCCACTCTCTGTGCTGTTCCCAGTATCCTGAAGATTTTTCCTTTCCAAGCATTGATGCAGTTGCCTTTTGAAGGTTACTGTTGAATCTGCTTCTGCCACCCTCACAGGCAATGCATTACAAATCATATGAACTTACTTCAAAAAAATAAATTCTCCTCTTCTCCTGCCTGGCTTTTTACCCTTCAAAAGATAAATTTTAATATCATTTTAACCTCTATCAAATTGCCGCTCAATCCCCTCTATTTAAGGAATATCGCCTGTCTTCATAATTTACTCCTCTGAGCCTTACCCGAGAGCACAAGGTTTCCCAACTCTGAGAATGCATGGCAACTGCTATCATTTCTGGTTCGACTTTTGTTTTATTTGTTCAGATTTTTTTTAAAAGGGGGAAGAATTTGCAGCGATGTATGTAAATGGCAGTTCTTATTTTGTTCTCATTCTGAGGAAGTTGGTACTTTAATACCTTCTAATTATGTTTTGTTTTCATTCAGTTGATGATGCGGAGTTGCCAATATTTTGGATTTTCCCATACTTTTTTGAACCTCGCATTCTGCGATGTTTCCCATCTTTGAGCATGCTGGATTACCAGGTGAGCAGCTTCTCCGTATGTTTGGCGATCCCACTAACTGCAAATGTTATACTTCATTGTGATTCAATCCAAGTTTAAAGTTAGATCAGCACACAAATTGCAACATGTTACTTTGCAAGTGGTGTTTTCTGATATGGTTCAAATAAGCTGAGGTAGAGATGAGTAAACATGTAGCCCTAGATGGGCTGAGCTTATTTCGGTGGGAAAACTGATGGTTCTTCCTGAACAGGGGAGCTTGAAGTTCATTTGCCGGACCATTAAACAGCCAGGTGAGGAAACTGTCAAACTTTGCCCCAGTGCAATAGTCTGGTTATTGTGAATGGACATCAAACGGAGACACACGTGATATGCCATTCAGTCTGATGCTATTATGTTTATATCCCATTTGGGCAATCGGACTGAGGAATAGAGCAGTGTTTACCTCCCTGCATTTCTTAACCTTTTACTTCAGAACGACCATATAGATTAGCCCTTGGTCATGCTCTTGACGATTGGAGAGGGTATTGTGGGGGTAGTGAGAGGAAGTGCTCTCATTGCAAGCCTGGAATTCCGAGCTGTGAAAGAGAACTGTTTTGACATTGTTTTGTATTTCAGAGCCTGGACTTGCACTGTCACTGCTCTGCACTGAGAAAGTACCTCTTAAAGAAGTCTTTCAAGCCACAATTTGTATGCATCAGTCAAGCAAGGTTTCTAAATTCTGGCCTAGGATATTTTGTCCAGACGTACCAAACAAGGATAGTTTTGGGGCATCCAGTCATAATAATCTTTATTATTGTCACAAGTAGGCTTACATTAACACTGCAATGAAGTTACTGTGAATATCCCTTCATTGCCACACTCCAGCACCTGTTCTGGTACACTGAGGGAGAATTCAGGATGTCCAATTCACCTAACAGGCATGTCTTTCAGGACTTGTGGGAGGACACCGGAGCTCCCGGAGGAAACCCACGCAGACACGGGGCGAACATGCAGACAATGACCCAAGCCGCGAATCAAACCCAGGACCCTTTTGCTGTGAAGCAACTGTGCTACCGTGCCGCCCATGCAATGTTTATAATATGTTAATGAACGTGTGACCAGCCCTTGTTCAATTTTGCAAATTTATATGAGTTTCTCATGTAAATGTTGGATGCACTAGGGTCTTTTTGAGCAGCATGGTGCAGAGTCTGTTCACCCTGCCATTTTAACTGCAGTCTGTGAAGTGGCATACAAAACTATTTGCAACTGTGTAGACTGATTTCAGAATGACTCAGTGCCAGAAGATGCCAAACAAAGTAAATTTATGTAAATCTTTAATGGTTCCTTTTGTGGGCCAGGAGGATCAGTAATACTGCTTTGGGGCCTCACAAGGAAACTTTGCCGCTTCCACGCTCAGCATTTTTTTCCATTTCTCAAATGATGACTGTTTACCTCCCATCGCGAGCTTTTGGGCCCGGGACCTTTTCCTGATGGGCCTTCAACCACTTGAAATCTCACTGCCGTCTGCTGCTCTCCACATTGGGATTAGGAGATAGGCATTCTTGGAAAATTGTAATCAACTAAGATAATGTTATAATGTGGTTTAAATAATGTTTGCCTCAGGCTGGTAGGGCTTTAGCAGCCTATTGCTTCATGGTAAAGCTTTTAACTCCTTCCTATAACCAGTTCCAAAATATTGCAGGATTGGTGAGCACCCATGTGTGGTGCCTGTGCTACGAACACCTGTTTTGATTAAGCTCCTAGAAATGGGGCTGAGATGTTCATGTTTTCATATCAACTGTAAATTTGGCCCTTTCAAGTGAAATTCCCAGATGTTGCTGAATTCACGACAGTTTTGAGCTGCGGCTCTCTCAGGAAGTTTAATGTAGCAGAAATAGATTTTTCGTGCTAATTGTCTTTTTGCCTTTTCTCCCCTGAAAATATTGGCTTTCTGTTGAGCACTGCACCCGTTCTTCATGCGCAGAGCTTGAGGCTAAATTGTTGTTCTAAACCTGGTAGCTCGGGTTAGGCCACTTGTCACGTTGCCTTTTAGAGTACGTGGGAAGAACTGGAATTTCTACATAGCTACGAGAGATTATTTCGCAAATGTGCCCTGAGGCACACTCTTGATGCTAGGGATTACAAGACAGGAGCAGCTTTTAAAAGACTAGTGTGCTCTTAACAGGGAAAGCTGTAGCAGGAGTCAGAAAAATTGACTAATTGTTTAATTTCATAGAGTGCTACATGCGGGCAGCTTTTCATTCTGGGCTGGAGACCGAATACAGATGGTATATCTATCAAAGCAAAGTGTTTCTGCGACCGTAGGGTCTCCCTCTGGTTTAAAAACTGAGGTAGCAACTGCGTGGCTGGCGGGTAGTAACCAAGTCATTTGTACCTGGCTGTAAAGATGGAAGAAATGTGATGGAAACGGTAGAATGTTTTCCGTCAACATTCTTTTGCAGGAGTCAGCTTGCTGTTTTTTTGAAAACAACACAGCCAAATAGAGTCTTTGTTTGGCAATGTGAGACAATCTACTGTTTCTTAGAATTTACTTTATGTAGATTTTGAATAGTTTTTTTTAAGGGCATTACAACAGCAAAGTTTAAACTGAGCCAAGGCTGAAAGATGAGATGATGTGCCATGAATTTAGTTTCAAGGAATCCGTGATCTGTAAATAATATATTTATTGATTTGCCAGTGGGGGATTTACAGTTTGTAGCTAGTGCACATCTGGAGCCATATCAGCTGAAAGAATAGATGGTAGCAGATAATCAACAATAATGATTTTGATTTCAGGTGGATTATGATAACCATGCATTATACAAGCATGGAAACACTGGTCGAAAACAATCTCCTGTGCGGATATTTACCAATCTTCCTCCTAAAGACATTATTTTGCCTGCAGAAGAAGGGTACAGGTAAGTTCATGCATTATATAAGCATGTCACCTGGTGAAAATGTTTCCGTGTTCTAATAAAATTCCTTTAACTTGAAATATCCTCAATCAAAGTGACAAACTGAGTAAAATAGCTCTCATCGCAAATGTTTTACAATAAGTCATCAGGGAATGCAACTATGTGCTTTATGTTCCATTCAGTGTAATGAATATCAGGACTGCAGCTTCCCAACCTCCCAGAAAAATCTCAACATGTCCTCAACATAGAATCCTTGAGTGCTACAATGCAGAAGGAGGCCATTCGACCCATCAAGTTTACATCCACCCTCCGAAAGAACACCCGACCCAGGTCCACTCCCCCTTCCACCCCACCCTATCCCGTAACCTAATCTGCACATTCTTGTACAAGAAGGGGAAGTTTAACATGATCAATCTACCTAACCTGCACATCTTTGACCTGCTCTGAACTGATGTCATGGGAAATAAACCAAGAATCAGAGAGGAAGACATTCTCAAGAACAGAGAACTAGTAGGAGAAGACCACATGGTCCATCAAGTCTGCTCTGTCATTTAATATGATCATGCTCATCTTGAACTTCAAATCCATTTTCCTGCCCACTCCCCATATCCCTTGATTCCCTGTCATACCAATGATCTGTCTCTCTCAGCCTTAAATATATTCTACCATGGAGCATCCACAACCCAAGGAGGTAGAGAATTGCAACGTCTCACAACCTTTTGAATGAAGTAATTTCTCCTAATCTCAGTCCTAAATGATCGGCCCTTTATCCTGAAGCCGCCTCTCTGTATTTTAGATTACCTGACGGGCAGAAACCATCTCTTCATGTCTATCTTGTCAAGATCCTACAGAATCTTGTTTGTTTCAATGAGGTGACCTCTAATGCTTCATATCTCCAGAGAACATAGGCCCAATTTACTCAGCATCTCATCCCAGTGATTGATTCAGTGAACCTTTGCAATACTGCCTCCAATGCCAATATATCCTTTCTTAAATATGGAAACCAAAACTGCACACTGTATTCTAGATGTAGTCTCATTAAAGCCCTGTACAATTGTAGCAAGATTTCTTTATTCCTGTACTCCAATCCCCTTGCAGCGTGTGTGTATATATTATCTTTTACAAAATACAACAGCATATAATTTGGGACTGTCATGACACTGTATCTACTTCAGTCAGTGTTTTCTATCTTTGCGTGACTCACTTACTTTATAGGTTGGTAGTTAACTTTAATCAAGTAATTCAATCTTTATAATTTGCTCAGGTTGGTGAAGCAGTTTTCCATTTAGAAACACAAATGCATATTCCCTGGCTTTTAAATTGCACTTTTACAAATTCCAGTCTTTTCCTCTAGGTTCTGTTCACTTTGCCAGCGATATATATCCTCAGCAAACAGACACTGTGAGAAATGCAACGCCTGCACATCGAAAGTAAGCATGTTTTGTTTTCTTGTGCCCCACCAGATTGGAGGCAATTGACAAATGATTTGACATATCGCACCATTCTGGTAAATTATTCCAGCAAATGAAGCAAAATATTTGAGAAGCCCCCAAAGTTCTTTGATAACTGCCTTGGAAACGCTAAATGGTGCTACAGGACTGACCTGCACCACCAGGCGACTCGCCTGATGAAGGAGCTGTGCTCCGAAAGCTAGTGATTCGAAACACACCTGTTGGACTGTACCTGGTGTTGTAAGACTTCTTACTATATCCAGCATGCTTCACAACTGGTACTGGATGAGCAGAAATTTCCTCCAATTAAATATTGAGAAGGTTGAAGTCCCATTCTGTCTCTCTAGCAACTACCTGAGACTGAACCAAACTGTTAAGTGTTGGTGTTATATTCATAGAATTTCTACAGTGCAGAGGAGGCCATTTGGCCCATCGAGTCTGCACTGACCCTCTGAAAGAGCACCCTACCCTAGGCCCAAACCCCGGTCCTATTTCCATTACCCCATCTGGGGAAAATTAAGCATGGCCAATTCACCTAACCTGCATATCTTTGGAATGTGGGAGGAAACCGGAGCACCCAGAGGAAACCCACACAGAATGCAGACACGGGAAGAATGTCCAAATTCCACACAGGCAAGTCACCGAGGTTGGAATTGAACCCGGTCTGGCACTGTGAGGCAGCAGTGCTAGCCACCCTGCCATCCCAACATGTGCTTCCGACCACTTATTCTCTTAAGGCCACCTATTTCCACCTCCATAATATTGCCCAAATCTGCCCCTGCCTACACTGAACCAGTGCTGTAACCCTCATTCCAATGCATTCCTGTCTGGCCTCCCATGTTATAATCTGTAAATTTGAGGTTATCCAAAGCTCTGCTGCCCATGTCCCAGCACCAAGTGCTATTCACCCCTGTTCTCATTAATCTACGTTGGTTGCCGGGTAAGCAACAGCTCGATCTTAAAATTTGTATCCTTACATTCAAACGCCTCCATTTTTAAAAAAAAATTTTGCGTAACCAATTCACTTTTTCCAATTAAGGGGCAATTTAGCGTAGCCAATCCACCTACCCTGCATATCTTTGGGTTGTGGGGGTGAAACCCACGCAAACACGGGGAGAATGTGACCCAGAGCCTGGATCGAACCTGGGACCTTGGCACCATGAGACTGCAGTGCTACCACTGCGCCACTGTGCTGCCCTTTCAAACACCTCCACGACCTGGCACCTCCCTGTCTCTGTAATCTCCTCCAGTCCCACAACCCTTCATGGTATCTGCGCTTATCTAATTGTCGCTCCTTGAGCATCCATAGTTTTAATCGCTTCATCACTGGTGGCAGTGTTCAAAACTTCTTCACATCTTGACCTCACTTCCCTTCATTGTAATGCTCCTTAAAACCTACCTCATTGACCAGGATTTTGGTCACTTGCCCATATATCTCCACATGTGGCTTGATAAATGTTATTTAATAACTGTTGTGCAGAACCCTGGGACATTCTGTCACCATAAAGGAGCTATATAAATAAAAGTTGTTGTGCTTGTTGTATATTGTGAAGTTGTGTTTTTAGCAACTATGGGCTGAATTTTTATGCAGATATCCTTTAGTTTCTTTTGAGTGCATGTTCATTGCCTGGAAAATTGCTTTTGGTGCTGACTATGGCCTCTGCTTACTGATGAGATGTTTCTCTTCAATGAGAGAGTCTTTCCCAGTGACCCCCGCACCCAGTCCATGATTTGTGGATTTGTACTTGCTGCCTTCCATGCACACCTTTCCCAAATTTGTATACGCTGTTGTCAGTTTGTACCAAAGACCAGAGGGAAGTAACTTGCCGCAAAAAGGGAGAGAAAATTAGAAAATACTCTCTTGAAGGCAAGGTTTCATATCTCAGCTTCTATCTTCAAAATGACACAGGAGACAGTTTGGAATGATTGGCAATCAATTTAATTGGGGCTTGAGGTGTGTGGGACAAGGAATCTTCGACAAAGAAACAGAGGTGTTGGTGACACGGTCTTGAGATGACTGTATTTGAAATAAAGAGAGATTGATCATAGAACTGGTATATTTGAAGGACCTTTCTCGGTGTGGTCATTTCCTCACCACTTTTAATCTTTTATTGGAGAATGTATTTTTAAAAATAAATCTAGAGTGCCCCATTATTTTTTTCCAATGAGAGAGTAATTTAGCGTGGCCAATCCACCTACCCTGCACACCTTTTGGGTTGTGGGGTGAGACCCACACAGACACGGGGAAAATGTACAGACTCCACAAGGACAGTGACCCGGAGCTTGGATCAAACCCGGGTCATCCGTGCTGTGAGGCAGCAGTGCTAACCACTGTGCCGGCTGTTTGTATTGGGGAATGTAAATGATAACCCATAATAAAATGTATTTTCTCTGAAGTTTCTGGTTTAGCTTAACGCTGTTTTATATTCCTATTAGGATGGCAGGCAATGGAAACACTGTCAGACCTGCAACAGATGCGTAAAACCATGTGAGTAGAACTCATTAGGCAGTTACACTGTGTTACTGTTTCCAGGGTCCGTTGACTAGATGTGCAGGCAGTCAATGTACAAGAATATTTAATCCACAAAAATGACACTAACGCATTGGTAGTGCAGATGTTGAGACCAATGCTAGGGGAACTTTACCTATAATATTTATTTCATATTATTCTGGAAAATAGGCACAATATAGTACAGGATGGGGTCAGCAACATTGACAAATATATATTATCCAGATTTCCTTGAATGTATGATGCTCAAAGCAATCACCTGGCCTTCAGGGGAAAACCATGACAGTAAGCTAACAGGATATTTATAATTTTACTTTATGGGATGGTTAAAACATGGGTACAATGAGGTCTCGATAGATGAGAACCAGGTAAAATGTTTGCACTAAATTGAAGCAAATGACAGAAGCTAATCATATTTTACTTTAGTGTATATTTTAAATGCATTTCTCTAATTATTTCAAAGAATCATAGAATCCCTGCAGTGCAGAAGGAGGCCATTTGGCCCATCGAGTCTGCACCGACCCTCTGAAAGAGCACCCTAACAAGGCCCACTCCCCTGCCCTATTCCCCGTAACCCCACTGAACCTGCACATCCCTGGACACTAAGAGTCAATTCAGCATAGCCAGTCCACCTAACCTGCACTTCTTTGGACTGTGGAAGGAAACCAGAGCACCAGGAGGAAATCCATGCAGATATGGCGAGTGTATGCAAATTCCACACAGACTGTAACCCAAGGCTGGAATTGAACCCGGGTCCCTGGCGCTGTGAGGCAGCAGTGCTGACCACTTTCGTAGGAAATGGGAATGCGGTGTATCAAGGTGATCTATGCCAGCTAAGAATCAAGAGTGGGAATATTCTGGGGATGTTCTTGTTTGTTCTCTTTCATAGAGCTTACAGTGCAGAAGGAGGCCATTCGGCCCATCGAGTCTGCACCGGCTCTTGGAACGAGCACCCTACCCAAGGTCAACACCTCCACCCTATCCCCATTACCCAGTAACCCCACCCAACACTGAGGGCAATTTATCATGGCCAATCCACCTAACCTGCACATCTTTGGACTGTGGGAGGAAACCAGAGCACCCGGAGGAAACCCACGCACACACGGGGAGGATGTGCAGACTCCGCACAGACAGTGACCCAAGCCGGAATCGAACCTGGGACCCTGGAGCTGTGAAGCATTTGTGCTAACCACGATGCTACGGTGCTGCCTTGAGGAAAGATATTCCTGGAAATGTAGTATTTCAGTTAAAACCAAGACAATGGTTTGCGATGTGGAATTAATTTTTAAAAATATTTTGGCCTGCAGGTCAGAGTTTATTTTTTAATATAATGCTTTTAATAAGATTTATTTACAATTCAAATCGTAATAATATTTATTCAATGTTGAAATTCTGCAAAGGAGATTGAATTCCGGTTCTTTCATTCTGCTGTTCCAACAATTGAAATTCTGAGTACACGGTCCAGTTTTCTGCATTAAAACAATTCCTGCCGTGGAAAAGCAGGCACTTGTTAAAGAAGTCTGAATCTATTTGTTGTTTCAGAATTCAAATATGGCACTGCCTGTGCTGTCAAAACAATAAAAGAAACCAAAAGTACAGATTGATATTAACCTAAGAAATAATTGTGTTTTCCAGCGTGGATTCACTGTGACACCTGCTGTCGTTGTGTCCTTCAGGAACATACATGCGGGATAGCCGGAGATGGATGTTTTACATGTGGAAGCACTGAGCACAAACGCAGGGAATGTCCTCAGTCAGCATTCCCAAACAGGACCACTATGTGAGTTTAACACATCAATTGAAAAACTTTTTCATGAAATGCGAATCAACTTTTTGATCTAATTAATGCAAGTTTGATAGCAGAGCAATCGGAAAACAGTGGCAGAGTCGGACAGAGTCAGCATGGACTAACAAAAGGGAAATCATGCTCAACAAATTTACTGGAATTCTTCAAGGAAGTAACTATTAGAATTGATGCGGGGGGTGGAGGGGGCATGGATATGGCTTATTTGGACTTGCAGGAGGCTTTTGACAAGGCCCCACATAAGAGATTAACATGTAAAATTAAAGCGCTTTGGATTGGGGGTGGTGCATTGAGATGAATAGAAAACTGGTTGGAAGACAGGAAACAAGAGTAGGAATAAATGGGTCTTTTTCCAAGTGGCAGGCAGTGACAAATGGACACCACAAGGATCAGTGGCAGGTGCACATTCTCCCCATGTCTGCATGGGTCTCACCCTCATGACCGAAAAAGATGTGCAGGATAGGTGAATTGGCCACGCTAAATTGCCCCTCAATTGGAAATAAATGGATATTCTGTGTCTGCATTGGGTTTCCTCCGGGTGCTCCTGTTTCATCCCACACAGTGGAAAGATATCTGCGGGTTGTGTGGATTGGCCATGCTAAATTGTCCCATAATGTCCAAAAGGTTAGGTGGGGTTAATGGGTTATGGGGATAGGGTGGGGGCCAATGTAAGGTGCACTTTCAGAGGGTCAGTGCAGACTTGAAGGGCTGAATGGCCTCCTCCTGCACTGTAGTGATTCTGTGATATCTCTAAATTTGCAAGTGACACAAAGCCAGATGAGAGGGTGAGCTGTAAGTATGACATGGAGATGCTTCAGTGTGATTTGGACAGGTTTAGTGAGTGGACAAATACATGGCAGTATAATGTGGATAAATGTGAGGTGATCCACTTTGGTAGCAAAAACAAGAAGGCAGATTATTATCTGAATTGCTATAGATTGGGAGTGGGGAATGTGCAACGAGACATGGGTGTCCTTGTACATCAGCCGCTGAAAGTATTTATGCAGATGCAGCAGGTGGTGAAGATAGAAAATGGTATGTTGGTCTTGATAGCGAGAGGATTCGAGTACCGAAGTAGGGATGTCTTGCTGCATTCATGGACTTGCTGAGACCACATCTGGAATATTGGGCGCAGTTTTGGTCTCCTTTTCTGAGGAAGGATGCTCTTGCTATATAGGGAGTGCAGAGAAGGTTTACCAGACTGATCCCAGGGATGGTGGGACTGTGTATAAGATTGAGTCGGCTTGGATTATACTCAGTGGAGTTTAAAAGAAGTGGGGGGGATATCTCCAAGAAACCTAAAAATTTCTAATAAGAATGGGCAGGATAGGTGCAGGAAGGATGTTCCCGATAGCGAGTAGTCCAGAACCAGGGGTAGACCATTGCGCCGTTGCGTTTTTCGACTAAGTCAACATGGCCTCAGGGGCAGCGATTCTGACCCCTACAGGGGGCCAGCACGGCACTGGAGCGACTCACGCCGCTCCAGCTGCCAATCCCCGGCGTCAGGTGGGTGCCGCGGTGTCTGCGCATGCGCAGTGGGACAGGCACGCATGTGCAGTGGCTCCCTTATCCGCGCTGGCCCCGACGCAATGTGGCATCGGGCTACAGGGGCCGGCGCGGAACAAAAGATGCCTCCAGCCCGAGAGGCTGGCCCGTCGATCGGTGGGCCCCGATCGGGCCCCCCCTCCCCCACCAGGCTGCCCCTGGATGGATCCACGCCGAGGTCCCACCGGGTAAGGGCAGGTGTGAACGACGCCGACGGGATTCGTTTTTTTTTGGCGTGGCCGCTTGGCCCATCCCAGACGGAGAGTCACAGGGGTAGGGGGGGGGGGGGGGGCACGTAGAGCTAATGGTGTTGGGGTAGCGTAGCGCGATTCATGTCCGTCCCGGCGATTCTCCTGCCCAACCCCGGGATGAGAGAATCCCGCCCCGTATGCTTTGAAGGAGTTAGATATAGATGGGAATAAAGGGATGAAAAGATATGGGGGGGAAACGGTTATGAGTTGGATAATCACCCACGATCATAATGAATGGCTGAGCAGACTCCGGAGGAAAGAATGGCCTCATGCTCCTATTTTCTATGATTCCCTTTTGTCCCATTGTTCACAAGCAAATGACTGACTGTGACATAGTAAACCAAATAGTTTTATCTCTCGTTGTACTGAGTGTGATAGCTTACAGCAACCAAGTGAACATATTTTTTACTCTTCCCAATATCTTTGCTCTGCCCATTAGATTCGCTCTAACGTGGCCTAATTCATGTTTATGCCTGTCCTCTAATGTCCTTCACTCTTCCTTAGTTTGTCATGCCTTGTAATTTATTTTCGCCAGAACAATTCTTTGCCTGCCTAATTCTGAATGATTAATATTGTGAACTAAAAAGAACCCAACACACCCCTCCCATGGCAATCAATTATCCACACCCCATTAGTCTGACGAATATCCATTTAGCCCTACCTTTTGCTCTCTAATCCCCTATCTCTCTATCCATACACTTCATTTCCTTGAATACAACACAGCTTTGTTTTCACATCAAGTTCCTTATGTGACATCTTATCAAATGCCTTATGAAAATCTATACACGCCCTACCCTTTTCTATGCACTTCGCTTCAAAAGAAATCAATTTCAAATACAATTGCCTTTTACTAATACGTTAAAATTAACCCTGATTTCGTCGATGACCCGGGTCACTGTGCGTGTGGAGTTTGCACATTCTCCCTGTGTCTGCGTGGGTCTCACTCCCACAACCCAAAAGGATGTGCAGGGTAGGTGGATCGGCTAAATTGCCCCTTAATTGGGGGGAAAAATTGAGTGCTCTAAATTTATTTTAAAGAATTTAGCCCTGATTAACCCAAGAATTCTTATGTTTCTACCAACCATATTCTAGGTGTGTCATACCGATGTATTTTTGCTTTTCTGAACCTAATTATTTTTGCCACCTTTTGACACTATTCCAGTCTACAACTGTAAAATCATGGTTAATTCTTTTAATTTGTTAGAAGTTTTGTTTTGAATATTTATCTTTAATAGTGGCTTTTCACATCCTCTTTGGGTAGCCCTACAAGCCGTTTATTTTTGGAAAAAATAAATAAGCACAACCATCGATCCTTAACTGAACATCATCTTCACTATTGCATCACGTTCAGGTATATGATATCCCTGTTCATCTCAAAGTAATCCTAGCCTTTCTTTAACTGTCCTCTTATTTTGTATGTACAATTCTCTTTTAGATAACTTATTAGCTTTCCTAATGTCTCTCCTTATTCCCCATTTTTATGTTTTTATATTCTCTGTATTGTTCTGCACTGTCCTATATTTCTCATATACCTCAATAAAAAAATTTCCCTTTTGCTGCAACCTCACTGCTTACTTATGGGAAGATCCAAATTATATATCTATATGTATTCATCTCACAATTCAAAGAATCACAGAAGTCTGAAGTGTGGTGAGAGGCTCATTATGTCTGTGTCAACTCTTTGCTACGACAATCCAAAACTAATCCTGTTGTTTTGTTTTCCTCCTATAACTTGTATCTTCCTCTGCTACAAATAATTATCCAATTTTTCCTTAGAAGAAGCATTACCCTCCACCTCAAATATTCCCTGTAGCAAAGCATTAACCCTCTGTGTGAAGAAAGCTTTAATTTTCTGTCACGTTACACGGCCATTTTAAGTTGCTGACCCACTGATCTCACAAATAGAGGAAATAGTATTTTCCTATTTACTCTATTAAAACACCTCCTACTTTAAAAAAAAAAACATTTATTAAATCTCTTAGCCTTCTCTGTTTCAATGATTTGATATGCCATTTTCAGAGCCAGATTGCTTTTCATCTCACTGAAGTTGGGAAATTTCAAGTTCAAAGTTCCTGGGCTGGATTCTCCGCTGTCAGCGTTCTCCATTTTGCTGGCAGCCTGGGGATTTCCCAACGGCGAGTGACTGCCCACAATAGGAAACCCCATTGGCGAGATGGAGAATCCCAGGGGCGCGCCGCACCAGAAATCGGGTGCAGAGGGACGGAGAATCCCGCTCCCCGTCTTTTTTTTTACTGTTGACAATGTGAGCATAATTAGGATATGGGCTGGGATTCTCCCCTACTCGGCGGGGCGAGGGGTCCCGGCGTATTGGAGTGGCGTGAACCACTCCGGCGTCGGGCCGCCGCAAAGATGCGGACGTTTCCGCACCTTTCGGGGCCAGGCCCTCACATTGAGGGGCTAGGCCCGCGCCGGAATGGTTGCCACTCCGCCGGCTGGCGTGAACGGCCTTTGGCGCCACGCCAGACGGGGCCTAAAGGACTTAGCCGGCCGGCGGAGCGGCAACCATTCCAGCGCGGGCCGAGCCCCTCAGTGTGAGGGCCTGGCCCCAAAAGGTGCGGAGACATCCGCATCTTTGGACGGAGGAGGTCTCTTCCGCCTCCGCCATGGTGAAGACCATGGCGAAGGCGGAAGAAAAAGAGTGCCCCCACGGCACAGGCCTGCCCGCTGATCGGTGGGCCCCGATCGCGGGCCAGGCCACCATGGGGGCACCCCCTGGGGCCAGAACGTCCCACGCGCCCCCCCCAGGACCCCAGAGCCCACCCGCGCCGCCAATCCCACCGGTCAGGTAGGTGTTTTGGGCCTGATTCCCACCCCTACCAAATCTCTGGTGGCGGAGAATTCGGGACACGGCAGGGGCAGGATTGACGCTGGCCCCGGGCGATTCTCCGACCCGGCGGGGGTTCAGAGAATCCCATACATTGTCACTATTTCCCAGGTGTTCTGCTAGATACTTATCTTGCTCTGTTACCCAGATTCAGATCTAACATTTGGACATCCAACATAGTTAGATAGCATAGGCAGCATGGTAGCATGGTGGTTAGCATAAATGCTTCACAGCTCCAGGGTCCCAGGTTCGATTCCCGGCTGGGTCACTGTCTGTGTGGAGTCTGCACGTCCTCCCCGTGTGTGCGTGGGTTTCCTCCGGGTGCTCCGGTTTCCTCCCACAGTCCAAAGATGTGCGGGTTACGTGGATTGGCCATGCTAAATTGCCCGTAGTGTCCTAAAAAGTAAGGTTAAGGGGGGGTTGTTGGGTTACGGGTATAGGGTGGATACGTGGGTTTGAGTTGGGTGATCATTGCTCGGCACAACATCAAGGGCCGAAGGGCCTGTTCTGTGCTGTACTGTTCTATATTCTATATTATCTGGGAAGACTTCTTTTCAGAAATGTTATTTCTGCCGACCTTAGGATCGTTAAATTTCCCCACAGTTAAAACTCTGCTACGACTGCGAATCTCACTAAATTGCCGATAAATCTCAACCTCAATTTTCCTCACTATTTACTGTATTGTATACTATCAGTGTAGCAACAAATCCCATTCTATGTCTTTGTTCAACACAGACTGTCTGAATGTGAACTTCAATGAAACCTCCCCTTTTCAAAGCTGTAATTAATAATCTAACCATCCTCCTTCTTTCCTTCTTTCCCTTGAACATTTTGTCGGTGGAATATTTACGTGTTAGTCTCACTTTCCAACATTGTCTTTATATTCAGATGAATGCAGTTGGTTCCATTAATTTATTTCTAATGTTTTACATTTGCATATGAAAATGCAGCACTAATCCGTTTGTACTCTTTGATGTACCTTTTTTCCTTAATGTCGTTTTATCCTTATAATCATGTTTTATCCTCTATTATTTGCAGTAACCTGCATCACTCCATAACTTCTTCAGTTTACTATTTTAGCCTGCGTTTCCCCTACATTATACTCACTGTTGATAATTCTCACTTAATTAGGTTCTCCTAAATCCTGAAATTACATCTATCATAGAACTTAAACTTTGTTGATTTTTGTGTATTTCCGCTCTTGAAAATGTGTCATTTTGATATGATGAGACTGTGCCACATGAGGCATCTATGGTTTGGCTGTTTATGCTGCAGCTATCTCATGTGTCAATGTATCTAAATGGAATCAAACAAAATAACCTGATTTACATTTAATTGTTTTGGGGTATCATGGCTGACTTCCTCTATCCATCGACAGTTAATTTTTATCACTAACATTGTCTTATCTCATTCAGCCTTGGGTTTGTTCAAATTCCACACGACCGCCTTTAACTGCACCAAGAGTGCTTACATGAGACTTGAAATTAAACCAGAATTGACTGTCTTCCTTTTTTGCACTACAATAGGAACAAAGGAGCAGGACTTAGGCCATTCAGCCCCTCGTGCCTGTTCTGCCATTCAACTAGATCATGGCTGATCATCGACCATAGAACATAGAACATAGAACACTACAGCGCAGTACGGGCCCATCGGCCCTCGATGTTGCGCCGACCTGTGAAACCATCTGAAGCCTATCTGACCTACACTATTCCATTTTCATCCATATGTCTATCCAGCGACCACTTAAATGCCCTTAAAGTTGGCGAGTCTACTACTGTTGCAGGCAGGGCGTTCCACACCCCTACTACTCTCTGAGTAAAGAAACTGCCTCTGATATCTGTCCTATATCTATCACCCCTCAATTTAAAGCTATGTCCCCTCGTGTTGGTCATCACCATCCGAGGAAAAAGACTCTCACTGTCCACCCTATCTAACCCTCTGACTATCTTATATGTCTCTATTAAGTCACCTCTCAGCCTTCTCCTCTCTAACGAAAACAACCTCAATTCCCTGAGCCTTTCCTCGTAAGACCTTCCCTCCATACCAGGCAACATCCTAGTAAATCTCCTCTGAACCCTTTCCAAAGCTTCCACATCCTTCCTATAATGTGGTGACCAGAACTGCACGCAGTACTCCAGGTGCGGCCGCACCAGAGTTATGTACAGCTGCAGCATGACCTTGTGGTTCCGAAACTCAATCCCCCTGCTTATAAAGGCTAGCACACCATATGCCTTCTTAACAACCCTATTAACCTGGGTGGCAACTTTCAGGGATTTATGTACCTGGATGCCGAGATCTCTCTGTTCATCTACACTACCAAGAATCTTGCCATTAGCCCAGTACTCTGCATTCCTGTTACTCCTTCCAAGTGAACCACCTCACACTTTTCCGCATTAAACTCCATCTGCCACCTCTCAGCCCAGCTCTGCAGCTTATCTATGTCCCTCTGTATCCTGATACATCCTTCAGCACTATCCACAACTCCACCGACCTTCGTGTCATCTGCAAATTTACTAACCCATCCTTCTACACAATCTTCCAGGTCATTTATAAAAATGACAAACAGCAGTGGCCCCAAAACAGATCCTTGCGGTACACCACTAGTAACTGAACTCCAGGATGAACATTTGCCATCAACCACCACCCTCTGTCTTCTTTCAGCTAGCCAATTACTGATCCAAACCGCTAAATCACCTTCAATTCCATACTTCCTTATTTTCTGCAATAGCCTACCGTGGGGAACCTTATCAAACGCCTTACTGAAATCCATATACACCACATCAACAGCTTTACCCTGATCCACCTGTTTGGTCACCTTCTCAAAAAACTCAATAAGGTTTGTGAGGCATGACCTACCCTTCACAAAACCGTGTTTTTTTTTTTTTTTTTTTTTTCCATTTTTCTATTGGAATTTTTTGCAGAAAATATAACAAAAAGTATAGCAAAAAGCAGTAATATGCAACTAACAGCCCCATAACACCCACAATTCCCCCCATACGGTAACACCACATGTATCACATTCCCCCCCCCCCCCCAAACAAGAGAACTTAACCATAAATTAAAATTAGATAAATCAAATTTAAATAAAATAACCTAACATAATCAACGCCCCCCCCCCCCCCCCCCCCCCCCCCCCCCCCCCGGGTTGCTGCTGCTACTGTCCCAGTACCCTATCGTTGAGCCAGAAAGTCGAGGAAAGGTTGCCACCGTTTAAAGAACCCTTGCACCGATCCTCTCAGGGCGAATTTAACCTTCTCAAGCTTAATAAAGCCCGCCATGTCATTGATCCAGGTTTCCACGCTTGGGGGCCTCGCGTCCTTCCACTGTAGCAAAATCCTTCGCCGGGCTACTAGGGACGCAAAGGCCAGCACACCGGCCTCTTTCGCCTCCTGCACTCCCGGCTCTACCCCAACCCCAAAGATCGCGAGTCCCCATCCTGGCTTGACCCTGGATCCCACCACCCTTGACACCGTCCTCGCCACCCCCTTCCAGAACTCCTCCAATGCCGGGCATGCCCAGAACATATGGGCATGGTTCGCTGGACTCCCCGAGCACCTGGCACACCTATCTTCACCCCCAAAGAACCTATTCATCCTCGTCCCAGTCATGTGGGCCCTATGCAGCACCTTGAATTGGATGAGGCTAAGCCGCGCACACGAGGAGGAAGAATTTACCCTCTCCAGGGCATCAGCCCATGTCCCGTCTTCGATCTGTTCCCCCAGTTCCCCCTCCCACTTCGTTTTCAGCTCCTCTACTGACGCCTCTTCCTTCTCCTGCATAAGCTTGTAGATATCGGATATCTTCCCCTCCCCGACCCAGACCCCCGAGAGCACCCTGTCACTCACCCCCTTCGCGGGGAGCGCAGGGAATCCCTCCACCTGCCGTCTAGCAAATGCCTTTACCTGCAGATATCTAAACATGTTTCCCGGCGGGAGCCCAAATTTCTCTTCCAACTCCCCCAGGCTCGCAAACCTTCCGTCGATAAACAGGTCCTTCAGCTGTCTAATGCCCGCTCTATACCATCCCCGAAATCCCCCATCCATGTTCCCCGGGACGAACCTATGGTTCCCCCTTAACGGAGCCTCCATCGAGCCCCCCACTTCTCCCCTATGTCGCCTCCACTGCCCCCAAATCTTGAGGGTAGCCGCCACCACCGGACTCGTGGTATACCTCGTGGGAGGGAGCGGCCACGGCGCCGTTACCAGGGCCCCCAGGCTTGTATCCCCACAGGACGCTCTCTCCATCCGTTTCCATGCTGCCCCCTCCCCCTCCATCACCCACTTACGCACCATCGACACGTTGGCCGCCCAGTAATACCCCGAGAGGTTGGGCAACGCCAGCCCCCCCCCATCCCTACTCCGCTCCAAGAAGACCCTCTTCACCCTTGGGGTGCCATGCGCCCAAACAAATCCCATGATGCTGCTGGTCACTCTTTTAAAAAAGGCCCTAGGGATAAAGATGGGCAAGCACTGGAAGAGGAACAAGAACCTCGGGAGAACCGTCATTTTGACGGATTGCACTCTGCCCGCCAGCGATAGCGGCACCATGTCCCACCTTTTAAATTCCTCCTCCATCTGTTCCACTAGTCTGGTGAAGTTAAGCTTATGAAGAGCCCCCCAACTCCTGGCCACCTGCACCCCCAGGTACCTGAAACTCTTCACTGCCCTCCTGAAGGGGAGCCTCCCAATTCCCTCCTCCTGATCTCCCGGGTGCACTACAAATACCTCGCTCTTTCCTAAGTTCAGCTTATAGCCCGAGAAGCCCCCAAATTCTGCTAACAGTTCCATCACCCCCGGCATTCCCCCCTCTGGGTCCGCCACATATAACAGCAGGTCGTCTGCATACAGCGATACCCGGTGCTCCTCCCCCCCCCGCACCAGACCCCTCCACTTCCCTGACTCCCTCAACGCCATGGCCAGCGGTTCAATCGCCAGTGCAAAGAGCAGGGGGGACAGGGGACACCCCTGCCTGGTCCCACGATAACACAAAACCGTGTTGACTATCGCTAATCAACTTGTTCTTTTCAAGATGATTATAAACCCTATCTCTTATAACCTTTTCCAACATTTTACCCACAACCGAAGTAAGGCTCACAGGTCTATAATTACCAGGGTTGTCTCTACTCCCCTTCTTGAACAAGGGGACAACATTTGCTAGCCTCCAGTCTTCCGGCACTATTCCTGTCGACAAAGACGACATAAAGATCAAGGACAAAGGCTCTGCAATCTCCTCCCTGGCTTCCCAGAGAATCCTAGGATAAATCCCATCTGGCCCAGGGGACTTATCTATTTTGACATTTTCCAAAATTGCTAACACCTCCTCCTTTTGAACCTCAATTCCATTTAGCCTGGTCGACTGAAACTGAGTGTTCTCCTCGACAACATTGTCTTTCTCCATTGTAAACACTGACGAAAAATATCCATTTAACGCTTCCCCTATCTCCTCTGATTCCACACACAACTTTCCACTACTATCCTTGATTGGCCCTAATCTTACTCTAGTCATTCTTTTGTTCCTGATATACCTATAGAAAGCCTTAGGGTTTTCCTTGATCCTATCCGCCAAGAACTTTTCGTGTCCTCTCCTCGCTCTTCTTAACTCTCCCTTTAGGTCCTTCCTGGCTAACTTGTAACTCTCAAGTGCCCTAACTGAGCCTTCATGTCTCATCCTAACATAAGCCTTCTTCTTCCTCTTGACAAGTGCTTCAACTTCCTTAGTAAACCACGGTTCCCTTGCTCGACAACTTCCTCCCTGCCTGACAGGTACATACTTATCAAGGACACGCAGTAGCTGTTCCTTGAAAAAGCTCCACATTTTGATTGTACCCATCCCCTGCAGTTTCCTTCCCCATCCTATACATCCTAAATCTTGTCGAATAGCATCATAATTGCCTTTCCCCCAGCTATAATTCTTGCCTTGCGGTATATACCTATCCCTGCCCATTGCTAAAGTAAACATAACCGAGTTGTGATCACTATCACCAAAGTGCTCACCTACATCTAAATCTAACACCTGGCCCGGTTCATTACCCAGTACCAAATCCAATGTGGCCTCGCCCCTTGTTGGCCTGTCTACTTTAAGGCCTGTTGACCTTGAAGACAATTTCCACAGATATATGACAATACATCTTGATGTCATTGGTATCTAGAAGTCTATTTATCTCTTGAACATAGTCAATGACTAAATGTCCACAGACGTCTGGGTTAAAGAATTCCGGAGATTCACTATCCTCTGAGTGAAGAAATTCCTCCTCACCTCAGTCATAAATGGCTTGCCTCTTATTCTGAGACTGCCCCTGGTTCTAAACATCCCAGTAAGTGGGAATATCCTTTCTGCATCTACCATGTCTAGCCCTTTAAGAATGTTGTAAGTTTCAATTAGTGATGTACTTGAGAGAGGTTTCACGAGCAAGAATAAAACAAGTCTGCATTTTGTTCTGTCTGCTGTCTTCCTCTGTCCCTCGCACTAGGCTGTTCGCCTGATCTCTCTGATTCCGAGTCTGCATGAGTCCAGTCCAAAATCTGAATTTGGAGCTATCAATCATGGTTCACATTAATGCCACGGAGTTTGCCTATTTGGTGGATTTGGTGGATTCAGTGCACAAGTGGTACAGTCTCCACAGTTGTCTCGCTCCCTGATAAACCCGCGATATTTCCATTTCAACAATAATCTGTTCTGTTGTTAGTGCAGACGTGAAGAAAAGCAAATGATTCCTACGTGGCTTCACAGACTATAGATCTGTCATTTTCCCGCAGTAGGATGGTAAACGTGTGAAGGTTGAAGGTCTTTAATCTTTCCATGGGTGTGACTGAAAAGAAGGGCAGATGGCCTTCTCCCAAGCCTTTGATGGCATTGCCCTCGCTCTTCTGGTGCCAGGCGGTTCACCTGCCTTCTCCCTCCCTCCCTGTGAGAAGTAGGTGATCAGTATTGCCAGAGGTCAGAAATCTGCTTTGTGCACCAACTATTGCAGAAACGCACCCTACCACCTAGTGGCATATGGTGTTCCTACAGCGACAGACGATGTACTACAATTTAGAATTCCTAAAGCTAGGAATGTGGCGACTAGGGGCTTTTCACAGTAACTTCATTGAAGCCTACTTGTGACAATAAACGATGATGATTATTATTAGATACTTTATCATTATATTTTTTGTCTTGTACACAGTGAAGAGGCAAAGCCACGTAAAAGAAAACTTTTGGAGACAGATAACAAGACCACTGCAAACAAATGTAAAAAACAAGCCCAAAATGTGAGTGCCAGAAAGAGGAAAACTCTGAAGTGGGCAACTGGAAAGTTGAAAAGGAAACTGAAGAGGAAGAAGAAACAGAAGCGTAGGGGACAAACTGTGCAGTGCTAGATGATGAGATGAGCACTGCTTAACGTCTACCTTCACAAGCAAATTAAATTCTTCCTGAGGAATCTAGGGGCCGCCGAGGTATACCTTTGCATATCTTTCCATCACCTCTTTTCCAATGTCAGTGCCTTGTTTACACAATATGTTTGATGCAATATTCAACCTGTTAATCTGGCAGCCACATTCCATCCGCATACCAGAGAACACTCGTGCAGAGAATTTTTAAAAACGTTGGAAATGTTGTCAGGGATATAAAGCTACCATTCATTCATTGGTGTGAAATCCTGTGTCGTCTATGTTCTCACCTTAGTCATACAGCGATTCGGAAAAGGCACTTTTAGATTAAAGCGCATTTTTCTAAATATGTGGTCTTACTTGATTTGAATGAAAGTTCTTTTCAACTGTGTTTCCCAAGTGTGGGGCGATGGTGGCATTGTGGTAGTGTCATGAGACTAGTAATCCATTAATGGTCAGTGGACAAGGGTTCAAATCACACCGTGGCAGCTGCTGGCATTTAGAAATTCAACTAATAAAATCGGGAATTGAAAGTTAGTCTCAGTAATGGAGACTATCACCGATTTTTCATAGAAACCTGTCTGGTTCTACATAGAGTGGCAGTGGGATGGGAACCTGAGTAGAACACAGGAGAGAGAAACCAAGATAGAAAAGTGGATAGCACAGGAAATTTGAGGGCTAGTAGCAAACAGGACTGTAGTTCAAGGTGAGATGTGTATTGTCACAAGTAGGCTTACATTAACACTGCAATGAAGTTACTGTGAAAAGCCCCATGTCACACATTCCGGCACCTGTTCGGGTACACAGGGAGAATTCAGAATGTCCAAATTACCTAACAGCATGTATTTTGGGACTGGTTGGAGGAAACCGGAGTACCCGGAGGCAACCCACGCAGACACGGGGAGAACATACGGACTCCGCACAGGGACCCTGGCGCTGTGAAGCAACAGTGCTAACCACTGTGCTACCATGTTGCCTATGTTTCCCCTGGCTAGGGGCTCTAGACCAATGGGTCACAGTCTCAGGATAATCCATTGTGATGGATAGATGAGGAGAAACGTCTTCACTCAGATGGTGGTAAACCTGTGGAATTTTCTACCACCCAAGGCTTTGGAGGCCAAGTCACAATGTTTTAAGAAAGAAATAGATTTGTGGGAGTGTGACGTTGAGAAGATCAGCACGGTAGCACAAGTGGATAGCACTGTGGCTTCACAGCACCAGGGTCCCAGGTTCGATTCCCCGCTGGGTCACTGTCTGTGCGGAGTCTGCATGTTCTCCCTGTGCCTGCGTGGGTTTCCTCCGGGGGCTCCGGTTTCCTCCCACAGTCCAAAGATGTGCAGGTTAGGTGGATTGGTCATGCTAAATTGCTCTTAGTGACTAAAAAGGTTAGGAGGGGTTATTGGGTTACAGGGATAGGGTGGAAGTGAGGGCTTAAGTGGGTCGGTGCAGACTCAATGGGCCGAATGGCCTCCTTCTGCACTCTGTTCTATGATCACATTGAGTGGTGGAGCAGGCTTCTCTTTACTATGTTTCAGTATTGTGCATTCCTAACTGAAATAACCTGCAAAATACAGACACTCAAAATGAAAGAAATACTATATAATTAAGTACTTTAGGATCTTTCTCAGCAAACAAAACATTAAAAACTTGACAAGTTGAAGTACTTTCCCAAATTTAATACTTTATTTGAAAATGTATTTTATTTTAAAGAAATACAGAAAACAGTAAATGTAAACAAATGTTAGAAAAACTACAGTCACTTAGTTTTAAGATTGATCAGGCTCCATGTAGTAGCAGACGTTAGTGGGTGTCGGTAGCAGCTAAAGACCTGGGACTTCATCTACTACCTACACTGACCAACCTCTGCCACTCGATGAAGCCCCAGGACTTCAGTGTGAGTTCAGAACAGGAGCCAGAAGCAGAGTAGCTGAACAAGTCTGCAGTGGTGAAAACTGACACCAAGTGGGAACGGGAGCCGGGGGTAGTGGGGAAAGAGAGACTTGAGGACAAGAGAAAGGAGGGGGAGTGGGGTGCTGGATCCCTGTGGTGACGATGGACACCGGGGACTTTAAAAGTAAGAATATAGGATGTGAATGGGAGCTTTGGAGGGAGCCACTTCAGGGCAGAAGCACCAGGGAGAAGGTCACGGCTGGATATCTCCAGCCGTTGCGATTCACTTTTCCTGCCTGCAGCACAACCCCACCCCATGGGTTTCCCAGCGACATTGGGTGGCTTCAATGGGAAATCCCATTGAGAAGCAGCGGGAAGACGGAATCCCGCTGTCAGCAAACATAAGTAGCCGCCGAGAAACGCATGGCTGGGGAACTGGAGAATCCAGCCCCATGTGTACAGGCAGGCAACAGAACGGGATGTCGAGGTAAATAACGTCAAACTGAAACTCACAATGTTTAATGGATATATTGACACTACTTTATGAATGACATTAAAGCAAAACCATGTTACCTGAGTCTGTCTAACGCACCATCATCATAACTTATGGAGACTATTCCTGGATTTTGTTTATATTTGATCTGTTTCTTTAATTTGAGTTTGCCAAGATTGCATTACTCTGGAGGAGGAGCACACAAGTTGCTTTCATGTTTTGCTTTGCATTAATGTTGAATTTAGATACTTGACCCTGCACAGTACTGTTTAACAAAATAACTCACTTGATAAATATCAAAGGAACCACATCAAAGACCTCTGTTCTTTAAGGTAAATGGAATCTAAGTAGCTTGCACAGCTCTGAGACATAATTTGCAAAATTCTCCTTCCTAACAGCTCATGTATCCTGTGGATTTGAATACACTGCTTTGTGCTTTTGTTTTCTTTTGAGCTTTAAGTCATTTATTGTTGCAAAGAAGGAGCATAATAATTTAAAATAAATAATAGCAACACTGGTCACTCCATTAGAAGTATTGCTGAACATACAAACTGTAAGAACCGGTTGTACTGCATCTGTAAGTTCCCTGTAAAGGTAAATATTGGTCCTTTAGAGGATGAGAAGGGAGATTTAATAATGGGAGATGAGGAAATGGTTGAGGAACTGAACAGGTTTTTTGGGCCGGTATTCACAGTGGAAGACACAAATAACATGCCAGTGACTGATAGAAATGAGACTATGACAGGTGAGGACCTTGAGATGATTGTTATCACGAAGGAGGTAGTGATGGGCAAGATAATGGGGGCTAAAGGTAGACAAGTCTCCTGGCCCAGATGGAATGCATCCCAGAGTGCTAAAAGAGATGGCTAGGGAAATTGCAAATGCACTAGTGATAATTTACCTACATTCCCTAGACTCTGGGGTGGTCCCGGTGGATTGGAAATTAGCAAACGTGACACCACTGTTTAAAAAAGGAGGTAGGCAGAAAGCGGGTAACTATAGGTCAGTGTGCTTAACTTCGGTAGTAGGGAAGATGTTGAATCTTATCAAGGAAGAAATAGCGAGGCATCTGGATGGAAATTGTCCCATTGGGCAGACGCAGCATGGGTTCATAAAGGGCAGATCGTGCCTAACTAATTTAGTGGAATTGTTTCAGGACATTACCAGTGCGGTAGATAACGGGGAGCCAATGGATATGGTATATGTGGATTTCCAGAAAGCCTTTGACAAGGTGACACACAAAAGGTTGCTGCATAAGATAAAGATGCATGGCATTAAGGGTAAAGTAGTAGCATGGATAGAGGATTGGTTAATTAATAGAAAGCAAAGAGTGGGGATTAATGGGTGTTTCTCTGGTTGGCAGTCAGTAGCTAGTGGTGTCCCTCAGGGATCAGTGTTGGGCCCACAATTGTTCACAATTTACATAGATGATTTGGAGTTGGGGACCAAGGGCAATGTGTCCAAGTTTGTAGACAACACTAAGATGAGTGGTTAAGCAAAAAGTGCAGATGATACCGAAGACTGCAGAGGGATTTGGATAGATTAAGTGAATGGGCTAGGGTCTGGCAGATGGAATACAATGTTGACAAATGTGAGGTTATCCATTTTGGTAGGAATAACAGCAAACGGGATTATTATTTAAATGATAAAATATTAAAACATGCTGCTGTGCAGAGAGACCTGGGTGTGCTAGTGCATGAGTCGCAAAAAGTTGGTTTACAGGTGCAACAGGTGATTAAGAAGGCGAATGGAATGTTGTCCTTCATTGCTAGAGGGATGGAGTTTAAGACCAGGGATGTTATGCTGCAATTGTATAAGGTGTTAATGAGGCCACACCTGGAGTATTGTGTTCAGTTTTGGTCTCCTTACCTGAGAAAGGACGTACTGGCGCTGGAGGGTGTGCAGAGGAGATTCACTAGGTTAATCCCAGAGGTGAAGGGGTTGGATTACGAGGAGAGGTTGAGTAGACTGGGACTGTACTCATTGGAATTTAGAAGGATGAGGGGGGATCATATCGAAATATATAAAATTATGAAGGGAATAGATAGGATAGATGCGGGCAGGTTGTTTCCACTGGCGGGTGAAAGCAGAACTGGGGGCCATAGCCTCAAAATAAGGGGAAGTAGATTTAGGACTGAGTTTAGGAGGAACTTCTTCACCCAAAGGGTTGTGAATCTATGGAATTTCTTGCCCAGTGAAGCAGTTGAGGCTCCTTCATTAAATGTTTTTAAGATAAAGATAGATAGCTTTTTGAAGAATAAAGGGATTAAGGGCTGGAAAGCCCACAAAAGATCAGCCATGATCTCATTGAATGGCGGAGCAGGCTCGAGGGGCCAGATAGCCTACTCCTGCTCCTAGTTCTTATGTTCTGGCTGTGACTTGTAGGGATTTGTGATTTACGATATTTTTAATTATTTTGTTTGTGAATCGGGAAGTCTTTGAATGAGTTACAAAGTAAAGATATATTGTTTAGTGCCATACATTCTTCTCATAATTTTCTAGTAATTGCTTCAACAGTGGGACAGTGAAGTTTATTATTTTGATTCAGCTAAATGGTGTTATTTAAATAAAATTAACTTGACTGATAAGGATGTGCAATGATCAAAGCTGTTTTTAGGAGAGTAATAGCTCATAGAGTCATAGATGTTTACAGCATGGAAAAAGGCCCTTCGGCCCCGCCCAGTTTCTATCACTAACTAAGCTAGTTCCATTTGCCCGCATTTGGCCAATATCTCTCTATACCCACCATGCCCATGTAACTGTCTATTTTTTAAAGGAAAAACTTGTACCCGCCCCTACCACTGCCTCTGGCAGGTCGTTCCTGATGCTCACCACCCTCTGTGTGAAAAAGTTCCCCTCTGGTCTCTTTTGTATCTCTCCCCTTAAACCAATGCCCTCTAGTTCTAGACTCCTCGACCTTTCGGAAAAGATGTTGACTATCTACCTTATCTATGTACCTCATTATTTTATAGACCTCTATAAAATCACCCAAGAACAACACCCACCCAACTTCAAAAGCAACTACAAACAAAAGAAAAAACAAAAGAACACCCAAACAACAAAAGGGAAAGAAATAACACCCGCCACATCCCACAAACCCATGTACACAGTTCTCCCTCCCACCGAACCAGACCCCCCCCCCCCCCACTCCCCTCTTCTCCCCCCCCTCCCCCCCCCCCCCCCCCCCCCCCCCGGGGTTGCTGCTGCTGTCGGCCTATTTCCCTACCATTCCGCCAGGAAGTCTAGAAAAGGCTGCCACCGCCTAAAGAACCCTTGTACTGATCCCCTCAGGGCAAATTTCACCTTCTCCAATTTAATGAACCCCGCCATATCAGAGATCCAGGCCTCCACGCTTGGGGGTTCGCATCCTTCCATTGGAGCAAGATATTCCGCGGGCTACTAGGAACGCAAAGGCCAGAACACCGGCCTCTTTCGCCTCCTGTACTCCCGGCTCCACTGCAACCCCAAAAATTGCGAGTCCCCAGCCTGGCTTGACCCTGGATCCCACCACCCTCGACACCGTCCTTGCTACCCCCTTCCAAAACTCCCCCAGCGCTGGTCACGCCCAAAACATATGGGCGTGGTTCGCTGGGCCCCTCGAGCACCTAGCACACCTGTCTTCGCCCCCGAGAAACCTACTCATCCTCGTCCCAGTCATGTGGGCCCTATGCAGCACCTTGAACTGTATGAGGCTAAGCCTCGCGCAGGAAGAGGAGGAATTCACTCTCTCCAGGGCATCCGCCCACGTCCTCTCCTCAATCTCCTCACCCAGCTCCTCTTCCCATTTACCCTTCAGCTCCCCCACCGAGGCCTCGTCTATCTCCTGCATCACCCGGTATATGTCCGAAATCCTCCCTGTCCCGCACCCCACGTGGGGGCAGCAAGGGGAACCCCTCCACCTGCCACCTGGCAAATGCCCTCACCTGCATGTACCTAAACATGTTCCATTAGAAGTATTGCTGAACATAAACACTGTAAGACCAGGTTTTACTGCATCTGAAAGTTCTGGCTGTGACTTGTAGGAATTTGTGAATTATGATATTTTTAATTATTTTGGTTATGAATCAGGAACAAATAAAAAAAATTGGAAGAATTTTTAACCTTCCAAATCCAGGGATCCGGACACTAATCATGCATCTTCATCATCACCCTGACCCAGATCTGAAAATGGAGCTCTGACAATTTGCATTTATATAGTGCCTTTAGTGTAGTAAAATGTTGCAAGATGCTTCCCAGGAGCTTTATCAGACAGCATTTTGACATCTAACCACATAAGGCATTAGGATCAGTGACCAAAAGCTTGTTTTAAGGAGTGCCTCATCAGAGGAAAGAGGACGTAGAGAGATGGAGAAGTTTAGGGAGGGAATTCCCTTTTAGAGCTGAAATGACAGCCACCAATTGTGGAAGGATTAAAGCGGAGAAGTCAGAATTGGAGGAAAGCTGGGACCCAGGAAGGGTGTAAAGATGGAGGAGTTTAGAGATAGGGGTGCCACATCCACCTGATCGAGGAGAGGCTGGCAAACCTAAGTTTAAAAAAGCAGGTATTTCAGAAACGTTCACCTTTGAGAGAAATGACACGTAGAATAGATAACAAAATGGATAAACATATTCCACAACACATTTTACTGTGCATGAAATCAAATCAAAGGAATTTTCGCATTCTCATAAAAGGTTGAATAGTTTGTCTTTAAAAAGAGTTTCCTATTTTTTCTATTTTCTTTCATGGCATACGAGAGTCACTGGCAAGGCCAGCATTTGTTGCCCAGCCCTAATTGCCCTTGAACTTAATGGCTTGTTAGGCCATTTCAGAGGACATTGCTGTGGATCTGGAGCCATACAGACAAGCCACATCTTGGGCAGCACGGTAGCATAGTGGTTAGCACAATTGCTTCACAGCTCTAGGGTCCCAGGTTCGATTCCCGGCTTTGGACACTGTCTGTGCAGAGTCTGCATGTTCTCCTTGTGGCTACGTGGGTTTCCTCCGGGTGCTCCGGTTTCCTCCCACAGTCCAAAGATGTGCAGGTTAGGTGGACTGGCCATGATAAATTGCCCTTACTGTCCAAAATTGCCTTTAGTGTTGGGTGGGGTTGCTGGGTTATGGGGATAGGGTGGAGATGTGGATTTGGGTAGGGTGCTCTTTCCAAGAACCGGTGCAGACTCGATGAGCCAAATGGCCTCTCTCTGCACTGTAAATTCTATGATCTATATGTAGGCCAGACCAGGTAAGGATGGCAAATCTCCTTCCCAAAAGGACATTAGTGAACCAGGTGTTTTTTTATGACAATTGATAGTTTTGTGGTCACCATTACTGAGACTAGCTTGATATTCCTGTGTGTCACCTGCCACCCTTTTATAGTCATTTACAGCCAGGTTTTACAGTCTTTGAACATTTTTATATTAACATAAGCAGCTAAGGTAAATGGTGAGTGAAATACAGAGGATTGCTGAGCTATTTAAGTCTCTGGTTATATAGCATGGCAATTATTTTTCTCATTTTTAACCTTGCAGGCACTCTCTCAACTTAGATACAGCCAGGCAACGAGTCATTGATTTGGGTTTTTTCATATTGTCTTTTTTTGTTCTTTTTTAAAAAATTGCCCCATTTGGAGTTCCTGCAATGCCTGGTGACACTGAGCCTCCCCTAGGGTCTAGTGTTAACTTGCTGTCAGAATATCAACAGAGAGAAAAAACGACGGTTGGTTTAAAGAGAGTGATTTAAAAGGAAGCCACCCCTGAGCCCAGTCAACGCCTAGCCTAAGACCACGCTCTGTGACGTTACCATCATTAACCTCACCATAGTCTGGAGACCAACCCAAGGCAAAAAGCTTCCAGCACACAGCTGCAGACAGTGCACCTCCAGACTCTGCATCCCTCTTGACAGAGACTGTGCACGTGGATCACTGATCCACCAATGCAGGACCCATCCCCTCTTCTGAGGAGACAGATTTGAGCCGCCATTCAGAAGTCCTGAGATTTTAGACTCCTTTTGAAAAATTCTAAAATGTGTTTCAATCTTACTTTGAAATCTTGTCTCTCGTGACACATTTGTAGATTTGGCATGTCTGGAAATGACTAGTTAATCGGTTACTTTAAAGTGTTGGTTGTCGTTGAAGCAGAAAGTATGATTAATGACATCTGGTATGGATTTTGCATGTCATTTATTCTCCACAAAATCTACTACTCTCCATACCAGCCTAACATGAAGTCTTGGAATTTAATTAGGTTTGAACTGTTTTCTTCGGTCTGCTGCCCTCTTCGGCGATCACTCACGAACGAGTATGATTGTCCACCTAAGAATCTCCACGTTGCTGGTCCTGTGTGTAATCGCTGCCCAAAAGACCTGTTATCATTTGTTGCCCTCTTCCCCTATCCATCCCTTCTTTTTAATGAATTTAAATGACATAACTTCTGCAATCAAGATTTAGCAGTAGAGATTGTCCTTGAAATAAGAGACACTTAGTACGATATTGTACGATATTGAAACTGCCCTTTGGGTGTGTATCCTAAGAACATTTCTCAGTCTCTCAATATAATTGTCTCCTGGAAAGATTGCATGGCTAGTTCAAATGTAAACTGACCCAAGTATATTAAAATAATGCATTTGTAAACAAGCAGTAAATTATTGCATCACAATTTAATTTCCACAATTTATGAAGCATATATTTAAAGTACGCCTTGTCTTAAATATATGACTAATGGAACTAAATGGGAAAACTTTTCTAGATATGTTGTTCTGTAATTAGCAGAAAACAAAGCTAAAGAGGCCATGCTCCAAACAAACTGTTTCTGAGCACATAGAGTACTCAGCTAAAAATATTACAATCTCCATATTATTAAATATTGATGAGCCCTTGTTGTTCCATTTGTTGCAAAATAAAAGTAATTCAGCAAATCATTGCTTGTACTTTGTTGACAGTGAAATGCCTGGGCTATCCAACGATTGGGAAAGGTGGTATATAAATGCAAACTTTTTCTTTCTTTCCAAATCTTCATTCGCTATATTGGAGGCAGAGTCTGTTAGTACAGGCCAAGAATCACACACTGATGAGCCCTGTGTTCTGCAGTAGGCCAGAATTGAGTCTCTTCATAATCATTTAAGTGTTGTTAAAGCAGAATCTGAAAATAAGCATGCATCCTGGTTATATAAAAGAGCTGTTGGTGTCTTGCTCTTCATTATCTTGCTGAGCAGGTTCCACACTGTTGCAGCCACAGTGTCTCATGAGAAATGACTGTCGAATTGGCTTCACTGATGACAAGTAAATTACGGAGAGGATGAGAGTGCAAAATGCAGCTGCAGCAACAATTATGACACCGGTGATCCCTGATAAAATGCAAAAATAAAATCACGAACTGAAGTGAACAAACTGCCATGAAAATAAAGTGAAAGTCCACAACTTCATTAAAATTAAACAATAACAGTTGAATGTTACCTTTTCCCAGGAATGAACGTGCATTACCAGTCTTATTTGCCTGAGATGCTTTCGGTAAAAATGCAAAAGTAGGTTCTTTTGAGCAGTTAAATAGAGAAAGTGAAAGTTGGCTCATCCAGAGTCCTCGAAGGCTGTGGGGACTGTTACACAACATATCCAGCTGTACCTACAGCGTGAAGAACAAGAGCCCAATATTATAGCCTGCATCAAATTTGGAATATACATGGTGTACATTTGTTGTTAGCACACTTTTCATAACATTTTACCAAGGAAATGGCTGTAGATTATGTAGTAATAGGGTGCTCTGGGTTGAATGGGTTTATGTTTGGGAGTGGATAAACAGTACCACCTACATGATGCTGTATGAGACACGTGACCAAGAGGGGAAAATGCTCATGGCCTAGACTAATAATACTAGTCAGTCATGCACGATGGAATGTTGTCCTTAGAGGGAAGAGAGTACAATTGAAATGGGGGAGTAATTGAACATTGTATACTTTGCTTTAATCCTTCACGGGATGTGGGCATCACGAGCAACACCAACATATGGTGCTCATCTCTAATTACCCTTGAGAAAGTGATGGTGAATTATCTTCTTAAAGGACTGCAGTCCATGTGGTGTAGGTGCACGCACAGTGCTGTTAGGGAGAGGCCTAGGATTTTGATCCAGTGACAGTGAAAGAACGGCGATATATTTCCTTGGCAGGAAGATTTTTGGCTTCAAGGGGAACATGCAGGTGATGGTGTTCCCATGCATCTGCTGCTTTAGTCTTTCAAGGAGGTAGAGGCTGCAGGTTTGGAAGGTGTTGCCTAAGGAGGCTTGGTTGTTGCTGCCGTGCATCTTGTAGATGGTACACACTGCTGCACTGTGCATTGGTGGTAGTGGAGTGAATGTTTAAGTTGGTGGATAGGGTGCCAATTAAGAGAGCTGTTTTGTCCTTTATTTTTGGATGGTGTTGAACTTCTCGAGTGTTGTTGAGGCAGCACTCATTCAGGTAAGTGGACAGTATTCCATCACACCCCTGACTTGTGTATTGTAGATGGCTTTGGGGAGTCAGGAGGTAACTTACTTGTCACAGTATTCCCAACCTCTGACCCGCTCTTGTAGCCACAGTATTTATATGGCTGCTCCAGATCAGTTTTTAGTCAATCGTAGCTGCTCGGATGTTGATACTGTGTGCTTAAACAATGGTAATGCCATTAAATGTTAATGGGTGATGGTTAGATTCTCTCTAGGAGATGGTCTTTGCCTGGCACTTGCGTGAATATTACTTCCCAATTATCAGCCAAAGTCTATATTTGGAATCACAAGCTTTCGGAGCGTAGCTCCTTCATCAGGCATGTCTATAAAAAGGAAGAGAATAGCTGAAGTGAATGTTGGTCCCCTGGTGGATGAGACTGGGGAATTAATAATGGGGAACACAGAAATTGCAGAGATGCTAAATCAATATTTTGCCTCAGTTTTCACGGTGGAGGATACTCTTACCATCTCAATAGTAACAGATAATGCAGAGATAATAGAAAGATCATCATCAATAGGGAAAAAGTACTGAACAAACAATTGGGATTGAAAGCAGCCAAGTACCCAGGGCCTGATGGCCTACATCTAGGGTCTTAAAGGGAGTGGCAGCAGAGATAGTGAATCCATTGGTTATAATATTCCAAAATTGCCTGGATGCAGGAAAGGTTTGTAACGCCCTTATTCAAAAAAGAAGGGAGGCAGAGAGTAGGAAATTATAGGCCAGTTAGTTTAACATCTGTTACTGGGAAATTGTTAGAATCCATTATTAAGGACTTCCGGTGGCGGCTATGAAGGAGTAAGTCGCACATTTGGTGGCTCCCGCTCTGGTCGGACTTTTGGACCTCTTCCCCCGGACTTTTTTCCGGTTTTAAACGGCAAATTCGAAGGCTGTGGCAATTGGGCACTGTTTCCACGTATCGTTGTGTGGAGAAAAGGACCAGAAGTGCACGAAAGGGCAGAAATAAGAAGTTAGCCATGAGCTGTGTTGAAGCTGCAGCGGGAGACAGTATGGCCGAGGGCCGGAGCCCTGGGGTGGCAGCGCAGTGACCAACGGACCTGGTGATGCTGGCCATCCAGTATGGTTTCGCCAGGCAGAAGCAGGAATGTTTGGACCCATTAGGGCAGGGCAGCATGGTAGCATGGTGGTTAGCATAAATGCTTCACAGCTCCAGGGTCCCAGGTTCGATTCCCGGCTGGGTCACTGTCTGTGCGGAGTCTGCACGTCCTCCCCGTGTGTGCGTGGGTTTCCTCCGGGTGCTCCGGTTTCCTCCCACAGTCCAAAGATGTGCGGGTTAGGTGGATTGGCTATGCTAAATTGCTCTTAGTGTCCTAAAAAATAAGGTTAAGGTTAATGGGGGGGGGGGGGGGGGTTGTTGGGTTACTGATATAGGGTGGATACGTTGACTTGAGTAGGGTGATCATTGCTCGGCACAACATCGAGGGCCGAAGGGCCTGTTCTGTGCTGTACTGTTCTATGTTCTATTAAAGAATCGATCAATCGGCTAGAGAGCAGATTGGACGCCCAGGATCAGGCGATTCAGAAGGTTGAGAAGGCGCTGGCTGAGCAGGAGGAGCATCAAACAGTGGTGGAGCTGGAGGTGGGGATGCTTCAGGACCAGCAGAAAAGGCTCCTGGAGAAGGTGGAGGACCTGGAGAATAGGTCCCGTCGGCAGAACTTAAGAATTGTCAGGCTCCCGGAGGGGGCGGCGGGAGCACACGCTGGGGCATACGTGGCAGGTATGTTCGAAAAGCTGCTGGGGGAGGGGGCATTCCCCCGACCGTTGGAGGTGGACATGGCGTACCGAGCGCTTGCTAGGAAGCCACCAGCGGGAGACCCTCCGAGGGCAATGGTGGTGAGATTCCATAGGTTCCTGGATAAGGAATGCATTCTTCGGTGGGCAAAGCGCACGCGGAGTTGTAAGTGGGACAACAGCATCCTGCGGGTGTACCAGGACCTGAGCGTGGAGGTAGCGACGAAGAGAGCAGGCTTTAACCAAGTCAAGTCTATTTTCTTCAAGAAGCAGGTGAAGTTCGGTCTGCTGTATTCAGCTTGTCTTTGGGTCACGCATGAGGACCAGCATCACTATTTTGAGTCACCCGATGAAGCGCTGGACTTTGCTAAAAGAAAAGACCTGGTGGGGGTCTGAGAATTCTCAGACTTTGAGACAACTTGTTGGCCTATATTGGGCCCCTTTTTTCTGTTTTTTTTCCCCTTGGGTTTTTTCTGGGGTTTTGTTTTCCTGTTTTTAAATTGGCTATGCCTTCTCTTATTGTTTCGTGGGTCTGTTTTTGGGGCTCTGTTTAAGAAAAAGGGAGGGGGGTAAAAGTCGATTTTTTGTTTTTGGGTTCTTTTTCTCGGTAGATGTTGGCAATGTCCCTTTTGTTTTTATTGATGTGCACTTTTGTGGGATGGAGACGTGCCTGTTTGAGTTTCGGTGGGTGGTGATTTTGTTTTTGTGTTTTCTTGCTGTTGGGTGTTTGTTTGAGGATTGTTAGATGTAGGAGTTTGTTTGGATGAGCAGGGGGTGGGGAGCAAGGGAACAATAGGTGGGAGACTTCTTGGGGGCGGGGGCCACCAAGCTAGCTGGGTGAACTAGCTCATGGAAGCACAATGGGGGGGGGGGTGTATACGTTTAGTTTACTAGATGGGTTAGGTTTTAGAGTAGTGTTGCTGGGGGGGGGGGGGAGGGGGGATGGGTTCTGCTGACAAGGGAGGGACTTCGGTGGAGGGACACTGAGGAGGTCGGGGGTGGGGGCCGCCATGGGGCAAGCTGGAAGAGGTGCGGCGCAGGGACTGGAGGCGGGCCCAAGCAAGGGGATGGCTGATTGGCGGGGGGGGGGGGGGCACTTTGCCCCCAACAAGGCTGATCACCTGGAATGTTCGGGGATAAATGGGCCGGTAAAGAGGGCTCGTGTGTTTGCGCACCTGAGGGGACTGAAGGCGGACATGGTAATGCTGCAGGAGACACACCTTAGAGTAGTGGACCAGGTCAGGTTGAGGAAAGGCTGGGTCAGTCAAGTTTTCTACTCGGGGCTGGATACAAAGACTAGAGGGGTTGCGATCTTGGTTAACAAGCGGGTGACATTTGAGGTGGGAGGGAATAGTCTTGGATATGGGAGGTTGATATATCATGGTTAGTGGCAAGCTGCAGGGGATGAAGGTAATGCTGGTCAACGTATATGCGGCAAATTGGTATGACGGGGATTTTATAAAGAGGGTGCGAGGGAAGATTCCGGATCTGGACTCGCACAAGCTGTTTATGAGAGGGGATTTTAATACGGTTATTGATCCCGACCTGGACCGGTCATGCTCGATAACGGGCAGGGTTCCACCATTGACAAAGGAGCTGAACGGGTTCATGGAGCAGATGGGGGGGGGGGGGGGGGGGAAGGGGATGGTTCCATGGAGATTTAGGCAGCCGAGGGCAAAGGAATTTTCTTTTTACTCCCACGTACATAAGGTGTACTCCCGGATCGATTTCTTTGTCTTGGGTAGGGCCCTGCTGGCTGGGGTGGTGGACACTGGGTACTCGGCAATCACGATCTCGGATCATGCTCTGCACTGGGTGGACCTGCAGCTGACTATCGATAGCAAGCAGCTGCAATGGAGGTTGGATGTAGGGCTGTTGGCGGACGAAGCGGTGTGCGAGAGGCTGAGGAAGTGCATGCTGAACTACCTGCAGGTAAATGATACGGGGGAGGTCTCAGCAGCGGTGGTCTGGGAAGTGCTGAAGGCAGTTGTGAGAGGAGAACTGATCTCGATCCAGGCTCACAGGGACAGGACGGACAGGGCAGAGACGGACCGACTGGTAAAAGAGATTCTACGAGTTGATAGGAAGTATGCGGAGGCTCCAGAGGCAGGGATGTTAATGGAATGCCGGAGGCTATAGGCGGAATTTGGTTTGTTAACCACAGGGAGGGTAGAGGAACAGCTCAGAAAGGCTAAGGGGGTGATCTACGAGCACCATGAGAAGGCCAGCAGGATGCTTGCGCAGCAGCTCAGAAAGAGGGAGGCGGCGAGAGAAATAGGGAAAGTTATTGATGGGGACAGGAACTTAGTTGCGGACTCGGCAGGGGTGAGCAAGGCCTTTCGGGACTTTTATAGCAGGTTGTATAGGTCAGAACCCCCTGCGGGGCCAGAGGGGATGAGGCACATCTTGGAGGGGCTGACTTTCCCGAAGGTGGATGGGGAGCTGGTAGAAGGGCTGGAGGCCCCGATCGGGCTGGAGGAGATAGTGGAGGGTTTGAAGGCCATGCAGTCGGCTAAGACCCCGGGACCAGACGACTACCCAGTCGAGTTCTATAAAACGTTCTCCGGAATATTGGGGCCGGTGCTGATGAAGGTCTTTAATGAGGCTAAGGAAAGAGGGGTTCTGCCCCAGACGATGCCACAGGCCATGATCTCGCTCATCCTGAAACGGGCCAAGGACCGGGAGCTATGTGGGTCTTACAGACTGTGATGAACGGTATTAATAACTGCCGTAAACAGTACCTGACCTTTAATACCTTGCCCCTTTAAGAGGCTTGGAACCCTGGGGGACTCCGCCTCTGGCTATGCCCCCAGGAAACGTTTTTTTGGGTTAAGGCTCCATGTGGCGAGCACACTTCTCTCGAATGCTGTCCTGTTCTCTGTAGATTAAAGCCTTTTGATTACCGACCTCGCTCTCGCGTCGTAATTGAGGGTGCCTCACAGACCGATTTCCTTGTTGAACGTAGATGCCAAGCTTCTGGCCAAAGTTTTTTCCTCCAGGATTGAGGACTGTGTACTAGACATTATTGTGGAGGATCAGACGGGATTCGTTAAGGGCAGGCAGCTGGTGGCCAATGTAAGAAGGCTGATCATGATACCCCCGGAAGGTAGGGAGGTTGAGTTGGGGTCACGATGGATGCGGAGAAAGCCTTTGACCGGGTTGAGTGGGATTATTTATGGGAGGTGCTGGAGTGGTTCGGTTTTGGGAGGGGCTTTATTGACTGGGTTAGGTTGCTGTACCGGGTTGCAAGCGTATGGACAAACAGGACGACTTCGGACTGTTTCAGACTGCACCGGGGGACGAGACACGGATACCCCCTCTCACCACTGCTGTTTGCGCTGGCGATAGAGCCGCTGGCAATTGCTCTGAGGGCCTCAAGGGGCTGGTCTGCGGATGGGTTGAGCACAGGGTCTCGCTGTATGCGGATGACCTACTGTAGGGGACAGTTTCAGGTACCTGGGTATCCTAGTGGCGAGGGATTGGGACAGGCTACATAAATTGAACTTGGCCCGGCTGGTGGAGTAGATGAAAGAGGATTTCCAGAGATGGGATTCGCTTCCGTTGTCTCTGACGGCAGAGTTCAATCGGTAAAAATGACGGTACTCCCGAGATTCCTATTCATTTTCCAATGCCTCCCCATCTTCATTCCGCGGTCCTTTTTTAAGCGGATCAATAAAATAATTGTGGGCTTTGTGTGGGGGGGCAATGCTCGAGCGGAGTTGGGAGGATGGTGGGCTGGCGCTGCCGAATTTCAGCAATTATTACTGGGCAGCTAATATAGCCATGGTGAGGAGGTGGCTGGCGGGGGGGGGGGGGGGGGGGGGGGGGGGGGGGGAGGGAGTCGGCATGGGTGCGTATGGAGGCGGATTCTTGTAAGGGCACAAATCTGGGGGCACTGGAAATACCAGTGTTTCCTTGTTATGTACATTATTGATTTTGTTGCTGTTACAATGCCAAAGAAATACCTCAATAAAATGTTTATTAAAAAAAAAGAATCCATTATTAAGGAAGTAATAACTTATGTTTGGAATCTTAAGACACAGTCCATCAGAGTCAGCATGGTTTTATGAAGGGTAAATCGTGTTTTTGGTCAGCAAAATGGAAAGGCAACTTATTATCTAAATGGAGAGAAACTTCAGAGTGTTTTAGTGCAGAGGGATGTGGGTGTCCTCATGCATGAATTGCAGAAAACTAGCATGCAGGTACAGCAGGTAATAAGGAAGGTGTGATGATATGCATTAACAATCATGTAAATGTTAATAGATATGACTTCCAACCAGCAGTTGGCAGTAAAGAACAACCACATGATGCTGTGACCTCGGGGAGTCTTGAGATAGTAGTCGCAGTGGATAGTCGCATTTATCGTAGCTCTTAGATAATTGTATCATAGTAACTTATAGTTAGTAGATTTTGATAGTTTTGGGATTGTTATCTGCCCCACGTTATTGTTTAACAATAAACATTGGCATGCTCTGCCTGGAGAAAATTAAGTTCGCCATGAGAGAGTCTCTGTTAGGGTTCGCCCGGAGGTGGCAACCATTCGTCGACTTCTTTGCAGAGAATTAATCGTCAGCAGAAGCGGGGGGGGGGGGGGGGGGGGGGTAGGCTAGTGTAGATTAGGGGGGTAAGTAATGGTGGAACCTGTGGGAGAGGGAGGCGGTATTTGCACTATGTTAATATTTTCCTTGTTATGTACATTATTGATTTTGTTGCTGTTACAATGCCAAAGAAATACCTCAATAAAATGTTTATTAAAAAAAAAGAAACCATTATTAAGGAAGTAATAGGTTGGGAGGGGTTGTTGGGTTGCTGGGGTGGGGTGGAAGTGAAGCCTTGGGTGGGTCGGTGCAGATTTGATGAGCCAGGTGGCCTCCTTCTGCACTGTGTGTTCTATGTTCAATGTCACAAACTAGACGTTCTCTAGTGCACGAATTCCGTCCGGCCAAGCACCAGAACATAACAGAAGGCAAATGGATTTTGGACATTATAGCTAAGGGAATAGGGAGTATAAAGGTAAAGAAGTGTTGCTTCGACTGTACAAGGCATTGGTGAGACCTCACCTGGAGCACTGTGTACAGTTTTGGTCCCCTTACTTTAGGAGGGATGTAGTTGCATTAGAGGTAGTTCAGAAGAGCTTCACTAGATTGATTCCAGAAATGAGGGATTTGTTTTACGAAGAGAGATTGAGTTCAGACCAATACTCTCTCCAGTTTAGAAGAATGAAAAGAGATCTAATTGAGGTATTTGAGGTGATAAATGGTATTGACAAAGTCGACGTGGAGTGGATGCTTATTCTTGTGGGACAACCTAGAATGAGATGCCATCGTTTTAGGGTAAGGGATGGCAGATTTAAAACAGAGATGAAGAGAAATTACTTCTCAAAGGGTCGTGAATCTGTCAAATTCACTAACCCAGTGGATGCCGGGGAATTGAGTAAATTTAAGGAGGAGATAGACAGATTTTTAATTAGTAACGGGTTGAAGGGTTATGGAGAATGGGCAGGAAAGTGGAGTTGTGGCCGTGGGGAGATCAGCCATGATCGTATTGAATTGCAGTGTGGATTCGAGGGGCTGAATTACCTAATCCTGCTCCAAGTTCTATGTTCTTAGTGTTTTATTTTTGAAAAAGCTGACTTCAATTTCAATAATCTCCTATAAATGAAATGTTCTACTATTAATTTAAGACTTTTACCTTAACAGTGTCCAACCATTTCTTCATAGAGCACATGCTGGCATCACAGTGAAATGGATTTTGGGCCAGTTTGATGCCCACAGCACCACCTACTGACCGAACAATGGGACTGAGTGTTTCTTTGGAAAGAGTGACGAGCTCATTCCTGGACAAGTCCAATAGTCTCAAATCCTTCTGAGAGTTGAAAGCTGATTTGCTTATAAATGTAATTCCTGACCCTGGAAAAACAATTCAGTTTTGAAGTGAAGAAACACAAAATATTCATCAAAAAGTAGATTCATGAATTCTATATGAATGGAAAATATAGGCATAAGGGTCCAAGTGTTAAACTGAGACAAACAGTGACATTTGAGGCAGGTTTATTTTATGTTACATTTAATTGCGAATATTGTCATATCTTGTTTGCAAAAAGACAATCGAATGAAGTAAGATAATTAAGTAAGCAGTTTGCATAAATTGGTTAATATATTAGCAAACAAGAGTAGAAGTGATTTTGTAATCAGGGTCATCAGTCAATGGATTTTTAAAAAATGAACTTACGGGATGTGGGCGTTGCTGGTTAGGCCAGCATTTATTGCCCATCCCTATTTGCCCTTCAGAAGGTGATGGTGAGTTTCATAGATAGATTTTACAGTGCAGAAAGGAGGCCTTTCGGCCCATCGAGTCTGCACTGGCCATTGGAAAGATCACCCTATCCAAGCCCACACCTACATCCTATCCCCGTAACTCCAGCTAACCTTTTTGGACACTAAGGGCAATTTAGCATGGCCAATCCACCTAACCCACACGTCTTTGGACTGTGGGAGGAAACCGGAGCACCCGGAGGAAACCCACGCACACACGTGGAGAAAGTGCAGACTCCGCACAAACAGTGACCCAAGCCAAGAATCAAACCTGGGACCCTGGAGCTGTGACACAACTGTGCTAACCACTGTGCTACCAGGCTGCCCATTGCCTTATTGACCACTGCAGTCCTTGATGTGTAGGTACACCCGCTGTGCTGTTAGGGAGGGAGTTCCAGGAATTTTTCCCAGCGACAGCGAAGGAACGGCAATAGATTTCCATGTAAAGGTGATGAGTGACTTGGAGGTGAACCTCCAGGTGATGGGGTTCCCAGGTATCTGCTGTTCTTGTCCTTATAGATGATAGTGGTTGTAGGTTTGGAAAGTGCTGTCTGAGGAACCTTGGTGAGTTACTGCAGTGCATCTTGTAAATGGTACACATGGCTGCCACTGTTCATCGGTGGTGGAAATTTTGAATGTTTGTGGTAGGAGGAGCAATCAAATGATCTGCTTTGTCCTGGATGGTGTCGAGCTTCTTGAGTGTTGTTGGAGCTGCACTCATCCAGGCAAGTGGAGAGTATTCTATTACACTCCTGACTTGTGTCTTGTAGATGGTGGGCAAATTTTGGGGGGTCTGGAGGTGAGTTACTCGCCGTAGGATTCCAAGCCTTTGACCTGCCCTGGTAGTCAATGTATTAATATAAAGGCTCATCAGACAGGAAAGAAAATCAAATTTTCTGTATGATTCTCATCATAGTGATTTCTGTGTTGGACTTAAGGGTTCAGTTTCATGCCCCTACTTAATAATAATAATAATCGCTTATTGTCACAAGTAGGCTTCAATGAAGTTACTGTGAAAAGCCCCTAGTCGCCACATTCCGGCGTCTCTTCGGGGAGACGGTACAGGAACATTTTACTGGGTTGGGTTGCTAAATATTGCCGACTTAATCTGGTATCAGATGAGTTGTCTGAACTTTTTCACCTGTTCGTTTAACAAAAGAAAATGCAAAAAAAGAAAATAAATTGAGTGAAACAAATGACAGCTCAGTCAAGATCTGGCTCTGCCATAGATTTATTCTCATTTGTAAATCTGTGTTTCACAGCAGCTTCTATTCAAATAGCATCCTCAATGCAGGAAAGCATTCCATTGAGTGTTATTAGACACAATTTGACACCAAGTATGTTTACGAAAGTAGCCCCAAGCATGAGGGTAATCGTTAATAAAAATTATCCAAAAATATACATTTTCTCATGAAATTTTGAATCAAAATTAGTCAGAAAGGTACACCATGGCCAATAAAATAAATGAACAATCTCAAATGCTGGAAATACACACTCGGTCAGTCAGCAGTTCAGGGTAGGTTTGTTAAGAGGAAAAATTAATGTCTGAGCAGAACTTTCAAAATTGAAACCCAGAAGATGAACAAGCACATTAGCAACAAAAACTGAAAATGCTGGACATTCTCAGCAGGCCTGACAGCATCGGTGGAGAGAGCCAACGTTTCGAGTCTGGATGACTCTGTCAAAGCTTTGTCAAAGAGTCATTCGGCAGATGTTAGGGAAGGGTGACTGAAATTGCAGTGATATCTCACTCCACTGACTGGACTGCTCTTCAACTTTCAGGCAGGGGTGGCTGATGGGGGTATCTGTCCATAGAACCACAGAATCCCTACAGTGCAGGAGGCGATTCGGCCCATCGAGTCTGCACTGACCCTCTGAAAGAGTACCATGCCCAGGCACACTTCACCACTCTATTCTGTAACTCCACCTAGGCTGCAAATTCTTGGACTGTTTGGGGGGTGGGGGGTCTGATGGGAGTCTCTGTTGGGGGGTCTCTAATGGGGGGGCCTGGGGGGAGGATCTGATGGGAGGTCAGTGGAGGGGGGCCGGGTCACCTACCTTCATGCATGTTTGCTATGGGGGGGTGATCCATTTTTCTCATGGTGGGGGGGGTGGAGATAATGTCCCTATTTGTCAGTGGGGGGGAGGGGGCAGGATTTGAATTGTGGGGGGGGGGGGGGGGGGGGAGAAATCGCACCTGGACACCAGCGGAGACCAGTACCCAGTGTCCGCTGGTGGGGGCACGTGGTCTCCAGAATGGAGAACCCAGCCCATTACCTTCCAGTTGGGAAAAAAATTGCAATTAAATAATTTCAATGAATTGAAAGTAAATTGGAAGTACGAAAACGACTCCTGAATAATCTTCGGAGAAATAAGCTTTTAACATTCAATAGAAACACAAGTTAGTGTATGCTGTTACCTGACAATCGTAGTGTCTGTAGCTTGGTCAGTTTATAAAAGTACTGAGATAATATTCTATCGATCTTATTATTGGATAAGTCTAGGTCCTGAAGCAGCTGCATTTGATTAATGACTGGTACAAATGTGAGGTTGAGGCCTCGGAGGATCAACACCTGGAGGGAATAATTTAACTTTAGTCAGTATTTTTCATGCTCAAAATGCATGAAGATATTCACATCAACACTCTTCAGCCCCAAATGTTTGCCAGCTTATCGGAGGGCATTCCAAAGTATTGGTCTCACTGCCTTCCTGCATAATTTGTCTGCATTTGTGTTGGGACTGTATCCGTATTTGCTTTTTGGCTGCTGATGAATAAAAATGACGGACTTCAGCACATCTGATTTATCAAATATTTACATTACTTTCTCATTTATTGAGCTGATCGTGAATGTAAAGTTCCAGAGACCTTGGAGAACTGTACTAGTACAAAATTGCCTTTTATCAGAATCTGGGTAGGATATTTGCAGTCATTCTGACCTGCGTAACAGAAATGTTTAATTTAGATAAGCATGCCAAATTCTTAGAGTGCGAGCCAAATTAATCGCAAAAGAGTAACGCTGTGGGTTTGCTTAGAGTGGTGAACAGCATCCCCCCCCCCCCCCCCCACTACCACACACACATACCAAACTCCTGCCTTTGGACTCAGTTCTGTGGGGCTACTGCTGTTTTTATGCCTAAACCTCATTCTGTTCTGATAGATCTGAGCTAATAAGCTACTTCTGTAATTGGCTTCCTCATTAACAAATGCAATGGCACAGACCCAACACTGGCTCAAACTGGGTCCAAGTCAGCAAAGTTTAGCATTCTGACCTTTTTGTCAGAACAATGCTTATGGAGCCTTCAGCTCTTTTGTCTGGAAAAAGGTTAAATAACTCTGCCAGGCAGTGGGACAAAATTCAACATTGCACTTGCATGAACCCTTTTGATTTAATTTGTTAATGAACTTTGAAAGTGATAAAGTTTTGTGCCCAATATATATATTCCCTTGCCACCCCATGGTAAGGTAGGGCATAGCTCTTTATTTATTGATCATTTTAACTTGCTGAATTGATTCAAAGCTGTTTTGGGTTAATGGTACAAGTTGAATCTCTTATTGCTTTCTATCCTGTTGTGCAACATTAGAAGATTTCATCCCCATATGGCAGCACGGTAGCACAGTGGGTAGCACTGTTGCTTCACAGCTCCAGGGTCCCAGGTTCGATTCCCAGCTTGGGTCACTGTCTGTGCGGAGTCTGTTGTTCTCCTCGTGTCTGCGTGTGTTTCCTCCCACATGTCCTGAAAGACGTGCTGTTAGGTAATTTGTACATTCTGAATTCTCCCTCTGTGTACCCGAACAGGCGCCGGAATGTGGCGACTAGGGGCTTTTCACAGTAACTTCATTGCAGTGTTAATGTAAGCCTACTTGAGGCAATAAAGATTATAATTATATATGTGTGTTATTGTAGTTGTGTACAATGTCTCTTTAAGAATCCAAGTCACGTGACTTACAGGGAATACCTGTTCAATAAATCTGATAATCTTGCATCAAACCCACGTACGTCTGCAAATCCTATTAATTTTGTACCGTTAGTTTGAAGTGACAACAGTGTACAAACTAAAGTGGCGATGAGGTCAGGATTAGAAGAAAGAAGAAACACTTTTATTTTTCAAAAATCGTTGGAGTGGAGCAGCCTGAACAGATCAATTGATCGGCAGTTTAACAGAAGGTCAAATGTCGCTGGCATTGGAACCGGTAAGGTTTTGAGGCAAAGATTCAAAGGAAGGGCCCATACAGATTTTAAACCGGCAATCCGAGGGGTCAGGCTGTGGGGCTTGCCAAGTGCAGAACAGTAAGACATAGAGGTAAAGCGGGGAAGAGCACAATAGATTATAACTTGAATGCAAGTAAGCTGTTGGAATTTAAAACTGTTGCAAGTAAACGCTGATGACAGTAAAAGTTGTACAAATTGAATGAATTGGACCACTGAATTAAGTGAAGAGCTTTCTGATACCATGAAAATGGTGGGAAATTCTTGCCCAATGGGCTCTTGAGATGAGGACTCAGAGAAGTGGAAGTCATATCCATAGAGATTCCCTTATTATATTCAAGACAACAAAATTTCAGAAGAATTTAAGGTCCATGTATTCTTGAGTACAATCGGAGGCAAAGCTGCTAATTTGCTAAGAAATCCCCAGAGATAAGTAGCGGGATTCTTCACCAGCGTGATTCTCCGTTCCACCGGCAGCGCACCCACCTCACGGGTTCTCCGCCGGCGTGGGGTGGCCGCAACGGGCTATCCCATTGGCAGGTGGCAGGAAGGGAGAATCCCACTGCTAGCGAGGCAGTGCTGCCTAGGAACACACGGCTGGTGGACTGCAGAAGCCCGCCAAGGTATATCATGAACTGGTGAAAATATTAAAAGATCATTATTCACCAATATTTATTGTGGAGAGGTTTTGTTTTCATTGAAGGAATCAGTTAGAAGGTGAACATATTATGCAGTTAGTTGCAATCCTCAAGTGATTTGCAGAGTTTTGTGAATTTGGCAATTCGTTAGATGACACAGGGAGTGTTTAGTGCGTAGTTTGAAAAATGAGGCTATTCAAAAGAAGGTTATTTAATTCATTTAATAATCTTTATTGTCACAAGTTGGCTTACATTAACTGCAATGAAGCCACTGTGAAAAGCCCCTAGTCACCACATTTCGGCACCTGCTCAGGTACACTGAAGGAGAATTCAGAATGTCCAAATTACCCATCTTTCGGGATGTGTGGAAGGGAGCCGGAGCACCTGGAGGAAATCCACGCAGACAGAGGGGGAATGTGCAGACTCTGCACAGACAGTGACCCAAGCCGCGAATCGAACCTGAGACCTTGGCGCTGTGAAGCAACAGTGCTAACCACCGTGCTGCCTATATTAAAGGAATGTTACCTAAGTCTGAAGACTGCATTAGATATTGTTCGTTCAATGGAGCTCATGGCTAAGGAGACTTTACTGCTTGGAGCAAGCGCGGGAATCCATAAACTGGTCAGAAGAATGCTGCCCAACAACAGGCGTGTCATCGCTGAGCAAAAAGAAGCCATTCACAGGCTGATTGTTGGCGCAAGTACAGCCAATGTAAAACTTGTGACAGAGCTGGCCACACAGCAAGAGCTTGCTGCGGTAAAATCACTTCTCCAGAGAAGAACACTCAAAGGAAGACACAGAACTCAATCAAAAGATTAAACAAACCAAATTCAACTCAGAAAATTCATAATGTGGAAGAAAAGAATAACAACCACAATGAAACGAAAACAATTCATTCCAATGAAGAATTAAAGTTGAACGTGCTATCACTTCAGGATGAGTCACACTGTTTTTGGGTAGTGCCAAAGTTGAATGGGCACTCTATTAAAATGGAGTTCGATATGGGAGCTGAGGCTCCCTAATTCCTGAGACCACCTATGAATGAAAACTTAACCACCGGCCTTTAAAACCAGCAGATGTGATCTTGAGGACCTATACTGAAGAGATTTTACCACTGAGGGTTTACATCACAGTCAAGGTTGAGCTAAGTGGAGAAACTGCAGAGTTACCTCTCCATGTGGTCCCGAGGAAACTTTACAGTCCTCTTTGGCCACTTATGGCTGGAAAGAATTAAATTGAATTGGAACGCTGTCAACACTTAAGTTGATTCAAAGTCAGATTTACAGACCATAATGGAAAAATACAGGTGTTTTTAAAGACACACTGGGGTCCATGAAAGGAGCACAGGTGTCTCTGAAGATTAAGAAAAATAGCCAGCCAAAATATCTCAAGATGAGAGCTGTAACCTCTGTAATAGGGTCCAAAGGTTAAAGTCAAACTACTGAGACTTCTGGAAACAGGAGTCTTAGAATCCATCACTACTAATGACTGGGCAACTCCTACTGTACCTGCTAGCAATCAGAATGACATAATTCATATCTGTAGAAATTTAAAAACAACAATCAATTTGGTCCTGCGTGCGGATCAATACCGGCTACCGTTGATTAAAGATTAGTTTGCAGGCCTAGCAGGCGGACAGAAGTTTGGCAAGTTTGACCTATCACCGGCCTCCCTGCAAATGAATATGACTGCTGAACCTCAACACCTGTTCACCATCATCATTCACAAAGGCCTATTCCGCTACAGGAGTATCTTCTGGACTAAAGTCAGCACCAGCTTTATTTCAGCGCTGAAAGGACCTAGATGATATATTGATCACCGACACAAATGAGCAAGAACGTTTACAACACGTAGAAGCTACACTGAAAATACTTCAAACGCATGGGCTTCATGTCAGGAAAGATAAATGTGATTTCTTCTAGACATCTATACAATATCTTGGAGTTGTAAGCGTCTGCATAAAGCATCTAAAAAAGGAAGCCATTATGGAGGCTCCAATGCCAACGAACTTCACTCAACTTAGGTCATTCTTAGGATTAATGAACTACTCTGGAAAATTCGTCCAGAATCTGGCAACCCTATTGAAAACCTTGCACACACTGCTGTGCACAAACAGGCATGATGCTGGACACAGAATGCGAAAAACCATCAATCTGCAAAAGAAGTTCTGAAGAAGTCGGAATTGTTGGTACATTTCAACCCGAAGATACCATTACAACTTGCCTGTGATACTTTGTCGTACAGTGTTAGAGCTGGATGAAGGACTAATAGCTTTTTTATCTTGTATGTTAACAAGTGCAGAATCTAACTACGCTCAGTTGGAGGAGGGGGCCACTGAGTATTAAATTTGGTGTTCGGAAATTTCACCAATATCTGTATAGTCGTCACTTCACATTGCTGTCAAACCACAGGCCTTATCAACTATTTTTGGGTCACACAAAGGTGTCCTTTTGTTGACTGCTAGTAGGGACCAACAATGGTCGCTAATCCTATCGGTACATTCGTACGACGAGAACAAATACCATCAATACAAAAATCTTGCTAATGCAGATGCATTATCACGCTTACCTTTACCAACTGGTAAAATACCACCTAGTCAGGATAATATTTTTTACTGTTCGCAGATTCCGATGTTCAAGTGACTACAGCTCAAGTCCAAATACATACCAGAAATGATCCTGTGGTGGGGAAGGTACTGGAATTGGTATTAAAAGGGAAGTTAGCAGAAATCCATACATTTCCAGGAGACTCAAATTAACAGCACAGGGCGGATGTCTATTGTGAGGGATGAGAGTAATTAGTCCACCAAAATCACAACAAAAATGTTTGGAGCAGTTATACGAAGGACACCCAAGCATTGTGCAAATGGAGCTACTTTTGGTGGCTAGGAATTGATGCCCATATGGAAGAAAAAGCAGGACTGTGCCAATCATGTGCGCGGGTAAGGAATGCAGTCCCGTTGTCCCCATTACATCCATGGAAGTGGCCTAAATTGCTGTAGCAGGTCTGCACATTGACTTTGCTGGTCCAGTCGAAGGACACATGTTCAAGGTCATTATGGACACACACTCAAAGTGGCCTGAGATGGTTGTAATGCATTCTACCATGGCAGGACAAACCATGGAGAAACTTGAAGAGATCATCGCGAGATTCAGAAAACCAGAGCAGATCGCGAGAGACAATGGACACAGTTTACAGCCCAAGAGTTCGAAGACTCCTTGAGGATGTGTGGAGTTCAACATAAAAAGTCAGCACCTTCCCACCCAAGGCTTCAAAAGACCAAGGAACACAGCAGATACCAAAATACAACACAGTTCACTAGCTTCGCTATTGATGAAAAGGAAGCTGAGGACAACCTTTGATTTATTCTTGCCAGAGGAGACATCTGACATAGTGGAGGAAAACCAGCAATTTCAGATCTCGAGAGGAGAAAGTAATTCAAGTATGCGCTTGTTTTAACAAGGAGAATAAGTGTTAGTCAGCAGCTACACCACTGGTGAGAAGTGGGTACCTGCGACGGCATTGCCTCAGACTGGTCCAATATGCTATATAGTCCAAACGACAGACAAACTCGTGTGGAGACGCCATGCAGATCAATTATTATCAACACGCGTTAATGTGCCAGTGCCAGAACTACCTCAAGGAGTAACAGTTTCTGTTCCATCTGACTGTAATTTCTCGTTCATCAATAGAAAAAGAGATTGCACCAGAAGTACCTGATACTATCATTCTAACTCGGAAGAGGAGACTGTAATGCTTTCCAGGGTAGAGACATCTACTAGAGATATTGAAAATACAACTAAGGTCGAGAATGACAAAGTCCCGGAAGTGGGCAGGCAACAAGCAAGAAATAGTCGCCCATCTGAAAATCTATTTTATTGCTGTGTTATTACAACGTAATAATACGATGCATATACTTGTATATAGATGTAAATGACTGTTAATATCCTAGTTCATAGTTACATTGGACTTCAGAAGTAAAGGGGGAGGGATATTATATATGTGTGCTTTTGTAGTTGTGTGCAATGTCTCTTTAAGAATCTGAGTCACTTGACTTATGTGATATCGTCGGTTACCTTGGTGGTTCTTAGTGAGTCTAGTACCAAACCTTGTACAGTGAAGACCTATTCAGTAGGCCTCTGTTAATCTTGCATCAAACCTATGTACTTTTGCAAATCCTATTTATTTTGAGGACTGTTGCCTAAAGATACATACTACCTTATTGTGTCCTGTCTGGAGGTCATTCAAAATCCAAGGAAGATTTCATTTGGCATGGAGAATTAGATCTGCACTGACTCTAGTCTCTTCGTATAGCAGAATATTATTGTAACACAAATTGATTTTCGAGAATTTTATGCTGTCAACTGCAAGTCCTAAATAATGTAACATTTTCTGACTGATCTCACACTCATGCTCATCTTTTCTTCCTGTTCCTCATTCCATTGTCTTCAGAGAGACACCTGGCTGCTTCCTGAGCCCAAAAAATCCAAATTGGGAAATCGGCAAAAATAAAACCAAAAAACAAATAAGAAAGTAGTTTAGAAATGGGCTGTTCACACAAGGAGGAAATTATTTATTAAGACACTATTTCCATAAATAACTGGTAATTAATTGCCTGTAATAACACCTGGTAATATATTAAGAATAATAGAACCATGGCTACTTCAGTAGATGTAAATGAGCAATGAGCCCCGGAGAATCGCTGCAATCGCGCCACACTGCCCCGAAGCCGACGTACGATTCTCCGAGGTGCAGAGAACCGGCGCCATTTGCACCAGCGCGTTTGGCTCGGAGCCGGTCACGGGGCGTTGTCCGCGGCCGGGCTGCCAATTCTCCAGCCTTGATGGGCCGAGCGGCCGCGCGGAAACGGCAGAGTCGTTCACACCTGGTAGCTGCCGGCGGGAACTCTGCGTGAAGGGTCGGGGGGCGGCCTGTGGGGTGGGGAAAAGCACTCATTCACCGGGGGGGCAGGCCTCTGATGGGGTCTGGCCCGCGATCGGGGCCCACCAATCGGTGGGCCGGCCTCTCCAGCCCCGGCCCTACTTTATTACGCAGCCGGCCCCTGAACCCCTACCCATGTTGCGTCGGGGCCGGCACGCTGAGGAAGTCCCCCGCACATGCGCGGGTTGGCGGGGCCCAACTGCGCATGCGCAGGTTGGCGGTGCACCCATTTGGCGCCGGTAAGGGAGGCTGGAGCGGTGTGAACTGGTAGTCCACGCGCCCGTTTCACGCCGTCGTGAAACACAACGGCGTTCACGATGGCGCGAACACTCTGTCTCCATTTCGGAGAATCGCGCCCAGAATGTTCTGGACTCAAGAAACATACAAACCAGGGTAGGTCATTGAGTCCCTCAAATATGTTCTGATGCCTTCACTTAGGTGTTCTGCACTTCAACCCCAATTTCCTGGGTGGGATTCTCTCAGCCCACGCCAGGTCGGATAATCTCCAGGCCAGGTGCGATTTGCACGACGCTGGGCCAATGATTCTCCGGCGACCGGAGAATCGGTGCCATTGGCGCGGTCGCGCGGCGCCGCTCTACGCGGCCCCCCCCCGCCTATTCTCCGACCGGGATGGGCCGAGTGGCCACCAAAGAAGCCCGAGTCCCGCCGGCGGAATTCACATCTGGTCTTACCTGGCGGGACCTCGGCATCCATCCTGTCTGGGGTGGCCTGGTGAGGGGGGGGGGGGGGGGGGGGGGGGGGGTCCGACCCTAGGGGGGTGGGGGTGCCTACACCGTGGCCTGGCCTGCAATCGGGGCCTACCGGTCGGTGGGCCGGCCTCTCGTGGTGGGGACTATTTTTTCTCTGCGCCGGCCCCTGTAGCCCTACGCCATGTTACGTCCGGGCCGGTGTGGAGAAGGCGCATGTGCTCATTCGCGCCGGGCGCAGTGCGCATGCGCAGACCCGCGGCGCCCATTTGACGTCGGTATCGGCAGCTGGAGCAGTTTGGGTTGCTCCAGTGCCGTGCTGACCTCCTGTCGGGCAGAGGATCGCTACACTTTTTGGCGTCAACACTCTGCCTTCAGATGAGAGAATCCTGCCCTCTGTCTTTGTTCCATATCCCTTTATACCCAACAAAAACTCAGTCTGGAAAATTTCAATTACCCAGTGCAGCATTCATTCATAGCTTTTTGAGAAACAAATTCCAAATTTGCACTACCTTTTATTATGGAAATATTCTCCCTGATTTTAACCCTAATGACTTTACTCCAAATGTAAGACTGTGCCCTCTTGTTCTAAATTTCCCATACGAGAGGAAATAATTTGCCTCTTTTTATTCTGTTGAATCCAAAAGTAATTTTAATTTTAATCTTTGAGGGTCCAAAGAACAGTGGAGGGAACGGGAATAATGTGAGTGGGAGGATTCTCGCAAATGGCTCTGTTTGGCAGAGAGTCATGCTTCGATGTGCAGGCATGATTCAGGGCAAATAGACCCAGACTTAGCCCACTTAGTAAGGCAGGGGAGGGGAGTGTCCACAGCGAATAACACAAGCAGCAGGAAAAACCCAGGAGACCTCCATAAAGTGCAAGGATTCATATATTTACAAAAATGCAATAACTATTTACTTTTTTTAAATTATAAATTTAGAGTACCCAATTCATTTTTTCCAATTAAGGGGCAATTTAGCGTGGCCAATCCACCTACCTGCACATCTTTGGGTTGTGAGAGCGAAACGCACACAAAGGCGGGGAGAATGTGCAAACTCCACACTGACAGTGACCCAGAGCTAGGATTGAACCTGGGACCTCGGTGCCTTGAGGCAGCAGTGCTAACCACTGCATCACCGTGCTGCCGGATGATTTATAATGATTATATATTGCGCTACCAGTGTAAAATTAATACTTCATAATTTGTCTTACCCGACCATTACATTTAGATGCTTACCCGACATCCAGAGCAGAGTGGAGGCAGCCCGCTGACTGCTACGTTTGCCCCTGATGACTTTGGTGGGGGTCCTCTAGAGGGTCAAGGCCTGGAGGAGCCAATGTGAAAACTAATCCACAGATGCAGGGATGGAATGCAGATCAGAGTGCATCTTCGACAGAAACTGGGTGTTAATGGTATTGCCATAATCCCCATGGAGACCTCCATGTGCTCACACGCCAAAGCCATCAGGGAGCAAGTGGACGGACTCTTCTGCCTCACATGCCACTCTGTTGAGGTTCGCTGACACCTCTTCTCAATGTTCCCCTGCATCTCACTGATACTCCTGTATCTTCAGTCATCTGACTCAGATGAGTCTTCTCCAGCTGTCTTCCAAGTGCCGGAGACCTTGGTTGTGCTGGCCTCCTCCTGCTATGGACACATAGAGCGAGATTCTCCCAAAACGGGAGAAATCGTAAAGCTGCCGTAAAACCCGGGCGGGTTTTACGGCAGCGCGCCCCTTCCCGACGGGGGACCGATTCTGGTCCCCGGTCGGGGCTAGCAGCCCGACGCCGTAGGCTCCGGCAAGACGGGCTTAACGAAAATCGTTAAGCCCGCTTGCCGGAGTTAGCGCCGGCTGACGCGTCATATGACGTCAGCCGCGCATGCGCAGTTTGGAAGACTCCAACCCGCGCATGCGCGGGTGACGTCATCGCGTTTTTGCGCGAAACCCGCGCATGCGCGGGCCGGGTTGCCCCTCAGCCGCCCCGCGAATGGATACTGCGGGGCGGCGGAAGGACAAGTAGTGCGCGGGCATCGGGCCCGCTGCCCACGATCGGTGGGCACCGATCGCGGGCCCATGGCACCCTTGGCACGCCCGTGGTACGGCCGTGCCAATCGGTGCCATGGTTATTAATAGCGAGTTTGTGACGCCGTTTTTACGAACGGCAAGACCAGGTGTGTTTGCCGTTCGTAAAAACGGCGGAAAGGGCTGGGACTTCGGCCCATCTAACAGCTGAGAATCGCTGCCGGCCGTAAAAAAACGGCGGCAGCGATTCGGGTCGGGACTTCGGCGGGGGGGGGGGGGGGAGAATAGCGGGAGGGCGGCAACAATGTCAGGGAAGGCCCTCCCGCTATTCTCCCACCCGTCGTGGGGGGCGGAGAATTTCGCCCATAGAACATAGAACAGTACAGCACAGAACAGGCCCTTCGGCCCTCAATGTTGTGCTGAGCCATGATCACCCTACTCAAACCCACGTATCCACCCTATACCCGTAACCCAACAACCCCCCCTTAACCTTACTTTTATTAGGACACTACGGGCAATTTAGCATGGCCAATCCACCTAACCCGCACATCTTTGGACTGTGGGAGGAAACCGGAGCACCCGAAGGAAACCCACGCACACAGGGGGAGGACGAGCAGACTCCACACAGACAGTGACCCAGCCGGGAATCGAACCTGGGACCCTGGAGCTGTGAAGCATTTATGCTAACCACCATGCTACCCTAATGCCCGCTTAGAGAGGGAATCCTTTTGGCAGTGTTTGCTTCACCAATCTGCCCCAAAAATTGTGTAGCTGCAACAGCACTCTGGAAGCTGGCCTTGCCATTGACACCCACATCTCAAGACCCATTCAGTGAATGAAGAGGTGAAGTATGGAGAGTACAGGGATCACTTACCCTGGCGACATGGATTAAATCATTCCTTTGTTTTCTGAACTACAGGTCGGTCGTCCTCTGCATCTCTGTGGCACTGACCACCCTGGCAACCTCCTGCCAGGCCACCATGGTGAGTCAGCTAGACCTCCTGCTCCCATCTCTGGGGATGAGGGTGTCCCTCTTGTCCTCCATGGCCTGGAGGAGAGTCTCCAAGGAATCATCACTGAAATATGGGGCTATGCTTGCTGTTTTCTGGAAGCCATCTTGATGTCCTGGGACTGGTTTAGCTCACTCGGCTAAATCGCTGGCTTTTAAAGAAGACCAAGCAGGCCAGCAGCACGGTTCGATTCCCGTACCAGCCTTCCTGGATAGGCGCTGGAATGGGCGACTAGGGGCTTTTCACAGTAACTTCGTTGAAGCCTACTCGTGACAATAAGCGATTTTCATTTTTCATTTTTTCTTGGTGTGATGAACCACTTGCTGTCTGGGTGTCTTTTTTAAAATGTTTTTTATTGTTTTTTCATTTTCATATATGAAAGGTCGTCTTGTGACACGTATATTACACAGTGATAAGTCAATCCTAGTCTACAGCACGTATTTACAAATTTTCTATTGGGGTCAGCGGGGAGGATGGGGGGGGGGGGGGGGTGGTGGTGACCCCCACACCCCCTGCACAGGTGTGGTTGGCGTATATGCCTCCTTATTTTTGCCCGCCTCCTTATCTTCCCCTCCTCCCCACTACACCCACCTTCTCTTTTATTGGTGCTTGTGGTCCTTCTGTGGCCCCCCCACCCCCTTCCTCTCTGCTCTATTAGCTGTTGGCTACTGACAGGTCCTGAAACAGGTTGGTGAATGGCTCCCACGTCTTGTGGAAGCCTTCTTCCGAGCCTTGGATGGCGAATTTGATGTTCTCCAGTTAGAGAAATTCCGATAGGTCGGCCAGCTAGCCGGCAGCTTTGGCTGATGCTGCTGATCGCCAGCCGAGCAGGATTCTCCGGCGTGCGATTAGGGAGACAAAAGGCAGGGTATCGGCACCCTCCCCATAAAGAATTCTGGCTGGTCTGATACCTCGAAGACTGCCATTTTTGATTTTGGATCAGAAGGCCCCTTCAGATTTGGGGAGCGCTCTCCTCAAGGACCTGGGAACTCCAGCCCTCCCTTCTCCTCCCCCTCCCTAAGCACCAACACAGAGATCACCCCCCCCCCCCCCCCCCCCCCCCCCCCCCCCCCATTCTAGGCTTGTGATATTTTCTCGCAAAAAAAACTTGTCGGCAAGGAGAGCCGTGTCCAACCTCCATGGGATGATTGGGCATGGCACGTCTCCAACTGACGTCCATGTAGTGTGGAGCATGGTCGGAGATTACAATCACAGAGTATTCCACTCTTACTATCCTTGAAAGCACAGTTTTCCCCACCACAAAGAGATCTAGGCATGTGTATACCTTGGGCGCGACTCTCCGACCCCACGCCGGGTGGGAGAATCGCGGGAGTGCCGGGCGAATCACGCCACGCCGCCCTGGCACCCCCACGCGATTCTCCCACCCCCCCCAAAACGGCGTGTCGCGTTTTGCGACAGGCTGCTCGGAGAATCTCCGCTCCGGTCGAGCAGCGATTCTCCGGCCCGGATGGGCTGAGCGGCCTGCCGAATCCAACCGGTTCACGCCGGCACCAACCACACCTGGTCGCTGCCGGCGTGAACAGCACGCGACCCCTGCGTGTGGGCCTGTGGGGGTCGGAGGGAGAATCGAGCACCGGAGGGTGCTCAGGAGGGGTCTGGCCCGCGATCGGTGCCCACTGATCGTCGGGCCGGCATCTCTGAAAGGGGCACCCTTTTCCCTCCGCTGCCCCGCAAGATCAGTCCTCCATGTCATGCGGGGCAGCGGAGGGGAAGACGGCAACCACGCATGAGCGGGTTGCGTCATTCAGGCGCCACCGGCCGCGTCATTCAGGCGGCGCCGCTTTGACGCAAGCGTCAAGGCCCGGCGCCCGAGATTGACGCGTCGCCGCTCCTAGCCCCCTGGGGGTGGGAGAATAGGGGGAGAGGAGCGGCCTCCGAAGCCGGAGTGAAACACTCCGGTTTTCACTCCGGTGTCGGCACTTTGTCTCCATTTGGGAGAATTTTGCCCCTTATGTACTTGGGAGAAGAAGGATAACTTCTTCTCCCCTGGGTGCGTGAACCTCCATGTGTCCACTGCCCCCATCTGGTCCATAAATGTGCTGAGTTCTCTTGCCCCATGTTAGGGGTCTTCCTTGTTTTGAGGTTTGACCTGTCTATCTGTCAGTCTTGTACACAATTAAACTTCCCACCCCCCCATGTTTAGTCTCTGGGTGTCTATGACGTGGATTTCAACCATGGTCTTCTTTATGAACTCTGTGTCATCCCAGTTCGGAACTTACACGCTAACCAGGACAACTGGTGCCCAGTTCAGGACACCGCTGACCATGACGTTCCCCAGGGTCCGTAACCTTCCTTATCGCTGTAAACTCCGTCCTCCTACTGAGCAATATGGCTGCCCCTTGGTTCACATCCCCATAGCAAAGATGGTGGGTCTGTCCCATCCAGCTGTTTCTTACCCGCAGCTGGTCCTTCTCCCTCAGGTGCGTCTCTTGGAGAAAGACTATGTCGGCTTTCATACTTTTCAGGTGGGCGAAGACTGGATCTTTTCACTGTGCCGTTAAGGCCCACAGCGTTCCAGGTCACTATTCTACAGGAGGTTTCAGTCCTCCCACCCCCATTACACTATTTGTTGAATTGAACCAACCAAATATGAAGCAGTTTAGAGTAAGAACTGGTAAATGTAATGTACATTTGCTTTGTGGCCCAGTGCATCAGAGAACCCACAAGGGGCAGTTTGCAGTCTGACTTATTGATGACCTAACAGTTGACAGAAAATGATATTTGAGGTATCTTTTAATGCTTGTCATCATAGCATGATTCATTACAACATAACTATCAGATTCAACAGTGCCCACTACTATAGTCTCGATCTATATCATTTTTAAAAAGGCTGATGACTAGATTTTGAGAGAAATTATTTATCAACATCCCAATCATCTGGGAAGGAATGGCACCCGTCCTAAATCAGTGAGAGACTGGGGTGAAATCTGACAAATGCTGACAATCACCATAAGGGAGTTGCCAAATGTTGAGAGGGTGTCATTCGATTGGAAACTTGGTATTATAATCAATAATGGATCTGAACTACTAAAAACCCAGTGGTTTTGCATCACAATCCAGTAAAGTAATGACATTGATTATTTAAAAATAAATTTAGTGTACCCAATTCTTTATTTCCAATTAAGGGGCAATTTAGAATGGCCAATCCACCTACCCTGCACATCTTTTTGGGTTGTGGGGGCGAGACCCACATAGACATGGGGAGAATGTGTAAACTCCACATGGACAGTGACCCGGGGCCAGGATTGAACCTGGATCCACAGCACCGTAAGGCAGTAGTGCTAACTACTGTACCACTGTGCCACCTCATTAAAAACAAATCTAAGGACTATTTGTATCTGAATCATCTGGTGGATTGCATGGCTTTAGAGGCAAAAGTTTCTGCCTGGGAATCACTGACCTTTTTGATGTGCCTTTGGATTTCCAAAAGGCCTTTGATAAAATTATTTTAAAACTGAAATTATAAATGGATAAAGAATTGATTAAAAAAAAGAAAACAGCAAGTACTGTAGTTCTTATGGAAGTGGTAAGCAGAGATGGGCAAAATGGTCTTGGGGATCTGTACCTACCTTCTCATCTTGCCAAAGCATTGTTCCCACCTAAACCTTATTCTTACCTTAATTTTTTTCAGAGGGATTAGTGCTTGATATTGAAAGTCCTGAAACTGCGCTTGAGGCCCCAAGTATAGCTCCCTGAGCTCCTGCAAATTCTCAAAAGCACCTAATCAAAAACAAAGTTTATCATCAAGATATTCCTTTGATATCAACACGACACATTTTGAATTACATCAGGGTAGATTTTTTACTACATAACTGTGCGTTAATCTAACAGAGCAGATTATCCACCCACCATAGAAACCACATGATTTTGATTCCCAGCCAACGCCGATGAAAAGTCACCCCACTGCCTGTGAACTTGAAACAAAATCTGTCACATACTAATGTGGTGCATCTCATAAAGAAAGATTTTACTATTTTGCTGCTCCTGCTTTGCACCTTTGCAGCCCAGGAGTGTGGGCACGGGGGTCAGTGGGCCCCTCAGGATTTCTCATCTATGGGCATAAAACAAGGCAGAGTTTGTGATCCTCCCCTCCTATTTTTCTTCTAAGTTATCCAATACAGCCCATTCAGCAACTGGACATCTCCCCATGATGTCAGAAAGTAAATCAAAATAGATTTTCCTATCAGAGATCTGTCCTTTTGAAGTTCTTGTTAAAACCATATTTTGAACCACTGTAATGGATTAAACAAATTATTAATAATTCATATATTGAAGTATCTGCACTAGTCATTAGATTTGGAGATATGGGACGGGATTCTCCGACCCCCCCGCCGGGTGGGAGAATCGCCGGGGGTCGGCGTGAGTCCCACCTCCGCCGTCCTCCCAATTCTTCCGCCCCACAAAAACCGGCCCGGCGTGAGTCGCGCCACCCGCCTCAGAGAATGGCGGGGTCCGGCGCGACTCAATGGGCGCTGGGGCCGCCCGAATTCTCCGGCCCGTGATGGGCCGAAGTTCCGCCCATCTGTAGCCGGAACTGCCGGCATAAATCAGAGTAGGTCCCTTACCAGCGGGACCTGGTGGCACGGGCGGGCTCCAGGATTCTCGGGGGGGGGGGGGGGGGCGCGGGGGGAATCCGGTCCCGGGAGGTGCACCACGGTGGCCTGGCCCACGGTCGGGGCCCACCAATCCGCGGGCGGGCCTGTGCCATGGGGGCACTCTATTTCTCCGCATCAGCCATGGTGGTCCTCCGCGATGGCCGATGCGGAGACGGACCCTCACGCGCATGTGCGGGGATGACCCCAGCACGCACTGGCGCTCCCGCGCATGTGCCGACTCGCGCTGGCAGGCGGATGCCCTTCGGCGGCAGTTTGCGTGGCTCCAAGCCCCTATCCTGCCAGCCGGCGGGGCGCCAACCATTCCGGATTCCGCACCTTTGGGGTGGCCCGACGGCGGAGTGGTTCACGCCACTCCATCCCGCCGGGACTCCCCGCCCCGCCAGGTACAGGAGAATCCCGTCCATGATCATTTTACGATGCACAAAAATGGTTTGGAAATTGTGTAACTCATGCATTTTGTTATTATTTCACACTTTTGTGGTATTTTCATCCCAGTTGTGCTACACCCCAACCATTCCACATGACCCTGAACATGAGTCCCATCAAATATCTATCTAACTCGCCCTTGAAAGTAATCACCAAAGACTTTATTTGAATGTTAAGTTTCAAGTTTTCTCTCTGATGTACCGTCAATTAAAACGAGACGAGAATGGTGAAACAATCGAGGCTTTATTGCACAAGATGTTGTGCCTCCTGCAGCTGGAACCAGAATGGGAGCAGAGCAGGAGAGCACACACTTTTATACACTGCCTGCAGGGAGGAGCCAGCAGGCTGGGATTTACCGTGGTATCTGTAATACACAGGCAGTGCCGTAATACATACAATATATCACTAGTGGTGTTTACCACATTCACCCCTGTTTAAAAAAAGAGTGGGGCGAGGGTCACAAAAACATTACAGATTCAGTCTGTCGGGGGTTTGACCCTCCGCTACGATCGCCTCAGTCCTGGTGGTGATGTGGGTGCCGACGTGGTCACCTGCGACTCCGGGAGCATGTTGTCCTTGTCTTCGTCACCCCTGAGGGATCCAGTGGGAGGACAGATCCTGCTGGGGTGGGGACTGCGGTGAGGTTCGCTGGTGGGAGGGTGGGTGACGCAGGGGTGAATGAAGAAACCGGGGGGGGAGAGCGGTATCAGGTCGGGGGTTGAGGGTGGGGACCCAGCGGGTGCCAGGTCCCGGAGGGAGACAGTGTCCTGTCACCCGTCGGGGTGTGCCACGTAGGCGTACTGCGGGTTTGCATGGAGGAGGTGGACTTTCTCAACCAGGGGATCCGATTTATGGCTCTGCACATGCTTCCGGAGGAGGACAGGTCCAGGAACTGTCAGCCATGTCGGGAGCGAGACCCCGGAGGTGGACTTCCTGGGGAAGGCAAACACATGTTCGTGAGGGGTCTCATTAGTGGCGGTGCAGAGGAGCGACTGGATGGAGTTTAGCGCGTCGGGGAGGACCTGCTGCCAGCGGGAGACCAGGAGATTTTTAGACCGTAGGGCCAGCAGGACGGCCTTCCAGACCGTCCTGTTCTCCCTCTCCACTTGCCCGTTTCCCCGGGGTTTGTAGCTGGTCGTCCTGCTCGAGGCGATGCCCTTGCTGAGCAGGAACTGACGCAGCTCATCACTGATGAAAGAGGATCCCCGGTCGCTGTGGATGTAGGTGGGGAAACTAAACAGAGTGAAGATGTTGTGCGGGGCTTTAATGACCATGGCAGAAGTCATGTCGGGGCATGGGATGGCGAAGGGGGACCGGGAGTACACGCTAATTACGTTGAGGAAGTACACATTGCGGTTGGTGGAGGGGAGGGGCACTTTGAAGTCCATGCTGAGGCGCTCAAATGGGCGGGGGGCCTTCACCAGGTGCTCTATCTGGCCGGTAGAAGTGTGGCTTGCACTCTGCGCAGACTTAGCAGTCTCTGGTTACGGCCCTGACCTCCTCAATGGAGTAGGGCAGGTTGCGTGCGGGCCTTGACAAAATGGAAGAACCGGGTGAACCCCGGGTGGCAGAGGCCATAGTGGAGAGCCCGAAGTCACTGTCACATGTACCGCAGGATAGGGCAACAGGAGGCTCATTGAGCTTCCCAGGGCGATACAAGATCTCATAATTATAGGTGGAGAGCTCGATCCTCCACCTCAAGATCTTGTCATTTTTGATCTTGCCCCGCTGCATATTGTTAAACATGAAGGCAACCAACCGTTGGTCAGTGAAGAGAGTGAATCTCCTGCCAGCTAGGTAATGCCTCCAATATCGCGCAGCTTCCACAATGGCTTGGGCCTCCTTTTCGACAGAGGAGTGCCAAATTTCGGAGGCATGGAGGCTGCGAGAAAAGAAAGCCTCGGGTCTGCCCGCCTGGTTGAGGGTGACGGCCAGAGCTACGTCTGATGCATCGCTCTCCACCTGGAAGGGGGGGGGGTCTCGTCGACCGCGTGCATCATGGCCTTGGCGATGTTTGCCTTGATGTGGTTGAAGGCCTGGCGGGCCTCAGCCGTCAGGGGGAAAACTGTGGACTTGATGAGTGGGTGGGGCTTGTCCGCATAATTCGGGACCCACTGGGCGTAATAGGAGAAAAACCCCAGGCATCGTTTCAGGGCCTTGGGGCAGTGGGGAAGGGGGAGTTCCATGAGGGGGCGCTTGCGGTCGGGGTTGGGCCTTAGGACACCATTTTCCATGACATAGCCAAGGATGGCTAAGCGGTTGGTGCGCAACACGCATTTCTCCTTATTGTAGGTGAGGTTAAGGAGTTTGGCGGTATGGAGGAATTTTTGGAGGTTTGCGTCGTGGTCCTGCTGATCGTGGCTGCAGATGGTGACGTTAGACGGGAATGTGGCCCGCAGCCCTTAGCGGTCAACCATTCGGTCCATCTCTCACTAGAAGACCAAGACCCCATTGGTGACGCCGAAGGGAACCCTAAGGAAGTGATAGAGGCGGCCGTCTGCTTTGAACGCAGTGTATTGACTGTCCTCCGGGCGGATGGGGAGCTGGTGGTAGGAGGACTTCAAGTCAACTGTGGAGAAGACTCGATACTGCGCGATCTGATTGACCATGTCAGATATGCGTGGCAGGGGGTACGCGTCGAGCTGTGTGTACCGATTGATGGTCTGACTGTAGTCAATGACCATCCTGTGCTTCTCCCCAGTCTTCACTACCACCACTTGAGCTCTCCAGGGGCTGTTGCTGGCCTCAATGATCCCCTCCCGCAGAAACCGTTGGACCTCCAACCTGATGAAGGTCCTCTCCTGGGCACTACACCGTCTGCTCCTATTGGCGATTGGTTTGCAGTCCGGAGTGAAGTTCGCAAACAGTGAAGATGGATTGACCTTAAGGGTCGTGAGGCCGCAGACGGTGAGGGGGGGCAGGGGTCCGCCGAATTTCAAAGTAAGGCTTTGGAGGTGGCATTGAAAATCCAGGCCAAGTAACAGGGCAGCGCAGAGGTGGGGGAGGGCGTAGAGCCTGAAGTTGCTGAACACCAAATCCACTGGATCCAAATCCAAATCCAAATCCACTACGCCCTGACCGGTGAGGGTCGTGATACAGTACTCCTGGATTTCAACGGAATGGGATCCGGAGGCCAGGGATATTTTCTGGGTGACGGGGAGTACCGGGAGGGAGCAGCGCCTTACCGTGGTGGGGTGGATAAAACTCTCTGTGCTCCCGGAGTCAAAGAGGCAGGTCGTTTCGTGTCCGTTGATCTTCACCGTTGTAGTAGCGGTGGCGAGGTTGCGGGGCTGAAACTGATCCAGGGTGATGGAGACGAGCTGCGGAAGATGTTGGGAGGTCCCGGGCTGATCACGGGTGGCGGAGGTATCAGCGGGCAGCGAATGGCCAGACGAGCAGGGGTCCTGAGGCGCGGTCCAAAATGGTGCCAAAGATGGCGGCGCCCATGAGGCGCACATGGCGGGCAACATCAAAGATGGTGGCGCCGGTGGGCCGCACGTGGCTTGCGGTGAAGAAGATGGCGCTGTCACTGGATCGCACATGGGGGGTGTAGCAATGCCGGGCCTGGAAACTGCGGCGACCGACCGGGCCTGGCAAACGGAAACAAAGTGGCCCTTCTTCCCACACCCGTTGCAGGTCATGCTCCGTGCTGGGCAGTGCTGCCTGGGGTGTTTGCTCTGTCCACAAAAATAACACTTGGGCCCCCCCGGACCTGGCTGGCTGCCACGCGGCGCAGGCTTGCGGTGATCTGGAGTCGGCAGATGGTGGGGCCCACAATGCCCACTAGGGTGCCGCGCGGTCGGGGGTGTAGGACTGCAGATTACTGGAGGCCACTTCTAGTGAATTAGCAAGCTGCCTAGTCTCTGCAAGATCGAGCGTGCCCCCTTCCAATAGCCGCTGGTGAATGTACGTAGACTTCATGCCCGTGACATAAGCATCTCTGATTAATAGTTCGATGTGCTGGACTGCCGAAACTGCCTGGCAGTCACAGTTCCTACCGAGAATCTGTAGGACCCGAAAGAACTTGTCCAGAATCTCCCCCGGGAGTTGCTGTCTCGTGGCCAGGAGTTGCCTGGCGTACACGTAATTCACCGGTTTAACGTAATGTCCCTTTAGTAGCGTCATCGCTTCTGTGTAGGTGGGCGCATCCCGGATGAGGGGAAAAATTTCAGGGCTCACCCGCGAGTAGAGGACTTGGAGCTACTGTGGGTCCGAGAGTTCTTCAGTGGCTGCTCTGAGGTAGCCTTCGAAGCAGGCTAGCCAGTGGTTGAAGGTGGACATGGCATTGGCTGCATGAGGGCTCAGCTGCAGGCAATCAGGCTTGATTAGGAAGTCCATCTTTTAAAATCTTGTGCAATAAATTGATGTACCATCAATTACCACAAGACGAGAATGGTGAAACAATCGAGGCTTTATTGCACAAGATGTTGTGCCACCTGCAGCTGGAACCAGAATGGGAGCAGCGCAGGAGAGCACACACTTTTATACACTGCCTGCAGGGAGGAGCCAGCAGACCGGGATTTACCGTGGTATCTGTAATACATGGGCAGTACCGTAATACATACAATATATCACTAGTGGTGTTTACCACACCCTCCTTATCACTCATCTTTTCCCTTACGTCCACCTCACCTTGAAGGTTATGATTTGCATAGGTTATTTTCCAACCAGCTTAATTATGGATGTAGCATCAGAATGGGAGTTATTACATCCGTTTTCTATAATCAATGGTGTTGCGGTTAACACTGAACTTGCGAATCATCGGAGGAAAATGTTGGTGTTCAGGCCCCACTCCTAAGAAGTGAGCAAGTAATGTGGGCAGACATTTCAATAAAGACCCGGGGTATACTGGGAGCATGGATTGGAAATTGGTTGGGAAGTAGGGGGCAGAGAGTGAGGATAAAATTGGCAGGGTGGAATGAATGGTGTTCCCGTGGCATCCATTGCAGGCCCCATTTTTTCATCATACCAATGACCTGAAAGAGGGATCTAGAGTGTTATATGTCAAAGTTTGAAAATGACACCAAGTTGGTGAAAGAAGAAAGGCATGCATTTCTTTGGCTCCTTTTGAGGTTTGAACCCAGGTCCCAGCATTCTCCTGGGTCTCTGGATTACTAGTTCAATGACAATAACACTACTCCACTTCCTCCCCCACTTGGCATTTCCGCCAACTCTGATCAAGCTCAATTGAGCGTTAATTGCTATAGAGAGCTGTCAGCCAATCTGATTGGCACAGACAATGTTGCAGTGGTCTGAAGAAGTACTGCAATGCCATACCTGAGCCTAAGTCCCAAGACCATACCAGGTAAGTACTCGAGGTTCCGGGGGCTAATGTGATAATGATCAAATAATCCAAATGGTAATGACTACACTTTGGTGATATTGATTCATGAATAAATATTGACCCAGTACACAGAAGGTGAACTCCTCTGTTCTTCTTCAGATGATGAGGTGGGATCTTTGCTTCCACCCAAGTGCACAGATAGGCTCTCGATTTGACACCTCATCCAAATATAGGAAACCTAGCGAGTAGTATAGATTGGAGCTGGAAATTACAACGCAACTGGTCAGGTACAAAAAAACAAGCAGAAAGTTGATTGGTCGACATCTCGAGAGGGCTGGAATACAAAGGGGAAGATGTCCTGCTTTTGTTACACAGAGCCTTAGTTAGATTGTATTTAGTTCTGGACACTGTGATGCAAGAAGGATATATTGGGCTTGGAGGGGGTGCAGGCAGATTCACAAGAATAATACTGGGGCTGAAAGGGTTAAATTACAAGGACAGGTTGTATAAACTTACCATGTATTCCGTGGTTACAAAGAGGTTACAGCATAGAAATTGGTCTCTGTGAGTGCTCCACAGGAATCATAGGAAGGTTCACTCGACTGATTCCTGGAATGAGGGGGTTAACCTATGAGGAAAGGTTGGACAGGTTAGGCCTGTATCCATTGGAGTTTAGAAGAATGAGAGGTGATCTTATTGAAACATGTAAGATCCTGGAGGGACTTGACAAGGCGAATGCTAAGAGGAGGATTCCCCTTGTGGTAGAACTCTTGGGCGTACTGACAGGCAGAGAGAGATCTTGGCGTGCATGTCCACCGATCACTAAAAGTGGATAAAGTGGTCAAGAAGGCATACGGCATGCTAGCCTTCATCGTTCGGGGCATTGAATATAAAAATTGACAAGTCATGTTGCAGTTGTACAGGACCTTAGTTAGGCCTCATTTGGAATACTGTGTACAATTCTGGTCACCACACTACCAGAAGGATGTGGATGCTTTGGAGAGGGGACAGAAATGGTTTACTAGGATGTTGCCTGGTATGGAGGGCATTAGCTATGAGGAGAGGTTAGATAAACTCGGTCTGTTCTCACTGGAAGGATGGAGGTTGAGAGGCGATCTGATAGAGGTCGATAAGATTATGAGTGGCATGGACAGCGTGGATAGTCAGATGCTCTTTCCTTGAGTAGGAGAGTCATGTATTAGGGGACATAGGTTTAAAGTGTGTGGGGAAAAGTTTAGAACAGATATGCGAGGCATGTTTTTTTTAACACAGAGGGTGGTAAATATAGGGAAAGCGCTGCTTGGGGAGGTTTTTTTTTCATAGAATTTACAGTGCAGATGGAGGCCATTCGGCCCATCGAGTCTGCACTGGCTCTTGGAAAGAGCACCCTACCAAACACCACACAATCCCCATAACCCAGTAACCCCACCCAACACTAAAGGCAATTTTGGACACTAAAGGCAATCCACCTAACCCGCACATCTTTGGACTGTGGGAGGAAACCGGAGCACCCGGAGGAAACCCACGCACACACGGGGAGAACGTGCAGACTCCGCACAGACAGTGACCCAAGCCGGGAATCGAACTTGGGACCCTGGAGCTGTGAAGCAATTGTGCTAACCACTATGCCACCATGCTGCCCTGAAAGGGCATGAGGCGGTGGGGGCAGGTACGATAGTGGCATTTAAGGGGTATCTAGACAAATATATGAATAGGGTGGGGATGGAAGGATACGGACTCACTAAGTGCATACGGTTTTAGTTTAGGCAGGTACCATGGTCGGTGCAGGCTTGGCGGGCTGAAGGGCCTGTTCCTGTGGTATATTGCTCTTTGAAAGACTAAAACTGGGGGACATAGTTTAAAAATAATGGTCTTACCTTTAAGATGGAGATGGGCGGGGGAGGGGGGGGGGGGGGATGGTTTTCTCTCAGTGTGTCATGAGTCTGTGGAACTCTATTCCCCAGAGAATGGTGGAGGTCAGGTCAGTGAATATTTTTAAGGCTGAGGTAGATAAATACCTGATTGACAAGGGAATCAAAATGTAGGGGCTAGGAAGGAAAGTGGAGTTGAGGCCACAATCAAGTGGCAGAGCAGGCTTGAGGGACCAAATAGCCTTCCCCTTCCCCTAACTTGTATGCATGTAGGTGTATGTAAATATTGCCATGTGTGTGTCCGTACTCTGGTGTCCCATACCACTATTAGAAATTGCTGACGCTTCATGTAATGGTGGAAAAGAGTTGAACCATAAAAATGGCAGCACACAGGGCGGCAGGTGGCGCAGTGGCTAGCACTGTGGTTCGAATCCCAGCCCTGGGTCACTGTCCGTGTGGAGTTTGCACATTCTCGCCATGTTTGCGTGGGTTTCACCCCCACAACCCAAAGATGTGCAGGTTAGGTGGATTGGCCACGCTAAATTGCCCCTTAATTGGAAAAAAAATAATTGGGTACTCTAAATTTATAAAAGAAAAAAAATTGACAGCACAGAAGAAAGCTTTCAGACCAATGTGCCTCTGCTGGTGGAGGTCTTCAACCTTTCCCCATATTAGTGGCAGAAATGCTCCATTTTAAAGCCCTGACCTACATCATCTTGATGAACACACAGCCAGCATAATCAAAATATAAAGGTTTCATAGAAAATATTTATTTTAGTACACCACAAATTAATGAGAATCACATGGTTGATACATTGGATATATATTCAGAACAACATTAGACATAGAATTTACAGTGCAGAAGGAGGCCATTCGGCCCATCGAGTCTGCACCGGCTCCTGGAAAGAGAACCCTACCCAAAGTTAACACCTCCACCCTATCTCCATAACCCAGTAACCCCACCCAACACTAAGGGCAAATTTTGGACACTAAGGGCAATTTATCATCGCTAATCCACCTAACCTGCACATCTTTGGACTGTGGGAGGAAACCGGAGCACCCGGAGGAAACCCACGCAGACACGGGGAGGATGTGCAGACTCCGCACAGACAGTGACCCAAGCCGGAATCGAATCTGGGACCCTGAAGTTGTGAAGCGATTGTGCTATCCACAATGCTACCGTGCTACTGTGCTAGAATGATGAATGCCAAAGAAAGCGTCACTCACTTACAATCCTTCGAAATCCAGTTCATTCACATTTTCTGGACAACTGAATTGTCGGAGTGTGAAATCCAATTAATCAGATTTCACGTCATGTGCAGCATATATTTTGCCAAGTGCTGCAATTTGTCATTTAAAATCACAAAGTATCAAAAATGCTGTATCTGAGTGATGATAGTTAATTTGGCCGACCCAAAACAGAAAGCACAGTAATATTTCTTGAGGATGTAGGTCAAACAGAATTAAGCTTGATTTCAAGGGGTAAATTTCATATGAAATGTTCCAATTCTACTTGTATCTCTCTCAAGAGTCTGAGAAGCAATTGTTTTGGAATTTTTATGCATGTAACCGCCATCTTATTAGGTCTGTCTAAAATGATGTATTCTATAAATACTTGAATCTACTGTGGATGTTTGATGTTGTCTTCCTTTTATTACAGCTTGGGGAAGTATGCAATTGGCTTTAAAGCACTTTGGGACATCCTGATGTCATTAAGGAGATTGCATAAATGCAAGTCCTTTCTTTTGAAACACTTAAAAGTAAATTTACTATTAGCATATTATTCAATGACCAGAGAAAGATTAATTTTGTGGAATTAAAATACTACACAATTTACTTGATCACATTGAAATTTTTCACTGCAGTTTAAACTCATTTTATTTTAATCAGTTATTTTTTTTAGGTGTTTTGACTATAATGGAGGTGTTAGTAAGAGACTGTGGTGTAGTCGTCATGACACTTGGCTAGTAATCCATAGGCTCAAGCTAAGGGTCTGGGGACATAGGTTCAAATCCCACCACAGAAGCTGGTGGAGTTTGAATTATATTAATAAATCCGCTCTTGCCCTTATGAGACTCCAGAACCACAGCAGTGCTTAAATGCCCACTGAAATAGTCTAGTAAGTCACTCAATTCAAGGCATTAGAGGTGGGCAATGCATTTTGGCCTTGCTGCCACCTTGATGGAAGAACAAAGGAAAAATATGCATATCCTAATAACATTCCATGATCAGTTAGTTAATCTATTTTTGGTGGTGTTGGTTGAGGGAAAAATTTGTGGTAAAGTCACTTATCACTTGTGTCATAAATAAACTATTTGTCAATGAAGTTGGGTAAATGGACATACCTGATTTAATTTCCTTGATGTAATTGTTGCTGATAACTAGGACTTGAAGCAAAGTGAGTGGAGCCATTGGTTTGGAAGGAAAATCCGTTAACCTATTGTCATGTAGATAGAGTTGCCTAAGACTGGATATGTTTGTAAAAGTTGTGTCCTCTACAGCTTCTAAATTAGAACTGTTCAGAAATAGCACCTAGAACCAAACATGAAAGACGCAGATTAACCAAATATATTTGATGTTAAACGTAAACCTGATGAACATTTCTAATTCCTTTTTTGATCTTTAGTATTTTGTCAGGAGAATTGTTGATAACCTTCACTTTCCAGGTCACAATATAGGTTACTAATTTTGTTTCGGATTGCCATGTTGAACGACCCTGTACACTGTTGTTGCAGTCATTTATCATTAAACAGCACAAAAAAAATAGACATTGAATAGATTCAAGGAGCCTGGGGTTACTTGAAGAGCACGTGGGTGAGTGCAATGTCCGCAAAATTTCTACTATTCATGAGAGTTAGCTTCTTCCCCCCAGATATTTGACATGTGCTCTCAGCATACAGACCCACATACCAGAGCAATTTTAAAATGACAGTCGTATCTCATGTAGGTCTGCAGTAATTATCAGGCTTGTAAAATTTGGTGCACAGGTAACATTCTCATAAGTGTTCACTTCTTAAGTTAAATTTTCCCATTTTAAAATAAACCAGACCTAAATGTTTTGCTCAAATTTAATGTCAATATTTCTTCTCTGGAAAATCTATTCGGTGACAAATTACCTACAAACACCTTTGCGTGAAATTCTTTCTTTAGTCCCTTCTTCTTGTTGGAGTATTGCCCTGTTTATTCTGAATATGTTAATGCATCTATTAAAATAAGGAGCAATATAATTTCACATGAACATGAAGAGTATTTATATACCAGCACTGCAAAGTGCAATTGTACCTTCTGGGAATTAAAAAAAATACTTGAATTGGATTTTACCATAGGTAAATTAGCTCTTCCTTTCATTTTGAACAGCAAAAGTAGCTAAGGTTTAAGTTTCACAATACAGTCAGAGCCACATTCACTTACCAAAATCAAACAACACACTTTGTTCTTGGAATATTTCTGAAAGATGGATCTGAACACAGCATTTTGGCAACACATATTCACACATTTATTGTCACTCTGCCTCTCCAAGCAATAATTCAAACACTGTTATTTTAATTGAAAAAATGTCTAAAGCTATTCCGGTTATCCGCAGCAAGAAAACACCTGCTGCTTAAACTTTGGGAAAACATTTATACAGCACCAAAGTATTCTAAATACAATGACACTTAAAACATGTACACTTACTCAAAGTAATACAATTTGCTTTAAAGGAACTATAAACCCTTCTTCAATAAGTTCATAATTAATTGAAGATGAAGAAGAAACTCCAGCTCCTCACCTGTAATTGGGTGCAGCGCCGCAGGCAGTCATGATAGATTCTTCGGAGTCTGAGGCCACTGAGGTTCAGAACAGATATATTTTTGGTAATGGGTTCATTCAGTTCTGGTGGACATTGGGTCGAATGTGTGACCAAGGTTTCCAAGGAGGCAACATACAAAAAGCAGGCGGATGTATAGAAAAGGAGAGCAGAACCCATGTTCCTGTCCGTCCGTCTTTTCAAATCCCTTGTCAGAATGATCAGCCAGTTTTGTAAAAACACGATTTGTCCAGTTTTCTTTTTGTTATAACTTCGGCTTTATCAGTTTTTTGGCTCAACAGTGACCTTTTAAGTGGTTGTATTTTTTGATGTCCTGGAAGGATTGATATCCAGTTTGTTGAATGTAACAGATGCCTTGATTCTTATCTGTAAAAGCAGGAGCAGCAGTCTATCAAAATTCGGTACAAGTATCAAATTAGGTTTTCAACGGCAGATGCAGCTGAGCCTGCAGAACCTGATAAGTACATCTCGCTCCCTAAACTCTACTGCTCAAGAACAAAGCTGTACTGTTTGAAGCTCAGCTGTTGACCTTCTACTAGTCCAAAAAAACGGGGGATGTGTTTCGCAGTTAATACCAACAACTCTGAATTTCTTTCATTTCAAATGTTTCCGATAACAGCTTTGGAATTTAGCCCTCATCTGTTCTTTTAATTGCACTATTCAACACAATTCTGGTTCTTGATGTTTTTAATATTTCTGGGTATTGGCTAATTTCCACTTCAACAATCTGACTGACTTGTACATTTCGTTCAATTTTTGTGCCAGCAGGTAAAGATGACAGATTCGTGCAGCATCTGGTCTAAACCAGGGTAGACATAATCTAGCATGGTGGGTAATCTCAATCAATATATGAATTAGGTCCTCAAGGCTCCTTTGCCATTTGATAAGATGTGGCCTCTTTCAGCACTACTTTCTTGTCTTCCTTGACAATCAAGAATCAAACTCATACTTTAGTCTTTGTCGGGGGACGAGACAGGGGTGCCTGCTCTCACCACTATTGTTTGCCCTAGAGCCTTAGGCAATGGCACTGAGAGCATCGAAGATTTGGCGGGGATAGCGAGAGGGGGGGATGGGGAGGGTCTTGCTCTATGTGGACGATTTGCTCCTTAATATAACAGACCCTTTGGGGGTAAATCGCAGGAATTATGGGGATACTAGAGGAATTTGGTCGGTTCTCAGGTTACAAACTGAATATGGGGATGAGTGAGGTTTTTGCGATCCAGGCAAGGGGGCAGAAGAGGAGACTGAGGGAGATGGCGTTCAAAGTGGTGGAGGGTGTTTTAGGTACCCGAGGATTCAAGTGGCAAGGGACTGGGGTCAGCTCCATAAATTAAATTTGGACAGGTTGATTGAGCAAATGAAAGGGGGCATCCGTAGGGGGGGGAACCTGCTCCCGCTGTCATTGGCGGGGAGGGTACAGACTGAAAATGACAGTCCTCCCAAGATTGCTGTTTGTGTTTCAGTGTCTCAATCTTCATCACTAAGGCATTTTTTAGGAAGATGAATGCGGCGATCTCGGGTTTTATATGAGCCGGGAGAGCCCCGACGGGGAAGAAGGTTCTTCTTGAACGGGGGCACGGGGAGGGGGGCTTGGCCCTTCCGAACTTTATTAATTACTACTGGGTGGCTAATATATCGATTGTTGGGAAATGGGTGGTAGGAGAGGGATCAGTGTGGGAGCAAGTGGAGGTAGTATCATGCAAGGGTATAAGTCTGAAGGCTTTGTTTTAAAAAAAATTTAGAATACCCAATTCATTTTTTCCAATTAAGGGGCAATTTAACGTGGCAATCGACCTACCCTGCACATCTCTGAGTTGTGGGGGCGAAACCCACGCAAACACAGGGAGAATGTGCAAACTCCACACGGACAGTGACCCAGAGCCGGGATTGAACCTGGGACCTCAGCGCTGTGAGGCTGCAGGGCTAACCCACTGCGCCACCATGCTGCCCTTCTGAAGCCTTTGTTAATGGCACTTCTGACATTCTCACCGGCTCGATACTCCACAAACCCAGTGGGATTGGCAGTCCCAAGGGAGTGTGGGGACAATGGAGGCAGGACTTGAGACTGGAGTGGGAGTCGGTCTGGCCTCTGATATGTGATAACCACCAGTTTGCTCCGGCGGGGGGTGGGGGGCGCCTGGACAGGGGCTTCATGAGGTGGTAGCGGGCAGGGATTGAGAGATTTGGGGACCTCTTAATTGAGGAAGGTTTCCCGAGCCCTGGAGGAGCTAGAGGAGGAGTTTGAGTTACCGGGTGGGAATGGGTTCTGGTACCTGCAGGTACGGGAGTTTGTCCGCAGGTAGGTCCCGAGCTTTCCTCGCCATTTTGGCCTTTGCCTCCCTGATGGCCTGGAGACAGATTTTGCTGGGATGGAGAGACTTGGAGCCTCCAAAGTCGGGGGTTTGGGTCAGTCACATGGCAGGGTTTCTTAGGCTAGAGAAAATTAAGTTTGCCTTTTTTCTCCCCAATTTCAATCAGTAATATTTATTGAGTACACTGCATTAACGATTATTGTAGTAAAAAAAATTCCAAGCAGCACAAAAAGCAAGCCAATTTACCGGAGTCTGACTGAACAAGTTATAGTTGCACAAAGATTAGACATAATTAGGCAGAGCTAATATTAGCAGATAATGCTTAGATTGAGCTTCTAGTTCACAAACAGCGATCGTGTGAATTCCACATAGTCGTAGGCTGAAGGGATCTCTCTGCCTTTGCCATCTGTGTATGGCTTCATGTGTGAGAGGTAGTAATCGGCTTGTTCCCTTGACAGGTTCTGATAGAGTTCTTCACGTTTGACAAATGCTTTTCCTTCTGAGCTAAGGGCACGGAAAGCACTCTCAATCTCCTCACTAGACTTAACGTTCTTTGTTTCTCTGCTGATCATGAAGGCCATGTATTCCATCTCGGTTGGGATCAACAGCATCCAGAAAAGCTTTAAATTCAGGGTCAGGTTCTCCTTCCTCTATCATTGGCAAATCATAACCCAAGGAGCGCAAGCACGATTTGAATTCCTGATGGTTCAAGCGTCCTGATTTGTCTTTGTTAAAGTGCTTGAACATCATGCTGAATTCTTTAAAGGCTTCCTCTGTTACGCCAGTTGTGTTTCTGGCCTGTATCTGTTGTTCCAGGTTATGTTGCATTCTCATTCTCAGTGGGGTTTACTACAGGGGTTCGCTCGGTGGTGGCAATCGTTCGACTTCATCAAGGACAATTGACCGTCAGCGGGGGGTGGGGAAGGCGAGGCACGGACGTGAGGAATAAGGGCAAGGAATCTAATGAATGGGTAGTCAGGGTTTAGGGGTGAGGTGAGTTGGGTGTGTTATTGTGGGGTTTTGGCGTGTGTTGGATCTCTCTGTTCTTTAAAATGTTAAAAATGTTAAAATTATAAATTCCTCAATAAAACATTTTCTAAAAAAAAAGAATCTAACTCAGCCTTAAAACGATTCAATGACCTATGGCACGATTCACCGAAAAGATTTCAAAGGCAATTTGTGGCGGGTCCATCAGGGAGTTTCCCGCCAGCTCTGCCGGTGAGCTCCCCACCGCTATTCAATGACACATTGGGCGGGATTCTCCACCGGCGTGATTCTCCGTTATGCCGGTGGTTTCCCGACAGCGTAGGGCTGCCCCACAATGGGAAACCCCCGGGCACCGGCGTAACGGAGAATCCCGCCGGCCGGTCGGGGCAGAAATGTGGCGCGGCGGGGCGAAGAATCCCACCCTTAGTGACTTTTTTCGGCCCTGGAGAATTTCTCACCAGTTGAGCCAACACTTAGAATTTTTTTTAGCACTGGGGTCTGAACTCTGACATTGGGCCGCCATTTTGAAAGGTGCCCCGATCTCTAAGTGAGCTTGTGGGTCGTCATCCCCCTCACACGTGGACACTACCCCTCACCCCCCAAGTGAGGACACCCTGCTATGGGGTCTCTGGGGTCCCCCCTCTTCAGCCCCCCCCCTTAGCCTCCTTACAGCATAGCCTCCCTTCTAGGACCCCTACCCATCACCACCCCAACCTGAAGGCCCCTACCTACCTGACCTACACTCCCCCACCCTCTGGTGGAAAAAATCTTCATCTCCATCTTAAATGGAGACTCCTTATTTGTCAACTGCATCCATTAATGCTAGTCTCTCGCACAACGGGGTACATCCTTTCAGCATCTACCCTGCCAAATTATATGTTTCATTAAGATCACCTCTCATTCTTCTAACCTCAATGGATACAAGCCAACCTTTCCTCATAAGCTAGCCTCTTCATTCCATCAGTCAATTGAGTGAACCTTCTCTGAACTGCTTCTAATATAATGATGCCCATTTTTAAGTAAGACCAAAACTGCACACAGTATTCCAGACGTGGTCTCACCAAAGCCCTGTACAACTGTAGCAAAACTTCCCTACTTTTTATATCATTTCCCTCGCAAAACGTCTACTTGCCTTCTTAATGACTTCCTGCACTTGCATACTAACATTTTGTGATTCCTGTGCCCGGACACCCAGATCCCTCTGTATGCCAGAGTGCTGCAATCTCTCTCCATTTAAATAATATAGTGTTTTTCTGTTCAGGTTATGTGAATATTCAGGTCGCAGTCTTGTTCACTTTGCAGCCGCACCTAGGAATTGGCTATCAGTCAAATATATTTATTTCCAGGACCACAACCTCTCCATGGACATCTAGTTGGGTGGGACTGCACTCACCTGGTTCCAGTCTTATCTAATTGGCCAGAGATTGATATCTACTGGCTTCTCTTCCTGCTCTGGCACTGTTCTCTTTGGTATTCCCTCAAGGATCTATTCTTGGCCTTCTCGTTCTCATCTCCTGCTGTCTCTTCGCAACACCATCTGCCAGTTCCCATGTAGGCTGCTGAAACCTGGTTCGAAACCACTATCGCATCTCAATGCCCCTGCGCCGATATAAAAAATGCTTATTTCCACCTCTCTTTACTTCGGCCTCAGCTCATCCACGCGTGTGTTATCTCGAGACTATTCCAGTGAACTGCTGGCTGGCCTCCCATGATCTCTCTCTGTAAAGGTGAGATCACTCAAACTCACACAAACGGCGCCTGATAAAGCAATGCTGTTTTAAAAATTCTCATCCTTGTTTACATATCCCAGCATGGCTTCACTGGTTCTGATTTCGATAATCTCCTTGAACCCCACCACTCTCCAAGATAGCTCCTCTAATTCTGGTCTGGGCATCTCTGATTTTAGTTGCTCCTTAAAACCTAAATCTTTCAACTGGCCTAATGGGCATGATCCAACGGCCGCGTTGTGCTCTCGCTTGAGCACCGTGCGGCCGGTGGATTCCGGGAGAGGTCTCCCGTGGGTTTTGTGGCAGCCTTCACACCTCGCGGGGTCTACCCAAGTCCCACAAAGCATTGGAGTCAGAAGCACGGCCAAAAGTGCCGGGGTCCAAATGATGCACGTCAGTTTTCTTCGGCGAACTTACCCGGAATCTATCGGCTTTCCCAGTGATGCCACAGCCAGGCGCCATTCAGTACTGGTCCACACAAACGTAGACCAGGTGGAACAGCACCCGAGTGGGGGGTTGCTCCCGGGATATCGGAGACCCCTGTGTGGTCAGGGATAGTGCAGGATGGCCCCCTGGCCCTCCCCTGGAATGCAGGCATCTTGGCACAGCACAGCTGGTACCTTAGCACTGCCACCCTGGCACTGCCAAGGTGCCTGGATGGCATTGCCAAGCTGGAAGGAGCTCTGCCTTGGTGCCAGTGCAATCACGCCCGAGTGCCAGGATGGCACTGGTAAGGCTCAGGGGTGAGGGGGCTATGGCCATGAGAGGAGGGTGGAGGGGGTTTTGAAGGGTGGGGGGTGCAGGGTAGGTAAGTAGGGGCCTCTGGGAGGTTGACGGGTGGGGGTCCTGGAAGGGGGGGGGTATCCTCAGTTGGGGGGGTGTGGGGTATTGCCCATATGTGTGGGGGATGACATTGTCCATGGGTGGGGAGTGTGCTGGACCCAAAAGCTCACTTAGAGATCAGGCATCCTTTCAAAATAATGGCCCGATATCAGAGTTTAGCTCCCCGGTGCTGAAAAAAATGCTAAGTGTGGGCTAGACCCGTGAGAAACTCCCCAGGGCCCAAAAGAGTGTCATTGGATGGGGGAATTCGTGGATGGGAAACGACCTGAAAAATTCGCAACAAATTAATTTAGAAATTTTTCCGCTGAATCGTTCCCAATATCTCCTTGTTATTGAGTGGACTGTCCATTGCAACTTGGCACATTTTAATGTTTGCTGTCAAATGTGGTTTAAGAAATACTGACTATTTTGAGGATATCTGTAACCAAGGGTGGATGTATAACGTAGAGGTTGCAAGGGAGCTAATCTGGGGATATTGCCGTTATGATTGGCCAAGACTAATTTTAGGTACCTGGGGATATGGGTGGCTCATGATTGGCCTTGTTGTACATGTTGAACCTGGCCAGTCTGGTAGAGAGCGCAAAGGTGGATTTGAAGAGATGGTATACCCTCCCGGTATCATTGGTGGGAAGGGTCCAGACAGTTAAAATGAACGTACTTCCAAGGTTCTTGTTTGTGCTTCAAAGTATTATTCTTGAATCCACCAGGATGATAAAATGACCAATAGTCTTCTTGTTGAAAGATGAACTATTTAATGAGTAATAAAATAATAAACTATGAGTACTTTTATCAATACTAAACTAACAATAAAGAATTTAAGCACAATACAGATAACTATATAACTATACACTATTATAACAAACTAGTTCTAACTTCTCTCACTCTAGCTATTCTATGACTTGCTTGTTCACTGTTCTGCATCATCTGACTTAGAAAAGGCAGGAAACTAGTTCTTATAGTATCTGACTGTGAGCCATCTAGTGTTGAAATGACTGTACTGTATTTACATACATTGATCATGTATATTGATATCTGAATATCACTACACCCTCATTCTTCTAAACTCCAACGAGTACAGACCCAGAGTTTCTCAACCGTTCCTTATATGATAAGCTCTTCATTCTTGCGAACCTCCTCTGGACCCTTTCCAAGGCCAGCACATCCTTCCTTAGATATGGGGCCCAAAATTGCTCACAATACTCCAAATGGGGTCTGACCAGAGCCTTGTACAGCTTCAGAAGTACATCCCTAGTCTTGTATTCTAGCCCTCTCGACATGAATGCTAACATTGCATTTGCCTCCCTAACTGCCGACTGAACTTGCAAGTTAACCTCAAGAGAATCTTGAACAAGGACTCCCAAATCCCTTAGCGCTTCTGATTTCCTCAGCATTTCCCCATTTAGAAAATAGTCAATGCCTCCATCCGTCCTTCCAAAGTGCATAACCTCACACTTTTCCACATTGTATTCCATCTGTTTAGCACAGGGCTAAATCGCTGGCTTTGAAAGCAGATCAAGCAGGCCAGCAGCACGGTTCGATTCCTGTAACAGCCTTCCCGAACAGGCACCGGAATGTGGCGACTAGGGGCTTTTCACAGTAACTTCATTTGAAGCCTACTTGTGACAATAAGCGATTTCCATTTCACCTGCCACTTCTTTGCCCACTCTCCCAGCCTGTTCCATTCCTTCTGCAGCCACCCTGCTTCCTCAATACTACCTGCCCCTCTACAGATTTTTGTATCATCTGCAAACTTAGCAACAGTGCCTTCAGTTCCTTCTTCCAGATCATTAATGTTTATTGTGAAAAGTTGTGGTCCCAGCACAGACCCCTGAGGCACACCACTAGTCACCGGCTGCCATCCTGAAAAAGACTCCTTTATCTTGACTCTCTGCCTTCTGCCAGTCTATCCATGCAAGGATCTTACCCTTAACACCATGGGCTCTCAACATATTTAACAATCCCCTATGTGACACCTTGACAAAGGCCTTCTGGAAATCTAAATAAATCACATCCATTGGTTCTCCTTCGTCTAACTTCCTTGTTACCTCCTCAAAGAACTCTAACAGATTTGTCAGACATGATCTCCCTTGACGAGGCCGTGTTGACTCAGTCCCATTTTATCATGCACTTCCAAGTAATCCGCGGTCTTGTCCTTAATAATGGACTCTAAAATCTTACCAATGATCGAAATCAGGCTAACCGGCCTATAATTACCCGTCTTCTACCTCCCTCCCTTCTGAAACAGCGGTGTTACATTAGCCACTTTCCAGTCCTCTGGGATCCTCCCAGCCTCCAGGAATTCAGCTGTTGGAGTGGGCGGAGCTACAGAGTCGAACGGTGAGTATTTAAACTAGCTGCTTCACGGATTCGAGTCTTTTCGGCGGGAATTCAGCTGTTGGAGTAGGCGGAGCTAGAGTCGAGCGGTGAGGATTAAACTAGCTGCTTCGCGAATTCGAGTCTTTTCAGCGGGAATTCAGCTGTTGGAGTGGGTGGAGCTACAGAGTCGAGCGGTGAGTATTAAACTAGCTGCTTCGCTGCTTAAACAGCGGCCACAGGGTCATTGGGGATAAATTTGAAGAGTGACATCACAGCAAAGCAGTGACCTGATTGGCTGGTAGGGAAAGTGCTCCAATTAGCAGTAGCTGGGAGAAATTTAACTCTTCGTGTGTTGGTAAGTATTGTGATTGGTAAGTAAAATCTTTATTCCTTTCACTTATTCATTATTTGATATTATATTTGTAATCAGTTAAGGTAAAGTGTAAAAATGGCAGGAGATCCTTTCCTGTGTTATGCTCCTTGTGCTCAATGTGGGAGTTCAGGGACGTGGCCGATGCCCCGACTCCTTCATGTGCGGGAAGTGTGTCCAGCTGCAGCTCCTGTTAGACCGCATGATGGCTCTGGAGCTGCGGATGGACTCACTGTGGAGCATCCACGATGCTGAGGAGTTCGTGAATAGCACGTACAGTGAGTTGGTCACACCGCAGATTAGGATTGGTGAGGGAGACAGGGAATAGGTGACGAAAAGGCAGAGAAAGAGCAGGAAGGCAGTGCAGGTGTCCCCTGTGGTCATCTCCCTCCAAAACAGGTATACCGTTTTGGATACTGTTGGGGGAGATGAATCACCAGGGGAAGGCAGTTGTAGCCAGGCTCATGGCACTGTGGCTGGCTCTGCTGCACAGAAGGGCGGAATAAAGACTGGCAGGGCTATAGTCATAGGGGATTCAATCGTTAGGGGAGTAGACAGGCGTTTCTGTGATCGAAAACGAGACTCCCGAATGGTATGTTGCCTCCCGGGTGCATGGGTCAGGGATGTCTCAGATCGGCTGCAGGACATACTGAAGGGGGAGGGTGAACAGCCAGTTATCGTGGTGCATATAGCTTGGCTAGCATCCTCCAACTAAATATCCCAGGATATTGATGCTTCAGGCGGGATAGAGAGGGAGGTAAAAGGGGTGGAGGAGTTGCATTACTCGTCAGAGATGATATCACAGCTGTGATTAAGGAGTGGATAGTCAGATGCTCTTTCCTTGAGTATGGAGGATTCGAGCACTGAGGCAATATGGGTACAGCTAAGAAATAGGAAGGGTGCAGTAACATTGTTGGGACTTTACTACAGGCCTCCCAAAAGCGAGCGTGAAGTAGAGGTACAAATATGTAGACAGATTACAGAAAAATGTAGGAGAAATAGGGTGGTCGTGATGGGAGATTTTAACTTCCCCAACATTGAATGGGACTCATGTAGTGTTGGAGGCGTAGATGGAGCAGAATTTGTAAGGAGCATCCAGGAGAGTTTTTTTTTAGAGCAGTATGTAAATAGTCCAACTTGGGAAGGGGCCATACTGGACCTGGTATTGGGGAGTGATCCCGCCCAGATGGTTGAAGTTTCAGTCGGTGATTACTTTGGGAATAGCGATCACAATTCCGTAAGTTTTAGAATACTAATGGACAAAGACGAGAGTGGTCCTAAAGGAAGAGTGCTAAATTGGGGAAAGGCCAAGTATAACAAAATTCGGCAGAAGCTAGGGTATGGATTGGGAGCAGCTGTTTAAGGGTAAATCCACATTTGAAATGTGGGAGTCTTTTAAGGAAAGGTTGATTAGAGTGCAGGACAGACATGTCCCTGTGAAAATGAGGGATAGAAATTGCAAGATTAGGGAACCAGGATGACGGGTGGAATTGTGAGACTAGCGAAGATGAAAGAGGAAGCATACATAAGATCTAGGCGACTTAAAACTGATGAAGCTTTGGAGGAATATCGGGAAAGTAGGACAAATCACAAACGCGCAATAAAGAGGGCCAAAAGGGTCATGAAATATCTTTGGCTAACAGGGTTAAGAAAAATCCCAAAGCCTTTTATTTGTATATAAGGAGCAAGAGGGTAACTAGAGAAAGGGTTGGCCCACTCAAAGACAAAAGAGGGAATTTATACGTGGAGTCAGAGGAAATGGGTGAGATTCTTAATGAGTACTTTGCATCGGTATTCACCAAGGAGAGGGACATGACGGGTGTTGTGGTTAGGGATGGATGTCTAAATACTCTAGGTCAAGTCGGCATAAGGAAGGGGGAAGTTTTGGGTATTCTAAAAGTTATTAAGGTGGACAAGTCCCCAGGACCGGATGGGATCTATCCCAGGTTACTGAGGGAAGCGAGGGACAAAATCGCTGGGGCCTTAACAGATATCTTTGCAGCATCATTGAGCACAGGGGAGGTCCCGGAGGACTGGAGAATTGCTAATGTTGTCCCTTTGTTTAAGAAGGGTAGCAGGGATAATCCAGGGAATTATAGACATGTGAGCTTGACGTCAGTGGTAGGCAAACTGTTGGAGAAGATACTGAGGGATCGGATCTATTCACATTTGGAAGAAAATAGACTTATCAGTGATAGGCAGCATGGTTTTGTGCAGGGAAGGTCATGTCTTACAAACCTAATAGAATTCTTTGAGGAAGTGACAAAGTTAATTGATGAGGGAAGGACTGTGGATGTCATATACATGGACTTCAGGTTATGGGTGTTTGATAAAGTTTCCCATGGCAGGTTAATGGAAAAAGTGAAGTCGCATGGGGTTCAGGGTGTACTAGCTAGATGGATAAAGAACTGGCTGGGCAACAGGGGACAGAGGGTAGTGGTGGAAAGGAGTGTCTCAAAATGGAGAAGGCTGACTAGTGGGGTTCCACAGGGATCCGTGCTCGGACTACTGTTGTTTGTGATATACATAAATGATCTGGACGAAGGTATAGGTGGTCTGATCAGGTAGGGAGTCCTTTGATATAACAGATACACCCATAACCTTTCCATTCTATAAAAGATACCCCAACTTTTAAACCTTTTTTGAAATCTCTACTTCTCATGCTTGGTGAATTCTCGTGCATTAGTACTGTACACTTGTCTTTTATATCATTCTTCTCATGGGATGCCCAGAATGACATGACAAGCAATTCAGTATCCTTGCCATGCAAATTTATGGACGGCGTGGATTAGGAAGGAATCCCGCTATCAGGCTGCCATTGTGAGTGGGCGGCTCGACAGGAAGGTCCTTCGGCCGGCTAACCCTCCCCCCCCCCCCACACATCAGACCGAAACCCCCCCCGCCCCACACAGCAATATGTGCAATCCAAGCACCAAGTGCATCCCAGTCACTCAAGCCTGCGATTGCACTGCACTTACCGGTCTTTGATGTGGTAAATCTTTGGAAACATAGGGGTTCCCCACTTCGGCCACTAAACCATGAAGGCAGATGAATGAATTAAAGCTGCAGATGGTTTGTAGAGGCTGTCAATCACAGATCACTACTAGAGAGCTATGAATGGCTTGCAGCTAATGCATCTCTGGGAATCAGAAGCAGGTCACAGCTGCTTTCCTTCCAGGAATTGACATGTGGAGCTTCAAGGTAAGAAGTATTGCAGCTATAATTCTTCTCACTGCCCTGTCTGGACTGCGACCTAGCTTCCAGACAAGGGTCTGTTTGGGGGGTGGGCAGTCTATTTAGACAAGAGGTCCCCATGTTTAGTCCCCCTATTACAGGGGTACCTTGGAGGTCACTTTGGTCAGGGGGTCCGGGTCGGAGAGTCTCCCTATTACAGTGATCATGGGGAGGGGACCCTATTACAGAGGTCCCTGTGGTGGTGCTCCCTATTACAGGGGTCCTGGCCGGGGGATGTGTGGTAGAGGTGGTGTGGCCTGGCAGTGTATGGTGGAGGTGGGGGCTCGGTTGGGCTCCCGTGGTGAATCTCGTGCTGGGCCAAGTAGGTGACTCCTTGGAGGAGTTACCAGCCTGACCCTCCGCAAGGTCCTCCACGTTAGGGCCATGCTGGTAGAGACCACTAGTGATCCATGATTCCCACAAAATGTTGTTGTGGGTGTCGGGAGAAATGTGTGGAGCAGTGGGGCTGGATAGAGAGCCAGCGATATGTGAAGATTGACAAAGATGTCAAAAAGACAAAGGGAATGTAAATGATGCTCATGGCTGAGAAGAGTGCCGATTGTGGCACATCAGATTGTGGCAGGGAACAGAATTTGTTAATGACAGAACAGGGCTAAGAGTTGGTCAAAGGACAACTAGGAATAGGGAACAGATGGCCCTAGTGACGTGGGTGGGGGAGGGGAGTTAATGTTGAGGGAAAATCCGATCAATGGAAGAAATGAAAATAAATCGATAGAAATATAAATAGGTTGAAGGTGGAGGAGAGGGTTCAGTCTGAAGTTGTTGAAATCAATGTTAAGTCCAGAAGGCTGCAACATGCCTAATCGGAAGATGAGGTGCTGTTCCTCCAGTTTGCATTGAGCTTCGCTGGAAAATTGCAACAGGCCAAGAACGGATATGAAAGCAGGACGGCGAGTTGAAATGGCAAGCGACAGAAGGCCTGGGTCTTGCTTGCGGATGGTGTTTTGCAAAGCAGTCACCCAGTCTGATTTAGTCTCTCCATTGTAGAATTGACTGCAATGGGAGCAGCAAATGAAACAGACCAGATTGAAGGGGATGCACATGAAATGTGGCCTCACCTGAAAAGCCCTTGGATGGTGAGCAGGGAGGTGGTAAAGAGGCAGGTGTTGCATCTTCCGCGAGTGCATGGAAAGGTGCCATGGGAAGGGGATGAGATGTTGGGGGTGATGGAGGAGTGGACCAGTGTATCCAGGAGGGAACGGTCCCTGCAGAATGTCAACAGGGGAGTGAGGGAAAGATGTGTTTCGTGGTGGCATCATGCTGGAGTTGGCGGAGGATGATCCTTAGAATGCGGGAGGCTGGTGGGGTGAAAGTGAGGACAGTGGGGAACGTGTTCCTGGGGATTGCACGATTCTTCCTTAACCGTGGTTTCCCACCCAATGTGGTTGACATGGCTCTCCGTGTCCAACCCATCCCCTGCACCTCTGTGCTCACCCCTCCCCCACCCACTCCCAGAACCAAGGCAATCTGTTCTGTGTTCCAAGTTGTCCTTTGACATACTGCTTATCCATGTTCTGCCATTAACAAATTCTGATCTCTTAATGTGCCACTATCAGCATCCTTCTGAGTCATTATCACCACCATTCACATTCCCTTTGTCCTGTCCATGACAACTTTGTCAGTCTCCATCTATCGCTGGCCCTCTATCCAGCCCCACTCCATCCAGACTTGAAATGTTAGCTCCGTTCTCTCTCCACAGATGCTGTTGGGCCTGCTGAGATTGTCCAGCATTTTCTGTTTTCATTACAAAACACTTCCTGCACTGTAGTTACATTTAATGATGTGCACAAGATAACACAATTAAATGACAGAGATGACTGCTTTTGCACTCCAATTTAATTAAAAGTCTTTACAATATCATACATAAAATAATACAATATTCATTCATTTGGCAATGTCAAAAGTTCAGCAAAACAAATGTTTTTCTTTTCTGTAGAACTGAAGAATTCATCAGAGCAACCTTCCTATGCTTTGTGTTCATTAAGACATTAATGAAGTGCAAGCACCCAGTGCCAGCACCTTGCACTCCTAATTCAGGTACAACACTGGTAACTTCACAATAAATCCCCCTCTATTCTCTCTAACAATGGAGGGAAAGTTCCTCTATGTGTCAGCTTTTATGAAATTGTCATTGAATTTACAAATAGGCTTATGATCCCACTACAATTAGCACACACGTGAAAACTTACCTTGTGTACCTTTCCCCTAAACCATGCCCCCCGTCCTGTACCAGGGAAACATTTTGATGCCTTGAAAATTGATCAATTTACTAACAGCTGCAAATTTGGGGTGGTCTTATGTACTAGGGTCACACCCTGTCAGACCAAGGCTTAAATCAGTGCAAACTTATGACTTGGAGTGGATTCAAGTAGAGACGAAGAAGTGTTCATTCCACTGTTGCACCAGAGTTCTCCTTTTTAAAGTACCAAATTTCACAGTATGTGCAATGTGGCATCATCGTTGAAGTTGCACGAGCCAGTACTGACTCAGTATACATTCATCTCCAACATGTATAAAAAGGAAACTGAACAGTTCTGGGCAGATCCAGGCTGTTTCTTTCATGACAGCAGTTCATATTTCACAAATTAATTCCAGGTTCCAGGTACAGACTCCAGGCTAGAAGCATCATCCTCAAGCAACACCGCGTTCCCAATACCAGCAGCATTGTTGACATCAGAATCATCTTGAGCATTCAACATATCTTCCTTTAGCCCACTAACATCTCGAGACTCTGGTTCTTCCTCCTCTTCATCCACCTCTCCATCGTCTTCTACATCCATTTCAAAAACACGCACATGTCGCAGGTTTGAACTGAGCTGTGAAATGAAGTTAAGTAAGTTATTGTACATACTTATTCCATGCACCTAGTTCAGAAAATCATGGAAATTTGATGAGGTTTGATACGTATGCTTATTTTAAAAAAAATAAATGTTTAGGTAAACAATACAGAATGGGAATAATTTGAGTAAAGTGGGGGAGAAGAAAACTGGTCAGTTGAGGTTCCTACCAGGCCAGAATGTGCTATCAAAGTAACAATGAGTCCAATGGCACACAAGTACAGCAACTTCAGGCAAGCAGCAGATATCCAAAGCTGCTGTTAGCTTTGCGAAAATGGCATTTCGCTGACTGCCTCACCATTGAAATGCATTGAATGTCACAGCTGTATTCACAGTCAATATGAACTTAATGACCTGTTAATATTTAGGGATAGTAGCGTACGTACACTTTTAATGACATGATAATTGTTAATTAGGCCATCCTCTGGCAACCCAATATAACTGTTACCCAATGTGGAGTTCCATCCTTCAAAGTTTGCAGGATGTCAAAAGATATTCCATATTTTTAAAAATTCATTTTGGATGTCATTGGCTAGGCCAGCATTTATTGCACTTTAGAAAGTGGTGGTGAGTTACCTTCTTGAACTGCTGCACTCCCTGAGGAGTAGGTACACCTATGGTGCTGTTAGAGAGGGAGTTCCAGGATGTTGCCCCAGCAACAGTGAAGGAACGGCAATATATTTCCAAATCAGGATGGTGAGTGACTTGGATGGGAACGTCCAGGTGGTGGGGTTCCCAGGTGTCTGCTTCTCTTGTCCTTCTAGATGATAGCGGCTTGGGTTTGGAAGTTGCTGCCTAAGGAACCTTGGTGAGTTGTACAGTGCATCTCGTAGATGGTACACAAGGCTGCCACCAGATGTCGATGGTGGTGGAGGGATTAAATGTTTGTGGAAAGGTAACTATCAGGCAGCTGCTTTGTCCCGAATGGTGTTGAGTTTCTTGAGTGTTGTTAGAGCTGCACTCATCCAGCAAGTGTAGAGCATTCCATTACACCCCTGACTTGTGCCTTGTAGATGGTGGACAGACTAAGAGAGGGGGGGGGGGGGGGGGGGGTTCAGGAGGTGAGTTACTTGCCGTAGGATTCCTAACCTCTGACCTGCTCTGTAGGCACAGTATTAATATGGTGAGTCCAGTTGAGTTTCAGATCAATGGTAACGCCCAGGATGTTGATCATGAGGGATTCAGCTATGGTAACGCCATTGAATGTCGAAGGTTAATGGTTAGATACTCTCTTGTTGGGGATGATCTTTACCCGGCACTTGTGTGGTGCGAAGGTTGCTTCCCACTTGACAGCCAAGCTTGGATATTGTCGAGGCCTTACTGCATTTGGACATGAACTGCTTCAGTATCTGAGGAGTCATGAATGGTGCTGAACATTGCGCAGTCATCGGAGAACATCCCCAGTTCTGACCTTATGATGTAAAGAAGGTCATTTAGCTGATGATGCTTAGGCCTAGTTTACTTAGTACCTTGTTCTCTCTTAAGCCAGTCTTTATTTCCATTTTTATAATTCTCTCTCTGGACCCGATTTGACATTGAAGTTACCCATTTTAACTTTTCCCCAAGCCCATCCTGTGTCCATTTCACAATCCTTACATCTGATAGGTTAAGATGTCTGTTGATTTCATTGCCTAGCTGCCCCATTTCCTTCAGTGAGATGTTAAGCACTTGAACTTTTGGGAACATTGTGGGTAAATAAACTTTTAGCTGAAGGGTACAGGGCAAATCTAACAAATTTCCACAGAATCCCTACAGTACTGAAGGAGGACATTCGGCCCATTGAATCTGCATTCAACTAGGCTCACTCACGTGCCCTATCCCAGTAACCCCGCAAATCACCTAACCTGCACATCTTTGGGCACTAAAGGGTAATTTAGCATGGCCAATCCACCTAACTTGCACATCTTTGGACACTAAGGGGCAATTTAACATGGCCAATCCACCTAGTCGGCACATATTTGTACAATGGGAGGAAACAGAAGTACTGGGAGGAAACCCACGCAGTCACAAGGAGAATGTGCAAAACTCCACAGTCACCCAAGGCTAGAATCAAACCTGGGCCTCTGGCGCTGTGAGGCAGTAATGCTAACCACTGACCTACCGTGCTGCAAATGCTGTTAGTTAACTTGCTTCAGTAAAATCTGGCCCATCATTTTAAATTCTGCCTCATTTAAACCCAACAGTCAATGGGTTCAAGGATGGGTTTGTGTTTGGTTTATGATATTTAAAGTTTTAGGCAGTCTTAGTGATAGTAATTCTGTGGTCGAATGTTCACCTTGATGTTACGTTGAACTTGTCCAATACAATTGACTCTGTCCCTGCCTCAGCTCATCTACTGCTGAAACCCTCATTAATGCCTTTGCGCCAGATTTGGAGACCTGGGGGGGGGGGGGGGGGAAGAGAGTTCGGGCAGGGGAGGAGATTAGAAATGCTTTGGGGGGTTGGTTGGATGGGGCTAGAAGTCTGTACCTTGAGAGTGTAGAGGAGGACGGGAGAAATTAGAATGATTGAGGAAGAAGTGGAATATCATAGTGTGTGGGGAGTGGTCCATCATGGGTGGAAGTGGAAGCAGTTAACACGTACCTGCTGGATCTAACAATCCTTGCCTCCATTATCAGCTGGATTGAATTTGAAATGGATGTGTTGGTAAATGATCAACTCCCCTCCTCCCTGTGGTTTGGTACATTCCTCCCCCAACCCGCGTGTTTAACTTGTATAAAACACGCTTTCGGCTTCAGCTGGAGTAATGCATCCAGTTTCCTATACCTGAGGAAAGATGTAATCGAATTGGACGTAGTGCAGTAAAGATTCATGAGGATGGTTCCAGGTAAGAGGAGTTAAAGAAGTTAAATAAGATGAGTATGAAATAGTAGACTCAAATCAGCATTTTGAAATAGGAAATATTGTTGGGACTGGCATTCTTGGAAGGTGGATAAATAAACCAGGGTCAGATGGACTGCATTGAAAGATGTCAGGGAGGAAACAGCAGATGCTAGGAGGATCATTTTCCAATCCTCACTATATACAGGCGAGGTCCCGGAGGATTACAGGCTTGCGAACATTGTACCATTATTTTTTAAAGGGTACAAGGGATAGGCAAGATAATTATAGGCTGGTCAATCTGACTTCGGTGATGGGCAAATTATAGGAAATAATTCTGAGACAGGATAAGCTGCCACTTAGAAAGACAGGTTGATCAGAGATAGTCCGCAGGGATTTGCTCAGGGAAGATAATGTCTTACTAACCCAATAGAATTTTTTGAGCAAGTAACAAGTTAACAATTAATGAGGGTAGTGCAGTGATTGCTGTCTACACAATTTTAGTAAGGTATTTGACAAGGATCCCACATGACAGATTGGCCAGAAATATGAGATCTCATGAAATACAGGGGAAGATGGTAGGTTGAATCCAAAATTGGCTCAATCACAGGGTAATGGTCAATGAATGTGTTTTGTGAATGGTCTTTTATGGTTTTTATTATATATATATAAATCCCCCCCCCGTGATGGCCAGTAAATGCTGACCCAACCAGCGACGCCCATATGCTATGAACAAATTTCAAAAGAATATCAGCCTCTACATACCAAGCCTTTCAGGCTATGTGACAAAGTTCGAGTTTAAATACATGTCCTGGTTTATTGAAAGTACTTACCACACAAGATACTTTACGAATACCATTTACAGCAATGTACTGTGCTTTCATATTCTCTAAACTCCGGGATTGATTTTCAACAGTTACAGTCTGAACAGGAATTTGATTCGTCTGCTCATCTAATCTGGAAATAAAACAAACTAATTTTGGAACATTGAACTGAAATTTGACAAAGCATCACAAAGAATAACATATAGGTCAGAAGCACATCTTTTTAAGTAAAAGTAAGATTGAAAAAAAGGTCAAGACCTGGTGAAAGTAGTGAAAATACTTTGCAGTTCAGTTATATACATTTGCGTGCAAATGATATGCTCAACAACCGTAAGTCGCCTTTTAACCATCTACTTTTGAAAGGAAAATTATTTTAATTACTAAATGTCTTAAGTGTTGATCAACATAAGAAATAGGAGGAGTAGAGCATACAGCTCACTGAACCAGCTCTACCATTCTACAAAATCTTCTGCCTCAACTCCACAAATGGTCTTTGAGACCCATACACAATTATTTGTGGGTGATGAGAGTTATAGGCCAATTCATGACTAAAATTACATTCCTTTGCTTCAGTATGATGTTTGTCATTCTTTAAGCGTAGTTAACATATAGTATGATCAATAATTTTTAACTTGGGGAAACTCAGACAGTGGCTCTGAAACTTTCATTTCATACGGTCCACGAAAATTTTAAAAATATTGTTATATCCAATACTTGAAATTAGTGAATTACATTAAGGCAATCAATGATAATCCACCTATCAAGTGATTTGTGGGAAATTCTGCGGTATCACTACTTCCCAATTATTCTGGGAGGATAAAAAATAATTGTGTCAAATGGCATGAAAAATATCTGCATACTGCTTATATACACGATTGCACAACTTCAGTGGACAATCTTATGCATAATATTAAAAGGCACCATGGCGCAGATAGAAAATTTACAAGACAGAACCCCCTCCTCTCCCTAAATTAAAAGGCAACTTTCCTTTTCCACGGGAAAGAACATTCAGGTCTTTTGTGCATGCATATCCAATGGTGTCCAATCACGTACATGCTTAATTTGGCAGGGAGTCAACCTTTTACTTCAGATAATTTATGACTGCATTCTGTCTATCTAACAATAGTTTGGGCAATGGATATTCTCCCTTTACTTGGTTTGTTTTTCTGAAAGCACATTTTTGAAGTAGGATAAGATATTGGCAAAAATGGTAGTGAAACAATTTTGCAGTTCACGAGTACAAAAACTTGCGTGTAAAAGTTCAACAACTGTAAATCTCCTTTTTAACCATCTAAATGTTTACAGGAAATACTATTTCAACCATTAAACAGCTTGATGTATTGATGAACAGAAGAATTAGAAATGGGACGAGACCATACCTGCTCTGCAATTCCATAAAACCACGGCTGATCTTCTGCCTCAACTCCATTTTGCTGCCCACTCCCCACTTCCCTTGATTTCCTGTGACTCCAAAAAAATCTGTCCTTCTCAGCTTTAAGTATATTCAATGCTGGAGCATCCACACCCCTCAAGGTTAGGGAATTCCAAAGAGCAAAGAAATTCCTTCTCATCTCAGCTCTACATGATTGACCCTTTATCCTGAGGCTGTACCCAAAGTGTTGTTGAGTCTCCATCCAGGGGAAATAACCTCTGTGTCCGCCCCGTCAAGCCCCTTCAGAATCTTATATGTTTCAAAAGATCAGCTCCCCTACACCCCACAGAGCACAGACCTAATTTACCCAACCAATCATCATTAGACAACTCGCTCATCCTTGCAAATGATCCCATAAGATACACCATGAAAATAAAAATATAATGACATAATTGGAGAAATGTTAGAATATTACAATTCCATAAAAAAAAATTTAGATTACCCAATTCATTTTTTCCAAATTAAGGGGCAATTTAGCGTGGTCAATCCACCTGGCCTGCACATCTTTAGGTTGTGGGGACGAAACCCACGCAAACATGGGAGAATGTGCAAACTCCACACAGACAGTGACCCAGAGCGGGGATCGAACCAGGGACCTCGGCGCCGTGAGGCAGCAGTGCTACTCACTGCGCCACTGTGCTGCCCCTTACAATTCCATTTTCAATCAAACCAGTTGTTTTGTTATGCTCTTGAAGTAGCATAAGCTGCTTCCTTGATGTGCACTCTGACAAAGGAAGGTTCAGACTTGAAGATAGCTTTAACAGATTTATTAAACTGTTAACGATTCTCCTACTTGGATTCGACTCTCCTGTTAATCCTGCTATAGCTACTCAGACTGACGAACCAGTCTGCTACAATCCAGGTGGTGCGTGTGATGTGTTCAATCAAGCCTGTGTACTCACTGAGAGTCTCCATTGGAAAGAGGAAGATCATGTGTGCTGTGTCCTTTTATATGGGTTGTTGTAATGCCCCCCTGTGGTAGTGTCACCTGTGTGTGTGTCGTGAATGCCCACTGGTCATGTTCTATCTGACTGACCTATTGGTTGAATGTCTGTGTGTCATGTCTCTGGTGCTCCCTCTAGTGTCTATCTAGTCTAAGTGTATTTACATTAACTCCTTGTGTATTTACAGTGATGCATATCACCACACCAGTTACCTCGTCCAAGGTATGGATGGCTGATGAACAGATATTAATTGGATTCCTATTTCCTTTTGCTCCAGCTGATAAAGGAGCACATCATGATCAAATGCATGATTTCATAATTAGAAGACTGTGTACAAAGTTCACGAGGTATGGGGGGAAGCTTCAAACCATGGGCAGGATTCTCCAACCCCCCCCCCCCGGCCGGGTCGGAGAATCCCCGGGGGGAGGCGTGAATCCTGCCCCGTCGCTGGATGCTGTATTCTCCGGTTGTGTTTTTCGGGAGGGATCGGGATTCACGACACACCAGTCGGTGGCCGTTGGCAGCGCCCCCCCAGCAATTCTCCGGGCCCCGATGGGCCGAGCGGCCATCCGTTTTTGGCCAGTCCCGCCGGCGTGAGTTACGTATGGTCCCACACGGCGGGACCTGGCAGGTAAGTCGCCAGGGGGAATCTGAACCCCACGGGGGCCTGGCTTGCGATCGGGTCCCACCGACCGATCTGTGGGTGGGCCTGTTCCGTGGCGGCACTTCTTCCTTCCGTGGGGGCACTTCTTCCTTCCGCGGCGGCCCCTGTAGTGCTCCACCAAGGCTGGCGCGAAGAGAACCCCCCGCACATGCACCAAAATACGCCGGCCGGTCTGCGCATGCTCGGATCCACGCCGGCGGTTCCGCACATGTGCGAGATCTCGCCGTCCCTTCGGCGCATGCACGAACTCGCGCCGTCCCTTCGACGCTGGCTGGAGCGGTGCCAACCGCTTCGACATCCACCTAGTCCCCGAGACAGGTGAGAATTCCTCACGTTGGGGGCCCGTTGACGCCTGTTTTCCCGCTGGCGTGGGACTTAGTCCCTGGAAGGGAGAATCCCGCTGCATATGTGACTAAATGATTGGACCAATTGCAGATAGTTTGGGTGTGGACTCATGTGTGTATATGCATGTTATTATCTTATTTTAGGGCTATATAGGGTATCGATGAGGAATTACTGCTGCAGTTGTTTCCCAACGCAATCCTTTTTGCTGCAATCAGAAATGATAACAGAACTGGTTCTAAAACTAGATTGCCAGATGATTATACAGTCATGAGATCCAATTGATTTATGGCTACATATCTAATTGGTTGAGAGGTCTTTACAATATTTATGCAATGCCGTTGACACAGAATGTTTAAATTATGTAGATTAGAACAAAACATAGGATTTGAATGGCAAGTCTGCTATTAATATAGGTCAAGCACTGTATTACCTTTTATCAGTATCCAAGCTGAATTCTTCCTCAGTTTCCTCATTGATGTAAATTGATGATAGTGGTAGCTGTGCCAAGATTCGTCCTTTCTCTTCTTTGTCAACATATCCCTTCAGTAGGACGGTCAGCATTTCATCATCATAAAAACCAACGTCCAAAAAGCTGAACTGACTAGAAGAAAGAATCCATATTTTCTGAACTGATTATTCATCCAAATTATCAGTATAAGTCTAATTTGTACTCCTTGCCTTTATCTTTTGGCCACCATAGCTTTCAACACAGGTTTCCTTTGGAAAATATGCTTATTTGATCGATTTCTAATACCCAATGTTATAAAGTAGAATTGTAAAAGACTGTGAAAGATTCTGAAGAAATATTTAAAACTCATAAGGTAAAATCATGTACAAGGGAATAAAAACATATACTAACTAAGCAACAAATTGAATTCAAACTAAAGGCTAATCGAAAAGCAGAATACTGTGGAATTTGGAAATCTGAAATAAAAACAGAAAATGCTGAAAATACTCAGCAGGTTAGGCAGTATGTGTAGCGTTCAACTATTTCAGACCATACCTGTCTTGTCTATGGTATCGTGTATGGTGATTGTCTGTGCGGAGTCTGCACATCCTCCCCGTGTGTGCGTGGGTTTCCTCCGGGTGCTCCGGTTTCCTCCCACAGTCCAAAGATGTGCAGTTTAGGTGGATTGGCCATGATAAATTCCCCTTAGTGTCCAAAATTGCCCTTAGTGTTGGGTGGGGTTGCTGGGTTATGGGGATAGGGTGGAGGTGTTAACCTTGGGTAGGGTGCTCTTTCCGGGAGCCGGTGCAGACTCGATGGGCCGAATGGCCTCATTCTGCACTGTAAATTCTATGTATGTAATACCGGCTCCACTTTGTTTCCTTTATTTTTCGGTTTTGTTTTTTAAAACATTTGTTTTGCTTTCAGTCAGCAGCACAAGTACTCTCGACACATCGTTAGATTTTTTTTGTTTCTTTTTCTTTCCCCATCACCATTCCCTTTGCCCTGTTCAATCTCGCCTGCTTTCCACCCTAACAGACCTTCCTTTTTTCCACCGGCTCCTTGCTCCAAACCTACATTTTTAACTTTTCCCAGTTCTGATGAAAGGTTGATAACATTAGCTTTATTTCTCTCTCCATAGATACTGCCCGTCTACCGATGTGTATTTCCAGCATTTTCCGTCATGTCCAACAGAATATTGGTCTTAACACGCTGGTCAATAACGTGCCACCTTACAAAACTTCAGTCATGCAAATTCTTGAACTTTTAATTTCATTTAATAGCCATTTTTAATATGGTGAGAGATTGTTTAAGTGAATTTTGCATTGGTATTTAATATGGATGGTAGATCCACAACAACACTGTAGATAATTAAGTCAGCTATCATATCAAAAATGTTTTTTGCGAGAGACCTCTGGATGCCCCAAAGCCCCTGAAGCAATTAAATACTTAGTACACCGCTGTAATGTAGGCAATGGGACGGCCAATGTTCTGACAGTAATAGCCATCAAGCAGCAATGTGGCATATACCCAGGTATTTAAAAAAAATTATATTGAATGACAGATACATTTTGGCCAGGTAACCTGTAAACATTCCTTGACTTTTTCAAATTGTACCATGAAATATTTTGCATTCACCTGACTAGATAGAAATTTAGGGGTAGCCTTTATTTTAACATCTCATCTGAAAGATGTAGTATAAGTGTATTCTGGCAGAGTAACGGCTAATGTGGGACAGAGGAAACAGTATCACCCATGGTATGAAGTAGTCACATGGTGGTGGACTGTGTGTAGCCAAGTCTGGAAGGAGCCAGCATGCAGGCAGCACCCACGAAGGCTGTACCTCAGAGTTGTATATAGTTGTGGGTTACCAATAAACAGTTAGTGTTCAATCATACAAGTCTCGAGACCTCTGCGTCACACAACAAACAACTTTACAACAAAATACAGCATCAGGAACAGTGCAGCAGTATTGTACTGAAATGTCAGCCTAGTTTATATGCTCAACTGTCTGGAATGTGGCTTGAACCCACGCTGTTCTGATTAAGAGACAAGAGTGGTATCGCCAAGTCTAGGCTGACAGTGCTAAAAGACGTTGACATACTGATCTAACCTTTAGAAATTTTGGAGGGGCACCACGGTGGGGCAGTGGTTGGCACCAAGGACCCGGATATGATCCCAGCCTTGGGTCACTGTCCGTGTGGACTTTTCACATTCTCCACGTGTCTGCGTGGGTCTCGCCCCCCACAACCTAAAGATGCGCAGGGTAGGTGGATTGGCCACACAAAATTGCTCCTTAATTGGGAAGAAAAAGAATTGGGTACTCTAAATTTATTTTAAAAAAAGGAATTTTGGAAATTTTCTCAAGACACGGACAAATCATAGCCTAAACCAAGAGGATTAACAAATTTGTATTTGGATCATCATATGTACGAAAAGCAAAATTGGAGAAAAGCTTAAAGAGAAGTAAATATAGCAATTATAAAGTGGATTTTCTTTTCAAAGAATTGCTTCTTTACATTCTAAAACCACACACTGACGATATGTACTGAGGTAAAACGTAACAGACAAGATATTACATGTAGTGGATGAGAAGTTTAAATTCCAGTATCATATTGAAACCACATTATGACTTGTTGGTGACTGCATAGTTTGGTTTGATGTGAAATGTCCATTAGCAAAGCATTCCCGTTCTTCCGCAGTTCTTCTGTGTTGACAAGTGCAAGATTACAATGGCCTGGGAAGTTCGGTTCTATGAAATCCTGATACACCCAACTGATTTGCCAAGAAGTGTTATGCTTATCCAGGATCTCAAAAGTTGAAATTAATAGATTAAAATTGGTTCATCTAGGGCAGCACGGTGGCACAGTGGTTAGCATTGCTGCCCCACGGCACCGAGGTCCCAGGTTCGATTCCGGCTCTGGGTCACTGTCCATGTGGAGTTTGCACATTCTCCCCGTGTTTGTATGGGTTTCACCCCCACATGCCCAAAGATGTGCAGGGTAGGTGGATTGGCCACACTAAATTGCCCCTTAATTGGAAAAAAATGAATTGGGTAATCTAAATTTATTTAAAAAAAATAAAATTGGTTCATCTGATAAAGACAGTAACATCTTATGAGATTTGATTCTATGCACAGCAAAACTGCAAAAAAAGATTCATTTTTTGAAGGGAAGTCAACAAACTTTTTTCAGAAAGTTACAGTAACCCTGCATGAAGATATAAATGAATTTGTGTATTTATCTATGTGCCTATTTAGTTCACTATGGATAGATGATGGGGTTTTTTCTTCAGTAAACTAGGTGAAGCTCATTATTCAATGTTTGCCATGTATTTCCCAACAAATAGTGGCATCCAGAGGTACATAGTTTTACTTCAGAGTAAATAAAACACCACCATTTACTCGCAATTAAAATGCCAAGCCACAAGCATTATTTAAACTGAGTAACTCAAATGCATTATAAACAAGTCTTTAGGAATGTCACAAAACAAATTAAAAATATTTCATGGTGGGTTCTGGTGTCTGGTGCTCCAGAGAGTGAACGCCTCCACTTTGTGCGCAAGGTTGGGGCTGATACAGCTGAAGGTGGTATACAGAGTACACCTCACGAGGGCGAGAATGAGCTGATTCTTTGAAGGAGTAGAAGATGTGTCTGAACGTTGCTGGGGGTGGCGCTAATCATGTTCATATGTTTTGGTCCTGTCCAAAGCTAGAGGATTACCGGAAGGAGGGTTTTAGGGTAATTTCTAAAGTGGTGCACGTGAAACTGGACCCGGGCCCCGGGAGGCCATATTTGGGGTGGCGGACCAGCCAGGGTTGGAAACGGGTGCGGAGGCAGATGTTGTAGCCTTCGCCTCCTTGATCGCCCGAAGGCGGATCCTGAAGGGTTGGAGGGCAGCTTCTCCACCCTGTGCCCTGTCGTGGCATGGGGATCTGTCGGAATTCTTGACTCTTGAGAAGGTTAACTTTGAACTGAGGGGAAGGATGAAGGGGTTCTACAATTCATGGGCATTATGCATTTTCAAGAACTGGATAACATCGAACATTAGTTGGGGGTGGAGGCAATAGGTGTTAATGGTGGCCATGGGTGATTCCTGATTCCCTTTTGTCAGTTGTTTATGTGAACATGTGGACGAATGTGGGTTTGGTGGGAAGATGGGATTATTGTTATTGGTTTGGGGATTGACATATTTGTTACTGATTATTGTTTATTACTGATTATTAGAACATAGAACATAGAACAGTACAGCACAGAACAGGCCCTTCGGCCCTCGATGTTGTGCCGAGCAATGATCACCCTACTTAAACCCACGTAACCCGTATACCCGGTAAACCAACAATCCCCCCATTAACCTTACACTACGGGCAATTTATCATGGCCAATCCACCTAACCTGCACATCTTTGGACTGTGGGAGGAAACCGGAGCACCCGGAGGAAACCCACGCACACACGGGGAGGACGTGCAGACTCCACACAGACAGTGACCCAGCCGGGAATCGAACCTGGGAACACTGGAGCTGTGAAGCATTGATGCTAACCACCATGCTACCGTGAGGCCCCAATTATTGTTGGTGGGTGTAAATTTGGGAGAAAATACGAAAAAGGAGAATAAAGAAATATTTTAAAAATATATTTCATGGTATTTTCTCAATGCATCCTGCATTGTGTTACATTCATGCATTGAGATTTTTTTAGCATATTCAATAAGTATAGAAAACAATGCTAAAGGCAACACTGGTGCATCACTGAAGTACTCGTAGATACTTGGTCAGATAAGTAAACTCTTTACATGACCACATTCAGCATATAGTGATTTGATCTCCTTTCAACAATGCACTATTATACTGCAATCACTGGGGGCACGATTCTCCGAAATGGAGTCAAAGTCCCGATGCCGGAGTGAAAACCGGAGTGTTTCACTCCGGCGTCGGAGCCCGCTCCCAGCCCCCTATTCTCCCGCCCCTGGGGGGCTAGGAGCGGCGTCGCGTATTTTACGCGCACTGGGCCTTGGCGCTGTGTAAAAAGCCATGCCGCGTAAATGACGCAGCCGGCGTTGCGTACATGAAGTCACCCGCGCATGCGCGGTTGCCGTCCTCCCGAGGCTGCCCCGGAAGAAGATGGCGGATGGATCTTGCGGGGGCAGCGGAGGAAAGGAGATCCTCCCTTAGAGGGGTCGGTACCACCGATTGGTGGGCCCCGATCGCGGGCCAGACCCCATCGGAGGCCCTCCCCCTGGTGCAGGAACCCGCCTACCCCTTCTCCTCCCCCCCCCCCCAGGCCGCCTGCCCAGTGTTCCCGTGCAGTTTCTGCCAGCAGCGGCCAGGTATGGACGGCGCCAGCAGGAACCTGTCGCGTTGGGGCGGCTGCTCGGACCGGAGAATCGCCGCTCGCCTTTTGCAAATGGCGAGCGCCGATTCTCTGAGCGGCCAGCCGTGATTCTCGCCGCGCTGGTTTGGGGGGGGGGGGGAGAGAATCACATGCGGGAGCCGGGGTGGCGTGGCGGGACTCGCACAGCGTCCCGGCGATTCTCCCACCCGGCGTGAGGGGGGGGGGGGGGGGGGGAGAATTCCGCCCTAGTTCTCATTTAGGTACATCACCCTCTTGTGGCCATTTATGTATACAATTAGAGTCAAACTAGAGTAAACTCCATGCATGTACACAGTCAATTTTCTGTCCTGCAAAGATATCACAGTCTGGCAATGAGGTGACACAGGTTCCCAAAATCTAGTTTTAATGAAATGGCTGTTTTACAAATGGGTGGACTGACCATCTGCGATTGCTAAATCAACATGTATAACTCGGTTACTGCTAGAGTATAGTCATGGGTCTTTTAGTGCATCTGTGGAGTAGCTACAGAGGTATTTCATTGTTAATAATATCCTCGATGTTCCCAATAATCTGGCTTCAATTAGGCAGTGGAAAAAAAGGAAAATGGTGATCTTCTTGATGAAAACGTTCAAGAATTTGCTCACCCAGTAAAGCCAAGACATGCCGCTGTTGGATATTCTGTGTAAGCTTGAGAAGCACTACAGTCCCAAGTATTGGAGATTGCTGAAAGCGATGTTTGGAACAAGAAATCAGTTGCTCAGTGAGGACATTGGAGACTTAATCGTGGCTTTCAAAAAACTATCCATCGTAATTTTGGAGCATTTCAACAGAGAAACACCATTGCCCATGGACATGCCAGAACGTGACTTCAAAAAATTCAAGAGTTAACAATTGGCAGTCATCTGCTGAAGTAAATAAGCTACAGCTGAGCAAGCAAAGGCCCTAACGATAGCAGCTAGTAGTAACAGTGGTATGACAAAGTCCTATGCTCAGACGAAAATTGGGCACAGAATTATTAGCTTTAGAAGGCAGAATGCTACAGCTGAAAGAGTCAGTTTGCCAAGGCATGTCGAAGGAATGTAAACAGAGTAAATGCTGTCTGGAGGAAATGGCAGTCACTGCATATGATTGTCGAACGACAAAAGGTCGATGAAGGGTTGGTTTAGAGCCATCTGATCTGATATCAAGGATGTTCAGTAGAAATTTACTGAACACATAGTTTAAGTAGAGTTGGGTGGAGCTCCAATAAACATGGAGCAGACAGTTTGATTCCCAAATCACAATACCATGAAAAGTTGAGTCAACTTTAAATGGAGAAATCATGCATAGAATTATGAAGTTATGGAGGAAAGAACATTCTCATAATGGGAAGTGTGTCCGTATCAGTGGCACAGAAGAAGCAATGTACAAAATTGTCCATTGTTGTGGTGAAGGGAGAAAAATTAGCCGTAGTAGGGAGAAACTGGTTAAAGACCATAAGTAAAATTAGAACAAGCTTTTTTGTGTAGAAGCAAAATTCACAACACAATACAATATGATTGCCAAGTGAAACTGGAAAACCAGGGGAGTGCAAGACCAATTTACTGCACACATCAATCAGTGCCCTGTGCTCTAAAAGACTCGAGACCAAGAACATTATCTCAAAAGTAGAACAGAGTAATTTGCTCCTCTCATTGTGGTATTACTAAAGTCAGATGGTAGTGTAAGGATATATGGGGGTTATAAGGCAACTACAAATCAGGTACTGGAATGTAATCTACCCAATACTTTGCAAATCTTGGACTATCTGTAGGTACATAAGGTGGTTAAGAAGGCATATGGGATACTTGTATTTATTAGCCGAGTCATAGAATGTCAGAGCAGGGAGGTTATGATGGAGCTGTATAAAACTTATAAAGCTATATAAAATTATTAACTTTCATGATGCCACAGCTAGAGTACCATGTGGAGTTCTGGTCGTCACACTATAGGAAGGATGTGATTGAACTGGAAAGGGTACAGAAGAGATTCAGTAGCATGTTGCCTGGTCTGGAGGATTTCAGCTATGAAGGGAGGCTGGTTAGGCTGGGGGTTGTTTTCTATTGAGCAGCGAAGGCTGAAGGGGACCTGACTGAGGTGTACAAAATTATGAGGGACATAAATAGGAAAAAAACATTTCCCCTTAGTAGAGGGGTCAATAACCAGGGGCACAGATTTAAGTTGAGAGGCAGGGGATTTGAGGGAAACCTTTTTCACCCAGAGGGTGCTAGGGATCTGGAACTCATAGTCTGAAAGGGTGGTAGAGGCGGGAACCCTATAACATTTAAGAAGCCCATTTGAAACGCCATAGCATACAAGGCTACGGACCAAGTTCTGGAAAATGGGACTAGAATAGATATGTGCTTGATGGCTGGTGCAGACACAATGGGCCGAAGGGCCTCTTTTTGTGCTGTAAAACTCTATGGCTCTAAAAGTTATCAGAAGGCCAGATTTTTAAAAAGTAAATTAGATCTGACAAATGTCTACCTGTAGCTTGAGTTAGAAGTACAAGTCATATTTGCTTATTAATACATACAGGGGTCTGTTTTAGATTGATAGGCTGCCACTTGGTGTTTCTTCAGCCCTTGGGAGTTTTCAAGCATTACTGAATCAAAGTTTGCAAGGAATTCAGGGAGTAGTGCGCATGTGGATGGCATACTTATTGTTGCTCCAAACAGGCAAACTCATGATGATAGGTTGAATAAGGTGTTTCAGCATTTGGAAAAGCATGGAGTTCAAGTGAAGGGACATAAAATGTTTCAAAGCTCTGCAGAATATTGGATTGGATTTGTTTATTGTCACGTGTACTAAGGTATAGGGAAAAGTATTTTTCTGCGAGCAGCTCAACAGATCATTAAGTACATGGGAAGAAAAGGGAATAAAACAAAATACATAATAGGACAACACAAGGTATACAATGTAACTACATAAGCACCGGCATCGGATGAAGCATACAGTGTGTAGTGTTAATGAATACCTTGTATTTGGGTCACAAGGTAGACAAAGATGGGTTACAACCTACCAAGTATACGGTTCAAGCAATAGGATTATCTATGAGCTCCGGCCTCTTTAGGGCTTAGTGAATTATTATGGTAAACTCATACCAAATTTCGTAAGCCTCTTGTGCCCATGGAATGACCTTTTGAGGAAGAGTGTTCTGTGGAATTGGATGAAAGTGACAAGGATTTCCAGTTGTGTCGACATAAATTGGTAGATCGTACAATGCTTATACGTTATGATGTGTCCAAAAAGATTAAGCTAGCATGTGATGCTCCTTCATGCAGAGTACGTGCTGTGTTGGATAATGGTGAGGAGAGACTGATTGCATTTGCCTTTTGTATTGGTACTAATATGGAACAGTGGCGTTTCCTTGTTTAATGGTTAGTGTGAATAGTGCAATGTTATGGAGTTGATTTTCAAATCTTTGTTACTGTTGAATGTTTAATAAACAAAATATTCTGAGTGCCAGTAAACAGAATTATGCTCAGAACATGGAATATTGTGTTTGATTTTTGGAATAAGATATCTCCACAAATACTTGTATGCCCATAGTTTCACGATCGAAGCTGATCATAAGCCACTGATGGCTAGTTTGAATCCAAAGTCTCCCACTTTTGCTGCTGCGACCTTTCCTCAAAAGGCCATTCCATGGGCACAAGAGGCTTACGAAATTTGGTATGAGTTTACCATAATAATTCACTAAGCCCTAAAGAGGCTGCGTGGAGCTCAGAGATAATCTTATTGCTTGAACCTTATTCTTGGTAGGTTGTAACCCATCTGTCTACCTTGTGACCCAAATACAAGGTATTCATTAACACTACACCCTGTATGCTTCATCCGATGCCAGTGCTTATGTATTTATATTTTTCTTTTCACATGTAAATGGGATGCCAGTCACAATAGATGACATTGTAGGACTTATAGGGCCCCTGTATTGGCAAGAATGTATGACAATATTGCAAATCGGTGGCTGATACAGATACTTATAAGAAATGGCCTGATTTTCGAATCCAGAAACAATGAGTTATCCACTGTTATGCGGGAAGTTACAATTCCTGAAAAGATCAAAATTTCGGGACGAGCTTGACTAGGAGTCTAGCAAGAAGCCATCTTTAGTGGTCAGGGTTAGATAAGGACACAGAAGACAGCGAAATGGTGTAGAGCATGTCAAGCACCAAAAAGGAAGACCTCATCGGTACCTTTGCAACAAAGGAAATGGCCAGCTACAGTCTGGCAGAATTGACACACAGGTTTTGCAGAATTTGAAAAGCAATAACTATTCATCATGATAGATGGTCATTACAAGTGCGTTGAGGGGGTCCCGATAAAGCAAACTACTAGCAGAATTCTAGATATTTTACAGTTTGTTTCCTGCTTATGGGTTCCCAGAGGAAATCGCGTCCGACATTGGACCACAGTTTTGTTCAGAATATGCAAAATTCATGAGAATGAATTGGGTAAAACACATTAGAGTGTCACTATGTAGGAACATATGCCATTCAGCCCACTGAGCCTGCTCCACCATTCAGTACGATCATGGTTAATCACCCACACTATTCGTGTATCTCTTTGTCATTGCGATCTTGAAATCTGTCAATCTCTGTTTTAAACATACTGAGCTTCCACAGCCTTCTGGGATCGGTAATTCCAAAGATTCACTACCCTTTGAGTAAACATAATTCTCCTCATATCAGCCCTAATTGACTGCTCCCTTATTTTGAAATTGTGTCCTTTAGTTCTCGACTCCCCAACCAGGGGAAACATCTTACCTGCATCTACCCTATCTATCCCATAAAGTAATTTGTAGGTTTTGATGAGATCACCTCTCATTTGTTCAAACTCTAGAGAATACTGGGCCAGTATTCCCCAATGTCTCTTCGTAGGGCAGACCCGCCATCGCTGGAACAAGTCTGTAAACCGTTGTTGAACTCCCTCTATGGTAATAATATTCTTCCTCAGGTAAGGGATGCCAAAGCTGCACAAAGTACTTCAGGTGCAGTCTAACCAAGGTTCTATCTAACTGAAGCAAGACTCCTGTACTCAAATCCTCGTGCGATAAAGGCGAACATACAATTAGCTTCCTAATTGCTTGCTGCACATGGATGTTAACTTTCAGGTAGGTTAGCTTTTAGCATTATCCTGCTTCAAATGGAGCAGTAGAACGCACAGTACAAATGGTTAAACATGGCCCTATTAAGCAAATGTTAGATACAAATTAGAAGAAACATCAGGGCCGGGATTCTGCCCTACCCGGTGGGGCAGGGGGTCCTGGCAGAGCAGAGTGGCGACAACCACTCCGAGGGGCTAGGCCCGAGCCGGAGTGGTTTCTGCTCCGCCGGCCGGTGCCAAAACTGGTGCCAACAGCCTTTGGCGTAATGCCGCCCGGCGTTGTGGGCTGGCCGAAAGGCCTTTGCCGGTCCGCGCATGCGCGGTAGGGGGGTCTCTTCCGCCTCCACCATGGTGGAGGCCGTGCAGCGGCGGATGAAAAAGAATGCCCCCACGGCACAGGCCCTCCCGCCAATCGGTGGGCCCCGATCGCGGGCCAGGCCACCGTGGGGGCACCCCCAGGGGTCCGATCGCCCCGCGCCCCCCCCAGGACCCCGGGGGCCTGCTCGCACCACCAATCCCGCCGGTACCAGAGGTGGTTTAAACCACGTCGGCGGGATTGGCCTGTCAGCAGCAGGACTTTGGCCCATCGCAGGCCGGAGAATCGCCGCGGGGGCACGCCGATCGGCGGGGCGTGATTCCCGCTCCCGCTGATTCCCGGGTGGCAGAGAATTCCGGCTACGGCAGGGGCGGGATTTACGCCGGCCCCGGGCGATTCCCCGGCCCTGCGGGGGGTCGGAGAATTCCGCCCCAGGTCTCAATGAGTTGAGGGCAATTCATTGTTTATTTACTGTAACAAACCTCACACTACTGCCAGCACAATGCCAGCTGATTGTTGCTCACACGACAACCTAGAAGGTGGTTTTAATTGCTGAAGCCACATTTAGCACGGTCAGTAGAAGAACAGTCGCTTCCGGTGGCAGCCATGGAGTGAGAAGTCGCATATTTGGCAGAAGGTATGGCGAGTCGGCGGGGGGGGGGCAGGGTGCCCTCCGACCAGGCTGGTCACGTGGAACATTCGGGCACTGAATGGGCCAGTCAAAAGGGCCAATGTTTTCGCACACTTAAGGCAACTGAAGGTGGACGTGGCTATGTTGCAGGAGACACATCTGAAGGTGGGGGACCAGATTAGGTAAAGGAAAGGATGGGTTGGACAGGTGTTTCATTCGGGGTTGGACTTTAAAACAAGGGGGGTGGCGATCTTGGTTAATAAGCGGGTGGCATTCGAGGTGGGGAATATAGAAGCGCACCTGGGGGATAGTTATGTTATGGTTAGTGGGAAGCTGGAGGGAATTACCGTGGTACTGGTAGATAAATATGCCCCGAACTGGGATGACATTGAGTTTGTTAGACGGGTTCTGGGGAAGATCCCAGACTGAGATTCACATTGACTGATTATCGGAAGAGATTTCAACACGGTCCTTGATCCAAGATTGGACCGGTCGAGTTCTAGGTCTGGGAAGGTGTCAGCTATGACAAAAGAGCTCCGGGGGTTCATGGAGCACATGGTGGGGGGATGGTCGATCCGTGGAGATGTGGGAGATCGAGGTGTGAGGAGTTTTCGTTCTACTCCCATCTGCATGAGGTGTATTCCCGGATAGACTTTTTCCGTTATGGATAAGTCGCTGCTGGCCGAGGTGATAGTTGCTGAATATTCAACAATAGTGGTGTCCGACCACGCCACGCACTGGGTAGATTTGCAAGTTAGCAGATGAAAGGCCAAGCGCCCGCAATGGAGGTTGGATGTGGGGCCGTTATCAGAGGAGGAGGCATGTGAGCGAGTGAGGGAGGTCATCCAGGGATATATAAGGATCAATGACACGGGTGAGGTTTCGGCAGGGGTGGTTTGGGAGGCACTGAAAGCGGTTATTAGCGGGGAACTCATTTCAATTCGGGCCCATAAGGAGAAGGCTGAGCAGGTGGAGTTGGACAGGCTGGGAGGTGAGATTTTACAGGTGGACAGGAGGTATGCGGAGTCTCTGGATGATGGGCTTTACAATGAGCGTCAAGACTGCAGTGGGTGCCCTAATTGGGCTTGGGGAGGTTATAGGCGGGTTAGGGGTGATGCAATCGGGTAATGCCCGGGACCAGACAGATAGCCGGTTGAGTTTTATAAAAAGTTTTCCAGGCTGTTGGAGCCGTTCTGGTAAAGGCTTTTAATGAGTCCAAGGAGCTGGGAGTGCTCCCCCCAACTTTATCGCAGGCATCGCTCTCCCTCATTTTGAAGCGGGATAAGGATCTGGAGAGCTGTGGTTCTCATAGGCCAATCTCCCTGCTAAATGTGGATGCAAAATTCTGGCAAAGATCTTGGCCATAGGTATAGAGGATTGTGTTCAGGGAGGACTAGACGGGATTTGTTAAGGGACGACACCTGACGTCCAACATTAGGCGGCTCCTAAATGTGATAATGATGCCTGCGGAGGGGCGCAAGGTCACGGTGATGGTGGCCATGGATGCAGAAAAGCTTTTGATCGGGTCGAGTGGAAGTACTTGTGGGATGTCCTGGGAAGGTTTGGGTTTGGGCACGGTTTTGTGGATTGGGTCCGGTTGCTATATCAGGCACCGGTGGCGAATGTAAGGATAAACTGGGTTCGATCGGAATATTTTAGTCTGTGTCGGGGGATAAGACAGGGGTATACACTCTCCCCACTACTGTTTGCCCTGGCCATAGAGTCTTTGGCAATGGCGCTGAGAGCATCGAACATTTGGCGGGATAGTGAGAGGGGGGTGGAACATAGGGTCTCACTCTATGCGGACGATTTGCTCCTTTATATAACAGACCTGTTGGGGAAATTGCAGGGATTATGGGAATATTGGAGGAATTTGGTCGGTTCTCAGGTTCCAAACTGAATATGGGCAAGGGTGAGGTTTTTGCGATCCAGGCAAGGGGGAAGGAGAGGAGACTGAGGCAGCTTATGTTCAAAGTGGTGGGAGGGTGTTTTAGGTACCTGGGGATTCGAGTGGCAAGAGACTGGGGGCAGCTTCATAAACTAAATTTGTGCAGGGTGATTGAGCAAATGAAAGGGGGCATCCGTAGGGGACGTGCTCCCACTGTCATTGGCGGGGAGGGTACAGACTGTGAAAATGATAGTCCTCCCAAGATTGCTGTTTGTGTTTCAGTGTCTCTCAATCTTCATCCCCGAGGCATTTTGTAGGAAGATGAATGAGGCGATCTCGGGTTTTATATGGGCTGGGAAAGCCCGAGGGTGAAGAAGGTTCTTCTTGAGCGAGGGCACGGGGAGGGGGGCTTGGCCCTTCCGAACTTTATTAATTACTACTGGGCGGCTAATATATCGATGGTTAGGAAATGGGTAGTGGGGGAGGGATCGGTATGAGCGAGTGGAGGCGACATCTTGCTAGGGCACGGGTCTGAAAGCTTTGTTAACGGCACCTCTGCCGTTCTCGCTGGCTCGGTACTCCACAAGGCCAGTGGTAATGGCAGAGCTGAGAGTGTGAGGGCAATGGAGGCAGCACATGAGACTGGAGGGGGCATCGGTGTGGTCACTGATGACTCCTGGTGGCCTGGAGGCGAATTTTGCTGGGAAGAAGGGACTCAGAGCCTCCAAAGTCGAGGGTTTGGGTCAGCGACATGGCAGGGTTTCTTCGGCTAGAGAAAATGAAGTTTGCCGTTAGGGGTTCATTACAGGGTTCGCTCTGAGGTGGCAGCCGTTCATTGACTTCTTGAAGGAGAATGGACCGTCAGCAGGGGGGGCGGGGGGAAAGAGAGCCACGCAAGTGACGAATAAGGGCGGGGAATCATGTATGGGTTTAGTGCTGGGGGGAGTTGGGCATGTTATTGTGGGGTTTTTGGGTGTGTTAGATCTCTGTTGTTTGCAATGTTAAAATTATAAATGCCTCAATAAAATATTTTCTAAACAAAAGAACAATTCAGGCAGAAAGACAGTTGTGATAGGGGTAGAGAGAGAATCAGGCGGTTAAAATGAAAGAACATCATAAATGGCTGTAGTAGCTCTCAGAAAGAGTCATGAAGCCCTCACAAATATTTAGCCACAATGTTGGGTAGTGATAAGGTTTGGCTTGTACATATAGAGCACGGTAGCATGGTGGTTAGCATAAATGCTTCACAGCTCCAGGGTCCCAGGTTCGATTCCCGGCTGGGTCACTGTCTGCGCGGAGTCTGCACGTCCTCCCCGTGTGTGCGTGGGTTTCCTCCGGGTGCTTCGGTTTCCTCCCACAGTCCAAAGATGTGCGGGTTAGGTGGATTGGCCATGCTAAATTGCCCTTAGTGTCCTAAAAAATAAGGTTAGGGGGGGGGGGGGTTGTTGGGTTACTGGTATAGGGTGGATACGTTGACTTGAGTAGGGTGATCATTGCTCGGCACAACATCGAGGGCCGAAGGGTCTGTTCTGTGCTGTACTGTTCTATGTTCTATCTATAGAAAACCTTTTTACCTTCAGAAGTTCACAAAGAAAAAGGAAGTTTGGAGGAATCAAATGAATTGGACAGTTGAGATAGTAAAGTACCAATAGTTACTCCAACACAAGTGGTGCCTGTAACCAGTTCAGATCTGAGTCAGAGTTAGACAGACATAGCTGATGAAGTGAAATTTTCAATGCAACGTAAAGAGCAAAATCAGTCTTTGTTGAAAAAACTTTTCCTCAGACTCATGCCAAGGGTCGAGGTCCTTCCAAATTTCTGAAAGTTTAGGTCAAGAAAGGAGGCATCTTCTTAGGTATAGGAAGCTAGCTAGATTTATAAAGAAATGAAAAACAACAAATGAAATGAAATGAAAAATGAAAATCGCTTATTGTCACGAGTAGGCTTCAATGAAGTTACTGTGAAAAGCCCCTAGTCGCCACATTCCAGCGCCTGTCCGGGGAGGCTGGTACGGGAATTAAACCGTGCTGCTGGGCTGCTTTAAAAGTCAGCGATTTAGCCGAGTGAGCTAAACCAGCCCCTGTCATGTATGTCAGTTGTATTGAATTTGAAGATTGTGTACTTGTTCTTTATGGACCAAGCAGGCCAGCAGCACGGTTCGATTCCCGTACCAGCCTCCCCAGAGAGGCGCTGGAATGTGGCGACTAGGGGCTTTTCACAGTAACTTCATTGAAGCCTACTCGTGACAATAAGCGATTTTCATTTTTCATTTTCATGATATAGTCAAACCGGAATAACCCAGTTTGTTGGGTACATCGAACCCCATCGGTACAGTCTCTTTTCTGTCTGGCAATTATGTCATAGTACTCTTTACTTGATTTGCTCTGATAAAATGTGTACGCTGAAAACAATTAGAACTTGTCTTCCTAGATTTGTACTAACCTACTCTATATTTTCTGCATTTGATATTCCCCATATCTGCTTCACAAATGCTTACTCAATTTTCCACATCAATAATCAGCAAGTAACACCGAACAAAAACAGAAGTTCTACAGATACCTTTTAAAGTGTATGTACACAATACCTCATTTGTTAAATCATTTCAATATATCATAAAGAGTAATTTCAACTGACTTTATAAGACTAAATATTTAGAACCAAAGTTCCTCTCGAGCTCATGCTCGAACACATGAACAAGCTCAACATATTATTGCATAATTGGAATCTCACCTTTCTTTGTTATTGTCACTTCTGGTGCTACACAAAAGGTCTCCAAACTCTACAGCAAGCAGCCAGTTAGAAATAGACCTGTACAAAACCATCACAAATAGGAATATTAAAAATTAAGTGAGAGTCCATAAGATTTCACCTGTATGGGCATTAAGACATTTCATCAAAAAACAAATATTTATTTTTTCAGGTCAGTGTTCAACACAATCTTCACCCTTTTGAAATTAAAAATCATAACATTTTCAAATTAAACAACAGCCTAAATCCAATCCAGTTAAACAGTTCATTAAAGCTCTTACATTATTGCAATTGTTAAGATAGACAAAAAATGTCCACCATTCGGCATTTATCGGTAAATAAATGTTGTGCACTGTGCCAGATCATGGCTAGTTAAGTACCATGAATGTATGCACCTTAGTTATTGGTTCAAGGTTTCACTAAGTCCCTTTCAAAAGGAGAATCCGATTAATCTCTGGGTTCTGTCTAGGGGTAACCACCGAATCACCAGTACAAAACATAGCTTTCTTTGTCATTGGTCAAGATTTTAGCATGTGAATTTTTATTTTCAAAAATAAGCATATGACCCCCCAACAGCTCACTGAGTACGCTAAACATTCAGACCAGGAAGGCACAAGATTTGATACCTGGTCTATGATGCATTCATTGATCTCAGCTAACTGCCATTCAGGGCATGATAACTTATAATTCTTCAGATATAAATTTTTTCTCCATACTTTACTCAAGATACCAGGAACTTGCCTGTCAAACTACCACCTAGTTTACTAAATATCCATTGCCAGAATCCTATTTTTAAAATTGTTCACACCACCAAGCCCACTTCCATTTCATTTGTTCTGCTAGTTCTATAAACCCTGCTGATGCCAATACATGGTTTGATTAGCACTAACCACTCTCAGTACAATATGGCCCACATGACCATTGTTCACCTGAGATTGGGGAAAGGAAAACTAGTCAGATCTTCTGAGTTATATTTCAGAAAGGCATTTGGAAAATAAAAAAGATGCAGCCAATCTTTACAGACTTATAATTTATTTACAGAGTTATACATTACAACCTCATAACTCAACAACCACAGTTTTAGTCTGTTTCTATATTTTTAAAGCTGGTGTCTATTAGGAAGGATCAAATTAATCCAAAGTTAATTCACAATACCTGCAAAGTGGATGCAACTAATACATAATTAACACTGGGCACTACTCAATTTCCCTTGTCAATATATATGCATGACAGGAATTGAGTTTGGCTGTGACATTCCTGCAGTCAAATAATTTGTCAGCACTCAAATCACACACGAACAATGGTCACGTGGGCCATATTGTACTGAAAGGGGTTAGTGCTAATCGAACCATGCAGGGTTTCTAGAATCAGCAAAAAAAATGAAGTAGAAGTGGGTTTAGTGGACTGAACAACTTTTAAAAATAGCATTCTTACAATGAATATTTAGTAAACTAGATGGTAGTTTGATGGGTGAGCAGCTGGTACCTTAAATAAATAATGCAGCAAAATTGTTACACAATGAGTGGCACATTGATTACTTATGTTTTTGAAGAATCATGGGATGTTCAAGAACTAAAGGTAGGCATTTTTTATTTTATTTTTTACACGTACATCTATAAAAATCAATTGAACGTCTTGCCTGATCCTGAGCAGTTCAAGAACATGTATTATGCTATAAGGTTCTGTAGAATGTGATTTATAAATAAGTGATCTACAAATCTCATAAGTGGAAAATCAATGAAGGGTAATTATGAATTTTATCATGGGCTGGTCTTTCATGTTTTAGTTTGCAAATACATAACACTTGCATACAATTTTCATAATCAGAAAAATAATCCACAAGTAATACAAAATCTTGAGTTGCAAATATCACCACTTTGCACCCGGTCTCACCTTGAAAGGTCAGTGGGCCTTCGCATAATGTAGATTCTAGAAGATTCAATGCTGTGCATCGTGAAGACTACATATTGTAGATTTGAAGAATTATCATTCCAACTATTAAGAAAATACATAGCACATTTCAATTTAACTGCCAGAAAATTGGGGGAAACCAAAATTACTATCTCAATTCCAGAAATGACTGATTGTAAACGCGAACAATTAAAGCTATCCTTGAACTTACAATGATGGTAGTGAAAATCTGGGCACGATACCCTCCCTGAAATTAAACAGAAGCAATTATCGTCACAAATCTATACGACTCTTCATTTCAACAACATTTGTAAACTACTCCAATAAAATTGCAGTTGGTTATGCAGAGTCAAAATTAATTTACAATAAGTGCTTTCTTTCAATTTAAATAATTATATTTAACAAAATAATTTTTATTTAACACAGTTAAAAATCTGCTCATTTTCTTGTAGCAAATATAAAAATGAAATTTTACGCTGGCTGCAGCTTGTATAAAGGCATGTAGACAACTTGACGTACAGAATTTCCAATCACTTCCTATGGAAGAAACCAAAAAAACAATTAACAGAAAATAATGAAACAGATTTTGTTGTGGTTTCACTATAACAAAGTGATAGAATACTTACAGCTGGTTTTTGTAGGCAACTATCAATTTGTGTTTCCACTAGCCTTTTAACATAATGCAGTGATTTCTTGGGAAAATAAGGAAAAAGCAACGGACTTTCTGCGAAGAAATGTTAGAAATCACAATAATTATCCTGACATTGTGCTACAAATAAGCTAACGTTTTGTGCAAAATCCTACATTATGCAGATAATTAAAAATATTCTTTTGGAAGTTAAACTCAGTATATTAGATATTGAAAAATTGTATGCAAAGCAATCATAAATGGAATCAAAGGAAAAGAAAGAGGTTGTAAACTTATACCAGTTAATACAAACATAAGGGGCTTGATCTATCAACCTCATTCCGTTTATCTGCATATTCAAGTGAGCAGTTAGGTTGAGGTTAAGTTGCGCTGGAGTTACCCAAGGTGCAAAGGTACAGGATCTAATGGCCTCACCCTGTAGACCCTGAACAGGCACCGTTCAGCACTGGTTTCCATAAACGTGGACCAGGCATACTGGCACTTGGGGGAGGGGGGTGGGGTTTCCCTGGCGATTGGGGACCCCAAGGTGGTCGGGCCAGGTGGCACCCTGGCACCACCGATGTTACCAGGCATCATCAGCCTGGAACTTTATCAGTGCCACCTGGATGCCACTCTGGCAGTGCCAGGGTTCCCAGGTAGCAGTGCCAGGCTTTCCCTTGCTAGGGATCGGGCCTGGGGGTGCGCTGCCCTAATGAATGGGGTCTGGGGGGGCTTGAGGACCCCCTAATTGGTAATTTAGGGTGGTGGGGGTTCAGAGATCAGGGCACCATTTAAAAAGAGGTCAGCTCGCTAGTGCTGGTAATAAGCCTCAGTGTGGCTTCAGCGGGGCGTTCCTCGCCGAGGCCCAGGAAAGTAGAGTCCTGTTTAATAGCGGGGTCGCTCTCGGCGCTGTAAGGAAACACCCAGCAAATCAAGCCTCGAAAAAGGACTCTGTTTCATTCCTATTAAATTGCGCCCAATGGCTCAAATCTTTCAATATGTGAAGAGGCCTCTGATTTAATTTACATCACTGATGTTTGTTGTGCAGATCTGCAGTATTTATGCAGGAAGTTTAATGTTCTGATCGCTGGTTTTACCCTGCCTGGATTTTTCTATGATTCTAACAGTGGGATAAGATTGGCCAGAACCATGGAAACGTGGGCTGTTTGTGCTATGCTTAACCTTGTATTTGCACAGATTTACTTCAGACTTTCCCCCAACATGTTAAAACCAGCTTAACCACAAGTAAATAAGCTGGAGTGTCAAAGTACCCCCAGCAATGTTCATCTCTCTCTCCCCTCCCCCCCCCTCCCCCTCTCTTCCCCCCCCCCCCCCCCCCCCCCCCCCCATCGTCTGAGGAATGTTGAACCCCCCTCCTGTCTTGACAATGTTCACATCCCGGCAACATTCCCACCCAGGCAACTTTCACTCCCTATGGCCCCTCCACATCCAGCATTCTTGACTCTGCATGACTCCTTCACACCCCGCAATGTTAAGTCCCCATGGCCCCTCCACACTCAGCAATGTTCACTCCTCATGGCCCCTCCACAACCGGCAATGTTCAGTCCGCATGGCCCCTTCACACCCCACAATGTTCAGTCCCCATGGCCCCTCCACACCCTGTAATGTTCAGTCCCCATGGCCCCTTCACACCCTGCAATGTTCCCTCCTCATGGCCCCTCCACACTCAGCAATGTTCACTCATCATGACCCCTTCACACCCCGCAATGTTCACTCCTCATGACCCCTCCACACCCCGCAATGTTCAGTCCCCATGGCCCCTCCACACTCAGCAATGTTCAGTCCCCATGGCCCCTCCACACCCCGCAATGTTCAGTCCCCATTGCCCCTCCACACCCTGTAATGTTCAGTCCCCATGGCCCCTTCACACCTCGCAATGTTCAGTCCCCATGGCCCCTCCACACTCAGCAATGTTCACTCCTCATGGCCCCTCCAAACCCGCAATGTTCAGTCCTCATGGCCCCTCCACACTCAGCAATGTTCACTCCTCATGGCCCCTCCACACTCAGCAATGTTCACTCTGCATGACCCCTTCACACCCCGCAATGTTCAGTCCCCATGGCCCCTCCACACTCAGCAATGTTCACTCCTCATGGCCCCTCCAAACCCGCAATGTTCAGTCCTCATGGCCCCTCCACACTCAGCAATGTTCACTCCTCATGGCCCCTCCACACTCAGCAATGTTCACTCTGCATGACCCCTTCACACCCCGCAATGTTCAGTCCCCATGGCCCCTCCACAACCGGCAATGTTCAGTCCCCATGGCCCCTTCACACCCCGCAATGTTCAGTCCCCATAGCCCCACCACAACCGGCAATGTTCAGTCCCCATGGCCCCTCCACACCCTGCAAAGTTCAGTCCCCATGGCCCCTCCACATCCCGCAATGTTCAGTCCCCATGGCCCCTCCATACTCAGCAATGTTCACTCCTCATGGCCCCTCCACAACCGGCAATGTTCAGTCTCCTTGGCCCCTCCACACCCTGTAATGTTCACTCATCATGGCCCCTCCACAAACAGCAATGTTCACTCCTCATGGCCTCTCCACACCTGTCAATGTTCACTCCCCTTAGCCTGTCCACACCCAGCAAATTCACTCTCCTCTGATGCACCTACTACCCCAGCTTTGTTCGATACCACCACCACCCCACTCCCATGCTCCTCAGCTGATAGTGCTGACCTCCCTTTCCCCACAACAGAGTGCTGTCCCTCCTCTCCCAACTCATCTTCCGAATTCCCTAGCTCCTCTTTGGTTGGAAGAGTCAGCATTGCTGGACAAAGGTATGTGGAGCAGGGTTGAGCTTTTTTGTGGTTGAGAGGAGGGTGCTGTGGGAGGTTGAACATTGTCGGGGGTGAGGGAGGTGTTGAACACTATTGGTGATGAAAGAGGGGGGTGAATGTTGTTGGGTGGCGAGGGAGTAGTGTGAAGACGGTCGGTCGTGAAGGAGGGAGATGAAGACTGTCGGGAGTGAGGGAGGCGTGAAGACTGTCAGGGGTGAAGACCGTCAGACGATGAAGGAGAGGTGAAGGTGGGGGAGGGGTGAAGACCGCCAAAGGGGGAGAGGGGTTGAGGGAGGGGTGAAAACTGTCCAGCAATGAGGGACGGGTGAATACAGTCTGGCGGTGAGGGAGGGGTGAAGATAGTCCAGCATGAGGGAGGGGTGAAGACCGCCAGGGGTGAGGGACGGGTGAAGACCACGGGGGTGAAGACTGCAGTGGTGGGAAGTGTGAAGACTGTTGGGAGTGAGGGAGGGGTGAAGACCGTCAGTGGCGAGGGAGGGGTGAAGTTCATTGGGGTAAGGGAGAAGTGAAGACCGTCGGGGATGACGGAGGAGTGAAGATGGGTGAGGGAGGGGTGAAGACCGTCGGGGCTGAGGGGGGGGTGAAGACCGTCGGGGGTCAGGGAGGGGTGAAGATCGGTGGGGAGTGAGGGAGGGATGAAGACTGTTGGGAGTGAAGGAGGGGTGAAGACCGTCGGGGGTGAGGGAGGGGGGAAGACAGTCGGGGGTGAGAGAGGGGTGAAGACCGTCGGGAGTGAGAGGTGGGTGAAGACCGTCGAGGGTGAGGGAGGGGGGAAGATCATCGGGGGTGAGGGAGGGGTAAAGACTGTCTGGGGTGAGGGAGGGGTGGTAAAGACTGTCGGAAGTTGAAGGCACTGTCAGTGAGAGGAGATTATGTAATGTTAGCAGTTGGCAGATAATTTTAAACCATGTAAATCAATAAACTGAAGACAGACCTTAAGGACCTTGTCAGTTCATGACAAGTAAAAGGGGAAAGTCTGTGCTGGAATGATACTCAACAATTTGCCCCCTTACCGTTTTCCCTGCTGGAGCCAGCATCTGGTAGACGCAAAGGCTCTGTTTAAAATGGTAAATGGTTGGATTAAATTGCCGTCAATGGCAGAGGCACCCTCTCTGACACTGATTGGAAGATCTGGGACAATTAATCTTGTATTCGTGAAGGTGAAGGATTAATGGAACGTTTACAATTTGAGACAAGTAATAGTAGCAGTAAATCCTGCAGGAAGTGCAGCACAGTTAGATCAGGAGGACAGCTCTCTTTACTCTGCCCAACAATGTACCTCTGTCAGAAGTAGATTATTTCCCAAATATAATTCACCTTTGTAGAATGGTCAATCTGTGCAAGTTAGGAAATTATTAGGAATTTAATTGAGGCTACTCAAAGTACCATTAGGGAAAACTATCAACCCATAGAATGGTCTGATTTAGATTTTAAGTCCTTGACCCTAGACCCCCTGTTCCCACCAACATTGAATTCAAAATGGTAAGTACTATTTGTACCCTTAAGATGGACACTGTTCTGTAAGAAAGAAAACCAAGGATTCCCTTCAGTCTCTGGAGGAGTTACGAGGTCATCATCCTCATCTTTTAAATACTGTAAAACAAATTGCAGAATTTAACCAACTTCCAATTCAGTGCTGAAAAGGCATGGCTTTCAGGGGAAGAATGAAATAAAGCAGATGCAAAAAACATTTATTCTTTAAGATTAATCAAAAATCATCACATTTCAATTACACTGTTACAAGAATTTATACTGTTACGACACCTTGGGTTAGTGCGCGGTCGATTCCAGCCCCACAGACGCCGGAGTCCCAACACAAGTGAATTAACCAATAATTTCTTTAAAGTTTCTGAGATCTTTAGCCCTTAACTGCAAGTTATTTATAACAAAAAGAGTTAAGACATGCAATACTTATAATGAAATAATGGACAGCTAATCTACTACTCCTCCCTTTTACCGTCCCACCTCTACCCAAATACACATGCAAGACAGATAAAAACAGAGGGAGAGGTAAAAGTAATAGGAATTAAATTTTTTAATGGAATATGAGTGTCCTTGCTTCGGATGTTGGAGTCATTGCAACAGTAGGCTGTCCTTCAGAGTGATTGAAACCAACAGTTATCTTCAGGTAGTAATATTCAGTCAGAACTCCCAGGCTGCAGGATTCCCTCTGGGGAAATCACTTTAAATTTATGAACCTTGGCCTTCACTCCAAAAGAATAGCCTCTGACCTGTGAATTCTTATTTGTGCCCAACTCCACCAAAATGTCCAACAGTCTTCCTGAGGTAAGAGCAGAGTACCCCACACGTGATTTTAAAAAGGTTTTAAACAACTGACTCTGCCTGCAGCTGATGCTGGACTGGATTTTATTTGCAGCTCAAACTTGCTTTGCAGAGAGAAAGGTCTTTACTCTGATCCTTCAGAAAGAATCCATCAGGTGAGAGAGAGAAATCAAAGCTGTAACCTTCCAGCTTCTGCCAAAATCAGAATTAAGAGCAAAACACATTCCCACAAAAGAAGGAACATTCCAGAATAGCCAGCACCAATCAGCATCAAATATCAGCTCATTGACTGCCAGCCAAGACCATCACTAATATCAGACCAAACAGCACATCCTGCTGGAGTGCTGCTTTTTAAAATAAAGGTGAAGCCCATCTTAAAAGCATAGGTCCCATTAATTCTCCAGGTACAAAAATTGAAACAGAATAACAGAAATTAAAAGGAAACTAAAAGGGATTAACAGTAGGATCCTTACAATACATTTTCTAAAATTTCTGCAGGGATCAACTATGCTATAATTATCATATACATTGTAAAATAATTATGGAAAATTGTTTCCTCCAATTGTCTTGTAAACTTGAGATAACATTTATTAATTTCAGCATATCATTCTCAAATTGTAAACAGAAAGATGATACTTGAGACACACTATTCGTGTAACCTAAAACATGTCAGTATTTAGAAAATCTATCACATATTAAGTCAGACCAAGCTTAATGATACAAAATGACATACCTGACCAACTCTCTCCACGTTAAAATATTGACCCTTTTGATCATAAAGCTCTGGTGCCTTTGCGAAACAAGAGACAAAACTTGGTTGAAAATCAACACCGGGTGATATTTCCTGAATAATCTCTAAACATAATTGTGGTATAGATTATATTTTAAATTGTACTGTTATCCAACATAAAAACATCCCCTAAATTTGGTGCACATACAATTACATAAGCATAAGTATACTGAAAACCCCTAGCATTATTTATTAAAAGGTTTAGAACAGGTTATTTAGATAATCAGTGATTATTTAAGTTCTTCATTCCTTGTTTAATCTCTAATAAGAATTAGAATTTGCTCACTCAGAGGGGGAAAATAAATCAATGACCTTTTGGAAATTCACGTTGACTTGTTAGTAAGGTTATCTTTCTCTATTCCATTTGTACAGTATCGAATTCTAAACTGAACATTTAATTTTCTGGACGCCGGCGTTAAGAAACAGTACGAGCAATGTAATACACAAACTAAACATTAAATTAAATAATGGGCAGCATGGTGGCCTAGTGGTTAGCACAGCTGCCTCACGGCACTGAGGTCCCAGGTTCGATCCCGGCTCTGGGTCACTGTCCGTGTGGAGTTTGCACATTCTCCCCGTGTCTGCGTGGGTTTCACCCCCACAACCCAAAAATGTGCAGAGTAGTTGGATTGGCCACACTAAATTGCCCCTTAATTGGAAAAAAATAAATAATTGGGTAATCTAAATTTATTTTTAAAAAAATTAAATAAATTTAGAGTATCCAATTTTTTTTCCAATTAAGGGGCAATTTAGCATGGCCAATCCACCTACCCTGCAGATCTTTTTCAGTTGTGGGGGTGAGACCCACGCAGACATGGGGAGAATGTGTAAACTCCACATGGACAGGATCAAACCCAGGTCCTCAGCACCGTGATGCAGCAGTGCTAAGCACTGTGCCACCATGCTGTCCTTACACAAACTAAACATAACAGCTCCAAACAGTCCTGCACTTTTGGGTTAAGAGGGTAAACATCTTCCAAATGAAAGGTGACCTAACCTATCCAGAAGTAAACCAGAACTTTGTTTCTTCAGGATTCACACAGGCACAATCAGAGGTGGACAGAAACCAGCAGTGGAACTAAATATTACAGGTAGTTTAAAATGACACACTGCTTTGATGCTTTCTTATCTTCAAATGTCAGATTAAGACAATAATGTCTGTTGAGTGAATACACACGACTCCAGTTATCTATCTTACAGATAATACTGAGAAAAAACCCTCAATAAGTTGGCAATGGAACATCACCAGAATGAACCCAAGTTATCCAGCTGGATTCTGCTCCGTCAGGGAAAGACAAAAATAAACGGATTATTTGAATGCTGTTCTGGCCTGAAAGCATGAGTGATTTCCCGAAAGATAATGAAGAGAACTTTTTTGCTGAATGGACATGCTCTATATTTTGAGAAACCATACTGGGAATAGTTTTACTGGGAGTTTAGAAGCCTTGCAAGATAGTTTTAACTTGCTCATCAAAGAGTCTTTTTCCGAGGGCTGACATTGGCAAAAGTGACCAATGGCCAATAAGGATGTACAGGTACAGCAAGCAGTTAGGAAAGTAAATTAGCTTTCAATGCAAGAAGGTTGTTGTACAGAAGTACGAATGTCTTGCTGCACTTATACAGGACTTTGGTGAGCCCATACCTGGAGTACTGTGTGCAGGAGTAGTGTGTGTAGTTTTGGTCTCTCTACTCAAGGCAGGACAAGCTTGCCTTCGAGGGGGTCCAACAAAGGTTCACTTGATTCATTCTTGGAAAGAGAGTGCTTTGTATGAGGAGAGATTGAGTAGAATGGACATATACTGTTTGGAATTTAGAAGAATAGAGGTGATCTCATTGAAATACTGTATACAAGATTCTTAAAGGGAGTGATTGGGAAGATGCTGAGAGGATGTATCCCTTGCTGGTGCGTCTAGTCCAAGCAGCAAAGTCTCAGAATAACGGGACTGTGATTTCAGATTGAAATAAGGAGAAATTTCTTCAGAGGGCTGTGAATCATTGGACTCTCAGTTCCCTGAATTGCTCAGTCATTGTATATGTTCAAGAAACTGATACATTTTTGGACGCTAAGGGAATCAAGTGATATGGGGATCAGGTAAGAAAGTAAAGTTGAGGATCAGTTGTGATCTCATTAAACGGTGGTGCAGGTTCAAAGTGCCTTATGGCCTATTCCTGCTTCTCTTTATGTTCTTTGAAGTAACCTGCAAAAAAAAAAAAAATCAATAAAATATCAAAGTATATAAAGTTCCAGAATCTCTCGCACGACTAAATTGCAAGAATTCATTATGGAATAATATGAGTTTGTAGCATTGGTTTGATAAGCCATCAATTTCCAAAAGGAACAGAATTCCTCAGCGCTTCCTTCTTTTTTCCAATGAATAATTGTAAAATTGTATTTAAAAAACGAATGAATAAATAATTACAATTGAAAGCTTACCTCTTTAAAGTGCTCAGATAGGAAGTCAGCCACAAATGATACATCTTTATGTGTCATCTGTATTTAAAATAACATTAAAGTAAATGGCTGCGTAAATATTAAGCATGAGTTTCCATTTGATTTAATAAGCCTCAATAGTTCTATCTTGGCAGTTCTCAGATTTACACTGTTAACTTATTCAAAATGGCATGGTTCCAAAGCAGATTGTTTCACAAAAGTATATTTGTAAGAGGAAGGCCATAGGAATATTTGGAACAGGAACATGTCATTTATCCTATCGGACCTACTCTGTCATTCAATTAGATCATGGCTAATCTGCAACTCAACACTATTTTCTTGCCTTTGCTCCATATTCCTTACTGCCCTTACTTAACAAAAAAAACTGAAACTATGAAGGAGGTTGAATGTCAGTTCTAATTGTATTTTATTCCAATTATAAATTGTAATGTCTACAAACAAAGATACCGATTGTTCATAATATCTGCTGCTGATCAATGACCTCAGCTGGTGAACTTTCATGAAATTGAATGTAAATTTACAGTCATGTTCTTCGATATTACTTTTTTTCTTATTTTAGAGTACCCAATTATTATTTAAAATTATTATTATTATTTTTTTTTAAAAGAGTACCCAATAATTTTTTTCCAATTATGGGGCAATTTAGCGTGGCCAATCCGCCTACCCTGCACACCTTTGGGTTGTGGGAGTGAAACCCACGCAGACATGAGGAAAATGTGCAAACTCCACACAGACAGTGATCCGGGGTCGGTGACTGCGCCACAATGCCGCCCTTGATACTATTTTAATAAAGTTGAGTAGCTGTTGCAGACGACAGTGCTTTCTTTGGAAACATCAAATGACACTTTAGTTCCTTTCCGATGAAAGGTTACACTCCTGATATGTTAGCCTGCCTTTCCCTTTAGGTATACTGACCTACTGTCTATTTCCAGCATTTTGCTTTTGTTTCAGATTTCTAGTTTTTTCTTATTAAGTTGGCTTGTTATAAGGGGCTGTTGGCCAATAACAGCCAGTATTTTACATTTGAACATTTTGCCTATTTCTGGAATGATGCGTCTATACCACTGATTATAAATGAGAAAGAATTTTATTTGTAACTATTTCATCAAAAGGGTAAATAATACAAAATGCGATACAACTGAAATTTAAATTAAATTAAATGAAATGAAAATCGCTTATTGTCACAAGTAGGCTTCAAATAAAGTTGCTGCGAAAAGCCCCTAGTCGCCACATTCCGGCGCCTGTTCGGGGAGGCTGGTACGGGAATTGAACCGTGCTGCTGGCCTGCCTTGGACTGCTTTCAAAGCCAGCGATTTAGCCCAGTGTGCTAAACCAGTCCCTGGACCAAGTCTTAAAGTGGAGGAAAAGCTCAAGCAGCATTTCCTTTTTTAAATTCCAGGTAATCCCTAATTTTAAAACACAAATAGCTGAAAAATAATATTTTTATATTCCAAACTGTACCGTGACCTGCCATTTTAGGGCTTTCTTACATCTAGACCATAATGCAGCATCATGTTTATATTCGAAGTCCACCATAGTCTTGCTTCTATCTCTGTAACATGCTCCACCCCAAAAATTTTCATCTCTGAACTTTCTATTCCTGGCTCTCTGGCCAATTGTGTACCCCTGCCTCGCCTTCAACCCATCATTGACAGCTGTGCCTTCAGCTTCCAAAGCCCCATGCTTTGAATTTCCATCCCAAAAGTCTCTCCACCTCTTATTCCTCCTTAAAAACCTTTTTTTTGGGGCACTCTTCTGAGTACCTCTTTCAATTTAAGTGCCCATTTAATTTCTCCACCCACCCCTATGTGGATTCCTCTATTTAAAGTATGCTATATAAATGCAAGATGTTTTAGTTCTTTCTAATATTAAAAATAACAATATAACTTAAACTTTTAATGAAGTTCTGCAATTTACCTTGTTTAACTCTGGCAAAACATGGTCATCAGACATCCTCAACATTGCTGAAAAACAAAATGAGCCTGATTATACCATAAGCATTTATAGCAATATTATGTATATTCAATGAAATATTTAGCCCATACTTATCAGCTCACACAATTATGAAAGACAATATTGCAAATATTGCCATTTGAAACAAACATCAGCTTAGCAAGTTGCCAATTAACCCCAGCTGGATGAAAAGTCAAGAGAGACAGATGGAAGTTAAATGCCAGCCATTACCATAAAACCCTGAAGTTCAAGAGCTACTCACTGAGTATGGAAAGTTTCTTAGTTTAAAATAATTGTTTCCTTAACTAAAACTGTTTAATATGTATTTTTAAACATTACTTTATAGAGGTGGCATTATAAAAATATTATATTGAGTTGTATTACCTTGCAGTACAATCTACCTTCTCCTGCAACATTTGATGGGGTACAGCAAAAAGTGGCCCTGAGTTGCTTAGTATCTAGCATTTCTAAAAGCTGAATTCCAGATGTGAGGTTAGAGTGACATGAAGACAGCACTTAACAAAATATGACACCGAGGAGCTGAGTTAATTTGTTATTCCTCTGCCCATCTAACCAGCCTGTCTTCATCATCCTGTAATCCAAGGGTTACCTCCGTAAGTCATCTGCGAACTTACTTATCATAACTTCTACATTCACGGCCAGATCATTAATGTACACTACAAACAACAAGGGAACCAGCATTGATTCCTGCGGAACACTACTTGACACAGGCTTCCTATCACAAAAACAACCATCACCCTCTGTCTCCTAACACTGAGCAGGTTTTGGATCCAGTTTGCTAAATTGCCCTGGATCCCATGGGCACCTACCTTCTTCATCAGACTCTCATCCGGGACCTTGTCAAAAGCCTTTATTTGATGTAGACTACATCATCGGCACAGCTAGTCAACTTTTCAAAAAAATTCAATCAAATTTGGAAGACATGATCTCCCTTTGACAAAACAATGCTGACTATCCTTGATTAATCATTGCCTCTCAAAGTGGAGATTAATTCTGTCCGTCAGAATTTTTTCCAGTAGTTTTCCTACCACTGAAATTAGACTCATTGGCCTATAATTTCCTGGTTTGTCTCTAGTTCCCGTCTTGAATAATGGCACCACATTAGCTGTGTCCTCCAGTCCTCTGGATTGGTTTTGTTTTATTGTCACATGTACCGAGGTGCAGTGGAAAGTATTGTTCTGCATACAGTCCAGACAAATCATTCCATACATGAAAAAAAACATCGGGCATACATAAATACACAATGTAAATACATAGACGCAGGCTTTGGATAAAGCATACAGGAGTGCAGTACTACTCAGAAGAGAAGATGTTTGAAGAGATCAGATCAGTCCATAGAAGGTCATTCAGGAGTCTGGTAACAGCGGGGAAGAAACTGTTTTTCAATCTGTTGGTGCGTGTTCTCAGACTATTGTATCTCCTGTCCAGTGGGAGAGGTTGGAAAAGTGAATACCCAGGTGGGAGGGGTCTTTGATTATGCTGCCCGCTTTCCCAAGGCAGCAGGAGGTGTAGACAGAGCCAATGGATGGGAGGTGGAGAGAAGATTTGAAAATTTTAGTCGCTTGCATTGAACCTTAATACCCTCTGGAAGCCCAAATAAATAACATTCAGCAATTTTTAGTCAGTGATACCGACAAGTATACGGCCAACTCAACAACCAGGAATACTATAGACATTTACCCGCAGATCCGACCAAGGAACATATCCGCCAACTCAACAGACTGATCAAGACCTTGGAACCAGACCTTCAGAGCACCCTACATGCTCTCATCCCACGTACTCCCCGCATTCGAGATCTCTATGCCTCCCGAAAATACACAAGGCCAACACACCAGGCTGTCCTATCGTTTCAGGCGAGAACCTCTCTGGCTACATTGAGGGCATCTTAAAACCCATCGTACAAGGTACACCCAGCTTCTGTCGCGACACGACGGACTTCCTACAGAAACTCAGCACCCATGGACCAGTTGAACTAGGAACATTCCTCGTCACAATGGACGTCCCCCATGACAACGGCATTGCTGCAACAGCCTCAGTACTCAACACAGACAACTGCCAATCTCCAGGCGCAATTCTGCAACTCATCCGCTTCATTCTGGATCACAACGTCTTCACCTTCGATAAGTTCTTCATCCAGACGCACGGAACAGCCATGGGGACCAAATTCGCACCTCAATACGCCAACATCTTCATGCACAAGTTTGACTAAGACCTCACTGCACAGGACCTTCAACCGACATTATACACCAGATACATTGATTAAATTTTTTCCCTTTGGACCCACGGCGAGGAATCACTGAAACGACTACACAATGACATCAATAAGTTCCATCCCACCATCAGACTCACCATGGACTACTCTCCAAAATCAACTGCATTCTTGGACACACTCGTCTCCATTAAGGACGATCACCTCAGCACCGTTTTACCACAAGCCCATGGATAACCTCACGATTCTCCACTTCTCCAGCTTCCACCCTAAACACATTAAAGAAGCCATCCTCTATGGACAAGCCCTCCGTATAGACAGGATCTGCTCAGACGAGGAGGAGCGTAACAGACATCTACAGACGCTGAAGGTTGCCCCCGTATGAACGGGTTATGGCGCTCGACTCACTGATCGACAGTTCCAATGCGCCACAGCAAAAAACCGCACCGACCCCCTCATAAGACAAACATGGGACACAACCGACGGGACACAACCGACAGAGTACCCTTTGTCGTCCAGTACTTTCCTGGAGCGGAGAAACGACATCATCTTCTTTGCAGCCTCCAACACGTCATTGATGAAGATGAACATCTTGCCAAGATCATCTCCACACTCCCACTACTTGCCTTCAAACAACCGCGCAACCTCAAACAAACCATTGCTTGCAGCAAACTACCCAGCCTTCAGAACAGTGACCACAACACCACACAACCCTGCCATGACAATCTCTGCAAGACGTTCCAGATCATCGACATGGATACCACCATTACACGTGAGAACACCACCCACCAGGTACGCAGTACATACTCGTGCGACTCGGCCAACGTTGTCTATGTCATACGCTGCAGGAAAGGATGCCCCGAAGCGTGGTACATTGGTGAGACCATGCAGACGCTGCGACAACAAATGAACGGACATCGCGCGACAATCACCAGGCAGGAATGTTCCCTTCCAGTCGGGGAACACTTCAGCAGTCAAGGGCATTCAGCCTCTGATCTCCGGGTAAGCGTTCTCCAAGGCGGCCTTCAGGACCCGTGACAGCGCAGAATCGCCAAGCAGAAACTTATAGCCAAGTTCCACACACATGAGTACGGCCTCAACTGGGACTTGGGATTCATGTCGCATTACATTCATCCCCCACCATCTGGCCTGGGCTTGCGAAATCCTACCAAATGTCCTGGCTTGAGACAATTCACACCTCTTTAACCTGGGGTTACCTCTATCGCTGGATCTGTAAAGACTCAATTACCTGCAATGCTCGCATTCTAAGCGTTGTCTGGCATCTTTGAATTTGTCTATATATATGTTTCTGCAACATACCTCTTCATTCACCTGAGGAAGGAGCAGTGCTCCGAAAGCTAGTTTGAAACACTAAAGTCATGTTGGACTTTAACCTGGTGTTGTAAGACTTCTTACAGTGATGACCCTGAATCAAGTTTTTTCATGAGATAACCGATAGCTTAGTACATATTTAACTAGGCAGGACAGAATTCCACAAAATAGGTTTTAACGATAAATCTGTTATCAATGGCTGACCATGCTCTGCTTCGATTGACAATTCCTATCAGGATGAAGGGTAGCAAAGTGAACATATTTCCAACTCTACATTAAGTAACATTAAATATATCTGTGTCTGATACAGTTCCTTTTAAATCACCCTGACAATGTACATGACATGCTTAACTTTGAATGATGAATTAGACTCTTATGCTTAACAGCTCATCTTTCATTCAATACTCTCAGCTGGATTTATGTCAGGGAAGTACAAGTGAAGCAACATTTGAAACAATAACATAAAACAACAAGATGGTAAATAAATAGAATGTGAAGTAAATGAGATTTTTCTCACCTGCATAAAGCCATCGGAAAAATGCCTTGAAACTTTTCATACTACTGTCTATAACTCTGGAAAAAAAAACAGGCCACCTTTATATAAAACTCAAATTTTTTAGCAATAATTGTATTCAAGATGACATTAATATTCTCTTGGCTCCGTAAATGGTATAGCACCACTCAATAGGGATAGTAATAATAACGGTTCAAGTTCAGAGGAGAGTGCAACAAATTTTCCACACTTCTGAGCCATAAAAGATGGACAATTAAATATAATGAGGGGAGGCAATGGGAGGAATTGCATAAAATGAGATTCAATGGCGATTCTACAACCATGTACCATAACTACACTTGGAATTATTAAAAAAATTATTTACCCTTTACGATGACTCAATTTAGTGAAATACTATTGTTGGGGTGGGGAAGTGAGTAGAGAGAGTTCAATCTACTTCAGAGGTAACAATTCACATTAGTCTGGATGATGTGGAGCTTCCAAGCTTACCAAGGCACTTTCTATGTACATTTTCTTTCTTTAAATGCACACGGAGGGAAATGGACTAAGATTCCTCTTTCCATGAAAAACAGTAGTGCAAATCCTTCTGCTACAAAAGTCACCCCACTTCAAAATTGGAACATTTACTAGTAGGAAGACAGAAAAGGTCCCCAAAATGTATGCACACATTTGACTTTTGCTAACACTGCTTTCAGCATTCCTGAGCACTGTTCTAAACAGTCTATAAGATAGACCCCAGGTATTGAAGTACACACTAACAAAATAATTTCCCTCATTTCTAAGCATGCTGATATCTTTTCTCCTTCTGCACCTCATCTGCAAGGTATACATTTTAAAAATTTGTTCATGGGATGTGGGCATCGTTGACTGGGCCAGCATTTATTGCCTATCCCTAATTGCCTTGAGTGGCTTACTAGGCCACTTCAGAGGGAATTTAAGAGTCAACCACATTGTCTGGATCTGGATTTGCATGTAGGCCAGACCAGTATGGCATTTTCCTTCCCTTCAGGGCATTAGAGAATGGTTTCATGGTCATCATTAAACTTTTAATAACTTTTTATTGAATTCAAATTTCAACATCTGCCACAGTGGGATTCAAACATGGCTCTCCTGAGTATTAGCCTGGGTCTCTGGATTACTAGTCCAGTGGGTGGGGTTGCTGGGTTACAGGGGTGGGGTGGAGGTGTGGGTTTAGGTAGCGTGCTCTTTCCGAGGGCCGGTGCAGACTCGACGGGCCGAATGTCCTCCTTCTGCACTGTAAATTCTATGATTCGATAACAATATCGCAATGTCATTGCCTCCCCAGCATATTGATATGCACCTTTCCCTCATCAATGAAGCTGTATCATCACTTTCCTTGAAAGCCTATTTCCCCTCTACCTCTGCACAATGGAAAATAAAGCAGACCAACTTTTTCTTTTAAAATTTATTAAGTTTTAAACATCACCTCATTTGGATTTTTAAGTAAATGTCCCTAAATGCTAGCTATTCAGATTTAGCAGTAAAGTTAAGTGAGACTACCAGCATTAAACTGGACAGCAACTTCCAGAGACCACATATGTACAGTTAACTGCAAAATCAGGAAAGTTTTCCCCTACTCCTACACAAGCTTTGCTATAATGATATTGTGGCAAGAGAACCAGCATTGAGTCACTAAAGGACAAAAAAGTCATGTTACTTACATAATACAGACCAACTAAACTTGCCAGAAAAGGTTGGGGCTCGCCCATCCCTGGGTAAGCAATTGTGTACCAACGTGGTCTTAACGACTATCTTTCCAGCACAAAAAATGAACATTTTCAAGTGGAGTCTCGTTCCTTCAGATTTTAATGAATGTTGGTGATTTTAAAAAGCTAATCATTATTTTTGACTTTCCCTTTGTTTTTTTAACACTCTCTGAATCTCACCTTCTCTTGAGTTTGCTTTCAATAATAATAATAATCTTTATTATTCTCACAAGCAAGCTTACATTAACACCGCAACAAAGTTACTGCAAAAATTCCCTAGTCGCCACACTCCATTGTCTGTTCGGGTATATGGAGGGAGAATTCAGAATGTCCAATTCACCTAACAGCACATCGTTTGGAACTTGTGGGTGGAAACCGGAGCACCTGGAGGAAACCCACGCAGACACAGGGGGCGGAATTCTCCGCTCCCGGGAAAATCAAGAAGGCCGTTGTGAACTCGGCCGAGTTTCACGATGGTCTCGGAGGCCGCTCCTCTCACCTGATTCATCCCCACCCGGGGGGCTATGAGCAGCGCTCCGTTATTCTCGGCCGCCGGGCCTTGTCACTGGCGTCAAGGCCCAGCGCGTCGAGAATGACGCAGCCGGCGCGCCTAATGACGTCAGCCGTGCATGCGCATGCGGCGGAGGGGAAAGAGTGCGTCCCCTTGAGACACCGGCCCGACGATCGGTGGGCACCGATCGCGGGCCAGTCCCCTCCCAAGATAGCCAGGAGGGAACTGAAGAAAGGGATTAGGAGAGCTAAGAGAGGGCATGAAAAATCTTTGGCGGGTAGGATCAAGGAAAACCCACAAGACCTTTTACACATATGTGAGAAATATGAGAATGACTAGAGCGAGGGTAGGTCTGATCAAGGACAGTATCGGGAGATTGTGTATTGAGTCTGAAGAGATAGGAGAGGTCTTGAACGAGTACTTTTCTTCAGTATTTACAAACGAGAGGGGCCATGTTGTTGGAGAGGACAGTGTGAAACAGACTGGTAAGCTCGAGGAGATACTTGTTAGGAAGGAAGATGTGTTGGGCGTTTTGAAAAACTTGAGGATAGACAAGTCTCCCGGGCCTGACGGGGTATATCCAAGGATTCTATGGGAAGCAAGAAATGAAATTGCAGAGCCGTTGGCAATGATCTTTTCGTCCTCACTGTCAACAGGGGTGGTACCAGGGGATTGGAGAGTGGCGAATGTTGTGCCACTGTTCAAAAAAGGGAATAGGGATAACCCTGGGAATTACAGGCCAGTTAGTCTTACTTCAGTGGTAGGCAAAGTAATGGAAAGGGTACTGAGGGATAGGATTTCTGAGCATCTGGAAAGACACTGCTTGATTAGGGATAGTCAGCACGGATTTGTGAGGGGTAGGTCTTGCCTTACAAGTCTTATTGACTTCTTTGAGGAGGTGACCAAGCATGTGGATGAAGGTAAAGCAGTGGATGTAGTGTACATGGATTTTAGTAAGGCATTTGATCAGGTTCCCCATGGTAGGCTTATGCAGAAAGTAAGGAGGCATGGGATAGTGGGAAATTTGGCCAGTTGGATAACGAACTGGCTAACCGATAGAAGTCAGAAAGTGGTGGTGGATGGCAAATATTCAGCCTGGAGCCCAGTTACCAGTGGCGTACCGCAGGGATCAGTTCTGGGTCCTCTGCTGTTTGTGATTTTCATTAATGACTTGGATGAGGGAGTTGAAGGGTGGGTCAGTAAATTTGCAGATGATACGAAGATTGGTGGAGTTGTGGATAGTGAGGAGGGCTGTTGTCGGCTGCAAAGAGACATAGATAGGATGCAGAGCTGGGCTGAGAAGTGGCAGATGGAGTTTAACCCTGACAAGTGTGAGGTTGTCCATTTTGGAAGGACAAATATGAATGCGGAATACAGGGTTAACGATAGGGTTCTTGGCAATGTAGAGGAGCAGAGAGATCTTGTGGTCTATGTTCATAGATCTTTGAAAGTTGCCACTCAAGTGGATAGAGCTGTGAAGAAGGCCTATGGTGTGCTAGCGTTCATTAGTAGAGGGATTAAATTTAAGAGCCGTGAGGTGATGATGCAGCTGTACAAAACCTTGGTAAGGCCACATTTGGAGTACTGTGTGCAGTTCTCGTCACCTCATTTTAGGAAGGATGTGAAAGCTTTGGAAAAGGTGCAAAGGAGATTTACCAGGATGTTGCCTGGAATGGAGAGTAGGTTTTAAGAGGAAAGGTTGAGGGTGCTAGGCCTTTTCTCATTAGAACGGAGAAGGATGAGGGGCGACTTTATAGAGGTTTATAAGATGATCAGGGGAATCGATAGAGTAGACAGTCAGAGACTTTTTCCCCGCGTGGAACAAACCATTACAAGGGGACATAAGTTTAAGGTAAATGGTGGAAGATATAGGGGGGGATGTCAGAGGTAGGTTCTTTACCCAGAGAGTAGTGGGGGCATGGAATGCACTGCCTGTGGAAGTAGTTGAGTGGGAAACGTTAGGGACCTTCAAGCGGCTATTGGATAGGTACATGGATTATGATAGAATAATGGAGTGTAGATTAATTTGTTCTTAAGGGCAGCACGGTAGCATTGTGGATAGCATGATTATTTCACAGCTCCTGGGTCCCAGGTTCGATTCCGGCTTGGGTCAGTGTCTGTGCGGAGTCTGCACATCCTCCAAGTGTGTGCGTGGGTTTCCTCCGGGTGCTCCGGTTTCCTCCCACAATCCAAAGATGTGCAGGTTGGGTGGATTGGCCATGATAAATTGCTCTTAGTGTCCAAAATTGTATGATCTATGATTAACCTAGGACAAAAGTTCGACACAACATCGTGGGCTGAAGGGCCTGTTCTGTGCTGTATTTTTCTATGTATTCTAACTTGCACTTCCTTGTTCAGAATCTGCATGCCTAATATAAGGACTTTTCAATCAGATTGGTTCTGGGTAAACAGACTGGCTTGCTCTGCTCACATGGGTCCAAGATCCCTTCTCGAGAATGTAGCACCAAAATGGATTTCTATTCACTGCAAGTTTCAGTCAAAAATAGTAAGTCTATGGGTAAGTGTAATGAATGGCTGGTGCCATTTGTTCTCTGCTGACTGCAAAATCAAGACCAAGAGTTTAATATTGAAATATTACTCATAAAAGATCGAAGTATTACAAAAAATAGAGAACGACGTTATTTCAAACTATTTATTGACAGAGAAGGAATCAATGTCTTCATTCAATTTGAAATGTTGGAATTTCTGAGGGGTGCTATGCAGATTTTATTTTCAATGAGCAGAAACTTTTTTAAAACATAAGTTACATTTGTGAAGATAAGAAGAGTACCAAATTAAATGTACTTCTACCTACAGTACTGTCCTCATTAATTATGCCATCCACTACATTTGTTGCAGCCTGAACTGTGGTTTTCAACTACAGGTATCCACCTTTTCAAGGCACCCAGTTTTCATACATTTCCTCACTCACTTGCAATTCTTGCTCAATTGTACTTTTCAATGGTCACTGGTGAAACAATTTCAGCACACAAAAAAAATCATATCTTACCCAACTCCTTGCCTCCATTGTACTTACTGTAACAATTCATTTGCTTTCAATATAAATGTTCCCACAGCATTTATAGCATCTTTGAAAGAAAACAAATAATTTACATAAGTTAAGTACTGAAAAACACACAAAGTTAATCATAGGCTGTTCTGGTGTTGTTCTAATATGCCATACCAAAAAACAGCAAGCCAGGGAGTTACAACCTTGATTCCTAAACTCAAGTTTCCATTAAGTGCTGAGCGAGTGTAAAAGAGATTGTAATGGACAGTAAGTGATCCTAAGTTGCTTTAGCCCCAAGAGTGCAACATGTGATAATAAAACGGATAAAGAGAGAAGCACTGGCAAAGTCCCATGAGCAGGCTGTCTCTGTGTCTCATAAGGCAAAATTTGGTCAGTGTTTTACTGGCATATAAAAAATACCTAAATTCAAGCCAAGAATGAATCAACAATATCTGCAATAAAGTCAGCCAGTTATGAGAACAATAAACTAAATGACAGCCCATTATTATAATTCGTAAAAGTCCAGAATAGAGCACTTAAAGGACGTGTTTCAACTGAAATTAAATTAATTAGTCCAATCCACACAATGTTCAAAATATAAAGAATATATACTTTAACAGAATTCTGCACTGTAAATTCTATGATTCTATGAATTGTATAAGAATAGAATTGGATAAGAGTCAAACATATTATGAAAACAATGCTCTGAATAGACTTCAGGAATTTTGCTGAAAAGTGAGACATGCTGTCAAATCTTGTCCATCTTGCACTCATCAGGACAAATGCAAGAATGCCAAACTTCAAACAATCACAATAATTTGTACTAGAGACGAAAATGGTGCTTATTGGATGACAAGTTGACCAAGGCTTTGCCATGGAGAAAGCAGCAGGGGCTATAGACCCCAATCGTGCTGATTGGTTGGCAAGTTGACTGATTACCCGAGGCATCACCATGGGGAAAGCAATGGGGGCTATAGACTTTGCAAGCTCCTGGGTAATTTAAAAAAGGGGGCGAGGATTGAACATATTAATTTTGTTTGCAGAAAATGGGGCCCTGTGTATGAATGTATGTCAACATACATAGGGGCCTATTCTCTGTAAACATATGCAATATATTCAAGCTTTTCTGAATTATCTAGGAGCTTGCAGAGCCTATAGCCACCACTGCTTTCTCCGTGGTAATGCCGCAGTCAATCAGGGTCAACTTGCCAACCAATCAGCATGATTTTCTCCTGTAGTATAAATTGTGATCGCTTTAAATTTGATGATCCTGTGTTTGTCCGGATAAGTGCAAGATGAAAAGCTTGGGTAACATGTCTCTCTTTCAGCAATGTTCAAGTCAAGCAATTCTTTAATTCTCACTAACATTTTATTTTATTTGTTTTTTAAATTTAGAGTACCCAATTATTTTTTCCAATTAAGGGGCAATTTAGCATGGCCAATCCACCTAACCTGCACATCTTTGGGTTGTGGGGGTGAAACCCACGCAGACACGGGGAGAACGTGCAAACTCCACACAGACAGTGACCCAGGGCCGGGATTCGAACCCGGGTCCTCAGCGCCGTAGACAGCAATGCTAACCACTGTGCCACCGTGCTGCCCCACCAACATTTTATTAATATTGTTTTGGCATAATGGTCAGATACTTTGTAAAATGTAAATGGTATTCAACATTTCAAAGCTTAAAATCATTTTGAATGTACCTTCTATGGCTGGCACATCTAAACCTAAAGGTTGGTATTTCTGTTTCCACATAGCCATTCCCTTTAGCTCATTTAAATGGTACAGGAGTGCCTCCGAGCCACTGTTTGATAGCAAGACAGAAAGACAACACAAGAAAATCACTTTACAAGATAAAATATTGTGCCAACTAATTTAAATTCTTCACCCTGAAAGTATTACCATATAAAACTTATTTAACTTGAAAAAGTAAATTGTTGCAATTTAAAAGCCTGTTCCATCCATTGTATATCACACATATTTATTGAACATCACCATTTTGTAGCAGTCACACCTACTTCTTCATATTTCTACTACAACATGGGACTTCAAACTTTAGATGCCCACACAAACCTCCCTGAAAGAAGGAAACTGTATTTGTGTAATACTTCCACAACTGTAGATATCCCCAAGTGCTTTAACAGCAAAAGATGCATGTCAGAGGGCGGCACGGTGGCACAGTGGTTAGGACTGCTTCACAGCACCAGGGACCCAGGTTCGATTCCCCGCTGGGTCACTGTCTGTGCGGAGTCTGCACATTCTCCCCGTGTCTGTGTGGGTTTCCTCCAGGTGCTCCGGTTTCCTTCCACAAGTCCCGAAAGATGTGCTTAAGTGAATTCGCCCTCAGTGTACCTGAAAAGGCGCTGTAGTGTGGCGACTAGGGGATTTTCACAGTAACTTCATTGCAGTGTTAAGCCTACTTGTGACACTAATAAAGATAGAAGGCAAGTGCCATTATTGGTGCCTAATTGAAATAAAATTAACTGCAAACTGGTGATATCTACATCCACCAATTAAAATCTCACGAGAAAACAGAAATGGATGTTAAATGGTTGGCAATCTAGGGTAACAAAATTCTGCTATATTCCAATCACCTTACTATCTGCTTTATAACAAGTGGGCTACCAGATCATCTACCATACAAAGCTACTAGTGCAGATAGGGGAGGTGATGGTGTAGTGGTACTGTCACTGGACTAGTAATCCAGAGATCCAGGGCAAGATCTGGGCACCCGAGTTCAAACCCCACCATGGCACATTGTGAAATGTGAATTCAATAAAAATCTGGAATGAAAACATTGTCGATTATTGTAAAATCCCACATGACTCCAGATCTACAGCAATGTGGTTGACTCTTAAATGCAGTCTGAAATGGAGAGAATGCTTACATCCTGTGAATGAATTTTTAAAAATCTATGAACTGCCTTCTGTAAATTTGACTTAATTATGTCATTTAGGACTAAGATTGATTTTTTTTCCATACTGGTGGAAAAGGTATGGCAGTGTATGACCTACAATGAGTCCATTAAATTCGACCCAAAAAAATTGTGACATTATTGACCTAAATCTTGTATCTCACAGGCTAGTGCCAGAACAAATAATCATGAAAACTACAACTCAAAACACAACTGGCTCACTGATGTCCTTTAGGGAATAAAATTGGCTACCTATCTAGTCTGTGCTAGTTGCAAGCATGCCAATTCCCGTTATCAATTATGAGGTGGGATTTACCACACAACCTGCCATATGTTTGGCGGCAGCAGAGGCAGCGCGCCATTGGCTGACTCTCAACAGAAATCAGCCTCACTCAGAATCTCACAGAGTTGCAAAATTTCACGATTTTTCTGATGCTGATATTTGCTCAGGGAGTTGGGTCAAGATGACATTCAGTCATCTCCTCTCTATGGTAATATATAAAGCTCAGCAACTTGACTATGTGTACAATCACAAGACTGATTAGGAATCAAATCACTTTATTATGCAGTTATCCAATTTAATTAAAATGAAAATGTAGCCAGATCTCAAAGGTTACATTTGCAACACACCTCCCTCACGGCAAGCTGACTCAAACCTTTGTTTTGGTTTTGTTATAACCCGGACTGGACGCCACAGGGTCGGAAACATCAGAGTTTCCGTGGCCTCACATGAATATGATCTCCCCAGATAAGGGGATAGAACTGCACCCTTAATCAAGGGTTCCATGGGACATAAATGCCCAGGGCCGGGCGTGGGACCCACCCTTCGGGTTGAATGGCCTCCTTCTGTACTATAGGGATTCAATGATTGCCCCTTGAACCTGGTCCACCATTCAATGCAATCTCTTGGCTAATCTTCTGCCTCAACTCCACTTTCCTGCCAGCTCCCTTTATCCCTTGATTCGCCAAGAGACCAAAATTTGTCTTAGAGTTAAATATACTCAATGATAGAACATCCACAACCTCTCGGGGAGAGAATTCCAAAGATTTCCAATACCAACCTCTTGAGTGAAGAAACTTATCCTCGCCTCAGTTACAAATGATTGACCCCTTAATCTGAGCCTGTGTCCTAGATTCCTCAGCCAGAGGAAACAACACCTGCCTATTCAGTCAGGTGCCTTCAAAATGTTGTATATTTCAATGAGATTACTTCTCATTATTCTAAACACCAGAGAATCTAGAACAATTTACTCAGTCTCACATCATAGAACTATCCTCTCATCTCAAGGACCACTCTATGAAAATCAAAACTGCTCACAATGTTCTAGTCCCACCAAAGTCCTGAACAACTTTTACAGGACTTCCTGATTCTTGAAATCTAAGTGTGAGTGTGAGGTAATGCAATTTGGGAGGACTAAAAAGCAAGGGAATATACAATAAATAGGCAGACCCTAGGAAGTACAGAGGATCAAAGGGACCTTGGTGTGCATGTCCATAGATCCCTGAATACAAAAGACAGATAGAGAAGGTGGTTAGGAACACATATAGGATACCTGCCTTTATTAACCAAAGCATAAAATATAAGAGCAGGGAGGTTAATTTTTTTTAAATGTATTTTATTCCAAACTTATATAAAAGGTTACAAAACATAAACAAATCGGGGACCAACGTCCCCAACACACTATACAGTTTTGTCCAAAATGTTTCCCCTTTTTCACCACCCCCCCCCGCGACGATCAATTTCTCAAACACAACCAGGAATAATCCCCACCTTGCCTTGAAGCTCTCCACTGAACCCCATAATTTGTATTTGATCTTTTCCAGCCTAAGAAAGTCATATAAGTGACCCAGCCAGCCCGCTACCCCGGGTGGTGTTGCCGACCGCTATTTCAGTCAAGTTCTTCGCCAGGCAATCAGAGAAGCAAAGGCCAGAACATCGGCCTTCCTTCCCTCCATCAGCTCCGGTTTCTCCAATATCCCAAAAATCGCCACCAAAAGGTCCGACTCAATCTCCTCCCCCATTATCCCAGTTAGCGCCGAACACTCCCGCGCAGAATCTATCCAACTTTTCACAGCCCCAGAACATAAGCACGTGATTTGCTGGTACCTGCCCACACTCGTCTGCCACCCCCTGAAAGAACCCACTCATTGTTGCCCGGGTCATATGTACCCTGTGTACCACCTTGAATTGTATCAACCTCGCGCATGAGGAAGTTGCATTCACTCTTCGTAGCGCTTCACTCCACACTCCCCAGTTTATCTCCCCTTCCAGCTCCCCCACCCACTTCCCCTTAATCTTCACCACCTTCTCACCTCCTTGCTCGCCAACCACCTGTATATGTCTCCCATCCTACCCTCCCCTTCCACATCCGGAAGCAGCAATTGCTTCAACAGGCTCCTTGGTAACCTGGGGAACTCTTTCCAAACCTTCCACGCAAAGTCCCTTACCTGCAGGTACCTGAACTCACTTCCTCTTGGGTGCTCTACCCTCTCTTTCAGTTCCTCAATACTGGCACACCCCTCCTCCAAGTACAGATACCTCACCTTAACCAGGCCCACTTCTCTCCACTTCCTATATACCGTTTACCCCCTCCCCCCCCCACCTTGAATCTGTGGTTTTCACATAGCAGCGTCAACACCAACATCCCTTCTATCCTGAAATGCCTCCTCAGCTGGTTCCAGACCTTTATTATTGACTGTACCACTGGGCTCTCCGCGTATTTTCTTGGCACCATTGGCAATGCCACTGTCACCATAGCCCTTAGGCTGGACCCCCTACAGGATTCTTCCTCCATCTGCCCCTTCTTCTACCCCCACCGCCTCACCTTCTCCACGTTCGCTGCCCAGTAATAATGCAGCAGGTTCGGCAATGCCAAGCCTCCCTTCTGCCTCTGTAACAGGGTCCGTTTAACTGTTGGCACTTTCCCTGCCCACACAAAGTCTGATATGATCATATCTAGTTTTCGGAAGACCTTCGGTACAAAGATCGGAGGTGAACAGGCATCTTGGAAACATTCATCTTCATCACTCGGACCCTCCCTGCCAGAGTCAAATACAGCGTGTCCCACCTCATCAGATCCTCCCTGACCTCCTCCACCAGCTTTGTTAGATTCCAGTTATGCAGCATCGCCCATTCTCTCGCTCCCTGAATCCCTAGGCATCTAAACATGTCTCTGGCCACCTTGAATGGCAACCCCCCCCCCCCAAGCTTGGCTCGCCGACCCAGCTTGTTCACCACAAACACGTCACTTTTCTCTACGTTTAATTTATATCCCGAGAATGTCCCAAACACCCCAACAGACCCTGTGATCTTCCGCAAGCTCTCCAGCGGGACCAACACATACAATAGCAGGTCATCCGCATATAGCGACACCCAATGTTCCCTACGTCCCCTCGTAATCCCTTGCCTGCCACTCTGACGACTCCCTAAGAGCCATTAGCAGAGGCTCTATAGCCAGGGCAAACATCAACATCAAGGGTGACAGCTGGCACCCTTGCCTTGTCCCCCTGTGCAGTTCAAAGTTTTGTGAACCCATTTCATTGGTCCATACACTCGCCACCGGTGCCGCATATAACAGGTGCACCCATGCCACAAACTTCGGCACAAACCTGAACCATCCCAGGACCGTAAACAGGTACCGCCACTCCACCCGGTCGAATGCCTTCTCCGCATCCATGGACATCACTACCTCCGGTACCTGAACTCTCAACGGAGTCATGATCACATTTAACAGCCTCCTTATATTAATGGAGAGCTGCCTATCCTTTACAAAGCCTGTCTTATCCTCTGCAACCATCCCCGGGACACGAGCTTCCGTCCTTCCCGCCACCAACTTAGCCAGCCCTTTCACATCCGTATTTAGCAGTGATATGGGCCTATATGCCCCACACTCCAACGGGTCCTTCCCCTTTATTGGTGTCAATGTGATTGCTGCTACGTCATCGTCTCCACCAGCTCTCCTTTCTCTAATGCCTTGTTAAACGCCCTCAAGGAGCCAGGTCCGTCGCACTCTCCTTATAAAGTTCCGCTGGACAACTTCCGCAACTTCATACCCCTTATACTGTCCAATATCTCCCTCAACCCGAAAGGTTTCTCAAGTGCCTGCCTCTTCTCTTCCTCCAACTGTGCAAACTCCAGTCTGTTTAAAAACCGCCCCATGCCCCCCTCTTCATCGCCTGTATCCGCTCTGTACAGCTCCTTATAATAATCCCCAAACACCTGATTTATCTTACCCGGCTTTGACACCATCTCCCCTGCCTCAGTCCATATCCTCAATATTTCTCTGGGAATGGCCTGCCTCCGTAGCTGATGCGCTAACATTCAACTCACCTTCTCCCCATATTCATACTGCACCGCCCTTGCCCTGCGCAGCTGTCCTACCGCCCTCCCTGTCGTCAACGTAGCAAATTGCCTCTGCAATCTTTTCCTCCTCGCCCACGTCCTCGAGTACTCCCTATCTACCTCAACTATCTCATTCATTAAACGCTCCTACGCCTCCCTCCTTTCCCTACCTGCATGTGCCTTGAACGAGATAACCTCCCTTCAGACCACCACTTTTAGTGTTTCCCACAATGTGGCCGCTTATACCTCCCCATTTTGGTTCAATCCTACACAATCTTTAATCACAGCCCGCACTTTATCACAAAACCCTCTATCTGCCAACAACCCTGAATTGAGTCTCCATCTTGGCCTCTGGTCCAGTCCCAATCTAAGCAGAATCTCCAGCCAGTGGGCTGCATGTTCCAAGATTACTATCCCCATGTGCTCGGCTCCCTCCACCCCAACCAAAACCTCCTGGCTCACCACAAGAAAGTGATTCTTGAATGCACCCTATAAACATATGAGAAAAAGGAATACTCACTTCCCCCTTGGTTCTTAAAACGCCACAGGTCCACCATACCCATCTTTTCCATAAACTCTCCCAGTTCCTTTGCCATTTGTATCCTACTCATTGTCCTGGGACTCGACCCATCTACCCTCAGCTGTAGGGCACAAATGAAGTCTCCTCCCATGATCAACAGGTGTATGGCCAAGTCTGGAATCACTGCTAGCAGCCCCTTCATAAAGCCCACATCGTCCTAATTAGGTGCATACACTTTCAGCAGTACCACTAGTGTCCCCTCCAATTCCCCAAACACCATCACATATCTCCCACCCAGTGACCTTCACGCTCACTAACCCCGTTTGCTTGCTCATTAGAATGGTCACCCCCCCCCCACGCGACTTTGAATCAAACCCCGAGTGGAACACCTGACCCACCCATCCCTTTATAAAAGCAAATTACTGTGGATGCTGGAATCTGAAACGAAAGAGAAAACATTGGAAAATCTCAGCAGGTCTGGCAGCATCTGTAGGGAGAGAAAAAAGCTAACGTTTTGAGTCCGATGACTCTTTGTCAAAGCTAACAGACAGCAAGTGGGAAATATTTATACTGTGGAGTGACCCACCCATCCCTTTCTCAGCCTAATCTGGTCCTTCACGTGGAGGTGCATCTCCTGCAGAAAGGCCACCTCCACCTTTAAATGCCTGAAGTGCACAAAGACCTGAGATCTTGTCACCGGTCCATTAAGCCCTCACACGTTCCATGTTATCAGCCTTACCAGGGGCTTGCGCCTCCATTCCCCTCCACCATTCTCTCCGTCAGGTTCTACCCCTATTGATTTCACCTTGTACTTGGCCCATCCAAGAAGGCCCCTTTCTTCGCCCGACCACGCTTATTCTCCAACCCCGCCGCACTGCATTGCCCTCTCTTCTCTCACCCCCCCCTTACAAACTTTTCACTCCTGCTACCCGTTGTCAATCCAACAGAAAAAAGATAAATCCTCCACATTGGAAGAAGAAAGTCTCCTCCTCTCTCCAACCCCTGCTCTACCCATATTCTCCATTACTTCAGAGTGCTAGCACCTCCTGTCTCCCAAAAATGTTCAGTTGTCCCGCAGTTTATGCTCCTTGATAAAGTCATTAGTGGCTAGCGAGGTCTCAAAATTGTATTCCCGACTCTCATAAGTCACTCATAGCTTCGCTGGGTAGGGCACACCGAACCCGTCGATACAGCACCGCCTTGGCCCTGTTGAACTCCGCACTCCGTTTTGCCAGTTCAACTCCAATGTCCTGGTATGCTCGGACCTTGTTCACCTCCGATTAGCAATTCTGCTTCTGACTGGCCCATTGCAGAATCTTCTGTTTCTCCACGAGTCTTATGATCGCCGCCCGGGGCGGTTCCCAGCTCTTGGCTTCAGCCTCAGAGACCTGTGTGCTCTGTCCACCTCAGGGACCTTGTCTAGTACCTCCTCCGCCACCAGCCCCACCAGCATCCACGAAACGTACCTCGTGACGCTCGCACCTTCCACTCCTTTAGGCAGGCCCACTATCCACAGATTCTGCCTTCTCGACCGGTTTTCCTGCTCCTCCACCTTTGCTCTCAGCGCCTTACAAACGTCTCTTAAGAGCCCCACCTCCGCCTCCAGTGGCATCACCCTATTGCTGCGTTCCGACATCACCCTATCCATCTCTCGGATCTGCGACCCCTGTGCCTCCAGACATTTTTCCACCCTTGCATCGAGCCCTTCAGGGGTGCCACCGCCCCATCGATGACCTTCGATCGATCCTCCTGCATCTCCTTCGTCTGCTGACGGAACTCTTCCCTGATGAAGTCCATCAACTGTTCCATCTGGGGCATTCCAACTTGCACTGAACCTTCCCCCTCCACCATCTTTGCAATAGCTGCTGCAGCACGGGTTTCTTCCACCGGGTCTTTCACCTTCTTCTGCCACATTTGGTAACCAGCAGACATGTCACTTCCAGGGGGAGGGGGACTTCTTCTTCGACCTTCAGCTACACTTTTTCAAAGTTACCCCTGATTCCGGGTAAAAAGAGCTCTTTTCTACCGCTTCAAGCAGGAACTGCCTGTGTGCGACCACTCACACCATGGCCATCACCTGAAGTCCCAAGAGCAAGGAGGTTATGGCATAAAACGCTGGTTAGGCGACAGCTGGAGTACTGTGTACAGTTCTGGTCACCACACTATAGGAAGGAAGTGAGTGCATTAGAGAGGGTGCAGAGGAGATTCACCAGGATGTTACTTAGGCTGGAGTATTTCAGATAACAAGAAAAACTGGATAGGCTAGGGTTGATTTCCTTGAAGCAGAGAAGGCGGTGGGAGTATCCGATTCAGGTGTATAATACGAGGGCATAGGTAGGGCGGAACTTTTCCTCTTAGCGGAGGGGTCAATAACCAGGGGCACAGATTTAAGGTAATGGGTCGACGGTTTAGAGGAGATGTGAGGAAAATCTGTTTCACTGAGAGGGTGGTGGGAATCTGGAATCCAAAGATGTGCAGGTTAGGTGGATTGGCCATTCTAAATTGCCCTTAATGTCCAAAATGATTAGGTGGGGTTTCTGGGATAGGATGGATGTGTGGGCTTAAGTAGAGGGCTCTTTCCAAGGGCCGATGCAGACTCGGTGGACTGAATGGTACTGTAAATTCTATGCAATTCACTGCGTGAAAAGGGCAGCACGGCAGTGCTGTGGTGAGCATTGTTGCCCCATGGCGTCAAGTACCCGGGTTCGATCCTGGCCCCGGTTCACTGTCCGTGTGGAGTTTGCACATTCTCCCCATGTCTGCGCGGGTCTAACCCCCACAACCCAAAGATGTGCAGGGTAGGTGGATTGGCCACATTAAATTGCCCTCTAATTGAAAAAAAGAATTGGGTACTTTAAATTTATACAAAAAAAAAGAACCCTCACAATATTTAAGTAGTATTTAGATGAACACTTAAATGCCGTAGCATACAAGGCTCCGGGCCAAGTGCTGAAAAATGAGATTAGAGAAAATAGGTGTTTGATGGCCAGCGTGGACACCATGGGCCAAAAGGCCTATTTCCTTGCTGTAAAACTCTGTCACTCTAATACTCTTGAAATAACAGCCAACGTGTCACTTTTTTTTCGTAATGCAAGTTTCTTTGAAATGAAATGAAATGAAAATCGCTTATTGTCACAAGTAGGCTTCAAATGAAGGTACTGTGAAAAGCCCCTAGTTGCCACATTCCGGCGCCTGTTCGGGGAGGCTGGTACGGGAATTGAACCGTGCTGCTGGCCTGCCTTGGTCTGCTTTCAAAGCCAGCAATTTAGCCCTGTGCTAAACCATCATCAACATTTAGAAACTTCACAATTAAAACAATTCTGCCGTTCTTTTCTTTTAGTACCAAAGTGAAGTACTACAAAAAGCTCAGCTGGTCAAGAAGTAGACCCAAATAAAACAGGAATCCGGTATTTACGCAGCCCACTGTCTTTCTCTGCAGCAACTGTGAGATTGTCATGCTAGTTTGGAGTACCGCACTCACACCAGGCAATGTCTGTTAACCAATCCTCTATTCACTATACCGCACTCACACCAGGCAATGTCTGTTAACCAATCCTCTATTCACTATACCGTACTCACACCAGGCAATGTCTGTTAACCAATCCTCTATTCACTATACCGCACTCACACCAGGCAATGTCTGTTAACCAATCCTCTATTCACTATACCGCACTCACACCAGGCAATGTCTGTTAACCAATCCTTTATTCACTATACCGCACTCACACCAGGCAATGTCTGTTAACCAATCCTCTACTCACTATATCGCACTCACACCAGGCAATGTCTGTTAACCAATCCTCTATTCACTATACCGCACTCACACCAGGCAATGTCTGTTAACCAATCCTCTATTCACTATACCGCACTCACACCAGGCAATGTCTGTTAACCAATCCTCTATTCACTATACCGCACTCACACCAGGCAATGTCTGTTAACCAATCCTCTATTCACTATACCGCACTCACACCAGGCAATGTCTGTTAACCAATCCTCTATTCACTATACCGCACTCACACCAGGCAATGTATGTTAACCAATCCTCTATTCACTATACCGCACTCACACCAGGCAATGTCTGTTAACCAATCCTCTACTCACTATATCGCACTCACACCAGGCAATGTCTGTTAACCAATCCTCTATTCACTATACCGCACTCACACCAGGCAATGTCTGTTAACCAATCCTCTATTCACTATACCGCACTCACACCAGGCAATGTCTGTTAACCAATCCTCTATTCACTATACCGCACTCACACCAGGCAATGTCTGTTAACCAATCCTCTATTCACTATACCGCACTCACACCAGGCAATGTCTGTTAACCAATCCTCTATTCACTATACCGCACTCACACCAGGCAATGTCTGTTAACCAATCCTCTATTCACTATACCGCACTCACACCAGGCAATGTCTGTTAACCAATCCTCTATTCACTATACCGCACTCACACCAGGCAATGTCTGTTAACCAATCCTCTATTCACTATACCGCACTCACACCAGGCAATGTCTGTTAACCAATCCTTTATTCACTATACCGCACTCACACCAGGCAATGTCTGTTAACCAATCCTCTACTCACTATATCGCACTCACACCAGGCAATGTCTGTTAACCAATCCTCTATTCACTATACCGCACTCACACCAGGCAATGTCTGTTAACCAATCCTCTATTCACTATACCGCACTCACACCAGGCAATGTCTGTTAACCAATCCTCTATTCACTATACCGCACTCACACCAGGCAATGTCTGTTAACCAATCCTTTATTCACTATACCGCACTCACACCAGGCAATGTCTGTTAACCAATCCTCTATTCACTATACCGCACTCACACCAGGCAATGTCTGTTAACCAATCCTCTATTCACTATACCGCACTCACACCAGGCAATGTCTGTTAACCAATCCTCTATTCACTATACCGCACTCACACCAGGCAATGTCTGTTAACCAATCCTCTATTCACTATACCGCACTCACACCAGGCAATGTCTGTTAACCAATCCTCTATTCACTATACCGCACTCACACCAGGCAATGTCTGTTAACCAATCCTTTATTCACTATACCGCACTCACACCAGGCAATGTCTGTTAACCAATCCTCTACTCACTATATCGCACTCACACCAGGCAATGTCTGTTAACCAATCCTCTATTCACTATACCGCACTCACACCAGGCAATGTCTGTTAACCAATCCTCTATTCACTATACCGCACTCACACCAGGCAATGTCTGTTAACCAATCCTCTATTCACTATGCCGTACTCACACCAGGCAATGTCTGTTAACCAATCCTCTATTCACTATACCGCACTCACACCAGGCAATGTCTGTTAACCAATCCTCTATTCACTATACCGCACTCACACCAGGCAATGTATGTTAACCAATCCTCTATGTCACTATACCGCACTCACACCAGGCAATGTCTGTTAACCAATCCTCTACTCACTATACCGCACTCACACCAGGCAATGTCTGTTAACCAATCCTCTATTCACTATACCGCACTCACACCAGGCAATGTCTGTTAACCAATCCTCTATTCACTATACCGCACTCACACCAGGCAATGTCTGTTAACCAATCCTCTATTCACTATACCGCACTCACACCAGGCAATGTCTGTTAACCCAATCCTCTATTCACTATACCGCACTCACACCAGGCAATGTCTGTTAACCAATCCTCTATTCACTATACCGCACTCACACCAGGCAATGTCTGTTAACCAATCCTCTATTCACTATACCGCACTCACACCAGGCAATGTCCTGTTAACCAATCCTCTATTCACTATACCGCACTCACACCAGGCAATGTCTGTTAACCAATCCTCTATTCACTATACCGCACTCACACCAGGCAATGTCTGTTAACCAATCCTCTATTCACTATACCGCACTCACACCAGGCAATGACTGTTAATCAATCCTCTACTCATTATACAGCACTCACACCAGGCAATGTATGTTAACCAATCCTCTATTCACTATACCGCACTCACACCAGGCAATGTCTGTTAACCAATCCTCTATTCACTATACCGCACCTCACACCAGCAATGTCTGTTAACCAATCCTCTATTCACTATACCGCACTCACACCGGGCAATGTCTGTTAACCAATCCTCTATTCACTATACTCTTTACAGTTCACAATACATACTAATTTTATGTCAGCTGAAAATTTTAAAATTGTGCCCTATATTTCCAAGTCTAGGTCATTAAAATGGATGAAAAGTTGCTGTCCTAATACTGACTACTACAGAATTCCAATGTATACCTTTCTCCAGTCCAAAATTCTCTTTCTGCAACTCAGTCAAATTTGTATCCATACTACCATCTTCCCGTTTATTCCATAGGATGGATTTTGCAGCAGTAGAGCCGATTTGTCATTGGCCGGCGGCGGGATCTTCTAGTCTTGCCGAAGTTGATGGCCATTTGTGTTGCTTGCCAGCCACATCGCCATGGAATCTGCCACCAGAGGGGGGCCTTAACCTCAGCGGGACTGTACGATCTCACCAGTGGGAAGGGCGGGAAACTCCCAGCCATAGGATTCAACTTTGATAAAACGCCATACAATACTTGCCAAAAACACGTTTTTGAAATCCATATATACACATCAACTGAATTAGCCTAATCAAAAATTCAATCAAGTTAGTTAAACATGATTTCCCTTTAAAACTTTAACAGATTTATGCTGTGTTTTCTTAATTAATCCACTGTTAGCCAAGTGACTAAATTTTGGCCCAGATTTTATTTCCTAAATCCGGAGCTAAACTGCCAGGCCTGTAATTGATGGGTTTATCCCTACACCTTTTTTTTGCGGGGTGTAACATTTGCAATTCTCCTCTAGCACCACCCCTTTCACTTAGGCATATGTAAACTTTTGGGGGCCCCGCATCTCTTCCTTTGGGGAGCCCCCTACGTCATACCCCGCCCTCTGGTGACCTGCCCCAACCCCGCCCCAAATTACATCAAACTCCACCCCCAATGATGTCAATAACCTCCAGTTATAATAACTGTGCGGGGAATGTTCGACGATGACAATATAGAAGTGTCCATATTCTGTATCTCACCCATGCTGTACCTTTCCAGGAAGTGTTAGAGAGTGGACAATGTAGAGTGAGCATTAAACTGTCTAGTCTGGGTCTGTTGGATAATGGAAGGTAGTGCGAGCTTTATCGTGTCTCTAACAAATTATGTTAGGGCAGTGGGGCTATTTGATGGGGCAGGGGTTAGATGGAGCTTTACTCTGCATCTAACCCATGCTGGACTTGCTCGTCAAGTGTTTGATGGAACAGTGTAGAGGGCAATTTATTTGGTACATTCCCCTCTCTCCCTCACACACAAAGCTTGCCTGATATTTCCCCTTCCTTATTTACTCAATCCCTATCAGGTATTCCTCCCTCTCTCACACAACAATCCATATCTGTTAATTCCTTTCATTCTCACACACCCCTGTCTGATATTTCTCTTCCTCTCAGTGAAATCCTAACAGGTATTTCACCCCCCTCACTCATACAAAGACACTGCTGATATCACCCTCTCTCACAGACACTCCCTGACTGAATATTGCCCCATTCTGCCCCCCCCCCCCCCCCCCCCCCCCCCCCCCCCCCCCCCCATACTCACAAACCCTGTCTGGTCTGGTATTCTACCCTCTCTCTCTCAAGCACAAAAGCCCAGTCTGATATTCCCCACTTTCAATCACACACAATGCCGATCTGATATTGCCCTTTCTCATTTACATCCAAACCCGGTCAGATATACACCTATCTCCCACACACACATCATCTGATACTCAACTATCTCACCCGTTACCCCTGTCTAAAAGTCAGCTCACACACATTAGCACTGTCTGATATTCCCCTCACTCTCACGCACACATTTACCTTGTCTGATATTCCCCCTCTCTCCCACAAAAACCCTCAGTCATATCTAAATACCGCCAGATAGCTGCCATTTAATTTGCTTCCACAGCCCTTTCAGTTTACTTCAAAGTGTAAATACTTAAGAGATAACAGGATTCATGATATTGGAATTTTTTTTGCTAAATCACGTCAAATCAGAATACAAGGTCAATATAATATGTAAGGCTTTGGGAGCGGAAACGAACAGACCTCATTTGATCGCACTGTAGACACTTATATCGTCATGCAATGTGGCTGCCCCATGATCTCGGGGGTTGCTGTGGGTACCATTTTCTGTACATTGATTGAAAGCAATGTAATTCAGGGTGAGATGCAGGGGCGGGATTCTCCCCTACCCGGCGGGGCGGGCTGTACCGGCGCTGAGGAGTGGCATGCTTCGCTCCGGCATCGGGCCGCCCGGAAGGTGTGGAATCCTACGCACCTTCAGGGGCTAGGCCGGTGCCGGCGGGGTTGGCGCCGCGCTAGCTGGCACCGAAGTGCTTGGCGCCATGCCAACCTATGCCGAAGGGCCTCCGCTGGCCGGTGCGAGTTGACGCATGCTCGGGAGCGCCAGCGTGTGCAGCCGTCATCCGAGCACATGCGCAGGTGGTTCTTCCCCACGCCGGCCATGGTGGACCGTTACACCAGCCGGCACAGAGGGAAAGAGTGCCCCCAAGGCACAGCCCCCCCCCCCCCCCCCCCCCCCCCCCGAGGACTCAGCAGGCCGCCCACAGAGCCAGGTCCCACCGGTACTGACTTGGTGTATTTTACGCCGTTACAGGCCGGAGAATTGCTGGGGGAGGCCGCTGACAACGGCCTCCGACTGGCAGGGTGCGATTCCCGCCCCCGACGAAAAAAACCAGTGCCTGAGAAATCCGGCAGCTGAAAAATTAAAAAAATGAAATCGCTTATTGTCACGAGTAGGCTTCAATGAAGTTACTGTGAAAATCCCCTAGTCGCCACATTCCGGCGCCTGTCCGGGGAGGCTAGTACGGGAATTGAACCGGGCTGCTGGCCTGCTTTAAAAGCCAGCGATTTAGCCTGGTGAGATAAACCAGCCCCTGGCGTTGGCGTGGGATTCACGCCGCCCCCCCGGCCCAGTGGGGGATGGAGAATCCCGCCCCAGGATCTAACTGATGAGTGCCAGAATTTCCAAAGGGAATTGGAAAGGAACAGGAGTTCAGAGAGTTCCAAAGGATGGGGCCAAGACCCAGTTTCAAGAAGATAAAGCTTCCAAATAATCTACAATAATCCAATACGTTTGTAATTGAATTACTGGAACGATATATTTTTGCTGAGTCATGAATTACCTCCTTAAATATCTGTCACTGCTCGTTTATTGTCTTTCCTGTTAATCTATCTGTCCCCTCCACTTCAGCTAACTCTATCCTCATTTCATTGCAATTCCCTTTGTGTCAGTTAAACACAGTTGTTTCCGACTCAAGCTTCTCATTCTAAAACTGAAACTCATTTCTATTATGTTACGATCACTGCTTCCTAGGGGATCTTTTACTCTGAGGTCATTTATTAAAGCTGCCTAATTATCCATTCCCATATCCAAGACAGCCTGTTTGTTCCCTGGTTAGCTCAATGACATATTGCCCTCAGAAACGATCTCTAATGCACTCTATGAATTTGTTTTCATAGCTACCAGTTCCAACTTGATTAACCCAATCAACATGGAGATTAAAGTCACACATAATTATTGCTCTATTCTTTTTATATGCTCCTGTTATTGTTGATAGGTTATTTTTCCCCACAGTGTGGCTACTGTTTGGGTCTATATACTACTCCTACCAATGTCTTCATTCCCTGGCTGTTTTTAAATTTATCCAAATGGACTCTACATCAGAGTCTAGATCGTCTCTCACAACTATCCTCATTTCATCTCTTCTTAACAGTGCTACCCCACCACCTTTTTCTTCCCTCCTGTCTTTCTGAAAGGTCAAATATCCCTGAATATTAAGCTCCCAGTTTTGATCTCCTTGCAACCACGTTTCTGTAATGGCTATGAGATCATGGCCGGGATTCTCCCCTACCCGACGGGGCGGGGGGTTCCGGCGTGTTGGAGTGGCGTGAACCACTCCGGCGTTGGGCTGTCCCAAAGGTGCGGAGAAGCCCTCACATTGAGGGGCTAGGCCCGCGCCGGAGTGGTTCCCACTCCGCTGGCTGGCGTGAACGGCCTTTGGCGCCACGCCAGCAAGGGCCGAAAGGATTTCGCCGGCCGGCGTAAGTCCGCGCATGGGCCGGAGCGTCAGCGGCTGCTGACGTCATACCGACGCATGCGCAGGGTAGGGGGTCTCTTCCGCTTCCGCCATGATGAAGACCATGGCGAAGGCGGAAGAAATAGAGTGCCCCCATGGCACAGGCCCGCCCGCCAATCGGTGGGCCCCGATCACGGGCCAGGCCACGGTGGGGGCACCCCCCCGGGGTCAGATCGCCCCGCACCCCCCCCCTCCCCCCTGGAGCCCGCCCGCGTCGCCAATCCCGGAGGTCAGGTAGGTGGTTTAATCCACGCCGGTGGGAGAGGCCTGTCAGCGGCGGGACTTCGGCCCATCGCAGGCCGGAGAATCGCCGCGGGGGACCCGCCAACCAGCGCGGCGCGATTCACACCCCCGCCAAATCTCGGGGGGGGGGGCGGAGAATTCGAGATACGGCGGGGGGGGGGGGGGGAGATTGACGCCGGCCCAGTGGGGGATCGGAGAATCCCGCCCCTCATCTATTCACCTTGATTTGTAGTGTCAGTTTGTCTACCTTATTCCAAATACTTTGTGCATTAAAATACAAAGCCTATCGGCTTTCCTTTTTGCCATTTTTAATCATCCTAACTTTTCTTTCTACTGTGCCCCTTGATGATGCTGACTACTGCTCTTGTATTTTACTGTTTTGTTTATTACTATCCTCGTTTCTCTTTCCCTTGTCACCCTGCTTTGGTTCCCACCCCCCTGCCATTCTAGTTTAAACCCTCCCCAACCACACTAACAAATACACACCCTAGGATAGCAGTCCCAGGAATCAGAAACCTTTCCCCTTGCACCATCTCTTCAGCTACGTGTTCATCCGATATATTCTGCTATTTCTACTCTGACTAGCACATGGCAATGACAGTAATCCTCAGATCACTACAGGTACCTACAAGGTCCGACTTCTCAACTTACTTCCTAACTTATGGGCAGCATGGTAGCATTGTGGATAGCACAGCTCCAGGGTCCCAGGTTCGATTCCGGCTTGGGTCACTGTCTGTGTGGAGTCTGCACATCCTCTCCGTGTGTGCGTGGGTTTCCTCCGGGTGCTCCGGTTTCCTCCCACAGTCCAAAGATGTGCAGGTTAGGTGGATTGGCCATGATAAATTGCCCTTAGTGTCCAAAATTGCGCTTAGTGTTGGGTGGGGTTACTGGGTTATGGGGATAGGGTGGAGGTGTTGATCTTGGGTAGGGTGCTCTTTCCAAGAGCCGGTGCAGACTCGATGGGACGAATGGCCTCCTTCTGCACTGTAAATTCTATAACTCCCTACATTCTGCTTTTAGGACCTCATCCCTTTTTTTAAACCTATGTCGTTTGTACCAACGTGTGCCACAACCACTGGCTGTTCACCCTCCCCCTCTAGAATGTCCTGTAACTGCACCAAGACATCCTTGATCCTAGCACCATGGAGACAGCATACCATCCCGAAGTCTCATTTGCGGCTACAGAAACGTCTATCTATTCCCCTCACAATTGAATCCCCTATAATTATTGTATTCCTACACTTTTACTCCACTCCTGTACAGCGATTTTGGTTGTTGCTGTTTTCCCCTGAGAAGCCATTCCCAAAGTACCCAAAGCGGTACATCTGTTTTGCGGGGAAATGATCACAGGAGATTCCTGCACTTTCTGCCTAGCCCTCTTCCTCTGCCTGGTGGTCACCCATTCCCTTTCTGCCTGCGGAGTCTGAGCCTCCGGTTTGGCCACCTCTATGTACTATCCACAATACTCTCTGCCTCACGATGCTCAACAACATCCTCAGCCGTGTCTCCAGCTCCGAAACCCGGATTTCCAGGAACTGTAGTTGGAGACACTTCCTGCATACACGCTGCCCCGGACACGAGGTGCACACAATGGCTTGGAACTCTCCTGTCATAACTTACCCCTTTAAATTAAACCTTTGGAGGATGTTTAATATCAGACAGTATCAATTACTCTGGAGCCCTTCTTTCCTGGTCCTCGTTACAACTTATTAGAGCCGTTACAAAATATAAACCACAAAAGATCTTACAAACTATTACTTACCGATCAGCTCTCCCCCTTGTAGCCTCTACTGCTGCAGCAGGGTAAGAACATTCTCTGAAGAATGAAAAGGTTAGAAAGCAAAAGGCAAAGGAGCACCTCTTTCCCCTTTTGCACCAAATTCCTCATGCCCACTCACTGGTTGTGTCACACTCAGGATGTGTTCTCTCTGCTCATGCGCAAAGCTCACTTACCTTGTACAAAGGCTTTGAAATGTAATTTAGCCGAATAAAAAATCCCGAAGTATATAAACATCCCCACCCTGTCAATTCAATAAGAATGATACTCTACCTTTGTAAGTGACTGATAACCAGTTTCTGAATACTAGAATAAGACGACTCTATGGACTGGCCAAGCTTCTTTAAACCCTGTTGGTTTCAAAGAAAGCAAAATATATGTTTATGCAAAAATATAACTAATTGTACTGCTCACAAATTACGGAGAAGAGAAACCATACCACATACATTTACATTGGCATATACAAAATCAATAACGGAGTCTATATTCAAAATCACTAATAGTGTACAAAGAAAAATTCTTAATTCTATATTTGTATATTTCAATACACTCACCTTAACTGTTAGCTGGTTCATTAACAAAGACTGTAACTCTGGACTACAAAACAAAATAGGAAGCATAAGTCACAGCCAGGAAATATAACATTGTTGACATCGTGTCCATTTTTACCCAATAGATTATAACACATACAGTCTGTTTGAGGGAACGCTACAAATTAATCAATTTTGCACCCTCGGCATAAGCATCATTATGGTTTACACTCACAGAGATCGGGTTTTCACTGTTCATTATCACAGAATTACAAATGCTTGTATAGAGAACATAAGAATTTTGCTAGAAATGTCTCCCATCCCTGATTGGTTTTCAAAATTAGGTAATGACATAGACATAGAGTTTACAGTGCAGAAGGAGGCCATTCGGCCCATCAAGTCTGCACCGGCTCTTTGAAAGAGCACCCTACACAAGCCCACACCTCCACTCTATCCCCATAACCCAGTAACCCCACCCAACATTAAGGGCAATTTTGAACACTAAGGACAATTTAGCATAGCCAATCCACCTAACCTGCACATCTTTGGACTGTGGGAGGAAACCCACGCACACACGGGGAGAACGTGCCGACTCCGCATAGTGAACCAAGCCGGGAATCAAACCTGGGATCCTGGAGCTGTGAAGCAATTGTGCTAACCACCATGCTACCGTGTTGCCCAATGGTTGCACCTCTCATTTAAAATCATTGTTCCCTACTATCTCCCCAAAGTATAATCAAAAATATTTCACTGAGACCTCCATCTCAACCCATCATGCTCTCTCTCGTTCACAGATGTCTCATCTTCCTCATGTATCTCCCTCCACGTAAACTCACCTACAAACATTCATGGCCACTTCCTTGATCTCGTTAGACCCATCATATCAATTACAGATAAGGCCATCTCAGATCACTTGTTTGTTTCACTCTATACCCACATCCCCTACCATGACCCAATCCTTTATACCCACCCCTCAAAAAAATCTATTCCCCAATTCACTCACAAATATACATTCAAAATCCCAACTGTCTAGTTTTTCATCCTCCATTCGCCACATTTCTGCAACTACTGATTTGCAAAATCTCACTTTCCCTTCCAGTTTTGATGGTCCAGTCCTCAATCAGGCCATTCCTCTTTCTAACCCTGAATCTTCCCCTCAGTACAGACCTTGGGCACAATTCTCCCAAATGAAGACAAGGGGCGCGATTCTTCGCTGTCACACCGGTTGGGAGAATAGCAGGCTGCGCCAGATTTTCACGCGACGCCAGTCTGACGCGCTCCCGCTATTCTCCCAACCAGCCAAATTTCTGTTATCGGGTTTCGTGAGCAAAAACCCGGAGAATCGCCCGTGCAGCCAAAATGGCGATTCTCCAGCACCCCCGCTATTCTCCGGCCCAAAGTCCCGACGTCGTGACACCAGGTCACGCCGTCATCGTCCACACCTGCTTTTAAAAGTCGTCAGCCAGTCGTGCTGGGGGGAGAGGGAGAAGTGGGGGTGGGGGGGAGAGTGGGAAGGGAGAGAGGGAGAAGTGGGGGGGGGGAAGAGAGGGAGAAGTGGAAGGGGGGAAAAAGAGGGAAGGGGGAAAGAGGGAGGGGGGAGAAGTGGGGGGGGAAAGAGGGAGGGGGGTAGAAGGGAGAAGTGGGGGGGAAAGAGGGAGGGGGAGAAGTGGGAGGGGGGAGGAGAGGGAGAAGTGGGGGGAGGATAGTGAGAAGTGGGGGGGGAGGGAGAAGTGGGAGGTGGGGGGGGAGAGGGAGAATTGGGGGGGGGGGGGGGGGGAGTGAGTCGTCCACCCCCGGATGTAACATGTCAGCCGCCCTGCCATGGCAGGACGGTCACGAGGACACGGCCGTTGGTTGCCCTGTGGCATACGGCCACAGGACACTGACGCACCGGTGAGGAGGACGGAGTTAACTGCCCGTTGGATGCAGAAAGTGACCAGGGGTTAGGCTGGCCGCGTGTCAGCATCGCGACCAGGCCACCGGGACACACAGTTATCCCGTGGCAGGTGGCTGCCGAGGTGTCGAATAACCTCTGTCTAACATGTCGTTTCTCTGCCCCCCACCACCCTTCTGTAGGTGAGCAAAATGTATTCAAACCGAACAACTATGTTCAGCGCAGTGGTTGGGGCCGCTGCACTGCAGTTGGACATCCACCAGCGTCCACAGCGGCATCCCACAGTGGATGCAAAGCCAGCTGCAGCAGCTGAGGGAATGGCCGCGGAGTGGCCCGTCGTCGAGCAGCATGGGGGGGAGGAGGAGGTGAAGGAGACATTGAGGCGACGACCGAGGCCTAGGGTGTACCGTGCCCGGATCTCATTCCAGACAATGCCGGACATCACCTGCAGGAGGAGACTCCGGTTGAGCAGAGAGACGGTGAGACATAGCTGTCACCTCGTGGCGCACCTCGCCCACGTGGAACGGAGGAGGACACGTGATCCCGGTTGCCGTCAAGGTGACGGTGGCACTTAACTTTTATGCAACCGGCTCCTTCCAGTCTCCGAGCGGGGACCTCTCCGGGATCGCGCAGGCATCGGTACACAGGTGCATCCGGGATGTGACCGACGCCCTGTATGCCATCGCCGACCGCTACATCACCTTTCCCGAGGACCGAGCAAGTCAAGAATCACGAGCTCGTGGATTTGCCAACGTGGCAAACGCTAGGTTCCCTGGCAGTGTGCATGATGCGTACATTCATGCGCAGTCGTTCATCCCTGCTCTGTTTGAGGGATGGCCCACCCGGCTGAGAGGCTGGTTGCGGGCGACAGGGGCTATCCACTGAGGTCTTGGCTGATGACGCCCATACGGAGGCCTCAGACCAACGCGGAGACCCTTTACAATGAGACCTATGCAGCAACCAGGGTTGTGGTGGAGCGCTGCTTTGGTCTCCTGAAAATGCGATTCAGGTGCCTGGACCGCTCCGGAGGGGCCCTGCAGTACCAGCCTGAGAGGGTCGCTCGCATTGTCTGTGCGCTGCACAACATCGCGATGCAGAGGGGAGATGCCCTGGTGGAAGAGGCGGAGAGACAAGCCACTGGTGCCAACACGGAGGAGGAGGAGGAGGAGGAGGTTGGTGGTGTGTCGGGCGCATCACGCAGACACGACCCGGGTGCTGGTAATGTCCAGGAGATGGCACCGGCGAGGACAGCGGGCACGCAGCACGTTGGTGGCAGCAAGATTCACGTGCCGCGTGCGATGGCACCGCTGAACACGAACACTACCACCTGCATCGCCAGCCGCGTAGACGGTCAGCACACACACCTCTCCCCCCCCCCCCCCCCCCCCCCCCCCCCCTCTGTGTACACTGCTCCACTTCAACATCACCCTTACCACTGCAGCCAGACGGTATGGCACAATATTGATGGCTGTGTCAGCGGGTGTGATCAGTGCCATGTTGAATGATGACAGCTCGCTCTGCGATGAGCTGTGAGCTCAGAATCGTTAGACAAAGTCTGACTCATGGCAATAGCTGAACCATCCATCTCGGTGGTCGCTGAGTACGTCAGGGACACTCCATCACGTGCCCGCGTGGGGTAGCTGTGGGAGGGGGTGGGGGAAGGGACTGCACACCCGGCACCGAAGTTTCACCGCTCGTCAACCCCAGCGACACTAGGTCACCATCACGATCCCTGTGGCAACGGAAAAATCACACTGTCTTACAAGTTAGGTGCAACAGTGAGTTTAATGGTTAACATTATGTACAGATGCCCTAGCCCCTACAAATAATCTGTGCCCTTCACCCGTGCCGACTTACGGGCCCTACCACTACGTCTAAGTGAATCCCCAGATGATGCAGCAGGAGTGGAGGCGGACTGCTGAGAATCACCCCCTGCGACATGTCTCCCCGTCGGCACTCGTTTCCTGGGGCGACCCAGCCTTGATGGGCCAGGCTGCTCGGCGGGCGTGCTGGATGACGTGGTGCCACCCTGCTCTGCCCGCTGCCCACCCGATGCACCAGGGATGGGACGGGGGAGGCCGAGTGTTCAGAGACGTCCTGTGATGGAGTTAATGGGACGGACCGCAGAACCTCCTCCTCCCTCGGTGAGCCCGGTGGCCCCCGGGCCTCACTGTGGGACGCAATTGCGAGCGGGGAGGTGCCCCGTCGCCCCACCGACACCTGGCGCTGCCAGTCCTGGAGGCCTGCAACCATATCGACCAGGGTCAGAAGGTTCGCTGAGACGGAGTCCAGGGAGTGTGACATTCCCGCCAGGGACTGTGCGACCTCAACCTGTGAGTGCGCGACGACATCCAGCACGTGCGTCAGGCGATTGATGCTCCCCGCGACTGACTGCTGGGACTGTGCCATGGCCTGCTGAGACTGGGCCAGTGCCCGTAGTGCGCCGGCAATGTCGTTTTGGCTCTGGTGCATTGCTGCCTGTGAGAGGGCAACCCTCTCCAGGGCCATGGATGACGCGTGCACATTAAGCCCAACGCCTTGCAGAACCTGACCCATGGTCAAAACCGTTTCACCCATTGCCTCGACCGCGGACGCCACCTGTGCGGTGTCGGCCTGGGTGGCTGCCATGAGCGGCACACTCCCTGCTCCTGGACGCTGTTTGACTCCTCTAACTGCGTCTGCAGCTGCTGGAAGACAGCCCTCATACCGTCATTGTGTCCCTGGGTTTCAAAATGCATCGGCTGTGCGGGTGGGTCGAGTAAATCCAGGAACCCGGGAAACGTCTGGGAGCCAGCTGGATGCTGGGCCTGGCCTGCCCTCCGACTGTCCAGCCCCTCGGCTGCTCCGACCTCCACCTGCTGTACTAGTTCAGCTGTGTGGTGCACACCAGACCGTGACCCAGGAGCCTCATCACTTAATTGTGAGTGTCTCTGGGATAGTGGATGGTGTGGGAGATAGCAGCGCCGCGAGCTCTAGGTCCTCGTCCGTCATAATATCAACAGTGTCGTCGTCCCAGTCATATCCGGCCGCAGGGCGCACGCGGCCCATGTCTGGTTCTCCCTCATGTGAGCCTGCTGACTGTGTCGGTGTCATGTGTGCGACCTGCTCGACAGTCCCGGGTTGGGAGGATGGCACTCCTTGCTGACCTCCTGCCACCCTCTGGCGTGCGGCCCTGGGTGCGGTGGTGGTGGCGGATGTTCGGCTGTCTGTCGCAGCAGACAGCCCTGGATGTTCGGCAGAACGCCTTAGGGAACAGAATAAGACGGGGTTATGTAGACACGCTCGGCCGGGCATTGGATGGTCCAGTGGGCAGAGTGTGAGGGGAGAGAGGATGGATGGTCCAGTGGGCATAGTGTGAGGGGAGAGAGGATGGATGGTCCAGTGGGCAGAGTGTGAGGAGAGAGAGGATGGGGGGGGGGGGTCCAGTGGGCAGAGTGTGAGGAGAGAGAGGATGGGGGGGGGTCCAGTGGGCAGAGTGTGAGGGGAGAGAGGATGGATGGTCCAGTGGGCAGAATGTGAGGGGAGAGAGGATGGATGGTCCCGTGGGCAGAGTGTGAGGGGAGAGATGATGGATGGTCCCGTGGGCAGAGTGTGAGGGCAGAGAGGATGGATGGTCCAGTGGGCAGAGTGTGAGGGGAGAGAGGATGGATGGTCCAGTGGGCAGAGTGTGAGGGGAGAGAGGATGGATGGTCCAGTGGGCTGAGTGTGAGGGGAGAGAGGATGGATGGTCCAGTGGGCAGAGTGTGAGGGCACAGAGGAGGGGCTGCTGGGGGGGGGTTGTCTCACTTGGTTCTGCACCGCCAACCTCGCATTCCGCGACCACCCAGGTGGCAGAACCCCCAGCAAGGTCCGGTGCCCTCTGCTCAAACACGGTCAGGGGATGCAGAATGGGTGAACTCCCTCCGGTCCTGTTGCGTTCCCGATTGTTGTGAGCAGTCTTGTCCTGTTTGGGGGGGTGGGGGGGGCATAGATAGATCAAGACAATTTGGCACGTATCATCAGGGCGTTCAGATATTGGCACAGGTTGGGGGGAAAGTTGCAGCTAAACCATGGCATCTCTCCAGGGGGTCGCAGCGCTCGTGTGGGTCTGTGACAACTTGGTTAACCACCCTCCACTCACTCTCGCCCCCCCTCCCCCTCGTGCGCGGGGGGGAGGTGGGTGATGAGGGACATGGGGGGGGGGGGGGTGGATTGTTGTGACCCGGGGGCACCCTCTTGACACTTACCCTGGCAGCCCTGGTGAGGTCGTGGAGCTTCTTCCGGCACTGCTCCCCAGACCGAGGGGTCTGCCCCACAGCACTCACTGCCGTACCCACCTCACGCCAGGTCCGTCGCACAACAGTGGCAGGGTGGCGATGCCCTCTCCTAGGGCAGATGATGCCCCTCCGTTGCTCCACCTCATCGAGGAGGGTCTCGAGGTCAGTCTCACCGAACCTCGGGGCGGCCCTCGGTAGCTCCGTCATCTTCTCCCCCTCACTTGTTTTCGTCGCTTGCGCCTTTTTACGACGCGGAGCAGCGTCATTCTGCCGTCGCTGGCTTCTGGCGTCATCCCCCACGTGGTTCCCGCGGCCCTGCTCCTAGCCCATTTCCGGGGCCTGAATCGCTCGTGAACGGGGCCGTTTCGGGCCGTCGTGAAACTCGGCCGAGTTCACAACGGCCTTCCCGATGCCGCGCGGGAGCAGAGCATCGCACCCAAAATGCCGACGCCGGAGTGAAAACCGGAGTGTTTCACTCCGGCGTCGGAGGCCGCTCCTCGCCCCCATTCGTCAATTTCACGCGTCGGGCCTTGGCGCCCACGTCAAAGCGGCCGGTGACGCCTAAATGACATCACCCGCGCATGCGCAGGTTGGCCAGCGCCAACCCGCGCATGCGCGGTTGCCGTCCTCCCTGTGGGCGCCCCGCACGAATGGAGCATTGATCTTGTGGGGTGCCGGAGGGAAAAGAGTGCGTCTTTTAGAGATGACACCCCGACGATCGGTGGGCCAGACCCCTTTTGAGTACCCCCCTGGTGCTCCATTCTCCCTCCGCCCTCCACAGGCCCACACGCAGGGGTCGCACGCTGTTCACGGCGGCAGCGACCAGGTGTGGTTGGCACCGGCGTGAACCGGTCGGATTAGGCAGGCCGCTCGGCCCATCCGGGCCGGAGAATTGCCGCTCGACCGGCAGAAACGGCGAGCGGCGATTCTCTGAGCGGCCTGTCGTAAAACGCGACACGCCGTTTTGGGGGGTGGAGAATCGCGTGCGGGTGCCAGGACGGCGTGGCATGAATCGCCTGGCACTCCCGCGATTCTCCCACCCGGCGTGGGGGTCGGAGAATCGCGCCCCTCATCTCCATGTTCTTAAGTCTGGGAGACACATCTTTAAAGGATATGGTAACTGATTCAACCATCCACTGCCAGACCCGTCCACCTAAAACACTGCCCAGTTCAGCTTGCATCCACTATATTTGCTCCCATTCCAGTATTAGCTTGGAATGCCCCAGCTTCATTTTTTGACTGCAAACAGTCCTCTTGAACGCCTCTCAGCTGTCTTCTCCAGCTTCACCTCCAACAAAAAGTGCAAGGAACTCACGGGCATCATTGTTACTAAGATGGAGACTATCTTGATCAAAATCATCAGCCATACCCCACTCTTCCACCAGGCTAAACTTTGTTTAATGCTCTGACCCCGAACTGGCATCTTTCTAGTTTCTATCCGATCACCCCTCATGTCCGCTTCAAGCTTATCTTATCCATGAGACCCATTTCCTGTTTGATCAACACTAATTCCCGCTAAACTGCTGATCACCCATGCTGGGCCCATGTTAGCTGGTATTGTTCGGTTCTCCCTCTTCTGGTGTTTGGGCCCTCCTTTAAATCTGCCATCATTACCCGTCCACGAAAAACCAACCTTTGACCCTCCTGACCTTAAAAACTACCACCCCATCTCCAGCCAGTCTTTCCTCTCCAAGATCCTTGAGCACGTCGTCATATCCAAAATCTGTGCTCAACGTTCCCTCGAACACCATGTTTGAATACTTCCAATCAAGTTTCTACTCCTCCGCAGTATCAAAATAGCTCGCATCAAAATCACAAATGGCAGCCTATGCAACTGTGATCGAGGTAAATGATCGCTCCTCATCCTTCTTGGCCGTATGCAGCCTTGCATATGGCTGACCACACTGTCCTGCTCCAAAACCTCTCCACGGTCACCAGTTTGGTGGGATTCATCTGTTTCCATTCTTATCTATAGAATCATAGCCAAAATATTACTTACAATGGTTTCTCTTCCTGCTTTAGCACCGCTACCTCTGGTCTCCCCAAAAGATCTATTATTGGTCTTTTCCCTATTCTTCATCTACATGCTGCCCAGTGACACAATCATCCACAGGGACAGTGTTGTAACATATATGTTGACAACACCCAGCTCTATCTCACTACCACCACTCTCAATGCCTGCATTGTTGTTAAATTTACCAACATCCAGTACTGGATGCGGAATTTCCCCCAATTAAATATTGGGAAGACTGACGTAATTACTTTCAGTATCCCCCCCAAATTCCTTTCCCTAGCTACCTACTGCATACCACTCCCTGACAAAGCACAAGACTAAAACACTTTTGTTTGAATCTGCTTTAATTTCCTACTTACTATTAGTGTGTCTGAGGCCAAATTATAATTAACATTCAAATGCTGTTATACGCAGATATTATTAATATGTTCCTGAGACAAACTGTTTCAACAAACCTACCTAGCTTTACCCCACATTAGTAGTTCCATGAATTCCTCCTGGACTGAAGATTTTGTACTTTTCTCCTAAAAACATAAATATAATACTTGAAGATTCTGTGACATGTAATCTCTCACCATAGCCTCTAACAGCAGCATACCTTATTGCAGAACAATGGAAATGACTTAGAAAAATTAAATAATCTCCAAATTGTACATCAAAATCATTAACAATGAGAGGGGAAAAGAGAACTGAAAACTCCAGTCAATTTTATGAAGATATCTTGATCAAAAGCATCTGCCAAACCCCTTTCTTCCACTAGTCCACCAGGCTAAATTTTGTTTAATGCCCCGACCCTGAACTTGCACCTTTCTCTTGTTTCTATCCGATCACCCCTCATGCCCGTCAATTTTCTTTTTAAAATTTAGAGTACCCAATTCATTTTTTCCAATTAAGGGGCAATTTAACGTGGTCAATCCACCTAACCCGAACATCTATGGGTTGTGGGTGCGAAACCCACGTGAACACGGGGAGAACGTGCAAACTCCACATGGACAGTGACCCAGAGCCGGGATCGAAACTGGGACCTCAGCGCTGTGAGGCTACAGGGCTAACCCACTGCGCCACCGTGCTGCCCTATGCTCGTCAATTTTAAAAGAATGCATGCATTTAATTTAGAAAAAGCTTTATATGAGAACAATTATTGTACCAGCTATTATATTATTCCAAAATACATGGAAAATGTTTGTCATTTGCCAAAACTAAGGGCTGTGTTGACAAAGAGGAAATGGCAGGCTAAAAAGTTCAATATGGAAGCATGAAATGGGATCTATGAACAAGAAATGAAAAGGTACAGCACTAAATGAAAGTTTAGCATGTGGTGAAATGAATACAAAGATGATCAAGGAAGATGCAATGAGGATTTCCAAGTTTGATCTTCAGGAGGCTTTTCCCAGAGAACAGCAGCACACAATTTTTGTCAATAGATGGTGACCAGGCTCAGTGTTGTACACAGCACCTTTAGAAGCTGGGAACAGTTACTGGAATAAATAAGGAATCTTGCACCTTTTATCGGGTAGATGACCCAAACCAAAGTAAACCTGTTCCCATTTACCTATGTCAAGCCCTCACGCAACCTTTTACAGTTCTTTTATTACAACTGATGTTTACTGGGATCTGCCCTCAAGATTAAATGGAGAATGGTTTCATCTTAACATAACATCTCAAGACATTAATAAGTAACCGAGCTGTACAATGTGCAGCCTTTTGCTGACACATAGCATGCTGGTTATAATTGTAATCCTTCACCTTTCAGGGTTAGAAAACTATTCTTCTGCTTGTGCAATAGCTACAGAGTACATAGCTTGGGTTAAAGAAAGGGGTTCCTGGTGAAGTGCAGGCTGAAAAGAAACACGATTTGCAAAGTTACACACAAAATCTGCTCCGGCAGCACCCACAATTGGGTCACTGCAGTTCTATGCCGTTTCCCTTAAGCACAGGGAGATCTCCTCTGAGCATTTCTCCACTTCTCCTCAATCTCCTCGAGAATTGCCCAGCCATGTACCTCGAGCATCTAGTGTAGCACAAGCAGGAAAAACAATGCAGTTTGTTCCTGTGCACTTTTGGATATTTGCCCTCCTAATTCCCACCCCAATCTATTCTAATTTTTAGCGATAGTCTTGAGGACCATAGTAGGTGAACCTAACTTTGCCATACTGTGCAGTTATTCATTTGCCAGTTTATAACATTTGAAGCATTTGGGTTATATTTTGGGAAGCTCGATGGAGGACCCTGTCAAAGGCTGGCTGTCCAGAGAAATTAATTAACATCCTCTGACTCCTCCACTTCAAGATGTCGGGAACAGGCCCCATCAATGGAAACAAGTGAACCTTGATAAGGGTCTCCCAGGCCAAAACCAACTCTGCTGGATTGCCCGCATACTTAGGATGCCAGAGTCCCAACTGTCAAAGCAAATCTTCTTCGCCCAGCGCTAGCAAGGCTCCCAAACATGAGGAAGACAAAGGAAGCGCTTCAAAGACACCGTAGAGGCTTACCTCAAGAAATGAAACATGAAACCAAAGCCTGGGACACCCTTCTCAGAAGAGACCTACTTAGATTGAAGGGACACAATTCTTTGAGACATCCAACCACAAAAGGAGATCCTGAGAAAGGAATACCAGTGATGTTGAGTCCAAGGACCAATCCCACCTCCTGGAAACACCTGCCAAGTGTGCTTTCAGAGATGCGGCTCTAGGAACGGGCTCATCGGTCACACAAGGACTCTCAGAATCCATGACCAATGGGCAATCATACTCATTAGCAAGTGATCTCCAAAGAAGAGATCTTACAGCATACTGCTTGATGATGGAATTCTCCAAAGTTTTACTGCCAAATGAAATAAATCATTACTCTTTATTTTACCAATCTGAAATTAAATACAAGGAATTCCTATATCCAAGGTAAATAGCCTGCTACTGCAGAAAGATAGTCTGTAATCAGTCCTCAATCAAGAGCACCATTAACATTTCACAAGACACTTAACAGAAGTGCACTCAGAAATTAAAACTGAGCCTAGAGACATTAGGAGGGGGAAAACAAAACTTAATGAGAAAGGCAGGTTTTAAGCAGGGTCTTAACGGACAAGATGAGGTAATGAGTGGAAGTTTAGGAAGAGAATTTCAGGGCTTAGGACATAAATGAATGAAGGGACAGCACCAGTGGTGCAGGGAAAGGAGTAGGAGTTGTGTGAAATACCAGAGTTTGAAAAGCTGTCGAGTTGGAAGTTACAGAGATAGTGAAAACAGAGATCATGTGGAATCTGAATACCAAACTAAGAATTTTAAGATGTGGGCTTCAGACAAACAGAAGCCAATATAGATCAGTGAGCACAGGGGAAGCAGGTCTCGGGGGAGGGGCTTAGGATACAGACAGTAGAGGGTTGAATAGGCTATGGTTCATGCAGAATGGAGACCAGGAAAGCATTGTAATAGTGGATCTCGAGGTAACAAAAACATGGAAGAAGGTTTCAGCAACAGATACCTAGACAGGTTATTATGGATGTGGGTATAGGCGCTCTTTGTGATGGGTATACTGGAACAAGGATGTTGAGGTTTCAAACAGGCTAGTTCGACCCGAGATGGCCAATATATTCAGTAGCAAGGGACTGGAGTTTACAAAGGAATTAGTAGTGAAGATCGTGTGCTAATTTCATCTCAGCTTAAAACTGAGATTTATTGATGAACAAATTCCACCCAAAGGGCTTGATAAACAGTAGGTCTTGATTGTGAAAGAGATTCAGCTGCTTTTGACTCATGTTTGGACAATTCAAGATCATGTTCTAGGTAATTGCCCTAGCATGATAGGAGAACAACTGAAACCTGACTGCTGAATCACTGATCATTGTGGTAAACAGGTCTCCACAGAGATCCAGCAGACTCATTATGTTTTATCTACTTTGGCTCTAGCTTCATGATTTCGCAATTCACCCCAGACTCCTTGTACAGTGTCCAAAGTCTATGAAAGCCATGAAGTAGGTGCATTCCAAGATTCCAAAAAAAGACTCCACTCTGAATACAGGGACTTTTGGACCTACTGTATTGGAACTTTGATCAATTGGAAAATTGAATGTCTCCGGAAATTACGTTGATGAGACAGGCTTCCAGTAAATCAGTATCGTTCTCCAGATCTAAGAAGTCTTTCCAAGATTTTGTGTTTCAAGATTTTTTTTTTTTTAATTTAGAGTACCCAATTCATTTTTCCAATTAAGGGGCAATTTAGCGTGGCCAATCCACCTCTCTGCACATTTTTGGGTTGTGGGGGCGAAACCCACGCAGACACGGGGAGAATGTGCAAACTCCACACAGACAGTGACCCAGAGCCGGGATCGAACCTGGGACCTCAGCGCCGTGAGGCCGCAGTGCTAACCCACTGTGCCACCGTGCTGCCTTTCAAGATTTATTTTTACCAGAGGAAACAAAATATTTAGTTCAAATGTTCTATACAAGTACAGACCATGCATACCAGGTATAGTTGACAAATCGATGCACCACATTTTAATGTCAGGTAGAGCATACATTCGACAAGACGAGTTGCCATAGTAAGTGGTAGCTACAACTTAGTATTTGAATACCTTGCAGCTACTGGACAACAATTTTGCAATGAAAAGCCCATCCATTAAGTTTCACAATTGATGTCAACTGAATTATTTGATTAAATTATTTTTCTTGGAAGTACTCTAATAAATAGCACATCAAAATTGCTGTCTTATCTTGTGTCGATGCAACAGAAATATGAAGTGTCATCGAAAAGTAGAAGGTATCCCATGACAGAAGATTTCTGCCTACGTTGAATACCTGAACTGATACAAAAAATCCACGGTGAGCCCTCGATGTCTTTTAATCAATCAGCCAGGGAATCAAGGGTTATGGGGCATAAGGTGGGAAAGTGGAGTTGAGGATTATCACATCACAGTCATGGCGGAGCAAACTCAATTGACTGAATGGCCTATTTCTGCTCTAATGTCTTCTGGTGTTAACTAAAGCATTTAAAATCTGAAAGCTCTTGAAGAACACAATTTATACTGTAGGTACTAGTGAACATTTTGGAAACAAAATTTAATACATTGGCACAGCTGAAATAGAATTACTAGCATTATTTACACCAGTCCTACCTGTACAAACTTTGTCAGTCTTAAGTCCATTTGCATTAAAATGTCCTCCCATGCTTCACACATGCAGGCCAAAGACAGCTTTTGGTACTGTTAAATTTTTAAAAAAGTACAAGGAAGTTAATGATAAAAAAATACAGCAAAGACAACCAAGATTAACTTTCTGTTAAAGGTTTATCAATTAATAAAATATCCAATCCAGTGATTTATAAACTCTCTGCCATGATATTGCTGCCCAGGGGTCAGTGTTCCACCAAGACAAATACTTTGGATCAAGTTTAAACTGTCCTCCTCCATTGTATACAGCTCTTAACCTGTACATCACCGGAAGACTTGCTATGCTGTTTATTTTTTCAGGATTTAAATTGTGACACAAATAGCAGTATGTCCTAATAATTCAGTAATGATGCTATTCAAGACATTAAGAATATGTCATTACCTCTCATATCTAATGCAAGTTCTTTATGCATTTACCACAACATTTTATACAAAGAGGCTGTTTAACAGGGGAAGCTACCATTACAGAACTCAATCCTACTGCAACCAGCCGTTCATGCACTCAGCTTTTCAGAAAGATTCAACTGTTATTGATCTGCATCAACTGTCCTGGATGATGGTTCCTCCCCTCCTCCTTGGGCTAGAAGCATGGAGGCCTACTACAGTGAATTTGTAATTGACTAGGAACTAAATTTAGAACTTCTTGGTCTGTAATGGAATTGTGCTTAGTTAAGTCACAAGTGTGATAGGACTTGTTGGTCCAGTGAACCACTCAGAAAGCAAAGCTAAACTAAATTATTGTATATCTATGTGGCAGAATGTTGGCAATTTAAAAAAACTTCAGTTATGGCTTTAGACATAACAAAAATTTATGGATGAACAGACGAGTTCAATATTTGGATTCCAACCAGTTCACATTTGCCACTCTGAGTTTACCTGGAGCAGTGTTGAAATATGAGTGAACTTTCGGGCCATGCGAGTTACCTCAGGCAAACAATCCGACAGCAAAGTGGTATCCAACTGTGTAAACAAATGATGAGATCATAGAATATGAGTCAATATTCTGTTCAAAATTACAATTTTTTTTTGAAGTAACCTTTTGAATCACAATGCTTCTAATTGATGCTCAACTGAATAATTATACCGGCAGCTCACTGAATTTGATATCCTAATCAACTGCAATAGTTCTCTGTTGCAAATGCAGAGAATTTTCACATGGTTACAAGGACATGTTATTAAGATACATTTGTTTTATTAATTATTCACACCTAAATCAAATAGAATAGGTATTACATATGTTTCTGAGCGAAGTTCAGGAAATCCTACCTGAAAGTAACTGATAATTGGTTCTGGTTCCTTGGAAAGTTGAACTTCTGTGATCACAGACAACGCTTTCAGGTCACTGGACAAGCAAAGATCCAGACAGCGGCCTGCAATCTTCGGAAGGAAATAATTTTTAGTGCAACACTGGTATAGGTTTCACTGTTCATCTTTTAAATAAAATACCTAAACTGTTTTGTCACAAAATGTGGCAAAACAAAATAACTTTTAGCAACAGGCAAAGGCCATTTTTGACTAATCCAAATCCCACATTCTATATCCTTATCAAAGCCCTCAGTCTTCTTCTTTTTGCCAAAAACTATTGTTGCCATTTGAACATCATTGCATTATTCAATTCTGATACCCAGAGTGCCCTTAGTATATCCTGGTACTGTTGGATAATATTGCAACATTCAAAAGGAATAGGATCCATAGCAGTTGAAATATAACAACTGGTAACATAAGTAAGGGTGATTTTGGCCAGAGAGATGGCGATGCTTTGGGTGGATTGGACACTTAGGAGAACTTAGCATCCAAGAACCAAGTAGCCTGTAGGTGAATTCCTGGTTTTGGTTAGTTGTCTTTGTCCTCCCACTGCTCTGTGTTGCTTATGCCACACTACATCTAGTTACAGCTAGATACTTTTGCCAAACTGCGTCTTGGAAGAAGTATGTCAAGTGTTGCTTTAAGATGGGTTACATGTATTAAGCCTTGCATTTACATATACTTCACTGCACTGGTACTCTGCCAATGGTCATAGCTATTTGATAATTGTCTGAAGTCATGCTTTCAGGGGATACTTTTGCCCACCTAAGAGAGTCAATCCTATTTTAGTCAGTCTGTCTGGAGACACTGGATTGCCTCAAGAAAAAAAAAAGCTCATTCCTATTGCCTGAGTATTGACCTGAACTAAAATTCTACCTTGACAACCATAGTGTCTGTCCTAGCAGTTTACCAATATGCCAGAATTGCGATGACAACTTAAAATACCACATGGGTGATGCCAATATCGCAGGTCAACTTTGGAGAATTCTGTTATTTGGGAAAAATGAAGAGCACTTTCATGCAGATGCTAGTTATTCAGACACTGGAAGCGTGATGGATTTGTAAACAATGCATCAGTCACCTGCTTGACTGGCATGCTGCTGAATGACTTCTTAGAAAGAGCCTAAGATTGAAAATTGAGGACTAGTGGTGGAGCTTGTTAATACATGGGTCAGATTACAACATTCAGCATATCTTGATCAAAGCTTTGCCTATGAACAGTAGCCTCTGAAGGCATGTACTTCTGTTGATAAATGTAGGTCAGTGGCTGGTTTGGTAAGTACATCACTAGTGCCATCTCATCTGCTTGGCTTCCTGTCTTGGGATTACCTCTTCCCCAAACTCTACCATCTCCTTTTGAAATATTTAGAAGAGATTTTCTCATGAGAAATCCCACATATTTACAATTTAAATGGCAACAAAAGTAAATATAATGTCAAGATACTTAAAAGAAATTTCAAGAAAATGAAATGGGGCGTAAAGTAAAACAATGGAACAAAATGCCAATGATTTAATAGTGCAAGCTCAAGATTTTAAATTCACAAATTATAGTTTGTTCTTAAATCCTAATTTCTTTCAGAAGAGATCACGGTTCCAGCATGGAAGATTGAATGTACATTGATTATTAAATTACATTAAATTGAAACTGCTGATTAATTTTGGCAGCAGTTCCATGTGACGAGTAGTTTGTGTGAAAATACAGTTTGCACCAATGCTTGATTCAGCAGGCGCACTTTATCCAGAGCTTCTGCGCTACTGATCCACTAAACTATTCACAGCTTTGTGAGTGACAAATGGTAACTGCGATCATTAAGAACTTACCTGTGTTATATTGCAAAACTCCTTGATCTCCCACTCCCCATTGGTGCTATGCTTTCAATTCTTTAAGCTCTGTACTCCAATGTTTGGTCTATAAGCTCCTTCACTTCTCTAATGCCCTTCCCTCCTTAAAACTCACCTCTTTGACTATGCTTTTGGTCATCCTTTCTAATATCTCTTCCTTTTGCGCGGCATCAATTTCAGTCTGACAATACCTCTGTGAAATGCTTAAGGATTTTAAAAAATTCTATACTATATAAATACAAACTATTGATGACCTGTCCAAACAACTGAACCTTTCTTTCAACACCCATGATTTGTATAACCACAATTCGGACAACTCTCCATGTTTCATTATATTGATATTTTGCTCATGACAGCCTCAAGGAGCAATCTAACCAATCTTCTCACCTTGCTAAATAATGGTAATGGTGGTGTCGTAGAAAACAATAAGTAGTGGAGCCTGCTACCCTTTTAGCAAATTATGACTAACATGTGTGCCTATAAAAGACTGGCTGCACATCAATTGATAAATTCCTTCCTGTTCTATGGGGTGTGGAGGTTACACAGATGCATAAGCGCCATCAGTAATACCATGTTTTGAGAAAACCTGTTATACAAAACAAGAGCTCTGTTGCCCTGTTTCTGATTCCCACTGGGGAAGTAGAAAATGAGTTAACCATCCCAAACAAAGCATCCATTGCCTGTTTTATGCAGTGAACTTTTATTTGGCAACATCGGTAAATATCCCCTGCTGTTGTTTGGATGGAGTTAGTTGTGCAAAATTCAAGGTGGTGATCATCTGGACAGGCACTGGCAAGAGCTGTTGGAATCTGGTTCGAAGAAACTTTGGCTCTGATTATGCTGCCCTTTTTCCCCAGGCAGCGAGAGGTGTAAATGGAGTCAATGGATGGGAGGCAAGTTCGTGTGACGGACTGGGCGGTGTTCACGACTCTCTGAAGTTTCTTGCGATCCTGGGCCGCGCAGTTGCCATACCAGGCTGTGATGCAGCCAGATAGGATGCATTCTATGGTGCATCTGTAATAGTTGGTAAGGGTTAATTTCCTTAGTTTCCTGAGGAAATATAGGCGTCGTTGTGCTTTCTTGGTGGTAGCGTCGACGTGGGTAGACTAGGACAGATTTTTGGAGATGTGCACTCCTAGGAATTTGAAACTGCTAACGATCTCCACCTCAGCCCCGTTGATGTTGACAGGGATGTGCACAGTACTTTGCTTCCTGAAGTCAATGACCAGCTCTTTAGTTTTGCTGGCATTGATGGAGAGATGATTGTTGCTGCACCACTCCATTAGGTTCTCTATCTCCATCCTGTATTCTGACTCAACGTTATTCGAGATCCGTCCCACTATGGTCGTATCGTCAGCAAACTTGTAGATGGAGTTGGAAACAAATTTTGCCACGCAGTCCGGTGTGCACAGGGAGTAGAGTAGGGGTCTAAGTACACAGTCTTGCAGGGCCCCGGCATTGAGGACTATTGTGGAGGAGGTGTTGTTGTTCATTCTTACGATGTGGAGATGCCGGCGTTGGACTGGGGTGAGCACAGTAAGAAGTCTTACAACACCAGGTTAAAGTCCAACAGGTTTGTTTCAAACACGAGCTTTCGGAGCGCAGCTATGAGGAAGGAGCTGCGCTCCGAAAGCTCGTGTTTGAAACAAACCTGCTGGACTTCAACCTGGTGTTGTAAGACTTCTTACTTCATTCTTACTGATTGTGGTCTGTTGGTCAGAAAATCGAGGATCCAGTTGCAGAGTGGGGAGCCAAGTCCTAGGTGTTGGAGCTTTAATATGAGCTTGGCTGGGATTATGGTGTTGAAGACAGAGCTGTAGTCAATAAATAGGAGTCTGATGTAGGAGTCCTTATTGTCAAGATGGGTGAGTTATGGGCTGCTGGGGCACTCGACAGCGGATTGTTGGTTACCTGCTTGAACCGAGCATAGTATGCATTGAGTATTGGATATATTTTCCAAACTATCATTGTAGAAGTACTGGATATAATTTTCCAAACTATCAGGGGTGGTGCAATAAAGTCGGGGGAATTGCAAATGTTACACCATTGTTCAAAAAAAACTGTAAAGTTAAGCCCAGCAAAAACAGGTTAGTCAGTTTAACCTTGATCGTGTAATTTGGTTAAATGCTGTTAACTAAGGAAACCAAGCATGGATTGAAGGACAAATTGTATTAAACCAACTTACTTGAGTTTTCTGATGAGGTTGCAGAGAAGGTTAATGAGGAAATGCATCTGGTGCACAAGGAATTCCAAAAGTTGTTTGGGAAAGTGCACATTACAAACTTGGGAGCAAGGTTACCGCTCATAGAATAAATTGGACAGTAGCAACATCGATATAGTGATAGCAAAAAAAAAAGCAGCGGTGAACAGGTTAGAATTGGGGGAAGGTTTATAACGGAGTTCCCCAGGGATTGCTGTTTAGATCCCTGCTCTTCCTGACATACATTAGCGACACAGACTTTGATGCACAGGCACAATTTAAAAAGTTGCAGATAATACGAAACTTGGAAGTATTGTGAACCATAAGTAGGTTAGTGTAGACTTCAAAAGGACATAAAGTTTGGTGAAATAGGTAGACAAGTCCATGCTGTAAAATTCGATGACTCTAACGATGACAAGTGGCAAATGAAATTTAATGCAGAGAAGTGAATCATTTTGGTAGGAAAAACATGGAGAACATCCAATAAAAGTTATAATTCTAAAGTGGGGGCAGAAACAGAGGACGCTAGGTGCATATGTGCTTAATGCATTAAAGGTGGCGAGATGGGTCGAATGGGAAAGACTATTTCGGCCTTAATTAGAGTATTGTGTCCAGCTCTTGGCACAACAGTGGAAGGATGTGAAGACATTAGAAAGGGTGCAGAAGAGATTCAGGAGAATCCTAGCATGAGGAAATTCAGTTTGGTAGATAAACTGGAGAAGTATCGGCTGTTTTCCTTGGAGATGAGAATGTTGAGAGGATATTTGATCGAGGTATTCAAAATCATGAGCGATCTGGACAGTAGATAGGGAGAAATTTATACAATTGGTGTAAGTATTGAGAACCAGTGGGCACAGATTTAAGGTAATTGGCAAAAGAAGCAATGGTGACATGAAGAAAACCTTCTCCATGCAGAGTGGTTAGGATCTGAAATGCACTGCCTGAAAATGTGGTGAAGCCAGATTAATTGAGACTTTCAAAAGGGAATTGGATCATTATCTCAAAAAAATTGAAACACTTTGAAAGAAACTAGCTATTTCTTTTAGTTTAAAGAGGGTTAATTAATAAGTTGAATTAATAATTGACTTAAAAAGCTCAATCAGAAACCATTTAAAATGGATTCCATCATGAGTGTGCAAAATGGATATGGCTTGCCTTTGCAAAATGGATATCTGTTTGCAAGAAACAGCTTGCAACGAGTACAATATTTCTAATGAAGGTCAGGTTGACATGAGAGTTCATATGAGCCTTCCACTGTTCGAAAAGAAGGAATCATAAGACAAAGTGCATACGAGTGCAATGATAAGAACAGATTTTGCATATCAACACACACTAAAGACATGACAGATAATTCCAAGTTAGTGTTGCATATTGAAGATTGACAACCCAATCATCGAACCAAATGTATTGAAGACCCATCCAGACCAATCAGCATGTTACAGGGGCAGGAATAGATTGACTTCGACTGATAACAAATTCCTTAAAGGTAATAGTTTTAGGCTATTATTTCCATTCTAGAATCATCCTATACTGTTTGCCTGAGAAACTATCTACTGTCTTTGTTTCATATTTTCCATCTCTACTTCTAACCTACGCAGATATTTTGCTTCATGCAAAGAAACGGTTACTGCTATTGTATTTTGAATTCAAGTCATTCTGTATGTTACTAAGGATAATCTAATTCTCAAAACAGTCTTTTGCAGGCAAGGGCTGAACGGAGAACCTTGTAAATTCTGCAGCAAGAATTTCTGTTATAATCGATCAATAGATACCAAATAAAATTACTTTGCACCGAAAAGTAGTCAAAGATTCTGCATTGTTAGTTGCATGGTGGGGCGTCACAAAATATATGCAATAACAGAAAGTACAGATCTTACACACTACTAGGAAAAGACAGGGAAGTAGCACTGGGTCAATTGCTCATTTGGAGGACCAGCATTGACATGACAGGCTGAATAGTCTCTCATGATTCAAGTTTCAAGTACTGCTATACCTCTTTACCTTTTACTGTACTTTTATAAGTGTGGAGTCTCAGTCAGAAAGAATTTAATTATTGTTGGAGATTATTTTCAATTTAAACTTAAAACCTCCCATTATTTCTCACTTTCCAATTCCTATCTTTCTTTCCTTCTCTTTATTTTGCTTTCTGTATGTGACTATACATTTAATTAAATATTCTAATTTATACTTCCTATTTTGGACTCTGTGTTCTCCGTGCAAATTATTCAATCTAATTAATTCAAGAGACACCCAGCCATTTTCCTATACATACCATAATAACCATAAATTAATAATAATAATCTTTATTAGTGTCACAAGAGGCTTACATTAACACTGCAATGAAGTTACTGTGAAAATCCCCTAGTCGCCACATTCTGGCTCCAGTTCGGGTGCACTGAGGGAGCATTCAGAATGTCCAATTCACCTAATCTTTCGGGACTTGTGGGAGGAAATCGGAGCACCCGGAGGAAACCCACGCAAACACGGGGAGAACGGGCAGACTCCACACAGACAATGAGCCAAGCCTGGAATTGAATGCGAGTCCCTGGTGCTGTGAAGCAACAGTGCTAACCACTGTGCTACTGGCAGCTGTAAGCATAATGAACAGCAACGGCTGGGCCTTTGCTACTGAACATAAAACCTTGCAGGTTATTGTTTTGATTGTTTCTCTAGTGAATCCCTCTCAGGCCCATTCAGGTTGTTGTGATTTAGTTTGTATGCATCAGTAATTGGCTAAGGACAGGTGTAGTGCGATCACCTCAGAGTATAAACACACCTCTCTCTGATGCCTCCTAAATCCTTCCCTCAATCCAGTAAACAGGGAGCTACACTGTCTCATGTTGAGAACTGGGTTGCAGCAACTTGAAATACAGCTTGTAACAAGTCACAGGTGAAAGTGGCAAATGCAAAATTATTATTGAGGAATACCTAAAAGTAATGGGTCTGACACTGCACAAAAATAGGGATGGACATGCAGCCAACTGGCATGACCAAGATTAATCTTTTTTCATAGAATCCCTATTGTGCAGAAGGAGGCCATTGGCCCAACGAGTCTGCACTGACCCTCTGAAAAAGCACCCTACCTACACTCACTCCCCCACACTATCCCTACAACCCCTAAACTCACCGTTGCACACCATGGGCAATTTAGCATGGTCAATCCACCTAACCTGCATATATTTGGACTGTGGGAGGAAACTGGGGCACTTGGAGGAAACCCACTTAGACATGTGGAGAACATGCAATCTCCACACAGTCTCACAAGGGCGGAACTGAACCTGGATCCCTGGCGCTGTGAGGCAGCAGAGCTAAATACTGTGCCACTCCATGCAGAGGCATTAGGCCAATCATCTGGGCTGGAGGCTTTCTGGCTGCTTAAAAGACCTGGCCAAAAGGCATGATCAAGCTTGTAACAACAGAAGACATTCCTCCTACAATTCCAAGCACTAAGGCCCGTAAAACGAACCTTGGGGCCATGGACATAACCTGAACATACAAATTTGGTCCAGTGATAAGAAGTGCAAAGAAACACAACTCTACAATTTTCATAATAAATCTATGCAAAAACCATTCCACATACCTGTGCTACTGTTGCAATTTTGTACATTCCATATGCATATAGTTCAATGAATCCAGAATCTCCTCCAACAACAAGGGTATTTAGCCTGGTAGGACACGGACAGAAAATTTTAATTTGAAAGTTGCCATTCATCATCTTCAATACCACATATACTTCCGGAAAAGACAATTTTTTTTTACAACAAATTTATGGGAATAAGTAACATTTGAGGGGTTGAAATCCATGCATGTTGAGGGAGAACTGTTAACTCAAAACGTGAATAATATTTACCAATTAATCTTAGGAATGGGTTAAGAGACTATCCAATTACATGTCAAATTGATATCAAGTATCCAATAATTGACACTGATTATGTAAAGGGGTTGCAGGTGGCAATTGAGGTGTGTGGTGATAAGAGTTTTGTATAGAGCAGGCATTTTCAAAGTCGGGGTCGTGACCTGCGGGTGGGTCGCAGGCGGGCATTGGGAGGGTCGCGGAGCCGTCTGTCGCAGCGATCCCCATTGCGCAAATCCGCACACAACAGTCGGCTTTCAACAACACCGGCTGTGAGCGGCCTTCAAAAAGGCCACGACCATGTAACAAAAAAAATGTGGCCGCACTGCGCATGCGTGCCCACTCATCGGTGCACAGACATTGGGCAGCACGGTAGCATAGTGGTTAGCACAATTGCTTCACAGCTCCAGGGTTCCAGGTACGATTCCCAGCTTGGGTCACTGTCTGTGCGGATTCTGCATATTCTCCCCATGTGCGCGTGGGTTTCCTCCGGGTGCTCCGGTTTCCTCCCACAGTCCAAAGATGTGCAGGTTAGGTGGATTGGCCACGCTAAATTGTCCTTAGTGTCCAAAACTGCCCTTAGTGTTTGGTGGGGTTACTGGGATGTGGGGATAGGGTGGCGGTGTGGGCTTCGGTAGGGTGCTCTTTCCAAGAGCTGGTGCAGACTCGATGGGCCAAATGGCCTCCTTCTGCACTGTAAATTCTATGATTCTAATGCACAGTGCACAATTAACGGTAGGCTAGCATGCGCGCGGGCGCATTTTTAAAATATGGTCGCAGACTTTTTGAAGGCCACTCGCAGCCGGCATTGTTAAAATCCGGCTGCTGAGGCTGTTACGCGCGAATCTGCGCAATCGGGAGTGCCGCGACGGATGGCTCCGCGACCCTCCCAACACCCGCCCGCAACCCACCCGCGAGTCGCGACCCCGACTTTGAAAATGCCTGGGCTAAGCAGCGGAGCCGTAGCCTAGATTTTATTCTTGGGTGCAATGAGAACAAAACCACAATTAATCACCAAATTCCATTTCACGCTTTCATTGTTTGATGTCATAGAATGTGGGCTTCCCAGGAACATCTCTTCATTGCAACACGTGGGGAAAAAAACAGCAAAAGAAAACGTGAAGAAAATGTATATCACCGAAAGAAGTTGGTAGATATGACATAGTATCAAGAAATTAAAATTGCTGGTAGTAAGAGTATTTATTATAGTATCGACTGGCTTAGAAGATGTGATTGGCAGAAACGTAGTTTCTGACCTGTCAACAATGTTGGTAGCATCTGTTGTTTATGTTAGCGTCCCACCTCTGAATGGATTAATAACTGACAGTATTTCTCAACTTAACAGCTTTTAGGCGTCATATAGACCGTGGTACCAGAGGTTATTGTGATTAATGTGTAAATAATCTAATAGTATTAACAGTATAAATATATCAGGAAATTATTACCAGTAATAACTTTCACCCCAAATTTTACCCCAAAAAACATGAAAAATACATTATTCTACTAGCCCTCAAAAACCAAGGTCAACTTATAGAAGAGATATGTGCAAATTTAAGGATCTTTTGGTCAAAGGTCAGGGGTCCATTTTTACATGAGATTGACTATTACTTGAGTACATAGGATGTCCAAGAAATTAACATCACAACAGTTCACTTGAAAAGCACTCTTGACACTGGATTCAATACCCATACTTTCCCCATCATTAACAGTAGACAATTTTTCCAGGAGTGTGCTGGGTGAAGTAGCCAAATGGTTATCATACAGAACTAGCAACCTCGGTGTCCTGAGTTCAAAAAACTCCAGTGGCAAATAGTGAACACTGAATTCACTAAAATTTAGCAAATATTGGGCTTGCATCAGAGAATGACCATGAACTTGTCATAAAATGCAACCCCTAACTAGTCTAGCCTGCATGAGATCTAGTTCCAAATGATGTAATTAATTCTTCAAGCCTGTAGACCAACTTGCAAGCATCATCTGCATTGCAAGGACAAATAAAATTTACACAATCTAAATAAATAAATAAAGTCACCATAGTCCCAGATAACCATAGGCTGCTTGCCCCTTTGATGGGGAGAGCTGACTGGTGGTGATTTAACCTGAGGATGACTACACTCAGGGGAAAGGAGAGGGCGAGAAGGCAGGCTTTCATGAATAACATCAGCCCAATATTTGCCAAATTTTAATGAATTCAATTTTCACAATTTGACATTGTGAAATATTTTGACTTGCATCATCTGGGTTGCAGTTCATATGCTGTAGTTATACCCATAATATAAGCAATGCCAATTTAAATTATAAAGGAAATGCATAGCTTTAGAATAATTGCTGAGATTGAAATTTTCTTCTTGCTATTAAATAAAATACAATAGCAGTTTGGTTATATCCTTTTCAGCAACCAAACTACACATATTATTACATCATTTCATTTTTAGAATGGAGAAAAAATACCTTTTGTCACCTAACAGCTTTGTGACTTCATCTGATTTTTCTTCACTAAAAAGAGAGAAGATGAATGTTAGTGGCTCGGGAAACAAAGTCATTTCTAAGAACTATGGATTTCAAAAACATACTACATATGGACATACCTGAAAATCTTTGCCGGGGTATTGTAACTGATAAGGAAAAGGAAAAACAAATACACATCATTAGAAGTAGATACTTAAAAGACTGAGTACACTATTGCCAATTCTTAAGATAATTTTACAATTATAAAAGCTATTTAAGTATTTTTTTTTAAATGTCTTTAATTTTTCTTTTTCTTTTATAAATTTAGAATACCCAATTTCTTTTTCCAAATAAGGGGTAATTTAGCATGGCCAATTCACCTACCATGCACATCTTTTTGGGTTGTAGGGGTGAGGCCCACCCAGAATGGGGAGAATGTGCAAGCTCCACACAGACAGTGACGCAGGGTCGAACCCGGGTCCTCGGTGTTGTGATGCAGCAGTGCTAACCACTGTACCACCGTGCTGCCCCAAAGCTATTTAAGTAACTATGAAAATACGAGGTAGCGATGAAATTAAAGGATAATCTGCAACCAAAATTTAGATTAGGAAGCTCCTTCCCCACTCAACTCAGTGATATTTTTATACCACAGACTAACTTTAAAAACAATTCTTATGGTTATGTTTTCGCCAGCTAGTGTAACTAATACATTCCAAAAAAGAATGGATGGATTTCAACAAACCTTGGTGCACAGGTAGGGTATGGCCCAAGGAACAACAGATTAGTGTCACAATCCCCGTGGGGGATCAGTAAACCAAGATATCCAAATTCACTGAATGACCCCCCAATTGAAGAAATTAATAAATTCCATTTTTTGTAATTTTTATGTGTGAAGTACCAGGTATTACAAGATCCCCTCCACAAAAGGTACATTTTATTTTAAACAGCATCTTATGCTGCTACAAGCTTATACATTACTCCCCATCAAATGAGGCACAGTTCAAAAAATGCTGTTCTTTATTCATGCAGACTGGTCAGGGATCCTATCCAACAATAGCTTTAACTACTGAGCTTCACAGTACGATATTTATGAGAAAGGCACACTTCGAAGAACCCTCTCTCCTTTGGGTCATGACAATTGTTAAGATGTAGTTTTCCAGTTCCTTTCCAACAGATGACACAATAACACTCCAGTTTAGTTTAGCCACTTCTGGGAAAGCACCAGCTCTTTATCTTCAACCATTCGGTTTTTTAGATTTTCAATCTTTTTAGTCAGTTGGCATTGTCACCTTTTCAAACAGTGAAGTGGGTGTCACTGGCTGGGCCAGCATTTATTGCCCATCCCTAACTGCCCTTGAGGGGGCAGTAAAGAGTCAACCACATTGCTGCAGGTCTGAAGTCACATGTAGGCCAGACCAGGTAAGGATGGCAGATTTCCTTCCCTAAAGGACATTAGTAAACCAGATGGGGTTTTATGACAATTGGCTATGGTATCATCGTCACGATTAGACTTTGAATTCAAATTTCACCATCTGCAGTGGTGGGATTCGAACCCGGGTCCCCAAGCATTACCCTGGGTTTCTGGTTTACTAGTCCAGTGACAATATCACTATGCCACCGCCTCCCTTTGACCACAGTAAAGGCAGTTTTCTCTTACCGTAGGACAGTTATAAAAAGAGTAACAATTTTTAAAGCAGAGCAGTCATGTCTGAGGACAAGGAAGATGAAACACGACAGATGAATCAACATTTTGCAGACATCTAGCCAGAGTTGGCAGGGGTTCTAAACGGAGCGTAAATCTGTACCAAGAAGCAAGTACTCCTCTATGCCCCATGCTGATTTTAAGATGATGTGTAGATGCCAGCGTTGGACTGGGGTGAGCACAGTAAGAAGTCTTACAACACCAGGTTAAAGTCCAACAGGTTTGTTTCAAACACGAGCTTTCGGAGCACTGCTCCTTCCTAAGGTGAAGAAGGAGCAGTGCTCCGAAAGCTCGTGTTTGAAACAAACCTGTTGGGCTTTAACCTGGTGTTGTAAGATTTTAAGATGGACTGAGAGCTGTATGTTTCTTTTCTTGTTGTTTACCATAAGACCATAAGACATAGGAGTGGAAGTAAGGCCATTCGGCCCATCGAGTCCACTCCACCATTCAATCATGGTTGATTTCAACTCCATTTACCCGCTCTCTCCCCATAGCCCTTAATTCCTCGAGAAATCAAGAATTTATCAATTTCTGTCTTAAAGACACTCAATGTCCCGGCCTCCACCGCCCTCTGTGGCAATGAATTCCACAGACCTACCACTCTCTGGCTGAAGAAATTTCTCCTCATCTCTGTTCTAAAGTGACTCCCTTTTATTCTAAGGCTGTGCCCCCGCGTCCTAGTCTCCCCTGCTAATGGAAACAACTTCCCTACGTCCATCCTATCCAAGCCATTCATTATCTTGTACGTTTCTACTAGATCTCCCCTCAACCTCCTAAACTCCAATGAATATAATCCCACGATCCTCAGACGTTCATCGTATGTTAGGCCTACCATTCCTGGGATCATCCGTGTGAATCTCCGCTGGACCCGCTCCAGTGCCAGTATGTCCTTCCTGAGGTATGGGGCCCAAAATTGCTCACAGTATTCTAAATGGGGCCTAACTAGTGCTTTATAAAGCCTCAGAAGTACACCCCTGCTTTTATATTCCGAGCCTCTTGAGATAAATGACAACATTACATTTGCTTTCTTAATTACGGACTCAACCTGCAAGTTTACCTTTAGAGAATCCTGGACTAGGACTCCCAAGTCCCTTTGCACTTTAGCATTATGAATTTTGTCACCGTTTAGAAAATAGTCCATGCCTCTATTCTTTTTTCCAAAGTGCAAGACCTCGCACTTGCCCACGTTGAATTTCATCAGCCACTTCTTGGACCATTCTCCTAAACTGTCTAAATCTTTCTGCAGCCTCCCCACATCCTCAATACTACCTGCCCCTCCACCTATCTTTGTATCATCGGCAAACTTGGCCAGAATGCCCCCAGTCCCGTCATCTAGATCGTTAATATATAAAGAGAACAGCTGTGGCCCCAACACTGAACCCTGCGGGACACCACTTGTCACCGGTTGCCATTCCGAAAAAGAACCTTTTATCCCAACTCTCTGCCTTCTGTCTGACAGCCAATCGTCAATCCATGTTAGTACCTTGCCTTGAATACCATGGGCCCTTATTTTACTGGGAAATTGAGTAGGAATCTTTAAGGGATACATTTAGAATTTAGAACAGTACAGCACAGAACAGGCCCTTCGGCCCTCGATGTTGTGCCGAGCAATGATCACCCTACTCAAACTCACGTATCCACCCTATACCCGTAACCCAACAACTCCCCCTTAACCTTACTTTTTAGGACACTACGGGCAATTTAGCATGGCCAATCCACCTAACCCGCACATCTTTGGACTGTGGGAGGAAACCGGAGCACCCGGAGGAAACCCACGCACACACGGGGAGGACGTGCAGACTCCGCACAGACAGTGACCCAGCCGGGAACCGAACCTGGGACCCTGGAGCTGTGAAGCATTGATGCTAACCACTATGCTACCGTGCTGCCCCAAATGTAACCTGTTCTTTTTGGGTGTGAAGGTAAAGAGGTTAATATTGCATTCATAATAAAATTTTGTTTTATATAAAAATTCCAAATCCTATTTCTTTATGCAATCACCCCTGGGGTGGATCATTCTTTCCACAGTCTTATTAAAGAAACTAGGACTACTGGAAGACCTACTGGACGCAAGTATCCTAGAGAAAGGGAACTGTAGTGACATGTATGACCGACTGGTAGATAGGGACGACACCGTACTGGACGCAACAAGAAGGAAATGGGAGGACGACCTGGGGATGGAGATAGGGTGGGGACTCTGGAGCGAAGCATTGCATAGGGTCAACTCCACCTCCACGTGCGCAAGGCTCAGCCTGACGCAACTAAAAGTGGTACATAGAGCCCACTTAACGAGAAACCGTATGAGTAGGTTCTTCCCGGAGGTGGAGGACAAATGTGAGCGGTGCCAAAGAGGCCCGGCCAACCACGCCCACATGTTCTGGTCTTGCCCCAGATTTGTGGAGTACTGGACAGCCTTCTTCGAGGCTATGTCCAAAGTGGTGGGGGTGAGGGTGGAGCCATGCCCGATAGTGGCGGTCTTCAGGGTTTCAGACCAGCCAGATCTATTCCTGGGGAGGAGGGCGGACGCCCTTGCCTTTGCCTCCCTGATTGCCCGCCGTAGAATCCTGTTTGGCTGGCGGTCAGCAGCACCACCCAGAGCTGCAGACTGGCTGTCCGACCTCTCGGAATCTCTCCAAATGGAGAAAATCAAATTCGCCATCCGAGGGTCGGACGACGGCTTCCACAGAACGTGGGAGCCATTCATGCAACTGTTCCGGGGCCTGTTTGTGGCCAACGTACATGAGGAAGAATATTCGGGTGGCCAAGAACCAGGGGAAAATGGACGGGAATCGGGGGAAGGTAGCCGGGGGGAGGGGGGTGGGGGGTTACGGGCTCGGTATGGGGGTTTGATGGCAAGCCAAGGCCCAAAACCAAACTATAAATAAATGCCTATAAACATGTGCCTCGGCCATATTGGGGAATGTAAAATATGTATGCTGGCTAAAGGGGGCGGCCACAATTGTTGTTATGAAGATGCTTACCTGTAAATATTCATGTTAAATTTTTGTGTTTTCCTTTTTTTTTCTCTCTCTCTAATAATTTGTAATTTGTCATATATAAAATATGAAAGCTCAATAAAAAAACATTTATAAAAAAAATTAAAGAAACTAGGGGTGGCACGTGTGACAATAGTTAGCATTGCTGCCTACGGCGCTGAGGACCCAGATTCGAATCCCGGCCCTGGGTCACTCTGTGTGTGGAGTTTGCACATTCTCCCCGTGTTTGCGTGGGTTTCACCCCCACAACCCAAAGATGTGCAGGTTAGGTGGATTGGCCACGCTAAATTGCCCCTTAATTGGAAAAAATGAATTGGATACTCTAAATTTATTTTAAAAAATAAAATAAAATATTAGGGTTTCGGTCTAGTACCACAGCCACTGTTGGGGGCTCGTCCAGGATCTTAAATATAGCTCCTTGTTTGGCTTGGGGTTATTGACCCTAAAGACAGTGAATGTGTGTGGAACAATTGTATTATTTCAGGTGTTGAAATTTAAATAGGGAGTGACTGGAGATGACTCTTTCAGTTGCAAAAATTTTACTCGGGATGGTTTACAAAAGGGAGACAAAAGCAATACTTTTGGGTTTGGCAGTGAAGCTGCAGTTAACCTTATCTAAAGGGGCGAGGAAGGTAGAGATAACACAAGCCATAGCTCAATATTTAAATTGCCAGAGACATTAGAATAACTAAAATTCAATTACAAATAGAAGTGAAGAAAAAGGAAATAGAAGAAAAGGAAAGGGAGAGATTGGCAATGGCAGAAGCAAAGGGAAAAGGGAGAGTTTGTCACCAGGAAATGGTAAGGAGGAAGGTTGATGTAGAAATGGAAAGATTAGGAAAGGAAGAAAGGGACAAGGAAAGACGGAGAATTTGAACTTCGGAAACTGGCACTGCAAGGAAAGCATCAACTTTAAAGGTTGAGTTAAAGACAGAAGCTGAGGAAAGTCTAGAGGAAGAACTACTTCCGGGTTAAAAGCTTAGCAGGGGTATGTTTGACTATATTCAAGCATGGCCAAGATTTGATGAGAAAGATGTGGAGGCCTTTTTCACCTCTTTTGAGAAAGTAGTTAAACAATTGAATTGGCCAAAGACCATGTGGATGGTGATGGTTCAAACAAAGTTGGTAGGTATAGATAGTGTTTGAATCGCTATCAGCGTATGTATCTTGGAATTATGATGAGGTTAGCAAAAACATATTGAGTGTACTTGAACTAGTGACAGAAGCCTAGCGACAAAAGTTTAGAATCTAAAGAAAGAACCAGGTCAGACATATATGGATTTTGAAAGAATTAAACAAAATAATTTTATAGGTGGATATTAAAAATAGACCAAACATATTACACTCTTAGGGAAACAATTATTTTGGAGGAATTTAAAGATTCACGTCCCGCAGTAGTGAGAACTCATGTGGAAAAGCAAAGAGTTAAAACTGCTAGACAAGCAGCCAAAATGGCAGATTATTTTGAACTGGTTCACAAAGCAAAGTTTGATTTTCAACATCAATTTCAACCTGTGAAGGATTAAAAACTCAGAAATGAGAAATTCACAGATGGTCAATGCAAAAGTGCTTTAATTGGTAATGTTAAGGAGAGTGTACCTCAGAGTAAAAGGAAACCAATGATAATGGGAGAGATAAGAAAACATTTGTAATAAAGTTGGACATGTGAAGTCAGTGTTGGTAGCTTAAGAAAGGTACTGAGGAAGCAGATTTGGTAAAACAGGATAAACTATTAAAGTGTCAAGAAAAACCATTGACCCAATTGAAGAGGGTCAGATGGTTCTGTTCAGTGCAAGGTGAAAGGCTTCGATAAAATACGTAGCAATACTTATGATAAATATTAATTAGACACCACGGGTAACTTCCCTGCTCTTCTTCGAAATATAGTGTCAAATGGGATATTTTATGTTAATCTGAGGGAACAGATGGTTTATTGTCTCACCTGAAAGATGGCACCTCTGACAGTGCAGGGAGCCAGAGGGAGGGATCCATCTGGGATGAGAATTAAGAAGATGGGAGAAAGAATCCAATATACAGTGGAAAGATTCCTGACCAAAGAAGTAGGCATAGAAGCGAAATGCAGCTGAAGATCTCAGTTTCTTGTCAAACTTGAAATTCATTGAGGTAGGGACATAAAGGGATGAAGCTGAGGCCTTTGCTACTCTGTCCATCTGTCTCTATGCAGGATAAGCTAGCCTACAAGAGGAAAGGTCCGAGACATGTCTGAGCTGAAGGTCCTCAAGGACTTGGAAAATAGAGCCCATCTTGGCGAGGATGTTGACCATTCCTAACACGTGACTCATTGGGACCTAGTTCTAAATTAACTTTGGGTTCACAAGCTGGTGTGCATACTGCACTGTCTGATATATGCAGGTGGAGGCAGAAAAATCCAAAGAGTACAGTTGGAGGTCATGAACGACTGAGTACAAGTCAGAAGATAAGCTTCTGGACTTGGTTCTATTTCAGTGGGTGGAACTGCAAAGATAAGCGCAGGAACATGAAAAAGGGCTATCTTCTGCACTCCTCAGATTGTAATGCACCATGGAGGAGTCTGTCCGCTTTCAAAAAGAGACAATAGCCTGGGCATACCAATACACAGAGGTCAGCACAGGCAAGGTGGCAGCCACCGTGAAGACCTTGGTCCAGGATACTGGTCCTACACTGCTATGGGAGCTGCATTCCATCGCTGAATCACTTGCTGGCATCCTTCAGTATTAACACGAGAGGTTGGTGGATCTTAAACTTACTCAAGATTCCTCCTTCTCTTCAAGGAGTCAGCCAGGGACTCTTGGGCACCCATAGGGAGGAGAGTCAGTAGGTGCACAACTTGGGGCCATTCTCCCAGGTGACTCCAAGATGCGGCACCTGCATGATTCACCTCGTCCTGTGAGCCACGCAGCTACATCACCACAGGCCAACGAGGATGCTATTACCTCATTGTAGTACCCTGAAAGCAGATCGGGGTCCTCCAAATCTCCATCTTTAAGAGGACTTCCGCCAAAGTCATCACAGGCAGGACATAGTATTCAACAGGCTGCTTACACCTGCTCTGTGCATGTTGTTAGAGCGGAAGGGTTAGGAAGGTTAAGACGATGAACTTGCACAGTATGGGCACAGGCGTTAACCACTTGTACATAATGTTCACGATTGTAAATAAGCTCCCAAGAATGTCTCCTTGTCTATGTTTCCTTGTTTTGATGAGCAAAGTTTGTGTCATTCAGATGTGAAATCTTGGCTTCTGCACAAGCTGAAGGCAAGTGTCTCAATTCACGGTGTTTTCCCTGTGGTGTGTAACCTTCAGAACAAAGTGATTGTCCAACTTCACAGTCACTCAACACATCAGTGATGCCTACGCACCTCAATGTGGCTTGTCATTGCTGCCAGAATGTCATGGACAGGCGCCACAGAGGTTTGTGATTTTCTCTGAGTGCTGTCAGCAACTTTGAAGTGAGGATGGCGCCCCATCTCTTCAGCATCCGAGTCCAACGGTGTGTTCCTAAAAGGGACGTGTGATGAAGGCCACCAAAGGATGAACTGTTAAAGTATCACTATTGCATCTCTATGATATGACCCTGTTCGAAGAGCGCAAGCAAGTTGCCCTCAGCCAGATGTTTACAGATGCAATGTGAAGATCTATGGAGCTTCCTCACTGCATGTCGTCAATCACCCTCCTGGAAAAATATGATTATTAGGGCCTTTGCTGTGTCTCAATAGCATGGGCCTGATCACAAATGGATAGAACATAGAACAGTACAGCACAGAACAGGCCCTTCGGCCCTCGATGTTGTGCCGAACAATGATCACCCTACTTAAACCCACGTAACCCGTATACCCATAACCCAACAATCCCCCCCATTAACCTTACACTACGGGCAATTTAGCATGGCCAATCCACCTAACCCGCACATCTTTGGACTGTGGGAGGAAACCGGAGCACCCGGAGGAAACCCACGCACACACGGGGAGGACGTGCAGACTCCACACAGACAGTGACCCAGCCGGGAATCGAACCTGGGACCCTGGAGCTGTGAAGCATTGATGCTAACCACCATGCTACCGTGATGTCAGGAGTGTCATGGTAGCAGTTGTCACTGATCTCACCAAAAGCTGCAGACAAATATTTAGCATACTCTGTGGCACGGATTTCACCTTTCTCAATGCTAGTCATATTCTGGCGTCAAGGTGATCTCAAGGCACCCAGCAATGATGCTGCCACCAAACAGGCTGAACAACATTGAAGAATTCTCAAAAGCAGTAAGCCAGGAAGTAAAATGTACCGTATATGATTCACTTATATTTTACAGACAGGGAAATAAACTTCGGGGCATACACATGGAAATAAGTTAGAAGTGAAAAAAAGGATATGCAAGTTTTTTAAAAATTAAAAATCTGTAGAATTTTCATCATAATGTAGAGATCTGACATTCCACAAATATAAATTTAGTTTCTCAGGGCCGGAGAGTTTGTACAGCACTAGTTATCACTTAGTGCACCATTAAATTACCAATTACACCTCACTCATAGCATCATTTTATCAGGCATTTTTACAGCAATCTTAGTGTAAAGTGGGGCGTTTACGCAGTCCAAGTGATTTCTAAGGTTTGCTGTCTGCACTTTAACAGTGCACTCTGTGGGGAAGCAGTGAATCATTGACAGCAGTCTGAATTTGTAGATGCCAAAAGTTGCTGTCACTTAGTTTTAATGACAGCAAACGTAAAGTTTTGTTGTTACTACAACTGCAAAATCCTGGACAATGGCATATCATTGGTCTCATCTCATTAAATTTACCTTTTTGGTAGTGCAGGCAACTTGGGCAAGAAAAGGCTTCCTTCTTCATCGAGCAAATTGACTGAGGTAGTCGCACTGGAAAGAAGTGTAAAGAACAGTAAATATGAAACAATAATCTGAAATAGCTATACATCTTCAACTGTATCTATTTTCCCTCTTCTTTAGAGTATTTGGAAGCTGGTATATGGTTCCATATATATTTTTATTAGTCTCTCCAAATCAGGTCTGCCCAAAGGAACATGCAATTTGCTCAATGTCACTTGGGGTCATATTGTACTAATAGATTAAAAATTAGTTACAGTCTGACCATGAAGGAAAGTTTTCTCTGTGCTGTATATATAAAGCCATTTATACATTAATTATAGGAGTTATAGGTGAGTGAAGAGTTATGATGGGGAAGATTTCTGCTGCAACTATACATAACAAGTCATACGATTCTGTTATGCAAAGCTGCAATGGATATCATCCCTGACGCAAAACTTCACTCATCTTCTCTGACAATGAATTGAAAGTATGCTGAATGTTTAAAATAAAAAGCGATCGATGTCAAGCTAGGAACAATAAATCTTTAATATAGTCCGACTAGCAAGTTTGCAGATAACACTAAGATAGGTGGAGTTGCAGATAGAGAAGGGAACCATCAGAGAATACAGCAGAATATAGATCGATTGGCGAGGTGGGCAGAGAAATAGCAGATGGAGTTCAATCCTGACAAATGCGAGGTGATGTATTTTGGAAGATCAAATTCAGGTGGTTATTATACAGTCAATGACAGAACCCTTAGGAGCATTGACATACAGAGGGAACTGGGCATTCAGGTGCATTGTTCCATGAAGGTGACAGTGCAGGTGGATAAGGTGGTCAAGAAGGCAGGTGGATAAGGTGGTCAAGAAGGCAGGTGGATAAGGTGGTCATGCTTGCCTGCATCGCCCGGGGCATTGAGTACAAGAGTTGGCAGGTCATATTACAGTTGTATAAAATGTTAGTTAGGCCTCGTTTTGAATATTGCATGCAGTTCTGGTCGCCACACTACCAGAAGGATGTGGATACTTTGGAGAGTGCAAAGGTTTAGCAGGATATTGCCCGGTCTGGAAGGTATTAGCTATGAGGAGAGGTTGAATAAACTTGGAAAGACGCAGACTGAGGGGAGACCTACAAATTACGAGAGGTATAGACAGGGTGAATAGTCAGAAGTTTTTTCCCAGGATGAATATTCAATTACAAGGGGACACAGGTTCAAGGTGAGAGGGGGAAAGTTTAGGGGAGATGTGTGGGGAAAGTTTTTCACGCAAAGGTGGTGGGTGCCTGGGATGCGTTGCCAGTGGAGGTGGTAGTGGCAGGCACGATACCAACTTTAAAGATGTATCCTGATAGACACATGAACGGGCGGGGAATGGAGGAATACCGATCGTTTGGGCACTAAGTAGTAGGTCAATATAAGGAACCTGGATCAGTGCAGACTTGATGGGCCGAAGGGCCTCTCCCCTCTGATGTAATGTTCTGCTGTAATGGAGCCAAGACACAACCAGATCAGTCACGATCTTATTGAATAGTGAAGCAGGCTCAAAGGGCCAAATGGCCCATTCCTGCTCCTATATTCCTAATTAAAATATAATTTAGTTTCTATTGAGTATAATTTGCCTGTGAATTTATCTTTACCTTATGTTAATTTTGGCTCAATTGTTACAGTGTTCGTTTTAAAAAGCGATATTTTCCCACTTGAATTTTCCACTGGGGTCATTTGGGAAGTTCGGTTCTTTCACGTTATCAATCCCCACAGGGATCGTAACAGTTTATTACTGATGGAACATTTTGAGGACATATAACAGACCAAATGTTGTTGAACAAATAAGGGTGTGTAAGTGAATGTAATTATTAAAGAGCAAATTAGTGTAATTTTAGGGGATTAAGAGACACGCGAGTTGGGAATTTCCAGAACTTGGTTGCTTTACTCAGCCAGTTGATTTGCACAGGCAGCATCTCAATCTTCACGTTTTCATTATTTAAAAGTACTTGCACATTCATTGTTCATTAATCTTGCTGCAGCAAGTTAGGGTTGGTAATAAAGAACGTATGTTCCCTTTATAATGATTAATACAATAGCAATCAATCTCTCTTCCCAGGAAGAGAATCATTTAAACTATTTAGTTCTTTAAAAATTCAAATATTTAATTTGTTTAGCTTTATTTATACTTTTTTTCTCGTAACCACCCTCTCTTTCACTCACTTTATTTCTTTCTGTACATAATTATTTTAACACAGTCACTGAATTCCATTGGTTTCTCTGTTGTTTCTGTTTCTTTCTCAATTATTAAATCATGACAGTTAAGGAGATAAACTGCTGGCGCCATCATTCACTGAAATTTTCAATGTCTTTGTTGCTTTCCCCATGTCATTAGCAGCTCATATTTTGAGTAGGTTACAGCGCAAAAAAAATGTCAAATTTAAAGCAACCAAAAAACGACTCAGCAGATGCCACAAGATGCCCCACTACAACAAGATTTGGCCCAAATAAAGTAGCATTAAGGCTTTGCTGCCTCCAAAACATAGATAATGGATTTTACTTCTACAAAATGAGGTTTTAAAAAAAATTGTTTGCTGTAATTCCAGTAAGACTGGGCTTATGTTTTTGATACAAAAAGATAAAACACCGGATGCTGGAAATCAGAAATAAAAACATAAAAATGCTGGCAATACCCAGCAGGTCTGGCAACATGTGTGCAGAGAGAAACAGAGTTAACTTTGCAGGTCTGTGACGCTGGTTCTGATGCGAGGACACAGACCTGAAATGCTAACTGCTTCCCTCTCCACATATGCTGCCAGACCTAATGTTCTTGATTACCTTTTTGGATCCATCACCTCGGTCCAGTGCATGCAAGTGACTATGTTTTCCAAGGAGAAAAAGTGTAGGATCTCTGCTTTCTCCACATCACATAAAACAATTCGCCGTGTGTCCGCAAGACTAAAGGCTAAAACTAGTAGAAAAACAAAGAGGATTTATTATAAACAAATACAATTTAACAACTGTGCAAGGTCATGAACTCCGGTGCCTTTGGTGCTTTACCTTTTCCATCAGGTCTCCATGCTAATGATGTTACTTCTTTGCCTGTGTTTTCATTAGGTGCCAAGCTCCACACACGCTGAAAGTGAGCAAGACGATGAAGTAAAACCTAAAATTAAACAAAAGATTTTTATGGTATCCTTTTGATATATTGAGTGTCTCACCCAGTTTTACATTCTGTCCACCAATAGTTATGTTGCAGTATAAATTAGTAACACATAACAGATTATCTACACAATTGGCAATACAACCTGGATAAAAAAACTGAAACTTTACAGTACAGAAGAAGTCAATTCAACCCACCATGTCTGCGCTGGCCGAAAAAGTGCTATCTAGCCTAATCCCACTTTACAAATTTTGGTAGGTTGCAAGTGTTTCAAGCATATATCCAACTATTTCTTTAAAATGCAGGTAGTACCGAAAATGAATGATGCATTGAAAAGGTGGAAGGTCATCTGGCCGTGATAGCATTCATCCTGGAGCAACAAGAGAAACATTCCTTCTCTAATTTCAGAGACTCTGATCATAACCTTTGATTACAATAGTTGTGGAGAGAACTCCCCTGCTCTTTTTCATAGACATTCATAGAATGCCATGCGAATATTCGCATCCACCCGAGGGTGGATGGGCCTCGATGATTTAATAGCCTACCTAAAAGCAACATCTCCAAAAATGCAGCAATCCTTCAGTACAGAAATTCTCTTTTAGCCTTTCTAACCTCACTTCTCAATATTCATGTTTTCTTTAGCAACCACTGTTATCAGATGTTTTATCAAATGCTTTCTTTATAAGCTTTAGTTGCATTTCAATCCATATCTCTCCAAAAGTCTATTATTTCATGTACAAATCTGGAATTAAAAGTCTAAAAATGACCATAAAACCATTGTCAATTGTTGTAAAATCCCACCTGGTTCACTAATGTCCTCAGGGAAGGAAATTTGTTGTCCTTACCTGGTCTGACCTACATGTGACTCCAGATCCACAACAATGTGGTTGACTCTTAAGTGCCCCCCCCCGAATGGGCAATAAATGTTGGCTCAGCCATGAACGAATACAAAAGAACTCTTGCTTTGCCTTTTATCCATCTCATAATTAAAAATTCCCTGCAACTGACTCAAACTAATTTAAACGGGATCCCTTCTTTCTTCACTGAACATTGCCATTTCTAAACCAGCACCATATTACTTGATATAATTTACATTATGGATGCTCTTTTCAAAATTCTCATACTTCCACATGAACTGTTCACCCACTTCATTGCTCAGAACCAAATTAAAAAATCTTTTGGTCTTTTTTGGGCGAGTAGCGCAAGTTTTAGGAATCAAGCGGAGCTTAGTACAGGAAGGCAAACAGGCAATTTAGTTTTGGGTGAATTTAAATCTATGGGCACCTACAATTCTGAAATGTTATTTTTGCTATCCATCACTTTCTTAAGATCTATTTTTCATTTTACACAAGTTTAGTTCCTTCTAAATTAAATCGATTTACACAGTCAACTCATAAAAATAGGAAGGGTTTGTTGTTGGCACTTTCACATCAAGGTTACCCAATCAATACTGGTGATTGAGCTGAAAATGAAAATGTAATTCTGTGCAGAAGGGCAGTACAAAATGATTTTAAAAATGGATATATCCATTTAACTGACATTGTGCTTCCTACAGATTGTAACATACTGCAAGAGATTTAACACGCAACCAGAGTCCTGTTTTGGGCGCGGATAGCAGGGTCTTTCTCAGGGACCCTGCTACCAGACAAAACTCTGTTGATTTTTTTGGCCTCGGTCGAACAAGCCTCGCTGGAGCCACACCTACCTCATTTCCTGCACTGATGAGCTCTGCAGGAAGAGATTGGGGCACCATTTTTAAATGCTGCCCCAATCTCTGAAGCCCCCTCGGACACCCCACCTCGACATCCGAACCCCCCCCCACACCCCCCCCGACATCCAAACCCCCCCATCCCCCTCTGAACCCCCCCCCCCCCCCCTCCGAACCCCCCAATGCCCCACTTACCTCTTAGGGGGTCCTCGAGACCCTTCCACCTCTTAAGGGGGGGCACCCACGGCCGATCCTTGGCATGAGCAACCTGGCAGTGTCCCCGTCAGCCTGGCAGTGCCATCCAGGCAGTGCCATGGCAGCATTGTCGGGTGCCTGGGTGGCAGTGCCATGGTGTCAGGTTGGCAGTGCAAAGGTGATTGGGTGCCAGGGTGAGTGCCAGAGTACACCATGCCCAGAGCCCGACCAGCCGGGAGCCTCCAATAGTGTGGGAGACCCCATTTAGCCTGGCGCACATTTGTGGGGACCAGTGTTAAATGGCTCGGACTCCCAGGCACGGGGGTTAGTTCCTGCGGGAGAATCCGGTGCCAAAATATTTAAATCAGCCTAATGGGTCATTTAAATATGTTTATCTGGCTCGTGCCCAGCGAGGTCTAGCACCAGATCGCGATTTCTCGCGAGAACATGTTAAATCTTGCAAGGAGTTCGAAGCATCGCAACGGCCTTGCGGTTCCCAAACCAGGTGTGATGAAGCTATTCAATAGTGCCCACTCTGTTTTAATAAGTTTCTATATTTCTAGGGTCAAAATAATAAATGTATCTCTGTACATTTCAGATATTGTCCCTAGATGCTGTAAAGTGTTTGAAGTTCCCAGTCATTGACACGAGAGAAGGTAAACATGTAGGATGGGTTGGAGTGGGTAGGATGGGTTGAGGGAGGTTGAATGGATCGAGGGAATTGGATAGGCAGTCGAGGGTGGGGGGAGGGGGGGATTAATCGGAGGTTGGTTGGGGGTGGGGAAGTGGCGGGGGTCAGTACCATAATTACCCACCTGACTGGTTAACTATAAGTTCCAACTTTCATGGGTAACTACGAAAATCAAAAACATCCAAGTCCCCAGTTTAAATCAGAGTATTAGATGGGTCCTACTGCAGGGAAATTGCCCATCGGAAGTTTGAATTTACCGAGCAAATCCTGTGCAATCTTTGCATGGATTTCTAGAGCGTGGGATAGTGGGTGGATCCACAGCATATTTTCTAAGATATCTCCCAGGTACAACACCCCTGCCTTGGATATTGTAAGTTCTGTGCCATGATATCACTCCCATCCTTCCTTATAATGTTCAGTATTTGAAGTTAAGCAAAGAGAAATCAAATGCTTCAGAGCATGTTAATATTAAATTCAGACGTTAATTTCTGGGAAACACAAAAACAAAAACTCTGCCAAATGACCACATATTTAGTGTATTAAAATCCATTTTTGATTTTGCATTACTCTTCTGCATCTTTCTCCCTGTTTTACGTATCAACCACATACCAGATATATTTTCGACAAAGAAACAATCATCAAAGAAAGCTAGTAATTGGTCTGGCACCTGAAACTTTGAAGTACTTTACAATTAGCAAAATTCTCTGAATTGAGCTTGTGCTCACTTAACATTAGACATTAGCAGTGTTGGATGGATACATTGTCATCTTGGCGGCAGAGAAATACATTGTCCATTAAGTGGTATAACAGCCTTATCTCTATATGGAGAAAATCATCTCATTTACCTGAAATATTGACATGGCAGTTGTGAATTATCATAGTCAAACACTTTTTTTTTTACAAGGTAAACACAACGGCAATGCCATTTTTTCATGATCTGGACTTGCAGTAATGTTATAAGCAATACTGACATTGCATTTAAATATATGTTTATATTCATATCAAATTATGAATCCATCTCCAGAAGAAATCAGTTAGTTACCTCTCCAGTTTTGTTAGCGAGTGCAATGAGGTCCCGCTTAGGGGACCACACCATGTAAAGTATTTCATTGGGAAGTTGCTTCTCTCCAACCTGTCGAAATGCTGGCATGATGATTCTGTCAGTAAAGAAAAAGAGTCAGTGCCAATCACTGAGATTAAACACAACACAGCTGTAAACAACAGAAATGTGAAGGGTAATACATTTAGAAAGAGTGACACAGATTTCAGGCATGATACTGTGTTTGCGTTTCATAATTATCATCTGTCGGGATGGTCTGTGTGCCATATTTGAGGACGAAATGAAATGAAAATCGCTTATTGTCACGAGTAGGCTTCAATGAAGTTACTGTGAAAAGCCCCTAGTCGCCACATTCCAGCGCCTGTTCGGGGAGGCTGTAACGGGAATCGAACCGTGCTGCTGGCCTGCTTGGTCTGCTTTAAAAGCCAGCAATTTAGCCTTGTGAGCTAAACCAGCCCCAACCAACCAGTGAGTTAAATCAGCCCCGAGCAATCTCTTATTTAGATGAGACAGGGCTATTAGTATACAAAATGCTGTAAGTACAATTAACAAAGGGTTAACGAAATAAGAGCAAAAAAAGTGTTTGTGGACATCTATATCTCACTATACACCTCAGAGTAATCCAAACAGCTATCCAATGTCTTGTCAAACTTCACCCTCCTCCAACAGAAAACACAGATAACGGACAGCTAAAGCAGTCCAAGTGGAATACAAAACCTCCATCCCAAGATATTGCCGGCAGCCAATAACTACTCAGACAACTCAGATGTTCCCCAAAATAGCATGTTTCCTACTGAAACCTTTCCACCAGGCTAAACAGCCTGGCTAAGAAGCCAGTGATCTTCTCAAGACAATTGAGAAAAGTGCAATTACACCCTTCTGCTAAAAATATATAGACCCCATCCTCTGGACATCTTATGAACCTGCATACATGCTCAAAAGTGATCCCAGACACCACACTGGCCAGTGGCATCCTCAGCTTAGTCCACACTGACCATAGGGGATCATGAGGGGGCAATTATTGCAGAGGCAAAACCAGATGTTGAACCGTTGTTGGGGACCATTGCAAAAGCAACTACTTTCCTTTCTGCTTTGTATCCTCCCTGAAAGCAAAGAAAACATTTAACCAGGTGAAACTGAATTATGTCTTGTGTAATCAGGTGAATAGCCTTCAGACACATGCTGAGGAAATGGATTTGACTCCCTCAACGTTGGGCTGAGCAGTGAAGGCCCAGACAGGGACGCTTCCATACACCTTCTCCAACTCCTCAGCAGAGTGCTTTAGCTTTCAGAATGAGCGCTCTGACCTCAATGAAGAAGTCACATACAAAATATTGCTCAATGCCACTAACATTTTACTCTAAATAACTAATCATTCTGCCTCATTATCCAATTTTTAAAAAAGATGATAACTTTCAGGATAGCAGATCAACTGTTTAGAAACTGAGGGTATGAGCGTTGCCAACATACTGGCAGACAATACCCCATGGCATGGTCAGTGTCTGAATCTAAATCCGTAGGGATAGTAGTAACTCTCAGAAATAACATGGAAGCAGAATAGACCAGCAGAATGAGGACAAGGGGACGTGAGGAGAAGCTTTTTCACCCAGAGGGTGGTGGGAGTCTGGAACTCACTGCCTGAAAGGGTAATGGAGGCAGGGAGCCTCATACCATTTCAGTATATAGATGTGCATGTGATGCAAAAGCATACATTGCTATGGGCCAAGTGATGGTAAATGGGATTAGAATAGGTGGTTGTTTTTGACCAGCGCAGATGTGATGGGCCAAAGGGCCTTTTCTGTACAGTGGACCTCTATAACTCTACAATCATTTATGCTTGATTTCTCATCAACATTTTCACCTACAAACAGTAAAACAGTTCAAAATAATAATTTCAAGTAGTCTCATCAGTTCTTGGAGTAACGTTAGCAACTTGGGAGTATGCAACCTCAATGAAAAATATGAGTGTGAAGGAGATTTCATGAATCCCTTTGTTATTCTTTGGCCAGTAAAAAATGAACTGGTGAACAAGAGCTTCAATCTCAGGTATATTTCTCTTTCATTGTAATCACACTAGCACAATGATGGCTTTCATGAATTTTCAAAACAAATTGTCCATTTGTAAACTAAACAGACTTACCACAAAGATAATGAATGGCAAGTGAACGAAAGGGGATAAAGAGATGGCTGAAAATCTGAAAGCAAAGGACAGGTTGAAAGGAAGTTTTTCAAGATGTAAATAGGAGTGTGTCCCATAGGGATCAGGATTAGCACTGCTCTTATTTAATTAATAAGTTATGATTCGGTCTGAAGAATTGAGGCAATAATAGTGAAATATGCTCACAATACCTTGCAGAGGTATTTGAAAGAAATAACAACATTTGTAGAATGCACATAACAACCTTGCACAATGGGTTGATAGGTGACAGGTGCAGTTCAATATAGCAATCTGAAGTAATAGAGTTAGGAAACAAGAATGAGAAAATACACATTCAAGGCTAAGATTTTAAATGAGTACAGTGGCAGAGGAGTCTCAGTGTGCAGGTACAAATTATTAAAAGTGACAATACATGTAGGTAAAGTCACAACAAGGCCAATGGAATTCTGGCTTCATATTTAGAGGAAGAGGCAGACCTTGATGTTTGTTCGGCTACAGCTGTACTTGATATAAAAGCAGTGGAAAAGGTAGAGCATGGAATAACCAGAAGATAAGAGGAATTAAAAGAGCATTGAGAGATCAAACTTATTTCCAGTCCGATCAAGGCATAACCTAATAGAATCTGAAAGATTATTTTATCAGATAACAGTTAACGAGAGGACACTTGTAACAAGGTGCTATAGTGGTTATGTTACTCGAAAGACACAAGTTCAAATCCCAAGATGGCAGCTCAGGAATTTCAATTTCATGAAATAAAATTTGGAAAAGTATCAATAATGGTGATCATAAAACTAAAAGATTATTGTAAAAACTATTTTGTTCTTTAATGTTTCATGAAGGAAATCTGCCGTCCTTATCCAGTCTGCCCTCTGTGACTCCAGACCCACATTAATGTGGTTAAGTTTTAATTGTCCTCTGAAATGACTGAGCAAGTCACTCAGTTTTATGTGAAGGCAGCTTACCACCACCTTCTCAACAGCAATTAGGGATCGCTTCTTGGACTTTTGGCTAATATCAAGCACCAGATCAAGCCCAAGATGAGGTGGAATGCCCTTTCTTGTCAGCTTGGATCTTGCATATCTCTCTTGTGGAGACCATGAATTGGATTCAATTTGAATTTTAATTGTTTTTTGGAGCAAGCAATGAGATGGATTAAGGGTTTGCCCTGTCCACGCTCTAACCTCAAGGATAAAACTTATTTTAAAAAACAGCAATTAGAGATGGGCAATAAATAACAGCTGCACCAGTGATATCTATATGCTGTGAATAAAAGAAAATCATAAAGAAAACTAAACCTACATTCCATTTACAGAGTGGTTTGAACATGGAATTATCTGCCACATCATTGCACATACGGACATATGATAAAGGAGCAGGCCATTCAGCCCCTCGAGGCTGCTCCGCCATTTACTAAAATCATGGCTGATCTGATTGTAACCTCAAATCTGCATTCTGCCTACCCTCAATAACCTATCATCCCTTGTTTACCAATAATCTATCCACCTCTGCCTTAACTTCCACCACATTTTCAGGAAGAGTTCCAAAGACTCATGACCATCTGAGATAAAACAATTTCACCTCATCTCTGTTGTAAAAGGGTGACTACTTATTTTTTTTAAATGACCCCTAGTTTTAGATTCTCCCACAAGAGGAATCACCTTCTCCACATTCACCCTGTTAGTACTCTTCAGGATCATATATGTTTCATTCAAGTCACCTCCTACTTTTCTAAACTCTAGTGAATACAAGCTTAGTCTCTCCGACCTTTCCTCAGAAGACAACTCACCCATTACAGGCACCATTCTGATAAATTTGCTCTGAACTGCTTCCAACACATTGACATCCTTCCTTAAATGTGACCAATACTGTACATTGTACTCCAGATGTGGTCTCACTAGCGCCCTGTACAACTAAAGCATAACCTTCCTGTTTTTGTATTCAATTCCCTCGCAATAAATAACATTCTACCGCCTTTCCTATTACTTGCTGAACCTGTATACTAATCTAATGATTCATGTACTAGGACACCCAGATCCCTCTGCACATCAGAGCTTTGCAATCTCTCACCATTTGGATGTTTTTTTTTTCATTCTTCCTGCTAAAATGCACAATTTCACATTTTCCAACATTATATTCCATTTACCTGATCTTTGCCACCCACTTAACATACTATATCTTTTTGCAGCCTCGTTAAGTCCTCTTCACAACTTGCTTTCCTACCTAACTTTGTGTCATGAGCAAATTTGGCAACCATCCCTTCAATCCCTTCCTCCAAGTCATTTACATAAATTGTAAACAGAGACCATCAATGGTTTCAAACGGAAATTGGATAGGCACTTGAGCAAATAAACATGCAAGTTTAAAAAAAAATTAAGAGTACCCAATTCTTTTTTTTCTAATTGAGGAGCAATTTAGTGTGGGCAATCCACCTACGCTGCATATCTTTGGGTTGTGGGGGTGAGACCCACGCAGACACGATAAGAATGTGCAAACTCCACACGGACAGTGACCCAGGATTGAACCCAGGTCCTCGGCGCCATGAGGCAGCAGTGTTAATCACTGCGCCACCATGATGCCCCACAAACATGCAAGCTATGGAGAAGAGCCTACATGGACTCAATAGGTCAAATGGCCTCCTCCTGTGCCATGAATGACTATGTGACTCTAAGAATGAGGATAAAGAACTTCAGTTTATGTGGCGAGATTAAAGAATTGTGGGTTTCTCTCCTTCAGAGCACATAAGGGATTCAGTAGGTTTTCAAAATCATGAAACATTTTGATTGCATAAATAAGGAGAATCGTTTCTGGTGGAAGAAGGGTCACCAACCAGAGGGCACAGATTGAAAGTAATCAACAAAAGAACGGAGGGGGGGAGAATTTACATAGCAATGTTATAATCTGCAATGTAATGTCTAAAAGGCTGAATTCCCTGAATAATTTTCAAAAGGATTCTTTTTCAAACTTGAAGTACGAGCAATTGCAGATTCCTCACCTTAAATCTATGCCCCTTGGTTATTGCCACCTCTACTAAGGGGAAATGTTTCTTCCCATCTACCCTAACTATACACCTTCTTAAGGTCCTCCCACAACCTTCTCTGCTCCCTGCCTATCCAGCATCTCTTCATAGTTGAAATACTCCAGCCCAGGCAACATCTTGGTGAATCTCTTCTGCACCCTTTCTAGTGCAATCATTTCTTTCCAAGTGTGGCAACCAGAATTGCACACAGTTCCTCATCTTTTCACTGTAGCCCAACAATTTTTCTCCCCTTCAGATAATTAACAATTTTTTTTGAAGGCCCCTGTGAATCTGCCTCCATTACACCTTCAGGCAGTTTGTTCCAAATCATAACCACTCACAGCACCAACTTGTTTATTTTGCCAATTGCTTTAGATCTGCTTCGCAACCCTTCCACCAATGGGAAGTTTCTCTCCATCTACTGTCTAGATTCCAAGTGATTTTGAACATCTTAATGAAATCAGCTCCAGCTTCTCTAATCTACCCAAATAACTGAAGTCCTTAATTCCTGGAAATCTTTCTCAAATATTTTCTAGGCCCTCTCTAAAACCTTCACATCCTTCCTGAAGTGTCATCTCCAGAATTGGATACAATGCTCCAATTGAGGTCAAACCAATGTTTTGTAAACATTCATCATAACTTTTGTATTCTACACATATTTTGATTTGTAAATCAAATAGGAATAGAATTAAATGGCAGAGCAGTCCAAGATTTCATGTGATCTACTCCCTTTTCTCAAGTTCTTATAAACCTCAGAATCCAGTATGCTTTAAACACTTTCTCAACCTCCTCTGCCACTTTCAACAATGTGTACATATATACCCAGTTCTCTGTTTCTGAACTCCCTTTAGTATTAAACTATTGATTTTAAATTGTTGCTTCTCATTCTGTCAATCAAACACTTATCTGTATTAAGTTTCAGCTTCCACTGGCCCACCTCCATGCTCTTGAAGCTCATCACTATCCTCCTCACAGTTCACAATACTTCCAAGTTCTGTCATTTGAAAACTGGCCTGTACAAGTCATTAGTATATCAAGAGCAGTGGTTCCAGTACCTACCCATGAGGAACCAGACTGTATTCCCCCAATCAGAAAACAACCATTCACCGTTGTTGTTTCCCATTCCTCAGCCTATTTCCATCCATATTACCACTACCCATCATAGATTATTCCATGGGCTTCAACACGGTTAACAAACCTATGATGTGACACCTTATCCAACACCTTTTGGAAGAGCATATACACATCAACCACATTACCCTCAACAACCATCTGTTATTTCATTAAAAACTCTGTTAAGTTATTCCACCTTGACATGGATATATTAATCTTCTAGGAGTGAAGCACAGATTCACCAGCATTGTTACTATGGCTCCAAGGGTTACCAGTAGATTACACAAATTTGGCTTCAGTTTTCTGACATGTTAAAAGGACAATTTGACTTTTAGATGTATGCAAGGAATTAACAAGCTAGAGAGAAACCTTTATGCTGGTCAAGAGAACATAACTCAGATGTCAGGCCATTCTGGTGAGAAGCTAAGAAACACTACTTCACACAGAGGGTGTAAGAAGTGTGAACATTTCTCCCATTTAAAAAAATAGCAAGCTCAATTAATTTTAAATCCGAAAGCAACAGAATCTTACTAATTCAAGGTATTAAGGAATACAATCAAAGCAGGTGGATGTAGTGTGATCTCCCTGGTTTCTGCTGTTTCCGTGTTACTAATAAGACAGGGATTGCCCGTGCAACATGCACAGATTGTACATATCTGTAACTGACCTACTGCACAATACTTTTGCAGTATTACTGACCCATTAAGATATTTATTTGGCTGAATGCACCAAAGAGACAGGTCACATCCTTAAGAAGCGCCTGAGCTGCCACCCTGGGGAGTGAGGGCGGCCTTGCCGGAGGTTGGGGGGCTACACCCGGAGCTTCCCAGCAGCCGCCGCCGGTCACTGCCTTACTGAAGATAAATGTAGCGCGCCGGGAGGGGGTGTCCTGGCGCACCCGACAGCGGCAACAGCCGCTCTTTTTACCTGCGTCCAACTCCACGCAGCGCCGCTCACTTTCAAACCGGCAGCACGCATGCGCACTCGCTCCCCGCGGAGGTACCGCGAGAACAAAACACGGCTCGCGGCTGGATGGCTGCGCATGCGTCTGGGCCGCGCACGGCGGGGGCGCTCGCTCCCGCGCCAGAGGCTGGGGTTGCACGAGTGTTGGGAAACACCGGGTAAGGATACCCCAGGAGCAGCAAGCTTTAAATTAGACAGAGTGGCGAGTGCATCACAACCGTTCACACTTGTAGTGATCTCTATATGGCAGCACGGTAGCATGGTGGTTAGCATTAAATGCTTCACAGCTCCAGGGTCCCAGGTTCGATTCCCGGCTGGGTCACTGTGCGGAGTCTGCACGTCCTCCCCGTGTGTGCGTGGGTTTCCTCCGGGTGCTCCGGTTTCCTCCCACAGTCCAAAGATGTGCGGGTTAGGTGGATTGGCCATGCTACATTGCCCGTAGTGTCCTAAAAAAAGTAAGGTTAAGGGGGGGGTGGTGTTGTTGGGTTACGGGTATAGGGTGGATACGTGGGTTTGAGTAGGGTGATCATGGCTCGGCACAACATCGAGGGTCGAAGGGCCTGTTCTGTGCTGTACTGTTCTATGTTCTATGTGTATGCACACAAGGAGTTAATGTGTAATCTGTAGCACCACAGGATCACTAGAGGGTCGGACCAACAGGGGTATAAAAGGCAACCACATTGGGTCTCTCTCTCTCTTGGGTGCACTGTGATCAGGGCAATAGCAGATTAGTTCAGATGGCTAGTGGAGTTACGTTTAGTTTTTTTTTATAAATGTTTTTATTCAGTTTTCGTATTTTATATTGAACAAATTACAAATTGTTAGGAGAGAGAAACAAAAAAAAACAAACAAAAACAAACACGCAAAAATTAACATACATATTTACAGGTAAGCATCTTCGTAGTAGTAACTGCGCCCCCCCCCCCCCCCCCCCTCAACATGTTTATTTAGCTTGGTTTTGGGCCTTAGCTAGCCATCGAACCCCCGTAACAAACCTGTAGCCCCCCCCCCCCCCTCCCGCTACCTTCCCCCGACTATTCTTCCTCTTGTACATTGGCCACAAATAGGTCCCGGAACAGTTGCATGAATGGCTCCCACGTTCTGTGGAAGCCGTCGTCCGACCCTCGGATGGCAAATTTGATTTTCTCCATTTGGAGAGATTCCGAGAGGTCGGACAGCCAGTCCGCAGCTCTGGGCGGTGCTGCTGACCGCCAGCCAAACAGGATTCTACGGCGGGCGATCAGGGAGGCAAAGGCAAGGGCATCCGCCCTCCTCCCCAGGAATAGATCTGGCTGTTCTGAAACCCCGAAGACCGCCACTATCGGGCATGGCTCCACCCTCACTCCCACCACTTTGGACATTACCTCGAAGAAGGCTGTCCAGTACTCCACGAGTCTGGGGCAGGACCAGAACATGTGGGCGTGGTTGGCCGGGCCTCTTTGGCACCGTTCACATCTGTCTTCCACCTCCGGGAAGAACCTACTCATACGGGTTCTTGTTAAGTGGGCTCTATGTACCACTTTTAGTTGCGTCAGGCTGAGCCTTGCGCACGTGGAGGTGGAGTTGACCCTATGCAGTGCTTCGCTCCAGAGTCCCCACCCGATCTCCATCCCCAGGTCGTCCTCCCATTTCCTCCTTGTTGCGTCCAGTACGGTGTCGTCCCTATCTACCAGTCGGTCATACATGTCACTACAGTTCCCTTTCTCTAGGATACTTGCGTCCAGTAGGTCTTCCAGTAGTGTCTGTCGTGGCGGTTGTGGGTACGTCCTTGTCTCCTTTCGTAGGAAGTTTTTGAGCTGCAGGTACCGTAGCTCGTTCCCCCCAGCTAGCTGAAATTTCTCTGTCAGTTCGTCCAGTGTTGCGATCCTGTCGTCCGTGTATAGGTCCCTGACTGTCAGTGTCCCCCCGTCCTGCCTCCACCTTTTGAAGGTGGCGTCGGTCAGTGCTGGTTTGAACCTATGGTTGTTGCAGATGGGAGCCCTGTTCGACATTTTGGTCAGGCCAAGTTGCTGCCGCAGTTGGTTCCAGGATTGGAGGGTGGCTGTCACCACTGGGCTGCTGGAGTGTTTTTTGGGTGGGGATGGGAGTGCTGCCGTGGCGAGGGCCCGGAGGGAGGTTCCCATGCAGGAGGCCTCCTCCGCACGCACCCACTCAGCTTCTGGCTCCTGGATCCATCCCCTTACTCGCTCGGCTGTTGCTGCCCAGTGGTAGAATTGTAGATTCGGGAGGGCTAACCCTCCCCTGGTTTTTGTTTTTTGTAAGACCTTCTTTGGGATCCTAGCATTTTTACCCCCCCATACGAACGCCATGATGAGTTTGTCCAGCGCTTTGAAAAAGGCCTTGGGGATGTAGATCGGAATGGATCTAAACAGGAAGAGGAACCTGGGCAGTACGTTCATTTTGATCGTCTGAACTCTCCCCGCGAGGGAGAGCGGGAGTGTGTTCCATCTTTGCAGGTCCTTTTTAACTTCCTCCGTCAGGCTGGTGAGGTTCCATTTGTGGATCCCTTTCCAGTCATGGGCTATTTGGATCCCCAGGTAGCGGAATTTATGTCGGGCTTGTTTGAACGGCAGCCCCTTTAGTGCTGCCCCCCCCCCCCCCCCCCCCCCCCCCCCTTGCGGGTGTAATGGGAAGATCTCACTTTTGCTCATGTTGAGTTTGTAGCCCGAGAAGGCTCCAAACTCTTTCAGGAGCGCGATGATTCCGTCCATGCTGCTTTGTGGGTCCGAGATATAGAGGAGCAGATCATCCGCATAGAGTGAGACTCTGTGCTCTCTACCTCCCCTTCGGATCCCCCTCCAATTTTTTGCTGCCCTGAGCGCGATTGCTAGCGGTTCGATTGCTAGTGCGAACAGCAGCGAGTTACGTTTAGTTACCGTAGTTAGATCTTGTTAACCTTATCACTAGTATCAAAGTTAAAGTAAAGAACGCATGCAATGCGTTACTGGGTTATAGTTACTCAATAAACCTGTTACTACTGGACGAGTTTGAGTCTTCTTCATCGGGACTCAGAAAACCTCATCACTAACCAAGGTTTGAGTAGCACATGTTACCTACCACACAGGTAACAAAACAACACTCATTTAGAATTAATACATACGTCCATCTGTACCAATATGAGTGCAATGGTACAACGTTAAAGAGGTCATTGAAGGGATTCTCTGTCCAGTGGGTAGCACAGTTGCTTCACAGCTCCAGGGTCCCAGGTTTGATTCCCGGCTTGGGTCACTGTCAGTGCGGAGTCAACACATTCTCCTCGTGTCTGCGTGGGTTTCCTCCGGGTGCTCCAGTTTGCTCCTCCAGTCCAAAGATGTATTGGTCATATAGGTGTATTGGTCATGATAAATTGCCCTTAGTGTCCAAAAAGATGAGTTGGGGTTACTGGGTTATGGGGATAGGGTGCAGGCGTGTGCTTTAGTCGGGTGCTCTTTCTAAGAGCTGGTGCGGACTCGATGGGCCGAATGGCCTCCTGCACCATAAATTCCATGATTCAGCAGCGCCGAAATTGGGAAACGCCATCGGGCGGAGAATCATGCGTCAGCCGAAAATGGAGACCAGCGCGCAAAGGAGTGGCAGGTTCTGGTGCCTCGACAGCGGCGCGAATGCATTCAACATTGCATGCCAGCGTGGGCATGAAAATTGTACAGTAAACGTTGTGGGCATATCATTAACGGGCCCGACTGGCAATTTCCGGACCCCCCACAATGCTCCACCCTCACCAGAAGGGAATTATCAACGGCGAGGTTGACTTGTATTTAAAATTGGGAAGTAGGCGCCGTGGTTGCTGAGGGTATGAAAAGTGTCCAACATTGCTATAGTGTGCTGACAGTTGTGCTACTGTCCGAGGGCTTCTGCCAGGGCTGGGGTGAGTAGCGAGGTGGGGGGGGGGGCAGGAAGTACGGTCGGGGTGGACGGGAACGGACCACCATTTCCAAGCCTGCAAGGCAGCCATCTGGCTGCGCACTGTGGACTTAGCGGCATGGGTCATATGGGTGCCTCCTCAGGACACCCAGCCTAGATACCCCCTGGCCCCAGCCGGCCCATACTCCAGTGCAACCAGTACTGGAATAAGGGTGCGTGGGGAGTGGGGTAAATGCCTATCTGTAGCTTCCGCTTGTCACGGTCTCCACCACCAATCCTGACCTTTTCGTATCACAAGCCGGCATGCATTGGAATTGCACTCGATCCATGTGGCACCTGTACTAGGCCATTAGGTTGTTGTGAATCGCTCTTAGAACGGCACCATGAACATAGAACACTTGGGATTCAGTCCCAGCGTCAGCAATTAGTCTCTCAAAAGGAGAATCCAACCCCATGTCTATACACAGGCTATTAGTTACTGGGGCTAGATTAGGTCACTTGGCTGGACAGCTGGTTCATGATGCAGAGCAAGACGAGCAGTGCAGGTTAAATTCCCGTACCTGCTGAGGTTATTCATGAAGGCTCGCCTCATCAACCATGCCCCTCACCTAAGGTGTGGTGATCCTCAGGTTAAATCACCACCAATCAGCTCTCTCCTCAAAAGGGGAAGCAACCTATGGTCATCTGGGACTATGCTGACTTTGCCTTTCATTACTTACAGCAGAGCTTCTGAGATCTTAGGATTCATTAAACGGAAGCACCAAGACTGGCTTAACAATGACATAGACAAGCTTCTAGACAAAGTAAATGTGCTTATATATCTGACAAGAAATCACCAGCAAAGAACAGCAGATACCATTGTGCAGAACATTTTTTAAAAATGTATTTTATTCCAAACATATTCAAAAGTACAAAAACATAAATAAATTAGAGAACATTCTCCGCACCTCGCGGTTTACAGTTCATACAAGCTTTTCACCCCCTCCCCCCCGCAACGAACAATTCCTCAAACATGGTCATGAACTGTCCCCGCCTTGTAAGTCATACAGGTCCCTCAGCCAGGCCAACCCATCCCTCTCCCCGCCCAGTAGCATTTTCGACCACCATTCCAGCATAATCCTTCACCAAGCAACTAGAGAGGCGAAAGTTACAACATCGGCCTTCCTTCCCTCCATCAGCTCTGGCATTTACGGTACCCCAAAAATCGACACCATAGGGTCCGCCCCGGCCTCTATCCCCACAATCTTTGTTGGTGTCGTGAACGTCCCTTCCCAGTGTCTCCAACTTCTCACAGCCCCCTAAATATATGCGCGTGGTTTGCTGGTCCTCACCCACACTTCTCACACTCGTCTGCCACTCCCTGGAAGAACCCACTCATCCTCACCCGAGTCATAGGCACCCTATGTACCACCTTGAACTGTATCACTCATCCTTGCACATAAGGAGGTCGAATTCACCCTGCACATTGCCTCACTCCATACTCTCCATCCTATCTCCACCCAGCTCTTCCTCCTATTTCTCCTTAATCCTCACCACCTGCACTCTCCCCTGCTCCCCCAGCCACCTGTATAGGGGATTATGGTCTTTATTGTTTCCGCTGAATTACTGGCAAATTACATCTTAAAATGTTGTCATGCCAATACCAAATTTAAAGTCACCCTTTCAATTGTTGAATACATCTGTTGATGAGTATTTTGTTTCCTTGAGAAATACCTCACAGGATTCTCAATTCCAAATTCATGTAACAACATAGCGCCCACACCAATGTCAGTAGCATCCACAACCAGTTTAAATTGTTTGTCATAATTTGGTGCAGCTGACACTGGTGCTGTTGTCAACACATTTCAAATGTTGGAATGCAGTTTGGAATCCTCCATCCAGTTAAATTTCTTGTTCTTCAAGAGTTCTGTTAGTGGTGCTACCGTATTGCTCAAGTTTGGCACAAACTTATGACAAAATTCACTCATTCCCAGAAATCTTAAAATCTCTTGCAGGTTCTGGAAACTCCCAAATGGCCTGTATTTTCACATCTCATGTAGCCATTTGACCGTGTCTCATGATATGTCCTTTAGCAAATTCGCTTTTTCCAAATAATTCATGACTAGACAGGCTTCTATTAAGCGTTCAAACAGTTTTTTTAGGTGCTGTAGATGTTCTTCCCAACTTCGACTATCCATCACTCAGTGTACATCACTGAATCTTTAATGTACACCACACAATGACTCAGCCCTTGAATAACTTTATTCGTAGTCTCTGAAATGTTGCAGGTGCGTTCTTCATTCCATACTTTAAATTGATAAAGTCCATTTGGCGACATGAATGCTGAAATTTGGTACACAGGTACTTGTCAATATCGCTTTAACAGGTCTACTTTTGTAATGAGTTTAGACTGCCCAAACTCTTTCCATGCAATCATCCAGTCGTGGCATAGGAAACAAATCCCTCTTGGTGATGACATTCACTTACCTGTGGTCCACACAAAGTCTTTGTGTTCCATCAACCTTTGGCACCACTGCAATAGGTTAAGTCCAATTACTAGAACTCATTCAATGATGTCATTTTGGAGCAAGTATTCAATTTCCTCTGTACTTGTGATAACTTTGCTGGATTTAACCTATATGGATGTTGCTTTATTGGAACAGTTTCACCCACAACTACATCATGCATTGCTATCTCCGTTCTACCTCATTTATTCCCAGAAATACATTTAGAAGATTGCTGTAACTCTCCCAATTTGCCTCGGCTCTTATCTGGAAGATAACAGCCAGTTGTTTAAAATTTTCCAGTACTTACTCGTTACCCAGATGAATTAGAGGAAATTCACTCTTAGAATGTAACTCTTCCTCTTTTTCCGGCTTCATTATTATCAAGACCTCATGCTTGTCCTAATCTCCTCTCTCCCATTACTTCTTAAGCATGTTAATTCTGACATACTCTGTGAAATTTACATCTATCTGTTGTGCGTACCAGATAATTTACTTGACTCAGTTTTCTTTCAATCTGATATGGTCCATTAAATCTAGCTTTCAATGGTTTGCCCGACACAGATAATAACATTAGCACTTTCTCCACTGCTACATAATGGGTCTGTGCTCTCCTTCCCTGTTGTGCTATCTTCCTTTCCACCGCACAAACCTCTAAAGATCCTACTTCTCCCTGTCTGTCTCTTGTATTTCCTTTTTAATTTCTGCCATTCTGCTATTTTAATTTTTGTACATGCAGAGAAATTCACCTATCGCTTTAAGGTGGACCTCCTTTAATTTAAAAGCAAAAGGACCAGGATTCTCTGACCCCCCCCCGACCCGGGGGGGGGGGCGTGAATCCCGTCCCACCACTCCGACGCCGGCTGCCGAATTCTCCGGTGCCGGTTTTCGGGCGGGGATCGCGGCGTGTTGGTCTGGGGCCTTTGGCAGCGCCCCCCTCCACTGGCAATTCTCCGGGCCCCGATGGGCTGGGCGGCCACCTGTTTTCAGCCAGTCCCACTGACGTGAGATAGACAAGGTCCACACCGGCAGGACCTGGCTTGGAGGACGGTTCGCGGGGTCACGCCACTCTTTGGCACCGGTACAGGCCACCCCCCCGGTTGCTGGAGAATCCCGGCCAAGGATGTGCTGACATAGGTAATAACTCATCTTGATGGACTTGGTTGGTCAATGAGCTATTTACTGTGACGGGTTCCTGGCTGCCAATCTATGCTTATTGGTGTTTGTCGTTCCAGAATGTTCTGCTAAGGGCAGGAAGGCTTCATCTAGTTTTTAGTTTTGTTTTGAACTCTGAGATGAAGGAGGCTCTTCCAAATTTCGCATAAAGGGTAAATCTCTGTCAAACACCCCCGTTGGAGACTCAGCAAAGCTGGTAGACTGGACAGCAAGTAAGAATAAGATCCAAGTTGAGAGTTGGGTTTGATGGGAGACAAAGCATCTTAAGGATTCAATCCAGCCACCAGCTGAAAGCAGGGTCAGTTGTTGCAGCGTTTTAAATTAGGTAGGATCTCGGAGTTGGCATCAATTTGTGATGACCACGGGTGGGATTCTCCGTTGCCCAACGTTGAAATCGTAATCGGCGATTGGGCAGAGAATTGACATCGTGCCCAAATCGGGGCCGGCTCCGTCCCCTCGCAAACGGCGTCATCGCGTTGCCGCTGCTGCAACAGCTTGGCGCATCATTGGTCGGCCCTGCCGTGATGCTCCGCCCCCGATGGGCCAAGTTCCCAATGGCATGTGACACGTGTGGTCTCAGTGGTCAGGAACCCGGCATGGCAGCTGCGGACTGTGTCCAGTGCCGCCACATGCGGCTGACATCCGTGCCGCTGGCCAGGGGTTTTCCGCGAGGGATGGGGGGACTGGTAAGGGATGGCCAGGGTATGGTCAGTGGGGTCGCGGATGGCGGGTCCATTCCGCGCAAGGCCGGCGTCATGTTGTACAGTGCGACCGCTGCAGGTTGTCAGCAGTACACGTGAACAGCCAGGCACACGGCCATTATCCGGCTGTTTGTGGCGCGGGAGCCAGGGGTTTCACCTGGCGCCGCTGCTAGCGCATGACCAGTCCTGAAATCGGTGAGGGATGGGCGCCGATTCTTTCCTTCTTTCCACGTAAACCTCCATGGATTCTCCATTCGAGCCGGCACTTAGCCACTGAAATGGAGAATCCAGCCTCACATGTTTGAACTGGCAAGCTTGGATTCCAGATTTCAAACCTGGGTGGACAGGGGAGTGGTACGTATGGGGGACTTTAAAAAAAAAAATCTTTATTGTCACAAGTAGGCTTACATTAACACTGCAATGAAGTTACTGTGAAAATCACCCAGTTGCCATATTCCGGCGCCTGTTCGGGTACACAGAGGGAGAATTCTGAATGTCCAAATTTCCTAACAAGTCTATCTGGACTTGTGGGAGGAAACCGGAGCACCCGGAGGAAACCCCCATAGATACGGGGAGAACATGCAGACTCCGCACGGCCAGTGACCCAAGCCGGGAATCGAACCTGGGACCCCGGAGCTGTGAAGCAACAGTGCTAACCACTGTACTACCGTTGTTACTGGAGGTAAGTTTGTGAGTCCAGAGAAGTTATCAGAGAAGTTTGGGCTTTCACAGGCAGAGAACTTTAGGTATCTGTAGGTGAGGGACTTTGCGAGGAAGGTCTCCCCATTGTTTGCACTAGCGCCACCAGCCTCATTGTTGGAAAGAGGGGAGCACATCGGGAATTTATGGGAGGATAATGGCAGAGGATACTGCGTCATGGTGGGGACTAAGGCCAAGTGGGAGGAGGAATTGTGGGTGGAATTAGTTGAAGGGGTATGGCATGAGGCCTTGCGTAGGGTGAACGCTTCTTCATCGTGCACGAGACTGGGGCTGATACAATCGAGGTGGTACACCAGGCATACTTAACTAGGACTAGGAAGAGACGGTTGTTTGAAGGGTTGGAAAATAAGTATGAATATTGTGGGAGGGGCCCAGCAAATCATGTGCATATGTTCTGGGCATGTCCTGAGCTGATGGGATTTTGGGTCTCCTTCTTCAGCATCACGTTGTCATTTTCACAGATGGAATTGGAGCTCAGTGCCCTCGTGGCCATATTTGGGGTGTCAGGCCTGCCGGAGCTGCAGACAGGTGCGGGGGCGGAAGTCTTAGCCTGCACCTCGCTGATCGCTCACAGGCAGGTACTTTTGGAGTGGAGGTCAGCTGCTCCACCCAGTGCCTCGGTATGACTGAGGGTCTTTGCATCTTGAGAAAATTAAGTACATATTAAGGGGTGCAATTAAAGGTTTTTATAGATAGAGTGGACGTTCAGAGATTATTTCTTTGGGTGGATGTAGCTGTTACAAGGGGGCATAACTACAATTCATATATCAGGGTGGTAGATATAAGAGGGATGTTCGAGGTAGGTTCTTTACTCAGAGAGTGGTTAGGGTGTGGAATGGACTGCCTGCTGTGATAGTGGAGTTGGACACTTTAGGAACTTTCAAGCGGTTATTGGATAGGCACAGGGAGCACACCAGAACAACAGGGAGTGGGATAGTTTGATCTTGGTTTCGGACAAGGCTCGGGACAACATTGAGGGCCGAAGGGCCTGTTCTGTGCTGTACTGTTCTATGTTCTATAAAAGTTGGTGGCCTTTCATTCTGATCTTTAAGAGCTAGTCACCGTCAGCTGTTAGGGGGTGAGGGTTGCTGTCGTGTTTGAGGGTGGGGTTTGTTTTATTTTATTGTTTATATTCATTACAAAATGTTCAATAACAATATTTTTTTTAATGAGCGTTAAGGTGACTCCCCAGAGGGAATCCCACAGTCTGGGGATTCGGACTGAATGTTCCAGCCAGAAGATGCTCTTTAGCTATCCAACCGGTGGTTCTCAATCATTCCACGTCCTGGAAGGACTGTCAGCTGAAGAAAACAATTACAACATCCAAAGCAAGGGCGCTCATCTTCCATCTCACATTAATCCTCTTTAACTTTTACACTTCCCCTCCCTCTGCGTGTGTATGTCTTGTGCGTGTTTTGGTAGAAGGTGGGATAGTAAAATGGGGGGGGGGGGGGGTAGTAGATTAAGTGGCCATTATTCTGTTATAAGTATTGCATGTGTTACGTCTATTTTTGTTATAAAATAAATAGTTGTTGTGTTTCACTTACAAATATGGTGCCTGTAAGTCATTGGAGCAGTTTAGGGCCAAAGATCTCAGAAACTTTGTTGGTTAATTTACTTGTGTTGGGACTCTGGGGTCTGTGGGGCTGGAATCGACCGCACACTAACCCAGAGTGTCGTAACACTCAGGAGTTTTACTCCGAAATTTGATAACTAACCCAAAAGTGTAGTCTCTAATTTCTCAATAACTTTAGTTGGACTAATTTCACTGGTCTTCTAACTTCATGTTCAGAAACCAATTCAAAAGGACTAAATCTTATAGAATCATTTGGTGCAAACCGAATGGCAAAAATAAAAATGGAATCCCTTTGTCCCAACCATGAGGGTAATTCTGACTATACCATTGTTTTTAAAGTTTGATGCCACCTCTCTAATGATCCCTGTGGCTCCAGATAATACACCAATGATTTATATGCAGTCCTTTATACAATAATGTTCATAAATACACTGAGTTTCCAATTCCGAATAAGCTGTTCGATAAGTTTATTTTAATTTGGAATTGCCCTGTTGTAATTCTATCAATCTTTGAGCGAAACACATCTGCTTCTATTGCTTCATCTCTTTTCTCTTAACTCAGCTTACTAAAGATAGTATTTGATAACCTGATCTCATTCTTCTCATCCAAGGCTCTTAACTCTTCCTTCTCTTGTCTCATCTTATGTGCCTGTGATCTCATTGCCACATAATCAGGAAACATTCCAGGATGGTCCATTTGCAATTTTTCTCTAGCTTGATTTTCTACTGGCTGTTCAACCATTGTCGGCATCACTATTATCTGATTCCCTGCAATGATTTGATCCCTGCAATGGGAAATATTTGTACCACCCCTACAACCACTTCTCCTGACTTCAAGCTAGTCCTTAAGTTCACTTTCACCAGAGGAGTTTTTAAACCTCTCCGTGAATTTTGCGAACTAGAACCTCAACCTTCTAAATCCCTTCTGAATAATAAATACCATGGTGGTGCAGTGGCGCTGCGGACCTGCTTTTGATCCCAGTTCCAGGTCACTGTCCATGTGGAGTTTGCACATTCTCCCTGTGTCTGCGTGGGTTTCCTCTGAGTGTTCAGGATTTCTCCCAAAGTCCAAAGATGTGCAGGTTAGGTGAATTGGCCATGCTACATTGCCCCTTGGAGAGCAGAAATGTGCAGGTTAGGTGGGGTTACAGGGATAGTGAGTGAGCTGATGTAGGGTGCTCTTTTGGAGGGTTGGTTCAGATTGGTGGGCCACATGGCGTCCTTCTGCACTGTCGTGATTCTATGAATTTTTACTCTGCCCCTGTACAAATTGCACACATATTTCCACCCCTCATTCACCCCTATTGTTTGCCATTCTCTGAGTACAAACCCGACTAATTTCTCCAGTTCTGCAGTCTCTGGTTTAATGTTTCCTTTCTTTTTTAAAAAAATAATTTTTATTGAAAAATTTTGTATTTATACAACAACATCGAACCATAATAAAATACCAACAATAACAATAATGATAGCAATCATAAACATTTGCCCCTCTTAATGAACAACACAACATATTAACAACAACTGAAATTAACACAATGTTAAGTTGTTACATAACCATAGAGAAAAAAAGAAACAAAAATAAGGAACCTTCCCCCCCCCCGGGTTGCTGCTGCTATTGACCAGGATACCTATCTTTGAGCCAGGAAGAACAGAAAAGGCTGCCACTGTTTATAGAACCCTTGTATTGATCCTCTCAGGGCAAATTTGACCCTCTCCAATTTTATAAATCCCACCATGTCATTGACCCAGGTCTCCACACTTGGGGGTCTCGCATCCTTCCACTGCAGCAAAATCCTCCGCCGGGCTACTAGGGACGCAAAGGCCAGGACACCGGCCTCTTTCGCCTCCTGCACTCCCGGCTCCACCGCAACTCCAAAAATCACGAGTCCCCACCCTGGTTTGACCCTGGATCCTACCACCCTCGACACCGTCCCCGCCACCCCCTTCCAGAATTCTTCCAGTGCTGGGCATGCCCAGAACATATGGGCGTGGTTCGCTGGACTCCCCGAACATCTGATGCACCTGTCCTCACCCCCAAAGAACCTACTCATCCTAGTCCCGGACATGTGGGCCCAGTGCAGCACCTTGAATTGGATGAAGAGGAAGAGTTAACTCTCCAAGGCATCCACCCAAGTCCCGTCCTCTACTTGCTCCCCAGGTTTCCCCTCCCATTTAGCCTTCAGCTCCTCCACTGACGACTCCTCCACCTCCTGCATTACCTTATAAATGTCAGACACCTTCCCCTCTCTGACCCACACCCCCGAAAGCACTCTGTCCATCGCCCCCCGCGAGGGCAGCAAAGGGAACTCCTCTACCTGTCGCCTAGCAAACGCCTTTACCTGCAAATATCTGAACATGTTCCCTTGGGGGAGCCCAAATTTATCTTCTAATTCCCCCAGGCCCGCAAACCTCCCGCCAATAAACAGGTCCCTCAATTTACTGATGCCCACCCTATGCCACCCCCTAAATCCCCCATCAGTGTTCCCCGGGATGAACCGATGATTTCCACCTAATGGAGCCTCCATCGAGCCCCCTGTTTCCCCCCTATGCCGTCTCCACTGTCCCCAGATTCTTAGGGTCGCCGCCACCACCGGGCTCGTGGTATACCTCTTAGGAGAGAGCGGCAACGGCGCCGTTGCCAAGGCACCCAGGCTCGTACCTCTACATGACGCCATCTCCATTCTTTTCCACACCCCCCCCCCATCACCCATTTACGCACCATTGACACAGTGACCGCCCAATAGTACCCCAAACGGTTGGGCAGCGCCAGCCCGCCTCTATCCCTCCCTCGCTCCAGGAAAACTCTCTTCACTCTCGGAGTCCCTGTGCCCACACAAAGCTCAAAATACTGCTAGTCACCCTCCTAAAGAAGGCCCTGGGGATGACGATGGGCAGGCACTGAAAGAGGAACAAGAACCTCAGAAGCACCGTCATTTTGACGGACTGCACCCTCCCCGCCAACGACAATGGCAGCATGTCCCACCTCTCGAACTCCTCCTCCATCTGATCCACAAGCCTGGTGAAATTATGCTTGTGAAGAGTCCCCCAGTTCCTGGCCGCCTGCACCCCCGGGTACCTAAAACTCTCCCCTGCCCTCCTAAGCGGGAGCCTACCAATTCCTTCCTCCTAGTCTCCAAGGTGCACCACAAACACCTCACTCTTGCCTAAATTTAGTTTATAGCCTGAAAAGGTCCCAAACTCAGCTAGCAGCTCCATCACCCCCGGCATCCCTCCCACTGGGTCCGCCACATACAGTAACAGGTCATCGGCATACAACGACACCCTATGTTCCTCCCCACATCGCACCAAACCTCTCCACCTCCCTGAATCCCTCAACACCATCGCCAACGGCTCGATTGCCAATGCAAACAACAAGGGGGAACCCCGTCTGGTCCCTCGGTAAAGCCGGAAGTACTCCGACCTCCTCCCATTCGTGGCCACACACGCCATCGGGGCCTCATATAGCAGCCTAACCCATCTAATAAACCCTTCACCATATCCAAACCTCCCCAACACCTCCCATAAGTACCTCCACTCTATCGAAGGCCTTCTCCGCATCCAGCGCCACCACTATCTCAGCCCCCCCCTCAATCTCCGGCATCATGATGGCATTCAACAATCTCCGCACATTTGTGTTCAGCTGCCTTCCCTTCACAAAACCTGTCTGGTCCTCGTGTACAACCCCTGGCACACAGTCCTCTATCCTGGTGGCCAGGACTTTTTGCCAGCACCTTGGCATCCACATTGAGGAGAGATACGGGCCTGTATGAACCACACTGCTGGGGGTCCTTGTGCCTCTTTAAGATTAACGAAATCAGCGCCCGCGACATCGTCGGGGGCAAAGTCCCTCCTTCCCACGCTTCATTAAGTGTCTGCACCAGCAAGGGGCCCACTAGGTCCACAAACTTTTTATAAAATTCCACCGGGAACCCATCCGGCCCCGGCGCCTTCCCTGACTGCATCTGCCCGATCCCCTTAACTAGCTCCTCCAGCTCAATCTGTGCCCCCAACAGCTCCACCTGCTCCTCCTGCACCTTCAGGAAAGAAAGCCCTTCGAGAAACCTCTCCATTCCCCTCCTCTCCACCGTTGGCTCCGACCGGTACAGTTCCCCGTAAAAGTCCTTGAAGACCTCATTCACCTCTACCCCCTTCCGCACCACATTCCTACTCTTGTCTCTCACTCCAGCAATTTCCTTAGCCGTATCCCGCTTGCGGAGCTGATGAACCAGCATCCTACTCGCATTTTCACCATGTTCATACACTGCCCCTTGTGCCTTCCCCAATGTGCCTCCGCCTTTCTAGTGGTCAGCAAATCAAATTTAGCCTGTAGGCTGCGCCTCTCCCCCAACAGTCCCTCCTCTGGTGCCTCTGCGTACCTCCTGTCTACCTCCAGCATCTTTCCCACCAGTCTATCCCTCTCACTCCTCTCGCTCCTCTCCCTGTGTGCCCGGATGGATATCAGCTCCCCACGAATCACTGCCTTCAGGGCTTCCCAGACCATCCTCACCTGGACCTGCCCTGTATCATTCACCTCGAGGTACCCCTCAATACTTGCCCGGACACTCCTACACACCTCCTCCTCCGCCAACAACCCCACATCCAACCGCCACAACGGGCGCTGGTCCCGCACCTCCCCCATCTCCAACTCTATCCAATGCGGAGCGTGGTCGGAGATTGCAATGGCCGAATATTCGGCCTCGTCCACTCTCGGAATCAGTCCCCTACTCATCAAGAAGAAGTCAATCCGAGAATAGACCCTATGTACGTGGGAGAAGAAAGAGTACTCCCGTGCCCTCGGCCTCACAATCCTCCATGGATCCACCCCTCCCATCTGGTCCATAAACCCTCTCAGTACCTTGGCCGCCGCCGGCCTCCTACCTGTCCTGGAACTGGACCGATCCAGTGGAGGATCCAACACCGTTTTGAAGTCCCCCCCCCCATAATCAGACCTCCCGCCTCTAGATCCGGGACCCGTCCCAGCATACGCCTCATAAAGCCTGCATCGTCCCAATTTGGGGCATACACACTAGCAAGTACCACCTTCTCTCCCTGTAGCCTGCCCCTAACCATAACATACCTACCCTCCTTATCCGCCACCACCTCAGATGCCTCAAACGACACATTTTTCCCCACCAGAATCGCCACTCCCCGGTTCTTCACATCCAACCCAGAGTGGAAAACCTGCCCCACCCACCCCTTCCTCAGACGGACCTGGTCCACCACCTTCAGGTGGGTCTCCTGAAGCATTGCCACATCTGCCTTTAGCCCCCTCAGATGAGCAAGTACCCTCGACCGCTTCACCGGCCCATTCAATCCTCTCGCATTCCAGGTGACCAACCGAATCAGAGGGCGTCCCGCCCCCCTCCCCCGTCGACTAGCCATAACCCGGCGACAGCCCGCCCCAGGCCAGCACCCCCCGCCCGACCCAGTCCCCACAGCGACAACACCTCACCTCTGTCCCCCCGGCCCCCACCAGCTCCTTCCTGACCCTGCCAGCAGCAACCCGGTATTCCCCCCCCCTGCCCCCCCCCCCCCAGGCTAGGAACCCTCCTAGCCGCGAACCGTCCTCCATTGTACTTCCGTGGGTCAGTTAACTTCTGCTGACCCCGGAAACTCCTGCCAATAACCCGACCCCTCCCAAAGTGGGATCATCCATCATCCTATCCCTCCTCCAGGCACCGCTCCAGCGCGGGGAAGAGCCAGTTGAGGCCCCGACTCCCCCCGTCATCGTCTCCACCCCCCAGCCCCGCAGCGCGGAAAACCAGAGGAAAGCCCGCTCTTTCGCACTGCCCCACCACACCCTTCTGACGCAGCTCCCAAATACCAGCCCCACTCCATACCCCCAACCTGACATAGAATACAACAAACCCCCCAACCCTTCCCACAAGATACAAAACTCAAACAATGCCCCACAACAAGAAACAGAACAACACCCCAATAAATAACCATATCAAAATTACAAAAGTACAGAAAAAGAGAACACAGCAACAGCAGAAACCAGCAATAAAGTATTACAACCGACCCCGCAACCCCCAACCCCTAGTTCGAGTCCAGTTTCTCCGTCCGCACGAAGGCCCATGCCTCCTCCGGGGAATCAAAATAATGATGCCGGTCCAAATAAGTTACCCACAGGCGCGTAGGCTGCAATATTCCAAACTTTATCTTCTTCTTGTAGAACACCTCTTTCGTCCGATTGAACCTGGACCGCCGCTTAGCCACCTCCGCACTCCAATCCTGGTAGATCCGTACTACCCCATTCTCCCAATTGCTGCTCTTCACCTTCTTGGCCCAGCTCAGCACACACTCCCGATCACTGAACCGGTGGAACCTCACCAGCACCGCACGTAGGGGTTCGTTCTCCTTAGGCCTCCTGGCCAGTACCCTGTGGGCTCCCTCCAGCTCCAGGGGCAGATGGAAAGATCCTGCCCCCACTAGCGAGTTCAGCATCGTAGTCACGTAGGTTGTCAGATCTGACCCCTCCAGCCCCTCCGCAAGGCCCAAGATCCTCAGATTTTTCTGCCTCATGCGGTGATCAAGCTCCTCGAAGCGGTCCTGCCACTTCTTGTGGAGTGCCTCGTGCCCCTCCACCTTACTCACGAGGACCACGGCCTCCTTCTCTCGTTCAGTGGCCTACGCCTGCAACGCCTGGATGGCAGCACCCTGGGTCGTCTGAATCTCCGAGAGCTTTTTATTAGTTTCCTGCAGAGAGCTCAGTATCTCAGCCTTGAAATCTGCAAAACAGCGCAGGAGAGCAGCTTGCTGCTCCTGGGCCCACTGCTTCCACTCCTCTGGTGCTCCGCCGGCCGCCATCTTGGAATCCTTCCCCTGTTTTTTCTGGGGAGCTGCTGCCATTTTTTCCCCCTTTCCACTTTGAGTTCGAGTCATGAAATGCGGAGAAAGTCGATCAGCACACCTTCTCCCACCGGGAGATGTCGAAAAAATTCCATTTTGGGCTCTAAATAGAGCCGAAAAGTCAGTTTGAATCGGGAGCTCCCAAATGTGCGGCTTCCTATGTCATCGCCGCCACCGGAAGTCTAATGTTTCCTTTCTTGAGACATATAACTCCAACATACAACTATTGCCATTTAAATGCCAGTATAATAAGCTAATTACAATCAAAGCATGTAACTTTCCTCATATCCCTCAGCGCTGTCTTTTTTACTTTGAGGTGAAGTCTCCTTGGTATTTTCAACCACTCCTTCTTATCATTCTTTCCCTTTAATGTTAATCACCCTGTGGACCCAGCTTTTAGAATATGTCTGCTAATTCCCTTATCTCTCCATTTTGAAGTCACCTCTTCTACACAACATTGCTTCCCCCGAGTCACTGGTATGCTATTTCACGCTAAAACATCCCTTCAGACAGCTGCACTTATCAATCCCCTTTTATCCCCATTCTTTATTTGATCTCAATTTCATTTTAACTCTTAATCTTCCTCAATTCTTAACTTCAAGAAAAGTCCCACAAGCAGAATAAGGAACTCTATCTGGAGTTTGTTGCATCTGTAAGAGCATTGCTGGGATTAAAGGGATACAGTGAGGTTGAATCATTTTTTCTTGGTGTGTGTTAAAATCTTTTCAAATTTTTTAGTGTAAAATAATAATCTTTATTAGTGTCACAAGTATAGTTAATATTTCAAGTTTAATAAATGATTTATCCCTTTGCTTAAACATCAACAACAGACTCCTGAATCTGTTTAGTAAATACCCTCCATGGTTTAAAAATGAAAATTATGATCTGTCAGGCCAAGTTCCATTCAGGGTTCTGACTTGTCCAGTAATAACATCAGCTGGGATCATAACAATATTCAAGGCTGAAATCAATGGTTATTTGAACTTTAAGGAAATTCAAGGAATATACAGTATGTTGCAAATTTATCTTATGTTAACTTTTTCCCTTAAAAGTCAGTTCACAACAAAACACCCCCGTAGAGACAATGGACAAGTCTGCTCTGAAGTGGTTGTCATGTCATTCCCTTATACTACTTCAAACTGCACACATATCTCACCTTTCTTCTGTTTTAGGCAAATATGATATATCATCCCTTTCCAACCCACGTCTGGACAGGTAAACCAATCTAGTAAACTTAAGGGAATACAAACCTTCTCTAAATAAGCTATCTCTGTCATTTAATCCCTTTAGCTCCAGTTTCATTTGGATAAATCAGTGGGGCGCCTGCTCCAATATTGTATTTCCTGAAACGCAGTGCCCAGAAATGAACTGAAATGGGATCTAAAATGACAACTGAATGTAACTGCAACATCATTTCCACCCCTTTGTATTTCAGCCCCATGGAGATAAAAACCAACATTTTATTTGCCTTTTTTTTGTATAAGGGTATGAAGGTAAATTTCTAGGACTGGCAGAAAGTAGAAAGTGGTGTGCCTCACAGCGGGCTCTACGTGGATTGTTTTTTTCCATTCATTCAAGTGACATGGGCTTCATTGGCTAGGCTAGCATTTATTGGCCATCCCTAATTGCCCTTGAGAAGGTGGTGGGAGCTGCCTTCTTGATCCACTGCAGCCCATGTGGTGCAGCTGCAACCACAGTTCTGTTAGGAAGGGATTTCCAGGATTTTGACCCAGCAACAGTAAAGGTTTGACAAAGAGTCATCGGACTCGAAATGTTAGCTCTTTTCTTTCCCTACAGATGCTGCCAGACCTGCTGAGATTTTCCAGCATTTTCTCTTTCGTTTCAGATTCCAGCATCCGCAGTAATTTGCTTTTATTAGTACAGGAACGGCGATGTATCTCCAAGTTGGGATGGTGAGGGAAATATCGAGGTGGTGGTGTGCCCAGGTTTCGCTGCCCTTGTCCTTCTAGATGATTGGTTTGGAAGGAGCTGCCTAAGGAGCCTTGGTAGTGCATCTTCTCGGTGGTACACACTTGCCACTGTGCATCTGTGGTGGAGGAGGTGAACATCTGTAGTTGGTGTACCCATCAAGCGAGCTGTTTTTCCTGGATGAAGTTGAACTTCTTGATCAAGGCAAGTGGAGAGTCTTCCACACTCCTGACTTGTGCTTGTAGATTGTGGACAGGCTTTTGGTCATCAGGAGATGAGTTACTCACCGCAGAATTGTTCACCTTGTGCATATACAGAAAGACTTGTATCGATAAAATTTATTTCACACATTACAGCCAATGAATTGCTTTTCAGATATCATCGCTCTTGTAATGTAGAAGTGGCAGCTTATTTTCACACAGCAAGCTCCCATAAACGGGATGGCGGACTGTCATATGAGGAGAGACTAAATCGGTTAGGATTATATTCATTGGAGTTTAGAAGAGTGAGAGGGGATCTCATAGAAACTTACCAAATTCTAACAGGAATGTGGTGAATGTGATTCACACCGGATTATAATCTGTATGTACATGTGTCTGTATTGTAAGTGCAATGCACTACCTGTCCTCCAGGGGGAGTAGCTCTGGGAATGCTCGAGTTGTATGGGGGCTTCTCCCTTGGGTCTGCCCAGGACTCCTCCCCCGGAAGCTGCTGTATAAAAGATCAGGCCACATGGTCAGCCGGCCAGTTCACCGAAAGTTCAATGGCTAACCGGCTGGCTCTGTTGTGAGTGTATTAAAACCGCTATTCTAATCCTACAAGCACGTGTCCGTAGAATTGTTGGTTCCAACAAGGGTTAGACAGGATGGATTCAGAAAGATTGTTCTTGATGGTGGGCGGGTCAAGAACTAGGGGCTAGGGCAGCACGGTGGCACAGTGGTTAGCACACTGCCTCATGGTGCCGAGGCTGCAGGTTCAATCCCAGCGTTGGGTCACTTCCATGTGAAGTTTGCAAATTCTCCCCGTGTTTGCGTGGGTTTCGCCCCCACAACCCAAAGATGTGCAAGGTAGGTGGATTGGCCACGCTAAATTGGCCCTTAATTGGAAAAAATGAATTGGGTAGTCTAAATGTATACATAAAAAAGAACTAGGGGCTGGATTCTCCGTTTTTGGGACTATATCCCCACGCCAGAAAAATTGGCGTGAAAGGGCCGTATATTCCTAGCCCTACAGGGGGCTAGCAGTGAACCAGCGTGAAACTAGCAGCTTTTGCTGCAGGTATGGGTCGGAGGCCGCGCATGCACATAGTGACGGCCTCCAGCGGCACGCTGTGCTCCATGGCGGACTCAGACCTTAAACATAGTGCCTCCGATCGGCCACGCGCGCGACCCTGACCGCCCGCCCAAAAATTGCCCGGCTGAGTATAAGGCCTCCCCTGCCCTCCAATCGTCCCGCCCCCGACCAGGGTGGCGGCGGACTATGTCTGCCGCTGCCACGCTAGTTTCCCGACCGGCAGGACCATGTTAGATCCACGCTGTCGGGACTTCGGCCGGTCAGGAACGGAGAGTGGTGGGGCATGCCTCTAGCAGTGGCTGCAGGTCGATGATATGCGGCGCGGTGTACTCTCCGGGTATGCCACTTTTCGGGGTCCGGAGAATCGGGGAACAGGCGCCACTCCCAATTCCATGCGGGCAAATGGATTCTCCGTCCTGGCGCCGGCTGCGATTTTGGCGCCCGGGTGCGGAGAATCCAGCCCTAGGTGTCAAAGTTTGAGAATAAGGGGTAAATCTTTTAGGACAGAAGTGAAGAGAAATTTCTTCACCCCGAGAATGGTGAATCTGTGGAATTTGCGACGGCAGAAAGTAGTTGAGGCCAAAGCGTTGTCTAATTTCAAAAAGGAATTAGATCTTGCTCTTGGGGCTAAAGGGATCAAAGGATATGGGGGGACGGCAGGATCAGCTTATTGAACTTGATGATCAACCATAATCAGCATGAATGGCGGAGCAGGCTCAAAGGGCCGAATGGCCTCCACCTGCTTCTATTTTCTATGTTTCTAAACAGTGATGAAATAAAGCACCAGACCAACTATTTAAGTTGATGGTTGAGGGATAAATGATGGTTAGGACATCAGAGAATACCCTGCTGAACTTGGAATAGTGAAGGATAGTGTCCCCCTGAAGACAGGCTTGAGATCTCAGCAAAAGACAGCACCTCCACTACTGCAATATACCCTCAATGCATAAGTACCAGCCTAGATTATGTGCTTAGATTTCTGGAGTCAAGCTTGAACGCATAATTGATGTGCTACAATTGCGCCAAGGCTGACAACTAGAATGATTTGGAGTGAGAATTGGTATCACAGCGTTGTAGTTTGCAGATGATAGCAAAGTGGGATAGTATAGCTGATATAATGGAGGACTGTTCCCAGTGCTCCCCAGCTGTGGCCTCCTGCACCAAATGTCCCCTCCTGCCCCTTGGTTGTGGAGTGAGACTGGCTGGAGGGGTGTTTGGAGGAGATTCTTTTTTTAAATCCAGTCATGGGATGTGGGCATCGCTGACTGGGTCAACATTTATTGCCCATCCCTGAGGGTATTTACTTTGTTTGGCCCTTGTTCCACACTGTAACCAATCACTATTTGTTGATGTACTTTGTTGATTATTCTTTTTGCCTACTCTGTATGTACTGTGTACATCCCCTTGGCCACAGAAAAATACTTCTCACTGTACTTCGGTACATGTGACAATAAATCAATCAATCAATCAAAAGAATAAACTGATGAGGCCATCAATTCACGCGACACGTGGTTAGAAGTGAACAGTGGTTTTAATTGTCTTACAACAGAGCCTGCCTGTAACGAGATGAACTCTAGATGAACTGGCAGGCAGGCTCACAACAGCAACCTTTATACTTCCGGTTAGGGGAGGAGCCATGGGCGGAGCCAAGGGTGGAGCCCAGTACAAGCTCCTCATCTCCCCCTATGGGTAGAGCCGCGCAACTACACATGATCTAGTACAAGGTACAGGCTCAACACATGTTGTACAATACAGTGTGGATTATTAGTGTTTATAATTCACCACATAAACCACATTGGATCTGGAGTCACATGTAGGCCAGACCAGGTAAGGATGACAGATTTCCTTCCCTAAAGGACATCAGTGAACCAGATTGCTTTTTACGACAATTGGCAATGGTTTCATGGCCCCCATTAAACTTTTAATTCCAGATTTTTATTTAATTCAAATTTCACCATCTTCCATGATGGGATTTGAACCTGGATCCCTGGAGCATCACCCTGGGTCTCTGGATTACTAGTCCAGCAATAATATCGCAACCTCCCCCTGCTTATGTGATCAGCAGGGCCTTCACATCCCCAACCTATTCCCAACCCTTCCACACATCCTCCTACACCACCACCCTTCCCTGTAATTAACCAAGGTCTGCTATTGTTTTAATTTCAAGGCCTATAAAAGTGAGGTTTTATGCTACTATTAAGAGTAAAATGAAACTGAAACAATTCAGCACACAACAGCCGCTAGATGGGGCCTCTTACTGAACAAAAGTATTCCAAAATTATGATTGAAGCAAGTTCGTTTAGGATGGAATTTTCCAGCCCCACCCGCAGCTCTGCGGGTTTGATGGCAGGTAAGGGGCAATGTAACAAGAGCTGAAAAGTTGGCCAGTGCGAAATGGCGGGGGGACTGTGCACTTCTGCCTTTCATGGCGGGTTGCCATCCCCTAAGAATGTTAACCAGTTACGTTCCTTCCAGGGATTGTTGAACTACATGGAAGATTTGTCCCAAACCTGGCAATAATTCTGAAAACAGTACATAACTTCTTGTGTCAGAACAAGAAGTGGGAGTGGACGGATCAATTCAATAATGCTTTTGTGCAAGCCAAAGAAGCATTGCTCAAATCTGAAGTTCTCACACACTTTGATCCTAGGTTGTCCTTACAGTTAGCTTGCGATGCATCTCCTTATGGTGTAGGTGTAGTGGTCTCTTACATCTCTCACATGGCCCTACTGTACAGTGCAAAGCATAATAGAGAAATACTAATTGGGGATTCGATAGTCAGGGGCACAGATAGGCGCTTCTGTGGTCATGAGCGAGACTCCAGGAAGGTGTATTGCCTCCCAGGTGCCAGGGCCATGGATGTCTCTGAGCGGGTATAGGACATCCTGAAACAGAAGGCAAAACAGGCAGATGTCATTGTCCACATTGGTACAAATGACATAGGCAGGAAGAGTAGCAAGATCCTGCCAAAACATTACCGGGAGTTAGGTAGTAAGCTAAAAAGCAGGACCTCTAGGGTAGTCATTTCAGGATTACTTCCTGTGCGACGTGTTAGTGAGGCTAGGAACAGAGAGATACTACAGTTGAACACATGGCTAAGGATCTGGTGTTCAGGGTAGGGCTTCAGATATGTGGATCATTAGGATGTCTTCCAGGGAAGGTGGGATCTATACAAGAAGGACGGGTTGCATCTAAACTGGAAGGGAACCAATACAGTATCCTGGCCAGGAGATTTGCTAATGTGATTCGGGAGGGTTTAAACTTGTATGGCGGGGGGGGGGGGGGGGGGGGGGGGGGGTAGGATCCGGGGCAGCACGTATAGAGACTGGGGAAGAGCTTGAGCCTTAGGGAATGATTCTCGAGAAAGTGTTGTAGCGAGCGGGAATTGCTGCAGGCTTCCCAGTGCTCGGCCCAACGAGGTCGGCAACGCTATTCAACGTTAATTGGTCCACTTAATGAGGCCCTACGGGCTTCTTGCTACAAATGAAGGCTCACCAGCTGATTCACCGGCTCCTCGCATGACAGCCACCCGCTAACCAGGTCGAGCTGCACTGAAGCAGCACTTGCTCAGCCAACCAAAGCCAGCTCGCAACAATGGCACCCAGGAGACCGTCCCCAAGATTCAGGGATGCAGATCTGGGGAAGCTGCTTGATGCATTGGAGGCCAGGAGGGATGTCCTGTTCCCTTGAGGGTCCTGGAGGGTCAGCCATGGGGCAGCCGGTACGAGATGGGGGCGGCAGCTGTGAGCTCGGGAGTGTGACCAGGAGAACTGGCATGCAGTGCTCGAAAAAGGCGGACAATCTACGCCAGGCAGCACAAATAAGTAGGCATCAACATTCCCCACCCCTTTCCCTTCAAACCTTCCTCCCCTCCATCCCCCCACCCCGCCCCTCCACCACCACTGTGAACCATGCGTGTGGCTAGTGATGCTCTCTCTGTGCCTCCTCAGGAAAAGCTCTCCCACAATCGCCGGGAGAGGGCTCAGACTGGCGGTGCGGTGCCGGACATAAGAATCCTCATCACCTTCGAGGAGCTGGCCCTGGAGGTGACTGAGTTGGCCGAGGACAGAGCGGTCACCCACGCGGAGGCTGGCGGACGTCGCAGAGATGAGGAATCACCGTGCCTCAGCCAAAGGACCTGTCAAACATGAGTTGCTGACTGACAACTCAGTCAGCCTTACTGACTGACCCATCCCTCCCACTGACCATTCTCCCGCAGGCCCTCCAGCCGATGGCACTGGCCCATCCCTGGTGGGCCCCCTCTCCTGAGCACGATGAGAACACCTTGGAGGAGAGTTCTGAGGAAGACACGTTCGAGGCATCACAGCTATCCTCTTCACCCTCCACAACGCAGATACATGCCTCATGGTGGGAAATGTTAGTGACACTCAAGCACGTCCATAGCCGCTTGGAGGAGTCCCAGCGGCTATGCGCACAGGAGATGTTGCTGGCAATGTGTGGCACTGAGGCCAACACTGCTAGGGTGCCGACCGCAGTGGAGAACCTGGTGCATGACATTGGCACCATTAGTGATGGTGTCCAAGTCATCTCACAGTCGGTGACGGCCATGGCTCAGGGTCTTGGCAGCATGTCCGACTCGCTGGGGGATGTGACCCAGCGCCAGGCTGACCTTGATGAAATTCTATGGGACATGTCCCACTCTCAGATGGGAATGGCCGAGACCCTGTGAAGCTTATCCCAGTCACAGATGGGCATTGCCGAGGTTCTGCAGCGCATGTCCCAGTGACTGAGGAGCATCGCCGAGGGTGTTGACACGATGGTGCAGGACATGGGGAACTGCCAAGGCTGGCAGTGCCAGATGATGCAGGGGTAGCTGGGGTTCAAACTATCTGCTCCTCAGCCCGGGGGTGCTGGGTTTCCATCCCAGTGCTTGGCGGAGGGTGGCGGACTCTCCGCAGGAGTGGGCTGCCATGGGAGGGTGGGGGGGCACTGGGGGGTCAACGGGGGGTCAACCACAAGCATACCAACCCTTGGATCATGTGTACCCATTCTGCGGGCAACCCTTGTCCCTGCCCATCTGTCCCACAGACCACTCATATCCCCCACTGACTGCCGAGGTCTCTGGCCGTGCAGCTCTAACTCTGAAAATGAAACTAAACACACACTGTAGCTGCCAGCTCAAAAACGAAAGTAAAAACAGACAGACAGCCCAGCTCCACCCACACTCTGACATCACTGCAGCTATTTGATAAACACCCATTTCTTAAAAGTACTCTCACATGACAAGATACTGTATTTAGATCTTGTTAACCTTATTGCTAGTATTAATATTAAAGTAAAAAACTCACAAAATTATTGTTTTAGTTACAGAATAAATCTGCTTTTACTGGACGACTTCGAGTCTTTCTCATCAAGATTCAGAAAACCTCATCAACAACAGTATTGAGTAACATATATTACATTCAGTAGTATATCATAATATACTACCAGAAGTGTAATAAAACAGTATCTGCTTCCACAACCTCCCCTGGCAATGCGTTCCAGGCACTCACTACCCACTTCAGAAAAAATCTGCCTTGCACATCTCCTCTAAACTTCCATGGACCTTAAACCTATGCCCCCTGGTGACAGACCCCTCCACAAATAGGAAGGGTGCTATCGCAATTTAGGGGTTCTACTATAGGTCTCCCAACAGCCAGCGAGATACAGAGGAACAGATATGTAGTCAGATTCTGGAAAGATGTGAAAATAGCAGGGTTGTTGTGGTGGGTGATTTTAATTTCCCCCATATTGACTTGTGCCAGAGGTTTGGATGGAGAGCAATTTATTAGGTGATAGATTGGGATAATCTATTTTATAAATGTAGTTGATAGTCCAACTAGGGAAGGGGCCTTACTGGAACTAGTGTTGGGGAATGAGCCCAGCCAGGTGACCAAACTTTCAGTAGGGGGACATTTCGGGAATAATGATCTTATTCCGTAAGTTTTCGAATACTCCTGGATAAAGACAAGAGTGGTCCTCGAGTGAGGGTGCTAAATTGGGAGAGAGCTAATTACAACAGAATTCGGCAAGTGCTGGAGAATGTGGATTGGGAGCGGCTGTTTGAGGGTAAATCCACATTTGACATGTGGGAGTTCTTTAAAGGCCGGTTGATTAAAGTGCAGGACAGGCATGTCCCTATGAAAATGGAAGGACAGAAATGGCAGGATTAGGGAACCATAGATGACAGAGGAATGTGAGACTAGTCAAAAAGAAAAAAGCAGCACACATAAGGTCTCAGCAAATAAAAACACACAAAGCTTTTGAAAAATATAGGGAATTCATGAACAAACTCAAAGGGGAGTGATGAGGGCTAAAAGAGGCCAAGACATGTCATTGGCAAACAGGGTCAAGGAAAATACCAAGGCCTTTTATACGTATATAAGGAGCAAAAGGGTAGCTTGGGAAAGAGTAGGCCTACACAAGGAGGTTATGCTTGGAATCAGAGGAAGTGGGTGAAATCCTTAATGAGTATTTTGCATCGGTATTCACCAAGGAGAGGGACATGAGGATGTTGAGGTTAGGGATGGGTGTGTGAATACTCCAGGACATGTCAGCAGAATGAAGGAGGAAGTTTTTGATATCTTAAAACATATTAAGGTAGACAAGTCCCCTGGGCTGGATGGGATATATTCCAGGGTTACTGTGGGATGCAAGAGAGGAAATAGCAGATATTTTTGCATCATGTTTGACCACAGGCGAGGTTCTGGAGGACTGGAGAATAGCCAAAGTTGTCCCTTTGTTTAAGAAGGGAAGCAGGGATAATCTAAGTAATTGTAAACCGATGAGACTGAAATCAGTGGTGGGGAAGTTGTTGGAGAAGATACTGACGGACAGGATTTAGACACATTTGGAAGTGAATGGACTTGTTAGGGATAGTCAACATGGTTGGTGCAGGGAGGGTCATGTCTTACCAGCTTTATAGAGTTTTTAGTGGAGGTGACAAAATTAATTGATGAGCGAAAGGCTGTAGATGTCATCTCCATGGACATTAGTAAGGCATCTGACAAGAGCCCTCATGGCAGACTGGTACAAAAGATAAAGTATGGGCGGCACTGTAGCACAGTGGTTAGCACTATTGCTTCACAGCACCAGGGTTCCAGGTTCGATTCCTGGCTTAGGTTACTGCCTGTGCGGAGTCTGTATGTTCTCCCTGCATCTGCATGGGTTTCCTCCGGGTGCTCCGGTTTCCTCCCACAAATCCCAAAGACACGCTTGTTTGGTGATTTGGACATTCTGAACACTCCCTCTGTGTACCCGAACAAGCGCCGGAGTGTGGCGACTAGGGGATTTTCATAGTAACTTCATTGCAATGTTAATGTAAGCCTACTTGTGACAATAATAAAGATTAGAATTATTATTATTATGGGATTCAGGGTGTGCCAGCTAAATGGATACAGAACTGGCTTGGCTATAGAAGACAGAAAGTATTGGTGGAAGGGAGTTTTTCAGAATGGAGATCTGTAACTATTGGTGTTCCACAAGGATCCGTTCTGGGACCACTGTTGTTTGTAAAACATATAAATGATCTGGAGGAAAATGTTGATGATCGGATTAGGAAGTTTGCAGATGACATTAAGGTAGGTGGAGTTGCAGATTGTGAAGGGACTGTCAGACAATACAGCATAATATAGATAGATTGGAGAGTTGGGAAGAGAAATAGCAGATGGAGTTCATTCCGGACAAATGTGAGGTGATGCATTTTGGAACATAAAATTCAAGTGTGAATTATACAGTAAATGGCAGAACCCTTAGGAGCATTGACATACAGAGGGATCTGGGCGTTCAGGTCCATAGTTTCATGAAAGTGGCAATACAGGTGGATAAGGTGGTCAAGAAGGCAATTGGCATGCTTGCCTTAAACAGCCAGGTCACTGAGTTCAAGAGATGGCAGGTCATGTTACAGCTGTATAAAACTTTAGTTAGGCCACATTTGGAACATTACGTTCAGTTCTGGTCGCCACACTACCAGAAGGACGTGGATGCTTTGGAGAGTGCAAATAAGGTTTACTAGGATGTTGCCCGGTCTGGAGGTTGTTAGGTTTGAGGAGAGGTTGAGGGGAGACATGACTGAGGCGTACAAAATTACGAGCAGGGTGAATAGTCAGAAGCTTCTTCCCAAGATGGAAGACTCAATTACAAGGGGGCACAGGTTCAAGGTGAGAGGGGGAAAGTTTAGGGGGATGTGGGGCGGGGGGGGGCAAGTTTCTCACACAGAGGGTGGCGGGTGCCTGGAATGCGTTGCCAGTGGAGGTTGTGGATGCAGCATGATAGCAATGATTAAGATGTATTTTGATAGAGACATGAACGGGCGGGGAATGGAGGGACACAGATCATTTGGGCATATATGTCTAAATAAGGAATCTGGCTCGGCACAGGCTTGGTGGGATGAGGGGCCTGTTCCTGTACTGTTCTTTATTCTTTTGTGGTTCGTGTCATTGGCGAAGAAAGAGCCAATGCTTTTGCTTCTCAAACCTTGAGAATAGCTGAAAGTAACTGTGCCCAGATTGAGAGGGAAGCATTAGGATGATTTTTGGAGTTAGAAAATTCCATCAATTCCTTACAAGAGAAGTTCACATTTTTGACCATTAGCCATTAACTACCATTCTTGGACCACACATGGGAATTCCGTCACTTGTCGCAAGTAGAATGTAAAGATGGACATTGCTTTGAACTGTGTATACTTATATCATTAAGTAAAACAGTCAAGTTTACATGTTAATGCAAATTAACTTTCAAGATTACCACTGTCAGGTAGTTCATCATACTGCTCAAATGGGAGTATTTTCTACTTTGAACAAGTAGACAACAAACCAGTCACTTATGAGCAAGTGAGGAAACATACACAGAGAGTCCCGATACTCTCAGAAGTGACGTGTATGGTATTATGAGGGAAGACTTCAGAACTAACACCTAGTGGGGGGGTGGGGAATCCCGCAGCGCCGCTCCGACGCCAGCCCAACGATTCTCTGGCAACTGGAGAATTGGCGGCAATGGCACCGGCACGGTCAGCATGGCGTCGGTTGCGTGTCGCGTCTTTTCGTCCAACGACACTTCGTCCAACGACACTTCGTCCACGTCTTTTGGTCCAACGTCTTTTTGTCCGCACGTCTTTTGGTCCAACGTCTTTTTGTCCAATTATCCAATTACAAATTAACTCCGTATAAAACCATTTAATTGATAAAATGCAAGTACAATACAGCAAGTGAATTTAATTGCTAAAATGCAAGTAATTGATAAAATGCAAGTAAAATGCAAGTTGAAAAATGCAGTTAAAAAATCTAAAAATGCAGTTAAAAAATCTAAAATGCAAGTTGAAAAATGCAGTTAAAAAATCTAAAAATGCAGTTAAAATCTAATCTAATTCCCGAAATTACTTAAAATTGATGTAAATTGTAAGCGACATTCCTCAAGAAATCAATTTTTGTTGTAGAATCATATTCAACGACCAATCTTTTGAGGCGTTCAGTTATTTTCTTATATCGCGTACATGAAGTCGACTGATCTCCCTGAAGAATTTGAGCCTTTTTGCCTATTATGAACCCTTCCTCTTCCTTCAGAGTTTTGATTAACCTCCAGATATTCAAATGAGCTCCACCCGCCAAACGCTTTATCGCAGAATGAAACCCCTCAGCAGCATTATTTGTTCTTGGTAGATCTTGTAGAACATGCTGATTAACATTCCATACAGCTGTCGGGAATGTAGGTGTTTCTCTCCTTCGTCTGGCACCACGTCCTCTCACAATGCCTATGTAAGTCAAGTCGAAGTAAACGATGAATTCAGCAGGTATTTCTTCATCGTCTATCAAATCTTCATAAGCCTCTTCGACATCTTCAACGGGGAGGAAAGCTAATGCTGAAAAACATCGAATTTTAAGACAGAATTCAGAGTCTGTATTGTATTTTTCTTTGAGGCCTAAATCGGTAATTTTTCGAAACACAGATTGGCTCAAATGAAACAAACATGCCACGACAGATGAATTAAGGAATGATGAATTAATTGCCTTGTGAACTGCAACTTCGAAATCTGCCATGATATCAATCGGATCTGCATTAGGTTGCATAATTTTCAATTGGTCAAAGAATAATTCGTATGTCTGCTTTCTTTTATTCGGCAGTAATGCAAAGACCCGTGGAAAACTGCTTCCTTTAACTTGTACATGAATGCAGAACAGTTGAAACCACTGTTGTGGCACAATCTTGAATGTCCCATCGCATGCCCAATGACGATATGATGCTAAATCCTGAAGAGCATTTTCTGATGCGAATACTAGTAAGCGCTGTTGATCCTCGGCGCCCGAATCGTATCTCAGAAACTGTTCGCCATTGTCAAGTTTACAATATTTGTCAGGTATTTCAAAACCGTGTCTAGCCGCTGGATTAGCGGGAAATCCAGAATTTTTTTGTCGGCACCTTTGAATAGTCCTTGAGACGACGGGCAACCTAGGGAGTTGAGAGCAGGTATTTTCTGATAGCTGCGTAAACTTGGCCGCTAGTATGCTACGCGAACTTGCTGCTATGTTTTCCACTGCTTCATGCTTTATTTCTGCAACTGCTTTTCTAGCATTTAACGAATCAACATCAGCTGGATGAAGGTGCTCATTAGAGAAATAAATAATTTTCGGCTCATTGTTTTCCGTTACCGTGTGAATCCGCACTGAGCACAGCCTTCTTTTCTCACATCTCCAGTATTCTTTTCCTAGGTTTGGACTGCTCGAATGAAAATCGTAGATACTGTATAGTTATTTCCATCAGCTACCTTCCTTTTACTCTTCGTTGACACAATGAACTTTGCCATTTCGGGATGGGTGAATTAAGAAAGAGAACGATAATATCTATCCTTTAACGAGGCTCGTTAAAGGAAAGAGAACGAAAATAACTATCCTTTAACGAGGCTCGTTAAAGGAAAGAGACCGGTAATAAAAATCCTTTATTGCATATTATACCTTGCTATGTGCATTAGAGAAGATTTCTATTTACAAAAAGTTAATGTGGGGAGTGGAGTGGAGTGCTACTAAGCAAGTTACAAAAAGTCAAGTTACAAAAAGTCTTTGACAAAAAAAATCATCCGACAAAAAAACGTAACAAGTCACAAAAAGTCTTTGACGAAAAAAATCATCGGACAAAAAGACGTTGGACCAAAAGACGTGCGGACAAAAAGACGTTGGACCAAAAGACGTGGACGAAGTGTCGTTGGACGAAATGACGTCGGACGAAAAGACATAGCACCGTCGGTTGGGGCGGCTCAACACGACCCCCCCCCCCCCCCCCCCCCCCCCCCCCGCGATGGGTCGAGTGCCCGCTGAGTTCGGCCAAGTCCTGCAGGCATCGTTCTCATGTGGTCCTATCCGGCAGGACCTCAAACCTACAAAGTCATGACGACCTTTCCTACAACCCTTACACTAATAGTCATTGTTGAGGAAAGCGACCCTCACCTTCTGACCAGACACAGGGACAACCTCTAGTTCCTATGCCAACGCTGGTGAAACCAAACACCAATGATGTTTATGCAACAATGAAAACACCAGTGGGCCCCACCAGTTTGAAAAGGAACACAGCAGAGGTTTGCTGTCAACCGTTCTGAGAGCGATGTCCTCCAGACTGACTGACTTGTTGTTCATGTTGAACGTATTTTTAATTTGTTAGGGATGTTCAATTTAAGGAGGGAGGAAATGTTATGTATTTGCAATAATTTTTATTAGTTCGAGGGAAGCTTTGTTGTCTTAATGAATTTGTTGGAAGTGACATCATAAGTCCTAGCACAGGAAACAGAGAGAGGGGAACAGGCATGTCAGAGATAACACACTGTAAAAGAACTCCGTTGTTTTAAACCTCCGTGCTCCCTAGTATCACACCTCCAAATCACAGCAAGACTGCACAACACTTCAGGACGATTTGCACAGGTTAGCTAAATGGAAGGCAGCTGGAAGACCATCAGTTACTGCCTCTCTTTCAATACCTCCCAGTTCTATGCATACCTCTCCTGTAACTTCATGTTTGAATCACATTCGTCCATTCAACTTAGGCCTTTCTTGCAGCCCTATCATAAATGTCATTCTCTGTGCCCACGCATTATCCCTCTGCATCCTCCTTGATGCTCAATGAACGGCATGACACTAGGAAGTTCCAAAGAACCAAGGAACCTTGGCGTGTTTGTTCATAGATCTCTGAAAGCAGAAGGGCAGGTTAATAAAGTGGTGAAAAAGGCATATGGAACACTTGCCTTTATCAATTGAGGCATAGATTACAAAAGCAGGGAGATCATGTTGGAGTTGTATAAAACTTTGGTCAGGCCACAGCTGGAGTACTGTGCAATTCTGGTAACCACATTATAGGAAGTATGTGGTTGCACTGTAAGAATGTGTAAAGGAGATTCACCAGGATGATGCCTAAGATGGAACATTTAAGTTATGAAGAGAGGTTGGATAGGCTGGGGATGTTTTCGATGGAGCAATAAAAACTGAGTGGGGACCTGATCGAGGACCTGATATGAGGGGCATAGGCAGGGTGGATAGGGAGTAGCTGTTCCCCTTAGTTTAAAGGTCAGTCACGAGGGGACACAAGTTCAAGGTAAGGGACAGGAGATTTAGGGCGGATATGAGGAAAACTTTTTTACCCAGAGGGTGGTGATGATCTGGAATGCTCTGCCTGGGAGGGTGGTAGAGGTGAGTTGCCTCACATTGTTTAAAAATTACTTGGATGAGCACTTGACACATCGTAACATTCAAGGTTATGGGCCAAGTGCTGGCAAATGGGATTAGGGAGGTAGGTCAGGTGTTTTTCATGCGTTGTTGCAGACTCAATGGGCTGAAGGGCCTCTTCCGCCCTGTATTTTCTGTGATTCTGAGTCCACAGCATTTGATATGATTGAGGATAATAGAATATAGAACATAGAACGGTACATAGAACCCCAGGATCTCTCTGTTCCTCCACATTCCTCAGAACCCTGCCGTTGACCCTGTAATCCACATTCAAATTTTTTCTACCAAAATGAATCACCTCGCACTTATCAGGGTTAAACACCATCTGCCATTTTTCGGCCCAGCTCTGCATCCTATTAATGTCTTTTTGCAGCCTACAACAGCCCTCCACCTCATCCACCACTCCACCAATCTTGGTGTCATCAGCAAATTTACTGACCCACCCTTCAGCCCCCTCCTCCAAGTCATTGATAAAAATCACAAATAGCAGAGGACCCAGCACTGATCCCTGTGGTACACTGCTGGTAACTGATCTCCAGTCTGAAAATTTTCCATCCACCACCACCCTCTGTCTTCTATATGATAGCCAGTTACTTATCCAATTGGCCAAATTTCCCTCTATCCCATACCTCCTTACTTTCTTCATGAGCTGACCATGGGGTGTCAAATACCTTTCTAAAATCCATGTATACGACATCAACTGCTCTACCTTCATCTACACACTTAGTTACCTCCTCAAAGAATTCAATCAAATTTGTAAGGCAAGACTTACCCTTCACGAACCCGTGTTGACTATCCCGGATTAAGCTGCATCTTTCCAAATGGTCATCAATGCTATCCTTCAGGACCTTTTCCATTAACTTACCGACCACCGAAGTAAGACTAACTGGCCTATAATTACCAGGGTCATTCCTATTCCCTTTCTTGAACAGAGGAACAACATTCGCCACTCTCCAGTCCTCTGGCACTATCCCCGTGGACAGTGAGGACCCAAAGATCAAAGCCAAAGGCTCTGCAATCTCATCCCTTGCCTCCCAAAGAATCCTTGGATATATCCCATCTGGCCCAGGGGACTTGTCAACCCTAAAGTTTTTCAAAATTGCTAATACATCCTTCCTCAGAACATCTACCTCCTCCAGCCTACCCGCCTGTATCACACTCTCATCCTCAAAAAACATGGCCCCTCTCCTTTGTGAACTCTGAAGCAAAGTATTCATTCAATGCCTCTCCTATTTCTTCTGACTCCATGCACAAGTTCCCACTACTGTCCTTGACCGGCCCTAACCTCACCCTGGTCATTCTTTTATTTCTCACATAAGAGTATCCGACCCACCAAGGACTTCTGATGCCCCCTCCTTGCTCTCCTAAGCCCTTTTTTTTAGCTCATTCCTTGCTACCTTGTAACCCTCAAGCGACCCAACTGAACCTTGTTTTCTCATCCTTACATACTCTTCTTTTTTCCTCTTGACAAGACATTCAACCTCTTTTGTGAACCATGGTTCTCTCACACGGCCATTTCCTCCTTGCCTGACAGGGACATACCTATCAAGGACACGCAGTATTTGTTCCTTGAACAAGCTCCACTTTTCATTTGTGCCAATCCCTGACAGTTTCTGTTCCCATCTTAGGCTCCCTAATTCTTGCCTAATTGCATCATAATTGCCCCTCCCCCAATTATAAACCTTGCCCTGCCGTATGGCCCTATCCCTCTCCATTGCAATAGTGAAAGGCACTGAATTGTGGTCACTATCCCCAAAGGGCTCTCCCACAAACAAATCTAACATTTGGCCCGGTTCGTTACCCAGTACCAAATCCAATGTGCCCCCGCCCTCTTGTCAGCCTATCCACATATTGTGTCAGGAAACCTTCCTGCACACACTGTACAAAAACTGCCCCATCCAAACTGTTGGACCTATAGAGGTTCCAATCAATATTTGGAAAGTTAAAGTCACCCATGACAACTACCCTGAGACCTCCACACCTATCCATAATCTGTTTTGCAATTTCTTCCTCAACATCTCTATTACTATTTAGGGGCCTATAGAAAATTCCTAACAATGTGACCGCTCCTTTCCTATTTCTAACTTCGGCCCATATTACCTCAGTTGGCAGATCCCCTTCGAACTGCCTTTCTGCAGCCGTTAAACTATCCTTAATTAACAATGCTACTCCTCCACCTCTTTTACCGCCTTCCCTACATTTACTGAAACATCTATACCCCAGAACGTCCAACAACCATTCCTAACCCTGTTCTAACCATGTCTCCGTAATGGCCACAACATCGTAGTCCCAAGTACCAATCCACGCTCCAAGTTCACCTACCTTATTCCGGATGCTCCTTGCATTGAAGTAGACACACTTCAACCCACCTTTCTGTCTGCCGCTACACTCCTGTGACCTTGATACCCTCCTCAGTACCTCACTACTCTCAACACTGGCTTCTAGACTACAGCTCGTTTTCCCAGCTCCCTGACAAATTAGTTTAAACCCCCCCCGAAGAGCCGTAGCAAATTTCCCTCCCAGGATATTGGTACCCCTCTGGTTCATGTGCAAACCGTCCTGTCTGTACAGGTCCCACCTTCCCCAGAATGTGCCCCAATTATCCACGTACCTGAAACCCTCCCTCCTACACCATCCCTGCAGCCAAGTGTTTATCTGCACTCTCACCCTGTTCCTCATCTCACTAGCACGTGGCACCAGCAACAAACCAGAGATGACAACATGGTTTGTCCTGGCTCTCGGCTTCCATCCTAGCTCCCTAAATTCCTGTTTTAAATCCCCGTCCCTTTTCTTACCTATGTCGTTGGTACCGATGTGTACCATGACTTGTGCCTGTTCCCTCTCCCCCTTAAGAATTCTGACAACACGGTCCTAGACGTCATGGACCCTGGCACCTGGGAGGCAACATACCATCCGTGAGTCTCTTTCGCTGCCACAGAACCGTCTATCTATCCCTCTAACTATCGAGTCCCCAATAACTATTGCTCTCCTGGGGGGAGCTGATTTCCATCCGGGCCCATAGGGAAAGGAGGAAGAGGAGGGAGAGGGAGAGACTGGTGGGGGAGCTCCTAGATGTGGATAGGAGGTACGCGGAGGCCCCGGAGGAGGGATTGTTGGGGGAACGGCGTAGTTTGCAGATCAAGTTCAACTTGCTGACCACCAGAAAGGCGGAGACACAGTGGAGGAAGGCACAAGGCGCAGTTTATGAGTATGGGGAGAAGGCGAGCAGGATGCTGGCGCATCAGCTCCGCAGGTGGGATGCGGCTAGGGAAATTTGTGGAGTGTTGGATAAGGGTGGGAATGTGGTGCGGAAGGGGGCAGAGGTGAACGGGGTCTTTAGGGACTTTTACGAGGAACTGTACCGGTCGGAGCCACTGGTGGGGGGTGTGGGGGGAGGGGGGGGGGGGGGATGGAGAGCTTTCTGAACAGGCTACGTTTCCAAAAGGTGCAGGAGGAGCAGGTGGAGGGGCTGGGGGCGCCGATTGAGTTGGAGGAGCTAGTCAGGGGGATTGGCCAAATGCAGTCAGGGAAGGCGCCGGGGCCGGATGGGTTCCCGGTGGAATTTTATAAAAAGTATGCGGATCTGGTGGGCCCCCTGTTGGTGCGGGCCTTCAATGAGGCATGGGAGGGAGGGGGGGGGCTTTGCCCCGACGATGTCACGGGCACTGATTTCTTTGATCCTGAAGCGGGATAACGACCCCCTGCAGTGTGGATCATACAGGCCAATCTCGCTCCTCAATGTGGATGCTAAGTTGCTGGCAAAGATCCTGGCCAACAGGATAGAGGACTGTGTGCCAGGGGTGATACATGAGGATCAGACAGGATTTGTCAAGGGAAGACAGCTTAACACGAATGTGCGGAGGTTGTTAAATGTTATTATGATACCGGCGGTTGAAGGGGAGGCGGAGATAGTGATGGCGCTAGATGCAGAGAAGGCCTTTGACAGAGTTGAGTGGGGGTACCTGTGGGAGGTGCTGGAGAGGTTTGGATTTGGGGAGGGGTTCATCAAATGGGTGAGGTTGCTTTATGAGGCCCCGATGGCGAGTGTAGCTACTAATGGAAGGAGGTCAGAGTACTTCAGGCTCTACCGTGGGACCAGGCAGGGGTGCCCCCTGTCCCCCTTGCTTTTTGCACTGGCAATTGAACCTCTGGCTATGGCGTTGAGGGAGTCGGGGAGGTGGAGGGGTCTGGTGCGGGGTGGGGAGGAACATCGGGTATCGCTGTATGCGGACGACCTGCTGTTGTATGTGGCGGACCCAGAGGGGGGAATGCCGGGGGTGATGGAGCTGTTGACTGAGTTTGGGGGCTTCTCGGGCTATAAGCTGAATCTGGGTAAGAGCGAGATGTTTGTAGTGCACCCGGGTGATCAGGAGGAGGCAATTGGTAGGCTCCCATTTAAGAGGGCAGTGAAGAGTTTTAGGTACCTGGGGGTGCAGGTGGCCAGGAGTTGGGGGACTCTCCACAAGCTTAATTTTACCAGGCTTGCGGAGCAGATGGAGGAGGAATTTAAAAGGTGGGACATGGTGCCGCTGTCGCTGGCGGGTAGAGTGCAGTCCGTCAAAATGACGGTTCTCCCGAGGTTCTTGTTCCTGTTTCAGTGCCTGCCCATCTTTATCCCTAGGGCCTTTTTTTTAGGAGGGTGACTAGCAGCATCATGAGCTTTGTTTGGGCGCATGGGACCCCGAGGGTGAAGAGGGTCTTCTTGGAGCGGGGCAGAGATGGTGGGGCTGGCGTTACCCAACCTCTCGGGGTATTATATGTGTCGATGGTGCGCAAGTGGGTGATGGAGGGGGCGGGGACAGCATGGAAAAGGTTGGAGATGGCGTCCTGTGGAGGCACAAGCCTGGGGGCCCTGGTAACAGCGCCGTTACCGCTCCCTCCTACGAGGTATACCACGAGCCTGGTGGTGGCGGCTGCCCTCAAGATTTGGGGGCAGTGGAGGCGACATAGGGGGGAAGTGGGGGCTCGATGGAGGCTCCGCTAAGGGGGAACCATCGGTTCGTCCCGGGGAACATTGATGGGGGGTTCCTGGGGTGGCACAGGGCGGGCATCAGAAAGCTGAGGTACCTGTTCATTGACGGGAGGTTTGCGAGCCTGGGAGAGTTGGAGGAGAAATTTGAGCTCCCCTCGGGGAACATGTTCAGGTATCTGCAGGTAAAAGCGTTTGCTAGGCGGCAGGTGGAGGGATTCCCTTTGCTACCCACGAGGGGGGTGAGGGACAGGGTGCTTTCGGGGGTCTGGGTCGGGAATGGGAAGGTATCTGATATCTACAAGGTAATGCAGGAGGTGGAGGAGGCGTCAGTAGAGGACCTAAAGGCTAAGTGGGAGGGGGAGCAGGGGGAGCAGATCGAGGATGGGACATGGGCGGATGCCCTGGAGAGGGTTAACTCTTCCTCCTCATGTGCGCGGCTTAGCCTCATCCAATTCAGGGTGCTGCACCGGGCCCATATGTCCGGGACTAGGAAGACAGGTGTGTCAGGTGTTCAGGGAGTCCAGAGAACCATGCCCATATGTTCTGGGCATGCCTGGCACTGGAGGAGGTCTGGAAGGGAGTGGCGAGGACAGTGTCGAGGGTGGTAGGATCCAGGGTCAAGCCAAGCTGGGGACTCGCAATTTTTGGGGTTGGGGTGGAGCCGGGAGTGCAGGAGGCGAGAGAGGTCGGTGTTTTGGCCTTTGCGGCCCTAGTAGCCCGGCGGAGGATCTTACTACAGTGGAAGCATGCGAGACCCCCAAGCGTGGAGACCTGGATCAATGACATGGCGGGTTTTATTAAGCTGGAGAAGGTCAAATTCGCCCTGAGGGGATCGGTACAAGGGTTCTTTAGGCGGTGGCAGTCTTTCCTCGACTTTCTGGCTCAACGATAGGGAACTAGGTCAGCAGCAGCAGCAACCCGGGGGGGGGGGGAGGAGCGGGGGAAGAAGTGGGGGGGGGTTGACTATGTTTATTTAATTTAATTTATTTTCAAGTTCTCTTGTTGTTTACCGGGTTTGGGGGGATGGGGGGGGGGGCTCTATATAGGCATTGTTACGGTCTTGGGGTGTTATGCTTATTATGTTGTTTTATTGTTGTTTTTTTTACTGTTTGTTATATATTTTGTAAAAAATGTTCAATAAAAATTATTTTTAAAAAAAAATCTATCGCTCTCCTGCTCTCCCTCCTTCCCTTCTGAGCCACAGGGACAGACTCAGTGCTGGAGATCCATTCACCGTGGCTTACTCCTGGTAGGTCGTCCCCCTCAACAGTATCCAAAACGGTATACATGTTACTGAGGGGAACGCCCACAGAGGATCCCTGCATTGACTGCTTCCTCCCAGCACCTCTCACTGTCACCCAACTATCTTGATTCTTCGGAGTAACTACATCACTGAGGCTGCTATCTATGACCACCTCTGCCTCCCGAATGATCCAAAGTTCATCCAGCTCCAGCTCCAGTTCCCTAACGTGGTTTCTGAGGAGCTGGAGATGGGTGCACTTCCCACAGGTGAAATTAGCAGGGACACTGACGGCGTCCCTCACCTCAAACATTCTGCAGGAGGAACATTGCACTGCCTTCCCTGCCATCCCCTCTAGATAAAAAAAAGAAAAAGAAAGAAAGAGCTTACCTGTTATTCACTCTACCCCTTAGGTTAAAGGAGGTGGAAGAGTAGTGTCTCACGTTTAGGAACTGCCCAACTTTAATACAGGTAAAAATAAAACACTTAACCAGCAACCACTGCGCCCCTCACAAGAACAGCAATCAGCTGCTACGGGCCCCGCGCAAACAATTTAAATCTTTACTACTTACCCAGCATTCACTCTGTCCTCACTCCAACCGGATTCAGCTGGAAACTCCCAACAGTAAGTGTTTTAAAAATTTACTCCCCTTCTCAGCAACCACTAAGTCAGCAACCTCTGCGCCCCACACGAGAACACCTCAGGGAAAAGAAAAACTACTTACCAGTCACCAGCCAATCACTTACCTGCAGACTGTGATGTCACGGTTCAACTTCTTTCCTCCAAACCCACTCTATCATCTAATATTGTGGGACTATGGTTTCAGTCTTATCTTTCAAAATTATCCAATACAGCCCAGAATATCTTCCCAATCTACCCCATCTTCTCAAAGGGCTTCGTTTTCCTACCTCTCTCTGGTACCCCCACCCAACTTCCTCACCTCATCCCCAGTGTTGGAGTCGTATAAGCTGCCTGTACTGTATCAATTCAGATTCAGTTGCAACCAAATTTACCTTACTGGCCTACACTCAATTGGGAGCAGAGAATGCAATAGACCAGATTGAAAGAACCTTCAGCGGTGAATATTATTAGAGTATGCAAACCAGAGTAAAGATGTCTCCAGGATAAGCTCCTAAAGTAAAATTAATTTTTCTTCATTTTGTTCAAAACATCAGGGCAGTGATGTCACTGACATTCAATATACATATCAAATAGTTGTTGATAGGAGACCAGCTGAAAGCTTATGGGCGCGATTCTCTGATCGCGGGACAGAGTGTCCGTGCCGTCGTGAATGCCATCGCGTTTCATGATGGTGCGAAACGGGCGCGGGCACAAGCGATTCTGTCCCCCACAGGGAGCCAGCACAGCGCTGGAGCGGTTCACGCTGCTCTAGCCTCACTTCCTGGCATGTACTGGGGTTGGTGCCTACCTGCGCATGCGCAGTGACGACGCGCCAAACCGCACATGCGCGCCAACCCGCACATGCGTGGTGGCTTTACGGAATGCGCCGACCCCAACGCAAAATGACGCGGGGTTTCTGGGCCGGACGCACAACAAAGTAGGCCCGGGGGGGAAAGGCTGGCCCGCCAATCGGTCGGCCCCGATCGCGGGCCAGACCCCATCAGAAGCCCCCCTGGGGATGGAGCTCCCCTCCCCCACTACAGGCTGCCCCCCGACCCTTCACGCAGAGTTCCCGAAAACTGCGACCAGGTGTGGACGGCGCCGGCAGGACTCTGCTTTTTCCATGTGGGCCGTAGAATCAGCGGCCCGGCCTCGTACAGCGGCCCACGACCGGCGCCGTGCCAAACACGCTGCGCAAATGGAGCCGATTCTCCGCACCTCGGAGAATCGCGTGCCGGAGTCGGGGCGGCATGGTGCCCCATATCTTGTTGGAAGTTCAAAACTGTGTTACATTATAGGGAAAGATTTAATAAAGTTGTGATTAGTGCGCAAAATGTAATTCTCTATTCCTGTGGTGTCTATGTTCTGAAATTACTTTTCCCGAGGTTTTTATTCTGAACTACTTTGTTTGTGAAATTTAGAATTTTTCAGGTAAGTTATCTAAAATTAGATTTTATTACCGGAAATAAAAAGTCTAAACATTCTTTATTTTAATACTTTATGATAATTTAGGCTACATGATAAAGGCCTTGAAGATCTTTAACTTATTTAGGTCATAAAAGGTTTTATTGATTTATTTTGCTGAAGTAAAATGCCTTGAAAATATTTTACCCCACTGTTTAAAATACAGACAAGGGAGTTCTTTCATAATTCCACTGACTTTAAAAAAAATACAATTTCAGAACTTACTTTAGTAATGTTTTTTATCCAGTTTTTCTTCCGTCTCCTGAAAGCGGTGACTCATGCTTGATGCAGTGGGATGTCATCAGCCATCCTTCCGATGTACTTCACCCAAATGATAATTTATGATGGGAGTGTCTAGTCAGGGAACCTGAGGCTATTTCATTCTGGAGGGTAATAATCGAATCCAGCTCTGCTTCAAAAGTCCAATTGCATACACTGTACAATGGCTCACAGGAGAGCAATCAGGAGAAAGAACACTGGCTTTCTTTTCTCTCATCCAAGTTAAATGTAGGGCTTTACATATGTTGGCTTAAACAGAAGGGGTTAAGCAAGTGTTATGTTACATATGACTCTCTAGTTTGACTAAGATCAGCTGATTGGTCATTGATATTTGGGACATTATTGCTACCCCTTATGCTTGAGAGTGGAGCTCCTGACAGAAATGTCAAGCAAGCCCCAATCTGTATTTTAACTCCAGTACAGCAACAATGTGAAGTCATCAGGTTTCTGCCACTGTCACAATCAAGAACATAGAACATAGAAAAATACAGCACAGATACCGAAATAGCTCTTGCCAAAGAGACAACGTACATCTTGGGCATGATTCTCCGAGCCCCGGGCCGGGTCAGAGAATCGCCGCAAATGTGCCCCGACGCTCCGACACCGGCACGCGATTCTCCGAGGTGCGGAAAATTGGCGCCAGTGCGTTTGATGCGGCGCTGGCCGCAGGCCGCTGGAATCGGCGTTCTCCAGCCCGAATGGGCAGAGCGGCCACGCAGAAAAAGCAGAGTCCCACCGGGGCCACTCACCCCTGGTTGCTAGCAGCGGGAACTCTGCGCGAGGGGTCGAGGGGCAGCCTGTGGGGCGGGGAAAAGTGCTCCTTCACCGGGGGTGTCCTCCGATGGGGTCTGGCCCGCGATCGGGGCCCGCCGGTTGGCAGGCCAGCCCCTCGCCCCCCCCCCAGGCCTATTTTGTTACGTGGCTGGCCCCTGAACCCCCACGCCATTTTGCGTTGGGGCCGGCGCGCTGAAGAAGTCCCCCGCGCATGCGCGGGTTGGCGCAGCGCAACTGCGCATGCACAGGTTGGCTCCGCCCAACTGCGCATGCGTGGGTTGGCACGGCGCCCATTTGGCGCCAGGAGGGGAGGCTGGAACGGCGTGAACCGCTCCAGCTCCGTGCTGGCCCCCTGTGGGGGACAGAATTGGTCGTCCCCGTGCCCGTTTCGTGCCAGCGTGAAATGCAATGGCGTTCACGAGGGCGTGAACACTTAGTCTCCATTTTGGAGAATCGCCCCCCTCCCCCATGCCGCTGGAGGAGATTTTGTGCCTGCGTTTGTCATGAGCGCAAGCGACGATGCGATGTGAGTGCAAAATCTTGCGAGAATCGTACAATAAGATTTGCGCCAACAAGATCTCATTTTCTGATTGTCCCTGTCCCGCACCAATGACATCACAAGATTCCTGCCCAAAAAGGATGGAAACCTCATTTCAATATATTTGAATAAATTTTAATATGGTAAGTGGACTTCCCCGCCATTTGCTCCCACACACATTTAGAAATACCCCCTGCCCACATGTCCGGGACTAGGATGAGTAGGTTCTTTGGGTGTGAGGATAGGTGCACCAGATGTTCGGGGAGTCCAGCGAACCACGCCCATATGTTCTGGGCATGCCCAGCACTGGAAGAATTCTGGAAGGGGGTGGCGGGGACGGTGTCGAGGGTGGTCGGATCCAGGGTCAAACCAGGGTGGGGACTCGCGATTTTTGGAGTTGCGGTAGAGCCGGGAGTGCAGGAGGCAAAAGAGGCTGGTGTCCTGGCCTTTACGTCCCTAGTAGCCCGTCGAAGGATTCTGCTACAGTGGAAGGATGCAAGGCCCCCAAGTGTGGAGACCTGGATCAGTGACATGGCAGGATTTATAAAACAGGAACGGGTCAAATTTGCCCTGAGAGGATCAATACAAGGGTTCTATAAACGATGGCAGCCTTTTCTGTTCTTCCTGGCTCAAAGATGGGTATCTTGGTCAATAGCAGCAGCAACCCGGGGGAGGGGGGGGGGGGGGGGGGGGGGGGGGGGGAGGGTGTTCCTTATTGTAGTTTCTACTCTGTAACTTTATATTGTGTTAATTTGCGTTGTTGTTAAAATGCTGTGTTGTGCATGGGGGTGGGGCGAATGTTTATGATTGTTAATATTGTTGTTATTTTTGGTATTTTACTATGGTGCGTTATTGTTGTGTAAATTCAAAATTTTTCAATAAAAATTATTTACAAAAAAAAGAAATACCCCCTGCCAACGTGATATGTGCGAGGTTTACAACAGGCATTTAAAAATGTGAAGCAGTCAAAGGGAACTCTCCAGGAGTGTACTGGTAAATATAGCCACCAGGGGGGAGCGTGGTATGCCCTGGCAATGCCTTGGCACCCATGCACTATCCCCTCGCATGGCTGTGCTGGGGACAGTGACAAACAGTCCTCTCTGGGGAGCACCATTGGAGGGGTTGTCCTGGTGTTCGTGTGGGGTTGAGGATTCTATACCTGGGGAGTGTTGGGGGGTTGGGGGGGGGGGGGGGGGGGGGAGGGGCGCAATGGGAAGGTTTGCCCTGTTGCATGTCGAGGGGTTCCTGGTGCTTGTGTGGTGAGATGGGGGGTTCTCTGTGGGGTTTCACAGTGCAGACTGTGCAGACTGTAGTGCCTTGGCTTTGCCGGCTCTGTCAGGCTCCACCTCCCAGTGGTACGACGTCAGAGATGTCTGCAGTATTTCTTTACTATAGTGAGTGCTGCACTATATGGAGAGAAAAGCCAGCACTGGAGACGGTTCACCACAACCAGCCCTTAGTTTAAATGTTGGAACATTTTACCCACTGTGACAAATGTAAATTTCCCCTTCTCTGTTAATCCAGTCTGCAACCTTTGACGTGGTTGCCTGCACCATCATCCCTCAAAGCCTCCCCCACATCATCAGGCCGGGTGGAACTGCTGCCATCTGGTTTCATTCTTATTCATTCTTATCTCACAGCCAGAGTATCACTTGCAATGGATCTCGTCTACTGCCTCACCTTTACCCCTGCTGTCCTTGAAGGATCTATCCTTGGCCCACTCCTATTTCTCGTTTACATACTTCCCCTCAGCAACCTCACAGAGGTAGTTTTCACTTTAAAAAAAAAAAATTTTTTATTGGAATTTTTTGAAAAATATATATCAACAGAACAATAATAATAATAACAATAATAATAAACACCCCCCGGAACCCGTAACAACGCATGTAACAAACCCCCCCACCCCCCCCCCCCCCCCCCCCAAACCCAATAAACAACAAAATAATAAATTAACAATAAGCAAATTAACTTAAACCATACCCCCCCTGAGACCGCCCCCCCACCCCCCCCCCCCCCCCCCTCCCCACTTTCCCCCCTCACCCCCGGGTTGCTGCTGCTGCTGACCTAGTACCTTATCGTTGAGCCAGAAAGTCGAGGAAAGGCTGCCACCTCCTAAAGAACCCTTGTACCGACCCCCTCAGAGCGAATTTGACCCTCTCCAGCTTAATGAGTCCCGCCATGTCATTAATCCAGGTCTCCACGCTCGGAGGTCTCGCATCTTTCCACTGCAGCAAGATCCTCCGCCAGGCAACTAGGGACGCAAAGGCCAAAACATCGGCCTCTTTCGCCTCCTGCACCCCCGGCTCCACCCCAACCCCAGGCGAGTCCCCAGCCTGGCTTGACCCTGGACCCTACCACCCCCGACACCGTCCTCGCCACCTCCTGCCAGAATTCCCCCAGTGCCGGGCATGCCCAAAACATATGGGCATGGTTCGCTGGGCTCCCCGAACACCTAGTGCACCTGTCCTCACCCCCAAAAAACCTGCTCATCCTCGTCCCGGACATATGAGCCCTGTGCAGTACCTTGAACTGGATGAGGCTAAGCCTCGCACATGAAGAGGAGGAGTTCACCCTCTCCAGGTTGTCCGCCCATGACCCCTCCTCAATCTGCTCCTCCAGCTCCACCTCCCACTTAGCCTTCAGCTCCTCTACCGACGCCTCCTCCACCTCCTGCATCACCTGGTAGATGTCAGACACGTTCCCATCCCCGACCCACACCCCCGAAAGCACCCTATCCCTTACCCCCTGCGGGGGCAGCGAAGGGAACCCCTCCACCTGCCGCCTAGCAAACGCCTTGACCTGAAGGTACCTGAACATATTCCCCAGGGCAAGCTCAAACTTCTCCTCCAGTTCACCCAGGCTCGCAAACCTCCTGTCAATGAACAGGTCTCCCAACTTCCTAATACCTGCCCTGTGCCACCCCAGGAACCCGCCATCCATGTTCCCTGGGACAAACCGGTGGTTCTCTCGCAGCGGGGCCTCCACCGAGCCCCCCACTTCCCCTCTGTGTCGCCCCCCAAATTTTGAGGGTAGCCGCCACCACCGGGCTCGTAGTGTACCTCATTGGAGGGAGCAGCAACGGCGCCATTACCAGTGCCTTCAGGCTCGTGCCTCCACAGGACGCCATCTCCATCTGTTTCCATGCTGCCCCCTCCCCATCCATTACCCACTAACGTCCCATCTAGACGTTAGCCGCTCAATAGTACCCAGAGAGGTTGGGCAGCGCCAGCCCCGCTCTATCCCTGCCCCGCTCCAAAAAGACGTTCTTTACCCTCGGAGTCCCGTGCGCCCAAACAAATCCCAGAATGCTGCTGTTCACCCTCCTAAAAAAGGCCCTCGGAATGAAAATGGGGAGGCACTGAAACAAAAACAAAAACCTCGGGAGCACCGTCATTTTAACGGACTGTACTCTACCCGCCAACGACAACGGCAGCATGTCCCACCGTTTAAACTCTTCCTCCATCTGCTCCACCAACCTAGTAAAATTAAGCTTGTGCAGAGTCCCCCAACTCCTAGCCACCTGAACCCCCAGGTACCTAAAACTCCTCACTGCCCTCTTTAGCGGGAGCCTACCAATCCCCTCCTCCTGATCTCCCGGGTGTACGACAAACAGCTCACTCTGGCCCAGGTTCAATTTATATCCCGAGAAACTCCCGAACTCAGCAAGAATCTCCATCACCTCCGGCATTCCCCCCACCGGGTCTGCTACATACAGCAGCAAGTCATCTGCGTACAGCAACACTCGGTGCTCCTCCCCACCCCGCACCAGACCCCTCCACCTCCCCGACTCCCTGAGAGACATGGCAAGAGGCTCAATTGCCAACACAAAAAGCAAGGGGGACAGGGGGCACCCCTGCCTCGTCCCACGGTGGAACCTGAAGTACTCGGACCTCCTCCCATTTGTTGCTACACTCGGCATCGGGGCCTCGTACAGCAACCTCACCCATTTAATAAACCCCACCCCAAACCCGAACCTCTCTAACACCTCCCACAAGTACCCCCACTCAACCCTGTCAAAGGCCTCCTCCGCATCCAATGCCACCACAATCTCCGCCTCTCCTTCTGCTGCCGGCATCATTATCACATTTAGCAGCCTTCGCACGTTGGTGTTCAGCTGCCTCCCCTTCACAAAACCCGTCTGATCTTCATTTATCACCCCCGGCACACAGTCCTCTATTCTAGTGGCCAAGATCTTCGCCAGCAACTTGGCGTCTACATTCAGCAGTGAAATCGGCCTGTATGATCCACACTGCAAGGAGTCCTTATCTCGCTTCAGGATCAGGGAAATCAGCGCCTGTGACATCGTCGGGGGCAAAACACCTCCCTCCCATGCCTCGTTAAAGGTCCGGACCAACAGGGGGCCCAACAGGTCCGCGTATTTCTTATAAAATTCCACCGGGAACCCATCCGGTCCTGGCGCCTTCCCCGACTGCATGTGGCCAATCCCTCTGACCAGCTCCTCCAACTCGATCGGCGCCCCCAGTCCCTCCACCTGCTCCTCCTGCAACCTTGGAAATCGCTCTCCAAAAAGCTCTCCATTTCCCCTCCCACCGCCGGCGGCTCCGACCGGTACAGTTCCCTGTAGAAGTCCCTAAAGACCCCATTGACCTCTGCCCCCTGCCGCACCACATTCCCACCCCTATCCTTCACTCCACCAATCTCCCTAGCCGCGTCCCGCTTGCGAAGCTGATGCGCCAGCATCCTGCTCACCTTCTCTCCATACTCGTAGACCGCTCCCTGCGCCTTCCTCCACTGTGTCTCCGCCTTTCTGGTGGTCAATAAATCAAACTTGGCCTACAGGCTTCGCCGCTCCCCCAGCAATCCCTCCTCCGGGACCTCCTATCCACACTCAACAGCTCCCCCACCAGTCTCTCCCTCTCCCTCCTCTTCCCCCTTTCCCTATGGTCTCGGATAGAGATCAGCTCCCCCCTAATCACTGCCTTCAGAGCCTCCCACACCATCCCCACCCGGACCTCCCCAGTATCATTAACCTCAATGTACCTCTCAATACATCCCTGGACCCTCCTACACACCTCCTCATTGGCCAACAACCCCACGTCCAGACGCCAAAGCGGGTAGTTTTCACTTTTACGCTGATGACCCGCTGCTTTATTTCACTCCCACCTCTCTGGACTCCTCCATTATTACCAAATAACCAGATTGCTTATCAGACATAGTGGATGCGATTGAATGGAAAAGTTTCTAAGTGCAGTAGCGAGGAAGAACTGCCCCGAGCTTCCCGATGTTCAGCCTGGTGAGGCGCTCACTGCTATAAAACATTAATTGTTCAACTTGACGAGGCCCCACAGGCTTTACGTGGCTGATTTGTTGGGATTGTGCTCACCACCCCCCCTTACAAGGGAGAGCAGCACTTAAATGGCTCATGCACAGTCAACCCCTCAATGCTCGCAGCCAGGCCCCCGAGGAGGAAGTGGCAATGGCCATCAGTCCGAGGAGCATCATCAAGGGGACTGGCACCCAGTGCCGTAAGACGGTCAACAACCTCCGCAGGGCTGCACGAGTGAGTTGGCACTGGCCCCCTGGCATCAGCCCCACCCGCTACCCCTAACCCCTCCCCAAGAATGCACCTGGTACTACCCCCGTCCAGCACTATTCCATGCCCCGACCTACCCATGTCCATTTCCCTCACCAAACTCCACATTCCCCCGATAATCCCCATCCCATCAAACTCCCCATCCCTCCCATACACCCCTTCCCCACCATACACCCTTCCCTTCATGCTCCCCTTCACCTTCCATACTCCCCTTTCCCCGCATACTGCCCTTTCCCCCATACTCAGCATTTCCCTGCGCCCCCACCAAACTCCCCCCCACCTCCATGATGAACGACAAGGCTCATGATACCCCCTCTGCACCCCCTGCAGCAAAAGTTGGCACACAACAGACGGGAGAGGGTTCAGATGGGTGGTGCGGTATCGGACCTCACCCCCTTTGAGGAACGGGCTCTGGACGTTGCTGGCATGGCTGAGGACAGGTCTGTCATCAACATCGAGGTTGGTGTAAGGTGCAGAGATAAGGTTCCACCGGCCACCACCCATTGACCTGTCACATGTGAGTTGATAATGCCATACAGAATGACAAATCCCTCCCACTGTGTCATTGTCCTTTTGTGCGATGTGGGAATTCAGGGACCCTTCCGGTGTCCCTGGCTCCTTCACATGCAAGAAATATGTCCAACTGCACCTCCTGTTAGACCGTTTGATGGCTCTAGAGTTGCGGATGGATTTACTTTGGAGCATCCATGATGCTGAGGAGGTTGTGGATGGCACGTTTAGTGAGTTGGTCACACCGCAGTTAAATATTACTGAGGGAGATAGAAAATGGCTGTCCACCAGGCAGAGGAAGTGTAGGAAGGAAGTGCAGAGGTCTTCTGCGGTCATCTCCCTCCAAAACAGATATACCGTTTTGGATACCGTTGGGGGAGATGGCTCACCAGGGAAGGTGTCAGCAGCCAGGCTCATGGCACCATGGCTGGCTCTGCTGCACATGAGGGCAGGAAAAACAGTGGCAGAGCTGTAATGATAGAGAACTCAGTGGTACGGGGAATAGACAGGCGGTTCTGCGGACGCAAACGAGACTCCAGGATGGTATGTTGCCTCCCTGGTACAAGGGTCAAGGATGTCTCGGAGGGACTGCAGGGCATTCTGGAAGGGGAGGGGGAGCAGTCAGCTGCCATGATGCATATAAGCACCAATGATATGGGGAAAACCGTGGTGAGGTCCTCCAAGCTGAATTTAGGGAGTTAGGAGTTAAACTAAAAAGTAGGGCCTCAGGGCAGCACGGTGGCCTAGTGGTTAGCACAACCGCCTCATGGCGCTGAGGTCCCAGGTTCGATCCCGGCTCTGGGTCACTGTCTGTGTGGAGTTTGCACATTCTCCCCGTGTCTGCGTGGGTTTCGCCCCCACAACCCAAAAACGTGCAAGCTAGGTGGATTGGCCACGCTAAATTGCCCCTTAATTGGAAAAATTATTGGGTACACTAAATTTTAAAAAAAAGTAGGGCCTCAAAGGTAGTACTCTCAGGATCGCTACCAGTGCCACGTGCTAGTCAGATAGGAATGTTAGGATAGTAAAGATGAGGGCAGCACGGTGGCACAGTGGTTAGCACTGGGATGACGGCGCTCAGGACCCGGATTAAATCCCGGCCCTGGGTCACTGTCCATGTGGAGTTTGCACGTTCTCCCCGTGTCTGTGTGGGTTTCACCCCCACAACCCAAAGACATGCTGGTTAGGTGGATTGGCCATGCTAAATTGCCCCTTAATTGGAAAAAAAAATTGGTTACTCTAAATTTTTTTTTAAAAGGATAGATAAGATGAGAGATGGTGCAAGAGTGAGGGATTTAAACTCCTGGGACATTGGAACCAGTTCTGGGGGAGGTGGGACCAGTACAAACTGGACGGTCTGTATCTGGGCAGGACTGGAACCAATGTCCTTGGTGGAGTGTTTGTGAGCGCTGTTGGGGACGGTTTAAACAGGCGGATGGGAATCGATGCAGGAGGTCAGAGGAAATTAAAGTGGGGACAGAAGCAAAAGGCAGGAAGGGGAAAAGTGAAAGGCAGACAAACAAAAATCAAAAAGGGCCACAGTACAGAGTACAGAGACTGTGGAGAATTCAGTGAATGGGTTCAGTAAGGCTAAGAAAAATAAAACACAGGGAGAGAGCACAAACCATGACCGGACAGATAGGCTGAGAAAGCAGGGCAGAGAGCAAGGGAAGTCTAGATTAAACTGCATTTAATGCAATGCAAGAGGCCTGACGGGCAAGGGAGATGAACTCAGGTCATTGATGGGTATTTGGGACAGGGATATTATAGCTATTACTGAAACATGGCTAAAGGAGGGACAGGACAGGCAGCTCAATGTTCCAAGGTACAGATGCTATAGGAAAGATAGCCCAGGAGGTAAGTGATGAGCCATCAATTGCACGAGAGACGAGTTGCTTTACAAATGTCAGGCTTTATTAAACTAGAACTTAGCCCTGCGGTTGTCTACAATAAAATGGACTACCGCCGGGCGTTTGACTATTTATACCTCGGCAAGAAGGCGTGGTTAACTCAGCCTCTCGACCAATCGGTCGAGAGGCACATGACCGACCAGGGCCAATGGTAAGCCGGTGTTCTGCCCCAATGGCAGACAGGTATGCAAATCATATCACCACAGTAAGAGAGAAGGGAGAGTTGCGTTTTTGATTAGGGAGAATATCACAGCAGTACTGAGAGGGGACATAGCCGATGGTCCGTCCACTGAGTCTATACGGAACTGAAAAAATAAGGAGGAAGTGATCACTTTGATAGGATTGCACTACAGGCAATCCTATCAAATAGTCAGCGGGAAATTGAGGAGCAAATATGTAAGGAGATTACAAATAGCTGCAAGAAAGATAGGGTGGTAATAGTTGGAGACTTTAACTTTTCCAACATTGACTGGGACAGCCATAGAATTAGGGGCTTGGATGGAGAGCGATTTGTTGTGTGTACTCAGGGGGAATTTCTCATTCAGTATGTGGATGGCTCGACTAGAGAAGGGCAAAACCTGACCTCCTCTTGGGAAATAAGGAAGGGTAGGTGACAGAAGTGATAGTGAGGGATCACTTTGGGACCAGTAGCCATAATTCCATTAGTTTTAAGACAGCTATGGAGAATGATACGTCTGGCCCAAAAGTCAAAATTCTAAATTGGGGCAAGGCCAACTTTGCTGGTATTAGACAGGAACTTTCAAACGTTGACTGGTGGAGCCTGCTGGCAGGCAAAGGGACAGCTGGCAAGTGGGAGGCTTTCAAAAGTGTGTTAACTAGGGTTCAGGGTAAGCACATTCCTTTTAGAGTGAAGGGTAAGGCTTGTAGAAGTAGGGAACCCTGGATGACTTGGGATATTGAGGCCATAGTCAAAAGGACGACGGAAGCATATGACATGCATAGGCAGCTGGGATCAAATGGATCCCTTGAACAGTATAGAGGTTGTTGGAGTAGAATTAAGAGAGAAATTAGGAGGGCAAAAAGAGGACATGAGATTGCTTCGGCAGATAAGGCAAAGGAGAATCCAAAGAGCTTCTACAAATACATAAAGGGCAAAAAAATAACTCAGGAAAGAGTAGAGCCTCTTAAGGAACTACAAGGTCATCTATGTGCAGATCCGCAAGAGATGGGTGAGATGCTAAATTAATATTTCTCATCAGTATTTACTGTTGAGAAAGGCATGGATGTGAGGTAACTTGGGGTAATAAATAGTGATGTCTTGAGGAATGTAAATATTACAGAGAAGGAGGTGCATCAAGGTAGGTAAATCCCCGGCACCTGATGAAATGTATCCCAGGACATTGTGGGAGGCTAGGGAGGAAATTGCCAACTCCCTAGCAGAGATATTTGAATCATTGACAGCCACAGGTGAGGTGTCTGACGATTGGACGGTAGCAAATGTTATGCCTTTGTTCAAGAAGGGCCACAGGGGAAAGCCTGGGAACTACAAACAGGTGAGCCTAATGTCTGTGGTGGGTAAGTTATTAAAAGGTATTCTGAGAGACAGGATCTACAGGCATTTAGAGAGGCAAGGACTGATTAGGGACAGTCAGCATTGCTTTGTGAGTGGGAAATCATGTCTCACGAATTTTTGAAGGGGTAACCAAGAAGGTAGATGAGGGCAATGCAGTCGACGTTGCCAACATGGACTTTAGCAAGGCTTTTGACAAGGTACCGCATGGTAGGTTGTTGCATTAGGTTAAATCTCACGGGATCCAGGGTGATTTAGCCAGTTGGATACAAAATTGGCTTGACGACAGAAGAGAAAGGGTGGTTGTACAGGGTTGTTTTTCAAACTGGAGGTCTGTGACTAATGGTATGCCTCAGGGATCAGTTATAAGGAGAGGCTGGATAGACTGGGGGCGGAATTCTCCGCAAGGCCCGATGCTGTTGTGAAACCCGGAGAGGTTCACGACGGCATCGGAGGCCGCTCCTCTCCCCCTATTCCACCGCCCCCCCCCCCGGGGCTAGGAGGGTCGTGCCGTGAATCTCGGCTGCGGGGCCTTGTCGCTGGCGTCAAGGCGCGGCACGCCGAGAATGACGCGGCCGGCGCACCTAATGACGTCAGCCGTGCATGCGCAGGTTGGCCGGCTCCAACCCGCGCATGCGCGGCTGACGTCACGACGGCTGACAGCTCAAACCCGCGCATGCGCGGTTGCCGCCTTCTCCTCTGCTGCCCCGCAAGACGTGGCGGCTTGATCTTGCGGGGCGGCGGAGGGGAAAGAGTGCGTCCCGTTGAGACGCCGGCCCAATGATCAGTGGGTATCAATCGCGGGCCAGTCCCCACCCGAGCACGGTCGTGGTGCTCACTCCCCTGTCTGCCCCCCACAAGCCACAAAACAGCTGCAGGCGCCATGTTCACGCCGGCAGCGACCAGATATGGTTGCCGCCGGTGTGAACCGGTCGGGAACGGCCGGCCGCTCAGCCCATCCGGGTCGGAGAATCGCGGGTCGCCGTGAAAAACGGCGGCCCCCGATTCTCCGAGCGGCGTGTCGCAAAACGCGACGCGCCATTTTTTGGGGGTGGGAGAATCGCGGGGGTGCCAGAGCGGCCCTCCCGCGATTCGCCCACCTGGCATGGGAGCAGAGAATCACGCCCTGGGACTTTTTTCCCTGGAGAATAGGAGGCTTAGGGGTGATCTTATAGAGGTCTATAAAATAATGACAGGCATAGTTAAGGTAGATAGTCAACATATTTTCCCAAAGGTAGGGGTGTCTAAAACTAGAGGGCACAGGTTTAAGGGTTTGAAGGGAGAGATACAAAAGGGTCCAGAGGGGCAATTTTTTCACACAAAGGGTAGTGAGTGGCTGGAATGAGCTGCCAGAGGCAGTAGTAGAGGTGGGTACAAGTTTGTCTTTTAAAAAGCATTTGGACAGTTACATGGGTAAGATGGGTATAGAGGAATATGAGCCAAAAGCGGGCAATTGGGATGCTTAGTGGCAAAAACTGGGCACCCTGGACAAGTTGGGCTGAAGGGCCTGTTTTCATGTCATAACTTCTATGACTATGACTATGACACTGACCACATGTCCATTTTCCCATAGAATCCTCATCCGATGGTGCCAGCCCATCAGGGTGGTCCCCACCTCCCAGAAGAACACCCCAGAGGGGAGCTCCGAGGAGACCACCATAGTTGCAGCACAGTTGCAGTCCCCATCGCCCATCAGCACAGAGACACACGACTCGGTGGGCGAAACTAGTGGACAGGCTTCTGGGGCACATTTTGGTGGCCACCACACAGCTCCCATTAATTGTATGGCGATTGGCCTTAAGTGGTGATTATTGGATTCCCGCCATGCTACGTGGGTTCCTGATTTTGCCAACTGGAGCGAGCCAGTTCGATCACAAACCGATTGGCACCCGCTGTGATTCTCGTTTTTGGCCACTCCCGCAATCTACCAGCCTCACGGCTCTCACTTAAGCGCAACACGGCCATTACATCGCACTCATAGAACTGGATGAGCAGGAATTTCTTCCCATTAATTACTGGGAAGACTAAAGTCATTTGTTTAAGTCCTGCTTCAAACTATGTTCCATGGCTACTGTCTTTATCCCCATCATTGGCACGTGTTTGAGACTAACTATATTGTTCACAACATTTCTGCCCTATTTGAGCTACAGATGAGCTTTAAGTACACATTTGTGCCATCATCAAGAATGCCTATTTTCATTCACATAACATCAATCAGACATATTTTATAAAGTAGTGGCAGAATGCATTGATATTATCACAAAACTGTGGAGGCTTTGCTAATATGTCAAGTAAACATTTGTGGCCAACGTTGTCAAGAAACAAACAAATAAAAGAACTGAACATTTGGAGAAAATACTGAGAGTATTTCTGAGCACAGAATGTAAATACAGGAACATGAAAAAATAGCAGCAGGAATCGGCCATATTGTGCAACTCTTCCCCTCCTATTCAAAAATATTGAGAATGATCATTGACTTCCAATCGCGCTAATCCGCCCACAACCCTTGATTTCCCCTTGTGTTCGAAATGTCTTTGTAGTGGAGAAATTTCAAGTGCTTGAAACTGGAGATAGCAACACTAATAATTTAATATGTAAAGGGGAGAACAAGTGCGAAATTCAGAGATTAGAGAAAAATGAAGGTACCATTCTTGGGAAAAAAACTCAAGAAAGCAAAATTTAAAACATAGGCATTGTAAAAACAGAAAAACAAGACAAGAAAACAAATAGAAACATTATCAGGAAAACCTAATTTAAAAATGGCTTAGAAATTGGATCGCACAGGCTGTTTTTCAAACACAAAATGGGCACATAAGAGTCCCGAGATCTCCCTCCCCGGTCGACCACTTGAACCATGACCGTCAAAGCACCATCAGGAACCTGGAGGCTTAATCAGGATGCTATTTCTCCCTCTCAGAAGCTTTCTGGCTGTCTGAAACTAGAATGCATCTTTCCTTTAAGCGATATAGGTTGCCTTGAAGTGACCTCCAAATTCCCACACCTCGTCAAACAGGCAGATGAATGAGTAGCGCAGTAGGACAGGCTGTGTGCCTCATTCATAATATTGAGCTGGCAGTACCAATTGCATGTGGTCATTGCACATACGTGAATACATGCACCTCATTCCTTACAACCTGTTTACGGTGCGATCAGTTTCCTAGGCCAGAATCGCTCTCCTTCTGTAGATTGCCTCCATAGGGCCTCCAAAGCAGCATTAAAGGATCTGACTGTCTGTTCTGCAGTTCATGAAACAATGTATGAAAGCGTCCAGCGTTTCCTGTTGCCTTGCGACAGTGCTTCTCTGCTTTCAAAGGTACTGGCTGACGTAAGTGTGATCTGTGACGCTTGATATTCCGCCCACCCCAAAAGCGGCGCACTGCCAATAAGTAGCATGAATATTGTTTCATACGTGCAGCACACATGTTTCAGTATGACAAGGCTGCAGCAACAATTTCTCATTGTTTTGCAACTACATGTATGAATACACAGGCGCCCTGTGCTCGGTATCCTGCATGTTAGTTTTGGGAGCAGTCAAGTTCCTAGACCTGTTTCTTCATGTTCCAATAGCACTGTTTCTTCCTTTGTTTTCCAGAATTGGTGAATTATAATTTTGAGCAAGCATTTACATTGTTTACTCAGACTTTGAACAAGATCAATCAGTAACACGGGCCAAATAATTTTGACCCCTGTACCCTGTCTGTACTGATTTCCAGAAATTGGTTAATGTGTAGCTGTCATTTAACCAAACCCATTTTAATTGATCTCAGTTCCACCTAATCTAAGTCGCGACTGCTCCAGGAATAATAAAACAACTCATCTAACAGATGGTACCTTGTTTCCTCCGTCACGGTGGCACAGTGGTTAGCACCTCTGCCTGACAGCTCCAGGGTCCTGGGTTCAATTCGGGCCTCGGGTGACTGTTTACGTGGATTTTGCACGTTCTCCCCATGTCTGCATGGGTTTCCTCCGGCTGTGCAGGTTAGGTGGATTGGCCATGCTAAATTTTCCCTTAGTGAACAAAAAGGTTAGGTTGGGTTATTGGGTTACGGGGATAGGGTGGAGGTGTGGGCTTAAGTATGGTGCCCTTTCCAAGAGCCAGTGCAGACTCGATGGGCCGAATGGTCTCCTCCTGCACTGTAAATTCTATGGTTCATGATTCTTAAATCTCATCACTTCCCACTTGTGTTTAATTAGGCAATAATGAGCAAGGACAGATTACCATGTTTTCAATTAGAATGGAGAAACCTACATGATTGGGAGGATTGCAGATTTTACACCAATTGGAGAGTGTAATTGGGCGTGGTGGGAAATCAGCACTGCACCGGATCCCATCAGTTTACCAGTTTCAGTTTAACTCAAGTTTAAATACAGTTAAAATCACTTCAAGCTGCTGAAGTCTCCGTGAAGAATGGAAATGTCACCTCCTGTAAATGTTTGTGATGCTAACATAAATTACACAGATTCCCAGAGTGAACTTGCTAAACAGTTTGTCCGACCATATTCTTTTTTTCTTTCTAGACAAATCGCACTGCACTGTAATGAGTCTACCGTAAAGAAGCAAATGACATAAGCGCACCTTCAGTTATCCATAATAATGGTACTGCAATCCACTTCACAATCTGTTGTCAATTTCATGCCAAACTTGACACCACAGCTAAAATTGATAAAATTATAGGATTGTTAAGTGAATAAAATTATTTGGCAATACCATCATTCAACCAATATTGTTTTCTGCACAAAGAGGCAGCTCACAGTGGGCTGATGAGCAGAAAAACCCATCATGAAAGGTGTGAATGTGTCATCGCCACATCACACTACTGTCAAAGACCCCCGACTAGCGTGGCGGGAATCCCACCGCTGCCGCCCAAAAACGGCGCCGGAGAATAGGGCAGCCAGCGTTGGGCGGCAGGGTGGGGGATTCGCACCTCCTCCCCAGGGATTCACACCTTCCCCCAGGGATTCACACCTTCCCCCAGGGATTCACACCTTCCCCCAGGGATTCTCCGACCCGGTCGGGGGGGGAGGGGGGAGAGCGGTGAATCCCAGCCAACATTTCTGGGTCAATGCCGGGTAAACCCTTATGTGGGATCTTCCTCAGCGCATCATTGTGGCTCCTCCCCCAAATGCGACGCTGGGAAACCAGGAAGATTTGTGCCTATTTCTCACACTCATCTCTCAGCTTTCTTTGCTTGGAGGAAAAGGGAGCACAGAACACCAGGAATGTTGGGGACCGGTGATGACCCCCCCATTGATATTCACCCTGACTGCTGTCAAGGACGAAGCACTAAATATTGGCAGAATCTCGACATGTGTGGCCATTGGAGATGGTGGGGGGGGAATACCTGATGACAAAATTAAATATCACACAGCGAAATGGTACACAACATTCACTCCAGTTGAACTATTGTCAGCAGTCATGAAAACATGATGATCTGCGCAAGTTTGATTTTGAATACTTTAATTTTGTCAGTTCTAGTCTCTTGTAGGTCATGCAAGCACCCCTCAGGAACATAAGTTTATAAGATACAGGAGGGTAATTAGGTCATTTGGCACATTGAGTCTGATCTGTCATTCAATCATGGTTGATCTCATCATGGCCTTAACTCCACCGTCCTGCCCGTTCTCTATAACCTGGAACAGGTGACAGAGGAGGTGGAAAACTCCTCAGAGGAGGGTATGCACACTGATGAAACACCATTGCAAGACACAGGTGTATTCTCCACCAGCTCAAATATACTTACTCCGTCAATGCCATAAAGACAGGCAGTTGGGTTGCCATGTGATGAACTTCACATCACTAATGAGCATGAGCAGCTGTTGGAAAGAAGGACAGCAGTGGACAAACCTCACTGGAGTGTGTGAAACAAATGTGAGTTGGCAATTAAAGCCACAATCCAAGGTTAAAGAGCCAGCCAATTGGCCCTCGGTATGTGTTAATGTCAGACCTGCCTGTCCCACAGGGCTTCCCACATACTAACACACTCACACAAATTAAATGCATAAAGAATGACACTGGCCCCACCTGGCAGGTTGAAAATCCTCCTGTAAGCTGGAAAGGATAGCATAGTGGTAGTGTTACTTGACATGTAATCCTGAAGCCTGGAATGCTCTGGAGACCCGAGTTCAAAATCCACCACGCCGTCTGTTAAATTTAAATTCAAGGAATTAATCAAAGTGGAATAAAAAGCTAGTCTCAATAATGATCATCATGAAAACACTGAGTTGTTTTAAAAATCCACTAATGTCTTTTGCATTAGTGGAACTCTGCTGTCCTTATCCAGTCTAATCAATGTGTGACTTCAGTCCCACAAGCAAAGTTGTTGACTCTGAATTGCCCTCTGAAATGGTCTAGCAAGTCATTGAGTTGTATGAAACCACTGCAGATAAATCAAATAAGCCCCGAGGTTCCAGGTTTGATCCCGGCTCTGGGTCACTGTCCGTGTGGAGTTTGCACATTCATAGTGGGTTTCGCCCCCCACTACCCAAAGATGAGCAGGGTAGGTGGATTGGCCATGCTAAATTTCCCCTTAATTGAAAAAAATGAATGGATACTCTAAATTTTTACAAAAAGAAAAATCAAATGAGACTGGACATGCAATGGCATTAACGTAGGTACTGGAAATTACTAAGGCACATCCCAAAAGGCAAACATTTGCAACTGTCTCCAGCCAGAAGTGCTGAAGATGTGATCCATCCCGGCCTCCACCCAGCATCACAGATGCCAGTCCTCAGGCAATTCAATTCACTCCAAGTGATATTCAAAAATGGGTGAGCGCAGTGGAGGCAGCAAAGGCTATGGGCCCTGACAATATGCATGCTGCAGTGCGGTACTGAAGACTTCTGCTTCAGAACCAATTACATTCCTAGTTCAGTTGTTCCAGTACAGCTACAACACTGGCATTTACCCAATAATATGGAAAATTGCGCAGTCCAATCCAACCAATTACCGCCCCTCAGTCTACTCTCAATCATCAGCAGAGTGATGGAAGATTGTCGGCAATGTTATTAAATGGCATTTATACAGCAATAACTTGCTCACTGACACATCTTTGGGTTCTGTCAAGGCTACTCAGCTCCTAACCTCATTACAGCATTGGTTCAAACATGGATAAAAGAGTTGAACTCCAGATGTGAGAAGAGAGTGACTGTCCTTGGCATCGAGGCAGCATTTGACAGAATGTGGCATCATCCGAATACACAAAATAGGAGCAGCAGTCGGCCATTTGGCCCCTCAAGCCTGCTCCACCGTTCAATGAGATCATGGCTGATTTGTTTGTATTGAGTTCCACAGTCCCATCTACCCTGATACCCTTTGATTCCCTTGCCTAACAACAATCTATTTACAGGAAATGCTGGAATAGTTCAGCAGGTCTGAGAGTATTTGTGGAGAGAGACCAAAGCTAATGTTTGAGTCTGGATGACTCTGTCAGAGCTTCGTCAGAGCTCTAACTCACCCAGAGATCATTAGATAGTCAAGGCTGGTATCTACTGGAGTTTAGAAGACTAGGCGATGACTCGATTGAAACATCCTGAGTGTCTTGAGAGGGTAAATATGGAAAAGATAGCTTCCCTTGAGGGAGAATCTAAAAATAGGGGTCACTGTTTAAAAATAAAGGGTTGCCTATCTAAGACAAAGATGAGGAGATTTGTTCTCTCTCAGAGTGTTGTGAGTCTTTGGAACTCCCTTTCTCCAAAGACAGGGGAAGCAGAGTCTTTGAATAGCTTTAAGGTAGAGGTGGATAGATCCTTGATAAGCAAGGGTGTGAAAGGTCATTAGGGGAAGGTGGGAATGTGGCATTGAGGTTACAGTCAGGTCAGCCAGGACCTTATAGATGGAAAAGCAGGTTTGATGGGCCAAAAGGCCTATTCCTGCTCCTAGTTAATATGTTTGTGTGTATCTCTTTTTGCGGAGAAGGTCTGTTGTTCTCTATCCAAAAGAGAAAATGCTGGAAAATCTCAGCAGATCTGGCAGCATCTGTAGGGAGAGAAAAGAGCTAACATTTCGAGTCCAGATGATCCTTTGTCAAAGCTAAAAGGCATAAAAAATGGGAGATATTTATACTGTGGGGTGAGGGAATGAAAGATGAGTCATAGCCACAGAAAGCAAGGGGAAAGAGTGCTAATGGCAGTTCGCAGGGAGAAATAAAAGATGTGAAAGGTCAAACAGCAGAGAAATTAAAATCAGAGGGTAAGCTGCGACAGATATAGGGGAGAACAGAGAAGAAAAGGGGAGAAAAGATAAGGAGAGGGGGATAAGATAGGGGGGATATATATATCTAAAGAAAGATAAGCAATAAATAAAAGATAAAGACAGTTAAAATGGAATGGAATGAAAACAAAGGGGTCTTTTCTCTTTTGGTTTCAGATTCCAGCATCTGCAGTAATTTGCTTTTATCTGTTGTTTTCCATTGTCACTCCCCAAACCTTCTCAAGGGCTAGATCAACCTACCGTACATGAAGCTACCACAACACCCCTGGTGGAAGTAACACAAGAGCCAGACTAACCTTCCTAGAAACCTCTACCTCCTCCTGTGATGGTAGACAGGCTAACTACCGCACAAACCCCACAACCTCCAGCCAGCTGCTGCAACCAGATAGCAGCCTCACACTGTGCAACTGAAAAGAGGTGAGCTACCCAGTCTTCTTCCATCCACAGAAAGGTTCTCCCTTCCCCACAACGAGCTTTCACATGCCCAAAATGGCTAAAGAAGAAGATAAAATACTAACAACATGGCGAACACCGGTTTCGCCCGCCCAGAAAGGAAATTATGATAGAACATAGAAAATAGAACAGTACAGCACAGAACAGGCCCTTCGGCCCTCGATGTTGTGCCAAACATTGTCCGAAACCAAGATCAAGCTATCCCACTCCCTGTTATTCTGGTGTGCTCCATGTGCTTATCCAATAACCGCTTGAAAGTTCCTAAAGTGTCCGACTCATTACAGCAGGCAGTCCATTCCACACCCTAACCACTCTCTGAGTAACGAATCTACCTCGGACATCCCTCCTATATCTCCCACCCCGAACCTTATAGTTATGCCCATTTGTAACAGCTGCACCCGCCCGTAAGTGCGTCCAATCACCGCCAAATCACCCAGACTGGCCAGGCATGGGGCACCTTCCATAAATGGAAGAAGCAAATGAAGCCACGCCTACATCTGAGTGCAACCCTCATACCGCTACCAAGCGAAAGAACCTCTGGAACCTACCAGTCTCCCGAGTGGATGGCAAACAAGACATGGCAGGGGTACAAAATCTCCAGACTGCCTGCATGTCTGATGTCAAATATTTGAGAGGGAGAGATGGGGTAGTAAAAGTTACTGCGTGCCATTAATGTTCATGCTTTTAATGTTTATAATGAAATAGCACAGGTATGGAATAGTTTATAGTTGTAACATTAAAGTTAACCTCGGGACACAAGGCTTACAGTAACATAAGACTTGAAGTAAATTGGAAGCAAACTAATTTCAGTCTCTATGGATGAGGGTATAGTAAAATGATTTGTAACTAAAAGGCTAACATGAGACTGAGTCCACATGGGTTTGAGAGAAGGTACATGACCTAGAGCTAGAGCCAATGTAAAGATTAGAAGCAATCTGTAAGGACCTAGTATGGGATCCTTTTTATACCAAGTGTAAATATGTACATAGTTCAGTACTGTTAATAAAGAATTACTTGTAACTTACACAAGACTTCTTCAAAGTGTCCAAGCAGCATTCTTCGAGTGTACTGGCAACAGAACATATCACGGTAATAGCAGTAATATCGATCAATATTGGTTGCTGCGTTTCCTACATTACAACAATGACTACGCTTCAAACATACTGGCCGAGATTCTCCGTTGGTTGATGGTGGAATCGGGAAATACGATTGGCCGAAGAATCGGTTTTGATGCCGCAACCGTCGTGGGCGCCAGTTTCACGCCAAATCGCAATTCTCCGTTGCCTCAACAGCGCTGTTAATGTGTTGCACTCCGCATGTACAGCAAACACCATTGGAATATCATTAGCTGGACTGACCCAGTATTCTCCAGGGTCTCTGCGATTCTCCGCCTCCACCAGAGTGAATTCCCGATGGCGAGGTTCACTTGTGCTTTTGAAAATTGTGAAACAGGTGCCGCGGCTGCTGAAGGAGAGAGAGGGTATACGGAAAGTGTCCAATATCGCCAGTTTTCTGGCAGTCGTGCTGCTGGCCAAGGCCGGGGGGAGTAGCAAGGGGAGTAGCCAGGAGGTGGGCTGTGGGGTCGGGGTGGATGGGCACGAAACACCATTGCCGTGGCCTGCAAGACATCCATGCACGCCGCTGAATGCCCACTGTGAACTTAGGGCTACAGGTCATATGGATGTCCCCCTAGGCCACCCATCTAGGTGTCCTCTGGCACCAACCGACCCATCAGCGGGTTGGACATGCTCTAGCGCAACCAGTGTCATCTTGTTGGCTGGGATGGTGAGTGTGGGGAGCTTAGTGTGTATTGGCTGCAATTTGTCGGCCTCCTGAGTGTCAATCATGAATCTGGCACCGTTTGTCATTGGTATTGATTGTGTTCCAATGGGCGCAGTGCTAGCCCTTTAACAGTCGCTGAATCAGCCCAAGTGCGGCACCAGTTTTGCTGTCACGGAAGTCCATGAATCCTACCCCGGCGTCCACACTTAGTCTCAGGAACACAGAATCCCACCGACTATGTGGGCTGGAAAGCGATTTAAGGTGTCAGGTTATTGTGAAAAGTGTCACATAAATGCAAGTCTTTCTTACAAAGTGAGATGGTTGTGCTTGTTGAAGATCAAACATCTCAGCCTCAGGGTACCACTGCAGAAGTTCCTCAGGATAGTATCCTAGACCCAACCATCTTGTACTGCTTCCAATGACCAATGACCTTCCCTCATCATGAGGTCAGAAGTGGGGATGTTGCTGATGACTGCACAATGTTGGGTACCATTCGTGATTCCTCAGATATTTAAGCAGTCCATGTCCATATGTAACAAGGCCTGAACAACATTCAGGTTCGGGCTGGGAAATGGCAAGTAACATTTGTGACTCACAAGTGCCGGCAATGACCATCTCCAACAAGAGAGAATCTAACCATTTACCCTTGATGTTCAATGGAATTACCATCACTGAATCCCCCATTCTCAACATCCTGAGATTATCCTTTCTTAAAATAAATTTAGTGTACCAAATTATTTTTTTCCCAATTAAGGGGCAATTTAGCATGGCCAATTCACCTAACCTGCACACTTCTGGGTTGTGGGGGTGAAAATCATGCAGACATGGGGAGAATGTGCAAACTCCATACGGACAGTGACCCAGGGCCGGGATTCGAACCCAGGTCCTCAGCGCCGCAGTCCCAGTGCTAACCACTGCGCCACATGCCGCCCATCCTGAGATTATCCTTAACCAAAAATGTATTGTAATGGGCTCTCCATATAAACACTGTAGCTAAACAAACAGGTCAGAAACTGGGAATTCTGCTACAAGAAACCCATCTCCTGACACTCGAGAAACTGTCCCTCATCCACCATGCACAAGTCAGGAGCATGATGGAATACTCTCCACTTGCTAAAATAAGTGCAGCTCCAGCAACACTCAAGAAGCACGACAACGTCCAGGACAAAACAGCCTGATTGATCAGCATTCCATCCAACACATTAAACATTCAGCCTCTCCACCACCACTGCACAGTGGCAGCAATGTGTACAAGATACACTGCAGCTGTTGAACCTCCTTCAACAACACTTGTCAAATCCTGACTTCCACCACCTAGAAGGAAAGGAGCAGCAGAAGCGTAGGAACACCATCAGCTGCAAGTTTCTCTCCTAGCCACACATCATCCTCACATGGACCTATATTGCCATTCCTGGGTCAAAATCCTGGATCTGTTTCCCCAACAGCACTGTTGGTGTAGCTGAAGCAGATTAATTTAAGCAGTCCAAGAAGTCTGCTCACCACTACCACTACATTGGTGCCCTCAGACTGAGGTTTCATCTGACGTGGTGGACAAAGGAGCAATCACACCAGATATTTTGTACAGCTGAATCTTTATTAATGTTTAAAACACGAGATAAACATTGAACTGCTCTGAATTCTACTTGTCAATGTACTGATTACTTGTTACACTGAACCACGAGACTCACGGCTTGGATTCAAATACTACCTGTTACAAGGTGAGATGATCAGTATCTTTTCTAAGTTGGACTGGCCTTCTTATTTTGTGAGTTCCAGACTCAGGGCCTTTTTGTGTAATGGCTGTTCCTGCAGGTCTTGTCGCGGAGGTTTCCAGCCTTTTCTTTTCATCAGTGCTTTTCCCCCAGCATCGAGAAAGTTCTTAGCCACATAAACCCATGGCCTGGGGCCATTGATTTTGCCCATTACTAATTAAAACCGGATACACCTGCTGTCCTTGTTGTCCTCCTCCTTATCTGTCTTCGCCTTGTAGGCGAGTACATCTTATCACGCAGTGCTTATTCAACAGATTGGAATGTTAAACTGCAGCTGCAGCTGTTTCACAGTCTTTGTGCCTGTGCAACTTTGGCTATTTTCCCAACATTCTTTGTGGATGCTTAGCTGTTAACCACCTGGCTACAGTCCGCACTTTGATCCACTGAGTGTTGGCGAATTGGATTACAAAGGAATCTGATCACACCTCGCCTCGTGTAGGCAGATATTCAAGTCCATGTTGTGTTACATTTTAGTTGTATCTATTATTTGTTTTCTCACGTACAATTCCATTTCTAACTTCTCCTCCATCTCAACTTTCCAATGTTTAAACATCATCAAAGTATACATTTGATACAATAAAATCAGAATTATATCAATAATTATAAGGTGCAAAGAAATTCTTATCTACGGATGCAACTGAACGTATTTATCCCAGATACAAATCGGGTGGCACGGTGGTACAGTGGTTAGCACTACTGCCCCACAGCGGCAGGGTCCTGAGTTCAATTCCAGCCTTGGGTGACTGTCTGTGTGGAATTTGTATGTTCTCCCCATGTCTATGTGGGTTTCCCACTGGGGCTCCAGTTTCCTCCCACAGTCCAAAGATGTACAGGTTAGGTGGATTGGCCATGATATATTGTCTCTTAGTGTCCAAAAGGTTTTAGGTGGGGTTACAGGGTAGGGTGGCGGTGTGTTTAGATAGGGTGTCTTTCAGAGGGTCGGTGAAAACTCAGTGGGCCGAATGGCCTTCTTCTGCACGATTGTGATTCTATGATCCAAATATCATCCTACTAGTTAGTTACTCTAATAGTTTCAATCTTTTGCCCTTAGCTTTCTGAACAGCCTTGACAAATGTTTGGTGAGTTTTGGCTAGCTGTTTTCTGACCCATTGCAAATCCTTGGATAAAAGCTTAATGTTAATTTCATATTTTGCTGACATTGAGGGATAGATTGTTGTCGCTGCACCACTCCACTAGGTTCTCTATCTCCCTCCTGTATTCTGACTCGTCGTTATTCGAGATCCGACCCACTATGGCCGTATCGTCAGCAAACTTGTAGATGGAGTTGGAACCAAATTTTGCCACGCAGTCGTGTTTTTCCAGGGTGTATCGTTGGGGGCTAAGTAGCAGCCTTGCGGGGCCCCGGTACTGAGGATATTGTGGAGGAGGTGTTGTTGCTTATTCTTACTGATTGTTCTCTGTAGGTCAGAAAGTCAAGGATCCAGTTGCAGAGTGAGGAGCCAAGTGCTAAGTTTTGGAGCTTTGATGTGAGCTTGGCTGGGATTATGGTGTTGAAGGCAGAGCTGTAGTCACTAATTAGGAGCCTGATGTAGGAGTCCTTGTTGTCAAGATGCTCTAGGGATGAGTGTAAGGCCAGAAAGATGGCATCTGCTGTGGACCGGTTGAGGCAGTATGCGAATTGCAGTGGATCAGGATGTTCTGGGAGTGTGGAGGTGATGTGCTTCATGACCAAACTCTCAAAGCACTTCATTATGACTGAAGTTTGGTTTGGTAGTCATTGAGGCACGTTGCCTGATTCTTCTTTGGCACCGGTATGATGGTGGTCTTCTTGAAGCAGGTGGGGACAGGTTAAAGATATCCAAGAACACATCTGCCAGCTGAGTGCACGACCAGAGATCACATCTGAACCTGTCGCCTTCCGAGGGTTCACTTTCAGGAAGGCCGATCTGACTTTGGAAGTTGTGATGGTGGCTATGGGCTGCTGGGGCACTCGACATCGGATTGTTGGTTACCTGCTCGAACGGCGCATAGAATGCATTAAGTTCATCGGAGAGGGGTGCGCTGCTGCCGGAGACACTGCTCGGCTTCACTTTGGAGCCCGTTATGTTGTTTAGGCCTTGCCACAACCGCGAGAGTCTGTAATGCTAGTCTGTGACTCTAGCTTGGTCTGATATTCTCTCTTGGCATCTCGGATGGCTTTGCGGAGGACGTACCCGGATTTCTTGTATTGGTCAGGGTTGCCTGACATGAACGCCTCAGACCAGTCCTTCAGTAGGGAGTCAATCTCGGGACTTAGGGTGGCGGCCATGGAGTGAAAGGTCGCACATTTGGCAGCTCCCGCTCATGGTGGTCTTTTTGTGGCTTTTTCGCCGGATTGTTGGAGGAATTCTGTGAAGTATGTGTGTAGAAGCAGGAACAGAAGGAAGGGACCCATAGTTTATGGAGTTGCGGCCCAGAAAAAATCGGAAAAGAAGGAATCAGAAGGTGGTGGCGAGTGAGGACCAGACATCGAGTTTGGAAATGGCGGATGTGCAGGGTCCGGCCCCGCCAGCACAGTGGTCAACGGACCAGTTGGTGAGCTTCTTGAATGAGAAGTTCTCCCAACAACGTAAGGAGTGTGCAGAGGACCTGGCCTGGGCGGTGGACTCAATTAGAACGGTGGTTGACTGCGTGGAGGCGGGACTGATGACCCAGGGACAGGTGATCCAGAGGTTGGAGGAGCTGGCGGGGGAGCATGAGGAGCAGTCCACCTCCATGGCAGCGGAGATCGGGATACTGCAGGACCAACAGAAGCGACTGCTGGAGAAAGTGGAGGATTCAGAGAATCGTTCTCTGAGGCAGAACATCTGGATAGTGCGTCTGCCAGAGGGGAAAGAAGGATCGGATGCTGGTGCGTATGTGGGGAAGATGCTGGAGAAGCCGATGGGGGAAGGTTCGTTCACCAAGGTTGGAGGTGGACCGGGCCCACAGGTCACTTATGCGTAAGCCCAGGAGCATAAGCCCCTGAGACCGATGGTGGTACGACTGCATCGGTTCCTAGACAAGGAACGTATTATGAGGTGGGCCAGGCAGACGAGGCGGTATATGTGGGAAGATGTTGAGATCCGGGTGTACCAGAACTTGGTAGCAGAACTCGCAAAGAGGGTGAGTTTCAACAAGGTCAAGTCAGCCCTGTGTGCAAAAGGAATAAAGTTTGGACTGCTTTACCCGACCCGTCTATGGGTGACCTATGAGGGTTGGGAATTGTACTTTGGCTCGCCGGAGGACGTGGTGGACTTTGTGAAAGACAATAAGCTGGTGGGATATTGAAGACTTTGAGCTTTGACTGTGGGGAGCTGAGCAATGACCTATGTTTTGTAAAGCTCTAAACTTTCAACATTCAATTTGCAATGTTCGGATTGACGTTTGAGGCTTTGCAGAGATATTTTCTTTTTCCGTTTTTCATTTGGTTCTGTGTGGGGTTAGCTGAATAGATAAGACTTTGTTCAGTGAGGAGAGGAGGGCCTTTGTGCTCGGACCTTGGGAGGGATTGTTTTTCTGTTCTTGCTTCTTGCCATTGTTCTGAGAGTTTGCATTAATAGCACGGAGGAGCGGAACCAGTGCAGGGGAGGATGCTAGGCACCAGGGGCAGGGGCTGCCAGGCTAGCTGGGAGGGCCAGTTCACTGAAGCAAAGTGGGGGGTGAGCTGAAGACCAATGTGGGGGCGGGGGGGGGGGGGGGGGGGGGCGGGGGGTGGGGCTGGATGGGGGTGTGGTGAGACTGCTGATGGAGAGAGGACTTTTACGGTGATGGTGGAGAAGAGTTGATGATGGCAGCTGCCGGAAGGCGGGCCAGGTGAGGTGCGGGCCATGGGCCAAGGGCTGGCCGAGGAGAGGCTATGGCTGATTGACAGGGGAGGGGGGTAGGGTGCCCCTGGACCAGGTTGGTCATGTGGAACGTTCGCGAACTGAATGGGCCGGTCAAAAGAGCCCGTGTGCTCGCACACTTGAGGCAACTGAAGGCAGACATGGCCATGTTGCAGGGGACACACTTGAAATTGGGAGACCAGGTTAGACTCAGGAAGGGATGGGTCGGACATGTGTTCCATTCGTGATTGGACTTTAAAATGAGGGGGGGGGGGGCAATTTTAGTCAACAAAAAGGTTTTTTCGAGGTGGGGAAGATAGAGGCAGACCTGGGGGGTAGATTTATTATGGTTAGTGGGAAGCTGGAGGGAATGGCTGTGGTGCTGGTGAATATATACGCCCCAACCTGGGATGATTGAGTTCATTAGGAGGGTGCTAGGGAAGATCCCGGACCTGGACTCGCACCGACTGACTATGGGGGGAGATTTCAACACGGTCCTGGATCCGAGACTGGACCAGTGAAGTCCCAGGTCTGGAAAGGTATCAGGTATGGCAAAAGAGCTACTGCGGTTTATGGAGCGCATGGGAGGGGTAGATCGGTGGAGATTGGGGAGGTGAAGGAGCAAGGAGTTTTTATTCTACTCCCATGTGCACAAGGTGTATTCCCAGATAGACTTCTTCGTGCTGGACAAAACGCTGCTGGCAGAGTGGTGGATACTGAATACTCAGCAATTGTGGTGTCAGACCATGCCCCACACTGGGTAGACCTGCAAGTGAGCAAACAAAAGGCCCAGCAGCCGCAATGGAGATTAGATGTAGGGCTACTAGTGGAGGATGAGGTGTGTGAACGGGTGAGGGAGGCCATTCGAGGATACTTAAAGATTAATGATACGGGTCAGATCTGGGCAGGGGTGGTATGGGAGGCACTGAAGGCAGTTATTAGGGGGGAATTCATCTCGATTCGGGCCATAGGGAGAAGACGGAACGGGCACAGTTGGACAGGCTGGTAGGTGACATTTTACAGGTGGACAGGAGGTATGCGGACTCTCCGGATGAGGGGTTCCGGAAGGCAGAGACTGCAAATGGAATTTGGGCTCCTGTCCACAGGTAAGGCAGAGGGACAGCTGAGGAGGGTAAAGGGGGCGGTGTATAAATATGGGGAAAAAGCCAGCAGGATGTTGGCGCATCAGCTGAGGAAACAGGAGGCGGCGAGAGAAATTGGGAAAGTAAAGGATATAAGAAGGAAGGTGGTTGTGGACCAGGAGGGGGTGAATGATGTGTTTTGGGAATTTTAGAGCCGTCTTTATAAATCGGAACCCCCAGCCGGAGAGGAGGGTATGAAACGATTCTTGGTGGCTGGAGTTCCTGAGGATAGATGAGGAGTTGGTGGTGGGCTTAGGAAGCCCAATCGGGCTTGGGGAGATTATAGACGGACTGGGGGAGATGCAATCGGGTAAGGCTCCGGGACCCAATGGATACCCGGTCGAGTTTTAGAAAACGTTCTCCGGGTTGCTGGGGCCGCTCCTGGTAAAGTTTTTTAATGAGTCCAAGGAGCTGGGGGTTCTCTCCCCAACGCTATCTCAGGCTTCGATTTCTCTCATTTTGAAGTGGGATAAGGATCCAGAGAGCTCTGGATCATATAGGCCGATCTCTCTTTTGAATGTAGATGCGAATTTACTGGCAAAGATCTTGGCCACGTGTATAGAGGACTGTGTCCCGGGGGCAATAGGGGAGGACCAGATGGGATTTGTGAAGGGACGGCACTTGATGTCCAACATTAGACGGCTCCTAAATGCGACGATGATGCCTGTGGAGGGGCATGAGATAGAGGTGGTAGTAGCCATGGATGCAGAAAAGGCCTTTGATCGGGTGGAGTGGAAGTACTTGTTGGATAGATAGATAGAGATAGAGAAATAAAGCACAGAACAAGCCCTTCAGCCCACGATGTTGCGCCGAAATTTTGTCCTAGGTTAATCATAGAATTTTGGACAATTTTTCATGGCCAATCCACCCAACCTGCACATCTTTGGACTGTGGGAGGAAACCGGAGTACCCGGAGGAAACCCACGCAGTCACGGGGAGGATGTGCAGACTCCACACAGACAGTGACCCAAGTCAAAATCGAACTTGGGACCCTGGAGCTGTGAAGCAATTGTGCTATCCACAATGCTACTGTGCTGCCCTTAAGAAGTTAACCTACACTCCATTATTCTACCCTAATCCATGTACCTATCCAATAGCCGCTTGAAGGTCCCTAACGTTTCCGACTCAACTACTTCCACAGGCAGTGCATTCCATGCCCCCACTACTGTCTGGGTAAAGAACCTACCTCTGACATCCCCTCTATATCTTCCACCATCTATCTTAAATTTATGTCCCCTTGTAATGGTGTGTTCCACCCGGGGAAAAAGTCTCTGACTGTCTACTCTATCTATTCCCCTAATCATCTTATAAACCTCTATCAAGTCGCCCCTCATCCTTCTCCGTTCTAATGAGAAAGGGCCTAGCACCCTCAACCTTTCCTCGTATGACCTACTCTCCATTCCAGGCAACATCCTGGTAAATCTCCTTTGCACCTTTTCCAAAGCTTCCACATCTTTCTTAAAATGAGGCGACCAGAACTGCACACATTACTCCAAATGTGGCCTGACCAAGGTTTTGTACAGCTGCATCATCACCTCACTGCTCTTAAATTCAATCCCTCTGCTAATGAACGCTAGCACACCATAGGCCTTCTTCACAGCTCTATCCACTTGAGTGGCAACTTTCAAAGATCTATGAACATAGACTACAAGATCTCTCTGCTCCTCTACATTGCCAAGAACCCTATCGTTAACCCTGTATTCCGCATTCATATTTGTCCTTCCAAAATGGACAACCTCACACTTGTCAGGGTTAAACTCCATCTGCCACTTCTCAGCCCAGCTCTGCATTCTATCTATGTCTCTTTGAAGCCGACAACAGCCCTCCTCACTATCCACAACTCCACCAATCTTCGTATCATCTGTAAATTTACTGACCCACCCTTCAACTCCCTCATCCAAGTCGTTAATGAAAATCACAAACAGCAGAGAACCCAGAACTGATCCCTGCGGTACACCACTGATAACTGGGCTCCAGGCTGAATATTTGCCATCCACCACCACTCTCTGTCTTCTATCGGTTAGCCAGTTTGTTATCCAACTGGCCAAATTTCCCACTATCCCATGCCTCCTTACTTTCTGCACAAGCCTACAATGGGGAACCTTATCAAATGCCTTACTAAAATCCATGTACACTACATCCACTGCTTTACCTTCATCCATATGCTTGGTCACCTCCTCAAAGAAGTCAATAAGACTTGTAAGGCAAGACCTACCCCTCACAAATCCGTGCTGACTATCCCTAATCAAGCAGTACCTTTCCAGATGCTCAGAAATCCTATCCCTCAGTACCCTTTCCATTACTTTGCCTACCACCGAAGTAAGACTAACTGGCCTGTAATTCCCAGGGTTATCCCTATTCCCTTTTTTGAACAGGGGCACGACATTCGCCACTCTCCAATCCTCTGGTACCACCCCTGTTGACAGCGAGGACGAAAAGATCATTGCCAACGGCTCTGCAATTTCATTTCTTGCTTCCCATAGAATCCTTGGATATATCCCGTCAGGCCCGGGGGACTTGTCTATCCTCAAGTTTTTCAAAACGTGCAACACATCTTCCTTCCTGACAAGTATATCCTCGAGCTTATCAGTCTGTTTCACACTGTCCTCTCCAACAATGTGGCCCCTCTCATTTGTAAATACTGAAGAAAAATACTTGTTCAAGACCTCTCCTATCTCTTCAGACTCAATACACAATCTCCCGCTACTGTCCTTGATCGGACCTACCCTCGCTCTAGTCATTCTCATGTTTCTCACATATGTGTAAAAGGCCTTGGGGTTTTCCTTGATCCTACCTGCCAAAGATCTTTCATGCCCTCTCTTAGCTCTCCTAATCCCTTTCTTCAGTTCCCTCCTGGCTATCTTGCATCCCTCCAGCGCCCTGTCTGAACCTTGTTTCTTCAGCCTTACATAAGTCTCCTTCTTCCTCTTAACAAGACATTCAACCTCTCTTGTCAACCATGGTTCCCTCACTCGACCATCTCTTCCCTGCCTGACAGGGACATACATATCAAAGACACGCAGTACCTGTTCCTTGAACAAGTTCCACATTTCACTTGTGTCCTTCCCTGACAGCCTATGTTCCCAACTTCTGCACTTCAATTCTTGTCTGACAGCATTGTATTTACCCTTCCCCCAATTATAAACCTTGCCCTGTTGCACACACCTATCCCTCTCCATAACTAAAATGAAAGTCACAGAATTGTGGTCACTACCTCCAAAATGCTCCCCCACTAACAAATCTATCACCTGCCCTGGTTCATTACCAAGTACTAAATCCAATAAGGCCTCCCCTCTGGTCGGACAATCTACATACTGTGTTAGAAAAGCTTCCTGGACACACTGCACAAACACTACCCCATCCAAACAATTTGATCTAAAGAGTTTCCACTCAATGTTTGGGAAGTTGAAGTCACCCATGACTACTACCCTGTGACTTCTGCACCTTTCCAAAATCTGTTTCCCAATCTGTTCCTCCACATCTCTGCTGCTATTGGGGGGCCTATAGAAAACTCCCAACAAGGTGACTGCTCCTTTCCTATTTCTGACTTCAACCCATATTACCTCAGTAGGCAGATCCCCCTCGAACTGCCTTTCTGCAGCTGTTATACTATCTCTAATTAACAATGCCACCCCCCCCACCTCTTTTACCATCCTCCCTAATCTTGTTGAAACATCTATAACCAGGGACCTCCAACAACCATTTCTGCCCCTCTTCTATCCAAGTTTCCGTGATGGCCACCACATCGTAGTCCCAAGTACCGATCCATGCCTTAAGTTCACCCACCTTATTCCTGATGCTTCTTGCATTAAAGTATACACACTTCAACCCATCTCCTTGCCTGCAAGTACTCTCCTTTGTCAGTGTTACCTTCCCCATTGCATCACTACGTGCTTTGGCGTCCTGAATATCGGCTTCCTTAGTTGCTGGACTACAGATCCGGTTCCGATTCCCCTGCCAAATTAGTTTAAACCCTCCCGAAGAGTACTAGAAAACCTCCCCCCCAGGATATTGGTGCCCCTCTGGTTCAGATGCAACCCGTCCTGCTTGTACAGGTCCCACCTTCCCCAGAATGCGCTCCAATTATCCAAATACCTGAAGCCCTCACTCCTGCACCATTCCTGCAGCCACGTGTTCAACTGCACTCTCTCCCTATTCCTAGCCTCGCTATCACGTGGCACCGGCAACAAACCAGAGATGACAACTCTGTCTGTCCTGGCCTTTAACTTCCAGCCTAACTCCCTAAACTTGTTTATTACCTCCACACCCTTTTTCCTACCTACGTCGTTGGTACCAATGTGCACCACGACTTCTGGCTGCTCACCCTCCCCCTTCAGGATCCTGAAGACACGATCCGAGACATCCCTGGCCCTGGCACCCGGGAGGCAACATACCTTTCGGGAGTCTCACTCGCGACCACAGAATCTCCTATCTATTCCCCTAACCATTGAATCTCCTATTACTATTGCTTTTCTATGCTCCCCCCTTCCCTTCTGAGCCCCAGAGCCAGACTCAGTGCCAGAGACCTGGCCGCTGGGGCCTTCCCCCGGTAGGTCATCCCCCCCAACAGCATCCAAAACGGTATACTTGTTTTGAAGGGGAACGGCCACGAGGGATCCCTGCACTGTCTGCCTGTTAGTTTTCTTTCCCCTGACTGTAACCCAGCTACTCTTGTCCAGTACCTTTGGTGTGGCTACCTCCCTGTAACTCTTCTCGATAACCCCCTCTGCCTCCCGGATGATCCGAAGTTCATCCAGCTCCAGCTCCAGTACCTTAAAATGGTCTCTGAGGAGCTGGAGTTGGGTGCACTTCCCGCAGGTATAGTCAACGGGGACACCAGTGGTTTCCCTCACAACCCACATCCTACAGGAGGAGCATGCAACTGCCCTAGCCTCCATCCCCTCTTACTTTACAGAATTAGCTGCCCCGTGGACCAATTGGACCTCCGCCCTCCGACTCTGCTTCCAGTCAGCTGTACTCTAAACTCCTGGCTCCCTTCACGCTCTTGGATAAAATGAGGAAATGAAATGTAAGGAGCACCTTACTCCCTCCTCACCTAACTCCCTCAGTCACCAAACTCTCACTGTAGCACTCAAATGCCACAAGCTCAGCACTCCAGGATATACGAGCAAGGTTTGGGTTTGGGCAGGGATTTGTGGATTGGGCCCAGTTGCTATACCAGGCATCAGTGGCGGGTCTGGTCAGAATACTTTAGTTTGTGTAGGGGGACAAGACAGGGATGCCCGCTCTCCCCACTACTGTTTGCCCTGGCCATAGAGCTCTTGGCAAGGGCCCTCAGGTCATCGAATGTCTGGTGGGGGATAGTGAGAGGTGGGGTGGAGCATAGGGTCTCGCTCTACATGGACGATTTGCTCCTTTATGTAACAAACCCGCTGGGGGGATGCCTGGAATTATGGAGATATTGAGCGAATTTGGTCGGTTCTCAGGCTACAAATTAAATATGGGTAAGAGCGAGGTGTTCACGATCTACACACGGAGGCAGGAGAGGAGACTGAGGGAGTTACCGTTTAAAGTGATGGGAAGGAGTTTTAGGTACCTGGGGATCCAGATGGCAAGAGACTGGGGTCAGCTCCATAAGTTAAATTTGGGCAGAGTGGTCAAGCAAAAGAAAGGGGACTTCCGCAGTAGGGACATGCTCCCACTGTCATTGGCGGGGAAGGTACAGACTGTGAAGATGAAAGTCCTCCTGAGGTTGCTGTTTGTTTTTCAATGTCTTCCAATTTTTATCCCTAAGGCTTTTATCAGGAAGATGAACGCTGCGATCTCGGGTTTTGTGTGGGCTGGTAAGACCCCGAGGGTGAAGAAGGTACTTTTGGAATGGGGACGCGGGGAAGGGGGCTTGGTCCGTCCAAATTTTATTAACTATTACTGGGCCGCCAACAACACATCGATGGTTAGAGAGTGGGTAGTGGGGGAGGGGTCAGTGTGGGAGTGTGTGGAGGTGGCATCCTGCAAGGGTACGAGTTTGGAGGCTTTACTAATGCCACCCTTATCGTTCTCGCCGGCTCGGTACTCCACAAGCCCAGTGGTGGTGGCAGCCCTGAGGGTGTGGGGGGAATGGAGACAGCACATGAGATTGGAAGGGGCGTCAGTGTGGTCACCGATCTGTGATAATGGCTGGTTTGTTACCGGGGGACTGGGTGGGGGCTTTAGGAGGTGGCAAAGGGCAGGGATTGAGAGATTTGGGGATAAATTTATTGAGGAGGGCTTCCCGAGCCTGGAGGCATTAGAGTTTGAGTTGTCGGGTAGGAACGGGTTTTGGTACCTGCAGGTACGGGACTTTGTCCGGAGGCAGGTTCTAAGCTTTCCTCGCAGCCCTCTAAGGGGACTACAGGATAAGATAATGTCAAAAACGGGGGTTGGGGAGGGGAGGGTATCTGAGATATATAAGTAGTTGATGGAGTGGGAAGGGGTTCCTATCGGGGAGGTGAAGAGGAGGTGGGAGGAGGAGTTGGGAGGAGAGTTGGAAGTCGAACTATGGGAAAAGGCCTTGAAGAGAGTTAATTCATCCTCGCCGTGTGCCAGGCTTAGTCTGATCAAGTTCAAGGTGGTTCATCGGACTCATATGACTATGGCCCGGAAGAGTAGGTATTTTAACGAAGTGGAGGACAGATACGGGCGGTGTGGGGGTAACCCAGTGAACCACGTACACATGTTCTGGGCATGTCCAAAGTTGAGGGGATACTGGCAGGGATTTGCGGATGTCATGTCAGAGGTCCTGGAAGGGAGGGTGACTCCGAGTCCAGAGATGGCAACATTTGGAGTGTCGGAAGATCCAGGAGCCCAGGGGGGGATAGAGGCCGACGTTTTGGCCTTTGCCTCCCTGATGGCCCGGAGACGTATTTTGCTGGGATGGAAGGACTCGGAGCCTCCAAAGTCAGGGGTGTGGGTTAGTGACATGCCAGGGTTTCTCAGGCTGGAAAAGATTAAGTTCGCCTTGAGAGGTTCAATTCAGGGGTTTGCTTGGAGGTGGCAGCCGTTCATCAACTTTTTAAAGGAAAATTTAACGCCAGCAGAAAGGGGGGGGGGGGGGGAAGGGAGGGGCATGGAAGTGTAATATAAGATACAGGAAATCTAATATACGGGTAGTTAGGAGCTAGGGCGGGGGGATAGTTGGTTATGTTATTGTAATATTGTTGCGTGTGTCAGGCCGCTAGGCTGTTTAGATTGTTAATTTGTTGAACTGTGAAAATTACAAATGCTTCAATAAAATGTTTTCTAAAAAATAAGTAGGGAGTCAATCTCGCGATTGAGCCATGGTTTCCGGTTGGGGAACGTACGTACTGCTTTCTTTTTCACGCAGTCGTCCACACATTTGCTGATGAAGTCTGTGACGGTGGTGGCATACTCATTTAAGTTGGTCGCTGAGTTCTTAAATGTGGACCAGTCCACTGTCTCCAAGCAGTCACGTAAGAGCTCTTCTGTTTCCTCGGACCAGCACCGCACGACCTTCTTAGTTGGATTCTCCCGCTTGAGTTTCTGCTTGTATGCCGGGAGAAGGAGCACAGTCTTATGGTCTGATTTCCCAAAGTGCGGTCGGGGGATGGAACTGTAGGCGCCCTTGATTTTTGAGTAGCAGTGGTCAAGAGTGCTCGTTAATTATCCAAGAGGGAACTGTCCCATGGTACGCCTGCTCAAGATTTTTCCTAAGCTGCTCCAACATCCAACTGTCATAGATACTCCACAGAGTTCTATTTTGCTGTCTGGTGTCATTGTCCGATTTTTCCTTAATAATTTGGTTAATAGTTTTATCCTGCCCCTCTACAGTACCTCAGTGGTTAGCACAGTTGCCTCACAGCGGCAGGGTCCCAGGTTCAATACCCGGCTTGTGTCACTGTCTGTGCGGTGTCTGCACGTTCTCCCCGTGTCTGCGTGGGTTTTCCCCGGGTGCTCCAGTTCCCTCTCACAATTCCCGAAGGAGTGCTGCTAGGTGAATTGGACATTCCGAATTCTCCCTCCGTGTACCTGAACAGGTGCCAGAATGTGGCGACTAGAGGCTTTTCATGGCAACCTCATTGCAGTGTTAATGTAAGTCTACTTGTGACAATAATAAAGATTATTAAAAATTAATATTTTAACTATTTGATTTTCAGCCTGATTTTTGACAGCCCACCTTTGACTTCTCATTTATCATTATTCTGTATGCATATTTAACTTTCTGGTTTAACTTTCTGAGTTTGCAGTCCCAACTTTGTAAATCCAGCGTGTTAACAGTGGACATCCCGGCCCTTGGACAGTTACCGCATTGTTGATGACACCTCCGTTCCTTTGTCTTTTGGATTTGGATTTTACTTTCTTATAATTCAATACTTCTCCTTTGAACAAAATTTGGTTTAATCAGGGATAAATATTCCCAATCTAGGGTGGACACAATTCTGGCACTTGGATCCCAGTTATATTCAGGACCACAGGCACCACCAAATCATGGTGTACATTATCATACAAGACCTTGTTAGTCTCTTTTAGGACTAGCCCACTTTGAGATTCGTCCCCTAAATGGGAACATGCCTTGGGGTTTATAGAGAGTGTTTTCAGTGTAGTGCTTATTATCTGGGACGTGGTTATGATTGGAGCTGTGGTTGCAAGGGGGTCGGTTCTGGTAATCCAGGAGCTTTATTATGTTGCTTGCACACTTTGACCGTCAAGATGAGTTCATGGTCTGACCTTGTTTTTTCTGATCTGACGTAGGGTCAACACACCCATATCCCACCCAAATGCGTACACCTATCGAGGAGTTGGCCGTTGTCGAGTCATATGGCTCCCAGGTTCATCCTGAATCTCCTGGCTATGGATCGATACCTCAATGAACTTCTGTCTGGTAATTCCTGGAACACAATTAATTCACACTTATCCATTCAATGGGACACTAATAGTTAATTCCGATCTTATGCCAATATAGCAAATAATAACTGATCCAGATGCCTTGTCTCCTAGCTGCAGCCTAGGGAAATGGTCCATGATATGGATGACCCTTTCTGATGCATCACGGGTTGAAGTCACTTTGTATTCTCCGGATATCACAACTTCTTTGTTTAGCTGTTCTCTCGAAATATGGGCTGGGTAAGACCTTGATTTGATGGATTAGCTATTTAGCAATCCATATATCAGTCGCGGGTGATTGGGGATGGGCAAAATGTTGACCTCACCAGCGGCGCTCACATCCCATAAACAAATAAAGAAAAACTCTGACTAATCACCAACCTTTGCTTTGGATGACAGGTGAATTCATGTGAAATCTGACATAAAAAATGGTCACTTAGGTAAGGTATTAGAGGACCACGCACATCTGTACTATCTTACCATCAAGCTAAGAGTGGAGAAGGTTGACAAGGAGAAACATCGGGTGGGATTCTCTGTCCTGCCACACCCGTTTTCTGGTGCGACGCGCCCCTGCCAGCAGCAGGATTCGCTGTCCCGGAAGCCGCCCAATGGGATTTCACATTGTGGGCACCATCACGCCATCCGCGGGAAATCCGCGGGCATGAGTGCGATGCCGGCAAAACGGAAGATCCCACTGATGGAGAATCCTTAATTTTGGCAAGAAAAAAGGGAAATGACAAATTTGGGAATGAAATATATCTGTTCTGCACAAATGTGCCAAATCTGCTCATTTCATTCCATTTTTGAAAGTCTGTTACAAACACCTCCAATCGGATATTTGTTTGTTTTGCTGTAAATTCAAACAGATTGCCAGGAGAAGACATGGAAATTCATTTTACAGAAATTTCCAAGATTTGGTTCTTAACAACACAGTTACATTAAGCATTTGGCACATCGCTGTATGAAGATATTAATGAAATTTCCTTTCTCTTTGAAATGCTAGCTGACTAGCTACATATTTCCAGCATTTATTGCAAGATGTTATTGTGTATCTTGATCTGTTTTAATTCCGACTAGCCAGCGCCAATAACTCCTGGCAGGAGCGTTGGGAATACCTCTATATATTTTGTCATGATGTTGGCGGTTAAGAAATTTTATCCGACTATGTACATTAATGCCAGCCTTTCCTTCAGCCTGTTTATTTTAGAAGGAAGTGTATTTAAAAACACCTTACTTAAAAATCCCAGAGTTATGAGTACATTTTAACCATGAAGCAAATGCCTGTATCTATTTCATTGCTTCCGAACAAAAAATGTGAATCACTTTTTTATGTAAAACATTTGCATTTATGGCATATTTGTTTTAAAGATGCAAGAACTCTGAACTTGTATAGAAACTATCATCAACTGCGGGTCGATCCAGTTCAAGTCAGGTAAACAACAATTATCTTTTTGTAATAAATTGTTAGACACTGGTTAACCCTTTTGATAAGTTATTTGCTGATGTGAATGCCAATGCTAACATGATAACCGCAAAACATGATAGATTACGTTATAAAAGCATCAAGATTACTTTATGGTTTATTGATGTTTTTGTTATTTCGTTTCATGGGCATATGTTATAAAAAACGCTTTATGATTATCAAATGGCTTGTTCCTTAGATACAACTGAATGAAGACTTGAATGTAAACCAGAAAAAAATAACCAGCACTGAATATAATGTTGCTCTTTTTAATGAGTGGAATACTATCCCACCAGCGTCACCAATAATGTTGCCAATAGGCACCGGAGACGCCAATAATGTTGCCAAGTTAACTAGATATGGCAGTTATTAATGATAATATTGCTTTTCAGTGTCGCCAGGTATCAAATGAAACCACCACAAGCTTTACCGGATATTGATCAAAAGACCACACAACCAGTTAGTCAGTTCAAATTCAAAGATGGTTTATTTACACACAAGGATTACTTCGACATGCAACATAAAACAAGACAAGTTCAACTACACCTAACAGCTAGAATAACCTATAATTAACTTCAGGGCAACCGGCTCTTTGCAGATGAACAAGGCCTTTGTTCGGATCTTGCGTGGCTGGGTAGAAGAAGTGGCTTCATTTCTGCTGGGCTCATCCGTCTGGTAGCGATCGTTGGTCTTGAACTTGTCTTCTAGTCGTGATACTGCACTTGGTTTTAGGTGTAGGCCGGGGCCAAGAGAGGCTGGGGCCAAGAGAGACCGAGCGCCGGGCCAGGAGAGACTGAACACATGGCGGTGTCTCTCTTTATCCTTCGGGGCTTTCGCGCACTTTTGGGCTGTCCTTAGCTTTGGACCCAATATTTCGGCAGGCTTCGATTACTGCCTTCCATTTTGCCAATAAAGGAGCGGGTGCCTTGATGGTGGGGCATGTCCTGAGCGGTCATTGACCTTGGCTTTTTGGGCTCCCTGAGCAAAGGGAGTGACATTGATGAGTCTGTTTCTGTATCTGTTACCTGAGTACAGGTCTTTTGTTCTGGGGAAATGGGCCATTAAAATGCAAAGTAGCTGGTGGTTTTGATAGCGTCTAGTTATTTGAGTTGCCAATATACATAAGCTCTGAGTGTCTGAGTCCTGGGTTGACCATATTTCCCATGGTCCTTTGCAGGCGCCCATATTTCCCGGGATCCTTTGTAAGTGGCCATCCCAGATGGCTACTAATGTGTTGGGTACTCTGGATCTGTGGAGACTACGTTTACCTCAGCAGTAACACATACAGGCTACCAACACTTGAAATAGTACAACACTATTTTATTAAGCTAGAAACTGTTGAACATACTTTCACTGTGGGTTGACACTATGTTAGATTAAACTAAAGACCTATGCCTATCCTAACCAGCCTATAGTCTTAGCACATGGTGAAGATCTGTGCTGCAAGCTGTGAGCTCTGTCCTTCTGAGAGGCTGCATCCCGAATGAGTGGAAAAACTGATGCCCTCTGTCTTTATAGTGAATGTGCTGTAACTGGTGATTGGCTGCGGTGTTGTGTGTGTTGATTGGTCTTGCTGTGTGTCAATCAGTGTGTGTGTCTGCACCATGATATACTGGTGTATATTATGACATCCCCCCATTTATAAAAAAATGTACGTTTGTGGCAATAAATAATGTGTGGTAAGAATGTTCCTAACTATGTGTGGAGTGCGAAGACATATTTACAAGACTATGTACATAAGAACTAAGCTATTTACATGGGAAGGTGTCTGGTGCAGATAAACAGTATGCAACAAAAGAGTAACGAGGTCAACAGTATATATAAACCAGGGAAATGATCAAACAAAGCAACAAAACAATTCAGAGAGTCCATAAATTTAAAAAGTTCATAAATTTAGTCTCTGAGGTGGGCAACGAATTCTGGTTGACCGTGAGGGTGGCACACCACTCATCGTCCGGATCGATGCTGTATACCGTTTAGAGGCTGGACGTTTTGGTTCGGGGACACCCTGTTTTTGGTAATGATACCAACTCGAAAAGGCGCCTTCGGGTCCTCGGTGTCAATATCGGACAGCAGGTCAGAATCGGGTTCGGTGACCGTGGGTTGGATGGCACGGACATCCCTGCGTAGCTGGCTGGAGCGACGAGAGTTGGCAGGCTGAGCAGACCTGCATAAAGCAGCATAGTGGCCAGGTTTGCCACATTGTAGGCAGCGTCGGGATTTGGTAGGACATTGCCGCTTTAAGTGGACGGAGCCACAGTTGCCGCACGTTGTAGCATCAGTACGCTCACTGCGCCACCGCGCATGCGTGGTCTGGTCGTACATGGTGCGCGTCTGCGCAGTGCGTCAGTCGACGTCGACGTCCCCTCGTTCAGTGCGCGCATGCGCGGGAGTCGGTGAAAAGCGCGCGAAATGGCCGCCCTCATCCAGGCTGAGGCCCTGGAGCTGCTTGATTGCTTGGACCCGTTCTGCCTCGTGGGGACCTTGCCGCGCTGTTTCAGCCGCTTGGATGTGTGAATACCTATTAGTGGCGTGTTCATGCAGCACGCAGGTCTTGATGGCAATCGCTAGTGTGAGCTGCTTTACCTTGAAGAGCTGCTGACGTAGGGGGTCCGACTGAACACCGAAAATGATCTGGTCGCGTATCATGGAGTCGGAGGTGGACCCGTAATTACAGGACTGCACAAGGATGTGAAGGTGGTGAGAAAGGACTGGAAAGGGTCATCCTTACCCTGCAAACGCTGTTGGAAGACCTAGCGCTCGAAACTTTCATTCACCTCGATGTCGCAGTGGCTGTCAAATTTGAGGAGGACCGTCTTGAATTTTGATTTTGTCTTCACCATCAGCAACGGTGAGAGAGTTGAAGATGTGGATGGCGTGGTCCCCGGCCGTGAAGAGGAAGAGAGCAATCTTCCTGGTGTCGGAAGCAGCTTCCAGGTCTGTGGCTTCAAGGTAAAGCTGGAAGCGTTGTTTGAAGATCTTCCAGTTGGCCCCTAGGTTACCGGTGATGCGGAGCGGCGGCGGTGGGCGAACGCTGTTCATTTTGCAGGATGGCTGTATGCTGGTGGAAGGCAGATCACTTGCAGGTAGGTCTAAGAAGTTCTAACATCATGTACTGGTACCATGATGTGTTGGGTACTCTGGATCTGTGGAGACTGCGTTTAGCTTAGCAGTGACATAAACAGGCTACCAACACTTGAAATAGTACAACACTATTTTATTAAGCTAGAAACTGTTGAACATACTTTCACTGTGGGTCGACACTATGTTAGATTAAACTAAAGACCTATGCCTATCCTAACCAGTCTATGCACTCAGCACATGGTGAAGATCTGTGCTGCAAGCTGTGAGCTCTGTCCTTCTGAGAGGCTGCATCCCGAATGAGCGGGAAAACTGATGCCCTCTGTCTTTATAGTGAGTGTGCTCTAACTGGTGATTGGCTGCGGTGTTGTGTGTGTTGATTGGTCTTGCTGTGTGTCCATCAGTGTGTGTGTCTGCACCATGATATACTGGTGTATATTATGACAGCTACAACAGTAAATAAAACAATCCCGCCATAATAAAAGCAAAAATACTGCAAATGCAGGCGATCTGAAATTGAAATAGAATGTACTGGAAAAACTCAGCCGGTCTGGTGGTATCTGTGGAGAGGGAAACCGCATTCCGAAGAGTGGTTAAATTTGATTAAAAAGGTTAACTTTGTTTCTGGCTCCACACATGCTGCCGGTTCTGCTGAATTTTTCCAGCACTTTCTGTTTTGAATCCAGTTATATTATCTGTACACTTGGGAAAAGCACAGATTGTGTGATGAGTGAATACATTCAGAAGCATTCAAATGTAGAAGTTATGTCGTAGCTTCTTGGGATCTTCAATAAATTAAGGAGTGGAGTGGTATAATGCAAGTTTTATATTATCAACCCATCACATGCGAATAATCGATCTCAGCCACAGCAAGAAGATGCCAAGCGGAAGTGTGTGATAATTAATTAAATGGATAAAATCAGAAGTGTCAGCTCAAATTAACCTTGTAAAGCTTCTACAGTCAAACATATCAAGACACGTGCAGAGATTTTGAAGCACACTGCCTGTTTTACATGTAATGTGTGGACTCTGAAGAAACAAAGGGGAATAAAAGCCTTTTCGAAAGGCTCATGGTGATGTGAGGAGGAATTGGCGGAGAGCTTGAATTTAATGCATCAATAAGGATAACAGTGAAGAGTAAAGGGGTTTTTATTGTATCTTACAAGAATGCACAATGATGTCAAAAATGGAAAGGATCCATTCCTATTGCCTTCTTCAACATGATGGCCAGGACACTAGATTAAAATCTTCCATGATAAGGCATAGTATGTCAGAGGATATACCATTTTATAACAGGGTGGATCAAATCACATCAAATAGCTGAAGAAGATCTCTATTTCTTTTTCAAATGAAAAATAATGCGGGGATCTGGACTGTAATTGATTACCCAGGAATGAATTATATTTTCTAAAGGTTAAAATTTAAATTTTAACTTCCATTGATATTGCAGTTGGGGTACCTGTTGTCTGTAACATACTAGTATTCCTTGTGATTTGTGTTGCTGTCGCAGTAATGACACCAAATATGACATTTCGGGACACCTAGAACATAGAACATAGAACAGTACAGCACAGAACAGGCCCTTCGGCCCTCAATGTTGTGCCGAGCCATGATCACCCTACTCAAACCCACGTATCCACCCTATACCCGTAACCCAACAACTCCCCCCTTAACCTTACTTTTATTAGGACACTACGGGCAATTTAGCATGGCCAATCCACCTAACCCGCACATCTTTGGACCTGTCATGGAATACTCTTGATGCCATACTTGGATGTATCATTTTCATGTTTTTTTTGTCATTTCCAATATTAAATCTAAGTTGCAGTGAAATGAGCTGAATGACTTATCCTCTGGCACCCATTACAGAGAGCAAGGGCCGACTTCAAATATTTAAACATTCAACTGACCTAATGACCTAATTCATGATGTGGCTGATCAAGATGTGTCACAAAACTTTACATCCAATTCATCATTTTGAAGTGCAGTGTCTAGTTTAGCAGTCACACATGGCCATCACTTTGCACAGAGAAAGATCCCACAAACAGCAATAAAGTGAATGACCAAATAATTTTATTTTTTGGGGGGATATTAGGAACAGGAGCTGGATATTCAGCGCCTTGAGCCTGTTCCGCTATTCAATTAGAGCATGGCTGATTTGTACCTTACCTCCATTTACCCACACAATAAGTCTTCCATGACATGGGCTCATACTCCCTCTGTGACATAGTTGTTGCTACTGTTCAGCTGGCTTCTGCAGGCAGCCTCTTGGCCACATGATTTCCCACTGCTTCCAGCCTGGAACAGTGGGAGGTTGGCTAGTGAGGTTCAAATGAAACTCCGGAATTAAAAAATCCTGATTCCCACCTCTGAAGATGTGACTGGGTTTCCAAGTTTCATTGCTACCCACCCACCCAGAACTGACCCAGATTGAAAATCAGAGCCTATGTCAACATTCAAGGTTAGATTGAGTAGGTGAATGGAGGAAACAAGGATAAAGATATTGTGGAACTTGATGAGTAAACTTGGTGAGTTTGTCTGTAGAGAGGGTAAATGTGTTGTATACTGGCTGAACCAAATGGCCTGTTTCGTTGTAAATATTTTGTATTGCCACTGAGTGAAAAAAAGATCCTAATGGGTAGAATCAGAGATTTATTTTTCAAAATGCCGTATTTTTTGAGCATTTGTATTGATTTGTACTTGCCTGACTGAAGCTGGAAAATGACTGTCAAAAATATTTGCATGTCTTGATCAGTTTTGGGTGCTTGCTTGTTTATACATGCTAAGTCTGAAAAAAAATGAGGAACTTAGTGCTTGGTTTTCTGTTTGTTGCATATTCACCCTTCCTGTTTTTTTCTTCAGATAACCTGACCAAGTGACTTGGAATGTGTGGGGCTTTATTCTTTTCTTCTATCTCTGGACAAAAGTTAGTGACCAGAATCCTCTTATCTCTCCCCTGTCTCAGAGTTTGCCACTGTAACTACTTAAGCTGATTATTGCTCCAAGGAGACTAGCTTCTGCTGCATTTTTTAGATAATTTATGCTATACCAAAGTTCAGATGGTTTATTCAAAAGACACAGTACGTGATCACTGTCCCCAGATCATGCAGGCAAATACAAATTATCCTGAGTGTGGTATTATTAGGCATCCCGGGACCTTTTCAAACAGGTGCTTCACGTCACCAAAAGGGTACCCTGGCTGTCCAAACTAACCCACAAACTTCAGAGCTGCTTCTACCAGGTCTAATCTGCTCACATCAGGGCCGGGATTCTCCCCTACCCGGCGGGGGGGGGGGGTCCCAGCGTAGCGGAGTGGCGCCAACCACTCCGGCGTCGGGCATCCCCAAAGGTGCGGGATTCTCCTCAAAGGTCCGCCACGCCGACTGGCGACATAACCGGCGGCAACGGCCTTTGACGCCCGCCGCCCGGCGTCGGGGCTGGCCGAAAGGCCTTCGACGGTTCGTGCATTCGCTGGTGCGTCAGCGGCTGCTGACGTCATACCGACGCATGAGCAGTAGGGGGGGGTCTCTTTCGCCTCCGCCATGGTGGAGACCGTGGCGGTGGCGGAAGAAAAAGAGTGCCCCAACGGCACTGGCCCGCCCGCCGATCAGTGGGCCCCGATCGCAGGCCAGGCCACCGTGGGGGCACCCCCCGGGGTCCGATCGCCCCGCGCCCCCCCAGGATCCCGGGGGCCCGCTCGTGCCGCCAATCCCGCCGGCCCCAGAGGTGCTCCAATTCCCGCTGGCGGAAGAGGCCTGTCAGCGGCGGGACTTCGGCCCATCGCGGCCCAGAGAATCGCCGCGGGGGGCACGCCGATCGGCGCGGTGTGATTCCCGCTCCCGCCGATTCCCGGGTGGCGGAGAATTCCGGTCACGGCGGGGGCGGGATTTACGCCGGCCCAAGGCAATTCCCCGACCCTGCTGGGGGTCGGAGAATTCCGGCCCAGGTCTCAGACACCTATAATCACCAAAATCACATATTAGTGATGCCATCTGCTGATTTCTACGGGTAACCACCTCCACAAAGTGCACATGTATGAAACATGACCCGGGCCCATTCCTGCCCCTGCAAAAACTGTAGGCGCCATGTTTGGGGGCAGGACCTTCAGATTTTGGGCTCCTTTGCCACTTCTGAATGTTATTGCAAAAATCCAGATCACAGTTCCCTGAAAGCATACAAAATTCTCTAGAAAGAGAAGAATTCAACATGTGCTGATTTCTGGTGCAAAATGGGTAAAGCAATGCCAACATGCGCCCAGAAATATTATCCAGAGCCCCATTTGTATTAAGACCATAAGACATAGGAGTGGAAGTAAGGCCATTCGGCCCATCGAGTCCACTCCGCCATTCAATCATGGCTGATGGGCATTTCAACTCCACCTCCCAGCATTCTCCCCATAGCCCTTAATTCCTCGCGACATCAAGAATTTATCTATCTCTGCCTTGAAGCCATTTAGCGTCCCGGCCTCCACTGCACTCTGCGGCAATGAATTCCACAGGCCCACCACTCTCTGGCTGAAGAAATGTCTCCGCATTTCTGTTTTGAATTTACCCCCTCTAATTCTAAGGCTGTGCCCACGGGTCCTCGACTCCTCGCCTAACGGAAACAGTTTCTTTGCGTCCATCCTTTCTAAGCCATGTATAATCTTGTAAGTTTCTATTAGATCTCCCCTTAACCTTCTGAACTCCAATGAATACAATCCCAGGAACGCCAGCCGTTCCTCATATGCTAGACCCGCCATTCCAGGGATCATCCGTGTGAATCTCCGCTGGACACGCTCCAGTGCCAGTATGTCCTTCCTGAGATGTGGGGCCCAAAACTGGACACAGTACTCCAAATGGGGCCTAACCAGAGCCTTATAAAGGCTCAGTAGCACATCGCTGCTTTTATATTCCAACCCTCTTGAGATAAATGACAACATAGCATTCGCTTTCTTAATCACGGATTCAACCTGCATGTTTACCTTTAGGGAATCCTCGACTAGCACTCCCAGATCCCTTTGTACTTTGGCATTATGAATTTTCTCACCGTTTAGAAAGTAGTCTATGCTTGGATTCTTTTTTCCAAAGTGCAAGACCTCACATTTTCTCACGTTGAAATGCATCAGCCATTTCCTGCACCACTCTCCCAAACTGTCTAGATCCTTCTGCAGCCTCCCCACTTCCTCAGCACTACCTGCCTGACCACCTAACTTCGTATCATCAGCAAACTTCGCTAGAATGCCCCCAGTCCCTTCATCCAGATCATTAATATATATGGTGAACAGCTGCGGCCCCAACACTGAACCCTGTGGGACACCGCTGGTCACCGGCTGCCATTCCGAAAAAGAACCTTTTATCCCAACTCTCTGCCTTCTGTCAGACAGCCAATCCTCAACCCATGCCAGTAGCTCACCTCGAACACCATGGGCCCTCACCTTACTCAGCAGCCTCCTGTGTGGCACCTTATCAAAGGCCTTTTGGAAATCCAGATAGACCACATCCACTGGGTTTCCCTGGTCTAACCTACTTGTCACCTCCTCAAAGAATTCTAACAGGTTCGTCAGGCACGACCTCCCCTTACTAAATCCATGTTGACTTGTTCTAATCCGACCCTGCTCTTCCAAGAAATTAGAAATCTCATCCTTAACGATCGATTCTAGAATTTTACCAACAACCGACAACCGACAACCTGTATTGTATCCTGGGCGTCGATTGCATTGAACCAGTAAGCTGTGGGCACAAGTTGAACTCCCAATGTGACTCACTATTCAAGGTCTAAGGAAGTTCAGCTAGTTATGAAGTAGATCTAGCTTGGGGGGGGGAAGGGGCAGACAAAATAGAGGGTATGGTCCAAGGTTGGCACTGACTATCAGGGAGGAGAAGGAATATATAAGTTTAAAATATTTATTATATTTTTGGAGTGACCTCACCAGAGGGGAGGCCTCTCTAGATCCTGAATAACTGGGTGGAGTACACATGGTCCATGATCTAGCCACTAGCTGAACAATTTAATTCCATACGTGAAACCAAATATAATCTTTGGACAGTTTATCTTTATGGTAATCTAAAATATGACAGAAATAACCAAAACTTACCTGAGTTATGTGATTGTTGTAACAGACACTGATTGTTCTTTGAACTGTACACCTCACAATATTTCACTGAGGTGAAAATGTTAAGTGCAAGTAAGCACAGGGAAGGAGATTTTAAAAGTGTCTTAAATATTAATATGTTCCACGCATACTCACCAGCAGAAAATTCAGAAGAGTAATCATGAGAACCTTCCCACATTACTTCAAGCCGAGCCTGGTTTAGCTCACTTGGCGAAACAACTTGGGCGAATCGGTGCCGCGCAGCGCGGATCATGCCATGCCGCCCCGGCACCAAGACGTAATTCTCCACAGTGCGGAGAATCGGCGCCATCGACCCGGCGTCGTCGGTGCGGCGCTGGCCGGGGTAGGCGCCAACTCTCCGGCCTCAGCCGGCACGGGCCGGCGTGCCGATTCTCCGACCCGAATGGGCCAAGCGGCCGTCAACAAAAAGCCGGCACCGTTCTAACATCCTCTGAGCCGGCGGGACCTCGGCGCGGCCTGTGGGGAGTGGGGAGGAGAGGGGGGGTTGACCCCGGGGAGGGCCTGGCCCGCGATTGGCAGGCCGGCCTTTCTGCCCCCCGGCCTCCTTTCCTCCGCGCCCTGTGCCATTTGGCGTTGGGGCCGCCACGGGAAAGAAGGCCACTGTGCATGCGCTAGTTGCCGCTGGCCCAACTGCGCATGTGCGGACCACGCGGTGCCGGGTTCAGACCAGGATCGGCATAGGCCGCTCCAGCGCCGTCCTAGCCCCCTGTGGACCGCAGAATGGGGTCCCGGAACGGGCGCTGACACCGGAGTAAAACACTCCCGTTTTTACTCCGGCATCAGAACTTAGCCGTCCGTTGGGAAAATCCCGCCCCTCGTTTATGATACAGAGTAAGGCCAGCAGCATAGGTTCAATCCCCATACCGGCTGAGGCTATTTATGAAGCCCCTGCCTTCTCAACCTTGTCCTGGTGGTCCTCAGGTTATTTTAAAAATTAATTTTTATTATTCATTTACAGGATGTGGCTGTCGCTGGCTAGGTCAGCATTTATTGCCCATTACTAAGTATCTTACAGAAGGTGGTGGTGAATTGCCTTCTTGAACTGCTGCAGTCTATGAGGTGTGCTGTTAGGGAGGGAGTTCCAGGATGTTGCCCCAGCAACAATGAAGGAACGGTGATATATCACCACCAGTGAGCTCTCCCCCTCAAAAGGGAGTGCAGCCTATGGTCATCTGAACTATGGTGATTTTACCCTGACTTTAAAATTGTGTTAATATTGTTATGTAAATATTTTGGATATTATGCAACACATAACTAATATTTGGAAATGTTACTTTAATCAAATTATTTATACATTTTTCACTTTCCTAACCTGATACAATAGTCTTCACTAAATGGAAAACAACAGCAATATTTGAGATCTCAGTAGCTCCATACAAAATGCCTGAAGTAACATATTTTAAATGTTACATAAACTGGGTGATAATGTAAAATGGTGATACTGGGCGTGATTCAGTGGTCTCGTATTGTTCGAACGAGAGCGCAACTATGCCGGTGGATAGCGGGAGAGGCCAAAAATTAGAACCGCGCCGGGCGCCAAACGATTTGCGATGCAATCAGCCCGCTCCTGTATCCAATATAAGGATCTTGCCATGGCATGGTGAGAAATCAATAATCACCACTAAAGCCCTATTTCCATACAATTAACGGAGGCCGCTCCATATCCAACGGTCACCTGTGATCCAACCATCTCCCCACAAGTGGTCACGCTGGCACCGATTAGTATTCCTTTTGAAAAATGTGAAGCTGGTGGAAGAGCTGCTGTGGGGAGCTGAGAAGATAAGCAGCCATCTTTGTTCACAGGCAATGAGCCAGAGGGCACTAGGCTTGCAGAGGGCAGTGGGGAGGCAACCGGGGGGGTGCTATCCCAGTTGGGGGTGGGCCGCCATGGGCGTCTAGGGGTATCAAGGCTGGGGGCGGCTCTGCTGGGGTTGGAGCAACCATGCAAGGGTCCTCCATGCCAACCCCTGGATTGTGTGTACCCAATTCGGGGCAACCCTAGTCCTTGCATGTCTGCCCCACCAACCATCCATAACTTGCGGATAGGGAATTGGCAATCGTGGTTAAGTGAGCACTTTACACATCCTAAGTGGATCCCCGTGGGTGAGTGGGCCATGTAACATGTGGGGCTCATTGCCTAGCATCTCAATCACTACTTGATTTTAATATGTCTCGTACAAGTGTACACCACTGCCCCACTCTCCGGTGGTGCCACTCCACTCTCCCCAAAATTCTTCCCCACCACCCCCAATGCCTCTCCCCCACTCTTTCCCCAGTCACGCATAATCCCCTCCTTAGCCCCTAACTACCCCCGACCCCCCACAGTGCCTCTCAGTGATCCTCGCCTTGCTTGGCCTTCCTTGCCGCTATGTCTAGGTATGTATTTCTCCACGATGCTCATCAGAGATGGAGCCAGCCACCTGCTTACCATGTCCCGTGGCCTTCGATGCCCCTGCCAGGTGTCATCTGGGGACTCTGGTGCCGGAGGGCCCCGGCGCACTTGACGGCAGCACATGCACAGCTGTGCCACCTTGTCCTGGGTGCTGAGTGTAAAACATGGCTTCGTAAGACGTGTGGAACTCGGGGGAGCTGGTGGACACCATCCTAGTCCATGAGAGGAGTCTGGGTTGTCACCCAGTACTTCCTCCCGGTCAATGACTAAAGGGCCCTGGAGTTCACTTCGGAATGGAGGGGCAGCTGGATTGAGCCCCAGCTGCCCCAGCGCCATCCGACTCTGTCAGCCCTGGCAGCTCCCCAATGGCTGCACCTTGGCGTCGACGCCCTTGACGATGCTCCTCAGTGACTGGGACATGCTCTTCAATGGCTCGGCAATGCTCATCTGCGATTGGGACAAGCTCCGTAGTGCCTCGGCCATTCCAATCTGAGACTGGTACTGAGTCACGTCCCCCAGCGAGTTGGACAGTCCACCGAGGCCCTCAGCCATGGCTGTCACCGACACCTTGGACACCTGCACTAATGCTGCTGACGTTGTGCATTAGGTCACCACACAAGCAGTGTTAGCCTCGGTGCCACGCATTGCTTGCAGCACCTGCAGCCTATGGGCTATGGATCTGCTGGAGTGCCGCTGATGTTTCCCTCTGAATGTCCTGGCCCGAACCCTAATGTCTGCATTAGCTCCGGGTAAACCTGTTCCGGAGGCTCAGCACCTGATTGGGACCCAGCTGGGTCGTGGGATTCAGCAGACCTCCGACTGCTGTCTCGCCTGGGCATTACTGCCTCCACCTGATGTGTATCAGCAACTATGAGGTGCTCACCAGAATGTGCCCCAGAAGTCTGACTACTGACACACACTGAGGTGTGTGTCTCTGCATTGGTGTGGGGATGACAGCTGTGATGCATCGATGGTTGTATCTTTGAAGCTCTCCTCCGAGGTGGTCTCATGGGAGGCAGATTGGAGGTCAGCCCCGTTTGGTCGGTGCTGTCTACGGGAGAATGAACACATGGTCAGTGGGAAGGATGGATCAGGCTGTATGTCAATAACAACTCAGGTTTGACAGGTCCTCCGGGTGGAGCCGGTGGGGGATCCTCACCTCTGCGGCATACGCCGACCCCCACGTTGGCTACTGCTATGTCGTCGACCACCCCACCACCTCCAGGCCCCGTTCCTCGAAGGTGGTGAGGATTCTTATGTCCAGCAGCCCGCCGACAGTCTCTGCCCTCTCCCAAAATGGCATAGCTTCTCCTGTGAAGACACAGAGAGGGCATCGTTAGCCACACGTGTGGTTCACCGTGGTGGGTGTGGGGGGGATCTGTCAAGGATTGGGAGGGTTGTGAGGGCTGTTCGCTTAGGGGTGGGAAAGTTTTGGGGTGGCGTGCCAACTCAAGTGTATAGCCAATGTAGATTGTTGACCTTGTGGCACTTGAGGCCTGTCCTGGTCACACTGACCGCTGCCACTTCATCCAGGTGGCACTGGCTGCCCTGTGGCTCATCCTCTGGGATCCTTGGGGGAACACGATGTCCTTCTTGGCCTCCACCAGATCTGGGAGTCTCCCCAGGTCAGCTCCCCAAATCTTGGGGCCGGTCATCTCGGCGCCATGGCTGTGAGCTGAGTAGTGTCTGGCTGTGCAAGAGCTGTTTAAGTGCTGCTTGACCTTGTTAGCGGCGGATAAGGGTGGGTGGGTGGCGAGCGTGGTCCTGGCGAATCGACTGGTGTGTCTTCATTTGTGGCGTAAAGCCGGTGCCGGCCCCACCAGGCCACATGCCAGGAAGCTCGCAGCAGTTCCCGCTCGCAGCAGTTCCCGCTCGCTACCACACGTAGAAATCGTTCCGAAGAATCATGCCCACTGGAACAGTTGCCCTTTGTACATCTCTTGCTGTTTTTCTTTCATTTTGACAGTGATGAAAATCTGGAGAAATGTAGAATGGGCGGCTCATTAATTATTGCCTAACTTTTCCTACCCAATTTCAAAATGAATCATGTGTGATTTTAAAATTGTTAGGATTATTGATTTATAAAAACAGATTCCATTTTTATAATTTTGAGCCAAACGGATGACAATGCTGATATTTCAGAGTGCTTGTTGTTCTAAAGTGGACATGGCAGTTATTAGGTAATGAAAGGAATATGTGTCATCAACTTACTATGTTTTTTTGACAATTGTGCAATTAGTACAACAATTCGGAGAAGATTTATTAACACTAAGAAGGCATCTGATAGACAAACTAGTCTCCACACCTTTTTGTATGTATAGTCAAAAGCTATTTCATGTAAACTTGTTGGTAAAGGACATGGTGCAGCTTGTATGTAATAGAAAGTGCTGGTAATGCATGATAGTTCTGCTGAAGAGCCACCGACAAAAAGTTATCAGCCTGGAAATCCATTCAATAAGTTTCATAGAATTTACAGTGCAGAAGTAGGCCATTCGGCCCATTGAGTCTCCACCGGCTCTTGGAAAGAGCACCCTACCCAAAGTTAACACCTCCACCCTATCCCCATAACCCAGTAACCCCAACCAACACTAAGGGCAATTTTGTACACTAAGGGCAATTTATCATGGCCAATCCACCTAACCCGCACATCTTTGGACTGTGGGAGGAAACCGGAGCACCCGGAGGAAACCCACGCACACACGGGGAGGATGTGCAGACTCCGCACAGACAGTGACCCAAGCCAGAATCGAACCTGGGACCCTGGAGCTGTGAAGCGATTGTGCTATCCACAATGCTACCGTGCTGTTGGAAGTTGGCGGGATGTATCCCTCACCTGCTGTTTCAATACAAAGTTGACTATGACCCAAATCTTGGGGACAGGACAAAGAACAAAAATAAGTGCAGCTCATGAACGGGCCCTTCTGCCCTCCAAGCCTGCGCCGACCATGCTGCCCATCTAACCTAAAACCTTCTCCACTTCCATGGTTCATATCACTCTATTCCCATCCTATTCATATATTTGTCAAGATGCCCCTTAAACATTATTATCGCACCTGCTTCCACCACCTCGTCCCGCAGCCAGTCTCAGGCACCCACTACCCTCTGTGTAAAAGACTTCCCTCGCACATCTCCTCGAAACTTTGCCTCCAGCACCTTAAACCTATGTCGCCTAGTAATTGACTCTTCCACCGTGGGAAAAAGTTTCTGACTATCTACTCTGCCCAATCCCCTCATAATTTTGGAGACAGATTGATCATCGGGAATGGCCACCCATGGCCACCCACCCATTCCACCAACGGAAGTTGCCGACCAGCTGAAGGCACTCAGCAGTCTGCACTGGATTTTCTATTTCTATCGGGTTACAAAGGAAAGGAATTTGAAGTGAGGATTTCACCCTCTTAGCACTGGCCCATTACTTTCTATGGAGGAGTTTGCTGGCAAATCTTCCAGCCGTCTTCTGCCACTTGAGGACATGACTGGGGTAGTTCCTAAGTTCTGATAAGTATTTCCTCCACTATGTTCGTGGTAAGATTCAGCATAACTTATGTATATATACCTATTAAGCCATATTAAAGGCCTAAAACTGTGCTTGAACTTGGTAAGTGATCTCAGAAGTGATCGATTAGATTTTTGAAATGGTACACCATCATTTCAGAGCTTTTTTAATCTGTTTTTATCTGACTCTGGGATGGGCCAGGTGTTTTCCTACAGGAATAGCCCTACCTTGGGATAGGTAGGTCAGGGCAGGTGTTGATGAAGTACCTCTTGCAAGTACAGTGTGTTGAGTCTTGTCATTCAAATGACTCATCCTTGGGACTTGCGGCAGAGTTTCTGGATTTGAATTTGTTGGGATACCAAAGTAGCTTTAAGGGATTTATATTTGTATGGACAAAAAATAAAAATAAGGTATGGTTTTAGTTGATTTAATTTAATGTTTCCGTGCCTTGAAGAATCATAGAATCTTACAGTGCAGAAGGAGGCCACTTGGCCCATTGAGTCTGCATCGGCCCTTGGATAGGGCATCCTATCAATTGCCTGCCTCCACCCTATCCCCCTAACACAGTAACCCTGCCTAACCTTTTGGACCCTAAGGGGCAATCCACCTAAAGATGGCCAATCCACCTAACCTGCTCATCTTTGGACTGTTGGAGGAAACTCGAGCACCTGGAGGAAACTCATGTAGACATGGGGAGAAAGTGTAAACTCCACGCAGTCCCCCGCCAGCAAGTTTCCTGCACGTGCGCTGGAGATTTCTTCTCCTGGCCTCTGTAAGGCACGGAGGGAGAGTGCCCCCATGGCACAGGCCCGGCCGCAGATCGGTGGGCACCGATCCCGCCCAAGGTTTTAAAGCATGTTTTGGAGTGGAGTATGACAATCATTTTGGGGTTTCTGGGGAAGAAAGATTCGGACACTAACTTTGTTTCAGAGTGGAGTATGTATTTGGCCATGGCCAGCCAGTGTACCTTAAAAAAGGGACTTTGTGTGCCAATGATACCATTGTAACTTCAAATGTGCTGTCATCCATGTTAATCTTAAAACTATGTGTAATTCTTAACTTAAGGGGGGGGGGGGGGAGTAAAGATTATTGCATTATAATCTATTTTTTCATGTTTAATCATCTTTTTTCTTTCTTCAAGATGAATTAGTGGCCCTGGGATTGTGTTCCTCCATGACGGGGCAGCACGGTAGCATAATGGTTAGCATTGTGGCTTCACAGCGCCAGGGTCCCAGGTTCGATTCTCTACTGGGTCACTGCCTGTGTGGAGTCTGCGCGTTCTCCCCGTGTCTGCGTGGTTTTCCTCCGGGCGCTCGGGTTTCCTCCCACAGTCCAAAGGCGTGCAGGTTAGGTGGATTGGCCATGTTAAATTGCCCTTAGTACCCAAAGGGGCTCGGAGGGGTTATTGGGGTAAGGGGATAGGATTGAGATGAGGGCTTGAGTGGGTCGGTGCAGACTCGATGGGCTGAATGGCCTCCTTCTGCACTGTATGTTCTATGTTCTATGACTGGGGTATTACCGTCCAGTTACAACATCAACTGGCATCATAGCAGATTATACAGGAATTCAGTTTCCACTGTACTCCCAGCAACTTTGACAACAGGAATCTTTAAAAGTAGGAGGACACACTAATAGGTGGAAAATCAAGTGAGCTTCCTTAGGGTCACCTGATGTTCCCCACTTTAGTTCCCTCTTTGTACCATGCCCCTGTGAGGCACTCTCAATTAGAACGCGAAAGTTAGGTCAGTAATCAAAGGCTTTAATAAGCAGTGAATAATGGCAGCATCCAAGAGAAGTGTGCTCGCAAAATGGAGTCTCATCTTAAATACTGTTTCCCAGGGGGCGTAGCCAGAGGCGGAGTCCCCCAGGGTTCCAAGCCTCTTAAAGGGGCAAGGTATTCCGGTCATCACATTCACCCCCTGTTTAAAAAAAAACACATAGTCCGTCGGGGATGAAGTGTTTTTAAATTATAAATTCAGTCTTTGTGGTGGTCTGATAGTCCGTGCTGACTTTCGCCGCTCCGGTGGTGGCGCCGTGGATGCGGTCGGTTCCGATGGTGGTATATCCGGGAGCACGGTTGACTGAAGCTTTGTCCGCCTTGGAGAGGGGGGGTATCAGGAGTGATTAGGGTGGCCGGTGTCGGGCTGGGGGGCAGGGAGCGCTATGGAGGGAGCACTGTCGAAGTCGGCGTTCGGTGTAGGGCTGGGAGCGTCAGTAGAAGGGGGGGGGGGGGTCGGTGGGAGGATCGGTGGGGTCGGTGGGAGAGCCAGCGGGTGCCAGATCTCGCAGGGAGACAGTATCCTGCCTGCCGTTGGGGTGTTCGACGTAGGCGTATTGAGGGTTTGCGTGCAGCAGGTGTACCCTCTCGACTATTGGTTCCGTTTTATGGCTCCTCACATGCCTCCGGAGTAGGACTGGACCCGGAGTCGTCAGCGAGACTCCAGAGGTGGACTTCCTGGGGAAGACAAACAAACGATTGTGAGGGGTCTCGTTCGTGGCCGTACAGAGGAGCGACTGAATGGAGTGCAGGGCATCGGGTAGGACCTCCTGCCAGCGGGCGATAGGGAGTCTTCTTGACCGTAGGGCTAGGAGGACAGCCTTCCAAACTGTCGCGTTCTCCCTCTCCACTTGCCCGTTTTCCCGCGGGTTATAGCTCGTCGTCCTGCTCGAGGCGATGCCCTTGCCAAGCAGGTACCGACGCAGCTCATCGCTCATGAACGATGTACCCCGGTCGCTGTGAATATAAGCGGGGAAACCAAACAGAGCGAAGATGCTGCGCAGTGCCTTGATCACGGAGGCCGAGGTATTATCGGGGCAGGGGACAGCAAAAGGGAAGCTGGAGAATTCATCGATGCCGGTGAGGAAATAGATGTTGCGGTTGTTGGAAGGGAGAGGCCCTTTGAAGTCCACGCTTAGTCGCTCAAAGGGCCCAGAGGCTTTTATCAGGCGGGCCTTGTCTGGTCGATAGAACTGCGGTTTGCATTCCGCACAGATCTGGCATGCCTTAGTCATGGTCTTGACCTCCCCTGTGGAGTAGGGCAGGTTGCGGGACTTGATGAAGTGGGCAAGCCGGGTGACCCCCGGGTGGCAGAGGTCATCGTGGATGGCTCTCAGGCGGTCCAATTGCGCGTTGGCGCACGTCCCGCGGGACAGGGCATCTGGGGACTCGTTGAGCTTCCCCGGGCGATATTTAATATCGTACGTATAGGTAGAGAGCTCTATTCTCCACCTCAGAATCTTGTCGTTCTTTATTTTGCCCCGTTGTGCGTTATCGAACATAAAGGCGACCGACCGTTGGTTGGTGATGAGGGTGAACCTCCTACCGGCTAGGTAGTGCCTCCAGTGTCGCACGGCCTCCACTATGGCTTGTGCCTCCTTCTCGACTGCAGAGTGTCCAATTTCCGAGGCGTTGAGGGTTCGGGAGAAGAATGCTACCGGTCTGCCCGCTTGGTTGAGGGTAGCAGCCAGGGCGACTTCTGATGCATCGCTCTCTATTTGAAAGGGGATGGCTTCGTCCACCGCGTGCATGGCGGCCTTGATGATGCCAGCCTTCATAAGGTTGAAAGCCGACTGGGCCTCGTCCGTCAGGGGAAAAACCGTGGTCTTAATGAGTGGCCGGGCTTTGTCCCCATATCTGGGGACCCACTGGCCGTAATAGGAGAAAAGCCCCAGGCTCCGTTTGAGTGCCTTGAGGCTACGGGGGAGGGGGAGTTCCTTAAGGGGACGCATGCGGTCGGGGTCCGGGCCTAGGACCCCGTTCTCCACGACGTAGTCGAGGATGGCGAGCCGGGTTGTGTGGAACACGCATTTCTCTTTGTTGTACGTGAGGTTGGGTTGTGTGCAACACGCATTTCTCTTTGTTGTACGTGAGGGTGAGGGCCCGGGCAGTCTGGAGGAACTTCCTCAGGTTTGCATCGTGGTCCTGCTGGTCATGGCCGCAGATGGTGACGTTGTCCAAGTACGGGAAGGTCGTCCGTAAGTCGTACTGGTCCACCATTTGATCCATCGCCCTCTGGAAAACGGAGACTCCGTTTGTAACACCAAAGGGTACCCTGAGGAAGTGAAACAGCCGACCGGCTGCTTCAAAAGCCGTGTAGGGGCGGTCCTCTGAGTGAATAGGGAGTTGGTGGTAGGCCGATTTGAGGTCAACCGTGGAGAATACCCGATACTGGGCAATTTGGGTCACCATTTCAGCTATGCGGGGAAGTGGGTACGCATCGAGTTGTGTGAAGAGGTTTATTGTCTGGCTATAATCCACAACCATGTGTTGCTTTTCCCCGGAGCGGACTACTAATACTTGGGCCCTCCAAGGGCTGTTGCTGGCCTCTATGACCCCCTCTTTTAGTAGCCGCTGAACCTCCGACTTGATGAAAGTCAAGTCTTGGTTACTGTACCGGCGACTCTTGGTGGCGATGGGCTTACAGTCGGGAGTGAGGTTCGCGAAGAGGCGGGGTGGCGCAACTTTGAGTGTCGCCAGGCTGCAGACTGTGAGTGGGGGCAGGGGTCCGCCGAACTGCAGTGTCAGGCTCCGGTGGCTGCACTGAAAGTCGAGGCCAAGCAGCAGGGGGGCGCAGAGTTGAGGAAAAATGTACAGTTTAAAACGGGAGTATTTCGCGCCTTGAATTGCGAGGTCCGCGACACAATACCCCATGATTTGAACCAAATGGGACCCTGAGGCAAGGGCGATAGTTTGGGAGGCAGGATGGGTGCTGTGGTGATATGATCTGCATACTCGTCTGCCATTGGGCCAGAACGCCGGCTTACCATTGGCCCTGGTCGGTCATGTGCCTCTCGACCGATTGGCCGAGAGGCTGAGTTAACCACGCCTCTATTAACGAGGTATAAATGGTCAGACGCCTGACGATCGGCCCTTTCCATTGTAGACGATTGCAGAGCTGTGTTCTAGTCAATTAAAGCCTGACTTTGGTAAATCACTTGCCTCGCGTACAATTGATGGTACATCAGGTGCGCAGGGAACAGCGCCTTACCGTGTCTGGGTGGATAAAGCTCTCCGTGCTCCCGGAGTCGAACAGGCAGGGAGTGTCTTGGCCGTTGATTCGCACCCGCATCATCGAGTTTCGCAGGTGTTTCGGCCGTGATTGATCAAGCGTGATCGCTCCTAGGTGCGGGCCGTCAGAGTCGGACTCACAAAATGGCCGCCCGGAGTCACAAGATGGCCGCCGCCGCCGGTCGCACGTGTCGGGTTTCGAAGATGGCCGCCGCCAAGATGGCCGCTCCCATGACTCGCACGAGGTCGGTGACGCATCAGAAGTGGGCGTGTCTGGCCGCAGCGCAGCCGCGTTGCGGGGTCTGTGAGGCTAGGAGCTTGATTTCTGGGCCCGGTGAGACTTTTGTTTGTGGTCTTTGGGCCCAGCCAAGCAGACCTTCGCGAAGTGCCCTTTCTTCCCGCAGTCGTTGCAGGTCGTGGATCGGGCCGGATAACGCTGGCGTGGGTGCTGGCCTTGCCCACAGAAATAGCATGGGGAACCCCCGGAGTGAGTGGATCGCCGCGCGGCACATGCCTGTTGCGTGGCCGAGTCTGGAGGGGATCGAGAGGGATTCGTAAGGTCCGCGGAGTACGTACGGAGGTTACAGTGGGCCGTTTCGAGAGAAAAGCCAAGCGTTACCGTGCCTTGGAGATCCTTCACCCCGTCTTCTAGGAGCCACTGCCGGATGTACGATGACCTGATGCCAGACACAAGGTCGTCGCGGATGTGTAAGTCCCTGTGTTCTTCAGCCGTCACTGCTTTGTGGTCGCAGTTCCTCGCGAGCACGGTGAATCTTTCCACAAACTCGTCCAGCGTTTCCCCGGAGCGCTGGCTGCAGGTCGAGAGCAAATGCCTGGCATGTACCTCATTGGTAGTCTTTATGAAGCGTTTCTTCAATATTTCGCCGCCTCATAGGTCGTAGCGGTTTCGATCATGGCGGAGATTCGGTGGCTCACCCGGCCATGTAGTAAGCGCAGCTTGCGAGCGCTGTCGACATCAGACGGTGAGGAGTCCAGATAGTCCTCAAAACACCGGAGCCAATGTTTAAAAATTTCCGAGGCTTCAGGCATCCTGCCGTCCAGGTTGAGTTTCTCTGGTTTCAGACCGCTGTCCATCTTGATGTGCACTGCTTATTAAATTGAGGCACTCTCAATTACAACGCGAAAGTTAGGTCAGTAATCAAAGGCTTTAATAAGCAGTGAACAATGGCAGCATCCAAGAGAAGTGTGCTCGCAAAATGGAGTCTCATCTTAAATACTGTTTCCCAGGGGGCGTAGCCAGAGACGGAGTCCCCCAGGGTTCGAAGCCTCTTAAAGGGGCAAGGTATTCTGATCATCACACCCTGTGATAAAAATATGGAAGCTACGTTTTAGATGTAACATCCTAGTCACTAGATTGAGAGGAGAGAGAAGGATATAAATAGATCTGATAGAAGCATATATACATGCAGCTGGGCGAGATATGTACATGCAGCTGGGGGAGCAGGGAGGTGAGCGGGTGGTGAAGATCAAGGAGAATTGGGAAGCGGAGTTGGGAGGGGAAATCAATTGGGGAGCATGGAGAGAGGCACTGATCATTCTGCATTTCTTCCTATTTCCTGTTGCTTAAAGTAACATCTCTGAAAAGAAACCGTCTCTGACAGAGAGACTTTAAGAATTGTTAAACGGTACCTCCTCTTGTGCAAGGATGAACCTGATACAGTTTAAGGTGGTGCACTTAGGCGAGAATGAGTGGGTTCTTTGAGGGGGTAGCAGATGAGTGTGAGTGGTGTGGGTGGGGGCCAGCGAATCACGCGCACATGTTTTGGGGTTGCGAAAAATTGGGAAGATTCTGGGCGGGAGTGTTCGTGGTCTTAGCCAGGATAGTGGAGGAGGAGGTGGACCCGGACCCTTTGGTGGCGATATTTGGGGTTTCAGGGAAGCCGGAGCTCATGGAGAGGAGGAAGGCCGATGTCATGGCCTTCGCCTCTCTGATTGCACGGCGACGAATTTTGCTGCAGTGGCGGTTGGCATCACCACCGGGGGTAACGGCTTGTTTTTAAAAAAAATTTAGAGCACGCAATTATTTTTTTCTAATTAAGGGGCAATTTAGCATGGCCAATCCACCTACCCTGCACATCTTTGGCATGTGGGGGCGAAACCCACGCAAACACGGGGAGAATGTGCAAACTCCACACGGACAGTGACCCAGAGCCGGGATCGAACCTGGGACCTCAGCGCTGTGAGGCAGCAATGCGAAGCACTGCGCCACCGTGCTGCTCTGGTAGTGGCTTGTTTGGGTGATCTGTATGGCTTCCTGTGTTTAGAGAAGATAAACTATGAGTTAAGGGGTTTGAGAAAAGGTGGGGGATGTTTGTGACCATGTTTGAGGAGCTGTTCTTTGCGGGGTGGGGGGGTGGGGGGGGGTGAAAAAGGGGGAAAATCTGTGCAGACTGTACAGTTGATTGTTGGGAAGTATGTTTCCTGGGGTGTTTATTTACTGTAACCTGTTTTGATACATGTTTGTAAGAAAATACATTTTTTTTTAAAAATCTGATAAAAGCGTTCAAAATTTAACAGCTTTTAAATTAAGTAAATAGGGAAAGATCATTTTATTGCACTGACATTTATTAATTAGGGAAGAATAAAGGCCATCACCAAAAGAATGAAGAGTGAAGTTAAATTAGGTGACTGTCTTATCGAGGTTTGCTCCTCTTTTCTTTGATCTAACATTCATTTTCACCCTACCTGAGGACATGTTTCAATATAAAGTCAGCATTTGATAAAGAGGCTGGATCATAGAAAGTCTTACCAGGAATAATGGTGGAAACAAAAGCTTTTAAAAGGGAAGTGGATAAATATCTGGAAAAGAAATGTTGGCAAAGAAATGGGACTGAATGGATTGCTCTTCCAAGGCTTTGGTGATGGGTCAGTTGAACTAATGTCTCTTGAGCTCCAAGATTCTAAGGGGCAGCTCAGTAACTCGCACTTTGCAAGTGATAAGTTACCAAGAGCACCAACAGAAGTTGTGGTGGTTAGGCATAGAAAAGGATGTGAATGGACGTTGCAAGTTAGATCTCATTTAAGAAAAGGCATAAAGGAAAAATGGTGAATAATGTTCAATATCTTATTTGAGGCATTTTAGTTTGGAAGAAATACGCATGAATGGTCTTATAATTTGAGAGTGGCCTTACAAGCTTCTATCTTTCCAGTGCATTGTTCATATCATTCAAGAAACCATACTTGCAGTTAGGATATAATTGGAAGGACTGGTATCAATAGCTGCTGTAAAGGTCACTGACGGACTGTGGTTCCTAGGATCCTTGAGCTGTTCGACCATAATGAACACCATTGTTGTGAATTCTCATTCACATCTGAGGGGAAACATCACCCTGCTGTCATCCTCCAGGATGATAACATCCTGTAAGGACTGGTCTTGGTATGCATTGTGCAGACTAAGGGAAGGTCAAGGGTTGGAGAATGCATAGCTATCTTCTATATAAAGTGTGGTAGTGAGGACATATTTCTGAGTCCTCACGGTCAGGAATAATGGAATAATCTCCACTTGCCTAGATGAGAGCAGCTCCAACAACACTCAAGCAGTTCGAAACCATCCAGGACAAAGCCGTCCACTTGATTGTTCCCCCTTGCACAAACATTCAAACCCTCCACCACTGACAATGGCCATATGTACCATCTACAAGATGCACTGCAGGAACTCACCAAGGTTCCTCAGACAGCACCTTCCAAACCTATGACCACTACCATCTAGAATGACAAGAACAGCAGATACCTGGGAACCCCAACACCTGGAAGTTCCCCTCCAAATCACTCACCACCCTGACTTGGAAATACATCGCCGTTCCTTCACTGTCACTGGGGCAAATTCCTGGAACTCCCTCCCTAACAACACAGCGAGTGTAACTTCGTCTCAAGGACTGAAGCGGTTTAAGAAGGTAACTCACCACCACCTTCTGAAGGGCAACTAGGGATGGGCAAAAAATGCTGGCATAACTAGCAACGCTCACATCCTGTAAATTAATTTTTAAAATGTGACTGACTCTGGGCCTAATGTGCCAGAGCATGTGAAACCCGACCAATGAGGAATCCTGATTCTGCTCAGGTGAACCGGGGAGGAGGGTGAGGCGTGGGGGAGGGTGGAGAGAGGGGGGGAGGGTAGCAGAGTATTAACACCTATGTCATAGACTCTGTGTCTGTACATAAGTTACCCTTGCTTGTTCCTCATGACTACCGTCTACCTGGTATTGCCTTGAGCCACATGGAGGAAGGCGAATCAAAGGAACTAACTCTGTGTGCTGAATTGTATCAGTTCACATAAACAAGGAGGGGTTGAGAACGCAGGCTGCAGATAACACTGCCTTTTTGATAGCTTTGGTGCGAATAATAAGAAGAAGGGCCAGTGATGTTTGCCATGGCTCAGGGAAGACCGTCACCCCGAGGAACAAGAGCCAGCAGGATCTCAGATGCTGGTGAGGAGGGGCCAAATCCATGAAGACGTTTGGCACAACCAGGAGTTTAAGGAAGATGCAGCTCATCCATAGAGACGAGTGAAAGATAGTGCACAGGCTCCTTCACTTGTCCAAGGATGTGGTAGCTCATATTTTTCACATTCTCCATGTGGAACACACACCACATGGATTTGGAGGGCATCCAATGCTAGTTTCTCTGAATTCACCGTAAGAAGTCTTACAACACCAGGTTAAAGTCCAACAGGTTTGTTTCAAATCACTAGCTTTCAGAGCACTGCTCCTTCCTTCAGGTGAATGAAGAGGTATGTTCCAGAAACATATATATATACACAAAGTCAAAGATGCCAGACAATGCTTAGAATGTGAGCATTTGCAGGTAATTAAGCCTTTACAGATCCAGAGATAGGGGGTGATCCCAGGTTAAAGAGGTATGAATTGTCTCAAGCCAGGACAGTTGGTAGAATTTCACAAGCCCAGGTGGTGGGGGATGAATGTAATGCGACATGAATCCATGGTCCCGGTTGAGGCCGTACCCGTGTGCGGAACTTGGCTATAAGTTTCTGCTCAGCGATTCTGCGTAGTCACGTGTCCTGAAGGCCGCCTTGGAGAACGCTTACCCGGAGATCATAGGCTGAATGCCCTTGACTGCTGAAGTGTTCCCGACTGGAAGGGAACATTCCTGCCTGGTGATTGTCGCACGATGTCCGTTCATCCGTTGTCGCAGCGTCTGCATGGTCTCGCCAATATACCATGCCTCGGGACATCCTTTCCTGCAGCGTATGAGGTAGACAACATTGGCCGTTTTACACGAGTATGTATTGCGTACCTGGTGGGTAGTGTTGGCACGTGTAATGGTGGTACCCATGTTGATGATCTGGCAGAGATTGCCTTGGCAGGGCTGTGTGGTGTCGTGGTCACTGTTCTGAAGGCTGGGTAGTTTGCTCCAAACAATGGTTTGTTTGAGGTGGCACAGTTGTTTGAAGACAAGTAGTGGGGGTGTGGGGATGACCTTGGCAAGATATTCATCTTCATTGATGACGTGTTGAAGGCTACGAAGAAGATGTCGTAGTTTCTCCGCTCCGGGGAAGTACTGGATGATGAAGAGTGGTCTGTCGGTTATGTCCCGTGTTTGTCTTCTGAGGAGGTCAGTGCGGATTTTTGCTGTGGCACGTTGGAACTGTCGATCGATGAGTTGAGCGCCATATCCCATTCGTACGAGGGCATCTTTCAGCGCCTGTAGATGTACTTCATCAGCATTGATTTTCTTTGCTAATGGATCTTTTCAGGGCTCTACTAGGGACTTTGTGAATGATCTCATTCAGTGACAAACAAATGCACAAGGCAGGTGACAGGGAGACATAGAAGAGCTGCACGTCGCCTCAGATGAGGAATGTTAAAGGGGTGAATTTAATGAGGGCAAGAATTCAGATGAGCGACATGAAGAAACAATGGCACAAATGTGGAAGTCGTGTCAGTGACACCCACATAGCTACAAGATCCCAGGGGAAATAAGGTGAAGACAAGTTGAAACGAGTGCAGTTCTCTTCCAGCTTCAATGCAGGGGAGACAACAAGACCTTCAATGACACCTTCAACATTTTACGAAACATCACCAATCTGATAACAGAGGAAACATAAGTCACCTTCAACTCGAATGATGGGTTATCCATGAAAGGCAGGGCAGTCGAGGGAACATATGGCTGCTGTGCAATGGGCCAAGCAATCTACTCCTGTATATCCTTAAACACCTGGGGGGCGATTCTCCGCACTCACTACGGTGCGGAGAATAGCGGGGGTCGTAAATTTTTACGGCCACGCTGGTCTGACGCCCTACCGCTATTCCCCCCCCCCCCCCCCCCACGCCCGCCTCCCGACACGAATCGCTGCCTGCCGTTTTCTTACGGCAAGCAGCGATTCTCAGCTGGCCGATGGGCCGAATTCCAAGCCCTTTACGACCGTTTTTAGGAACGTCAAACACACCTGGTCTGACCGTTCGTAAAAACGGCCGTAAAGTCGCGATCTGGGGAACCATGGCACCGATTGGCACGGCAGTACCACGGCCGTGCCAAGGGTGCCATGGGCCCGCGATTGGTGGGCACCGATCGCGGGCAGCGGGTACTTACCCCGCGCACTCTTTATCCTTCCGCCGCCCCGCTGTATCCATTCGCGGGGCGGCTGAGGGGCATACCGGCCCGCGCATGCGCGGGTTTCACGCAAATGCGTGATGACGTCATCCGCGCATGCGCGGGTTGGAGTCTTCCAATCCGCGCATGCGCGGCTGACGTCATGTGACGCGTCAGCCGTCGCAAACTCTGGCAAGCGGGCTTAACGAAATTCATTAAGCCCGCGATGCCGGAGTGCACGGCCGCGGGATGCTAGCCCCGACCAGGGACCAGAATCGGTTCCCGGTCGGGGGGGGGCGGAGGCTGGCGTCAAACCCGCCCATTTTTGACGCCAGCCTCACAATTTCTCCCGGGTTCGGAGAATCATGCCCCTGGACTTCGTGCAGTCCTTTCAACCATTGCATGAAAACACCTTCAAGAGGCAGAAAAACTATTGCACACATAATGCACTCATGCAATGTGATAACAACTTAGCAAGGCAGCTGTAGGAGGCAAACCATCTATCAATGGCTAGCGCTTGACTGTCTGATAATGGAGCTCAATCTGGACAGCATCATCTCTCCAAATTACAGCTCTCATGCATGAATAGTGCAGAGGCTGATACCAAGCTGCAAGATGCCATTGCACATCAGTGATTTGCCATGACAGCATGCACACAAAGCTGCGAGTTATGTCAGCACTGTATTTGCATAGCGGTTCAGCAGGACCACTGTGTGATGTTGACAAACGCTCATTACCCTGCATTGATTGGAAGTCTGCCAAGTTCATGTCCTGCATTGTCTTGGTATCTGGGAGAGGCATGGCCCAGTCACTTTTAACACAGTAGTCAATGACAACGTAGCTCCTTAATAGGTACTGATGAACATTCAGAAGGGGTGCAGGAGCATTGCTTTCATAGCATTACAGTCATCAACACGGCCCATCTGACAAAGATCAATCCTTGCTATCAATCCCAAGTCACATATTGCACAATCATGTAATGAATTCCATATCGATTGACATTCCATGACCTTATAGAGGGATTTTGTCAAGCAACACTAGGCAGCCATTCAGGAGCAAAGTAACATCCTGACATAATTAGACGGTTTTGTCAGGGTGAACATACACCTCTGACATCATGCACTTATTCTCGTTTATTAGACATTCCCAGTATCACCAAGTGTAATCTACTTCTACCACTCAGCGTCATGCATGGGAAGAGTGAGTACTAATAATTGAATAATGCTCAACCTTAAAACTGGAGATGAAGTAACACTGCAAGGAGGCATGAAAGGGTATGGAGCTCATTGATAAATAATACTTAAAGCAAAACCTCACAGTCATTAAATAAAGGCCATTACTTGGGTGCAAAGACTTGGCGATAACAATTTATAACATCCCCAAAGGTCCCCAGTGTCCCAGGTTCAATTCCCGGCTTGGGTCACTGTCTCTGTGCAGTCTGCACGTTCTTCTGGTGTCTGCGTGCGTTTCCTCCGGGGGCTCCGGTTTCCTCTCACAAGTCCCAAAAGACGTGCTGTTAGGTGAATTGTACATTCTGAATTCTCCCTCCCTGTACCGTGAACAGGCGCCGGAATGTGGCGGCTGGGGGATTTTCACAGTAACTTCATTGCAGTGTTAATGTCCGCCTACTTGTGACAATAAAGATTATTAATTATTATTAAAGAATAAACATCAGTGCAGCAGCATTTGAATAATCATTAACTTCTCATCACTAACTTCTTTCAAGGTCGGGGTGCCATTGTTAAAGGCTGTTTTGCTGCACAAAAGTTAAAACAGAACACCCAGCTCCTCCGCAAAGCCCAGAACCATCCCTCCCCCCCATACTGCCTGGCCACTGCCCGCTGGGCCTAGGTCGATGTGCTTTGCAGTGTTCCTACTGATCCCGGACCTTCTCTCCAATGTCCGGCAGGACAAGGTTCAATCGCGTGTGCAGCCAATGGCTCATTGACAACTTCAAAGGTGCTGCCCCGGTGGCGTGAGGCATGTTGCGGTAATAGAAGTGGAAATCGGCCAGATGGGTCTCCGGGGAACTGGAGGTCTGCTTCCGCATTCCTAACTTAAAAGTCCGTACTGCCCATTTGGTCAATCTTTTGGAGGACGTGTGGTGAGGTGCATGGCGGACCCCGTTCATCTTCATGAACGCTCCGAATTCCATGCTCGTGAAAGCTGTGTCGTTGTCTGACTCTAACACCTTGGGATGTCCATGGGTGCTGAAAAGTTGTTGGAGTTTCTCAATCGTAGCCCGTGACATCGCCGTGTACATGCAGTGGACCTCCATCCACTTCGAATGGGAGTCAACGATATGTAAGTACATGGCTCGTTGGAAAGCTCCTGCGAAATCCACATGGAGTCAGGACCACGGTCGGCCCAGCCACTCCCATGTGTGGAGTGGAGCTGCAGTGGGAGGGGGGGGGGGGGGGTCTGGTGCTCATGGTACCATGTACATTGTTTCCCCAACATTTCGATGTCTGTGTCTATCCCGGGCCCTATATGTAGCTCTGGGCCAACATTTCATCTTTGAGACCCCCAGGTCTCCGCTGTGGAGGTTTTTCAGGATTGACCCCTAGCCCTCTCGGGCATGATCAGCCAGTAGCCCCACAGCAGGATGCTACCCAAGACACCAGGCTCTGCCATCTTTGTGATGAATGCATACAGATCATCCGGGAGGGCGTCATTTTGAGCCTCAGACTGTACTATGTGGCAGACCCTGGCCAACAGTAGGCCGTCTGTGTCCACACCTTCACCTGGGCTGCTGTAAATGGCAAGGAGTCCACAAAGTGCAAAGCTGCAACCATCTCATCCGAGCTGCAGGTGTCATTGGGCTAGTGAACAGCGGAAGTCGGCTGAGGGTGTCCACATGCAGAATCTTAGCCCTCGGCGACGTTCCAACACATATTTGTTAGCCACCAGGAGAAGCGCCCAGTGTTTAATGTGGGCAGATGCTAAGGGGGAATCACCCTCCACTCATTAAACAAACCTAGGTGGGGCTTGTTGTCCGTATAAACTGTAAAAGGTTTGCCCATACACATATTGGTGGAACCGCTTCACCGCGAAAGCCACTAGCGGACCTTCCTTTTCAATTTGTGCGTAGTTCCGCTCCGCTGCTGCCAAGTTGTGGGTAGCAAATGCAGGTCGTTCCATGCTGTCCTCCATCTGATATGCCAAAGCAGCCCCAATGCCATAAGGCGAAGCATCGCAGATCAGGAGCAAAGGCTTGGATGGGTTGAAATGAGTTAACGGACATTAGGATAGAGTCTCCATTTCACCTCATCAAACACTATCTGTTGCAGCAGGTTCCAAAACCACCACTGCCACTTTTCCAGTCACAGGTGCAGTGGGGCTAGAAAGATTGCCAAATTGGGGATAATCTTCCCAGAATAATTCATCAGACCCAGAAAAGAGCCAATTTCCATAGGGTCCTCCGGGAAGGAGGCCTCCTGGACTACCCGTGCCTTATCATCTTCCGGGTGTACGCCATCTCGGTCCACTCTGTAACCCAAATCCATCATCCCTTTGGAGTGAAAAACATATTTTTTTCTTCACAGCTGAACCCCAGGGGCCTCGAACCGATGTAGCACATCCTCCAGGTTCTTCATGTTGACTCGGTCCATGGACCCGGTGATCAATCCATCGTCAAGATAAACCACAACCTGGGACAGGCCCCGGAGAATGTTCTCCGTGAGCCGTTGGAAAATTGCACAGGCGGAGGAGACTCCAAAAGGCAACCTTGTATCTGCATAAAGACCCCGATGGTTATTGACAGTCATGAATTCCCACGAGGCCACGTCCAAGACTAACTGTAAATAAGCATGGCTCATGTTGACCTCAGTGAGAGTACGCCCACCACTGAGCCTAGTGTACAGGTCTTCAATTCTGGGCACTGAGTAATGGTCCAAAAGAGACGCCTGATTTACCTTCATTTTCTCATCTCCGCACAGATGTATGGTGCCATCAGGCTTCATGACCAGCACTATCGACGTAGCCCAATCCACAAACTGTACCAGGCGGATGATGCCAAATTATTCCAAGTGGCCCAAATCTGTTAACCTATGGCTTCAATGAGTAGGGGAAGGGGTGGATCAGAAATATCACAGCTGAGCCTTGGAGTCCACAGGAATCTTGGCAGAGGCCCTTTGGATGATTCCCAATCTGTCCTGAAAAATACCTGGGAATCATGTTAACACCGCGATAGGCCATCAGGATACATGCGGCACATCTCTGCCAATCCAGTCAGAGGCACTTCAGCTAATCCTGCCCCAGTAAACTGGGGCCCGAATCTCGCGCTACCATCAATGGTAGTTGGTATATTTCAGCCAGTACTCCACAGGAACCTCCGAGGTTTCCGCAATTTCCAATGGCTCCCCTATTTGTGGAAACTCACCGGGTTTTGCCACTTCGGCCCAGTTTTATCCTTGTTGCTCAGAGATCGGCTGGTCTGTGACACCCGCGATGCGCTGACCCAAGAACGCTTGCTGGGAGAAACACACCTCGGTTCGCAGAAGGCAGCCGACATCACGTCCGAGTCTCACAATACCAAGACTGCAGATGCCCGAGTGGACATAGTCGTTTATGTGGCAGCTGACTGTTGAGACCGAGAACCCTGTATTGAGCTCCATCTGGATGGAATAACCATTGATTTGGACCGTGACCTGAATATTCGCCACTCGCGGTGCCGAGATACAGTCGGGATGCTGGTTGCAATCTAGCAGGCCCTCCACAAAATCGGCCTTGGGATGGTCACCAGAGGTGTACCGGTGGATGGGCGGATCTCTCTGGTGTGGTAGAGCGTCAGGAGCATCGGTGCCTCCGCCGAGAAAACTCTGACGCTGGACCAGGCCTCCAGGTGTACTCCCCCAGTGACGGCAGTCCTGCACTGCAGCCGGGGTGGGGTGCTCCTTGCCTGGACAGGCGCCCGAGGCTTAGGACGGCCATGGGCCGAAGCTCCTGAACTCCTCATTCCGCGCTTTCCCGGGACAAGGCAAAGTCGACCGCCTTCTGCAAATTGAGGTGTGTTTCCCCAAGCAAGCGTTCTTGGCTCAGCGCATCGCAGATGTCACAGACCAGCCAGTCTCTGAGCGATGCGGTAAAACTGGGCCGAATTGGCACAGTGACCCAGGGCCGGGATCGAACCTGGGACCTCGGCACTGTGAGGCAGCAGTGCTAACCACTGCTGCCTCATGCAAACTGGCCAAAACGCCAGCCACTGAATCCCCTTGGTGCTGTGTGGCTATATGAAAATGACAACATAGAAAACATAGAAAATACAGCACAGAACGGTGGACTATAAGCGGCAGCTTGAGATCAAAGTGGTTGCTTACCAATGTGACCAATTCTGCAAAGGAACAGGGGTCAGGTGAAGTTGGTTAAGTTAAACTTTTGATGATGCTACACGTTTCCGCTTTGCAGACCGTGAGGAGGGTCACTTTCGTCGCCCACAATGGCATTAAGCTGAAAGAAATAACGCATCCGCTCAATATATTGGGTCCAGTCACTCGTTGCAGAGTTGAATGTGTCCAATTTCCCAATAAGTGGCATACCTGCAGCCACTTGAGGCTAGTTGAGATGGCCTGCTGTGGTGGAAATGGCATCTCCTGCAGCTTCATTTCACCCTTGTCGCCAGTGTAATGTTCCAGGCGAGTGACCACACGGAAGTGATGATTGTTAGAAAAACTCAATATTCAACCTCCCAGATACAACTCCCAGATACAACAACTTGGGCTGGTGTATTGATGTCCCATGGAACCCTTGCTTAAGGGTTTAGCTCCGCTCCCTCATCTGGGGGATCATATACAGGTGAGGCCACAGGGGCTCTGATTGTAGCCGACCCCGTTGGTCTGGTTGGGTTATAACAGCCACAAAATTATTGTTTGTGCACAATATATTTATTTGGCATTCTGAAAATCTTACAATCAATTTCATATGTCCACTTATGCAAGGCTGCCTGGTCTTGACTAAGGGTTGGAACAGAGTGAGTGATCAGTTCTCTCCTTCGGGTCTCCAAGCACTTGATCAGACTATTTTGTGCTGAGCTAGCTATCGCCTTGGGGTACAGTTTCTTAATAATAGAGTGTTGATCATCTTACAAAAGATAGTTCTCTGTACTCAGCTGAGGCACTCTCAATTACGACACGAAAGTTAGGTCAGTAATCAAAGGCTTTAATAAGCAGTGAACAATGGCAGCATCCAAGAGAAGTGTGCTCGCAAAATGGAGTCTCATCTTAAATACTGTTTCCCAGGGGGAGTAGCCAGAGGCGGAGTCCCCCAGGGTTCCAAGCCTCTTAAAGAGGCAAGGTATTCCGATCATCACAAGCCTCTTAAAGGGGCAGGGTATTCCGATCATCACATCAGCCCTCATGAGATTAACAAGACAATTAACTCAGGCAGCACGGTGGCTCAGTGGTTAGCCGAGGTTCCAGGTTCGATTCCGGCCCTGGGTGACTGTCAGTGTGGAGTTTGCACATTCCCCTGTGTTTGCGTGAGTTTCGCCCCCACAACTCAAAGATGTGCAGGATAGGTTGATTGGCCACACTAAATTGGCCCTTAATTGGGAAAAACAAATTGGGTACTCTAAATTTAAAACAAAAACAAGACAATTAACTCATTACCGCCAACTTCTCTGTTTCCAAGCAACCAGCCCATATGGCACATTTGTTACAAATTCAATAATAACTTTAACCCTTTTCAATTTAATATTTAATCTTATACAATACTATCTTGCAGGTTTTGGTGCTTTTACTTCCTTTGACAATAACATGGTTACACCATATTAAGCATCTTGCAGGCTTGGAATCAGATAGCCAGACCTTAGGAGTTACACTTCAATTACTGCAAACAAACTTCAGACTAGTCCTTAAACTTTAATAGGACCAATTGAACACCACAATACAGGATTGCCATTTTCCGCTCCCCACTTTTCTTCATTGTTGTAACCCTATAGGCGGCCCAGTGATCTGCAACCTCAGATACTGTGGCCTTACCCGAGTATGATCAACCCAGAGGAGGGGAGGCGCAGTTATCACCTTAAACCAGAGACTGCTAGGATATAAATACCCCAGTCCAAGTGTGGGCTGGACGTGGGAGACCCTTCAGGGAGTAGGAGGTGTAAATACATAAGGAAATAAATCTAACTTTTTCTACAGTCATCACTTCCGAGACTTTACACCGGCGACGAGGATGGGCTGGCCGGCCATGGTGCTGTCTCCATGTGGATTATGCAGGGCCTTTTCAAGGGAGCGTGCATCTAATCCTGTGGATGCACATTCAAAATGGATGGGTGTTCACCAAATGACCTCAACAACATCTTGAGCCCCACCGAGTGGCTCGAGCAAACCTTTAGTATTCACGGACTTCCTGAGGTACAGGTATTGGACAATGGCACCGCCTTTACAAGCTTTGCTGAAATACAATGGGGTCCGTCATGTACAAACTACACCTTATCATTTATCATCCAATGGGTTATTCAAATGAGCAGCACAGACATTTAAATTCCCGATACGGAAACAGACCTGAGTTCTCCAGAAACCCGCCTCGCCCGTTTTCCTTTTTTACTAACGGACCACACTGCATGCAATCACTGGGGTAGCACCTGCAGAGCATGTGATGGGACTTTGGCTGTGCATGTGATTGAGCCTCGATTCGCCGAACATCGGAGAAAGGATCCATGACCAACATGAACAAGTCGGAACAAAACGAATCAGACCTATTAGGGAATTTCTAGAGAGCGATGCAGTTACATCCGGAATTTTGCAGATGGGGAGTTATAGGTCCCGGGAACAGTAATAAAGTGATCCGGTCCATTCTATATTTTCTGCGGGTACAAGGAAAGGACTCTAACCCAGTGTTCTTCAAACTTTTTTTCTGGGGACCCATTCTTACCAACCAGCCAACCTTCGGGACCCAACCTGGCCAACCTTCACGTCCCACACCGGCCGACCATCGCGACCCACGCCGGCCAACCTTCGCAACCCATGCCGGCCAACCTTCGCGACCCACGCCGGCCAACCTTCTCGACCCACGCTGGCCGACCTGGGTGACCCACCATTTTCTCTTACCTTGTTTGCTGCTCACAAAAATGGAGGAAATGGTTTTAGGTCCCTTTGGCCCTCGTACACGCTCCTCCAATGGAACCTGTTGGTTGAAGGTGAAGCCTTTCGGTGTCGGAAAGTATGGAGTCTCCATCTGTCCAAGGAATTTTTTTTCTGTAATCAAAAAAAGCGCCGCACTGCGCATGTGTGCCCGATCATCGGCGCGTTAACAGCCGGCTGTTGCGCACAGATTTGCGCGAACGGGAGCGCCGCGATGGACGGCTCCGCGACCCTCCCGACACCCGTCCACGACGCACCCGCGGGTCGTGCCCCAAAGTTTGACAATGCCTGTTCTAACCGACACGTGGACCATCTCCGAAGCCGGGCTGGACAAGGTGCCCGAGGACCAGACAAGGCTCCCAAGGCTAGGAGTGCCCCTTCCTCCAGAATTACCGCCATTGATACCCAGCGAGGCGGCTGAACCCCTCGATTCCGAGATGCAGGAGGGTGACTCATAGGACCCGGAGTCAGACACTTTACCCACAGAATTCGAAACAGGTCCGGTAGTGACTGGTGGGCAAAGCGCAGCAGAACCATCCAGACATTCGGCCCAACCGTTACACCCGTCTAGACCTGGAAGAGCGGAAGCTGGATAGACAGCCCCGGGGAAAGAGAGCAAAGGATTTCCCCCCTCCTGCCGTTGAAATGGAAGATGTATCCGACTTGGGAGGGGGGGTGGTTGAGGAATATTATAATCCTACAGGAGGCCCAGGGATCTGCAACCCTCAAATTCCCTGTGGCTTCACCTGAGTATGATCTCCCCAGAGGAGGGAGGGGGCCGGAGCCGCCCTCTTAAACCAGAGGCTGCTGGGACATAAATACCTCGGTTCAAATGTGGGCCGAGCGTGGGAGACCTTTCAAGGAGTAGGAGGTGTAAATATATAAGGAAAGAAATCTAACTTTTTCTGCAATCGTCGCTTCCAAGTTGTCGCTTGCCTGAGACTTTATATTCAGACACATGGGGCAATGGCCCCACGCCCGCGAGAAAACGGGCGTAAATCACTCTGGATGTTTTTCTAGAAATTCCAGGGTGATTCTCCATTTTAGAAATGCGCGAGGAGGGCCCTGTAGTAGTCCACGCAGCTCCGGCTGCCAATACAAGGCCCTGTACTTCCAACCGCGGGTCCGCGCATGCGCACGGCGGTCAACTGCGGCGGTGGCCCCGTGCAACATGGCAGACCCACATGGCAAGTTAGCCCCAACAATAAAGGCCCTGCCCAGATCGCACGTGCCCGCCGATCGGTGGCCCCCGATCACGAGCCTGACCATCCTGGAGGCCCCCCCGGTGACAGATCCCCCTGGCCCCCACCAGGGCAGCCACGGACTGGGTCCGCAGCCGCCACTCCGTGCTCTCGCCGGGTGGAACCATGAGGGCACCACGCCAGCAGGAACTTGGCCAGCTGCCAGCGGAGAATCGCTGCGGGGGCCTCTTTCAATGGTCCCCAAACGGCGCCGCCTTGACCGCGCGCGTATGACTGGTGGCGATTCTCCGGTCCACAGAGAATCGCGGGAAGGCGTTGGACCCGATCGCAGGACTGATGCCCCATTGTCCGCCCCCCCGCGCCGAGTGCGATTTCGGCACAGAGGCTCGGAGAATCCCACTAACCATGTTTCTTTGTCTCCGCTATTTGTTATTTATTGACATCATTTCCCCCTTCACCAGGTTTCATACCGTTCACAGGTTAGATGGGAGAGGGGGATTGTTTATTACACTACATGGCAGCCTCTGTCTTTGGTTTGGAGCGGCTGAAACTTAGATTGCGAACCTTCACAGCTTTGAGTAGCAGTGAGGCGGTGAATGGTTAGCTTGACCAAAAACACAGGCCAACACCACAACATTATTGTTAAAAAAACTCAGTGTATTATAAAAGCGTCATTCCAAAAATGTTGTCATCTCACAGATTCCAATCACACCTAAACTAAGTCATCTACAAGAACAGTAAAACCATTAGAAGCCCCACGCAGTAATTTATTCTAACTACTTCAATACATTTTCCATGAAGCATGGGCACATTACAATCACATTCCTCTCAACATTATAAAATGACAACGTGTTCAAGCTATCTTAAATTATTGTAAATCACAATGAATAATAATTAATAATATTCATACTTCAAAAAGTCAATAAAATGACACATAAAGCAATAAACATGATATATTAACACCACACTCCTGTTAAATGATGCAATAGGGTAATAAGTATTAAAAAAATAATATTGTAAAACAATTATGGAAATGTTATCAACTGTCAGGAGACAGTTTAGAGTTCAGGAGCTTACTCAGTGTTGAACCTTCTCACAACTATAAGTAACAAAAAGAGCATCAGAATTATTTTCTCCAGTGCTTCCACGACATTGCTTGAAAACTTTAATTACCTTTTTCATAATAAGATACTTGAAAGTAGAACAAAGCATGATAACAACTCACGTCTAGAAAACCTGTGGCATCAAATCCAGGCCAGAATTTATTCAATATCCAAAACATTTTAAAGCCTGGATCACCTTTGGGTAAATAATTTCCGCTGAGCTTGAAGACATTTTAGAGAGTTGGTTAGTGGTCCTGTTTATTCCTGGGCCGGAATGATCTAGGTTATAAAATGTAGTGTTTTAATTTATTGCTCATTGAGGGAAAACTCATGGCCGCTATCATCTAGTAGGACAAGGGCAGCAGATACATGGGGACACCACCATCAGGAAGTTCCCCTCCAAAATACTCACCATTCTGACTTGGAAATACATCGCCGGTCTTTACTGTCACTGGGTCAAAATCCTGGAACACCCTCCCTATCAGCACTGTGGGCGTACCTACACCAAGTGGGCAGCAGCGGTTCAAGAAGGCAGCTCACCACTACCTTCTCATGGGGAATTAGGGATGGGGAATGAATGCTGACCTAGTCAGCGAAGCCCACATCCCTTGACTGAATAAAAAAGGTCACCAGCACTCTTAACTCCCGAGGACCCCCTAAGAGGTAAGTTTGTTTCAGTATGACCAGCGACCGCGATGGGGACAATGAAGGATGTCGAAAGATTAGGGCGGCATTTAAAAATGGCAAGCTGAGCTCGTTATTGCAGAATATGAGGTAATTACGGCCTGGGTAGAGCGTTTCTTGCCAAGGCCAAAACAAACCGCAGAGTCCCGTTAATTAGAGTGATTTTTCTAGGCGCTGCTGCGAGAAACACCCCATTAAATGCACCCAAAACAGGACTCTCTTTTTGTCCTGTTGAATTGCCCCCAGTCTCTATCTACTCCCCAAGGAACCTTCTTTCTGTGAACAAAATTCCATTAACCCTCTTCAGGTAAACAATATACATAGTTGGAATGAATTATGATCCTACTTTTATGATGCTTTAATTATCTCTTCTGTAGCCAGAGTGTCTGCCAGTCTTTTAAACCAGATTTTTATAAAAACATTACTGCAGCAGTCACATACAGCCACTAACCCAGGCTTTTAACCATTATTGGACTAGATACATGTAATATAATATTTATCTGAAATCCCGACATTCATCGCACTGGAAAATGTTTGAAACTGATTGGGCTGGATTCTTCGATTCTGCAGCTATGTCCCAGACAAACTGGGACAAAACGGTCACCGATTCCCCCTTTGCCTGGGGGCTGGCAGGACAGCAGCATAGAGCACCCGGCTCTAGCTGCAAATATACCCTGGAGAATTGCCGAGTCCATGGCCGCGCATGCGCACAGCAGCCCGTGGACCTGGCCCGTGAAGTAGTGCCCCACCTATGGCTGGCTTGCGCGCACGGGACCAACCCCCCGCACAGTGTCCCCAGCACCGAATAATATCCCCCCTGCTCCGGGATCTGCCCTCCCCGACTGTGGCGGCGCTGGACTGAGTCCGCAGCTATCACACCGAGTTCCCGACGGGTGAGACCACACGTGTCCTGCGCCATCAGGAACTCAGCCGGTCGGGGGCGGAGCATTGGGGGGCAGGCCTCAGGCAATGTCCTGAGGCCGTCGGTACGCGGCGCAGTATAGTCTCTGAGCTCAACACATCTGCTGCTGAAACCCTCATTCATGTCTTTGTTGCCTCTAGACGTGACTATTCTAATGGCCTCCTTACTGGAGCTAAAATGAGCTACCTCCTGGCTACCTGCCTTCTTCTTGGGAACAGCTTCATCTTGTGTATCACCCATCTCCTCTTTGCCCTGCTCCCTCTGCTTCCATCAAAACAACTTCATTTGGAGTGCTATTATAGCGAATAACAGACGGTGGGAAGACTTTCCTGCAGAAAGGCAGTTTTCAGAATCTTTTGTATATCTAAGGAGAAAATTGTTTCAGTGAAAGGTGATGTTTAAGGCAAGGTTCAAAGACTGTGAACTCAACCACCACTAACTTCAGAAGTTGGCAAATCATGTACGTAACCAACCCCTCTATCTTGCAAGTTTAAATTAAGTCTGGCTGACCCATAAGTTTTTGAAATAAAAACAGAAAATGTTAGATAAACTCAACAGTTCTGACAGCACCTGTGGAGAGAGAAACACAGTTAATTTCTTGTTTCGGTCTGACCCTTCTACAGATGATTCTACCACTGCTGGGGTTCAGAATCTATTTTACAATGATGTAAATACAGGTACAACTGGAACATGGAGGGTTAAAATGGTCTCGGCAGCAGAAATGTGAAATAGTGTAATCAGCAGGAAATTTGAGCATGGTGGCTGAAGAGTTGCCGATGTGAGGCCACCCATTCTTTTGCTACTGCCCAAAATGAATTTCACACCCTCTATCAAATCCCTTTATCTTTTAGAACATCCCAATTAGATGACTCCTCAACTATCAAAGCTCAAGGTAATAGGAAACCTGTCGTCATGATTTAATCGTTCAGATTGCAGTGTGTTTTTGGTGAATCTGCACTGCACCCCTCCAAGAAAAGATCTCCTTCCTTGGATACAATGTCCAAAACAAAACATTATACTCAGGATAGGGCTTGACCGAGCACTTATGAATTCAAACCTCCTTGAGATAAAGGCCAACATCCCATTAGCCTTTCTCACTATTTTTGTACCTGCCCACTAACTGTTAGTGATTTGCATACTTGGACACAAAGGGGCATGATTCATTGGAAACATTTCTTTGTTTTTATTACGAGTACTCAATTATTTTTCTTTTTTTTCCAATTAAGGGGCAATTTAGCATGGCCAATCCACCTAACCAGCACATCTTTGGGTTGTGGGGGTGAAACCCACGTAGACACGGGGAGAATGTGCAAACTCCACACGGACAGTGACCCAGGGCCAGGATTAGAACCCGGGTCCTCAGCGCCGTAGTCCCAATGCTAACCATTGCGCCACCCTACGGAAACATTTCTTCGTGTGATTTTGGACATGCTTGGTGGGGTGTTTCAACAGCCGCATTAGCGCGATTGTGGCACGTATTTATTGGTAACTTAATGCCGAAAATGAGCCCTCAGGAGCATCTCACCATTACTGGCTGTCTCGTCGTCTGATTCTCCAGACTCACCCCTCAGCGTCTTGCCACCTACAAGGGGAGAGCTGCTTTTAAACACTCCCTCACCACTCACTCAGTCAACACACAAGCATAGCTGTGCGCAGACCTGCTCCGGGGCATGGTAGCACAGTGGTTATCATTGCTGCCTCACAGCGCCATGGACCCAGGGTCAATTCCGTCCTAAGGTGACTGTCAGTGTGGAGTTTGCACGTTCTCCCCAAGTCTGCGTGGGTTTCTTCTGGGTGCTCCGGTTTCTTTCCACAGTCCAAAGATGTATGGGGTAGGTGGATTGGTCATGCTAAACTGCCCCTTAGTGTCCAGGACTGTGAAGGTTAGGTTATGGGGTTGCAAGGATAGGGTGGGTCATGGATCGGTGCAGACTCGATGGGCTGAATGGCCTCATTCTGCACTGTAGGGATTCTGTGATTGTATGATTGCTTTGGGGATGTTGACCTTGCCCGGCTTCTCAATGCCATCGATGCGAGACAGGATACCCTGTCCCCCTGAGGAGGTCGGAAGACCAGTAGCAAGGTAATCAATACCCAAATGGCGGTGGCTGTTGGTGCGGGCAGCATGACCAGGAGGACTGCCATACAATGTAGGTAGAAGATCTACGCCTTCCACCGAGCTCAATGGTCGGTTACCACCCCTCCCCTGGCATCATCAGTTCTGCCTGCCATCCCCCAAATTCCCAACCTCCCCCACCCAACAAATCACTGGCTGACACCTCGCACCCTCCCCACATCTGATTTTCATGCTTGCTCCTCAGAACCCACTAGCACCGACCAGCACAACCACTTCATGTCCAGGTGCGGTGCCCACACATGCCACCTGTTTCAGACCCCACTGACGCATCAAGCACACGGCTCACAAAGCCCTCTCTATGTCCCTGCAGGCGAAGATAGTCCGTATTAAGCAGGAAAGGGCCAAGATGGGGTACTAGAGATTCCAGTCCTCACCCCCTATGAGGAACAGGCTCTGGAGATCACAGGGTTGACCGAGGAGAGAGCCGTCACTGACAGTGAGGTTGGCCTGTGCTGCAGAGGGGATGAGCCAATGCCGCTTCATCCAGATGACCTGTCTCAAATGAGTTGTTCATGTCGGACAAAATGATCCTTCCCTCTCAGTGACCACAGGTCCATTCTCTTGTAAGGTTTCCATCTGATGAGGCCAGGAAACGTTCAGAGCTATCCCGCCCTCCCCCATTTCCCTCCTCCCCCATTTCCCTCCTTCCCACCCATTTGCTGTCTTCCTCCAGGACCCCCTCCACTCCCATCCCCAATCCTCCCACACCTCATGTTTTTAAAAAGGAGCACTAAATGACGGCCTCGTTATTACTCATTGGGAAGTCTGTTCATTTCTGGGAGGCCGTTGCATTCAACTTCAATCTCGCTAATGAGATGGAAATGAATGAGAATGAGGGTTAATAATATGCTTGCCATATTTGGGCATGATTCAGACCTCACCATTGGGAGCGGGCTGGTTAGAATGCAAACTGATTAACACCCGGTGTGAATCTCAATTTTGGCCTTTCCTGCTTTTTAACCGGTGCACCCAGATCCATGCCAGACGCAAAGCGGGGGTTAAACCACACCCTAGATCTCATTTCTCTTTCACAGCTCTGTATATCCATCAATAAGAAATTATGAAAATATTGTATTTCTCTGAGTGAAAATGGATGATCTCTGTACAAAAGTGCAGAAGATACTTTAATTACTCAAGAGTTTGACAACCAAGTAATGTGTCAAAAATCCACACAGCTTCTACCCCATAACTTATCTCACTGGACATGCATGTAGCGATTGGTAGTGAAATTATAAGAATATTACTTTCACTTTCGTACTTTTTTTCCTACAAATGTATTAATAGTGATGGCAGACTCCATTTTTTCTAACAAGATTCATCAATGACTCCAAAGGGCAAATTGAAAATAGGTTTTAGTATTAAATAATGTTACAAGTACAGTAATGAATTCATCTGAATGATTCTGAAAAAGTATTGTTATTGTATGAATTATGTTTCAAAAGTTACTTGTCTGACATGACAATATTCCATTTACAGTGCAGAAAGAGGTCATTCGGCCCATTGGGTCTGCACCGGCTCTTGGAAAGAGCACCCGACCCAAGCCCACACCTACACCCTATCTCCATAACCCAGTAACCCCACCTAACACTAAGGGCAATTTGGACCCTAAGGGCAATTTAGCATGGCCAATCCACCTAACCTGCACATCTTTGGACTGTGGGAGGAAACTGGAGCACCCGGAGGAAACTCACGTACACATGTGGAGAACGTGCAGACTCCACACAGACAGTGACCCAAGCCGGAATTGAACCTGGGACCCTGGAGCTGTGAAGCATTTGTGCTAACCACTATTATATATTCTTATAATTGCAAAATAAAGATTAGAATAATAAGATTTTTATTAGCTTTCTTTTGCAATTACTTCATTAGCTACAGGCAGTTACCACCAATTTCATTACTAAACCACATAAACAAGTAGATGCCATTAAATAATAATAATCTTTATTAGTGCCACAAGTAGGCTTACATTACCACTGCAATTAAGTTACTCTGAAAATCCCCTAGTCGCCACACTCCGGCGCCTGTACGGGTACACTGAGGGAGAATTCAGAATGTCCAATTCACCTAACAAGCACGTCTTTGGACTGTGGGAGCATCTGGAGAAAATCCACGCAGACACGGGGAGAACGTGCAGACTCCGCACAGACAGTGACCCAACACTGGAATCAAACCCGTTGCCTGCCGCTGGGAAGCAACAGTGCTAACCGCTGTACTACCGAGCCGCCAGAAGTAAAACGGATTGACCATAAGAAAGGCAAATGGAATCTTTAGTTTGGTATCCAGAAGGATTGAGGCAATGTATGAGACCTTAATTAGGTTGCAATTGTGTGTACAATGTATACAATTGTGGGCAATCAATTATCGGGAGGAGATAAAGCAATGGAAATGGCAGAATGCAGCTTCTTGAGAATATTACTCAGGATGAAAGATTGCAGCTATGGGGAGAAAATTCTGAAACCAGGGGTCGGATTCTCCGTTGGCTGGCGTCAAAATCGGGAAACACGATTGAGCAGAGAATAGGATCCGACTCCAAAATCACGACGGGCGCCGATTTGACGCCAAATCACAATTCTCTGTTACCTCGACAGCAGTGGTCCAAAATGCACATACAGTAGACACCCTTTGCATATCATTAGCGGGCCTGGCCTGGTATTCTCCGGTGCCTCCGTGATTCTCCGCCTGTGATGGGCCGAGTTCCCAGTTCACTTGTGCTATTAAAAATCATGAAGCCGGAATCGTGACTGCTGAGGGAGGGAGAGGGGGTACGGAAAGTGTCCAACATTGCCACAGTTTGCCGACAGTTGTGCCGCTGGCTGGAGGGGACTTCTGCCTGGGCCGGCGGGGGGTGGGTGGGTGGGGGGGGGGGGGGGGGGGGGAAGGGAGTAGTGGGGTGGTCGGGATGGACGGGCAGGGAACACCATTGCCGTAGCCGGAAAGGCAGCAATCAGCTGCCCTGACGGCCCACTGTGAACTTAGGGTCACGGGTCATATGGGTGTCCCCCAGGCCACCCCACTAGGTGCCCTCTGGCCCCAGCCGACCCATCAGCTGTATGGGCGCGCTCCAGCACAACCAGTGCCATCTTGTTGGTTGGAATGAGTGAGTGTGGGGATTGTAATGTGTATATGCAGCTGCAGCTTTTCAGCCTCCCGAGTGTCAATCACGGACCTGGCGAATCCCGCACCATTTTTCATTGGATTAGATTGTGTTCCACATAGCGCTGGTGCTAGCCCCTCCACGGTAACTGAATCAGACCAGGTTCAGCGGCAGTTTAGCTGTCGTAAATGTCCATGAATCCTGCACCGGCGTCAACACTTCTTGCCCCGTACGTTTTCTTCCTGGAGCAGAACGGTATGTCAAATGTTCAAAATTATGAATGGTTATAATAATATAAAGAGTGTTGATCAGTTACTCATGGTTGTGAAGATGGTAATGAGCATCACAGATTTAAGAAAATTGTAAAACAATTAAACAAGAGATGAGAAAAAAGCTTTTTCACAGAGGGTGATTGAAATCTCTGCTTCAAACTGATCTTGAAGAATGTTCTATAGCAACGTTTATAAAGGAGATTTGATAGTTTATTGAGAAAGGATAATATTAAAGGTATGGCAGTGGTAGCAAGCTACCAGATCCCATCATTTCAGCAGACACAGTCTCATTGTTCCAGTTAATCAGGTTCCTGATGTTTGTCTCATTGGACAACATCTCAACATTGGTCAACATTTCAGTTAGGTTATCTTCTGATACAACTGCAATCACCTGCGATTAAATATTGGGCGGGATCTTCCCAAAAGTAAGGAAATTCCCGAGCATGAACGTTTAGCCGTGTGTTTCCCAGCACTCACAGAATAAAGGGTCTGAATGGGGCATACGCGGCTCAGGCTGCACATAGCCACAACCTTCCCCCATCCCCGCCCAAACGCAACATGGGAGGGTCCCCAGACCGCCCAGTGCCCACACTGGGAAACCTTGGCCCAATCGCATGTGCACATGCTAGCTTGGCACTGTCAAACACTGCCCATGACAGCTGGTAGTGCCACCTGGGCACCTTCGCAGTGCCAGGATGGCACCCAGGTGGTACCAGCAGTGCCAGGACACCCTGCCCAAAGGGCATGCAGCTGCGGGGCCTTGATCCTCTTGGAGACCCCGACGAATGCTGTTCCACCTGGTCCCTGTTTGTGGCGATCATTACCAAACGGCGTTCCCTCGAAGTTCCCAGAGGTGAAGGAATTGAATCCCAAACCCTCAGATATCTCAGGAATCTGCACATTAGAGTAAGACTTACTGCCTCGCTCTAAAATGCAGATTTGCCAAAAAGTGATCCCACTCATATTGTCGGGATACCCTTGCAAAGTCTCGTGAGATTGTGTTGAATCTCACGAGGCGTTGCGAGCTGGGTAGATCCCGGGAGCAGGGTCTCCTAGCTTTCACCAGCCACGTTGCACCGCGGCAGGCTGTTTTTCCGGTAGAGCGTGGTCAGATGATCGCGCCCATTGTCTGTTGAGCCCAGTACTTGTTGTGCCCACTTTGATTAGAGCCACTCAATTCCTCAGAGTTGGCCACTTTTTACCAGCATGCATTTTGGTCTAGGTTAAAGTACCCCCTTTGTCCCATTGTATGTAAAGATACATTGGACCACAAATTAATACCAATGTTACTCGGAGATTTAATGATCTAAAAATAAAGGTAGCAATGGTTTTAACATTAGAATACCATTATGGCGTATGTATAACAACAATTTCAATTTAAATTAGCTTGTTACAATAATCGATTTATCTCCTGCCTTCCTGTGACTATTTCTATCTGATGGCTCCATCGTCGCAATGCAATAGTTACAACCACTTGATACAGATTTATTAACATCATTATACTAATTACCACATAAGAGGACAAACGTATCTATGGAGAGATTGCACATTTTTTCCCCCAATTCAGGATACCTTCCCCTGTGGTTTCCTTAGTCTTCTGTATCTCGCTAGTTACTTTATCTGTCTTTTGTTTAGCTTCTACAAAGGTCATAAATGCTTTTCATAAACTTTGTTGTAATTTTAATATCAGCCAAATAAGTTTCACGGTAAAACTCCAATTTATTCTCTTTGTGTAAATCCTTCTTCAGCGGGGTGGACAGGCTGATCTTGTTCATTTGGGGGGGAAGGTGGCCAGGATTAGGAGGGTGATACTGCAGAGGGGGTGGCAGGCAGGAGCGCTAGGCCTCCCAAACTTGTGATATTACTATTGGGCAGCGAATGCAGAGAAAGTGCGGGGCTGGAGCAAGGAGGGGGGTGGGGGGGGGGGGGGGGGGGAGAGAGAGAGAGAGAGAGTGGCTCTGTTGGTAAAGGTGGAGGTGGACTCTTGTCAGGGACCGGGGTTGCATGCACTAGCAACGATGTTGCTACTGGTGGTCCCGGGAAAGTATTCGATGAGTCCAGTGATGTTGGCCACGTTGAAGATTTGGAGGCAGTTTAGACAGCACTTTAGGGGGATGTTGATTAGGAGGAATCATGGATTCGAGCCAGAGAGGATGGATGCAAGGTTTCAGGGATTAAGAGGGGGATTAAGGAAATGAAGGATTTGTTCCTGGCGGGGAGGGGCCTGATTTGCGGGTTTAGAGGAACTGGATCGAAGAATGGGTTGGCGCGGGGGGAAAGGTTTAGGTATGTACAGATGCGGGACTTTGCAAGGAAGGTTTTCCCAACCTTCCTGATTGCGTCGACCTCCTCATTGCTGGAGGCAGTTCTGTCAGCCGGGGAGGGGAGGCGGGGCGGGGCGAGGGGGAGAGAGAGAGAGAAGGGGGTCGCCCCGGTGATCTGCGGGAGGATCCTGGAGGAAGATAGGATGTCCTTGGAGGTAATTAAGGTGAAGTGGGAGGAAGAGCTAGGGTTGGCGTTGGAAAAGGGACTGTGGTGTCCCATCTGGGACTGGTTTAGCACAGTGCACTAAACAGCTGGCTTGTAATGCAGGACAAGGCCAGCAGCGCAGGTTCAATTCCCGTACCGGCCTCCCCGAACAGGTGCCGGAATGTGGCGACTTGGGGCTTTTCACAGTAACTTCATTGAAGCCTACTTGTGACAATAAGTGATTATTATTATTATTAAGTGCTGTGGAGGTGAATGCCTTGACTTCATTTGTTATACTGTGATAATAAACAAATCAGTGTACAACAGAACATCTAGTTCAAGACTAGTTATTTAATGTTAAATAAACGGTGGGTAGACTAAACTATTGCGAACCAAACTGTGAAGCTTCTAACCATGCTAGTAACATCTCCTGTAATTCTGATCAAGGCTGTTTTTGTTTTGTCCAGTTCCAGTGTCCTGTTCCTATTTGTGAAAATGTTGAAAGTTTGCCGAATAAAAATACTTAAAAAAAACTCCAGTTTATTCTTTAACCCTTGCATGACACCTGGTGGTTGGAGGCCATATACACTGTTATATACACTGTTACTGCATATTATTACATTCATGTGTGAGGTTGGTGCTGAGACAGCTTAAGGTAGTGTACTGGGCGCACCACACAAAATCAAGGATGGGCCAGCTGTTCGAAGGGGTGGAGGACATCTGTGAGCGATATGGGAGGGGCACCGCAAGCCATGTTCATATGTTTTGGTCCTGCCCGGAGCTGGAAAGGTTTTGGAGGATGGTGTTCAATACAATCACGGGGTGGGGTTACATGTCGATGTGGAACCTGGTTCCCTAGAAGCCATATTCAGGGTGACGGACTGGCCCGAGTTACAGGCGTGTGCAGGGGCAGATGTCCTAGCATGGCGGGGGGACCGGCTGCACATTTTGACCCTGGAAAAGGTGAAGTTTGAGCTGAGGGGGCAAAGGAGGGGTTCTACAATTGTTGTGATTTGTTCATCGTTGACTGCTGGGGATGGTGAGGGGTTGGACGGGGTTTTGTTTGTTTAGAGTTGTTTGGGGTTGTTTTTGTCTTGTAAAAATGTTGAAAGTTTGTCGAATAAAAATACTTTAAAAACAAACTCCAGTTCATTCTTTAACCCTTCAGTTATATTTATGGCAACCTGTTGTTTTCAATGTATATCTACAAATTCTACTTGTTCGATCCTTGCTGGAAATTCTGATTTGAAACAAAATACTAATAGGCTAGAAACATACTCCATGTCCATCATTGATCTCATTCTCGTTAGTATTTACACAATAAGTTATATTTCACATTTGGATTTGTTTATTGTCACGTGTACCGAGGTTCAGTAAAATTATTTTTCTGCGTACAGCTCAAACAGATCATTCAGTACATGAAAGGAAAATACATAATAGGGCAACACAAGGTACACACTGTAAATACATAGGCACCGGCATCGGGTGAAGCATACAGGAGTGTAGTATTAATCAGTTCAGTCCATAAGAGAGTCGTTCAGGAGTCTGGTAACAGTGGGGAAGAAGCTGTTTCTGAATCTGTTCGTGCGTGTTCTCAGACTTTTGTATCTCCTGCCCGATGGAAGAAGTTGGAAGAGTGAGTAAGCCGGGTGTGAGGGGTCTTTGCTAATGCTGCCATTTCCCATTTACCCTACCTTGGTGACGATTCTGTCAGTCTTTTCCATTCTTCAGGTATACCTTAAGTTTCTTTCTGATTGATATCCACATTCTGCCTTATCTCTGCCATTTATGGGATACACAGTTAGTCCTTTGGCATCGAACGAGAACCTATCAATTATCCATTCTTCCCTACTCCATACGGTAAAACACCCTTCAGGACACCATACAGGGAATTGCAAGTTTGTGATGTTCAATGCAACAGGAACCAATTGATGTTGGAAATTATCGTAAAGTTAAATCCATCTCCCCTTGGGCTAGCCCATTTCTGGGTCCCTCTGTCTGTTTGGGACATTCTTTATTGGTTTCAATTGTTTCCGTATGAACTGTAGTATTGAGGACCTCTACAGTAATCTGAGGGGCCGGGGTGATGACTGTAGCTGTGGGAGAGGTGGCTTCTAGCTTCTTATCTCATTCTACAAGTACTATTGTGTTCGCACACCGAGATGTCAGGATGATTCTAAGGTGTGCTTTGCTTTCTTTTAATTGTGCTTTGATATACATGGATTCAGTAAACTCTGGGGAACAGTTGATATATACATGCCCATTTAAAGGGACCTTTCAAAGATGTGCAGGTTGTAGAGGTCTCCAACCTCATAGTCCCCCAACCCCGAACAGCTCGCTTTTACCTACTTCCCAAAATCCACAAAAAGGACTGTCCCGGCAGGTCCATTGTGTCAGCATGCTCCCGCCCACCAAACTTATTTCCTCTTACTGTTCTTGGCCTGCTGCAATGTTCCAGTGAAGCGCAACGCAAACTGGAGGAACAACATCTCATCTTCCGGTTAGGCACGCTACAGCCTTCCGGCCTGAACATCGAGTTCAACAACTTCAGATGATCAGCCCCACCGCGACCCATTTGTTTTCATTTCATTTTAACTGTCTTGAAATTGAAAATCGCTTATTGTCACGAGTAGGCTTCAAATGAAGTTACTGTGAAAAGCCCCTAGTCGCCACATTCCGGCGCCTGTTCGGGGAGGCTGTTACGGGAATCGAACCGTGCTGCTGGCTTGCCTTGGTCTGCTTTCAAAGCCAGCGATTAGCCCTGTGAGCTAAACAGCCCCTACCATTTCTTTTACCATTTCTTTCTTTCTTAATATACATTTAATTCCCCCCCCCCCCCCAATCTTATCCACCTTTCTCCTCTTTGCTTCCCCCTTCCCCTCCCCCCACACCTACAGTTCATCCTCTGATGTTAGTTTCCCTGCTGTTTGACCTTTTACATCTTTTGTCCTCTCTGGGGACTGCCATTAACACTCTTTCCCCTTGGTTTCTGTTGCCATTAGCACCCGCTTTCCCTGGGTTTCTGTGGCTATGACTCATCTTTCATTCCCTCACCCTACAGTATAAATATTTCCCACTTTCTCTGTCTGTTAGCTTTGACAAAGAGTCATCGGACGTAAAAAGTTAGCTCTTTTCTCTTCCTCCAGATGCTGCCAGACTTGCTGAGATTTTCCAGCATTTTCCCTTTTGTTGCAGGTTGTAGAGCCATTTGAGAAGTTTAACCAAGAGTGCAGGTTGACATTTAGTAGTTTTCAATAAATGACAATGAAGAGGAAAGTGTCAGTGTAATAACCTCCACGAGGCCCACGGGACACCCTAATCGGTCTCCCCATGGGAATCGTGAAATACAAGCTTCCCCTCAAGCTGGGGCTCGTTACTGAGCAATGTCAGAGCTGGTTTGCACAGTAAGAAGTCTTACAACACCAGGTTAAAGTCCAACAGGTTTGTTTCAAACACGAGCTTTCGGAGCACGGCTCCTTCTTCACCTGAAGAAGGAGCCGTGCTCCGAAAGCTCGTGTTTGAAACAAACCTGTTGGACTTTAACCTGGTGTTGTAAGACTTCTTACTGTGCTCACCCCAGTCCAACGCCGGCATCTCCACATCAGAGCTGGTTTGGACAGGGACTGGCATTCAGGTAGTCCCAACTGGGATTTACTGTGTGTACGCCACTTTAGCAGCTATTTTCTATGACTAAAATAAACTCACCTTCACTTACCTACAAGAGCCTCCCGGTTCTTTATGCTCGTCACAAGATAAAAACAACACTTGTGATTCCGGATGTCCCAGGCGCATATTGCTACGCAGGAACAAAATCGGTGGAGTTTTGAAAAATGTCGCTCTTCGGGAAATTAGAGGCCTTTGATGCAGGCCTGGAGGATTGGGCCCAAAATGCTGAGAGAATGTGAGGTGGGATTCTCCCGCAATCGGCGGGATGGCCCGACGCTGGTGCCAAGAACGGCGCAAACCACTCCGGCGTTGGGCCACCTGGAAGTTGCGGAATCCACCGCACTTCCGGGGGCTAGGCCAGCGCTGGAGGTTTTGGTGCCGTGCCAACTGGTGCCGAAGGGCCGCCGTGGTCCCTCGCATGTGCTGAACTGCCGGCGTGTTCTGGTGCATGCGCGGAACCACCGTAGAACCAACGGTGTGTTCTTGCGCATGCACAGGGGGTTTCTTCTCCGCGCCAGCCATGGCAGAGCCCGGCACGGAGGGAAAGAGTGCCCCCATGGCACAGGCCCACCCGCAGATCGGTGGGCCCCGATCGCGGGCCAGGCCACCGTTGGGGCCCCCCGGAGCCGCATCCCCCTGCGCACACCCGAGGACCCCGCTAGACGGCCGACAAGCCAGGTCCCGCCGAGATGGACCATGTCCATTTCACGCCGGTGGGACTGGGCAAAAATGGGAGGCCGCTCGGCCCAGAGAAATGCCGGGGGTGCCGGTACCAACGGTCCCTGACCGGCACGGCATGAACCCCACCCCCGCCCAAAAACCGGCGCCAGAGAATTCGGCAGCCGGCGTCGGAGCGGCGGGGCGGGATACATACCGCCCCCCCAGCGATTCTACGACCCAGTGGGGGGTCGGACAAGCCCACCCGAGGTATTTCTTCCAGCCGAAAGGCACCAGTGGAAGACCGACAGAATGTAATTCTCCTGACCACCTGCGGGGCCCCAACATTCGGCATAATCAAAAGCCTCACTTACCCAGCAGCCCTGGGCTCGAAGTCCTTCGATAAACTAGTGGAGCTCGTGACGAATCATTACAACCCAAAACCCGTCCGTGATAGTACAATGGTATTGGTTTAACACTGCTGTATGGATTCCAGGGGTTGTTGACAGACTTTCTGACATGGCTCCGAAGGCTGGCAGAACATTGTATGTGCGGTGAATCCCTCTCCAAGATGGTATGGGATTATTTGGTGTGCTGAATCAACAACGTGGCAACTCAGAGGAATTGTTGGCTGAACCAACACTAGTCCTGAAAGGAGTCATCAGGTTAGCTCTGCCACGTGAAAAGGGGGTTCAGGAGCTCCAGGGTTCCATTCACTATGGCGTCCATGGGGTTTGATGGGCCATGTACAGAAGTGCAGTGCCAAAGCGGTAAGACACATCCAGACTGCTCCATACTACCTATCTTCGAATGGTTTGGCAGAACGGGCGCTTCAAACATTTAAACAAGGCATGAGGAAATAGGATACGGATCCCTTTGATACAAAGCTGGCAAGATTTCCATTCCATTATCGGACCATGCCTCGCATCACAGCAGGGGTAGCACCAGCGGAGCTATTAATGGGCCGAAGCCTCCGACCCACCAGACATTTCCAAGTCTAGATGGGAAAGTAGAGACAAGGTTGGACCTCCGCAAGAAGTACCACGATCACCAGATGCGTGAGAGAGGATTTAAACTGGGAGATGCCATGCATGTCTGTTATTGTGGGAATGGCACCCAGTGGTTCCCTGGGGTTTTGGAGAGAACAAAGCCAACGGAAGGGAGCCCACCTCAGAGGAAACCAGGCCAGGCACATCAGTGCCTCCACCACCCCTTGTATTGTCACACAGTCCAGAGGCACAACCCACGTGGGCCAGCATCTGGACTGACAGGGCGAGGATGGCTCGGCCTCAGACATGGGCATAGAAGTTGCCAGCACTATGGGTTATGTCGCAACCGAAGCTGAGACTCTGGCAGTGACCCTTCATCATTCATCACGAAAATATAATCTAGATGATCTTTATTAGTGTCTCAAGTAGCCTTCCATTAACACTGCAATGAAGTTACTGTGAAAATCCCTCAGGCGCCTGTTCGGGTGCATTGGGGGAGAATTCAGAATGTCCAAATTACCAAACAGCACGTCTTTCGGGACTTGTGGGAGGAACCCAGAGCACCCGGAGGAAACCCACGCAGACACGGGGAGTACGTGCAGACTCCACACAGACAGTGACCCAAGCCGGGAATCAAACCTGAGACCCTGGCACTGTAAAAGACGATCAATGACCCGATACACATTCCCCGTCCCAGCCCCACTGCTGGCAGAGGAACAGCCACCCGTGAAGTAGCGAAGAAAGCCCCCTCAGCTGGCCACTGGAGGAGAATTTCAGACTTGGTGGTGGGGGCGGGGGGGGGGGGGGGGGGGGGGGATACTGTAATAACCCTCACGAGGCCCACAGGGATACACTAATTGATTCTTTGTGGGACTCATGGAGTACTAGCTTCCTCACTAGTGGCCGCAGGCCCGCCCAGCTCGTGTTACGATACTGGACCGGACACCAACATTTGCTAGGTTACCAGACAGGAACCCAAATACTTTTTTTTTAAATTAGTAAAACTGTGAGGAAAGGATACCTTGCTCCAGAAGATATACCATGCACAAATGGAGATATGGGGCTGAATTCCCCATTCCGCCATGCCAGATTTCTGGTTCAGCACACCGGCAGGATGCACCGTTACGCCGGCTGGTCAATGGGGTTTCCCATTGTGGGGCAGCCTCATGCTGTCAGGAAACCCCCGGGCTGCCGGCAAAATGGAGCACACCGCCGGCGGACAATCCAGCCCATGATATATTAAAAGAAACTTCATTAATAACACAGTATTAAATTACCTTAACATCACAGAAATATAGCTTACAATGAATTGTTAAACAATGCTTAACAATAAAAAGAAACACTTTGGCCGGGATTCTCCAACCCCGCGCCGGGTTTGAGAATCCCCGGGAGGTGCGAAAATTACGCCCCGCAGCCCCGACGCCGGCTTACCTATTCTCTGACACTGATTCTCGGGCGCCCGTGGGATCACTGCCGCGCCGGTTGGGGGCCGTGGAAAGCGGCCCGCCCAGTGATTTACCGGGCCCTGACGGGCCGAGTGGCCGCCAGCGTGGGTTACTCAGGTGTCACACGGCAGGACCTGGAAGGTGTGTCTGCGGGGGCCGTCCTGGAGGGGGTGCTTGGGGATCTGACCCCGGGGGGGCTCCATGGTGGCCTGCGATCGGGGCCTACCGATCGGAGGGCAGGCTGGTTCCGTGGTGGCCAATGTTCCTCCGCGCCGGGTCCCTGTAGGGCGCCACCATATTTCCCGGGGGCTGGCGTGGAGACGGGAATCCACGCGCATGCACGGAATCACGCTGCCCATAGTGAGCATGCGCGAACACTTGCCGGCCATTCCACGCCGGCTGGAGCTGCAGGGACCACTCCGGCTCTGACCTAGCCCCCTAGGAAGGGGAGCATTCCTCAATATCGGGAACCGTTGATGCCGGAGTGGTTGGCGCCGCTTTTCATGCTGGCATCAGAACTTGGCCGCGGGATTGGAGAATCCCAGCCGTTAACTTTTAACTGATACCTTCATTATCTCCAATCAAGCAAAATCCATCACAGGTCAAAAAACATTTTTAAATAGAGTTAGCAAACACAGGACTCGTTGCCAGCTTCTGGATAAAGAGTTCTTTTAAAAAAACACTTGAAGAGAGAGAGATCCTGGTTAGCAATTAGCCTGCAGATTCTTGTTTGTGTCAGATTACTGCTTAACCTGACAGCCTTTTGTAGAAGCTGTTGTTCAGCTCACAGCCAAAATTAAACTCAAATGTGACTGCCACATGGCTCTGGCCATTAATTACATCATCTTATTAAGTTTAAACTCAATGGGCGGGATACTCCGTCTCGGGACACCCAGAATATGGGCCGGGATTCTCCGTGAATCGGCATGATGGCCCGAACCCGGTGCCAAAAACAGCGCGAATCACTCCGGTGTAGGGCCTCCCGAAATGACAAGAAATCTCCAGCCGGGAATGGGCTATTTTTCGCAGCGCCAAGTGAGACCCCCCACTGCCTTTCCCCCTTCCCCCATTCCCCCATATTGCCCTTCCCCCATATACCACATATCTCCGTTCCCCATATCCCCCCTTCCCCATATCCCCCTTCCCTCATATCCCCCTTGCCCAATATCCCCCATATCCCCTTCCCCCATATCCCCCCATATTCCCCTTCCCCCATATTCCCCTCCCCCCATATTCCCGTTCCCCATTTTCCCTTCCCCATATCCCCTCTTCCCCTTCCCCCATATCCCCACTTCACCCATATCCCCTTCCCCAAATGCCCCCTTCCCCATATCCCTCTTGCCCCATATCCCCATTCCCCATATCCCCCTTCACTCATATCCCCTTCCCCCATATCCCCCTTTCCCCATATCCCCCTTCCCCATATCCCCCTTGCCCCATATCCTCTTCCCCATATCCGCCCATATCCCCCTTCCCCCATATTCGCCTTCCCCTCTTCCCCTTCCCCCATATCCCCACTTCACCCATATCCCCTTCCCCAATCATGCCCATCCCCCATATCCCCATACCTCCCCTTCCCCATATCCCCATTCCCCATATCCACCCTCCCCATATTCCCCTTCCTCCATATCCCCCTTCCCCCATATCCCCTTCCCCATATCCCCCTTCCCTCATACCCCCCATATCCCTTTCCCCCATATCCCCCTTCCCCCATATCCCCCTTCCCTCATATCCCCTATCCCCTTCCCCCATATCCCCCTTCCCTCATATCTCCCATATCCCCCTTCTCTCATATCCCCATATCACCTTCCCCATATTCCCCCTTCCCCATATCCCCCATATTCCCCTTCCCCCATATTCCCCTTCCCCATATCCTTTTCCCCTTCCCCATATCCCCACTTCACCCATATCCCCCTTTCCCAAATGCCCCCTTTCCACATATCCCCCTTGCCCCATATCCCCATTCCCCCATATCACCACTTCCCTCATATCCCCTTCCCCATATCCCCTTCCCCCATATCCACCTTCCCCCATATCCCCATATCCCCTTCCCATATATTCTCCTTCCCCTCTTCCCCTTCCCCATATCCCCACTTCACACATATCCCCTTCCCCAATCACACCCATCCCCCATATCCTCCCATAATCTCCCCTTCTCCCATATCCCCATTCCCCCATATCCACCCTCCCCATATCCCCCTCCCCATATCCCCCTCCCCATATCCCCCTTCCCTTCCCCATATCCCCTTCCCCAATCATGCCCATCCCCATATCCCCCCATATCCTCCCTTCCCCATATCCACCTTCCCCTATCCTCCTTACCCCTATCTACCCTCCCCATATCCCCTTCCCCATATCCCCCTTCCCCATATCCCCCTCCTCCATATCCCCTTATCCCCTTCCCCATATCCCCTTCCACTATATTCCCCTTCCTCCATATCCCCCTTCCCCCATATCCCCATTTCCCCATATCCACCTTCCCCCTATCCCCCTTACCCATATCCACCCTTCCCCCATATTCCCCTTCCCCCATATTCCCGTTCCCCATTTCCCCTTCATCATATCCCCTCTTCCCCTTCCCCCATATCCCCACTTCACCCATATCCCCTTCCCCAAATGCCCCCTTCCCCATATCCCTCTTGCCCCATATCCCCAATCCCCCATATCCCCCCTTCCCTCATATCCCGTTCCCCATATCCCCCTTTCCCCATATCCCCTTCCCCATATCCCCTTCCCCATATCCCCCTTGCCCCGTATCCACCCTCCCCATATTCCCCTTCCTCCATATCCCCCTTCCCCCATATCCCTTCCCCATATCCCCCTTCCCTCATACCCCCCATATCCCTTTCCCCCATATCCCCCTTCCCCCATATCCCCCTTCCCTCATATCCCCCATATCCCCTTCCCCATATCCCCTTCCCCCATATCCCCTTCCCTCATATCTCCCATATCCCCTTCTCTCATATCCCCATATCACCTTCCCCATATTCCCCCTTCCCCATATCCCCTTCCCCCATATCCCCCCATATTCCCCTTCCTCCATATTCCCCTTCCCCATATCCCCTTTTCCCCTTCCCCATATCCCCACTTCACCCATATCCCCCTATCCCCCTTGCCCCATATCCCCATTCCCCCATATCACCACTTCCCTCATATCCCCTTCCCCATATCCCCTTCCCCCATATCCACCTTCCCCCATATCCCCATATCCCCTTCCCCCATATTCTCCTTCCCCTCTTCCCCTTCCCCCATATCCCCACTTCACACATATCGCCTTCCCCAATCACACCCATCCCCCATATCCCCCCATAATCTCCCCCTTTCCCATATCCCCATTCCCCCATATCCACCCTCCCCCATATCCCCCTCCCCATATCCCCCTTCCCCCATATCCCCTTCCCCAATCATGCCCATCCCCCATATCCCCCCATATCATCCCTTCCCCCATATCCACCTTCCCCTATCCTCCTTACCCCTATCTACCCTCCCCATATCCCCTTCCCCATATCCCCATATCCCCTTCCCCCATATCCCCTTCCACTATATTCCCCTTCATCCATATCCCCCATATCCCCATTTCCCCATATCCACCTTCCCCCTATCCCCCCTTACCCATATCCACCCTTCCCCATATTCCCCTTCCCCCATATTCCTGTTCCCCATTTCCCCTTCCCCATATCCCCTCTTCCCCTTCCCCATATCCCCATTTCACCCATATCCCCTTCCCCAAATGCCCCCTTCCCCATATCCCCCTTGCCCCATATCCCCTTCCCCCATATTCGCCTTCCCCTCTTCCCCTTCCCCCATATCCCCACTTCACCCATATCCCCTTCCCAATCATGCCCATCCCCCATATCCCCCCATACCTCCCCTTCCTCCATATCCCCCTTCCCCCATATCCCCTTCCCCATATCCCCCTTCCCTCATACCCCCATATCCCCTTCCCCATATCCCCTTCCCTCATATCTCCCATATCCCCCTTCTCTCATATCCCCCTTCTCTCATAGCCCCATATCACTTTCCCCATATTCCCCCTTCCCCATATCCCCCTCCCCATATCCCCCCATATTCCCCTTCCCTATATTCCCCTTCCCCATATCCCCTTTTCCCCTTCCCCATATCCCCACTTCACCCATATCCCCCTTTCCCAAATGCCCCCTTTCCCCATATCCCCCTTGCCCCATATCCCCATTCCCCCATATCACCACTTCCCTCATACCCCTTCCCCATATCCCCTTCCCCCATATCCACCTTCCCCATATCCCCTTATCCCCTTCCCCCATATCCTCCTTCCCCATATCCCCTTATCCCCTTCCCCCATATCCTCCTTCCCCTTCCCCATATCCCCACTTCACACATATCCCCTTCCCCAATCACACCCATCCCCCATATCCCCCCATAATCTCCCCTTCTCCCATATCCCCATTCCCCCATATCCACCCTCCCCCATATCCCCCTCCCCATATCCCCTTCCCCCATATCCCCTTCCCCAATCATGCCCATCCCCCATATCCCCCCATATCCTCCCTTCCCATATCCACCTTCCCCTATCCTCCTTACCCCTATCTTCCCTCCCCATATCCCCTTCCCCATATCCCCCTTCCCCCATATCCCCCTTCCCCCATATCCCCCTCCTCCATATCCCCATATCCCCTTCCCCCATATCCCCTTCCACTATATTCCCCTTCCTCCATATCCCCATTTCCCCATATCCACCTTCCCCCTATCCCCCTTACCCCTATCCACCCTCCCCCATATCCCGCTTCCCCATATCCCCTCCCCATATCCCCTCCCCCATATCCCCCTCCCCATATCCCCCTCCCCATATCCCCCATATCCCCTTCCACTATATTCCCCTTCCTCCATATCCCCCTTCCCCATATCCCCCTTCCCCCATATCCCCCATATCCCCCTTCCCCCATATCCCCCTTCCCCCATATCCCCTTCCCCCATATCCCCTCCCCATATCCCCTCCCCATATCCCCTTCCACTATATTCCCTTCGCTCCATATCCCCCTTCCCCATATCCCCCTTCCCCCTTCCCCATATCCCCTTCCCCATATCCCCCTTCCCCCTTCCCCCATATCCCCCTTCCCCCATATCCCCCTTCCCTCATATCCCCATCCCCATATCCCCATATACACCCTCCCCATATCCTCCTTCCCCATATCCCCCTTCCCTCATATCCCCCAAATCCCCATATCCCCCTTCCCCATGGCCCCATATCCCCTTCCCCCAGATCCCCCTTCCCCATATCTCCCTTCCCCATATTACCCACCCACCATATGCCAGTTCCCCCATATCTACCCTTCCCCTATACTCCCTTCCCCATATCCCCTTCCTCCATATCCCCCTTCCCTCATATCCCCCATCCCCATATCCCCATATACACCCTCCACATATCCTCCTTCCCCATATCCCCTTCCCTCATATCCCCATATCCCCCTTCCCCATAGCCCCATATCCCCCACTTCCCCAGATCCCCTTCCCCATATCTCCCTTCCCCATATTACCCACCCACCATATCCCAGTTCCCCCATATCCACCCTTCCCCATATCCACCCTTCCCCATATACTCCCTTCCCCATATCCCCTTCCTCTATATCCCCCTTCCCTCATATCCCCCATATCCCCATATCCCCTTCCCCCATATCCCCCCTTCCCCCAGATCCCCCTTCCCCATATCTCCCTTCCCCATATTACCCACCCACCATATCCCAGTTCCCCCATATCCACCCTTCCCCTATACTCCCTTCCCCATATCCCCTTCCTCCATATCCCCTTCCCTCATACCCCCTATCCCCATATCCCCATATCCTCCTTCCCCATATCCCCTTCCCTCATAGCCCCCTTCCCCCATAGCCCCATATCCCCCCTTCCCCCATAGCCCCATATCCCCCTTCCCCATATTACCCACCCACCATATCCCAGTTCCCCCATATCACCCTTCCCCATATACTCCCTTCCCCATATCCCCTTCCTCTATATCCCCCTTCCCTCATATCCCCCATATCCCCATATCCCCTTATCCCCCCTTCCCCCAGATCCCCCCTTCCCCATATCTCCCTTCCCCATATTACCCACCCACCATATCCCAGTTCCCCCATATCCACCCTTCCCCATATACTCCCCTCCCCATATACTCCCCTCCTCCAGATCCCCCCTTCCCCATATCCTCATTCCCTCATATACTCCCTTCCCCATATCCCCCTTCCCCATATCCCCCCTGCTATGGGGGATATGGGGGAAAATGGGGTATGGGGAATATGGGGGAAAGGGGGATATGTGGGAAGGGCATATATGGGGAAGGGGGATATGGGGGAGGGGGTATATGGGGAAGGGGATATGGGTGTAGGGGGGATATGGGGAAGGGGGATATGGGGAGGGGGTATATGGGGAAGGGGGATATGGGTGTAGGGGGATATGGGGGAAGGGGGATATGGGGGAGGGGGGATATGGGGAAGGGGGATATGGGTGTAGGGGGATATGGGGGAAGGGGATATATGGGGGAATATGGGGGAAGGGGGATATGGGAGAGGGGGTATATGGGGAGGGGGATATGGGGGGGAGCAGGATATTGGGGGAGGGGGGACAGACCCGGCCCATCAGGCATATGACACCCCCAGGACGTTCCGGGGCGGCCACGAGCCAGGGACAGACCCGGAGCACCAGGCGGACGCCGCCCATCTCCAGTGCGAGTGCGGCGACGCCGGCGGGCCACACCCAGTGACGAGGAGGGCAGCCACAGCAACAGGCCCCTGTCACAGCCGACCCAGGACATTGACGCACACAACACTGACGCACAGGACACTGACGCACAGGACACTGACGCACAGGACACTGACGCCCAGGACACTGACGCCCAGGACACTGACGCCCAGGACACTGACACACACGACACTGACGCACAGGACACTGACGCACAGGACACTGACACACAGGACACTGACGCACAGGACACTGACGCACAGGACACTGACGCACAGGACACTGACGCACAGGACCCTAACACACAGGACACTGACGCACAGGACCCTAACACACAGGACACTGACACACAGGACACTGACGCACAGGACCCTAACACACAGGACACTGACGCACAGGACACTGACACACAGGACACTGACACACAGGACACTGACACACAGGACCCTAACACACAGGACACTGACGCCCAGGACACTGACGCCCAGGACACTGACGCCCAGGACACTGACGCCCAGGACACTGACGCCCAGGACACTGACACACACGACACTGACGCACAGGACACTGACGCACAGGACACTGACACACAGGACACTGACGCACAGGACACTGACGCACAGGACACTGACGCACAGGACCCTAACACACAGGACACTGACGCACAGGACCCTAACACACAGGACCCTAACACACAGGACCCTAACACACAGGACACTGACGCACAGGACCCTAACACACAGGACCCTAACACACAGGACCCTAACACACAGGACCCTAACGCACAGGACACTGACGCACAGGACACTGACGCACAGGACACTGACGCACAGGACACTGACGCACAGGACCCTAACACACAGGACACTGACGCACAGGACCCTAACACACAGGACACTGACGCACAGGACCCTGACACACAGGACCCTAACACACAGGACCCTGACACACAGGACACTGACGCACAGGACACTGACGCACAGGACACTGACGCACAGGACACTGACGCACAGGACACTGACGCACAGGACACTGACGCACAGGACACTGACGCACAGGACACTGACGCACAGGACACTAACGCACAGGACACTGACGCACAGGACCCTAACACACAGGACCCTAACACACAGGACCCTAACACACAGGACCCTAACACACAGGACCCTAACACACAGGACCCTAACACACAGGACACTGACGCACACGATACCCACACATAGGGGACGGATGGACAGGAATCACCACTCCAGGGGAACTGGACTTCGGGTTGGATGAGGAGCACGCCATTACGCCACTGCTATCTCCTACACCCTCCACCATCGCAGAGACACTCACCTCGGTTGGGCACTTTAGCGATGAGGCCTCTGGGACACTAACTGGTGCACACAACAAAGCCGTCCTGGTACAGCAGATGGAGGCAGGAGCAGCCGAGGGGCTGGGAGGTCGGAGGGCAGCCCGGCGCAGGCAACCATTTGCCGCCCAGACGGGTCCCGGGTTCCTGGGGTTACCACACCCACCCATAGACCCGATGCAGTCACGGACCAAGGGACGACCGAAGGGGGTGATGGCCGGTTTGCGGCAGCTGCAGATGAAGGTGGAGGAGTCCACCCGCATGCAGGAGCAGGTCGTGGTGCCGGTCAGGCTGATACCGCACAGGTGGCGTCCGCGGGGGAGGCAATGGGGGCGACGGTGTCAGACATGGGGAGCAGTATGCAAGGCCTGGGGCTTTCCGTGCAGGCGGCATCCATGGCCCAGGACATGGCTGCCCTCTCGCCATGAGCCATGAGCCAGAGCCATCAGCAGATCGCAGAGGCGCTCAACACCGTGGCCCAGTCTCTGCAGGCAGTGGCCTAGTCTCAGCAGGCAGTGGCCCAGTCTCTGCAGACAGTGGCCCAGTCTCTGCAGACAGTGGCCCAGTCTCTGCAGGCAGTGGCCTAGTCTCAGCAGGCAGTGGCCCAGTCTCTGCAGACAGTGGCCCAGTCTCTGCAGACAGTGGCCCAGTCTCTGCAGGCCATGGCCCAGTCCCAGCAGGCAGTGGCCCAGTCTCTGCAGGCAGTGGCCCAGTCTCAGCAGGCAGTGGCCCAGTCTCTGCAGGCAGTGGCCCAGTCTCTGCAGGCCATGGCCCAGTCTCAGCAGGCAGTGGCCCAGTCTCAGCAGGCCATGGCCCAGTCTCTGCAGGCAGTGGCCCAGTCTCTGCAGGCCATGGCCCAGTCTCAGCAGGCAGTGGCCCATGTCTCTGCAGGCAGTGGCCCAGTCTCAGCAGACAGTGGCCCATGTCTCTGCAGGCAGTGGCCCAGTCTCAGCAGGCAGTGGCCCAGTCTCAGAAGGCAGTGGCCCAGTCTCAGCAGTCCATCGCTGAGGGCATCGGCGCCATTGCCCATGTGCTGTCCGGCGTCGCCCAGACACAGACAGGGATGGCCAACTCCCTGAGCTCCATGGCTGCAAACTTGCAGACCCTTGTTGATACCAGGGCGGGCCTCCAGGACTGGCAGCACCCAGTGTCGGGGGGGGGAGGCGTTGGGTGCTTGGTCCGTTCGCATCTCCGACCCATGTAGAGGCCCGGGGGCCATTGGGCACCCCGAGGGAGGAGGGGATGCTGCTGTAGGGGAGGCCCCGGAACACCATGACACCTCTGACTCCCCCCCACTTCCGTCCCAGGTGCAATGGGCAGGACAGGCTGGCAACTCACCATCCCAGTCGCCCGAGTCGCAGCCTGGCACATCTAGGCTGGTCCACCCCAGGAACCGGTCGCCAAAGGGGTCCCTACTCACAGGGCAGGAATCACAGGAGTCCACCTCCAGTTCTGCTGTACCATCTGGGGAACTAGCTAGACGTAGACATAGGGCCCGTAAGACCACAAAATTAGACACTGAGTAAGTTGGCACAGGTGCAGGGCACAGATTAGTTCTGGGGCTTGGGCACGTGTATGAACTGTTTTGTTATTAAAATCATTTTCACACCTACAGAAGCTGCCTTTGTGCTCTGTCCGATGCGTGTGGGGGTGTGATGTGAGGTGTGTGCCAGTGTATGTGTGAGGGGTGATAGAATGTCGACCACAGGTATGTGCCCCCCCTCCCCCTGGATCGCCCTCACCATCCCCCCGGGCAGACGACGAGACCGTGCGCTGCAGTATCACGGCCGTATGCAGGTATGCATGGCACTGTGGCCATGGGTCAGACATTGTCCAACGATGTGGAGCCAGGAGCTCATCGCAGAGGGGTTGTCATAATCCTCCATGGCCTGCAATAGACACACTTCCACCGGCGACCGTGTGAGCCCGGCCCGTTGTGCCGCAGGTGGATGTGCAATGGAGGGATGGTGTACATGAAGGTGGGGTGCGGGTGGTTTGTGTTGGGTGATTTCATAGAATTTACAGTGCAGAAGGAGTCCATTCGGCCCATCGAGTCTGTACCAGCTCTTGGATAGAGCACCCTACCCAACCCCATACCTCCACCCTATCCCCATAACCCAGTAACCCCACCCAACACTAAGGGCAATTTTGGACACTAAGGGCAATTTAGCATGGCCAATCCACCTAACACGCACATCTTTGGACTGTGGGAGGAAACCGGAGCTCCCGGAGGAAACCAACGCACACACGGGGAAGATGTGCAGACTCCGCACAGACAGTGACCCAAGTCGGAATCGAACCTGGGACCCTGGAGCTGTGAAGCAATTGTGTTATCCACAATGCTACCGTGCTATACATAGAACATAGAACATTACAGCGTAGTACATACAGTAAAGGGATGTTATATTGTTAATATTCTTCCAATGTGTTTAAAATATTATTATTCTGAACCTCTGGAATGATTCCTGAGGCTCAACATGAAATGTTCCTCCGGCCAATCCAATGAATTTTAGGATTGATTGCTCCAACCCCATGTACCGAAAAACATGCCAGTGGAACTGTCAAGGTCAGTGCTTCCCCCTAACCACTGGGAACACAGTCACAAAGCATCTATTGTTAACTGTAAACTTGGTAACCTGGCAGAAGTCAGGGAAATAATTTTGTTGGAAATTTATCCCACTAATCATCTTGAGAATGTGTGGAATTTGTTAATGAGGAATGAGTTGGTGTCAAATTTTAGGTGAAGTATGCCTCAATGGCATTAAGATACACCAAAATCCCAGAAAGACCACAAAATGTTTTATTTGTTTTATTAGTTGAAGTAGGAACTTTGAAACATGTACTTTTATTTCAAAATGTTTAATTATTAAAATAAGATTTACCACTTTTATCAGGCGTCTCCTTCAATTTCTAGCTTAATAATTATTGTACCATTTTAATATTTGTAAGGTGTGATTAATCTTTAATAGAATGCTATATTCCCCTCCACTAAATCTACAGTGTATTAATAATCATTTAATAAATGACTTTCATTGTTTCCTAAACCAGATAGAAGCAGTTTTGTTTCTCAGTAACTTTTATCTCAAATCAAGAAAAAGGAGGAAATCTACTGTTGATTACCACCTACCACCCTCAATCAGCTATTGAATCAATATTCTTCCATGTTGAAAACCACTTAGAAAAAGCACTGAGGTTAAAAAGGGCACAGAATGTACTCTGGGTGGGGGACTTCAATGTCAAGTTGCATCTTCAAGTTGTATCAGTACTGACCAAGCTGGCTGATTCCTGGAGGAAATATTTGTCAGACTGAGCCTGCAGTTGGTGGTGAGAGAACCAACATGAGAGAAAATCTACTTAACTTTCAGGTGCTCGTGGGAAAGTCAAGGCCCAGAGGGCATAATCTCAGAGTGAGGGGTTTAGACAGAGATGAGGAGGAATTTCTTCTTTCAGAGCGTAGTGAATCTGCAGATTTCTTTACCACAGAGGGCTGTAGGGGCTGGGACATTCAATGTGTTCAATTATGAGATACACAGATTTTTAATCAGTGAGGGTTAGGGGGATAAGGCAGGAAAATGAAGTTGAGGATTGTCATATCAGATCAGCCATGATCTCACTGAATGGCAGAGCAGACTAGATGGGCTGAATGGTCTACTTCTGCTCCTATGTTTTATGGTCTTATTGAATTCATTCTCAACAATCTATTTGTAGCAAATGCATCTGTCCATGATATAATTGGTAGGAGTGACCACTACACAACCCTTGTGTAGACAGGGCCTGTTCTGTGCTGTACTGTTCTATGTTCTATGTTCTATGTTCCATTTCTACACTGAGGTAATCCGCTATTACGTGTGTGTACTCCTATTGTACAAAATGGGTTGGATTCAAAACAAATCTAGCAACTCAAAACTGGGCATCCATGAGGTGCTGTGGCCAGAAGCAACAGCAGAATTTTATTCCACCACAACCTGTAACCTCACAGCCTGGCACATGTCCTGAGGCTGGTTTAGCTCACTTGGCTAAATCGCTGGCTTTTAAAGCAGACCAAGCAGGCCAGCAGCACGGTTCGATTCCCGTACCAGCCTCCCAGGACAGGCGCCGGAATGTGGCGACTAGGGGCTTTTCATAGTAACTTCATTGAAGCGACATAAGCGATTTTCATTTTAGGGGCTGGTTTAGCTCACAAGGCTAAATCGCTGGCTTTTAAAGCAGACCAAGCAGGCCAGCAGCACGGTTCGATTCCCGTACCAGCCTCCCCGGACAGGCGCCGGAATGTGGCGACTAGGGGCTTTTCACAGTAACTTCATTGAAGCCTACTCGTGACAATAAGCGATTTTCATTTCATGTCCCTCAGTGTACAATTATCGTCAAGGCAGGGGAGCAACCCTGCTTCAATGAGAAGTGCAGGAGTGCATTCCAGGAGCAGCACTGAACAAACATAAAAATAAGGTGTCTATCTGGAGAAGCAATAAAACAGGATTATATGTTGTGGTGATACGCCAATGGGCCATATCACAGTTGGATGGTGTGAGACCTCCAACCAGCAGGTGGCGGTACAGACACCCCATGCAGTCTCAAGACCAAGGTCATGTGACCTGGGGACCTGTATATAAAGAGAGGCTCATCTGGCCATTTCCAGAAGAACACACAGTAGAGGGCGATAAGACATACATGTAACAGGTCAGAGAAGTTGTAAGTTCCAGAGGAGTAGCAAGACTCCATGATAATGTGCTCTGTATCAGATTGCCATTCCACTGACTGCACAATAAAAGGATCTTGGTTGGACAGATCAAACTGTTTGGTGAGTTCGTCTTTATGTACAAGGGACCAAACACAACATATGTTTCCTAAACAGTGGAAGCAGCATGATATGTAGCTAAGCAATCCCACAATGATCAGGTCAGACCAAAACTTAGTTTTGCCACATCCAGTTGATAATTCTATATTTTTCATGGGGGTTGAGCATGGCTGGCAAGGCCAGCATTTTATGCCCACCCCTAATGGCCCTTGTGTCTTGCTAGGCCATTTCAGAGGGTAGCTAAGAGTCAACAACATTGCTGTGGGTCTGGAGTTACATGTAGGCCAAACCAGGTAAAGGTGGCAGATTTCCTTCCCTGAAGGAACCTCATTCGTGAACCAGATGCATTTTTAATGGCAAGCAATGATAATTTCATGGTCACCATTACTGAGATTGGCTTACAATTCAAGATTGTAGAAATTGAATTTAAATCGCACCAATTTGAACTTTATGCCCCAGAGAATTAACCTGGGCCTCTTGGGTACTGACCAGTGACAATACTGCTGCACCACCCCCAGTGATGGACAATTAAAGAACTGAAGCGAAGAAGAGGCTCCATGAACATCCCCATCCTCAGTGAGCCCAGCATATGACTGCAATTGACAATAATCTGCAACCAGGAGTGCCAAGTAGCTGATTCTCCTCCTGAGGCCTCAGTACTACAGATACCAATCGCTCACACAAAGACCATATATCAAGAAACGACTGATGGCACTAGACACAGCAAATGTTCTAGGCCCTGACAACATTCTGGCTGTAGTGCCTGTCATGTTCTTGTGTTATGGCCGGTAGGAATGATGCACAATAGAACATTTAGCTCTTGACTAGTTAAAGTAATTTATTATAAGACAAATGCATGGTAAAGATAACTAGAAGAAATACATTACAAACTGCTAATACTAACAAATTATCCTAGAGCTACTGCAAGTATGACTATCCATCAACACGACTAACTCCCAACTACTCGAGGTACAGAGTCACATGGTAGATTTACACTGCCACCTGCTGGTCGAAGGTCGAGTACATCATTATACATAAGATTGCATATGTGTATCAATACAATGCCTTCTGCCCTGCAACAAGCTACGTCCCTAACCAAGCTGTTCCAATATAGATACAACATTGGCAATCTTGCCAATAAAATGGAAAATTGCAAAGTATCTTCTGTCCACAAGAATCAGAACAAATCCAATCTGGTCAATTACTGTTCCATCAGTCTACTCTCGATCATCAGCAAAGTGATGGGTGGTGTTGTCAATTGTGCTATCAAGTTATTATATTATTACTCACTAATCACTGGTATCCAGTTTGGGTTCTCCCAGGTGACTCAACAACAGACCACATTATAGCATTATTCTAAATATGGATAAGGGCTGAATTCCATAGATGAGGTGAGAGAGATCAAGATAACATTGTGACTTCAAGGAGTCCTAGCAAAATCGAAGCCAATTGGATTGGGGTAAAAATTCCACTGGCTGGAGACATACTTAAAACAAAGGTAGATGGCTGTGGTTGTTGGGGTAAATCAACTCAGCCCCAGGACCTCACTGCACGATCTCCTCAGGGCAGTGCTCGCGATCCAATCATCTTCAGCTGCTTCATCAGCTGCTCTTATCTTAATGCCAGACATGGGATAATTACAGATGATTGCATGTTCCACTTGCAACTCCTCAAATAATGATACAGGCAGCAATGGATATCATTCAGACCTGGGGTGAGTAGAGACAAGTACTGTTAATGTTGTGCCAGACAAGTGCCTAACCATCTTACCTGACTTTCAACAGCATTACCATTGCAGGGAAACCATGGGCCCTTGTGCTTCTCCTGTTTCTAAGCCCCTTATTCTACCCTCCCCTCTCAAAGAATCCTCCCCCTCAATCATGCATGCCAACGTTTCCCCTTTCAATATTCACCAATCAATTCACCAATCACAAAAAGGTTCCAGTAAAATGATGGTGCTCATTGTTGCCATCTAGTTGCAAAATTGGCCTGTAAATTCCTCAGAGTGGCACTCTCGACAGACTTACTCATGTTGAAATTGCAACGTCCTGTCTCGCCCAACCTTCCTTAGCCAGGCTGGGTGAGCCAGGAGCAGAGAGGTGTGTTCCAGGCTGCATGTGTGGAGTAACTGGGATGCAGAGGGGAAAGACACTCGCCCTTTTTATGGAACTAGCTGCCATAAAGGAGGTGTTAAAAGGGACAATTTAAAGGAAGAAGGTAAGTTTCAGCGGTCAGACAATGAGGGAAACCAGAAGGAGAGGGTTGGGGAGAGGGGTTGGGTCAGATCAGGGAGGGGGGTTAGACAAGAGGGGAGGGGTTCATTCCAGGAGGGGTCTGTGCCTGGTGGTGGGGAGAGGAGGGGTGTCAGACTGAAGACGGGGGCAGGTTGGGACGGACCAGGAAGGGATTTGGTCCCGAGGGGGAGGTCGGACAGGGGATGGGGTCAGGCTGGACCAGATGGTGGGAGCCGGACCTGGGACCTGGGGTGGTCAGTCTTGGGAGGGGGTGGGGAGGGGGGTGGGATTCAGGGAGTGGAGGGAGTTCGGGCTGGGGTTGGGGGTAGGAGGGAGTTGAGTCTGGCTGGAGGGTGGGAATTGGCCAGGAAGGGGGGGGGGGCGGGAAGAGGGAGGGGAAGGGCAGGGCTGGACAGGATGCGGGGGGTCTGGGAGTGGAGTGGGTGTCGTGTAGGGGATCCGCTGGGTGTCGTATGTATGTGGGGTGTCCCATGCAAGGCTGGGTCTGGTTGTTTAGATAGTTACCCTGGAGTTAGAGGGGGCCAGTTTAGGTCATTTGGCTAGCCAGCTAGTTTGTGATGCAGAGCAAGACCAGCAGCGTGGGTTCAATTCCCGTACTGGCTGAGGTCTGAAGGCCCTGCCTTCTCAATCTTGCTCCTAGCCTCAAGGTGTGGTGATCCTCAGGTTAAATCACCACCATCAGCTCTCCCCCTCAAAGGGGAAAGCAGCCTATGGTCATCTGGGACTATGGTAACTTTAACTAGAGTTAGAACTGATTTTTTTCCTTATAACACTTCAGCAGCTCTCCCCCTCAAAGCAGTAAATTCATTTTTAGGGGAACGATTCATGATTTGTAACCAGAAAAACAGCAGACGTTCCTTCCCATTCTGCAGAATAAGTGGAGGACGTTCTCTTGTCTGGGTGCATGATATGATTCGATGTTATTATTTCATACAAGGGATATAATTGGATTCTATTATATCAGTAATCTCACAGGGTAGAACGATCAAATGACTCCTGAACAACAAAGTGGAATGCTTGAACATAGGTCTTCACTGTCAGTGAAAAGCATTGGAGCTCTCAGGTGTCTCTGAGCAGCACAATATTTAAGAGGCCAAAGAAAAAGGACTGAATGGTTCACAATTATATCTGTGCTTTCTTGATCAGCAAGTCTGAAGGCGCCGCTGTTTCTCACTACAATATATTTTCATGTAACGCAGGCTTATTATTTTTCTTTAAATTTAGAGTTCCCAATTCATTTTTTTCCAATTAAGGGGCACTTTAGTGGGGCCAATCCACCTAGCCTGCACATTTTTGGGTTGTGGGAGCGAAACCCATGCAAACATGGGGAGAACGTGCAAACTCCACACAGACAGTGACCCAGAGCCGGGATCGAACCTGGGACCTCAGGACCTCTGCGCCACCGTGCTGCCCTCACACAGGCTTATAATGGCATTTCAATCCTACATAAACCTAATAAAAAGCACCAAGATGGAATGGGATAATAGATAGATGGACAAAAGGACAAGATTGAAGTCAATGGAAAAGATTATTGAAAATCACCTGTAGCGTAAAACAGATTAGTGATTCATTATGAGCCCACAATGCACTTCTGTCCCTTTACGCCTGTGTGCAGCAGGCAGAGTGACCGTAGCAATGGTTAAATTGGAGACCCAATGCTGATTCTCTAAGGATAATTAGTCACAGATCTGTTAACTAATTGAGTGGCTGAAAATAAATCATTACGTTTCCAAAACAATTCAACTCTGTAGCTAATAAAACCTTATTATTCTGACTTCTCTGGCACAAACCCATCTACCATAAATGGCACCTGTCTCTTTTATGTTCATGACACTAATCCCAAAATTTGTCAATCAAGCATTTACCAGCAGTTTAGCAAAAATGTAGATTGAATCGGTGGTCTGAATTTTTCTAAGAATGATACATGCTATAAAAAATTAGTATGGCCCTAACTTGAGAATTGGATTGTTTCCCCATCTTCCAGAAGTTGACCTCAAATTGTGTTGTACACTGTGAATTTAGAGCTGGATTAGAGATTTGTGAAACCTTTCTTTATGCAATTTACTCGGGACAAATAGGGTTTTTATTCCCAGACTTTGCAAGAGTAATAAAATGGGTGACAGTAAATCAACACCCTGTTTTGCATCACTCTCAGTTTTTAGTTTCTTATATTTATTTTGACGGCTCTAAAGATTTTAGGGCACAATGAAAATTTCAACTGTTCAAGAGAACTTTGAGAAGTGTACAGTATTTAGTTTTGTGATACCAAACATTAAAAATGTCTCCCTCGCATCCCTACCTCTTCATGCTTCACCCCACATGACTGTGTGGAGTGCATACCAAGCGACCAATTAAGCCACTTAAGGGCTTAAGAACGTAGGAGTGCTTGCTGCCAGTTGGGGAGACCAGCAGGTAAACCCTAGCATCCACCTTATGTCCCATTCAGGGGCTCCGTTTTAGAAATGTTGTTGGACTGTCCAATCACCCCCTGTTCTGCATTGCTACAAAAAGATTTATTTCAAGAAACATTAAGGGATTGATGGTAATTAAATGGCTTCTGTTGTTTTTGTGTACTTTCATTAACACTGCACTTGCGAGAAAGTATCTTTCAATCAACAACCTACTTGATGTTGTTGATAATCAAATTCAAATGTCCTAATTCATTGATACCAGTATCTGTGTGTTTGCGTGCCAGCAAAAAGCTTTGCATAAGAATCTATCAGGTTGTCTCTGTCTTGGTTTTCATTATTTTTGACATTGAATAATAACATTACACCTCATTAAGATATAACACTTTACCTGAATTTAAAAATGCCTCTTCTTGTTTGTAAACTGCTGACCCCTGGACTAGAAAAACAATTACGACAAGGGCGGGATTCTCAATCGGCTGAACAAAATCAGGAGCGGCGATTGGGCGGAGAATCAGTCTTGACGTTGAAATCATGGCCAGCGTTGGGTTCACACCATATTGCAATTCTCCGCTGCCCCAAAAGCGGCATCAATGCGTTCCACTCTGCATGTACAGTAAACGGTGTATCATTAGCGGGCCTGACCCGTCGGGGGGGGTGCTCGCAGAGTGACACTGGCTGTATGGATGCCCTATCCCACCGCACACGACCCTCAGCCATAACAACATTCCCCCCCCCCCCCCACGGTGCATCACACGGCCCACCCAAGAGCAACGCCACAATAGCCCCTGCAGGGGGGCACAGGGTGGGGGCCGTGGAGCATACCTCTGGCACTGGTAGGGCCAGGGGTGCGGGATAGTGGTCGAACATGCGGGGGTAGAGCCCGCAGTGCCAGCTGGGGCCACCATGTAGCCGATTGGGCCTGGTTGGACACGGGGATACGCACCATGCTAACATGTCAGCCTTTCATCCCCTGCAGACAATGGATATTGGAATACAACCTGTTATATTACACTGTGTAATAGCTTATTGCTCATTTGCTTCTTTCCAAGATGATCCTTTACTCAATGTTCATTAACACTCGATGTCTCCAAATAAAGCAAATTGTTTATTGAGTAACATTAACAAATAAACTATGAGCTCGTTCTCTCTTCAACAACGAAGCTAGAGACTAAATTAAAAGATTAAATATATATTAACTATTATTAACTACACCTGCACTCTGAGCTATCTCTCTCTACCTCTGGTTACTCGTCATTCCAAACATGAAGAGGCAGGAACTCGGCTTCAGCTTGTCTTTAATACCCGTCTCTAGCGCTGCCATCTAGTGGTTACCTCACTGTTACTTCTGTATATTAACCCTTTATGTACATACAGATATGCAGATCAAGACACAACCAGAAATGGTGGCCTTCAAGCTAGTTGCCGCAGCCCTGGGGATGCCCTGCGGCTGTACGAGCTGGAGCTGTTTAAAGAGGAGGACCATGCAGCAGCGGAGCCTGCCTGAGAGGAACAGGAGGCAGTCGCTGAGGGTCGAGAGCTGCCTGCCCATCAGGCCAAATCACAGAATCATAGAATTTGCAGTGTGGAAGGAGTCCATTTGGTCCATTGAGTCTGCACCGGCTCGTAGAAACAGTAGCCGACTTAAGCTCACGCCTCCACCCTATCCCCGTAACCCATTAACCCCAACTCACCTTTTTGGACACTAAGGGCAATTTATCATGGCCAATCCACCTAACCTGCACATCTTTGTGAGGAAACCGGAGCACCCGGGATCAAGCCGGGAATTGAACCTTGGAGCTGTGAAGCAACTGTGCTAACCATTGTGCTACCATGCTACCGAAGAGGATGAGGTACAAAGAAGGCACCGCTTGAGGCCTCGTGTGTACTGGCAGCGCTGACATTTGAGGACCTGCTGGACAGGGCATGCCATTGAAGACTCCGGCTGAGCAGGGGGCAAAGCAACATGTCACCTGGATCATGGCGCACCTGGCACTGCAGGGGAATGGGGAAGGACAGCCGCTCTCAGTGGCCCTCAAGGTGACGGTCGCCTGAACATCTATGCCCCAGGGTCCTTCCCGGCGCCAAGTGATCACCTGTCCGGAATCTCACAGAACGCGCCGCAGTGCATGGGTGCATCCGTGCCATCACGGTGGTCCTACATGCCTAGGTGGCGCAATACATCCAATTGATGGGGGTGGGACAATGGAATGGTGAGCTGAACTGCGGTCCCTGGGCTAAGCCCACCCACAGTTCCCGCCTATTCCTCCCTGCCCCCTGTACCCTCTATGGAGCCATCCCAGACCAGACCATCCCTTACACCATTCTGACAGAACACCAGGCAGGTTGTAATGTTGTGTCTGCGCCACATCGGCCAGTGCCTGGGCGATGCCGCTGACCTTTCAGTTATGGTCTGCTGTGACTGGGCCACGCTCAGGAGCACGCTACACTGTCCAGGTGGCCCTAGCACATGGCTGCCTATGAGGCGGCAAACCTGTCCTATGCTTCGGTCACCACCTGCACAGAATGCCCCAGGCCTTGGATATCATGACCCCTGGCTGAAATCTTTCCCCCAAGGGGGAGTTATGGTGGGTGGAGGGGTGCTAGTGTGTGTGGGGGGGGGGGGGGGGGGGGGGGGTGACACATGTGCCACAACTCAGCGGGGTCTCACTTCCTCACCCGATGCTGACCTCCATCCTGGCAATTGCCCTTTCTGGGGATCCTTTGACCATGCCCAGTCCCTTTATTCTGCTGCAGTGAGGGACCACAGGTCCGGCGGTCCCCCTCCAGTCTTCTCGCGCTCTCGGGGGTTGTGAGCGGCCTTCACTGGGGGGAGTGGAAAACAGAAAACGCACTGTGTTACACAGTCTGAAACATGCATTCCAGGAGGTGGGTAACTGGTGTCTTCGGTGGCCAGGGCACCCGGTCATGGCAGCCGGTATGGGTGCCGGCATGTGGTGCAGGGTGGGGGTTCGGCTGTCCTCCAGGTGGGAGGGAGGGGGAAAGCGGGGTGGTTACGGGTGTGTGGGAGGGGGGTTTATGCTAAGAGCACAGTGCTGCCTACTCACCCTGGCCGCCTTGAGGAGGTTGTGCTGGCCTGTCTTGATTGTGTTACCCTCAGCGCTGACAACCTCTGCCACCTGCGCCCAGGCCTGGCGAATAGTGGCGGCTGGCAGCCTCCTTCTCATCCCGGAGTACAGGGTCGCCTGCTTCTCCTCCACGGCGTCTTGCAGCATCTCCAGTTCTGGGTCGGTAAACCTTGGTGCCCCTCCTCTTCCTGCCACCTGGTTTGCTGGAATGGTGTGCATGGGGAGTAAGGTGGGTATATGTGGCTGCAGCTTGTCAGCCTTCTGAGTGTCAGTTGGAATTGATTGTGTTCCACGTGGCACTGGTGCTAGCCCCCTAACGGTCGTTGAATTATTCCAGATGCAGCACCAGTTTTGCTGTCCTGGAAGTCCACTAATCCTGTCCCGGCGTCAACACTTAGTCTGAGGAATGGAGAATCTGGCCCCAGGTACTTGCCAATTGCCCCTCTAAGTCACACACTGTCCTGACTCGGAACTATATCACTGTTCCTTCATTGTCGCTGAGTCAAAATTCTGGAACTCACTTCCTCACAGCACAGTGGGTGTAACTACAGAACCTGAACTGCAGCGGTTCTAGAACACAGATCGCCATCTTCTCAAGGACAATTAGGTATGGTCAATAAATGACAACCGCATCCCATGAACTTTGAATATCTCCATAATCTGAGTGATTACAGATTCTATCACATTTCTATATATCCTATATTTTATTCTATAAATGTGCATATTGCAAATATCAGCTGACAAGAGTTATGACTGTGCAAGCATAGTTCAATATTATCAGCCCTATGGTGACAGGCTGGGAGGTGGGGGCATGGTAATATGTCAACGGAAGGCATTGGGAAAGGAATCTGATATTTTGCCTTTCCCAGCCTGGGGAAGGCTCTAACAGCCACCTTATGTCCCATTCAGGGGCTCCCCTTTGGCAATGCCATGGCCTGCCCAATCACCTGCCTTCTCAGCCCTAGCTTTCTCAACAGAACCTCCTTTGTTGTCAAGGACCCTCCTTACTGAGGCACACTTTCCCTCATCTGGCAGCCTCAGCAGTAACACCTCAATTATGAGCGCTGCAAACTCTATCACTGAAATGTGTCACACCTGGGTCCTGCTGTCCACTAGTTTATGGTTGACTCCTAGGGTGAGATTTTCTGTGGACTGCACGCCTCATCACCGGGAAAGCCGTGCGCCGGCGTGGGACTGGCTTATCCCATCGGTGTGAACAGCCGGTAAATCCCTCCCCAACTTTCAAATCCAGCAGTGGGACATCTCAACATCTGAGAAACTTCAGACCAGAATGCGAGGATGGTGGAGATTGTGCTGACAACTTTCCCATTGCAGCCTTCACAGCTACTCTTGAAGCTCAGACAAGTAGGGTGGAATGGTGAGTTTGGTGGTGAGCAGGAGCAGAGACTCCAGCAAGACCTGAAAAGTCAGAAACCCAGTTTGAAATTCTCCCAATAGCAGGTTAATGGCAAATCGCCATGGTGTTCATCGCACTGCCTGGTGGGATGAATTAATTAGCATTAATTTGCATCTCATGAATGCTCATTAAAACAGTTGCGCACTGGAATTTCATTAGGCCTTCTTGGGTCACACCAGTGAGAAATTACATCAGCCCCCAATCCATTTGAAAAAGAGTAGTGTACACAAGGCAGACCTCAGTTGGCCAGACACTTTAAGGTGAGCGCAACATACATTGTCTACCTGCCATAGCGCTGCACAACCCCTGGTGCGCTGAACACCACTCTGCTGGCACAGACCGGTTTCATAGAATTTACAGTGCAGAAGGAGGCCATTCGGCCCATTGAGTCTGCACCAGCTTTTGGAAAGAGCACCACACCCAAACCCACACCTCCACCCTATCCCCATAACCCAGTAACCCCACCCAACACGAAGGGCAATTTTGGACACTAAGGGCAATTTAGCGTGGCCAATCCACCTAACCTGCACATCTTTGGACTGTGGGAGGAAAACAGAGCACCCGGAGGAAACCCACGCACACACGGGGAGAACTTGCAGACTCCTCACAGACAGTGACCCAAGCCAGGAATTGAACCTGGGACCCTGGAGCTGTGAAGCAATTGTGCTAACCACTATGCTACCGTGCTGCCCTTTGTAACCTCCAGTTCCATGATGAGCTGGTCTTTATGGACAGCACTGTTCTGGTGGACTGATGGACCCTCCCATTTCACCAGTGATGGTCAGTACTGTGCTCAGAGTTGGGGAATGCAGGGGTCTTCTGTTTCTGTTACCACACCCTGTTATCCATCCTGCCTGGACACCTGCAGTGGAGGCCAGTCCAATGTAGCAGCTGATGCGCGTTCAATGTGAAATGAGCACAGGCACACCACCAGCCATGTTGGAACTTCAGCAATCATTTCACACCTTAAAACATGTGTAACACAATCAAAGTTTTAGGCCACAGCTATATCCTTGATTATCCATCTCATGAATAGTTTAATGACCAGAGAGTCTTTATAATCACCATCACAGACACTTGATCAGAGAGCAGGAACTATATGGTCCACTGTTGCACACCACTCTCATTCAACAAGTGTTGTAAAGGACCAGGAATAAGTAATTTAAGCCAGGAATAAGTAATCTCAGTTTTGAAAATTCCAATTCACCCAGTGACACCTTTTGCATAAGTTAATTCTGCATTTCCACTATGTTCTGTGTGAAAATTAAGTTTGTAATTTCACTTCCTGAACAGCCAGCTCTACATCTAAAAATGTACCCTGTTTATTCGGAATTCTTCCACCAGAAAAAATACACGTCTCTACTCTACTAAATGCCTTGATACTCTAAACAAGAGAACAAAAGTAAAATCCTGCTGATGCTGGAAATAAATAACTAACAGATCAGACAGCTTCAGCGGAGAGAGAAGCACTGTTCATGTTTCAGGTATCATGATATGCAAACATGCAGCAAATGAACACTCAGAAGAGGACACAACCAATGGGTAGTCAGGACACTCAGAGGTGGCATCACCACAAGGGGACATGACATAAACACTATAAAAGGGATGAGGCACTCACACCCGGCCTCTTTCCACAGACAGACATCTAGAGAGTTAGATAGGGTTAATCAGCAGCATCACACCCCAGCACGTGGCTTAGAGCAAGCCGGTACAGTTAGACTGAGTTACTACAGGTAGATTAGCAGCGAGTCGAACTCATTTGAGAACTGTGTTAATAGTTCAATAAACACGTTGAACTCATTTCAGAGTCTGGAGCATCCTATAGTTAAGGCTGCATCAAGTAGCAGACGAACACAACATGATACCAGGAGTGACTATTCAATCTATCTAGTTCAACTCAGCAAGATCGTGACAACCAGCTACTGAATACAGGCACAATGGACAAGATTCAGGCTCCTCATCAGCTCAGGACCACCGGCAATCTTAGTGCCAACTGGCGATCATTCAAGCAGAAATTTCAACGATACGCGGAAGCATCCGACCTCAATGGCACGACCGATGCGCGGAAGATAGCTCTTCTACTCACCACTGCGGGTGACCATGCGATAAAGATTTTCAACTCCTTTCACTTTTCCGAAGGACAGGACAAACGAAGCACCAAACCATCCTGGACAAATTGGACAGCCACTGCGAGGTGGACACCAACAAAATCTTCGAGCGCTACATCTTCAAGCAAAGGATGCAAGGTAAAGACGAATCCTTCACCTCCTATCTAACTAACCTCAGACTGCTAGCGTGATCCTGTAACTTTGGTGATATCACTGACTCCATGATCAGAGACCAAATCGTTTCTGGAGTCCACTCTGATCCTCTGCGAGAGCAATTGTTGAAACTCAAGCACATAACCCTGCCAGTTCCGATTGAAACATATACTGCATGAGCACTCTAAAAATCGCTGTACATAGTACAAAATGACAGAAAGTGAAAAACAAGCCTTCCATGAGGTGGAGAATGTTCAGGCCATCTCCCGGATACAACGCCTCCACATTGACGAAAGCGTCCATTTTGCGCACTTTTCCCGGGGCCCGACACATGCGCAATGTAATCGGGGACACAAAGCGGCCGAAAACCGCACTGCGCAGGTGCAGACGTCCGAGAACCGCACCGCGCATGCACAACGACGCACTGAGCATCATGACGTGTGCGAACTGCGGCACCGCCCATTTTTTAAAAAACTGTCCTGCAAGAGGAAAACGCTGTTTAAACTGTGGGAAACCAAACCGCAATGCAGCCCTGTGCAGATTTTCACCACCAGTCAGGAGCCAGTGCTCCCAATTCTGACAGCGGCGCATCAGAAGTGTGCAACACCGAATGCATGACTCTGATCCAGGCAGTGCGACGGATCAAGATGATGAATGCATGGATAACACTTACCGAGGGGGCATTATTACGAAGTGTGAATATGCCACACCGGACACATCGTAAGTCCAATCAATCCTGGTCGTGGATTCCGAGGACGAATGGCATGCAGTGATGAAGGTTAATCACTGCCCCATCCAGTTCAAACTGGACACAGGTGCCTCCGCCAACCTGATTTCGCAGGTGGATTTCAAGAGAATCAAGAAGTCCCCCACAATCCTTCCAGCTGCCTGCAAACTCCTGGACCACAATTGAAATGCAATCAAGGCACTGGGGTCCTGCCATCTGCAGGTGCCCAGCCGACACACACAAGCAAGCTTACGCTTTGAGATTGTTAGCCCAGACAGGACGTTCCTGATAGGTGCACACACCTGCAAGCAACTGAATCTCATTCAAAGGGTCTACACCACAACGCCATCCCATTCGGATCTTCAGGCCAGCATTGACGACATCCTAACCCAGTACCCAGATGTATTTAGCGGGATGGGCACGCTGCCATACGAGTACAAGATTCTACTGCGGCCTGATACCAAGCCAGTGGTCCACGCACCACGACGTGTCCCTGCTCCACTGAGAGAGCACCTGAAGGCAGAGCTCACGAGTCCACAACAAAAAGGCATCATCTCCAAGGTCACTGAACCAACCGACTGGGTCAGCTCGATGGTGTGCGTAAAGAAGCCTTCGGGGGACCTACGCATCTGCATTGACCACAAGGATCTAAACAAAAACATTATGCGGGAACATTACCCCATCCCGAAGAGGGAAGAAATCACGAGTGAGATGGCACACGCACGCTTCTTCACAAAATTGGACGCATCCCAAGGATTTTGGCAAATCCAACTTGAAGAATCTAGCAGAAGGCTCTGCACCTTCAATAAGCCTTTTGGCAGATTCTGCTACAACCGAATGCCATTTGGCATCATCTCGGCATCAGAGATTTTCCATCGCATCATGGAACAGATGATGGAGAGAATAGAAGGGGTTCGTGTCTATGTTGACGATATCATAATCTGGTCCACAACCCCAGAGGAACATGTGTCGTGACTCAAGAAATTATTCCGCCGCTTACATGAACATGGCCTCAAGCTAAACAGGTCCAAGTGCTGTTTTGGGACATCCACGCTGAAGTTCCTGGGCAATCGCAACACGGTGTGCGCCTGGACACAGACACAATTTAAGCCATTGAGCCAATGAAAGTCCTCGAGGACAAGAAGGCTGTGCTGCGCTTCCTGGGAATGGTCAATTTCCTTGGCAACACACCACGGCCCTATGCAACCTGATGAAAAAAATCAACCGCCTTTGAGTGGAAGGCGGAGAACCGAACAGAGTGGCTGGAGCTGAAAGCCAAGCTCACCACTGCATCTGTCCTTGCAGTCTTTGACCCAGACCGAGAGACCAAGATATCCACAGATGCGAGTCAGGATGGCATTGGGGCGGTGTTGCTTCAAAGAGACGACACGTCATCCTGGGTACCAGTAGCATACGCGTCACGGGCAATGACACCCACTGAGACAAGATGTGCGCAGATTGGGAAGGAGTGTTTAGGTCTTCTCACCGGCATCCTCAAATTTCATGATTATGTCTACGGCTTGCCAACATTTACTATTGAGACGGATCATAGGCCTCTGGTCCACATCATCCAAAAGGACCTGAACGACATGATGCCTCGTTTGCAGAGAATTCTGCTCAAACTCCGGAGGTATGATTTCAATCTGGTGTACACATCTGGCAAGGAGTTCAACATCGCCGATGCATTGTCCTGCTCCGTCAATCACCCAGTGAACCACTGGAGATAATCCAGCACATTGAATTGCAGGTAAAACTGTGTGCAAACACTCTCCCGGCAACAGATGAGAAGATCGTCCCCATCCGAGAAGAGCGGCCAAAGACCCCCTTCTTGCAGCGAGTTGTCCACAACCTCAGGAAGGGCAATGCCCTCAATTCTACAATGTCAAGGACAACCTGATGCTGATCGATGGCATCCTGCTCAAGCTGGACAGGATCGTCATCCCGCTACGTCTCCAGAACATGGTGCTGTGGCAGATTCATGAGGGACACCTGGGCGTAGAGAAGTGCAGCTGCAGGGCCCGGCAAACTGTCTACTGGCCCGGCATCAACCAGGACATCACGGACACGGTCCTGAACAGCGAAACCTGTCAGAGGTTCCAACCAGCGCAGAGCAACGAGATGCTCCAACCACATGACCTAAAGACCCCTCCGTGGTCCAAGGTCGGCATTGACCTATTCCACGCGAATGGTCACGACTATATCTTAATCATCGATTACTTTTCGAACTATCCTGAGGTGCTGAAGCTGCCAGACCTCACCTCGCGGACCGTCATTAAAGCGTGTAAGAGACATTCTCGTGGCATGGCATCTCGAACACCGTCATGAGCGACAATGGCCCATGCTTCCACAGTCGAGAACGGTCCACATTTGCCAAGAGCTACAATTTCAGGCATGTCACCTCCTGCCCGCACTATCCACAGTCCAATGGCAAAGTCGAAAAAGGGGTGCACATCGTTAAGCAGCTCATCCACAAGGCCTCGGACTCTGCTTCCGACATACACCCTACTTGCGTACCAGGCGACTCCCTTGTCCACTGGCATGTCACCAGCTAATGCCTGATGAACAGGGACCTGCGGGCGACACTTCCAGCCATACACCTGCCAACCTCAATCACCTCCTGGTGCTGCAGAAGATGCAGCAGCTTTGTGACAGCCAGAAGCAGGACTATGACACACATGCCACCGATCTGGACGTGCTATCCCCGGAAGACACGGTCAGGATCAAGATACCGGATGGTGGGTGGTCTGCTCCGGCTGTCGTTGTTCAACAGGCCATGCTCAAATCCTATGTCATACGTATGGCTGATGGCTCCATTGTGCGAGGGAATCGAAGGGCACTGCGAAAAGTTGCTTGCCCACTACCACTTTCCCCTCCATTTCCACATGTCAAATTGCCACCTCCAGACAATTCGAACCACGAGGCCACCAGTCGTGCCTCCCACTCAGCTGTCAAGACACCGTCATCCTCTCCACCACCTCTCCGGCGGTCGACGAGGATCAGACACAAGCCTCAGAGACTGGACTTATAAGCATTTGTTTTGTTTGTTCTGTTCTGTATTCCTTAGTCAGTCACATTAGACAGACACATTCACATGTATATACATCTAAAAAAAGGGGGAAGATGTCATGATAGGCAAACATGCAACCAATGAACACTCAGAATAGGACACAACTAATGGGTAGTCAGGACACTCAGAGGTGGCATCACCACAGGGGGCATGACGTAAACACTATAAAAGGTATGAGGCACTCACACCCTGCCTCTTTCCACAGACAGACATCTAGAGAGTTAGACAGGGTTGATCATCAGAATCACACCCCAGTACGTGGCTTAGAGCAAGCTGGTACAGTTAGACTGAGTTACTACAGTTAGATTAGCAGAGAGTCAAATTTGAGAACTGTGTTAATAGTTCAATAAACACGTTGAACTCACTTCAGAGTCTGGAGCATCCTTTAGTTAAGATGGCATCAAGTAGCAGCCTGTGTTATCCAAAGCAGCACAACACAACATAAGGTAGATAACCTTTCATCAACATTAGAAATTGGAGTATTTAACATCTTTTAGGCAAGCACAGACGTCGAGACAAAGGAGAAGGTGAGGGGAAAAAAAGAAAAGGTTTAATTGGAAAACGGGATGCTGTTTGTTAAGCTTACATTGGGGTTGATATTAGGATCCTAGCACAAGTGACACCAAAGCTTTATCAGGTCAGTGGCCATTAGGTGTGTATGTGCAAACCCCTTTATGAAAATGGCCTCTGGTACACTTCCTGAGGGCAGCGTGCACATAACTCGCTAATGTCCACCTTGTTTATTTAAGGGGCCACTTAGTACACAAAACAGGCACTGCAGAATTCAAATTTCCCACTTAACGGAACAGAGAAACTAATAGATATTCAACATGAAGCATATATGGTATAATCTGGTCTAAAACAGTAATCTAAGTTGTAATGATTGGCCCTTACTTTTATAAGTTTGCAGCTAAGGCCTGAAGATGAAGAAGGTTCAGGTCTTGATTCTTCATCTGTGCTGAGGTAGCTACCAAGGAGGAAAGTAAGGGCACTGGGATTGTCTACCTCTTGCTTATTCTTATTCTGCAATTCCCCAAGGCTGGTCGGACCCACGGCGCCGCGATCTTTACCACAGGTAGAGTGAGTCTGCAGGACCTGAAACCACCACAGGAGTAATGGGCCTCTTGGTTACAGAGGGAAAAATCACCCAAAGTACCTGCATGTTATCAAGTTATATGTTGTAAAAGTGCTCATGTACAAAACGAGATGAGAGCAGAGTTGGGCTTTTGTATGATGCCACTGTAGGTGAATAGCTTAAACTACTAATTTTCAAGGCTCACCAAAAAGAATAGCTACCTGAACTAACAAACAAACATCACCAAGGAATCAAGGGAAATGTATGTATTACGGAAAGCAGACCCTCAGTATGAGAAACAGATGCTTTGCGATGTAGTTTAATACCATTGCCTGTGAACTAAAGGCAGATATTTTTCTGTCAATCAAGAGGCAATTACTGGCAAACATTTTTTTTAGAGAGCTCAGGTAGAATATCACAAGATTAAAGATAAGGTGGTGATATTTCTGCTTATACTTATTGCATATCCTAAATTCATGCTCGAAGTTGAACTCTATTAATTGCAGCTGTAAAATATGTGGTTCCTTCTCCTTTTATACTTTGTCGACTCACCCACTCCATTTTACAGTTTTACACAGTGGGTTCTAAAAATCTTTTCCCTTCACATCAGCACAAATGCCTCACCCATCTTTAATCTTTTGACATTTTGCCAAAGCTCTAAATAAATTTGTTGCCAGAGAAGTTTTGTCTTCCACAAAGAATATTAACCAGTTACCTTCAGCAGCATAGTGTGGAAGTCCTGGAAACATTTGGATAAATTCCTTTGTCTCAATCCTGTACATTTGGATACAGAAGGAAGTGGGAGCTGAGGTTGTCCTGCTTTGCGAAGGTTGAAAGGAGACTTCAAAAGGGATGTTCAAAAAAGCACGGAGGGACTGTACAGAGGAGATAGGAAAAACTGTTCCCATTGATGGAAGGGTCAAAAACCAATGGAAAGTTTTAAGGAGATCAACAAAAGAAAGTTACATGTTGAAAAGCTATTTTTATGCAGCGGGTGGTTAAGATCTGGAATGCACTGCCGAAGAATGAAGTGGAGGCAGTCAAATTTGCCTTTCCAAAGGGAACTAAATATGCACTTTAAGAGAAAAAAATGTCGGACAACAAATAAATGCTGCGGGAGTTGCACTAACTAATTTTCTCTTGAAGAGAACTGGCAGACTCGATGGGCTATAGGGCCTGTTTCTGCGCTATAACCATTCTATGATTCAACATGTTATTTGTCCTTGCATGTCTCTCTCAGCACCTCTGTCAGCTACCCAAAAAGGGCGATGTATTCTAATTCCAATTTCCCTGCTCTTTCCACATATCCTTTAAAGTAATCCTACTTCACTTCCGGTGACGGCAGGTGGGAGGCAGCCGCACACTGGAGAGCTCCAGCTCGGGAATAGGAATTTCAGAGTTTAACGCCCGGTCCAGGGGGCAATGGAGGCTGAAAAGGCTGTAAGTAGGCACAGCAAGGAGAAATATCCAAGTTTGGGGAAAAAAATGTCCGTGTAAAAGAGGGTTAACAGAAGTCCGACGGTGAGTGAAAAAGTCAGCGCAGGAACTGGAAGGGAAGCGAGGCTGGAGCACCAGGAGCATTGCTCACAGCAAAATAAATGACCAAAGTGATGGCTGTGGAACTTGAAAAACAGTTCACCAAACACATGGAAGCAATGAAGAAGGAGGTGGGGGCGGTATTGAAAGTGCTGGTGGAGGAGGGTGATTGCCCCGATGAGGGCGGCGGTATCAAGCGCAGTGGCGGAGGTGCGGGAGCAAGGTGAGACACTGAGGGAAGTGGAAGAGGCATTATCGCAGCACAGTGATGAACTCACCTCGATGGGGAAGGTGTTGTGGAGGGTGATAGAGACCAACAAGGGTCTGCGAGCCAAAATGAAAGACCTGGAAAACAGATCCAGGCGGCAGAATCTGAGGGTTGTGGGTCTGCCCGAAGGGGTGGAAGGCCCAAGGCCGACGGAGTATTTTGCCACAATGTTGGCAAAGCTATTGGGGGAGCGGGACAATCCCTCCCAATATGAATTGGATCGGGCTCCTCGGTAATGGAGGCCTATACCAAAGGCAAGTGAGCCGCCAAGAGTAGTAACTTTAAGTTTCCATAGGTATGGCGTGAAGGAGAAAATCCTGAGCTGGGCAAAGCAGAAGCAGGTGGTGCAGTGGGTGGGAGCTGCTATACGTATATACCAGGACTTTACGGTGGAGCTGGCGAGGAGGTGGGCTGCCTTCGGCCGGATGAAGAAGGCACTGTACATCAACAAGGTGCAGTGCGGCATAGTATATCCAGCTAAGTTGAGGGTGACCTACAAATTCAAGGACTTTTATTTTGGGATGGCAGAAGCAGTGGAGGAGTTTGCAAAGGCAGAAGGACAGTGGCAGAATTGAGAAATGGTCGTGTACCGATGTAGCCTCATGTAACTTTATTTTTTCACTGCGTGTTGGTGAATGTACTAAATGAGTCGACGTTGTATATATTTGGACAAGGGAAGAGATGGGACTTTCATTTGCAATGATGGTTCTTTGGGGCTTGGGTGTGTATGCTGGGGTTGTGTGTTAAAGGGGATTTCTTGGTTTTCCTGGGTCCGGGCAAGGGAGAAGGAGACCGGGCGGGGGCCTCCACGCTGGCCGGTTTAAGCCGGCCAGTGAACGGGAGTGAGGTGGGGGGGGGGGGGGGGGGGGGGGGGGGGGGAGAGAGGCTGCGGCCATCGGAGCCTGGTGGAACAGGTTTCGGTGAGTCTAGCCGGGGTGAAAATTTGGGGGAAGAAACCAAGGTTGGGGGAGGAGTTTATAAGAGGAAGTGGAGGGAGGAGTCTGGGTTTGGGGGTGGGTGGTGCAGTCTCTACAATTCATGGGTGTCATTCACGGTACTCTTTCGGGGATTGGATGGCATTGAATATTAGGGGGGTGTTGGGGGGTGGACTGTATACGTCAATGGTGACTATAGGCGATTCCTGATTCCTTTTTCTTTTTTCCTTTTTTTTTCCCACCTTGGGAGGGTTTGTTTTATTTGATGCTTATATTGTCAGGTGAGCGTTGTTTGGGGTGGTGGGAGAATGGGATCGTTGTTGATAAGGGGACTGACTTTGTATTTGTTACCGTTCACTGTTTGTTGGTGGGGTGTAAATTCTGAAGAAAATGTGAAAATCTAGAATAAAAGTTTTTTAAAAAAAAAGTAGTTCTACTTCAAATATTTCCTCGTAAATGCCATGGTTGATTGCCCTTTGTAACAACAATCTTTCCATTTCAACGTCATTGATTGGATTTCTGAGATACAGCTGTAGAAGATAGAATATCTATTTTTATCAATTGATCATCTTGATTATGCTTTCCATATCTGAATATCTTTGTTCACAAACATTTTCCCCCTTCCAATGAGGCTGTCAATCATTGCTGGGAATTGTGGTGACACCCTGGGTTATTGCGCAGTCAATTCAAGCCCCACAGACGTCGGAGTCCCAACACAAGTGAATTAACCAATAATTTGTTCATAGTTTCTGAGATCTTTGATCCTTGACTGCTCTAATGACTTACACGCACCAGATTTGTAAATGAAGAACAAAAAAAACTGTTTATTTGTAACAACAATAGAGATAAGTCATTCAATAATGATAATCTAATATCAACTAGTAATCTGTTGCTCATCCCCTCTTTACTGTCCCTCCCTCTACCCAAACGCAAACAAGACAGACACACACAGCGGAAAGGGGGAAAATTAGAGGAATTAAAATGGAAGGAGAAATGAGCGTCCTTATGGCTGATATTGAATTTGTTGTAGCCAGCTATCTTCCCAGGAGTGTTGAAACTACCAGTTAGATTGTCAATGAAGTTCTTCAGCATTCAGGCAGGACTCTGAGTGTGTGGGATCCCTTCTAGGGAGACACCTTAACTTGTGTTACCCTGGGCCTTCACACAGAAGGTCCATCTTAGGTCTGTTTAATTCTGACTTGCTTCTATCATCCCGAGATTAATTATCAGCATCACTGAGTTAAGCCACATGAGAGTTTTAAAAAGGGTTTCAAACAACTAACGCTGTACAGCTAGTGGCAGCATTGGATCCTTAAGATTCCTTGTTTCCACTCCAACGCAGCTCAGCTTGGCATTTTAATCGGTGTCCAGTGGCTCAAACTGGTGGGAGGAGGGGGAGAGGGGATGTCGAGAGAGATTCAAAAAGAGCTCTGAGTTTGAAATGAAACTCACTTGGAAAACAGTCTCACCGAGAAAAAGAACATCTCAGAACAGACACCACCAATCAGCATTGAGGGTCAGGTAAGACTGAGGAAAATAAAACAGCTGAATGGCTGCAAGCAAAGGCCATCGAAAAGTGTCATTACTAATGCCAGGCCAAGCAGCACATCTTCCCGGGGGCTTCCTGGGGCCAGACCAAGCAGCACATCTTACCGGGGGCTTCCTGGGGCCAGACCAAGCAGCACATCTTACCGGGGGTTTCCTGGGGCCAGACCAAGCAGCACATCTTACCGGGAGTTTCCTGGGGCCGGACCAAGCAGCACATCTTAACAGGGGTTTCCTGGGGCCAGACCAAGCAGCACATCTTAACAGGGGTTTCCTGGGGCCAGACCAAGCAGCACATCTTACCGGGGGCTTCCTGGGGCCAGACCAAGCAGCACATCTGGACAGGGGTTTCCTGTTTTCTTTTAAACTTAAAGATGAAGTCCATATGAAAGGAATTGGTCCCAGTAATTGCCCATGTACAAAAATTACAAAAGTCAGAAATTACAAAGGAAAACGAGGAACCGATAAGGATTTATAAGAGGATCCTTACAGAGTCGGTTAGCTCAGTTGGCTGGATGCCTGGTTTGTGATGCAGAGCGATGCCAACAGTGTAGGTTCAATTCCTGTAAAGGCTGAGGCTATTTATGAAAGTCCCACCTTCTTAATCTTGCCCCTTTCCCGAGGTGTGGTGATGTTCAGGTTAAATCACCTCCAGTCAACTCTCTAAATGGAGAGCAGCCTCTGGGACTGTGATAACATTTACAAAGATTAGAATCTCAGTTAACGTTGGTTGTAATTGCATAAATAATTGATACAGTTGTCATTTGCTTTATCATTACTGCTTCATCAGTATTGATTCTGACTGCCTCTTCTGGCATGTGTGGCAATATGTCAAGCTGCTCCTGACTGTCAACACAGTTGATTTGGAAGCTAGCACAATGCCTGATGTCAAAATGGATGAACGAATACAAGAAGTTATATTCATGTTGGATTAGGAATATAATAGAGTCACAAATGCATGGTACTGTTGATGTTGGAAGTCTGCTTCTGCTTTAGTTGTGTCGGCATTACAGACTAGTAATAACTTGATGAACTGATAGTCCTGACTTTTGAATGGAATAATCTAAAGCTGAGTATTGAAAATGTCAAGTGATGGGGCTGTGATGATTTCCTTTGGCAGCTTGTTCCAATGTGGGATTGTCCTGGGGATCTATAGGCTCCCAAACTCCTGGGTAAAAACAAATTGTCTACTGTCCATCATTGGGCTGCACTTGCCAAACAATTTTGAGTGTATAATAGCTACACTAACAACCGAGTTATGATAACCAATCAAGTTCATAATGTGGCTCATCTACACCTGCTAGAAGTAGCATACAGTCATATGATTTGGTGCTGATTATTAAGACACGGTTACAAGGAGACCAGGTCTGGGAGTTGAATAGCTAAGAGTTCTCAATATTTCAGAAGGGTAAACAGATAGGAAAATGAGATGGTGTTGCTTTGCTTGTAAAGGAAAGTATCAGTACTGTAGTGGGAAATTATATAGGTACTGGAGGTCAAGCCATGGAATCAGCCTGGGCAGAAATAAGAAATAGTAAAGAAAATAAGTCCCTGGTGGGATTAATCTATTGGTCCCCAAACAATAGTTCCGCAGTGGGGCACAGTATAAACCAGGAAATATTGGAGGCTTGTAAGAAAGGTATGACAATAATAATAGGTGATTTTAATATGCATACAGACTGGGTAGCCTCAAGGGAGAGTTCATTCAATGTATTAGAGATTGTTTCATGAAGCACTGTGATATGGACCCAACTAGGGAACAGGTTATTCTCGATTTGGTATTGTGTAATGAGGCGGGATTAATTCATGATTAATGGTGGCGTGGTAGTTAGCACTGCTGTCTCATGGCGCCGAGGACCGGGTTTGATTCAGGCCCGGGTCACTGTCCATGTGGAGTTTGCACATTCTCCCCATGTTTGCGTGGGTCTCACCCCCACAACCCAAAGATGTGCAGGGTAGGTGGATTGGCCATGCTAATTGCCCCTTAATTGGAAAAAAAAGTATTAAAAAAAGGATCCTCTAGGGAAAAGTGATCATAGCATGATAGAATTTCAAATTCAGTCTGAGAGCGAGAAACTGGAGTTCCACACTCGCATTTTGGAGTTGAACAAAGGTAATTACGTAGGCATAAGGACATATTTGGCCCTAGTGGACTGGGCAGGAAGACTAAAAGATAGGACAGTTGATGAGCTGTTACAGTTGTTTAAGGTGATATTCAATTCCTTTTATTCCAATTATTCCAGAGAGGGAGAAAGATTGAAAGAGAGATTTTTAAAAATCCATGGCTGAGAAAAAAAGGATACCAAAAACTTCGATAAGAGGCAAGAGAGAAGCTAAAGTGAATGCTGGTCCCTTCGAGGATCAGGCTGGGGAGTTAATAGTGGGGAATACAGAAATTGTGGAGACACCAAATCAATATGTTGCCTCGGTTTTCACAACAGACAACACTCGTACCATCCTCATAGTAAAAGATAATGACCAAGTAATGGAAAGGAAAGAACTTAGAACAATCATCATGGACAGGGATATTCATAAAGATCCAAACCATTGGGATTGAAGGCAGATAAGTCCCCAGGGTCTGATGGCCTACATGTAGGGTCTTAAAGTGGCAGCAGAGATAGTGGATCCATTGGGTTTAATATTTCAAAATTCCCTGGATGAGGGAAAGGTTTCAGTGGATTGGAGAAAGAAAGTAGGAAAGTATAGACCAATTAGTTTCACTGTTGGGGAATTGTTAGAAGCCATTATTGAGGAAGTAATAACAGGACATTTGGAAAATCCATCAGTCAGCGTGGTTTTATGAAGATAAATCGTGTTTGATTAATTTGCGAGAGTTCTTCAAAGATGTAACAAGCCAAGTGGATAATGGGGATCTTGTTGATGTAGTATATCTGGACTTCTGGAAGGTGATTGATAAAAGATTAATTCACAAGATGAGATCACATGGGGTTAGGGGTAATTTATTAGCTTGGATAGAAGACTGGCTAACCGACAGAAGGCAAAGAGTCGGGATAAATGAATCTTTCTGGATGGCAAGATGTAATTAATGGGGTGCCTCAGCCCCAACTATTTACAATATATATAATTTTTTTTTAATGTATGTTTATGAAACATTTTTTTATATTAATGAAAACAACTCAAAACAATCAAAAAATAATACACAATAGAAGAGAGAAACAACAAAGCAAAACACACACAATACCGAATTAACTTTAACACAAAAACTTTACCCCCTAATAGCTGATGGTGACTAACTCTTTAAAAAAGGAAATGAATGATTGCCATCTTAGGTAGAACCTTTCCACCAGCCCTGTGATAGTGAACTTGACCTTCTCCAAATGCAGAAATGACATGAGTGTGGTGAGGTCACCCAGCAAAGCCGAGGCGGTGGAGTAGAGACCTCAACCCAAGAAGAATTTGCCTCCGGGCTATCAACGAGGCAAAGGCAAGGACATTCCCCTTCACCCCAGACTGAAACACTGGTGAATCTGACACCCCAAATATGAGCACCAGTGGACATGGATCCAAACACAGAGTATCTCTTAAATGGTGTTAAAGGAAGAAGCCCAGACACCTATCAACTTGGGAAAGGACCAGAACATACTCGCATGGTTAGCTGTGCTAACCATATGCTCCAATGTATGTTACCTATTTGGATGAAGGGATATAAGGTTCTGGAGCCAGGTTTGCAGATGACACTAAAATCGGTAGGATAGTAAGTTGCAATGAGGAAATAAGAAATTTACAAATGGATAGGTTAGGTGAGTGGACCAAAATTTGACACATGCAGTTTAACATGTATAACTGAGGTGATCTAAAGGTAACTTTTTATCTCAATGCAGAGGAACGTCAGAGTGCTTCGGTGTAGAGGGTTCTGAGTGTCCTCGTTGAGTGAATCACAGTTAACTAACATGCAAGTACAGCAGGTAATAAGGTAGGCAAATGGATTTTAGCCTTTGTAGAAGTTAGAATAGATGATAGAGCCCCTGCAGTGCAGAAGAAGGCCATTTGGCCGATTGAGTCTGCGCCGGCACTCCGAAAGTTATAGTCATGGAGTCATACAGCACAGAAAAGGCCCTTTGGCCCATCAAAAACAACCACCTAAGTATTCTATTCACATTTACTAGCACTTGGCCCGTGGCCTTGTATGCCTTGGCATTGCAAGTGCACACCTAAATACTTCTTAAATGTTATATGGGTTTATGCTTCCACCATCCTTTCAGACAACGAGTTCCAGATTCCTAACACCCTATGGGTAAAAAAGGCTACATCCTAGTAAATCTCCTCTGCACCCTTTCCAGTGCTATCACATCCCTCCTATAATGAACTGTACACAATACTCTAGCTGTGGCCTAACCAACATTTTATACAGTTCCAGCTCTTAAAATCTATGTCTTGGCTACTAAAAGGTAAGTATACCATAAGCCTTCTTAACCACTGTATCCACCTGCTCTGCGACCTTAAGGGACTGATGCACATGCACACCAAGGTCCCTTTAATCCTCAATGCTTCCCAAGGTCCTGCCATTTAGCATGTTCTACCTCTCTTTGCCTCATCAGCCATGGCACCTGCTTCCCGATTTTTGAAACCACAAGTGAAACACGCTGTCGGTAATTCCTCTCGACAATATGGAGCATCACGGAGGCCCAGAGAATACCGGGTCAGGTGCGCTCATAATATGCGGATGGTGTTTACTATACGTGCGGAGTAAAATGCTTTGACGCCTCTGTTGAGGCACGGGAGCATGGCATTCTGGTGGGTGCCTGGCGCCAGCCACAATTTTGGCTTCATGACCGTGTTTCCACCCAATCGGCTTTCCTGATTTTGGGGTCAGCTGGCGGAGAATCCTGCTATCCGTGTTTCTTCGCAATTTTGCTGGCGGTGCTCAGTGGGTCTCTGGGGTTATCCTTCAACAAATGGGGTCAATCTCTTACCAGTGCAAGCCCAGGGTCATGTTCAACGTAGACATCTAGACCACATTAGGTCCAGGTGGCCACCTCATCTCATTCCCGTTCATGGAAATCGCTTCTCCAGCCGCTGCAGCCACCGGATCCAATGGCCCTCACACCAACTATCAGACTTATATTTCCCAGATGGTGGACAGGCAACCTTGCCTGACTGAGGAGCTCATATTGTGAGCAATATACTGAATTTCAACAAGGACAAGTTCATTGTTGCTTCATCTGGAAGAGTGTTTTTGGTTATGTGCAGTGGGATAGGAGGAGTAGAACAAGTGTTGCATCTCCTGTACATGAAGGTAAAACAGGCCATGAGGAGAGAGGAGGAGATGTTGGGAATTACTGAGGGGAGTGGACTAGGATGTTGTTGAGGGAACAGTCCCTCAGACTGCTGAAAGGGGAGAGAACGATGTGTTAGGCGGTGGCATCATGCTGGAAATGGCAATGGATGACCTGTTGAGTGAGGAGGCTCACGAGGTGGAAAGTGAAGACAAAAAGAAGCCCATCATGGTTCTGGAAGGGAAGAGATTGAGTCAGAGATAAAGGCCAGGATTCTCTGTTGAGAGACTAAGTGCTGACGCCGGGACTGAATCGCAAGAGTTCTACGTTGATAAATATGGTGCCGGTACCAGAGCGATTCAGGACATCCAAATGGGCTAGCACTGGTGCCATGTGGAACTACTGCAGTTCCAACGAATGCCGGCGTCTGATTCGCCGGGGTTGGGATTGGCACTGGAGAACCTGACCCCTCACCCCACTTCCTCCCTTCCCAAGCCCATCAAGCCAGTTCCCCAGTTCATCGCACCCCTGGCCCATCAGTGCCTGGCACCGAGGGAACCATCCCTGCAAACAGTGGGACTGGTGGGTGGTGATACCCACGCCAGCGATACGCTCTGCAGCCGCTGTCCTGCCCTGTCCTTGACCTGGGATCTACTGTGGGTGTCCCTCTTAGTCATGTGGAGCCCTGCCAGCAGAGTTCACCCAGTTGTCGGTGAGTCGGGGGGAGGGGGGGGGTGGATCTGTGGCCTCCTCGGGGGGAGCAGCCTTGGAGAAGAGGCATCCTTACAGCCAGTGGCGCTCAGCACAACTGTGGGCCATGTGGCCGGTCAGTGGGGTGCGCTGCAACAAGGCTGCCCTGAAGGCCACGGCAATAGCGGTCACAGCCCGGTCCTGGGGGTCAGCCTGACCCCACAGATCATCCCTGTTTTCTCCCCGCTACTCCCTCTGGCCCTGGCGATTCCCCCCCCCCCCCCCCCCCCCCCCCCCCTCCCTCCCTCCCCCTCCCCACCCAACCGCGGCAGGACTGGCTGCACCTTTGGAAACATGTCTTACTTCCTCTCTCTCCCTCTGCAGCCTTGTCACCTGTTTCCCGATTTTAAATATGACAAGTGAACCTCGTCATCGGTAATTCCTCCTGGTGGAGACGGAGCATCGCCTGAGGCAGGTAGAATTCCAGGGTGGGCTCGCTAATGATGTGCCAACGGCGTTTACTGTGCAATTTGCATGCCCATGCTGGTGTGCCACATGGAACACGTTCGCGCCATTATCGAGGCATGGTATTCCGTACCATGCCCGGCACCAGCCTCGATTTTTGGCTGACACACTATTTTATGCCCGACCGTGCTTCGTGATTCCGGCGGTGCTGGACAGAGACTCCCGTCCAAAGTGTCTGAAATGGATCCATGTGTGGTGAACATATTGCTACTACAATTCACCACTGTATTGTATTGTATTATGTTGATGCCCTTGACGGCTCCGCCCCCTCAGGGAAGGTATATAAACCTGCAGCCTGTAGGCGGCACTCAGTACAGAGCAGTCGCAGGCAGGCCCAGATCTAGCTTATTAAAACCACTGTTCACTTCTACTAATCGTCTCGTGTGAATTGATGGTCGCATCAATTTAACACGCTAAGATATCGTAATGGAAGCCGCCTCAAACCTGATCGACTGGAACTCGACCCACAGGCAGCTGAAGCCAAAGGAATCTTTTCACACCGGCTCCGCTGCTTTGAGGCCTACCTCGCCGCCACCTCCTCGCCCGCCGTCACTGAGGCACAGAAGCTGAGTTTCCTCCACGCCCGGGTGAGCCACAGAATTTCTGTACTTATCGAAGACGCGACCACGTACGCAGACGCGGTTGCGATCCTGAAAAGACATTACGTGAGGCGAAGTGTTTGCGCGGCATTTCCTCACCACACGTCGTCAAAGCCCCAGGGAATCACTGGAGGAATATTTACGCGACCTGAGGGTACTCGAAACTGTAACTACAAGGACGTCACTGCCTCGCACCACATGGAACTCGCCATCTGGGACACCTATGTGGCTGGAGTCCGGTCCAACTATGTCAGACAGCGCCTGCTCGAAAAGGGCGCCCCTGACCGAGAAGAGACGGTAAAACTATTCACCTCGTTAGAGGTAGCGTTCCAGAGCCTAAATGCCCTCCCTTCTAACCATGCGATTTCCTCGTGGGTGCCAGAGGCACGGCCATCTCCCAACCCAAGGGTGTCCCATGCCTATGCCGCGCAGCTACCCGCCCAACCCGGGGACCCGCCTTGCTATTTCTGTGGTCAGAACCAGCACCCCAGGCAGCATTGCCCAGCTTGGAATGCGACCTGCAGCAAGAAAGGACATTTTGCCAAAGTCTGCCAGGCCCGACCCAAAGTTCCAAAATCACAGGCCCGACTCACAGACTCAGAGGCCCGCAGACCCCACAGCGTGGCTGTGTGCCTGCCGGTAATGCCCCCTTCTGACGTGTCATCCGCCTCGTGCTATCCGTGGGGGGCACCATCTTTAACCCTACCCGACACGTGCGACTCAATGGGGGCCACCATCTTGGCTGCCATCTTCAACGGCGCCCGACATATGCGACTGACGGGGGCCACGATCTTGGCCGCCATCTTGGGACCACCCCGCTACCACCGACCACGCCGGCTTCCCGCAACTTGACGCTGTCACTCTCGACCAGTCACAGCCCAAGCACCTCAAGAACTCCATGATGACCGTCCGGGTCAATTGGCACGAAACGCCCTGTCTGTTTGACTCTGGGAGCACGGAGAGCTTCATCCATCCGGACACGGTAAGGCGATGTTCCCTCCAGATTTTCCCCAGCATCCCAAACAATCTCCCTTGCTTCCGGATCACATTCAGTGCAGATCTGGAGTACTGTGTCGCGAACCTCACGATACAGGGCGCCGAGTACGCCGATTTTAAACTCTATGTCCTCCCCCATCTCTGCGTTCCTCTCTTGTTAGGACTGGATTTCCAGTGCAATCGCAGAAGCTTGACCCTGAATTTCGGCGGACCCCTACCCCCTCTCACCATATGTAGCCTCGCGACCCTTATGGTCGCCCCTCCCTCGCTCTCCGCGAACCTCACCTCCGACTGTAAAGCCATCGCCACCAGGAACAGTGCCCAGGACAGGACTTTTGTCAAGTCAGAGGTCCAGCGGCTCTTGAGGGAGGGGATCATCGAGACCAGTAATAGCCCTGGAGGAGCCCAAGTGAGGGTCATCAGGACTGGGGAAAGAACCGGATGGTTGTAGACTACAGCCAAACCATAAACCGGTACACGCACCTCGATGCGCATCCCCTCCCCCGAATAGCAGACATGGTGAATCAGATTGCACACGACCAGGTTTTCTCCACGATAGATCTGAAGTCCGCATACCACCAGCTTCCGATCCGCCACTACACTGCCTTTGAGGCAGACGGCGCCTCTTCCACTTCCTCACGGTCCCCTTCGGCGTCACCAATGGGGTCTCGATCTTCCAAAGAATGGTTGACCAGTACGGGCTGCGGGCCACGTTCCCGTACTTGGATGACGTTACCATCTGCGGCCATGATCAGCAGGACCACGACGCCAACCTTCAGAAGTTCCTCCAAACCGCCCAAGCCCTCAACCTCACGTACAACAAGGAGAAATGCGTTTTTCCGCACAACCAGACTAGCCATCCTCGGCTATGTCGTGGAAAACGGAGTTCAGGGCCTGACCCCCGACCGCATGCGCCCCCTCCTGCAACTCCCCCTTCCCCACTGCCCCAAGGTCCTGAAAAGATACCTGGGGTTCTTTTCATATTCTGCCCAGTGGGTCCCCAACTCTCGGACAAAGCCCAACCACTTATCAAAGCCACCATCTTTCCCCTGACGACTGAGACCCGCCAGGCCTTCATCCGCATCAAGGCAGACATTACCAAGGCCGTGATGCACGCGGTGGACAAGTCCATCCCCTTCCAGGTGGAGAGCGACCCGTCAGATGTCGCCCTGGCCGCTACCCTTAACCAGGCAGGCAGGCCCGTGGCCTTCTTTTCCCATACCCTCAACTCCTCCAAGATTCGACACTCCTCTGTCGTAAAAGAAGCTCAAGCCATTGTGGAAGCTGTGCGGCATTGGAGGCACTACCTGGCCGGTAGGAGGTTCACCCTCGTCACCGACCAACGGTCGGTAGCCTTTATGTTCAACAACACACAGCGGGGCAAGATCAAGAATGATAAAATCTTGAGGTGGAGAATCGAACTCTCCACCTATAATTATGATATCTTGTATCATCCTGGGAAGCTCAATGAGCCCCGATGCCTGTCCCGCGACACATGTGCCAGCGCGCAAGAATACGGACTTCGGGCCATCCACAATGACCTCTGTCACCCGGGGGTCACCCAGCGTCTCCACTTCATCAAGGCCCGCAACCTGCCCTACTCGACAGGGACTGGCAAGTCGGCGCGGAGTGCAAGCCACACTTCTATCAGCCAGATAAGGCCCACCTGGTGAAGGCATCCCGCCCTTTGAGCGCCTCAGCATCGATTTCAAAGGGCCCCTCCCCTTCACTGACCGTAACATGTATTTTTCTCAACTTCATTGACGAGTACCCGTTTCCACCTTTGCCATCCATGCCCCGACATGACCGTGGGTCACTGTCATTAAGCCTCGCACAGCATCTTCACCCTGTTTGGTTTCCTCACTTACATCCACAATGACCGGGGCTCCTCGTTTATGAGCGATGAGCTGCATCAGTACCTGCTCGGTAAGGGCATTGCCTCAAGCAGGACGACCAGCTACAACCCCCGGGGAACCGGCAGGTGGGAGAGGGTGAATGCGACAGTTTGGAAGGCCGTCCTTCTGGCCCTCCTGTCTAGAAATTTCCCGGTTTCTCACTGGCAGGAGGTCCTCCCCGACACCCTCAACTACATTCGGTTACTCCTCTACACAGCCACGAACGAGACCCCTCATGACCACCTATTTGTCTTCCCCAGGAAATCCATCTCTGGGTCTTGCTTCCATCCTGGCTGACCACACACCGGGGCCTGTCCTCCTCCAGAAGCACGTGGGGAGCCATAAGCCTGACCCCCTGGTCGAGAGGGTTGAGCTCCTACATGCCAACCCTCAGTATGCCTAAGTGGCGCACCGTGACGGCCGACTAGAAACAGTCCCCCTCCGGGATCTGGCACCCGCCAGTTCCCCAGCGACCATCACCTGTGCCCCCACCCTACACCAAACAGCGCCCCCGCCTCTACATGGCAAACCCCCCCCCCCCCACCCTCCCCTCACCCATCGCCGATCCACCGTGATGAAGTTCCAGACGACACGCTTCCGGAGTCAATGAGCCCAACATCCGTGCCCGCAGCGACGAGTGTGGTAGTCACCGCTGTTGTATATATCACATAAAAGATGTAATACGGTAAGGCTCCTGTACAGCTCCTGGGCAGCACGGTAGCATGGTGGTTAGCATAAATGCTTCACAGCTCCAGGGTCCCAGGTTCTGTTCCCCGGCTGGGTCACTGTCTGTGCGGAGTCTGTATGTCCTCCCCGTGTGTGCGGGGGTTTCCTCCGGGTGCTCCGGTTCTCCCACAGTCCAAAGATGTGCGGGTTAGGTGGATTGGCCATGCTAAATTGCCCATAGTGTCCTAATAAAAGTAAGGTTATGGGGGGGGGGTTGTTGGGTTACGGGTATAGGGTGGATACGTGGGGTTGAGTAGGGTGATCATTGCTCGGCACAACATCGAGGGCCGAAGGGCCTGTTCTGTGCTGTACTGTTCTATGTTCTACAGGTACGGGGGTAGATTCCTGCCTGCTGGCTCCGCCCAGTAGGTGGAGTACAAATGTGTGGGCTCACCGACCTGCAGCCACTTCGGCAGCAGCAGCTGCAGGAGGCTACACATCTCTGCTTAATAAAGCCTCGATTACTCTCTCCTCTCGTCACGTCGTAATTGATAGTGCATCAATTTATTACGCAGAGAATTTACAACGATGAACCTCCGCATCAAGCCAGATCGCCTGCAGCTGCACCCTCAAGCAGACAACGCCAAGTCGGCCTTTGCCCACTGGCTAGCTTGCTTCGAGAAATGTGGTGAATGTAATATAAATGTATATATGTTAATTCACACTGTCTTTGTAAACGCAGTGGCGCTATCCTACCACTAGGGGGAGTAGCGCTGGGAGCACTCAGGAACTTGTACTGGGCTCCACCCTTGGCTCCGCCCAGGACTCCTCCCCCTAGTGCAGCTGTATAAATACCCGTGTCCAGAGTCAGCCTGAGTTCACTACGAGCTCATCGACAGGTAACAGGCTGGCTCTGAAGTAAGTCGATTAAAGCCTAGATTCACATCAGAAACACGTGTCTGGTGAATTGATGGTTCCATCAAGGCATACATCAGGTCAGGCACAGAAACTCCAGATCCTGTATACACGGCTGAGCTCCGATATCTTTCCCCTCATCCGGGACGCGCCCACCTACGCTGAGGCCATGGCACTTCTGAAAGAGAACTACACCCAGCAGACCAACAAACTCTACGCCAGGCACCTCCTGTCCATGTGGCATCAACTCCCTGGTGAGTCCATGGAAGATTTCTGGCGTGCCCTGCAAGCCCTGGCGAGGGACTGCGATTGGCAGGCCGTTTCGGCCGTTGAACATTGCGAACTCCTAATCAGGGACGTTTTCGTTACGGGCATAGGGTCGGCCTACATCCGCCAGCTCCTATTAGAAGGGGCTACCCTCGACCTCGCGCCGACCAAGAAACTCGCGATCTCACTAACTGTCGCCTCCCGTAATGTACAAGCGTGAGCCCCCGACCGCACGGCGCCCCCCCTCCTGGACATCATGGACCCTGCCAGCGAATACCCCACCGTGGATCCCACCAGCGACCGCCTCCAGCCAACCCCAAGCCTCCGCCACGTGACAGCCAACCAACCCCGGGTGACCCAAGTGCTACTTCTGCGGATAGGCAAAGCACCCGCTGCAGCGCTGCCCGGTGCGGAGCGCACTCTGCAATGCCTGCGGGAAGTAAGGACATTTCCCTGCTGTGTGCCAGGTCCGCTCGATCGCTGCTGTAACCAGGCCCATTGTCCTGCACTCCCCACGTGCGGCCCGTGGGTGCCGCCATCTTCCTCGCCTCAGGACACGTGCAGCCCGTGGATGCCGCCATCTTTAACACCATCCACCACATGCGCCCTGTGGGCGCCGCCATCTTCCCCGCCTCAGGACCCCTGCTCGTCGGGCACCTCATCAGGCCGCTCATTGCCCGCAACCCCGCCGACTAGCCAGGGGCCTTCAACACCAGCTACAGCTCGCCTCCATCACGATCGACCAGTCCCCGGCCGTACAACTCGAACCACGCCGACAATGGTAAGGTCGATGGGCACAAGACACGCTGCCTTCTTGACTCCGGGAGCACAGAGAGCTTCATCCACCCCGATAGGGTAAGGCACTGCTCCCTCGCGGTCCACCCCATCACACAGCAAATCTCCCTGGAGATCCGGGGGGTACTGCACTGCTACCCTCCCAATCCACGGCGTAGAGTTCAGCGACTTCTGGCTCTACGCCCTCTCAACCTCTGCGCTGCCTTGCTACTCGCCCTGGACTTCCAGTGCAACCTCCAAGTCTCACCCTGAAATTTGGCGGGCCTCTACCATCCCTTACTATATGCTGTCTCACATCCTTAGGTCGACCCGCCTTCTCTGTTTGCAAACCTCAGCCCAGATTGCAAACCCATCGCTACCAGGAGTAGAGGGTACAGCGCCCAGGACAGGACCTTCATCAGGTCTGAGGTCCAGCGGCTGCTTCGGGAAGGTATTATCAAGGCCAGCAACAGCCCCTGGAGAGACCAAGTGGTAGTTGTGAAAACTGGGGAGAGAAACAGGCTGGTCGTTGACTCCAGACAGACCATCAATCGGTACACGCAGCTCGACGCGTACCCCCTCCCACGCATATCTGATATGATCAATCAGATTGCACAGTACTGGGTCTTCTCGACAGTGGACCTGAAATCTGCCTACCACCAGTTCCCCATTCGCAAGGCGGACCACCCATACACTGCGTTTGAAGCGGACTGCCACCTTAACACTTCCTTAGGGTTCCCCTCAGCGTCACTAATGGGGTCTTCCAACGGGAGATGGACCGAATGGTTGAACGGGTACTGACTGCGGGCCACCTTCCCGTACCTGGATAATGTCACCTTCCGTGGCCATGACCAGCAGGACCACGCCGCTAACCTTTCCAAATTCCTCCACACCGCCAAACTCCTCAACCTTACGTACAACAAGGAGAAGTGAGTGTTCAGCACCAACGCTTAGCCGTTCTAGGGCCCCGACCCCAATCGTCTGCGCCCCCTCATGGATTCCCCCTCCCCCACTGCCCCAAGGCCCTCAAACGATGCTGGGTTCTTCTCATACTCGCCCACTGGGTCCCTAACTATGGACAAGGCCCGCCCACTCATTCAATCCACGCTCTTCCCCCTGATGGCCGAGGCTGACCAGGTCTTCAACCGTAATCAAGGCCGACTCGCCAAGGCCGCGATGCACGCGGTCGACGAGACGCTCCCCCTTCCAAGTCGAGAGCGATGCATCAGATGTCGCTCTGGCCACCACCCTCAACCAGGCAAGCAGGCCCGTGGCATTCGTGCCTCCGAAATTTGTCTCTCCTCCGCCGAGGAGGAGGCCCAAGCCATCGTAGAACCTCAGGTTAAAGTCCAACAGGTTTGTTTCAAACACGAGCTTTCGGAGCACGGCTCCTTCTTCAGGTGAATGGAAAGGCTTGTTCCAGAAATGTTTATATAGACACAGTCAGAGATGCCCCGGAATGCGAGCACCTGCAGGCAATCAAATCATCAAAGATGCAGAGAGAAACTGAATGTCAGTGTCTATATGCGCGATCTTCCTGGAGATCCTCTCCACTTTGAGCCGGCAGTTTGCGGTGTCAATGGTAGCCATGATGTGGAGATGCCGGCGTTGGACTGGGGTGAGCACAGTAAGAAGTCTTACAACACCAGGTTAAAGTCCAACAGGTTTGTTTCAAACACGAGCTTCGGAGCACGGCTCCTTCTTCAGGTGAATGGAAAGGCTTGTTCCAGAAATGTTTATATAGACACAGTCAGAGATGCCCCGGAATGCGAGCACCTGCAGGCAATCAAATCATCAAAGATGCAGAGAGAGAGGTAACTCCAGGTTAAAGAGGTGTGAATTGTCCCAAGCCAGTTTCAGTCGGTAGGCCTCTGCAAGTCCAGGCTTGTTGGTGGGGGCCGAATGTAATGCGACATGAATCCCAGATCCCGGTTGAGTCTGCATTCATGCGTGCGGAACTTAGCTATAAGTTTTTGCTCAGCAATTTTGCGTTGTCGCGTCTCCTGAAGGCCTCCTTGTAGAATGCTGACCCGGAGATCAGAGGCTGAATGTCCTTGACTGCTGAAGTGTTCCCCAACTGGAAGGGAACAGTCCTGCCTGTTGATAGTCGCACGATGCCCGTTTATTCGTTGTCGCAGTGTCTGCATGGCTCGCCAATGTACCACGCTTCGGGACAATCCTTTCCTGCAGCGTATGAGGTAGACTACATTGGTCGAGTCGCACGAGTATGCGCCGCGTACCTGGTGGGTGGTGTTTCCACGTGTAATGGTGGTGTCCATGTCGATGATCTGGCATGTCTTGCAGAGATTACCCTGGCAGGGTTTTGTGGTGTTGTGGTTGCTGTTCTGAAGGCTGGGTAATTTGCTGCAAACAATGGTTTGTTTGAGGTTGCGCGGTTGTTTGAAGGCCAGTAGTGGGGGTGTGGGGATGACCTTGGCAAGATGTCCATCCTCGCTGATGATGTGTTGGAGGCTGCGAAGAAGATGTCGTAGTTTCTCCGCCCCAGGAAAGTACTGGACGACGAAGGGTACTCTGTCAGTGGTGTCCCGTGTTTGTCTTCTGAGGAGGTCGGTGCGGGTTTTTTGCTGTGGCGCGGTGGAACTGTCGATCAATGAGTCGAGCGCCATATCCCGTTCGTACGAGGGCATCTTTCAGCATCTGTAGGTGTCTGTTGCGCTCCTCCTTGTCTGAGCAGATCCTGTGTATACGGAGGGCTTGTCCATAGGGGTGGCTTCTTTAATGTGTTTCGGGTGAAAGCTGGAGAAGTGGAGCATCGTGAGATTATCTGTGGGCTTGCGGTAAAGCGAGGTGCTGAGGTGACCGTCCTTGATGGAGACGAGTGTGTCCAAGAATGGACTGAATTTGGAGAATAGTCCATGGTGAGTTTGATGGTGGGATGGAACTATTGATGTCATCGTGTTAGTCGTTTCGTGATGTCTCGCCGGGGTCCAAAGGAAAAAAATGTCATCGATGTATCTGGTGTATAGCATCGGTTGAAAGTCCTGTGTGGTGAGGAAGTCCTGTTCAACTGTGCATGAAGATGTTGGCATATTGAGGTGCAAATTTGGTCCCCATGGCTGTTCCGTGCGTCTGGATGAAGAATTTGTTGTCGAAGGTGAAGACGTTGTGGTCTAGAATGAAACGGATGAGTTGCAGAATTGCGTCTGGAGATTGGCAGTTGTCGGTGTTGAGGACTGAGGCTGTTGCAGCAATGCCGTCGTCATGGGGGATGCTGGTGTAGAGTGCCGAGACATCCATTGTGACGAGGAAGGTTCCTGGTTCAACTGGTCCATGGGTGCTGAGTTTCTGTAGGAAGTCCGGTCGTGTCGCGACAGAAGTCGCGAAGTGCTCACCCCAGTCAACGCCGGCATTCCACATCATCGTAGAACCTGTGCAGCATTGGAGGCATTACCTGGCCGGCAGGAGCATTCACACTCCTCACGACCAACGGTCGGTTGCCTTCAGGTTCAATAACACACAGCGGGGCAGATCCAAAATGATAAAATCTTGAGGTGGAGGATCGAGCTCTCCACCTACAATTACGAGATTTTTGTATCATCCCGGTAAGCTCAATGAGCCCCCCCCGACGCCCTAATCCCGAGGTACATGTGCCAGCGCACACGTGGACCGACTCCGGACCCTACTGGATGCTCTCTGTCACCCAGGGCTCACCTGGGTCTTTCACTTCATAAAGGCCAGCAATCTGCCCTACTCCATTGAGGAGGTCAGGGCTATCACCAGAGACTGCCAGGTCTGCGCGGAGTGTAACTGATCTTCTACCGGCCAGACACGCGCATCTAGTGAAGGCCTCCCGCCCCTTTGAATGCCTCAGCGTGGATTTCAAAGGGCCTCTCCCCTCCACCGACCGAAGCACGTACTTCCTTAACATGGTCGACGAATACTCCAGATTCCCTTTCGCCATTCCCATGCCACGATAGACGTCTGCCACAGTCTTCAAAGCCCTCAACACATCTTCGCTCTGTTCGGTTTTCCCCTGCCTACATCCACAGCAACCGGGGATCCTCCTTATGAGTGATGAGCTGCGTCAGTACCTGCTCGACAAGGGCATTGCCTCGAGCAGGACGACCGCTACAACCCTCAGGGAACGGACAGGTGGAGAGGGAGGATGGGACGGTCCGGAAGGCCGTCCAGCTAACCCTACGGTCCAAAATCTCCCGGTCTCCCGCTGGCAGGAGGTCCTCCCCGACGCCCTTCACTGTATCCGATCGCTACTTTGCACTGCGACTAATGCAACCCCCCATGAATGTCTCCTTGCCTTCCCCAGGAAGTCCACCTCCGGGGTTTCGCACCCAACGTGGCAGGCAGCTCCAGGACCCGTTCTCTTCCGCAATGCACGTGCGGCTTCACAGGCAGACCCGTTGGTCGAGAGGGTACAGCTACTCCATGCAAACCCACAGTACACCTACGTGATGGTATCCTGACGGCCGCCAAGACGCAGTCTCGCCTCAGGGACCTGGCACCAGCTGGTCCCCGCCCCCCCCCTCTCTGTCCCGGCTACCCTTCCTCACCCCAGCGCACCTCACCACAGCCCCTGCTCCAGGCGATCCATCCTTCCCTTGGTCCCACTGGGGATGAAGATGAGGTGTACACCGCTGCCGGAGTCACAGGCAACCGAGCAACGCCTGCATCACCACCGGGATTGCGGCACTCACAATGGAGGATCAAGGCACCCGATCGGCTGAATTTGTGAACTTTCCCCAAAATGTTAACCTTAAGATGCATGTAAATAGTTTTTCCACCACCCCTGCAGGCCTCTTTTTTAACAGGGGGTGAATGTGGTAGTCACCACTGTTGTATATATCACGTGTACGAGATGTAATACGGTAAGGCACCTGTACTACAGGTACGGGGGTAGATTCCTGCCTGCTGGCACCCACCCAGTAGGCGGTTGTATAAATGTGTGTGTTCACCGAGCTGCAGCCATTTCGGCAGCAGCTGCAGTAGGCTGCACATCTTTTCTTAATAAAGCCTCGATTACACTCTACTCTCGTCTCGTCATGATTGATAGTGCATCAACGAGTTCAACACCCGTGCTGCAGCGAAGCCGGAGCTGAGGAGATCACGGAAAATGATCAAGGCACCGGACAGACTCGAACTGTGAGCCCACTTCACCCCCGCTGGACTTCAATTTTTTAACGGGGGTAAATGTGGTGAACGTATTGCTACTCCAATTCACCACTGTATTGTACTGTATTATGTTGATGCCCTTGTGGGCTCCGCCTGTGGCTCTGCCCCCTCGGGGGTGGTATATAAATCTGCAGCCTGTAGGCGGCACTCAGTACAGAGCAGTCGCAGGCAGGCACAGATCTAGCTTATTAAAACCACTGTTCACTTCTAATAATCGTCTTGTGTGAATTAATGGTCGCATCACCATGCATATTCCCTGTCAACTATGGTAGAGGGGAATCCTTGTTTGAGGGTAAAAGGAAGATGTGAAAAGCACTGGGATGAAAGGTGGCATGGTCACACATGTGAAGGAGAGTGAAATAGAATCATGAAAGGAAGCAGGGTGTGAGAAAATGAAGTCAATGAAGCTGCGAAGTCCGTGATTTTATAACTGTCCTGCTACAAGTCTGATATTAAATGGTTACTCCCCACCACTCCCACCCTGACCTGCCATTTCACTGAAGGATTGGAACAAAATCCCATCCTCACGCGCGAGGATTACTTCATGACAGCAGTAAACTAGTTGAAGTCAGGATTAATCAGGAAACTAGTAAAATTGAGATTAAGTCAGTTAGCCAGTGAAAGTCTAATTAACTCAGTAAATTGTGGAAATTGGGATTAAGTCATTAGCTAGTGGAAGGTTAGGATTCAATCCGTAAATTAGTGAAAATAAGAATTAGATCTGTTAGCTCAGGGGTGGGCAAACTACGGCCCGCGGGCCGCATGCGGCCCGCCAAAGGTCTTTATGCGGCCCACCAAGTCATTTAAAAAAAAAAAATTTTTTTTTTTTTTTTTAAATTCTTTTTTTAATTAAAATTTTTTTTTTTTAAGGTTAATGGGGGGGGGGGCTGTTGGGTTACTTACTGGTATAGGGTGGATACGTTGACTTGAGTAGGGTGATCATTGCTCGGCACAACGTCGAGGGCCGAAGGGCCTGTTCTGTGCTGTACTGTTCTATGTTCTATATGAGGCGCCCAGAATCATAACCGGGTGAAGTAATTATTTTACTTAATATACTATGTGGCCCTTTAAAATTGTGAATTTCTGAATGTGGTCCTTGCACGGAAAAGTTTGCCCACCCCTGTGTTAGCTAGAGGAAGTCGGAATAAATCAGTTAGCTAGTGAAATTCTGGATTAAAGAAGTAAACTAGTGAATGTTGGAATTAAATCATTTAGCTATGGAATTTAGGATTAAATCACTTAGCTGTGGAATTTAGGATTAAATCACTTAGCTATGGAATTTAGGATTAAATCACTTAGCTGTGGAATTTAGGATTAAATCAGGTATGGAATTTAGGATTAAATCATTTAGCTATGGAATTTAGGATTAAATCACTTAGCTGTGGAATTTAGGATTGAATCACTTAGCTATGGAATTTAGGATTAAATCAGGTATGGAATTTAGGATTAAATCAGTTAGCTATGGAATTTAGGATTAAATCAGCTAGCTATGGAATTTAGGATTAAATCATTTAGCTATGGAAATTGGGATTAAACCAGTAAACTAGTGGAAATCAGGATTAGATCAGTTAGTTAGTGGAAGTCGGATTTAATCAATTAGCTAGTGGAGATCGAAATTATATCAGGTAGTTTGTGGAAATTGGGATTAAATCTGTAAAATAGTGGAACTCTAGATTAAATCAATTAGCTATTGCAAATTGGAATTAAATCCTCCTGAGGCCAATGCAGGATGACCTGCAGGGCTTCTCTCCTGCCCCTGAACTCCTGCCAAATCTGGCTGGGAAATGTTGCCTAAAGGGCCTCAAGGGCAGACAGGCAGCCCTCGGCCTTGCCTGCCCCACATGCAGATGGCCGGGGGAGGGGGGATTTTAACCTGAAACCAGCTTGTGGAGAACTAACATTTTGCCATATATTTGCAGTCTTCAACTACAGAACTGTTCAAAATTTGGTTTGCAAATATAATTGTTTAAGTTCTCCCTTTCCCAGATGGCAGTCTGCCAGGCAGAGATGTTGGCTGGCTGTCAGTTTGGAAGACCTGGTTGGAAGGCTGTAGAGTAAAAGAGGGGTGGAGGGAGAGATTGTACCGGGAGTTAACATGATCAGGGACAGTGAAGGATGATGGATCGGGGGAAATCATGGGTGTTGAAGAGATTGCATGATGGGGAGATTGCATGTCAAGGGCAATTGTGGGGGCCTTAGATCATGGGAATGCTGATTAATTGAAATGAAATGTAAATCGCTTATTGTCACAAGTAGGCTTCAAATGAAGTTACTGTGAAAAGCCCCTAGTCGCCACAGTCCAGCGCCTATGCGGGGAGGCTGTACAGGAATTGAACCTTCACTGCTGGCCTGCCTTGGTCTGCTTTAAAAGCCAGCTATTTAGCCCTGTGCTAAACCAGCCCCTAATAATCGCTTATTGTCACAAGTAGGCTTCAATAAAGTTACTGTGAAAAGCCCCTCGTCGCCAAATTCTGGTGCCTGTTCGGGGAGGCTGGTACGGGAATTGAACCCCGATGCTGCCTTGTTCTGCACTACAAGCCAGCTGTTTAGCCCGCTGTGCCAAACCAGCAGGGAGGGAAACAGATTTGCTTGAGGCCAGGCAGTGGGAAGACGGAAGCAATTCTTCTCTGGCCAAAAGCAATGCTGGAAAAGCACTAATCTCTTGGGCCTTGCTGTTCCTACCTCCCTTCAGCTGGCCTAGGTTTCTTGAGCCATGGGAAACAGTCTTCAGCTGTTAAATCTCAAAGCCTGTGCAAATCTCAAAGCCTGTGCAGTCTCATAAGCACATTTAAATAATTGACCTGCCTCTTGAGGGCTCATTAATTGTCCACTGCTCAACCTGCTTTCATTAAAAGCAGCTTCGGGCTTTGTTTCAGATCTTTGAAATTGTAACCTTTGCTCTTCATGATCATGAATGAAGCAATTGTGCCCTTTCCTAACAGCACTTTGAAGTCAAGGGGATCTCTCAATAAGCTGGGTCAGCAATTAATCACTTATGAGCAACCAGGAAGTTAAGTGAGCAAGGGGTGATGGGTGAATGGGACTAGATGCGAGTTCGAATCATTGCATCATAGAATTTACAGTACAGAAGGAGGCCATTCGGCCCTTTGAGTCTGCACCCACCCTTGGAAAGAGCACTGTACTTAAGCCCATGCCTCCACCCTATCCCCGTAACCCAGAAATCCCACCTAACCATTTTGAACACTAAGGGGCAATTTAGCATGGTCAATCCATCTAACCTGCGCATCTTTGGCCTTAGACAGTAGAGTTGGGAATGAGCTGAAGCTTTTGGATACATAGATTCATAGAAGATAGGAGCAGGAGGAGGCCTTTTGGCCCTGCGAGCCTGCTCCGCCATTCATCACGATCATGGCTGATCAAAAGCCTGCTTTCTCCCCATAGCCTTTGATTCCATTCTCCTCAAGTGCTATATCCAGCTGCCTCTTGAATATATTCAAAGTTTTAGCATCAATTACTTCCTGTGGTAATGAATTCCACAGGTTCACCATTCTTTGTGTGAAGAAATGTCTCCTTATCTCTGTACGAAATGGTTTACCCTGAATGTACGAAATGGTTTACCCTGAATCCTCAGACAGTGACCCCTGGTTCTGGACACACCCATCATTGGGAAACATCTTCCCTGCATCTACCCTGTCTAGTCCTGTTAGAATTTTATACGTCTCTATGAGATCCCCCCCTCATTCGCCTGAACTCCAGTGAGAACAATCCCAACCTAGTCAATCTCTCCTCTTATGACAGTCCTGCCACCCCTGGAATCGGTCTGGTAAACCTTTGCTGCACTTCCTCGAGAGCAAGAACATCCTTCCTCAGAGAAGACGACCAAAACTTCACACAAGACTCCAGGTATGGCCTCACCAAGGCCCTGTACAATTGCAGAAAAACATCCCTGCTTCTACACTCAAAACCTCTCGCAATGAAGGCCAACATAGCATTTGCCTTCTTTACCGCCTGCTGCACCTGTATGCTTACCTTCAGCGAATGGTGCACAAGGATACCCAGGTCCTGCTACACTCTCCTCTCCCAATTTACAACCATTCAGGTAGTAATCTGCCTTCCTATTTTTGCTTCCAAAGTGAATAACCTCACGTTTATCCAAGTTATACTGCATCTGCCATTGATTTGCCCACTCGCCCAACCTGTCCTGATCATGCTGAAGGATCCCTGCATCCTCGTCACAATTCACCTTCCCACCTAATTTGGTATCATCTGCAAACTTTGAGATGTTACATTTTGTCCCCTCATCCAAATCATTAATATATATTTGAATAGCTGGGGTTCCAGCACCGATCCCTGTGGTACCCCACTGGTTACTGCCTGCCAATTTGAAAAGGACTCATTAATCCCTACTCTTTGTTTCCTCTCTGCCAACCAGTTTTCTATCCATCTCAATACATTTCCCCCAATCCCAGGCGCTTTAATTTTGCACAATAATCTCTTATGTGGGACTTTGTCAAACGCCTTCTGAAAGTCGAAATATACCACATCGACTGGCTCCCCCTTGTCAACTGGACTGGTTACCTTGTCAAAGAATTCCAACAGATTTGTCAAGCATGATTTTCCCTTCATTAATCCATGCTGACTCTGACTGATCCTGCCACTGCCTTCGAAATGTTCCGCAATAAAATCCTTGATAATAGATTCAAGCATTTTCCCCCACTATCGATGTTAGGCTTACTGGTCTATATTCCCTGCTTTCTCTCCACCCTCCCTTTTTGAATATCAGAGTGACGTGAGCTACTCTCGAATCTGCAGGGACAATTCCAGAGTTACAGAATCCCGGAAGCTGACCACCAATGCATCCACCATTTCCAGAGCCACCTCCTTAAACACTCTGGGATGCAGATTCTCAGGCCCTGGGGATTTATCCGCCTTCAATCCAATCAATTTTCCCAGCACCATTTCTCTACTACTGTTGAGGACAGAAGTAGCAGCGTTAAGCCCGCCACATATATGATAATGTACTCTAATCCGCACAAATCAAGATCGTGCCCTTCTTGACCTGATCATCGGGGGAGGGGGTGGAGTTTTGGTAGATTGCGATTGGGAATATCACCAGCACAAATCCTGGGCTGGATTCGCGTTTGACGCAGGGGCGGAGAATCCAATTTCACGTCAAAATCGGGCCCGGCGCTGGTCCGGCGATTCTCCGGGACCCGTGAATCGGCATGATCGGCGGCTGGGAGCACATTGCCAGAGGCCAGCCCAGCGATCCACCGTCCCGACCGGCCGAGTTCCTGACGGCATGGAACCTGCTATTGCCGGTCGGGATGCTCGCGTGGCGACTGCGGGCTCAGTCCACGGCCACTCTGGTGGGGGGGGGAAGGGGGATTGGACACCGGGGGGGCCTTATAAGCAGCCGGGGGCAGATCCACACGGTTAGATCCTCAGACGCGCAGCTGATTGGGGGGGTCTAGTTATTATGTGTGGCTCCGTGGTTCGAGTCCGCCATGGTACTCCGCCTGGCCACCGGAGGCCGCCACTGTGCGCATGCGCGGACTCAACATCGCGAGTGCGGAGGCCCATATCCGCAGCTAAAGCTGCGTGAATTACTCTGAGTGCCTGCTAGCCCCCTGCAGGTCATTGAATCAGCTCCACTTTTTCCCAGGAATCTCCGGTGTGGGGACATAGTCCCATTTTGGGAGACTCCAGCCCCCTGTTTGTAGCTCCATGCGTGACTTAGCGGCAATTATGAGATTTGCACCCGTAGCTAATGTGGCCACGATATCATGCCTTATGCATATAGCCATTGTCTTAGATTTCAAATCTTTCCTCACATTATATCAGATTCCAAGTACAGTTGAGGGAAATTGTTTCAAATTTCCCTACTGCGATTTGGAATAAAACAGGATTTATCATCAGCTGTGTTCTTGATATCAGTCACTCACTCAAATCACTCGCAAACACTGACCTTGCCCTCCTCAGCCCCCCTGGACTTCACTCTCCCCAGATTGGCTGGGAGCATGTCCAAGCCCATCTCCGAGGACAAGGTCACCCACACCCACCTCTTCCAGTCTGCCCCAACCATCCAGCACTGAATACCCCCTGCCCCCCCAGTGCCTGCAACTCAGAGCCCCACCACCAGCTCTGATCCACCCTGCCAGTCTGCCAGCTCCAACCTCTCATCTACCAGCTCACCAGCCCATTCACCTCCCCCCCCCCCCCCCACCACCCTCAAGACCAGATCCCTCCCAGTCCACCAGCACCAACCCCTCCCCAGTTCTGACCATTACCCCAGCTTTGATGCCCCCATCCACAAGCTCTGACCCAATTAGCCCTTACCCCCCCCCCCCCCAGCTCGGTCGAAGGCCCCACCAGCTCACAAACCCCCAGACCTGAACACCACACTGCTGCTCCAACCTAACAACTTTGGCTGATCCCCTCCAGCCCCCAGCTTCGACCCCGCATGCCAGCTCTGACACCACTGAACTTTCCTTTTCACTTTCAGCTCCCCAGCTAAAAACAGTGATCTTAAAAAGGTAGAAATTGCTGTTACTTTACCTGCACTTCTTCAAAATGAATGTGTTAGTAATCTACTCCTATAACTAAGAGATGTATAAAGTTTAGACCTCTTGCCCTTCTCTGTATCTTTTGGAGTGAAAACCTGCTAGTATGTTATATAACTGAAACATAATGCACTTTATTTTGCCTTCTGTTGATTAAGAAATACATCATCTGCCTGCACATTCTCCTGGGCAATCCATGAGAATTTGAGGCCAGCTGAAATTGAAATAATTTTGAAAGTTCTAATGAAACTGTTGAAGGGATTTGTCAGAGAAACCAATCATTAAAAATACAAGATACACGATCCTAACACAAAGTAGGCACAAAGTTCATTCCCGAAGCTTTCCAAACCTCGCCTGCCCATGAGGCGCAGGCGCAACGCATGAAATTTGTCCTCAAATGATTTATGCCATTTATGAGCCCAATTATTGAGCTGCCTTAAATCAGTTTGCAACCTAATAATCTCATTTCTGCTTGCATTTTTATATGCATATGCCAAATAAAAATGCTATCAATGCGCTTGCCAAAACCACTGATAAATATCAGTCAGGAAGAGAGTCAGAACAGAACCCTGGGAATTTCTGTAATTACCATACCCTCATTCGATTACTTTCCATTAGTGCAAATTCAACCAACTTCAATTCCAATCTGCTATTTCCCAATTATTCTACAACATTAATTCTATGCTGAACTTTATTAAAAGCCTTCTGAGATTGAAAGGAATGTTATCCTCTGAGCTGTTCCTGGCAACAGTTTTGCTCATATCAGTTGTTACAAATTAATTAAATGAGGTTGATTTTCATTGTCTCTAGGAATGTGAAAGTGGCACTGCAAAGCTTACTTTATAGCTGAATTTATCACCCTATGCCCATTCTTAAACAAACTGGTTCCCAGTCTTGGTTTAAAGCAGTCCTGAAAACAGGCAAGGAAAGCTCATGCCTATTTGAGTGGACACTTCATTAAGGTATACAATTTGAAGCTTTGTAGTGGGCAGATAGAGTTGTCAATTTTGGAGGTTTAATTGCCAGGAGGTTTCATTGCATGATCTCCCTGAACAACCTACACACCCACCCGTACCGATATGGCATGTCAATATCCACGATGCCCCACCTTGCTAGACCATTTGAAATTTGGAGCTTTGTCACCAGACCAAAAAATGGCAGCATTTTTTTCGTCAGTTCCACTTGCTTTAAAAAAAATCTGAAATTGAAAATGTCTATTGATGACCAAGAAGAAGCCATTGTTGATTATCATAAAACCCCACGTGGTTCACTAATTATCTCTAGGAAAAGAAATCTGCCCTTATGTGGTCTGGCCTTCATGTGTCTCCATACCTTCTGAAATGGCCGAGCAAGCCACTTAGTTCAAGGGCAGTTAGGGATGGGCAACAAAAGCTGGCCTTACCAGCAACGTCCATATCCCATGAAATAATTTTTTAAAAGCACAGGTAGGAACTGATTTTATTTGCTCTTGTGATCTCGGAATTAAACAGCTTCACTAGTGCATGGGGCTTCACATTCCCTCCAAAGCACACAACCTGAAGGTGATAACCTCTCCTCAATGCTATATCACCATTGAGTACATCTCCGCAGGAAACCACTGAATTTAATGCTGGATGGATGTCCCTCCAACCTAGCCATAAAATGTAACATCATGACGTTCAATGGGAAACCCAATGTCAAGAATCCAGCTAACCATATTAAGGGAGGCAAACAGGCGCTGAGGTCAACACTCGACACCATCCAGGACAAAGCAGCCCGCTTGATTGTTCTGCCTTCCACAAACATTCAAACTCTCCACCACTGATGAACAGTGGTAGCCCTGTGTACCATCTACAAGAAACTTGCCCAGGTTCCTTAGACAGCGCCTTTAGGGCGGCATGGTGGCACGTGGTTGGCGCTGTTGCTTCACAGCGCCAGGGTCACAGGTGGCAGTGCGGAGTCTACACGTTCTCCATGTATCTGCATGGGTTTCCTCCTGATGCTCCGGTTTCCTCCCGCAAGTCCCAAAAGACATCCTGTTAGGTAGTTTGGGCAATCTAAAATTTCCCTCAGTGTACCCGAACAGGCGCCGGAGTGTAGTGACTGGAGAATTTTCACAGCAACTTCATTGCAGTGTTAATGTAAGCCTACTTGTGACAATAAAGATTATTTTAAAAATTATTTTGAGTTCAGTTAATTATCATCTTATTGAGACAATGAAGTGTGTTGAAATGTTTGACTTCAGAGGTCAGGAATGCTGTTCTTCAGAGAGTGGGACCAGGGAGGGGTCAAGGAGAGGTCCCAGAAGACAGTCCCAGGCACAAAGACGGGAATCAGAAATTGATCCCAGAAGTCAAGTTCAAATAAAGGACAAGAACAATAGAGTCTGAGGTAAAGAGGAGCAGAATTGAAGTAAAGTGGGCTTGAGAGGAGCCCTGAGGATCCGAGCAGGCAGCTGAAGCTTGGCGACTCCTTACTGTGGCCTTTTTGGAGCAATGGTGTTCTACTTAGCATGGCCGAGGAACTGAAATTGTGCTCAGAAGGTGAAGTTTGAGTGTATTTGGAAATCCGAAGAAAAGGAATCTTTGAAGGCGAGCTTGAAACTCTGTGAGCTGGGCCATTGTTGCAGTTGTCCAAGTGGGAGTGATTTTCCATGAGAATTCCAAGGCAGGTTCCTGAAATGTGGAGATTGGAAACCTTCATGAGGGAGACAAAGTTTCAGTGTGTCTGGTTAATTCACAATGTGACAAAGGTCTGGGTGGTGATTGAGAAATCCATGTTATCTGCTTTGGTTGCATCTGTCATTTTAAAATTTGTTCATGGGATGTTGATATCGCTGGCTGGGCCAGCATTTATTTCCCATTCTTGGCAGCATTTAAGAGTTAACCACATTGCTGTGGATCTGGAGTCACATGTAGGCCAGACCAGGTCAGGACATGAGATTTCCTTCCCCAAAGGGCATCCGTGAAACAGATGGGTTTTTATGACCATTGACAATGTTTTCATGGCCATTGTTAGACTTTTAATTCCAGAATTTTATTGAATTAAATTTCACCATCTGCCATGGTGGGATTTGAGTTCCAGTCCCCCAGGCATTGCCTTGGGTCTCTGGATTACCCATTCAATAACAGTACCACAATGCCCTATAGACCACCAAGTAGTGGGAAAGATACAGAAGAGAAAATTAATAAGTAATTTACAGAGATGCAATTACAGACTTATAATGATTCGGGCCTTTATTATCCTATTTATAATGGTGTAAAAAGTAAGGAGGGAGAAGAGTTTCTGAAGTGTATACGTGAGAATTTTCCTGATCAGTTTATTTCTGATGTGGAGATTCTGGCGTTGGACTGGGGTGGGCACAGTAAGAAGTCTTACAGCAGCAGGTTAAAGTCCAACAGGTTTGTTTAAAATCACTAGCTTTCGGAGCACTGCTCCTTCCTCATGTGAATGAAGAGGTGGGTTCCAGAAACATATATATAGACAAAGTCAAAGATGCAGATGATACTTTGAATGTGTCTGAGCAGAACGGACTACTGCAAAGAGGTATACCGACAACTCAACAAACAGGAACACTACAGACAGTTACCCGCAAATCCGACCAAGGAACACACCTGCCAACTCAACAGACTGATCAAGATCTTGGATCCAGACCTTCAGAGCACCCTACATGCTCTCATCCCATGTACTCCCCTTGTTGGAGATCTCTACTGCCTCCCAAAAATACACAAAGCCAACACACCAGGCAATCCTATCATATCAGGCAATGGGACCCTGTGTGAGAACGTCTCTGGCTACATCAAGGGCATCTTGAAACCCATCTTGCAAGGAACGCACAGCTTCTGTCGCAATACGACGGACTTCCTTCAGAAACTCAGCACCCATGGACCAGTTGAACTGGGAACATTCCTCATCACAATGGACATCTCGGCACACATCACCAGCATCACCCATGACAATGGCATTGCTGCAATAACTTCAATATTCAACACTGACAACTGCCAATCTCCAAACGCAATTCTGCAACTCATCCGCTTCATTCTGGATCACTACGTCTTCACCTTTGACAACAAGTTCTTCATCCAGACACACGGGACAGCCATGGGGACCAAATTCCCACCTCAATATGGCAACATCTTCATGCACAAGTTTGAACAAGACTTCTTCACCGCACAGGACCTTCAACTGACGCTGTACACCAGATACATCAATGACATTTTTTTCCTTTGGACCCATGGTGAAGAATCACTGAAATGACTACACAATGGCATTAATAAGTTCCATCCCACCATCAGACTCACCATGGACTACTCTCCAAAATCGGTTGCGTTCTTGGACACACTCAACTCCATCAGGGACGGTCACCTCAACACTTTGCTTTATTGCAATATGGATAACCTCACGATGCTCCACTTCTTCAGCTTCCACTCTAAACACATTAAAGAAGCCATCCTATGAACAAGCCCTCCATATATACAGGATATGCTCAGACAAGGAGGAGCGTAACAGACATCTACAGGCGCTGAAAGATTCCCTCGTATGAACGGGATGTGGCGCTCGACTCATTGATCGACAGTTCCAATGCACCACAGCACAAAACTGCACCGACCTCCTCAGAAGACAAACATGGGACACAACCGACAGAATACGCTTCATCGTCCAGTTCTTCCTCGGAGCGGTGAAATTACGACATCTTCTTTGCAGCCTTCAACATGTCATCGATGAAGATGAACATCTTGCCAAGATCATCTCCACACTCCCACTACTTGCCTTCAAACAAACATGCAACCTCAAACAAACCATTGTTTGCAGCAAACTACCCAGCCTTCAGAACAGCGACCACAACGCTACACAACCCTGCCATGGCAATCTCTGCAATGCGTGCCAGATCATCGACATGGGTACCACCATTACACGTGAGAACACCACCCACCAGGTATGCGGTACATACCCGTGCGACTCGGCCAACGTTGTCTACCTCATACGCTGCAGGGAAGGATGTCCCGAAGAGTGGTTCATTGGCGAGACCATGCAGACGCTGCGACAAAGGATGAACGGACATCGTGCGACAATCGCCAGGCAGCAATGTTCGCTTCCAGTCGGGAAACACTTCAGCAGTCAAGGGCATTCAGCCTCTGATCTTCAGGTAAGCGTTCTCCAAGGCAGCCTTCAGGACGTGCAACAACGCAGAATCGGCGGGCAGAAGTTTATAGCCAGGATCCGCACAGAGTAAGCCTAAACCGGGTTCTTGGATTCATGTTGCAGTACATTCGCCCCCCATCATCTGGCCTGGGCTTGCGAAATCCTACCAACTGTCCTGGCTTGAGACAATTCACACCTCTTTAACCTGGGATTACCCCTCTCCCTGGATCTGTAAAGACTTAATTACCTGCAAATGTTCGCATTCAAAGTATCATCTCCATCTTTGACTTTGCCCATATATATGTTTCTGGAACCTACCTCTTCATTCACCTGAGGAAGGAGCAGTGCTCTGTAAGCTAGTGATTTGAAACAAATCTGTTGGACTTTAGCCTGGTGTTGTAAGACTTCTTACTGTAGTTTATTTCTGACCCAACCAAGAGGGAGACATTGCTGGATCTGATTCTGGGAAATCAGATGGGTCAAACATCAGCATAGAAACATTTAGGAAACAATGATCATAATACAACAAGGTTTAAATTAGCTATGGAAAAAGGACAAGAAGAAAAATAGAGCAAAATAGTTAATTGGGGGAGGATTGAAAATAGACCCATCCCCAGTAAATGAGAATAAAATATGGCAGGCAAAACTGTTATTGAATATTGAGTTGCCATTAAAGAGATGTTCTGGTACAATTCAGGTACATTCTCACAAGGGGAATAGGTAGGAAAACAAAGTGTGAGCTGTCTAGATGACAAAATGAGTTAAAGATAAGGTGAAACAGAAAAAGGAACTGTATGACCTATGTCAGGTTGATGATACAAGTGAATTTCAGTAAGACTGGTTGGCTCACGGTGTGATATTTATCTGGATGGGTTGTTGAGTGAGCCATAGACCATAACCACGGTGGCCCAGTGGGTTAGCACAGCTGCCTCACGGCGCCGAGGTCCCAGGTTCGATCCTGGCTCTGGGTCACTGTCCGTGTGGAGTTTGCACATTCTCCCCATGCTCGCGTGGATTTCGCCCCCACAACCCAAAGATGTGTAGAGTAAGTGGATTGGCCACACTAAATTGCCCCTCAATTGTAAAAAATAAATTGGGTACTCTAAATTTATTTTTTAAAAAGCCATAGAATCAGCTTTGGTCACATCGGTCATTTACTTTGGAGAGTGGTGCGTCTGTCCACAGTTCACCAGTTGGTTCACATGTAGCCTATACTTACCCTGAATATTAATATGATATATTGCTTCATCTTTATGAATTTTTATGTGTCTCTAAAGGTCTAACTGGGATGAAGGAATAGTGAGTATTTGAATCATTTTCTTGTGTTTGTATTGAGATATTTCCAACCTTTTTGCCTGGTGCAATATAGTTATCTTTTTCTTGCTTATTAAATGTTTTATTCTTTATGATTTTCAACAGCAGACCACTGTAAATTTGTTCAGTACTTTCCTCCATTTTTCCCCATAAAAAGTTGGGATCTGTCAAGCCAGGTTTCACTCTGGGATCTGACCTGTCCAGCAGTAACATCAGCTGGGACCGTAACAATAGAAAAATGCTTCCAAGAAGACATAGACTGGTGGAATGGCTGGGCATGTAGCAGATGAAATTTAAAGTGTGGAGGGATACATTTTTGTGGGAAGAATGAGGGGAGGCAATACAGAATAAAGGACACAATTGTAAAGGGGATACAGGAACAGATAGATTTGCGGGTAAATTCTCACAGATCATTGAAGGTGCAGGGCAGTTGAGAAAGTGATTAAAAAGTCATACAGGATCCCAGCCATTATAAATAGAGGCCTGGAAGATACAAGACTGGACACAACTGGAATTTGTTCCTAATTTGGGCACTTCAATTTAGGAAGGCAGAGCCAACCAATGGTGAAGCAATTAAAATCAAGGAGCGGGCAGCACAGTGGCGCAGTGGATAGCACTGTTGCTTAACGGCGCCGAGGTCCCAGGTTCGATCCCGGCTCTGGGTCACTGTCCGTGTGGAGTTTGCACATTCTCCCTGTGCTTGCGTGGGTTTCGCACCCACAACCTAAAGATATGCAGGATAGGTGGATTGGCCACGCTAAATTGCCCCTTAATTAGATAAAATGAATTGGGTACTCTAAAATTTATTTTTTTTAAATCAAGGAGCACGATTCTCCGGAAACGTTTCTAAGTGCGGTAGCGAGTGGGAGTTGCTGTGACCTTCCCGGCGCTCGGCCCAGCAAGGCCGGCAACGCTATTCAATGTTAACTGGTCCAGGTAACAATACCTCATGGGCTTCTCACCACAAATGAAGGCTCACCGGTTGAGTCGCCAGCACCACGCTCGCCAGCAGCCCGCTAACAAGGTTGGGCAGCACTTAAGCTGCACTTGCTCAACCAACGCCAGCCAGCTCGCAACAATGGCACCCAGGAGACTGTCCAAGGTTTTAGGATGCTGACCAGGGGAGGCTGCTAGATGCTGCACAGGCCAGGAGGGATGTCTTGTTCCCCTGAGGGTCCAGTAGGGTCAGCCAAAGGGCAGCCAGTGCTGCCTGGACGATGGCGGCAGCTATGAGCACCAGAAGTGTGACCAGGAGGACTGACCTCCAGTGCAGGAGAAAGGTCAATGACCTACACTGGACAGAACGAGTGAGTAGACACCAACGCCCACCCCCCAAACCCCCCCCCCCCAGACCTTTCTGCTCCCATGGGAGCATCCACCACCCCAACCCTCCCTCCCCCACCTCCCCCTCCAACATTCCTTCACAACCCCCTCCCACCACTGTGAACCATGTGTGTGGCTAACGATGCCCCTCTATGCCCCCTCAGGAAACGCTCTCCTATAACTGGTGGGAGAGGACCCAGATTGGTGGTGGTGTGCCAGACGTCAGAGTCCTCACCATCTTCGAAGAGCGTGTCCTGGAGATGACCGGTGTGTCCGAGGACAGGGAGGGCACCAACGCGGAGGCTGGCGGATGCCGCAGAGATGAGGAACCACCAGGCTTCACCCGGAGGACCTGTCAAATATAACCTGTTATTGTCTTACTGACTGACCCATCCCTCCCACTGACCACATGTTCATTCTCTCACAGGTCCTCCAGCCGATGGCACCAGCCCATCCCGGGTGGCCCCCCTCTCCAGTCTCCCATGTGACCACCTCGGAGGACAGCTCTGAGGATGCCACCATAATAATTGCATCGCAGCTGAAATTCACACCCTCCACCAGCGCAGATGCACACACAGGCTTCTGGGGCACAATCTAGTGAGGTCCACACTGCTGCTGATGTGGAGGCAGGAACCCCCAGGCGAGACAGCAATGGAAGGTCTGTTGGATCCCTGGACACAACTGGGTCCCCGCTGATGCTGAGCCTCTGGAAGATGTCATCCCGGAGCTGATGGTGACGTTAGGGTGCAGCCGGGATATTCAGAAGGAGATATCAACGTCATTCCAACAGGTCCAAAGCCACTTGGAGGAGTCCCAGAGGCTACAGGGGCAGGCAATGCCATTGGCAATCCGTAGCACCATGGCCAACACTGCTAGGGTGGTGACCGCAGTAGAGAGCCTGGTGCATGGCATCGGCACCATTAGTGAAGGTACCCAAGGCATCACGCAGTCGGTGACGGCCATGGCTAAGGGTCTTGGCAGAATGTTTGCCTCATTGCGAGATGTGAGCCAATAAGGCTGACCTTGATGAGGTTCTGTGGGATATGTCCTGCTTGCAGGTGGGCATTGCCGAGGTGCTGCAGAGCATGCCCCGGTCACTGTTGAGCATTGCCGAGGGCGTCGACATGATGATGTGGACCATGGCGAGCCGCCAGGGTTGGCAGAGCCAGATTATGAATGGGCAGCCGGGGCTCAAACCAACTGCCCCTCCATCCCAAGGTGAACCCAAGGGCCCTATGGGCACCGAACTGAGTGCCAACTCAGACCCGTCCCATAGAGTGGCGACGGTGGCCACCGTCTCTATCCCGAGTTCCACTCCTCAGTTGTGCATCCTGGGGACACACCTAGACATAGCGGTAGAGCTAGGAGGGCCAAGCACATCAAAGGTCACTGAGGGCATTGGGGAGGGGGGCAGCACCATCGGGAGAGTAGGGAATTGTAAAACACAATAAACATCTTTTTGCACAACTAGTATGATGCCTCCGTCACTTTCTTCAGCAATGCAAGCCAACCGCGAACCCTTGGCCCATCTCTCCAGGCATCCCCCCCCTCCCCGTGGCACACCCTCCCTCCAGCCATGGACATGTCCCTGGAGCTGTGTCCCATCTTCTGGGTGTTCAGATGTTGGCTGCTGTGTGTGTGGTGTTGCCCCTCGCAGTGTTCAGACACAGTGTCCAGGCATCAGGGTGTGATTGGGATGCTAGGCAATGACTCCCACATGCTATATGGCCCGCCCACCCACGGGAATCCACTTGGGTTGTGATAAGTGCTCACTTAACCATGTTTGCCAATTCTTGATTAGCAATAGCCTTGGTCGCATGGTCAGAGGCCTCGGCAGTCGATGGGGGTTATGGGTGGTCGGTGGGGCAGACAGGCAGGGACAAGGGTTGCCCCAGAACAGGTACACACTTCCGGGGTTGGCATGGTGGTGCCGTGCGCAGTTGTCCTCCCAGCACCTCCCCCTCACACCCATATGGCAGCCCACCCCTGCGGAAGGTCCCCCACCCCAGCCGGGGCTCCCCCACCCCTCACCGAGCACTGGGGTGGAAAGTCGAGTGCCCCCAGGCTCTTGCTACTCAACCCCTCAGCTCCCTGCAGCAGACCTTCCGCCAGATTCACGTTTTTCAAAAGGAGTACTAATTGGCGCCAGCGTGAGCACTTGCCGGGGAAGCCACTGAATGGCTGTTGGAAATGGGGCTTAAGGTGGTGATAATTGGTTTCTCACCACGCTACAGCGAGATCCCGATTTTGCCTATGGGAGCCGGCTGGTTGCATCGCAAGCTGTTTAACGCCTGGCGCAGTTCTCATTTTCTCGTCTTTTGCCTCTCCCACTATTCACAGGCCTTGTTTCGCTTGAGGAAGAACGTAACGAACGAGAATCATGCCCAAGGATACTCCAGTGGCCAGAATTAGACAAGCTGTGTGGAGATTAGGGACATAGGGAGTGTGAGGCCTTTGAAAACAAAGATAAACATTTTTAAAGGACAGGAACTTTGGGGAAAAGCATTTGGTGCAAGTTGGGAATTATACAGCAGTATCCTGGATGACCACAAGCTTAGGGTGGGATACAGGATACAAGTTGGGAGTGTATTGGAATGAAAGATTCAGCAGCAGATCTGCTAAGGCAGGGCTGAAGTTCGGTGATGTGATACTGGTGGAAAGAGGCAATTTTAGTGATGATGGAAATATGTGGTTGGTAGCTCATCTCTGGATCAAATGTGGCATCTAGGTTATGAACAGTGTGGTTTAGTCTCAGGCAATTACCACAAAGAGGCATGGAGTTGGTACCTATTATGATCCTCGACCAGACCCCTTTGTTTGGTACAATCCAGTTGAGGACCAGTAACTTTTCAAAGTAGGCAATGTGTAAGGTTCAAGATTCATACTAAGGGAATAAAGCAATGAGATTCCTTGGGACTTCTGAACAAAAATAAACTTTGCTACTGATGCACGATCAATTGCACAAAGACGAGAGTTGGATACAACTGAGGCTTTATTGCTCTAAGGTGTGGATATCCCACAGCAGCTGGCGAAATGGCAGCTGCATGGAGGACACACATATTTATATTCCGCCTACTGGGCGGAGCCAGCAGGCAGGGATTACCGTTGTACCTGTAGTACAGGTCCTACCTTACATCATCTAATATAGGTGCAACAGTGGTTTACCACATTCACCCCCTGTTAAAAATGAGTCCGGCGGGGGTGGTGGAGAATTATATACAACAATTGAATTTTACATATACAATTTTTGTGAGAAAAAAAATGTCTTTTGAAGTCCACTGGACCAGTTGGAGATTTAACTGGTCTGGGGCCTTGATGTGCTGCTGGGAGCGACGCAGTGATGACGGCGATGCCGATGCTGCTCTGGTCTTCGGTGACTCCGGGAATGTGCCGAAATCCTCTTCATCCTCGTGTGTATGTGTGTGTGTAACCTGCTGGTGCCAGGTCCCTGAGGGAGACCGTATCCTGGCAGCCATCGGCGTACGCTACATAGGCATACTGGGGGTTCACATGGAGCAACTGCACCCTCTCCACCAATCGGTCCACCTTGTGGAGTCGGACGTGCCTACGGAGAAGGACGGGTCCTGGAGCTGCAAGCCAAGTCGTGAGCGACACCCCGGGTGTAGACTTCCTGGGGAAGGCAAAGAGACGTTCATGGGGTGTGTTGTTAGTGGCGGTGCACAGTAGTGACCGAATGGAGTGTAGTGTATCAGGGAGGATCTCCTGCCAGCGGGAGGCCGGGAGGTTCCTGGACTGTAGGGCCAGCTGGACGGCCCTCCATACCGTCCCGTTCTCCCTCTCTACCTGTTCATTTCCCCGGGGGTTATAGCTTGTCGTCCTGCTGGAGGCGATACCCCTGCTGAGCATGAACTGACGCAGCTCATCACTCATGAATGAGGATCCCCTGTCACTGTGGATGTAGGCGGAGAAACCGAACAGAGCGAAGATAGTGTTTAGGGCTTTGATGACGGTGGCAGACGTCATGTCGGGCATGGGATGGCGAAAGGGGAATCTGGAGTACTCATCGACCACACTTACAAAATACGTGTTATGGTCGGTGGAAGGGAGGGGCCCTTTGAAATCTACGCTGAGGCGTTCAAAGGGCGGGGGCCTTCACCAGGTGCGCACGGTCCGTCTGGTAGAAGTGCGGCTCGCACCCCGCACAGACCTGGCAGTCCCTGGTGATTGTCCGTACTTCCTCGACGTAGTAGGGCAGATTGCGGGCCTTTATGAAATGGTACAACCGTGTGACTCCCGGGTGACAAAGGCTGTCGTGCAAGGCTCGGAGTCGGTCTACTTGTGCGCTGGCACATGTACCTCGGGATAGGGCGTCTGGGGGCTCGTTGAGCTTGCTGGGGCAATACAAAATCTCGTAATTGTAGGTGGAGAGCTCGATCTTCCACCTCAAGATCATATCATTCTTGATCGTGCCCCGCTGTGTGTTATTGAACATGAAGGCTACCGACCGTTGGTCAGTGAGGAGAGTGAATCTCCTGCCAGGCAGGTAATGCCTCCAATGCCGCACAGCTTCAACGATAGCTTGGGCCTCTTTTTCGATGGATGAGTGCCGAATTTCTGAGACATGAAGGGTGCGGGAAAAGAATGCCACGGGTCTGCCTGCCTGATTGAGGGTGGCGGCCAGAGCGATGTCTGATGCATTGCATTCCACTTGAAAGGGCAGCGTCTCATCTGCTGTGTGCATCCCGGCCTTGGCTATATCAGCTCTGATACAGGTGAAGGCCTGTTGTGCCTCGGCCGTAAGGGGAAAGTGGATGGACTGAATGAGTGGGCAGGCCTCGTCCGCATAGTTTGGGACCCATTGGGCGTAGTATGAAAAGAACCCCAGGCATCGTTTGAGGGCCTTGGGGGAGAGGGAGCTCCATGAGGGGGCGCATGAGGTCGGGATCGGGCCCCAGAACTCCGTCCTGGACCACGTAGCCGAGGATGGCTAAGCGGTTCATACTAAACACGCATTTCTCTTTGTTGTAGGTGAGGTTTAGGAGAGTGGCGGTGTGGAGAAATTTGGCAAGGTTGGCATCACGGTCCTGCTGATCATGGCCGCAGATGGGGACGTTGTCTAGGTACGGGAAGATGGCCCGCAAACCGTACCGCTCGACCATTCGGCCCATCTGCCTTTGGAAGACCGAGACCCCGTTAGTGGCGCCGAAGGGAACCCTGAGGAAGTGATGGAGGCGACCGTCTGCCTCGAAGGCAGTGTATGGACGGTCCGCTTTACAGATGGGGAGGTGGTGGTAGGCGGATTTGAGGTCTACTGTTGAGAAGACCCAGTACTGTGCAATCTGATTGACCATATCAGATATGCGGGGGGGGGGGGGGGGGGTACGTGTCGAGCTGAGTGTACCGATTGATGGTCTGGCTGTAGTCCACGACCATTCTGTGCTTCTCCCCAGTTTTAACTAGTACCACTTGGGCTCTCCAGGGGCTGTTGCTGGCCTCGATGATGCCTTCCCGAAGCAGCCGCTGGACCTCGGACCTGATGAAGGTCCTGTCCTGGGCGCTGTACTGTCTGCTCCTGGTGGCGACGGGTTTGCAATCCGTCGTTAGATTTGCGAAGAGGGAAGGTGGATCGACCTTTAGGGTCGTGAGGCCGCACACAGTAAGGGATGGTAGGGGCCCCGCTGAATTTCAGGGTCAGCCTCTGGAGGTTGCACTGGAAGTCCAGGCCGAGTAGTAGAGCAGCGCAGAGATTAGTAAGGATGTAGAGGCGGAAGCCGCTGAATTCTACGCCCTGGACCGTGAGTGTGACCGTACAGTACCCCCAGATCGCCATGGAATGGGATCCGGAGGCCAGGGAGATTCTTTAGGTAGCGGGGTGTACCGCGAGGGAACAGCGCCTTACTGTATCCGGGTGGATGAAGCTTTCGGTGCTCCCGGAGTCCAGCAGGCAAGAGGTCACGTGTCCGTCGATCTTCACGCTGGTTGATGCGGTGGCCAGGTTGTGCGGACGAGACTGGTCGATGGTCACCAAGGCGAGTTGTGGTTGGTCGTAGCTGGTGTCGGATGATCGGGTGCCCGGGGGGGGCACGGGTCCTGGAATGCTGGTGGTGCCCATGTGCCGTGGGGAAGACAAGATGGAGTCGTCTGAAGGTCTTGGGGAGGACAAAATGGCGGCGCCCATGGGTCGCACGTGGCGGGGGTTGAGAAAGATGGCGGCGCCCATGGCCGCATGTGTCACGCAGAGGGGAAGATGGCGGTGCCCACTGGCAGCGCTTGGTCTGAGGGGGAGAAGATGGCGACGCACTGGCCGCACTGTGTCTGAAGGGGAGATTGAGGACGACAAGATGGAAGCGCCCACTGGCTGCGCTTGGTCTGAGGGGGAGGAAAAGATGGCAGCGCCCATTGTCCGTAAACAGGGGAGGTGGGGGCGATAGCGGCGACTGCGCGGGCCTGGTAAACCGCGGCGAAGTGTCCCTCCTTACCGCAAGCCTTACAAAGGGCAGCGCGGGCCGGGCAGCGTTGGCAAGGGTGTTTCTTTTGGCCGGCCACAAAAGTAACATCGGGGACCCCCGGTGTTCGCTGGCTGGGGGTGGCGCAGGCGTATTGGCTGGGTGAGGCCCCTGCTGGGGAGTCAGTCTGTGGGGTCCATGATGCGTAGAAGGGGTGGGCCGCATGGCTGGGGGTGTAGGCCTGAACATTGCACAAGGCGACCATCATAGAGAGCGCTAACTTCTTGGTCTCTGCGATATCGAGCATGGTCCCTTCTAAAAGTCTCTGGCGTATGAGGTCTGACCCAATCCCCGTAACAAAAGCGTCCCGTATAAGGAGGTTAGAATGTTCAGTGGCCGTAACGGCCTGACAGTCACAGTCCAGGACTAGTGGGGCCCGCCAGAAGTCTTCTATGGACTCACCAGGGAGTTGAGAGCGAGTGGCGAGCATGTGCCTGGCGAAGAGCGTGTTCGTCTTCTGGGCGTAATTTTCTTTAAGTAGCGTCATGGATGGCTTCGGCGTAGTTTGGCGCCTCCTGGATCAGCGGAAAGACGTTGGAGCTCAACCTCGAGTACAGTATCTGTATTTTATGAGCCTCCGGAACAGGGCTTGGCACCGAGTTGATGTACGCCTCAAACCAAGCTAGCCAGTGCTGAAAGTCCTTTATGGCGTCGCTTGATTGCAGATCCAGCTGCGGGCGATACGGAGGTCCATCTGAAAATCTTAGAGCAATAAATTGATGCACGATTAATTGCACAAAGACGAGAGTTGGATACAACGGAGTCTTTATTGCAGTAAGATGTGTGGCCTCCAACAGCAGCTGGCAAAATGGCAGCTGCACGGAAGACACATATTTATACTCTGCCTACTGGACGGAGCCAGCAGGCAGGGACTACTGTCGTACCTGTAGTACAGGTCCTACCATACATCACCTAATATAGGTGCAACAGTGGTTTACCACAACTACGCAAAAGCCAGAAAAGTAAAACTACTTTACGATATCTATCTTATAATCTAGCCATCAGATTTAATATTCAGTTCCACCCAAGCCCTCACTACTGGGAGCATGTCAACCACTGCACTTTGACTGCTTAGAGCCCCTTTCCTTGCTCCTCTCCCTTGTTGTTTCTCTCCACAGTATTTCTATTAGTGGTTTCCTCCCAATGACTTCTTCCCCAGCACTCTCTCTCTATATATGAGCTAAGGCAGGGATAAGGTTAGGTGATGTTACAGTGGTGGAAATAGGGGCCTTGTCCCCTTTCCCTGTCATGGTACTCTTCTCATTCTGGCACCCAACTGCTGGGTCGTTTTTCTCCACACAGACACCCTGGGCACTGTTTCTGGCCCAAAGACCTCGCAATGCTGAACTGTCTTTGCGCACCCTCCTCTGAATTAACACATGTGTGAAAACCTCCAGGGCATGTTGGAACATGTAGTTCACGACCTCCGAACGGAAATCAGCCAAGTTCCTATTTCTTGGCTCGATGGAACATAACTTGATGTGGGTACTGAAAACAATGGCTTCGGTCTTTCCATTTTTAATTGGAGGAAATTTCTGCTCATACATTACTGGATGTTGTATAAACGCTGGAGGGACTGTGATAGGTGGTGGTGCGAGAAAGGTGGATGTTCTCAGCATACATGTTTAAGGTAACACTGCTTTTTAATGTCTCCGAGGGTAAGCATGTAGGTGCTAAATAGGTGGAGACCAAGAATGGATCCTTGGGGGACACAAGCGGTAACAGTGCGGATGCAGGAAGAGAAACCATTACAAATGACTCTTGAGCTACGAATATTTAGATATGAATGGAATCAGAACAGTTCTACTCCACTGGACAACAATGGAGTGGCATTGAGGGTTGATGGTGTGATCAACCATGCAGACGGGTTAAGAAGGATGAGGAATGATCATTTACCTTCCCACACCACAGTCCCACAGGCTGTCATTTTGTGACTGCGATAAGGTCGTTTTTGGTGGAGATTGAAATCTGATTGGAGGGATTTAAACTGCAGGAAAAATGGACACATATTTAAGAGATAATAATATATTCAAGGGCTTTAGAGAGGAAAGAAATCAGCGATAATAGATGATAGTTTGCAAGGATATTGGGGTCAAGGGTTAGAAAGTGTTGCAAATGGCAGAAGAGTCGAGAACCAGAGGACACTGATGTAAGATGATTGGCAAAAGATCCAAAGAGGACATGAGGGGAAACTATTTTAAGTAGCCAATGGTTAGTATCCTGAATACAGTCCCTGAGGGTATAGTGGAGGAAAATTGAATTGTGGCTTTCAAAATAGAACTCAATAATCAATTAAAGTGAAAAAAACTTGCAAGGCTACAGAGAGAGGGCAGGGGAGTGGAACTGGTGAAATTGCTTTGGAAAGAGGCATGATACACCAAATGGCCTTCTTCGCTGCTCTAACCATTCTATGATTCCACGATTCTACTGCACCCCTCAATCTGTCATGGAGTTCAACGAGGGAACAGAAACAGAAAACAAATAAAAAGTGAAATAAGTTGGGACGAACACTGAGACAGAAAATACAAGCATTTATTTTAAGAAAGGTCCAAAGTTATTTTAGATAAATGGGTATAATATACGTTGATGTATACATTTGTAAAATAAGCTGAAACACTAAAAGTTCATTTCATTCAAAATCTAAACGAGGGAACACTTTGGGGGACATTTTGAGTTTATAGTTATGATGTTGTAACACATGATGCACAAAGTAAACCTGTGTCGGTTGCATAAATTATTTTGTGAAAATTATTCCTTGTTTACAATTTCTTTACATCTATCTACTTATTATAATAGGTTAAAGGACAGTCACCTCTCAATCACTTGTTTCCATATTGAAATAACCAATGGATCATTAGAAAAGACATACTAGGGGTGAAATTGATTAAGGTCCACTTTTAGTTGCGAAGTTGGCAATGTGCATAAAATACCGAAGGATGGAAACTCCCTCTGAATCAACATTGGGGTTCTGGACCATAATTCTAACAAATCGACTGAAATCTGACTGCATATCAACCTGGGTCAGCTGTGGTGTCAGCAGCAGCCCTCAGGCACATCCTGGAAGGGGAGGGGGAAATGACTGGTGGGCAGGGCAAGTTTGTGCCAGTAGTGACTTTCATTATTGCATGATGTGGAGATGCCGGCGTTGGACTGGGGTGAGCACAGTAAGAAGTCTTACAACACCAGGTTAAAGCCCAACAGGTTTGTTTCAAACATGAGCTTTCGGAGCACTGCTCCTTCCTCAGGTGAATCCTCAGGTCACCTGAGGAAGGAGCAATGCTCCGAAAGCTCGTGTTTGAAACAAACCTGTTGGACTTTAACCTGGTGTTGTAAGACTTCTTCATTATTGCACCCTTTGCTTAAGATCAATATGTGTTGCGAGCAAAAACGTACTGTTTAGTTGGCAGCCTGCTATAGTAGTGGTAAGAAACACGATTTATAACCACAGAGGCACCCAATGAAATAATAGGCTAAGTTTGGAGTCGGGCAGTGGAACATGTGTTAGTTCCTTTATCAGCATATACAATAGGGTACTGTGTCTGTTAGAAGTGGCCACGGATGACGAAATAATATTCAACTATGTGACTTGTTAATTCCTCTCCATTGGTGCTCTGTGCCATTGGTGTTTTTGCCCAATCTTGTACCCAGAAAAAATGGATGTAATGTGAAAATGAAATGAAAATCGCTTATTGTCACGAGTAGGCTTCAATGAAGTTACTGTGAAAAGCCCCTAGTCGCCACATTCCGGCGCCTGTCCGGGGAGGCTGGTACGGGAATCGAACCGTGCTGCTGGCCTGCTTGATAAGCCAGCGATTTAGCCTTGTGAGCTAAACCAGCCCTATTTCCTATTTCCTACTGTTTCATCTCAGTGTATTGTATACAGTGATTTAAATTATTCCTTTCTCTGTCTCAAGCCAAAATAGAAATATTAGTGAATTCTGATCTATTCAATACCCTTAATTATTCTGACCAGCACTGATCAATTTAAACAGTAAGAAATGACATATTTACCTGAATTCAACCTTTCTTGCTTTATTTGCAAGTCTTAAATATCAAATCATTTTTTACACTGTTTTCCTGACCGTTTTAACTGAAGGTTCCCTAAATCTCTTTCTATCCTCCAAGCATAAAAAAACAAATTGACAGTTTAATTAGAAAGCGTTGCAGCCATTACAGTTCTCTTTAACACAAAATAATTTTGTTTAAAAAAAACACTGATGTGGCACACAGCTACATGGTTGAAAATTTGGGTTGGGACAAAGGCTAACAGACTCCTCAATAATTTAAAAAGAATTGTACTTTCTCAGTTAGAAATTACTTTGTTTCACAGAAATATAATATATACGGATGGAAAACACATTGCATATCGCAGCACCTACAATAACCTAGAACACAAAAGCTTAACTGTTATCATGCTACACAACTGTAAGTTACCTTTCTACATGGTATTCATATATCTGTGTACCCTGTATAATTAAAAGTGGAGACAAATGTTAATTCACATTAATTTAATCTTACTTCCAAGCTGTTCTCCAAGCACGTTTCCCACACTTCCTGCATTCGTCTCCATTACCTTACTCAATGCTTATTTCTTAAATTAACTTACATTCAAGCAGATCTTTATTATAGAGCAACTGATAAAGTGTCTGGATAATGGTGTGTCTGATATCCTTCATGAAGTTGGCACTGTGGTGCTGATAAAAGAGCAATGAAATGATAGTTGGAAACTGCTAGGTATGGCAAACCATATGAAAGTCCATCTGAGACATAAATTTTACGATCGGAATATATGAAAATGTTAATGGATTTTCCAAGTTTGTACAGTTATCACCAAACGGCAATTACAAGAGAAATGCAGGGAGCAATGCCAACCCCTGTACATGGCCTTCTTTGATCTCACAAAGGTTTTCGACACTGTCAACCATGAGGATTTATTTAGCATCCTCCTCCATTCCGGTTACTCCCAAAAGTTTGTCACCATCCTCCGTCTGCTCCTCAATGATGTGCAAGCCATGATCTTGACCAACAGACTCAATTCATCTTCGGACTGGGGTCAAGAAAGGCTGTATCATTGCACTGATGCATTTCTAGATCTTCCTTGTTGCAGTGCATCATCTCATCCTCAGCAAGCTCCCCGCTGGAATGGAGCTTAACTACAGAAAAAATGGGAATCTGTTTAACCTCCACCACCTGCAGGCCAAGGTTGTTCTATCCTCTGTCATTGATCTACAGTTTGCAGACAATGCTTGCGTCTGTGCCAATCTCTAAGCCATCGTCAACACCTTCACCGAGGTGTAAAAGATCATGGACTTTATACTACAAATCCGTAAGACAAATACCATGTATAAATGTGCCCAGCCACAAAGCACTGTTCCCTGGTTATCAACATCCATGACGCGGTCTTAGACAACGTGGCTAACTTTCCATACCATAGCTGCCTACTGACAAGTAGGGCAGATATCAACGATGAGGTTCAACACCACTTTCTGTGTGCCAGCACAGCCTTCAATTTCTTAAGGAAGACAGTGTTTGAAGTCCACGACTTCAGACCCTGCACCAAGCTCATAGTCTGCAGAGCAGAGTGATACCTGCCCTCTATATGACTCAGAGATGTGGGCTGTGCACAGTAGGTAGCTTAAAACTCTGGAGAAGTAGCGCCGGTGCTGCAAGATTCTACAAATCTATTGGCAGGATAGGCACACCAACATCAGTCTTCTCACTCAGGCAAACGTCCCCAGCATCGAAGCATTGACTACAATCGATCAGCTTTGCAGGAAGGGCATCATCAGCATGCCTGACACAAGAGGGCTGAAACAAGCGCTCTACTCGAAGCTTCAATATGGCAAACTGGCCCCAGGAGGGCAGAGGAAATGCTTCAAGGACATTCTCAAACCCTCCTTGAAAAAAATGCTGCTACCTGGGGATCTCTGGCCAAAGATTGCCCTGAGTGGAGGAAAAGCATCTGGGAAGGAGCTGAACGCCTCGGGTTTTATCGCCAAGAGCAGGTTGAAGCCAAGCATCACCAGCAAAAGGAGTGCGTGGCAACCCGGGCACCCCACCCACCCGCTCCTCCAACCACCATCAGCCCCACCTGTGGCAGAGATTCTACGCTATGCAATGGACTCCTCAGTCATTGCAAAATCATTTTTAATGTGGAAACAAGTTATCCTCGACTCTGAGAGACTATCTAAGAAGAAATTACCGCAGTGATTAATTGGAAGTTCTATGGTGAACGCTGCATGTGCAATAGTCAAGGCCAATTTTTCTTAATTACCGTATTGCACAGGACTGCTTGCTATAGTACCTACTTTACCACAGTAGTGCAAGATAAGTGCAAATGATTTAAAGGATGAACTTCAATTGACAAATTTACAGTGTAATAAATTCATCTCTATTAAAATTTACTGTATTGTTCAGCTAAAATAATCATTATCAATCCATTTATAACAGCTAGTAGGCTGTGTTAGTGCTCCAATAATATTTATGATGAACTATGGAATGACACATAGCACTATACGATATCATTATATTAAGACACTGATCCTTGCACAACAGTTTAATACCTAATTACCCAATGAGCTGAAGAGCCATTGTCAATATAGTTAAGAATTTTGTGTGAGGCTCAGTTCCTAAAACAGTCATATAAATAACTTGCATTTATATAGCACCTTTAATGATGATTCATCCCAAAGCAGCCAGAGTTATAAATAAGACTGAAAAAAATGGAGTTTGAGGAGATGTTATGAAGGTTAACATATTTAGTCAAGAGATGGATTTTGAGGAGGTTGTCAAAGGAGCAGAAAGAATTTGAGGTGTCAGAGAGGGAATTCCAGGAGTATGGGGCCTAGATGACTGAATGAACAGCCACTTAATGGTGGAAGAAAAAAAGGACAGATGCTTAAGCAGTCAGAGTTTGAAAAATGGAGAGTTTGAGGGACTGTGGGACTGTTTGTAGGCAAGAGGAGGTTAAAGAGATAGGGAGAGGCGAAGCGATGAAGAGACTAGAATACAGATGAGAATTTTAAATTGGAGGTACTGGAGGACTAGGATTGAACATTTTTTTAGTAATCTTTATTGTAATAAGTAGGCTTACATTACACTGCATGAAGTTACTGTGAAAAGCCCTTAGTCGCCACATTCCGGTGCCTGTCAAGGTACACGGAGGGAGAATTCAGAATGTCCAATTCACCTAACAGCACGTCTTTCGGGACCTGTGGGAGGGAAACCGTAGCACCCGGAGGAAACCCATGCAGACACAGGAAAAACATGCAGGCTCCACACAGGACAGTGACCCAAGCCAGGAATCGAACCTGGGACCCTGGAGCTGTGAAGCAACAGTGCTATCCACTGTGCTACCTGCTGCACCATAGGTCTGCAAGGACAGGATAATGGCTAAATGGACTTGATGCAGAAAAGGACGTGGGTTGGCAGAGTGAAAACTGAGCTTATATTTCCCCATAAGGCTGATCTTGATTTAGCCTTCTCCGTGTTGGGTTAAAATCACGCCCGATGTCTCCTTGCACCCTTTCTGTATCATTTCCACCACTAACATTTTAACTGCCCTGACAAGCAAGGCAATTTTCTCCAACAACATTTGATTGATATGTTTATGCTGTTTGTCCTGGAATTCAGCCACTCATGAGTGACAGAAGGTCAATCTGAAGATTGGAGGGTAAAGAACAAAAGAAAGAATAGAATGAAAAAAACACTGCCCATCCAACCCATTCATTCAGAAATGATGTACACTCAGCTCTATTCTTCCCCAGCCAATTTAATCTTTTGAGGAAGAGTTCTAGAAGTATTTTCTTTTCTTTCTCCAAGATAATTCAAACAAAACTCTAGAAAACGTATCAAGTCTGTGACATGAAACAATTATTTTCCTTGGTATTTAATCATATCTGGGGCGGGATTCTACAGTAATCGGCGGGGCTGGCAGCTCTGGCAGGAAGGAGTGGCGTGAACCACTCCGGCATCGGGCCGGCCCAAAGGTGCAGAATCCTCCACACCTTCAGGGGCTAGGCCGGCCGGCAGGGAAGGGGCTTGGCACCACGCCAACTGGCGCCGAAGAGCCTCCGCTGGCCGGCCTGATTTGGCGAATGCGCGGAGCACCAGCCTGTGCTGGCATCATCCCAGCGCATGCGCAGAGGGCTTTGTCTCTGCACGGGCCATGGCGGACTGCTACAGCCGCCGGTGCGGAGGAATAGAGTGCCCCACGGCACAGGCCGGCCCGTGGATTGGTGAGCCCCGATCGCGGGCCAGGCCACTGTGGGGGCACCTCCCGGGGTCAGATCCCCCCCCCCCCCGTGCGTCCCCGAGGAACCCAGAAGCCACCTGCGTAGCCAGGTCCCGCCGGTAAGGACCTACTCTAATTTACCGGCAGGACTGATGCCGGTGAATCACCGGGGGTGGGGGCTGCTGCCAGGGGCCGCCAACTGGCGCAATGCGATTCCCACCCCCGCCAAATCTCCGGCGCCGGAAAATTCGGCAGCCGGCAGGGGCGGGATTCATGCCGCCCCCCCCCCGGCGATTCTCCAATCCGGCAGGGGTCGGGGAATCCCGCCCCTAATGTTTCTTACCCCCTTATCCGGATATTCCACCAGTTGCATTTTGTAAAATTTGAAAATTACCATCTAAATCTCTGTGGGTTGGGGCAGCTGGTGGGAAGAGGGTCTTTTACACACACAAAACACTTTGGGAACAAAACCCTTCGGACATAATGTCTTGCTTCAGGCTCGTAGAACATTTAGAGAAACAGCTTAAGGGCAAATATGGAAAAAAAAACTGAAGGAGAGAAATGGTGGTGGTAAGGAACGGAAATGAAAGAAAAATGGCAGAAAAGAAAAGGAGTTGATAAAGAAAAATATAAGAAGCAAAGAAACACAGAAGCCATTGGAAAGTAACAAAATTCTATATGCTATTATACAAATCTAAAGTTTTATTTTTAGAAATTTCTCACTGCATTTTAATAAATGGATGTAAAGGAAACTATGGAGAATTATGTGTTATTTCCCGAGGCATATTAGCTTTCAGAAAATGCAGAGAAAAGCGCAGGTAATATATAATCAAGTCATAGGAATTTTGATGTTTTACTTTTATTTTATTGAGGTTTTACTGCTCTCCCAAGTTGTTTTCACTTCCTGATTTGCTTTTCTTGTTTTTACCATTTGTTGATTGATTCATTCTTCATTTTGGTCAGCAATATTATAACCAAACCATCATTTTCACATCCTCCATGCCAACCACATCTTTCACCTATGCAATATTACAAAGCTTCAGCTGATAGCTTTTACCTTTAACCAAGCTGAATGGACCGAGAGAATGTATCAAAAAGAGCATGAACCTCCATTTAATAACACAAATGATTAATGACTAATTGATAGTTATCCTTAGTGGATAACTAAGGGCAGCACGGTAGCATTGTGGTTAGCACAATTGCTTCACAGCTCTAGGGTGGCAGGTTCGATTCCGACTTGGGTCACTGTCTGTGCGAAGTCTGCACATCCTCCCAGTGTGTGCGTGGGTTTCCTCCCACAGTCCAAAAGATGTGGAGGTTAGGTGGATTGGCCATGATAAATTGCCCTTAGTGTTGGGTGGGGTTACTGGGTGATGGGGATAGGGTGGAGGTGTTGACCTTGGGTAGGGTGCTCTTTCCAAGAGCCGGCTCAGACTCGATGGGCCGAATGGCCACCTTCTGCAGTGTAAATTCTATGATTACGAAAATTCCTATCAGGAAATAAGAGATCCAGATATTTTAAAGGGAAGACAAACATTTAAAATCTATAGCTTGAAATTATGGTGTGGTAAAACTACCAACTTAGAATGGTTTTCCTAAAATTCCTCTCCCACTATTTCACTTAAGGTGTTATCCAATATTCCATAGTATAAATTCAATTCTTTTTTTTTTCAAGCAAAAGATAACAATGCATATGACCACGCATTGACAGGCTTTGAAGTTTTTTTTCTTTGTGTCATTTGATATTCAGTAATAAACTTGCATGGTGGGGAAATGTGTCTTCTGTGACAGGTAGTGAAATTATACACAAGTTCTTATCTAGCATAGGGGAAAAATCCACCCCAGCCGCTGTGGTCCTTTCCAACTCAGCCAACTGCAGTCAAACAGGACAACAAAAACTCCATGTGCCAAAAATAAAAATTGTCATAATGCAGGGCTGCTGTATGTGAGCAACAGAACTGATATCACAGAAAATGTACGGATACATGATTTTCAGAAATATATTGACCTGTAAAAAGTTGATTTGGATTCCTGTGCAAACACCTTTGTTTTCTCTATAAAATTAAAAGTAATTAGTTAATAAAACCATCTATTACTATATCAATGTATCTAAACAGTTTTCACATGGAATTGATCATGTCGGAAAAATATGAGGAGTGACATTCAGGAACAGCAGAATCATAGCTTTTGAAACTTTTTAGACATTTGAATTAATTCCTGGAGTGTGGATGTCACATTTGGTGTTCATCCTAAATTCCCTTTGTGGTTACCTCCAAATGAGTGACTTGCTGAGAAACTTCTGAGACAATAAAGAATCATCCACATTAATGTGGATAGGCTAGACTGGGTCAGGCCAGCAGCCTTCCTTCCTGGTAAATCATTGATAGAAACCCAACAGCACACTGGTCAGTCTTACTAACAAACTTTATTTCAAGATTCTGTTAAACAGGCTTTCATTATTAAACTGTTATAATGGAATCTGAATTCATATATGGTTTATTACTTCAGAATTCTGGTTTACGAGAGAGTTATGTGCCATGGTGTGAGATTGCACCAGATGACATTCTTCAGTAACAGTCTCCTATGTGAAGTTCATGCTGAGTAAGTGCTCCTTGAAGACTTGCTGAAGCCACCTGCACAGTGCCTTCCTTTTCACCCTTCTGATCAAGCTGTTCCTCTTCTTTGTTGTTGTAATAATCCACAGGAGGCAGGAGTTCCGTCACCACACCAATATTTATTGCCAATAACTATATACAAGAGCATCTCCAACAGTGCTGCTAGCATTCCAGTCAACATAAGACTGGATCACAAAGCCTACACAGGTGCTTTCTGGGCCCCCTCAATGAACTATCATTGAGGGAGCTCGTACTCCAATTGGCCAACCAATAATGCTAATTGGAGGTCATTACCCCCCCCCCCCCCCCCAAGGTCCAAGGAATTCCTGCCAGCTGGCATTCCTCCGAGCTTCTTCCTGCTCCTCATCTCCAGGTCTGTCACCTCGGTGTCGTCCGCCGGGTCGTTCTCCGACGTGGGCGGGGTGTACCTTATAGGTGTCCATCTTTTTCTTGACGACCTCCTTGGAAGTTGTTCTTCCTCCTCCTCGGGAGAGGTGTCGCGGCGGCCTCGTTGAACGTGTCCATCTCCGACTCTGACGACTGGATGACGGGGGTCTGGAGAAATTGCTCGGGGCTGGGGTGTGGGTATATTTTCCGTCTGGGCTATCCCAGCTTGAGGCGGTCCTGCTTCGCCTGCCTCCAGGTGTGGTTCCGCTGCCCTTATTTGGTCTAGGTGTTTCTTCAGCACCTTACCTCCTATTGAAACCTCATAGGATTATGGATCCTGTTTGGGACTCTACCGTGCCTTTGACCCATGTTGGTCCACTCCATAATTCTTGACCCAAACAGGTGTCCCCACCTGGAAATGTCTCTGCTGCCGACTATTATCATGACCCCTGCGTTGGGCCTGTTTCTCCACTTTCCCCGTTAAATTTGGGAAAAGGAGACTCAGCCGCCTTCCCATTAGAGTTCAGCTGGCGATATGCCCGTTGTGGAATGCAGTGTGGTCCTGTAATCAAACAGCCAGCGGAAGAGCTTTGTGTCCATTGACGCTGCCGGCTGCTTCTTGAGTTCTGCTTTAAGTGTCTGGACCGCTCTCTCTGCCAGGCCTTTGGTCGCTGGATGGTAAGGGGCCGTTTTGATGTGGCGGACTCCGTTTTCTTTTAGGAATTTCCTAAATTCCCCACTTGTGAATGCCATTCCGTTGTCCGACACCAATACCTCCGGAAGTCCATGTGTTGCAAACGATGCCCCTGAGCTTTTCAATTGTCGATGCTGTGCTTGCCGTGTTTACCCGGTGGACGTCCAACCATTTGGAGTGGGCATCCACTATCACCAAAAACATTGGGCCCATGAAAGGGCCGGCATGGTCAATATGCAGGCGGGTCCACAGTCTGCCTGGCCATTCCCACGGGTGCAATGGCGCAGCTGGTGGCACTCTTTGCCCCTGTTGGCACTCCTGGCACCGACGTACCAAGGCTGCTATGTCTGTGTCCAATCCTGGCCACCAAATGTAGCTTCGAGCTAGCATCTTCATTTTAGACACCCCTGGGTGTCCGTGATGTAACTCAGTTAAGATTGCCCGACGGCCCTGAGCTGGGACTATTACCCGGGCTCCCCATAATAGGATACCGTCTTCTACGGTTATTTGGTCCCTTCTGCTCCAGTATGGGTGCATCTGGGGCTCCACTGGTCTTTCCAGTTCCCCTGTTAGCAGTAAGTGCTTCATCTTGGCTAAAACTGGGCCTTTTTGCGTCCACAACCGAATATGTTGTGCGTCTACTGGTAGGGTGTCCAAAACATTTAGAGTCATTACTGTCTCCTCTACTTTCGGTATTAGCGGCGGAGTGTCCGGGAGGGGAAGTCTGCTCAAAGCATCTGCATTTGCTACTCGCGTTCCCGGTCTGTGCTCCAAAACATATCTATATGCCGCCAGTAGCAACGCCCAGCATTGGATTCTAGCTGATGCGATCGGGGGTATTGACTTGTCTTCTTTTAATAACCGTAATAACGGCTTATGGTCCGTCACTATGGTGAATTTCTGCCCGTACAGATACTGGTGAAATGTTTTTACTGCAAATATCACCGCCAGTCCTTCCTTCTCGATTTGGACGTACTTCCTCTCAGCCATCGCCAAGGTCCTCGAAGCATAGGCTATTGGCCGTTCTTCCCCATTCCTTCCTCTATGGGCTAAGATGGCTCCTACCCCGTAAGGGGATGCATCACAAGTGACCACCAACTCCTTCCTTGGGTCATAATGCTCTAGGACATTTTCGGATGACAGCTGTTCCTTAATGTCCCTAAATGCTCGGTTTTGGCGGGTGGACCATTTCCATTCTTGCCCCTTTTTAGTAGCTGGTGGAGGGGTTCTGGGATGGACGCCCTATTTTCAATAAATTTGCCATAATAGGTTACCAACCCTAGAAATGATCGTAGCTCCTGGACCGTGGTGGGAGCTGGGGCTTCTTTTATTGCCCTTACTTTGTCTTCCAATGGATGTAAGCCCGACTCGTCTACTTTATATCCCAGGCATGTCACTTGTGGGGCCAGAAAAACACATTTTTCTCTTTTAAGCCGTACGCCTGCCTTTGCGAAATGCCTGAGCACTTCCTCCAGGTTCCTTAAGTGTTCCCTGTTCATCCTACCAGTGATTAAGACATCATCCAAATAAATCACCACCTGCGGTAGTCCCTGCAGAATATTTTCCATCGTACGCTGGAATATAGCGCAGGCTGATGACACTCCGAAAGGTAGCCTAGTATAACGAAAAAGGCCCTTCAGGGTGTTGATCGTAGCGAACCTCTGGGAGTCCTTGTTCAGTTTTAACTGCAGGTAGGCGTGGCTCATGTCCAGTTTCGTGAACAAAAGCCCACCTGCCAATTTGGCATATAGGTCGTCTATTTTCGGGATCAGGTATTTGTCCAGCAGTGCGTATTTGTTTACCGTCTGTTTGAAATCTCCACAGAGACGTATCGAGCTGTCTGGCTTCAAAATTGGTACCACCGGCGCTACCCATTCCGAGAACTGTACTGGTTGATAATGCCGTCGCGCCGTAACCTTTCTATTTCGACCTCTACTTTCTTCCTTAACGCAAAAGGTACCGCCCTGGCCTTACAAAATTTCGGAAGGGCTTCTGGGTCCACGTACAAAGTTGCTTTGGCGCCTATTATTTCCCCCAAACCTTCTTGGAAGACCTCCGGGTATTTTTGGAGTACTCCACTCAACTGCCCGCTTCCACTCTGGAAAATTTTCATCCAATCTAATTTTAGGTCTTTCAGCCAGTTCCGTCCAATTAAGCTTGGTCCGGAGCCCTCTACTATCGTCAACGGTAATCTGAGCAATTGTTTCTCATATTCCACGGGTACATGAGTTGTGCCTAGAACTTCCAGGGGTTCCCCCATGTAGGCTTTAAGTTTCGTCGATGTTTTTGTTAGGGTTAGTGGCTGGAGTCCATCTTTGATTTTTTAAAAATGCTACCACTCCCATTACTGATACGGCCGCCCCCGTGTCTATTTCTATTATTGTCGGCTGACCATTCACCCATGGGGTAATCTTAATAAGTTCTGCTTTCTTCATCGCAATATTATATAATTGTTCCCCTTCGGAGGAGGATGGGGCGTCTAGGTTGTGTACTTCCCTGCGTCCCCACCTGCTATTCCTCTTTTGCCACCTCCTTCTAGGGTTTCTGTCGCTGTTACCCCTCTCTGTCTGGTGCCAGAAACGGTCCTTCTCTGTTGGGGGAGCCTCAGCCGGTACTTCCCTCTGTCTCCAGTTAGTCCTAGCAGACTTGGGGGCAGTTCTGGGGTTTTCCTTTGGCCCTCTATTCCTCAGGCTTTTCCTGAGAGCGGCTATCTGGTAGCTGGACCCGTTGTGGTAGTCCCTCTCACAGGTATCTACCTCCATTGGCGAGCCCTGTAGTTCCTGCGCCCCACTTGCTGCCTTTTCTAGTGCGAGCTGTAACGCCTGCCTGCAGTCTAGCTGCATTTCCGCCAACAGGCGCTTTGGTATTGTGAGGTCATTTATGCCACACACTAACCGGTCCCGAAGCATTTCATTTAGCGTCGAGCCGAACTCACATTTTTCCGCCAGCCTTCTCAGGCGGGTCAAGAAATTTGTGACTGACTCCCTGTCTTCCCGCTTCGCTGTGTAGAATCTGTACCTACGCAAAATGATGGGGTTGTTTTGCGTCGTAGTGCTCTTTCACCAATACCGTTAATTCTTGGAAAGGTTTCATGTCCGGCGCATCGGGACAAGTTAGACTACGTATAATGGCGAAAGCTGAGGGTCCGCACGCCGACAGCAGGATAACCAGTTTCCTTTCGTCCGTAGTTATATCATTGGCCCGGAAGAAGTAACACATTCTCTCCACATACTGGGACCAGTCCTCAATAGTCGGGTCGAATGCATCTAACCTCCCAAAAAACGGCATTTTTGAAATAGCAAGGCTTACCCTCCAAGTGCAGCAGCTGGTCTCCGCAAAGTTATTTGTTTACCTCGTCGCCACTGTAATAATCCACGGGAGGCAGGAGTTCCGTCACCACACCAATATTTATTGCCAATAACTATATACAAGAGCAGCTCCAACAGTGCTGCGAGCATTCCAGTCAACTTAAGACTGGCTCACAAAGCCTACACAGGTGCTTATATGGGCCCCCTCAATGAGCTATCATTGAGGGAGCTCGTACTCCAATTGGCCAACCAATAATGCTAATTGGAGGTCATTACAGTTGTCTTCCTTCTGCTCAGCCTTGTCCTCTAGACTCGAAGGCAGCTCCGTCATATAATGTGTGACTAACAACAAAACTCTTTAGAAAGCTATGCAAAAAATGGTATAACACCAGCAAAATTGTCCACTCAGCAGTCAAAATAATATTTCCAGAGTCAGCTAGCAGCCCAAGAAATGCCCAGATGTCAACCAGTAACCTCTAATACCAACCAGCAACAATAACGGAAGTACTTTTTCATCCCTTTGCATATTTCAAATGAAGGCTCCTTCTTGCCTGTTGCCACCACATGTTGCTGAGAGTTTCTCATGTGTGCAAGTCAAATCGTGGAGCAACCCAATTATCTTTAAAGGATCCTATAACAAGCAAATGACACTTATTTAAGTATTTCATTCATTGTTTTAAATAGTTCTGTGAGTAAGACACCCAAGACAGCTGTGAAAATGGCATGCCAATAAGACAGCAGGTGGAGATTCAGTTCCTTCTGCATAAGTGTTTCTTGCTGACCATGCAAAATGGGTGATAAATGGATGGGACACAATCAGGTTTCAAAGCTCTTGAAGTGGTCCAGGGAACCCAATCACATGCATTCCAAGTAAAACATTGAAGCAGAGTTAACACAGGGCACATTATTGACCCAATACCCGGATAAACTATCGAGGTAATCACCCGGATAAACCATCGGGGTAATCATCCAGCAGAGGCGACAGAAGGGGATTCTGGGAGAAGTCAACTCAGTCACCTCAACTGTATTGTGGGAAGCTGAAGAACTCCTCCAGTGACAAACAGGAGGAAGATTATCCAGCAGAGACAGCAGAAGAGGATTCTGGGAGAAGTCATATATCTTTCTTAAGTGTACAAGGGCAGAGGTGACAGTTAGGGCAGTGGTATGCTCCTCCTGCCAGATCTGGGAGATCAGGGAGTTTTATAGTGTGCCTGACAACTGTGTCTGCAGGAATTGTAACCAGCTGAATCTCATCACAGACGGCGTAGTTTGGTTGGAGCAGCAGCTGGCCACATTGCAGAGAATACAGGGGCAGAGAGTGTGATCAACACAATCTGCAGGGAGGTGGTCACACCACAGGTTCAGACAGGTAGATGGGTGGCTGACAGAAGAGGCAGGCAGGTAAGGGAGGAGCCTCCTGTGGCTATTCCCCTCTCAAACAGGTATACCGCTTTGGATACTGTGATGTGGGTGAGTTTTGGATTCTGTTAGGGGGATAGCCCCTCAGGGGAAGATACCAGCAGCGGCCAGGCTTGTAGCACCACAACTGGTTCTGCTATAGAGCAGTTTCGGGCTTGGTCCAAGCGAGTGATAGTAGTAGGAGACTCGATAGTCAGGGGCACAGACAGGCATTTCTGTGGGTGCAAATGGGACTCCGGGATGGCGTGTTGCCTCCCTGGTGCCAGGGTCCTGGATGCTTCCAAATGACTAAAGGGCATCCTGAAACAGGAGGGTAAACAGACAGATGTCATTGTCCACATTGGTACTGATGCACAATCAATTGCACAAAGACGAGAGTTGAATGCAACTGAGGCTTTATTACACTAAGGTGTGTGGCCTCCTACAGCAGCTGATGAAATGGCTGCTGTACAGGGAGCACACATATTTATACTCCACCTAATGGGCGGATCCAGCAGGCAGAGACTACCCCCGTACCTGTAGTACAGGACCTTACCAAACATACCCTAATATATACAGCAGTGATTACTACCACATTCACCCCCTGTTGAAATTGAGTCCGGCAGGGGTGGTGGAGAACTATATACAGTGCAAGTTTAATATGCAGAGAAAAATATTTTGAGTCCAGAATCAATTACAGGTTCAGCCGGTCCGGAGCCTTGATCTGACGTTGCAAGCGATGCAGTGGTGGCGACGATTCTGGCGTCGGTCGGGTCCTTGGTGACTCCGGGAGCGTGCCGATATCCTCTTCATCCTCGGGCGTGGGCAGGGGGAGGACGGATGATCCTGGGGGGGTTGCTGTTGGGTGCGCCAGGGGAGGGGAGGGTGGTGCCGGGCTGGGGGGGGTTTGTGTGTGTGGAACCTGCTGGTGCCAGGTCCCTGAGAGAGAGACAGTATCTTGGCGGCCGTCGGGGTACGCTACGTAGGCATACTGGGGGTCGGCGTGGAGTAACTGCACCCTTTCCACCAACGGGTCTGCCTTGTGGAGTCATATGTGCTTACAGAGGAGTACAGGTCCTGGAGCTGCGAGCCAAGTCGGGAGCGACACCCCGAATGTGGACTTCCTGGGGAAGGCAAAGAGACGTTCATGGGGTGTGTCGTCAGTCGCAGTGCATAGGAGCGACCGAATGGAGTGCAGTGCATCGGGGAGGACCTCCTGCCAGCGGGAGGCCGGGAGATTTCTGGACCGTAGGGCCAGCTGGACGGCCCTACAGACAGTCCCATTCTCCGTCTCCACCTGTCCGTTTCCCCGGGGGTTATAGCTGGTCGTCCTGCTCGAGGCAATACTCTTGTGGAGCAGGAACTAACGCAGCTCATTGCTCATGAATGAGGATCCCCTGTCACTGTAGATGTAGGTGGGGAAGCCGAACAGAGCGAAGATGGTGTTGCGGGCTTTGATGACGGTGGCAGATGTTATGTCGCGCATGGGATGGCGAAGGGGAATCTGGAGTACTCATCGACCACACTGAGGAACTACGTGTTCCGGTCGGTGGAGGGGGGGAGGGCCTTTGAAGTCCACGCTGAGGCGTTCAAAGGGGAGGGAGGCCTTCACCAGGCGCGTACAGTCCAGCTGGTAGAAGTGCAATTTGCACTCCGCATAGACCTGGCAGTCTCTGGTGATAGCCCTGACTTCCTCGACGGAGTAGGGCAGATTGTGGGCCTTAATGAAGTGGTACAACCGTGTGACTCCCGGGTGACAAACGTTGTCGTGCAGAGTCCGGAGTCGGTCCACCTGTGCGCTGGCACATGTACCTCGGGATGGGGCATCGGGGGGCTCATTGAGCTAACCGGGGCGATACAAAATCTCGTAGTTGTAGGTGGAGAGCTCGATCCTCCACCTCAAGATTTTATCATTTTTGATCTTGCCCTGCTGTGTGTTGTTAAACATGAAAGCAACCGACCGTTGGTCAGTGAGGAGAGTGAATCTCCTGCCGGCCAGGTAATGCCTCCAATGCCACACAGCTTCAATGATGGCCTGGGTCTCTTTTTCGACGGAGGAGTGCCGAATTTTGGGGGCATGAAGGGTTCGTGTAAAGAATGCCACGGGCATGCCTGCCTGGTTGAGGATGGCGGCCAGAGCGACGTCTGTTGCATCGCTCTCCAATTGAAAGGATAACGTCTCGTCGACTGCGTGCATCGCCGCCTTGGCGATGTTGGCCCTAATACGGTTTAAGGCCTGTTGAGTCTCGACCGTCAGGGGGAAAGGGTGGGCAGGATGAGTGGGCGGGCCTTGTCCACGTAATTTGGAACCCACTGGGCGTAGTAAGAACTCCAGGCAGCTTTTGAGGGCCTTGGGGCAGTGGGAAAGGGGGAGTTCCATGAGGGGACGCATGCGGTCGGGGTCAAGCCCCAGAACTCCGTTCTGGACCACATAGCCGAGGATGGCTAAGCGGTTCGTTATGAATATGCACTTCTTGTTATAAGTGAGGTTTAGGAGAGTGCGGTGTGGAGAAATTTGGCAAGGTTGGCATCATGGTCCTGCTGATCGTGGCCGCAGATGGTGGCATTGTCTAGGTACGGGAAAGTGGCCCGCAGCCATTCGGTCCATCTCCCTTTGGAAGACCGAGACCCTGTTGGTGACGCCGAAGGGAACCCTGAGAAAATGGTAGAGGTGGCCATCTGCCTCGAAGGCAGTGTATGGGCGGTCCGCCTTATGGATAGGGCGCTGGTGGTAGGCGGATTTTAGGTCACAGTTGAGAAGACCCGGTACTGTGCAATCTGATTGACCATATCAGATATGCGTGGGAGGGGGTACACGTCGAGCTGCATGTACCGATTGATGGTGTGGCTGTAGTCCACGACCATTCTGTGATTATCCCCCGTTTTCACCAGTGTAGCCATCTGGCCACTTCCAGAATACAAAATGGATGATCGCAATGACTATAGGGAAATATGGACAATGTTAAGAAAGCAAGCAGGCACAGAGCCTGTATGCATAATGGAGAAGACAACTCCCAGACGACACTGAAACTGTAGGTCAATTAACCTATTGATGGCCCATCTCCGGGAACAAAGGAAAGACACTCAAGCAACCGATCTAGCTCCAGACACCCCGGCGCCAGTTCCCCAAACCAAAAGCGTAAACAAAGCCAGGCCAACGGCCACCTAGGACACGCCCAGCCATCAGGGCATCCACCCCTTTATTGGTCAAGATCAATACGAGTGATCAAGATATAGCCCAATTGTTTGGGGCCAAGTTCAAGGCCTGCCCAAAAGCATGCGAAGCCCCTTCGGGTATAAGAAGAAACCCCCGAGAGAGAATCGCTCTCTTGAACTCGGCTCTCAAAGCGGAGAGACCCGTCCACCATCTGCACCAGAAGCAAGTAAGTCCAAGGTCAACGCTCGCTATCAGACGGACGACATTAGCTGTTCTCCTGTACCTCTTCAAACCCAACAACCTCAGATCCGAACAGCGGCCATTGTTCCTCTGACTTGGTGGGCACGCGAAGTTAAGTATAGGCGTTAGCGTTAGAGATAGTTTAGTTTGTAGTATTTTGTGCATGAGTAGATATTACTGTGTGTTTAAATAAATAGTATTGACTTTGAACTAACTAACTGGTGTATTGGCTCTTTGATCAGTATTCGGGTTTGAACCTTGTGGCGGTATCGAAAGAGCAAACATAATTAGGATCAAGGAAGGCGACCATATTGACTGCCATATTTATAACCAGATAAATATATCAACATTTATTGGCGACCCAGATGGGACTCGACCTAGAAATGGCTTTGTCACTCCGAGAAAACCTAAATTTGAATTAGAATCCAATTGGAAAAAGAAAAACTACAAGCGTGAGACCAATACTGATCAAACCATCAAAATTCAGAAGTGTATTATTTGCATGCGTACTAACAGGGATATAAATTAAACCTGAGAGATTTTGTTGCGTAAAACTGTCAGGAGTTTTGTAGGCCGGAATATAGCGTAAGCCGTACCCATGCTTACATCACCACTTTATTACCCCCTGTTCCAAATTCAGTAGACCCCAGAGATAGCGAGAGAAATGGCAATTAAGGCAATGGAACGCCTTATGAACCCCCAGGAATTCAATGTCGCAGCAACCAGTAGAGTAGGACAGTGTCCCGTATGGGAAGAGGAAATCAGAAAATACCTCAAAGGGAAAGGATGGCCCCTTTGGAGCGAATTCTGCGTGAATGATGAAACAGGTCCCGGAAGTATAGGGCATACTTGGTGGGAGAACCTGACAGAGATTCATAAAAAGAGCTTGGGGAAAGCTCGCAAGCCGATGGCAATTGTGTCCTGTTTGGCACAATTGCGAGGCACAGAGGAGGTCATGAGGACGCTCCGTAGAGAGACTGAGGAGAGAGACAGGAATAGTGAAGGAGATGTGAGCGAATATGAGCGAGAGAACAGGGAACTGAGGAGCAGTTAGCGGCGAGGGACAAAGAGGTGGCTGATGCCAAGCGGGCACATCAATCTTGTCTCGCCCATCTGAGTAGTTTTCAGTCCCAATATGACAAAGCCGACCAGGACACGCAACGTGCGGTCTTGGTAAGACAGGAAACAGAACAGCAAGTTGAGCAGTTACAAAAACAGTGCAACGACTTAAAAGCAGCCCTAAGAGCACTCCACACTTCCACGACGGAACAAAGGCAGAGTCAATAGATCACGCAAAATGCCGGAAGCAAATTGCAGAACTGCAATCTCTGCTTTCTGTCCAGAATGGGTTCCAGAGCACGATTGGACCCCAATTAGACCAAGAAAACAGCCCCAATTGGCAGGAGTTAAATGAGACTGCCCACAGATATGTACATGGAACATGTACACAGGACAAACCTCAAAAACAAAAAGCACCCCAACCCCCGACTGCACAGGCAGAACACACCCCCATGAACCCTGTAACACACAGCGCAGGGCCACAACAGACGGAGACCCAGATTTCCTGTACAAGACCCCATTAACCAATACTCAATTAAGGGACGTGTGTGAGAAGATTACACCCTTCCTACCCAGATCGGACCTCCGCCAGTTCTTTGCAAGAGTAAAACAACAGGCGACCATGTACGGCCTGGATGAGAAGGAGCCAGTGAAGCTCACAGTTTTAAGCCTCGACCCTTCAGTCGTGGCAGCCCTTCCCGACCCACAAAATGTAGGAGGAGGCACACTCCAGGAAATGCACACAGCGATCCTGGACGCGATCGGCTATAACAAAGGAGACCCCGTAGAAGGCCTAAACAAATGTAAGCAAAAGAAGACAGAGCACCCCACAGCGTTTGCTGGACACTTGTGGATACATTTTACTGCGGTGTTCGGAGAGTTATCACGCACCCATTTGTCTCCAGATAATATGGCCAAATGGACCTGCATCCTTGTCTCTCATGCAACAGAGGCAGGACAGAGAGTTTGCGCAACTTACGACCCCTCAGACGAGGCCCACAACGAGAAATGGGTTTTGAAAAGATTGTCCCGTGCTTGGGAGCAGTCCATCCAAGGTAAATCAGCGTATGGTAGAGCAGAGGAAGAGCAGGCTGACATGCATCCAGTTAGGATGCACCAGAACCCCGCATGGGTAAATGAGGGCAGGAACCGCCCACAGCAGACCAAACCCCAGGAGTGTTATAATTGCGGCCAATTAGGACACTTCGCACGAGAATTACAAGCGCCCCAGAAGCAGCAGAGAAACCAGCAGACAGGCACCCTGAATAAGAATAGGGCCAAGCCAATTCAAAGTGTTAGCGCCCGTTCTGATACCCCAGATATGAACGGCACCGATAGACGGTGTTCGGACTCCCCAACTTGGGTCTGCGACACTCTTTGGGACAAATCCGGTAGACCGGTAGTGGCAGGCACAGTCCGGGGACACCCCGTGCAATTTCTTTGGGACACAGGAGGGTCCCATACCACGATAAACTCCTCCACAATGTTTCAGCGAGACACATGGCCCAACACAGACACCATTACTCTCAGCGGCTTTACAGGGCACTTACAGCAGGGACACATCACAGCCCCTGTAGCGATTCAGATAGGGAACATTAAAACTAAACACCCCGTAGTTCTGGTCGACCTACCCCAGACAGCCAAACACATTTTAGGTTTCGATTTCATGAGCTCCCACAATCTCTCATTCGATCCAGTAAGAATGGCAAAGGAAGCACGAGCCCCTTCCACACTCACAGTTGGCGACTATGAAAATAGGATCAGCGCAGTAGGAGACTTCTGGTTCGACCCTCGAGCCATTAGTCAGGACAAACAAGTTAGGGAAGTCCTGCAGCGACACAAAGCAGCACTTGCACAGCACAAACACGACTGTGCCAAGATCGCTGGCTTGGTGAATATTACAGGTCCTGACCCCAGACCCCAAAAGCAGTACATTTTTCCCCAAGAAGCAGAGGGAGAAATCACAAAAGCTATATAGAGTCTGCTTGATCAAGGCGTACTTCGATCAGTAGCCTCCACGAACAATGCCCCAATTTGGCCCGTCAGGAAACCCGATGGATCATGACGACTGACCATTGATTATCGGGCACTAAACAAAGTAATCCCAGTAGCAACCCCCACCATAGCCACGAGTCCCAAGACCATGCTCAAACAGGGACTACAGTCAAAATGTTTTCGTTTTTGGACTTTTGGTCCATCCCATTGGCTAATGTGTGCCAATACAAATTTGCATTCACCTTCCAGGGACAGCAATACACGTGGATGTGCCTTCCACAAGGCTTCCACAACTCCCCCTCCATTTTCCACCGACAACTGGCAAATGGTTTAGTGAAATTGTCCCGACCCAATTGTCTGGTCCAATATGTCGATGACTTGCTTCTGCAGACGGACACAAAGGGAGAGCACATTTCGCTTCTCGCTGAACTATTAGGACTCCTACAATAAATTGGCTGTAAAGTGAACCCCAAGAAGGCCCAGATTTTGCAGGAAAAGGTGATTTACTTAGGTACAGCAATCACACAGGGTAATCGCGAGATCAAGCAGAAACGCATTGACACGATCGTCAAATTACCCCTGCCCCATAATGTCACAGCCCTCCGATCATTTCTAGGGCTGGTTGGCTACTGAAGGAACCAGATTGACGGTTTCGCCACAAAGGCAGCGCCCCTATCCGACCTTCTCAAGAAGCAAGCTCCTTGGGAATGGCTTCCACAGCACACAGATGCTGTGGATGCATTAAAAGGGCTCTCAGCATAGCCCCCGCGTTACAGGTTCCAGATCTACTCTCCCCGTACGCAATTGAAGTTGCAACCACCGACCGAACCCTGTCGGCCGTGCTCCTCCAAGAACGACATGATCGTTTAGGCCCTGTGGCATACGCCTCACGTGTATTAGATCCAGTTGAGCAAGGATTTTCTGCCTGTGAAAGGCACCTGCTCGCAGTTTTTTGGGCAGTACAATACTTCGCCTACATTACAGGACTCAACCCCATCACCATTCTAACTGAACACACCCCAACACAACTCCTACTTGATGGTAGACGTAAGGATGGCACAGTCAGTCAAATCCACGCAGCCCATTGGACCCTTCTCTTACAGGGGTGGGACATCACAGTAAAGAGGACAAAAACACACACTTTCCTCACTGATAATTTACCTTACGCAGGCACCCCACACGAGTGTGAAATAATAACCACTAGGCACAATACAGGACCCTTTATACCTAAGTCAGCTCCCCCAAAACCACGTACTACACCCCAGAGACCACAGCCCACAGACACAGGCGCACCCCTTAGAATCTATGTGGATGGCTCGTCCACAGTTTTAAACGGTAAAAGGATTACCGGTTGCGGTATTTATGTAGAGGACGCGCAGGGACGCGCATTAGAAGAGATTTCTTGGGACTTCCGGCGGCGGCAATGCGGAGCTAAGCCGCACATTTGGCAGCTCCCGCTGAAAACGGACTTTGGGGCTCTTTTCAGGGCCCCCAACGGAACTGTGTCTGCAAATCCCGACGTGGGAAGAGGACAGGAGTCGACCCCTATGGTCCTATGATCCGGACCAGGAGTAGGGTAAGGAGAAAAACGGAGAAAGCACCCCTGAAAAAGCGGGAGAAGGAAGACAAAATGGCGGCCGGCGGAGGCCTTGAGGAGCTGAGGCAGTGGGTGCAGGAGCAGCAGGAGACTCTGCTACGCTGCTTCCAGGAGCTTAAGTTGGAGCTGCTGGAGTCGCTGAAGGTAACCAACAGGGAACTGATGGAGACCCCGACAACCCAGGGGGCTGCGATCCGGGAGCTGCAGCAGCAGTCCTCCGATAGGGAGGATGAGGCCGTGGCCGTGGCAGGGAAGGTGGAGATGCACGAGGCACTCCATAAAAGATGGCAGGAGCGGTTCGAGGAGCTGGACAACCGGTCGAGGAGGAAGAATTTGCGGATCCTGGAGGGGCTGGAGGGGTCGGACCTGGCGGCCTATGTGGCGGTTATGTTAAACTCGCTGATGGGGGCTGGGTCCTTCCAGGGGCCCCTGGAGTTAGAGGGGGCCCACAGAATTCTGGCTAGGAGGCCCAAACCGAACGAGCCGCCGCGGGCGGTGTTGGTGCGGTTTCATCGGTTCGTGGATCGTGAGTGTGTGCTCCGGTGGGCCAAGAAGGAGCGGAGCAGCAAGTGGGAGAACACGGAGGTGCGGATCTTCCAGGACTGGAGTGCGGAGGTGGCGAGGTGGAGGGCCGGGTTTAACCGGACGAAGGCGGTGCTCAATAGACGGAGTGTGAAGTTCAACATGTTGCAGCCGGCGCGTCTGTGGGTCACCTATAAGGATCGGCATCATTATTTTGAGTCCCCGGAGAAGGCGTGGGCCTTTGTACAGGCCGAGAAATTGGACTCAAACTGAGGGTCTAAGATGGGGGATGCTGTATAATACAGTATTTGTATTTGCTTGGTTTAATGTAAGATGTGGGTTGGCCTTAGGGTGGGTGGGGTGATGTTGATTTGTCTTTTCTATATGGGTTTTTCTGTAGGGGTCTGGTGGACGGGTTCGGGCAGGGGGGTAAACGGGGAGTTCGGGGAGCTGGTGGGGGGGGACTGGCAAAGGGAGGAGCCCTGGAGGAGGCGGAGCCGGGCAGGGCGAAAGCGCGGGCTTTCTGCGGGTTTCCCGCGCTGGGAGATGGTGGGGGCGGGGTCGGGGCTGAGAAGCGCGGGTCGTTGCTGGCTGTGTTTTTTCCCGCGCAAGAGCAGGGGGGGGAGGAGGACCCATTGACGGGCACGATGGAGGAGGGGTAGTCCCACGTGGGGAGGAGTCGGAGGTAGGGTGGGAGTCGCCGGGGTCAGCAGAAGTTAGCTGGCTCACGGGAGTGCTATGGAGGGAGGGGCGTGGCTAGGAGGGGTCCTAGCCTTGGGTGGGGGGGGGGGGGGGGGGGGGGTACCGGGTTGCTGCTGAAACGGTCAGGAAGGAGATGGAGGACGCAGGGGGTGCTGGAGGGGGGAGTTGCCGCCGTGGGAAACTGGCAGAGCGGGGGACGCTGGCCGGTGGTGGGCAAGGGATGGGGTATGGCTAATCGGCAGGGGAGGGGGGCAGGGAGCCCTCTGATCCGGCTGATAACCTGGAATGTGAGGGGGCTGAATGGGCCGGTCAAACGGGCCCGGGTATTTGCGCACCTGAAGGGGCTGAAGGCGGATGTGGCCATGCTCCAGGAGACACACCTGAGAGTGGTGGACCAGGTTCGGCTGAGGAAGGGATGGGTGGGCCAAGTATTTCACTCAGGGCTGGATGAGAAGAGTAGGGGGGTGGCGATCCTGGTGGGGAAGAAGGTGTCGTTTGAGGCGTTAAATGTGGTGGCTGACATTGGCGGGAGATATGTGATGGTGAGTGGTAAGCTGCAGGGGGAGCGGATGGTGTTGGTGAATGTTTACGCCCCAAATTGGGATGATGCGGGGTTTATGCGGCGTATGTTGGGCCGCATCCCAGACCTGGAGGTGGGGGGCCTGATCATGGGGGGGTTCTTCAACACGGTACTGGATCCCCCATTGGATCGATCCAAGTCCCGGACGGGTAGGAGGCCGGCGGCGGCTAAGGTGTTGAGGGGATTTATGGACCAGATGGGGGGGGGTGGATCCCTGGAGGTTTGCGAGGCCAAGGGCCAGGGAATACTCGTTTTTCTCCCACGTACATAAGGCCTACTCGAGGATTGATTTTTTTTGTCCTGACCAGGGGGTTGGTTTCGAGGGTGGAGGATGTGGAATACTCCGCCATTGCATTTCAGATCATGCCAAGAGAGGGACCAACGTCCGCTCTTGCGCTTGGAGGTGGGGCTGCTGGCAGATGAGGAGGTGGCCGAGAGGGTTCGGGGTGTATCGAGAGGTACCTTGAGGCCAATGATAATGGGGAGGTCCGAGTGGGGACGGTCTGGGAGGCATTGAAGGCAGTGATGAGGGGGGAATTGATCTCCATCCAAACCCATAGGGAGAGGGGGGAGCAGAGGGCGAGGGAGAGACTGATAGGGGAGATGGTGCGGGTGGATAGGAGATATGCGGAGGCTCCAAAGGAGGGAATGCTGGGGGAGAGGCGTAGCCTTCAGGCCAGATTCGACCTATTGACTACCAGAAAGGCGGAAGCTCAGTGGAGGAAAGCACAGGGGGCGGTGTATGAGTATGGGGAGAAGGCGAGCAGGATGCTGGCACACCAGCTCCAAAAGCGGGATGCGGCCAGGGAGATTGGGGGAGTGACGGATAAGGCTGGGAAGGAGTAGATGTTAATGGGGTCTTCAAAGACTTCTATGGGGAACTGTACCGGTCGGAACCCCCGGTGGAGGGGGATGGAATGGGGCGCTTCTTGGAAGCTGCGATTCCCGAGGGTGGAGGAGGAGCAGGTGGAGGGACTGGGGGCGCCGATCGAACTGGAGGAGGTGGTCAAAGGGATAGGGAGCATGCAGTCGGGGAAGGCGCCGGGGCCGGATGGGTTTCCGGCGGAATTTTATAAAAGGTATTTGGACCTGTTGGGCCCCCTGTTGGTCCGTACCTTTAACGAGGCAAGGCGGGGGGGGGGGGGGGGGGGGGGGGGGGGCTTTGCCCCCCAACTATGTCACGGGCGCTGATTTCCTTGATCCTGAAGCGGGACAAGGACCCTCTGCAGTGCGGGTCATATAGGCCGATTTCGCTGCTAAACGCCGACGCTAAGCTGCTGGCAAAGATCCTGGCCACTAGAATAGAGGATTACGTGCCCGAGGTCATTTATGAGGACCAGATGGGGTTTGTGAAGGGAAGGCAGTTGAATGCGAACATGCAAAGGCTCCTCAATGTCACTATGATGCCAGCCATGGAAGGGGAGGCGGAGATAGTGGTGTCATTGGATGCGGAGAAGGCCTTTGGTAGGGTTGAGTGGGAGTATTTGTGGGAGGTGCCGGAGAAGTTTGGGTTTGGGGAGGGGTTTATCCGGTGGGTGAGGCTGCTCTACGAGGCCCCGATGGCGAGTGTAGCCACAAATAGGAGGAGGTCGGAGTACTTTCGGCTGTACTGGGGGACGAGACCTGTCCCCCTTGCTCTTCGCGTTGGCGATTGAGCCCCTGGCCATGGCATTGAGGGAGTCAGGGAACTGAAGGGGCCTGGTGCGGGGTGGGGAGGAGCATCGAGTGTTGCTGTGTGCAGACGACCTGTTGCTGTATGCGGCGGACCCGGTGGGGGGGATGCCGGAGGTGATGAGGATTCTTAGTGAATTCGGGGGTTTCTCTTGGTATAAGTTGAACCTGGGCAAGAGTGAGTTGTTTGTGGTGCATCCGGGGGATCAAGAGGAGGGGATTGGTAGGCTCCCACTGAAGCAGGCAGGGAAGAGCTTCAGGTACCTAGGGGTCCAGCTGGCTGGGAGTTGGGGGGCCCTGCACAAGCTCAACCTCACAAGGTTGGTGGAGCAGATGGAGGAGGAGTTTAAGAGGTGGGATATGTTACCGCTGTCACTGGCGGGGAGGGTGCAGTCCGTTAAGATGACGGTGCTCCCGAGGTTTTTGTTCCTGTTCCAGTGCCTCCCCATCCTTATCCCGAAGGCCTTTTTTAGGAGGGTCAACAGGAGTATTACGGGATTTGTGTGGGCGCATGGGACTCCGAGGGTGAGAAGGGTGTTCCTGGAACGGGGCAGGGATGGGGGGGCTGGCATTGCCCAACCTCTGTGGGTACTATTGGGCTGCCAACGCAGCGATGGTGCGTAAGTGGGTAATGGACGGGGAAGGGGCAGCATGGAAGAGGATGGAGGTGGTGTCCTGTGTGGGCACGAGCCTGGAAGCGCTGGTAACGGCGCCGCTGCCGCTCCCTCCAACGAGGTATACCACGAGCCCGGTGGTGGCGGCTACCCTCAAAATTTGGGGGCAATGGAGACGACATAGGGGAGAAGTGGGGGGCTCGATGGAGGCCCCGATACGGGGGAACCATCGGTTTGTCCCAGGGAGCATTGATGACGGATCTCTGGGCTGGCACAGGGTAGGGGTTAGGAGGTTGAGGGACCTGTTTGTGGAGGGGAGGTTCGCGAGCTTGGGGGAGTTAGAGGGGAAGTTTGGGCTCCCCCCGGGGAACATGTTTAGGTACATGCAGGTGAGGGCGTTTGCCAGGCAGCAGGTGGAGGGGTTCCCCTTGCTGCCTCCACGGGGGGTGCGGGACAGGGAGCTCTCGGGGGTGTGGGTTGGAGGAGGGAGGATTTCGGACACATACCGGGTAATGCAGGAGGTAGACGAGGCCTCGGTGGAGGAACTGACGGGTAAATGGGAAGAGGAGCTGGGTGAGGAGATTGAGGAGGGGACGTGGGCGTCCCTGGAGAGAGTGAATTCCTCCTCTTCCTGTGCGAGGCTTAGCCTCATACAGTTCAAGGTGCTGCATAGGGCCCACATGACTGGGATGAGGATGAGTAGGTTTTTCGGGGACGAGGACAAGTGTGCTAGGTGCTCGGGGAGCCCAGCGAACCACGCCCATATGTTTTGGGCGTGCCCAGCGCCGGGGGAGTTTTGGAAGGGGGTAGAAAGGACGGTGTCGAGGATGGTGGGATCAAGGGTCGAGCCAGGCTGGGGACTCGCAATTTTTGGGGTTGCAGTGGAGCCGGGAGTGGCCGGTGTTCTGGCCTTTGCGTCCCTAGTAACCCGGCGGAGGATCGTGCTCCAATGGAAGGATGCGAGGCCCCCAAGCGTGGAGGCCTGGATCAATGATATGGCGGGGTTCATTAAATTGGAGAAGGTGAAATTTGCCCTGAGGGGATCAGTACAGGAGTTCTTTAGGCGGTGGCAGCCTTTCCTGGACTTCCTGGCGGAACGGTAGGGAAATAGGCCGGCAGCAGCAGCAACCCGGGGGGGGGGGGGGGGGGGGGGGGGGGTTTGGATCGGTGGGAGGGAGAACTGTGTACATGGGTTTGTGGGATGTGGCGGGTGTTATATCTTTCCCTTTTGTTGTTTGGGTGTTCTTTTGTTTTTTTTTTCTTTTGTTTGTAGTTGTTTTTGAAGTTGGGTGGGTATTGTTCTTGGGGTGTTACCGCGGTTGTTTTGTTAATAGAGTTGAGATGTTTATATTTTGTAAAAATTTCAATAAAAATTTCTTTAAAATTGCCAGGACATTTAGGCTTGCAGGCAGAAGAACTGGCAGCCATAGCGTACATTGTAGAACACCCCAACTCGTTCCTGACCCCAGCCGACATATATTCTGACAGTTTATATGTCTGTAATAGTTTAACAGAATTCCTGCCCCTGTGGCAAACTAGAGGATTCGTTTCCGCAGACGGAAAACCCCTACCCTCAGCCCCATTACTCCAGCATATTCTCAGGACAGCCAAAGATAGAAAATATGGAATTATTAAAGTCCGTAGCCATCATCGTTCTTCCTCCCCAGTAACGTTAAGGCAGACGCCCTAGCAAAGGCAGGATCCAGATAAGGTCACTTTTGGAACCCCCTGAGTGCGCCCCAGTACACGCGGTGCAGGTCTCACAGACCAACATTCAGGATTTAGCAAAGGCCCAAAAAGATGAGAAGCTCAGGGAAGTTTTAAAAGGCAACTTCCCAGCCCCCTATGATAAGTATAAAAACACGTTAACCATACATGACGGTGTGATTTTAAAAGACGGAATTTATGTAATCCCCAGCCAGGACAGGAATCAGTTTATTTGCCAATTCCATGACAACCATGGACATCAAGGCATAGAAGCCACCCTAGCCCACCTCAGACATCTCTGCTGGTGGCCTGATTTAAAAACTGATATCGCTACATTGAGAATTGTTTAATCTGTGCCCAGAACAATCCGGACAGATACGCAAGAAAAGGTCACACCCGCCCCATTAATGGCTCTGGACGAACTTTCAAATTGATTATATAGGACCCCTACCCCCCTGCAGAAATGGTTTCAAGTATGTGTTGGTGGTCATCGACACCTTCACAAAATGGGTGGAAGCCTTTCCATCCAGAACAAACACAGCCAAAATGATGTCCAAAATCCTCACTCAGCACATCTTTACAAGGTGGGGACTTCCACACAATATAGAGTCCAATCAAGGCCCCTATTTTACAGGACGAGTGATGAAAAACGTCCTTACAATTTTCGGCATAAAACAAAAATTCCATATTGCATACCACCCCCAATCAAGCGGCATACTAGAAAGAATGAACAGAACCTTAAAAGCGACCCTCAGAAAAATGGTGCAACAGCACAACATCACCTGGGACGCAGTTCTCCCATTTGCATTAATGAATACGAGACACGGTATCCACGTCCACAGGATACACCCCCCACACCCTCATGACCGGACGCCCCATGAAAGGGACAGAATATTTATTAGGACTGGATTTGGCCAGCCCTCCAGTCACCGCCCTCACCCATGAGAAAGCAGTTCAACATATTATAGAAAATGTAAAGGCAGCCCAGCTTGCAGCAGCAGTTAGACTTGGGACACACAAGAAGCAAAGCAAAGTTTGCTTTGGTAAGACAGTACACGCCATAGAACTTGCAGTAGGGCAGCAAGTCATGCCAGCCCTATACAGCCCCAGTTCATTCCTTTCCCCCAAATTTGCCGGACCGTACTCCATCTCTGATATACAGCCCCTCTGTATATAAAATCACATATCCCAATGGCAAGTCTGCGTGGTTCCACATAAACTAGCTTAAGGCTTATGGCTCGCAGAATAACCATTCACACCAGATCTCGCTCGTAGCAGCAGATGAACACGCCCCGCCCACGAACAACGTTTTCCTACCCTCCCCCAACCTTTCCAGCCCATCCTCAGACACGACTTCGACTCCACTTCCAGAGGCACGACTCCGCCTCTCCCTTCCTCGAACCAGCAGCAACAGCAACAGCGATAGCGACAGCCCCAGCACGCCACAACACACCCCTGCACCAGGCCCCACTCCCAGCGACTCCGAACATGATTCCAGCGACCCCTTTGAAATAACGTATATTAAAGCCCCTGATCCAGACCCACTGCCCGACAATTACGGATTGTCCCCTAGCCGCACCAACCTCGATACAAAATACTGGCACCAAGACAATTTGTTCAGGGTCGTCCGGAATGACGAGATGGGCCTCAATTCGCCCCAAGTAGCTTTAGCATGACTACTCAAGTTAAGAATATGGCAACGGGGAGAAGATAATGACTTAGAGTCTGACTTCCACCAAACGAATCCCTTTGCGATTCTGTTCACTTTAGAGCACTGAGGTGTCCAGACGATGGTAGAAAGGAACCGATGGAGATTTACGGTGTCCTTTCTGATGGAGTCTGCACGATTTTGTTATGTTAGCTGGTTGCTTCAAATGTTTGTTACTGTCAATGTTGAATGTTGTTTGTTCATTTAAAGTTTTTATGACCCCACACCACAATTCTTTTAACGCCCACTGGCAGTTAAAGGGACAATTTTGTCCACAGACAACCATTCATAACTGCTCTTCTGCTTTGAAGAAAGAAGTTAGCAAATGCAGTCCCCACAACGACCACACACTCTAACCGTTCTTGTCTGGTCACTCAGGCAGTGGAGTAACGGCACTGGTCCCCACCCTACCTGAGGACCCCCGAGTCAGCTGCGCCCGGGTAGAGCACATACGGCACTGGTCACCGTCCTAGCCGGGGATTCCAGCCATTCTTACCTACCATTTTGGCACTTTTAGTTCATAACTCTTCTGTTTGTTTATGGCGACCCTTAGGTTGCTTCCAAATGCTATTTACGTCCTCAAACACTGGCATGGTAGATCGCACAGGATGTGAGGCGGCTCGCACTGTGTCAGTTTTTTTTCTAGGATGTCTTGTCCCAAAGATTTTGTTTAAAAAGAAATGAGGGAGTCACAGATGGTGATCAATTATAACGGATAAATGGACAGACAGACAGACGTACGAGATCTTAAACAAGATAATAACAGAAATTATGCTTGTGTACATAGAACTCCGGAACCACAGAAGCCTCAAGAAGGTGAAAGAAGAAAAGATGAAGACAACCATCATGCTCTACAGTTAGATCTTAGCGGGATCCCCCCAGTTGCGCACAGACGCTACACCCCTGACCCCTACCCCACAGGCCGTGAATGTTTTCCATCCCTGCCCTACACTGTACCCTGAGACAGTAACCAATACACCGACCTGGTGTGACAAGTTCATGACTTGGTATTCCCTATCCTACGTTGTGCAATCACTATTAGTACTTGCGATACTCTGCAGTGTCTTTCAGACCCTAAGACTCAGGAGATGGCAGAGTAAAGCCTCCCGCACTCCGATATACACATTCGGATCCCCTATTTTCGGACTTCAACAAAGCCCCTAACCCCTTTAAGTCAATTAAAGTACATCACCTTTTTGTGTGTTTGTTCGTTCTAATAAAAGAAATGTGAAACTCTGTGCTTGACTGCCAAGCCAGAGAGACCTGTGTTGCTGCTATTGTACAGTTTAAAATGTTGTAAGTTATTTTGAGTGGTTGAGGATAGTTTAGTTAAGGACAGTTAGAGGTTCCAAATTTTTAAAATTTGTAATGCATGCCTGAATGTTATAGCGCCTTGTAGAATTTTATAATGATGTATGTACATAAAGTAATTTAGGTAAAAGTGTCAATTAATGGGACAGAGTAGTGTAGGACCTGTCCTTACTTATGGGTGCCCGACTTAGGAGGAGAACAAAGAAGATGCAGTAATTTGATCCTTCGCGCTTCGTATTGAGGATCACAAGGAGAGAGTGTAGCCATCTGGAATGGCCACTTCCAGAATACAATATGGATGGTCGCAATGACTGTAGGGAAATATGGACAATGTTAAGAAAGCAAGAAGGCACAGAGCCTGTATGCATATTGGAGAAGGCAACCCCCAGACGAGACTGAAACTGTAGGTCAATTAACATATTGATGGCCCATCTCCGGGAACAAAGGAAAGACACTCAAGCAACCGATCTGGCTCCAGACATCCCGGCGTCAGTTCCCCAAACCGAAAGCGTAAACAAAGCCAGGCCAATGGCCACCTGGGGCATGCCCAGCCATCAGGGCAGCCACCCCTTTATTGGTCAAGATCAATACGAGTGATTAAGATTGTGCGGGCGAGACTGGTCGATCATGACCGAGGCGAGCCGCGGCTGGTCATCGCTGGTGTCAGACAATGGGGTGCCCAGGGGGCACGGGTCCTGGAATGATGGTGGCACCCACGTTCTGTGGGGGAGACAAGATGGCGGCGCCTGACGATCAGGAGGAGGACAAGATGGCGGCACCCACGGGCCGCACGTGGCGGGGGTTGAACAAGATGGCGGCGTCCATGGGCCGCATGTGGTCTGGGGAGGGGAAGATGGCGGCGCCCACTGGCCGTGCGTGGTCCGCGGGGGGAAGATGTCTGCGCCCATTGTTTGTACGCAGGGGGAGGGGCGAAGCGACAGCGGCGACTGAGCGAGCCTGGTACACCAGAGTGAAGTGCCCCTTTTTGCCGCAGGCCTTGCAAAGGGCGCTCCAGGCCAGCAGCGTTGGCAGGGGTGTTTTGGCTGCCCACAGAGGTAACATCTGTGTCCCCGGGGTTGGCTGGTTGGCGCGTGGCACAGGCGTAGGGTTGGCTGAGTGGGGTCCCTGATGGGGCGGCCATTTGCAGGGTCCACGATGCGTAGGAGGGGTGGGCCACGCAGCCGGGGGTGTAAGCCTGGATATTGCATGAGGCGACCATCATCGATAGCACCAGCATTTCGGTTGCCACGAGGTCGAGCGTAGCCCCCTCTAAAAGTCGCTGGCAGATGTGATCTGACGCAATCCCCATAACGAAAGCGTCACGCATGAGCAAATTTGAGTGTTCCGTGGCCGTCACGGCCTGACAGTCACAGCCTCTGACCAGGGGAATAAGGGTAAGCCAGAAATCTTCTATTGACTCACCAGGGCCGTGACTACGAGTTGAGAGGACTGGCATAAAGCGTGTTAGTCCGATGGGCGTAATTGTCTTTTAGTAGTGCCATGGCTTCATCGTAGGTCGGTGCATCCTGGATAAGCAGAAAAACGCTGGAGCTCAGCCGCGTGTAGAGGATCTGGATCTTCTGAGCTTCCGGAATTGGGTCTGGTGCAGACCTGATGTAAGCTTCGAAACAAGCTAGCCAGTGTTCAAAGTCCTTTTTGGCGTTGCTTGATTGCGGATCCAGCTGCAGGCGATCCGGCTTGATGCGGAGGTCCATCTTCTGAAAACCTTAGTGTAATATATTGATGCATGATCAATTGCACAAAGACGAGAGTTGAATACAACTGAGGCTTTATTACACTAAGATGTGTGGCCTCCTACAGCAGCTGGCGAAATGGCTGCTGTATGGGCAGCACACATATTTATATTCTGCCTACTGGGTGGAGCCAGCAGGCAGGAACTACCCCTGTACCTATCGTACAGAGCCTTACCATACATACCCTAATATATACAGCAGTGGTTACTACCACAGGTACTAATGGCATAGGCAGGAAGAGGAAAGAGGTCTAGCTAAGACAATTCAGAGAGTTAGGTCAGGAGCTAAACAGCAGGACCTCGAGGGTAGTAATCTTGGGATTACTACCCATGCCACATGCTAGTGAGGCTTGGAACAGGGAGAGCGGACATTTGAACATGTGGCTAAAGAGCTGGTGTAGGAGGGAGGGCTTTAGATATATGGATCACTGGGCTGTCTTCTGGGAAAGGTGGGAATTGTACAAGAAGGATGGGTTGCACCTGAATGGAGGGGCACCAATATCTTGGGCGGGAGATTTGCTAGTGCTATTCGGGAGGGTTTAAACAAGTGTTGTGGGGGGTGGGAACCGGAACAGGAAGCCAATAAGTGTAGAGACTGGGGAAAAAAGTGAGCCTGAGATAAACATAGCACAGAATAAGAGCAGGCAGAAGCAGCCGCAGAGCTCAGCAGGACTGTAGGTCTGGTGTGCACTTGCTTCAACGCAAGAAGTATAACAGGTAAAACAGATGAACTGAAAGCCTGGATTACTGCATGGAACTATGATGTAATTGCAATTACGGAGACATGGTTAAAGGAGGGACAGGATTGGCAGTTTAACATTCTGGGATATCATTATTTTAGACAGGACAGAAGGGGAAACAAAAGTGGTGAGGGAGTTGCATTGCTGATCAGCTGTGTGTTGAGGGAGGACACATTGGGGGGATCTTGTTGTGAGGCATTATGGGTGGAGCTCAGGAATAAGAAGGGTGAAATCACAATGTTAGGAGTGTACTATTGACCTCCCAACAGCACACAGAGAAAAGGAGCAGTTGTGTCGTCAGATACAGAAAAGATGTGATAAAAGCAGGGCCGTTGTGATGGATGACTTTAGCTTCCCCCATATTGACTGGGAACCCCTTACAGCCAGGGGCTTGGATGGAGAACAATTTGTTAGATGTGTCCAGGAAGGCTTTTTGGTACAGTATGTTGACAATCCAACCAGGGTGGGGGCTATACTAGACTTGGTATTGGGAAATGAGCCGGGCCAGGTGACTGATGTTTCAGTGGGGAGCATTTTGGGCTTAGCGACCATTATTCCATAAGATTTCAGGTAATCATGGATAAGGACAAATTTAGTTCAGGCATCATGATTGACCCAGGCTTGGAGGACCGAAGGGCCTGTCCTGTACTTCTCTTTGTTCCTTGTTCTTTGTTCTAAATCAGTCGTTTAGTCAAAAGTTACATTTCATAACTTTATCTTGAAATGCTGATGGAATTTAACCATAGCTTATGTAACTATATCTCTAAAGCAATATAGTTGCTATTCTGAATAGATTCTTGCTATAGTTAAATATTACAAAGGTTAGGTAATTTGTCAGGCAGGGGCTTTGTGGTGTAGTACGTGATTCACCGTCATTGATTTTAGACTTTGCCCCTGCCAATGCTCTATATAACCCACACACAGTGGGAATGTAAAGAAAGTCTTCTTCACTCAGCATTCTGTCTTCTACCAGGAAAGATCCGGTGAGCATAAGAGTAAACTGGTAGAAACTAGTGAATGAGCATTCAATCATTTAATTATCTATTGCAAGTTAACATTAACATTTAAGTTGCTTTAGAATTTTGCTTCTAAATTATGTAGGTTATTAATAGGGAGAAGAGTCATATTGGATTCGAAGCTTTAACTCTGTCTCTCTCTCCACAGATGCTACCAGACCTGCTGAGATTTTCCAGCATTTTCTGATTTCCTGCTTCAATTGTTATTCATTACTTTTGTCTTTGTGCTCAGTCGTAGCATCAAATTGGTCCACTTGTTACTGGGGCTTAGAAAAGCATTCCTTATTGATAGTCTTCCCTTTGGGGAACATTTTAAGCCTTGCTCCTGCGGTTGGGGGGAACAAAACTGACTTTTTAAAAAAAAACCTCTGGTTTGCATCTGGGCGCCACCGCTGGCGTGTGGGATGAGAAGAGGATGCGGGAAGCAGGTCCAGGCAGTGTTTCTGTTGGTTATTCGCGCCTGTTGCCAGTGGCGAGTCAGGTGTGGAGGAATCGGTGTTGGGAACTCTAAATCTTTGAACATTGCACCTTGCAGACACCATGGCTCCTCCTCGTGCTGAGTTGGAGGGTTCACGGAGCAGCTCTGGGACTGAGGAACTGGGGAGTAACTCCAAGCCATCAGTGAATGGTAAGTGATGTCCCCCTCCCTCCCTTCCTTGCCACCACCACCAGCTGGGATGCCAGCTCCCTGCGGGAGAGCCCAGTTCACCTTGCTTGCTGTCTCTGCTCCTGGTGTCATTCACCTTTCCCCCTATCTGTCTCTCTCTCTCTGTGCCAGGACCCGCTGGTGAACCAGAGTTGTTCTCCGCTTATTCGACCATCACCCTGGTGAAGGACGAGCCGGAAGATCCGTGGGCATTGCCCAAACTCGAGGCTACTGGCATCAAGTGGAGAGGTACGTAACCCCCTCCCTACCTCCGCCTGGAGACACATTTCCCACAATGTGGTGATAAATAACTTTAGCAACAATAATGATGCGAATAAATGTTCCTGTTGGCAGACCTGAATATTCAGAGGAAAATCTTTCGTGTGGTGGAAGCGGTGGTGAAAATCGCTTTACTGCTTGGATTCCTCTACCTGTTTATTTGTTCCCTGGACATCCTGGGTTCCGCATTCCAGCTGGTGGGAGGTGAGATCTTTTGGCAACTTTTTGTGCATCTGGGGTTTTGGGCACTTGCAAAGGAGGACGAGCGCGGGGAGGCAACTTTGCAGCAGAGCCGACCTCATTCTCCTTGTCCTTTCTTGTTTTGTGGCCCCTGTTGTTCTGCAGGTAAAGCTGCCGGCGATATTTTCAAAGATAACGCGGTGCTGGCGAACCCTGTGGCTGGGCTGGTGATCGGAATCCTGGTCACGGTCCTGGTGCAAAGTTCCAGCACCTCATCTTCCATCGTTGTCAGCATGGTGTCCTCCAACTGTAAGTACACACTGCCCCCCACCCCCTCCAAACATCAGCCACCCAGCCAGGCTGCCACCACCACAAGGTCATTTTTTGTTGCAATGATTCGATATCTTGCTGCTTGTCTCTCTCTCTCTCTCTTATCTTGGTCCCGCTGTTTCTTTCCAGTGTTGGGAGTGCGATCCGCCATTCCCGTCATCATGGGAACCAACATCGGCACCTCAGTCACCAACACCATCGTGGCCCTGATGCAATCCGGAGACCGAAATGAATTTAGGAGGTGGGTTGAAACGCCGTCCATCCCTCTCTGAACTCTTTTTTTTGTAGCAGTAAAAATCCCAAACACAGGGACTGGGCAGAGCAGACTGGCAGGGGAAGAAGGGCAAGCTGGCAAGAGTTAAATGATCTGATAGTAAACTAATTGGTTAAAAGAGGCAAACTGGAGGGGTAGGATGGGGAAGGATAATTCCAATGATAGGAACTGCAGGACACACACTAGAGAAATGGTCAGACACCTGGCTGAAGTACATTACCACAGAGAAGTGTGAAGTAATTCATTTTGGTAAGGAGAATAAGGACAGCAGGGTGGCACACTGGTTAGCACTGCTGCCTCACAGCTCCAAGGACCCGGGTTCAATTCCGACCTTGGGTAACTGTCTGTATGGAGTTGGAACTTTCTCCCCATGTCTGCGTGGGTTTCCTCCGGGTGCCCCGGTTTCCTTCGACAGTCCAAAGATGTGCAGGTTAGGGTGGATTGGCCATGGAAAATTGACCCTTAATGTCAAAAAAGGTTAGGTGGGGGCCACAGAGTTACAGGGATAGGGTGGAGGTGTGGGAATAAGCATAAGTAAGGTGCTCTTTCCAAGAGTCGGTGTAGACTCGATGGGCCGAATGGCCACCTTTTGCAATGCAGGGATTCTATGACAGGCAATACAAACTAAATGGTATGATTTAAAAGGAGGTTGAGGAGCAGTGAGATCTGAAACAAAGTTTTGTTGGTGGTAGGACATGTTGAGAAGGCAGTTTTAAAAAAACATTCAGATTATTTGGCATTGTAAATAGAGGTAAAGGACTACAAAAGTAAGGAAGTTATTGCTGATACTGCAGATGCTGCAAATCTGAAGTAAAGAAACAGAAAATGCTGGAAATATCAGGAGGTCAGGCAGTATTTGTGAAGAGATGTTTCATGTTGATGATGACCCTTTGTCAGAAGTTATTACTAAACCTTGTCAGAGTTAAGGCTCCAGCTAGAGTATTCGAGGAGGCAGGATGAGGGGATGGTTGGTGTTGTGGTATTGTGACTGCATTAGTAATCCAGAGGTCCAGGTTTATGCTCTGGGGACATGGATTTGAATCCACTTTGTCAGCTGGTAGAATTTAAATTCAATTGATAAAAATCTGGAATTGAAAGATAGCCACAATAATGTGATAATCAAACTATCATTGATTGTTGTAAAACCCCATCTAGTTCACCAAGTGGGAAGGAAGTCTTCCCACCTACATGTGACTCCAGACCAACTGCAGCGAGGTTGACCCTTAACTGCCCTCTGAAATGGCTGAGCAAGCCTAGTTCAAGGGCAATTCAGGATGGCAACAAATACTGGCCTTGCGAATGATACATGGAAAAAGAAGAGATTTACTGGAATTGTACAGAGATTCAAGACTTCTGTAATGTGGAAATCCGGGGGGGGGGGGGGGGGGAGGGGGTGTGGGTGGGGGGGGGAGGTGGGGGCGGGAGACTGGGTTCTCCTTCAAACAGAGGGTAAAAGGAACAATGTTGCTGGTACATAATTTGATTTCACATTTTTTTATCATGTATCAGACAAAAAGAAAGTGGTTAGAATAAGGAATTTGGAATGATTAAGGCAAAAATTACTTTAAATGTCGCCTTGATTAACACGTGGAGTTGGATTTAATGGGTGTCAGGGCCTGTGCAGCCCACGGAGAAAAATCAGTCAGGGTGGGGGGGGGGGGGGGGGGGGTGGAGTTTACCCCCCCCCGCCCCGGCAGATTGCCGTGCAGACATTTAACACTCTGAGATGAATTATTAGGTTACGGTGGCACTTCTACCCCAATCTGAGCAGTAAATCCCACCTCTGAGCTGCCAGAAGTGAATAGTAGGTTATCCTGAGAGGATTTGATGAAATATAGTGAAATATAAACATCACCACGGACCATTTAGGCTGAATGGACTATTTCTGTGTGGTAAATTCCATGTAATTATAGGCACTTTACAAACCCATAAAAACGATTCATTACCATTCAGGGTAAATAATTTGTAAGAAGTAACTGTTTTCCAAGTGTCCAAATTTACAGCTGAAACCAAACTGGGAGTAATGGCAAATGCTGCATGTCAAAGTCAGAAAGACATTAACAAGTTTAGTTAGTGAGCAGAGAAATGGACGATGCAAATCATATAGGGGATTGTAAGGTTCTACAATTTGTTGGAGAAATGGCTGATTGGGATCATGCGTTAACTAGAAATGTACATGAAATATCACAAGAGGAAAGAAACTTTCGTTTTAGTGAGCAGTTCACTGCTAAAAAAGAAAACAATGTTGGTAGTATAACAGGGAAATGAAATATAAATCCAGATAAATCAAAACTGTCTTTGAAAGTCCAACTCTTTCCTTTCTATAATGTGCATTATTAGCAATAATAATCATAATTAGCAATAAGACACCTCAGCCCCTTTATGATGCAATTTCAATGACAGTTGTTTATGTGACTGCAAAGTAGTTGTTTCTAGAAATCAGTGCAAAGATGCAACTTTGGAGGCCTTGGACAGTGTTAATAATCAACAACCTTGAAGCTGGCTGTACAGAGATTCTCACCTTTTTGTCCTTGTCCAGCTATCCCCTGGAAAAGCACTCCAAGAGTATTTGGATATTGTAAAGGGGTGGAAATATGGCCTCATATGTCTTTGTTCCTTTTCCCTTTCCTATGTGCCTATGAACTCAGGTTTCCCCAGGCAGAGAGGTGAGAAAAGTTAATCCCATAATATTTAATTTCACTTTCCCATATATCCTAAACTGCAGCTACTAACAGTATGCTGATTTAACATTTATTGATCGATGTGGAAATGATGCCTAAAATCTCCTTTCGCAAACCTCAGCCCCAGGCAATTCTAACAGGACAAACTAATAAGTAAGTGATGGAACCATCAATTCAGCAAACACGTGTAGTTGGATCTGAACAGAGGCTTTAATACACTTACAACAGAGCTAGCCTATTTGTCGTTGAACTTCAGATGAACTGGCAGGCTGGCTCTAAGGCACTGATCTTTATACATCGGTCTCAGGGGGAGGAGTCCTGGGCGGAGCCAAGGGAGGAGCCCAGTACAAACTCTCGCGTACTCCCAGAGTGACTCCCCCTGGTTGTCGGATAGTGCAACTGCACTTACAATGGTGGATAGTGAACATATATACACGGAGTTTATATTGGCAACTATATACAGCATTGATCTTACAACGGGTAGATAACGAACATATATACATGGAGTGATATTGGCAACTATATATAGTGTGAATCACATTCACCACATTAACCCCCTGTTAAAAAAATCAAGTCTGGCGGGGGTGATGGCTCAAAGAGTCAGTCTGTCCAGTGGACGTATTGTCCGTTTTGATCTGCGGAGCACCGAGGTTGCAGCCTCTTGTGGTGGCTGGGCGGGCGTCGAGGTCTGGGGTACAATTGCCGGCTCCGGGGCGAGTCTTGTCCGAGCCTCATACACCTCCTGGTCGAATGGAGACTGGGGGCGCGGGGGGCGGGCTGGTGCTGGTGCTCGGGACTGGTGGGGTGAGCTCGCAGAATCGGGGGCGCAAGGGGGCGGCCGCATAGGGAACGGGGAAAGGAGTTCCTCAGTGGGGGTAGATGGGGGGCTGGATCCAGCGGGTGCCAGGTCCCGGAGGGATACTGTGTCCTGGAGACCATCAGGGAACTCAACAAATGCGTACTGTGGGTTGGAATGAAGCTGGCGCACCTTTTCAACAATGGGGTCGGTTTTGTTCGCCCTGACGTGCTTCCTTAGGAGAACCGGGCCTGGCGTCCTCAGCCACGCCGGAAGTGAGACCCCTGTGGTAGTGCCCTTGAAAAAATGAAGAGCCGCTCGTGGGGGGTTTGGTTGGGAGCTGTACACAGGAGGGATCTAATTTCGTGGAGCGCGTCAGGAAGGACTTCCTGCCATTGGGAAACTTGGAGCTTCCTGGAACTGAGGGTCAGTAGGACGGTCTTCCAGACCGTCACATTCTCCCTCTCCACCTGTCCGTTCCCCCTGGGGTTGTAGCTGGTAGTCCTGCTCGAGGCGATGCCCTTGTCGAGCAGGTACTGACGCAGCTCATCACTCATAAAGGACGCATCCCGGTCGCTGTGCACGTAGCTGGGGAAACCGAATAGGGTGAAGCCAGTAGGGGCAGCACGGTAGCATTGTGGAGAGCACAATCGCTTCACAGCTCCAGGGTCCCAGGTTCGATTCCAGCTTGGGTCACTGTCTGTGTGAAGTCTGCACATCCTCCCCGTGTGTGCGTGGGTTTCTTCCGGGTGCTCCGGTTTCCTCCCACAGTCCAAAGGTGTGCAGGTTAGGTGGATTGGCCATGATAAATTGCCCTTAGAGTCCAAAATTGCCCTTAGTGTTGGGTGGGGTTACTGGGTTATGGGGTTCTGGGGATAGGGTGGAGTTGTTGACCTTGGGTAGGGTGCTCTTTCCAAGAGCCGGTGCAGACCCGATGGGCTGAATGGCCTCCTTCTGCACTGTAAATTCTATGATTCTAAGACACTATGCAGGGCCCTAATGACTGTGTGGGAGGTCATATCGGGGCATAGGATGGCGAAGGGGAATCGGAAGGCCAATCAACCTAACCCGCACATCTTTGGACTGTGGGAGGAAACCGGAGCACCCGGAGGAAACTCACGCACACACGGGGAGGACGTGCAGACTCCGCACAGACAGTGACCCAGCCGGGAATCGAACCTGGGACCCTGGAGCTGTGAAGCATTTATGCTAACCACCATGCTACCGTGCTGCCCCTTATCGGAAGACCTCGTCAATAATGTTAAGGAAGTAAATGTTTTTGTTAGTGGAGGGGAGTGGCCCTTTGAAATCGATCGCAAGGCGTTCAAAGGGCCTAGAAGCCTTGACCAAGTGGGCCCTGTCTGGTCTATAGAAGTGTGGTTTACACTCCACACAGTTCGGGCAGTCCCTGGTGACCGCTTTTACCTCCTCGTTGGAGAAAGGCAGGTTTCGGGCTCTGATGTAGTGGGCGAGCCAGGTGACCCCTGGGTGGCAGAGGTCATCGTGGATGGCTTTTAGGCGGCTGATTTGCACGCTGGCACATGTCCTGCGGGATAGGGCATCCGAGGGCTCGTTGAGCTTCCCCGGTCAATATTTGATATCGTAATTGTAGGTGGAGAGTTCAATCCTCCACCAAAGAATTTTGTCATTTTTAATTTTGCCCCTTTGCGAGTTGTCGAACATGAAGGCGACCGACCGTTGGTCGGTAATGAGGGTGAACCTCCTACCTGCGAGGTAGTGCCTCCAGTGTCGGATAGCCTCCACGATGGCTTGTGCTTCCTTCTCGACTGAGGAGTGTCGGAGTTCTGAAGCGGATAGGGTACGGGAGAAAAATGCAACGGGCCGCCCTGCTTGGTTTAAAGTGGCTGCTAGCGCTACCTCTGAGGCGTCGTTCTCAACCTGAAAGGGAGTGGATTCATCCACCGCCCGCATAGCTGCTTTGGCAATGTCGACCCTGATGCAGCTGAAGGCCTGGCGCGCCTCAGCTGACAGGGGAAATCGTGTGGCCTTGAAGAGTGGGCGGGCTTTGTCCACATATTGGGGGACCCACTGGGCGTAGTACGAAAAGAGCCCCAAGCACCGTTTGAGGGCCTTGGGGCCATGGGGGAGGGGGAGTTCTAAGAGGGGGCGCATGCGGTCCGGGTCTGGGCCCAGGACTCCGTTCTCCACGATGTAGCCGAGGATGGCTAGTCTGTTTGTGCGGAACACGCATTTCTCCTTGTTATATGTAAGGTTTAATTTTTGGGCCGTCTGGAAAAAACGGTGGAGGTTGGCGTCGTGGTCCTGCTGGTCATGGACGCAGATGGTAACATTATCCAGATACGGAAACGTGCCCGCAGCCCGTACTGGTCTACAATTCGGTTCATTGCTCGTTGGAACACCGAAACCCCGTTGGTGATGCCGAAGGGAACCCGGAGGAAATGGAAGAGGCGGCCACCGGCCTCGAACGCCATGTAGTGGCGGTCCTCCGGGCGGATTGGGAGCTGGTGGTATGCAGACTTCAGATCCACCGTGGAAAATACCCGATATTGGGCGATCTGGTTTATCATGTCTGCAATACTGGGGAGGGGTTACGCGTCTAGGAGCGTAAAGCGATTGATGGTCTGGCTATAATTGACGACCATGCGGAATTTTCCCCTGGTCTTGATGACCACCACCTGAGCTCTCCAGGGACTGTTACTGGCCTCTATGATCCCCTCACTGAGCAGCCTTCGGACCTCCGTTCTGATAAATACCCTATCCTGCAGGCTGTACCCCTGCTGCGGGTGGCTACCGGTTTGCAATCCGGGGAGAGGTTGGCGAAGAGAGGAGGGGGGGCGATGTGCAGCGTGGCGAGGCTGCAGATAGTGAGTGGGGGCAGGGGCCCGCCGAAGCTGAGGGTGAGACTCTTGAGGTTACATTGGAAATCCAAGCCTAAGAGGAGTGGCGCGCAGAGGCCGGGCAAGACATACAGTTTAAATTTGGAATAGCTAGCACCTCGAATCGTTAGCGTTGCTGTAGTGCGGTCTTGGATTTGGATGGAATGGGAGCCTGAAGCGAGGGCGATAGTTTGGTTGACGGGATAAATAGGGAGGGAACAGCGTCTTACCAGCTCTGGGTTTATGAAGCTCTCTGTGCTCCCGGAGTCGAAGAGGCACGACGTGTTTTACCCGTTGATCTGGACCTTCGTCATCGAATTTCTCAGATGCTGGGGGCGAGATTGGTTGAGGGTGACCGCGTTGAGTTGCGGGCCGCGTGGTGGGTGCCCGGGGGAGTCGAATTCTTCCGATCGGGCGTCCTGTCAAGTAGATGCCGCTGTGTTCTGGCGAGCTTGATGCAGGAACACTGCGCTGAGTTGCGGGCCATGTGGTGACTGCCCGGGGAGGTCGTACTCCTCAGATGAGCTGTTTGAGTCTGGGGATGCAGCTAGGGCCTGTGGATCGCACGTGGAGGGTGGTGATGAAGATGGCGTCCAAGATGGCGGCCCCCATGAATCGCACGTGGCCGGCCGCATGGTGGAGGTTTGCCAAGATGGCGGCCCCCATGGATCGCACGTGGCGGGAGGGAGCGGAGCCTGAGCGTAGGCCGCAGCGTTTCAGGCCCCGCGGACCTGCTGGTGCTGGGGGCGATGTTTTTGGACTGTTGGGGTGTTGAGGGCTGGGGCCCTTCTGCCAAGGCACACTCTAGCATAGTGGCCTTTCTTCCCGCAGCTGCTGCAGGTTGCGGATCGGGCTGAGCAGTGCTGCCGCGGGTGCTGGCTTTGTCCACAGAAGTGGCAGGCTGGAGCAGTTGAATAACTGGTTTGGGGAGCTGAATAGTGGCAGGCTGGAGCAGTTGAATAACTGGTTTGGCAAGCTGAGTTGCTGGCTGGGGAAGCTGAGTAATTAGCTGGAGCAGCTGGATAGCTTGAGTAGTTGACTGGGACAGTAGGGCGACCGGCTGTGGCAGTGCGATAGCTGGGGGGCCTTGAGTCACAGGCTTGGGGGGTCCTCAGGTCGGGGGCCCATGCGGGGTTAGCGGGGTCCGCGGGAAACGAGTGGAGGCTGCGGAAGGAAACTTCCATTGTGATAGCAGCCTCTACGGTAGTCTCTAAGCCCTGGGCCCCATTTTCTAATAGTCTCTGGCGTACATCGCTAGATCGAAGGCCCGCTACAAAAACATCCCGCACAGCAAGCTCCCTCTGTTCGGCCGCGGTTACGGCCTGGTAATTGCAGTCATTTGAGAGATTGTTCAACTCGCGTGCAAGTTTCAGTAGACCGTTGTCGGCGAGTCGTGAACATATGGCGGGCAAAGACCTCGTTCATGAGCCTAATATACATTTTGTCCAAAATCGCCAGCGCTGCGGTGTAGGAACCGGCTGGATTTAGCTGTGTAGAAATTCTGTGGCTTACCCTCAGTAGGCTGAGCTTTTGTTCCTCCGTAGTTTCAGCGGTGCTGACTTTGGCCAGGTAGGCCGTAAAACATTTCAGCCAGTGGCAGAAGTTTTCTTTCGCCTCTGCATCCTGCGGATCGAGTTCTAGACGTCCTGGTTTTAAAGCGGATTCCATTGTTACTTCGGCAGCTTCTTAAGTGTAGTAAATTGATGGAACCATCAATTCAGCGAACACGTGTAGTTGGATCTGAACAGAGGCTTTAATACACTTACAACAGAGCCAGCCTATTAGTCGTTGAACTTCAGATGAACTGGCAGGCTGGCTCTAAGGCACTGATCTTTATACATTGGTCTCAGGGAGAGGAGTCCTGGGCGGAGCCAAGGGAGGAGCCCAGTACAAACTCTCACGTACTCCCAGAGCGACTCCCCCTGGTGGTTGGATAGTGCAACTGCACTTACAATGGTGGATAGTGACCATATACACAGAGTTATATTGGCAACTATATACAGCATTGATCTTACAACGGGTAGATAACGAACATATATACACGGAGTGATATTGGCAACTATATATAGTGTGAATCACATTCACCACAGTAAGAATTTTAAATACTACTAATGCTGATTTGTTGGCTGGATTAGTAGGATAATTAGGATTATGAATGTAATAACAATGCTTATTTCCCTTCTAGAGCCTTTGCAGGTGCAACTGTGCACGATTTCTTTAATTGGCTTTCAGTGATCATCCTGTTACCAATTGAAGCAGCCAGTGGCTATCTATACCATCTCACCCACGTTATTGTGAAAACATTTGATATCAAGAGTGGTGAAGATGCTCCAGAAATGCTAAACGTCATTACTGACCCCCTCACAGACCTTATTATACAGGTAAGCCATTACAACACAGTGATCATGGAATCATTATTCAACCATTAACCCAACCCACCCAAATAATAGATGATTTTCCTTTCCTTCCATTCTTCTATGCTGGTGCTAGACTGATGCAGTGCACCCAAGATATTCAGTGCCTATGAAACTCTCAATCTGCCTGATGGCACTGGATTATGCATTGCAGTGGAACAGTGCTTGCAAGCAGGTGTGCTAGCGTTCATTAGCAGAGGGATTGAATTTAAGAGCCGTGAGGTGATGATGCAGCTGTACAAAACCTTGGTCAGGCCACATTTGGAGTACTGTATGCAGTTCTGGTCACCTCATTTTAGGAAGGATGTGGAAGCTTTGGAAAAGGTGCAAAGGAGATTTACCAGGATGTTGCCTGGAATGGAGAGTAGGTCATACGAGGAAAGGTTGAGGGTGCTAGGCCTTTTCTCATTAGAACGGAGAAGGATGAGGGGCGACTTGATAGAGGTTTATAAGATGATCAGGGGAATAGATAGAGTAGACAGTCAGAGACTTTTTCCCCGGGTGGAACATACCATTTCAAGGGGACATAAATTTAAGATAAATGGTGGAAGATATAGAGGGGATGTCAGAGGTAGGTTCTTTACCCAGAGAGTAGTGGGGGCATGGAATGCACTGCCTGTGGTAGTAGTTGAGTCGGAAAAGTTAGGGACCTTCAAGCGGCTATTGGATAGGTACTTGGATTAGGGTAGAATAATGGAGTGTAGGTTAACTTCTTAAGGGCAGCACGGTAGCATTGTGGATAGCACAATTGCTTCACAGCTCCAGGGTCCCAAGTTCGATTTCGACTTGGGTCACTGTCTGTGTGGAGTCTGCACATCCTCCCCGTGACTGCGTGGGTTTCCTCCGGGTACTCCGGTTTCCTCCCACAGTCCAAAGATGTGCAGGTTGGGTGGATTGGCCATGAAAAATTGTCCAAAATTCTATGATTAACCTAGGACAAAAGTTCGGCGCAACATCGTGGGCCGAAGGGCCTGTTCTGTGCTGTATTTCTCTATCTATTCTCTATCTATCTATCTGCTATTGGCCCTCCTTTCTGCAGCTATTGCCATGGCAACCAACCTTGAGCAACATTCTTTTGGCTGCTGGACAGCCATAGTTAGAAAGATTCAAGACCCAAGCATCCTGTTGAGAAAAGGTTAAAGGTTATCTAGCCTGATGAGTAATTCTTCTCCAGGCTGTTCCTTTGCGCTGTCAGACTGAGGAGAGCACAGTGCAAACCCCAATAGTATATTTTTGAGATCACATGGATGGAAGTGGAGATGGAAAGGCCAGAAATATCCTCCCACCTAATTTCCTTCACAATCCTGGTCCTGTACCTATTTCAGGCCCAGGTCCACTCACAGAGGAACGGCCTGGAGCCTTGACAGCGGAGAAGCGATGACAAGCTGATATATCAGACTCAGCCTCTTTTATTTTCTGTAGTGCCCAGAAACTGTTTATGAAGCACTCTGATGAAGAAAATCACCCTAATGTGCATTAGAAGATGGCATTATTAAATTGTTTCACTTTTGCATCAAGTTCCTCTAACTCCCAGTAAGTAAGCAACTGTAAAAAATAGATTTGATAGTCGTGCAGTTGAGCCTAATTAAGTCTATTGCTGTATCAGTGAGTTTAAGTAAAACATAGGAGCGAGCAAATTTATTATATCTTATATCAAGTGAAGATAATTTTAATCAGGATACGGGTCAGGGGTCCGTATTCAAGCCTCATTGCAGAAACATGATGACATAAGCTCAGCTGAGATTGCAGTGCAGTACTGAAGGTGCAGCCTATTGTAACATCTCTTTTGGTTGAGATGTTTCAATGTTTCACTGATTCTTTTTTCATATTTTTCTTTGTGACTAATATTTAAATTCTGTTTGACATTACACTTCTTATTAGCAGTTTGCATTTAATCATGAAATCAGTTAAAAAAAACTCGGGAAACTTTGTTTTCCACACATCGCTCTACTCATTTTAAAATATTTTAGAGTACCCCAATTATTTTTTTTCCAATTAAGAGGCAATTTAGCATGGCCAATACACCTACCCTGCACATATGGTTGTGGGGGTGACACGCAAACACGAGGAGAATGACAGTGACCCGGGGCCGGGATTGAACACGTGTCCTCGGCGCCATGAGGCAGCAGTGCTAACCACTGCGCCACCATGCCACCAACTCTGCTCATAAAATTGATGATTCAAATGAAGAGAGTTATATAAAAGAATGGTTTTGTGAAAAATTATGGACGTGATTCAGCGACCACATTGTGCCCAGTGCGGATCTAGGTGCAACAGATGAATTGCGTTAAACCCCAAATTGGGCTCTCTGCCAGGCTCCGGGCTGATTGCGAGTCACCCAGTTTGGCACTGCCAAGATTCAAACGGGGTGGCCTTGCCAACTGGAGAGGGAGCGAGGGTGGGCATTGGGGTTTCCCAGGGCCCTCGATAAGGTTGTGGGGAGGTGAAAGGGGGGTCAATATAGCAGGGGGAACCTCAAAATGGCAGCCGATCTGCGAGCAGCAATTCCTGTTGGTGAGATCGGTCGCCAGAAGGAAATCACTCTTGTGGGCTCAGCAGGGAGAAACTCCCCGAGGTCAAAGCAAATGACAAAGTGCCTTTGAATATCGGGGTAATTCTCGGCGCTGTGGCTGCTGAGAAGCACCCGCTAAATGTGCCCCAAAGCCAACTTAAACTTTTGTCCACTAAAACGCACCCTATATTGTACATTGTGGGAGGCAGAGAGACTCTTTTTGATTTAGCAGAATGAATTGAATTATATACTAATTACTGGCAAAATGATTGCTCCGAAATTAAAGTAGACAATTCCACATGCAGTTGAAACTATTTCAACATTAGCAAACAGGTTATACATATCGGGTTTGCAGTCAGCTTTCTGGGCTGCTTGATTGTGACTCTTTGTTTCAAATATTTAAGGAGATTGCGTCGCATATATCACTTAGGGGTGTAGTAAACGCCACTAATGCTTCAATCATTCCACAAAGTTAAGCCTCAAAATTCGTGCTCTAGTTTATTGTAATTTCCTCAATCAAAACTTCCTTTTCTTTGCTGATGATGTTATTCCCTCCTGCACTGAACTCACTCCTGCTAACCATGATTCTCCATGGTGACATATGGAATACCAGGAATGCTGTAGAATTATTTTAAAGTTATACTTCCTTAATTCCTACCTTTCGGCCAAAAGCAAACTGTGGTATAGAAGCTGAGAGGTAACATTAGAGATGAACACCAAATTGCACCAAGAACTGGGAGGCACAAACAGCACCAAAGTAGGGAATATTAAACTATTTGGTGGGTTTAGAGGGAATGTAACAAAGGGCACGATTCTCCGGAAACATTTCTAGGTGTGCTAGCAAGCGGGAATTGCCGTGATCTTCCCGGCACTAGGCTCAGAGAGGCCGGCAATGCTTGTCCACTTAAAGAGGCCTCACAGGCTTCTCGCCCCCAATGCCGACTCGCCAGCTGATTCACCGCGACCACGCTCGCCAGCCCCCTGATAACAAGGTTGAGCAGCACATAGGCTGCACTTGCTCAGCCAACCCCAGCCAGCTCGCAACAATGGTACCGAGGAGACCGACTCCAAGATTCGGGAATGCTGGCCTGGGGAGGCGCCTGAACCATGTGTATGGCTAACGATGCCCTCTCTGTGTCCCCTCAGGGAAAGCTCTCCCATAATTACCGGGAAAGGGCCCAGACTGGCAGTGGGGTGCCGGACTTGAGAATCCCTGACTCCTTTGAGGAGTGGGCCCTGGAGGTGACTGGTGTGGCCGAGGACAGGGCGGTCAGCAACGCAGAGGTTGGCGGATGCCGCAGGGGTGAGGAACCAACGGGCTCCAGCCAGCGGTCCTGTCACACGTGAATAGTGATTGCCTTACTAATACCCCCTGGACGTGGGGCATTCTGGCGATAGCGAAGAAGCCTGCTGCTGAGCATCTTGCTGGGCTTGGTCCATGTCAAACACAACGTAGTCTTCCGCCTGGGCATACAGGGCATCCGTGACCTGCCGGATGCACCTGTGCGCTGTAGCCCGCGAGATGCCACACAGTTCCCCGCTTGAGCCCTCGAATGATCCCGAGGCGTAAAAGTTCAGAGCAGCAGTGGCCTTGAGGCCACCAGGAGCGGGTATCCTCCTCCTCCACATGGTGCCAAGTTTGCGAGGATGTGGCACAGGTGCCGCACCATCTCCTTGCGGCACGCACTGTCTGTCATTTGTTCAAAGGACCAGCAGACCTGTAAACCCTGGGCCGTCGTGGGACTCCCCCTCTGGGTCCCTCCGTGGCCTGATGGGCGGCCGGGTCTTTATGGTGTGGGGCGGGGTACGGCACATTAGCTGCCGCCGTGGACAGCTGCAGACGCTGCAACTGTCGCCCTTTCTGGCATCCGGTCGCATCGCGTAGCACCAGCAGACAGCCTCTGCGTCCAACATCCCTGCCATAGAGTTCAATATCTGTAATGAAGTGGGAAAGGGTCTTAAACTGACAAACAGTGGTGGCTCCCACCCTGAGACCCTCCATTCCCCCAATGATCTCCCCCCTTGTCCCTATCCGGAACGCCCTGCCCATGCACACCCGTCCACCCCCCCCCCCCCCCCTCATCGGGCCCCAGACCCTATACCCCAGACACCAGCTCACTATGTCAACCGGACAGGGCATTGGTCCCCCTCCCCGTGACACTCACCCACCCTCCAGCCGTGAAGGCCAGAGCAGTGTCCCACCCCCCCCCGTTTTCACATCCCAAGTGCTTCCCCTACCCTCCTATGGTGGCCCAGCCCTGTGGAGGGCCCCCACCCCCAGCCGAGGTCCCCCATTCCCCGCCCGCCCCGGGCTCGTCACCTGCTAGCAAGGATGACGACTCACATCCTCAGCTCCCCACAGAAGCCCTTCCACCAAGTTCATGTCTTTCAAGAGGAGTACTAATCGGCGCCAGCGTGAGCACTTGCTGGGGAGGCTGCTGAGTGACAGGAGGCCATTAGATGACGGATGGCTCCCATCAATTGTATGGAAATGGTTTCGCTCCTCGCTGTGGTGAGATCCCGATTTTGCCGAAGGAAACAGGCCGGTTGCATCGCAAACTGTTTGCCGCCTGGCACGAATCTCGTTTGTGACCTCTCCTGCTATTCACCAGCCTCGTTTCATTTGAGCGAAAGCGTAATGAGGCCGGAAGATAGTATACATTAGGATTTCTATTCATATATATGAATGTATAAAATGTGGCAAATAAGGTTGGTGAGTGGCTGGTACAGATAACCATGCGGAAATATGGGCCAGAGTTCTCCGGTAGCCATGATTCAATTTTCCCACTGGCTGCAAAGCCCCGTCAGCGCATGGTGGTTACAATGGGAAATCCCATTGACAATCAGTGAAAAGAATCCCACAGCCAACGAACGGCGCATGGCTAAGGAGCACATGGCTAGCGGACCGGAGAATCTAGCCCATGATGTTGTGGTGCTATCTTAAGCTTAGCTCAAAGAAAGGCCGGAATGAGTACTAGTTATTCCAGAATCCAAGATGTTCAGGAAGGAAAGAAAGTACTGAATGAGGAGAGCAAGACAGTGCTGGCGAGGGAGGCTGTCCCAGATAGATCATATATAGGACAGAATCTATTTAATTGGAGCAAAGAAGCAATAGAGATACCTTTATATTGTTGGGTGCATTCTATAGGTCACAAACTAGTGGGTCACGTTTAGCAGGAAAATACAGGGAGGTACAAAAATGATAGAATAGTTACAATGGATGAATTTGATAGTAATTAGTAATGAGATAGTAATGGTGTAAAAGGCAGAGGGGGGGCAAGAGTTTCAAGAATGTGTTGAGCAGAATTTTCTATATCAGTATGTTTCCAGTCCAATAAAGAAAGAGGCATTGCTGCATTTGGTCCTGAGGAATCAGTTGGGGATGATTTAGGGGACAGTGGTTTTTGTCACCAAAGTTAGAGTTCATGAAACAAAAGGGACAGTAGCAGCATGGATATGAAATTGGTTGAATGACAGGAAACAGAGAGTAGCGAACGGGACTGGAAGACATTTCCCAGTGGGATTTCCTAGGTGTCAGTGTGTGAACTCCTTCTTTTCTTGATGATGTACAGTCAATTACCACGAGACGAGAATGGTGAAACAATTGAGGCTTTATTGCACAAGGTGTTGTGTCTCCTGCAGCTGGAACCAGAATGGGAGCAGCGCAGGAGAGCACACACTTTTATACGCCGCCTGCTGGGCTGGGATTTACCGTAGTGCCTGTAATACATGGGCAGTACCGTAATACATGTAGTGTGTTAACAGTAGTGTTTACCACACTTGATACTTATTAGTTACCTAAATATGGGTCTATGGAGTTTATTTTCAAATTTTTAAATGACACAAAACATGGAAATATTGTGAGCTGTGAGGAGGAGTGTTAAACTTCAAAAAGGCATGGATAAGCATGCAAGAATATAGACAAGTAGTAAATGAAATGTAATGCAAGGAAGTGTAAAATAATTCATTTTGTTAGGAAGACTATGGAGGAATAATATAAAATGAAAGGTACAATCTAAATGAAATACAGGAGCAGAGGAACCGGAGGGGAAAATGTGTGAAAAATCATTAAAAGTGGCACGTAGGTTGAGAGAGCAGTTAATAATGAATACAAGGCTTTTTAAATAGAGGCACAGAGAACTAAAGCAAGGAGGTTATGATAAACCTATATAAAATATTGGTTCAGCCTCAATTGTGGTATTATGTCTAGTTCTGGGCACCATACATTTGGAAGGATGTGAAGGTTTACTAGCCTCTTGCCGTGCTGTAGTTATTCTGTAATTCTACCCTGTACTGTTCTATGTTCTGTGTGGAGCACAGCAGAATTTATTGGCAAAGGTTAGGCCCAGTAGTTAAAGTGATTATTGTACTAAGACTAAGGCATGGGGGTAAATTAACCGAACCCGCCCACTGCAGGAATCGCCACAGCTGGGATGGAAAATTTGACCGACCGTTATAAGGTCCGTTGATCTCAGGCGGGAATTTCCGGTCTCAGGGCAAGCAGAACCGGAAAATCGCACCATCGGACGTCCCTCTCCTAGTCTCTTCCTCCTCCTTTAAGATGGTCTTTTAAAGCTACCCCTTTGGGCCAAATTTTGATCTGATCTAATATCTATTTTATGTGGCTCAGTGTCAAATTTTGATCGTTAACACATGTGTGAAGCCCTTGGGATATTTTATTTGGCAGTTTGAGAATTTAAATTCAAATTTCAAAAAAATTCTGTATATTAAAAAAACCCAGTACCGGTGACCATGTCGCAGGCTTTCGAATGTCCTTTCAGCTAGCAATCTCGGTGTTATCCAATCTGGCCTGTATGTGACACCAGTCCCACGCCAGCCTGGTTGGGTCTTAACTGCCCAAACAAAACATGCAGTTGTACAAAAACTGCACTTCTCAAGGGCAGCTGGACATGGCCAATAACAGTCGACCTTGCTACTGATGCTCTTCTGCTAAGACAGATTCCTTAAAAATCCAATTGAATTCATCGACATTAACATTCATGCAAAAAGTTATACAATACCTTTGTCTTGATTAGATGCTTAAATTATTAAAAATAATTTCATTTCAGCTGGATAAATCTGTAATAAACGATATAGCAACAGGAGATCCAACAGCAACAAACAAAAGCCTTGTTAAGGAATGGTGCAAGACTGCATTTAGTATGGTAAGTGACACAAGAAATGTAGATCAACCAGTGTCGAATATAATTCATGGACAACAAAGGTGAAAAGATTACCGATTTGATTCAGTTGATTGCATTTAGTGACCGTTTACAAGCAGGAGGAGCTGGTGAAATGATGCAGCAGATCATGGGGGCAGCTTAAAAGAAGCTGCAACCACAGTTACTTCAGCCTCGAGTCAGTGGAATTTGGATGTAGGAGAGGAATTTGGGACATAACCTGTTACTAAACCGTTCTGGCTGCTCTGAGAGATTCTGAGCAGAGTGAGGAATGGGGTTGTGAGGGGGCCATTTGGTGATGAGGCTGGTGAGGTACCAGACCTCTTCCCTGGGAATCTTACCATTGTTGGCCAATTTACGTCAAATGATGGAAAGTACGCTTTCATGAAGGAGGTGCACTTGACATACTATGGGTGTTTTGGGGCCAACATATCCAATATCTAACAGCAACTGATTGTAATGACCAGTTGCTCTAAGGGATGCAGCAGTCTTTGGTGACTTGTGCCAGCACAGCCTAAGTCTCCTTTTACTCAGCCAGTTGCTGCTCTGTAATCCTTGTGCTTGTGCAGGGTTGGTGGTCTGTTGTATGATTATTGGTGTGGGTGCTGCCAATTTTATTCAAATAACTTGTCCCTGGGACTTTGAACAGGCTCTTCAACAGAGCAGACTCCACATAGACAGTGACCCAAGCGGGAATCGAAACTGGGACCCTGGCGCTGTGAAGCAACAGTGCTGACCATGGTTTTTGTTGCAAGTGTGGTACAGTCACAAAAGCACTCAACACCAGCATTAAGACATCCAATGCAGCAGATTTAATAATGATGAATGATAGTTGGCTGTGAAGTAAACCATAAAATGACACAATCATATAAACACACAAACTGGTTGGCAAGGAACGCAGTGCAAGATGAAGCCACAAAAGGCAATGAGCCAGGGACCTGATCAGAGTACACATGGAATAGGTAGTATAAGGTTATTAGTTTAGTTGACAGAGTTTCTTTTGCAGAATGTATGGCTCCTTAGCATTTGCCAATGATGATGTGGATTGTGTTCAGTTTCAAATATGTTTGTTTGCAAAGAACATTACTTATTTTACATAATTCTTTTGTCTTACAGGTGGAGCAAAATGTGACCGTCCCCAGTGAACTGAATTGCACATCACCCGAATTGTGCTGGACTGAAGGCAACAGCACTTGGACTGTAAAAAATATATCAGAAACAATAAACCTTGAAAAATGTAAGTCCAGTAATCAATTGCTTTTATATCATTTAAGAAAGCATGTACCATTATCAACAAACCTGTTGAATGCAACTTGATCATCTGAAAGGAAAGAGCCACCAAACTGTGTAAGGGTTCTTCTTGATGATTCCATTATTTCCCCCTTTTTTGTTGCTGTTATTTTTGATTCATGGATATTTAATGGACGTATATCTTTAAGTTAAGCAGCAGAGAGATGGAGGAATTCAATAAGTTGCAACACAGTGTATGGTGCTGCTAGCTTTGGTCAGCAAGACCCAGACTTCTTGGCACCCGAGAGATTGGGTGGGACTTGGCACGATTGATTGGCTGGTGGCCAATAAATTAGCCAAAAGGCTGTACTCTTCCTGGTAACAGACTGGATTGTGCCGGAGTGGGATGATTTCCAGAGACCTAAGGAAAGCAGAGTTGAGAACTGGACACAGAGGGACAAGGACCTGCTCCCTCTATTTTCTCTCTCTCTCACTCCAGAAAGGCTGTGAGTTGATGAATTTCTGAACCTACAGAGAATTTGAATGAATGAATCTACCGTGAAACCATTACAGACTGCAAACAGAGACCTAGGGTGGGATTCTCCCCTACCCGGTGAGGCGGGCGGTCCTGGTGTCGAGGAGTGGCGTGAACCACTCCAGCGTCAGGCCGCCTGGAAGGTGCGGAATCCTGCGCATCTTCAGGGGCTAGGGCAGCGCCAGCAGGGTTGGTGCTGTGCCAACCGGCATGGAAGGGGCTTGGCACCGTGCCAACCGGCGGCGAAGGGGCCTCCGCCGGCCGGCGCAAGTTGGCGCATGCAGGGGAGCGCCAGCATGTGCTGTCGTCATCCCAGCGCATGCGCAGGGGGGTTCGTCTCCGCACCGGCCATAGTGGAGGCCCACAACAGCCAGTGCAGAGGGAAAGAGTGCCCTCACGGCACAGGCCCGCTCGCAGATCGGTGGGCTCCGATCGTGAGCCAGGCCACCATGGGGGCACCCCCTGGGGCCAGATTCCCCCGCTCCCCCCCCCCCCCCAGAGGCCCCAGATGCCGCCCGCAGAGCCAGGTCCCACGATAAGTACCAGGCCTAATTTACGCCGGCGGGTCCGGCCTAAAGGGGCGGCCACTCGGTCCATCGTGGGCCGGAGAATCACCGGGGGGGGGGGGACGCTGCCAGGCTCCGCCGACCAGCGCGGTGCGATTCCTGCCTCCGCCAAAACCCCAGCGCCGGAGAATTCAGCAGCCGGCGGGGGCGGGATTCACGAACTCTCCGGCCAGGCGGGGGGTCGGAGAATCCCTCCCAAGGATCTGAAAGTTTATTTTGAAGGAAGATCTGCTTAAAGACAATAATCCGAAACAAAGAATCTTTTCCCTTTTATTTAACCCCTCTCCCACCCTCTGTGTTTGTCTGTTGTGTGTGTGTAGAGGGTGGGGGGGCAAGTTAAAGTGGGAGAATTAGGAATTAGATAATAGTTAACTAGTTCTATTTGCTGCATATTTCATTATAGTTCTTGTTAGAAATAAAAAGTAATTGTGTTTGAATTTACAAACTTGCTGACTAATTATTGGGCAGACAAGGGGTAAAGAATTTGGGTATTTTTCGAAGAATTATTCGTTAATTCATTTTTGTTGGGACCCCAAGTCAAGGGGGTAGACTTGGAATTGACCGCACCCTCGCCCAGGGTATCATAACCTCTGGCTTGTGTTTCCAACAAGGACTGATTAAACATATTGATTCAGTATGGTATAGGAACACTGGGCTAGGGAGAAATACTGGCAGAATTTAATCCAGCCTGTCACAGCAGGAAATGGCAGCCAAGCCCACTTAATCTCGGGAGAGCCACGTGTCAGTCTCCCAGCAACAGGAAAATCTCCCATGATTACGCGGGAGGCGAGAAGGGCCCAATGCAGAAAACTGGTTTGCTCATGGTAGAATGTCAATTAGCCTCATGAAAGAATCAACTGACACCTATTTCTGAACCCACCAGAATTTAGTGGTGGCTCAGAGATTAAATGGGAGTCATCCGGATTTCCCATGCTTCTTGAAGGTTGCCCAGCAACCCTGTCTGGTTTGTCAGCGGCATACCTGTGGGGGTGGTGGGTTCCCTCATTGTCAGACACTCAGTGGGCCCAGCATCTGGAAATGGGAAGCCTCTAAAAACCAACCCTTGCCTCTGACAACTTCCCACCAGGCCTGCCCAACAGAACATAGAACATAGAACAGTACAGCACAGAACAGGCCCTTCGGCCCTCGATGTTGTGCCGAGCAATGATCACCCTACTCAAACCCACGTATCCACCCTATACCCGTAACCCAACAACCCCCCCCCCCCCCCCCCCCCCCCTTAACCTTACTGTTTTTTTAGGACACTATGGGCAATTTAGCCCGTAGGTCTTTAGAAGTGATGCAGGTTTCCAATCGGTGGTCCAATTGATAGGTGGCACCCGAGTTGGGAATATTAACGTCTGCTCTGCATATTAAGATGCTCTTTAATGTCTACTTCTTTAACCAAACATGATCTCATGATTACATGATCTCATGTCTCAGTGTCAATTTTCATCTGATTAGACTCCTGTAAAATAATTGGAATATTGTGATACATGAAAGGATATATGTATATGCAAATTCCTGATGGAATGTGGTAATACCACTGTATATATATATATATGTGTGTGTGCTTCTATTAGGTGATGTACAATAGTACCTGCTATTACAGGTTTATCGGTAAGCCCCTGCATAGTTTGTCGGTAAGCCCCTGCCGGCTAGCTCCGCCCACAGGGAGCAGTATAAATATCCATGAGGTCTCCTGAGCTGCCATTTTACAGCTCCACTTGAGGGAATAACATCTCACGGTAATAAAGCCTCTTTTGTACCGTTTTGTGTTTCTGTGTGCAATTGTTAGCGCATCATGGATGTACCATATTTGTCATATAATTAATGAAATATCAAATTATGGAATTCACGCAATGTTATAATGTTAGACATTAGGTCATTTGGGAACATGAGATATTTGATTATTCATGACATATTAACTCGGGAATTGCAAATAATGTTTCCACTTCACTTCTTTTGTTTTAGGCAATCATTTATTTGTGAACGCTGCCATATCTGATTTAGGAATTGGCCTCATCCTGCTTGCAGCCTCGTTGATTACCCTGTGTACATGTCTGATACTTATTGTCAAACTACTCAACTCCATGTTAAGAGGACAGGTTGCTACAGTTATCAAAAAAATTATTAACACTGGTAAGTAAAAAATCTTATTTCAAATCACAGATGCAGATATGCATTGTGTGGGATAAATTAATATTAATCCACACTTTGCATTTGCATAATATGTGGATTTCTCTCCTCCTCCATTTGCTGCCGCCCGCAGTTCCAAACACGCTAAATTTAAATAATTTGCGACATGTTCTCACTGTGAGGCACACCGAGACAGTAAATATTCTGAGATCAAAGCACATTTGAACATTGTGGGGTATTTGGTAAAAGGTGCCTCTCTGATGTGGCAGATTATGGGTAGAAGAGGCAAATTCCTCAGTATTAATGCATGACAACCCAATCATTTACTTTGCGATAGTTTTGAATAATTTTGTGATAGTTCTGAATAATGGAGCTAACATTTGTGTCTAATTATTAAAATAGACTGGGTAATTTATTAGTGTTACCATTAAGTACAAACTTGTATTTATAAACAAAATTGGCAAAACAATTGGGATCATTTTCAACAATTTTACCTGGACTGTAATCTGGTGAAATAAGTTCCTGCCATTTAGCGATCCTGTCTGGTTTGGATTCCATTAATATCAGCAGATTGAAAACCAGGATGGGCTCTGTCAGCCATCTGCTCAGAAAGCATTATTGAAAACTGCCCCAATTTGGTTTGGTAATTATTTTCTAATATATATTAATTTGTGCTCATCATAGTGCTCAAATATAAATAGTGATTCTCTGAATCATTAGAGAGTAAAGAAACATTGAACAGAGACCCTAGTAATTTTGCCAATATTCCTCGATAGAGCAGTTAGAATTCTGCAGTCATTTAGATAAATCTGTTCCTTCTTTAACAGGAAGGTTATAAATTTAATAGAATTTACAGTGCACAAGGAGGCCATTTGGCCCATCAAGTCTGCACCGGCCCTTGGAAAGAGCACCCTCCTCAAGCCCACACCTATCCCTATCCCTGTAACCCGGCAACTCCACTTATCCTTTTTTGGACACTAAGGGCAATTTAGCCAATCCACCTAACCAGCACATCTTTTGACTGTGGGAGGAAACCGGAGCACCCGGAGGAAACCCTCGCAGACACGGGGAGAATGTGCAGACTCCGCACAGACAGTGACCCAAGCTGGGAATCGAATCTGGGACCCTGGAGCTGTAAAGCAACTGTTCTAACCACTGTGCTACCCTTTTTATTTAACAATTTGGATCAAAATATTTCCATGGTTTCAGTACACAATTTTTAGACTAATTAAAGAAAATGTGCCATAAATAGGAAAAATTATCTTCATCAGAGGCTACTGTAGTAATAAAAATATAATTTGACTGCAGATATTAAAAAGCATACAAGTTATGAAAACAAGATTACTAATGCAGCAAACTGTTGTTTAATATTATACAATTTAATTGCTTTGTGAATTTGACATTTAAGCGTCTGAATATTAATAGTCAAGTTCAATTTACATGTAACAATATCAATAGTTTGTGGTATATTTGTTACTTAAGAATCACTTAAGCCACACGTTTGAAGAGTTCTTGCTTATTTAAACTCCAATCCTTTTACAGATTTCCAATATCCATTTGGTTGGGTAACTGGATATATAGCCATTGCAGTAGGTGCTGGGATGACTTTTATTGTCCAAAGCAGCTCTATTTTCACCTCAGCTCTTACTCCATTAGTCGGTAAGTTTGAGGAATGCCTTTTTATATGTAAATATAGTCATTATAATGCAAAAAGTATTTAACTATTTTTTTTGGCTGTCTGGCAGGAATTGGTGTGATAAGTATCGAGCGAGTGTACCCTCTCACGCTGGGTTCCAATATAGGTACAACCACAACAGCTATTATCGCTGCTCTTGCCAGTCCAGGAGAAACTTTAGCTAACTCTTTACAGGTGAGTAATTAAACATATCGATTATGTATAATTTTACATTTGGTGCAATGGTGCAGCCTTAACGAGCCACTTAATCACATCTTGGTTTGATGTTTTAAGTTTCCTTGGTGATTCATTTTTGTTTGCTTAATGCAGTATTCCGTTTAAGAGGCTGCATCTTAAAATTTGTCCCTCTGTTCATTTGATTTGGTTTAATTTTATTTCAAAATAGGAGTGTAGCAGTTATTGAACTGGTAATCCAGGGATTTAATGAATAATCCAGGGAACATAGCTACCATGGTGGGATTTGAATTTTAAAAAATTGAGTTCAGTTTTTAAAAGATCTTGGGTGCGATTTGCCAGAGTCATCACACCAGACCTGATGACACGATGAGGCAGTTGATCTCGCGAGAGGCTTCGCGACCCTTTAGTCGGCTCACGAGAATCAGCCGAATCCAGCGCGATGTTGCGGATCAGCATATTTAAATCAGCCGTATGGTTCTTTTAAATATACCTGCAGCGGATTCTCCCAAAGTCCGGGAACTAACGGCCTTCCCAGCGAGGCCTGGGCCAGGCGCCATTTTGTACTGGCCCACACAGACAGGGGCCAGGTGTAACAGCACTTGGGGGCTTTCCCAGGCCATTGGAAACCCCTGGACGTCGGGGGCAAGGCAGCGTGGCACCCTGGCTCTCCCTCTAGCACCTGGACACCTTCGCACTGCCACCCTGGCACTGCCAGGAGGCTGGAGTGGCAGTGTGGGGTGCCAAGGGTCGCCATGAGGAAGGCCATGTCCATGAAAGGGGGGGGGGGGGGAGGGGGATTCTGAAGGGTGGGAGGGTGAAGGAAGGCTATGAAGGGGCCTCATAAAGTTTGGGGGAGTTGGGGTGAGGATCCTGAAAGCAGGGGGCCCAAATGATGGGGTGGGGAGGCTTGAAAAGACGGTCCCTCAGCGACGCTATAGCGGCTTGCCCCCACTAAGGGGGGGAGGTATGTTCATGTGTGCAGGGGGTGACACTGCCCAATGGTGGGGGTTGTGGGAGGCCTTCAAACCCGCTTATCGATCAGGGTAGCCTTTCAAAATGGCAGCCTGATCTCTGAGGAGTCAGTTTGCCTGATGGGCTCAGCTCCCCAGGGGTGATAGAATTTCTGTGGGTTTGATCAGGGAGAAACTCCCCAAGGCCCAGAAAAATGATTATGTGTATTTGAAAAACGGTATGGATCTCACCCAAAAAGCCGGTGAGAAACACTCTGTCAAACTGACCCTAAATGACACTTAAGGCGGGATTCTCTGGCCGCGTCCGCCGGCGACCGGAAATTTCCACTCAAGGTCAATGGACCTTTACATGGTACGTGTCCCGCCCGTGGCGATCTTGATGCGGGCGGGGTGGAAGAATCCAGCCATAGAAATTCTTTGGTTGAATTCCACCCCTGGTATCAGCACAGGTGACAAATTAAGCTTTCCAAACCTTGTAAGAAAGGAAACATGCTTTCCTCATCTGGGACGGGATTCGCCGCTATCCGGCGGGGCGGGCCGTACCGACGCCGAGGAGTGGCGTGAACCACTCTGGCGTTGGGCAGTCCGGAAGGTGCGGAATCTGGCGCTGGCGGGATTGCTGCCGTGCCAACCGGCACCGAAGGGCCTCCGTCAGCATGTGCGAGTTGGCGCATGCGCGGGAGCGGCAGCATGTACTGGCGTCATCCCAACGCAGGCGCAGGGGAGTTCTTCTCCGCGCCGGCCAATGCGGACCATTACAGCGACCGGCGCGGAGTGAAAGAGTGCCCCCACGGCACAGTCTCGCCCGCGGATCGGTGGGCCCCGATCGCGGGCTAGGCCACGGTGGAGGCCAGCCAGATCCCCCTGCCCCCCCCCCCGAGGACTCTGCAGGCTACCTGCAGAGCCAGGTCCCGCCGGCACGGACCTGGTGTAATCTACGCCGGTGGGACAGGCCGAAAACGGATGGCCGCTCGGCCCATCGCGGGCCTGAGAATCGCCGGGGGGGGGGGGGGGGGGGGCGCTGCCAACGGCCCCCGACTGCCATGGTGTGATTCCCACCCCTGCTGAAAAACCGGCGCCGGAGAATACGGCAACCAGCGACGGGACGGAGGGGCAGGATTCACGCCGCCCCCTGGCGATTCTCCGGCCCGGTGGGGGGTCGGAGAATCCCGCCCCTGGTCTGACCTCTAGATGTTATTCGAGGGAGACATTTTTAACTGTTCTGTGAAACAGCCCAGCAAGCCACAGAGTTATTCCGGAAGACAATCCACCACCATATTCTCAAGGCAATCAAGGTCTGAGATTAATGCTAGTCAATGTTCTGAGAATTAATTTAAAAGGTCATCGTCAAATTTGCTTGTTTCTTTACTTTTTAAAAAGGTGATCATATTTTTGCATCACTAATTTCCTCCTGTATACTTCCCTTTCTAAATATAGGGCTGTATTCTCTGCTTCCCACCGTCAGTAGCCGTGTTACAAATGTGGCAGATAATCCAGCATTGGCACTGATGTGTTTCCAATGCTCCAGCCCCCTGCTGGCATCAGGGTCGAGGTTCGTGCCGCGCACCAGCGGAAGGATGTAAATAGGTCTCAATGACCCATTTGCATCCGCTTAGTGGGCCAGGCACCATATTCTCTGGGCCCATGTGATTCTCCGGCCCTCTAGGCCAGGAATCATGTGGGCGGGAATCACTACAGGTATGGACAAGCGTGGCCCTGATGTGGTGGACCTTGCAGTGGGCTAAAGGGGTAACTCCTAAAGGGGGTGGCCCCTATGTCCATTCAAGGGCCACTTTCCCCCCCCCCCCACAATGCAAGACCTACCCATCCCCACCCGACGTGCCCCCCCGAGAGCCGCTAGATAAAGGGACCCCTCCCCAGAGACCCCTAGATAAAGGGACCCCCCCCCAGAGACCACCTAAATAAAGAGACTCCCCACCAAACCACCAGAAAAGAGACCCCTGTCTGGACAGTAATTACAACGGTAATTTATTTTGCATGACAAGGGTCTCTTTTCTGGAAGGTTCTGTGGAGGTCTCTTTGCTTAGGATGTCTCCGAGGGAATCCCTTTATTTTGGGGGTCTCTGGGGGTCCCTTTATTGGGAATGGGACAGTTCAGCGCCGCTGTTTCAGCGCCAGGACGTTTCAGCGCCAAATATTTCAGCGCCAAATATTTCAGCGCCAGGACGTTTCAGCGCTCATTCATTCAGAAATCATTCTTGAGTATGGTCACAGGTATGACACAGGTATACCAGCTTTTACACTTAGTTATTTGGTCGTTTCATCGTTCTAACTGTCTTTAGATTTTGTTGGAGTTTTATTATGATTACTGTTTAGATAAAGTTAGAGTTTTGTTAACAAGTTTTTATACTTAGTTATTTGGTAAATTTCTTTTGGTAAATTTGGTAAATAATGGCTGAATCAGTGAAAAGCAAGCGAGGCAGAGAGAAGTTCTGTCATGAAGGTTTTATATATCGTTTTGACAAAGAAAGCAAGAAACAAATGTACTGTTTTTGGATATTTATAAGTGGATCTTTTACAATAAAAACATTTAGTTAACACTTGAGTTTTATTTCATTTTATGAACTTACAGATTTGTAAATTGCTTAGTGCCAAAAAAAATTTTGTCATAACTATATGACAACATTGGAGAATTTTTTTTTTCTGGCGCTGAAAAGTCCTGGCGCTGAAACGGCTGCGCTGAAACGGCTGCGCTGAAACGGCGGCACTGAAACGGCGGCGCTGAAACGGCGGCGCTGAAACGGCGGCGCTGAAACGGCGGCGCTGAAACGGCGGCACTGAAACGTACCGCACCCCTCTTTATTCAGGGGGTTGCTGTGGGGTTGCGGGCCGGGCCTCCCCCGTACCTGGGGGAAGTTGGGTGGCCAGCCGCAGGACCTCGCTATCAGGCCCTCCACTCAAAATGGCGTCTCAATAGCGGGATTCCCTTGGGAATCCTCGCAATTTTATAATAATAATAGTATTTATTGTCACAAGTAGGCTTACATTAACACTGCAATGAAGTTACTGTGAAAAGCCCTAAGTGGCCACATTCCATCGTCTGTTCGGATACACAGAGGGAGAATTCAGAATGTCCAAATTACCTAACAGCATGTCCTTCGGGACTTGTGGGAGGAAACGGAGCACCGGAGGAAATCCAAACAGACACGGGGAGAACATGCAGACTCCGCACAGACAGCGACCCAGGCCGGGGAATCAAACCTGGGACCCTGGCGCTGTGAAGAATTCTCGCAATGCATAACTTTGCATGGCAAAGGATTTGGAATTGCTTCTTGATTTGCACTCCCAGTCAAATCAGTTGCAATTGAACTCCAGTCGCCCAAACGGAGAATCTCCCCCATGGTCACTATTAGTGAGGAACAATTGTAGTCTCACATTCAAGTGTTCATTATTTCATTTGACAGTTTTGTAATAGGGATAATCAGGGCTCCTCCCCTCTAGGGTTTCTGAGATCACCTGTAGCAGCCTCAGTTGTCATTCCTCTGAGGTTGGCTATCCATGTTCGAAAGTAATGAAGGGTCTGGATAGAGGGATGAACTGTTTATACCAGGGGGTGAGCCTAAGATGGTGGTAGAAGCAGATTCAATAATAACTTTCAAAAATGAAATCCATGAAGATGAATATGTTAGCAGAGCAGGGAAGTGGGCCTAATTTTATCAAAAAGCCAGTACAGGCATGATAAGACAAATGAATCCCCTCTGTGCCATAGAGTTCTATGATTCTATCTAAATAAGTCATCAAACCAACCATCTTTCCATTCCCTAGAACTCTGTAACACAATAAATTGTTTGAAAACCCAAGGTTTGGAGCACCTTGATATAACATGCCACTTTTAAATCAAAGAAAATGAGGAATAACATCATTTCACATGATCACGCTTTGGTTTTGAATACGTTGGCGGCAGTATCTTTGACATTAATTACCAATCTAAAAGCACAAGAATCATTAATGATAAATAAATGTCTATTTTAAATGTTTTAGTTTTCAGGTTTCAGAATCGTACATTGACATTATATTTTGTATCTTTGCAGATCGCTTTGTGCCATTTCTTTTTCAATATTTCTGGAATCCTCATTTGGTACCCCATCCCATTCATGCGGATTCCAATTCGTCTAGCTAAAGCATTGGGAACTCACACTTCCAAGTACAGGTGGTTTGCAGTCGCCTACCTGATTCTGTGCTTTGTACTTCTCCCTTTATTTGTGTTTGGGCTATCAGTTGCTGGTTGGCAGGTTCTGACTGGAGTAGGTGTTCCTATCGTGATTATTATAGTCACCATAATTGTTATCAACATTATGCAAACAAAGTGTCCAAGATTCTTGCCAAAGATTCTACAAACTTGGGACTGCCTTCCCATCTGGATGCATTCCCTGGCACCCTGGGACAGAATAATTCGGTATGCCACACGATGTTGTTCCACTCGGCACTTTGGAAAGTGTAAGTGTTGCAAGGCTGATGATGAATGTAGTGACAGAATGGGAAAACAAACCAAATCACTTGAGGTTTATGAACATCCGGTAATCTTAGAGAACGAAAAAGAAGATGTCAATATATTTCCTATTATAGAAAATGAATCCAAAGTTAATTCAACAATTATGTAGAAACAGAACTATTGGGAGAGAGCACCTAAAATATGCCTTTCAAAATAGTGCAGTATTTTTTTAAGGATGAACCTGTATCAGTTTCTATCGTTTCTGGTATCATGAATGGTTAGTGTTGTTGATACAATATCTGCCAGAAGTGATTCCTTCACCAGTTTATATTGTATTGCATTCATGAAATTTGTATTCAATTGTTGCCCTCAAGTGCAAGCCTGTGTTATAATATGTGAGCCAATGTGTAAATTTTATTTACTACTTTAAAATGCAGCATATATTTAAAAATTAGCACAGTAATGTGTATCTTTATTTAATGTGTATCTTTACCCTGTTTGTTCTTAAAAGTAGTCTTAACAGACAATGATGTCAAAAGTCAATTTCGCTGGTGCTTCTTTGCTTATTGTACTTCGTAGGGACTCATCGTTTTGAAATGTTGACAATATCATGAAAATTAATAGTTCATTGAATAGTGCAGGGAATTGCATCTTATTGGGAGAAACAATATTAAGAATGCGCCTGCAATAAATAGAACACTGAACTGTGAAGTGAGGTTGGTGAGCAGGTGGACCAAACATTTCCAATACTTGGCGGACTTAATGGAAGGAAGGTGTCATGAGCTGAGACCTTGTGGATAGTTATTTCACACAAACCAAGATGATTCATAATATAATGTTGCCAATCCAGTCTCCATTTTGTACATGATACTGGATAAAAACACTGAGTGGAACACAGTGACAAGTTCAGGGTTTCATTTGTAAATTACCTGAGGTCAAGATCCAACACTGTTTATGAGTGCATCAATTCTGTTGGATGGTGCTAAAATAATAACCCTGACTTGCAGGCTTCACAATGCGCTGTTTTATTCATTTCCAAATGTTTCATAAACTGGGTTGCTGCAGTGATGAATCTTCCTGAAACTGTTCCGTCACTGCTCCAGCCAGTAAGTAAGCCTTTGGGAATGATCAATTAGTTGAACATCTATTTGTCGTGTGCCATTTTCAGTTGATATTTATAGAAGTATAATGAAGAAAGCTAGAGTGCGAAGTTTTGATGCAAGCTTAAGAAGACCTTGTAGCTTTAATGCCAGTGGATGCTTGATAAAGGCAAATTACTGCAGATGCTGGACTCAGAAACCAAAACAGGACAATCGCAGCAAGTCTGACAGCATCCGTAGAGAGAGGAGGGGGCTAACGTTTCGAGCCTGGCTGACTCTTTGCCAAATAAGTACAAGTGGATGCTTGAACTCGGAGTTTCAAGTTTGTACACCCAGCATTGACCTGACTCCGAGCACTGCACATTTCGGCAGTTCTTAATTGAATTACCCTCTGGGGCAGAGACATAACTAGCAAGGCCAGTCCTGTCCAGCAGAAGTTCAGGCCATAAAGAATAGCCGCACGAAAACAATCTCGTCAGCCTTGGAGAGATTGGTGGTTCAGATTGACTTTTCGTCCCTGAAAGCAAGATGTTGCAGGGATAGATCCAAGAGAGGAGGCAAGTGTATAAACAAGTACAATGAAAATAAAACTGTAAATTTGTTAGGAAATTAAAGCGACTGCAAAAATCCAGTCCTTATATATTAAATATACATTTAGGTTTTTTTTTACAAATAAATAATTTATGTATTGAATGAATAGTTGCCTAAATATATACTGTCATGTCAATTTGAATAATGGACCTTAGTAGATATTTTGTGTTACTTATTTTTCTATTGTTTTTGTCATTTTTTAACTACATTTAATGTGTGATTTAAAAATATACCTTGAGCGAACAACATGTCTTGTGGTTTATTTTACTAGCTTTCTGAAATTATGGGCGTGATTCTCCGACTCATTGTGCTCTCGTTGGAGCGAAATGAGACCGGTGAATAGCGGGAGAGGCGGAAAACGAGAACCGCACCGGGCGCCAAACTGTTTGCGATACAACTGGCCTGCTCCCGTAGGTGAAATCTCACCGGAGCATGGCGAGAAACTAAATATCACCATATATTTCTTTTTCAATAAATTTAGGGTACCCAATTCCTTTTTTTCCAATGAAGGGGCAATTTAGTGTGGCCAGTTCACCCACCCTGCACATCTTTGGGTTGTGGGGATGAGACTCACTCAGACACAGGGAGAAAATACAAATTGCACATGGACAGTGACCAGGGGCTGGGATCGAACCCGGATCCTGGGCACTGTGCGGCGGCAGTGCTAGCCACTGCACCAACATGCCGTCCCTAATTATCACCAGTTGAGCCCTAGTTCCATACAATTAATGGGAGCCACCCCATATCCAGTGGCCTCCCGTGATTCAGTAGTCTCCCCAGCAAGTGAACAAAGAACAAGGAACAATATAGCACAGGAACAGGCCCTTCGGCCCTCCAAGCCTGATCCGATCATGATACTACCCTTGTGCCAATTAATACTCCTTTTGAAAAAAGTGAACAAGGGTGCTGGGCTTGCCACCCCAGTGCTCGGTGGCAGGGGGGGGAGGACCCTCAGGGTAAGGGGTTGTCTGTAGTGTGGACTGCCATGGGAGGGTGGGGTCAGAGGTGCTGGGGGGGCAACCGTGCGCAGCACAACCATGCCAACCCCTGAATCATGTGTACCCTTTCCGGGGGCAACTCCTGTCCCTGTCGTCTGCCCCACCAAACACCCATAACACCCATCGATTGCCAAAGCCTCGGGCTGTGCGGCTGAAGGTGATTGCTAAGCGGGAATTGGCAATCGTCTTTAAGTGAGCACTTCACACAACCCAAGTGGATTCCTGTGGGTGGGAGGGCCATGTAGCATGTGCAGCTTATTACCTAGCATCCCAATCATGCCTTGATGAAGGAAACTGTGCCTGAACACTGGGATGCAACACCACACAAGCAGCAGCTAACATCTGAATACCCTAGGGATGGGACACAGCTCCAGGGACATGTCCACGGTCGGAGGGTGCATGAGTATCATGGGAAAGGGAGGGATGACTGGAGAGATGGGCAAAGGGTTAGGATGTCGGTGCCCATTGGGGAAGAAAGTGACAGAGGCGTCATACTGGTTGTGCATAAGGGTGTTTATTGTGTTTTAGAATTCACCACCCTCCTGATAGTTCTGACCCCTCCCCCATCTCCAGCCCCCTCACCCCCTACCTTTGCCCCACTCCATCCCCCCTCCCCCAGTGCCCTCAGTGATCCTGCCTTCCTAGCTCTACCGCTACAAGTGGTTGTGTCCCCAGGATGCACATCTGAGGTGGAGAGAGCCAGCGGCTTACCAAGTCCTGTAGCCCCTGGCGGGTGTCCTCTAGGGGCTCTGGGGCACAGTTGTACCACCCTGTCCCTTGGTCTGGCTGTGCAATGAGTCCTCATCGGGGGGGTGGAACTTGGGGGATCTGGTGGCACCATCGCCACTCCATGGGATGTGTCCGAGTTGGCACTCAGTACCCCCTCCTCCCTCCCAGTGACCATAGAGTCATGGGGCTCACCTTGCGACGAAGGGGCAGCTCGTTCGAGCTCAAGCTGCTCCTGCAACATCTGGCTCTGCCAACCGAGGCGGTTCCCCATGGTCGGCACCATTACTTTGACGCCCTTGCCGATGATCCTCAGTGACTGGGCCAAGCTCTGCAGCACCTTGGCAATGCCCACCTGTGACTGGAACAAGCTGAGCAATGCCTCAACCATTCCCATCAGGGAGCAGCTGGGACAATCAGAGGGCGATGTCAGCAACACTCCAGCAGATCCATAGCCACTTGGAGGAGTCCCAGCGGTTACGGGCGCGGGAGATGACGTCGGCAATGCGTGGCACCAAGGCCAACACTGCTAGGGTGGTGACCACAGTGGAAAGCCTGGTGCATGAGGTTGGCAACATTAGTGACGGAGTCCAAGGCGTCATGCAGTCGATGACAGCCATGGCTGAGGGTCTCAACAGAGTGTCAGCCTCCCTGAGGGATGTGACCCAGTACCAGGCTGACCTTGATGAGGTTCTGCGGGACACGTCCCTGCTCCCAGATGGGAATGGCCGAGGCGCTGCGGCGCTTGTCCCAGTCGCAGGTGGGCATTGCTGAATCACTGCAGAGCATGGCCAGAGGCATCGATGGCCATGGGACAAGATAGGCAGCTGGCTGCCTCCACCTCAGATGTGCATCCTGGGGACACACCTCGACGTAATGGTAGAGCCCGGAGGGCCAGGCACATCGAGGATCACTGAGGGCACTGGGGGAGGGGGAAGGGCGACACGATCGGGGGAGTGGGGGATTGTAAAACACATGAAACATCCTTGTGCGCAATCAGTATGATTTCTTCCATAATGCGGGCCGACCTTGGATCCCTTGGCCCATCTCTCCAGGCATCTTCCCCTCCCCGTGGCATTCACCCACCCTCCGACCATGGACATGTCCCTGGAGCTGTGTCCCACCCTCTGGGTGTTCGGATTTTGGCAGCTGTGTGTGTGGTGTTGCCCCTCGCAGTGTCCAGGCATAAAAGTGTGATTGGGATGCGAAGGAATGACTCCCACATGCTATATGGCCCGCCTACCCACGGGACTGCACTTGGGTTGTGTGAAGTGCTTACTTAAAGACGATTACCAATTCCATATCAGCAATAGCCTTCAGCCGCATGGCCAGAGGCCTCGGCAGTCCTTGGGGGTTAAGAGTGGTCGGTGGGGCATACAGACAGGGACAGGAGGTGCCCCCAGAATGGGTAAACAATTGAATGGTTTGCAGGGTGGTGCCGCGAACAGTTGCCAGCTGGTTGCCCTCACAGCACCCCCCCCCCCCCCCACTCTTATAGCGGCCCACCCCTCGAGCAGACAACGCAACAGCCTCCACGGCAGGTCCTGCGAGACGTCGGAGTCAGAACTCCGCCCAAAATGGGCGGGACTGAAAGGCGCAGGTGGAGGTAGGTCGTAAACCGGGATCCACTGGCCTCCATCGATTCTCCAGCCTCCGCAGGGAGGCTGCAGTCGGGCACCATTCAGCACTGGTCCTCACAAACATCCAGACGTAACTGTACCATGGAAGTCTCCTGATCCATCCCATACCCCTGGATGGTCAGGGTAAGTGCAAGGTGGCTCGCTGGCCCTCCTCATGGAACGCGGGCATCTTGACACTGCCAGGTACCTGGATGGCACTGTCAATCCAGCAGGAGCACTGTTTGTGTACCGGCGTGGCAGTGCATGTGTGTCCAGATGCCAGGGTGGCACTGCCAAGATCAGGGGTCAAGGGGGGACCATGCCCATAAAAGGAGGATGGAGGGGTGCCTGAAGGGTGGGGGAATGGTTGGGGGTCCTGGAAGAGAAGGGGTGCTGTAAGAGGACTTGGGGGCGCCTGAAGAGGGGACAACACCAGGGACCCATAGCGGGTGCCTTCACTTGGGGTGGGGGGTGGGTAGTGCCCATGTGTGTGGAAGGTGACATTTCCCATGGGTGTGGGGTGTGGGGGACCCACAGGTTCACTTAGAGATCGGGGCACCCTTTCAAAATGGAGGCCCCATCTCGGACTTCAGCTCCCCAGTGCTAAAAAAAAATCTAAGCATGGACAAAGCCGGTGCGAAACTCCCCAGGGCCCAAAATATGACTAGGTGTCATTGAATAGAGCAGAGGCAGCGGGAAATTCCCTGAAAAGCCCACCACAAGTTAACTTAAAACATTTTCCGGGGAAGCTTCCCATAAGTGTTGATTCCGGGACAGGATTTGTGAATTTTCAGAACAGCAAAACTAGTGCCAATCCCGAACCATTCAGCGACCATGGAGAGGCTAGCACCAGCGCCATGTGGAACACAATCGATTCCAGTGAAAAACGGTGCGGGATTCAGCAGGTCTGTGACCAACACTCGGGAGGCTGACAAGCCGCAGCCGCACATACACATTACAATCTCCACACAAACTCATCCCAGCTAACAAGATGGCACTGGTTGCACTGGAGCTCACCCATTCCACCGATGGCCCTTGGGGAGTGCCCTGGGGTGAAACCTATGTGACCTGTGGCCGGAAGTTCACAGAGGGAAGTCAGCGGCGTGCATTGCTGCATGGCTGCCTTCCAGGCCACGGAAATGGTGCTCCATGCCCGTCCCTCTTGACCCCACCTCCTGGCCAACTCCCACTACTTCCCCCAGCCATGGCAGAAGGCCCACAGCCAGTGAAAACAACTGTCAGCAAACTATGGCGATGTAGGACTTTTCTCTCTCCCGCATCAGCTGGTTTCATTGCATTCAGGAACACACCTACAGTAAACACGGGAAAGGGACAAGAGGCCAGCACCCCCCCCCCCTTGCCGGCCCAGGACGGTGCCCAGGCACAGACCGCCATACCGCAGCCTGCAAGGCAGCCATCTTGCTGCATACCCCTTTGACCACCCATCTTAGTCCCTGGCTTTGCAGAGCAACACTGGCTGTACGAGTGTCCCCACCCCTGCACCCCAACCTCCGCCAAACGCCCCACCACCGAACCGGCCGCCGGGGCATCAGGCGGCCCACAGAGGGCTGCGCCCACTGTAGCCCCCACAGGGACACCGGGCAGCGCAGGGACCGGTGCCAGAACCAGAATCCCCAAGGTGCCGAGCACCATCGAGCTAGGGATGCGGAGATGGGGGTGGACATGCGGGGGCAGAGCTCGCAGGGCCATCCAGGGCCTCCATGTAGCCCATTGGATCGAGTTGGGCACGGAGATACGCACCATGCTAACATGTCGTCCTTTCACCCCTGCAGACAATGCAAATTGGAATTCAACCACAAATGGTGGCCTTCCCGCTAGTCACTGCAGCCCTGGGGGTTGCCCTGCGGTTGTACGATCTCGAGCTGCTCGAGGAGGAGGGAGCTGCAGCAGTGGAGCATTCCCCAGAGGAACAAGAGGCCCAAGATGGAGAGACAGCCATCTAACAAGCCGAGGAGGAGGAGTGCATAGGAGGCGCCGCATGAGGCCTCGTGTGTAGCGGCAGCGCCTGTCATTCGAGGTCCTGTCATGGGGCTCAGGGAGTTGACCATCGCCGTCTGGGTCTGCGCCACATCATCCATTGCCTGTGGCACCACCTTCTGGGTGTCTGTTACATCAGCTGGTGACTGCGCCATTTCCCTCTGGGACTGGGTCACCTCCCTCTGTGTCTGTGCCACGTAGGCCAGCGCCTGGGCAATGCCTCTGAAGCTCTCATCCATGGCCTGCTGTGATTGGGCCCCACTCAGACGCGTTGCTGCAATTTCCAGGTGACTCTCGCACATGGCCGCCTGTGAGGTGGCAACCCTGTCTTGGACCTCGGCCAGCACCTGCACAGAATGCCCCCGGCCTTGGGCATGTTGATCCCTAACCAAAGCCTTTCCCCTCAATGCATCCACCGTAGGCGCCATCCATGCAGTGTTGGCCTGGGTGGCATGCATGGTCGACACCACCTCCTGCTCCTGCATGATGTTGGACTTCTCCACCTCCATCCTGCAGGTGCTGAATGCCTGCCGACAACCCCTCATGTAGTCCCTGGCTCTGTGACTGTATCTCCACAATCGATGGGATTATCCGTTCCAGAAGCCCGAAACCCGTCTGGACAGCAGCTACAACCTGGGGTCGACCCGCAATCTGACCGTCCAACCCCTTGGGTGTTCCACCTCCTGTACCGGATCAGCTGTGTGGTGAACACCAGATAGTGTCCCAGGAGCCTCTTCACTCAAGTGCCCAATCGAGGTGAGTGTCTCTGGGATGGTGGAGTGTGTTGGAGGCAGCTGTAACGGAAAATCTGTGTCATCTCCAGACCCCAACTCCGGTGTGCCTTGGATCTTTTGTCGAGGGCTGCTGCCAACAACTTAGTTGGTTCAAAGTCGGATTTTCAGACCATAATGGAAAAATACAGCAGTGTTTTCGAAGACACACTGAGGTCCATGAAATGTGTACAAGTGTCCCTGAAGATGAAGGAAAATAGCCAGCCAAAATGTCTCAAGATGAGAACTTGTACCCTATGTAAGCAGAATTACTGTGACTTGTGGAAACAGGAGCCTTTGAATTCATCACTACTAGTGACTGGCAACCCTTAATGTACCTGTCATGAAGTAGCATGGTACAGTTCATATCTGCAGAGATTAAGACATCAATCAATTTGGTCCTGCACGCGGATCTGCACCAACCACCACTGATTAAAGATTTGTTCGTAGGCCCAGCAGGCGGACAGAAATTTAGCAAGATTTCCCTATCACCGGCCTCCTTGCAAATGAATATGGCTGCTGAACCTCAACACCTGCTCATCATCATCATTCACAAAGGCCTATTCTGCTACAGGAGATTATCTTTTGGAATAACATCAACACCAGCTTTATTTCAGTGCTCAAGGGGCCAGATCCATAATACCTTACATGGCGTACAGAGTTACCAAGGTGAAATATTGATCACCCGCATAAACGAGCAAGAACATTTGCAACACTTAGAAGCCACACTAAAATAATTTCTTATGCATGGGCTTCGTGTGAGGAAAGATAAATGTGATTTGCTCCAGACATCTATACATTATCTTGGCCGTACAATTCAGTGTTGTTCAAACTTTTTTTCCCGGCATCCACTTTTGCTAATCTGCCGACCTTCGGGACCACACCAGCTGACCTTTGCAACACATGCCATGTTCACTTACCTTTAATGCAAAAGTGGAGCATGCTTGGTCCTTACAATCTGACTTGAATCAGGTTCAAAGGTGGAGAGGGAAATGCACATATCAGGTGCAAGACATCAGCCAATTCCTTTGTGCCATCTTCATCTTTGTGAAAACAGAAAACCCAACCTCGCACATGTAGGTCTTCGTGAAGGGCAATAGCAACAAAATGTTATTTTCACACAGCACTTGATACTCTGAGAAGATGCTGCTCCAGAATGTTGACAGCCTCATGGACGTTTGGCATGTTTTTAATGCGGTATCACAGGTCAGGTACAGAAGCGTAGTCTTTTAATTTGGAGTCCGCTCAAAATTAATAACTGACTCTGGGGTCACAACCTCAAAAGGAATTTTTAACACCACTTTGCTTCAAAATCTTAAACTTCTCACATTTGCCAGTACTTTCCTGCACATAGCACACATGGGCTTTGCACGCTTATTTGCATTGGCACAATAGACAAAACCATACCTGAAGAAATCATCTTTATACTGCTTTGTTCCTGAGTTAAGTTTCTTCTTTGTAGACTGTTAATCATAGGTCCTGGAGCTCTGTACCAAGATGACACTAGCACTGCTCTGTCCTGCCATTGACTCTCCTGAGCAATTCTATCCAGCAGATTCTGTTTTGAGATGCTGTTGTCGTGTGAGAGTACCTTTAAGAAATCAATGTTTTTTTGGTTTTGTTTCAGTGTTGGAGCTCCAGCCAGCCACAGAATGTCTAATGTTGTTCTCTCTGCCATGTAAAAACTATCTCTTGATTATTTGGTGAATTCAGAGTTATAACTGTTCTCAGTAGTGATTTAAACCTGTTGTGCTTCTGTTAAAAGGTTTTGTTTTTAAGTCTTATGGATGTTAAAAGGAAAGTTTAAGTATTACTTAGTGTTGTATTCTTTGGGGGTTGTATTTGAATTAATGGTGGCTAATATGTTCACTGTATGTTTTAAAAAGGTTAACTTGAATTCATAGAATAAACATTGTTTTGCTTTGAAAAATACTTTTCCATTTCTGCTGTACCACACCTGTAGAGTGGGCCATGTGCTCCCCATACTACAATGTACTAAAAGTTGTGGGTTAGGTGAACTCCATGATACAATTTGGGATTCTCTAAACCCTGGCCCATAACACTGTCTAGTAGGTACACTGCCTATTTGAGTTTCTGGTCATCTCTTATAAGAAAACAATCGGTCATCATAGTCCTCTTGCCTTGCTTGCCAGCAGTTAGAAAATGGAAGCAACTCTGTTCTGTGATTTGGTGCCAAAAGCATGTAGATTGAGGGTTCTTGATGTCAAGTGTACGTTCAGCGTGTGTGACCTGCTCTCTGTTGCCACTTCTGGTCGGAAGACTCCACACAGCTTCATTTCTTTTCATGGCATCCGCCATTCTCTATTTAAAAGCCAGTAACGGCCGTTGGGTGCTTCTCCTGCAATCGGGACTACCACGGGGTTGCAGGACCGATCACTCCACAACCTACCCAACATCCGCTCATGCCTGCACTTTGAAAAACCCTGATGTAATTGGTAGTCTGCATAAAGCACCTAAAAAGAGGAAGCCATTATAGAGGTTCCAAGCCCAATGAATGCCACTCAACTTAGATCATTCCGAGGGTTAATCAACTACTCTGCAAAATTTGTCCAGAATCTGGAAACCCTATTGAAATCATTACAGACATTGTTGTGTGCAAAATTGCCATGGCAATGGCCACCAGAATGCGAAAGCATATCAATCTGCAAAAGAAGCCCTGAAAAAGTTGGAAGTGTTGGTAAATTTCAACCCAAAGTTATTATAACTTTTTTTTAAATTTAGATTACCCAATTCATTTTTTCCAATTTATGGGCAATTTAATATGGCCAATCCGCCTACCCTGCACATCATTTGGACTATATAGCATATTGGACAAGTCTGAGCCAATACCACTTCTCACTATGGATGTCGTTGCACACTAACACTTGTTATTCTTATTGAAACAAGCACTTCCTTAAGTTAATTTCTCGTCTCAAGATCTGAAACTGTTAGTTTCGCTCTACTGTGTCAGATATCTCTTCTAGCAAGAGTAAATCAATTGTGGGGGCGAAACCCACGCAAACACGGGAAGAATGTGAAAACTCCACATGGACAGTGACCCAGAGCCGGGATCGAACCTGGGACCTTGGCGCCATGAGGCAGCAGTGCTAACCCACTGCGCCACCATGCTGCCCTGTTATCATTATAACTTGCCTGTGATGCTTCACCGTATGGTGTTGAAGAAGTGGTGTCACATATACTATCTGCAGGGGAAGAGAGACCAATAGTGTTTCAATCTTGAGTTAACAAGTGCAGAATCTAATTCCATTCAGTTGGAGATGGAGGCACTGACTATCATATTTGGTGTGCACAAATTCCATCAACTCCTGTATGGTGGTCACATCATATTGCTGATGGACTACAGGCCCGAAACAGCTATCTTTGGGCCACACAAAGAGATCCCTTCACTGACTGCAAGTAGGCTCCAATGATGGTCGTTAGTCCTATCGCCACATTCGTATGAAATCATGCACCGGCAATCCAAAAATCATGCCAATGTGGATGCATTTTCACACTTACAGTTGTTCCAGTGACAACAGCTCAAGTCCAAAGACAAACCAGAAATTATCCTGGGATGGGGAAAGTATTGGAATTGGTATTAAAAGGGAGGTTAGCAGGAAAACATCCTGAGTTAAACCATACATTTCCAGAAGGCTCAAATTAACTGCACAGGACAGATGTCTGTTGTGAGGGCTGAGAGTAATTAGTCCATCAAAATTACAACAAAACATTTGGAGCTGTTACACGAAGGACGCCCACTCAAAGTGGCCTGAGGTGTTGTAAGGAAGTCAACCATGGCAGAACAAACTATTGAGAAACTCAACGAAATGAAATGAAAATCACTTATTGTCAGGAGTAGGCTTCAAATGAAGTTACTGTGAAAAGCCCCTAGTCGCCACATTCTGGCGCCTGTTCACTTCAGTGCTGTGTGAACATGGCGGGATTCTCCCCTACCCGGCGTGGCAGGGGGTCCCGGCGCCGAGGAGTGGCGTGAACCACGTCGGCGTCAGGCTGTCCCAAAAGGTGTGGAGAATTACGCACCTTCAGGGGCTCGGCCGGCGCCGGAGTGGTTTGCGCCACGCCAGCAGTGGTAGAGGCGGGTACAATTTTGTCCTTTAAAACAGTTGGACAGTTACATGGGCAGGGTGGGTATAGAACGATATGGGCCAAATGTGGGCAAATGGGACCAGCTTAATGACAGCTTAATGGGCGGCATGGCTAAGCTAGGCCAAAGGGCCTATTTCCATGCTATAAACATCTATGACTCTATTTTGCTTGAAGGACCTCATCCTTCTTTTTACCTATGTCATATGGACCATGACTGTTGGCTGCTCCCCCTCCCCCTTCAGAACGTCCTGTAGCCGCTCAGTGACATCCTTGACCCAGGCACCAGAGAGGCAACATCCCATCCTGGTGTCATCTCTGTGGCTGCAGAAACATCTACCTCTTCCCCTTATAATAGAATCTCCTATCACTATTGCTCTCCCACGCTTCTCCCCCTGTATTTAGCTGAGCTGCTTTTGGTGCCATGGACTTGGCTGTTAATGCATTCCATCTCTCAGCCCTATCCAAAATGGAAAATCTGTTAGAGAGGACGATGGACCCAGGGGACATCTGCACTACCTGCCTTCTGTTTTTACTCTGCCTGGTGGTCACCCATTCTCTTTCTGCCTTAGCACTTTCTACCTGTAGTGTGACCACCTGACTGTATTCACTATCCACAAAGTCGCAGCCTTGTAGATCCTCGACAGAGACTCCAGCCCTGCCCGGATCCAAAATATGGATTTCAAGTAGTTGCAGCTGGAGTCAGGTCCGGCACATCTGGTCACCCTTGACACTAGAAGTCTCCCTGATTTCCCACATTGCATTGGAGCAGCATTCCAAGTAGTCAAGTGGCTTACCATGACGTACCCTGAAATTATTCCCATTACATTTCCTTCCTCTACTTTATTATATATTAAATTATTATATATTATATACTATATATTAAATATGCTAGGGGCCTTACGTTACTTCTTCTACTTTAAACACCATTCAGACTTAACTGAAGGCCACTGTTGTATTACTGAATTGTAATAAATATTACTCATTTGTCTTGTCGAGTTGTATTGAATTCTGATGAGAAATAGTCGAAGTCTTCCAGATGATGGCAAATTATTTATTGAGTAATAAAATAATATACTTGTGAGTTCTTTCACTTTAAAACTTTGACTAGTAAAACAAATAAGTAAGATTAGATTAAACTAACAATTAATATAATACACTACACTCTGATCTGCTCAGGTCTTCATTCTAGCTGTCCTATAAATTATCATAGAACTTACAGTGCAGAAGGAGGCCATTCGGCCCATCGAGTCTGCACCGGCTCTTTGAAAGAGCACCCTACCCAAGCCCACACCTCCACCCTATCCCCATAACCCAGTAACCCCACCCAACACTAAGGGCAATTTTGGACACTAAGGGCAATTTATCATGGCCAATCCACCTAACCCGCACATCTTTGGACTGTGGAAGGAAACCGGAGCACCCGGAGGAAACCCACGCACACACGGGGAGGACGTGCAAACTCCGCACAGACAGTGACCCAAGCCGGGAATCGAACCTGGGACACTGGAGCTGTGAAGCAATTGTGCTAACCACTATGCTACCATGCTGCCCAGTGCTGCCCAAATACACGGGAAACTCCTTCTATAGTTCCTGTTTGTGTTTTTTTTTAAATGTACGCATGATTCGCTGGCCCCCGCCCACACCTCTCACACTCATCTGCTACCCCCTGAAAGAACTCACTCATTCTCGCATGAGTCATATGTATCCTGTGCACCACCTTAAACTATATCAGACTCATCCTTTCACTTGAGGAGGTCCCATTTATCCTACGCAGTGCCTCACTCCATGTTCCCCAATTGATCTCCCCTCCCAACTCCGCTTCCCATTTCTCTTACCAGCCTCCCCGGACAGGTGCCGGAATGTGGCGACTAGGGGCTTTTCACAGTAACTTCATTGAAGCCTACTCGTGACAATAAGCGATTTTCATTTCATTTCATTTCTTTGATCTTCACCACCCGCTCGCCTCCCTGTTCCCCCAGTCACTTGTATATATCCTGTTGCCTTTTCTGTGGCTCTGCTCTAACTACGGCAATCAGTGAGTTTGCCCTCCTTTCTTTTGGTATCTACATTCTAATGCTCAGAGTCGCCAGGTATCAAATGATACCACCACAAGGTTCATGCGGTTATCGATCAAAGAGCCAAACACCAGTTAGTTAGTTCATGGTCAAGGGTACTTTATTTACACACAATTAATCATGCAACATAAACTACTAGTTAACTACACCTATAGACAAAGACAACCTGTACTTAACTTCAGGCGCCCGGCTTAGGTCAGAGGGACAGTGGCCGCTGTCCGATTCTGGATCTATCGAGTCTGGAGAAGTAACTGCTGCTCAGCTGGGCTCATTCGTCTGGTAGCAAGCATTGAACTTGAACTTGCTTCTGGTGGTGCTGCACTTGGAAACAGACGTAGCCAGGGAGCCAGGTCCAAGAGAGGACAAACGCATGGTGGACTCTCTTTTTATGCTTGCGGGTTTTTGCGTTCTTTTGGGCGGTCCTTCAGTTTGGACCTCACTAATTGGGTGATCCCTGATCACTACGTTCGATTTCGAACCAATAAATGGGCGGGTGCCTGGATGGCTGGGTGTGTCCTAAGTGGTCATTGACCCCGTTGTTTACACTTCCTTAGTACAGGGAGTGGCGCCGAAATGTCTGGGACTGTACCGGTCGCTCAAGTACCAGTCCTTTGTTTTGGTGAAGATGGGCCATCAAATGCTAATCGGCCCATCAAAATGCTAATTGGTCGGAGTTTCGATACCGTCTGGACTTCTTGCTTGAAAATATACATTTCCGGCTCTGAGCCTGCCTGAATCTCGCATTGTTCGTTTTACCCGCTCGGCTTTGCGAGCTTCTCCGTCCCTAGTTGTAAGTGGCCACCCCAGATGGCTACAATCCCCAATTCCTCCCTCCCCTTCCACATCTGGGAGCAGCAGCCCCTCCAGCAGGGTGCATCCCGGCAACCTAGGGAACCCCCTCCAGACTTTCCGTGCAAAGTCGCTAACCTGCAGATACCTGAACTCACTCCCCCTCGGCAGCTCTATCCTCTCCCTTAGCTCCTCCAGACTGGCAAACCCTTCCTCCAAACCCCTCACCTTGACCAGCCCCACTTCCCTCCACCTCATATATACACTATCCAACACCCCCCCCCCCCCCCCCCCCCCCCCCCCCCGGCTCAAATTCATGATTCTCGCACAGCGGCGTTAGCACCGACATCCCTTCCACCCTAAAATGCCTCCTCAACTGATTCCATATCTTCACCGTGGACTGCATCAACAGGCTCCTTGAATACCTACTCGGAGCCATTGGCAATGCTGCTGTACCATAGCCCTCAAACTAGACCCCTTACAAGTTTCCTCCTCCATCCTAACCCACTCCACCCCTTCTCCTTCCCACCACCGCCGCACTTTGTCCATATTCGCCACCCAATAATAATGAAGCAAGTTCGGCAACGTCAATCCCCCACCCCTGCTGCCTCTGTAGCAGGGTCCTCGGCACCTTCCCCACCCATACAAAGTCCGAGATGATCGTGTCCACTTTCCGAAAAAAGGCCTTTGGTATAAAGATCGAGAGAGCTTGAAAGATAAACAGGAACCTCGGCTGAATATTCATTTTCACCACTTGGACCCGCCCTGCAAGCGTTAAGTGCAGTGTATCCCACCTCCTAAGATCCTTCCCAGCCTCCTCCACCAGCTTCATTAAGTTCCACACTTGTGGAGCCCTGTCCATACCCTTGCTTCCTGAATCCGCAAATACCTAAATCTATCCCTTGCTACCGTAAATGGCATCCACCCTAAATTAGCACGTTGTGCCACCTCATTCACCTAGAATACCTCGCTTTTCCCTACATTCAGTTTGTACCCCGAGAACTCTCCAAACCTCCCCAGCCGGCCCATAATCCTTCCCATACTCTTCAACGGATCTGAAACATACAGCAAGAGGTCATCAGCATAGAGCGACACCCGATGCTCCCTCTGTCCACTCATTATCCCCTACCACTCTGCCGGTCCCCTGAGAGCCATCACCAATGGCTCTATGGCCAGCGCAAACAGCAGCAGTGACAGCGGGCACCCCTGCCTCGTATCCCTGTGTAAGTCAAAACTCTGTGAGCTCATATCATCTTCACCCTTGCCCTGGGTGCCACATACAGCAACCACACCCCTGCCACAAATCTCGGCCCAAACCCAAACCTTCCCAAAACCTCGAACAAGTACCGCCACTCCACCCGATACCAGATCCCCCGACGGATTCACCACATTCAACAGCCGTCTTATATTATTCGCAAGCTGCCTTCCCTTCACAAAGTCTGTTTTATCTTCTGCCACCACCCCAGGGGCACACACCTCCATCCTCCCCACCAACAACTTAGCCAATACTTTCACATCCGTGTTCAATAGTGATATGGGCCTATACGACCCACATTCCACCAGGTCCTTCCCTTTTTTTGGGATTAGTGTGATTACTGCCTGTGTCATCGTCTCCGGCAACTCCCCCTTCCCCAGTGCTTCATTAAATGTCCCCAATAGATGTGGTTCCAGGTCCGTCGCAAATTCCTTATAGAATTCTGCCGGGTACCCATCTAGCCCTGGGGCCATCCCCGACTTCATACCCCTGATACTATCCAGCACCTCCCTCAGCCCCAGGGGCTCCTCCAACGCCTGCCTCTTTGCTTCCTCCTCTTGGGGTAATTCCAGCTTGTCCAGAATCCGCCCATGTCCCCCTCCTCTCCTCCCAGGTCCGCCTCATAAAATCCCTGGTAGTGCTCCCTAAATGCCTACTTTATCTTCCCTGGCTCTGACACCACATCCCCAGCCCCAGTCCGTATCTTCAATATTTCCCTGGACGCAGCCTGCCTCCGCAGCTGGTGCGCCAGCATGCGGCTCGCCTTCTCCCCATACTCATATTGCACCCTTCTTGCCCTACACAGTTGCCCTACTGCCCTCCCTGTTGTCAGCCTGTCAAACTGCTCCTGTACCTTTTTCCTCCTTGCCAATCCCTCCACGGTGGGCACCCTCGAATATTCCCTGTCCATCTCCACTATCTCGCTCACTAGATGGTCATGTTCCTCCCTCCTTTCCCTTTCCGCCATGGCCTTAAACAAAATAATTTCCCCCATGGACACTGCCTTCAGTGCTTCCCAAAAATGGCCGCCGATACCTCCCCATTCTGATTCAACTCCACATAAATCCTTAATAGCCGACCGCACCTTATCACAAAACCTCCATCCGCCAACAACCCCGAGTCAAACCACCACCCCGGCCTCTGCTCTCGTCCCAATTTAAACTGAATCTCCAGCCAGTGGGGCGCATGGTCCGAGATAAATATCCCCTCATACTCTGCCTCCTCCACCCCAACCAAAATCTCCCGACTCATTATAAAGTAATCAATCCTCGAATACAGTTTATAGACGTGTGAAAAGAAGGAATAATCCTTTCCCCTTGGGTCTGAAAGCGCCATGGATCCACCATACCCATCCTCTCCAGACACCGCCCAGCTCCCTTGCCATTCGTACCCTACCCATTGACCTGGGGCTCGACCTATTCACCCTCGGCTCCAGGACACAGTTAAAATCTGCTCCCATGATCAACTGGTGCGTGGCCAAATCCGGGATTGCTGCCAGCAACCCTCTCATAAAACCCACATCATCCCAATTTGGGGCGTACACATTTACCAACACTACCGGTGCCCCTTCCAATACCCCACTCACAATCACGTATTTCCCACCTGGATCACTCACCTCCTTCGCCCTCACAAATCCCATTTTTTTGCTCATTATAATCACCACTCCCCTCGATTTTGAATCAAACCCCGAGTTAAAAACTTGCCCGACCCACCCCTTGCTTAACCTAACCTGGCCCTTCACATGGAGGTACGTCTCCTGCAGAAAGTCCATCCCCGCTTTCAAGCTCCTGACGTGCGCAAACACCAGCGACCTTTTAACCGGCCCATTCGGTCCCCGGACATTCCACGTTACCAACTATACCGGACGCTTATGCCTCCAATAGTTCCTGTTAGTATTGCCATCTAGTGATCATCTGTCTGTACTGACTTCACATTAACTAAACGTGTATTAACGCATTCAGAGATCACTACAGCCATTTCTATCTCAAAGATGTACAGTAGAAATACTCACCCGATCCTTCTTACCAAGACTGCTACTCCTTTCGCACTGGCTCCAGCTCCCATTTGATGAGCTTATACTCCCCCTTGATGAAGCTTTGACAAAGAGTCATCTGGACTCGAATCGTTAGCTCTTTTCTCTCCCTGCAGATGCTTACAGATCTGCTGAGATTTTCCAGCATTTTCTCTTTTGTTTCAGATTCCAGCATCCGCAGTAATTTGCTTGTACTCCCCCTTGATGTCACTCTTGGATGTTGTCAAAAATCATCCCTTGCATGCAACTTTTTTTTTATCCTCCCACACCTCCCGATTCTGCTGGCTGCCTGCCTGGGTTCTTCTCTCTCCTTCTGGGTGCAGCTGGCAGCCTGTCTTCCTCTCAAACTCTCCTCTCGGTGCTGCTGACTGCCTGGCCTGGAGTCCGCCTCTCACCAATCACCGATTAGCCTAGATTTTACAATCATCAGTGAAGCAATGGTACTTACTGCTACCTTCAACACAAAATGCCAACAAGAATCTAGCGATCTGTGTGGCATGGATTTCCCCTTTCCTAACATCAGTTTAAATCTGGTGTTAGGTCAAGGTGATCTCCGGGTTTCTGACAACAATGATACCATCAAGCAGTGTAAATAGACAATCACATTGAAATATTCTTGCACAGCAATTCAAAGTATAATAAAAACAAATTCCTTCACTTTTATTTCTTAGAAATGTATTCCTTGCCATGTTGGGGAAATTTGACATTCAATAAATGTGAAATTACTCTCAGGGCTGGGGAGGGAGTAGAGCAATAATACCGCAGTATGCGGTTTAAATGGCAGCACGGTGGCGCGGTGGTTAGCACTGCTGCCTCCCGCCGCCGAAGACCCGGGTTCGATCCCGGCCCCACGTCACTGTCCATGTGGAGTTTGCACATTCTCCCCGTGTCTGCCTGGGTCTCACCCCCACAACCCAAAGATGTGTAGGCGAGGTGGCTTTGCCACGCTAAATTGCTCCTTAATTGGGAAAAAATAATTTAAAAGTATGCGCTTTAAAACTCAGTTACAGCTCATTCAACCAGGTGTAGCTTTTTCAAAGGTTTTTAATCGGTGAGACTAAGATGGAATTTAATTGCTTGCCCCTGTGCCACCCTCCCCTCTGCCATGTGTGGGCTGGAGGTGGGGGAGGTTGCAGAATTAGGAGAGCTGTGCAGTGGCGCGCTACCTGACTCCCCCTCATGAAGTCAGGGCGGGGAAGCTGGAGAAGAGGCATGGCTGTGCGTCACATGGGGAGGCCACACATTAAAACTCCATGGGCTCCTTGCAGGCTTAGTGAGGACTCTCCTGATTGGTCACCCTTTGGCTCACAAAGGACCGCCTCTGCTGAACGAGCTCTCTGCTGTTCTCCACGACTACCCCACCCCATCTTGGTGGGGTCTGCCTGACTGCCCCTGGTGAGTCCCTCCAACTTACCTGCACTTCACGGCCAACTCTACCTTTGCCATTCCAGGGCCTGCTGCAGGACCAGAAGTGACCACCACATCTCCCAGTGGCGATGTTGGGACTGAAGAGATGCTATCTCTCCAATTGTTTGTTAGCTCTTGGAGGCAGGTTCTTCACCCTTAAAGGAACGCAAACCCCAATGGCAGCAGTTAGCTTCTTGATTGACATTCAATCCCGTTGCGGCATCCAAAAGTGGCCACATGGGGTCGCTCTCAACCTTCCAATTGGTGAATGGGACATTAGAGTGGAAGTTTTGGTCACTTCAATTGATTTCTCATTGATTGCATTCTGGACTAACTCAACAGTGCATCTTCTAGAGAACACTACTGATAGAATCACAGAATTGTTACAGCACAGAAGGAAGCCATTTGGCTTGTTGCAGCAATGCACCTAGTGCCACTCCCCTGCCTTCTTGTAACATTCCACATTTTTCCTTTTTAGGTACCAATCCAATGCCTCGGTTGAACCTGCTTCCATTTCACTCTCTGGCAGCACATTCCAGAGCCTAACCACCTGTTACATGAAAAAGATTTTCCTCATGTCACCATTAATTATTTTGCCAATTACCTTCAATCTGTCCCTTCTTTTTCTCGATCCTTCAACAAATGGGAACAGTTTTTTGCCTATCAAATCTTACCAGAGCCTTCATGACTTTGAATTCCTCTATCAAACTTCCTCTCAACCTTCTTTCCTCCAAGAAAAACAGTCCCAACGTCTCCAATCTATCTGCGCAACTGAAGTCCCTCATTCCTGGAACCATTCTTGTGAATCTTTCCTGCACTTTGGTATCTTAATGTTTTTGTTAATGTGTGACCTCCATAACTGAATGCACAACTCCAGCTGAGATCAAACCAGTGTTCTAGTTCAGTGTTTTTAAGACCTTTTCTCCCGGGACCCTCTTTTACCAACTGGCTGACTTTCGGGACCCACCCGGCTGACCTTTGTGACACACCATTATTGCTTACCTTTAATGCGACACATGAGCCTGCTTGGTCCTTAGGATCTCACTTGCTTTGCCATTAAATGTTACATTTCTGCTAAGGACTTTAGCTGACGACTTAAGTTTTGCATCTTTTGAAAAAAATCAAGAGGTTTGTCCTCAAACTCGCCATGCTTAGTCGTTGAGTGCCTTTGACGTTTTGCCAGTACTTCCCTGCATATAACACACATGAGTTTTGCATTCTGATTTGCATTGGCACACTTAATGCCATTATCAAGAAATCATCTTTGAACTGCTTTATTCCCAATTTCAGTTTCTTCTTAATGGGTTGTTCAGCAGAGGCCCTGGAACTTTGTACAGAGCTAACACTAGTACTGCTTTGTCCTGCCATGAACTCCCTTGAGCATCTCTCTCCTGCACATCTGGTTGTGAGATCCTGGCCTGTTTGTGTCTCTGGACCTCCCTTATTAAAACTGAATATTTTCAATTCTTCACACTGCCCTGTTGCTTGCTTGCTGGCAGCTACAAAATGGAGGAATCTCTTCTCCGTGACGTTGCGCCCAAAGCACAGACGTACTGGGCCTCCATTGTTCGTATTTGAAGGCCGGTCGTGGTCGACATTCTTTCTTTAAAATTTGAAACTTTATTTCTAAAACCTGTTTTTTCCAAGTTTATGACTTTATTAAGACTGAAAATTAAAGCATTTTGAGTTGAACTTGCACTTTCTTACATTAACACACACACTTTGATTTAAATATATTCCCATTTCTTTAGAAATTTAAGCTAGTTTAGAAAAAAGGTACAATCTTGTTTTACTTTACAAACTATGACTTTGGACAAAATGAAGTAACTTCTCAAAAACATACAGCGTCACAATATTTCTTATTGGTTCCACTGCATTGCACTATCCAAATATCCAAGTCATCTCCTTCTCCATTCCGACCAAAAGCACTTACTTCATCGTTTCCAGAGAGTGGGCACAAAAAGTGATGACTGTCGGCATCTTCCAGTGTTGACATGTGCCAGCCCTGTCGACTGGCCTCATTTGATCGGTGTTCCTGGCAGACAAACGTGGCCTGGCTTCCCTCTCAGTGTCCAGTAGCTGCATCCATCACAGAGTGCTGACCGCTTCCCGACCGTGGGAGTGCAAGCGGACGTTATGCCGGAAGTTGAGCAGCTCGACCACGGAGCAGCACGTCACATTCTGCCAATTGGTAGTGGGGGGCGAGCCAAGCAGATGGAAAGCACCAGAGCGGATCTCCAAACTGGGGCTACCACTGTTAGCATCAAGTGCCCACCTGCCCACTTGTCGGTCCCTGTGTCCCCCACCCCATGTGGTGAGCAGCACACAGCCCAGCCTTGGGCCACTCCGCCCCCTCAGATGCTGCAGCAAATCGGGGATTGCCCTCGGATGTCAATCTTAAAAGTCGTTCACAGCCAATTTACACTACTTACCGTGATCAGGAACGACCCGACTGATCACTCTGCGACCCTCCTCAAACCCACAGGTCGGCACTGAATTTGAAAAACCTTTGGCCAGATTCTCCATTCCTGAGACTCAGTATTGACAGTGGGGCAGGATTCGGGGATTTCTACGATAGCGAAATTGGCGGCGCACCTGGACCAATTTACCAACCGTTAAGGGGCGAGCACTGGCTCCACATGGAACAAGATTGATTCCAATGAAATGAAAAAAAAATGAAAATCGCTTATTGTCCCGAGTAGGCTTCAATGAAGTTACTGTGAAAAGCCCCTAGTCGCCACATTCCGGCGCCTGTTTGGGGAGGCTGGTACGGGAATTGAACCGTGCTGCTGGCCTGCCTTGGTCTGCTTTCAAAGCCAGCGATTTAGCCCTGTGCTAAACCAGCCCCTAATGAGAGATGGTGCCGGATTTGCCGGGTTGAGGATTGACACTCAGGAGGCTAGACCATAAGACTAAGACATAGGAGCAGAATTAGGACACTCGGCCCATCGAGTCTGCTCTGATATTCAATCATGGCTGATATTTTTCTCATCCCTATTCTTCTGCCTTCTCCCCATAACCCCTGATCCCCTTATTAATCAAGAACCTATCTCTTTCTGTCTTAAAGACACTCAGTGATTTGGCCTCCACAGCCTTCTGTGGCAAAGAGTTCCAGAGATTCACCACCCTCTGGCTGAAGAAATTCGTCCTCATATCTGTTTTAAAGGATTGTCCCTTTAGTCTGAGATTGTGCCCTTTGGTTTTAGTTTTGATCCCTGGAATGAAGAACTTGTCGTATGAGGAATGGTTGAGGACTCTGGGTCTGTACTCGTTGGAGTTCAGAAGGTTGAGGAGGGATTCCACGGACACTGAACTCGAGACTCTGCTGAACGGAGTGGAGGAGAGGCGGGTGACCCTGTACCCTGGGGCAGGAAGAAGGCTCCAGCCACTGCCATTTGCCATGCCGGGTGCAGGTGGCAGAGGCGGTCAGCGCCATGAGCAACACCAGCTGGACGGGCCAGTAGTGCCGAAAAAAACTGCACAACATCCTCAGGGCAGCCAGGGTGAGTAAGCAGCACTAACCCCCACCCCCACACACCCATATTCGCCCACCCGGAGGGTGTCCACACCCCCAACCCGTATCACATGCCGGCATCGTGTGTAGAAGTGAGACCCCACTGAGTTGCGGTTCCCCATGGCACGTTTGTCACCCCCCCTTCCACCCACATCCACACCACTGCTCCACTACCATCACCCCAACACCACTGCTCCACTACCACCACCCCACACCCCCTCTCCACCACCACCCCCTTCTCCAACCTCTCGCTACACCCCCCTGCCCCCATACACTCCCACCACCCCCACTTCCCCAGCCCGCGATGCAGTCATGCCTCTGGTCCTTTGTCTTGCAGGAGCTCCTGGCTATGAGGCGGAGCCTTCTGGTGTCCCCCGACCTCAACCACACCCACAAGTGGAGAGCAGCCGAGGAGGACATGGACAGTGACAAGAGACCCCGAACTGCATCTCGTGACACCCTGCAGCTCAAGTCCAGGGAAGGCACTGACCGGCCGTCATGGCTGTCTCCACCATCGCAGGGCCACTCACCTCGGTTGGACACTTCAGTGAAGAGGCTCCTGGGGCGCTAACTGATGCACACCACACATGGTGTGGTACAACAGGTGTAGGTAGGAACCCCCGAGGGGCCGGACGGTCGGAGGACGGGCCAAACCCAAGGACTAGCTGCCGTCCAGACATGCTTCGGGCTTCTGGAACGGACAGTCCCGTCGATTACGGAGATTGAGCAGCAAAGCCAAAGACTGCATGAGGGGTTGTCGACGAGCATCCAGCACCTGCTGATGCAGTTGGAGGATTCCAACCATGTGCAGCAGCAGGAGGTGGTGCCGGCCATACGTGTCACCCAGACTAACACCACACGAGTGGCGTCTGCATTGGAAGCCTTGGGAGTGTGGTGATCCACCACTGTATATATATGTGTGTGCCTGTATTAGGGGATGGACAGCAGTACCTGCTATTACAGGTTTGTCGGTAAGCCCCTGCCGCCTAGCTCCGCCCACAGGGAGCAGTATAAATATTCATGAGTTCTCTTGAGCTGCCATTCTACAGCTGCAGTCAAAGGAATAACATCTCATGGTAATAAAGCCTCTCTTGTACCGATTTGTGTCTTTGTGTGCAATTGTTAGCGCATCAATTTATCACCGTGAGATTTTCCGCATCATGGACATCAGAATTAAACTCGACCGCCTGCAGCTGGATCCGCAATCGCTGAATGCCAGAAAAGACTTTAACCACTGGCTGGCTGTCTTCGAGGCCTACATCACCTCAGTGGACCCTACACCATCGGAAGGTCAGAAAATTCAACTCCTCTACTCAAGATTGAGCTCCAGCGGGTTCCCGCTGATACAGGACGTGCCGAACTACACCCGCGCCATGGACCTTCTCAAAGAAAATTACGTCCAGTCGACGAACACTCTGTTTGCGAGGCATGTACTCGCCACTCGCGTCCAGCAACCGGGTGAGTCGATTGAGGACTTCTGGCGGGCCCTTATCCCTCTAATACGGGACTGCGAGTGCCAGGCCGTCACGGCCATGGAACATTCCAATCTCCTCATGCGAGATGCCTTTGTGACGGATATTGCATTGGACCCCATCTGGCAACGACTGCTGGAAGGGGCCGCGCTCGATCTTGCAGCGACAAAGACTTTATCACTCTCTATGACGGTCGCTTCCCGTAATGTACAATCCTACCCCGCCCGCCGCGCGGCCCACCCATCCTATCCCTCGTGGACCCCGCAACCGACCCCCCCGACTGGGGCCGCTCCCGCGCTGTATGCCTGCACTGCTCGCCACACCGCACACCCTGGGGGTCCCCGCTGCTACTTCTGTGGCCACCTGGCTACAGCTTCAACGATGGTGCTCATCAACGGCCACGCGACCTCCTGCCTACTTGACTCCGGGAGCACTGATGGCTTCATCCATCCGGAGACGGTAAGGTGCTGCTCCCTCGCGGTCCATGCCGCCAACCAGCGGATCTCCCTGGCCTCCGGATCTCACTCTGTCCCGATACGGGGTTTCTGGTTGGTCATACTCACCGGACAAGGCGTTGAATTCAGCCGTTTCCGCCTGTACATTCTCCCCAACCTCTGTGCGACACTTTTACTGGGCCTGGTCTTCCAATGTAACCTCCAGAGCCTCACCCTCAAATTCGGCGGACCCTACCCCACTCACCGTTTGCGGCCTCACGACCCTCAAGATTGACCCTCCCTCCCTCTTTCCCAATCTGACTGCAGATTGCAAGCCCATCGCCACCAGGAGCAGACGGTACAGCACCCAGGACAAGACCTTCATCAGGTCCGAAGTCCAGCGGCTGCTTCGGGAGGGTATCACCGAGGCCAGCAACAGGCCCTGGAGAGCCCAAGTGGTGATGGTTAAAACTGGGGAGAAACACAGGATGGTCGTGGACTACAGCCAGACCATCAACCGGTACACGGAGCTCGACGCGTACCCCCTCCCTCGCATATCTGATATGGTCAATCAGATTGCACAGTACCGGGTCTTCTCAACAATTGACCTGAAATCCGACTACCACCAGCTCCCCATCCGTAAATCGGACCATCCCTACACTGCCTTTGAGGCGGACGGTCGACTGTATCAATTTCTTAGGGTTCCCTTCGGCGTCACTAACGGGGTCTTGGTATTTTAACGAGAAATGGACCGAATGGTCGACCAGTACGGATTGCAGGCCACGTTTCCGTACTTAGACAATGTCACCATCTGTGGCCACGACCAGCAGGACCATGACGCCAACTTTGCCAAACTTCTCCACACCGCATCTCTCCTCAACCTCACTTATAACAAGGAGAAGTGTGTGTTCCGCACAGACCGCTTAGCCATCCTCGGCTACATAGTCCAAAACGGACTACTGGGGCCCGATCCCGACCGCATGCTCCCCCTCATGGAGCTTCCCCACCCCCACTGCTCCAAGGCTCGCAAACGATGCCTGGAGTTCTTTTCTTACTACGCCCAGTGGGTTCCACAATACGCGGACAAGACCCGCCCACTGATCCCGTCCACACATTTTCCCCTCACGGCCGAGGCACAACAGGCCTTCGCCCGCATTCGATCTGACATAGCCAAGGCTGGGATACACGCAGTAGACGAGACACTGCCCTTCCAAGTAGAGAGCGGCGCTTCAGATGTCGCCCTTGCCGCCACTCTCAACCAGGCAGGCAGACCCGTGGCATTCTTTTCCCGCACCCTCCATGCCTCCGAAATTCAACATTCCTCTGTTGAAAAAGAGGCCCAGGCTATCATTGAGGCGGTGCGGCATTGGAGGCATTACCTGGCCGGCGGGAGGTTCACCCTCCTCACTGACCAATGGTCGGTAGCCTTCATGTTCAACAACACGCAGCAGGGCAAGATCAAAAACGACAAAATCTTGCGGTGGAGAATCGAGCTCTTCACCTATAATTACGAGATCTTGTATCGCCCCGGCAAGCTCAACGAGCCCCCAGACGCCCTCTCCCGAGGTACATGTGCCAGCGCACAAGTGAACCAACTCCGTGCCTTGCACGAGAGCCTTTGTCACCCGGGGGTCACACGACTGTACCATCTAATCAAAGCCCGCAACCTGTCCGACTCCATCGAGGAAGTACGGACAGTCACCAGAGACTGCCAGGTGTGTGCGGAGTGCAAGCCGCACTTCTACCGGCCAGACCGCGTGCGCCTGGTGAAAGCGGCCCGCCCCTTTGAACGCTTCAGCGTGGATTTCAAAGGGCCCCTCCCCTCCACCGACCGCAACACCTACATCCTTAGTGTGGTCGATGAATTCTCTAGGTTCCCCTTCACCATCCCATGCCCGGATATGGCGTCTGCCACTGTCATCAAGGCCCTTGATTCCATATTCGCTCTGTTCGGTTTCCCTGACTATATCCACAGTGACAGGGGATCCTCGTTCATGAGTGATGAGCTGCGTCAGTTCCTGCTCAGCAGGGGTATCGCCTCCAGCAGGACGACCAGCTACAACCCCCGGGGAAACGGGCAGGTAGAGAGGGAGAATGGGACGGTATGGAGGGCCGTCCAGCTGGCCCTACAGTCCAGGAACCTCCCAGCCACTCGCTGGCAGGAGGTCCTCCCTGACGCGCTCCACTCCATTCGGTCACTACTGTGCACCGCGACTAACAGTACACCCCATGAACGTGTTTTTGCCTTCCCTAGGAAGTCTACATCCGGGGTGTCGCTCCCGACTTGGCTCGCAGCTCCAGGACCGGACCTACTGTGTAGGCATGTCAGACTCCACAAGGCAGACCCTCTGGTGGGCAGGGTACGCCTGCTCCACGCGAACCCCCAGTATGCCTACGTGGAGTTCCCCGACGGCCGCCAGGATACAGTCTCGCTCAGGGACCTGGCTCCCTCGGGTGCTGATCCCACGCCCACACACCTCCCCACCCACGCGCCACCCTCCCTTTCCCCGGCGCCCCCAACATCAGCCCCACCAGGTCCATCCCTCATTCCCCTGCCCACACTAGAGGACATGGAAGATTTCGGCAGGCTCCCGGAGTCGTCCAGCCACTGGCCAGCACCAACACCGCCACCACCGATGCCGTCGACGCCGACACCACCTGTGCAGATGTCGCCACCACTGCGTCGCTCTCAATGAACCGTCAGACCGCCGGTCAGACTCAACCTATGACCTGCACCGGGTTGGAAGATGGACACTTGATTTTTTTCCCCTCCCCCTCTGTAAATAAATCACGGATTATGTATAATAGTTTCACGTCACCCCCGCCGGACTCATTCTTAACAGGGGGTGAATGTGGTGATCCACCACTGTATATATATATGTGTGTGCCTGTATTAGGGGATGTACAGCAGTACCTGCTATTACAGGTTTGCCGGTATGCCCCTGCCGTCTAGCTCCGCCCACAGGGAGCAGTATAAATATTCATGAGTTCTCCTGAGCTGCCATTCTACAGCTGCAGTCGAAGGAATAACATCTCATGGTAATAAAGCCTCTCTTGTACCGATTTGTGTCTTTGTGTGCAACTGTTAGTGCATCAGGGAGTGACGGTTTTGGTTGTGGGTCAAGATCTCCAAGGCCTGGGGCTATCTTTGCAGGTGGTGGCGAAGGCCCAGGAGGGCTGCCGTGTCACAGACAGCCATGTACAAAAGCCACCTGGACATTGCAGCGGCACTCCAGAGTGTGGCCCAGTCACCGCATGTCATCACTGAGAGCATTGGGGCCTTGCCCAAGCATTAGCCGATATGGCGTAGAAACAGAGGGAGGTGGCCCAATCCCAGAGGGAGATGGCGCACTACCTGCTGATGTGGCACAGACCCAGAAGGTGGTGCTACAGTCACTGGGTGATGTGACACAGTCCCAGACGGAGGTGGTTCACTCCCTGTGCTCCATGGCCATGGGCGTGCGGATCCTGGTGGAGACAGCAGTCAGCCTCCAGGACTGGTAGCAGCAGATGGCGGGGGAGCATTAGGGGTTAGCTCCGCTCACACCCCTGTCCCATGGCGTAGCCTGGAGGCCACGGGCATCCCGAGAGAGGAGAGGTGCCACTGACTCCCGCAGGGGAGGTGCTGGAACACCACAAGGCCTCGGGCTCCCCCGCCCCTGGTGCATCACATGGGCAGTAGGCAGAACAGGACGGCACCACACCACCTGGGACACCCGAGCAGCAGCCGAGTCCATCCAGGACCGGTCGCCCTAGAAGATGACCGCCAAAGGGGACCAATCAGAGCGGGAATCACAGCAGGCCGCCTCCACTCCTATACACCACTTGGGAATCCACCTAGATGTGGTGAAAAGGCCCGTACGGCCGGAAAGTTAGACACCAGTTAAGTTGGCATGGGTGCAACGCATAAGATAGCCCTATGGGCCCAGGCACTATCCTGTATGTATATGTTCCCAATAAACACTTGTTTACAACATTACATCCTGATTTGATGCTCTATCAGAAAGGTGTGAGGGATGGGCTGGCTGTAAAGGGAGTGCTGGCCGGTAGAAATGTGGTTTCCACTCCGCGCAGACCTGGCAGTCTCTGGTGATAGCCCTGACTTCCTCGATGGAGTAGGGCAGATTGCGGGCCCTAATGAAGTGGTAAAAACGGGTGACTCCTGGGTGACTGATTGTCGTGCAGGGTCCGGAGTCGGTCCACTTGTGCGCTGGCACACGTACCTCGGGATAGGGCATCGGGGGGCTCGTTGAGCTTACCGGGGCGATACAAAATCTCGTAGTTGTAGGTGGAGAGCTCGATCCTCCACCTCAAGATTTTATCATTTTTGATCTTGCCCCGCTGTGTGTTATTGAACATGAAGGCAACCGACCGTTGGTCAGTGAGAAGAGTGAATCTCCTGCCGGCCAGGTAATGCCTCCAATGCCACACAGCTTCAATGATGGCTTGGGCCTCCTTTTCGACGGAGGAGTGCCGAATTTCGGAGGCATGGAGGGTGCGGGTAAAGAATGCCACAGGCCTGCCTGCTTGATTGAGGGTGGCGGCCAGAGCGATGTCTGATGCATCGCTCTCGACTTGGAAGAGGAGCGTCTCATCGACCGCGTGCATCGCGGCTTTGGCGATGTTGGCCTTGATACGGTTGAAGGCCTGGTGAGCCTCAGCCGTCAGTGGGAAAACGGTGGATTGAATGAGTGGGTGGGCCTTGTCCGCATAGTTTGGGAGCCACTGGGCATAATATGAAAAGAATCCCAGGCATCGTTTAAGGACCTTGGTGCAGTGGGGAGTGAGAGTTTCATGAGGGGGCGCATGCGATCGGGGTCAGGCCCCAGAACTCCGTTCTGGACCACATAGCCGAGGATGGCTAATCGTTTCGCGCTGAACACACATATTTCCTTGCTATACGTGAAGTTGAGGAGAGGGGCGGTGGGGAGAAATTTGGAAAGGTTAGTGTCGTGGTCCTGCTGGTTGTGGCCGCAGACGGTAACGTTGTCCAGGCACGGGAAAGTGGCTTGCAGTCCGTACCGGTCAACCATTCGGTCCATCTCCCGTTGGAAGATCGAGACCCCGTTGGTGACGCCGAAGGGTACCCTAAGAAAGTGGTAAATGCACCCGTCTGATTCGAACGCAGTGTATGGGCGGTTCGCCTTATGGATGGGGTGCTGGTTGTAGGCAGATTTCATGTCCACTGTCGAGAAACCCGGTACTGTGCAATTTGATTGACCATATCAGATATGTGTGGGAGGGGGTATGCGTCGAGCTGCGTGTACCGATTGATGGTCTGACTGTAGTCAACGGCCATCCTATTTTTCTCCCTGGTTTTCACCACTACCACTTGGGCTCTCCAGGGGCTGTTGTTGGCCTCGATGATGCCTTCCCGCAGTAGCCGCTGGACCTCAGACGTGATGAAGGTCCTGTCCTGGGCGCTGTGCCGTCTGCTCCTGGTGGCAACGGGTTTGCAATCCGGAGTTAGGTTTGCAAAAAGGGAAGGCGGGTCGACCTTAAGGGTCGCGAGTCCGAAAATGGTAAGGGGTGGTAAGGGCCCGCCAAATTTCAAGTTAGGCTCTGGAGGTTGCACAGGAGGTCCAGACCGGGTAGCAAGGCAGCGCAGAGGTTGGGGAGGACGTAGAGGCAGAAGCCGCTGAACTCCACGCCCTGGACGGTGAGGGTGGCGATGCAGTACCCCCACTGAGTGGGATCCGGAGGCAGGAGGATTCTCTGGTTAGCGGGGTGTACCACGACGGAGCAGCACCTTACCGAATCGGGGTGGATGAAGCTCTCAGTGCTCCCGGAGTCCAGAAGGCAGGAGATCTCGTGCCATCGACCTTCACCTTTGTCGAAGCGGTCGCGAGGTTGTGTGGTCGAGACTGGTCAATCGTGACCGAGGCCAGACGCTGCTGGTCGTCGGCGGTTACAGGCGATGAGTGGCCTGATGAGGTGCCCGACGGGCAGGGGTCCTGAGGCGGGTAAGACAGCGGCGCCCACGGGCCGCACGTGTCCTGGGGAGGCAAGATGGCGGTGCCCATTGGTCTGAGGCAGGCAAGATGGCGGCGCCCACAGGCTGCACGTGGTCTGAGGAGGGGACAATGGCGGCGTCCACTGACCGCACATGGGGGGTGGCCGGGACAATAGCGGGGATTGAGCGGGCCTGGCACACAGCAGCGAAATGTCCCTTCTTGCCACAGGCCTTGCAGAGGGCACTCCGCGCTGGGCAGCACTGCAGGGGGTGTTTTGACTGTCCACAGAATAGCATTTGGATCCCCCGGGGTTGGTTGGCTGCCGCGCAGCGCAGGCGTGGGGTTGGCTGGGGGCGGTCGCTGATGGGATCCATGATGGGGTGGCCGTCGATGGGATCCACAATGCACAGGGAGGGTGGGCCGCGCGGTCGGGGGCATAGGCTTGAACGTTGCGTGAGGCGACCGTAAGCAAGAACGCTAGTATTTTGGTCGCCGCGAGGTCAAGCGTGGCCCCTTCTAAGAAGCGCTGGCGAATGTAGTCAGACCCTATACCCGTAACGAACATGTCTCTCATCAGCAGGTTCGAGTGTTCAGTGGCTGAAACGGCCTGGTAGTCACAGTCTCTCACTAGGGTCAGCAGGGCACGCCAGAAATCTTCCACAGATTCACTGGGAAGTAGGCGTCACGTGGAGAGTAGTTGCCTGGCGTAGATTTTGTAAGTTCGCTGAGCGTAGTTTTCCTTCAGTAGCGCCATGGCCTCTGCGTAGGTCAGTGTGTCCTAGACGAGGGGAAAAACGTTGGAGCTCAGCCGCACGTACAGAATCTGGAGTTTCTGTGCTTCTGGGATTGGGTCTGGCGCAGACCCGATGTATGCTTCAAAACAGGCTAGCCAATGTTCAAAGTCCTTTTTGGCATTGGCTGCTTAAGGATGCAGCTGCAGGCGATCCGGCTTGATGCGGAGGTCCATCTCTGAAAAATCTCTGTGTAATAAATTGATGCATTATCAATTACAACAAGACGAGAGTAGAATGTAATCGAGGCTTTATTACACAAAGATGTGTGGCCTCCTACAGCAGCTGATGAAATGGCTCCTGTACGGGGAGCACACACATTTATACTCCGCCTACTGGGTGGAGCCAGCAGGCAGGGATCTACCCCCGTACCTGTAGTACAGGGGCCTTACCATAAAACCCATTTTTATACATTATAATACATCAGTGGTGACTACCACAGCCATATTTACAGCAATCTTGCGGCTGACATTTGTCATCCTCCCGGAAGGTTTGCCCAGTACTTCTAGGGTTTTGTGTCAGTCTTTTGAGACGCCAGAATGTCCTTGCTGAATGTCGAGTTGATGGTGAGTGAGGCACATGAAAGCTTTCGTTGGGAATTCTGTCATGGTTTCCCAGGGGTTCTCCCAGCAGCGTCGAATCGGTAACGCTGCAGGTTTACGGACAGTTTAGCGTCGTAATGTTTCTTTACTAAATCCACAAGATCGTTGAACATCTGGGCCCTTTCTCGCCAGTTATGGGCCAACTTCTCCTGCGAGGACAGAGAGGGCAATATGAGCCACATACAAGCTTCAGTGGCGGTGGAAGAGGGTGCTGTGGCGGATGACAGGCGTGTGCACCACTGCTGGTGATGGGTGGGGTGCGCAGGTCAGTGCCAGGGTGTGATGGGGTAGGGGTGCGGTGCCAACCACAGGGCCGTGGGGGAAGGAGGGCAACCGTGGTGGTGTGTGAGACTGGGGCTAGGTGGCAGATGCTAACTCACCCCTGCTGCCCGATGGAGGTCGTCAATCTTCTTGCGGCACTGAGTGTCGGTCCTCCTGGTGACACTCCCTGAGCTGATGGCCGCTGCCACTGGCTCCCAGGCGGTGATGGCTGACCTGTGTCTGACCCTCTAGCCCCCTTGGAGGAACAGTTTATCCCATGTGGACTCCGCTGTGTCCAATAGTCTGGTGAGGTCGGCATCCTCGAATCGCTGTGCAGGTCTCCTTGGCTGCATGGCTGTGTGCTGTCTTCGGTTTGCTCTGTGAAATGTGTGAACAACGTGAGCTTTTGAAAATGAGTGAAGAATTAATCATGGAAAATAAGGAACTGGCTGATGAATTGAACAGAATTGTATCATTGTTTATTGTAAAGGATACAAGTAACTTTAGGGGTGGCCCATTTAAGGCAGATTTGAGAAGAAGTATTTTCTCTCAGAGCGTGATGTGTCATTGGAACACTCTTCCTCAAAAGGCAGGGGAAGCAGAGTCTGAATATATTTACAGCAACTGGACAGATTCTTGACAAGTAGGAATGTGAATGGTTGTTGGGGGCAGCTGGAAATGTGGTGTTGAGGTTACAATCAGATCAGCCCTGATCTTGCTTTTCACCTGATTATTAAGCTGATGTTAGCCACCCTGTTTCTGCTTCATCTTACACTTCAGTTCCTTTACCATCCTGGGAGCTCAACGAGTTGTCCTGCTTTTCCTTCTTGTCCCAATAAACACCAACGGTCCCTGAAATATTTAATGTCTAAAGGGGACCACTCTTCTGTTTACAGTTTTGCTGCCAATCGTTGGTTTTCATTAATCCGGAATAGGTTCTAAATCCCTTGAAATTGGCCCCAAGTGTTTTTATTTTAGATTGTTTCCTGTACTTTTCTTATATGTTCTTATTTTCCATAGTCCCGAAATGTTGCGGAGACCAGCAGGAAGCAGAAAAGAACGGCGAGAGCAGCGATCGCTAAAAGAACGGAGAGGATAACGGAGCAGTGAGAGCAGCGAGCGTGAGACCAGCAGCGTGGATATATGGGCGGTGACGGCAGCGAGCGTGAGACCAGCAGCGTGGATATATGGGCGGTGACGGCAGCGAGCGTGAGACCAGCAGCGTGGATATAGGGCGGTGACGGCAGCGAGTGGGAGACCAGCAGCGTGGATATATGGGCGGTGACGGCAGCGAGCGTGAGACCAGCAGCGTGGATATATGGGCGGTGACGGTAGCGAGTGGGAGACCAGCAGCGTGGATATATGGGCGGTGACGGCAGCGAGTGGGAGACCAGCAGCGTGGATATATGGGCGGTGACGGCAGCGAGTGGGAGACCAGCAGCGTGGATATAGGGCGGTGACGGCAGCGAGCGTGAGACCAGCAGCGTGGATATATGGGCGGTGACGGCAGCGAGCGTGAGACCAGCAGCGTGGATATATGGGCGGTGACGGCAGCGAGCGTGAGACCAGCAGCGTGGATATATGGGCAGTGACGGCAGCGAGTGGGAGACCAGCAGCGTGGATATATGGGCGGTGACGGCAGCGAGTGGGAGACCAGCAGCGTGGATATAGGGCGGTGACGGCAGCGAGCGTGAGACCAGCAGCGTGGATATATGGGCGGTGACGGCAGCGAGCGTGAGACCAGCAGCGTGGATATATGGGCGGTGACGGCAGCGAGTGGGAGACCAGCAGCGTGGATATAGGGCGGTGACGGCAGCGAGTGGGAGACCAGCAGCGTGGATATATGGGCGGTGACAGCAGCGCGGATATATGGGCGGTGACGGCAGCGAGTGGGAGACCAGCAGCGTGGATATATGGGCGGTGACGGCAGCGAGCGTGAGACCAGCAGCGTGGATATAGGGCGGTGACGGCAGCGAGTGGGAGACCAGCAGCGTGGATATATGGGCGGTGACAGCAGCGTCGATATATGGGCGGTGACGGCAGCGAGCGTGAGACCAGCAGCGTGGATATATGGGCGGTGACGGCAGCGAGTGGGAGACCAGCAGCGTGGATATATGGGCGGTGACGGCAGCGAGCGTGAGACCAGCAGCGTGGATATATGGGCGGTGACGGCAGCGAGCGTGAGACCAGCAGCGTGGGTATATGGGCGGTGACAGCAGCGAGTGGGAGACCAGCAGCGTGGATATAGGGCGGTGACGACAGCGAGCGTGAGACCAGCAGCGTGGATATATGGGCGGTGACGGCAGCGAGTGGGAGACCAGCAGCGTGGATATATGGGCGGTGACAGCAGCGAGCGTGAGACCAGCAGCGTGGATATATGGGCGGTGACGACAGCGAGCGTGAGACCAGCAGCGTGGATATATGGGCGGTGACGGCAGCGGGCGTGAGACCAGCAGCGTGGATATATGGGCGGTGACAGCAGCGTGGATATATGGGCAGTGACGACAGCGAGCATGAGACCAGCAGCGTGGATATATGGGCGGTGATGACAGCGAGCGTGAGACCAGCAGCGTGGATATATGGGCGGTGACGGCAGCGAGCGTGAGACCAGCAGCGTGGATATATGGGCAGTGACGACAGCGAGCATGAGACCAGCAGCGTGGATATATGGGCGGTGACGGCAGCGAGCGTGAGACCAGCAGCGTGGATATATGGGCGGTGATGGCAGCGAGCGTGAGACCAGCAGCGTGGATATATGGGCGGTGACGGCAGCGAGCGTGAGACCAGCAGCGTGGATATAGGGCGGTGACGGCAGCGAGCGTGAGACCAGCAGCGTGGATATATGGGCGGTGACGGCAGCGAGCGTGAGACCAGCAGCGCGGATATATGGGCGGTGACGGCAGCGAGCGTGAGACCAGCAGCGTGGATATATGGGCGGTGACGGCAGCGAGCGTGAGACCAGCAGCGCGGATATATGGGCGGTGACGGCAGCGAGCGTGAGACCAGTAGCGCGGATATATGGGCGGTGACGGCAGCGAGCGTGAGACCAGCAGCGTGGATATATGGGCGGTGACGGCAGCGAGTGGGAGACCAGCAGCGTGGATATATGGGCGGTGACGGCAGCGAGCGTGAGACCAGCAGCGTGGATATAGGGCGGTGACGGCAGCGAGTGGGAGACCAGCAGCGTGGATATATGGGCGGTGACAGCAGCGAGCGTGAGACCAGCAGCGTGGATATATGGGCGGTGACGGCAGCGAGTGGGAGACCAGCAGCGTGGATATATGGGCGGTGACGGCAGCGAGCGTGAGACCAGCAGCGTGGATATATGGGCGGTGACGGCAGCGAGCGTGAGACCAGCAGCGTGGATATAGGGCGGTGACGGCAGCGAGTGGGAGACCAGCAGCGTGGATATATGGACGGTGACGGCAGCGAGCGTGAGACCAGCAGCGTGGATATAGGGCGGTGACGGCAGCGAGTGGGAGACCAGCAGCGTGGATATAGGGCGGTGACGGCAGCGAGTGGGAGACCAGCAGCGTGGATATATGGGCGGTGACGGCAGCGAGCGTGAGACCAGCAGCATGGATATATGGGCGGTGACGACAGCGAGCGTGAGACCAGCAGCGTGGATATATGGGCGGTGACAGCAGCGTCGATATATGGGCGGTGACGGCAGCGAGCGTGAGACCAGCAGCGTGGATATATGGGCGGTGACGGCAGCGAGTGGGAGACCAGCAGCGTGGATATATGGGCGGTGACGGCAGCGAGCGTGAGACCAGCAGCGTGGATATATGGGCGGTGACGGCAGCGAGCGTGAGACCAGCAGCGTGGGTATATGGGCGGTGACAGCAGCGAGTGGGAGACCAGCAGCGTGGATATAGGGCGGTGACGACAGCGAGCGTGAGACCAGCAGCGTGGATATATGGGCGGTGACGGCAGCGAGTGGGAGACCAGCAGCGTGGATATATGGGCGGTGACAGCAGCGAGCGTGAGACCAGCAGCGTGGATATATGGGCGGTGACGACAGCGAGCGTGAGACCAGCAGCGTGGATATATGGGCGGTGACGGCAGCGGGCGTGAGACCAGCAGCGTGGATATATGGGCGGTGACAGCAGCGTGGATATATGGGCAGTGACGACAGCGAGCATGAGACCAGCAGCGTGGATATATGGGCGGTGATGACAGCGAGCGTGAGACCAGCAGCGTGGATATATGGGCGGTGACGGCAGCGTGGATATATGGGCGGTGATGACAGCGAGCGTGAGACCAGCAGCGTGGATATATGGGCGGTGACGGCAGCGAGCGTGAGACCAGCAGCGTGGATATATGGGCAGTGACGACAGCGAGCATGAGACCAGCAGCGTGGATATATGGGCGGTGACAGCAGCGAGCGTGAGACCAGCAGCGTGGATATATGGGCGGTGATGGCAGCGAGCGTGAGACCAGCAGCGTGGATATATGGGCGGTGACGGCAGCGAGCGTGAGACCAGCAGCGTGGATATAGGGCGGTGACGGCAGCGAGCGTGAGACCAGCAGCGTGGATATATGGGCGGTGACGGCAGCGAGCGTGAGACCAGCAGCGCGGATATATGGGCGGTGACGGCAGCGAGCGTGAGACCAGCAGCGTGGATATATGGGCGGTGACAGCAGCGAGTGGGAGACCAGCAGCGTGGATATATGGGCGGTGACGGCAGCGAGCGTGAGACCAGCAGCGTGGATATATGGGCGGTGACGGCAGCGAGCGTGAGACCAGCAGCGTGGATATATGGGCGGTGACAGAAGCGAGTGGGAGACCAGCAGCGTGGATATATGGGCGGTGACGGCAGCGAGCGTGAGACCAGCAGCGTGGATATAGGGCGGTGACGGCAGCGAGCGCGAGACCAGCAGCGTGGATATATGGGCGGTGACGGCAGCGAGTGGGAGACCAGCAGCGTGGATATATGGGCGGTGACGGCAGCGAGCGGGAGACCAGCAGCGTGGATATATGGGCGGTGTCGACAGCGAGCGTGAGACCAGCAGCGTGGATATATGGGCGGTGACGGCAGCGAGTGGGAGACCAGCAGCGTGGATATATGGGCGGTGACGGCAGCGAGCGTGAGACCAGCAGCGTGGATATATGGGCGGTGACGGCAGCGAGCGTGAGACCAGCAGCGTGGATATATGGACGGTTACGGCAGCGAGTGGGAGACCAGCAGCGTGGATATATGGGCGGTGACGGCAGCGAGCGTGAGACCAGCAGCATGGATATATGGACGGTGACGGCAGCGAGTGGGAGACCAGCAGCGTGGATATATGGACGGTGACGGCAGCGAGTGGGAGACCAGCAGCGTGGATATATGGGCGGTGACGGCAGCGAGCGAGAGACCAGCAGCGTGGATATATGGGCGGTGACGGCAGCGAGCGTGAGACCAGCAGCGCGGATATATGGGCGGTGTATACAGCGAGCGTGAGACCAGCAGCGTGGATATATGGACGGTGACGGCAGCGAGCGTGAGACCAGCAGCGTGGATATATGGGCGGTGACGGCAGCGAGCGTGAGACCAGCAGCGTGGATATATGGGCGGTGACGGCAGCGAGCGTGAGACCAGCAGCGTGGATATATGGGCGGTGACGACAGCGAGTGGGAGACCAGCAGCGTGGATATATGGGCGGTGACGGCAGCGAGCGTGAGACCAGCAGCGTGGATATATGGGCGGTGATGACAGCGAGCGGGAGACCAGCAGCGTGGATATATGGGCGGTGACGGCAGCGAGCGTGAGACCAGCAGCGTGGATATAGGGCGGTGACGACAGCGAGTGGGAGACCAGAAGCGCGGATATATGGGCGGTGACGGCAGCGAGTGGGAGACCAGCAGCGTGGATATATGGGCGGTGACGGCAGCGAGCGTGAGACCAGCAGCGTGGATATATGGGCGGTGACAGCAGCGAGCGTGAGACCAGCAGCGTGGATATATGGGCGGTGACGGCAGCGAGCGTGAGACCAGCAGCGTGGATATATGGGCGGTGATGGCAGCGAGCGGGAGACCAGCAGCGTGGATATATGGGCGGTGACGACAGCGAGTGGGAGACCAGCAGCGTGGATATATGGGTGGTGACGGCAGCGAGCGAGAGACCAGCAGCGTGGATATATGGGCGGTGACGGCAGCGAGCGTGAGACCAGCAGCGTGGATATATGGGCGGTGACAACAGCGAGCGTGAGACCAGCAGCGCGGATATATGGGCGGTGACGGCAGCGAGCGTGAGACCAGCAGCGTGGATATATGGGCGGTGACGGCAGCGTGGATATATGGGCGGTGACGGCAGCGAGCGTGAGACCAGCAGCGTGGATATATGGGCGGTGACGGCAGCGAGCGTGAGACCAGCAGCGTGGATATATGGGCGGTGACGGCAGCGAGTGGGAGACCAGCAGCGTGGATATAGGGCGGTGACGACAGCGAGTGGGAGACCAGAAGCGCGGATATATGGGCGGTGACGGCAGCGAGCGTGAGACCAGCAGCGTGGATATATGGGCGGTGACGGCAGCGTGGATATATGGGCGGTGACGGCAGCGAGCGTGAGACCAGCAGCGTGGATATATGGGCGGTGACGGCAGCGAGCGTGAGACCAGCAGCGTGGATATATGGGCGGTGACGGCAGCGTGGATATAGGGCGGTGACGACAGCGAGTGGGAGACCAGAAGCGCGGATATATGGGCGGTGACGGCAGCGAGCGTGAGACCAGCAGCGTGGATATATGGGCGGTGACGGCAGCGTGGATATATGGGCGGTGACGGCGTGAGACCAGCAGCGTGGATATATGGGCGGTGACGGCAGCGAGTGGGAGACCAGCAGCGTGGATATATGGGCGGTGACGGCAGCGAGTGGGAGACCAGCAGCGTGGATATATGGGCGGTGACGGCAGCGAGCGAGAGACCAGCAGCGTGGATATATGGACGGTGACGGCAGCGAGCGTGAGACCAGCAGCGTGGATATATGGGCGGTGACGGCAGCGAGCGGGAGACCAGCAGCGTGGATATATGGGCAGTGACGACAGCGAGCATGAGACCAGCAGCGTGGATATATGGGCAGTGACGGCAGCGAGTGGGAGACCAGCAGCGTGGATATATGGGCGGTGACGGCAGCGAGTGGGAGACCAGCAGCGCGGATATATGGGCGGTGACGGCAGCGAGCGTGAGACCAGCAGCGTGGATATATGGGCGGTGACGGCAGCGAGTGGGAGACCAGCAGCGTGGATATATGGGCGGTGACGGCAGCGAGCGTGAGACCAGCAGCGTGGATATATGGACGGTGACGGCAGCGTGGATATATGGGCAGTGACGGCAGCGAGCGTGAGACCAGCAGCGTGGATATATGGGCGGTGACGACAGCGAGCATGAGACCAGCAGCGTGGATATATGGGCGGTGATGACAGCAAGCGTGAGAGCAGCAGCGTGGATATAGGGCGGTGATGGCAGCGAGTGGGAGACCAGCAGCGTGGATATATGGGCAGTGACGGCAGCGAGTGGGAGACCAGCAGCGTGGATATATGGACGGTGACGGCAGCGAGCGTGAGACCAGCAGCGTGGATATATGGGCGGTGACGGCAGCGAGCGTGAGACCAGCAGCGTGGATATATGGGCGGTGACGGCAGCAAGCGTGAGACCAGCAGCGTGGATATATGGGCGGTGACGGCAGCGAGCGTGAGACCAGCAGCGTGGATATATGGGCGGTGACGGCAGCGAGCGTGAGACCAGCAGCGTGGATATATGGGCGGTGACGGCAGCGAGCGTGAGACCAGCAGCGTGGATATATGGGCAGTGACAGCAGCGAGTGTGAGACCAGCAGCGTGGATATATGGGCGGTGACGGCAGCGAGTGGGAGACCAGCAGCGCGGATATATAGGCGGTGATGGCCGCGAGCGTGAGACCAGCAGCGTGGATATATGGGCGGTGACAGCAGCGTGGATATATGGGCGGTGACAGCAGCGTGGATATATGGGCGGTGACAGCAGCGAGCGTGAGACCAGCAGCGTGGATATATGGGCGGTGACGGCAGCGAGCGTGAGACCAGCAGCGTGGATATATGGGTGGTGACGGCAGCGAGCGTGAGACCAGCAGCGTGGATATATGGGCGGTGACGGCAGCGAGCGTGAGACCAGCAGCGTGGATATATGGGCGGTGACAGCAGCGCGGATATATGGGCGGTGACGGCAGCGAGTGGGAGACCAGCAGCGTGGATATATGGGCGGTGATGGCAGCGAGCGTGAGACCAGCAGCGTGGATATATGGGCGGTGACGGCAGCGAGCGTGAGACCAGCAGCGTGGATATATGGACGGTGACGGCAGCGAGTGGGAGACCAGCAGCGTGGATATATGGACGGTGACGGCAGCGAGCGTGAGACCAGCAGCGTGGATATATGGGCGGTGACGGCAGCGAGTGGGAGACCAGCAGCGTGGATATATGGGCGGTGACGGCAGCGAGCGTGAGACCAGCAGCGTGGATATATGGGCGGTGACGGCAGCGCGGATATATGGGCGGTGACGGCAGCGAGCGGGAGACCAGCAGCATGGATATATGGGCGGTGAGGGCAGCGAGCGCGAGACCAGCAGCGTGGATATATGGGCGGTGATGACAGCGAGCGGGAGACCAGCAGCGTGGATATATGGGCGGTGATGACAGCGAGTGGGAGACCAGTAGCGCGGATATATGGGCGGTGACGGCAGCGAGCGTGAGACCAGCAGCGTGGATATATGGGCGGTGACGGCAGCGAGTGGGAGACCAGCAGCGTGGATATATGGGCGGTGACGGCAGCGAGCGTGAGACCAGCAGCGTGGATATAGGGCGGTGACGGCAGCGAGTGGGAGACCAGCAGCGTGGATATATGGGCGGTGACGGCAGCGAGCGTGAGACCAGCAGCGTGGATATATGGGCGGTGACGGCAGCGTGGATATATGGGCGGTGACGGCAGCGCGGATATATGGGCGGTGACGGCAGCGTGGATATATGGGCGGTGACGGCAGCGCGGATATATGGGCGGTGACGGCAGCGTGGATATATGGGCGGTGACGGCAGCGTGGATATATGGGCGGTGACGGCAGCGTGGATATATGGGCGGTGACGGCAGCGCGGATATATGGGCGGTGACGGCAGCGAGCGTGAGACCAGCAGCGTGGATATATGGGCGGTGACGGCAGCGTGGATATATGGGCGGTGACGGCAGCGCGGATATATGGGCGGTGACGGCAGCGAGCGTGAGACCAGCAGCGTGGATATATGCTCCACCGAAACGGATTACTTGCTCAAATTAAACTTGTGTTTAATCAAATTTCTTGATCTAGATGGAATTGTTTATAGATCAACTTAAAATGTTTACTGATATAATTTGCCTTTGTTCATAGATACACAATGTGTAAAATAAGAGATCTTAATGTTATGTATTTAAGTTTACTTTTTAATGAGGTTTACTTTTTTGTTCAGAATTAATTCATCTAGCTTGTATTAGAGGTGTTGATAATAAATTCAATATTTACAGATTTAACCCTACACGCCTCCTTGTGTTGTGATGATTGATGTGTATGTTTCTTCCAGCTCCAATCACGCGCTCACAGAGAGAGTAAAATGAGAAAGAGAGTGAGAAAGAGAGGGAGAGAGAGTGAGAGTGTGGGAGAAAGACTCAAGGCCACTGGCCCTGTGAATAGAACACTCTTCTCAGTGTAAACCAGTGTTCGCTCCCTCGCGGCCTCTGTTTCAGTGCCCGCTCCGCTCAAAGTCTCACCCACTGTCACCACTCCACTCACAGACTCAGACTTTGTGAATGCTTTGCTCACTGCCTCCACCTCTGTCACCACTCAGCTCAGGACCACGGCCTCTGTTACGCACAGCACCCATCCCCCTATCCCGCCATTGAGCTGCTCACGGCTTCGGCCTCTGTCACTACACTGTTTGGGGCCTCTGTGACCACACCAACCACTGCCTTGGTCTCAGAGATCATTCTGCTCACAGCACTGCCTTCTCTGAGGTCAAAGTACTGTGGGTGGAGACTGCCAGTTAGCATGCAAATAAATACAAAAGACTTCAATTGGCATCTAAAAAATGGCAGGGTGGTAACATAGAAACGTAGAAAATAGAAGCAAGTCGAGGCCATTTAGCTCTTCGAGCCTGCTCCACCATTTATTATGATCATGGCTGATCATCAAGTACAATACTCTGATCCCGCTTTCCCTCATATCCCTTTAGTCCCAAGAGCTACGTCTAATTCCTCTTGAAATTACACAACTACCTTTTGGCCTCAACTAATTTTTGAGGTAGCGAATTCCACAGATTCACCACTCTCTGGGTGAAGAAATTTCTCCTCACCTCAATCCTTAAGGGTTTACCCTTTATCCTCAAACTATGACCCCTCGTTCTGGACTCTCCCACCATTGAGAACATTCTTTCTGAATCTAACCTGTCTCATCCTGTTAGAATTTTGTAAGTTTCTATGGGATCCTCTCTCATTCTTCTAAAGTCCAATGAATTTAATCCTAACCGATTTGATCTCTCCTCATATGACAGTCCCGCCATCCCTGGAAACGGCCTGGTAAATCTTTGCTGCACTCTCTCCACAGCAAGAACATCCTTCCTATCTTTGGGGTAGCATCGGAGCCGGGAGTGCAGGAGGCGAGAGAGGCCAGTACCCTGGCCTTTGCGTCTCTAGTAGCCCGGCGTAGGATTCTCTTACAGTGGAGGGACGCGAAGCCCCCGAGCCCGGAGGCCTGGATCAATGACATGGCTGGGTTCATCAGGCTGGAGATGGTTAGGTTTGCCCTGAGGGGGTCGGTACAAAGGTTCTTCCGGCGGTGGCAGCCCTTTCTCGATTTTCTGGCGGAGGGTTAGAGGGTGGTCAATCTCAGCAGCAACCCCCGCGGGGGGGGGGTTTCGGGGTCTGTTAAGGGGGTTTGTTTTTGCGACGGCGTGTTTGCTTTTTTCTTCTTTTCTGTATTGTTATTAAGTTATTAATTTATTGCTTTGTACTGGGGGGGATTTCTCTTTCTGTTTATTTCTGCACCTTGTTTACTTTATTGTTGGGAGAAAACTTCTTGTTGAAAAATTTGAATAAAAACTATTTTTTTTAAAAAGAGCATCCTTCCTCAGGTAAGGACACCAAAACCATACACATTACTGGAGATGTGGCCTCAGCCTAGACAATTGCAGCAAACCATCCTTATTCCTATACTCAAATCTTCTCGCAACATAGCATTTGCCTTGTTTACTGCCTGCTGTACCCGTGCACTTACTTTCAGTGACTGATGCACAAGGACACCAATGTTTCGCTGAGTATCTCAATTTACACCCATTCAAATTTTTTATACCAAAGTCGATAACCTCACATTTATCCACACAACACTGCATCTGCCGTGCACATGCCCACTCACTCAGCCTGTCCAAATCCCATGAGGCATCTCTGCATCCACCTCACATCTCCCTCTCCAACCCGACTTTGTGTGATCTACAAATGCAGACAATGGGCCAGATTCTCCATTTCAGAGACTAAGGGCTGGATTCTCCTATTGCCGACACTGCAATCGCATTCGATGATTGGCTGGAGAATCTGTTTTGACATCCAAATCGAGGGCATCGCCTTTGTGCGGATGCTCCGCCCCCTCCAAAACGTCGTCATCGCTGAGTACAGCGCACGCCATTGGGACGGCCTCAGGACATCACCTGAAGGCTCTCCCCCCCGATGCTCCACCCCCGATGGGCCAACTTTCCGACGGCATGGATCACTTGTGGTCTGAGGTTTTGTCAACCTCGCGTGACGGTTGTGGACTGTATCCAGAGCCGCCACAGTCAGGAGAGTGGGGGGGGGGGGGGGGGGGGAGGGGGGAGGCCTTCCACTGGCCGGGGGCTTCAATGGGGGCTGGGGGGGGGGGGGGGGGGAGGGGGGGGAGGCCTTCCACTGGCCGGGGGCTTCAGTGGGGGCTGGGAGGGAGGGGACTGGTGGTAGGTGGTCCGGGGCTGGTGAGTGGGGTTACAGGGGGCACTAACTGGCAGGCCGGGTCCGTGAGCGGCCGGCGCCATGTTGTACGGCGCGTCCGCCGCAGGTCGTGTGCAGGCGCGGCCACGGACCTGGCAATTCTCCACCCGTATCTGCAGATAGGGATTTACATGGCACGGCTGCTAGCCCCCCACCGGGCGGAGCATCGGTGCAGGGGCGCCACCGATGTTTTGGTCATAAGACTAGACACATGCTCCGGACATAGCCTCAAAATTGGAGAATCCAGCCCTAAGTGCTGATGCCGGGACTGAATCAGTGGAGTTCTACAACCACGGAAGTGGTGCTGTTCCCGGAGCAATGCAGCATCCGTTACTGGCCTAGCACTGACGCCAAGTGGAATTAGTGCAATCCCAATTGAAAAGGGTGTCCGATTCGATGGGGTTGCGATTGATACTCGAGAGGCTGACAAGCTGCAGCTGCATATCAGCACACTACTGCCCACACACACTCAATCCAGCCAACAAGATGGCAACACGAAGAACAGCACCCCGATGCAGAGCTCGAGACCCTGCTGGGCGCCGTGGAGGAGAGGTGGGCCACCTGTTCCCCAGGGTGGGAAGGATGTTGTTACACAGCGGGCCTGGGCACAGGTGGCAGAGGTTGGGAGCATCGTGGACCCCACTGCCAGGACTGATCAGCAGTGCCGGAAGGAGCTGCCTGACCTCCTCAGGGTGAGTATCCAGCACAATGCCTTGGCACCAACTCCTATCCCACACACCCCTATCCCACACACCTGTACCAGCAACCCCTCCTGCCACCCAGAGAGTGTCTGAACCGTACCCATTGGCAATCTGTTTGCAGTCACCCTGCACCAATCCAGCACCCATACCATCCGCCATGGCTGGGTGCCCACGCCAGAATGGCCACCAGCTGCTCACCCCATGTGCTGCCCATATCCTATGGCCTCACACTCTGTCTCTTCCCCTCACCCAACCCTTCCCCCACCCCCACAGAAGAAGGCACGGAGGGAGAGATAGCTTGAGGGTCCACCAGACCTGCAGCCCCTCCATCATCGCAGAACGGTGGGCCCTGGACCTAGTCGGTAGTCCCGGAGAAGGCAGTCACTGGGGCGGGGGTTGGCAGTGGCCGAGTGAGCCCCAACTGTGTTGCGGTGTCCCAATGGCACCGTGTAACCACCCCTCCTCCCCCACACCAGCCCCACACCACCACACACCCCTCCCACACACCACCCCAACACACCCCAGCACTCCCACACTGCCCACCCCCACCCCCACACCACCACACACCCCTCCCGCACACACCCCAGCACCCCCTCACACCACCACATACCCCTCCCGCACACCACCCCAACACACCCCAGCACTCCCACACCGCCCACCCCCACACCAGCCCCACACCACCACACACCCCTCCGCACACACCCCAGCACCCCCACACCACCACACACCCCAGCACCCTCACACCACCACACACCCCTCCCGCACACCACCCCAGCACCCCCACACCACCACATACCCCTCCCGCACACCACCCCAACACACCCCAGCACTCCCACACCACCCACCCCCACCCCCACACCACCACACACCCCTCCCGCACACCACCCCAGCACCCCCACACCACCACATACCCCTCCCGCACACCACCCCAACACACCCCAGCACTCCCACACCACCCACACCCCTCCCGCACACCACCCCAACACACCCCAGCACCACCACACCACCCACCCCCACACCACGCACCCCTCCCGCACGCCACCCCAACACACCCCAGCACCCCCACACCACCCACCCCCACACCCCTCCCGCACACCACCCAACACACCCCAGCACCCCCATGCCACCCACCCCCACACCAGCCCCACACCACCACGCACCCCTCCCGCACACCATCCCAACACACCCTAGCACCCCCACGCCACCCACCCCCACACCACCCCACATGCTTGGAGGGCTGAAGGACCTGCTGCATCCTCTGACAATCCTCAACACTATCTGTCACTCCATCAACCTTGGTGTCATCTGCAAAGTTCCTAAGTACAATTAATCTCTTCCTACTTTGTTCATTTCTTGATATTCTTTTCATCCATTTCTCTCAGGCTGAAGGCCTGTTACTGTGCTGTAGTGTTCTTTAAAGGAAAAGTAATGAAATAGGATTGGGTATTTATTGTAGCTGAAACACAGTTTGCCAGTTTTGACTGTGCAGATACTTAGTCATCTTAATAAATGGCTACAATCTAAAATACTTGTGGAATAAATTTTGAGATTTTTATTTGAAAGTTGAGCCTTCAATGAGGTCATACCACCCAACCATTATCTCTGATTATTTTGTTGTGATTTCCTATAATTCTGATTAATATTTCTTTTTTTTAGTATGTATTGCATCAGGAACAAAGGTGGCATTATTTAACAGACTTCGTTCACAGACTGTCAGTACACGTTATCTACATGTAGAAGGAGGAAATTTCCATGCCAGTTCACAACAGTGGGGAGCATTTTACATCCATTTATGTAAGCAGCCCTATCTTGGTGCACTTTGCTGTGCATTCCTGAGTTGTGCGTTATTTTTGTATTATATGTCATTTTAAACAAAGCCATTGTTCTGCAATTAGAAATCTCCAATGCATTAAAAAAAAAGCATTTTCTAGTAAGAGAAAAAGGTTTTGGGCATTGGGTTGGCTCTTAGAATGTTATCCAATGTATTTATTGATGCAGACCCTATTGGAAAACCTGAACAGGGCAGAGTTTTAAGCTGGGAGCCTTTCCCTGTTTGTTACTGAGGTACTGTTGTGCGCAAGAAAATTGTTTTTTTCAAGCTTTGTGTTTGCCATGTATGTTGTTCTGACACCCTGGGCTAGTACGCAGTCAATTCCAGCCCCACATGCCCCGGAGTCGCAACACAAGTGAATTAAACAATAATTCTTAGAAAAATACCCAAAGTCTTTGGCCCTAGGCTGCCCAATAATCACAGTCACCCGGTTTGTAAATGTAAACATTAATATTGTTTATTCATAACAACTATCAAATATGAATTAAGGGGCTTAGTGGAGGGCTTTGAGACAAGTTGGGGGATTTTCGTGGCCCCGTGTTTGAAGAGTTGTTCGTCGCGGGGGGGGGGGGGGGGGAGCGCAGAGAGAGTGCGGGGTGAAAAAGGGGAAAAGATTTGGACAAACTGTATATCTGTCTATTGGGGGGTTTGCTCCCTGCACGGTTTATGCTTTGTAACCTATTAGATAAGTTTGGAATAAAATACATTGAAGAAAAAATAAATATACATCGTGTTCCTGGTTTGTTTGTGGCTTTTTCTCACTCTTTGGTCTGTCTCTCGCTTATAATTGTAATTCCACCTTGGTGGCTTTTGTTTGATATTATGTGTGGTTATGATACTTGTAATTTAACTTACGAACTGTGTAGCATAAAAATGTGGAAAACAATAAAAAAAAAAAATTTTTTAATCAAATGGTGCTGAACATCATGAAATCATCAGCAAGTAATCCCATTTCTACAGAATCCATAGCATCCCTACATTGCAGAAGGAGGCCATTCGACCCATCGTGTTTGCACGATCCTCCAAAAGAGCGCACTACTAGGCCCACTACTGCGTTCTATCCCCATAACCCCACCTAACTTTCACATCCCTGGACACTAAGGGGCAATTCACATGGTCAAGCCACCTAACCTGCATATCTTTGGACTGTGGGTGGGAACCTCGGATGTCCCTGTCGCGACCTGTCTAGCTGTGGACTAGATTTTGTGCTATGCTCACAGGATTGTGACCTCGGGCCTGCTCTAGAATTAGATCCCACCAAGGTGTGTGCCTCTGAGCCGGTGGAGGGTTTGGTGCACGCTGTCATGGGTCTTCAAAGGTGTTGTTCACAGGTTCTTCACCCGAGTTGTCCTTAGAGCTAGAGCTGAGGTCATGGCATGTGGGTGTCCTCGAGAGCTTTCCAGAGGTACGAAAGAGAGTAAAGAAAATTAGTGCACGGACAAGGGCTTGAAAAGAGGACACTATACTCACTGTACCTGTGGGATGTGCTGCTGCAGGATCCTCACTTGGGTGCGTGCCACCCATGGTCCATATCCTCACCAGATGACACACTCCTCAAGGAGAGTAAGGATCATAATGTCGGCAACTCCACCCCCATGTTTGGGACCTCTTCCTGTTGTCGTGTGTGAACTTGGCCTGTATAAAGACAAATGGAGATAGTATGAGCAGGACACATGCCAAGGCAGATGATAAGGATGCCTGGCATGTGTGTGTGTGGTAAGTGGAGTGATGGTTAGGATGAGGACGTGAGATAGAAAGAGGCCTGATGGAGGTGTGAAGGTGTGCGTGAGACTGAGTAGTGATGTGCCTTGAGCTGGTAGTGCATGAGATGAATATAAATGGGTGATGGGTTGGTGAGTCTGAGAGTTAAGAGTAATAAACTGATGGACTTACCCCGGCAGCATAGATGAGATCAATCATCCTTTCCCTGCACTGGGGAGCCGGTCTAATGTGCACTGAATTGGCACTGACCACCATTGCCACCGCCCCCAAGCTAGAGTGGTGAGGTTGGTGGACGTGAGGTTGGAGAGGGGGTAGAGGACATGGCGCCAGGTCTCAACTGCATCCAGCAGGTGGTCCAGGGAGAAATAGCTGAACTTTGGGGCAGCAGTTCCTTTGGCTGTTAGGGCCATGTCATTGCTATGCAGCAGTCCTGGGCTTCAGAAAGTGATGTAGGTGTGTGCAGGTGTGCTATAAAATTGGTGCCCATGACGAGACAGTGGTGAGGTCAAGGTGTGGCGGGATAATCAGAGGCTGCCCTCCAGCATTCAGGCCTGTTTCCCATGAGTGAACAGTCAATGAGCTTTGCAGCGGACAATGCAGTGGGAAAACCTCCATTTTCCACACTCGCCACGGCATTTAGTGCGCAAATTGGAAAATTCCACCAATTGAAGCACTCGAAGATGGGCCTAGGACACAAAGAAGTAAAATAATACTAGAGATAAAGAGGTTGTATGAAAACAGGAAGGCTACATTAAAGTAGGATTATATTAACCAACTGACCTTGAGTCTGAACTGGGAGCATAGAACATACAGTGCAGAAGGAGGCCATTCGGCCCGTCGAGTCTGCACCGACCCACTTAAGCACTCACTTCCACCCTATCCCCATAACCCAATAACCTCTCCTAACCTTTTTTGGTCACTAAGGGCAATTTATCATGGCCAATCCACCTAACCTGCACATCTTTGGACTGTGGGAGGAAACCGGAGCACCCAGAGGAAACCCACGCTGACATGAGTAGAATGTGCAGACTCCGCACAGACAGTGACCCAGCGGGGAATCGAACCTGGGACCCTGGCGCTGTGAAGCCACAGTGCTAATCACTTCTGCTACCATGCTGCCCAGGGATTTCATATAGCATTTGCTAGGGACTCTGCGACTTAAGGAGACCACAAATTCTCATTGCAACTTGATTCTGGTAAGTAATCTAGTCAAAATTCAGAAATGGAATTCATTGCACCCATGAGTGATAGTTTAATATTGTGGCCACTATCATTATTTTGAATTCAACATAATTGAAATGCAAGTTTCTCCAGTTTTTCCTCATTACGCAAGCCTTTATGTTTCAGCTTCAAAGAGTTGCATCCATGGCTTGGGTGTTTCCCTTGTGTCAGAATTAGAATTAATATCCCAAGTGTTGTATGAGCACAACACAGTTTAATTATGACTTTGGCTGAGTTTGCTAATCTATATTTGTTGAACATTGAGGACTCAAACAACCAAAATTGCAAAGTCTTGCACAAAAAGAGACACTATCAGACCAAGGTAGAGGCACAGACTAGTGTTACTGACTCTCGCGGTTGTGGCAGGGCCTAAACAACATAATAGGCTACAAAGTGAAGCTGAGCAGTATCTCCGGCAGCAGCGCACCCCTCCCCGATGAACTCAATGCAGTCTATGCTCGGTTTGAGCAGGTAACCATAAATCCGCTGTCGAGTGTCCCAGCAGCCCATAACACACCCATACCCACCATCACAGCTTCCAAAGTCAGATCGGCTTTCCTGAAAGTGAATCCTCGGAAGGCAACTGGCCCGGACAGGTCCCTGGTCATGCACTCAGAGCCTGCGCGGACCAGCTGGTAGATGTGTTCGTGAACATCTTCAATCTGTGCCTACTCCACCCAGAGGTCCCCACATGCTTCAAGAAGGCCACCATCATACTGGTGCCAAAGAAGAACCAGCCAACTTGCCTCAATGACTACCGTCCGCTGACCCTGACGTCAGTCATAATAAAGTGCTTCGAGAGGTTGGTTATGAAGCACATTAACTCCATACTCCCAGAACACATTGATCCACTGCAATTCACATACCACTGCAACCGGTCCACAACAGACGCCATCTCCCTACACTCATCCCTAGAGCATCTTGACAACAAGGACTCCTACATCAGACTCCTATTTATTGACTACAGCTCCTCCTTCAATGCCATAATCCCAGCCAAACTCATATCAAAGCTCCAAAACCTAGGACTTGGCTCCTCGTTGAAGAATGTTATTCTCTGTCTGGTTGTTGGTGAACCTCAGACGGCTGCTTCTTAACACTTGCTGCAACCTCTGGTATCTTTGACTATATGTGAACATAGTCAGTGGTTGTTTTAACTGGTGTCGACATTATGATTTGAGGTTGACCGGAACTTGGCTGTTTCCCCCAATCGGTTCTGTTAGTGTCAGGTCTTCGGGGAAAGTCCAGATCATCTCTCGGCACAGTCGGATTCATACTTTCTGCAGGTTCCGCTCCTGACAGATTGGTTCTCCCCACCAACAGTGGATCGGCATGCCTCCTCCAGTTGATGTCATCGTGGGTTTGGACAATGTAGGAGACAGGTCCGGTCTGTGCTGTGATCATGGTAGGAACCCATTTTTCTCATGTAGTGTAGTTTCTTGCAAGAACTTCTTGTTCCTGGTGAAAGACACAACTTTTTGCTTTGTTTTCCCGCCATATAATCTGATCCTGTTGTTTTTTTCTGGATGATTTACATAGAACATACAGTGCAAGAGGAGGCCATTCAGCCCATTCAGTCTGCACCAACCCACTTAAGCTCCCACTTCCAAACTATTCCCCGTAACCCAATAACCCCTCGTAGCCTTTTTGGACACTAAGGGCAATTTAGCATGGGCAATCCATCTAATCTTTGGACAATGGGAGGAAACCGGAGCACCCGGAGGAAACCAACACAGACATGGGGAGAACGTGCAGACTCCGCACAGACAGTGACCGAGTGGGGAATCAAACCTGGGACCCTGGCGCTGTAAAGCCACAGTGCTAGCCACTGTCCTCATAGTTCATCTTGGGTGGTTTTCATAAGTTTAACGCTGTACGCAATTGTCGTTTAATCATCAGTAATGCTGGAGAAACTTTTAATTTTGATTGAGCAGCGTTCCTGTACATGAGCAAGAATTGACTCAGAAATTTGGCCAATGAACCTTGTCCCTGGTTGCCTATAATGCGTGTTCGGAATGTTCTGCTAGTCAATTTGTAGCAGGATGGTATGGTGCAGACTTAATATGTTGTATTCCGTTCTCCTTCAAGAAGCTTTCAAATTCTTGAGATATGAACTGTGGGGTCCGTTATCTCTCACCAATTACTCAAGGAAACCAAATTTGCTAAAGATTTCTCCCAATCTCTCAATTGCCTTCCCTGATGACATTCACCTCATCTTGGCAACTACTGGCCATTTTGAATGGTCATCGACTGTAATTAGAAACATGGATCATTCAAATGGTCCTGTGTAACCAATGTGTACCATTGCCAAGCCTCTTCTGGTCATTGCCATGGATGCAGCAGTGCTAACGATGGCAGGTTTTGCAACTTCGCACAACACGGAAAACGTTCCCCTCTATTTCAGAATCTAATCCAGGCCATCAGAAATAGTTCCTTGCCATCTCCTTCATTCTAACAATTCTACAATTGTTCCCATGTAATTGGTTCGACACTCATCTTCTTAATGGTGATGGAATGATCATTCTCATCTCCCAAAGGAGACATTCTGCCTGTACAGATAACTCAAATCTTCAAGTGTAAAACGGCCTCAAATCAGGCTATACTTCTCAGGTCTGCCTTGAAGCACCATGTCCATTACCTTAGCGAGTATTGGATCACTTTGGGTGTACCTCTTCACTTGTCCTGAGGTAACAGGAGGATTGTCTATATGTTTGAGGTAGATGTTTCTGCTCGAACTTCTTGTTGACAAACTAGTTGGTAAGGGTAGTCGAGAAAATCCATCTTCATTACCGTGAAGGCTTGACTGACGATACTTGATAGTATACGTACATGCTGACAACAGAAATATCCATCTCTGAATTCTGCTCGCTACCAGTGATGGAGTCTCTGTATGTAATACAAAAATTGTTGTTAATGGACAACGGTCCATCAATAATGTGAATTTCCTCCCGTATAGGAATTGATGGAAGCTTTTTATCCCAAAGAAATTCCGAAGACTTTTTTCTCAATATGTGCATAATTGATTTAAGCTTTATTCAATGTTCTGGAGGCAAAGGCTGTAGGTTTATCATCACCTGAAGCTATGATGTGGGGTACCACCATTGGATGATGCGTCACATGTTAACCGTAGAGGTAGGTTTGGATCAAAATGTGTCAGAATTTCTGACTTGAGCAGCACAAAAGTTTTCTCACATTGTTCCATCCACTTCCACTTTTTATTTGACACAATAAGAGTTTCAAAATGGTCCCCAAATTGTGGACAAGCCTTACATTGTAATCTAGTAAGCCTAAGAAGGATCGAAGTTGGTTAACATTCTGAGGTGCAGGTGCCTTGGTAATAGCTTTGACCTTCGGAGGAGACTTATGAAATTCCTTGACATCATTTCCATGTCCCAAATATTTGATTGAAGATTGGAAAAATTTGAATTTGTCCTTTTGGACTCCTAATCCATAATCATTTAATCTTTGTAATGTGGCAGCCAGGTTGCAAAGATGTTGGGATGGATTCTCCACCCCGTGACACCGGAAATCCGGCATCCGCGAAAATCAATGTGGCGGTAGCCATTGGAGCATATGCTATGCTCCAGGGCTTGCTGGTGACGGCAACGCGCTCCACACCCCGCCCAAGCGTCAGCATACAAAACAGGCATTAACATGCGTTAATATATCATTACTGGGTTCGGTCCGGTATTCTTTGGGCCTCCGCGATGCTCTGCCCCTGCCAGGTGGTAGTGACTTGGGTGCAGTGTACTATAAGTATTTGCAAATGGGGACCAGATGCCGTGGCTGCTGTAAGAAGTCTTACAACACCAGGTTAAAGTCTAACAGGTTTGATTCAAACACGAGCTTTCGGAGCGCAGCTCCTTCCTCAGGTGAATGGCGAGGTCTGTTCCAGAAACATTTATATAGACAAAGTCAGAGAAGTGTGGTGTCGGCGGGGTCACATGCACTGTGGCCTTTGGCACCCTCCCTGGCACACAACCCCTCTCAGGACAGAGGCCTCACGAGTGACATGATCAGCAAGCCCACACTACAGGACCACCGGCTGTCTCCAGCCCACCGCACTGCTGCTCCCATCCACCCTGCCCCTAGACTCGTTGCCACAGCTCGTGTGCCACACCCAGGACCCACAGCTACAATCCCAACAAGTAGCCAACCCACCTCACCCAGCCCCATCTGTGGGCCCCAAAGATTTATTAAGTGAAATCAAATTTCACCAATCCCACCACATCAACTGGTGAGGTTTATACCCATGCCCTAAGGGCACTAGCCTGGACCTCTGGATTATTAGACCACTGAAACTACCACTATGTCACCATTGAGAGAAGGACTTAAAATGTAATTCCATATGAAAGTTGATTGAATGGGGAGATATAGGGTGTGATCTAAGGAAAATGAAACAGTATCCAGCATCAAGAGTGTTTAGCAGGGTGTTTCCCGGTACTCGCAGTGCCGAGAAAGACCTCGCTATCTAACAGGACTCTGCTTTATTTCAGGGCCTAAGCGGGGAACACCCCGCCGACACCACACTTCGTCTCATTTCCTGCACTGAGGAGCTCTGCTCACCAGTGCAGGAAAAGATCTCAGGACTCTCCCAATGTGGCCCCTGGACCCCATAACTCACCTATCGTTCCCCCCCCCCCCCACATACCACCTGATAAGGACAGGGCAACCCCAGGCCTGATCCCCAGCATGGGCACAAACTCAGGCACCACCAGCCTGACAGTGACCTTGCCAGTGCCATCTGGCATTGCCAAGGTGCCCAGGTGGCATTGAGGGTCCCAGGATACCACCCTACCCATAATCCAGCCACCCAGGGGCCCCTGGGACACCCAGCCAAATGTTGCTCCTTCTGCTCCCTGTTTGTGGAGATCACTGCTAAACGGCACTCGCCTGGGATCTCCGAGGGAAAGTTATTAGATCCCAATGCTTTGCGTAGATCTGACGAGGGCACATTAAAGTGAGACTAATTGCTCACTTTAATATGCAAATTACAGATCCCACCCATTGTGGGTGGGATCTGGTGCGTGATGTCTCATGAGATCCCGTGAGATCTCACGAGGCGTGGCGAGGTGAGCAAATCTCACAAGAGACATTTCGCGAGACCTACCAGCCACAGTGGGAGATTCTGCCCATGGGTTTTCCAACATAGATGCAGCACTAAATCCCAAATACATTTCAGTGCTTGTAAGCAATATATTAATCAGAAGATAAAGTGCATTCGGAAATTGCTCATTGAAGTCCTTCAAATATCCATCCATCAGGTTACAGTCATACCATCACTAATGGGTTAAATTATGGGGTTCAGAAAGAATACGTTTGTAATACAAGAGGCACATGATTCCCAGATACTCAATACAATCAGATTTAAGGCAGTGTTTTTCAAACTTTATTTCCCCGAGGACCCATTGTTACCAACCGGCCAACCTTCGGGACCCACACCGGCCGACCTTTGCGACCCACGTCTGCCGACTTTCGCGACCCACCATTTTCTCTTACCTTGTCTGCTGCTGCAAAATGGAGGAATCATAATCGCACCGAAAGCACGTGATGTTGACGTTCCCGGGGGGGGGGGGGGGGGGGGGAAACATGACCTGCTCTCTGCCTCCCTTCGGCTGTTGCACGCGAATTTGCGCAATTGGGAGTGCCACAACGGACGGCTTCGCAGCCCTCCCGACACACACCCACGACCCACCCGCGTGTCGTGACCCCGACTTTGAAAATGCCGGATTTAAGGAATAATAATTACTGTCGTACAAACACTCTTCAAGGTGGATAGAATTACTTAGTTTAATGTACTGGTTTCAGTGTTAAACAATTAGCGTCAACACAATGACTAGGCTCTTTGGTATCAGTATCTCTAAATTTACTTAGGTGCAATATGGTTTTAGTTTTTGTTAAGTTTTACACATTTTTAATAAAGCATTTATATCACATGTAATGCAATGGTAAATCAAAACATTATACAAAATTTAGATCTTGCCTACCCTTCTGAAATACAATCTTTCCAAGAAACATGCTTTTATTCCAGTGTAATGTAGATAAATTATACATTCTCCTTCTGCCAGTGACGACATGGATACAGTTCTTAAATTCTCTGATATAGACTCGACTATCAGTATTGAAAAATAGTCTTTTTCAAATGGAAGGTCTTTAACTGGCGTTCACATCCCTTTTTGAGTATAAGTAGACAATTCTGATAGTTTATAAGTAAATGCAGCAACTGTTATGTTGCTGACTTCTACTGAGCAGAAAGATCCTAAGGTTGTCTCTTTATCTGTGCCAAGTTATCTGACCTCTGCCAGGGTACTGGAATTTGCCTGAAGTGTCTTGGACTACGAGGAACAGAAACTAAACTTACATCCTCGCTCATGATCACTTTTAGTCACCAGGCTAATGCTGCCACCCCACCACCTCCCCCACTGACTGGTTGAGAGGAGGTCAGGGTCGGAGGGTTAAGTTGTTAAATCTAGTGAACAAAACGTCACCTTAGCGGTCATTGGGTATCATTATGGCCCTCTGTAGGGAGGCCCATCAATTCATGAACATAATTGAATCAGGCTACCTGAGTGTACTGGGGAGCTCAATTTAAATTGCTGCAACTCCCACCAATCAAGATCTCTCCTTCCCTTCCTGACTGTGGCCTCTTTCGCCTCCCCTCCTGATCGCCAAACGTTTTCATCCCCTTTGTGATTGCTGTCCTATTTTCTCCTTCTCAATTGGAGATTCTCTCCTTCTATCCTGATCACAACTTCCTTTTCCCTTCTTGGCCTTGGGTTCTCCCTTCCAAATGGCAGGGATCATACTACAGCTCATTTGACCGGGTGCCTGGTAAGAAACGGAGCTACATGAGAATGTCTACATGATACATGGCTGCATGATTGATCTGTATCCCAGCTTGAGTCACCTCAAAAGAGAAGGGGAGAAAACGGAGCACAAAACGAATTAATTTGACATAAATTTATTCTGTTGGAATGACAGTGATAAGACAATGATCTTGTGTTACATCTAGAAAATATTGCACAAACTTTACCATTGACCAGATTTCTATTTGAGTCACATACAAGAAAAAAATGATTAAAAGTAATTACTGTAATTTCTTATTAAAACAACATTTGATACAAACTTAATTTTTGAAATTACTATCAAACTAAACTTGAGGAATGCTTGAAATTAACAAAGGCAGAAAAAGCAAAGTACCTCTGCCTGCAGAATAATCAGCAACAAACTGAATTAGAAATATTACATTTTTATAAATAGGTTTTGATTGGATTGATTGATGAACTGGTCTTTAATTTATTGTTGCACAAAATAAATATAAACTATAGCATGCACAGCACTGAGATGAGCCTTTTAAACAACTGGCCTCCGCACCTGGCAGCTCCTGTGGCTGCCTCCGAACCATTCACGGGTCACCTGGCAGGTGGTAGCATGTACCACCTCCTCCCACCCACATGAAAAAATAGTAAGTTCAAAAGATCCTTTCCGTTCTCCCCATGCCCAGCATGCCAAGGCACGTTCCCCTATAGCCCCACTTTTCTCCATGCCAAGGTATACCCCCAAAAAACCTCTATGGCGCCTCATGCACCCCATGCCAAGGTATGTACTCCACCCGCTCCTTTGGGTCTCCCCCATGTCAAGGTATGCCATCCCAAATAACCCCTATTGCTCCTCATATGCCCCATACCAAGATATGCCCTGCACCTACCCTAAAATCCTCTCATGCCCTTATGCCAAGATATGCCCCCCAAACAACCCCTTTGGTCCTTGTGCTCTTCATGCCAAGACATGACACTTCCATGACAATTCTCCTGCTATAGGCTAAATAGAAGCAATGAACCCTATAGTCAGAGTAGGGTGTGCACAAAAGCTTTAAAAAAGGTGTTTCGTTGACACTTTCTTAAACAAACATTTTCTACAGCCCAACAAAAGCATCAATTATCCAGACCCTTTAAAGTAGCAAAAGTCGGAACTGTAAGCACTTGAAGCTTCTTTCTCTTGTGAAAATTAACATTGTGAAATTGATGGATCAAAGAGCCAGAGCTGTCAATCAAGTAATGTCTCCCTGGGCCCAGGTATTTCAAAAGGTCAATGAATTCCTGGACTCTCAGCCAAGACCATTCTGCATTACTAGCTGAGAGCCCAGATTACCATGAAAATGGTAGGGGCATGAGGTGGCATGGATGGGGCATGGTTGTGCATGGGGTGTGAGAGCACGTGAGGGCTGGAGGGACTTTCTGATTTTATTATAACTGGGACAAAAAGTCCCACAGCACTGAGGCGATCCTTTTAAACAACCCGCCTCTGCACCCGGCAGCCCCTGTGGCTGCGTCTGAACTTTTCCCGGGTCAGTTGGCCTGACTGCAGGTCACACCATCCCCCCCACAATGAAAAATCCGCTCTTCCTTGCACCTGACGTGGGTGGGTCATGTCGAAAATTTTCCCGACTCCCACTACCTGCCTTGAGGATGGAAATCTAGCCCTCAAAGCCTGAATACAATTTTCAGGTGTTTAAGACCAGAGTCAAAGTATCAAGAGAATAGTGTGCCGGATTGAGCATCTCATCCTAAATTAAACGATAGCCTTATTAAATGCCTGAGTGACTGTACATGTATGCAGAGCTTTCCTTAACAACCTCTAAAGACATATTACATTTTTTAATATAAAGCCAACGGTAACAGAACAGTTGGTTCTATGCCCTATTAAAAAAGTTTAAAAGTGCAAGATGAGTGCTTTACACTGCTTATCGCCATACTGATGAGAACGTTGTGATGGGATCTCAAACAATCCCAGAATTTAACATCAGTGACTTCACTTGAAATATATTCTACAACATAACTTGTGTCAATTTGTGGCCTAGACCACCCCATACCAAAATACAATGTGCAGTATATAGCTGGTGTACAACAGAATGCATTTATAGAAACATTTTAAATAATTTCTATAGCGCCCCAAATGCTTAGTTCCACCAAGCCAATCTCATGCCATCTCCATAACTAGATAAAGTCTCACAGAAACAGGAAATTCTCAGAAAATAGTTTTTGGTTCAAATCCTGGATGAGAGAGAATGAGGATGATTACAATGCAATACCACCTCAGCTGGTTGTGGCGAATTGTTTCTGAAATTTATGACAGCATCTATAATCAACACAATTTTTATCCTTAATGAGTGCAACTCGAATGGAAAAAAAATAATATGGAATCATTTTTTTCTTTTATGGGCAACATTGGATTTCTGACAATGGCTGACTCAAAGTAATTCTAAGAGGAGTTAATTATAACTGATCTTTGATTTAGATTACAGCTACCATGTACCTCACTCAGGCTCAAACAATTTTGTAATCTTTTGCATTTACTAATCTGGCCACATGATTTATTTCAATTGGAACAGTAAAAAAAATTAATGTTCACACAGGCTGATGCAGTACATATCAGCCATGATTGACTGGTGTTGCAGTCTTGATGGGCCGAATGGCCTAATTCTGCTCCTACATCTTATTGTAGCATCTAGTTTTAGGTTATTGAGCTCCAGAAACAAAACGTTTCTATGATAAGTATGGATAATTTCAAAAAATGTCACATCCATAAACAATCTGTATTCATATTAGAATTTAAATGGAATAAAAAGAATCCAGGAGTACAGATTCACAAATCATTTAAAATAGCATTGGAGGTTAAACAAATCCATTGAAAAAACAAGAAAGTATTTGGATAAGCCTCTGTAGGAATATAATTGAAAAGCAGAGAAGTTCTGTTAAACTTATACAGGACCTTGGTTGGGCCACACTTGGAATACTGTGCATAATTCTGGTCTCCGTATTAAAAAAATAAGTACTTTTTGCTACCGATGTTACCAGAACGGAGATTGTAATTATCAGGAAAGACTGAACAGACTGGGGCTCTTAAGGCTGAGGAGTGACCTAATATAGGTCTTTAACAATGTAGAGAATATGTTTCCACCAGCGTGACAGTCCAAATCTTGAAATCATAAAGAGAAGATAGGCGTCAATGCATCCAAAAAGAATTCAAATGAAATGTATTTCCCCAGAGAGTGGTTAGAATGAGGAGCATGTGGCAGTTGAGGCAAATAGCACAGATGCATTTAAGAGGAACCTTCATCAGTAAATGAGGGAACAATGAAGGATTTGCTAATAAATTGGATGAAGAGGGAGGAGAATAGTTTGTGAAGCATAAACGTTGGCATTGATCAGTTGGACTGAATAGCATGGTTCTGGGCTGTAGACCTATGTGATTCCATGAAATATATAGAAATATTTAGAATCAGGCATGATGTAAGTGATTACACTTTTCAACATGGACAGATCAATCTGGCTACAATGCTGTTACTCCACAGACCTCTCCTCATTCGGTTCTGGATATTCTGATGCAGTTGAAGGCAGTGATGTTTCTTCTGGTATTCTCTCATCTGATTGAATGTCTTGACTAGAAGAACTCATAGTTGGGCCATGTTCATTTTCTCTTGTGGTGGTAACAACTGCTAAAAATACAGGAAACAGCATAGTTATTTTATATTTTGTCACCCAACAACCAACCTCTCCATTCACCTACTCATGACCCAGCTCACCCGCCTATTTACCTATCTACTCACCCACTCATAGGAACAGCTTCTTCCCCACAGCTACAAGACTCCTCATCGACTCCCCCTTGGACTGATCTGTTCAGTGGAAGAACACTATTCACTTTGCCCTATGCTGCTCTTGCTTTGCTTAGTCCCTTGTTCCGCACTGTAACCAATCACAGTTTGTCGATGTACCATTTGTCAATGTTCTCTGTTGATTATTCTTGTGTCTAATATGGACGTACTGTGTACGTTCCCTCGGCCGCAGAAAAATACTTTTCACTATACTTCGGTACATGTGACAAGAAATCAAATCAAATCAAAATCCATCTACTCACCTCACCCATTCATCCATTAGCCTATTCACTAACATATGAATTAGGAGAAGGCTGTTCAGCCCCTTAAGCCTGCTCTGCTAGTCAATAGGATCATGGTTGATCTGATTGCAACCTCCTGATTACCACCGATAACCTTTCATTCCTTTGTTTATCAAGAATCTATTGACTACTTCCGGTTACGGCTATGCGGGGCTAAGCTGCACGTTCGGCCGCTCCCGCCAGGAACGGACTTTTGGGCTCTTTTAAGGGCCCCCAGCGGTACTTGCTCGACGGTTCCCGACGTGGGAAGGTGTCTGCAGCGGATCCCCAGTGGTCTATGGTCGTGACCAGGAGTGGGGCCAGCAGAATAGCGGTGGCAGCGCCTAAGAAAAAGCGGGGGAAGAGAATCAAGATGGCGGCCGGCGGAGGCCTCGAGGAATGGAGGCAGTGGGCGCAGGTGCAGCAGGAGACTCTCCAGCGCTGTTTTCAGGAGCTGAAAGTGGAGCTGCTGGACTCACTGAAGGCGAATACTGACAAGCTGCTGGCGACGCAGACAGCCCAGGGGGTGGAGATCCGGGAGCTTCGACAACAAGCCTCCGAAAGAGAGGATGAGGCCGCGGCCCTCGCGGTAAAGGTGGAGATGCACGAGGCGCTCCACAAGAAGTGGCAGGAGCGGTTCGAGGAGATGGAGAACCGGTCGAGGCGGAAAAACTTGCGGATCCTGGGCCTCACGGAGGGGCTGAAAGGGTCAGACCTGGGGGCCTATGTGGTCGTTTTGTTGAACTTGCTGATGGGAGCTGGGTCCTTCCAGGGGCCCCTGGAGCTGGAGGGGGCCCACAGAATACTGGCCAGGAGGCCCAAACCGAATGAGCCACCACGGGCGATGCTGGTGCGGTTCCACCGGTTCGTTGACCGAGAGTGCATGCTTAGGTGGGCCAAGAAGGAGCGGAGCAGCAAGAGGGAGAACACGGTAGTGCGGATCTACCAGGACTGGAGTGCGGAGGTGGCCAAGCGGAGGGCCGGGTACAACTGGACGAAGGCGGTGCTCCACAGAAAGAGTGTGAAGTTTGGCATGTTACAGCCGGCACGCCTGTGGGTCACCTACAAGGACCAGCACTTTTATTTTGAGTCCCCGGAGGAGGCGTGGGTCTTTGTGCAGGCCGAGAAGTTGGACTCTGACTGAGGGTCGGGGGTTTGTAAAGAACTGTGTTAACTTTTGGTGGGAAGGGTCTCTGTTTTATGCTGTTTTAAGCTGGTTGTGTGTTGTTTCTAGGGTGGGGGGGGGGGGTGCTGTCATTTTTTCCGGGGGCGGGGTCAGGCAGAGGGAAAGCGCGGGCTTTTCTTCTGTTTCCCGCGCTGAGGGTGGATGGGGGCAGGAGCGGAGCTGAGAAGCGCGGGCATTTTTTCCCGCGCAAGAGCGGGACGGGGAGGAGGAGGGTCTGCTGATGGGTCTGGGGAGGAGGAGTAGCCCCACGTTGGGAGGGGTCGGAGGTGTGGCGGGAGCTGCCGGGGTCACCAGAAGTTAGCTGGCTCACGGGAGTGCTATGGTGGGAGTAGCCTTGGAGGGGTGGGGGGGTACCAGATTGCTGCTGAAATGGCCAGGAAGGAGCTGGAGTCTGCAGGGGGGCCGTGGTGGGAGTTTGCCGCCGTGGGGAACAGGCCGAGCGGGGGGCGCTGGCCTGGCGCAGGCAGGGGACGGGTTATGGCTAGTCGGCAGGGGAGGGGGGCAGGGAGCCCTCTGATCCGGCTGATAACTTGGAATGTGAGGGGGCTGAAAGGGCCGGTCAAACGGACCCGGATGTTTACGCACCTGAAGGAGCTGAAGGCGGACGTGGCTGTGCTCCAGGAGACGCACCTGAAGGTGGTGGACCAGGTTAGACTGAGGAAGGGCTGGGTAGGCCAGGTGTTTCATTCGGGGCTGGATGCAAAAAACCGGGGGGTGGCGATTCTGGTTGGAAAAAGGGTGTTGTTTGAGGCGTCAAACGTGGGGGCTGACAGTGGAGGGAGGTGTGTGATGGTGAGCGGCAAGTTGCAAGGGGAGCGGGTGGTGCTGGTGAATGTCTATGCCCTAAATTGGGACGATGCGGGTTTTATGCGGCGCATGTTGGGCCGCATACCGGATCTAGAGATGGGAGGCTTGATACTGGGCGGGGACTTTAACACAGTGCTGGATTCCCCATTGGATCGATCCATGTCCAGGACGGGCAGGAGGCCCGTGGCGGCTAAGGTGTTGAGGGGGTTTATGGACCAGATGGGAGGGGTGGATCCGTGGTGGTTCGCGAGGCCAAGGGCCAGGGAGTATTCATTTTTTCCCCACGTGCATAAAGCCGGATCGATTTTTTTGTACTCAGTAGGGCGCTGATTTAGAGGGTGGAGGATGCCGAGTATTCGGCCATAGTCATTTTAGACCACGCCCCGCACTGGGTAGACCTTAGGCTGGGGGAAGAGAGGGACAAGTGCCCGCTCTGGTGCCTGGAGGTGGGACTGCTGGCGGATGATAAGGTGGGCGGGCGGGTTCGGGGGTGTATCAAGAGGTACTTAGAGGCCAATGATAGTGCGAAGGGGGGTGGACATTAATGGGGTCTTCAGTAACTTTTATGGGGAATTGTACCGGTCCGAGCCCCCGGTGGAGGCGGGGGGGGGGGGGGGGGGGGGGGGGGGGGGGGAATGGAGCGCTTTTTGGATAGGCTGAGATTTCCAAAGGTGGAGGAGGGACAGGTGGAGGGGCTGGGGGCACCGATTGAGCTGGAGGAGCTGGTCAAAGGGACAGGCAGCATGCAGTCGGGGAAGGCGCCGGGGCCGGATGGGTTTCCGGTCGAATGTTACAAAATGTGTGCAGACCTGCTGGGCCCCCTGTTGGTTAGGACCTTTAACGAGGCAAGGGGGGGGGGGGGGGGGGGCTTTGCCCCCCGACTATGTCACGGGCGCTGATTTCCTTGATCCTTTAACGGGACAAGGACCCCCTGCAGTGTGGATTGTATAGGCCGATCGCGTTGTTAAATGTGGATGCCAAGCTGTTGGCGAAGATCTTGGCCACCAGGATAGAGGACTGTGTGCCGGGGGTCATTCATGAGGACCAGACAGGGTTTGTGAAGGGAAGGCAGCTGAACACCAATATACGTAGGCATCTGAATGTTATCATGATGCCAGCGGTAGAGGGGGAAGCAGAGATAGAGGTAGCATTAGACGCGGAGAAGGCCTTTGATAGGGTTGAGTGGGGGTACTTGTGGGAGGTGCTGGAAAGGTTTGGGTTCGGGGGGGGGGGGGTTGTCAGTTGGGTGAGACTGTTATATGAGGCCCCGATGGCGAGCATAGCCACGAATAGGAGGAGATCGGAGTACTTTTGGTTGTACCGGGGAACGAGACAGGGGTGTCCCCTGTCCCCCTTGCTCTTTGCGTTGGCAATTGAACCCCTGGCCATGGCGCTGAGGGAGTCGAGGAATTGGAGGGGTCTGGTGCGGGGTGGGGAGGAGCACCGAGTGTCATTATACACAGATGACTTGTTGCTATATGTGGCGGACCCAGTGGGGGGAATGCCGGAGGTGATGACGATCCTTAGGGAATTTGGGGGCTTTTCTGGGTACAAGCTCAACCTGGGTAAGAGTGAGCTGTTCGCCGTGCACCCGGGGGATCAAGAGGAGGGGACTGGTAGGCTCCCACGGAAAAGGGCAGGGAAGAGCTTTCGGTACCTGGGAGTCCAGGTGGCTAGGAGCTGGGGGGCCCTTCACAAACGTAACCTCACTAGGCTGGTGGAGCAAATGGAGGAGGAGTTTAAAAGATGGGACATGTTGCCGCTGTCGCTGGTGGGCAGGGTGCAGTCCGTCAAGATGACGGTGCTCCCGAGGTTTTTGTTCCTGTTCCAGTGCCTCCCCATCCTTATCCCGAAGGCCTTTTTTAGGAGGGTCAATAGGAGTATTACGGGATTTATATGGGCGCATGGGACTCAGAGGGTGAGAAGGGTGTTTTTGGAGCGGGGCAGGGATAGGGGGGGGGGGGGCTGGCGTTGCCCAACCTCTGTGGGTACTATTGGGCTGCCAACGCAGCGATGGTGCGTAAGTGGGTAATGGACGGGGCAGGGGCAGCATGGTAGAGGATGGAGATGGCGTCCTGCGTGGACACGAGTCTGGAGAAGCTGGTAACGGTGCCTTTGCCGCTCCCTCCAACGAGGTATACCACGATCCCGGTGGTGGCGGCTAACCTCAAAATTTGGGGGCAATGGAGACAGCATAGGGGGGAGGTGGGGGCGCTCAATGGAGTCCCCGATAAGGGGGAACCACCGGTTTGTTCCAGGGAGCATCGATGGTGGGTTTCTTGGCTGGCATAGGGTAGGTATTAGGCGGTTGAGGGACCTGTGTGTGGATGGGAGGTTTGCGAGCCTGGGTGAGTTAGAGGGGAAGTTTGGGCTCCCCCCGGGGAACATGTTTAGGTACATGCAGGTTAGGGCGTTTGCCAGGCGGCAGGTGGACGGGATCCCTCTGCTGCCCCCACATGGGGTACGGGACAGGGTGCTCTCGGGGGTGTGGGTTGGAGGGGGGAGGATTTCGGACGTGTACCACGTCATGCAGGAGGTGGATGAGGCCTCGGTGGGGGTGCTGAAGGGTAAATGGGAAGAGGAGCTGGGTGAGGAGATTGAGGAGGGGACGTGGGCGGATGCCCTGGAGAGAGTGAATTCCCCCTCTTCCTGTGCGAGGCTTAGCCTCATACAGTTCAAGGTGCTGCATAGGGCCCACATGACTGGGACGAGGATGAGTAGGTTTTTCGGGGGCAAAGACAGGTGTGCTAGGTGCTCGGGGAGCCCAGCGAACCACGCCCATATGTTTTGGTCATGCCCAGCGCTGGGGGAGTTTTGGAAGGGGGTAGCAAGGACGGTGTCGAGGGTGGTGGGATCCAGGGTCAAGCCAGGCTGGGGACTCGCAATTTTTGGGGTTGCAGTGGAGCCGGGAGTGGCCGGTGTTCTGGCCTTTGCGTCCCTAGTAGCCCGGCGGAGGATTTTGCTTCAATGGAAGGATGTGAGGCCCCCAAGCGTGGAGGCCTGGATCTCTGATATGGCAGGGTTCATTAAATTGGAGAAGGTGAAATTTGCCCTGAGGGGATCAGTACAAGGGTTCTTTAGGCGGTGGCAGCCTTTCCTTGACTTCCTGGCAGAACAGTAGGAAAATAGGCCGGCAGCAGCAGCCCGGGGGGGGGGGGGGGGGGGGGGGGGGGAGTTGTTGCGGGGGAAGGGAGAAATGTGTATATGTGTTTATTGAATATGCTGGGTGCTTATCTATTTCTTCTTTTTGTAGTTACTGGGGGGGGGGGGTCTTGGGGGTTATTGTGTTATTTCTTTTTGTTGTTGTTATTACAGTTTTCTTGCTGTTATTTTATGGTTTTGAAAATCTTAATAAAAATTATTTAAAAAAAAAATCTATTGACCACTGCCTAAATTCACTCAAAATCTCTGCTCCCACTGTCTTTTGAGGAATGGAGTTACACAGACTCACGATCTTCAGAGAAAATATTTCTCCCCATCTCTGTCTTAAATGTGCTATCCCCTCATGTTTAAATAGCGACGCCTATTTCTAGATTATCACTCAAGAGGAAACACCTTCTCCACATTCACCAGGTTAAGATTCCTGAGGATCTTAAAGGTGTCAATGAAGTTGCCTCTTACTCTTCTAAACTCCACTGGATACAATCCACTTAATCTTGGTATTAGTCTAGTAAACCTTCTCTAAACTGCTTCCAATGTATTTACATATTTCCTTAAATAAAAAAGACAATATTGTACACAGTATTCCACATGTGGTCTGATCAGTGTCCTGTACAACTGAAGAATAACCTCCTACTTCAATTCAATTCAAGATAAACAATATTCTTCTTTTAGCTTTCCTGATTACCTGATGTGTCTACATGCTGCATTTTGTGATTCTTTTTGCTGCCTCCTTATATCTTCTTCACAACTTACTTTCCTTCCTTCCTATGTTTGTGCATCCCACACTTTGGGCGTGATTTAATGGAAATGAAACAGAGTTCCGTGTCGAGCGTGTTTAGCGCGCACCCCCCCCCCCCCCCCCCCCCCCCCCCCCAACTGCCATTCCGCCTGGTCCCTATTTGTGGAGACCAGTGTTCAACCTTGACAAGGGGATTCGATCCCGCGCGCTGTTAGGTCCAGCGAGCGCATATTCAATTGTGCCTAACTGCACACTTTAATATGCAAATTAAGATCCCACTTCCCAGATCGTAACATCTTGTAAGATCCTTGCGAGGCCTGGCGAGCTGGTAAATCTGCTGAGTCGTTAGATTTTGCCCTTTCATCATGAAAAGTCTGGACCTTTAAGTACTTACCAGAATATGGCAACAAATGCTGTCCTCTTCCATGGAATCCATAGAATCCCTACAATGCAGAATGAGGCTATTTGACCCATCAAGTCTGTACTGACCCTCCAAAAGGGCACTCTTCATAGGCCCAATCCCCCAATCTCGCCCACATCCCACGCATTGATCACCAATCCACCCAGAGGCAGTAACCACCACCTAGAAGAGTGAGGGAGGAGCAGTGGGGCAATTCACAGCGAGAGAGGAGCAGCGGGGCCCTGTACATTTGACCATGAGAGGATAAGATCAAATAGGTTGCCCTTTTTGTTGGTTGCCTCACCACCTGCGACAGGCCCTGTCTGACAGATATGTCCTTCACAAACTCAGCCAACTTGGACAGTATTGGTGCTATGACCCACTCCAGAGTATATTTTGTGGCTTGCCACTCAAGTGGTGTTCAATATGGAGGAAAACTGATTCATCAGCTGAGCGAGGACGGTAGGTGGTAATCAGCAGGCGGTTTCCTTGCCTCTGTTTAGATCTGATGCCATGAGGCTTCCTGGAATCCGCGATTCAATGTAAAAAAGGATTATTTCCATTTGAGCAGAGAAGGCCGAGGAGGAGCCTCATCGAAGTGTAAAATATTATGAGAGATATAGATAGGGTAGATAGGAAGAAACCTTTCCTCATAATAGAGCGGTCAATAACCAGGGGGGGGGGGGCATAGATTTAAGGATTTAGGGGGCAGGTGATTTAGAGGGGATTTGAGGAAAAACATTTTCACCCAGAGGGTGGTGGGAATTTTGGAACTCATTGCCTGAAAGGGGGGTAGAGGTGGAAGCCCTCACATGAAGAAGCATTTAGATGAGCACTTGAAATGCTGCAGCAAACAAGGCTACAGACCAACTGCTGGAAAATGGGATTAGAATAAATAGGTGCTTGATGGCCAGCACAGACACGATGGGCTGAAGGGCCTCTTTCTGTGCTGCAAAACTCTATGACTCTCTGACTACAAGCCCGGTTTCACTTCTTGTATCCCATTTCATAGTCCAGACAGTCCCGCATCTCCTTCTACGCCAGAAAATGTTCTTCATATCTATAGGAAGTTGAATTCAAACCATATGTTGGAGAAGGAAACAATAAAACGGCAGCCAGAGCTTACAATTATGGCAGTACTGCTGAAAATTGCTGGCATATAGGTGGGGGGGGACAGGATCTGGTTAGACTCTGATATCACCCATATGCAAACACGTACTGTTTGGACTCATGATTAACCACCAGCTGTGTGCGCGAGGTATTGACTTGGGATGGGGGGGGTAAATAGGGGAGAGGCATGTTACCCAATAATCTTATCATAGCGTGAACCAGCTGCTTCAGGAGAAGGTGAGATAAATTGTTGGCACTGCATTCAGCCAACCACAACAATATTTTAGCATAAGTCATTGGAATGTCAACATTAATATGTACAATAGCTGTGATAATCACAATCCTACTGGGCTAATGTGTTTAATGGCCTTTAAAATAGCTGCACGGGGAAGAATTTCACAGATTATTAAATTTCAGCTCAATACGGAGGGGAGTGCAAAAGAGCAAGAGTGCCTTCTAGTGTTTGATTATTCAAATTATGTAAAGTGCGTTGGAGAAGAATTGCTTTTCTAAAACAGAGTTGATGCTGTTACAACACTAAGCTAAAGGCCCATAAGTGAATAGAATTTTCCACCTACACAAGTGCATGCTGCCTACAAAGGATGGCGGCAGGATTCTCTGATTGAGAGGCTAATTGCTGACCGGGACTGAAACGGGGTGTTCCACGGTCCCGATGGCAGGGCGGTCCCGGAACAATTCAGGAGATGCTAATGGACCAGAGCTCACATCATGTGGAACGAGTGCAACTCCAACTCACGCTGCTGTCGGATTCGCTGCAGTCAGGATTGGCACTGGAGAGTCTGACAAGCTGGATCTGCATAAAAGCACATCACACCCTCTCATTGCAGCCGAGAAGGTGCCATCCGAGAGAGCGGCCTCTAGATTCACAGATGCAGAGCTGGAGTCATTGCTGGATGCCATGGAGGAGAGGTGGGACATTCTGTTCCTCAGGGGGCAAAGGTGGCTGCCCACCCGCCGATGTCAACCGGGCCTGAGTGCAGGTGGCAGAGGCCGTGAGCACCATGGGTCCCACCTCAAGGACCAGACAGCAATGCCAGAAAAAGCTGCATGGTCTCCTCAGGGCGGCCTAAGTGAGTAACCCCCCACCTCTGTGCCCCTGCCACCACCCCCAACCACAGCCCACACTCCGCAACGCCCCGCAAAGGGCAACCGCACCCCACCCTGCACCACATGCCAACATCCGTACCGCCTGCCATGGCTGGGTGCCCGGCATAACCAGGCCAGTAGCTGTGGACCGCCGGCGCTGCCCACATCAGAGTGTCTCACACTGTGGATTATCTGTCCCCCCAGGAGAAGGCGACCTGCAACCGGCGGATCTGCAATCCCTCTCCATCATAGAGCCACGGTTTTGGACCTGGTCAGTGGGGTGGGAGAGCAGGAAGTTGCAGAGGCAGAAGTCGGATTGGACAACCAAGTGAGACCCCAGTGCGTTGTGACATTCCCATGTCACGTGAGTCGCCACACCATGCCTACCGACGATCTCACCATACGTCTTGTCTTGTGTCTTGCAGGGTCACCATCAGACGATGAGGATGGTGTCCTTTGTCTCCAGGCGCAAACTCGCCACTCACGGGGTGACGATGCGGGACCGTCCAGGGTTCATCACACCCGCAACACTCCACGGATGACAGTGGCTTCTCATCACTGCTGTCACCAACACCCTCCACCATCCCAGAGACACTCACCTCGGTTGGGCATTTCAGTGAAGTAGCTCCTGGGGCACTATCTGGTGCACTCCATACATATGTTGCAGTACATCAGGTGGAGGTGGAGGTAGGAACCCCCCCCCCCCCCGAAGAGTGGACAGTCGGAACGTGGCCTGGTCCCAGGGACTAGCTGCCGTCTAGATGGGTCTAGCACTTCTGGAAAGGGCGGTCCCATCAATGTTGGAGATGCATGCGCAGAGCCAGGACTACATGAGGGGTGTCAGCAACCATCCAGCACCTGCAGGTGCAATTGGAGGGGTCCTACTGCCTGTAGGAGCAGGAGGTGCCAAACATGCGTGCCATCCAGGCCCACACCACATGGGTAACGTCCGTGGTGGAGGCCTTAGGTGAGAAGGTATCGGCCATGGGTCAGGATGGCCAAGGTCTAGGGCACTCTGTGCGGCCAGTAGCTGAGGCACAAGACAGAGCAGCCATGTCACAGGGCCACATGAACGCTGTTGCGGTGCCCCTGAGCATCTCCCAATCACAATGGGCTATGGCTGCGGGCGTAGAGAGCATTGGCCTGGCATTGGCTGACCTAAGCCAGACACACAGGGACTTGGCATAGTCCCAGAGGGACGTGGCACAGTCCCTGTGCTCCATGGACGCGAGCATGGAGACCCTGGTCAAGACGAGAGTGGGCCTCCAGGACCATGAGTGCCAGGTAAAGCAGAGCTGCCAGAGCTTACCCTGGCCGCACCCCCATCCCAAGGAGTATCCTGCAGGCCATCGGGCACCTTCAGGGACGAGAAGGTGATGGGGCCCGTGACACCTGCAGGGAAGGGTGCCGGAACACTGCAGTACCTCCGAATGGGCAGCGGCCAGATCAGAGTGGCACCACACCACCTGTGACACCCAGAAGACAGCCGGGCCCGTCCGGCCCCGGTTGTCCCAAAGGTCGGCCGCCAGAGGGGACCAGGTCACGGGGGAGGGGTACGCAAGGCCACCTCCACTTCTGATGTACTGCCTGCGGGACCACCTAGAAAGAGTGTTAGGGCATGTAAGGTTAGAAAGTTAGTCACCAGTTAAGTTGGCACGGATACAGCACATAGGATAGTGTTAGGGGCTAGAGCACAGTTGATGTACATAGCACTGTCACCAATAAAGGCATGTTCCCCGACATTCCAAACTGCCTCGGCCCTCTGTCCACAGGATGTGAGGGATCGTTCATAAGATATAGGAGCTGAATTAGGCTTTCTGGCCCATGAATATCGCCTATTGTCACAAGTAGGCTTCAAATGAAGTTACTGTGAAAAGTCCCTAGTCGCCACATTCCGGCGCCTGTTCGGGGAGGCTGTTACGGGAAGTCTGCTCCACCATTCGATAATGGCTGATCTCATCCTGGCCTTAACTCTATAGTCCTGCCCGTAACCTTGCAACCCATTACCAATTCAAAATCTGTCTAACTCCGCAAATTTACTCACTGTCCCTGCATCCACCACACTCTGGGGTAGCGAATTCCACAGATTCACAACCCTTTGGGAGAAGTAGTTTCTCCTCAAATCTGTTTTAAATTTGCTACCTCTTATCCTATGACTATGACCCCTCATTCTAGAATGCCCCACAAGGGGAAACATCCGCTCCATGTCGACTTTATCCATACCTTTTATGATCTTGTATATCTCAATTTTATCTCCCCTCATTTTTTTAAACTCTCTTCATACAACAAACCCCATGGGCGGGATTTTTGGGGGGGGGGGCAGCGCAAATCCCGTCCTGCCGCCTCCTGCCATATTCTCCGACGACATTTTTTGGGCGGCGGCGGGATTGACGCCACACTGGGGACGGGGGCCGTTGGCAGCGGCTCCCCCCCCCCGGCAATTCTCCAGGCCCCGATGGGCCGAGCAGCCGCCCATTTTTGGCCAGTTCCACCAGGGTGAATCACTCCATTCGCGCACTGGCGGGACCTGGCAGGTGTGTGTGCGTGGGCGGTCCTCAGGGGGGCGCGGAGGGATCCGACCCCGGGGAGGGACCCCCACGGTGGCCTGACCCACGATCGGGGCCCACCGATTTGCCGGCGGGCTTTATCCGTGGGGGCACCTCTTCCTTCCGCGCGGGCCCCTGTAGGGCTCCGCCATATTGCCCGGGGGCTGGTGTGGAGAAGAGAACCCCTCCCACGCGGCCGCTGGCCGCTCCGCACATGCGCAAACTCACGTCATCCCTTCGGTAGCGGTTGGAGCGGCGCCAACCCCTCCAGCGTCAACCTAGCCCCCTAGAAAGGTGAGAATTTCTCACCTTGTGGGGCCGTTGACGCTGGAGTTGTTGGCGCCGATTTCCCCACCGGCGTGGGGACTTAGTTCCCAGATGGGAGGATCCCGGCCCATATTTCTGGAATCAACCTTTTGAACCTCCTCTGAACTGCCTCCTTTGTCACTACATCTTTCCTTAAATAAGGGGATCAAAACTGTTCACAATACTCCAGGTGTGGTCTCACCAATGCCTCGTACAGTGGCAACAACACTTCCTTACCTTTATACTCAATTCTTTTTGCTGCAAATACCAACATTTCATTGCTTTCTTTATTATCTGCTGCACCTGCATGCTGGTTTTCTGTTACTCATGAACGAGGACACCCGGATCCCTCTGCATCGGACCACCTTCAAAGTCTCTCCCCATTTAGATAATAAGTTGCCGCCATTTTCCCGACCAAAATGCATGACCTCACACTTATCCACGATAAACTCCATCTGCCATATTTTGGGCCACTCTCCTAACCTATCCATATGCAAGGCTCCTAGTTTCCACATTGCAACTTACTGTTCCACCTGTTATTGTGGCGTCTCCAAATTTGGCGATAGAACCTTCGATCCCTATATTCAAGTCATTAATATAGATTGAAAATAGTTGAGGCTCAAGGACCAAACCTACTAGTTATATCTTGCCATCCAGAAAAAGACCATTTCTCCCACCTCTCTGTCTTCTGTCCATCAGCCAGTCTTCTATCCAAGCTCATAAATTACCCCTAACCCCATGTGATCTCACTTTGTAATTAACGTTCTGTGAGGCACCTTATCAAACCCCTTCCGGAACTCCAGATATACTACGTCTACAGGATCCCCATTATCCACTCTGTTTGTTTGACCTTAGAAGAGCTCTTGCAAATTAGTCAAACATGATTTGCCCTTCATAAAACTATGCTGACTCTGATGGATATCGCTTAGACTTTCTCAATGTCCTAGCGTAGGATGGGATGGGATGGGATGGGATGGATGCAGAGGGTGTACCGGTTGGGTGTGAGTGTGGTTTGGGCAGTGCGGTGTGGTAGGCTGGTGATGTGGGGTGCAGGTGTTGGATGATGGCACTGGCCAGCATTTCCAGGGCAGTTAGTGGTGCTCTCCTTTGTGGCAGCAGGAACCTGGGCCAGCAAAGCAAGGACACCGTGTGGCAGGGCCTACCGGTGTGTGACCCATCACCGCTCATCAACATAGCCACCCCACCACTCCGGACCTCAGTCCCCGCCCCCTCTAGAAGGACTATGAGTCCATGTGATGGAATGGCTAGCACGCATGCAGGGATCACCCGGGCGGACAGTTGAATGTGACACCAGGGCGGGAGTCAGACGTTGCAGAGCACAAGAGCTCATCACGGAGCAGGTCATCATCATCCTCTGCCCCATGGACCAGACCCGCTGATATTGCTGACTCAGGGCGAACACCCTGTGGTCCAGCTTGGAGCGGGGGGGGGGGGGGGGGGGGGGGGGGGGGGGGAGCTCGGAGAGGTGGTGGGGGTGCAGGGAGGGGAGGGAGGTCTGAACAGAGCGGGGTATGTAGGGGTGGGATGGGACTGTTGGTGGCCAGGCCCCCTGGTCGGCAAACCGGGAGGCAATTTGATTGTCCTGTGTGCGACGGCCCTGGCCCACATGTCGTACAGCCTCCTGTGCCTGCCAGGGTCCCATATCCTGTACATCGTGGCCCTCCTCCACATCGTCCTTGTCGGGCAAGACAGTCCTCCACCTCCGCCTCCAGCATGTCACCCCTCTGCTGCGCGATGTTGTGGAGGACACAGCAGGCCACCATGATACGGGAGACCCTCCCAGGGCTGTACTGGAGGCCCTTCCAGAGCAGTACAGGCACCTGAACCATGCCTTCAGCACGCTGATGCACCACTCGATGACGACCCTGGCCGCTGCATGGGCGTCGTTATAGGGGTCCTTGTGTTGGATTGAAGCCGCTGGATAGGTGTCCTCAGCCATGACTGCAGCAGATAATCCTTGTCGCCCAGCAGTCGCCCCTCACCCAGGGGAGCACCTCAAAGGTGTCAGGCACCATTGAATGTGCCAGGACAAAGGCGCCATACTTACTGCCCGGATACCAGGTGCAGATGTTCACAATATGCAGCCGGTGGTAATGCACCAGCTGCACATTTGAGTGACTGGAATCACTTCCGATTGACGACGGGTATCCCCTCATGTGCCGGTGCCCGTGGGGGTTATGTGCCGTGTAAATCAACCCACGGACCCGGGACGTGCCAGCGATGGTGGCAAATCCCATTGCCCGGCAACCTGGTGGGCTCGGTCGACACCGAAGGTAATGTATTGTGCTGCCTGGGCATACAGGGCATCCGTTATAGGGCATCTGTTACAGCGCGGATGCCACTGTGAAGGGAGGTCTAGGAGATCCCAGACAGGTCACTGCTTGGCGCCTGGAAGGATTCTGTGGTAAAATGTTCAGGCGACTGTCATCTTGACTGCCACCATGAGCAGGTGTCCTCCTTCATACCATCACGGTTCCAGCTGCACCATGATCCGGCACAGATGATGCACTGTCTCTCTGCTCAGCCGTAGTAGTTGGCGACACGCTCGGATCGACAGCCACCGCCGGTATACATGAGCCTCATGCAATGCCTCCTTCTCACCTTCACCTCGGCCTTTTGGCCGGCCTGCTTTCCATCCTCAACCAGCTGGCTCCTGCTCCTCTGGGGCACGTCCCTGTTTTGCAGAATCCTTCCCAAGCAGCCCCTGGTCTTGCAGCCTCAGTGCATCCACCCCGGCTGTAGCGGCCAGGCAGATGCAAACCACACCTGGCAGTGCACTGAAATCAATTTTCTGCAGAGGTGAGGACCCCCATGCCAACCAAGTCCAACGGGATATGCACTGCAGCCCCGCCCCCGGGTGTCCCCTTCCCCCTCCCGATCTTAGCCCCTGCCCCCGACGCTCTTCCCTCCGTACCACGCCCCTCGCCCGGTCAATGCCCGTCACTGGGGGCCTCCTGCCCCACCACATACCCATGCCAGCATTTCGCTCTGTTCCGCACCCTCCTGTGGAGTCTAACGTGGGTGCCATCTTTGGATGGGCTGGATGATATCCCGGCAGCAGGGTGCCATCTGGTTGTGGAGGGCAGCGGCGTACGTCACCAACCGGAGCCACGCTTGGTAGCATGTGTGTGGGCAGGGACTGCGGAGGGGGCTGCACAAAGGGGGTGAGTACCTGTTGGGAACCTTGCTGTTGTGTGCCATGGATCCTGTGTGCGACACACGGGTTGCACCTACCTGTCCGGGGGCAGGATGAATGGGGGAAGGGGCGCAGAGGGCAGGCGGGGCTTGGTGATGGCCGGTGTTCTTGCGGGGTGGGCTATCTGATGGTGCCACTAGTGGGGCATCCACCCTGGGGGAGAGGGCGTGGCGGTGTGCCAGGGAGGGTGGCAGGCCAGTGTGTATCTGTCCACTCTTTCGGTGCACTCTGCACCCTTCTCCCCCTGCAGTGGGACAGCACCTCGGATGGGTGTTGGCACTGCGGGGGTGCCAACACCTGGTTGGCCATTGGCTGTGCCAGACCACATAGGTCCCGTTACTGGGTTGGCTGGGTCTGAGGGGTGGCCTGGCCTGGTGGTTTGGGGGGGGATGGGAAAATCCCCCAAACTACCGGTGGCTCTGCACATTTACGGGTCACCATGGGCGACGAGTGGAGTAGGCCACGGCAATGGCAGCCCATGCCCGGCAACCCCTGTCCCGGGGGGGGGTGTCAGCCCGGGCCCTCGGCCCATCTTCTGGTCGCCCCCTGCTACTTAGTCCACGGCCCTGGCAGACGTCCCTCAGCCAGCGGCACAACTGTTAGCCCACAGTTGTGCCTTTGGAAGCATTTCTCACCTCCTCTCTCCCTCAGAGTCACGGCACCGGTTCCCGTTTTAATTCCAGAAGTGAACCACGCCCGCGCCACTTCTGCCTGGCGGAGACGGAGCATTACGGGAGGCCGGAGACTACCTTGTCGAGCCCGTTAATCATAGGCTAATGGCCGTTACTGTGCAATAGGCATGCCAATACCGAGCAGGCAATGGAACGCATTCATGCCACTATTGAGGCGCCGGGGTATGGCGTTCTGTTGGGCTCCCAGCGTCAGCCTCAATTTTCGGCTGACGATCGATTCTGCGCCCGATCACGATTCCACCATCGCCAGACAACGAATCCCTCGCCCGGTATGTTAAGCACAATCAATGGTGTTCCTCATCAAAAAGAGCCAAAGTATTTATGAAAAACCTTTTGCTAAACAAATTCTCCAAACATCAGAGTTATATAGTGAACATAAAAACACTTATTCTGATTATTCTTCCCCTCAAAGAAATAAAATAGTTGCTAGTTTCTGGATTGGTCTGCAAGCAGTTCAGTCATACTGACCAGACAGGTTCTACATCTTTTGTATTCAGTCAATGCCACTGGTTTCCTGCAGCAATATGGTCCTAAAAGGACTACCAAGGCAAATATTTCTCAATCTTACTCGCATAAACTAACAGAACAGCATTTCTAATCCCATTATGCCTTTAGATCAACTGGCAATTTCAGAAAAATTGCACATTCACAATTTCAGCATACAGAACATGACAGGCTAACTTTAAAAATATCAAGATCAGGGGCAGCACGGTGGCCTAGTGGTTAGCACAACCGCCTCACGGCGCTGAGGTCCCAGGTTCGATCCCGGCTCTCGGTCACTGTCCATGTGGAGTTTGCACATTCTCCCTATGTCTGCGTGGGTTTCGCCCCCACAACCCAAAAATGTGCAGAGTAGGTGGATTGGCCACGCTAAATTGCCCCTTAATGGGAAAAAATAATTGGGTAATCTAAATTTAAAAAAAATATATATATATCAAGATCAGGGAAAATATATCTAATTCTAAAAGAAATTAAGCTCCCATATTTGACAAAGAAATACATAATTTATTTTATACATGCACTTAACCACAATTTTATCTCCCTTAAAGCTTTTCTTTATGCATAATATAATATTGTGTTCAATTAGTTTGGTGGAATGATGGCATGTATGAAGATATAGGTAATAGGGCAATTGTTGGTATTACTGAAAGTGGAAAAGTTGTAAGTGAAAACATAAAATTTTATGAAGATTCATGTTAAGTCGTCTGAAGTTTCAATTATACAATTGGTTAGATTTTACATCAGCCTTTTATTGTATAACTGTGGCTGTATTTTGAACTATTACCTAGTAAAAACATTCTAATCATGTCGGCCGGGATTCTAATAATCTTTATTATTGCCACAAGTAAGCTTACATTAACATTGCAATGAAGTTACTGTAACAATCCCCTAGTTGCCACACTCTGGTGCCTGTTCGGGTACACCAAGGGAGGATTCAGAATATCCAATTCACCTAACAGTACATTTTTCGGGACTTGTGGGAGGAAACCGGAGCACCCAGAGGAAACCCACACAGATACGGGGAGAACGTGCAGACTCCGCACAGACAGGTACGCAAGCCGGGAATCGAACCTGGGACTCTGGCGCTGTGAAACAATAGTGCGGCTAGCAAGGATGGAGAATTTGGCACTCAACCAAATCTCCCATTCACTGTTACGGAACTGGAGAATCCCGCTGCCGTGAACGGACGGAGAATCCCACCAGAAATTGTATGTTCCCACTTTTCTAGAAAATATCTAATAATTAAGAGATTGTAGAATTTCTCCAAGATATCACTGTAACTTACCTGTGGAGTCCCAGTAGTGCTTAACAGCATAAATAATTAACGTTGACAGGAGTACTGAGCCTGCAGTATATAACTGAAAACAAACACAAAAATGATTTAATGGCTAATTTCCAATTGCTTCAATGGGTACAACTGTTTCACAAGACACAAACTGATGGGTGGACATTCTGGATGGTAAAAGTATGTACATATTCTAGGCTCAGTGACAAATACCTGGAATTTTTATGTGGAAACTCTTTTAAATCTGTAGCTCAACATATTATTGGCCGATGTTGACCTGATTAGGTCTTGAACACAGTGACCATTCTTGGTCTCCAGCTCTCAGAAGCTGAGCTAATGAAGCATATTTATCATTTTACACGAAGCACGGAAGGTTTAATCTTCTGAACGCCATTGAGATTCCAGGGAATTGACAGACGCCATGCATGTGAAAACCTATTTGGCAAGTATTTTTGTCTGCTAACACTTGTTACTTTTTTATACATGATACTGATGTGTATCGTCATGATGGTAATGTCACATTCTGGACGGCTGGTTTGTGATGCAGAGCGATGCTAGCAGTACGGGTTCAATTCCCATACCTGCTGAGATTATCCATTGGCATAACCCTCAAGTATCTTATGGTGTGGGAATGTTGTGACACACTGTTGAATTCCAGCCACGTAGGCCCTGGAGACCCAACATAAGTGAATTAAACAATAATTTGTTTATATTTTCTGAGATCTTTGACCCTCGACTACTCCAATAACTTACAGGCACCAGATTTGTAAGTAAAACTTAATAACTGTTTATTTATAACATGAAAAGAGATAAACAGCTGCACCGTGTGTCTATCCTGTGTGTGTCTGGGTGGTGGGTGGGATGGGGTTTGGGAATAGTTAGATTAGCAGACTATTGTTTAATTCTTACCATTAATATTCATCTTCTTCCTTGTTATTTATTATCAGTTTTTTAATGTTTTACTTATAAATCTGGTGCCTGTGCCTCATTGGAGCAGCCACGGGTTAAATATCTCAGTAAAGTACACACATTATTGGTTAATTCACTTGCGTTGGGATACTGGGATCCGTGGGGCTGGAATGTGACTGCACACTCGCCCAGGGTGGTGTAACACTAAACACACCGTGAATACGACTTCAGGGTTGGGCCGCTATCCCATGCCACGCATGGAGGATCTTTTACGCAAAGTATGTTCATTCATTAAACTCGATATGAGCCACGCGTATTGACAGTTGGATGCATGCTCGTGAAAATATGTTCCAGTAAGTATGCACAGAGGACTTTACAAATACACCCGGTTGCCTATGGGGGTATCCTCTGCCTGTGCTATACTTCAATGAGTAATGGAGAATATCCCGAGAGAGTTATTTATTCCTGAGATGGCCGTCTATTTAGATGATGTGTTGGTCATGGGAGCGACCGAACAACAGTGCCTGGAGAACTTTGAGGCAGTACTGAAGCATTTCTCGGAGTCTGATGTCCGCTTACAGCAGGTGAAACGTGTCTTCAATGCGAGGGAGATAGTCTACCTCGGTTACAGGGTGGACTGTGAAGGCTTACATCCGGTCACAGACAAGGTTCACAGACAAGGTGCATACCATCCAGCAGACCCCTAATCCGACGGATGCTTCAGAGCTTCATTCATTTTTAGAATTTGGTAACTATTATGGCAAGTTCCTTTTGAACCAAGCGACCACGTTGGCACCATTATACCTGCCCTTGAAGAAGAATCAAGAGTGGGCGTGAAGGAAAAATGGCTTTTCTTCTGGTCGAGAGACAGTTATCATCTTCTGGATTACTGAGCCACTATGATTCCGCCAAACCCTCACTCGTATCATGGGACACATTGCCTTACGGTATTGGGCTGTCCAGTCACATCGGATGGAGAGTGGCAGAAAACGGCCGATTGCTTTCGCCTCTCGGACGCTGGCTGTGACAGAACTAAAATATGCACAGATCGCAAAGGAGGGTCTGGCCATGGTCTACACAGCGAAAAAACTTCACCCATGGCTACCGTTTTACTATTATTATTGACCATACGTTTTTATTCAGTCTTTTTAAGGAGGACAAGGTGATCCCGTCCATTGCCTCCGCAAGGATTCAACTCTGGGCCCTTCTGTTGGCCGCTTACAAATATTCTTTAGAGTATCGGCCAGGGACCCAGACAGCGAATGCCGATGAACTGAGCAGTTTGCCTTTGCCAACTAGTCCCACATCACCCCCCCCCCCTCACCTCGAGGGCGGACAAAGTGGTCGCCACTCTAAACTTCATGGATTCTTTGTCTGTTACGGCGTCTCGGATACATGAATGGACTCAGACAGATTCGGTTTTCACAAACGCTTGGCACATTGCTGACCTCCATATAACACATCGATAGCTACCAGGCGAGTTAGGGGCGTTTTCGTTCAAACTGTCCGTATTTACGAAGGAGGTTTACTGCTATGGGTCAGGAGTTGATATTGAAGAACCTCCACAATGGACATCCAGCGGTATCTGAAACAAAGATGCTGGTATGGAACCACGTCTGGTGGCCGGGCCTGGATGCGGACATTAAGAAGATGACACAGCAATGCTCCGTCTGTCATGAGCATCACAAGGTCCCACGGGCTGTGCCCCTTCACCCTTGGGTGTTGGCCAGGATGACAGTGGGCACGATTACATGCTGACTTTGCCAGCCCATTTCAGGGTTCAATGTTCCTCCTCTTAATTGATCCCCATTCAAAAAAGGTCCACAAGATGGTAGCAACCACCTCTTGGGCAACCATCGAGAAGGTGTGATTGTCGTTTGGCACGCATGGCATCCCTGAAGTGCGCATTACAGACAATCTTTCATGAGGGAGAAATTCTTGGGGTTTTTGAAGGTGAATGGAGTACAGCACATCCAAACCGCCCCGTACCACCCGGCTTCTAATGGTTTAGCTGAGCGGATGATACAGACATGCAAAAGAGGTCTCAGGAGGCAATCTTCAGGTTTAATGGACACTAGGCTGGCTTGCTTATTATTTTGTTACAGGACCACTCTTCAAGCTGTGACTGGGGTGGCCCTGGCTGAAATGTAGATGGAGCATAGGCTTCGAACCCACCTTAATATGATTTTCCCGGACATTGGTGAGAAAGCGCGCCACAACCAGGAGTTGCAAGGGCGTTGCCCTGTTAGGCATCAACCACTTTGATGTTTTGTACAAAGTCATTCGGTCTATATTCAAAACTTTGCAGACGGCGCCCAGTGGATCTCAGGAACTATCCACCGCCTTTCTGGGCCAGTTTCCTATCAAGTACAAGGCCAGATTATGCGAAAGTACCTTGATCATATTCGGTCCAGATGACCAATTCTTCGTCAGCTTCCTCGTGAACGCAACATCTTCAGCCAGCTGCTTCCGATGCCAAATCCCCGAACGGGACCCCAAGATAACTGAGGTCGTGAACACCAATTCAGAAATGGAAACTCAAGCATCAGAAATCTCCGATAGGGAGTCAATAGCTCAGACGCCACCAGCGGAGCAACAACTGCGATGTTCACACTGGATGCAGCCTCACCTTCAAGATTCATGCCGCCCAATCCAGCACCTCGGGTCCGTGACATTCAACTAGGCACAAAGAGAATCTGGTGCCCTCCTTCCCCACAGACGTCAGAGGATTCTTCGGACTTTGTACGAGAGGGATGTTGTAACCCGCAAGCATCTCACAGAGTGGGAATAATTAACTTCCCTGTGAACCTTGCTTATAAGAGCTATCCCGTTAAGGGGCGGGGACCTCTAAACAATGTATGGCTCTACGGTATATAAAGCAGGCAAGTTAGGCACCATCAAGGCAGACCAAGTTGAGATCTACCATGTGATGTACACAATAGTTTATGTAAAAAAACAACGTTTCTTTGAGCTACTCGGTATGGACCCCTTCATGGCCGTATAAAATCCATGAAGGCCCTGCCTTCTCAATCTTGTCCCTCACCTGAGGGGTGGTGATCCTCAGATTGAATCACCACCTGTCAGCTCTCTCTCAATCAGGGAGAGAAGCCTCTGGTCCTCTGGGATTATGGCGACTTTCATTTAATTTTCATTCAATGTCATATGGCTTTTTACATCCATAAGCAAAAAAGTTTCCCAAATACTTTCATGAATATGGTGGCTATTAAAATTCAAAATAATTGGAGAAAAGGGCGGCACGGTGGCATAGTGGTTAGCATTTATGCCTCACAGTGCCAGGGTTAAATACCAACCTTGAGCGACTGTGTGGAGTTTGCACTTTTGCCAAGTGTGTGTGGGTTTCCTCCGGGTGCTCCAGTTTCCTGCCACAGTCCAAAGATGTGCAGGTTAGGTGTATTGGCCATGCTAAATTGCCCTTGGTGCCCAAAGATGAGCAGGTTAGGTGTATTGGCCATGCTAAATTGCCCCTTGGTGCCCAAAGATGAGCAGGTTAGGTGTATTGGCCATGCTAAATTGCCCCTTGGTGCCCAAAGATGAGCAGGTTAGGTGTATTGGCCATGCTAAATTGCCCCTTGGTGCCCAAAGATGAGCAGGTTAGGTGTATTGGCCATGCTAAATTGCCCCTTGGTGTCCAAAGATATGCAGGTTAGGTGTATTGGCCATGCTAAATTGCCCCTTGGTGCCCAAAGATGTGCAGGTTAGGTGTATTGGCCATGCTAAATTGCCCCTTGGTGCCCAAAGATGAGCAGGTTAGGTGGGATTACTGGTTTGCAGGGATTGGGCGGGAGAATGGGCCTAGGTAGGATGCTCTTTCAGAGAGTTGGTGCAGACCAGATGGGCTGAATGTCCTCCTTCTGCACTGTATGGATTCTCTGAAACACGGTTAGGAGAACATTTTAAAGTGATTTTTTAACTGTTGAAAAACCTGCTCTTAAAATGTGTACTGAGAGCAACATAAAGTGTAATCTCAAAGAATAAAATAGTGTTTGATGGAATACGTACCAAAGCAGCAGAGCCGATATTAATCCATATTGTTTTCAGGTGAACATGAAGCAAAGCTATAGAACATGGGATGAAACCCTCTTGCATATCAACAAGTATACACCTAGAAAAAAGGTAAAAATGAAAACATGTGTTAATACACTACCAAAACTGCACAACTGGATTTGAATTACTGCATTGTTCCGGTGCAACTATTCACATTATTGAAATATCGAACAAGCCTAGATTCCAGTCATTCATCCCAGAGGGATTTATAGAAAACCACCAATAATATCTGTTGGGTTACAGCTGCACATACTTGTTCCAAATGCAGCTAATGACAATGTGTATTAAAAAAAAGAAATCTAAAACAGAAGTCTAATTTGCTTCAACAAAGTACATATAACAACTTTATTCAATAAGTACAGAAAATGCTGTGTGAGCCTCATTTTATTAATGATGGGCCAGGACAAGAGCTGGTGAAGGAGTACAGTGAGAAGTCTCACGACACCACGTTAAAGTCCAACAGGTTTATTTGAAATCACAAGCTTTCAGAGTGAGGCTCCATCAGCAGAAGTCCACTTGAAAATGAAATAAAAATCGCTTATTGTCACGAGTAGGCTTCAATGAAGTTACTGTGAAAATCCCCTAGTCGCCACATTCCGGCGTCTGTCCGGGGAGGCTGGTACTGGAAATGAACCGTGCTGCTGGCCTGCTTGGTCTGCTTTAAAAGCCAGCGATTTAGCTGAGTGAGCTAAACCAGCCCCTAATCTTACTGTGCCCACCCCAGTCCAGCGCCAGCATCTCCACATCCTGGTGAAGGAGAGCAAGGATTCATCAACGGTGACGTTAAAACCTCTGGGAAGATGTGCACCCTTCATTCAAGATGACGACTGACCTCCCTGGATCACATGACCGACCAACCCAGACCCAACGACCAACCAGCCTGAAACTGATGACTGAACACTCAGACCTGGCAACCAAACACCCCGGATCTGAAGGCCAACCATCCTGGACCGAGCTACCAGGGGAAACGGTTACATGTTATAAGCTGTGTTTTCAATGGAAGTGTTAGCCTAGCCAGTTCAGAGTGACCTCCACACAATACCGTTCATCCTGGTACAGGGCAGCTCAGTCAAAATGTTGATGGATTGAATACTCCCTGTCATTGATGGCATCCTGATAAGATGCTCAAACCCTGTACTAGGCCTAACCACAAACTGGTGCAGCAGAGGCACCTGTGTTCAGCATTTTCACCCTCTATCTCCTCTTCCATTTCCTGCTCCTCTTCTTCCTCTGCAGGGCCATGTTATGGCCATATGGGTGCAACTGATGATGTCCTGGGGGAATCCAGTGAGGGTGACAAAACCCCCTGCCCTTTGTGCCTCCAAGACAGTGTCTATCTGGAATTGAATATATTGCCCAACTATGGCAAAGGGGGCAGTGATCCGAGGTGCAGCCATTTGTGAGATGCCACCAAGCCCTCAGCTGAGAAGACGAAAAAGCAAAAAGGTTTAAAGCTACATTGATTTTGATAGCTACAGGCAGGGCATGTTGACCAATGCTTCTGCGGCAAAGGCACAAACATTTTTGACCATCTCCCTGGAGAGTCGCAGTTTCCTGTGACGCTATTTCTTGCTTATTTCTGGTAGCCGCATCATTGGAGATCAGATGATCAGAAACAGGTCCTGTTGAATACAGTTGAATGGAGAGGCTCCGAATTAAAGACCGAGCTGCAAGGAGACTTGAAGCAAAGCAGTTGAGAGAGGTCATGAAGGTTCCAGGAGGCAGCCAAAAGTTGTTGACTCATTGCTGCCGACCATAGGGGCAATGGTACACTTTTGGAGCAGTGCTGTTCTGCTTGGCTTAGCTGAAGATCTAAAATGTGCTTGGAAGGTGAAGCTTGTGTGTGCGCGGGGATCTAGGGGACAGGAAACTGTGGAGGCAAAACTGAAACTCCGGAGGTGGATCCTTGTTGAAGGCAACCGATGGGAGTGAAGTTTGGATGGAATTCCAGGTCGAGTTTTTAGAATATGGAGATTGGAAACCCTTGTGAGAAAGACAGAGTTTTAGTGAGGCTGACTGGCTCACGGTGTGACAAGCATCTGGGTAGGTAGTTGCAAAATCCATAGAATCTACTTTGGAGTGTGGTGTGTCTGTCCATGGTTCACCCGTTGGTTCACAAGAACAGAAAACTTACCCTGAATATTACAGTACAAGATAGATATGGTCAATTGTTTCACCTTTCCTAATTTGTAAATTTCTGAGAAGATGAAGTTGGGGCAAAGGAACAGTAAACATTCAAATCATAATCTTGTCTTTGTACAGGGGGATCTTTCGAACCTTTTCATCTAGTGTAATATTGTTAATTTATTTTCCTGTTTAATAACTGTTTTATTCTTTATGTTAAAAGTTCATCAGCAGACTGTTGTGAATTTGTTCAGTAACTTCTCTCCATAGTAGCAAAATAAAAATGTTAGGATCTTTCGAGCCTCGTTTCATTCTGGGATCTGACTTGTCCCATGAGGACCGTAATATAATAAATGCTGGCTCGCCGTGCTAATATCCCATGAATTACTAAAAATCGGATGCAAAATATTTTCAGTTGAGATTTCTTGAGCTCATGGTATTTATTTATGTAAATATCACAATTATTTGCTGGATCGGATTGATAATGTTGCAATTACCCATGAAGACGAAGATGAAAATGAAATCGCTGCACAGTTTTTCAGATTACTATTTACACTACTGAAGGTAACATAACACTAAACAGTTTGATTAATAATCAAATTAGAAATCAGGATGGATTGCAGTTTTGCTTTACCTCTCGTATAGCTCCAGCAGGACTGGGAAATTGTTGAAATTCTTTGCTGTGCTCACGTTTAGAAGGTCTAAAATTCTTTCCGGTATGTGGACACCCTCCTCTATCAGTGAGGCCAAGTTGTAAAATGCCTGTTGAAAGGCAAATGAGAATCATAATGCATAAATAACACATTAAGCCAGAGAGATTGCTGGATTGTGATAAACTGGTCCAACAACTTGAACAACACCAATACTCACTTGAGAATCATTCAATAAAGCAGCAGAGGTGTACATCTCAATTGATTGTGTGATATCTCTTTTATGGTTCTTGTGACCATAATAGTAGTAATCTCCCATTTTTATTAAAACTAAAAATTACACAGAATTAAAAAATGGGTTAGTGCATGGCTACTTACCAGAAGTGTGATTTCTGGTCAGATCTGCACAGTATACTTACCAAAAGGATGCGTAGTCAGCTGAAAAGCTGATAAATTATAATATCTCCAGGCATAGTCAACACTGTTGTTTGTGAGCTCCTGGTCAAAAGAAGTATGAGGGTAAGTTTTTAATGGCTGCTCATATTTTCTTTCTTTTTTAAAATCTTTTTGTTGGCATTTTCAAAATTTATAAACAGTTATGTAGGTTGTTGGCCATGTTTATTTACTGTATTATACAGAAAGGTTTCTCTTGTCCTTCCCTTAACTGCCCCTATTTCCATTCTGTCGCCCTGTGGCTTGGCGTGTGGTCCCTCCTGCACCGTCCCCCCAGCCCGCCCCTCTCTGCCTCCCTTCCCCCCCACCTTGTGACCCCCCTGGTCAGTTTTTTTTTGGGAGGGGTTCCCCCTCCTTTCTCTCTTCTTCCCCCACCCTTTCTTTTCTTCCCCATCAACTTCGGCTGTGTTTCCCCTGTGATTGTGGGGGGGTTGCCCTCTCCTTCCCACTTTGTCCCCTTTCCTGTCTCTCCCAGCCTTTTCTCCCAAACCAAATCCCCCTCCACAGCCCATTTCCTCACCATTGCATTGTTCGCCGCCCAATAATAATTTATCAGATTTGGCAACGCCGGCAGCCCCTCACCACTCTCTAGGAACACCCGCCTCATCCACGGGCTCCCTCACCTCCACCAAACTGGGAAATTATCCCGCTAACCTTCCTGAGAAAGGATGTGGGGACAAAGGAAGGGAGGTTCTGGACCATGAACAGGAACTTCGGCAGCATCACCATTTTCACTGCCTGGACCCGCCCAGCCAGTGACAGCAGCAACACATCCCAGCTCTTGAAATCTGCCTTAATTCCCTCTACCAATCGTGCCAAGTTCACTTTGTGTAGCTGGGCCCAGCTCTGCGCAACCTGGCTTCCTAAATACCTAAAACTTGAACCCACCGCCCTGAACGGCAACGCCCCTAACCGATCCGGAATACATCGCTCTTTCCCATGTTCAATTTGTACCCCAAAACCCGCCAAATTCCCTCAAAATCTTCATAATCCCTTCAATGCTGTCCACCGGTCCTAGATCACCGCATGTAGCAAAACTCTCTGCTTGGCAGCCCCACTCAATCCCTTCCCAACGCCTCAACACCCAAAATGTCATTGACAACAGTTCTATCACCAAGGCGAAAAGCAACAGGGAGAGCAATGTAATCCAAGGTACCCCAAAGTCATCCGGTTCATCCTGATACTCGCCACCGTTGATACGGCCCGTATCGCCGCCCTGTATAACAGCGGAACCCAATCCACCAACCACTGCCCAAACCAGAACTGCCCCAGCACCTCCCAACAAATAAGCCCACTCCACCCAATCAAAGGCCTTCTCCGCGCCCATTGCCACCACTACTTCTACCTCATGCCCCTCCGAGGGCATCATAATTTTTATTAAGCAGCCGACGCACATTCGCCAGCAACTGCCTTCCCTTCACAATTCCCGTCTGATCTTCCACTATCACCCCCAGCACACTGTCCTCAATTCGCTATGCGAGCACCGTCGCCAACAACTTTGCATCAACATTCAGCAGCAATGTCAAGCGGTACAACCCACTCTGCTCCCAGTTCCTATCGTTCTTTAAGGTCAGGGAGATGGATGCCTGCGACAATGTGAGGGGGAGCTCCTCCCTATCCCTCGCCTCATTGTACGCCCTCAGCAACAACAGCCTCAGCTCAGCACCAAACCTCTTGTAAAACTCTACGGGGAACCCGTCCTGCCCTGGGGCCTTCCCCACTTACATCACACCCATGTCGTCCATCACCTCCCTTGACCCAATCAGAGCCCCCACCCCTACACCCTCTCCCCCTCCATCTTTGGGGACTCCAACCCACCCAGGAACCGCCGCATCTCCTCGGTCGGGGGCTCCAACTCATACAGCCTTCAATAGAAGGCCTCAAATGGTCCATTCACTGCTCCGGATCTGTCACCGCCTTACCCATCTCGTCCCTCACCCTGCCAATCTCCCTCACCGCTGCCTGCTTCCTCAGCTGTTGGGCCAGCATCCTGCTCCTTTTCCCTGTACTCGTACACTGCCCCTCTGGCCCTTTGTAATTGCCCCACTGCCTTCCCTGTGGACACTAACCCAAAATCCATCAGGAGCCTCTGCCTCTCCCCTAACACCCCCTCCTCCAGTGCCACTGAGTACCTCTGATGCACCCCAGAATCTCCTCCAACAGCCTCTCCCTCCCCTCACACTCCACCCTCTCCCCATGAGCCCGGATCAAAATAAAATCCCCCCCCCCCCCAACAACCGCCTTAGTTGCCTCCCACAGCATGGCAGCTGTGACCTCCCCGTACCATTCAACTCCACCTACCCTGAATGGCAGTTTTCACTCGCTCACAACCCCCTCATCCGCCAGCAGCCCCACATCCAACCTCCACTGCGGCCATTTAGCCGACCGCTGCCCCACCCGCAAATTCACCCAGTGTGGCGCATGGTCGGAAACAACAATCGCCGGGTCCATCGAGTTGGCCAGCAATGTCTTGTCCATAATAAAAAAGTAGATCCTGAAATGCACCTGGTGTACACGAGAGACATACAATCAGCCGATGCGTGTCTGGGTCTGGAATCCTCCCTAACACCCGCTTCATAAAGTCCACATTGTCCCAATTCGGGGCATAAACAATCACCAGGCCGACTGGCATCTCCTCCAACTACCTACTGACCATCACATAGCTACCTACCCCCCTCCCCCCCCCCCCCTCGGATCAGCCACCTCAAAAGCCGCTCTCTTATTAACCAACCATCGCCATCCCCTTTGTCTTCATGTTTAAACCCGAGAGGAACACCTGCCCCACCCATCCCTTCCTCAGCCACTTCTGATCCCTCAACTTCAGGTGCATCTCCTGCAAGAACGCCACATCCGCCTTCGGGCTCCTCAGAAGCGCAAAAACACGTGAACGTTTAACCGGCCCAATCAACTCTTGCACATTACACGTGACCAGTCTTGGAGGGGGGGCGGCGGCGCTCCCCACCCCCCTCCACTAGTGGTCAGACATATCCCTTTTTAAGCCAGCTCCCGGCCCACATCACGTGCTCCCTCCAGGCCATCCCTGAGACTTCTCATATTTTCAACAGAAGTTATCAGGTACCAGTTAACAGTTACTCACTGGGTGTTCTTCACAGAGATAGGCAACGTTTGTCTGTGATGTTTCAATTCCTGTTTCTGCGGTAACAAGGTAATACAGCAGGGCTTCATTCCTGGGCAGATGAGATTATAATTTAGAAAAACAAAACATTGCATCGATAGTAACCATCGATAGTAACTATCTGATCTACTTGAAATCAGACACTAAATGTAGAAATTCAAAATACTTTCAATGTGAACAAGTATGCAAATTCATCAACTGACTTTCTTCATTTGCAACAATGCACCGGGCAAAACGAGACGTGAGAAGTATGCCGTATAGTTTTGAGAAAATATTGGCACAAATCTGCCTGTTTCCTGATTCAGTTTAAAAATTCAATGACAAAATAAAGCGTGGGTGTGAAAATGTGACACAAAAAAGATTGAAAATCCATTAGATATAGTATGATCAGTCATTCACTTTTATCTTCATACAATCTATTAACAGTTGAGTAGGCAAAGTTACCAAATTTTAGAGTTTTATTGTGGGTGGCAATACAGTCATTACAAACGTGTAGATAACATGGGGCATCCAAAGAAACAAATTAAATCTTTAATTCTTGGTTCTCAGTTTCTGTAGTGTCAGCAATTATGAATGTAATGCAATACTGTTTCAATTTTTAAGTTTATTTCGGCAATCTCTATCTCCAATATATAAATTTTTGTAAATAGTGTATCTAAATAGTCTTGCACATGGCCTGTAAGTGTCAATTTCTTTATGTCACACTGTTGACAACTGCCTTGTTGTCACAAAACAGCATATTCTCTGAATTATTGAATTACACTTACTTCCTAAATTAGACATAAAAAAAGGGGACAAAATTGAATTGCAATTCTGGAACAGTGCAATGTTTGTGATCACTGGGATCGAAGGACACAAGTCTTAATCTTACCAGGATTTCTGAAGATAGGCATGCATAGCTTTTCGCATGATGTAACCCAAAAACCCATTTTGTTCAGCAACAAATTTGGCCCAACTGTCAAGGGAAAAGAGAAAAAAAAGTGACTTTTGGATATGTTAACGTTGACAATTGCAGATTGCCAAGAGGGAATATGAAATAAACATCTTACAGGACAGCCTTTCTGGGGTTGTGTGGAATAGATTCAAAGTTTCCTGTACTCCAATAAAAGGAGCACCGAATTACGCTTTCAAAGTGTCCTCCAGATCCAGCTTTATAGTAATATTGAAATGCTTCAGTCTAGAACACAAGAACATAAAATAAATGTAATTTTGATAAACATAATTCACATTGAACAATTTGATTAGATGGTGGCAGGGACTTTCCTTGGAGCCCTGTAATATTGCCAGGATTCCAACAGAAACCCATTGGATGTGCAAGAACAGGGCTTGAATGACAATTCTAGATAAGTTAAGGCAGTGGAAAGAGAGAAGCTCTGAGGAAATTCCTGTACAAGGTCCGTACTGTGAAAAGATGTTCTCACATAATTCTCTGCACAAGTAAACCAAAGGCATGAAAAAAGTAACCAGTTTCAAATGATTATATTTTAGCGCACTAAAGTACTAGATAACTCCCATGTTGTAGAATACACACACTTGCATCTATATAATGCCTTTCAACACAGCTTCGGAGTTTCTGCAAACAAAACTTGACTCAGCCACCTGAAGAGATATTGGGACAGGTGACCAGAGGTTTAGTTACAGGGGTAGGTCTTAAAGAACATGTTAACAGGTGGGTGGTGGGGAGAGGGGGAGTGAGAGAGGGAGGGAGCAGCATAGAGTGGTGAAGAGATTTAAAGGACAGATAGCTGAAAACAAAAGCACCACAATGGAGCCATTAAAAATCAGGGAGCGGAAGAGGTCAGAATTAGAAGAGCACAGAGAGCTCAGAATGTAGCAGGCCTGGGAAGGTTGCCAAGATCGGGAGGGGAAAAGTCACAGAGTGATTTGAGAACAAAGAGGGGGACTTTAAAAACAAAGGCGTGATTGAAACAGGAACCAATTTAAGTCAGTGAGGACAGAGCTGGTGGGTAAAGTTCGGATACGGGCAGCAGAGTTTTGGATAAGCTCAAATTTATATAGGGCTTAAGATGGGAGACAGTCAGGAGCGCACTGCAGTCAGCAGTACTGGTGATCAAGCAGATACGTATATAATCAAAAGCTGAACTTGACTTCAAATATAACGTAAATGGTTGAGAATGGTTGGAGTTAGCCTGACACCGTTGCAAGGGAGAGGAAAGGAGTCAACAGCTTGGAACAGATTTTAAGAAGGGGATTGAAGGCCATGGTTTCTGTCTTCCCAATATTTTGTTGGAGGCTGCTTCTGCTCATCCAGTACTGGATGTCAGAATGGCAGACAAATAGTCACAATTCTTTCTTAATTACAATCAAGATTCATATCTTACAGCTGGAGTTCTCAAACTGGGGTCCACATACTCCTGGGGATACAGGGAGACTTTCTAGGGGGTTTGTGAACTAAACTGCTCCTGCACAAGTTTCATGCAAAACATGTTGAAATAAAAATGTTTCTAACTGGAGAGTTGTAATCCAGCTGTAAGCATGGATCTACTGGTGCATGCTGAGAGTTTCCTGTTGTACTCAGAATTATTTGATAAAAGGGAACAAGGTACTTTCTGTAATGCAAGATATATTCATGATATCTCATAGATATCTAAAGACCTTCAAAGACATTGATAATCATCAAAAGGTTTTGGTGAATTAAGGAAGTGGCTCAAAAAGTGGTGCAGGGTATTAATGTGGCAAATGTGCAATTTTGTTCATAGACGTTTAATCATTCCATATCACTTAAGGGTCCACGATTTTGAAGCGGTCAGGTCAAATGACAAAGGGATATTAAACTTAAGCATGTTGCAAAACAATCATGAGGCAGATGCACAGCATGGCCCAGATCTCCCAGTTAATGTTGATGCTGCATGGATTGCTGCTGCCTGTCAAAATTTCTGCAACCTGATCGTACTGCACACTTTCAATGGATCAGCATGATCAACAAACGCATGGGAAGACTGATGACGAGAGGACATTCCCTGTTCTTACATTATTAATAGTTGCCATATTCAGCTAGTTTGTGAATGTCCCAAGTCTTTTCGTGGATGAGCTGTGGTTGAGTGTGTGAATTGGGCGTGGCTCGATGGTTGAGTATGTGGGTGTATGGGTGAGAAATTAGGTGGGTGAGTAGGTGTGTCAGTGGGTGGCTGAGTATGTGAGTGGGTGGGCGAGTGCGAGGGGTGAGCGAGTGCGTGGGTAGGTGGGTAACTGGATTGTGAGTGTGAGTTGGTGACTAACTAGATGGGTGTGTGAGTGAATAGGTGGGTGAGTAGGTGTGTCAGTGGGTGGATGAGTGCGTGTGTATGTGTGGCCGAGTGTGTGGGTAGGCAGGTGAGTGTGTAAATTGAAAAATGAAAATGATATGAAAATCGCTTATTGACACAAGTAGGTTTCAAATGAAGTTACTGTGAAAAGCCCCTAGTCGCCACATTAAGGCGCCTGTTCGGGGAGGCTGGTAGGGGAATCGAACCGTGCTGCTGGCCTGCTTGGTCTGCTTTAAAGCCAGCGATTTAGCCCTGTGCTAAACAGCCCCTGAATTGGTGAGTGACAGAATGGGTCAGTCCTTGAATGGGGAGTGACTGCGTGGGTGAGTGTGTGTGAATCAGAGCGAGGGCGTCCCACCAGAATCAGAGCGAGGGCGGTCCCACCAGAATCAGAGCGAGGGCGTCCCACCAGAATCAGAGCGAGGGCGTCCCGCCAGAATCAGAGCGAGGGCGGCGAGGGAGTCCCACCAGAATCAGAGCGAGGGAGTCCCACCAGAATCAGAGCGAGGGCGTCCCACCAGAATCAGAGCGAGGGAGTCCCACCAGAATCAGAGCGAGGACGTCCAACCAGAATCAGAGCGAGGGCGGCGAGGGCGTCCCACCAGAATCAGAGCGAGGGCGGCGAGGGCGTCCCACCAGAATCAGAGCGAGGGAGTCCCACCAGAATCAGAGCGAGGGACGTCCAACCAGAATCAGAGCGAGGGCGGCGAGGAAGTCCCACCAGAATCAGAGCGAGGGCGTCCCACCAGAATCAGAGCGAGGGCGTCCCACCAGAATCAGAGCGAGGGCGGCGAGGGAGTCCCACCAGAATCAGAGCGAGGGCGGCGAGGGCGTCCCACCAGAATCAGAGCGAGGGCGTCCCACCAGAATCAGAGCGAGGGCGGCGAGTGCGTCCCACCAGAATCAGAGCGAGGGCGTCCCACCAGAATCAGAGCGAGGGCGGCGAGGGCGTCCCACCAGAATCAGAGCGAGGGCGTCCCACCAGAATCAGAGCGAGGGCGGCGAGTGCGTCCCACCAGAATCAGAGCGAGGGCGTCCCACCAGAATCAGAGCGAGGGCGTCCCACCAGAATCAGAGCGAGGGCGTCCCACCAGAATCAGAGCGAGGGCGGCGAGGGCGTCCCATCAGTATCAGAGCGAGGGCGTCCCACCAGAATCAGAGCGAGGGCGTCCCACCAGAATCAGAGCGAGGGCGGCGAGGGCGGCGAGTGCGTCCCACCAGAATCAGAGCGAGGGCGGCGAGGGCGTCCCACCAGAATCAGAGCGAGGGCGGCGAGGGCGTCCCACCAGAATCAGAGCGAGGGCGGCGAGGGCGTCCCACCAGAATCAGAGCGAGGGCGGCGAGGGCGTCCCACCAGAATCAGAGCGAGTGCGTCCCACCAGAATCAGAGCGAGTGCGTCCCACCAGAATCAGAGCGAGGGCGTCCCACCAGAATCAGAGCGAGGGCGGCGAGGGAGTCCCACCAGAATCAGAGCGAGTGCGTCCCACCAGAATCAGAGCGAGGGCGTCCCACCAGAATCAGAGCGAGGGCGTCCCACCAGAATCAGAGCGAGGGCGTCCCACCAGAATCAGAGCGAGGGCGTCCCACCAGAATCAGAGCGAGGGCGGCGAGGGCGTCCCACCAGAATCAGAGCGAGGGCGTCCCACCAGAATCAGAGCGAGGGCGGCGAGTGCGTCCCACCAGAATCAGAGCGAGGGCGTCCCACCAGAATCAGAGCGAGGGCGGCGAGTGCGTCCCACCAGAATCAGAGCGAGGGCGTCCCACCAGAATCAGAGCGAGGGCGTCCCACCAGAATCAGAGCGAGGGCGGCGAGGGCGTCCCACCAGAATCAGAGCGAGGGCGGCGAGGGCGTCCCACCAGAATCAGAGCGAGGGAGTCCCACCAGAATCAGAGCGAGGGCGTCCCACCAGAATCAGGGCGAGGGCGGCGAGGACGTCCCACCAGAATCAGAGCGAGGGAGTCCCACCAGAATCAGAGCGAGGGCGTCCCACCAGAATCAGAGCGAGGGCGTCCCACCAGAATCAGAGCGAGGGAGTCCCACCAGAATCAGAGCGAGGGCGGCGAGGGCGTCCCACCAGAATCAGAGCGAGGGCGGCGAGGGCGTCCCACCAGCATCAGAGCGAGGGAGTCCCACCAGAATCAGAGCGAGGGCGGCGAGGGCGTCCCACCAGAATCAGAGCGAGGGCGGCGAGGGCGTCCCACCAGAATCAGAGCGAGGGCGGCGAGGGCGTCCCACCAGCATCAGAGCGAGGGCGGCGAGAGCGTCCCACCAGCATCAGAGCGAGGGCGTCCCACCAGAATCAGAGCGAGGGCGTCCCACCAGAATCAGAGCGAGGGCGTCCCACCAGAATCAGAGCGAGGGCGGCGAGGGAGTCCCACCAGAATCAGAGCGAGGGCGTCCCACCAGAATCAGAGCGAGGGCGTCCCACCAGAATCAGAGCGAGGGCGTCCCACCAGAATCAGAGCGAGGACGTCCCACCAGAATCAGAGCGAGGGCGGCAAGGGAGTCCCACCAGAATCAGAGCGAGGGCGTCCCACCAGAATCAGAGCGAGGGCGGCAAGGGAGTCCCACCAGAATCAGAGCGAGGGCGTCCCACCAGAATCAGAGCGAGGGCGTCACACCAGAATCAGAGCGAGGGCGTCCCACCAGAATCAGAGCGAGGGCGGCAAGGGAGTCCCACCAGAATCAGAGCGAGGGCGGCAAGGGAGTCCCACCAGAATCAGAGCGGGCTGCGGCCAGTAAATCCCGGGAGAGGCGTCCCCTGAATCCCCGAATGCCGTAACGCCTTGCGAGATCTGGTTAGACAATGGAGGGGTGGGAGGCAGGCTTGCACGGTTAATTGAAACCCACTCAGCTGTACTGACGCTAGATCTAACCGGCCCGGCCTTCCGGAGTCCCCGGCCAGCCACAGGCTAGTATTGGTCCACACAAATGTGGAACAGGCTGAATGGCACCTCGGGGGGGAGAGGGGGAGGGGTCTCACAAGCCATTGGAGGTCCTTGGCCATCTGGGACAGGACAGAGTGACATCCTGGCACTCTCCGGCATTTAGGCACCTTAGCGCTGCCAGGTTACAACTTTTCAGGAGTACTGCCAGGGTGCCAGATGCGAGTGCCAGGGGCCTAGGGGCCACTGCCAATGGTCAGCACCTGAGTGGGGCCATGCCCATGAAAGGAGGGATGAGGAGGGGGGGTGAAGGTCGGGTATGAAGATGACCCTGGAGATTTGGGGGGAGGGTGAACGGTGGAGGTCCTGAAAGGGGGCGGGGACTGTAAAGGGGCATGTGGAGGCCTGAGAAGTGGAGGGGGGGCCCTCAGCGACCTCATAGTGGTGTGTCCTCACTTGGGGCAGGATGTGGGGTAATGCCCATATATGTCGGGAGTGACATTGCCTGTGGCTGGGGGGATATGCGGGACCCTCAAGCTCACTCACAGGTCGGGCCACCCTTTCAGAATGGTGCCCAATCTCTGAGGAGCCATTCTGGCCAGCAGGATCAGCTCCCCAGTGATGAAAAAAATTGGAGAGAAACTTCCCAGGGCCCCAAAAAAATGACTAAGAACCGGATTTATCGACCACCCCACCTAGTGTTTTGGGGCAGTGGAGGCGGCCCACCACCGAGATCTACCAGCTCCACCCTTGTAACGGGGAACCTGTCTGCCGGCGTGAATAGCCACTAAATCCCACCCTAAGTGTGGTTAGAGAGTGGTGGGGAACTTGCCGACAAGAGCCGGGGAGAAACTCCCAGCCAAACTCACCTGAAATGACACTTGGGGCTTAAGTGTCATTTTGGGGAGGTTTCACAAGGTGATTCTCGCTGGCTGTTTGGTCGCGATCCCAGATTGGTATTCACCCAACCTTTTTTTGAGCTTGGGAGATTCTCACTGAATCAAAATACACCAAAATTCACTGGCCTCTGGGGCGGTTCCGGCAGATTGGAAAACAGCAAATGTGACGCCACTGTTTCAGAAAGGAGGTAGACAAAACGCCGGTAACTATAGGCTGGTTAGCTTAACTTCTCTAATGGGGAAAATGCTTGACTCTATCATCCAGGAAAAAATAGTGAGACAACTGGATAGAAATTTTCCCATTGGGCAGGCGCAGCATGGGTTCATGAAAGGCAGGTCAGGTTTAACTAATTTATTGGAATTCTTTGAGAACATTAAGAGCGCAGTGGATGATGGGGAACCGGTGCATGTGGTATATCTGGATTTCCAGAAGGCATTTGACAAGGTGCCACAAAAAGGTGCACGGTGTTACGGGTGATGTATTAGCATGGATAGAGGATTGGTTAACTAACAGAAAGCAAAGAGTGGAGTTAAATGTGTGTTTATCTGGTTGGCGATCAGTGGCTAGTGGTGTGCCTCAGGGATCAGTGTTGGGACCGCAATTGTTTACAATTTACATAGATGATTTGGAGTTGGAGACCAAGTGTAATGTGTCAAAGTTCGCAGATGACACTAAAATGAGTGGTAGAGTAAAGTGTACAGAGGACTCTGAGGCCGGATTCTCCGAAATCCAGGCCAAGTGTTGACGCCGGCATCAAAACCGGTGCGAGCGACGCCGGCGTGAACGGGCCTCCAGGCCCAGTTATTCACCCCTTCCCAGGGGGCTAGAACAGTGCCAGTGTGCTGTACGCTGCTCCAGTGCCGAAAGCCAGCCACCGCGGGTCCACGCATACGAGCTACGGGCGGCACGTGTCCGCACATGTGCGCACCATGGCAGGCATGGGTCCGCACGCGCGCGCCACAGACGGCGCATGTCCGCACATGCGGGCGCCATGGCCAGCGTGGGCCCGCGCATGCATGCCACAGACAGCGCGTGTCCGCACATGCGCACGCCACGGCTGGTGGGGGTTCGAGCATGTGTGCCACAGCCATCTCCGTGCCGGCCCGTGAGCAACATGGTGGAGCCCTACAGGGGCCCGGCGTGGAGGAACATAGGACCACCCCGAATGAGCCCGCCCGCCGATCGGTTGCCCCGATCGCGGGCCTGACCACCGTGGGGGCCCCCTCTGGAGTCGGCTCCCCTCGCCCCCCCACCAGGACGGTCCCCGCAGCTAGAATGCCACGGTCCCGCCGGGTAGGACCATCCGTAAACGACGCCGGCGGGCACTCAGCCCGTCGAACGCCGGGGGAGGGGGGGGGGCTGCTTTAAACAGCCCCCAACCGGCTCCCCGACGACCGCATCGGCGTGATTGGCACTGATTCTCCAGTGACCAGAGAATCGGCGGCCTGGCATGGCGCGATTCACACGCACCCTCGCCGATTCTCCGACCTGGCGCGGGATCAGAGAATCCCGGCCTGAATGTCTGCAAAGGGATACAGATTAGTTTAAGTGAGTGGGCAAGGGTCTGGTAGATGGAGTACAATGTTGGTAAATGTGACGTCATCCATTTTGGTAGGAACAACAGCAAAATGGACTCTTATTTAAATGGTAAAAAATTGCAGCATGCTGCCATGCAGATGGACCTGGGTGTCCTTGTGCATGAATCAGAAAAAGTTGGTTTGCAGATGTAGCAAGCAGTTAAGAGGCAAATGGAATTTTGTCCTTCATTGCTGGAGGGATGGAGTTTAAAAACAGGGAGGTTATGTTGAAGCTGTGTAGGGTGCTGGTGAGGCCACACCTGGAGTACTGTGTACACTTTTGAAAAAGGATGTACTGGCACTGGAGGGGCTGCAGGGGAGATTCACAAGGTTGATTCCAAAGTTGAGAGGATTAGCTTATGAGGAGGAACCGAGTAGACTGGGACTATACTGATTGGAATTTAGAATAATGAAGGGGGATCTTATAGAAACATATAAAATTATGATGAGAATAAATAAGGTTGTTTCCACTGGCGGGTGAAACTAGAACTAGCGAGTTTAGCCTCAAAATAAGGGGGAGCAGATTTAGGACTGAGTTGAGGAGGGACTTCTTCACCCAAAGGGTTGTGAATCTATGGAATTCCCTGTCTAGTGAAGCAGTTGAGGCTACCTCGTTAAATATTTTTAAGGAAAAGATAGATTTTTGAATAGTAAAGGGATTAAGGGTTATGGTGAGTGGGCGGGTAAGTGGGGCTGAGTCCACAATAAGATCAGCCATGATCTTATTGAATGGCGGAGCAGGCTCGAGGGGCCAGATAGCCTACTCCTGCTCCTAGTTCTTATGTTCTTATACGCACTTGGAATTTTTTCTGCAGCAGGGAACTAAAGTCGGCGGCAAGATCAGCTCCTAAGAGATCAGATGCCATTTTGAAAGGGAGCCAGATCTCAAAGTGAGGTTGAGGATCCCCCCACATCCCAACCCAAAGATTTCATAACTCCCCGGAAACATGGGCAACACCCTCGACCCCGGAGGGGCAACCTCCGCCTCCGCCCCCCCCCCCCCCCCCCCCCCCCCCCCCCCCCCCCCACCACTAAATGTCACGTGCCTCCTACCACCCACATCATCCAGGCAGGACAGTGACCCGGCCCCACCCCATTCATCCTCATTGGCATTGGGGCATCAGCCCACCCCGCAAATGAGCATAACCCACTATGGGGTCACCGAGTGTCAACATCTATAAAACCACATCCCCACCTGAGGCCACACCCCTTTCCAGTCCACTTCATGCGCTCGATTCAGCCTCCCCCCCATTCATCCCCACACCTCATTCCTGCCTTCAGCCCTCACCTAGGCCCCCCCTTTCATGGGTATGGTCCCATCAAGCCTCACCCCTTGGCGGTGCCTCTTGGCACCCTGGCACTGCTATTTGGCACTTGGGCAGTGCAAACCTGGCACTCAGGCACTAGCCCTGACAGTGCCAACCTGACACCCTGGCATTGCCAACCTGGAACAGCTGAGGTCCCAGGTTGGCAGCGCCCTGCCAAGTCACTGACCACCCCAGGGGCTCCAGTGGCTCCGAGCCACCACAGTAGGGTCATCCCGGCTAGTTTCTGTTTTGGAGATAAGTATTAATTTGCGCCAGCCTCCGGCTTCACTGGTGGGGCCGGTGAATAGCCGGAGCCGGGAGATTCCAGCCTCGAACAGACTGCGCATATTTAAATGAGTTAAATAACACATTTAAATATGCTGATCTGGATCACACCCAGAAAGGGCGTGATCCAGATTAGTTAAGGTGTAGCGGGCTGGGTGCATTGCGCTCGGCTCTGTGCCCAGTGTGCAAGCCCGGTTTTGGCCTCTCCTGCTATTCACTGGGAATAGCAGGATTGGCGCCGGACACAAAGTGGTGGGGAAATCGTGCCCAGCAATGATATGTATGATTTTACTATTGGTAGAATTTCAGGCATAACTTTATTAAATGGTGCGGCAGTGTTGTGGGGCCCTATGACCCACTCCTGGTCCCATTTTCGCGTACTGTTATGCCAGTTATACCACTTACATTGCTGAAGCTGTCATAAACTTCTCCATGGCACTTTTAAGAAAATGTGACCAAACACCTCAAGGTGCTTTGATTTTGAAACAATTGCATTATAACTAACATTATAAAAGGCATGTAGACACCAGCACTTTACTTGGTTAGAGTGCTATTTAGAGTCTGCCTTGCTCCAAATGAGTTTTAAACTGGAACTTCCAACTAGAATAGATATGGAGAGTTGGTAACGGGGCAAAGATTTAAGATAATTGACTAGAAATTCAGGGGACAAATGAGGATCTTATAAAAACTGCAGCAAGTTGTTATGATGTGGAACCCATTGCCTGAAAAGATGATGGGGGAAAAACACAAATAACAACATTTAAAAAGAAATTGGATATACATTGGCAAAGGAATAACTTGCAGGGCTATGGAGAACGAGCAAGAGAGTGAGTGGGATAACAGAATAGCTCCTTCAAAGAGGCTACCGAGGCATAATGCGCCAGATAGTTCTGTGATTTCATACAGGAGAAGGTCCTGTGGAATAGGCAAAATCAGGGTGAATACGTTGTGCCCTTTTCATAAAGAAACGAGTAGGAATGCAAGATTTAATAAAACCTCAAAACTACATTTGTTTTTCCTGATGAACAAAATATTAGTGTACAGAATTTGCAGGCATTTACCTCATTTTTTACAGGTTTGCCTGGGTACAGTCCAGCTGCATACATCACTCCAAGATTATGGGACGCATCCAGATTTCCCATTTGCATTGCTTTTTCCCAGTATTCCACAGCTTTCACAAAGTCCTTCTCAAAGGTTTCATAATACCATCCCAAACCATTCAGTGCTTCATGCGATCCCTGTATCAATAATAAATTAACGTAAGCCTTATAATTAGCTAATTATACCTGTTTAAAGGTTTTCTGGATAGAAACAGTCAGCTTGAAATACAGCCCTTTACTCTTCAGAACACGGCTTCAAATAAAATAAATGAGATAAAAGACTTCTTTTCTATGTCCAGGGTAGATCTAAAATTGAATTAATCCAGCTAATCCTGGAGTATATCAATTGTATTAATGGTCCAAAAGATCTTCAGCTACATCATCATTGATCTTTCCTCCATTGTAGTGGGGATGTTCACTGATGACTGCCCAATGTTCAGCACCATTCGCGACCCCTCAGATACTGAAGCAGTCCGTGCCATATGCAGGAAGATCTGGACAACACTCAGACCAGGGCTGCTAAGTGGCAAGTAACTTTAGCCCCACGCAAGTGCCAGGCAATGACCATTTCCAACAAGTGAGAATCTAACCATCGCCCTTGACGTTCAATGACATTACCATCACTGAATTGACCACCATCAACATCCTGGAGGTTACCATTGACCAGAAACGGAACTGGCCCAGACAAATAAATCCTGTCGCTACAAGAGCAGGTGAGAGGCGGAGAATTCTACAGAGAGCAACTCACCTCCTGACTCCCAAAGCCTGCCCATGATCTACTAGGCACAAGTCAGGAACAAGTCAGGCAGCAGGGTAGCATGGTGGTTAGCATAAATGCTTCACAGCTCCAGGGTCCCAGGTTCGATTCCCGGCTGGGTCACTGTCTGTGTGGAGTCTGCACGTCCTCCCTGTGTGTGCGTGGGTTTCCTCCGGGTGCTCCGGTTTCCTCCCACAGTCCAAAGATGTGCGGGTTAGGTGGATTGGCCATGCTAAATTGCCCGTAGTGTCCTAATAAAAGTAAGGTTAAGGGGGGGGGGGGTTGTTGGGTTACGGGTATAGGGTGGATACGTGGGTTTGAGTAGGGTGATCATGGCTCGGCACAACATTGAGGGCCGAAGGGCCTGTTCTGTGCTGTACTGTTCTATGTTCTATGTAAGCTTTTCAGGAACATAATGAAACACTTGCCTGGATGGGTGCACCTCCAACAACACTCAAGAAACTAGGCACCATCCTGGACAAAGTAGCCACTTGATTAGCAACCCACCACCATACAAAATTACTCCCAGCATGTCACCAATGCACAGTTGCAGCAGTGTGTACCATCTACAAAGTGCACTAGAACAATTTACCAAGGTTCCTTTGACCTCTACCACCTAGGAGAAAGGCAGCAGACAATAAGACATAGGAGCAGAATTAGGTCACTCGGCCCATCGAATTTGCTCCGCCATTCAATCGTGGCTGATATTTTCTCATATCCATTCTCCTGCCTTCTACCCATATTCTTATTTTAACCCCTGATCCCCTTATTAATCAAGGACCTATCTATCTCTGCTTAAAGACACTCAGTGATTTGGCCTCCACAGCCTTCAGTGGCAAAGAATGCCACAGATTCACCACCCTCTGGCTGAAGTAATTCCTCCTCATGTCTGTTTAAAGGATCGTCCCTTTAGTCTGAGATGGTGTCCTCTGGTTCTAGTTTTTCCTACAAGTGGAAACATCCTCTCCACGTCCACTCTATCCAGGCCTCGCAGTATCCTGTAAGTTTCAATAAGATCCCCTCTCATTCTTCTAAACTTCAATGAGTACAGACCCAGAGTCCTCAAAAGTTCCATATACGACAAGTTCTTCATTCCAGGGATCATTCTTGTGAACCTCCTCTGGACCCTTTCCAAGGCCAGCACATCCTTCCTTAGATACAGGGCCCAAAACTGCTCACAATACTCCAAATGGGGTCTGACCAGAGCCCTATACACCCTCAGAAGTACATCCCTGCTCTTGTATTCTAGCCCTCTTGACATGAATGCTAACATTGCATTTGCCTTCTTAACTGCCGCCTGAACCTGCACATTAACCTTAAGAGAATCGTGAACAAGGACACCCAAGTCCCTTTGTGCTTCTGATTTCATAAGCATTTCTTCATTTAGAAAACAGTCTATGCCTACATTCCTCCCTCCAAAGTGCATAACCTCACACTTTTCCACTTTGTATTTCATTTGCCACTTCACTGCCCACCTAGCTTGTCCAAATCCTTCTGCAGCCACCTTGCTTCCTCAATACTACCTGTCCCTCTGCAGATCTTTGTGTCATCTGCAAACTTAGCAACAGTTTCTTAGAACCTTCAGTTCGTTCTACCAGATCATTAATGTTTATTGTGAAATGTTGTGGTCCCAGCACAGACCCCTGAGGCACACCACTAGTCACCGGCTGCCATCCTGGAAAATACCCTTTTATCCCCACTTTCTGTCTTCTGCCAGTCAGCCAATCCTCTATCTATGCCAGGATCTTACCCGTAACACCTTGGGCTCTAAATTATTTAAGTTTCCGATGTAGCAACTTGTCAAAGGCCTTCTAGAAATCTAAATAAATCACGTCCACTGGTTCTCCTTTGTCTAACTTCCTTGTTACCTGCTTAAAGAACTCCAACAGATTTGTCAGACATGACCTTCGCTTGACAAAGCCGTGCTGACTCAGTCCTATTTTACCATGAACTTCCAAGTACTTTGGATCTCATCTTTAATAACAGACTCTAAAATCTTACCAATGATCCAAGTCAGGCTAATCGGCCTATAATTTCTCATCTTCTGCCTCCCGCCCTTCTTAAACAGTGGTGTTACATTAGCCACTTTCAGTCCTCTGGGACCCTTCCTGCCTCCAGTGATTCCTGAAAGATCATCACTAATGCCTCCACAATCTCCTCAGCTATCTCTTAGGACCCTGGGGTGTAAGCCCATCCGGTCCTGGTGACTTATCTACCTTCAGACCTTTCATTTCCACCCGAACCTTCTCCTTAGTGATGGTCACTGCACTCACCTCTGACTCCTGATTCTTCTGGAGCTCTGGCGTCCCACTGGTGTCTTCCACCGTGAAGACTGATGCAAAGTAACGATTCAGTTTGTCTGCCATTTCTTTGTTTCCTATTATTACTTCTCCATCTGCATTTTCTAGTGGTCCAATGTCTATTTTTGCCTCTCTCTTACCTTTTAAATATTGAAAGAAACTCTTCCTATCTTCTTTTATATTACTAGCTAACTTGCACTCATATTTCATCTTCTCTCCCCTTATTGCTTTTTTAGTTGTCCTCTGCTCGTTTTTAAATGATTCCCAATCCTCTGGCTTCCCATTAAATCTTGACGCTTTGTATGCTTTTTCATTAGCTTTTATGCTGTCCTTGATTTCCCTCGTCAACCATGGATGCCTTGTCCTGCCCTTAACATGTTTCCTCCTCCTTGAGATGAATTTCTGCTGTGCCTCCCAAATAATGCCTGCCTTTGCTGTTCCACTGTCTTCCCTGCTAGGCTCCTTTTCCAATCAACTCTAGCCAGCTCTTCCCTCATGTCTTTGTAGTTACCCTTATTTAATCGTAGTATCATTACATCTGACTCCAGCTTCTCCCTCTCAAACTGCAGGGTAAATTCCATCATATTGTGGTCACTACTCCCTAAGGGTTTCTTCAACTTAAGATCCCTAATCAAGTCTGCCTCATTACATATCACCAAATCCAGAACTGTCTGTTCCCTCGTGGGTTCTACCACAAGCTGCTCCAAAAAACCATCTCTTAAACATTCCAAAAATTCCTTTTCTTGGGATCCACTACCAACCTGATTTTCCCAGTCCATGTGCGTATTGAAGTCGCCCATGATTATTGTGATATTGCCTTTTTTACATGCTTTCTCTATCTCCTGATGTATTTTCTGCCCCACATCCTGACTACTGCAGGGGGCCTGTACATAACTCCCATCAGGGTCTTTTTACCTTTGCGATTCCTCAACTCTACCCACACAGATTCTATGCCTTCTGATTCTATATCGCCCCTTGCTATCACTTTAACTTTATTCCTTACTAACAATGCAACCCCGCCCTCTTTTCCCATCTGCCTGTCCTTTCTATAGGACACATAGCCAAGTATATTTCTATCCCAGCCCTGATCCCTTTGCAGCCTTATCTCTGTGAGCCCATAACATCATACCGGCCGATTTCAATGTGCGCAACAAGCTCATTTACCTTGTTCCGTATACTGTGCGCATTAAGGTACAACACCCTCAGTCCTGCATTAACCACCTCACATGGGAACACCACACCTGCAAGTTCCCCTCCAAGTGACACACCATCCTGACTTGGGAATATATTGCCAATCCTTCATTGTCGCTGGGTCAAGCTCCTGGAATTCCCTCCCTAACAGCACCATGGGTGTACCTACACCACTTAGGACTACAGTTGTTCAACAAGGTGGACCACCACCGCCTTCCCAAGGGCAATTAAACATGGACAATAAATGTTAGACTAGCCTGCAGTGCTCTCATCCTGTAAAACAAATAGCTCAGCAATAATTTGGAACCCTCACTCAGACATAGCATAAGGGGAGACTGGATCAAATATGAACAATGACACAGCTCTGGGGAGAATCTGGAACTCGTATGGAGTGGTTGAAGCAAACAGCCTTGACCCATGAGCCTAAATGAGGGAGGAGGGAAAAGAAGAATATGGGGGCAGGATTATTAGAGTTGGGAGATACTTCTATGATGTATAAATACTAGGAAAACTAGTTGGAATGAATCGGCTGATTCTATGTTCTTGATTTTATGCAATTCAATGCAATACCCATCGTTTTTCAACATTGGAGATTATTGCTGAAAAAAGACACATGTTGAAGCTTTTCATCTTGAATTTATCAGGACAATTCTCAAGAATACCAACCTAAGGGGAAAACAACAATTTATACTCTATGAGAAGAGAATGCTGGTTGGTTGGCAAGTGGACTCTGATTGGTAGAGGAGTTGCCATGGAAAATGCACCAGTTGATGGTGGCTAACAGATAACTGCCAAGCATTGTTTGAAATTTAAACTAAGCAACTTGACCCTAATTCGTCAAGTAACTGCCCTGGGGAATATATCAGCAAATGGCTATCACTTGTCCTGTTTAGCTGAAACAGGCGCCATTAGGATGGACAATAAATGCTCGTCTAACCAGCAATGCTCTCATACTGATTTTAAAACATAGCTCAGCACTAATTTTGAACTCAGCTAAACTTCCTCTCTTTGTTCAGCAATACTCAAATTCTGTACTCCCGATCGACTATTTTGGATTATATTGCACTCTTTCAGCGGAAGACTGGGGATGTACGATGAATGCTAGGATTGTTAAATACTGCAGGATTCTCAAGTATTCCAATGTAAAATTCAAAAGATAAACAAAACGGTTAAACAACGCATGTTTGCATTGTGCAAAGATCTTACCTTGGAAGCTGCTTCATGGATCAGTTTTAAACCTAATTCAGTATTTTTTTCCACTCCACGGCCCTAAAAGTAATTTCAATTCAACAGAGTTAATATATCATTTAAAGGATGAACTCAGTGTTATGAAATCAAAAAATGCTGGAAATATTCAGAAGGTCAGGCAGCTCCTGTGGAGGGAAAAACAGAGTTTCAGATATGTGACCTTTCACCAGGTCGCAGTCTGCCTCAACTTTGAAAGAAAAACAGTTGAAATAATTTATCGTAGCAATGAAATCCAAAGTGCCGAGAAGATATGTACAGTCGTCAAAATTTATAACACCTACCTTGAAAAGAAAAAGTCCATACTCATACAGCGCTAGTGGGTCTCCTGTTTCTTCTGCGCTTCTCGAATACCATTCCATAGCAGCGTTCACATCTCGTGTGACACCATGTTGTCCCCAATAAAGCATTCTTGCAAGTTTTTGCTGCAAGTGTTAATAAACTTTTTAGGTTTGGCTAGAATAGAATTACTAAATCAGAATAAACCTTCAATTACTTTAAATGTTATGAAAATATGATTACATTTTTTCCCACTAGTATTTAATGAATTAAACGACAGTGGCCCAAATCAGAGTCAGAACCATTGCACCGACACTGATCAGAGTGAAAGCTACCTGGATATGATTTTAAAAGGCCAGCCTTCAAATCCACAATGCGTAAGAACTCGCTCAGCACAGGAATCCTCAGTGAAAGCAGCAGAGAGAATCAGCACAGAAGGCATCTTGGGAACACTGGGGTCAGAGAAAAGCAGCCAGGCATCCAACAGGTGGAGTAGTCAGGGGGAGGGGTTGAGGGGGAGAAAGGCAGGATCAGTTTGAGTGACTGGGGGAGGGGGGGGGGGGGGGTCAGTTGTATAGTTAAAACATGAAATTTTCTGAGAAATTCCCACAAAATGAGCACGTCGGCACCTGTGAGGTTCGACTTGCATCTTGGGTCATACGTCAGGTCTTCCAATGTTCCAGAGGCCAGAAGACCTGGCCCAATATTTTTGCTGTATTTGAGCATCACTGACACTCAGACTTGCTTCCTGTACTGAATTTATTCACAATATATTTCATTTTGGAAAGTATTTCATTATTTGAATTAATATCACACTCTTTATATTCATCATCAATAACTTGCATTCATGAAGCATGGTTAACATAGAAAAATAACCAGGGCAATTTAAAGAGATATAATCCAAAATACATGGACAAAAAATAATGGGGGGGGGGGGGTGGAATAGTAGAAGAGATAATCAAAAGCCTAATCAAAGAAGGTAAATTTTGAGTGAGGACTTAAATAGTGGAGAGGAAGATGTGGTTTATGGAGGGAATTCTACAGTGTGGGGTCGAGGTGACTGAAACCATCATTGCCAATAATAGGGAAAATGAGGGAAGATGCTCGAGAACATGCTTGTCCACTACTTTCCTGCATGCACAACCTGGTCCCCAGAACCTCCATATCCAGACATACATTTAATTACAGTTAATTTGAAGAGTATGATCTGTGTGTGAAATTAGAGACCGAGGGCGCGACCTAACCGAATTGCAAGAGTACTGCGTCAAGCACGTTTAGTCGGGTGTTTCCCAGATTCACAGTGCCAAGGACGACCACGCTATTGAACACCCCGCCGAGGCTGAGCTTAGTCCTGCACTAAGGAGCTCCGCTCGCCAGAACTCCTCAGTGTAGGAAGAGGTCGGGGTGCCATTTTTAAATGGTGCCCCTGATTTCTCAACCCCCACAATGCAATCCTTAAGATGCCCTGATGCCCCAAGTCACTTACAAGCGGGTCGTTCGACCACCTGCCCGCACCCCACGTCACAAGGACAGGGCACTTCTGGTCCTGATCCCTGGCATGGGCACAATGCCTGCCTGGCACCTTGACACTGCCATCCTGGCACCCTGACAGTGCTGCTGCCACCCAGGTGGCACTGCCAAGGTGCCCAGGTGGCCACCCCGCCCGTAGGACAACCACCCAGGGGCCTCCGATCCTCTGGGAGACCCCACCACCCCTACCACCGTGCCATTCTGCCTAGACCCTGTTTATGGGGACCAGTACTGAATGGCGCTGGCCTAAGGTCTCCGAGGTGAAGGGGTTAGATCCCAATGCCTCGGGTAGATCAGGGGCGCTAGAGTGAGATGACCTACTCACTCTAATATGCAGATTTGCCAAATACTGATCCTGTCCACAATGGGCAGGACCCAGATCATGATGTTTCGCAAGATCTCGTTAGATCTCGTGAGGCGTGAAAAGCCGGGTAGATCCCGGAAAAGGCTTCGCATGACATGGCCGGTAAATCGCACCCCGATTCTCTCAAATTTCCGGGTTGAAGAAACTATCGAAAGCACATTCGGGAGAGAATCAGTTTCTGATTGGACAAATAGCGAGTATTGTGAAGGTGATTGACTGCTCTCTTGTTTTCAGAGCACTCGCTCTCACCCGACTACGCAGACACTGGTTCCTGAAGGAGCACAGAGCCAACATGGCGGAACACGTGGGGAGGCCACAAGGAAAAGTGGGGTGAAGGAAAGCAAGCAAGGGCTCAGGAAATGAACGACAAGCAGGGTGGCAAACAGGAAGCAACAAGCGTCCAGAAATTGGAAGGAGGCCAGGAAGGTCCGCCAAGTGGCTGTAGGTCAGGTGGGCCCCCCAGAAGGAAAAAAAAAACAGTAAAGCAGGGATAAGAATATTGGTCTGAACTGGCTTTGCATATTTAAAAATGGAACACCAATAAAACGGGGAAATAAGAATACTTATTCGTTCGGGAACAACTGAAGGTTGGATAGGCCTAGGAACAACTGGAGGTCCGGAAGGCCTGGGGACAACTGGAGGTCAGGACGACGGGGAACAACTGGAGATCATGAAGGCCTGGGAATGGCTGGGGTCAGGAAGGTAAGGGACCAACTGGAGATCATGGAAGACCGGGGAACAACTGGAGGTCATGAAGGCCCTGGAATGGCTGGAGATGAGTAGGGCTCGGGAACAACTGGAGGTCATGAAGACCGGGGAACAACTGGCGGTCACGAAGGCCAGGGAACAACTGGAGGTCACGAAGACCGGGGAACAACTAGAGGTCATGAAGCCCGGGAATGGCTGGAGGTTCGGAAAGCCCAGGAACAACTGGAGGTCAGGATGGCCCAGGAATGGCTGGAGGTCAGGTAGGTCAGGGAACAACTCGAGGTTGGGTAGGCCTGCAAGATTGAGGAAAAAAAATGAAACATGCACCCCCCCCCACCCCCCCCCCCCCCCCCCCCCCCACTTGGAAAGGTTGGACAAACCTGCTCTAAAATCTGAGGAATAGAGAGCTTAGGAGATATTGCATAATAAGAGATGGTTACAGAGAAGAAATGCAAGGCCATGCAGAAATCTAACCATGAAGAATGGAATTTTGAACGTGCGATACTGGCAGTGAGGAGACATTTCATGGATGAATGGGGTTTGGTGGCGGACAGGATATTCACAACAGAGTTTTGGATGGGCTGATGTTTACAAAGCGTGGAAGATGGAAAGACAGCAAGAGGGCATTAAAATGTCCAAAATATTCCAAAAAACAAGTTGAAGATTTCAGCATTGGATGAGATATGGTAACGGGGGAGGTAGATGACATTGTAGACATGCATCCACCAGAGAAGATGTATCATTCCTCTCCCTACCTCTCCCCATCCAATCCCCATGGTGGCAAATTGCAAACTTCCTTTGGACCATATGCCGGTCGGAATGGGTAATCCATAGACTCATTTTCCAGCCCGGACTTTTCCAGCCCTTGATGCCGGCAGGGTCTTCTGGTTCTAGTGACGTGAATGGAGATTTCAATGGCTCACCGTCCCTGCCATGGGGGAAGTGGGGAGAAGGGGCTGGAAAATTCTGATCGAAGAATCCAATGTTTTTATGAGAATAGCAGCAAAAGATATATTGGCAAGGAGTGATTTGCTAGGAGGTGTGAATGAATAGAATAAAGCAAAATATTACAGTGCATGCAATATATACCTGAGCAAATGCATCCCCATGATTTGCCTGATACCTGAGCCACAAAAAGATGTCATCGTTTTCTTTAGTTTGACTCTGCAAAGCGGAATCATCCATTAGCCTCACTGATTCAACAAAGGCCTGAAAAAGTAGGAAATTATTGTTACATGATTGCTAAAGGCAGTTATGGCAAAAGAACATGTTGGGAGAATTTGTAAAATGCGACCAAAAGCTCATATTTCAGCAAAGTAAAATTATAGAAGAGGAATATTATGTAAAGTCGCAAAACAAAATTCATGCAATTGGAGAAACATTTGCACTCTGCTGAAGATTGAGTTTGTTTGTCCGATGAGTAGCTGTACCATATAGACCAAACTCATCCCAGATCCAACCCCTGTGGCAGGTTTGTCTGCTTCAAAGACTATGTGAATTCACCAGTGGAGAATTGGGACTATGTCCTGCTGGTGCTAGGAGCGTCGCCGGGGTGGTATTCACAGGCCTTTGCAAAGCAGTGAACACACTTACTTGTGTCAAGCCGCTATTTTGAAAGGGCACCCCGATACCAGGCCCCCTCTCCCCACAACACAAATGCTGACAAAGGATGCACCTCCAACCCCTTATCAAGGAGGGGCTTCCTCTCCCCCACCATGGGAATAAATGGGTCACACCCCCCACACCACACGGGCATGAGGGTCACCCAGCTCTACCCCACTCACAGCCCCTCAGTCTCCCCTTCAGCCACCCAAACCCCTGGGATGGGGTCCAGTGACTGGACTGCCCCTACCAGCTCTGAGCAACCTGAATATTACTGTCGGCATGATTCAAGCCAGGAAGACTTTCCTGTTCCTCGCATCTGTTTCCTCAGCCCTAACTTTTAGACCTGCTGTTTTTTTGAAGTGCTTGAGCCTTCCTAGAAAGCCCACAGCATTGGAAAAGCCTTGAAATCCTAGAAGATCCTTTGAAATACTTAGCATTTGGGGCGGCACTTAGCACTGTTGCTTCACAGCACCAGGGACCCGGTTTCGATTCTGAGCTTGGGTCACTGTCTGTTCGGAGTCTGCATGTGCTCCCCTTGTCTGTCTGAGTCTCCTCCGGGTGCTCCGGTTTCCTCCCACAGTCCAAAGATGTGCAGGTTAAGTGGATTAGTCAAGCTAAATTGCCCTGTAGTGTCCAAACGTTAGGTGGGGTTGCTGGGTTATGGGGATAGGGTGGAGGTGTGGGCTTAGTTAGGGTGCTCTTTCAGGGATCGGTGTAGACTTGATGGGCTGAATGGCCTCCTTCTGCACTGTAAATTCTATGATTCATTCAATTTTACAGGGCAGTACCTTTAACTAGCTTTTGATTGACAGCTTAATGGTTTAAACACAGTTGGCATGAGATGTAGGTAATTGTTTATTTATCTTTCTCTTCATGCTTGAATGCATCTGAAGAACCCGCCATTGATCCTAAACACAATGTGTGATAAACAACCTTGTTCTGATTGACACCTGCTGGCTATTTTAAAATGGCTACGTTTCCTTTCACTTCCTCTTTTCAAACCACAAATGGGGGAGTGGCGATTGTGGGGGGGAACTTGCAGTTACAACGAGGAGTAGAGCATCAAGGGGGTATCAAGCATATTACCGGGGGGGACGGGGGGGGACGGATAGCCTGGCGATTGTGTGACAGTTGTTTGGTTGTTGGCCACTGGTAAAGATGACATTTACATAGATGATTTGGAGTTGGGGACCAAGGGCAATGTGTCCAAGTTTGCAGATAACACTAAGATGAGTGGTAAAGCGAAAAGTGCAGAGGATACTGGAAGTCTGCAGAGGGATTGGGATAGGTTAAGTGAATGGGCTAGGGTCTGGCAGATGGAATACAATGTTGACAAATGTGAGGTAATCCATTTTGGTAGGAATAACAGCAAATGGGATTATTATTTAAACGATAAAATATTAAAGCATGCCGCTGTGCAGAGAGACCTGGGTGTGCTAGTGCATGAGTCACAGAAAATTGGTTTACAGGTGCAACAGGTGATTAAGAAGGCAAATGGAATTTTGTCCTTCATTGCTAGAGGGATGGAGTTTAAGACTAGGGAGGTTATGTTGCAATTGTATAAGGTGTTAGCGAGGCCACACCTGGAGTATTGTGTTCAGTTTTGGTCTCCTTACTTGAGAAAGGACATACTGGCACTGGAGGATGTGCAGAGGAGATTCACTAGGTTAATCCCAGACCTGAAGGGGTTGGATTATGAGGAGAGGTTGAGTAGACTGGGACTGTACTCATTGGAATTTAGAAGGATGAGGGGGATCTTATACAAACATTTAAAATTATGAAGGGAATAGATAGGATAGATGCGGGCAGGTTGTTTCCACTGGCGAGTGAAAGCAGAACGAGGGGACATAGCCTCAAAATAAGGGGAAGTAGATTTAGGACTGTTTAGGAGGAACTTCTTCACCCAAAGGGTTGTGAATCTATGGAATTCCTTGCCCAGTGAAGCAGTTGAGGCTCCTTCATTAAATGTGTTTAAGGTAAAGATAGATAGTTTTTTGAAGAATAAAGGGATTAAGGGTTAGGGTGTTCGGGCCGGAAAGTGGAGCTGAGTCCACAAAAGATCAGCCATGATCTCATTGAATGGCGGAGCAGGCTCGAGGGGCCAGATAGCCTACTCCTGCTCCTAGTTCTTATGTTCTTATGAAAGAGAAGAAGCACCCTAATGCTTGATCCATGGGAAGGGGTGTCGGAGAGCCCTGATTACAGATGTAATGGGAGAAGTTTTAGCTCTTTCGAGGCGCCCTTTAAAGATGGGCCCCCGGCTCTATCACGCTCAGCCCCACCAGATGGGCAACATAAACCACACCCCGTGATTTTTGGTTTATCAGGGTGGTGCAAGATCTGGTCTGAAAACGTGGCAGTGCATCGGGAAAAATACAAGCCAGTTTTCAGTCATGGGGCAGGATTCTCCCCTACCCGGCGTGACGGAGGGTCCCGGCGTAGGGGAGTGGCGCCAACCACTCAGGGGTCGGGCCTCCCCAAAGGTGGGAATTCTCCCCACCTTTGGGGGCCAGCCTAGCGCCGGAGCGTTTGGCACCAGAAGACTGGCGCAAAAAACCGGCGCCCCCGGCAGCGGGGCTGGCCGAAAGGCTTTCGCCGGTCGGCGCATGCGCCAGCAGTGACGTCAGCGGCAGCTGGCCGCTGACGTCACTGCCGGCGCATGCGCGATGTGGGGTTCACTTCCGCTTCCGCCATGGCGAAGGCAGTGGCGGCTGCGGAGGAGAAATAGTGCACCCAGGGCACTGGCCCGGAATCTGAGCGGGGGGCCCCGATCGCGGGCCAGGCCACCGTGGGGGCACCCCCCGGGGTTCGATCGCCCCCTGCCCCCCCCCCCCCCCCCCAGGACCCCGGGGCCCGCTCGCGCTGCTGATCCCGTCGTTCCAAAGGTGGTTCAAACCTCGGCGGCGGGAGAGGCCTCCCAGCAGCGGAACTTCGGCCCATCCGGGCCGGAGAATCACCGCAGGGGGCTCTCCGATCGGAGTGGCGAGATTCCCGCCCCCGCCATTTCCCGGGTGGCGGGGAATCTCTGCCACGGCGGGGGCAGGATTTTCGGTGGCCCCAGGCGATTCTCCGACCCTGCTGGGGGTCGGAGAATTTCGCCCATGGTCTGACACTCTGACTGGTTATGGGAAAATTCTGCTCATTGTCTCAAATTCAGGTGGACATTGATTCTCGACAATTACCTACCACTGATGTTTCAAATTTAAGTTTTCAAAAATAACCCACAAATGCCCGAACGTGGTCTACCTTCCAATAGTTTCTTAAAATAAATTTTTTAAGTATCCAATTTCTTTTTCCCCTAATTAAGGGGCAAGTTAGCCTGGCCAATTCACCTACTAGACACATCTTTGAGTTGTGGGGTGAGACCCACGCAGACACAGGGAGAATGTTCAAACTCCACACAGACAGGGTCCACCTTCAATAGTTCTTCATATTCTTTCGTAGATCACAGATTCATAGCATCAGAACTTTACTGTTTAGCATGTCTTGCACCCAATTATTTGAATTATAAATCAAAAATTGAGCATTAGTCACCTTCTAAAAAAATTTCTAGAGTATAACGATTACTTTTGATTTTGTTTTTGAAAAATGTGTTACACACTGATCTTTAGTGTCACTGATGAATCCAGTTAAGAGAGGTAATTAATCATGAACTATATCAATAACAGAAGTACAACTGATAGCAGGCAGGCCATGACTTAACCAGATCTTAAAAGACAGGGTTGATACATCAGTACCCTTAAAAATATTCTTGCAGTTTAAAAATCAAAATAAAACATAATTCTTATAACGATTCATAATTATTCATAACTGATTATTTGATTCTGTCCCCTCAAATTAAATAGCATACTACAGTCATTAAACTATTTTCAACTATGTACGCCCTTTAAAGATGGTCCCTTGGCTCTATCAGGTTCAGCCTCCCCCACCAGACAGGCAACATAAACCACGCCCTCGAGTCCATAACACTTACCTGTTCTCCATCAAATACATGCCGATCATTAATAGTCTGTTGTGCAATGTTTAAGTAGTAACTGTATGACATTTCGTAGTCCAGGGGGTACCCATCAATACCTTGATCATGCTTATATCCAAGATGCAGTAAAGCAAGTCTGTCATTTCCTTGCGCAGCAACCAGACTGTACAACAAACCCTGATGAAATATCAATGAGATTCTATTTTTTAGAAAAGAAGGCTGAATACAAAGATTTACTGCAAAAAGTTATATTTTGTAGTTGCCTTTTTTAGTTGTAAGTTTAAACAAAGAAAGCAACAAACTATAAAATTGATCACTAGGCTTTGTTGCTGAGATTTTAATGACTGACAAAACAACTAACTCCATTGGATAAACACAAAAATATGCATGTAACTTTAAAAAGCCTGTGTACATAAACTGAACTCTTGCCAAATAACAATGTGATAGATCGGGCTCATTTCATTTCATGTGTAGGGCGAGGCAAAGAATGTAAATTGAAATCGGTAAACTTCTTTCTTTTAGAGGAATATGAACATACAAATCAAAAGCCATCATCACACTTAAGTCACTCAATGGGCAGCATGGTGCACAGTGGTTAGCACTGCTGTCTCACAGCACCAGGGACTCGGGTTCAATTCCAACCTCGGGTGTCTGTCTGTGTGGAGTTTGCACGTTCTCTCCATGTCTGTGTGGGTTTCCTCCGGGCGCTCCGGTTTCCTCCCACAGTCCAAAGATGTGCAGGTTAGGTGGATTAGCCATGCTAAATTGCCAATTTAAAGATCAGGGATATTCAGGTTGGGCGGGGTGGATAGGGGAGTGGGTCTAGGTAGGCTGCTCTTTCGGAGTGTCGGTACAGACTTAATGGGCTGAATGGCTTCTTTCTGCATTGTAGGGATTCTATAATAAGAACATAAGAACTAGGAGCTGGAGTAGGTCATCTGGGCCCTCGAGCCTGCTCCGCCATTCAATAAAGTCATAGTTGATCTTTTTGTGGACTCAGTTCCACTTACCTGCCCGTTCATCTTGACCTTTTATTCCTTTACTGTTCAAAACTCGATCTACCTTTGCCTTAAAAACATTTAATGAGGTAGCCTCAACTGCTTCACTGGGCAGGGAATTCTATAATACAATCTATCTTACTCAATAAATGAAAGCAAAGAACGCACAACATTTTCCTTTTGAGTGGCGGACTTGCTTAAATTAGGGAAATGATTTCTGACTTCACTCCTGTACTCAATTAAGGCCTCTCCTCAGAAGTTTCTATTGGACCTCCTGTTCCCCAGAGGCATCAGTGAACAGTACATCTGGCAGAGGCAGCCTTCAAGTGGGACTCCCAAGGTTCAATATCTCCTGGGAGAGTTACGGGCCCTCCACATGAGCTTGGCTTCAGCTGCCACTTTAGGTCACCCTGTGGATGGGTTCCCCCACCCCAATGGTAGCCAGTTGGTGAGGCAATTTTGTAAATGAAAAAGCATCCTGTTGTTTCAATGTGCTGGGGGCTCCCGAATAGTCCTCCAGTTTGAAAAGCCCACATCAATTGGAGGGTGTGCTATCAACTGAGAATTTGGGGAAAGTCACAGCTGGGTGACTATTTCTCACACAGTGCAAGCTTCTGACCCACATTTGACTATGGTGGCAGGGTTCTGAAGCCTGCACGGAAATCCTGCCTTCTTGGCAGAGGTGAACCTACAATTTTGCAGGCTCTGCGCTCTCCAGCCTTACGGGGCCCCACATTATGCCCCCCCCTTCCCGTGGTGACGTGGCAGTCTGCCCTCAAAGTGCTCCGCCCCGATGCATCATGTCCTCTTGACCCCGCCCACCCTCAGCTCACACAATGCAAGACACAGTAACCCAAATTCACTGCTCACACACAGGATGCTGTAGTGCTCTTGAACATAAACAGTCCTGTACTGTAATTAATAAATTGTAATCCAGGCCTACCCATTATCACGACCATAGAGATGGTCAATATTGCGATCTGTGTGTCTTGAGGCGAGCAAACATGAACTGGCTGATGGATAATGGAATGGAGAAATCAGCTGATGCGTGACTGCAGCACAGCAGACCAATGAAGGACAGAATGAGCCAGAAAAAGTCCATTGCAGGAGCAATTACTTCAATGAAGTGTAATGTGCAGTCCAAGTCTAATATCAGTGGCTTTGCTGGCAACTGTCTGGCAGGGACTCAGTTCTTTAATTGTCCAGAAGAGTAAGGAGAGTCTTTCTGAAGGCCAGTAAGAGCGATGGGCGATGACAGTTACTCACCAGTTATAGCTGCCTATAGCTGACCACCAGCCATTATATCAGACCAGCATATGTTCTCTCTTGAAGAACAGAGTTTAGACTGGAGAACATGGTAGAGGAACAGATTTTTTAAGATTTTCTTGCTTCATCAGTGGTTTGCAATCCATGGCAACGTAGGTGGCTTTTCTTCTGCACTTTCTCTTCACAAAATCATCAATCACAGCATCACAGGTAAAATCTTGTAAGAATGCACTTTCAATTGACACTATTGCTGAACTTGTCAAATGTTCTTCCCAAATAATTTTTCATTCTCTTCAATACAGAGAAAGAACGTTCATCGGAAGCATTTGTGGCAGGTATTGTTAAAAAGGTCTTCAGAATGATTTGCACATTTGGAAAGGTTGCCTGCAAACCATCACGTGCAAGTCTGTGCAAATCAGCTGGTGACCTCGAAGCTGAGATCATCATTATCGATGAAATGTATGAATTGTTTCACTTACTCTAACAAAAAGATCTGTGTCTATGTCCTCTCGGTAGAATCCAATTAATCTCTTACCACATCCAAAGTTTTGTCGAAAGCCTGCAAAATAATTCGCCAGTCTTCTTCAGAGATTCACATCTACTCTGCAATTGCACCATTATTGTGTTACAAATAACACTGGCAGTCACAATATGATCTGCTATTTCCATTTTAAAGTGATTTCATTGTCTCTAATAATTTCCTGTGTCTTGTATACTTATTATCATCAGAGGGACCTGTATTCTTTGTTCATGTTAGTGCCTCTGCTCCCACCAAGGTACAGTCATTTTCAGCTTCCATGACAAAACGTTTAACCACGGCTAACAATTGTGAAGTATTCAATGTCAATATTTTGCAGCGATTTGCTGATAGCATTAATGTGTTGAATTAAACCTTTCCACAAGTCAGAAAAAACAATTTTGTACTTTTTAAAACTTCGCTGCTAATTTTACTTCAGCTGTCACAGATGGTTTCTCAGATTTTGACGTGGCTTTGTCTGAGAAGCATTCCTATATATCAACAAAGTTCAGTCTCAAAGCCAGAACATCTGCACGAGCGGACCACCTAGTATCACAAATTCTTTTGACCGTTAAATCTTTTCCATGTGCCTGTTCCAAGTGATTGCAGCATATCCCAGTGATGCATAGAAACCAAAATAAGGCATACAAGTCTTGAACAAAGTCAAAAAATGTACGGCTGCTCCACACGATTCAGCTGCTGCGTTGCAGATTAAATTCAAAGAACATGAGATTAATAATGCACAGGTGCTTGCATTGTTCAGTCTTGCTTGTAGACCTGAATATTTTCCTGCCATATTTGCGGCATTATCAAAGCTGTGCCCACAACAATATCTGATGTACAAACCTAAATTTGAAAGGATTTCCAAAACTGTTGTCTCCAGGCACTCAAGTGTGGGATTGTAGCTGGAATAGTATTTGGCACCTTTGGTTTCATTAGTGAATTGGTGTCTGAGCCGCTCTGCCAGCATAGTGATGTCATCGTAGGTTCTGTGCATCAAATAGTTGGTCTTCCTGGAGACACAATATTGATGACTTTTCAAATCCTCTTTGAGAAGTTTGTCAAATTCACGGAGATATTCAAGGCAGGCCGAAAGATTACCTCTTCAAGTTGACACTGATGACACATCATGTCCTCCTAGAGGTAGTCCCAAGGAAGACGGCAGTTTGACTGTGGCAATAACACATCTCAGCAATTTCCTCCAGTAAGAACACACCTTTTCAAACTGAGCCGATAATGCAGAAACAATTCTTCCAGATAATTTACATCTTTGAACGAATATACAGATAGCCTTCATGTGACTTTTAGAAGTTTCATGATCAGCAATATATTTTCCAACATTTCTCCAGTTAGAGTACCCACCAACAAATGATTGTTTCCCTTTACGACAATCAGGGAATAACTTCCAAGCATAACAGTCAACTGCCTTAAAGGCTTCTGAAAAAAATCAACTAATTTCTCTTTTCCGTCCTGCCATTACTCTTCACCCTCCAAAAAACGGGACTCATGAATACATCTAAACTACTTTCGGTCTCGACCTCATTCTTTTTTCAAATTTTCCATATTACCCATGCTCTCTGTTCTATTTTTAGGAAATATTCAATCATACCCAGTGGATCAGATTTAGGATACAAGGCAATATCTTCAGGGTAGGTTTCTTCTCTCACTTCAGCAGCAGAAGAACAGAGTTTGAACAGTACCTTATAGTTCCATCCCCATTTCATAGTCCACACCTTGTTCAAGGTTTTCAGCAGATGTGCTGTCTCCAGAATTTGACAGGTCAAAGTCATCAGACAGGTCACCAAAGCATTTTGTGGCTGTTGTTGAGGATGAATGTGCAGTTTGGGCACTTCAATATTTTGAATCTTTTGAAGTAACGTGCCAAACTGTCTTTTAGCCGAGCTTCTTCCCTATGCCTTGCCTTCAACTTCCTGCATTCTTGACATCCAGATTCCTGGTATCTCTTCATATTGACTGGGGATGATCAGTCTTGATTTCAAGGATTCACAAATATGAATCTTTAAAGTCTTCTGTTGAGTGTAACCTCCTTGAAAAAAAATCACCCATTTGTCTAAGCTGCTCAAAAGCAGTGACAAACTAAACAAAGCTCATGAGAGACTGGTGATGGTGGTGGTGCTGGTGGTGGGGGTGGGGAGTCTTCCAAAATTTTCATGTGAGGATGAGCAGGAGTTCACTGCCAGAGTAACTGGCCACTGCCAAGAATTTTGGGGGAAGCTGTGATGCCAGTGGTCAAGGGTATCATAACAGATGGCGGCATCGATTAGAGAGAAGAATGACCCCAAAAAAGGCAGTAAATTCAACATGTAAATCCAAGAAGGAAGATGTTGGTTGCTGCCCAGCCCTTTCACACTCAGCCCTGGCTGGCCTCTGGCTTTAGTTAAGTCGCCTCGCTCCTCCCAGATTCCCTGAAAACCACGACGCTGGCGCTTGCCTGGTAGCTTCGCACCTCTTGACTGCTGCTCGGCTCACCTCTCGTTCAGGTGGCCGGGCCTCGAGCCTCGACAACCCAGTGTGCTCCTGGCTGGCTGCCTGGCTGCTGTGAGCTCGTTATCTGACCTGGCCACTGCTCTTTTTCCCCCCCAATCTGGTTGCTGCCCAGCCCAGTCCTCTCACTCTCAGCCCTGGCTGACCTCTGGCTCTGGTTGAGTCGCCCAGCTCTCGCTGGCCACTGCGCCCCAATTACTCAAAAACATCAACGCTAACGCTTACCTGGCTTTCTTCGCATCTCCCGACTGCTGCACTGCTCACCTCTCGGCTCTCACTCAGCTGTGGCTGGGCCTTGACGACCAGGTTGGCTGCCTGGCAGCTGCTGCTGCTGCCTATCTGGCCTGGTGGCCTCTGTTCTTAGTTTGGTTGGCTGCCCGCTCTCTTAAGCCTTGGCCTGGAGGTCGAAAGTTCCCCCTGATGGCCGTTGACCAACACCCATCTCCTCGCCTCGTTGAAGTCATCGCAGGCTCTCACACCCTGATGTTGGTCAGTGACCTCACTTTTGCCTCAGGCAGTCCACCTGACCCAATGGCTGAAACCTCGCTGCTGCTTTGCACCTTTACTCAATGAAAGTTCAGAAACTTCCCACCAATTCAGGAGATCCGTGTCTGAACCGCTGTAAGTCTGCACCACCTCCCAACATCTGGCAAACTGTTGTCCTGCTCTAAAGGCGAGTCCACCAATCAGAGCCTGTATTGTCTGCTGATAGTCCTTGCTGCTGGGGTGGTGGAGTCAGGATACTCAGCAATGATGATCTCTGATCAAGCCCCACACGATGTAGACATGATGGTTGATCCAGGTCCTGCTCAGCAACCCCTTTAGAGGTTTGATACTTTTCTGTTGGCGGATAAAAGTTTTTGCGCCAAGACCTCCTTTATCATCGAGAAATATTTGAGCTTTGAGGATATTTCTCCTTCAACACAATGGGAGGCGCTGAAGGTGGTCATTAGAGGGGAGATTATCTCCGTTAAAGCACACAACCAAAAGATGAAAGGTCAGAGAGGCAGAAGTTGGCGTCAATACTCGATCAATGAGACAGCAGAATTGCTGGGCAGCAGGAAGAAGCTACAGGTGGAGTTTGGGTTTCTCTCCACAGGACAGTGCACTTGCTGCAACGTCTGGGGCGGGGGGGGGGGGGGGGGGGGTGCTCTCTAAGAACATGGGGAGAAGGCTAGTCACCAGCTGAGATGGCAGGCGGCCTCTCAGGAAATTGTGCAAGATAGGGATGGGGGTGATTGATCTCCACCCAAACAAGGTTAATGGGGCATTCAAAGATTTCTTTCAGAACCTGTACGAATCGGAACCCACGGAGGATGAGTCCTTAATGTACATGTTTTTAGACGGTCTGGACTTCCTAGTAGTGGAGGCGGAAAGGGAGGAATTGGAAGCTTCTCTGGCTCTAGAGAAGATTAAGGATGGTATGGGATTGATGCAGTCAGGGAAGGCGTCGTGACCAGATGGGTTCCCGATTGAATTTTACAAAATGGTTGCCAGGTTGCTGACCCCAGTGCTGCTTGAGACGTTTGAGGCGTTTCAGACTCGTGGGATGTTGCCAACCTCTTTGGTGTAGGCAATGATCTCCTTGATATAGAAGAAGGATAAAGACCCGGTGGAATGTGGGTCGTACTACCCATCTCTTTGTTGAATGCAGATGAAAAGTTGCTAGCAAAGGTATTGGCGAGGTACATGGAGTCCTGCCTCACAGAGATGATTTCAGAAGAACAGACAGGATTTATCAAGGGGAGACAAGTTGGCCAATGTCCGGAGACAGTTCAACGTGGTTCTGTCCCCCTCTCCATCCCCTGAAACAAAGGTGATTATTTCTCTGGATGCAGAGAAGACATTCAATAGGGTAGAATTGAACTACTTTATTTGGGGTCTTCAGCAGGTTTGGCTCAGTTTTATATCTTAGATCTGGCTTTTGTATAGAACCCCACTGCCAGTGTCCATACAAATGATTTAAACTCAAAATACATCTCACTGGGAAGAGGCATGAGACAAGGATGCCCATTGTCTCCTTTACTGTTTGCCCTGGCTATCGCATGGAGGTCATCCACAAAGTGGAGGGGAATAGACAGAAGGGACAGGGAGTATCGGGTGACCTTCTATGCAAACGTCCAGTTGCTGTATGTGGCGGACCCTCTCTCCAGTGCAGAGGTGATAATGAAACTGCTCAACAGTTTTGGCTCCTTTTCGGAATACAGATTGAACCTGGGTAAAAGCGAATGTTTTCTGGTGAATCTCCCAGGAAAGGGAGCTAACCTGAGAAAGTTGCCTTTTCGCCTGACCAGGTCTAACTTTCATTATTTGAGAGGTTGAGTGGCCCAGACTGGGCCTCACTACAGAAGCTACATTTTGGGATCCTGGTTAGGGTGGAGGAGGACGACCTGAAAAGATGGGATAGTCTCCCGCTGACCTTGGCTGGAAGGATCCAATCGATTAAAATGAATATCTTTCCAAGATTTCGGTTTTTGTTTTGGTGCCTTCCAGTTTTCCTTTCGAAGTCTTTTTCTACAGGAGTTTATAAGATGATCTTGTCTTTTATTTTGCCGGTAGGACCCTGCGGATCCGTAGAGGGGTTTTACAAAGGAATAGTCAATCAGGGGATCTTGAAATGAAATGAAATGAAAATCGCTTATTGTCGCAAGTAGGCTTCAATGAAGTTACTGTGAAAAGCCCCTAGTCGCCACATTCCGGCACCTGTTCGGGGAGGCTGTTATGGGAATCGAACCGTGCTGCTGGCCTGCTTTCAAAGCCAGCGATTTAGCCCTGGTTGTTGGTGGGGATTGGTTTTTGCTACTTTTGGGTTTGTGGGGGGTGGATGGAAAGGATGGAATACTGGTAACTGTTGTACATAAATGGCTGCATTGCTGTTATTCTGGAAAATTATTCACAAATTTCTTTTGTTATTTGAGGGACGGGTTGGGAGGCTGGGGATATGTTTTGTATATAGTATGAATCTGGTTGAATATTTTACATGTTTTTAAAATGAAAATTCAAATTAAAATATTTATTACAAAAAGCTACATGCCTCCATTTTGAAAAGGATTATTTTCATTTTTAACTCATGCAGGCTGGGATTCCCTGGCCTCAGGAATCCCAGGAGGTAAAGGAGGTGAAAAGCTAAGTATCCTTGAGGTCTGTGTCTTTATTACCCTGCTGATGGGATGGAAGCACCAGGAGTGTATATTCAAGGTTCAACGAGTTAATTGCTCCCATTGGACCCTCCACGATTAGCTGACACCTCCAATATGATCTGTTGACCTCTACCTGTGATGCACATCTGCCATTTTTAAATTTTAAAAATGAAACACATGAAAGGACTTTTCAGTTTAACAAGGCAACAAAGTTTAAATAAATGTTGAATCCCATTGATTGCATTACCTGTAAAGGTTGTATTTCCACACCTAGACCAGTCTCAAAAATAACTGCCAGGAAGTAGGCTGCTCTGTAGTAACCACAGCAGCTAGCTTCCATTAATGGAATGGTCAGGCGGTCAATCTGCTGGGTACTGTTTGGACGAACAAGCATCTCTACGGTCTTCTGGAAAAGCTTTTCGCCAACTTTAATAAGCGCAGATCGGAGGTTTGGTGAATGGGTGAAGTCTAGGTACAAGATCACAACAAAAGATTTGTAAAAATGCTGAAAGCTATATAAAAATAGGAAATGCACATTTTGCGATTTTATTATCCAATGACATCTACCCCTGTTCTGCTTCCCCTATAAACTCCTGAACAACTCCAATGTTTTTGACAGATTTTCTTATAGATCAATGGACAGTGGGATACAAAAGTAAAATACTCAACTTGATCATCTGAAATCAATTTCTTCATGAATTTAGAAGAGGCATTAACTCAAAAATAAATGAGTGATCATCCCATACAAGAATTTCAAGGGTAATGTGGAAAATGTACAGTATCTTAGAACTATTTAAAATTTTTCCTGACATAAATTAGAATATTGTAACATATAAATGTGGTGTTGGAGTTTCAAGCATGTTAAAACACTAATAAGGGATGTATTTTCCGTAGTTTAGTCTGAATGTAGTTACATTTAGCGTAAGTAATCTCTGAATTATAGTTTTCCATTTTAATTTGGAAGAGGATCCTTACTGAAGGATGCCAAGGATTTATTTAACTTAGTGACTAGATTATTTTAAATGCATTCGCTTATTGATGTCATTTTGTTAGTGAATATAGATTATAAGGATCAGACAGAGTCAGCATGGATTTATGAAGGGGAAATCGTGCTTGACAATTCTACTGAAATTCTTCGAGGATCTAACTGGCAGAATTGATGAAGGGGAGCCAGTGGATGTGGCATATTTGGACTTTCAGAAAGCTTTTGCCAAAGTCCCGCATAAAAGATTGGCGTGTAAAATTAAAGCTCATGGGATTGGAGATAGTGTATTGAGATGGATAGAAAACCGTTTGGCCGACAGGAACCAAAGAGTAGGAATTACAGGTCTTTTTCAAATTTGCAGTGACTAGTGGGTACCGCAGGGATCGGTGCTCGGACCCCAGCTATTTTGATGAGGGCACAAAATGTCATATCTCCAAATTTGCAGCAGACACCAAGTTGGGTGGGAGGGTGAGCTGTGAGATCCTTCACTGTGATTTGCACAAGTTGAGTGAGTGGGCAAATCAATGGCAGATGCAGTATAATCTGGAGAAATGCGAGGTTATCCACTTTGGCAGCAAAAACAAAAAAGCAGACTATTATCTGAATGGCCAGAAATTAGGAGAGGGGAACATGCAAAGACACCTAGATGTCCCCGTACACCAGTCACTGAAGGTAAGCATGAAGGTGCAACAGGCGGGAAAGAAGGCAAATGCTATGCTGGCCTTCATTGTGAGAGGATTTGAGTACAGGAGCAGGGATGTCTTCTTGCAATTAATAATAATGATAATCTTTATTAGTGTCACAAGTAGGCTTACATTAACACTGTAATGAAGTTACTGTGAAAATCCCCTAGTCACCACACTACGGCACCTGTTCGGGTACGCGGAGGGAGAATTCTGACTGTCCAATTCACCTAACAAGCACGTCTTTCGGGACTTGTGGGAGGAAATCAGGGCACCCGGAGGAAACCCACTAAGACAAGAGAGAGCGTGCAGACTCCGCACAGACAGTTACCCAAGCAGGGAATCGAACCCGGATCCCTGCCGCTGTGAAGCAACTGTGCAACCGTGCCTTTGGTGAGGCCACACCTGGAAAACTATGTGCAGTTCTGGTCTCCTTATCTGAGGAAGGATACTCTGGCAAAGAGGGAGTGCAGTGACGTTTTACCAGACTTCCTGGGTTGGCAGGACTGATGTCGAGAAGAGATTGAATTGGTTAGGATTGTATTCGCTGGAGTTCAGGAGAACGAGGACGATCTCCTAGAAACCTATAACAAGACTAGACAGGGTAGATGCACGAAGGATGTTCCCAATGATGGGTGTGTCAAGAACCAGGGGTCACTGTCTGAGTATATGGGGTAGACCATTTAGGACAGAGATGAGGAGAAATTTCTTCACCCAGACAGTGGTGTGCCTGTGGAATTTGTTACCACATGAAGTAGTTGAAAAATATTGTATCGTTTCAAGAAGCAGTTACATAAAGCACTTAGGGTAAAAGGGATCAAAGAATATGGGGGAAAGCGGAATTAGGCTATTGAGTTGGATGATTAGCAATGATCATAATGAATGGCGGAGCGGGCTTGATGGCCAAATGGTCCTATTTTTTCTGTGTTTCAAAATACATTATGAGGTAGGTATATTTCTCATAATAAAAGACCGGAAAATTGCAGGCTTTCTCAATAATTTGCATGTCACAGAATGAAACTGTGTAACCTTGTATCGTATATTTTAATTTGCAAATTAAATACAGTGGGCTGAATTTTACCATTTTTCGGCGAATGTGGCAGTGGGCGGGAAACGTGGTGCTGAAGCCGTTGGCACCAACGCCGCTTTCTTCAGTGAAGCAGTTGAGGCTCCTTCATTACATGTTTTTAAGGTAAAGATAGATAGTTTTTTGAAGAATAAAGGGATTAAGGGTTATGGTGTTCGGGCCGGAAAGTGGAGCTGAGTCCACAAAAGATCAGCCATGATCTAATTGAATGGCGGAGCAGGCTCGAGGGGCCAGATGGCCTACTCCTGCTCCTAGTTCTTATGTTCTTATGTATTGTCAGGAACTGTGATAAAAGCAAGAAATCGTCATATTTTATTTTACTCTTGCAATAACGCTATTAAACCTGGGTTAAGATGCATACAGACACTAAAGTCTACTAAAGCTGTCATTGAGGGGTTATAAAAGTCTGGTAACGATTGATTTTGCAGGTGTAATGTTGTGGTAATGGAATATTATTAGCGTTTAAAGGACAATTGGGGTGTAGATAATTTATGAGGGGTATGGGGCGCGATTCTCCCATATGGGGATAAATCGTAAGGCTGGCGTCAAATCCGGGCGGGTTTGACGACAGCACCCCCCCCCCCCCCCCTTCCCGACCGGGAACCGATTCTGGTCCCCGGTCGGGGCTAGCATCCCGACGCCGTAAACTCGGGTATCGCGGGCTTAACGAATTTCATTAAGCCCGCTTGCCAGAGTTAGCGCCGGCTGACGCGTCATATGACGTCAGCCGCGCATGCGCGGATTGGAAGACTCCAACCCGCGCATGCGCGGATGACGTCATCGCGCATTTGCGCGAAACCCGCGCATGCGCGTGCCGGGATGCCCCTCAGCCGCCCCGCGAATGGATACTGCGGGGCGGCGGAAGGACAAAGAGTGCGCGGGCATCGGGCCCGCGATCGGTGGCCACCGATCGCGGGCCCATGGCACCCTTGGCACGGCCGTGGTACTGCCGTGCCAATCGGTGCCATGGTTTTAAAAATCGACAGTTTACGGCCGTTTTTACGAACGGCCAGACCAGGTGTGTTTGCCGTTCGTAAAACAGCCGTAAAGGGCTGGGAACTCGGCCGAGTCCATCAGCTGAGAATCGCTGCCGGCCGTTAAAAAAAACGGCGGCAGCGATTCGTATCGGGAGTCGGGCGTGGGGGGGGGGGGGAGAATAGCGGGAGGGCGTCGGAACAGCGTGGCCATAAAATTTTACGAGCCACGCTATTCTCCGCACCGTCGGGAGTGCGGAGAATCGCGCCCATGGCGTTGGGCCTGACTAAACAGATCATGGGACATCTTAAGGGACGAGACAGAAGAATACCTTATGCTTTGTGTACAGATGATGTAATTAAGGAGAGGACCAGGTCTGTCTGAAAAGTTAGTTCTTCCTAAAATTTAATCTGAAAAGAGGTGTTTCAGTTTTGCTCCTGAAAGGTTCTCTCTCCAAAAATTCTGCACAGAGAAAAGTGGAAACCTGGTTATTAACTAAGTGGTATTTGGACTGTATTGGTTTGCTTAATTAGAAATGGAGGCAAGTTTAGGAAATAAGTTAAAGTTTCTCATTTTACTTAATAACTGTTGTAACAGTTAACTAAAGCTATTTCTCTGTTCTAAAGGTGGTTAATTCGGTGTTTAAATTAAAGTTTGTTTTAACATAAAAGATTGAGTTGCCCCACCAGCAAATTTGTTTTTTTAAAGATCTGGCACCATTTCTAAAGGCACAATGGTTAAGATGGAACTACACCTCCCCCGTGGCGCTATCCCATGGCGCCCCTGGCACTGTAGTGCCAGGGGCCAGTGCCTAGTCATGACCGTCTCCTTCCTGAGCGATGCACTCACCTGAGCTCCTGGGAAACCAGGTCAGCATAGATTATTGAACGGCGGGGGGGAGGATCTGATGATCAGGTGTAGAGGCCTGATAATGACATTCAAATTTATTAAAATGGAATTCTTGTTACGTCACTGGCAGTGGGTTTGGATAATCCCGGTGGGTCCTTCCACTGACGTAAAACACCATTTGGCCTCTCACGAGATTTTCCGCTCCAGTTACTAAACCCACCTGAGAAGAGTGGGATCAGAAAATCCTGGCCAGTGAAGAACAAGCATTCTTCATTTTCATTGTGGGGAAATTTACCTCTGTATTTCTGGAAAAGGTATGGGAGGCAAAGTCATACTCCATGGTATGGAAGGGTGCAGACCAGCTTCCATGATTCCCACAAGATGAGTTCCGGATCTGTTTCATCAAGGTGAGACACTGCCAGGAAGCTATATTTCCACACAGGGAAGGCAGAAGCTAAAAGCTTTATCTTATTATCTTATTAATTCACAAGTTTTATACCATAGTGATCAGCTATAGAGCAACAAGGACAGAAATGAGATGAGATGCAAGCCGGCCTTGTCAGTCTTTAAAAAAAATAGTTGATTATTTAAGACAGAGATGAGGATCATTTTTCTCTTTCAGGGGGTTGAGATTCTCTTGAACGCTCTTCCTCAAAAGGCAGTGGAAGAAGAGTCTATGAGTATTTTAAAGGCAGAACTGGATAGATTCTTGATTAAAACGGGGATGAAAGTTGATCTGGGGTAGGCAGGAACATGAGGTTGAAGTTACAATCAGGTCAGACATGATTTTATTGAATGGCAGAGAAGGTTCGAGGGGCCAAGTGGCCCACTCCTGCTCCTAATTCCTCTGTCCGTAAAACAGATGAAAGTGAGATTTTAAAAAAGAGGGAGTATTGAGCATAAAGGCAAAAACTAATAGAACAGATACAATGGGAGTCAAAGTTATGGCCAATTTTTATGTTTATGTAAACTGTTAAGAATTTAAGTGTCATAAGTTGGTTATGTTTTAAACTGTCTCTTTTAATTCAAAGTAAAAAGGAAGCATGTGTTCTTCTACTAGTTTTGTTGGCGATAAACCAAGGTGACCTGGTTACCTGGTCAGTTCTGTTAAAATTTAAATGTCAATTTCACACCTGAACGCAAAGGTAGAAGAAGCTGCCCTGGCTTTGGGCAGGCTTAGTGGCTCGGACAGAGAGAGACAAGGACAGCAGCTGCTGCTGTCAGCAGAGGGAAAAAGGATTCCTCCGTTAGCTACCAGACAGAATGCGTGTGGAAGATGTTCTCTAGCCAAAGAGGTGGCGCTGATGGAACTTGCTTCATCCTGCCATGGCCAGGGAAGGAATCATCAGAGGTAGCTGTTAGAGGTTGGTTCGGCATTTTTGCTATCACTAGGCATTACGACTCTGAAACGGGGAGAAGTTAGCTTGTTGGTAGCTGGGAGTAACGTTGGACAGGTTTCTTTAAAGACTGCAATTCTGTAGAGGGTGTGTGGTAACACATAAATGGTGTTTCAAATCTGTTAAAACACTAAAGTGCTTAGTGCATCAGTCACCTACTAAGCAATCTTAAGCCAATGTTCATTTTAGTTTGTTACTGTAAAAGTCTTAACATTTTTAATTTTTGTCATCCAATTCCTTTAGGTTGGTCGCTAAGAATACAAATCTCTTTTTAAAAATCATCTGTTTCTACAGGGATCATAACAAAACACTTTGTAATTACCTGAAATTGGCTGCAAGGCCATTGTGTGAACTAGATCAAAGAAAGCCTTATATTTCTTCTCAGTTCTTTTCCCCCAGGGATGTGCTGCACATTTTTCTTTGTCGTAATCTACTGGTCCATATTTAGTGACCAACTCTGAATAATAACTGTTGCATCTATCTGTAAATAAATCAGATTATAATCATTGCTAAACTGTGAAGAATGGCTGTCTGCTGATGAAAAATGTAAAGTGGATCTCTATCACTTATTGTGCTCAGCTGTCTTTTGATTTGTAAGTTAATTCCTTCTTTATATGAATCCTCCCAAGGGAAAGCAATAGGAAATTTGAATCACAATAGCAATTTCAGGAGTGACACCAGAGAAATGAAAGGGGACTACATAGTGTAAGCAATCTTCATAACATTGATATGAGTACATTAGTATACACTGCTCTATGCTGTAGGGTAAAGAAATGCCATAAACATTCAACAGGAATAGGTTGGGAATCTATCACGAGAAGGACTTCAACCAAGATAAGTCAGTTCTTCCACCAAGATTGGATTGTAACCTTGCAGGATGGTGACAAGTTCCACATTTTGCATCTACCATTTTGCTACCTACAAATTAAAGATGCGCCACAAGAATCAAAATGTATACAATCCAAAAGGAATCCGTGCACCACCTTCAAAAAACTCACAGACATGTCTTCATCTTATGTACCATGTCAACATACAGTATTTCAAATAAGTCTGCCACTGATACCTGGATGGCCAATTCACAGAATAATGGAGTTATGGAGACTCATCCTTCTAACTTTCTAGGTGACAGAACTCCAGAAAATAAACTCAAGCTTATATATTTACATATACTTGAATGTCACACAAAGACTGGCAAATCCCTATAACAGAAGTGAATTAAAAACATTGGATGGCAATGAACCAAGCAGCTATCTACATTGGGCCTCAATTACAAAGGAAACATAACACAGAATTTCTGATCTGTTATAATTTGCTTGCTCACCTTTTAGCTTCATCATTTAACCTGATAGTTAAAAATCTAAAACCAGTTCAGATGTTGAATACACTGCTACTTTCTCACAATGGAAAATAATCCCCGGGGAGGCACTGAATCCATCCAATAGCTAAAGTAACAAAGATTTTTAGTCTGATGTCCCGTCATTATTTGCCAAGAACTCTGAATAGCTTTCAAAAGCTTGCTCGTATATCAGGACCAGTGATGGTACTCTCAAAACCAGACCACATCTAAAACAGAATGTCAAGTACATTCAGTAGGAAAGGCAAGAGACGATGCAACAATGCAGTTGCAACACCTTTAGTAAAACCCATGCTGAGTGAATCACTATGAATCATCTGCTTTATCCAGCCCAGAAAACTTGAACTGCCTTAGGTTTGTGTAGTTCTGCTAATATAGGCAATCCTGAAGTGCGTAACATCCAAAACCAAGTTCACTAAACATTTACTTTTACACCAGTCTATTCTGTATTGGGTTCCTTGTGATGATTAGCACTTATTAGAATTAAGATGTGCAAACTGAGTGTCATAGTATACACACAAGATATGATGGTGCACAGACAAACATTGATTGACACACAGGATGACCAATGAACACACAGAACACAGCAGCCAATCACCAGACATGACACGGCCACTATAAAGCCAGAGGGCACTAGTTTTCCACGCTCTTGGGATTCAGCCTCTGAGACAGCCAGAGCCCACGAGCCAGCAACTAGAACATCACCATGTGGTAGTAAGATAGTCTGGTCAGGTTAGCCTCAGGTCTCCAGTCACTCAGCATAGTGTCAACCACAGTTTAAGTATGTTTAACAGTTGTTAGTTCAATAAAATAGAGTTGCATTTCTCCCAAGTGTTGGAAGCCTATCTCTCTCATTGCTACAGTAAACGCAGTCCTCGCAGACCCAGCTTACCCAGCACAATCACTGAGTAAATCCAAAAGCTTCTCATCACAACCTTTAATTAGCTCAAGATTTCCTCTACATTCAAATATTATAGAACAATTAATATTCTTTCACATACCCATATAAGGCAGTATCATTTAATTATCTCATAAGTTCCATAAACTTTACTTACACATCTGTTGCATCTTCTTGTGTAATCCGAAGGACTGAAAACACTTCATGGTATGTGTTGTGAGATATTTGCACTTTCTATGTGCTGTCAACATGTTTATGGAAATTATGATCAGTTACAAGAGGGTTTGAAATCTGCAAACATAAGAGGAGGAAATTATCGTAAATGCAATTGAACTTGTGTTAACACAACATAATGATGGTGGATAGATCCCCTTACCCACTCGCCACTGTGCATGTTTATTGAAAGATAATTTTGTATTATTTCATGTAGTAATGAAGGTGATGGGGGTGGGAAGAAAATAGAAACATTTACTCTATGAGATTATCAAGATTAATATATTTCATAAACCAATCAGAATTTTTTTTTAAATGACTCCCAATTTATTTTGTCATGTTCTCAACTAATAAAGTACATCCTTTTGACTGAATAATGTGCAGCCCTTGGGCTTCTTGTTCCATCACTCTAGATTTTCTGGTTTCATGGTAGAGAGGAGTGTAATACATCTGAGACACTGATTTCTCTAGCGGTCTAAGACTCCTCTTTATTTCTGTTGCCCAACTAACCCCGTCCCACCACCCCACTCCCACCTCCCATCCCACCAAGCTCCTTCAACTAACCTCATTACGTTTTTGACCAGAAACTAACTTGCCATCAAAATGTACATCTAACACAGGAAATGTAGCACCACTTTCTGACAGTAATGAAGGTGGTGGGCGGGATTTGCTAATCCTGAGGCTAAGTGTTGATGCCGTCGGAAACGTCGTACAACGGCCACAGGATCTAGCAATCTGGCCCTACAGGGGGCCAGGCAGGACGCTGGAGAGGTTCACACCGCTCCAGCTGCTGATCCGGCCGTTGGAATGGGCGCCGGGGGAATGCGTGCATGCGCAGTGGTGCGGTGCGAACCCGCATGTGCGCAGTCCCACCGCCGCAATTTCCACACATGCATGGTGTCTCCCTTGTCCGCGCCGGCCCCCGACCCAACATGGCATCGCCGCAGAAGAAGGCGGCAAAGAGACAGCGAGGTTGGGTCCCGATCGCGGGCCAGGCCACATCGGAGGTGCCCACACCCCCCCCACAGGCTGCCCACGGACACCTTCAATGCCGAGGTCCCGCTGGCTCAGAGCAGGTTAGAACGGCAGGCCAGCGGGACTCGTTTTTTTTTACGCCCCGCTCACCGGGGGGGGGGCTGTGTAGAGCGGCCCCTGACCAGCGCGCGCTGACCATGCGGCCCACAATGGCGCCGATTCGCACATCCCAGCGTCGGGGCGGCGTGACGCGATTCGCGCAGCCCGTCAGCGATTCTCCCGACCCGGCGCAGGGTCAGAGAATCCCACCCGGTATCTTTGGGTAGAACACAATAATGAATATTTGTAAGTTTCCTGAAATATTAGCTACTTATATTTACAAAGCGCATTCAATGACCAAAATGTGCCAAGGTGCTTCACAGGAGTGTTGTAAAGCAAAATTAGACATTGAGCCAGTTCAATCTTAGGGTAGATGGCCAATGTGTGCTCAAAGAGATAAGTTTTAAGGAGCATCATAAGGCCATTACCAGTTCATGGAGTTCCATAGCCTTGGCATAGAAGTCATGAGGGGTCATGGTGGATGGGGGATTTGTGGTGGCATGGATAGTGCATGGGGTCTGTGTGGTGTGAGGGGGTGGGGGGTGGGGGGAGTAATCGAGGTGAGTCTTTTCAACAACCTGCCTCCGACTTTCTCCTCGGGTTGGTTGGCTCGGACTCCACCACCACAGTCAATGAAGATTCCCCCTTTGTGGGCACATTCTCCTGAGGAAGGTGGGCGAAGCAGGAATTTACCAGGCTCTCGCTACACACACCGGAGGATGAAAATTCATGCCATTAACTCTCTTTTTTGTCTCCAATAATGCTGCCTGACCTGCTGAGTATTTCTAACATTTCCTGTTTTATTTCAGATTTCCAGTATCTGAAATATATTGCTTTGAATGCTCTGGCTTTATGTGTTTCACTTTAATCATACTCTTGAAGCAGAGTTTTGTAGCACAGAAAGGTTAGTCATTTATCAAACATCAGAACATTCAAAACTAAGGTGATTGACAATAAACAAACAGGTCCAAACATTCTGGTGGAGGCAGTAAACAATGAACATTTTTGTGCGTACATTCACATGATTTGAATCCAAAGGTTACCTCTTGGCCCGTTCGGGCGAGGAGCCGATATAACTTCACAGGACCAATGAATCCCTCAAAAGCACGCACGTGATTGCTGCCTCCAAGTACAAAGTACCCAGCTGAATCATTGTGATGAACATCTTCGCGATAGCTGGAAAGTAACACCATTTAGAAACTAGTAATCTTTGCATCATTCTGCACAAACAGGGACTAATCTTATCACAATTCAAAATCGTGTTGGCTAGATATATGATAAAGATGTCCCTGACTCAGAATTAATAGAATACAAAATCTCCAGCAAATTACTGTTTAAGGTTATCTGAAATGATCGACTCCCTGGTGGTCTCCCTGAGTTTTCATTGTAGAACACACAAATTACTCTCTCTCTTCAGGTACCATGCCCCTAAGTGGAATTGGTGCCACAGACTTTTGTTTTTAAATGTATTTTATTGCAAACATTTTCAAAAGTACAAAAACATGAATAAATCAGAAGACATTCTCTACACCTCACAGTTTGTGTATGTTTCCTCCCCTTTCCACTCCTCCCCTCCCTCCCTCCTCCTCCTCCTCCACCACACCCACTACCCGCGACCAATAATTCCTCAAACATGGTCATGAACAATCCCCACCTTGTCTTAAAGCCTTCCTTTGATCCCCTCAATTTGAACTTGGTCTTTTCCAGCCGGAAAAAGTCATGTCCAGCCAGACCGCCACCCCCGGTGGCGTTGTCGATCGCCATTCCAACAGAATCCTTCGCCGGACAACAAGAAAGGCGGAGGCCACAACGTCGGCCTTCCTTCCCTCCATCAGCTCCGGCATTTCCGACACCCCAAAATCGCCACCATAAGGTCCGGCCCGGCCTCTACCCCCACAATCTTTGATAATGTGCCAAACGCCTCCGCTCAGTATCCCTCCAACCTCTCACTGCCCCAGAATATATGCGCGTGATTTGCTGGTCCTCGCCCATACTTCTCACACTCATCTGCCACCCCCTGGAAGAACCCACTCATTGTCGCCCGAGTCATATGTACCCTATGCACCACCTTATATTGAATCAAACTCATCCTCGCACATGAGGTCGAATTCACCCTGCACATGGCCTCACTCTTCACTCCACATCCTATTTCCCCCCAGCTCCTCCTACCATTTCTTCTTAATCCTCACTACTTGCGCTCCCCTTCTGCTCCCCCAGCTACCCGTACATATCCCAACCGTACCCTCCTCTTCCACATCTGGGAGTAGCAACCGCTCCATTTGGGTACACTCCGGCAGCTTAGGGAACGTTCTCCATTCTTTCTACGCGAAGTCCCTCACTTGCACACAGCTGAACTTGCATCCTTTTCGCAGCTCCACACTCTCCCGCAGCTCTTCCAGACTTCAACACCTTTCCTCCAGATACACCTGGTTTTCCCTGCTCCCCTTCGTAATCCCCTGCTATTCTACTGACCACCTAAGGGCCATCGCCAAGGGCTCTATCGCCAGCGCGAATAGCAGCAGTGACAGCGGACACCCCTGTCTCAATCCCCTGTTCAACCTGAAACTCCATGAACTCATCTTGTTTTCCGTACACTTTCCACCAGGGAATGTACAACAGATGCACGGACACCACAAACTTCGGCCCAAACCCAAACTTTCCTGGATCGTTGAACAGGTACCGGCTCTCCACCCAGTCGAAAGCTTTCTCCACGTCCATGGAGACCACTAACTCTGGTACCCGTTCCTTCGATGGGGTCAAGATCATGTTTAATAACCGCCATTTACAAAACCCGTTACATCCTCTATAAGCACCCCCGGAATGCATCCTTCCATCTTCCCCCCATTAGCCAACCTAGCCAAAACTTTCACATCTGTGTTCAACAGCGTATGGGCTTGCATGACTCACACTCTAATCGGTTCTCCCCATCTTTGGGATTAGCATCATCAACGCCTGGGTCAGTGTCTCCGGTAGCTCCTCCTCCAGCACTTCACTAAACATCCCCAGTAAATGCGGTTAGAACACTGTTGCGAACTCCTTATAGAACTCTGCCGATAACCGTCCGGCCCCAGGGCCTTCCCTGACTTCATCCCTTTTATAGCTATCCATCACCTCTCTCAGACCTAGCAGCTTCTCCAGCTCCTGCCCCCTCTCCTCCTCCAGCCTTGGGAATTCCAGCTCACCGGAAAACTGCCCTATATCCCCTTTTCATGTGAGAGTATGCTTTAAGAAATGGGTGTTCAAAAAATGTACCTTTAAGAAATGTTTAGTTGCTCATGTTACTGGAATGATGTCAGAGTGTGGGTGGAGCTGAGCTCTACTTCTGCTTTTTAGTTTTAAGTTGAGAAAAAGCTTGGGTGTGTCTGTGAGCTGCACTGTTGTTGATCTCTGCCATCCAAAGACTATCTATGGATCATTTGACGAACTCAGAATTGTAAAAAGGTCTCTGGATTGAATGTAAACCTAATGTGTTCCTGTTTGAAGGCTTGTTAAGTCTTTTGGCTGTAAAAGGACAGCATACAAGTTACTTAGTGTTGTATTCTTTGGGGGGTGTATTTGATTTACTGGTTGCTAAGACATTCACTGTTTGTTTTAAAAAGGTTAACTTGAGCTCATAGAATAAAGATTGTTTTGCTTTAAAAAACACTGGTCCATTTTCTGCTGTACCTTACCAGTAGAGTGAGCCATGTGCTCCCCATACCACAATCTATTAAAGTTGTGGGTCAGGTGAACTCCATGTTACACTTTGGGAATCTCTAAACCCTGACCCATAACACCCTTCCTCTACCCCCGGATCAGCCTTAAATAACTTCTCATAATACTCCCTGAAAGCCTTGTTCATCTTCCCCGGCTTTGATACTACCTCCCCCTTCCCTGTCCGCACCCCGAGGGTTTCCTTCGACGGGCCTCCCTCCAAGGCTGATGGGCTAGCATACGGCTCGCCTTCTCTCTATATTCATATTGCACCCCTCTTGCCCTCCGTAGCTGTCCCACTGCCTTCCGCGTCATCAGCCTTTCAAATTGTCCCTGGAATCTCTTTCTCTTTGCCAACCCCTCCTTGGTGAGGGCACTCCAATATTTCCTGTCCCCTTCGACTATCTCGTCCAACAACTGCCCATACTCTTCCCTCCTCCCCGATAACGATGGACTTTTGTGATTGGGTTACAGGTATGCTCAGCAAGGTACAGCATTGGTTTTCCTTGTCCAACTAGGAATCTTGCCCGCTCTAACCACCTGCCATTGACATGTCTGGAAGGATTTAGTAGTTGATGATCAAGCTGTTTGGCCATGTTATGAATGCACATTCCTTGGCCATTAAGTCCCAGAATGGGACCTGAAATAAAAGCTTCTGCCTCAGGGGCTAAGGATGCCATCCACTGTGCCACAAGACCCCTCAGAGAAATCTATGGACAACAAAAAAAAAACTAAGATCTATTAAGCCTTCTATCATCCAGATGCAATGATAATGGAACTGTTAATTAATGACAGAGATCAATTTCGATCAATTAGTCTACAATAGACCCAGACCTGACATATGACCAACCCCAGTTGGGTGGAAATCACTGGTTTAAAGTTACCGTTTTCATCCCAAGCATGTTACACTCACCACTGTGTGTTTAAAGTTACTCATACATAGGGGGTGCAATTCTCCCAACGGGAGACTGACGGCGCCAAAGTGACGTCAGCCGCGCATGCGCAGGTTGGCTGGCTCCAACCCGCGCATGCGCGGTTGCCGTCTTCCCCTCCGCTGCCCCACAAGACATGGTGGCTTGATCTTGCGGGCGGCGGAGGGAAAAGAGTGCGTCGTTTACAGACGCTGGCCCGACGATCGGTGGGCACCGATCGCGGGCCAGACATCTGCTGAGCACGCCCATGGTGCTCGATCCTCCCTCCGCCCCCCACAGGCCCCACACTCACCTGTCGCGCGCTGTTCACGCCGGCAGCAACCAGGTGTGGTTGGCGCCAGCGTGAACCGGGTTCGGCAGGCCGCTCGCCCCATCCGGGCCAGAGAATCGCCGGTCGCCGTGAGAAACGGCAAGCGGCGAGTCTCCGACCGGCCTGTTGAAAAACACGACACGCCAATTTTGGGGGATGGGAGAATCACGGGGGGTGCTAGGGCGGCGTGGCGTGATTCGCCCGGCCCTCCCGCGATTCTCCCACCCGGCGTGGTGTGCAGAGAATCGCGCCCCAGGACCACAAATCAATTAAGAATTTTTCTAGGTGGAATGATGGGTTCAGGATGTGTGAGTTCTATGCTTCGCTTCATCCGGATGTGGACCAGACTTCAGGGATTTCCCTGTTTTTCTTCCACCTCAGGCTAGCTTTCCCTTCCTTTTACCGCATTTTATTCGACTCTTACTGGTTTAGAGTTGGACAATCAGCCTTAGAATCTGATCTACATCTCTCGGAATCCAGCAAAGAACTGTCTTTTTTTTTTCGATCTTTGGACTCATCAATGCTTCTGGAACACAATATGTCCCCACCAATGTGACTGTCTTCACAGTAACTTCAATGTTTACAAGGTTCATGGCATAATTGTTAAAATTTTATAAATAAAGACATAGTACATTATTTGCACTGTTTACAACATTTGGTGATTACAAAACATTTCCAAGCACAAGTTCTTTTTTTAAAGTTAGATATTTTGAGCAATATATAGGATGCAATGCAGCAACTTTGCAAAATTACTTTGGCAAAAATTGCACTCCCCATGCCCCGCCCCATCCAATTTCTCCATCTTCTATGTGGCTTTGAACAGTAGAAATGTCACACGGGTTCCATCACCTCCAGGTTTCCCTCCAAATCACACATCACACTGAACATATGTTCCATTCCATCAGTATCACTGGGTCTAAATGATGGAATTCGGTACATCACATCTTTCCGGGTGAACTATCAGCACAAGATGGAGGAGTTCAGGAAGGGGGTTTCTCAAGATGACAGGCTCAAATGTAGGATGGGGATCTTAAGGCCATACCCACAGACTCAAAGGCAAGATAGCTACCATTGAGTCACAGTTGAGCTATGGGCAAAATGTACCGGCTGGTCATGGCGGTGCGATATTTCGGTCCCACCGACGGCGCACAGGTTTCCCGGCGACAAAGGATGCAGTCAACAGGAAATACCCATGGTCAACAGCAGGAGCAGAAACTCCAACTGGTCGGCCACCTCCGCCTCCAAAAAACACATGACAGCTTGGTCGGTAAATCCCGGCCTTTAAATATCTGTCAGAGTCAAAGGAATCAGCATCGTTGCATATCGGGCTAATTTAAATTTTTGTAACTGGACAAAGGCTTTAAAATTTCTGAACCGATTGCTGGCTATGACTCAAACTAAAGGAACTTCCTGGCTTTCAGAACAGCTGCTACTTCGTTATCTCTGAATAGAATCTATTGACTCCTGTGATCACAGAGATCAAGTCCAAGGAAATAGCACAAACGTCATTTACATTTCTAAGGAAAAGCCTTGGCCAACAGATGATGAGTGGGATTTTCCGGTCGTTCACACTGACGGTCCCACCGATGGCACACCCCCACTGCGCGTTTCATGGTAGCAAGGGGGTGCGTTCAATGGGAAACCCTGTTGACACCTGTGGGACCAGACAATCGCAACACTGGCACACTGCCCTCCGCCACTGCAGAACACACTCAAAGGATCCCAAAAGCTCTTTTGAAATTATTAATGATTTAAACATTAACCATCTGAAGAATCCAGACAAAGGAATATACATCCTTTGTCCAAACCAAAGTGGAAAAGTGGGAGACATATCACATGACTCTCCCCCCCCCCTCCCCTTTTGGGCTGAGAGAACCAATTACCCCTGCCTTGTGAAGCTGCAAAGCAGAATGCCATCTTCCATCTGGCAAGCAGCATCTCAGAATAAGGACTCGGTCGACGTGAATGCCTGGCCCCCATATCTACTGTTTCTACCTGAACTTTCATACCGGCGTCTACAAGACTAATTCACCTCACTGTGCTCATCTCATCATCGCTACTGGAAAAGTGAATTATCCAGCATCAGTCTTCAACCTGCTGACCCGATGAAAGAATACACCATTGGACTTTGATTCTGGGGTCACATGAAACAACACTTATTTTCTCTGTCGCCTTTTTCCCTGTACCTTTATTTTCTTTACCCCCTTTTACAGGATGAATGCAAAGGGGGGGGGGGGGGGGGGGGGGGGGGGGGGGGAATGTTGCGAACTCTCTTCATGCGTCTTGAGTATATGTCAAATAAGCTATCCCTCCGATTTTAACTTATCTCACATTTCCTGTGGAGCTAATCGAAATTGGATCACACCAAAACTGAGAGGTTGGGAAAATACACCACCACTTATAAAAGGGGAAATCAAAAACCCAAATCACCTTGCTGCTTTCGGACAGGAAGTGAGGGGAGAAATCAGTGCCCCCTCCTATCCATAACAATGGAAATTTTCACTATATTGAATTGTGATAGAAACTAAAGACGATCGCAAATTCAGTCTTAAAATATTTTCTAACAATATTTTTTAAACTTACTTATAAAATGCATCTTCTCTGGCTTGCAGTTTTTCTCCATAGCTGACTGACAAAGTCATCTAATAAAAAGGTGAACAATCAAATAATGTCTTGGAAATTAAAATTCACAAACATTTTCAGGCAGAATGAATTGTTAATTAGGTAATTGAATAGAATAGCTTGGGCAGTTGCTTTGCTGAGCAGAAATGTTATTTACTCTTCCAAGAGATTTGGAAACAAGATAAATATTGACAGAAGTGATCTTATGAGAGTGAATGCGTTTTATATTAAAAATGGTACATTGATACCCTTCTATCTTGTAACGTTAAATCCAATCGACACCATTGCCTCAAAGAGAGTTTGAAATGGGACCTTCCAGCAACGTGTTTTCCAGAGGCCATCATCATCTGAAAGTGAATGTTACCTAAAAGAAAATCACAGAGTTACCATCATCCTGGAGCTTAAATATCATGGGCGGGATTCTCCGAGCCCGTGCCAGGTTGGATAAGTGCCGGGGAGGGCGCGAGAATCCCGCCACGCCGCTCCGTTGAAAGCGGTCCGCACGGCGATTCTCCGAGTTCTGCTGAGTCCCACCAGCGTCGTTCGCGTATGGTCCTACCCAGCGTTCTGGCTGCGGGGCCGTCCTGGTGGGGGTGGCGGGGGAAAGCCGACTCCGGGGGGGCCTCCACGGTGGCCTGGCCCGCGATTGGGGCAACCGATCGGCGGGTGCGCTCATTCCGGGGGGTGGAGCTCTGATCCTCCGGGGCCGGGCCCTGTAGGGCTCCGCCATGTTGCTAGCCCCTGGCGAAGGGGAGAATGACTGGGTCTGGAGACCCATTGACGCCTCCGTCGCTCACACCCGGTTTTGACACCGTCAACACTTGGTCAAGGGGCGGATGCCCCATCCCGCGGTAGTGTCCACGCCATCATAAAACGCGACGGTGTGAATGGGCAGCTCACAGGGCTAATTCTGGCCCCTACAGGGGGCCAGCACGGCGCTGGAGTGGTTCGCGCTGCTCCAGCTTCCGATCCCGGTGCAAACTGTGCGCAGCGGATTCCGCGCATGCGCAGTTGCGCCGGTGCCAATGAGGACATGCGCAGTGGCGTCGGCACCAATATGCGCATGCGCAGTGGCCTCCTTCAACGCGCCAGCCCCTACGCAATATGGCGCAAGACTACAGGTGGCGCGTAGGAAAGGAGGCTCCGAGCCACAGAGGCTGGCCCGCTGATTGGTGGGCCCCGACCGCGGGACAGGCCACATCGGAGGCCCCCCCCCCCCCCCAAGTGCCGGACACCCCGTCCCCTGCCCCACAGGCCGCCACCCGACCCTTCAACGCTGAGATCCCGCCGCTCAGAGCAGGTTAGAACGGCACTGGCAGGACTCGGCTCTTTTATGGCCGCTCGGCCCATCCGGGCCAGAGAATCGGCAGGCCGGCCGCGGAGAGCGGTCCTCGACCTGCGCGGCGCCATCCACACCCGCCAATGGCGCTGATTCTCGGCTGTGAGGAAATCGTGTGCCGGTGTGGCCTGTTCGCGGGCATTCTCTGGCCCGGCCCAGGGCTGGGAGAATCCTGCCCGGGATTTTGGAGAATTCCGGCCCATATTTTTTTTTTAAATTTAGATTAGCCAGTTATTTTTTCCAATTAAAGGGCAATTTAGCGTGGCCAATCCACCTACTCTGCACATTTTTGGGTTGTGGGGGCGAAACCCACGCAGACACGGGGAGAATGTGCAAACGCCACACGGACAGTGACCCAGAGCCGGGATCGAACCTGGGACCTCAGCGCCGTGAGGCGGTTGTGCTAACCACTAGGCCACCGTGCTGCCCTCCCGGCCCATGTTTATCTACCCTTGTCAACTTAGGAATCTACTGAACAAGAAGATAACCCACACTCAAAGATTTTTAGTATTTTTTATCTACAACCGTGTACACTCCGTTTATCTCTTTGCACATGGGGTATCTCTGCTGTAAGGTCATAACTGTGCCATTTCTGCCCACTTTCCCATCTCTCTCGTAATCCACATTCCCTATGGCACATTCAATGCACTCGTGCTCTGTCCAAAATTATTTGAATTGTTTGCAAGCCCTTGCAGTGTGCAAAACAGCCATAGTGTTTGGCAAGCTAGCAATAGTGTTAACAGCAATTCAGTGGTTCTGAAGCGATATGGGGCATCCTGATATGAAAGGTGTTATATAACTGCAAGATCTCCCCTGTTCTCATCTCTGAGCCATCAAGTTGTGTTTGAATTAAACACAGTACTGAGGGACTGCTATCTTATCTGAAAGACTGCACCTCTGGTGGAACATCAAACTGTGGCTACTGTTGCCTGTTCAGGTGTTTTGTTCAAATTTTCATTAGAGTTCAGGGCGGGACAGGATGCGGTCGGTCAGCAATTTCCCACTGCCGGCCAGCTTGCCAGCATATTCCCACCTGTGGACCATTTTGGATCGGAAAGACTGGGGGTCAGCTGATAGCTACTTGCCCACCGTTTGCGGGTTCCAATCAAGTCAATTGAAGAAACTATGAAAGCACTCTGCACTGCTGACTGGAATTTTCCATTTGGCATACAGGCCTCCTGCTGCAACCAAAACACAGCCAAGGATGGGCCGCCTCCCGGCAGTAAACCAGGTGGGATGGGCCTAGCACCATCCTGCGAGGAGAATTTGGTGTTCTATTTGCCTACATAATAATATAGACTAAGGGCCTGATCTAATAGCTGCGCCATGCCCAACTTGGGACGCAACTCGGCCGATAAATCTCACGGATCTCACGTGAAGTCTCTCACGAGATTTAGCCAGTTTGTTATGCCTCGCGAGATCTAACGAGATCTCACAAGGTCTAATGAGATCTTGCGAAAGGTCGGAATCTGGAGCCTGCCCACAATGGGTTGGACCTAAATTTGCATATTCAAATGTGCAGTCAAGCTCACTTGAATATGTTCATGCTGGAGTAATCCAAGGTGCGGGATTTAACCCCCACGCCTCGGAGACCCTGAGCAAGTGCCTTCTCGGACTGATCTCCACCAACGTGGACCAGGCACACCGGCACTTAGGGGGCGTCCGCAACCCCGACCCTTCACAAGAACCCGCCTCCATCAGCACCCACAGAGCTTCCGTCTCCTTACTCCAGCGCCACAACTTCTCTGCATTTGCTACCCAGTAATAATGCAACAGGTTCGGAAAAGCCAAGCCCCACTTCTGCCTCCTTTGGAACCCCTCTTACCCTCTCTACCTTCCCTGTCGCACACAACGAGACCAGTCTAGCCACAAAAGGCATTGGAACAACACACTGGACAAAACAGGAACAGTGGCAAAATATTAATTTTGACTGCCTGCCCCTGGCTAGCCAATGACAACGGGAGACTATCCCTATACCCAAATCTTCCCTCACCTTCTCCACCAAGCTGGTAAAATTTAGTTTACGGAGTCGTGCCCAGTCCTGGGTTACCTGCACCCCTAAGTACCTGAAGTGAGTTGTTGCCACCTTAAATGGCAACCCTTCCACTCCTGCCCTTGCACCACAACTTCTCATCTTCTCCCGGGTCCAAAATGTACAGCAGCAAATTATCTGCGCATAGAGTTATCCTATGCTCCACTTCCCCCTCCATAAGCAGGAATCCTTCGGTGCAATCGGCAAGTGCTCAGTCACCAACGCAAACAAAAGAGGGAACATGGGGTACCCCTCGTTCTCCAGAATAGTGAGTACGTCTGGAGTACCAATGAAATGGATGCTTGCCTCATTGTTGCTGGCAACCCTCCCTTTACCATTGCATCCTCAAACATTTCCACCATCAGCGGCAAACTTGTCCTTAAACTTGTTATAGAACTCCCCTAGGCACCCATCCAGCCCCGGTGCCTTACCTGACTGCATCTTCCCTGTTGCTGCCTGTGCCAGGGTTCAGGCCCAGGCATGCCCTGTCCTTACGTGGTGGAGTGCAGAGGAGCCTACGATACTAAAATCCCTGGGATCTGATATCCTTAACCCTAAGGCTCTAAATGGGATCGTTGAAGAGATAGTAGATGCACTAGCTATGATTTTCCAAAATTCCTGAGATCGGGAATGGACCACAACTTCTCACCTTCTCCAGTTAATGACAGTTAGCTACTGTATTCCTTTCTCCACCTCCTTTACCACCTCTCTACTCATCTTCTGCAACTTCTGCTTGTTCTATTCCGACCTGTCCCCAAAAAGGCAGTCATCCCTCTCAACAACTTCTCCCACGTGCACACAGTCACCTCCTTCCAAAGGAAAACTGAAAGCACCAATTCAGTTCCAACACAGCACTATGAATGCTGAGATTATGTGTATCTGCCAATTTCAGAATCTTACAGAAGCAAGGCTTACCATCTTGAGTCAGAAACAGCAAGGAGTGCCACAATCGTTTTTCATTGATGTGATGGAAAATCCCACAGAGGGGCCATTTACATCGATGGAGCAGATAAATCCAGATTGACACAGTAAACCTATCAGACAATTTTGAAGAAATATTCTAATTATATTACAGGCCAAGAAAATTCCACAAATAATTTTGAGAAATACATTGCCTAATCTATGAAAAAAGACATTAGAAGCAACAAGTTAATATGTACATGCGGTGCTTTGTGTGATGATATGATCTGCATACTCGTCTGCCATTGGGCCAGAACGTCGGCTTACCATTGGCCCTGGTCGGTCATGTGCCTCTCGACCGATTGGCCGAGAGGCTGAGTTAACCACGCCTCTATCAACGAGGTATAAATGCTCAGAAGCCTGACGATCGTTCCTTTCCACTGTAGACGATCGCCAGGCTGTGTTCTAGTTAATTAAAGCCTGACATTGGTAAATCACTCGCCTCGCGTGCAATCGATGGTGCATCACTTTGTCCAACCTGCAGTCCGTGGGCCAGATGTGGCCCGCAAAGACCCCCAATATGGCCCTCGGAGGTGATTTTCAGAATATCAGCAACGGGAATGGAAGATTCTGAAAGAAACTGCTAGTCCAATCGTAAGTCATTCCTCTCCCACCTTTGTTGCTGATGTGGGAAAGAAGCAATCTGTGACTGAAGAAAGGGCAACTCTGGTGGCAGTGAATACACTTCATAAAAAGGTATAAGCAGGGTGAGAGAGAGGCTGGCTGCCAGGGCAGACAGGGAAGGGAGGAGGGGAGGCCACTGGACTGGCCCAGGTGGGGATGGAAGGTTTCCATACCAGGTTGAGAGAGATTGAATGCGATGGTTTGGGTGGGTGGGGGGATGGGGGGCAAGGGTGAGCTTGGGAGAGAGAGTAACCATGACACAGAGTATGGAAAATAGAGTGGGAGATAGAGTGAGTGAGTGTGGGAGATAGAGTGAGTGAGTGTGGAGAGAGAGAGAGAGTGTGCGTATGAAAGAGGGAGAGAATCATTCTGGGACAGAGGGAGAGAAAAAGTGAGCGCGAGATAGTGTGAGAGAGTAACACTTAGTGAGTGTGAAGAGAGAGAATGAGCAAATGTGGGAGATAGAAGGTTAAGTGTGGGAGGGAGAGAGGGAGAGAGAAAATGAATGTAGGAGAGAGAGTGAGAGTGAGAAAGAGAATGAGAGAGAGTGAGAGAGAGTTTAGGAGAGGGAGAGTGAGAGAGTGGAGGAGAGACAGTGAGTGGGTGAGAGAGTGAGAGATAAAGTGATGTGGGACAGAATGAGGGAATGTGTGTGTGTGTGTGTGTGTGTGTGTCAGGTTCACTCACAGACTCAGGATTCCCACTAAGCCTTTCGCCCCACACATACCAACACACAATCGTACTCACTCACACAGTTGGTGAGGGTGTGAGTGGGTGAGCGTCTCGAGAATAGGAGTAAACTCGGCAAACAGACCATCTTCCTCTCAGTTTCATGGTGTTCTTTCGTTTTAACTATTCATTTCTTTTCGCTCATCAAGTTGTTTCTTTTCTTCATATCTCGGGGACAATTTGAATCCGCGATAGCCGTCAGAGTAAATGGCGACCCCAGTCCAAAATCTCACAGCTGGGAAACACCAGTGTGGCACTGCCAAGGCTATAGGGCACTGCCAGGGTGCCTGGGTGGCAAGGCCCATGAAGGGTGGAGGGGATGTGGGGTATGAAGGGGGGTGGGATGTGGGGTATGAAGGGTGGGGGTTGAAGGGCAGGCATGAAGGGCCTCATAAAAGGTCAGGGTGTGAAGGGTGGGGGTCCTAAAAGGGGGGGGGCCTGAAAGGGGGCGTCGGGAGGCCTGAAAAAGGTGGGAGTCTCAGCGACTCCATTGCGGGGTGTCCTCTCTTGGGAGAGGAGGGTGCTTACTTCCCATGTCTGCTGGGGGGGGGGGGGGGGGGGGGGGGGTTAAATTGCCCTCAAGCTCACTTAGAGATAGGGGCATCCTTTCAAAATGATGGCACGATGTCTGAGAAGCAGGCCTCACTGGCGAGTTTAAATCCCCATTGCTGAAACATTTCCAAGTAAAATATGATGAGGGGCACGATTTACCAGCTGCACCCCACCGGAATTGGGATGGGAAGCAGCCGGTAGATCACGGAAGAGGCCTCCACCAGGATTCCCAATGGCTATTAAGCCTCGCGAGATCTAGCCAGATATCGTGAGACATTATGATCTGGACAATGCCCACAATGGGCGGGACCCAGCTTTGCATGAGTAAGTGAGTTTAAAACCCAATTAGCCATGCTGACGTCGAATCGAACGCCACCCAGCATTTAGCGGCCTTGCCGAGGAAACCCAAACCAAGCGCGGATTAGTACTGGTCCCCACAAATGGGGACCAGGAATACCAGCATTTGGGGGAGGGGGGGCTCACAGGTGATTGGAAGCCCATGGCGCTCAGCTTCGGTCCAGGCTGGAACCTTGGCACTACTGGTGCAACCTGGGCACCTTGGCATTGACAGCCTGGGAGTGCCATCTGGGAACCGCCTGGCTGTGCCACCCAGGTGCAGTCCTGGCACTTCCAGGGTGCTCAGGTGGGATTGCTAGGATTCCAGGTGGCACTTCCAGGGTGCCATGCTGGCAGCGCCAGATGCCAAGTTGCCATTTTGCCCACGTCAAGGATCAGGCTATGGGGTGCCCTGTCGGTACGTGGTGAGGTGCAGGGGGGGCTCAAGGTCTCCTCCAGCAGGTAGGTTGGGGCATTGGGGGAGTCTGGGGGTCACGAGATCGGGGCGGCATTATCAAATGGTGTCTCAATCTGTTCTTGCGCTGAGGAGCTCCTCTTGCCAGAGCTCCTCAATGCAGGACATGTGGCTAAGTGTGGCTTCAGAGGGGAGCCGTGCCGTTCAGTAGTTTCAAACGGGTTCTTTTATTTTTCACTTAAATTGCGCCCTGAGCGTGGGTGAATACCGGTATAGATCTCATCCAAAAAGCCAGCAGGAAACGCCGTGCCAAATTGTGCAAAATGACATTTAGAACATTTTTGGTTGAATTCCGCCTATTGTATTGCATTCTGATGTGGGTAAGCAGGGTATTAGAACAATAAATAACAAATATGAATGTCAACAAGGATACCATATGGAATATTCTGGGCATACCTTGGATTATTGACAAGTTGTTTGCTTGCCACTTCCATTTCCAGGTTATTAAATTTTTTCAGTTTCCTCGTTATTCCGAAATTCAAACCAGATGATGCAAATGGAAAACGGAGCAGATCCACAACATCTAGAAGAAAAGAAAGTTAATAATCTTACATAGATCAACCACATCAGAATTTTATTTTAGAAGGGCTCCATTAAATCTAAATCTATTTGCCAGAGAAAAATCTGACCTGATCAAATAAGTCAAACCAAGGGAAAAGAACGAGTGGTACAATCATAGGATGTTTACAGCACAGAAAGAGGCCACTCGGCCCATCATGTCTGGGTCTGCTGAAAAAAGAGCCACACAGCCTAACCGCACTTTCCAGCATTTGGTCCGTAGCCCTGCAGGTTACGGCACGTGATTTGATTTTGATTTGATTTATTGCCACATGTACCGAAGTATAGTGAAAAGTATTTTTCTGCGGCCGAGGGAACGTACACAGTACGTCCATAGTAGACAAAAGAATAATCAACAGAGAATGTTGACAAATTCCAAGAATGTTGACAACACCAACAAGTGAGACCGTCCCCATTCCCCCATATCCCCACTCCCCCATAACCCCCATATCCCCCCTCCCCCATAACCCCCAATATCCCCCCTCCCCATATCCCCCTCCCCATATCCCCATCATATCCCCACTCCCCCATAACCCCCAATATCCCCACTCCCCCACAACCCCCAATATCCCCCCTCCCCATATCCCCCTCCCCCATATCCCCACTCCCCCAAAACCCCCAATATCCCCCCTCCCCCATATACCCCTCCCCATATCCCCACTCGCCCATATCCCCCTCCCCTATATCCCCCATATCCCCCAATATCCTCCTCCCCATATAATCCATATCCCCCTCCCCCATATCCCCACTCCCCCATAACCCCCAATATCCCCCTCCCCATATCTCCCTCCCCCATATCCCCCTCCCCACATCCCCCATCATATCCCCACTCCCCCATAACCCCCAATATCCCCCCTCCCCATATCCCCCTCCCCATATCCCCATCATATCCCCACTCCCCCATAACCCTCAATATCCCCACTCCCCCATAACCCCCAATATCCTCCCTCCCCATATCCCCATCATATCCCCACTCCCCCATAACCCCCAATATCCCCCTCCCCATATACCCCATATCCCCCTCCCCTATATTCCCCATATCCCCTTCCCCCATATCCCCCTCCCCTATATCCCCCAGATCCCCTTCCCCCATATCCCCACTCCCCTATAACCCCCAATATCCCCCCTCCCATATAATCCATATCCCCCTCCCCATATCCCCTCTCCCATAACCCCCAATATCCCCCTCCCCATATCCCCCTCCCCCATATCCCCCATCGTATCCCCACTCCCCCATACCCCCAATATCCCCCCTCCCCCATATCCCCCTCCCCTATATCCCCCATATCCCCTTCCCCCATATCCCCACTTCCCCATAACCCCCCATATCCCCCCTCCCCATATACCCCCTCCCCATATCCCCACTCGCTCATATCCCCCTCCCCTATATCCCCATATCCCCTTCCCCATATCCCCACTCCCCTATAACCCCCAATAATCCCCCCTCCCCACATAATCCATATCCCCCTTCCCATATCCCCACTCCCCCATAACCCCCAATATCCCCCCTCCCCCATATAACCCATATCCCCTTCCCCCATATCCCCCTCCCCATATCCCCCCTCCCCCATATCCCTCAATATCCTCCCTCCGCCATATCCCCCTCCCCACATCCCTCCTCCCCCATATCCCCCCTCCCCCACATCCCTCCTCCCCATATCCCTCAATATCCTCCCTCCACCATATCCCCCTCCCCCATATCCCCCTCCCCCACATCCCTCCTCCCCAATATCCCCCATATCCCCCTCCCCATATCCCCCCTCCCCCATATCCCTCCTTCCCTATATCCTCCCCGACCCCATTTCCCCGATCACCGCCTGCGTGTCTAACCATGTATGTTGTATTGCGTATTGCAGGACCACACGTCCCCGCAGGATGCCCCAGGGCGGCAACAAGACAGGGACAGGCCCGGCCCCTCCGGCATGCAATACCCGCAGGACGCAGCAGGGCGGCCACGAGACAGGGACAGACCCGGAGCAACACGGAGACGACGTCCCCGCCTCGTGCGAGTGCGGCGACGCAGGCGTCTGACACCCAGCGACATCGCAGCCGATCCAGGACACCACTACCCAAGACAGCCCTACCCAGGACAGCCCTACCCGGGGCTCCCCTACCCAGGACAGCCCTACCCGGGACACCACTACCCAAGACACCACTACCCAGGACACCCCTACCCGGGACAGCCCTACCCGGGACACCACTACCTGGGACACCACTACCCGGGACACCACTACCCGGGACAGCCCTACCCGGGACACCACTACCCGGGACACCCCTACCCGGGACACCACTACCCGGGACACCACTACCCAGGACAGCTCTGCCCAGGACACCACTACCCAGGACACCACTACCCAGGACAGCCCTACCCGGGACAGCCCTACCCGGGACACCACTACCCGGGACACCACTACCCAGGACAGGCCTACCCAGGACACCACTACCCAGGACACCACTACCCAGGACACCACTACCCAGGACACCACTACCCAGGACAGCCCTACCCAGGACAGCCCTACCCGGGACACCACTACCCAGGACATCACTACCCAGGACAGCCCTACCCAGGACAGCCCTACCCAGGACAGCCCTACCCAGGACAGCCCTACCCAGGACAGCCCTACCCAGGACACCACTACCCAGGACACCCCTACCCAGGACACCCCCTACCCAGGACAGCCCTACCCGGGACAGCCCTACCCAGGACAGCCCTACCCGGGACACCACTACCCAGGACACCACTACCCAGGACAGCCCTACCCAGGATGCCCCCTACCCAGGACACCACTACCCAGGACACCACTACCCAGGACACCACTACCCAGGACAGCCCTACCCAGGACACCACTACCCAGGACAGCCCTACCCAGGACGCCCCCTACCCAGGACACCACTACCCAGGACACCACTACCCAGGACAGCCCTACCCAGGACACCACTACCCAGGACACCCCTACCCAGGACACCCCTACCCGGGACACCACTACCCAGGACACCACTACCCAGGACAGCCCTACCCAGGACAGCCCTACCCGGGACACCCCTACCCGGGACACCCCTACCCGGGACACTGACACACATGACACCGAAAGACAAGACAGTGACACACAGCGGACGGGTGGACACGAACCGCCACCCCAGGGGACCATGGACTCTGGGTCGGACGATGATCACGACGCAACGCCACTGCTTTCTCCAAACCCTCCACCATCGCAGAGACACTCACCTCGGTTGGGCACTTTAGTGATGAGGCTTCTGGTACACTCACTGATGCGCACAACACTGCCGTACCGGGACAGCAGGTGGAGGTAGGAGCAGCAGAGGGGCTGGGAGGTCGGAGGGCAGCCTGGCACAAGCAAACATCTGCCGCCCAGACGGGTCCCGGGTTCCTGGAGTTACCACACCCACCCATAGACCAGATGCAGTCACTGAACCAGGGATGATCGAAGGGGGTGACGGCTGGATAGCAGCGGCTGCAGACGCAGGTGGAGGAGTCCACCCGCTTCCAGAAGCTGGAAGTAGAGCCGGTCATGCGTGCCACCCAGGCCGAAACCGCACAGGTGGCGTCCGCGGGGGAGGCAATGGGTGCGACGGTGTCAGACATGGGGAGCAGGATGCGAGGCCTGGGGCTTTCCATGCAGGCGGCGTCTGTGGCCCAAGACACAGGACTGCCCTCTCACAGGAAACCATTAGCCAGAGCCAGTGGCAGATGGCAGAGGCGCTCAATGCCATGGCCCAGTCTCAGCAGGCAGTGGCCCAGTCTCAGCAGGCAGTGGCCCAGTCTCTGCAGGCAGTGGCCCAGTCTCAGCAGGCAGTGGCCCAGTCTCAACAGGCAATGGCCCAGTCTCAGCAGGCAGTGGCCCAGTACCAGCAGGCAGTGGCCCAGTCTCAGCAGGCAGTGGCCCAGTACCAGCAGGCAGTGGCCCAGTCTCTGCAGGTAGTGGCCCAGTCTCAGCAGGCAGTGGCCCAGTCTCAACAGGCAGTGGCCCAGTCTCAACAGGCAGTGGCCCAGTCTCAGCAGGCAGTGGCCCAGTCTCAGCAGGCAGTGGCCCAGTCTCAGCAGGCCATGGCCCAGTCTCAGCAGGCAGTGGCCCAGTCTCAGCAGGCAGTGGCCCAGTCTCAACAGGCAGTGGCCCAGTCTCAGCAGGCAGTGGCCCAGTCTCAGCAGGCAGTGGCCCAGTCTCTGCAGGCAGTGGCCCAGTCTCTGCAGGCAGTGGCCCAGTCTCTGCAGGCAGTGGCCCAGTCTCAGCAGGCAGTGGCCCAGTCTCAGCAGGCAGTGCAGGGAAAATGGACATGTTGTAAAAAGCAAGCAGCTTGCAAAGGTGGACTGCTGCAGAAACCAGTTTTGGCTGTTGCAGAAACCAGACAGCACTATGAAAAGAAAACAGTTAACATAGTAATGGGGCGATACCGGGCGATCCCCAGGCACAAAAGAAACAAGTTAACACTAATCGATACATTCAATGGAAGGCCAGACCTTTCGCCGCCAAAGAAGCCCAAAACAATAAGCCCCAAGAACTGCCCCAGTGATCGAGATACTGCCCCGTTATTGGGGAATTCAAATCAATCGATTGGGAAGAGACCCAATCGATTGCGAGAGTATAGAGGGTCCACCCAGGTGGGCGCAAGACCCTGAGAGGAGTATAAGACAGAGACCGTGACCCCAGCTCGCTCTCTCTGCCAGCCTCTCCTTGACCAGCGAGCCCTCCCAGCAGAACACGGTTGCAGCAGAAGAACCTTGAGGAGGAGAGGTCTGGACAGCAGCCACCAATAAGTAAGTGTCATACAACGCACGCTACAAGAGTAGACACTCCTGACCCCCTTTAGTCCATAACTACTGGAAGCCTGCGGACCCAGGACAAAGCTAGAAGCCGTTGTTCCCTGATCCGGCAGTCCCCTTATCCAGATAAGTATTTGGCCTATTAGTGGTAGGATTAGCCTAGTCTTAGTTTTATATGCATGATTAGTAGATTACTGTAATATAATAAACGTGTCTTGTTTGAACTTACTAATTGGTGTATGGATTTATTGCTTTGAACTTGACCTTGAAACTTGTGGCGGTATCTTAACGATACCTGGCGACTCCAACGAAAGCTAAGGAACGAAATAGAGCCAAATTGAGTGTTAAGCACACTCACCCAGAACGAGCAACACCCCCGACCCATGTAGAGGCCCAAGGGCCATCAGGCACCCCAAGGGAGGAGGAGGTGCTGGGGACTGTCCCGGGTCCCCCTGTAGGGGAGGTCCCGAAACACCGTGGCACCTCGGACTCCCCTCCTTTCCATCCCAGGTGCATCTGGTGGGCAACAGGCAGGACAGGCTGGCAGTTCACCATCCCAGTCGCCCGAGCTGCAGCCTGGCCCATCTAGGACCGGCCGCCTCAGGAAACGGCCGCCAAAGGGATACCGAGTCACAGGGCAGGAATCACAGGAGTCCACCTCCAGTTCAGCTGTGCCGTCTGGGGAACCACCTAGACGTAGTCAAAGGGCCTGTAAGGCCAAACAATTAGATACTGAGTAAATTGGCACGGTGCAAGGCACAGACGAGTTATAGGGGCTAGGGCACGTGTATGGACTGTTTGTCATTATAATCACTTTCACACATACTAATCTGCCTTTGTGCTCTGTGCGAAGCGTGCAGGGATGTGGTGTGAGGTGAGCGTCAGTGTGTGTGTGAAGGGTGGTATTACGTCGGCCCCAGGTGAGTGTGCCCCCCCTCCCCCGGGCCACCCTCGCATTCCCCCCGGGCAGAGGACGGGACCGTGCGCTGCAGTGTCACGGCCGCATGCAGGGATGGTCCGGTGGAGGGTGGTACCGTGGCCATGGATCAGACATTGTCCAACGATGTGGAGCCAGGAGCTCATCGCAGAGCGGGTCGTCATCATCCTCCATGGTCTGCAATAGACACACTTCCACCGGCAACCGTGTGAGCCCGACCCGTTGTGCCGCAGGTGGATGTGCAATGGAGGGGTGGTATGCATGCGGGTGGGTGGGGGTGGTTGGTGGTGGATGAGTGGCGGGGGGGGGTGAGGGTGTTGGTGGTGGGTGGGTGGGAGGGTGAGTGTGTTGGTGCTGGGTGGGCGGGGGGGGGGGGATGAGGGCGGTCGGCTGGTGCCGTGCGGTCTGTGCACATACTCAGAGCGATTCCCACGCCCCCCTAGTCAGTGAACCAGGCGGCTATCAGCCTATCTCGTGCCCGCTGGCCCAGACGGTAATGGTGGGCAGCCTCCATCCCATGTCCAGCCCGTCTGTCCTGACCATTGCCCCCCATCCTCCTCATCTGGGGAGGTCTGTGCCTCTTCCTGCTGCTCCTTCGCTCCCCCCTCCTCTGCCTGCAGCACATCCCCCCTCTGCTGGGCGATGTTGTGCAGGACGCAGCGCACCACAATGATGCTGCCAACCCTATCTGGCGGGTACTGGAGGGCCCCTCTAGAGCGGTCCAGGCACCTGAAACGCATTTTTTGCAGGCCAAAGCACCTCTCTATCACACCCCTGGTCGCTGCATGGGCATCATTGTAGCTGTTCTCTGCGTCAGTCTGTGGCCTCCGTATAGGCGTCATCAGCCACGACCGCAACGGGTAACCCCTGTCACCCAGGAACTCAGCCGGGGTTGGCGTCCCTCGAACATCCCAGCGATGTAAGACTGGGCCAATACATGTGAGTCATGTACACTTCCCGGGTACTAGGCGCAGATGTGCAGGATCATCCACAGACCACCTGAATGTTCATGGAATAGGTCCCCTTCCTATTGGTGAACACGGCCCTGTTATCTGCAGGTGGCCGCACGGCGACGTGCATCCCATCGATCGCCCCCTGGACCATGGGAAACCCGGCCACGGCAGCGAAGCCCACTGCCCGGGCATCCTGGCTCGTCCGGTCCACAGGGAAGCGGATGTAGCGGTCCGCAATGGCATAAAGGGCGTCTGCCACTGCCCGGGTGCACCGGTGTACCGATGTCTGCGAGATGCCGGACAGATCCCCACTCGGCGCCTGGAACGACCCCATGGCATAAAAATTCAGGGCCACCATAACCTTGACGGACAAGGGAGAGGGTGACTTCCCCCAGTGCCACGCGGTGCCAAGTATGCCAGCAGGTGGCAGATGTGTGCCACGGTTTCCCGGCTCATCCGGAGTCTCCTCCTGCATGCCCGGCCCGTGAGGTCCTGATACGACGTGCGGGGCCGGTACACACAGGGCTCCTCGGGCGCCTCCGTCCCCATGGCGCAACCATCTCCTCCTCCTCATCCTGTCGGGTGGGCGGCCCTCCAGTCTGGGCGGCTGCCACCTGCCCCTCTGCGGCAGCTTCCCTGGCACACTCCACCTCCTCCCCCAGGGCAACATGTAGAAGTGTGGCTGCCGAACATAACAGCCTGCGGGGGGGGGGGGGGGACAACAACGTCACAGTAGCCCGTACTGACGCCCCCCCCCCCCCCCCCCCCCCCCACCGGGCAGCCAGGTGCTATGGGCTGCATGGGCACGACTGTTGGAGGCTGACGCCTGGCCAGGCGGACGATCTCCCTCACACTCACCCCCCTCCCCGGCGCTCGCCCTCCTCCCCGGCACTCGCCCCTTCCCCCCTCCCCGGCACTCGCCCTCTCCCCCCCTCCCCGGCACTCGCCCTCTCCCCCCCTCCCCGGCACTCGCCCTCTCCCCCCCCTCCCCAGCACTCGCCCTCTCCCCGGCAATCGCCCTCCCCTCCCCGGCACTCGCCCTCTCCCCCCCTCCCCGGCACTCGCCCTTTCCCCCCTCCCCGGCACTCGCCCTCTCCCCGGCAATCGCCCTCCCCTCCCCGGCACTCGCCCTCTCCCCCCTCCCCGGCACTCGCCCTTTCCCCCCTCCCCGGCACTCGCCCTCTCCCCGGCAATCGCCCTCCCCTCCCCGGCACTCGCCCTCTCCCCCCTCCCCGGCACTCGCCCTTTCCCCCCTCCCCGGCACTCGCCCTTTCCCCCCTCCCCGGCACTCGTGCTCTCCCCCCTCCCCGGCACTCGCCCTCTCCCCGGCAATCGCCCTCCCCTCCCCGGCACTCGCCCTTTCCCCTCTCCCCGGCACTCGCCCTCTCCGCCCTTCCCCGGCACTCGTCCTCTCCCCCCTCCCCGGCACTCGCTCTCACCCCCCCTCCCCGGCACTCGCCCTCTCCCCCCTCCCCGGCTCTCGCCCCCCCTCCCTGGCCCTCTCCCCCCTCCCCGGCACTTGCCCTTCCCCCCCTCCCCGGCACTCGCCCTCTCCCCCCCTCCCCGGCACTCGCCCACTCCCCCTCCCCGGCACTCGCCCTTTCCCCCCTCCCCGGCACTCGCCCTTTCCCCCCTCCCCGGCACTCGTGCTCTCCCCCCTCCCCGGCACTCGCCCTCTCCCCGGCAATCGCCCTCCCCTCCCCGGCACTCGCCCTTTCCCCTCTCCCCGGCACTCGCCCTCTCCGCCCTTCCCCGGCACTCGTCCCTCTCCCCCCTCCCCGGCACTCGCTCTCACCCCCCCTCCCCGGCACTCGCCCTCTCCCCGGCACTCGCCCTCTCCCCCCTCCCCGGCTCTCTCCCCCCTCCCTGGCCCTCTCCCCCTCCCCGGCACTTGCCCTTCCCCCCCTCCCCGGCACTCGCCCTCTCCCCCCTCCCTGGCACTCGCCCTCTCCCCCCTCCCCGGCACTCGCCCTCTCCGCCCTCCCCGGCACTCACCCCCCCTCACCGGCACTCGCCCTCTCCCCCCTCCCCGGCACTCGCCCTCTCCCCCCTCCCCCGGCACTCGCCCTCTCCCCCCTCCTCGGCACTCGCCCTCTCCCCCCCCCCCCCCCCCATCCCTGGCACTCGCCCTCTCCCCCCTCCCCGGCACTCGCCCTCTCCCCCCTCCCCGGCACTCGCCCTCTCCCCCCCTCCCCGGCACTCGCCCTCTCCCCCCCTCCCCGGCACTCGCCCACTCCCCCCTCCCCGGCACTCGCCCACTCCCCCCTCCCCGGCACTCGCCCTCTCCCCCCTCCCAGGCACTCGCCCTCTCCCCCCCTCCCCGGCACTCGCCCTCTCCCCCCCTCCCCGGCACTCGCCCACTCCCCCCTCCCCGGCACTCACCCTCTCGCCCCTCCCCGGCACTCGCCCTCTCACCGGCACTTGCCCTCTTCGCCCCCCCCTCCCCGGCACTCTCCCTTTCCCCCCTCCCCGGCATTCGCCCTCTCACCCCCACCCACCTCCCCTTCCGCCGCCCCCTCTCATCCCCCCCTCTCACCACCCCTCCCCCACACACACAGACTGCGGCCACGCCGTAACTTCTCCTGCAGCCACCCCACGCCGTAACCGACTTCCACGCTGTCCAGCATCAACCATCAGCACTGGTTGACGCCGTTATATCAGGTGGTTTACTTTACGCCGGCGTGACCCATGGTCAGGTTGGTGGGACACCGGCCCATCCGGCTGGGAGAATTCGGGCAGCCCCGGGGTCCATAGCGTCGCGCCGGTCCCCGCCATTCTCCGAGGCGGGCGGCGCGATTCATGCCTCGCCGACTTTGGTGTGGGCAGAGAAATCGGAAGACGGCGGGGGCGGGATTCACGCCGACCCCCGGCGATTCTCCGACCCGCCGGGGGGTCGGAGAATCCCGGCTTGTAGCTCCCCACCTCCTTATCTAATGTATTTCAAGTTATTCTAGTTCACTCCATATATTTACATTGTTATTACTACCCAACATCCTCCTTCAAATTTCTGAGTTCATAATTTCAGGCAGTCGTGAGACCTTCTAACCTTTCCACAACTCGTTTCCACCACAGACGGACGAGCTCTATCCAAATCTGTTGATTTGGAGGCTGTTCTGGCATCTGGGTATCTTGATCAATGTCTCGCCACTGTACTGGGGGAATGGGCTATCTAAGAATGAGGTGAAGACTCCCCTTTCTCCTGACTTGTACCCTCTGGGATGTCAAGCTGGGACAAAGGTTGATCGCTGATGATAGTGCTCTCCCCTTCTCTATCGAGGCCTTTAATCCAGACCTTGTCATCCTTTCATAGGTGTGGCAAGTGTCAACTTTGGTACCTCTGTTGTAGGCGGAAGCCTGCTTCGTCCTGTAGGGTTGCTTTCTTGCTTGTAAGTCTTGGGAATCTTTAGTTACCAACCCTGGTATTAGTTTCCTCAACAGGATTGGACATTGTATGCAGAGTTTCTTGTCCATCAAGAATTCAGATTGAGGGACTTCCGGTTGCGGTGATGCGGAGCTAAGCCGCACGTTCGGCAGCTCCCACTATTAAAGGACTTTCGGGCCTATTTTAGGGCCCCAAACGGCGCTGTTTCGACGATTCCCGGTGGGGGAAGGTGCTTGGAGGAACATTCCCCGAAGTTTATGGTGCGTACCCGGAGTGGGGCAAAGGAAAAGGCTGCAGCAGCTCCCCAGGAAAAGCGGGGGAAGGAGGATAAAATGGCGGCCAGCGGAGCACCCGAGAATTGGTGGCAGTGGGCGCAGGAGCAGCAAGCTGCTCTTCTGCGCTGTTTTGCGGAGCTGAAGGCTGAGTTGCTGGACTCCCTGAATGCGACTACCAACAAGCTGCTTGAGACCCAGACAGCCCAGGGGATGGCCATTCAGGAGTTGCAGCGGCAGGCCGCTGAGCGGGAGGAGGAGGCCGTGGTCCTCATGGGGAAGGTGGAGTTGCACAAGGTACTTCACAAAAAGTGGCAAGACCGCTTGGATGAGCTGGACTTTCGCACGAGGCGAAAGAATTTGAGGATCCTGGGCCTGGCGGAGGGGCTGGAGGGGTCGGATCCTCCGTCTTATGTGACCACGATGCTGAGCTCGTTGATGGGGGTGGGGTCCTTCCATTTGCCCCTGGAGCTTGAGGGAGCTCGCAGAGTGCTGGCCAGGAGGCCTAAGGCAAATGAGCCCCCGAGGGCGGTGCTGGTGCGGTTCCATCGATTCAGCGACCGGAAGTGTGTGCTGCGCTAGGCCAAGAAAGAGAGGAGCAGCAAGTGGGAGAATTCGGTAGTGCGAATCTACCAGGACTGGAGTGCGGAGGTGGCTAAGCGGCGGGCCGGGTTCAACCGGACGAAGGCGGTGCTGCATGCCAAGCAGGTCAAATTTGGAATGCTGCAGCCTGCGCGTCTGTGGGTGATATATAAGGACCGGCACCACTACTTCGAGTCCCCGGAGGAGGCGTGGGCCTTTGTACAGGCGGAGAAGCTGGACTCGAACTAGGGTCTGGGGGCTGCGGGGTCCGGTGCACTATGGTCGTTGCTGTTTTTGCTGTTGCTGTTTTGTAACTTTGACATGTGTTTTCTATGCTGGTTTTTGCTCTGTTTCCGGGTGGGTCTGTTGGGTATAGTTTTGGGTTATGTGGGGATTGTTGGGGGTTTGTTTTTTTTTTATTTTCTCTTCTGTACGGGGCTGGGGGATGGGGTGGAGCTGGAATTTGGGGAGCTGCGTCAGAAGGGTGGGGTGGGGCAGTGTGAAAGCGCGGGCTTTCCTCTGGTCATGGGGGACGGGTCGGGCAGGGTGTGCTGGCCTGGGGCGAGCAGTTGATAAGCTATGGCTAGTCGGCGGGGGAGGGGGGCGGGGTGCCCTCTGATCCGGCTGATCACCTGGAACGTGAGGGGGCTGAATGGGCCGGTTAAGCGGGCTCGGGTATTTTCTCATTTGAAGGGGCTGAAGGCGGACGTGGCTATGCTCCAGGAGACCCACTTGAAGGTGGCGGACCAGGTTCGTCTGAGGAACGGGTGGGTGGGGCAGGTTTTCCACTCAGGATTAGACGCGAAGAACCGGGGGGTGGCGATTCTGGTGGGGAAGAGAGTGGCGTTCGAGGCGTCTGAGGTGGTGTCGGACAAGGAGGGTAGATTTATTATGGTGAAGGGCAGGCTGCAGGGAGAGAAGGTGGTGCTGGTTAATGAATATGCCCCGAATTGGGATGATGCTGGCTTCATGAGGCGCTTGTTGGGCCGCATTCCGGACCTGGAGGCAGGGGGCCTGATCATGGGGGGGAGACTTTAACAGGGTGCTAGATCCCCCACTGGACCAGTCCAGTGCAAGGACGGGTAGGAGGCCAGCGGCAGCCAAGGTGCTGAGGGGGTTTATGGACCAGATGGGAGGGGTGGATCCCTGGAGGTTTGGGAGGCCGAGGGCGCTGGAGTACTCCTTTTTCTCCCATGTGCATTGGGTTTACTCCCGAAAGATCTTTTCGTCCTGAGCAGGGGATTGATCCCGAAGGTGCAGGATGCAGAGTATTCGGCCATAGCAATTTCAGACCATGCTCCGCACTGGGTCGATCTGGAGATGGGGAGGTGCGGGACCAGCGCTCGCTGTGGTGCCCGGATGTGGGGATGCTGGTTGATGAGGAGGTGTGTAGGAGGGTCCGGGGAAGTATTGAGGGGTATCTTGAGACCAACGACACGGGAGAGGTCCGGGTGGGGATGGTCTGGGAGGCTCTGAAAGCAGTGATCCGGGCCCATAGGGAAAGGAGGGAGAGGAGGGAGAGGGAGAGACTGGCGGGGGAGCTCCTGGACGTGGATAGGAGGTACCCGGAGGCCCCGTAAGAGGGGTTGCTGGAGGAACGGCGTAGTTTGCAGGCCAAGTTCGACTTGTTGACCATCAGAAAGGCGGAGACACAGTAGAGGAGGGCGCAAGGTGCGGTATATGAGTATGGGGAGAAGGTGAGCAGGATGTTGGCGCATCAGCTCCGCAGGCGAGATGCGGCTAGGGAAATTGGTGGAGTGGCGGATAAGGGTGGGAATGTGGTGCAGAAGGGGGCAGAGGTGAACGGGGTCTTTAGGGACTTTTACGAGGAACTGTACCGGTCGGAGCCACCAGCCATCCCGATGGAATTTTATAAAAAGTATGCGGATCTGGTGGGCCCCCTGTTGGTGCGAGCCTTCAATGAGGCATGGGAGGGGAGGGCTTTGCCCCCGACGATGTCACGGGCACTGATCTCTCTGATCCTGAAGCGGGATAAGGACCCCTTGCAGTGTGGATCATTAAGGCCAATCTCGCTCCTCAATGTTGACACTAAGTTGCTGGTGCAGATCCTGGCCACCAGGATAGAGGACTGTGTGCCAGGGTTGATATACGAGGATCAGACAGGATTTGTCAAGGGAAGACAGCTTAACACGAATGTGCGGAGATTGTTAAATGTTATTATGATGCCGACGGTGGAGGGGGTGGCGGAGATAGTGGTGGCGCTGGATGCAGAGAAGGCGTTTGATAGAGTTGAGTGGGGGTACCTGTGGGAGGTGCTGGAGCATTTCGGATTCGGGGAGGGGTTCATCAAATGGGTGAGGTTGCTCTACGAGTCCCCGATGGTGAGTGTAGTTACCAATGGAAGGAGATCAGAGTACTTCAGGTTCTACCGTGGGACCAGGCAGGGGTGCCCCCTGTCCCCCTTGCTTTTTGCACTGGCGATAGAACCTCTGGCTTTGGCGCTGAGGGAGTCGGGGAGGTGGAGAGGCCTGGTGCGGGGTGGGGAGGAACATCGGGTATCGTTGTATGCGGACGACCTGCTGTTGTATGTGGCGGACCCAGAGGGGGGAATGCCGGGGGTGATGGAGCTGTTAGCGGAATTTGGGGGCTTCTCGGGCTACAAGTTAAATCTGGGCAAGAGTGAGGTATTTGTAGTACACCCGGGTGATCAGGAGGAGGGAATTGGGAGGCTTCCGTTTAAGAGGGCAGTGAAGAGTTTCAGATACCTGGGGGTGCAGGTGGCCAGGAGTTGGGGGACTCTCCATAAGCTTAATTTTACCAGGCTTGTGGAGCAGATGGAGGAGGAATTCAAAAGGTGGGACATGGTGCCGCTATCGCTGGCGGGTAGAGTGCAGTCCGTCAAAATGACGGTTCTTCCGAGGTTCTTGTTCCTTTTTCAGTGTTTGCCCATCTTTATCCCTAGGGCCTTTTTTAGGAGGGCGACTAGCAGCATCATGAGCTTTGTTTGGGCGCATGGGACCCCGAGGGTGAAGAGGGTCTTCTTGGAGCGGGGTAGAGATGGTGGGGGGCTGGCGTTACCCAATCTCTCGGGGTATTATTGGGCGGCCAATGTGTCGATGGTATGCAAGTGGGTGATGGAGGGGGAGGGGGCAGCATGGAAACGGTTGGAGATGGCTTCCTGTGGAGATACAAGCCTGGGGGTCCTGGTAACGGCGCCGTAGCCGCTCCCTCCTACGAGGTATACCACGAGTCCGGTGGTGGCGGCTACCCTCAAGATTTGAGGGCAGTGGAGGCGACATAGGGGGAAAGTGCAGGGCTCGATGGAGGCTCCGTTAAGGGGAAACCATCGGTTTGTCCCGGGGAACATTGATGGGGGGTTCCTGGGGTGGCACAGAGCGGGCATCAGACAGCTGGGGGACCTGTTCATTGATGGGAGGTTTGCGAGCCTGGGGGAGTTGGAGTAGTTTGGGCTCCCCTTGGGGAACATGTTCAGGTATCTGCAGGTAAAGGCATTTGCTAGGCGGCAGGTGGAGGGATTCCCTTTGCTTCCCGCGAGGGGGGTGAGTGACAGGGTGCTTTCGGGGGTCTGGGTCGGGGATGGGAACATATCTGATATCTACAAGGTAATGCAGGAGGTGGAGGAGGCGTCAGTAGAGGAGCTAAAGGCTAAGTGGGAGGGGGAATTGGGGGAACAGATCGAAGATGGGACATGGGCTGATGCCCTGGAGAGGGTTAACTCTTCCTCCTCATGTGCGCGGCTTAGCCTCATCCAATTCAAGGTGCTGCACTGGGCCCACATGCCCGGGTTTTTGGGGGCGAAGACAGGTGTGTCAGGTGTTCGGGGAGTCCAGCGAACCATGCCCATATGTTCTGGGCATGCCCGGCACTGGAGGAGTTCTGGAAGGAGGTGGCGAGGACAATGGTAGGATGGTAGGTGGTAGGATCCAGGGTCAAGCCAGGCTGGGGACTCGTGATTTTTGGGGTTGGGGTGGAGCCGGGAGTGCAGGAGGCGAAAGAGGCCGGTGTGCTGGCCTTTGCGTCCCTAGTAGCCCGGTGGAGGATCTTGCTACAGTGGAAGGATGCGAGACCACCAAGCGTGGAGACCTGGATCAATGACATGGCAGGTTTTATTAAGCTAGAGAAGGTCAAATTCACCCTGAGGGGGTCGGTACAAGGGTTCTTTAGGCGGTGGCAAACTTTCCTCTACTTTCTGCCTCAGCGATAGGGAACTAGGTCAGCAGCAGCAGCAACCTGGGGGGGAAAAGGGGGGGGGGGGGGGAACGTTGACTATGTTTGCTTATTTAATTTTAATTTATTTTTAAGTTCCCTTGTTGTTTACTGGGTTTGGAGGGGTGGGGGGGGGGGGTGAGATACATGCGTTGATACGGTCTTGGGGGTGTTACAGTTATTATGGTGTTTTATTGTTGCTTTTCATTGTTTGTTGTTATATTTTCTGTAAAAAATTTCAATAAAAATTATTTTTCAAAAAAGAATTCAGATGGAGCCAGGCTGCATTATAATAGGGCGATGCTGTGGAAAAATCCACACCTTTGTTTCAAGGAGAGCTTTTACAGTGCAGACCCCTCTTTCCATCTCCCTATTTAATTGTGGGTATCTCAAGGAGCTGGTACTGTGGCGGAAGCTGGAAGTGGTGGCGAAATGCCTGAAGTACTCATTTGAAAATTGTGGGCCATTGCCGACATGATCTCATCCAGAATACCGTGACTCATGAATATCTCTTTGAGTGCCTTAATTACTGTCTCTGTGGTAGTCATATATAGTTGCTTCATCCCAAACCACTATACAAACCAAATAATCCTCCACTATAAAGGAACAAATTGCTGTTAAAGAAAAACAGGTTGATGCCCAGCCTCTCCCATGGCCTGCTGTGGAACTGTGTGGAGATGAGAGATTCTCTTTGGCCCTGCCTGTGCAGTGCACACACCTGACAGTTTACTATGTTGTTGTGAATCACCCTGCAAATCACTGGTCACCACACAGCGGATTGGGCCCATGTGTTGCACTTAATCATGCCCAGGTAACCCTGATACATTTTTTAAAGGGTCTCTGGCTGAAAGGAAACTGAGGTGGCCAGGTGTTCATTGTCGGCCAGGAGATCATGAATGACCATAAAGTGTTTTTGTTGTGTGAACCAAGCTTTCAAGTTACTACTTCTTGGTTTCTTTTGTAACCACCTTTGTTGGAAGTAAAGGCAGCTGCAGACATACTCGTTCACGCATTTCTTTCTGGCGAAGCTGTTGGGAGTTTACTTGTGGTCACTGGCAGGTAACTTGTCAATTGGGAGTAGGCATTCAGCTTTTCAATTGACGACCTTGTCAGAAGCACTGTGGCCCTGGAAAGTGTGTCTGCTGTTGTTTGGTTTTTACCTTGGATATACGCCGTCTTGTAGGTGAACCTTATGAGGTGTAGGCAGTACCTCTGGATTCTGGAAGGCAACTTTTTAAACTCCTAGTAATGAGGCGCATGGCTTATTGCCTGTTTCAATTGTGACATTGAGACCAAAGATATAGTCTGAAAACATCTTGCATGCCTTGGTGACTGTGAAGGCTTCATTTTCTATGATGGTGTATCTCGTCTTGGTGTCGGACAGCCTTCTGGAAGCTTCGTAAATCAGTTGGTGCTTTCCATCGAGTTGTTCCTGGAATAGGATCTCTTCCAGATCTGTGGACAAAGCAACTGCTGCAATGGTGATGGACAAGGATGGGTCTTGTTGGACCAGAATGACAATGGAGAGCAGCAGCATCTTGGTGCGAATGAACCCTTGCTCTTTATGCGAGTCCCAGCACCATGCCTGGTCTTTCTTAAGCAGATGCCTGAAAGGTTTGGTGACCTGTGCAAAATTTGGTTAAAATGTTGCCAACGGTTTCACCAACCCCAGAATTGTTTGAGGTCGAGAGCAGAGGATGTGGTTGGGAACTTGCAAATTGCTTTAGTTATCTATGGGTCTGCCACAATGCCATTATTATTGACAATGGGGCCCAGGAACCAAAATAATGCTTTGGAGAACTCACATTGCTCATTCAGCAACAGCCCTACTTCCTCGAGGCACTCTATGACTGCTGTCAGCTTCCTCCAAAGTTATACAATGCACCATCCATGTGGCAAATGAACCCCTGTAGGGCCTGAAAAATGGCCAGCATTATACGTTCAAATATTTCTGGTGGCAAAGTGATTCTAAAAGCCAAGCAGGTAAAGCAGAATCTGCCAAAGGAGGTAATGAATGCATCGCAGGTCAGATTCTTTGTCAAGGGAAAGTTGCCAAATCCCCTGCTAGTGTCCCGCTTCAAAAATACCAGGCTCTTCCAGAGTTAAGTTAGACTTTCGTCCACGGAGGACGTGGGAGTGTACTTTTCTGGCTATGGTTTTAATTGTCAGGACAATGTGAATATGGACCCTTTTGATTTTGAGACTGACAACGTCTTGGAACACCACGCAGTTGGTTGTGTGACGGAGGAGATGACCCCATATTTGTCATCTTACCCAGTGCTGCTGCACTTGTTTCATGAGTGGCTGGGGAATCTTTTTGTGGCATGAATGGGCACACAGGTTTAACATCCAGACTCAGCATGGTCTGGTACGCCTTTTTCTGTCACCACAGAATCAGATCCACAGCAATGTGGTTGACTCTTAACTTCCCCCTGAAATGGCCATGCAAGTCTCTCAGCTCAATGGCAATTAGGGATGGGCAATAAATGTTAGTCCAGCCAGCGATACCCATATCCCAAGAGTGAATAAAATAAAAGTGATTGCTTTAGTGGTCAGTTAGGGTATTGATTCCCTTGATCTGGAGTGTCCCTATTCCTGTGCTGTTTAACTAACTGAAGTGTGGGGTTTCCTTTATACCATGGTTTACTTTCTTCTCTTAAAATGGACCTGTGGATAACTTGCTCAAAGATTAGATCTTCTTTTGCTTGTAGTATGTCTGAGAGCACATCAAGGGCAGCACGGTAGCACGATGGTTAGCACTGTTGCTTCACAGCTCCAGGGTCCCAGGTTCGATTCCCAGTTTGGGTCACTGTTTGTGTGGACTCTGCATGTTCTCCCTGTGTCTGCGTGGGTTTCCTCTGCTTGCCCAGTTTCCTCCCACAGCCCAAAGATGTGTGGATTAGGTGGATTGGCCATGATAAATTGCCCTTAGCATCCAAAAATGTTAGGTGGGGTTACGGGGTTATGGTGGAGGCCGGGGCTTGGGTGGGGTGCTCTTTCCAAGGGCCGGTGCCAAATGGCCTTCTTCTGCACTGTAAATTTTATGATTCGATGATATACTACTCCTACAATTATTCTATCCCTGACTGACAAGTCCTGATTTTAGGTCAGTATAGTTTCAGCCTTCAGCCATCCTGTACAGATCATCAACAAGTTAATCAACAGGTTCTCTGGGCTGCTGGACACACCTAGTAAATTTCGCCTTTTGAGGATTTGTGACTTCTTAGGTTAAAATAAACATTGAATCAATCATTTCAGACATTTTCAAATTTAGTGGATGGTTTGTTGATTCCATGTCCAACAATAATATTATCCATTATTGGGCTTACCAAGTAAAACAGTGTGTTTACTTGTTGATCTTTGTCACTTTATCCAGACCTGAAGCAATCATGTATCTAAAGTCCCCAATTATCTAATTGATGTGGGCCTTGGATAAGTTCAACTTGATCTGGAAAAGTGGATTTCTGACCCTCAAATCAACTGTGCAGTGGAGCTTTTTGCTTCTGCCCTTTGTTTCTAATTCTGCTAAGGAGATTCTCTCAAGTCATCTCCCCAGGTCTTCACGTTAGGTGATTTCACTCAGTGAGCTCAGGCTGGTTCTCCTTTAGTTTTTCAGCTTTTGAATTTCTGCACCAGCTTCTCGGAGGTTTTCCAAAGTGCGCCACCAGTTGGAGGGTATTGGATACTGCTCGCTAAGTCTTAATGAAGTTTTCATAGTCTTAAGTAGGTTAACTGTATGGATTAATTAACTCTAAGAACTATGTACGTACATAAAAATAAAGAGTTCAAGCCAGGAGCTGTCTCCATGTGGCTTGTGCACATGGCTCTGTCCAATGCTGAACCCTTGGAGAGGTTATGTGTTCTGTTACGTTACCGTATGGGCGGTAATGTACTCAGTCCATCATTAACCCTATAGTGCCTGATCCTTATATTGCAATGGGGACCCTGCTACCTTCCTGACTCCACCCAAGAGCAGGCTGGAAGGCTTATGGACAGCTGCTTACCCCGACATGAATCAAGGCCATTCAGTGGGCAATTACTGCCTACTTAAAGGGCTCATCCCATTTTTGCTGATATTCAACCAGCAGCAGGCAAGGGAGGAATCACACAGCATGTCTGAAAAGCAATATCGTTTGGATCCTAGGGGGTGGGGAGATGGCCTTCCTTGTTCAAAAGCACGGTGTCTGATCGAGAGGTGAGTGGGGTACATGCGTTGGGGGGGGGGGATTGCAGGCTGATGAGGGCCACCCCTCTGCCCTTGCCTCCGGCCTCCTGTTAATAATAGATCATATTATCTCATTGATTAGCTAATAACTATTTCAGTCTGAATGGTTTTCTGTGAGATGAATGAGGTTTTGGTCTTGTTTAGAAATTTGGTGAATGTCCAGAAATGGGTGTACTGAATGAATTTTCACAGACCAGAATGTTTATTCCGAAAGAAGGATCCGGCCTATGCCAACCCAAGTGCAGCATAACGACCAGACAGACAAGTTCAAGACCAAAGATCGCTACCAGACGGATGAGCCCAGCAGAAACGAAGCCACTTGTTCCACCCAGCCACGCAAGATCCGGACAAAGGCTTTGTCCATCTGCATAGAGCCGGTTGCCCTGAAGTTAAGTATAGGGTATTGTAGTTGTTAGGTGTAGTTTAACTTGTCGTGTTTTGTGTTGCATGCCAAAGTAATCCTTGTGTGTAAATAAACCATCTTTGAACTTGAACTGACTAACTGGTTGTGTGGTCCTTTGATCGATATCCCGTAAAGCCTTGCGGTGATATCATTTGATACCCGGCAACTCTAAAGAGCATAATTATTAATTGGCAACATTACTCTGGTGCCGACTGGCAACAACACTTACTAAATAATCCCGATTGTGCTAAACATTACACTAACAACCGATTTAAGATCACCAGTTGGACTCGCAGTATGGCTCACCTACACATATATTCACACAGGGCCCTGTTCTTTGCCAACAGAAAGAACATGGAACAAGTGTGTTTAAAACAGCAGAAATAAGTTTAAAACTTTCTGCAATAAGTTGAAGTCTCCATCTGTCATTCTGGAATATTTTGAATGGAACAAAGCCGAAGCATTTTTTGAATAGTACAAAATTATTACTAGAATAAAAAGGCTTAGTCTCATACAGTATTTTATGACTTTGTAATGATTTTAAGTGTGGGACAGATTTTTATCTGTGTCAACTTGTCAATATCTGTTGGAATGAGAAACAGCAGCTTTCACAATGGGCAGATGATCTGTTCCATTAGATTACCACCTGGAAAGCAAAGTCAAAAATCTCTTCCTCCCCCCCAATGTATCGATGTCTTCAATAAAATGAAAGTTTTCCATGCTTATTTTATACATTATTTTCTTAATCAGCATAAAGAAAAGCAGAGAGCTAAAATAAACAGAAGAGCCAGCAAAGATGTGAACCCACTAAAATGTCAGTACATCTGGAGGCATTCCTGTTGTATTAATGATTTTGTAATTTTTTTTAAATAACTGATTAAATTGGACTATCTGGGAATAATTCAATTTCTATATTTGTTCATTTAACGGTATTACCACAAGAAGTTATTGAGGTCGAGCATATCTCAAAATCTGAGAGAACTTAATAAAGCACTTGGGAAAAGAAATACACAGGTGTGGTAGGGACAATAACCCAAAGAAATGAGGCTAGAGCAGCCAAAGTTTATGCAGAGCCCACTGCAGCATGAGCTGCAGTGGGACAAATGGGAAATATTGACATTTCGACTTCAGTTAAGGGAAATAAAAGACGTACCGTTTTCAAGCAAACATTGGTGTATTTGCTTATCTTTTATTGCCTGCATCTTCTCTTTGTCCCACTGAAGGCATAATTGATGATCTTCGTAAGGCCGTTCAAAAGGGCTTAACGTCTTCAGTAATTTGAAGGTGCTAGCCGTAGCTTGTTCATAAACAGCCTTATGGCGATTCTTGTGAGCTTCAAAATCAGTATTTACAATCCAAGCTCTTAAAATTACATTATTTATGACAACAGAACGTCGAATCAAATAATCGGCTCTGTACAACATGATACTGGGAAATCTCACCCACAGAGTCCGAATTCTCAAGATATGCAGGTATTTCTCACATTTCCATCTTTTCTTGTAAACTGTGATTCCAGTTTTAACATCGGTTGAAACTATCACCTCCACACTAACAGTACTGGGCTCAGAACATAAATATTCAATGGAAAGTTTGTAGTCAGCCACTACCAAGTCAGCTGCATTAATAAACCGGATGAAATCGTTGTGCTGTCTGTCTGTTGAAGATTGCAAAACAGAGGTAGTTTGTGTTGTACTTATACTGAGTAAAGGTATTGGCATCTGGAAAAGAATTCATAAAATACAAATTTCTATTAAATTCAGCAACTGAACAGCATGAATATCATTTATTTTTAAAATTAAAAACATTAATAATTTTAGACTATTTAATTATCTCATGTGTATATCATCTGAAATGGCCTTTTAGTATTTTCTGATCAGCTAACTAGATACATCAATAAAATGACACTGAGAAAAATACTAAGAAAAACTTAATCAGATGAGTGCTTGCTAATCCTGTCATGGTTGCTTTTCTGTAACTAACAAATTCTGAAGTTTAGCAATCAGACTTTTTTGGTGTGGAGATGCCGGCGTTGGACTGGGGTGGGCACAGTAAGAAGTCTTACAACACCAGGTTAAAGTCCAACAGGTTGGTTTGCAATCACTAGCTTTCAGAGCGTTTGCTCCTTGAACAGGTGAGTCACGTTTTTGGAAAAGCTGTAACTTAATTACACGTTTTACTTGATATAAATTTCCAGATTCTTTGTGAGCTTCAGAGCCACCAGTTATGGTGCTCTGGTTTATGATGACACAGATATTGGCACAGCTTCAACTGATGCTGATGAAGCAAGCTATTTCCAGCACTTCTTTGAAACCCTTGATTCCAGCAGGGGGGAACAGTTCACTTGTTGCATTTAGCAGCATCTGCCCCATTATAGAGTTGCAAAACTACTGTAAATGATATCCGTCACAAGCCTTTGCCCCTTTATTTTTTTGAACATATATATTTTTCAACTTTTAATTAACTGGAAATATAGTAATTTGAACTGAGATAGAGCAAACTTCTTAAAAATGCAAGGCTACATTCCAATGTGAAGGTGAGAAACAAATAAAACAGTCAAGGGAGCATGAAGAGAAACACCTCTTATATTAAGGATACCTATCAAAACCCATAGCTGACTAAGGAAGAGACATGCAAAATGTAAAGCAACAGATGTTGAAATAACAGCTGCCACAGACAGACATACCCAAAATCTCTTGGGAATACACAATGGATGAAGTATTTCACAGCAAGACTGCCGAGCCATGAGAGTGAGATTGCAGGTGACACCAGTAGTATAAAGAGGAAACAGGCTGAATGTTGTGCTTTTTCTCATGGGACAAGTGTGTCGCTAGGTTCAGTAAGCCAACTATACCAGACATCTACCAGCAAATGAAGATCTCACAAAAATTGCAACATCTTCTACATCTGACCCCATCCAAGAAACCAACTAACCCATATGGACAGCAATGTTTTAAGATCTACAATTCCAGGCCAATCAAAGGTCACATAACTGTATTCTTTAGATATTTTTATTTGGACTCCAACTCCTCTTATTCCTGATGTGTGTATGTGCGTGTGTGTGAGAAAGAGAGCGTGGGTCCAAATGAATGCAAAAGAGCTTGACATTACATTTTCTTATTTTTCTCAGGTTTAGTGGTCAATAAATTTGCTCCCTCTTTGACCCAAGCAAACCTTCTTTGAGTGGGTCATATTTCTCGCAGCTTAAATAGTTCAATACATTCTAATTTAGAAAAAGGCATAACCTCTGGAAAAGAAACTTCAACCTTTGTTGCAAACAATGGAGGAGGTTGAATAGAGGGGTGCCAGTTCACTCCTTCTCACCTGGTCATAACACGCGGGATTCTCCACCCGGCCAGGCCAGAGAATCCCCGCGACTGGCACGTCACTGCCACGCCGCCCTGACTCCGGCACGCAATTCTCCGCAGAGCGGAGAATCAGCGGCATTGGCGTCGGTGTGGTTGGCGCAGTGCCAGACGGGGGGCCACTCCACGTGGCCCCCACTTGCCGATTCTCGGCCCGAGATGGGCCGAGCGGCTGTCGTAAAAGCCTTCTCTCAGCCGGCAGGAATTCGGCATGGAAGGGTCGGGTGGCGGCCTGTGGGGGGGGTCTCCGATGTGGCCTGGTCCGCGATCGGGGCTCACAAATCAGCAGGCCGGCCTCTCTGGCTGGGGCCCTCCTTTCTTCCGCGCCAGCCCCTGTAGCCCTGCGCCATATTGGTCAGGGCTGACGCGTTGAAGGGAGCCACTGCGCATGCGCGCATTGGCGCCGGTGCCACTGCGCATGCACGTATCCCGTGGCACCCAGTTGACACTAGGATCAGCAGCTGGAGCGGCGTGAACCGCTCCAGCGCTGTGCTGGCCCCCTTTAGGGGCCAGAATTGCTGATCCTCAGGCCATGTTGACACCTTCGAGAAACGTGACAGCGTTTCCGACGGCGTCAACACTTGGCCTCAGGATCACAGAATCCCGTCCAATATCTTTAAATAAATGATGGAGTGATTCTCTGGCCGCCTTGTGCCGGCCACACATCCAGCTATGCAGAGAGAATAGAGGGAGAATGTGGTTCAGACCGGGCGCTGAACAGAGCGCGATGCTCCAGTCTGCTGCAACTGATTTAATCTGGTTCACGCCCTCATTGGGAGAGAAACAGATTAACATATTTAAATAAGTATTTAAATATGCTTGGTCAATTGCAAACTGGATTCTTCCTGTTTCCCCAGCACCAACCCCACCCTCCAGCGCAGTGTGAAGCTGACAGGAATCACTACTGGTCTCCACCACCGGAGACCATTGGAGCCCCTGGATGTTCGGGGATATGGCAGGGTGCTGGTACCAGCGATTGTGGGGGGGAAATGAGACCTGGGGCGTGATTCTCCAGAAAGATTTTGAAGTGCGGTTGCGAGCTTGAACTACTGCGAGCTTCCCGACGCTCGGCCGGGCAAAACCGGGAATGCTATTCAACGTTATGTCCACTTAACGAGGCCCCATGAACCTGGGAAGGCTCCTAGAAATGGTCAAGGCCAGGAGGGATGTCCTGTTCTGATAAAACCATAAGACAGAGGAGCAGAATTAGGCCACTCGGCCCATCGAATCTGCCCCACCATTTAATCATGGCTGATATTTTTCTCATCCCCATTTTCCTGTCTTTTCCCCATAACCCATGATCCCCTTATTAATCAAGAATCTATCTATGTCGGTCTGAAAGACACTCAGTGATTTGGCCTCCACAGCCTTCTGAAGTAAAACGTTCCACAGATTCACCATCCTCTGGCTGAAGAAATGCCTCCCTATCTATGTTTTAAAGAATCGTCCCTTTAGTCTGAGATTGTGTCCTTTGGTTCTAATTTTTCCTACTACTGGAAACGTCCACTCTATCCAGGCCTTGCATATTCCTGTACGTTTCAATAAGGTCCCCCCTCATCCTTCTAAACTCCAACATGAGTACAGACACAGAGTCCTCAACCGTTCCTCATACGACAAGCTCTTAATTCCAGGGATCATTCTTGTGAACCTCCTCTGGACCCTTTCCAAGGCCAGCACATCCTTCCTTAGTTTTGGGGCCCAGAACTGCTCACAATACTCCAAGGGACCCTGAGGGTCCCGGAGGATGAGCCACAGGACAACCAGTGCCGCCTGGGACTAGGTGGCAGTGGTCGTCATCTCAGGAAGCGTGACCAGGAGGACTAGCCTCAGTGCTGCAAGAAAGTCAACGACCTACACGGGCAGCAGTGGTGAGTTGATACCAATGACCCACCCCCAAGACCTTTCCGCCCCGATGCAAGCATCCACCCCTTCCCAGCCTTGCATGCACCCCTTTTTCCCTCGGGTAGAATGGTCAATTATTAGGGGGCATAGGTTTAAGGTGCGAGGGGCAAGGTTTAGAGATGAACGAGGCAAGTTTTTTTTTAAACATAGATGGTGCCTGGAACTTGCTGCAGGAGGTGGTGGTGGAAGCAGGGACGATAGTGACATTTAAGAGGCATTTTGACAAATACATGAATAGGATGGGAATAGAGGGCTACGGACCCAGGAAGTGTAGAAGATTTTAGTTTAGACGGGCAGCATGGTCGGCACAGGCTTGGAGGGCCGAAGAGCCTGTTCCTGTGCTGTACTTTTCTTTGTTCTTTGTTCAAACCCTCCCTTCAGCCTTCTCTCCCATCGACCCCCCCCCCCCTCCCCCCACTTCCTTCATCAGCACCCCTAACCACTGTGAACCACGCATGCGGCTAACACTGCCCTCTCTGTGTCTCCACAGGAGAAGCTCTCCCACAACCGCCGGGAGAGGGCCCAGACTGGTGGAGGGACGCTGGACATAAGAATCCTCTCGCCTTCGAGGAATGGGCCCTGGAGGAGACTGGGCTGGCCGAGGCTGCAAGGTGCTGCAGAAGCGGGGATCCAACGGGTTCCACTCAGAGGACCTGTCACACGTGAGTTGTTAATTCCGCACACACTGCTGACCCATCCCTCCTACTGACCACATGTCCATTCTCCCGCAGCCGACGCTGCCGGCCCATCCGGGGTAGCCCCCTCCCCTGCCTCCCATGAGACCGCCTCAGAGGAGAGTTTGGAGGATTCCACAATTGATGTGCCACAGCCGTCATCCCCACCCTCCACCAGTGTAGAGACATGCATCTTGGTGGGCAACGTTAATGGTCAGGCTTCTGGGGCACAATCTGGTGAGTACCACACAGTTGATGCACATCAGGTGGAGGCAGCAACACCCAGGCGAGACAGCTGTCGGAGGGCTGCTGGATCCCAGGATCTAGCTGGGTTCCAGCAGATGCTAAGCCTATGGAACATGCTATACCGGAGCTGATGGAGACATGTGGGAGCAGCTGGGATATTCAGTGGGAGATGTCAGCAACACTCCAGCAGGTCTATAGCCGACTGAAGGGGTCCGAGAGGCTACGCACACAGGAGATGTCGGCTGCAATGCGTGGCACGGAGACCAACACTGCTAGGGTGGTGACCGCAGTGGAGAGCCTGATGCATGACACGGCACCATTAGTGATGGTATCCAAGGCATCGCGCAGTTGGTGACGGCCATGGCTGAGGGTCTCGGCAGAATGTCCAACTCACTGGGGGACGGGACTGTGGTGAACGTACTATACTGACCATTCATCATGTATTACACTGTATCACGCTGTTGCCCATGTGGGCTCCACCTATGGACCATTGTACGATATTACACAAATGTATCATGTTGGCGCCCTTGTAGGCTCCCCCCCTTGAGGGGAGGTATATAGAGCAGCTGCCCTGTCGGCAGCTCTCAGTGCAGAGCAGTCAGGCAGAGTTCGAGCTGATCAAAGCAACAGTTCACTTCAACTCTCTGTCTTGTGTGAATTGATGGTCGCATCAGTGACTCAGTACCAGGCTGATCTTGATGGAGAGGACATGTTCCACTCTCAGATGGACATGGCCGAGGCACTACAGAGCATGGCCTAATCACGGAGGACCATCGCCGAGGGCTTCGACACCATGGTGCAGATATCAGGAACCACCAGGACTGGCAGAGCCAAATCGCAGGGACAGCCGGGGCTTGAATCAGCTGCCCTCCGTCCAAGTTGAGCCCTAGGGCCCTATGGGCAGCGAGCGGGAGGAGAGGGCGCTAGGTGCCAACCCAGACCCGTCCCATGGAATGGGGATATTGGCCACCAGCTCCGAGTTCCACCCCTCTGAGGAGGCCATGTCCCGCAGGCAGTAGATCTGTCACTTTCTTCCGCAATGTGGGCCGACATCCGAACCTTTGCCCCATCTCCGCGGGCATTTCCCCACCTCCCAACCCCAGCACACTACATGCAAGTCAGGGTAGTGAGCAAGAATTGGGGGATGGGTGAGGGGGAAGGCAGCGATTACCAGGCCACGTCCTAAGTTAAGCGAGCGAGTAGGAGGGCCTCCGTGGTGGGCACTTTGTTGTACCGGGTGTCCATTTCGATCACCGGCCTTCGTACTGCCAGGTCCTCAGCGGGTATTCCCAAGAGCCCATTCTTGGTTGTTCCCCGTAGAGGTCAGGGATGTCTGACTGCCCATGATGTAGCTGTCATACACACTCCCTGGGAAGCATACACACAAGTGCATGATCTTCATGTGGCGGTCACACGAGCTGTATGTTCAGGGAGTGGAACACCTTCGTGTTAACGTAGGGCACACCCAGAAGGCTCAGTGAATGTACGGCGACATGTGTGCAGTTTCTCAGCCCCTGGACCTGTGCCATCCTGACGATGGCAAGAATCCTGCTGCCCAGGCATCTTGAGCTTGATCCATGTCATAATTGATATAGTCTTCCACCTGGTCATACAGGGCATTCCTGACCTGTTGGATGCACCAGTGAGCTGTGGCTTGCGAGGTGCCACACAGATCCCTGCTCAAAACCTGGAATGATCCCAAGACGTAAACGTTCAGGGCTGTGGTGACCTTGAAGGCCACAGAGAGTGGGTGTCCTCCTCCTCCATGTGGTGCTAAGTCCGTGACGTCATGACACAGATGCCGCATCGTCTCCATGTTGAGGCGGAGGCTCCTGCGGCACTCACTGTCAGTCATCTGTTCAAAAAAACAGTGACACCTGTGCACGCTGATCCATCACGGGACTCCCCCCCTGTGTCCCTCCCAGGCCTGATGGTCGGCCGGGTCCTCAGGGTGTCAGGGGGAGGGTTCCCTGCACATGGGTCGCCGCCTTGGGCCTCTGGAGACACTGCTGATGCCGCCGTCGCCGGCATCTGGCTGCCCAGCCTACCAGCAGCACAACTAGGGCCTGTACGGTGGGTTCAAAATACAGTCCATAGAGTTCACCATCTCTAAGGAATTGGGAGGGTGCTAGACTGACAAAAGCGGTGGCTAACACCCCGGGATCCTCCATTCCCCCATTGATCCCTCCTCTCCCCCACACCCAAAATGCCTTGGCCATGCACTCCGGCCGCAGCAGGCCCCCTCAGGACCCCAGACCCCGAACATCACCCATCTTCCGGCCATGGACATTTCCCCGGAGCGGTCTCACATCTCCTGGGTGTTCGGATGTTGGCTGATGCATCCGTGGTGTTGCCTCCCTCAGTGTTCAGGCACAGTGTGGCAGCTGATTGGGATGCTCGGCAAAGACTCCCCACGTGCTACATGGCCCATCCATTCAGGGGAATTGACTTGGGTTGTGTGAAACGCTTACTTAACTACAATTGCCAATTCCCTATTAGCAATTGCCTTCAGCCGCACTGCCAGAGGCCTCAGCAGTTGGTCGGGGTTATGGGTGGTCGGTGGAGCAGACGGGTAGGGACAAGGGCTGCCCTCGGAACGGGTACATACGATCCAGGGGTTGGCATGGTGGAGCCGCCACCACCCCTCCTCAACCGGCTGAGGTTGCCCCACACCCTGCCAAGCATGCCCCCACCCCCGGGCTTTTTGCCTGCAAGCAAAGATGGCTGTTTACCTCCTCGGGGTCACTTCCATTAATTGTATGGAAATGGTGCTTAAGTGGTGATAATTGGCTTCTCGCCACACTATGGCGGAATCCCGATTTCAGGATCGGGATGCAGGCCGGTTGCATCACAAACTGTTTGGCAGCTGGCATGGTTCTCATTTTTGACCTCTCCCGCTACTCACCAGCCACGTTTCGCACAGTGATAGCAAAGCTGGAAAATCACGCCCCGAATCATTTTTTGGCAGAATTCTGTCCATTGTTTCCTTCTTGCACCAGTTCGCACAATCTAGTTTTACAAACAATTGGATTACAGTAACAGACTTTTATGCTTCAGGTTCACCTCCACCCCCAAGACCTGGGAACAATATGCATCCTGTGTTGCTCAGGGCACAAAATACATATTATTTTTCTCTTTAAATGTCACTGTAATATGCGTTCCCATTTGCCATGGGATTTTGGGTCTATTCCCAAAACTTTCTGTATTAAATGCAAGAGATTAATACAGAAAATAATACAAATCTATTTGCACACAGAAGGGTTGATTTTCATCCTCGAGGCGAGTTTGCGCAAGTCGGTAAAATTCCCAGTTCGTCCCACCCACTTCAGGAGAAAGTGCAAGGAAGGACAGGATTTTCATTCTGTGGGAACGGCTGCAAGTTACAGTTGGGCCCACCTCACCTAGGAAAAGTTTCCAAGGTCACCACAGGCGCTGCTGGCTGCAAGAGATGGGCTGTTTAGGAGGCCCACCTCAGTGCTGGGGACTTTGCCCCAGTTATACCAGAAAAAACCTGCCAGCCTTTGCCACATCTGTGCCGCCTCACCAACCAACCCTTACGGACCCCCACACCAAAGTATACTCCCAACCAACCCCATGGACCCTTCATGCTACCATGCCAACCTATGGACTTCCATGCCCATTCACCCACTACAACGACATGCTGGCTACCATTTACACCCCTCCATGGAGTCTCCAGAGCTCGACAATAATCCAACTCAGAGTTAGGAGGCTGCGGAATTCATGTCCAGGGTTACTGGTCGAGGCAGAAACATGTCAACATTCAAAAGCACATTGGTTAGGTAGATGACGAAAACAGGACTGAAAGCATATGGCAATAGGGTGGGTAACGATTAGGATCATTTACTGTGTGATGGGTGGATGCCAACATTGGCTGGCTGGGTCAATGAATGGCCAATTTCACATCAAATACATAGAAATTGCCCAGCAGCATGAAAAAGGAATGTTGATTCTGTTCAAAATTGTAACCTCTACCCCGGAGCAATCTGTCATGCATTGACCACTCCTGGCTGCAGAAATGCAGGGTAGTTTCATCGAGGAATAAGCAGAAAGAAACCACTCTTGCTTGTTCTCAGACATCTCATAGCCAGCAGTGTAAAAGGGAGGAGTCAGCCTTTTGGGGACATGTGTTCAATTGCTTAGTTCTCCAGTTGGACAGTTTCTATTGAATCTACCCTTTTTAACACCATTTATTATTTTACATAGCTCTGAAAATTCACCTCACATGTCCTCAAGACTGAAACACCCTCATCATTAAATACTTTGTGCTAGAAATCAGTGGTTGCAGCTCCTCTCTGCACTGCTTCCTCTGCCCTGAATGTCACTCATGAGTCAGGGCAACTAGAAATTAACTGAACTATATTAATTGAATAACGCCAGAGGATATTTTTAATGTATACCTGAACAGGATGTTCAACATTTTATCTGATGGGCAACACCTCTGAAAATTCATTACTTCCTTACTGACGTGTCACTGTGGATCAGTGTGTTCAAGACCTTAGCTATATTACCCATGCCAGGCTAGTTAATGTAACTGCTGGGTGCAAAATTAGAGAAAGGGATAAAGCGGACATCAGTAAGAGTTCAGAAGCTGCATTATGCGGTGAAATTATTAAAAAGACACCAGTTTTTTAAGATCAGCCAGCAGAGAAAAGTAAAAGACAAGTCTACAAATTCTAACGTGCTCTTTAAGGAAATAAGTGTAAATAATGGAAGAAGGGCAAGGGATATTTTCAAACAGGCTGAGTGCCAACTGGCAAATCATTCCAACATACGGCAACGGCAGCTGTAAGAGCGGAAGATTATCCTGGTCAGCCAAGTGATAGAAAGAACATTGGAGCTTCCACCATCGCTATCCAGGGGCTGCTTAGCACAGGGCTAAATCGCTGGCTTTGAAAGCAGACCAAGGCAGGCCAGCAGCATGGTCAATTCCCGTAACAGCCTCCCCGAACAGGCGCCGGAATGTGGCGACTAGGGGCTTTTCACAGTAACTTCATTGAAGCCTACTTGTGACAATAAGCGATTTTCATTTTTTCATTTCATCCATAGTTTCAGACCACACATACACATAAAAGTGCATGTTGGTAGTGCAACTCAGACTTCATGCCAGAAGTTTTCGTGTCCCCCCCCCCCCCCCCCCCCGACCACCCAGGTTCTGAGGGTGGAGCACAAAAATATCATACAGAAGCCTTCCAGGATCCCGCCCATCCCTCGGGAGGTTAAGGGATAGGTCAGTAGGAGATGCAGTGGCAGGCATTCAAGGAGTTATTTCAGAATTATATAATTGTTACTGTTCAGAAGACGACCATTCAGCTAATCACGTCTGCACCGCATCTCTGAAGGAGCATTATTAGTGCCATTCTCCTGCTTTTTCCCTGCACATTGATTTGAATATAAATATCAAATGCCCCTCCTGAATGCCTCGATTGAACCTGCCTCCACCACACCTCAGGCAGTGCATTCCAGACCCAAACCACTCACTGGGTGAAAAAGTTATTTTCCTCACATCACATTTGCTTTTTTTTTTTTCAAATCACCTTTAACACGGTGTCCTCTCGTTCTCGAACATTTTATGAGTAGCTACAGTTCTACCCCATCTGCTCTGTTCAGCCCTCCTCATGAAATGAAATGAAAAACACTCATTGTCACAAGTAGGCTTCAAATGAAGTTACTGTGAAAAGCCCCTAGTCGCCACACCACCTCTATCAAATCTCTTCTTCGCCTCAACCTCTCTCAATTATCTTCAGTTGAAAAGTGTGCAACACACTAAGAAATAGACACCCACCTTATCATCCAACCTTACTGACTGTTGTGTTACACTAATAATATGAACCCTACACTTGTATATCAATGTAAATAACTATGTTGAAATACTAGCTGTTAGTTGTGTTGGACCTTAGAAGTAAAGGGGGGGGGGTTTACATATGTGGGTTATTGTGGTCATTATAACCTGACCGGAGACCATGGGGTCTACAACTTAAGACTGCACCTTACCACCAGCATCCAACAGATTGGCCAAACGGCAGTGCAGGAATTTAAGCTCGTCATGCGAAAACAGACCCTCCGGTTCCCCGGAGGCCATTCAAGCCCATTTCATTTCTATTACCGACCCCCTCGGAATTGTTAACGAAACATTGTCTGTGCACGCAGTGAGCTTCGTCCTGCCAGGCATTGGGAAAAAGTCCATGACCGGCAGGAATACACCAGAACTCATACAGATCCACACCTGTCAGGGATTTTTTAAGTGGCAACGCTGTCTGCGTTTTAAAATTCACCGATGACCATTGTAGATACCAGGGACAGTAGTAAAGCGATACGGGATGTTCTCATACGAGTATAATAATAATAATCTTTATTGTCACAAATAGGCTTACATTAACACTTGCAGTGAGGTCATTTGTGAAAGCCCCTAGTCCACCATATTCTGGCGGCCTGTTCGGGTACATGGAGGGAAAATTCAGAATGTCCAAATTACCAAACAGCACATCTTTCGGGTCTTATGGGAGGAAACCAGAGGAAACCGGAGCACTCGGAAAAAACACACAGAGGCTCAGGGAGAACAGGACAGCCTCCACATAGAGAGTGACCCAAGCCAGGAATCGAACCTGGGACTCTGGAGCTGTGAAGCAACGGTGCTAACCACTGTGCTACCGTGCCGCCCACAAGGAATGCACAAGGAAAAGAATCGAACAGGCACGTGGACCACCTCCGCAACAGAGCCTTACAGGTCCTTGAGGTCAGATTAAAGCCCCCATGACAGGTGGCACCCTTTCCTCCAGAGCAGCCACATGTGATAACCAATGAGGTGGATGAACCCCTCGACTCGGAGATCGACTCATCAGGCCTAGAATCAGACATGGAGACTTTACCGACTGTGGTTGAAACGGATGCAGTAGCAACCGCTGGGCCAAGCACAGTGGAACCTCCACAGTGGAACCTCCCAGGCGTTTGGCCCACAAAAGTCGCTCCCTAGTTCGATACACCCCTCCGTGCCCAGAATAGCCAACATTCAAGAGACAGCCCTAAGCAAAGCGGGCGAAGGATCTCCCCCTCCTGCCGTTGAGATGGAATATGGTTGGACTTGGGGGAGGGAGGGGGCGGGTGTTATAAACTGACCAGAGGCCATGGCGTCTGCAACCTCAGAGTCCCTGTGCCCTCACCCAACTATGATCTCCCTAGATGAGAGGGCGGAGCTACACCCTTACACCAAGGGCTTCACGGGACAGACATACTCCAGCCCAAAATGTAGAAGTGTATTATAGTAGGTAAAATAAACTTGAGCTTCTTCTTACAGTCATTCGGTTCCGAGTGGTCGCTCACCTTGAACTTTACAGGAATTGCATGCAATATATCCTTCAGAACATGGTCAGGTGACACCATAGACTACTTTCCCAAATTGGGAGAGACTAGTGCCAAACCTTGTACAGTGAAGACCTATTCAATAAACCTCTGATGGTCTTGTATTAGACCTATGTGCATCGGCAATCTATTTCTTTTGTACTATTAGTCTAAAGATTCAACAGAATACTCAGAAATATATATATTTCAGTGAGAAATAAATACTTTAAGGGAAGGACAGGCCATCCATGGCTAACTAAAGAAGTTCAAGATAGTATCAACTAAAAGAAAGAGTATGTAATTCCGCAAAGTTGAGTGGCACATCAGAAGATTGGACAGAATCTAAAGAATGGCAACGTATGACTAAAAGGAGGGAGAAACTACAGTAGAAATACAAAACAGACAGCAAGAGATTCTACAGGCCTTTAAAAAGGAAAAGTGGAAGGCAAGTGTTGGTCCTCTGAAGTTGGAAATGGGAATTAATAATGGAAAATAAGAAAATGACGGATTAATTGAACAGATATTTTGGATGTGTCTTCACTGTAAAGGTTTGTAAGTAAATTCCAGAAATAATTGTGACTGAGTAGGTGAAAGGCAGAGAGGACCCAAAAACAACTGCAATCACCAGGGGGAAGAGTAATGAGAAAATTATTGGAACTGAAAGCTGACAAGTCCCCAGGTCCTGATGGACTTCGCCCTAGACTCCTAAAGGAAATGGCTGCTGAGATTGTAGACCCCCGGGTTCGATTCCCAACTTGGATCGCTGTCTGTGTGGAATCTGCACATCCTCCCCGTGTGTGCATGGGTTTCCTCCGGATGCTCCGGTTTCCTCCCACAGTCCAAAGATGTGCAGGTTAGGTGGACTGGTCACTCTAAATTTCCCCTTAGTGTCCAACGGTTAGGTGGGGATTATTGGGTTACGGGGATAGGGTGGAGGTGTGGGCTTAGGTAGGGTGCTCTTTCATTGGCCGGTTGTAGACTGATGGGCTGAATGGCCTCCTTCTGCGCTGTAAATAATTCTATAATCTAGTCTGTGCGGAGTTTGCACGTTCTCCCAGTGCCGATGTGGGTTTCCTCCAGGTGCTCCGGTTTCCTCCCACAAGTCCGGAAAGACGTGCTTATTAGGTTAAATTGGACATTCTGAATTCTCCCTCAGTGTACCCGAACAGGCGCCGGGAGTGTGGCAACGAGGGGCTTTTCATAGAATTTACAGTGCAGAAGGAGGCCATTCGGCCCATCAAAGTCCTGCACCGGCTCTTGGAAAGAGCACCTACCCAAGGTCAACACCTCCACCCCTATCCCCATAACCCAGTAACCCCACCCAACACCAAGGGCAATTTTGGACACTAAGGGCAATTTATCGTGGCCAATCCACCTAACCTGCACATCTTTGGACTGTGGGAGGAAACCGGAGCACCCGGAGGAAACCCACGCACACACGGGGAGGATGTGCAGACTCCGCACAGGCAGTGACCCAAGCCGGAATCAAACCTGGGACCCTGGAGCTGTGAAGCAATTGTGCAATGTAAGCCTACTTGTGACACTAATAAAGATTATGAAAGGAAGAAAACAGAAAGCTGGAAACCACAGGCCAGTTAGCTTAACATCTGTCACAGGAAAATTGCTGGAATCGATTATTGAGGCGGTTATAGCTGGCACTCAGAAAATCTCAATGCAATCAAGTGGCGTCAACATGGTTTTGTGAGAGGAAAGTCATATTTGACTAATTTATTGGAGGTCTTTGAGGAAGTAACAAGAAATGCGAATACAGGAGAACCCGAGGATGTACTGTATTTAGATTTCCAGAACGCATTGACAAGGTGCCACATTAAAGGTTATTATGCAAACTAAGAGCTCATGGTGTAAGAGTAAGATATTAGCATGGATAGAGGATTGGTTAGAGAAGCAGACAGTAGGGATAAATTGATCTTTTTTGGGCTGGCACAATGCGACAAGAGGAGTGTTACAAAGATCAGTGCTGGGACCTCAACTATTTGGAATTTACATCAATGATTTGGATGAAGTGACTGAATGTATGGTTGCTCAGGAGGATATAAGGAGTCTGCAAAGGGAAATAGATAGGTTAAGTGAGTGGCCAAAGATTATCAGATGAGAGTATAATGGGAGAAAATGTGAACTTTTTCACTCTGCCAGGAAGACAGCATGTTATTTAAATGTAGAGAGAAAGCCGAATTCGAAAGGTACAGAGGGATCTGATGTCCTGGTACATGAATCACAAAAAATTAGTTTGCAGGTACAGCCAGTGATTAGGAAGGCAAATGGAATGTTGTTGTTTATGGCAAAGGGCAATGGAATATAAAAGTAGGAATGTTTTGCTACAGTTGTACAGAGAGTTGGTGAGACCACATCAGAGTACCCGTCACTAGTTGTGATCTCTAGCTTAAGAAAGGATATAAAGCAGTTCAAAGAAAGTTCACTCAACTGATACCTGATAGTGTGTGTGTGTGTGTGTGTGTGTGTGTGGGTGGGGGGGTGGGGGGCGTTATCTGAAGAGGACAGGTTGAACAGGCTAGGCCTGTATCTACTGGAATTTAGAAGACTGAGGTGATTTTATTACAACATACAAAGATCCTTGGGGGACTTGACGGGGTGGACGCTGAACGGATGCTCCCCCTGCAGGGAGAAGGTAGGAACTTAGGGGACACAGTTTGAAAATAAGGGGTCTCCCATTTAAGTGGAGATAAGAATTTTTTTTCCTCTCAGAGGTTCGTGAATCTTTGGAACCTCTCTTCCCCAGAGAACAATGAAGGGAGGATCATTCAATATTTTTAAGGCAGAGGTAAATTGATTCCCTTGTTCATCAAGAACCTAAGGTTACAGGGGTCGGCAGGAATGTGAGGTTTAGGACACAATCATATCAATCGTGATCTTATTGGATTGGCAGAGCAGCTCCGAGGGGCCGAATGGCCTATCCCTGCTCCTAATTTGTATGTTTGTATGTGTGTATATTCATAAATTTAAGAATAATAGTTCTAATAATGGATTTAGCAAATACATGTCAGATGAATTTAATTTGAGTTGATACATTTCAGGAAAAGAATGCCAAGTCAAACATGCTAAATAGCAAAACTAAAATGTACTGTTAGGTAATTTGGACATTATGAATTCTCCCTCAGTGTACCCGTACAGGCGCCAGAATGTGGCGACCAGGGGATTTTCACAATAACTTCATTGCAGTGTTAATGTAAACCTACTTGTGACAATAATGATTATTTATTGTGAATTATTCATTATTATTCTTAAATTATTATTATTAAGATTATCTTCACTGTCTGTAGAACATCCTAAACATTGGGTTCAATTGTCTACTTCACCACTTAATTTCCAGATAGACAACAAAACAGAGGAAATGAATGAGGAGAAAAAGAGCAAATTAAAGTCGAATTAGATACAAAAACAGAAACAAAGAATAAAGCAAGGAAAAGAAAAAAATAATAATAATACTCTATTATTGTCACAAGTAGGCTTACATTAACACTGCATGAACAATGAAGTTACCGTGAAAATCCCTTAGTCACCACATTCCAGCACCTGCTCAGGTACACTGAGGGATAATTCAAAATGTCCAATTCACCTAACAAGCACGTCTTTTGGGACTTGTAGGAGGAAACCGGAGCACCCGGAGGAAACCCACACAGACACAGGGAGGACGTGCAGACTCCGCACAGACAGTGACCCAAGCTGGGAATCGAATGGGACCCTGGAGCTGTGAAACAACAGTGCTAACCACTGGGCTACCATGACACCTTTTCTGGTGACTGAAGAGGCCAAATCCTTGAGAGCAGCTCAGACACTGGGACACTCAGAACTAACTCACCTCCTCAGTCTCCACAGCCTATCCACTATCTACACTGCATGATAGATATCAGCACTGCAATGGAATGCTATCCACTTGCCTGCAGGAATGCAGCTCCCACATTAAACTTGACACCATCCAGGACAAAGCAGCCCATTTGAGCAGCACTCCATCCACCATCGCGGAGACAGTACATATATAAAATGCACTACAAAGCAACTTACCAAGGCTCCTACTTCCAGAACCCTCGACCTCCACCACCTAGAAAGACGAGGGCAGCAGACATATGGCAACACCACCAGGTACAGATTCCCTCCAAGCCATTCACCATCCTGCCTTGGAACTACACTGCCATTCCTTCAGTCACTGAACCAAAATCCTTGAACTCCCTTCCTAACAGTAACACCCTAACGAATGCTAGCTTTGCCAGGGATGACCACATCCCATGAAAGAGTGCAAAGATTCCTGGAGTTTCCTGGGCATAGCCAGCAGTCACAACTGTGGGCCAGAGGCTATTGGTGGGGGTTCCAACATGGGCTTCTGGCATTGCGCAAAAGGCATAACGTTTTTACAGCCAGGCTAATACTGTAGTGTAAAATAGCAAGTTTTCGTCAGCTGTCTAGGGCATTCCAGCAGTGACCCAATGGAGAAGCAACATCATCGACAGTAACTTCTGCATTTCTGTGCATGTGCGGACATCAGAAGTTGCTGTAACTTACAGTAATAACGATGAACCGCTATTTGCGGTCAAATTACCGAAAAGTCCAGGCCAACTGTTGCAATTTGTCAAACGGTACCTTACTTTTGCCGCCAGCATGCCCCTCTATCCCTGTTCAGAATCACTTACCAGCAAGACTAACCACCCTAGGCATGGTAGCCAATGGGAAATCCTCATCCTCCTGCAGGTGGACTTCACAACTGTCTGGTCACCAACTCCACTTCCATCACTTTGCAGTCCCCATTTGTTTTGTTTTTGTCCTCGAACGAATCGCTGGCTTGATCATGCTGAGCGAGGGCGAGTTAGTGAACTAGCAGTTGAAGACTTTAAAATGAACACAAAATCCATTGACAGGTTTAAAACAATAGGTTCAAATAAATCCTAATCGGGTTTGCGAACCAGACGCCCACTCTCCTTACTTGCAATCCCAAAAAAGGGAGCAAAACAGTGGCGTGTCCTGCCGGCAGCTTCGCCACTGATCCGATCCTGCCCGAGTTGGGAAAGTTTGACGGACGTGGAGCCTCCGCAGATACTTCCGGGAACCCGGGCGCCATGGAGCGGCAGTCACGGCGTAACCCAGGAAGATCGAGCCGCATCCTGGTGGAGCAAAAAGCGCCCCGCGGATGAACTGGACAAGTGCCATTGAAATGGGTCAGATTTATTACAGCCTTGTGCTTTTAATTATGTGTATGTGCGCGGTTTCATAACGTCCTTGAACAGTGTTGAGCTACTTCCCCCTCTTTCAAGAACAAAATCTCCACCATGCCCAAGTGCAAAATGCGGATGGGTATATCCAAGATTAAGGAGTCGGTTTTATTGTGCTTGCCACTTGCTCCAGATATTTAGTTCTTCACCAGATAGTTTTTGATTTAAGTTCTGCCACGTAGCTGTAAACCCAGTTCCCAAACAGGATTGGTTCAGGATGTTTATTTTAACTCTGCCATCACCCACCATTTGGACAAATCACGTGGAACTCACCGCAGCTCAATTCCTCAAGCCAAGCTTTCCCGAGTGAATTATCATCTATTCAAAGTATCAAATTGAAAAGAACATTTTTTTTGCTCCACTGTTGTATTTATCAAAGCAGACTTTATTTTGTTTCCCTTTTTTCAATAACCAACACAAAGTTCTCAAAATACTTTTATTTAAGTTCATTCTTCAAATGTATTGGAGCAAGCATGGGAAAAAAACAGAACGTCCTGATCCAATATTGCTCAACAAGTCTTAGCTTAAGGTGCTACTTTTTAAAAATACTATTAAAATAAAAGCAAAATACCGCAGATGCTTGAAATCTGAAATAAAAACAGAAAATGCTGGAAAAACTCGAGCAGGTCTGGCATCTTGGGTGAGAAAGATAAAATTCCAGTTACACATGACTTCTCATAGAATTTACAGTGGCAGAAGGAGGCCATTCGGCCCATCAAGTCTGCACCGGGCTCTTGGAAAGAGCTCCTACCCAAGGTGACTTCTTTAGAGCAAATTATTAAACTTAATAATTTAGTGCAAACTTAAACGGATTACGATATAAGCAAAATCTGCTACTCACCAAACGGTCAAACTAGTGCCAGGCAATTACAGGTCCTAAAGAGTTTAGCATCCAGGAAGCGAACATTTATGTTCTACTGAATCCTTAACCAAAAATAAAACGTGCCTCTGAAAAGATGAAGTGCTGTTCCGTGAGCTTACTTGAGTTTCGCTGGAACAATGTAGATGGCTGAAGCAGAGGAGTCAGGAGAGTGGGATGGAAAATTATAATGATAGGCACCAGCTCAAAGTCATGTAACCTACTCCTGTCCCACAACTTGCTGATTACTATATGTTCCTCCAACTCTGATCTCTTGTGTGTCGCAAAACCCGGATTAGGATTATTTGAGCCTATTGTTTTAAACCTGTCAATGGATTTTGTGTTCATTTAAAGTCTTCAACTGCTAGTTCAGTGGTGCAAGTGATCCCCTCACCTATGTTTGTTGGCTCTCCTCTATAGAGACTGCATCATGATCAGTGAAGACATATATTCAATGGAAAGAAGAACAAGTAAATTGTTTTACCAGGAAAGTTTGGGGCCCTGAGCAGTCGGGTGGTAAAGGTCAATCAACCAATCCCCATCCATCACAAAACACTGCCTGCTTCCCGCCTCCCTAAGATCACTCGATTCCAATTCTGCCTCCATCATGTGCTATGGAAACCTCATCCGTGATTTGTCACCTCCAAACTTAACTATCCCCAATATTCCCTCTTCTAGCCTCATAGCCTCCAAGTTCTATAGACTTGAGCTCATCGAATATCAGCTGCCTGAATCTTATCATGCACCATGTCCTCACCCACCATCCCTATGCTTACTGACTTTTTGGTTCCTGAGCACCATTGCTCATAGGTAAAATTCTCATCTTCATGTTCAAATCACTTCACCCTTTCCTATCTCTGTAACCTACTCCTGTCCCACAACTTGCTGATTACTATATGTTCCTCCAACTCTGATCTCTTGTGTGTCCCCAATCCATTTGCCCTGCCATTGGTAGTCAGCCTTCAGTAATCTAGGCTTGGAATGCTCACCTTAAACCTCTTCAGCTCTTTACAATCCTACTTGTTTGACCAAGTTTTAATCAGTCTTAATATCTCCTTGTTTAGAGATATTGCCAGTCTGGATAGGACATCCAAGACGGCCAAAGATGTTAAAAGTCACACTTTATCCTGTCTCCATGAAATGTGTCAAGGAAATTCAACCATGTGGGTAATTCTATCCGAACATATCCCTTTTTGTACAGAACTTCTATCAGTGGGAGATCCTAAAATCTCTCTCAGGCACTTGTGTCCCACAGCTTGAGGTCTCTTTCAGAAATTCCCCTCCATTTATTCTTTGTTATTTACGGTACAGAAGAAGACTATTCAGCCCATTGTGTCCGTACGGCTCCCAAAAGAGCCACCCAGCTAATCCTATTCTCCAGCCCTATCTCTGCAGCCCTCTAAATTAATCACTTTCAAAATGTGTATCCAGCTACATTTTGAAACCAATGGAATCCACCTCCGCCACTCTCCCAGGAGCGCATTCCAACCCCAACATCTCTGAGTAAAGACGTTTCTCCTCATCTCACTCTTAGCTCTCTTGCTGACCATCTTGAAATTGTGGCCCCTAGTCACTGACATACCAACTAGTGGAAACAGAATATCCTTCTTTACCCTGTCAAAATTGTTCAGAATTTTGGTCACATCTTAATCTTCTCTGCTTTAAAGAGAACAAGTTCAATTTCTCTAATCTTTCCTGTATCTAAAATTCCTCATTCCTGGTATCATTCTGGTAATCTCCTCTAGGGTTTTAACATCCTTCCTTAATAAGGTGCCCAGACTGAATACAATACTCCAAATGTGGTCTGACCAATGATTTGTCGAGGTGTAGCATCACTTCCTTGCTTTTATACTCTATGCCTCTATGTAAAAACCCAAGGATCCTTTAAGCGTTCTTAACAACTGTTTCAACTTGCCTGGCCACTTTCAGAGAACCATGCACTTGATCCCCGAGGTCCCTCTGCTCCTGTGCTCCCCTCAAAGTTGTACAATTGAGCCTATGTTGTCTCCCCATGTTTCTTCTACCAAAAATGCATTACCTCACATTTCGCTGCATTGAAGTTCATCTGCCAGGTGACTGCCCATTTAGCCAACTTGTCAATGTCCCTCAGAAGTCGCTCAGCGTCATCCTCACAATTCACTCATTATTCTCTCTAGCTTAGTATCCATCTGAAAATTTAGAGATTTTGCCCTCAACACCCACCTCTAAATCGTTTATATAAATCAGAAAAAGCAAGGGTCCTAACACTGAGCCCTGGGGAACACCACTTTCAACTTGTCTCCAGTCTGAGAAATGCCCTACCTATCTCTTAGGCAACTTCTAATCCATGCTGCCAAGACATCAATCCCAAACATTTTTAATTTGCTAACCTATCTGCCATGTGGCACTGTTTCAAATGCTTTCTGAAAGTCCAAATATATAACATCCATGACATTATCCTCATCCACTACCTGTGTCACCTCGTCAAAGAACTCAATTAAATTTGTCAGAAATGACTTGCCCTTCACAAAGCCATGTTGACTGTCTAGTAATAACTTATTTTTCTCTCAGTGTATGTATATTTATCTCATCTCACATTATGGCCTCCATCAGTTTTTCCACTATTGATGTCAAGTTGACAGGTCTGTAGTTTCCTGGATTATCCTTTGTCGCTTTCTTAAACACATTTGCAATCCTCCAGTCCGCCGGGACTAATCCTGTGTTCAGAGAGCCCTGGAAAACCTGTCAACAGCTCAGCAATGTGCTCCCTTAGCTCTCTCAGCAATCTCGGATGCATCCCATCTGGGCCTGGCAGCTTCTCCACCTGGAGTGCTGCCACCCTTTTTAGCACTATTTCACGCTGCAGAGTAGGATTTCATGTGGGGGATTTATTTGTATACTCTCCACCTCTTCTCCTCTGTCTTCTATCTGGACACGTTCTTGCCATCCCATGGAGGCAAGGGGCCTCAATAAGGGTACTATATGGGAAAGGTTCCCCTGCAACGTATAAGTGGCCAACTGCAGGTAGGAATGTAGATGCAGTCTGTAGGCGATTATTCCGGCTGCCTACCTTTCTTCTGCGGTCTTGTCCAGCCCAGGTGACCCCTGAAGAAGCATTAGGTGTATGAAGATATGTTTGAAGTCTTCCACAATCTGTGGGCATTGCAGGAAACAGGGTAGAGATGTTTAACAGATGCTCATAATAAAATTATGCAAGTTCCTATGTTTTTTATCGTTAAGTTGTTTATTACTTGTGCTCTTTTTTTTTAAAAAGGGACACTTTTGTTTGGTCTGCAGATTATGACACTGGGACCATCCAGTATCTGACTAGTTATTTTGCTGCAAGGGGATAGTGCAGCTTGACATTCCCTGAGTGCTGGCACTACAGGATTTAAGATCTCTGCCTTAGTTTGCTGTTGGTAGTAATTCTCTTCTTGCTGGGCCTCTGCCTATCATATTGAAGTGCAGATCAATTAGGAGAGAGGGGCAAGAAGTACATATTATATTGTTGTACTCAGTGACTGAGAAGTGAGTATATATGGAATATATCTTGCACAGAATGCTTTATTACACATAGTTTCTCTCTTCAGGTACCATGCCCGAAGAGGACATTGGCGACCATGGATCTCTATGTTAACCTTGCTCAGGAGGTGTGGATATCTTCATTGGTGTTACATTCATCCAGTTTTAAAAGACTCATCAGCTATTCCTTCAGCATCAGACTTTGTAAACTGTGATTTCTTATTACCTACCTAATAAATCCCAACTGTCTCTTTTCGATCTTGGTCAGCAGAGTTCTTTTGGTCTCAGATTTTAGTAGCACCTCTTCGTTGATAGTGTGACTTGACCAAGATATCTTCATTGTTCATCTGAAAACCACTCCGAAGCCTGAATTCTTCTCTGCATTGCTTCACTGATTATCTAACACTTGCTTCTATTTGTCAAAATTGGCATGATGTAGCATTCCAGGATTTTAGCTTTATATAACTAATTTTGAGTTGATCATAATAGTTTTCATTTTTTGAAAGGCATTTTTGGCCTTTCCACTCTTCCACATTATTTCTTGGTTGCATTTTCTGTCTGATGTCATACTTCCTCGGTAGTTTTGCCGACCTGTGAGACCTTGGCCAGAATTCTCTGGCCACTGGGATTTTCTGTTCCCGCTGGCAGCGCAAACCCGCCCGCGGGCTTCCCGGCAGTGTGGGATGGCTTCAATGGGAAATCCCATAGAACAGCGGTGGAAACCCGCCACCAGCAAACAGCATGCCGCAGAGAAACACACGGCAGGGAGAGTGGGGAACCCAGCCCCTTCACTTTCTTCACATTGATCTTATATTCTGGTATGATTTTCTTTGGGGGCACTTCTAGACATTTTTGTTTTCTTACAATTTATGTTCAGCCCTTCCTTCTCACTTTCATTCATTATTCTATTCAAAATATTTTGCAGATTCTTGTAATGTTCTTGTTGGATGACCTGATTTATATTGCAGATAAAGCTATAAATTATTTATTAACATTAACTGTGGGTCAACTGTATACAAAACAAGATAAAAAACAGTATCAACATGCACAAACAGGGGCTAGTTTAGCACAGGGCTAAAGAGCTGGTTTTGAAAGCAGACCAAGGCAGGCCAACAGCACGGTTCAATTCCCGTACCAGCCTCCCTGAACAGGCGTGGAATATGGCGATAGAGGCTTTTCACAGTAACTTAATTTGAAGCCTACTTGTAACGATAAGCGATTTTCATCTCAACAAGCTCCCTAGTCAGTGAGGTCACCTGACTCTAACAGTCACTTATATACTAATGAAGCTCCTAGTGGTCAGTCGGTGAATTACAACACAACCATGATATCGCCACAATTCTCTTTAGTACAATTAGAAGTATTATCAGCATATATAACCCTCCCACTACTAACACAGGGAAGTATCCAAACTCGCAAAGGATGTTTTCGCTATACAAATGGAATAAAACTAGAGAGAAAACATATCTTTTCCTGGCCAATGATGACCTAACATCCCTTATTTTATGACATTGTCCCTTATCTGAACCCACTGCCCCATGTTCTGGGCTGCATGCTGCCAGGACATTGGTTGTCCCTTAAACTCGGACCTTTACATTTTGTAATCTTCTGTTTGAGTGCTCACTCACACAGCTCTAGAAGCCCCTTCTCCGGTCACAGCCCGACAGCACTCACTGAAGCTTCCCCATCACCTGCCCACAAGACCCCCATTTCCTCCATGAGTTAGTCACCCTGGTCTGACCGCTCTTTTAACCTTCTTAAACTCGCTTAGATTATTCTCAAGTTTTACGGTGCAATTCGTTCCCGATAAAGATTTCTGAACACACAACGATCTCTGCCATCAAGGTCAAGAGACTCTAACATGCTCCTGAGTTCTTGATGTTTAACCTTATCAAATGCCTTTTTATAAGTTGCTACTTCGGCAACATGGGGCTGGGTAAGTATTTGAAACAGAAACATGTGAACAAAAGGCAACAGGTGAAAGGTTAGCAAGTGAGCTTCAGCGCATGCGCTGTGAACCGACTGGTTCCCCGGGATTCCACTGTGACCAGCAGTTGACTGTCTCAAGATGGTATCACGGCTTCATAACAATCACAATCCATTGCGCGCGCACGCGTTCGCCCCACCCCCGGACAGCGGAAGTGGTGGATGGAGCGCTCTGACTGCTGGTCCTGTCTCACTGGACGCGCCATGTCCGGGAACGCGCGGATGGTGTTGTTGTTCGGGGGTTTCGCCGCTGTTCTGGGAGCCGCCTTTTACCCCATCTATTTCCGACCGCTGCTCAACACCGAGGAATACAGTGAGTGAGAGGGGCAGTGAGCCTGCGTGCGGCGCGGAGCCCGCCAGGCCGCCTGGTGTGCGAGGCCTGGATGTTTCGGGTGAAGGGTCAAGGCCGTGTCTTTGGGCACGTGACAATCTCCCGGGTTTGGGCAGACCGTGACGAATCCAAACTCTGCACCGCCTAACAGTGTATCCCGCAAATCAACCCTCGCCACAACCTGTCAGACGTTGTTCTCATGAAATGTTGACGTCGTTTCCCTTACTCACGTGTTTTTCCCAGCATTTCGTGAGTTTTGTTTTTAGTTCCAGCATCCGCAGTGCTTTGTTTTTGTGTCACTGTGCCTGGATTTACCACTGTTGCCTGTAACTTGATAGCGGGACAAGTCCAATGTTTGCCGCCTCCCAGCAGCCCAGACAGTGGGAAACCGCAGTGCCCTGCTTGATACTGAGCTCAGCCTCAGACCCCACACCCATATCAGTGGAGTGTAGGATCACCGAACTTGCTCCAGGAACACTACTTTGTGCAACTGTGAAGAATATCATAGGAAACTTTAAAATATATTTTTTAGACTTTATTTACCAGCTGTAAATATATTGAAAATGTTGGGGGGGGGGGGGGGGGTTGACAGTCAGGCATCATCCAATTAAGAGTTTTTGCTTTCCAATTGGCATACAAGGCAAGTGGTACATCACACGGATGGATGTGTTCACTCTCATGGCTGGAGCAAGTAATGTGAAACCTCTAGCTGCATTTGCTGCCAACACCATGCGCTCTATGCTATTGTAGGGAAAATGCTGCTGTCTATTATAAAGGATGAGATAACAGGACACTTTAGAAAATATCAGTGGGATTAGACAAAGTCAGCATGGATTTATGAAAGGGAAGTGATGTTTGCCAAACCCACTGTGAGTTGAAGATGCAACTAGTAGAATAGATATGGGTAAACCAATGGATTTGGTGTATTTGGATTTTCAGAAAGCTTTTGTAAAGTCCCACATACGAGGCTGGTGTGCAAAATTGAAGTGCATGGGATTGGGGATAATATATTGGTATGTATTGCAAACTGGTTAGCAGATAGAAAAAGGAGAGTGGAGTAAATGGGTCTTTTTCGAAGTGGCAGGCAGTGAGCAACTAGTGGGTCCTCCCCAGCTATTCACAATATGCATCAATTATTTGGATGAGGCAACCAAAAGTAATCTTTCCAAGTTTGATGACGAATTGAAACTTGGTGGGAAGGTGAGTGATCTTAAGAGGCTTCGAGGTGATTTAGAAAAGTTGATGTGCAATATAACATGGATAAATGAGAAGTTATCCACTTCGGATGGAGAATGATTCCTGAGATGGCTTGATTGTTGCATGAGGAGCTGTCAACTGGGCCTGTAGTCACTGGAATTTAGAAGACTGTGAGGGAATCTAATTGAATGTGTAAAGTTCTGAGGGGGCTGGGCAGCCTCAATGCAGGGAAGTTTCCTCTGGCTGGGGTTCTAGAACAAGAAGTCACAGTCTCTGGATACGGGGTAGGCCAATTAGGACTTAGATTAGATATTTCTTCATTCCGATGGTTGTGAACCTGTGGAATTCTCTACCACAAAAGGCTCTCGAGACCAAATTGTTGAAAATATTTAAGAAGGAAATAGATAGATTTATAGACTCTAAAGGTGTCAAGGCGTATGCGTGGGAGTATGGTGTTGAGATGGAGCATAAGCCATGATCACATTGAATAGAGGAGCAGGCTTGAAGAGCCTCATGGCCTATTCGTGCTCCTATTTTCTATGTTTCTCTGCTGGTGTCAAGCCCAGGTTAACGGTTACCATATTCATAGGGGGCAATGTGCAGCAGCACATTTATACAGTTATCACTGGCCCTGGTAGTCGGAGCATAAAATGTTGTGAACTCCTTTTACAGATGATTGGAAGGGAAGGTTTTACAGATGCCTGAAATAAAATATTTTCCTTGTGGGATATTTTACGATTGTCATATTAGTCATTATTTCTGAAAGTGTCTCACTATTCCAGTACTGTAAGTGGACTGTAGGTTGCTGAGAGTATTAGACTACATTGCCTCATTCTTCCACTCAAGTTCCAGGCTTCACACTCTAGTAGTGGCATCATTAATTTTCTGTGCCTGTGTGGACCAGTGCACATGCGTGGATAGGTGTTAGTGGCTACCTGGGATTGGCAGGAGACGAGGTGTATAAATACTGTGGCTACAAGACTAGGTCAGATGCTGGGAATTCTGTGGTGAGTAGCCCACCTGATTTTCCCCCCAAAACATGCCCCTCATCCATCAAGCACAGTCTGGATTGTGATGAAATGCTCACACCTGCTTGGATGATTGAAGCTCCAACAATGCTCATGAAACCCAACACCATCCAGGACAAAACAGCCTGCTTGGTCGGTACCCCATTCACCAACTTAAACATTCACTATGTGCACGATGGCAATAGTGTGTACCAGCTACAAGATGTGATGCAGTGACTTGCCAAGCTTCCTTCAACAGCACCTTCCAAACCTGCGACCTGTACCACCTAGAAGGATAAGGGCAACTGACGGGTAGGAGTACCAAATCTGATACCATAACTGTTCTTTCATTGGGGATAGGGAATAATTGCTAGTCTTTCCAGTGATGTTCACACGTCAAGAACAAAATTGAATAAGCACAATGCCAGCTGGATCATCAAGTTAGTCAAATATGATATTCCCTTAGCAAACCCATGTTAGCTTTTCTTTATTAGTACATGGTTGTCCAGATAGCTGTTAAGTTATTTTGAAATGCTTCCCCACCACTGATATTAAACTGACAGGCCTGCAGTTGCCAGATTTAACCTTCCTTCCCCCCCCCCCCCCCAATTTTTTTGCCATCCTCCAGTCCTCTAGCATCAGCCCTGTATCTAAGGTGAATTGGAAGATTATGGCCAACACTTGCAACAAATCTCACATGAAAGCAAATCTGCAGATACATTTCCCTCTGGTTCCTAAAGCAAAGACAATTTTGGTGGCTGTACAATGTGGGTGACGTCATTGTCCTGACTTTTGTGCTAATCCTATCAACCACATGATCTTAGTCAGTTCAGGTGACATTTGTTCGAAGTCTTTTAGACTAGTTGTTCCTGAATATTTCTACTTCACAGTAAGCCCTACAGTTACACCGAAACAGGAGTGGACTACTATTGTTTTGGAGTGATTACATAATAATTACTTTGTGCAATTGCTTTTCAACAGGGCAGGAGCAAAAGCTGAACAGAACTGGAATAAATCAGGAGGAAATTCAACCAGGAGGTGAGTGTTCAGAGGTTGATGTTCGGTCAATTATTATATTAATCCAGGAATAAAACCTAATTTGGAATTTTTGTTTGCTTTAAAATTACTTTGTCAAAATAGATGATTGTGTTTACTGAGTAAAATTTCAGAAGTCTGCAAATTTGAGTAAATTATTTTTGTTTTATTTGATACATCAATCTTTTTTTGCTGCTGTGTGTGGCGTTGCTTTTCTTAAATTTGTTTTTTTTTGGTCCGTTCTTCTAAAGAAGGAAAAAATGCCAGATAAAAATATAGTTAACTCTGTTATTTTGACAGAATGCTGCAAACCATATCCAATTAGTTAATTATTCTTAAACATTTGGTGACCTTTTTGACTCGTCAAGCAGCAGATACACCAGGTTTTAGTACGGGACATCAATACCTGCTGTAAACTGAAATCCATTTGGTCTTCTGTTTCTGGGCTGCAAACGTTTATATTTCTGAATAGTTTGTGGAACTCGAGTCCCTACAGTCCAGGTGATTAGGTACATAACCATAGTATTGATATTCCTACCATGGCATTGCCTACAGGCATAACTTTCACATGGAAGTGTTCAGTGAATGGTACACATCAGTGAATTGTATTTATAATAGATTTAGTTAAAGTGCTCTGTTATAGCATACACCAACATCTTGATAATTAATAATCTTTTATTATCACAAGTATGAAGTTACCGTGAAAAGCCCCTAGTCACCACATTCTGGCGCCTGTTCGGGTAAGCTGGCATGGGAATTGAACCCGCGCTGCTGGCCTTGGCTCTGCATTACAAACCAGCTATCTAGCCCATTGAGCTAAACCAGCCTCTAAGTGAATGCATTGTATGAGAAAAAAGGATTTATTTACTTCAGTTTAAAACAAATCATTTAGTAGGTTATGCAGTCCTAATGTTGGACCAGAATATTCTTCAGATCATCATGGTGTAGGTACATCTACAGTGCTGCAAGAGAGGGAGTTCCAGGATGGGTGGGGCAGGGCCACTGAACTTTGATCTGATTCATTGGCTGTGAAATCGCTTAGCTTTATTTATAGCATTTTGTTTTTTTGTTATTTAACAAGGGGATGTAGTCCTGTGTTGTAGCTTCGCCAGGTTGCTATCTCATTTCAAGCCACACCTATTGCTGCTCCTGGATGCTCTTGTCCACTCCTCGTTGAACCAGGCTTGGCTCCCTGCCTTGATGGTAACGATAGCATGAGGCATGTACAGGTCTGAAGCTAGAGATTGGAAGAATACAGTTCTACTGCTGATGGTCCACATTTTAGTTTTGAGCTGCTAGTTTCTAAATACTATCCCATTTAGTACAGTGATAGTGCCACACAATGGGCATCAATTTCAAGGTGCTTCTCCATCTTCTACCGGTGCTTTCACGGACGAATGTATCTACATCAGTTAGATTGGTGAGCTTGAGTAGGTTTTCCCTTGTGCTTTCCTTGTTCCCTCGCTACTGCAGGCCCAGTCTGACAGCTGTGTTCTTTGGGCCTTCGGCAGCTAAGTCAGTACTGGTGTTATTGAGCCTGCCTTGGTGATAGAATTAAAGTGCCCCACCCAGAGTACATTCTGTACCCTTCTTTCCCTCAATACTTTTTAACCACCTGCTGTTTAACATCGAGGAACACTTATTTATTCGCTGAGAGAGGGCAATAGGATGTAATCGGCAAGAGGTTTCCTTTTGCATGTTTGATATAAAAACATACAAAATAGGAGCAGAGGTAGGTTATTTGGCCCCTCAAGCCTGCTCTGCCATTGAATAAGATCATGGCTGATATGTTTGTGTTGGGTACATTCCCATTTACGCCTGATAACCTTTGATTCATTATAGGCAAACAAATCAATCTACCTCTGCCTTAAAAATATTCAGTGACCCGGTTTCCACTGCCTTCTGAAGCAGTGAGAGTTCCAATGTCACACAACTCTGAGAGGTTGACCCTTAATTTTTAAACCATGCCCAATAGGTCTGGACTCCCCCACAAGAGGAAACACCCTTTCTTTTTTTTTTAAATAATTTTTATTGAAGAAATTTTTCAAAATACAAACATTTTAACCCCCCCTACATTTACATTTAAATTATAACAAAACAAAGTCAAACCCCCCTACTTAACAAGAAAAAGAAAAAAGTCCCCCCCCCCCCCCCTACTCGCGCGTCCCCCCCCCTGCCGGCGAACCGACAGTCAGACCAACTTATCATTTCTAGCAGCGTCCTCGGGCAGGCCTTGCCCGTGCCACCACCGCTACCGTACTTCCTTCGTCTTTGTCCCCCCTCCCCCCCCCCCCCTCCTCCCCCCTCCCTCCCGCCCTCCCCTCCCCTCCCGGGTTGCTGCTGTCACGGCCTCAGTTTCTATCTCTGATCCAAGAGGTCTAGGAAGGGTTGCCACCGCCTGAAAAACCCCTGCACCGACCCTCTCAGGGCGAATTTGATCCTTTCCAATTGGATGAAGTTTGCCATGTCGTTTAACCAGGTGTTAACACTCGGAGGCCTTTCGTCCCTCCACTGAATCAGGATCCTCCTCCGAGCCACCAAGGACGCAAAGGCTAATATTCCAGCCTCCCTCGCCTCCTGTACCCCCGGTTCCACCCCAACCCCGAAGATCGCAAGTCCCCATCCTGGCTTGACCCTGGACCCCACCACTCTCGACACCGTCCCTGCCACCCCCTTCCAGAACTCCTCCAGTGCCGGACATGCCCAAAACATATGCGCATGATTCGCAGGGCTTCCCGAACATCTAATACACCTGTCTTCACCCCCGAAAAACCGACTCATCCTTGTCCCCGTCATGTGGGCTCTATGCAGTACCTTAAATTGAATGAGACTTAGTCTCGCACATGACGACGACGAGTTGACCCTCTCCAGGGCGTCTGCCCATGTCCCGTCCTCTATCTGTTCCCCCAGCTCTAACTCCCACTTATCTTTCAGCTCCTCTACTGGTACCTCCTCCACCTCCTGCATAATCTTATAGATGTCCGAGATCTTCCCCTCCCCGACCCAGACCCCTGATAGCACCCTATCACTCACCCCCCTGTCGGGGAGCGCGGGGAACCCCACTACCTGTCGTCTGGCAAATGCCTTCACTTGGAGGTACCTGAACGTGTTCCCCGGGGGGAGCCCAAATTTCTCCTCCAGCTCTCCCAGGCTCGCAAACCTCCCCTCTATAAACAAGTCCCTCAGTTGTCTAATACCCGCCCTCTGCCAGCTCTGGAATCCCCCTCCTGTGTTTCCCGGCGCAAATATGTGGTTCCCTCTTAGTGGTGCCCCTATCAGACCTCCCACTTCCCCCCTGTGTCGCCTCCACTGCCCCCAGATCTTGAGGGTGGCCGCCACCACCGGGCTCGTGGTATACCTCGTGGGAGGGAGCGGCCATGGTGCCGTTACCAGTGCCCCTAAGCTTATGTTGCCGCAGGACGCCCTCTCCATGCGCTTCCAGGCTGCCCCCTCCCCTTCCATCATCCACTTTCGTACCATCGATGTATTTGCCGCCCAGTAATATCCTGAAAGGTTGGGTAACGCCAGCCCTCCACTATCCCTACTCCGCTCCAAAAAGACCCTTCTAACTCTCGGGGTGCCATGTGCCCACACATACCCCATGATACTACTCGTTACCTTCTTGAAAAAGGCCCTGGGGAGGAAGATGGGCAGACCCTGGAACAAAAACAAGAACCTCGGGAGGACCGTCATTTTAACTGACTGCACCCTCCCTGCCAGCGACAGCGGCACCACGTCCCACCTCTTAAACTCCTCCTCCATCTGTTCCACCAGTCTGGAAAAGTTCAACTTGTGGAGGGTCCCCCAGTTCTTTGCCACCTGCACCCCCAAATACCTAAAACTTTTAACTGCTCTTTTGAAGGGGAGCCTCCCAATTCCCTCCCCTTGGTCTCCCGGGTGTATTACAAAGACCTCACTTTTCCCCAGATTTAATTTATATCCCGAAAAGTCCCCGAACTCCGCTAGTATCCCCATTACCTCCGGCATTCCCCCCTCCGGGTCTGCCACATACAACAACAAATCATCCGCATAGAGCGAGACCCGATGTTCCTCCCCTCCCCTTGTCAGTCCTCTCCACCCCCCTGAACCCCTCAGTGCCATCGCCAACGGCTCAATCGCTAATGCAAAGAGTAAGGGAGATAGGGGACATCCCTGCCTAGTACCTCGATGGAGCCCAAAATATTCTGACCTCCTCCCGTTTGTTACCACACTTGCCATCGGAGCTGAATAGAGCAGTTTTACACACTTGATAAATCCCTCCCCAAACCCAAACCTTTCCAACGTCTCCCACAAGTATTCCCACTCCACCCTGTCAAATGCCTTCTCCGCGTCCAGCGCTACCACTATCTCCGCCTCCCCTTCCACTGCTGGCATCATAATCACATTTAACAATCTCCGGACATTTGTGTTAAGTTGGCGTCCCTTCACGAACCCCGTCTGGTCTTCATGGACTACCCCTGGCACACAGTCCTCTATCCTGGTTGCCAGGACCTTTGCTAACAGCTTGGCGTCAACATTCAGGAGGGAGATGGGCCTGTAGGACCCGCACTGGACCGGGTCCTTGTCCCGCTTCAAAATCAAGGAGATCAGGGCCTGCGACATTGTTGGGGGCAGAACCCCCCCCTCGCGCGCCTCATTAAAGGCTCGCACCAGCACTGGACCCACCAAGTCCACAAATTTCCTGTAAAACTCCACCGGGAACCCATCCGGCCCCGGCGCCTTCCCCGCCTGCATCTGGCCTATCCCTTTAATTAGCTCCTGCAGCTCTATCGGCGCCCCCAGCCCTTCCACCAGCTCCTCCTGTACCTTTGGGAACCCCAATTTGTCGAGAAAGTTCTTCATTCCCCCTCTCCTCTTCGGCGGTTCAGACCTATACAATTCCCTATAGAAGTCCCTAAAGACCCTATTCACCTCTTGCCCCTTCTGCACTACATCCCCACCCCTCTCTCTCACTCCCCCAATCTCTCTGGCTGCATCTCGCTTACGAAGCTGGTGTGCCAGCATCCTGCTCGCCTTTTCCCCGTACTCATACGCCGCACCCTGCGCCCTTCTCCACTGCATTTCCGCCTTCCTAGTGGTCAGTAGGTCGAACCTGGCCTGCAAGCTACGCCGCTCCCTTAATAGCCCCTCCTCTGGTGCCGCCGCATATTTCCTATCTACTTCTAGGAGCTCCCCCACCAGCCTCTCCCTTTCCTGCCTCTCCTTCCTCTCTCTGTGTGCCCTAATGGAGATCAGCTCTCCTCTAATCACTGCTTTCAAGGCCTCCCAGACCGTCCCCACCTGCACCTCACCTGTGTCATTCGTACCCAGATAGTTCTCAATGCCCGTTCTCACCCTTCTGCACACCTCTTCGTCCGCCAACAGCCCTACATCCAGGCGCCACAACGGGCGTTGGTCCCGCGCCTCCCCCATGTCCACGTCCACCCAATGTGGTGCATGGTCCGATATCGCAATGGCCGAGTACTCCGTGTCCTGCACTCTCGGTATCAGCCCCCTGTTCAATACGAAAAAATCGATCCTAGAGTACACTCTGTGGACGTGGGAGAAAAAAGAATACTCCCTCGCCCTAGGCCTACCAAATCTCCATGGGTCTACCCCTCCCATCTGCTCCATGAACCCCCTTAACACCTCTGCCGCTGCCGGCCTCCTATTCGTCCTGGAACTCGATCTATCCAGCCCAGGGTCTAACACCGTATTAAAGTCCCCTCCCATGATCAGGCCCCCTGCCTCCAGTCCCGGGATGAGGCCCAGCAGGCGCCTCATAAAACCCGCGTCGTCCCAGTTCGGGGCATACACATTTACCAGTACCACATTCTCTCCCTGCAGCCTACCCCTCACCATCACGTACCTGCCCTCCTTGTCTGCCACCACCTCTGCCGCCACAAACGACACCCTCTTTCCCACCAAAATCGCCACCCCCCGGTTCTTGATATCCAAGCCTGAGTGGAACACCTGTCCCACCCACCCCCTTCTCAGGCGGACCTGATCTGCTACCCTCAAATGAGTCTCCTGCAGCATTGCTACATCAGCCTTCAGTCCCTTCAGGTGTGAGAAGACCCTTGATCTTTTGACCGGCCCATTCAGCCCCCTTACGTTCCACGTGATCAATCGGGTCGCAGAGCGACCCGTCCCTACTCCCTGCCGATTAGCCATGTCTTGTCCCTTGCTCGCCCCGGGTCATCCCTTCTTTTCTGACCCGCTTCCCATAGCGATGGCCCCCCCCCCCCCGGCTCTCCCCTTCTCGCCCCTGGTCTTTCCAGCAGCAACCCGGTGTCCCCCCCCCTTCCCCCCCCCCCCCCCCCCCCCCCCCCCTGGCTAGGACCCCTCCTAGCCGCGATGTACCCCACATCGTACTCCCGAGAGTCAGCTGGTCTCCGCTGACCCGGCTGCTCCTGCCACATTCCGACTCCTCCCGGTTCACCCCATCTGCGCCCGTGAAAGATCCCCTTAAAACCCCCGAGAAAGACCCGCATAATCAACCCGCTCCCCCCCGTCCCGTCTCCCCAACTTAACGATATAAATACCCAAGGAAACACCCTTTCAACGATCACCTTGTCAATACCGTTCTGGATCTTCTATACTTCAATTTAGTCCCCTCATATTTTTCTAAAGTCCAGTGGAAACAAGCCCAGCCTTTCAAACCTATCCCCATAAGACAAGCCACTCATTCCAGGTATCGATTAGTAAATCTCCTCTGAACCACCTCCAATGCATTTACAACCTTAAATAAGGAGATCATTTGGAGTGCCGTTTTGTTCTCGGTGCTTGGAGTTAAGACAAGAGTGAGAGTTTTGGAGAATTAATTCTTTTTAAATCAACATAAATGGCTGGTAAATTTACAAGATAGCAAATTGCTGGGGGAAATTTGAAAATCCTTCCAACTTAAAGAAGGTAAAAACAGTGTCACATAGTGGGATTGCCCAGGGAGTAAATTAGGGCAGTTAGTAAACTGGTTCAGACCGGTTCCTTTAAGCGGGGGAAGCTGAAGCTATAAAAACAAGCTTGTTTCGTGCCTTCCATGGAGTGCTATTTTGTTCTGAGTGCTGGGAGTTAAGGTAAGAGTGGGAGTTTAGGGATGAGGGGGAGCGGAGATTCAAAATGAGCGGGTGCTGAGAGCGCGGAGATTTAAAAACAGCAGGAGCTGAGAGTCAGAGCGGAGATTTAAAAAGAGTCAGATTGGGCATTTAAAAAGAGCTGGAGCTGAGAGTCAGAGCGGAGATTTTAAAAGAGCGGGAACATTTAGGGCAGCACGGTAGCAAGTGGTTAGCACAGTTGCTTCACAGCTCCATGGTCCCAGGTTCGATTCCCGGCTTGGGTCATTGTCTGTGCGGAGTCTACACATTCTCCCCATGTCTGTGTGGGTTTCCTCCGGGTGCTCCGGTTTCCTCCCGCAGTCCAAAGATGTGCAGGTTAGGTGGATTGGCCATGCTAAATTGCCCTTAGTGTCCAAAAAGGTGAGATGGGGTTACTGGGCTACAGGTGTGGACTTAAGTGGGATGCTATTTCCGGGGGCTGGTGCAGACTCGATGGGCCAGATGGCCTCCTTCTGCACTGTAAATTCTATTATTGTAAGAGCTGAAAGTCAGAGCAGAGATTTAAAAAGAGCGGGAGCTGAGAGTCAAAACGGAAGCTGTGAGGGGCACGTCTGGGCAGCGGGCTGCATTCTGCAGTCATTCTCCATTTAAATAAGACTCTGCTTATTATTTTTCCTGCCAAAGTGAACAATTTCACATTTTCTCACATTATACTTCCATCTGCTAGATTTTTGCATACTCATCACTCAACCTTCCATCTGCAAATTCTGTATCTTGTCTTCACTACATACATTCCGACCTATCTTTTGGCAGGTTTCTTGAACAGACAGTTCCAGGGATTGTGAAGGACAAGTCTAGCTGAAATTTGACACAAGCCCATTGGTGAGGAGATGAATGTGTCTTTATTCTGTTTGGTACATAGGTGATCCATCCAGTTTTATTAGTTATTGATAGTGGCATGATACAACTGAGTGGTTTGCTCAGCCATTTCACAGGGCAGATAGGAATCAAGCATGTTGCTGTGGTTCTGTAGTCACATATAGGTCAAACCAGGTAAGGAAGACAGATTTCCTTCCATTATGGACATTAGTGAATCAAGTAGGATTTTACAACAATCCAAAAGTTTCATGTTCAGTTTTTTTTAATTCCAGATTTATTTAATTAACATTCTCCCATTGCTGTGGTGGGACATGAACTCCTGTCTTGGAATCATTAGTTCAGACCTCTGGGTTACTAGTCCATTAACACAGTGCTACTGTGTCCGTGATTTGTTCTTGGAATGATATCACTTGACAGCAAGAGTTTAATTATTTTGTGCCTATCCTCCTGAATGTGAATACATTGAGAGTATAACCTAATTTGTCATTATTCCCACTTGACGACTTTTTGTCTCTTTTATTTAAGGAATGAAAGTCTGGTCTGACCCCTTCAATAGGAAGTAATCTCACCATTGATCAGTTATTACGAAGAACCCCTTCAGAGACTGGCTATTATTTGATGCCAATTTTATTTGCGTGATGTGGGAAAGAAATTCCTATAGGCTGTATTTCATTATTTCATTTATCTGTTAAAGATAAGATTTGTAGTTTGAAATGTGTTTTGCTATTAAGTTCCCCACATTTTCAGTGTTGGAAGTGTTATGACTTTCTCTGACATGACATAGTCGGCGCTAAGCGTAACTTTAACCATGTGACGGTATTGTTTGATTTGTTTCTATCATTGACCATGTTGTCTTATGTTTGTATACTGCATTGTGATTTCACCCAAGTTCACAAATGTATTACAAATGAAAGGTCATTGTACATAATGTTAAATCTTTTTTAAAAATCAGCCCTTATCCTGATGAACAACAGAACTTTAATGTGATGAGGCTTTATGGATTAATAATGGGTTCAAATAGATATTCTAATGATAGTCACAAAAAACTTGCAAATTAGCTGTCAATTTGAAAATGAAAATCGCTTATTGTCACGAGTAGGCTTCAAATGAAGTTACTGTGAAAAGCCCCTAGTCGCCACATTCCGCCGCCTGTTCAGGGAGGCTGTTACGGGAATTGAACCGTGCTGCTGGCCTGCCTTGGTCTGCTTTCAAAGCCAGCGATTTAGCCCAGTGAGCTAAACAGCCCCTCATAAACAGCCCCTCATTTCATAGAAGTGACAATCCTTGGAGTTTCATATTTATGCAGATTTGTTTTGAAACTTTGCAAGTAATTAAAACAAGATTCCCCTGAAATGAATCATGTGAATATTGCAATTAGATAAGAGAACATATTGGGTAAAGTTTATGCAATACAGCAGAACGCCGTTCTGTAAAATTACAAAGCCTCCCTAACTGCGGCTTTCCCTGTTTTACAGGGGGGAAAAGTCAAATTGGAGGAAAAACTGCTGAATTAGCAAAGATTTGTGCTGTGTTTTTCAAATTGATCTCCTTCTTGTACTTTCTACTTGTGATACACTACTTGAACGTGTGTTTTGCCTGAGGAATGTTTGCTATGATGCTTTTTGTTGATGAAAAATATATTCTGGTTACACTTCCTGACTATAGCTTTGCTAGAGAGTGATACACAACATGGTTTATGTAATTACATTTTCATTTACAAATGTACACAGTTGGGTTTCAAGAGATAATTTGGATTAAAATGTATTGTGTACAAGAAAAAAAATTGCAATTTAGAACACTAGAATGGGAGTTTCCAGGAGCTGCCAGCTGTCAGTCATTTAGTGTAGTAAACGGTGAATTAGATATTTAAAAATTATTTAGATTTACTTAACCAAAAGGAATGTTCAGCAAGAGAGCCTCTACTTCAGATCCAAATCTAGTGGCCTAGCTTTGTAATCAATGATCACACACCTATTTTTCTATATATATATTTATTTATAGAGTCTCGTATCTAGCATTCATCTATAATAAAGTGCCATTCAAATCCATAACACCTGAACGTTGTGTTTGTAATAGAACATGTTACGTGGCTGAAATAATCACTATAATATTGCATGATTATATCACCCCATGCACGTCAGATGGTAGGTGTTGGAAATGGAAACTATACCATGTTGGAACACTAGGGGGAGATTGGTAGTAAATTGTTGAGGAAGAGTTGTTATAACATATATGATTTTAAACTGCTTGATGCTGAAACTCTGGCAATTTGATTTAGGAATTTATCGTTGCTAAAGATAAATTCTGTATCTGAAAATGATGCATCATAGGAATTGCAATTATCAGTCATTGGATCTATGATATCTAGAATGCAGCAGGACACCAATCAACCAGCTGGTAAAAAATGAGATGCGCAAGAAAAGGCTGCATCATCAAAGTTGTAGTTATGTGGATGGGAGCAGAAAATTGTGACACTGAAAGATTAACAGAGGGATCTTGTGATCCTGCCCGCCAGAAAGATTTACCAGTGCTGCCAAATACCATGGGTATTTAGCTGGCTCAACATATTAGCTGAGGTAGGACTGGAAAATCTTGGCCTAAGTGAGTGGGCAAAACTGGTAGATGCAGTTCAATGTTGGGAAAGAGAGATCCGAGTATTTTCAAAATGGTGAGAAGCTAGAAACTAGATGAGCAGAAATTTAAGGGTCAGTATACAGATATCACAAGACTAGTGGTTAGACACAAAAATATATTTAAAAGGGCTAGTGTTATGTTAGCTTTTATTTCAAGGGTATTGGAAATTTAGGCTACAGTTCTTCAAAGCTGTGGTTAGACCTTATCTGGACTACTGATTTCAGTTCTGGGCACCTTACCTCTATTGTATCGGCCAGCACAATATTACCAGAATAATACTGGAGCTGAACGGGTTAAACTATGAACCCGTGTTACACAGTTAAGGGTTGTATTCTTTGGAGTTTGGAAGATTAGGAAGTAATACATTTGGAGTGGGTGGTACAATGGCGCAATGGTTAGCACTGGTGCCAAGGACCCAGGTTCGATCCCGGCCCCGGGTCACTCGATGTGGAGTTTGCACGTTGTCTGCGTGAGTCTCACCCCCACAACCCAAAGATGTGCAGGGTAGATCGATTGGCCATGCTAAATTGCCCCTTAATTGGAAATAAATAATTGGGTACTCAAATTTATTTTAAAAACTAACTTTTAAAAAAGTGTTTGATATCAAAAGATTTGATAGGATTTTAGAGACAAATTATTTCCCTGTGTGAGAAAGCTGACAAGTGGGTATAAACTTAAAATTCAAAGTGGGTCACTCGAGTGAAGTCGGGAAGCGTTTCTTCACATAAAGGGTAGTGGAAATTTGGAACTCTCCTCCGAAAAACTGTTGAGCGAGGTCAATTGAAAATTTCACAACTGAGATTGATAGATTCTTGTTAAGTAAGGCTATCACGAGATATGAAACCAATGGAGATAAGGTGCAGATCAGCGTGATCTAATTGAATGGTGAAATAGACTTGAACGGTGAAATGTCTCTGTTCCTGCCTTTCTGCAGTGCTGCAGTAATGTCTCTGTTCCTGCCTTTCTATCGTGCTGCAGTTCCTAGAACCTTTATGAAAACAAAATAATTTACAAATGACATGTGGTGCATGTGTTCGGGGAAAGAAAGCAAAGCTGAAAATTGCTTTCTGTACTATGGTTTATTAAAGAAAAGGAAGAATTTCATTTGTATGGTGCCTTTCATGACTAGTGGTCCTAAAGACATTCACAACCAAGTAAGTACTTTGGAAGAGTTGTCACTGTTGTAATGAAGGAATCATGATACCAATTTATGCACAGCATCTACAACAATGCGATAATGACCAAATAATCTTTTAATGATATTGAGGAATAAATGTAGACCAGGACACTGGGGATAGCCTGCTCTTCAAACAGTGCAGTACGATCTTTTAAATGGGCAATTGGGTCTCAGGTTAAAGTCACATCCAAAAGGTAAGACCTCAGAGTGTAGCACTCATTCAAAATTGCAGTGGAGTGTCGACCTTGATTTTTGAACTGAAGTTGGACTTGAATCCTTTATTTTGACTGTGACCAACTAAACCACAGCTGACAACCAGGATGAATATTTTGAGGGGGGGGGGGGGGGATTAATGTTTTTACTGCTGAGTTCAGACACTGAATAAATCTTCTAGGCCCAGACAGTGGTAAATGCCTGAATTTATGACTGGTGGTTGGAGACTAGACAAATAGTTCCTCATCCAGTAACACTCCACTAACAGTTGCAACAAGAACTTCCCATTCACCATAAACACAAAGGGGAAACACAACGGATATATTTTTGGGAGGGGGAAATGGATGAATATATATTTTTTGGGAGGGAGGTGGATAAGTATAAGTATTTACTTGTAAAATGAATACCACCATAAAAGGGGGAGGAAAAATTAGGCTTTCAAAGAGAAGAACAAAGTTACTTGTATTTACAGTGAATTTGGTTATATAATAGGTTATCAATATTATAAATCTATTTACAAAATCTCAGTAAAATGTATATTTGTTGAATTCCAGTTATGTTGATATGGCTTCTGAATTTGCTGCACTATTGAGTTACACGAATCACTGTTGTACTTAGTCTGCAGTAAGTGTCAAAATCACACTTCAGGTCCACAAATCCAGGGAGAACTAGTGGTTTCCATGGTTGTTTTGGATGTGACATTTTATTGCAAAAATTATAGATTATAATGAGTAAACAACAACTCTTACTCCTGAAGTGCCTTCAAAAATATCCATACCTACTTCACAGGAGAGTTCTCAAGCAAATGTTTCCACCAAGACATACCAGGAGATATTGGGACAGGTACCCAAACGTTTGGTTACCAAGGTAAGTTTTAAGGCGCATCTCGAAGGAGGAAGGAGGGGTACTGAATTTGATCTGGATCCAGCGATACTCGTATAATAAAGTTGGGTGGCTGGAGTTTTCGCATTTGGCGTGGGGAACTTTGAACCTGACTAAGTGCCAGAATGTTGAAACAGTCTATCTGCAAATAGTATTGCTCCATTACAATTTTAATTGGATAAATTGATTTTCAGTGTGAAGTGCCATTTAAAATATTTTGAGTATTTAACAAATTATGCCCTGAAATAAACCACAAAGAGGAGGACTGCTGATAGTCGTCGACAATACCCTGTCACTTCATAGAATCACGGAGACAAGCTCTTTGGCCCAAACTGGTCCATGCCAACCAAAAAGCCCATCTAAGCTAACACCATTTGCCTGCATTTGGCCCACATCTCTCTAAACCTTTCCTATCCATGTATCTGTCCAAATGCCTTTTAAATGTTGTCAATGTCCCTGCCTCAACCACTTCCTCCGCAGCACATTCCACATATACCACCCTCTGTGTAAAAAAAAAAGAAGTTGCTCCTCAGGTTCCCATTAATTCTTTCCCTCTTAACTGAAACCTATGGCCTCTCATTCTCGATTCCCCAACCCTGGGAAAAAGACTGAGTGCATTCACCCTATTCATATCGCTTGTGATTTTATATACTTCTAGAAGATCACCCCTCAGTCTCCTACACTCCAAAGAAAAAAGTCCTAGCCTGTCTAATCTCTCCCTATAACTCAGTCCCTTGGGTCCTGGCAACATCCTTGGAAATCTTTTCTGCACTCTTTCCAGTTTAATAACATCTTTCCTATAGCAAGGCAACCAAAACTGAATACAATACTCCAGGTACGGCCTCACCAACATCCTGTACAACTGCAACATAACTTCCCAACTTCTATACTCAATGCCCTGACTGATGAAGGCCAGCATGCTGTGGGCAGCACAGTAGCATCATGGATAGCACTGTGGCTTCACAGCACCAGGGTTGATTCCCTGCTGGGTCACTGTCTGTGCGGAGTCTGCACGTTCTTCCCGTGTCTGCGTGGGTTTCCTCCAGATGCTCCGGTTTCCTCCCACAGTCCAAAGACATGCAGGTTAGGTGGATTGGCCATGATAAATTACCCTTAGTGTCCAAAAAGGTTAGGAGGGGTTATTGGATAGGGTGGAAGTGAGGGCTTAAGTGGGGTGGTGCAGATGCAATGGGCCTAATGGCCTCCTGCACTGTATAGAATAGAATAGAACAGTACAGCACAGAACAGGCCCTTCGGCCCTCGATGTGCCGAGCAATGATCACCCTACTTAAACCCACGTAACCCGTAACCCAACAATCCCCCCATTAACCTTACACTACGGGCAATTTAGCATGGCCAATCCACTGTTCTTAAAAAAAAGCCTTCCTCACTGCCCTATCTACCTGTGACTCCACCTTTAGAGACTGCACCTGAACCCCACGCTACTCCCTAAGGTCCTACCATTCACTGTGAAAGTCTTACCTTGATTTGACTTTCCAAAATGCAACACCTTACACTTGTCTGTATCGAACTCCATTTGCCATTTCTCGGCCCACTTAACCAGCTCATCAAGATCCTGCTGCAATTTTTGATAACCTTCCTCATTGTCTACAATACCACCTATTTTAGTGTCTGCAAACTTACTGATCATGTCTTGATCAGTATATAAAGATTATAATAATAATCTTTATTAGTGTCACAAGTAGGCTTACATTAACACTGCAATAAAGTTACTGTGAAAATCCCTAGTTGCCACACTCTGGTGCCTGCTCAGGTACATTGAGGGATAATTCAGAATGCCTAATTCACCTAACAAGCACTTTCGGGACTTGTGGATGGAAACCCACGCAGACATGGAGAGAACATGCAGACTTCACACAGAGAGTGACCCACACCAGGAATCGAACCTGGGACCCTGGTGCTGTGAAGCAACAGTGCCAACCACTGTGCTACCATGTACATTCTCATCCAAATCATTGATATAGATAACAAACAGCAATGGGCCCAGCACTGACCCCTGAGGCCCACCACTAGTCACAGGCCTCCAGTCTGACAAGCATCCTTCCACCATTACCCTCTGCTTCTGAGCATCAAGCTAATTGTGTATCCAATTTGCCAGCTCTCCCTGGATTCCATGTGATCTAACCTTCCAGAGCAGCCTACCATGTGGAACTTTATCAGAGGTCTTACTGAAGTTCATATCGACTACGTCTACCACTCTGCCCTCATCAACCTTCCTGGTCACTTTGATAAAGAACTCTAACAAATTTGTAAGGCATGATCTCCCATGCACAAAACTGTGCTGATGACTCCTAATCAAGCCCTGTCTTTTCAAATGCTGCATATATCATATCGCTTAGAATCCTCTCTAGGGTGGGGGGCCTGATTATGGGGGGGGGGACTTCAACACGGTGCTGGATCCCCCATTGGATCGATCCAAGTCCCGGACGGGTAGGAGGCCGGCGGCGGCTAAGTTGTTGAGGGGATGTATGGACCAGATGGGGGGTGGGTGGATCCCTGGAGGTTTGCAAGGGCCAGGGAGTACTCGTTTTTCTCCCACGTGCATAAGGCTTATTCGAGGGTTGATTTTTTTTTGTCCTGAGCAGAGGGCTGGTTTCGAGGGTGGAGGATGTTGAATTGCCATTGCCATTTCAGATCATGCCCCGCACTGGGTGGACCCCGGGCTGGGGGGGGGGGGGGGGGGGGAGATGGCCCAACGTCCGCTCTGGCGCTTGGAGGTGGGGCTGCTGGCAGATGAGGTGGCCGAGAGGGTTCGGGGGTGTATTGAGAGGTACCTTGAGGCCAACGACAACGGGGAGGTCCGAGTGGGGACAGTCTGGGAGGCATTGAAGGCGGTGACTAGAGGGGAGTTGATTTCCATCCGAGCCCATAGGGAGAGGGGGGAGCAGAGGGAGAGGGAGAGACTGATAGGGGAGATGGTGAGGGTGGATAGGAGATATGCGGAGGCTCCGGAGGAGGGATTGCTGGGGGAGAGGCGTAGCCTTCAGGCCAGGTTCGACCTATTGACTACCAGAAAGGCGGAAGCTCAGTGGAGGATAGCACAGGGGGCAGTGTATGAATATGTGGAGAAGGCGAGCAGGATGCTGGCACACCAGCTCTGAAAGCAGGACGCGGCCAGGGAGATTGGGGGAGTGACTGATAGAGCTGGGTAGGTGGTGCGGAGGGGGCTAGATGTTAATGGGGTCTTCAGGTACTTCTATGGGGAACTGTACCGGTCTGAACCCCCGGTGGAGGGGGGTGGAATGGGGCGCTTCTTGGACAAGCTGCGATTTCCGAGGGTGGAGGAGTGGCAGGTAGAGGGACTGGGGGCGCCGATCGAGCTGGAGGAGTTGGTTAAAGGGATAGGGAGCATGCAGTCGGGGAAGGCGCCGGGGCCGGATGGGTTTCCGGCGGAATTTTATAAAAGGTATGCGGACCTGTTGGGTCCGGACCTTTAATGAGACCTTTGCCCCAACTATGTCACGGGCGCTGATTTCCTTGATCCTGAAGCGGGACAAGGACCCTCTGCAGTGTGGCTCATATAGGCCGAACTCGCTGCTAAATGTAGACGCCAAGCTGCTGGCAAAGATCCTAGCCACAAGAATAGAGGATTGTGTGCCGGGGGCCATTCATGAGGAGCAGACGGGGTTTGTGAAGGGAAGGCAGTTGAATACAAACGTACGAAGGCTCCTCAACGTTATTATGATGCCGGCTGTGGAAGGGGAGGCGGAGATAGTGGTGGCATTAGATGCGGAGAAGACCTTTGATAGGGTTGAGTGGGGGTATCTTTGGGAGGTGTTGGAGAGGTTTGGGTTTGGGGAGGGGTTTGTCCGTTGGGTGAGGTTGCTCTATGAGGCCCCGATGGAGAGTGTAGCCACGAATAGGAGGAGGTCGGAGTACTTTCGGCTGTACCGGGGGACGAGACAGGGGTGTCCCCTGTCCCCCTTGCTCTTTGCGTTGGCAATTGAGCCCCTGGCCATGGTGTTTAGGGAGTCAGGGAACTGGAGGGGCCTGGTGCGGGGTGGGGAGGTGCATTGAGTGTCGCTTCATGCGGACGACCTGTTGCTGTATGTGGCGGACCCGGTGGGAGGGATGCCGGAGATGATGAGGATTCTTAGTGAATTCGGGGGCTTCTCTAGGTATAAGCTGAACCTGGGCAAGAGTGAGTTGTTCGTGGTGCACCCGGGGGATCAGGAGGAGGGGATTGGTAGGCTCCCACTGAAGCAGACAGAGAAGAGCTTCAGGTACCTAGGAGTCCAGGTGGCTGGGAGCTGGGGGGCCCTGCACAAGCTCAACCTCACAAGGTTGGTGGAGCAAATGGAGGAGGAGTTCAAAAGGTGGGATATGTTACCGCTGTCACTGGCGGGGAGGGTGCAGTCCGTTAAGATAACGGTGCTGCCGAGGTTTTTGTTCCTGTTCCAGTGCCTCCCCATCCTTATCCCGAAGGACTTTTTTAGGAGGGTCAACAGGAGTATTACGGGATTTGTGTGGGCGCATGGGACTCCGAGGGTGAGAAGAGTGTTCCTGGAACGGGGCAGGGATATGGGGGGGCTGGCGTTGCCCAACCTCTGTGGGTACTATTGGGCTGCCAACGCAGTGATGGTGCGTAAGTGGGTAATGGACGGGGAAGGGGCAGCATGGAAGAGGATGGAGGTGGCGTCCTGTGTGGGCACGAGCCTGGAGGCGCTGGTAACGGCGGCCTTGCCGCTCCCTCCAACGAGGTATACCACGAGCCCGGTGGTGGCGGCTACCCTCAAAATTTGGGGGCAATGGAGACGGCATAGGGGAGAAGTGGGGGGCTCGATGGAGGCCCCGATACGGGGGAACCATCGGTTTGTCCCAGGGAGCATTGATGCCGGATTTCTGGGCAGGCACAGGGTAGGGGTTAGGAGGTTGAGGGACCTGTTTGTGAGGGGAGGTTCGTGAGCTTGGGGGAGTTAGAGGGGAAGTTTGGGCTCCCCCCGGGAACATGTTTCGGTACATGCAGGTTAGGGCGTTTGCCAGGCGGCAGGTGGAGGGGTTCCCCTTGCTGCCCCCACGTGGGGTATGGGACAGGGTGCTCTCGGGGGGGTGTGTTGGAGGAGGGAGGATTTCGGACACATACCGGGTAATGCAGGAGGTAGATGAGGCCTCAGTGGAGGAACTGAAAGGGAAATGGGAAGATGAGCTGGGCGAGGAGATTGAGGAGGGGACGTGGGTGGATGCCCTGGAGAGAGTGAATTCCTCCTCTTCCTGTGCGAGGCTTAGCCTTATACAGTTCAAGGTGCTGCATAGGGCCCACATGACTGGGACGAGGATGAGTGGGTTTTTCGGGGGCGAAGACAGGTGTGCTAGGTGCTCAGGGAGCCCAGCGAATCACGCCCATATATTTTGGGCGTGCCCAGCACTGGGGGAGTTTTGGACGGTGTCGAGGGTCGTGGGATCCAGGGTCAAGCCAGGCTGGGGACTCGCAATTTTTGGGGTTGCAGTGGAGCCGGGAGTGCAGGAGGCGAAAGAGGCCGGTGTTCTGGCCTTTGCGTCCCTCGTAGCCCGGTGGAGGATCTTGCTTCAATGGAAGGATGCGAGGCCCCCAAGCGTGGAGGCCTGGATCAATGATATGGCGGGGTTCATTAAATTGGAGAAGGTGAAATTTGCCCTGAGGGGATCAGTACAAGGGTTCTTTAGGCGGTGGCAGCCTTTCCTGGACTTCCTGGCGGAACGGTAGGGAAATAGGCCGGCAGCAGCAGCAACTTGGTGGGGGGGGGGGAGTTTGGTTCTCTGGGAGGGAGAACTGTGTACATGGGTTTGTGGGATGTGGCGGGTGTTATCTCTTTCCCTTTTGATGTTTGGGTGTTTTTTGGGTGTTTTTTTCTTTTGTTTGCAGTTGCTTTTGAAGTTGGGTGGGTGTTGTTCTTATATTTTTACCACGGTTGTTTTGTTAATATTGTTTTGTTGTTTATATTTTGTGAAAATCTTAATAAAAATTATTTAAAAAAAAAAGAATCCTCTCTAGTAACTTACCCACCACAGATGTCGCTTACTGGTCTATAATTCCCAGGTTTTAGTTTGCAGCACTTCGTGAATAAGTGCACAACATTTGCTACCCTCCCGTTTTCTGGTACCTCATCCGTGACTAACAGTGATGCAAGTATCTTAGCCAGGGCTCCCACAATTTTGTCTCTAGCCTCACGCGGTGTTCTTGGATATACCTGGTCAGGGCCAGGAGATTTATCCACCTTCATACATTTTAATATGTCCATCTCCACCTCTACTGTAATGCAAACTGTCCCCAATGTATCGCCACTAACCTTCCCAGGTTCCCAAGTCTCCATGTCTTTCTCCACGGTAAACAGAGGAGAAATATTCATTGAGAACCTCACCATCTCCTGCAGTTCCACACATATGTGTCCACTTTGGTCCTTGAGGGGTCCTATTCTCTCTCAAAGTTATTCCAAAAAGTTATTCTTTTTCTTTTAATATGGTTAAGTTAACCAATCCGCCTGCTGAATTTATCTCATCATTAACTGAACTGTCATAATCTACACTCTGCTGAGTTTGTACCCTTTTCCAACATCAGCACTGATTCAAGTCTTTGATCTCCCACAGTTCCTTCACTGGTGACATAGGAGCAGCTGAAAGACAAGTCTGAGGAGACCTTGGAGGTGAGTGAGCTCCCCGAGGGTACATTGTCACATGCCCTCCACCAGCACAGACACACATATTGGTGGGGCATACCACATGTGAGCAGCAGCAGGAACAGGAATAGAGAGTTTCTGTCAGAGGGTCGGGATATTCCAAGCTTTGCTCAGCTGGAACCAGATACTGAACGTTGAGAATCAGTCAGTGACAAGTTGTTTTGGGCATTTGCACTAATATACGCCCGCATGGAAAGAGTGGCCAGCTACATGGAGAATAAGACATATGTCGACCCCTGAGAGCATGCTGATGCAGAACGATGCACTCCATTTCTGACCTTACACAGGATCTAGGGAAACCTGACTGTGGCACTCAATGCCACACTAGCAGTAAAATGCTCTTCAGCTCTCTGCTAGCAGCGATCTGAGGGTAGGCCATGAGAGGGAGGGAGAAAGGATAAATGGAAGTGGGGACTCTCCTCCATGCACTCCCATCTTTCATCCCTTTCACCCACTCACCCACTGTCCCAACCTAAGCTAGAGTTGCACATGCTGCTTCCTGGCCTGATGACTGCCTGCCCCTCCATAAGTGCAGATGGGCTGTATTTGGCACAGCTTTCATGGGCTCAAAAACCAAGAAGATACATACCACAGATACCTTATTTGTCTGAGAAAAGGAGCAAACACCCTGTCCGTAGAAATGACACGAAGTGGAAAAGAAAGTCTTCATAGTTGCTCAAGGGATTCAATTGTGTCTTCGTAACTCTGTAAATGTTGTTTCACTTGTGAAATAATAAAGGAGGGAAGTTTTTATTGTATCTTACCCTTTCCTTTGCTGCATTCCAATTCCCCGATGAACAAAAGGCTTATTCAGAATGGCACAGCCAGAGTGGAGTACTTGCCAACTGTCTACTTGTGGTGGAACAATTGATGTCAATGGGAATGATTTGTACAGGGGTATGAGGGTCTTACAGTGTTTAGGATTATAGCTCCATGTAGCTTTAGGTTTGTTTACTATCTAAACTGTTCCTCTATGAAGCCGATGCAGAATTCTCTGGACATCCAGGTGTACAGCTGCAACCACCTGGGCTCCTCATCCTCTTCATCCAGCTCCTCTTTCTTCTGCTAGGACGATGACAAGTGGTCTGAAGCTTCTTCGGCCTGCAATTCTATTCTTCTCTGTGGTGCCCAAGTTAAGGCAGGGCACCACCGCCATCATATTGGAGGGCCTTGCTGGAATATAATTTCCTGTTTGCTACCAAATGAGGAAGAGAATGGGAACATGTCGGGATCCCCATAAACAATAGCACAGTGGTTAATTCTGTTGCTTCACAGCTCCAGGGTCCCAGGTTTGATTCCCGGCTTGAGTCACTGTCTGTACGGAGTCTGCACGTTCCCCCCGTGTCTGCGTGGGTTTCCTCCAGGTGCTCCGGTTTCCTCCCACAGTCCAAAGATGTGCAGGTTAGGTGGATTGACCCTTAGTGCTAAATTGCCCTTAGTGTCCAAAAAGGTTAGGAGGGGCTATTGGGTTATTGGGATAGGGTGGAAGTGAGGGCTTAAGTGGATTGGTGCAGACTCTATCGGCCGAATGGCCTCCTTTTGCACTGTATGTTCTATGTAGGTAGTTTTGACATTCTGAATTCTCCCTCAGTGAACAGAACAGGTGCCGGAGTGTGGCGACTAGGGGCTTTTCACAGTAACTTCATTCCAGTGTTAATGTAAGCCTACTGGTAACAATCCAGCAGAGGGCAGCAGAGCAGAGCTTCTGATTGGCTGTTCCGGGGAGATTTGCATACGTGCAGTGCGGTCAGCGTAAGTTGAAGGTGCACCTGCATCAGTGACCCGAGGAGTTCGACGGAAGGTGAGCATCCAGCAGAGGGCAGCAGAGCAGAGCTTCTGATTGGCTGTTCCGGGGAGATTTGCATACGTGCAGTGCGGTCAGCGTAAGTTGAAGGTGGTTTGTGAAGGGGCTGTACTCGAGTGACAGCTTTACCCGAAACACTACTTATGTAGTGTCTCCCACCCATCCTCCTCCTCTAACCAAAAAAAAGCTCTGTCCGTTGGATTGCTAAACTAACAAGTTTTTTATTTTTTTATTTTTCAGTAGTTGGGAAGTTAGTTCAGTGGGAATGGAGGCTAGGGCAGTTGAATGTTCCTCCTGCAGAATGTGGGATGAAAGGGTCACCTCTAGTGTCCCTTCTGACTACATCTGCGGGAAGTGCACCCAACTCCAGCTCCTCGAGAGCCGCATTAGGGACCTGGAGCTGGAGCTGGATGAACTTCGGATCATTCGGGAGGCGGAGGAGGTTATTGAGAGGAGTTATAGGGAGGTAGTCACACCTCAGGTAAAAGAAGAAAGTAGATGGGTTACCGTCAGGGGAGGGAGAGGGAACCGGCAGGCAGTGCAGGGATCCCCTGTGGTCGTTCCCCTCTATAACAAGTATACCGTTTTGGATACTGTTGCGGGGGACGACTTACCAGGGGTAAGCAATAGGGCACAGGTCTCTGGCACAGAGTCTGTCCCTGTTGCTCAGAAGGGAAGGGAGAAGAGGAACAGAGCACTTGTCATTGGGGACTCCATAGTTAGAGGAACAGACAGGAGGTTCTGTGGGAACGAAAGAGACTCACGGTTGGTGTGTTGCCTCCCAGGTGCCAGGGTTCGTGATGTCTCTGATCGTGTTTTTGGGATCCTTAAGGGGGAGGGGGAGCAGCCCCAAGTCGTGGTCCACATAGGTACCAACGACATAGGTAGGAAGAGAGATGGGGATTTGAGACAGAAATTCAGGGAGCTCGGGTGGAAGCTGAGAGCTAGAACAAACAGAGTTGTTATCTCTGGGTTGTTACCCGTGCCACGTGCTAGCGAAGTGAGAAATAAGGAGAGAGAGGAGTTGAACACGTGGCTACAGGGATGGTGCAGGAGGGAGGGTTTTGGTTTCCTGGATAATTGGGGCTCATTCTGGGGTAGGTGGAACCTCTACAAACAGGATGGTCTTCACCTGAACCAGAGGGGTACCAATATCCTGGGAGGGAGATTTGCTAGTGCTCTTCGGGGGGGTTTAAACTAATTCAGCAGGGGGATGGGAACCTAAATTGTAGTCCCAGTGTACAGGATGTTGAGAGTAGTGAGGTCAGGGATAGGGTTAAAAGTTCGAAAGAGGGCACCGGCAAGCAGGACGCTGGTTTGAAGTGTGTCTACTTCAACGCCAGGAGCATCCGGAATAAGGCGGGTGAGCTTGCAGCATGGGTTGGTACCTGGGATCTCAATGTTGTGGCGATTTCGGAGACATGGGTAGAGCAGGGACAGGAATGGTTGTTGCAGGTTCCAGGATTTAGATGTTTCTGTAAGAACAGAGAAGATGGTAAAAGAGGGGGGGGTGTGGCATTGTTAATCAAGGAAAGTATTACGGCGGTAGAAAGGACGCTTGAGGACTCGTCTACTGAGGCAGTATGGGCCGAGGTTAGGAACAGTAGAGGAGAGGTCACCCTGTTGGGAGTTGTCTATAGACCTCCGAATAGTCCCAGAGATGTAGAGGAAAGGATTGCAAAGATGATTCTTGACAGGAGCGAGAGTAACAGGGTAGTTGTTATGGGGGACTTTAACTTTCCAAATATTGACTGGAAATACTATAGTTCGAGTACTATAGATGGGTCAGTTTTTGTGCAGTGTGTGCAGGAGGGTTTTCTGACACAGTATGTAGACAGGCCAACAAGGGGCGAGGCCACATTGGATTTGGTACTGGGTAATGAACCCGGCCAGGTGTTAGATTTAGATGTAGGTGAGCACTTTGGTGATAGTGATTACAACTCGGTTATGTTTACTTTAGCAATGGGCAGGGATAGGTATATACCGCAAGGCAAGAATTATAGCTGGGGGAAAGGCAATTATGATGCTATTCGGCAAGATTTAGGAGGTATAGGATGGGGAAGGAAACTGCAGGGGATGGGTACAATCGAAATGTGGAGCTTTTTCAAGGAACAGCTACTGCGTGTCCTTGAAAGTATGTACCTGTCAGGCAGGGAGGAAGTTGTCGAGCAAGGGAGCCGTGGTTTACTAAGGAAGTTGAAGCACTTGTCAAGAGGAAGAAGAAGGCTTATGTTAGGATGAGACATGAAGGCTCAGTTAGGGCACTTGAGAGTTACAAGTTAGCCAGGAAGGACCTAAAGGGAGAGTTAAGAAGAGCGAGGAGAGGACACGAAAAGTTGTTGGCGGATAGGATCAAGGAAAACCCTAAGGCTTTCTATAGGTATATCAGGAACAAAAGAATGACTCGAGTAAGATTAGGGCCAATCAAGGATAGTAGTGGAAAGTTGTGTGTGGAATCAGAGGAGATAGGGGAAGCATTAAATGGATATTTTTCGTCAGTGTTTACACTGGAGAAAGACAATGTTGTCGAGGAGAACACTCAGGTTCAGTCGACCAGGCTAGATGGAATTGAGGTTCAAAAGGAGGAGGTGTTAGCAATTTTAGAAAATGTCAAAATAGATAAGTCCCCTGGGCCAGATGGGATTTATCCTAGGATTCTCTGGGAAGCCAGGGAGGAGATTGCGGAGCCTTTGTCCTTGATCTTTATGTCGTCTTTGTCGACAGGAATAGTGCCGGAAGACTGGAGGATAGCAAATGTTGTCCCCTTGTTCAAGAAGGGGAGTAGAGACAACCCTGGTAATTATAGACCTGTGAGCCTTACTTCGGTTGTGGGTAAAATGTTGGAAAAGGTTATAAGAGATAGGGTTTATAATCATCTTGAAAAGAACAAGTTGATTAGCGATACTCAACACGGTTTTGTGAAGGGTAGGTCATGTCTCACAAACCTTATTGAGTTTTTTGAGAAGGTGACCAAACAGGTGGATCAGGGTAAAGCTGTTGATGTGGTGTACATGGATTTCAGTAAGGCGTTTGATAAGGTTCCCCACGGTAGGCTATTGCAGAAAATAAGGAAGTATGGAATTGAAGGTGATTTAGCGGTTTGGATCAGTAATTGGCTAGCTGAAAGAAGACAGAGGGTGGTGGTTGATGGCAAATGTTCATCCTGGAGTTCAGTTACTAGTGGTGTACCGCAAGGATCTGTTTTGGGGCCACTGCTGTTTGTCATTTTTATAAATGACCTGGAAGAGGGTGTAGAAGGATGGGTTAGTAAATTTGCAGATGACACGAAGGTCGGTGGAGTTGTGGATAGTGCTGAAGGATGTTATAGGATACAGAGGGACATAGATAAGCTGCAGAGCTGGGCTGAGAGGTGGCAGATGGAGTTTAATGCGGAAAAGTGTGAGGTGGTTCACTTTGGAAGGAGTAACAGGAATGCAGAGTACTGGGCTAATGGCAAGATTCTTGGTAGTGTAGATGAACAGAGAGATCTCGGCATCCAGGTACATAAATCCCTGAAAGTTGCCACCCAGGTTAATAGGGCTGTTAAGAAGGCATATGGTGTGCTAGCCTTTATAAGCAGGGGGATTGAGTTTCGGAACCACAAGGTCATGCTGCAGCTGTACATAACTCTGGTGCGGCCACACCTGGAGTACTGCGTGCAGTTCTGGTCACCACATTATAGGAAGGATGTGGAAGCTTTGGAAAGGGTTCAGAGGAGATTTACTAGGATGTTGCCTGGTATGGAGGGAAGGTCTTACGAGGAAAGGCTCAGGGAATTGAGGTTGTTTTCGTTAGAGAGGAGAAGGCTGAGAGGTGACTTAATAGAGACATATAAGATAGTCAGAGGGTTAGATAGGGTGGACAGTGAGAGTCTTTTTCCTCGGATGGTGATGACCAACACGAGGGGACATAGCTTTAAATTGAGGGGTGAGAGATATAGGACAGATGTCAGAGGCAGTTTCTTTACTCAGAGAGTAGTAGGGGTGTGGAACGCCCTGCCTGCAATAGTAGTAGACTCGCCAACTTTAAGGGCATTTAAGTGGTCACTGGATAGACATATGGATGAAAATGGAATAGTGTAGGTCAGATAGGCTTCAGATGGTTTCACAGGTCGGCGCAACATCGAGGGCCGAAGGGCCCGTACTGCGCTGTAGTGTTCTATGTTCTATGTTCTATGTTCTAATAAAGATCATTATTATTATTTTGGGGGCTTTAAACCCCTGCACATACCTGAGCCCACTTCACCCTTGGCAGATTACATCCTTTAAGTTCCCCTCAGAAAGCAGATGGGGCCTCTGTTTAACATCTCTTCTAAAATACAAAATGCTGGTATTTTAGATTATGTGCTACTTTCAATTAACAAATATGTATTTTTAAGGGAAATGGTTAATTTAAGATCTAATAAATGGCTTCCTCCAGTAAGTACTATCTGAATATAAACTATTTTATAAATATTATTTGTTCCATATCTCCTTCAGAAATGAACTTCTGTAGCCATCGAAGTTGGCCATTCCCTCAATACAAAATGGAGGAACGCAAAGCTTGCAGGGTAAAATGGACAAAGTTTGCAGCACAAGCAGGCTGCACCAAGCCACTATGTATTCTGTCTGCTAAGAGAGCAGACAGCACCGAAACGAACATTCCACATACTAATGAGGCAATCTCCGGGACAGTTAGCATAGTAATGGAACGATCCCAGAGACAATGGACACAAATAGGGAAATGATTGCAACAGTGTATGGGAAACCAGACACCCCGGCACCAGCGGGGTTCGAAGACAAAGCACCTGAAGGCCCGCCCAGTAGCCGAGGGACAGCCTCAGTATTGGGGGGATTCAAACAAATTGATTGGGAAGAGACCCAATCGATCCCCAGCAGATAGAGGTTCCGCCCAAAAGGGCGCGAAGCCCTGGGACCTATAAAAGACAGGTCCCAAACTCAGTTTGTTCTTCTTGATCAGCCCTCCTCTCTTGACCAGCCCTCTCGACCAGTCTTTACCGAAGAAGACCTTGACCGAGAGAGATGAGAGGTTCGGACAGCAGCCGCCAGCAAGTAAGTGTCTCACAACGATCTCTACCAGAGATAGACACTCCTGACCCCTTTTAACCCGTACCAACCTGAAGTCTGCGGACCCAGTGCAGAGCAAGAGGCCCTTGTCCCCTGATCCGGCAGTTCCTTATTCAGATAAGTATTGGTCTATTTAGTGGTTGGAATAGTTTAGTCATCTTAGCGTGTGCATGAGTAGTTTATAATTGTATTATAATAAACTCATTTGTTTGAACTTACTAATTGGTATATGGTTTTATTGCTTTGAACTTGACCTTGAAACTTGTGGCGGTATCTTAACGATACCTGGCGACTCCAAAGCTAAGTAACGAAACAGAGCCAAATCGAGTGTTAAGCACACTAACCCAGAACGAGCAACACTTCAACATAATGTGCAAATTCAGAGTACTTTCGATCAGTATGAATGTGAACTTTAAATATCAGATCTAGCTCTACTGGCTAAGTTTAAATTTCAGGTCGTTTTTGAGGCACGTAACCAAAGTAGTGTAATCATCTCTATTTAAAATAGTGTCCCAGTTGTGTTACAAATGCTCAGACGTAGATTTTGCTGATGGCTTTATTTCTTCCAGTTATATATAAAATGTTGGAATGTACGAGATATGCGTACCTTATACAATAAATAACTTTCTGAATTAGTTTTGTGTAGAATCTTTTTGACAGTTTGGGGTGTCTGGAGAAAAAATGATACATTGTGACTAAATTGTGAAATAATTCAAGTTTCGGATGATCATCGGTGGTTTTTCTTGTATTAGTCAACAATGCCTGGTTTCCTTATGCTGTTAAATCTTTTGTGGTGTTTAATGGACTTTCCCTATTTCTGTAAATTCTTGTTGCTCACAGACTACTAGCAAGAACAAATACACCTTTACATGAAATTTAGAATTTTGGTGCAGATTTCTTCCTTATTTTAGTGACACTAAATAAATGTTAGATGTAATTGTTTCACTCATTGAAAAATTAGTTGCAACTGTTCACATTATTTCATGCAAGAGATTTGTGTGGCCTGACATCCCATGGCAAGAGAACATATTTCTACATGCATTGCATGTAACATAATTTACTACCTACGTAGCCGAGGGACAACCTCAGCCTCTGTGATCAGATTGACAATGACTACTTGCCCTACATTTGATATTTATCCATAAAAGATTATGGTCACATTCATTGTCATGGTTAAATTGATGTGGCATATAAGACCACATTGTATTGGCCCAAAAACCATGATTTTGCATATATTCGGCCATGCAATGCTATACATAACTCACGTGAGTAGTCAGCTTCAATTTTTTCACCACATAAATGGATGTTTTATTTACGGGTACCTCATAACTGGGTGCAAGTTATCAAGAACGCAATATGGGCCATGTTGTTACGATACATGTGAGTATAAAACACACCCACATAGAGCAGATCCCACATGGTGAAAGGCAAAGATGGTGACCTCTGAACCCATCCCAGGGATTCAGTTTTATATTCGGTATCTAAATCAACCCCCATTTCTTTGAGGGATTTTTTGAGGTTTCACAGTTTGGCTTACATGCCAACATCTGTACTGTGTGCAGTTTTGGTCTCCACACTTGAGAAAGGATGTGCTAGCACTAAAGGGGGTGCAGAGGAGGTTCACTAGGCTGATTCCGGAGTTGAGGGGGTTATCGTATGAGGAGAGGCTGAGTAGATTGGGATTATATTCACTGGAATTCAGAAGGTTGAGGGGGGATCTAATAGAAACATATAAAATTTTGAAGGGAATGGATAAGATAGAAGTAGAAAGGATGTTTCCACTGGTAGGTGAAAGTAGGACAAAAGGGCATAGCCTCAAGATTAGGGGGGGCAGATTTAGGACTGAATCAAGGAGGAACGTCTTCACTCAGAGGGTGGTTAAAGTATGGAATTCCCTACCGAAAGGAGTAGTAGACGCTACTTCATTGAATATATTTAAAGATAGGGTAGATGTTTTTTTGAAAAATAAAGGAATTACGGGATATGGCGAGAATGCGAGTAAGTGGTTCTGAGACCACGAATAGATTAACCATGATCTTATAGAATGGCGGAGCAGGCTCGAAGGGCCGGACGGTCTACTTCTGCTCCTAGTTCTTATGTTCTTATCTACCGTATTCCAATTGTGAAAATCAAAATTTGCTCATGGGGATAGTGGAAAAAATGTTATTACTCTTGTTTTCACCTATGTCATTTAGTTATTTAACAGGGCAGTTGAAACAGGAAGCAATTTTATTAGGTAGGATAAAAGGTGAAACTGACTGTTACAAGGGCAAAACTGCTCTTGGATTTTCCTTCAATCGAGGCTGAGGGTTGAAAAAGACTTGGAACTGGATTGCCGTGTAGCCTCCCATTATGCCAATCCTAGTTAGGCAAGTGATAGTTAAATCTTTACTTTATTCCATGTGCAAAGAAAAGAATTCCAGAAGGCAGCAGCAATATAAAATTTGAAGTTGACACAAAACTTGACAAAAATTGATCATAGTAATGATCATAGTCATAGGCTTGAGGATGTTATAAATGGGATCAAAAATAGGCAGAAGCAAGGCAGATGGGGTTCAATGTCAGAAAAGGTAGATGAGTAGAGAGACCTTGGTGTGCATACACACAAATCTTTAAAGGTGGGCTGACACAATCACAGAATAATACAATGCAGAAGAGGCACTTTGGCCCATCGTGTCTGTACCAACGCATGAAAGATACCTGACCTGCCTACCTAATCCCATTTGCCAGTACTGGGCCGAGTGGCCGTCCAGTTTTGGCCAGTCCCGCCGGTGTGGATTACTCACCTCACGCACGGCGGGACCTGGCAGGTGAGTGTGCGGGGGCGGTCCTCAAGGGGGCACAGGGAGATCCGATCCTGGGGGTGGCCCCCACGGTGGCCTGGCCCGCGATCGAGGCCTACCGATCTGCGGGCAGGCTTGTCCCATGGGGAGAGTTCTTTCCTCTGCGCCGGATCCCTGTAGTGCTCCGCCATATTGCCCGGGGGTCGGCGCGGAGAAGAGAACCCCCATGCATGTGTGGAAATACGCCGGCTGGTCCGCACATGCGCGAGATCACGCCGGCCATTCCGCACATGCGCAAAATAGGGCCAGCCCTTTGCTGTTGGCTGGAGCGGTGCCAACCCCTCCAGCGGCCACCTAGCCCTCTAGAAAGGTGAGAATTCTTCACCTTCGGGGGCTGTTGACGCCGGAGCCGTTGGCTCCGGTTATCCCGCCGGCGTGGGGACATAGCCCCATTTTCAGAGAATCCCACCCACCAGACTTAAAATCATTGCCAAAAGATTTAGATCATAGATCATAGAATTTACAGTGCAGAAGGACCCATCGAGTCTGCACCAGCTCTTGGAAAGAGCACCCCACTTAAGCTCACACCTCCACCCTATCCCCGCAATCCAGCATCCCCACCTAACCCAAGGGCAATTTAGCATGGCCAATCCACCTAACCCTGCACATCTTTGGACTGTGGGAGGAAACCAGAGCACCCGGAGGAAACCCACACACACACAGGACTCCGCACAGACAGTGAACCAAGCCGGCAATCGAACCTGGGACCCTGGAGCTGTGAAGCAACTGTGCTAACCACTAGGCTACCGTGCCGTCTGCAGCACAGTAGCATAGGATGGGAGACAATCCGCTTTTACCACCCTCTCATCCTTTAGAGGGCGGATGAGCAAAAATATCTTCACTCAGAAACGTGTCAGCATCTGGAATGCTCAACCTGAAAAGGTGGTGAAGCTGATTACATAAATCATTTTCAGTGGGAGTGCCACAGGCCAAATATCTTTCTTCCGTGTTGCAAGTTTGTATTATTCAATGAACTGTTTCTGGAAGAGTTCCATTGCTGGGAGGTGGGATGTGTGAAACATTGTTTCTGCTAACTTGTGTGAAGGTTTGGAACTGGCACATGAGGAGGTATCGTAGCTGTTCTTATCCTGTCACACCCTGTGCTAACTGATCAGCACAATAAGGATTCATCCTGGATTCTGATAGCCACTGGAATCTGAAGAATCAAATGAATTTTCACCATGATCTGGATTTGATCAAAAATCTAAGTTGAACAGCAGTGCACACCATATCAGATATAGTTAATAATCTAACAATCAGGAAACATTTATCTAATAATGATCATGATATAATTACATACAATATTCAGTTTATAAAGGAGAAGCTTAACAGTTGCTAAATTTCTAGAGTAGGGCAGGGCTAAATTTTAAAGAGAGAAGGCAAAGACTGACCACGGCAAACTGGTCACAATTCTTAGTGGGTAAAACTACAGATGAACAGTAACAAGTATCCAAAAAACGGATTTTGCCTAGTATAGGAGCAATACATACTCTTATAGGCAAGAGTTTGAGTGAAAAATTAGCCTTGCTATTCAAATGAGTTACAGACAACGTAAAACTACAGGAAAGAGAATTCAAAATAAAGAATGGTGTAAATCTGGCAATTAATAATGATCAATCAAGAAAGAAAAAAAAATAGAGCTTAAAAAAGGAATATGAAAAAAACTCGAGGAAAATCAATATTACTTCAAGAAGGTAACTGGTCCAGGTTTGGGAGAGGGGAGCGTGATCATGGGCAGAGAGGGAGGGGCCACCTTGGATGGGCCCGGTTTAGGGTGGTATTAGAGGAGGAAGAACAAGAAGGGGATGATGATGGACGGTAGAGGGGAGTAGAGGCGTAAGCCACCGGTATGAATTGTAAAGTGAAACGTCCGTGGGTTAAACAGGCCGATTAAGAGGTCTCAGGTTTTTGTACACCTGAAAAGTTTGAAGGCAAGGTGATCTTTTTACGGAGACGCACCTCTGGGTGAAGGATCAGGTTAGGTTGAGGAAGGGATGGGTGGGACAAGTATTTCACTTAGGGTTTGACTCAAAGTCGCGGAGGATGGCCATTTTGTTGAACAAAAAGACGGGGTCTGTGAGGGCCAAGGAAGTGTGAAACCGGGGGGGGGGGGGGGGGGGGGGGGGGGGGAAGATATGTGATAGTGAGTGGGGTGCTAGAGGGGATGCTGGTGGTGCTAGTCAATATATACACGCTGAATTGGGATGATGTGGGGTTTGTGACGGGTTTACTGGGAGCCATCCCCTCTAGATAAAACAAGAAAAAGAAAGGAAGAGCTTACCTGATATTCACTCAACCCTTTAGGTTAGAGGAGGTGGAAGGGTGGGGGACCGTCTGCCTCAAAGGCCGTGTAGTGGCGGTTCTCCAGGCGGATTGGGAGCTGGTGGTATGCGGACTTCAGATTCAACGTGGAGAACACCCGGTAGTGTGCGATCTGATTAACCATGTCCGCTATCCGGGGAAGGGGGTACGCATCGAGGTGCGTGTACCGGTTTATGGTCTGGCTGTAGTCTACAACCATCCGGTTCTTTTCCCCGGTCCTGACAACTACCACCTGAGCTCTCCAGGGGCTATTGCTGGCCTCGATGATCCCTTCCCGCAAGAGTCGCTGGAACCCAAACCTGATAAAAGTCCTGTCCTGGATACTGTACCGCCTGCTTCTGGTGGCGACTGGCTTACAGTCGGCGGTGAGATTTGCGAAGAGTGGGGGAGAGTCGACCTTCAGGGTCACGAGGCTACATAAGGTGAGTCGGGGTAGGGGCCTGCTGAAATTCAGGGTTAGGCTCTTGAGGTTACACTGGAAGTCCAGTCCCAACAGGAGAAGAGCGCAGAGGTTGGGGAGTACATATAGTTTAAAATTGACGTACTCGGCGCCCTGTATTGCAAGGTTTGCGGCAGTGTACCCCCGGATCTGCACGGAGTGCGATCCAGAAGCGATTGTTTGAAGTGCAGGGAAGATTTGGAGCGAGCAGCGCCTTACCGTGTCTGGGTGAATGAAGCTCTCCGTGCACCCGGAGTCAAACAGGCAAGGCGTTTAATGTCCATTGAACCGGACGGTCATCATGGAGCTCCGGAGGTCTTTTGGTCGTGACTGGTCAAGGGTGACTGCGCCGAGTTGCGGGTAGCCAGCGTAGTCGGAAGTGATGGGGTGGTCCCAAGATGGCTGCCCCCGTCAGTCGCACGTGTTGGGCGGCATTGCAGATGTCAGCCAAGATGGTGGCCCCCGTCTGTCGCACGTGTCGGGCAGCGAGGAAGATGGCATCCAAGATTGAGGCCCCCATGAGTTGCACGTGGCGGGCCACGTGGGAGACGGTGACCAAGATGGCTGCCCCCGTGAGTCGCACATGTTGTGCAGGCTTGAAGATGGCTGCCCCCACGGACAACACAAGGCGGATGATGCGTCCGAAGGGGGCAGAGCCGGCAGGCACGCAGCCACACTGCTGGGTCTGCGGGCCTGTGAGTCTGAGAATCGGGCCGGCGACTTGGAGGATTTGGACCTGGCCAGGCAAACTTTGGCAAAGTGTCCCTTTTTGCCGCAGTCGCTGCAGTTCGCGTTCTGAGCGGGCAGCGCTGCCTGGGGTGCTGGTGCTGGCCGCAGAAATAGCAGGGTAGCCCCCCCCCCCCCGGGTTGGGCGGGCAGCCGCACGGCACAGGCCTGGGGCACTCTCTGGTCAGGGGTCCACGAGGGGGTCGCGTGATCAGACGGGAACGCGTTGAGGCTTTGGAACGCTACTTCTAGGGAGGTGGCTAGTTTTACCGGTTCTTCTAGGTCGAGGGCACTTTTCACGAGCAGGCGCTGTCTCACGTAGTTGGACCTGACTCCAGCCACGTAGGCGTCCCGGACGGCGAGTTCCATATGTTGAGAGGCCATAACGGCTTGGTAGTTGCTACTTGGCGAGAGGACTTTGAAGTCGCGTAGGTACTCCTCCAGCGATTCCCCGGGGCGTTGGCGGTGAGTGGTGAGGAGATGCTGCGCGTACACCTCATTCACCGGCCGTACGTATAGGCGCTTCAGCATCACGAGGGCGTCCGCGTATGTGGAGGCTTCCTTCGAGTTGTACAGAGATTCGATGGCTCACCCGGGCGTGGAGGAGGCTCAGCCTCTGATCGTCGGAAGGCGAGGAGGAGGCGGCAGGATAGGCCTCGAAACAGCGGATCCAGTGCGAAAAAAATCCCTTTGGCTTCCGTGGCCTGTGGGTTGAGTTCCAGTCGGTCAGGTTTGAGGGCCGATCCCAACTGGGACGACACGAGCTTCATCCAAAAGACCATGGCAGAAATCCCGGACATAGCGACGCACCGACTAATCATGGGGGGGGGACTTCAACTGTGTACAGGATCCAAAGACGGACAGATCAAACCCCAAAACAGGGAAAACCTCAAACATGGCAAGGGAACTCAGTCACTATATGGAGCAGATGGGAGCTGTGGACCCCTGGAGATTCGCCCACCCGGGGGAGAAAGAATTCTCCTTCTTCTCCCCAGTACACAACGTGTACACCAGAATTGACTTCTTTGTGGTGGGGAAAACGGTGCTTCCAGGGATAGACAAGGTGGAATACTCCGCAATTGTGATATCAGACCACGCCCCACACTACATGGACGTGTGGCTGGAGACGGGAAGGGCCCAGCGCCCCACATGGAGGTTGGACGGTGCCTTACTAGCTGACAAGGCCTTTAGCGAAAGGATAGCGCGGGCCATAGCGGAATACACGGAGAACAACCAAAACGGGGAGGTCTCATCCTCCACGTTCTGGGAAGCGCTTAAGGCCGTACTAAGAGGGGAAATCATTGCCTTCAAAGCGCAAAGAGATAGGGAGGAATGGGTGGCTAGGCAGAAGCTGGTCGACTCCATACTGGAGGTAGACCGTAAATACTCCGAGGCCCCGACCGTAGAGCTCCTGGCGGAGAGAAAAGAATTACAAAGGAACTTTGACCTGCTCTCCACCAGGAAAGCAATGCACCAACTCCGCCAGGCACGCGGGGCCCTGTACGAACACGGAGACAAAGCCAGCCGCCTGTTGGCACACCAGCTGAGAAAGCAGGCAGCCAGCAGAGAAATTGCGCAAATCAGAGGTACCAGAGGCATGTGGGAAACAGAACCAGAGAAGATTAACAAAACCTTCAAGGCCTTCTACCAAGAGCTGTATACCTCAGAGCCCCCAACGGGGAAAGCTGGGATGAACCGGTTTCTTGATGGACTGGACATACCAGTCGTGGGAGAGGGCAGAAAACGGGATCTGGAAGCACCACTAGCACTGGGAGAGATCATGGAGAGCATTAGCTCCATGCAGACGGGGAAGGCGCCGGGACCGGACGGATTCCCGGCGGACTTCTACAAAAAATTTGCGACAGCGCTAGCCCCGCACCTGCGGGAGATGTTCACAGACTCGCTAGCTAGGGGCACACTGCCACCCACGTTAGCACAGGCCTCAATCTCGCTGATACCTAAGAAAGACAAAGATCCAACAGAATGTGGATCATACAGACCCATATCTCTGCTGAACGCAGACGCCAAAATACTGGCCAAAATCCTAGCCAAAAGGCTAGAAGACTGTGTACCTGAGGTGGTCACAGAGGACCAGACGGGCTTCGTCAAAGGTAGACAGCTTACCGCGAACATCAGGCGCCTGCTGAACGTGATAATGACCCCCTCCGGGGAGAGAACACAAGAGGTGGTCGTCTCCCTGGACGCAGAAAAGGCCTTCGACAGAGTCGAATGGAAATACCTCATAGAGGTACTGGAGCGGTTCGGGCTTGGAACAGGGTTCACCGCGTGGGTAAAGCTCCTACACAACGCCTCATGGCGAGTGTACGGACCAACAATACCAACTCCCAATACTTCCAGCTGCACTGGGGCGCCAGACAAGGATGCCCACTGTCCCCGCTGCTGTTCGCACTAGCAATCGAACCGCTAGCAATCGCGCTCAGGGCAGCCAAAAATTGGAGGGGGATCCGAAGGGGAGGCAGGGAGCACAGAGTCTCACTCTATGCGGATGATCTGCTCCTCTATATCTCGGACCCACAAAGCAGCATGGACGGAATCATCGCGGGGGGGCAGCACTAAAGGGGCTGCCGTTCAAACAAGCCCGACATAAATTCCGCTACCTGGGGATCCAAATAGCCCATGACTGGAAAGGGATCCACAAATGGAACCTCACCAGCCTGACGGAGGAAGTTAAAAAGGACCTGCAAAGATGGAACACACTCCCGCTCTCCCTCGCGGGGAGAGTCCAGACGATCAAAATGAACGTACTGCCCAGGTTCCTCTTCCTGTTTAGATCCATCCCGATCTACATCCCCAAGGCCTTTTTCAAAGCGCTGGACAAACTTATCATGCCGTTCTATGGGGGGGTAAAAATGCTAGGATCCCAAAGAAGGTCCTACAAAAAACAAAATCCAGGGGGGGGCTAGCCCTCCCGAATCTACAATTCTACCACTGGGCGGCAACAGCCGAGCGAGTAAGGGGATGGATCCAGGAGCCAGAAGCCGAGTGGGTGCGTGCGGAGGAGGCCTCCTGCATGGGGACCTCCCTCCGGGCCCTCGCCACGGCAGCACTCCCATCCCCACCCAAAAAACACTCCAGCAGCCCAGTGGTGACAGCCACCCTCCAATCCTGGAACCAACTGCGGCAGCAATTTGGCCTGTACAAAATGTCGGACAAGGCTCCCATCTGCAACAACCATAGGTTCAAACCAGCACTGACTGACGCCACCTTCAAAAGGTGGAGGCAGGACGGGGGGACACTGACAGTCGGACGACAGGATCGCAACACTGGACGAACTGACAGAGAAATTTCAGCTAGCTGGGGGGGAACGAGCTACGGTACCTGCAGCTCAAAAACTTCCTACGAAAGGAGACAAGGACGTACCCACAACCGCCACGACAGACACAACTGGAAAACCTACTGGACGCAAGTATCCTAGAGAAAGGGAACTGTAGTGACATGTATGACCGACTGGTAGATAGGGACGACACCGTACTGGACGCAACAAGAAGGAAATGGGAGGACGACCTGGGGATGGAGATAGGGTGGGGACTCTGGAGCGAAGCACTGCATAGGGTCAACTCCACCTCCACGTGCGCAAGGCTCAGCCTGACGCAACTAAAAGTGGTACATAGAGCCCACTTAACGAGAAACCGTATGAGTAGGTTCTTCCCGGAGGTGGAGGACAGATGTGAGCGGTGCCAAAGAGGCCCGGCCAACCACGCCCACATGTTCTGGTCTTGCCCCAGACTTGTGGAGTACTGGACAGCCTTCTTCGAGGCTATGTTCAAAGTGGTGGGGGTGAGGGTGGAGCCATGCCCGATAGTGGCGGTCTTCGGGGTTTCAGACCAGCCAGATCTATTCCTGGGGAGGAGGGCGGACGCCCTTGCCTTTGCCTCCCTGATCGCCCGCCGTAGAATCCTGTTTGGCTGGCGGTCAGCAACACCGCCCAGAGCTGCAGACTGGCTGTCCGACCTCTTGGAATCTCTCCAAATGGAGAAAATCAAATTCGCCATCCGAGGGTCAGACGACGGCTTCCACAGAACGTGGGAGCCATTCATGCAATTGTTCCGGGACCTGTTTGTGGCCAACGTACAAGAGGAAGAATAGACGGGTGGCCAAGAATCAGGGGGAAATGGACGTGAATCGGGGGAAAGTAGCCGGGGGGGGGGGGGGGGGGGGGTTACGGGCTCGTTATGGGGGTTTGATGGCAAGCCAAGGCCCAAAACCAAACTATAAATAAATGCCTATAAACATGTGCCTCGGCCATATTGGGGAATGTAAAATATGTATGCTGGCTAAAGGGGGCGGCCACAATTGTTGTTATGAACATGCTTACCTGTAAATATTCATGTTAAATTTTTGTGTTTTCTTTTTTTCTCTCTAATAATTTGTAATTTGTCATATATAAAATATGAAAACTCAATAAAAAACATTTATAAAAAAAAAGGTTTGAGGGCCGATTCCATTGTGGTGTTTAGTCGATTAAATTGATGCGGCCATCAATTGACGCAGGACAGAGAGTTAAAGTGAACAGTGGCTTTAATCGACTAGAACCGTGCCTGCCTGCGACTGCTCTGCACTGAGAGCCGCCTACAGGACAGCTGCTCTATATACCTCCCCTCAAGGGGGCGGAGCCAGGGGCGGAGCCCACAAGGGCACCAACATGATACATTCGATGTAATATCATACAATGGTCCATAGGTGGAGCCCACATGGACAATAGCGTGATACAGTGTAATACAGTGGTGAATGCTTAATACAATACGTTAACCACAATGAGTTCATGGAATTTTCGACTGCCCAGGGGAATGAGACAGGGGTGTCCACTGTCACCATTGTTATTCACGCTGGCAACAGAGCCCTTGGCGAAGGCCCTTGGGGGGTCAGTGGAGTGGCAGGGGAGTGTGAGGGGGAGCAGGAAGCGGGTGTCATTGTACCTGGAAGACCTGTTGTTGTTTGTGTGAGACCTGCTGGAGAGTATGGGCAGGATTATGGAAATATTGGAGAGGTTGCGGCCTTCTCTGGGCCCAAGTTAAATATTGGAAGAGTGAGGTACTTCCGGTGAATGTGGCGGGGCGGGGGCCAATTGGGGGTGTTGCCCTTTAAGGTAGCTCAGGAAAGTTCAGTTATTTGGGGATTCGGGTGACGTGGGAATGGGCTAAGATGCACAGGTGGAATTTGATTACGTTGGTGGAGGAGATTAGGGGATTTTAAGAGATACACCTACCTGATACGGGCAGGGAGGGTGCAGGTGGTAAAGATGAATGTGCTGCCAAGGTTTCTGTTTGTTTTCCAGACCCTCCGGATCTTTCTCCCCAAGGCCTTCTCCGGATATTGGAGACAGTGATTTTGGAGTTTATATGGGCAGGGAAGGTAGTGAGGTTGAAGATGGCCCTGCTACAGAGACAGAAAGGTGGATTGGCACTCCCAAACCTGCTGCACTCTTATTGGGCGGCGAATGTGGGGACGTCGAGGGAATGATTGGGGGGGGGGGGCAGAGTGGGTCAAGATGGAGGAGGAATTCTGTAGGGGATCCAGTCTGAGGGCTGTGGTGACAGCTCCGCTTCCACTAGCTCCCCGGAAGTATAAGGGGAGCCCGGTGGTACAGCCGACAGTCAGGGTGTGGAATCAGCTGCGGAGACATTTTAAATTGGAGGGGATGTCGGTATTGACACCACTGAACGGGAACTAGAGGTTTAAGCCCATGGGGCTAGATGGGATGTACGGGAAGTGGAGGGAGACGGGGCTGGTGAGGGTGAGGGACTTGTTTATGGAAGGGCAGTTTGCAAGTCTGGTTTGAGTTGCTGAGAGGGAGTGAATTTACATATATGCAGGTGAGTGACTTTGCACAAAAAGAGTGGAGGACGTTTCCCAGGTTGCTGGAGTACACCTTATTGGAGCAACTGCTGGTCCCAGATGAGTTGGGAGACGGTAAGATAGGGGATAGATACAAGTGGTTGGGGGAGCAGGAGGGTGAGGGTCAAGAACAAATGAGATGAGGAGGTGGGGGCGAAATACGCTGGGGACTGCGGTACGACGTGATGCCTAGACTGAATTCAACCCCCTCCTGCCCAAGAATGAGCTTGATTCAGTTCAAGGTGGTGCGCAGGGTACATATTACTCGGGCGAGGATGAATGAGTTCTTCCAGGCTGTGGTCGATGGTGTGAGAAGTGTGTGGGGGGGGGGGGGGGGGGGGGGGGGCTGGTGAATCATGCGCATATGTTCTGGGGTCACGAAAAGCAGTGTTTGGGATGTTATCTAAAATTGTGGGGTGGAGATCAGCCCGGGACCAATGGTGGTTGATCTTTGAGGTATCAGAAGTGCCGGGACTGTTGGAGGGGAAGGGGGTCGATGTTGTGGCCTTTGCCTCTCTAATTGCCCGGTGAAGGATCTTGCTAAATTGGAGGTCGGATACGCCGCCAGGGGTGACGGCCAAGCTGGGGGATTCTCTCCTTTTGGAAAAGATTCAATTTGAGTTGAGGTCAGCGGGGGGCTTCGAGACATGGTGGGGGGGGGGGGGGGGGTCCATGACGATGTTTGAGGAACTGTTCATCACGGGGGAGATAAAAAGGGGACAAATTGTACAAAATGTATATTGTGAATTTGGGGAGTGTGTTTTTGTATATGTTGCTCTTTGTTTTACACATTTGGAATAAAATGCATTTGAAAAAAAAAGAAGCCAACTGACTCCACAGAGATCAGCCTTGAAACGTAATGGCCCCCCGTTCCTCATCATGGAGGTATTGAGGGCTCTCCAGCCTCACCAACAATCCTCGCCGACATTCTCTCCCCCCCACCTTACAATCCTGGCCAGCATTCCCCCACCCCAGAAAATCCTCGCCAGCATTGCCACATGCCTGCTCACCATCGCCCACCTCCACCACAAATATATGTACCCCCTCCCAATGGGCCTTCCACTAAGGCCCGCCCCGGCACTGCCCCATGGCACAAGCTGGCAATACCAGGTAGGCACTGCCCAGGCATGTCATGTCACTCCCCCTCCCCCTCCCCCTCCAAGACTGTACTTACCTCTGCACCCCTGGAGCGATCCCCTTGCCTGACTCTCATTTGGCCAAACCTGTTGTAAACCTTGCCGACGTGACGTCACATTGGCCAGGTATGACTATGTAGCACGGAGGGGATGTATTATAGGGTCAATCAACCAATTAGCGCAGAGGGGATCGTGTGGTGGGTGTTCGTTGATGATATTTAAATAAACATGCACCTCATGACATCGCCAACAAGGGGTGAGGAAAATTGGGAAACGTGATCTCTCCGGAGAGAATCATGTTTCTTGATTCCCGTGGGATATTCCGCCTGCGTCCATGCATGACTCATGCGGGCTCAAAATCGTCCCCATTGTTTCCCCTAAATATCAAGAATTAAAAGGCCTACAGCAAATGTAGCGAGTCGGCAGTTGAGTTAGTTAAAGGCAGATTAAGAACTGTTATCAGATGCAGTCTAAAATGTTCCAGTCAATCTCTAGGCCTCTAGAGATATCGGGGATTCGGCTTGCTGCTCCCTCGGCACAGCTCGTAAAGTGGTGGGGTGGGCGGGGAGGGGTGGTCTCCTGACAGGATTTGTTGCCCTCCACACTTGCCGGGTGCTTAGCTGTGGCCATAGGCTCTCCTGTGAGGGGTGTCCCTTTCATAAAAGTGGGTGGACTGCTGGAGACATGTTGTACTTTAAAAGTGCAAAAATATGGAGAAATGGTGCCTCAAAATGAAAGTTGCCTTTCTGTCTCCGACCTGAACTGCAAACTGCTACTTTCTCAGTCCTGGAGGAGCTTCTATTGCCTCCAAAACATTGAAAGCCCACCCTCCATCCTCAATTGGATGGTGATCCTGCCCTCGGGTCACTAATTGGACGATTTGGGGAAAACCGGTGTGTGACCATCACTTGATCACATCTCCAGCCCTAAAGTGCAAGGCCATAAAGTTCAAGGGAGGGCGAATTGCTTACTTTTTACTTGAACGCCAAAAAAATCCGTTAATTTGATTATTTTATTCTTCTAAGATACCTACTCTCGGATTTTTCCTCTCCTTTAAATTATTGAAGTTCCCCATTAAAATATAGTTCTCCAGTTTGGCTATTTTCTTTTAGTGTGTCTTCACACACACACACACACACACACACACACACACTGTTTTCCCTTTGGGGAATAGTGAGGAAGTGTAGAAGGATTCCCGAGCTGATTAACAGCCCGTTGAACTGCGTTATGAACGCTCCTTCTATGACCAACAAATCCTGGTGTTGGACTTGATCCCAGAGCTTCTAGTTCAGAGATAGGGGCACTACCACTGTGCCGCAAGACCTCCCATTTTGACAATTATTCTGTAAAACTAATGCTAAGGTAACAATGAGGAAGAGAGCGCAATTTATTGTAAAGTGGAAACTCCTGGGTAAACTGTGATGCAATTAAAAATGGGAAGTGTAAGTGGCTTAGAATTCAAAGGAGAAGGAAATAGAGACATTGGTGAAGAATTGTTGCAATATACTCATCTGGCAAAGAAAGTTTTTTTATGTGAAGGAATTTCTTATTAATGATTCAGATCAATACAAAATAATGGAATGTTTTCCAGGCTCATGATATCATCTGTGACAGTTCTCAATTCCACTAATCATATCATCAGAATAAAACGAGCATATGGGGCCACTTGGGGCTACCGCAAAGACAGATGAGAAGATAAGGAGATTATTTGACGACAGATGCAGATAAAATCATTTACTGTGTCATTGTGGTTTTATTTTACAACGTGGCACCAACCATTGCATGATTTAATATGGAGGTGGTCATTTTTCCCCCAGACCCCTCCTCTTCTGTTAAGAAATGCTATTCCCCACAATATGGACCTGGTGGATTTTCTACTTTTAGTCCAATTTTTTACAAAATGTTATCAGGATGTTGTCGCCACAATATTGATAATGGGTGGACCAGATCAACTTTTTCCAAAATGCTGACATCAGGATTGGCAGTGGCTTTGAAGATCAGAGGGAGGGAGAAGGGAATGGGTGGGGAAATGATAGAATTCTTGGTATATCAAATAATGGAGATGAGATGGAGATGGAAATCTGAATTTCAGAGAGAAATATCAGAACAATAGGGCAATAATATTAGATTACATTAATTCCAAGGCAGACTGGAATAAAGGTAATATGCATGGTCAAGGTGTATTTTCGATGTACCAAGGATTGTTGGTTTTCCCAGATGGCATTCTCCCATCCCTCCCACAATGGGTTTGGTGGAGGCCGGGTGTGGAGAATCGAGCAGGAGGCAAAAAGGCGGAAACCCGTCAGGGTAAAACCATGTTGTAATTCTCTCAATGATGGCGGGTCGGTCGTCCGCTGGCTGGTGGCGTCAACACTATTTGAATTAATTTGCATTTCATGAATGTTGTTATGGGCCAGGGTTTAGAGAAGTGTATCATGGAGTTCACCTGACCCACAATTTTTAATAGATTGAGGTATGGGGAGCACACGGCCCACTCTACAGGTGTGGTACAGCAGAAATGGAAAAGTATTTTTTAAAGCAAAACAATGTTTATTCTATGAACTCAAGTTAACCTTTTTAAAACATACAGTGAACATCTTAGCAACCATTAATTCAAATACAACCCCCAAAGAATACAACACCAAGTAATCCTTAATAACTTCCCAAACAACATCCAGAAGACAAAAGAAACACCTTTGAACAGAAGCACATCAGGTTTACATTCACTACTGAGAACATTTCTAATTCTGAATTCACCAAATGATCAAGAGATCAACAGGACACCTGCTCTGTTTTTTCAGCTCCAACACTGAAAACGAAACTAAAACACACCCTGCAGCAAACAGCCTAAAACGAAAGTAAAAAGCTGACAGACAGCCCAGCTCCACCCACACTCTGACATCACTGCAGTAATATGAGCAGCCAAACATTTCTTAAAGCGACATTCTCATGACAATGTTCACGAAAACAGCTGCTGGCCTGCATCCCACCAGGCCTTCAAATCTTGTGTCCCACCAGCGTGAAATTATGTTGGTCTAAAATCCGATTGATAGAGTTGTGTGCACAAGATGGCCCTCGACTCACCAGAGACTTGGAGGTGAATGCACCAAAGTCTTTCTGCAATCGTGCTGCACTGCTCATGATGCGCTGTACACCAATCTGCCGGAGAAGACCAGTTCCTGCCCTCCATCGCCATGACGAGCTGGACTTTATGAACAGCACCATGCTGCTGGACCCATGGACCCTCCTGTGTCACTGAGTCCGATCAGTATGGTGCCTGGGATTGGGGAGTATTGGGGTCCCCTTTCCCCTGGTGCCTCTGGACAGCACTCTGCTGTGGGACTCATGCAGCCTCTGCAACAAAGATCCGGAGTTTGACTGGGGATGGGGTATGAGGTGGGGCCGGGAGGGTGGGGGTGGGTTGAGATGCCGAAGACAAGGGGGTAATCTGGAAGGAGGGCTGTTCAGGAGGGGCAATGGAGAAGGGCAAACACTGGGGGGACAATGTGAAAGGTGGGCTGTACAAGGAATGAGGGGGGGGGGGTAGAATGGGCAGGCACTCATGGTAGCAGGCAGAGGGGCAAGGAGGAAGAGCACAATCAATGTAAGCAGTGGGTAGACCAAGGGGAAGGAAACTGGAACCCAACAAGGCTGCATGAAATGCAGACAAACCAGCTGGTCTAACAGATAGCACATGCAATACTGAAAGTGGGTCCACACAGACTACAGATGATGGGGTGGCATCTGTCCGTGTGGCACATTAGAGGTTGAGGCTACACGTGTCGCGTCTTTTCGTCCGACGTCATTTCGTCCAACGACACTTCGTCCACGTCTTTTGGTCCAACGTCTTTTTGTCCGCCCGTCTTTTGGTCCAACGTCACTTCGTCCAATTAACCAATTGCAAATCAACTCCGTATAAAATCATTTAATTGATAGAAAGCAGGCACAAGACAGCAAGTGAATTTAATTGCTAAAATGCAAGTAATTGATGAAATTCAAGTAAAATGCAAGCTTAAAAATGCAGTTAAAAAGTTAAAAAATCTAAAAATACAGTTAAAAAGATCTAAAAGTTTACTACTGATGAATTCCCGAAATTATTTAAAATTGATGTAAATTGTGAGCAACATTCCTCAAGAAATCAATTTTCGCTGTGGGATCATATTCAACGACCAATCTTTTGAGGCGTTCAGTTATTTTCTTATATCGCGTACATGAAGTCGCCTGATCCCCCCGAAGAATTTGAGCCTTTTTGCCTATTATTAACCCTTCCTCTTCCTTCAGAGTTTTGATTAACCTCCAGATATTCAAATGAGCTCCACCCGCCGAACGCTTTATCGCAGAATGAAACCCCTCAGCAGCATTATTTGTTCTCGGTAGATCTTGTAGAACACGCTGATTAACATTCCATACAGCTGTCGGGAACGTAGGTGTTTCTCTCCTTCGTCTGGCACCACGTCCTCTCACAATGCCTATGTAAGTCAAGTCGAAGTAAACGATGAATTCAGCAGGTATTTCTTCATCGTCTATCAAATCTTCATAAGCCTCTTCGACATCTTCAACGGGGAGGAAAGCTAATGCTGAAAAACATCGAATTTTAAGACAGAATTCAGAGTCTGTGTTGTATTTTTCTTTGAGGCCTAAATCGGTAATTTTTCAAAAAACAGATTGGCTCAAATGAAACAAACATGCCACGACAGATGCATTAAGGAATGATGAATTAATTGCCTTGTGAACTGCAGCTTCGAAATCTGCCATGATATCAATCGAATTTGCATCAGGTTGCATAATTTTCAATTGGTCAAAGAATAATTCGTATGTCTGCTTCCTTTTATTCGGTAGTAATGCAAAGACCCGTGGTAGACTGCTACCTTTAACTTGTACATGAATGCAGAACAGTTGAAACCACTGTTGTGGCACAATCTTGAATGTTCCATCACATGCCCAATGACGATATGATGCTAAATCCTGAAGAGCACTTTCTGATGCGAATACTAGTAAGCGCTGTTGATCCTCTACGCCCGAATCGAACCTCAGAAACTGCTGGCCATTGTCAAGCTTGCAATATTTGTCAGGTATTTCAAAACCGTGTCTAGCCGCTGGATTAGCGGGAAATCCAGAATTTTTTTGTCGGCACCTTTGAATAGTCCTTGAGACGACGGGCAGCCTTGGGAGTTGAGAGCAGGTATTTTCTGATAGCTGCGTAAACTTGGCCGCTAGTATGCTACGCGAACTTGCTGCTATGTTTTCCACTGCTTCATGCTTTATTTCTGCAACTGCTTTTCTAGCATTTAACGAATCGACATCAGCTGGATGAAGGTGCTCATTAGAGAAATAAATAATTTTAGGCTCATTGTTTTCCGTGACCGTGTGAATCCGCACTGAACATAGCCTTCTTTTCTCACATCTCCAGTATTCTTTTCCTAGGTTTGCACTGCTCGAATGAAAATCGTAGATATAGTTATTTCCATCAGCCACCTTCCATTTACTCTTCGTTGACACAATGAACTTTGCCATTTCGGGATGGGCGAATTCGGGATTAGGAAAGAGACAGATAATATCTATCCTTTAACGAGGCTCGTTAAAGGGGAGAGAACGATAATAACTATCCTTTAACGAGGCTCGTTAAAGGAAAGAGGCCGGTAATAAAGATCCTTTATTGTATATTATGTGCATTAGAGAAGATTTCCATGTACAAAAGTTAAAGTGGAGTGGAGTGCTACTAAGCAAGTTACTAAAAGGCAAGTTACAAAACGTCTTTGACAAAAAAAATCATCCAGCAAAAACACGTAAAAAGTCACAAAAAATCTTTGACGAAAAAAATCACCGGACGAAATGACGTTGGACCAAAAGACGGGCGGACAAAAAGACGTTGGACGAAAAGACGTGGACGAAGTGTCGTTGGACGAAATGACGTCGGACGAAAAGACATAGCACCGAGGCTACAATGCTTTGTGAAGATCACTGTTGACCATAGTCCTCTTTGGAAACAGTAACTATGTTAAGTTCATAGGATGGCAGTCAGGGAGTGCAGACATTCTGGCTGTGAAATGGAAAGGAGTCACAGATGACAGGCAGTCCAGGCGCTATGTGGACGTCACAATCTAAAGACAGAGATCAGAGATATTACAGAAGAGCAGCGGGCATCCAGCAGGAGAAATCATTGGAATCATGGTGTACCTCAGATGCAAGGAGGAATAAGGGGTTTGTGCTCCACAGGAAAAATGCACAGCTTGGTGTGCAGGGCTGTCACTTACAGTCGATGTCCCTGGGTGTGGCAGACTCATTACCATGGTGGTGTCACAGGGGGCATCTGCAGTCTGTGGATAGGAATACATAACACAGAGGGGGGCTACATGAAGCTCTCATGGTATGGGCGGGGAACCCCTGAAAGTGACGGTGCACATAACTTCTAGATGGAGTGGGTACAAATCCACGTGAGGCATGGACACCTCATGATGGGCTGAGTTGGGAGTGTGTCAATTACAACCACCACAATGATCCAGTATTAGTCGGGGAGCCTGGGGAATAACAGGTGGGACCTATCCCAGGACATTGTGAAGCTTCAGGTAAATTGGAGGCACACGGACAGGGTGCAAAGGAGCACCAAACTCCGTCCTGTAATACTGGTGAAGCACCATCTCAACGCTCAGGTAAAATGGTGTCTTCCAAAATCGATAGTAAGATTGGTTCTGTCTAGGAGGGGTATTGCGTGTAGGAGAACACTAAGCGGGACTCTGCGGTTCCTTCTTGGAACACATACTGACTTGTTTGTGCAGGCACAGTGGGCACGGTGCAGTTCAAATATACAAGACTCAGAACCTGTTGCCCAGGATGTAACAGCAAGCCAGATTTCTATTTTGTGCTTTTAAAGGGATAGGCACAACTCAATAGCCTCAAGTCAAATTTGAAAAGCTACATAGTGGAAGACAGGAATGCAGTCTTGGTGAGTGGAGGTTCTAGTGAATTGGGCACAGCTGCATCAACCCTGCAATCCCATCTTTGAAGGGGAGTCATGCTAACAATTGATACCATTCATCAATGGCAAAACAGATTCTATTCATTCACCCTGAGTAACCAAAAACTCAAGTCAGTGAATGGAGTTCAGAGACACATGATGAAACTCACAAGTTCTCACTGCCCACAGGGCTCCAGATGTCACATCTATGGAAAGGAATGCTGCTCATCTCTGTGTGTGCTAGAGCCCCAGGGTTAACGTAACATGAGGAACAAGGCAATCTAATGTGCCAAAACTTAGAGGGAGAAACAACACAGAGGGAGGTGGACCTGGCGAGTTAAGACAATGCAGAAGGGAGAACAGTTTCAAATCGAGAAAGAGAGCAGAGAGAGGCGGACCCGGCGCGTTAAAACAATGGGGGAGGGGGAGCAGCTTCAAATCAAGAAAGAGCACAGAGAGGCCTTTGAATGGACTTCAGTAAGGCCTTTGACAAGGTCCCTCATGGCAGACTGGTACAAAAGGTGAAGTCACACGGGATCAGGGGTGAGCTGGCAAATCGGATACAGAACTGGCTAGGTCACAGAAGGTAGAGAGTAGCAATGGAAGGGTGCTTTTCTGATTGGAGGGCTGTGACTAGTGGTGTTCCGTAGGGATCAGTGCTGGGACCTTTGCTGTTTGTAGTATATATAAATGATTTGGAGGAAAATGGAACTGGTCTGATTGGTATGTTTGCGTACGGCACAAAGGTTGGTGGCATTGCGGATAGTGATGAGGACTGTCAGAGGATACAGCAGGATTTAGATCGTTTGGAGACTTGTGCGGAGAGATGGCAGATGGAGTTTAATCGGACAAATGTGAGGTAATGCATTTTTGAACGTCTAATGTAGGTAGGGAATATACAGTGAATGGTAGAACCCTCAAGAGTATTGACAGTCAGAGAGATCGAGGTGTACCGGTCCATAGGCCACTGAAAGGGGCAGGTGGAGAAGGTAGTCAAGAAGGCATAAGGCATGCTTGCCTTCATTGGCCGGGGCATTGAGTATAAAAACTGGCAAGTCATGTTGCAGCTGTATAGAACATTAGTTAGGCCACACTTGGAGTGTAGTGTTCAATTCTGGTCGCCACACTACCAGAAGGATGTGGAGGCTTTAGAGAGGGTGCAGAAGAGATTTACCAGGATGTTGCCTGGTATGGAGGGCATTAGCTATGTGGAGCGGTTGAATAAATCTTGGTTTGTTCTCACTGGAACATTGAAGGTTGAGGGGCGACCTGATAGAGGTCCACAAAATTATGAGGGGCATAGACAGAGTGGATAGTCAGAGGCTTTTTCCCAGGGTAGGGGGGTCAATTACTAGGGGGCATAGGTTTAAGGTGCGAGGGACAAGGTTTAGAGAAGATGTACGAGGCAAGTTTTTTTACACAGAGGGTAGTGGGTGCCTGGAACTCACTGCCGGAGGAGACGGTGGAAGCAGGGACGATAGTGACATTTAAGGGGCATCTTGACAAATACATGAATAGAATGGGAATAGAGGGATACGGACCCCGGAAGTATAGAAGAGTTTGGTTTAGACGGGCAGCATGGTCGGCACAGGCTTGGAGGGCCGAAGGGCCTGTTCCTGTGCTGTACTTTTCTTTGTTCTTTGTTCTTTGAGAGAGAGGTGGACCAGGCGAGTTAAAACAATGGGGGAGGGAGAACAGCTTCAGATCGAGAAAGAGCGCAGAGAGAGGCGGACCAGGCTAGTTAAGCCATGAAGAGAGTAGAATAACACACAAAGTGACATCACAGGAAAACGATAAGTTCATTGGCCGCTAAGTAACTGCAAAATTGTATTACCTATTCTAAGTTGCTTTCAGATTAAAGGTAAATAAGAGAAATATTTTATAGATTAAAAACCAAAAGACCAGTCAGAAATTTCAAAAACATAGAGTTGCAGGGCCAGGTGATGTGTTGTACCTGCATGATGTGGGAGCTGATGGACCCCATTGTGGTTCCTAGTGAATACATCCTGTAGCAAGTGTTGGTTGCTTGAGGAACTTTGGCTTAGATCTGGAGTTGCAGACACTGTGACACATCAGGGAAGGGGAGAGTTACCTGAATGCTGTTTTTCAGGAGGCAGTCAGACTCTTTATATTAACTACCTTGAATTCGGCCAGTGGTCAGGGACAGGAGGGTGTGACTATGAGTGAGGCAGGTAGAGGGTTCTAGGAGGTAGCGTTGCAGGAATCTCAGGCCTCGTTCTTGTCCAACAGGTTCATTATTCGTGCTCCCTGTGTGGATGAGAGCAAGGACTACAGGGAGGATGAGCAAACTGACCATTGTACAAGGAGCCATTCTAGCGGAAGGTGTATAGAGGTTGGGGGGTGAGTTAAAGAGGATGTGTTGGGAATTAGGTAATAGCTAACCAACTGTATTTGCTGCATATTCGTCATTGTTATTGTTATTAATAAAATTAATGTGTTTACATTTCCAAACCTGGTGACTATAGTTATTGGGTAGTCAAGGGCCAAAGACTTTGGGTAGTTTTCTAAGAATTATTGATTAATTTCAATTGTGTTGCAACACTGGGCCAAGTGGGGCTGGAATTGACCGCGCACCAGCCCAAGGGGGTTCATAAAAGTATATTACCTTAGTTACTGGAAGGAGGCATTTTAGCACTGTCGTTTTTTTCTTTTTTTTAAATTTCGAGTATCCAATTCATCTTTTCTAATTAAGGGGCAATTTAGCGTGGCCAATCCACCTACCCTGCACATCTTTGAGTTGTGGGGGCGAAACCCATGCAAACACAGAGAGAATGTGCCAACTCCACACGGACAGTGACCCAGAGCCGGGATTGAACCTGGGACCTCGGCGCCGTGAGGCAGCAATGCTACCCTACTGCGCCACCACGCTGCCCGGCACTGTTTTAATTTTAGCAGGATTTTGTTTTAAACCAGAGAACCAGCCTACACATTAAACGTTTCATTACCTGTACTTTTCAAACCCCCCACGTGGATGGTCATGGCCCAGACTGGGGTCTTTGGATAATGGCGGCTTAATAATGGAGCCACTGAAATGAGGGACTGATGGTCCTCCCACCAATCACTGCAGACTGCCAACTCAACAGAGGTTGATGTGACGCCAGAAAAATACCAACAGCATCTGTGCCTTGGCCCTCTGTGAGTCTTTAATTGGCTCCCCAGGTTTGCCTGCCTGTGATGGAATAGCTGCTGCCACTTGGAGCCTACCTCTAGCAAGAATGCACGGTGGGGGAATGCGCTGCACAGCTGACCCAATGCACACGATTTAACCAACGCATTGCACCCGGTGGGACCTGGGCACATCGATTAAATAGCAGGAAAGGCCAAAATCGAGATTTGCCCCAGGCGCGAATCAATTTGCCATCTAACAGCCTACCTCTAGCAAGAATGCACGGTGGGGGAATGCGCTGCACAGCTGACCCAATGAAAAAAATGAAAATGAAAATCGCTTATTGTCACGAGTAGGCTTCAATGAAGTTACAGTGAAAAGCCCCTAGTCGCCACATTCCGGCGCCTGTCCGAGGAGGCTGGTACGGGAATCGAACCGTGCTGCTGGCCTGCTTGGTCTGCTTTAAAAGCCAGCGATTTAGCCCAGTGAGCTAAACCAGCCCCTATGCAGACGATTTAACCAACGCATTGCACCCGGTGGGACCTGGGCACATCGATTAAATAGCAGGAAAGGCCAAAATCGAGATTTGCCCCAGGCGCGAATCAGTTTGCCATCTAACAGGCACTCCTCATGGCAAGGGCCGGATCATGCCCAAATATGGCGTGCATATCATTGACTCCAATTAGCACTAATTTCCATCTCATTAGCAAGATTGAAGTCGAAGTCAAGCCTCCTGGGAAGTAACCAACTCCCAATGAGAAATCACGCAGGCGTTGTTTTAAAAAATATAAGCTGGCACAATGGCTGCTGAGGTGATCTGAGGAGGAGGTGAGTATCCAGTGCTGGTGGGAGGGAGGGTGCTCAGGGGGGTTTGGGCTTTTTCGGGGAGCTGAAGCATTCCAGGTCAGGGGTCATCCAGGGTTGATGTGAGTCGAGGGTCTTCTCGCCTGTGAGGCCTTCAAGCCATCTCTAAATATTGTGGATATTCATAACAGGAGCAACTACAGTTGCTGTCTGTTTGTCCGACCAAACACTTCCAGGACAAGCCCTGTTCTTGGTTCTCTGCTGAACGGCAGTTAACTTCCTTTGACTGTGAGCAGCCTCTAGCTTCACAGCCGAAGGCTATTGCTAATAAGTAATTGGCCTTGCTAGTTGTGAGAGCATTTCACAGCTCTCAAGTGGTGCTGCAGGATGTGTTTACTGATTGCTCCTGCTGGTATCTGCAAATGTCTGAAAGCCATGTGTTTGTTTGCTGCTGCCTCTTATGTTCCGTGGCCTGGAGTAAGGAAAGGGAGGATGTAAGATGACCTGATGCCAGTGCTGGAGAGTAAGAAGGGGTGCTCTTTCTCCCTTCTGACGTGTTCTGTGTCACTGTGACTTTCCAATGTGGCTTCCGCTGCTGAGAGTCTACTGCTGGGATCTGCAGGAGGAGTAGAGAGAGGCAGATTGATCCAAATGCAGCTGTAGCCTGGAGGCTGTGTGTCTGTTTGCTGCCGCCCCTTTACTTTGTGGCCTGGCATAAGGAAAGGGAGGATGTAAGATGACCTGCTGCCAGTGTCGGAGAATGGGAGAGGGAGCTCTTTCTCCCTCTTTGTGTGTTCTGCATTTGTGACTTATTCTACTGCTGGAGGCTGCAAGAGGGAGAGAAGGAGGCAGATAGATTTGAATGAGCGACTTGATGGAGGCATTGAAGAAATGTTTTTGCAGATTGCTGGTGGCTTTATTGTACTGTTGACTATTCAATGTTTAATGCCTGGACGGCATGTGTTTGCTTGTTGCCACCTCTTTTGCTTCTGTGGCCTGGAGTAAGGAAAGGAAGGATGTAAGATGACTTGCTACCAATGCTGGAGAAGGGGAGGGATGCTTTCTTTCTTCTGGAAAGATGTGCAGCGATGTGACTTTCTGCCGTGACTTTCCACTGTTGAGAGTATACTGCTGGGAGCTGTGGGAGGGGGAGAGAGAGGCAGACCGATTCGACTGAGCAACTTAATGAAGGTGTTGAAGAAATGCTTTGGCATATTGCTGGTGACTTTATTGTACTATTGACTGTTTAAGGTTTAATGCCTGGAGGATGTGTGTTTGTTTACTCCTGCCCCATTGCTTTTGTGGCCTGGAATAAGGAACGGGATGGTATCAAATGACTTTCTCCAAGTGCTGGAGAAAGAGAGGGGTGCTCTCTTTCTCTCTTCTGTTGTACTTTGCATTGGTGTGACTTTCCAGTGTTCGTTACGCAATCCCTGAGCGACTTCCGACTGTTGAGCGTCTACTGCTGGGAGCTGTGAGTTGGGGAAAGAGACAGATTGATCCGAATTAACAATTTGATGAAAGTGTTGAAGAAATGCTTTTGCAGATTGCTGGTAACTCTATTGTACCATTGAATGTTTAATGTATAAAGGATGTGTGTTTGTTTACTGCCGCCTCTTTGCTTTTGTGGCTTGGAGTAAGGAAAGAGACAATGTAAGATGACTTGCTGCCAGCGCTGGAGAAGCGGCAGGGGAGCTTTTTCTCTCTTCTGGTGTGCTTTGTGTTGGTGTGATTTTCTGGTGTTTGTTACGCACCCCCAAGCTATTTTCCACTGTTGAAAGTTGACTGCTGGGTGTTGCGGCAGGGGAGAGAGAGGTGGGTTGATCCGAATGAGCAACTTTTAAAACAAAGTATTTTTAGTCAAATCTTTTGCATTTTAACATTTTACAAAACAAAACAAAACAAAAACTTACACTCCCAAATAAAACCTGTACAAACAAACCCCATCTCTTGTGGAACTCCTCATCCCCACCCCCCCCCCCCCCCCCCCCCCCCCCCTTAGAGCAAATTTCACGTACTCAAGATGTATGGACACCATTAGATCCCCCAACTACACCGAAGCAGAGGGTGAAGAAGCTGACCTCCACTCCAACAGAACCTGCCTGCGAGCGATCAACGAGGCAAAGGATAAAACATCTGCCCCCGCTACCGTCTGCAACACCGGCAGGTCTGACACCCCGAATATGACCCCCAGAGAACCTGGCTTCAGATCCACATGCAGGATCGCCGCCATGGTGCTGAAAAATGACCCCCAAAATTTCTCCAACTTCGGGCAGGCCCAGAACATGTGCGCATTATTCGTCGGGCCACTCCCACAATATTCACAGGTATCCTCTAACCCCTCAAACAGCCAGCTCCGAATGAGCAACTTGATGAAGGTGTTGAAGAAATGCTTTCCGAAATGCTGGTGACTTTATTCTACTGTTGATTACTTAATGTTTATACGAATTGCTGTTATCTTTGTGTTTGTACGGATATTCTGTCGCGAAAAAGTGCTTGTGTGAGTACAGCCCGGTGCCTTTTCTCTGTTGGTTAATGGTTAGTGTGATGTAAGGACTGATAAATTGTTTGTTTTCAGCTTTTTGTTTGACGGTACTGTTGACCGTTTAATAAACAAAATATTCTCAAGTAGTGGTGCAGGTCGTGTTTGCTGCTTGCCGCTGGTTTTAGCTCCAAGATGCCAGGAGGCTTTGGTTGCTGTCTTCTTCTTTTTCTGCAACCTGAAAGAAGGACATTTTTTCTAAGATACCCGGATTACTGGGCTCAGGGGCTATGAGTCCAGAAGGGAATCAGGTTTGAAGCAAGAAGATGCCAAGGGGTAGCTGGTGTTCGACATTGATCCAAATGAGCCACCTGATGTGACCATCAATTCACTAGAGACACGATTGGAAGTAAACTGTGGTTTTAATAGTTTTACAACTGAGCCTGCCTGCGACCAGAAGAACTGAGGGCAGGCTCACGGCTGCAGCACTTTATACTACCGGTAGTGGGAGGGGCAATAGGCGGAGCCAAGGGTGGAGCCCTGTACAAGGTCCTCATCCCCTATGGGCAGAGCCGCACAACGGCTCACATACAGAGCCCACAAGGACATAATATAATGCAATGCAATACAGTGTGAATTACAATACAGTATGAATTCACCACACTACCTGATGGTGATATTGAAGAAATGCTTTCACAAATTGCTGATGCTTTTGTTGCTGTGCGGTGAGTGTAACTGGCACATCACCGCAGGTGAAACACGCTGGAAGTCAAGGATGTTGAGCACCAGTGAAATATGTGGATGCTAGGATTTGCTTCCGATGAGATTGGACTGTGTCGGAGGGCCTGCACAGCTGTGGCTTATAGATGGAGAATGGCACTGATGTGTGAAACTAGACATGAATTGATTAACTGTTCATTTCTACGACAAAGATCTGGACATGATAACACATTCTTAGTTTCCTCCGTCTCTGTTGAGGAACCTACAAAATGTGTGTTTGTTTGTTTATTTGCATATGAGCTGATATAACTTTGTATTGGTACCAATATGGAATAGTGACATTTCCTTGTTGATTAATGGTTAGTGTGATATGTAGAATGTTACGTAGCTGATTTTCAAATCTTTATAACTGTTGCCCATTTTGCCAATAAAATATTACTCAATTACATTCTCATGGGGACATGTGCCATTTCTCACACAATTATTATAGCATCACAATTCAATCAAGCCTGAACATTTTGCATGACCTCTAGAAGCATCAGCACCATCAAGGCAGCAGCTAACAATCAAACACTCGAGCTGGGCTTCAGCACTGGGGATAACCTCATGACGAAAGGGTGTGTGTGTGGATCAGGAGAGAGCTCCTGAACACGGTCTCTCTAATGTTCCCGGCAGCAGTCTGGGGTATGCAGAGCGAGGTTTCCCAGCACAACTGGTGCATGCACTCTGAGAGAAGACGGGATGCGTAAGGGTGGAGGAGGCATGGGGGATTTGAGGGTCCGGGGTGAAGCCCTAACTGATTGTCAGTCTCTATCCTTCTCCAATCCCTTACAGTTACCAAAATTGATGATGGTATCGATCCCAGAGGATGCCCTCGCGATGCTGGTGGCAGGCGCCAGAGAAGACAGCAGAGTCGATGTAGGCTGGAGGTGGCACCTCATGTGCAGGGAGCTGCCGCACCCCCTGAAGACCCGGCCACCCAGCAAGTCAAGAGGAACCCAGAGAGGGACACCGGCAACACGCTGTCAACAGCCCAAGGTGCACAGATGTTGTTGGTCTTTCGAGGAGATGATGGACAGCATGTGCTGCAATAGACTCCGTCTCAGTAAGGAGACAGTGCCACATATGTGCCACGTCCTCATGGATTTGGCACCCTGTGGAGGAGCGGGACACCTGCTCCCAGTGGCCATGATGGCCACTGCGGCCCTGAACCTCAATGCAATGGGTTTATTCCAGGGCACGAGGGGGGGGGGGGGGGGGGGGGCATGTGCGGCATTTCCCAAGCTACCTTCCACAAGTTCATTTGTGAAGTCATGGATGCCTTTTATGTCCGGGTAGCTGACTATATCTACGTTGATCTGGACCAGGATTCTCCATCATCACTAGGATACCCTGACCTCCAGTGGCGGCCATGGAATGAGTGGTCACATACAGGGCAGCTCCGGCTCGATGGCGTGAATTTGAGTTCTTTTTACCCTAAAACGGGGGAATTTTGACAGGAAAGTGTAGTTTTTTTTTATAAATCTGAAGTACCCAATTCATTTTTGTCCCGTGAATGTCCAACCACAGTGATAGGATGGTAGCATTGGAGGTGGAGGTGGGGCTCCTGGGACACCTTTGTACGTCACTAAGAGCAAAGGTAGAGGAGCAGGAGAACAGATCTTGTAGGCAGACCTGCTTTTCTGTGGCCTGCCTTAAGGTGTGGAAGGCACGAGTGCTACGAGATATGTCTCGAGGATGCTGGTGGCAGAGGGATATTGGACAAGGCCCCAGAGGTGGATAGGATGCACAAGTCTCTAAGGCAGAAGCCAAGAGTGTGGGAACAGCCATGGGCGGTGACTCTGAGGCTCCACAAGTTTGTGAAAAAAGACAGTGGGCGGAATTCTCTCACCCGGGGCCGGGCCGGAGAATCGCTGGGACGGGCGCAAATTGAGCCATGCCACCCCGACGCCGGTCCGCCGATTCTCCAGAGAACGGAGAATCACCGCCATTGGCACCGGCGCAATCGGCGCGCCGCCGGTCGGGGGCCACTCTACGATTCACTGCCCAGGATGGGCCGAGCGGCCACGCAAAAAAAGCCAAGTAATGCCGGCGCCATTGACACCTGGTCTTACCCGGACTGACCCGGGAGGGCCTCCGCTGTGACCTGGCCCGCAATCGGGGCCTACCGATAGGCAGGCCAGCCTCTCTGGCTGGGGGCCTCTTTCCTTCCGCGCCAGCCCCTGTAGCCCTACGCCATATTGCGTCGGGGCCGGCGCAGAGAAGGGAGTCACTGCGCATGCGCGCCAATCGCACCGGTCCCACTGTGCATGTGCAGACCCGCGGCACCCATCTGACACTGGGGATCGGCAGCTGGAGCAGCGTGGGTCGCTCCAGTGCCGTGCTGACCCTGTAGGGGTCAGAATTGTGCTCCTGAGGCCATGTTGATGCCGTCGAGAAATGCGACAGCGTTGATGACAGCGTCAACACTTAGCCTCAGGATCGGAGAATCCCGCCCAAGATCCTGTGGTGTGCCAGGGAGAAGCGGAATTGCGAATGGGAGGGGAACAAGGTCCGAATATACCAGTACACTTGGAGCAGACCTGGCGAAAAGGCGTGCTGCGTTCAACAGGGTAAGGCTCTTACCCGGCGGGACCTCAGCGTGAATGCATCTATCGATGGCAGATCAGGTTCGGGCTGCTGTACCCCGCGAAACTGTGGGTGACCTTTAAAGGCCGGGAGTATTATTTTGAAATCCCAGAGGAGGCCAATGACTTTATTAGAGATCATAAACTGGGGAGAACTGAACTTTGGTGGGAGACAGAGGAGTTGGAACAACGGAGTTCAGAGGATGTGGGCAGTGTAGGGGCCTGAGGGTGGGGGTGGAGGGGTTTCTTTCTTCTCAGGTGGTGTGATTTCATTGTGGTGATTATTTGTAAAAGGGTAGTAAGTTTGTAAGGGGACAACTGCCCCCTCCAGCCGCCTGTGGTGGTGTTTATATTTTGGAGGAGTGGCTTGTGGATTTAGATGTGTGTTTATTTGAGTGGGGGAGGGGGAGGTTCACAGGGAGCCGTTTGCACAGATCAAGAAGGAAAGAGTGGGGTAGGGGTGGAGATAGGAGGTGCCACGCTAGCAGGTAATGCTGGTGAAGGGACATGAGGTGGGGAGATGGTCGCGGGGGTTGGCCAACGGAGGATAGGGGGAGGGGGGTAGGGGGAGGGGGGAGAGGGATGTGACGTGGAAATGTTGGAGGAGAAGCATGGTCATGGGCGGAGAAGAGGGCCATCTTAGATGGACCCAGTTTAGGTTGAAACGAAAGGGGACAGAATTGGTCGAGGAGGATGGCGGGCAGTGGAGGCACAGGACTCCAGTAAGGCTCATTAGATGGAATGTACGGTGGCTGAACGGGCTGGTGAAGAGGTCTCAGGTCTTTGCACATTTGAGGAGCTTGAAGGCGGGGGTGGTCTTTCTGCATCGCCGGGTGAGGGATCAGGTTGGGATGAGAATGGGATGGGTAAGTCGGGTGTTTCAGGGTTTGACTCAAAGTCGCAGGGAGCAGCCATCCTGTTGAGTAAGAAGATGGGATTTGTAAGTGCCAAGGTAGTGGGGGATCTGGGTGGGAAATACGTGATAGTGAGCAGGGTGCTGGAGGGGACGCCGGTGGTGCCAGTGAATGTATAAGCATGAAATTGGGACGACGTGGGGTTTGTGAGGGGGTTCCTGGGAGGGATTGCAGACTTGACCACGCATCAGTTGATTATGGGAGGGGACTTGAATTGTGTGCTGGAGCCGAGGGTGGACAGGTCGAGCCCCAAGTCACTGGGAAGGCTGCGGATGGTGAAGGAGCTGGAATGGTTCGTGGAATCAATGGAATGTGGTGGATCTGTGGAGGTTCAGGAACTCAGCAGGTGTACAAAGTCTCCTCCAGAATTGTATTTTGAGGTGAACCGAGAGGTGTTGGTGGGGGCGGAGTTTGCGGGAATCGTGATCTCTGACCACGCACTACATTGGCTGGAGGTTCGACTTAGCTCGAGGCAGAATCAGAGGCCGGATGGAGTCTAACTCTGAGCTGTTAGTGGACAGAGGGTTACATAGATACATAGAAGATAGGAGCAGGAGGAGGCCTTTTGGCCATTCGAGCCTGCTCCGCCATTCATCACGATCATGGCTGATCATCCAACTCAATATCCTAATCCTGCTTTCTCCCCATAGTCTTTGATGCCATTCTCCCCAAGTGCTATATCCAGCCGCATTTTAAATATATTCAAAGTTTTAGCATCAACTACTTCCTATGGTAATGAATTGCACAAGCTCACTACTCTTTCTGTGAAGAAGTGTCTCCTTATCTCTGTCCAAAATGGATTCCCCTGAATCCTCAGACTGTGAGCCCTGGCTCTGGACACACCTATCATTGGTAAAATCTTCCCTGCATCTACCCTGTCTAGTCCTGTTAGAATTTTATAAGTTGCTATGAGATTCCCCCTCATTCTTCTGAACTCCAGTGAGAATAATCCCAACCTAGTCAATCTCTCCTCATATGACAGTCCCTTCAATCCCATCAGTTTTCCCAGCACAATTTCTCTACTAATGTTGATCTCCCTCAGTTCTTCCCTCTGACTAAACCTTTCATTCTCCAACATTTCTGCGATCTGATTTGTGTCCTTATTTGTGAAGACAGAACCAAAGTTTGGATTTAAATGCTCAGCCATTTCTTTGTCCCTTATTATGCATTCCCCTGTTTCTGTCTGTAGGGGGCCCACATTTCTCTTTTCCAATCTCTTTCTCTTCACATATCTGTAGAAGCTCTTGGTGTCAGTCTTTATGTTCCCTGCAAACTTCCTTTCGTACTGTACTTTCCCCTTCTTCATCAATCCCTTCATCCTTCTTTGCTGAATTCTAAACTGCTCCCAATCCTCAGACCTATTATTTTTCTTGGCCAATCTGTATGCTTCTTCCTTGGATCGGATACTATTTGTAATTTCCTTTGTAAGCCATGGATTGGTCCTCTTACCCCCTTTGCTTTTGTGCCAGATAAGAATGAACAGTTGCTGTAGTTCCTCCATGCATTCCTTGAATGTTTGCCATTGTCTATCCAGTCATCCCTTTAAGTAACTCTCCCCAATCTATCAAGGCCAACTCACGCCTCATATCCCCATAGTTCCCTTTATTAAGATTCAGCACCCTAGTCTCCGAATCAACTATTTCACTCTCCATCTTGATAAAAAATTCTATCATGTTATGGTCGCTCATCCCCAAGGGGTCTCGTACAGCCAGATTGGCAATAATTCCTCTCTCATTACACAGTACCCAGTCTAAGATACCCTGCTCTCCAGTTGGTTCCTCCACATATTGGTCAAGAAAACTATCCCGTATACACTCCAGGAATTCCTCCTCTACGGCATTGTGGCTAATTTGATTTGCTCAATCTAGGTGAAGATTAAAATCACCTATGATCACTAATTTCTTGTTTAATGCCATTCCCAACCTCACCACTGCAGTTTGGGGGTCTATATATGACACCCATTAATGTTCTTTGTCCCTTGGTATTTCTCAACTCTACCCATACAGATTCCACATTGTCAGAGCGAATATCCCTTCTCACCATTGTGTTCATTTCCTCTTTAACCAGCAGTGCCATGCCACCACCTTTTCTTTTATGCCTGTCCTTCATAAATACTGAGAACCCTGGGACATTCAGTTCCCATCCCTGTTCACCCTGCAGCCATGTCTCCGTAATCCCAATTATATCATACCCATTTATATCTATCTGTGCTATTAGTTCATCCACTTTATTGCAAATGCTCTGTGCATTAAGGCACAAAGCCTTTGAGTTTGTCTTTTTCACAATGCTTGTCTTGCTCCCAATATTTTTCTCAACTGCCCTGTTTGAATTTTGTCCTTGCTTTCTCCACCTATCACTTTTCTTATTCACTTTTCTACCTTTTGCTTTTGTCCTTGCTCCTTCTTTCTCTGACTCCTTGCGTAGGTTCCCATCCCCCTGGTATTTTAGTTTGAACCCTCCCCAACTGCTCTAGCAAACAGCCCCCCCTAGGACATCAGTTCCAGTCCTGCCCAGGTGTAACCCGTCCAGCTTGTACAGGTCCTACCTCGCCCAGAACCGGTCCCAATGCCCCAGGAATCCCTCCCCCTAACTCCATCTCTTCAGCTACGTATTCATCCTATATATCCTGTCATTTCTACTCTGACTAGCACGTGGCACTAGTAGTAACCCTGAGATCACTACCTTTGAGGTCCGATTTCTTAACTTCCTTCCTAGCTCCCTGTATTCTCCCTTTAGGACCTCATCCCTTTTTTTACCTATGTCGTTTGTACCGATGTATGCCACAACCACTGGCTGTTCACCCTCCCCCTCCAGAATGTCTTGTACTCACTCCAAGACATCCTTGACCCTAGCACCAGGGAGGCAACATACCATCCTGGAGTTTCGTTTGCGGCCACAGAAACACCTGTCTATTCCCCTTACAATTGAATCCCCTATAACTATTGTACTGTCACAGTTATTACTCTTCCTCTCTGCAGCAGAACCAACCATGGTTCCACGGGTTTGCCTGTTGCTGTTTTCCCCTGAGAGGCCATTCCCCTCAACAGTATCCAAAACAGTATACCTGTTCTGCAGGGGAATAGCCACAGGAGATTCCTGCACTACCTGCCTCGCTCTCTTGCTCTGTCTGGTGGTCACCCATTCCCTTCCTGCCTGCGGAGTCTGAGCCTGCGGTGTGACCACCTCGCTATACGTGCTATCCACGATGCTCTCCGACTCGCGGATGCTCCACAGTGTCTCCAGCCGCCGCTCCAGCTCTGAAACTCGAGCTTCCAGGAGCTGTAACTGGAGACACTTCCTGCACACATGCTGACCCTGGGGACTGGAACTGTCCCCAGCCTGCCACATGGAGCAAGAGGAGCAGATCATGCCTTGGAGCTGTCCTGCCATGATTTATTCCTTGAAATTAAACTTTAGAAAGATGTTTTCGTGTCAGATTAAATCCAATCTATTCATTTTAGATTTTTCTGTGACAAGGTGTGGTCGGTGATTAAGGACTATGCGGAGCTGAACCAAAATAGGGAGGTATTGGCGACCACAATCTGGGAGGCATTGAAGGCAATGGTTCAGGGGGAAATTATCTGTTCCTCATGCTTCTGGTTCAAGGCATGTGGCGATAGGAGGAGAAGAAAGGAGTTTGACAGGGAATATTCGAGGGACCCCCACCGAGGAGGGATTGGTGAAGAGAAAGAAGTTACAGAGGCAGTTCGACAGGCTGGTGATGGGAAAGACTGTGGGGCAGCACTGGAGGGTGAGGGTTGCAGTACGAATATGGAGAGAAGGTGAGCCCATCAGCTATGGAAGCAGGCCACATCTAGAGAAATCTTGAGAGTGCGGACGGGGAAGGGGGAGGGAGTGTCAGAGCCGGAGGATAAATGAGCTGTTCAGGGAGTACTATGAGGAATTGTATAGCGTCGATCCGTGGGTGAGGAAGGGGATAGGGGGTGGTTTTTGGACGGGCTGGAATTCCCGTGGCTGGATGAGGAAAGGAAGCAGACGCTGGAGGAGCCATTAGGGTTGAGGAAGGTGGTGGTAAACGTAAACGGGATGACGTCGGGGAAGGCCCTGGGGCCAGACAGTTATCCGGCTGAGTTCTATAAGGTGTTTGCGATGGAGCTTCCACCACATCTACTGGGGCATTTAGCGAGGCACTGGAGAAAGGGAAACTGTAGGAGACAATGACACAGGCAACAATCATGCTAATTCCAAAGAAAGGGAAGGACCCACTGCAGTGTGGGTCACATAGGCCCATATCACTGTTGAATACAGACGTGAAAGTGTTGGCTAAGTTAGAGGCGTGGAAGGATGGAAGGATGCGTTCCAGGGTTGGTTGCAGAGAACAAAACGGGCTTCATGAAGGGTAGGCAAGTTTCCAGTAATATTAGGCGGTTATTCAATGTGATAATGACCCTGTCGAAGGGATGGATACTGGAGGTGGTGGTCTCTATGGATACGGAGAAGGCTTTCGACTGGGTGGCGTGGCAGTACCTGTTTGATGTTCTGGGAAGGTTTGGGTTTGGGCCGAAGTTTGTGGCATTGGTGCGTCGGCTGTACTTGGCCCCGGTGGCGAGTGTACGGATAAACGAGATGAGCTAACAAAACTTTGGGTTGCACAGGGGAACAAGGCAGGGGTGTCCGCTGTCGTCACTATTGTTTGCACTGGCAATAAAGCCCTTGGTGATGGCCCTTAGGGGGTCAGCAGAGTGGCAGGAGATTATGAGGTGGAGTAGGGAGCACTGGGTGTCACTGCATGCAGACGACCTGCTGTTGTACGTGTCAGACCCATTGGAGAGTATGGGGAGAACGATGGACTTATTAGTGAGGTTTGGGGCATTCTCAGGCTATAAGTTGAAAGTGAGGAAAAGCGAGGTGTTTCCGGTGAATGAGGCAGGTCAGGAAGCTAATTTAGGGGTTTTGCCATTTAGGGTAGCCAGGGACAGGTTTAGGTATCTGGGGTCCAGGTGACGGGGGAGCGGGCGACGATGCACAAATGGAACCTAACAAAGTTGGTGGGGGAAATGGGATATGCTGCACCTGACACTGGTGGGGAGGGTCCAAGTGGTGAAAATGAATGCCCTGCCATGTTGGGCAGCACAGTGGTTAGCACTGTTGTTTACAGCGCCAAGGTCCCAGGTTTGATTCCCGCTTGGGTTGCTGTCTGTGCAGAGTCTGCACGTTCACCCTGTGTCTGTGTGGGTTTCCTCGGGTGCTCCAGTTTCCTCCCACAAGCCCTGAAAAACGTGTTGTTAGGTGAATTGGATATTCTGAATTTTCCTTCAGTGTACCTGAACAGGTGCTGGAGTGTGGCGACTAGGGGATTTTCACAGTAACTTCATTGCAGTGTTAATGTAAGCCTACTGTGATTATAAAGATTATTATTATTCATATACCAGATTCTCTGAATTTTCATTCCAAAGGCCCTTATTTTGAGGCTGGACGCAGCGATTTAGGAGTTTATATGGGCAGGGAAGGTGCCCAGGACAGAGGTCTTGCTCCAGAGACAGAGGCAAAAAGCCGGCTTGGAGTTACTGAATGTGCTGCACTATTATTGGGCGGTGAATGTGGAGAAAGTGAGGCGGCGGTGGGAAGGAGAGAGGTTAGAATGGGTTAGGATGGAGGAGGAGTCCTGTCGGGGGTACAGCCTGAGGGCCATGGTGATGATAGCGCTGCCGCGGGACCGAGGAGATGTACTGAGATCCCGGTGGTACAGTCCAGATTAGAGAGTGGAACCAGCTGAGGAGACACTTTAGGATGGAGGGGATGTCAGTGCTAACACCGCTGTGCGAGAACCACGGGTTTAAACCAGGGGAGACGGACGGCATTTTAGGAGGTAGGGAGAGCTGGGGCTGGAGAAGAGGTTTACAAGTCTGGAAGAGATGCGGGAGAAGGTAGAGCCTCCGAAGGGAAGCAAATTCAGGTATATGCAAGTGAGGGACTATGCAGAGAAGGAATGGGGAGGGTTTCCCAAGCTGCCAGACTATACCCTAATGGAGCAATTGCTGCTCCCGGATGTGGAAGTGAAGGGTAGGATTGGGGATAGATACAGGTGGCTGGGGGATCAGGGGAGTGTACAGGTGGTGTGGATTAAGGAGAAATGGGAGGAGGAGTTGGGGGGGGGGGGGGGAGGTAGGATGGGGACTGTGGATTGAGAGGATGGTGAGTGTGGAGTGAGGCGATGCGCTGGATGAATTTGACCTCCTCGTGTGTGAGGATGAGTTTGATACAGTTCAAGGTGGTACACTGGGTGCACATGACTCAGGTGAGCATGAGTGGGTTCTTCCAGGGGGTGGCAGATGAATGTGGGCAGGGACCAGCAAACCGCCGCGGATATGTTTTGGGGCTGTGAGAAGTTGGAGAGATGCTGGGAGGGGGTGTTCGGGAGACCAGCAAAGATTGTGGGGATAGAGACCGAGGCGGGCCCTATGGTGGCAACTTTGAGCTATTGGAAATGTGAAGCTGATGGAGGGAAGGAAGGCCAATGTGGTGGCCTTCGCTTCTCTGTTTAGCGGCCGAAGAATTTTGCTGGAATGGCGGTCAACAGCGCCACCGGCGTGGCGGCCTGGCTGGGGTTCCTGTACGCCTTCCTCCAGCTGGGAAGATCAAGTTTGAATTGAAGGGATCAGCGGAGGGCTTTGAGACATGGCGGGGTTTGTTCACGACCATGTTGAGGAATTGTTCGTTGCGTGGGGAGAGGGAGGGGGGGAAGGTGAAAAGAGGGGAAACGTGTACAAACTGTAAAATTGTGAGTTGGGGAGAATGTTCCCCAGATTATTTATGTTTTTGTACTTTGAATATGTTTGGAATAAAATACATTAAATTCAAAAATCACTGGGATACCCCAGGTCCAGGGGGTAATTGATCGCACGTATGTTGCCTTGCCCAAACCGAGGCATCAGGGAGTGCTCTTCATTAAGGGGTTTCACTCCCTGAATGTTCAACTCGTATGCGATCACCACCTCTGGATCATGTGTGTGAACGCATCCCGGGAGTGTGCATGACAGCTACATCCTGGGACACTCGGAGATCCCTGGTGTCTTCGAGCACCACCCCAGAATGACGGGTTGGCTCTCGGGGCATAAGGTCCCTGAGATCCTGGCTTAATTAATATAAATGAGGCCCAAACATTGAAATCAATTCACAACTGAGGTCAATTCTTATGTCTGTTTCTCTATTACAGTAAAGACAGTTGTTCATTGCTACCTGAGTTTATAGAAGCTTCCAAATGATTATGTCAGGCACAATGATTCTTGTGGCTTATCCATCATAGAATTCTTCGTCGAATGAATGACAAAATTCGGAATTATTATGAGGATAGTGTTAAACTTCACAAGGTCTTAGGCAGGTTGGTGGAATGGTCAGACAAGTGGCAGATGATTTTTAATGCAGAGAAGTGTGATGTGATTCATTTTGGTTGGAAGAATGTGGAGAGGCAATATAAAATAAAGGGTAAATTCTAAAGGAGGTTCAGGAGCAGAGGCAACTAGAGGTATATGCGCACAAATCATTGAAGGTGGCAGGGCAGATTGAGAGAGTGATTAATAAAGCATATGGGATCCTGGACTTTATAAACTGTATAAAACACTGGTTCGGCCTCAGTTGCAGTATTATCTCCAGTCTGGGACCACACTTTATGAAGCATGTGAAGACATTAGAGACGGTGCAGAAAAGATTCAGGAGAATTCAGGAGGGATTTGTAACTTCAGTTACATAGATAGATTGTAGACGTTGGGTTGTTCTCCTTGGCAGAAAGAAGGTTGAGGGGCGATTTGATCGAGGTATCCAGGAAGGAGGAGATAGGGAGAAATAAATGATGGTAGCATGAGGAAATTCTTTTTTACGCAGGGGGTTAGGATCTGGAATGAGCTGCCTGATAGTGTGGTGGAGGCAGGCTTTCAAAGGGGAATTGGATAATTACCTCAAGAGAAAAAACATCACAGGGCTACGGGGTAAGGGCAGGGGAGTAGCACTAAGTGAATTACTCTTGCAGAAAGTCATTATGAGCCAAGCGACCTCCTTCTTGTTGTAACCAGTCTGATATTTTTCCTCATTCGTTTAAAGTTATCACTATAAGTTGCTACAGTTTACTGCGTATTACAAAATGCCCTTTTACCTTCTCCTTTCTCACTGTCCTAGGTCAAAATATCCTCCTTCCAAGTGAAATATCAATTTGCTTGTATTTCTCTTTCAGTTTATCATCCTGTATTTGCTGGTCACAATGTGGTCTCCCCTACATTGGAGAAACTCAATTCAGACAGGTGACCATTTTGCTGAACACTGCCATTCAGTCCACAAGTGTGGCCTTGAGCTTCTGCTCACTTGCTATTTTAATTCTCCTTCTCATTCTCACTTGACAAATCAGTCCATTGCTTCCTACACTGTTCCAGTGAAGTTCAATAGAAGCATGAGGAACAGATTCTCATCTTTCAATTAGGCACTTTGCAACCTTCCAGACTCAATATTAATTTCAACAACTTCGTGTCATAAAGTTCTGGTAATGTTCCTGCTTTTGAACACGATGACAAACTGTTAAATCTTCGACTTCCTCCAGTTCTGATGAAACGTCATCGAACAGAATTCAAACTCTGTTTTTCACTCTGCAGATGCTGCCTAACGTGCTGGGCATTTACACGACATTTGTTACGGGCAGGAGGGGGATTCATATAAACAGCCCTGATTTCTCCTCTCACTACCCATCCTTAAAGAGAAAGATGTTTTGATTTTGATTTACCCCTTTATAAACGGAGGCATGTTATCCCCACCCCTTAAATTTGGAGTGTTCCAATCTTTTAAGAATAACTTGGACAGCAAACTTGAGGTTAGATAAAATAAAAGGGGTTGGTATATTTCACATGCACAAAGCGCAGAGAAAGGTTTCGCAATGTTGGCCCATCTTTGCACTCGCACAATATAATGGGGGATAAGGAAGAGGAAGGAGATTCAGGGCCCAACAACAATAAAATAAACGTTAGGGTTTTCTGTGTGTCCAGAGTCCAGAATCAAAAGTCTAAGGGAATGTTTCTTCAGAGAGGAGGTTGACTGTTGCAAGGTAATCTACCTTCCCAGAAATGAGGCTTCCACAAGGGAAGAGAAAGCTAAAGAAATTTGGCATGTCTTCATCGACTCTCACAAACTTCTCCAGATGTGGGTTGGAGAGCATCCTATCCGGCTGCATCACAGCTTGGTATGGCAACTGCTCGGTCCAAGATCGCAAGAAACTGCAGAGTGCGGTGAACTCAGCTCAACGCATCACGCAAGCATGCCACCCCCACATTGCTTCTGTATACACCTCCCCTACCTCAGAAAGGCAAGCAGCATTGTCAGAGACCCCTCCCACCCAGGCATTGCCTTCTTCCAGACCCTTCCATCAGGCAGAAGGTACTGAAGTCTGAAGACTCGCACATCCAGACATAGGAATAGCTTCTTCCCCACAGCTACAAGACTCCTCAATGACTCCCCCTCGGACTGATCTGTTCCCTGTAAGAACACTATTCATGATGCCCTATGCTGCTCTTGCTCATGTATTTACTTTGTTTGCTTTGTTTGATCCCTTGTTCCGCGCTGTAACCAATCACTGCCGATGTACCATTTGTCAATGTTCTCTGTTGATTATCTTTTGTCTACTATGTATGTACAGTGTATGTTCCCTCGGCCGCAGAAAAATACTTTTCACTGCACTTCGGTACATGTGACAATAAATCAAATCAAAGAGGACACCTGGAGTTGAATTTGCCTTGAAGGCACAAGTTCCAATATTCCAATAGTTAGCAGTTTTGATGAGGGTCAGAGTTCTATCTGCTGCCACCTGCTTGATGGTAAGGTGGTAGACAGTGCAGACTGCGGCCTGGTGTCCTGTTCCCTTTGGAGGTCAAACAGTAACTGCCTCAGATCAGATCCACAGGGCAATATTACAAGTTCCAGCAACTTGGGGAAGGGGATTAACATACCGCCCACCATTTCTCCTCGATGTTCAACAAAGTATGTGATGAGACCATCAATTCACGCGTGGTTAGAAGTGAACAGTGGTTTTAATCGTCTTACAACAGAGCCAGCCTGTGACAAGATGAACTCCAGATGAACTGGCAGGCAGGCTCTCAGCATCGACCTTTATACTTCCGGCTAGGGGAGGAGCCATGGGTGGAGCCATGGGCGGAGCCAAGGGTGGAGCCCAGTACAAGCTCCTCATCTCCCATATGGGTAGAGCCGCGCAACTACACGTGATCTACTACAAGTACAGGCTCAACACATGTTGTACAATACAGTGTGGATTATTAGTGTTTATAATTCACCACAGGATGTATTTTCACAGCGCTGGGATCTTGAGGTAATTAATAGGAGTCTTTTGGTTCTTGGAGGCACTGGTTGCAGTTTGACTAAACAAGGCCCCTGATTAAAAGCCATTGTGTACTGGCCATAAGCACCAAATTGGAAAATAGTAGTTGCAAACAGTTGCCTTTGTGCATAACTGGCTGGAGCAGACAGCTTATCTGTGAGACCATTGTGTAGGCATGGCTGGAATGTTTATATGATGCAAGATGTATTACATTCCAGGGTATTTGAGGTGTTTGCCTTTGTTTGTTTTCCAACTGATCAGAAATTTCCAGAACAAAGAACATAGAAAGGTACAGCACAGGAACAGGCCCTTCGGTCCTCCAAGCCTGCGCCGACCATGCTGCCCGTCTAAACTAAAATCTTCTGCACTTCCAGGGTCCGTATCCTTCTATTCCCATCCTATTCATGTATTTGTCAAGATGCCCCTTAAATGTCACTATCGTCCCTGCTTCCACCAGGCACCCACTACCCTCTGTGTAAAAAAACTTGCCTCGTACATCTCCTCTCAACCTTGCCCCTCACACCTTAAACCTATGCCCCCTAGTAATTGACCCCTCTACCGAGAAAAATAAGCTAGCATGTGATCAGCTAGAGCCATTTTATCAGCCCAGCAATTGTCCATTTTGAAAAAAAAAGATAAAAAATGATTTTAGGAAGTAGATTGGCTGATGGAGAGAGATATATATATTTTCCATCCCGGCTTGACTGAGACACTTTCTATTTTACTTTAATATCAATTCTTACTTACTAATTTGGGGGGTTTTTCACGGCCAGTGGCAGTTTCCTGGGCATGTACTTTGTAAATAGTTCATTGGGGTCAACTAGAAGTTGCAGAGTGTCTTTGAAATCCCCCTATTCTTTTAAGTTTGATGCCATGTGACTACTGAAATTTGTTTCATGAAGTTTAATATAACGTCCTCTGTCATAATGTTCCTGTGATTCATTGCTGACTTCACACTTCAAATAGATATACATCCAATTATCCAAACCTGATACTGTAGAAATATAGAAAATAGTAGCAGATGGTGCTCTGCCAATCAAATACGTCAAGGCCGATCTACCCCAATGCCTTTTCCTGTACTATCCCCATATCCCATGATGTCTTCACTCTCCAGAAATTGAGCAATCTGCGTCTTGAATCTACTCTATAACTGAGCTTTCACAGCCCTTTAGGGTCCAGAATTCCAAAGGTGCTAAATTGTCTATCTTTGTGAGACTCTTTCTCCTGGATCCCAGACAGGGGAAACATCCTTCCTGCATCCATCCTATCGAGCCCTGTAAGAATTTTGTAGTCTTCAATGACATTGCCTCTCATGCCTCTGAATTCTAGAGAATACAGGTGCAGTCTCCAAAATCTCTTATCACTTGGCAACCCCACTAGCCCCTGAATCAGCCCGGTGAGCTTCTCTGTGGCAAGTATATCCTTCTTTAGGTAATCAGGCCAAAACCATAACACGGTTTGTTTCCCTCGTGGTTTATGTTTTTTTTTGCTCAACACAAGCAATGATAACCCTCAATCTTTCAGCTAATTGGATTGCCAAATTGCAGAAAATTTCAGGTCTCTAGTTGTTCATGCTCAGTTCAACAGGTCACAACAAACACTGAAGCAACACTGCTGAAAACTGTTCTGTTTGATCTTTATGAGCAAGTTGCTATATTGTTCGTTGGTATATTGTTCCGCCAAAAACTAACAGCTCAGTCACCAGTAGCTTCCGTTGCAGTGTGGGGCTGCTGTTTATTTGTGTCCACATCTCATGACTTCAGACACTTGTTGAGAAATTCTGTTCTCTATATAGGTTACATTCCGAACCCCAGGCAAAATGCTGCTTTCTCTCTGATGTGGAATTATCCACTGAATTTACAGTCTATTTCAGTGACTTTCGAAACCTTGTTTGGCTTCATATGTGCAGTTGCTTCCTCTTTGTTAAATACTGCACTCCTTACTTGGTATTTATTTCATCTGCATTGCCATTAGTTTGTCAATGCGGGCGTTCAGTGTCAGTTTTACTTCTATCAAATTGCAACCTAAACACCACAGTGCTGCGTGGCAATATCTGTTCCATCTCAGATTAGATGGTCCTCTGGAAGCCTACAGCTACTTGTTCTCACACATGTACAAATAGCTCAATTATGTTAACCAGGTTTTTGTCCTAACTATTCAAATTGTCGGTTTAATTGGTATTCCCAAAACAGAATTGGTCCATTCTCATAAAAACAAAAGTGTCAGTCAACAGCAAAGGTTTCAGAACTAATTAAACATGTTCTTTACTGTGATGTTTCAGATGGGCAGGCTTTTCACCTACTTACAACTCAAATTTGGCATCAAACTGGAGTTGGACGCCAGTGATTGAGGTGTTCCAAACACCATCCCTCCCCACCGCCCACCCCCACCTCCCGCATCCCCGTGTCCTCCACCCATTTTCAACTTCTGGCCATTCATTTCTCAGGCACAAATCAGATGGCCATGTGATACATTTCTTCCTTATTGGCTTCAACATTATGAGGGGTTTGTGAGCACTCCATAATTTGAATGTCTGCAAACTAACTTATCTTTTGCATCTTTTCTCATTAAATGCCATGAATATTGTACTAACTCCGCCAAGGCAAGTCTGCATACAAACTCTGGTTATTTGGACAATAGAAATAGCTGCAGCTACGATGTTGCAATGCTTGCATCTCAGCCCGGGGCCCATCGGGAAGGCCAGTCAGGGTCTGGGCTGCAGGTTTTAAATGACCTTCTATTGGGCAAGCCACTTCCCGCTCAATAGGTGAACTCAAAACCTACAAACCCCACGTGGAGATCTATCAGTAATCCCCCGTGGCCTTTGTGGTCGTCATAACTCCCCTCCCTCCTCAAGACTGCTTCACCCTTGGTGCTTCCACGGCGAGGAGGTTTCCTCTGCCTCTTCGCACTCGGCCTTGAGGCTGTGGCAGGCGGAGCTAGATCGGGAGTGTAAAGCGGATCAGTGATCTTAGCTTTTGCAGGGAGCGCCTAACAGTCACCAAAATTGGTTCTGCTTTGGTATTGGCTATGGGGAGAACAATTGTCAGCACACTATGACGATGTTAGACACTTTCCGCGCCCTCCCTCTCCCCCTCATCAACCACAGCGCTTGTTTCATGGTTTTTGAAAGCACAAGTGAACTTCGCCGCCAGAAATCCCCCCCCAGTGGAGGCGGAGCATTGCGGAGGCCCCGGAAAATACCGGGTCAAGCCCACTAATGATATGCAAATGGTGTTTACTGTATGTGCGGAGTGGAACACATTGACGCCACTATTGAGGCACTGGAGAATTGCGATTTGTTGTGAACCCAGCACCGGCCACGATTTCAGCATCAAAACCGATTCTCTGCCCAATCACGTTTCGTGATTCCGACGTCAGCCGATGGAGAATCCCGCCCAATGTCTCTAACTCCCAGGAATCCTATTTATATAAACAAAAGTCCAATAGCCCAAACTTATGCAAACAATATCCACGGCTAGAATGAATTATGATCTTACTTCTACGATGCTTTAATTGCACCTCTGTTTACAAAAAGCCTAGCTGACTTTCGAACCAGGATTTTTACAAACCTGACTGCAGCAGTCACATATTAACCCAGACTTTTAACCCTTACTGCACCAAATACATATAATACACCGCATCTGAAATTCCTACATTCATCACATGAGCCAATAAGCTAGATGATAGTAGCTGCCATTTTACTTTTTCAAAGGCCCCTCCTTCTGAAAAATCCCAACACAATTTCTGGTGTTTCTTCAACAACAGATGTAATGGTGATAACAAGGAGGCCAAGTTTAGGATAAACTTCCCATAATAATTGACTAGTTCCAGAAAATAATTCAATTCTGTGGCATTTTGTGGGATAGGCACTTTCCTAATGGCTTTGACCTTGTCTTCCATGGGGTGTGGATCTTTTTTGTCTACCCGGTAGCCTAGATAGGTTATTTCGTTCACCTGGAAAACACACTTTTCTCTTCTGAGATGTACCCCTGCTTTTGAAAATCGCCAAAAGGCCTAATTTAGATTTGCTAGGTGCATCTGCTCTGCAGTCCTTGTAATCAGAACATCATCCAGGTACACCGCCATCTTGGGTAACCCCTAAAGTATATTCTCCATGACTCCTTGAAATATGGCTCATGTTGGGGGCGGCATGGTGGCGCAGTGGTTAGCACTCCTGCCTACGCGCCGAGGACCGGATTCAATCCCGGCCCTGGGTCACTGTCTGTGTGGAGTTTGCACATTCTCCCCGTGTCTGCATGGGTCTCACTCTCACAACCCAAAGGCGTGTAGGGTAGGTGGATTGGCCATGCTAAAAGGCCCCTTAATTGGAAAAAAATAATTGGGTACTCTAAATTTATAAAAAGACATATGGTGCATACTGACGAGACCACAAAGGGTAGGCGAGCATCCTCATACAGACCCTTATGAGTGTTAATCGTAATGCATTTTGTTTTGCCCAGTTCGAGCTGGAGGTAGGTGTGGTTCATGTCTAGTTTTGTGAAATTCTGGCCACCTGCTAGTTTGGTCCATAAGTCCTCTATGTGTGACATGGGGTATCTGTCACATTTTGAGTCCTGCTTGACCGTGAGTTTATAATCCCCACAGAGGTGGACTGATTTATCAGGTTTGAACATGGGAAGGACAAGGGTAGTCCACTCCGTGAATTGCACGGGTTTTATTATCTCTGAACCCTCCCGACACCTGAGGTCAGTCTCTACCTTCTCTAGAAGTGCTTATAGGATCAGTCGCGCCCTGAAGCATTTTGGCATGACATTGGGGTCGACATATATTCTGGCTCTGACTCCGTTTATTTTTCCAAGCCCCTTTTGGAAATTTAGGGTATTTACTAATAATTTCGTAAAATCCTCCACCGCCCAATCTGAAAATTTCAAGCCAATCCCATTTGATCTGCTGGAGCCAATCCCTGTCCATAAGACCTAGTCCCTGTCTTTGCATGACAATGAGTGGTTGTCGGGCTGACTGTTATGTGTAGGTCACTGTGCTTCCCATAATCCCTAAAGGTTCCCCGTGTAGATGGTCATTTTAGCTCTGGTGTTCTCTAAACTCAAAGGTAGGATGGAGACAGCAGCCCCTGTGTCCACCTCCATTTCTAATGGATGGCCTTTCACGAGTGGCCTTATCTTTATTGGGGCAACCTTAGTTGTAACGATAACAGTTTAATTGCATCACCTCATCATCTGGAAGTGGGCAAACTTGTATGGCATGAGCCTGCGCTGGCCTTGGCGTCTTGCCTGGGTAAAATAGGTATTGCCGAGTCTGGGAGCATTGTCATGATTGTGCCCTTCTGCCGCATTTACAGTCGTCCATTAGCTGGCACTTCATTCCCCCAGAGAGGTTGCTCTGGTATAATTGGAGTTGTCATGTGGCTTAATTGACTACCTGTGGAGTTTTGGTTAGGCAATGGGCAATTACCTCAGGCACCTTCATCTAAGGTATGAGCATTCTTATGCGAGACCCCTCCCCCCCAATTTGAGAATGCTAATGTCCGGTGCTCCTTGTAGTTCTTATGCCTCTTTCCTGTGTTCCCCAGGGACGGGGCTATCTCAATGGCCTTTTTCAGGTCTAGATTAGGCTCTGCCAGTAACTTCTTTTGAGTGGTGACATTATTTATTCCACATAGCAATCTGTCGCGTAGCATCTTGGTCAAATGCACAGGATTCCGCTAATCTTTGCAACCGCCTGAGGAATTCAGTGACGGGTTCCCCCGAGGGCCTCCCTGCCCTATTAAAATGATGGCCAGGATTCAAGTGCTGACGCCGGAACTGAATGGCGAGTGTTCTACATTGATGAAAACGGTGCCAGTCCCAGAGCAATTCAGGACACATTAATGGGCTTGCGTTAGTGGGAGAACAGTCGGAGGGCAGCCCGACCCCAGGGACTAGTTGCCGGGTCTGGAAATAGCGGGGCCATTAAGTTGGAGAAGCAGTCGCAGAGCCGGGGATAATAGAAGGGGCTGTCAGCAACCACCCAGTGTCTGCAGGTGCAGTGGATGAATCCAACTGCTTGTATGCCAGGAGTCTGTGTCAGCCATGCGTACCACCTACACCAACACTGTACGGGTGGTGTCTGCGGTGGAGGCCTTGGGTGTGACGGTATTGGCCATTGGTCAGGATGTCCAAGGCCTGGGCACTCTGCGCAACCGGTGGCCGAGGCTCAGGACAGAGTGGCCATGTCACAGGCAGCCATGGACCAGGACCATGTGGACATTGCAGCAGTGCTCCAGAACTTGGCCCAATCACAATGGGCCATGTCTGTGGGCGTCGATGGCATTGGCCTTGCGCTGGCTGAACTGAGCCAGATACAGAAGGACCTGGCATGATTGGCGTGGTATGGTCTCTGAGGACGTGGCACAGAGCCTGTGCTCCATGGCCATGAGCATGGAGACCCTAGTTGATATGAGAGAGGACCTCCAGGACTGGCAGTGCCAGGTGATGGCGGAACCCCTGGAGCTCGCTCCAGCAGCACCCAGTCTCAAAGAGTAGCCCAGAGGCCATTTGGCACCCCGAGGGAAGAGAAGGCAATGGGGCCCATGCCAGTGGCAAGAGAGGTGCTGGGAACCGTCCCCCTCCCCCACCTGTCCCTGGTGCATCCAATAGGTAGCGGGCAGAATAGAGTTGGCACCTCACCACCTGTGACACCCAGATGACAGCCGGGCCTATTCAGGCCCGGTCACTCCAGAGACAGCCAGGGCCCCCATGGAGGCCACAGCACACCGCCCCGTTACCCAGCCCCACCCTTCCCACTCCCCCACACCCACACCGACCCCATCTTCACCCCCGCCACCCCAAGGGTTCAATTGTGTTGTGCAGTAGAATGACCAGCATGCATGTAGGGATCACGCGGGCGGACGGTGGGTAGTGCTACCGAGGGCAAGTGTCAGACTGCAACCAACGATGTTGAGCACCAGAGCTCATCTCGGAGTGGGTCATCATCAGCCTCCGTCCAATGGACAAGACCCGCTGATACTGTGAATCCAGGGCCCGCATCCTGTCGCGCAGGTGCTGGGGTGGGGTTGGGTGGCTGAGTGCAGGGAGGATGCACAGGGGCAGGGGTGATTAGCTGGGGGCAGCGGGGATGATTAGCTGGGGGCAGCGGTGGATGTGTGAGGGTGGGACGGGACAGTCGAGCTGCCGATGACCAAGCCCGCTAGTTGGTGAACCTGGGGTCGATGCGAGCATCCCGTGTGTGATGGCCCAAGCGCACATTTTTTGCGGCCGCCATTGATTGCCTGGGCCCTATACCCTGCCCATCCTGCCCCTCTTCCTCATCCTCCTCGTCAGAGCCTGGGCATCGTTGTCGCGGTTCTCCGTGTCAGTCTGAGGCGTCTGGATAGGCATCATCAGCTACGACAGCAGCCGATAACCTCTGTCGCCCAATAGCCAACCCCGGGGGGTGCACCTTGAAGGTGTCGGGTACCATCCAGTGTGCCAGGATTAAGGTGTCTTGTCCGCTGCATGGATATCGGGCACATTGTGCATGATGAGCAGTTCGTGGTCACATACCAATGGCACGTTCATCGAGTGGAACCCCTTCCAGTTTGGAAAGGCCAACTACTCATTTGGTGGTGCTCGTAGGGGGACATACGTCCCATTACTCACCCCCTGCACCTGGGGCCAACCTGGTGGGCTCGGTCCATATTCAGGTTGATATATTGCACAGTCCGGGCAATCCCGTAATGGCAATTACTCTGTAATGGTGCGGACGTATGTGTGCATGAAGGTCTGTCAGACCTGAAACAAGTCCCCAATCAGCCCCTGGAAGAACCCCGTCACGTGAAAGTTCAGGATGGCCTTCAATTTGACGGCCACTGGGAGCGGATGCACATAACCCCGCAGTTCCAGATGCGCCATGATGCAGCAGAGGGGTCGCACAGTGCCCCTGCTCAGCGGAGTCTTCGGCGATATGCTCGGTCCGGCAGATCCTCGAATGACACGCGCTGCCAGTACACACGAGGCCTGATGTGGCGCCGCCTTCCTACTTCCTCGGCCTGTTCGATGGCCGGCTCTCCATCCTCACCGGCTGATCCCTGCTCCTCTGGGGCAGGCTCCTGCTCTGCTGGATCCTCCCTGCGCACCTCTTGCTTGTACAGCCTTATAGCAACCATAAGGGCAACGGCGGCCAGGCGGATGCCAACCACTCCTGGTTGGATACCGAAATCCATTTTCTGCAGGGGGTGAAAGACAGACATGTTAGCATGCCCAACCAGGTCCAAGGGGCTGCACGGTGGCACTGTCCTGTACTGCAGCCTTTGCCTCAGCCTTGGCAGTTGGAACCCCCTCCCCCCACCCCCCGGCCAGCAGCAGGACTGGCAGCCCACGGTTGCACTTTGCGAACATGTCTTAACTTTCCTTTCTCCCTCTGCAGCCTTGGCACCTGTTTCCCAATTTTAAATATCACAAGAGAACCTCGCTGTTCTTAATTCCTCCTGGCGGAGGTGGAGCCTTGCTGGAGGCCCAGAGAATGCCGGAGTGGGCCTGTTAATGATATGCCAACAGTGCTTACTGTATGATTTGCATGCCCACACTGACATATGGCATAGAATGCATTCACGTCGCTGTCGAGGCAATGGAGCATGGCATTCCGTGCAGCGCCCAGCGCCAGGCCTTCATTTTCGGCTGATGCGCGATTCTCTGCTTGATCGTGCTTCGCAATTCCGGCGTCGCTGGACGGAGAATCCTGCCCAATATCTTTAAAGAATGATTGATGGCTTCGAGTCATAGTGAATCCACATTAGGTCTGCAAAAGTTTTTCAGTTGGGCCTCTGGGTAGGTTAGGCTTTTTATTTTGCTGAATGTTGGGGCCCTGCAAGCTGTCAGGAGGATTATCTTCTGCTTCTCCTCTCCCATAATGTTATTTTCCCAAAAGAAATAACACAACCGCTCTGCATATTGGGCCCAATCTTCTCCGTTAATATCATAAGGCTCGAGTTTACTGAAAAAAGGCATTTTGCATTGCTTACTAGGGAGTTGTTTGTTTCACTCTGAAGTTTGCTCAGGAAACTTGGTTTTACTCCTCGTCGCCAGTCTAATAACTCCGCCAAGGCCGGGCTTCATACAAACTCTGGTTTATTTGGACAACGAAAGTAACCGCAGCTGACGTGTATAATACTTGCATCCCAGCCCGGGTCCATCGGGGAATGCTGGTCTGGGTTGCAGGTTTTAAACTCCGACTGAATAGTTCCTATTGGATGAGCCTCCACCTGCTCAATAGGGGAACTCATATTCCACAAACCCCATGTGGAGATCTATCGATGATCCCCCATGGCCTTTGTGGATGTCATATCAAATATCATGGATTAGATTAGTGGTGAGATTTTAATTTAAGGAAATACTATGAAGGAGAGGCTACCTATTGAAAAGTCTGTGCATTGCATTCTATAAATGGATGTGAGACTAGACAAACGTTTATTTAGGTTCTTTCCTTTGTGGTTGATATTTCTTGCACATAGCTTCCCCAAGGTACTGAGTCATTTTACTTTTATAGATTGAAAAGTCTTACAAAATTTACTTTATGAACTACTGTTCGCAGGACACCAAATGCATCTCGTGTCTAACAGAACAGAAAAAGCTGATAAGAAAAGCAAAACACAATGAACAGCACACCGCAGTACTGTTGTGCATCTACTGTAAAATTTTTCAGATTAGATTCTGAGCAGTGCTTTTTGAGTGAAGGTGGGGTAGAGTACGTACAAATGTTAGTTGCACAGAGGTGTGTGCTAGCGGCAGGAATATTTCACAGCTATTTCATTGTTGAAGGAGCTATGGAGAATGTGCCTATGATATCAAAGGTTGCAATTTATTTGAAAATGTTGTGAATTAGTATTGTAGTTTTAAAAAAGGTTATTTAGATTATTATTTATTTTCTAACTACATCTACAAAGAGTGAGGACCTATCTGTTGTATCATGACAGTTATTTCCATTCAGTGTTGCTGACATAGTTTGAAAAATAGCCACAAAAGTTAAAAAGGATAGCAACAGTTTTCACATTATATGGCATAATTATATGGAAAGCCACTGAAATAGCCAAATAAACAGGATCAAAAGACAACCAGGTATGTTTCGATCCCGACCCTGGGTCACTGTCCGTGTGGAGTTTGCACATTCTCCCCGTGCCTGCGTAGTTCTCACCCCCACAACCCAAAGATGTGCAGGATAGATGGATTGGCCACTCTAAAGTGCCCATTAATTGGAAAAAAAATAATTTGGTACTCTAAAAAAAATTTTTTTAAAGTATGATTCTAAAGAGAAAGAGGATCGAGCAATGTTTTGAGAAGGTAAGTTTTATTTTATCCATTCAAAGGCCATGGGTGTCTTTGACAAGGCCAACATTTATTGTCCAATCCCTAATTGCTGACAAGAATGCAATGGTTAGCCACATTCTTGTGCTGCCGCAGTCCATGTGATAAAGGGTGACTCTCAGTGCTGTTAGGGAGGGACTTCCAGGATTTTGAGCCAGTAATAGTGAAGTTATGGTGATGCATTTCCAAGTCGGAATGGTGTGTGACTTGGATGGGAACATGCAGGTGATGGTTCCCGGTGCCTGCTTCCCTTATCCTTCCATGTGGTAGAGATCTTAGTTTTGGAATTGTTGCCCTGAGCCTTGTAGGTGATTGCAATGTTGCCATGGTGTGCCATTGGTGGATAGAGTAAATGTTTAAGGTGGTGAATGGGGTGCCAATCAGGTGGACTGCTCTGTCCTGAATAGTGTCACTTTTGAGTGTTGTTGGAGTAAGAGCAGGTAGTATTTCATCACACTCCTGGCTGGTGCCTTGGAGAGTTGTTACATGCCATTTATCAGCCCAAGTTTTAAAATTGTCTCAGTCTTGCTGCATATGGTCACGGATTGCTTCAGTATCTGAAGAATGGTTCTGAACATTGTGCAATCATCAGCGAGCATCTCCACTTCTGACCTTATTGTGGTCATTGTTGAAGCAGCTGAAGATGGTTGAACCTAGGACATTATTACCCTGATGAACTGCTACATTAATGCCCTGGGACTGAGTTAATTGGCTTCCAACAATCATAACTATCTCCCTTCATGCCAGGTATGAGTCCAAACAGTGCAGAATGTTCCCCCAATTCCCCACTGAGTTCAGATTCACTGGGTCACAGGCTACCTTGATGTCAATGAAAGTCACACACCATTGCAATGTAGCTCTTTGTCCATTTTTTGTTTTAATGAGATCTGGAGCCAAGGGATCCTGGCAGAAACCAAACAGCTTAATCAAAAAAGGAATTGTTTGTCCTGAAGCCTTATTACCCTCTCTGTGATATTTTCTGCATATTTCTGAACTTGCTTTGTGTTGTCATTTTTCATTTTTCTTTTTCTTTCCTGAATGACAAAGGCTGTAACGCTTTCCAGAAGAAGGGATAAGGGAAAAAGGGCACCATTTAGCCTTTGAGCTTGTTCCACCTGCCATTCAGAGATATGGGGCTGGATTCTCCGACCCCCCCCCCCCCCCGCCGGGTCGGAGAATCGCCAGGGGGGGGCGGCGAGAATCCCACCCCCGCTGGCCGCTGAATTCTCCGGCACCGGATATTCGGCGGGGGCGGGAATCTCACCGCGCCGGTCAGCGGGCCCCCACGGCAATTCTCCGGCCCGCGATGGGCCGAAGTCCCGCTGCTGTAATGCCGGTCCCGCTGGCAGGAATCAACCTACCTCCCTTACCGGCGGGACTGGCGGTGCGGGCGGGCTCCGGGGTCCTGGGGGAGGCGCGGGGTGATCTGGCCCCGGGGGGTGGCCCCACGGTGGCCTGGCCCGCGATCGTGGCCCACCGATCCGCAGGCGGGCCTGTGCCGTGGGGGCACTCTTTTTCTTCCGCGTTGGCCATAGCCTCCACGATGGCCGATGCGGACGTGACCTCCTCCCCTGCGCATGCGCGGGGATTACATCAGCAGCAGCTGACGCTCCGGTGCATGCGTGGACTTCCGCCCGCCGGCGAAGTCCCTTCGGCCCCAGCTAGCGTGGTGCCAAAGGCGTTCCCGCCGGCCGGCGGGACGGGAACCACTCCGGGGCGGGCCTAGCCCCTCAAGGGGAGGGCTTGGCCCCTAAAGGTGCGGAGAAATCCTTTGGGACGGCCCGACGCTGGAGTGGTTTACGCCACTCCATCCTGCCGGGACCCCCCACCCCGCCAGGTAGGGGAGAATCCAGCCCCAGGATTGAATTGTGACCGATCTCCATGGGTGGGATTCTCTGTTGGCAGAGTTCCCGATGGCGCGATTCACTTGTGCTTTTAAAAATCCTGAAACCGACAAGTGGCTGATGAGTGAGAGAGAGAGAGGAGGTAGGAAACAGAGAGGGGAGACTGTGGGCTGCCAGGCTGGACACTGGCCAGGCTGGCTGGGCTGGGGGGGGGGGGGGGGGGGGGGGGGGACCAGGCCGAGTGGCCGGGGCAATCCCCCCACAGGACTGGAGCAGTGTCCTGTGATGGACCGCCATTGTCGTGGCCTGTAAGGCAGCCATTTTGCTGCACACCCGACTGACCACCCAACTTGGCCCCTGGTTCTACAGAGTGACACCGGCCATATGGGTGCCCCCCACCCCAACCCCACCCCTGAACGCACCCTCCGCCACACCCTCCACCCCACCAGGCCACCACACGTCTGCAACCCACCCAGGCAACATCCACAGTAGCCCCTACGGGGGCACCGAGCGGTGGTTGCGGAGTCTGCCGCTGACAAGGGCAGTACCAGTCGATGGTACCCCTGGCATCGGGGGGAGGGGGCAAGTCCAGAGACCTCCATGGTGCTGGCCGCCGACGGGGCTAGGAGTGCGGTTGGGGGGGGGGGGGGGGGGGGGCGCACATGTGGGGGCCGCAATGCTAACTGGAGACATCGTGTACCCAGTTGGACCTGGTTGGGCACGGGATTCCACACCATGCTATCATGTTGATCTTTCACCCCCTGCAGACAATGGATATTGGAATTCAACCAGCAATGGTGGCCTATGTGCTGGTCACAGCCCTGGGGGGTGCCCTGTCGCTGTACGAGCTGGAGCTGCTTGAGGAGGAGAAGGAAGCTGCAGCAGCGGAGCGTGCCGCAGAGGAACAGGAGGCAGCTGCCCAGGATGGAGAGTAAGCCGCCTAATAGGCCGAGGGGGAGGAGGTGACAAGGAGGCGCCGCCTGAGGCCTCGTGTGTACCGGCAGCCCCTGTCATTCGAGGACCTGCTGAACTGGGCATGCCGACGAAGACTCCAGCTGAGCAGGGAGACATTGCAACATATCTGCTGGATCATGGCACACATGGTACCACAGCGGTATGGGAGAGGACACCCGTTCCCCGTGGCTGTCAAGGTGATGGTCACCCTGAACTTCTCCGCGACAAGCTAACCACCTGGCGCTGCCAGTCCCTGAGATCTGTCTGGTCTCATCCAGAGTCTGCATGCTCGTGGATCATCTCCGTCTGGGACTGCGCCACATCGCCCATTGACTGTGCCACCACCTTCTGGGTCTGTGTCATATCAGCCAGTGACTATGCTGTCTCCCTCTGGGACTGGGCCACGCTCAGGAGGGCTACCTCCCTCGTTGGCTGTGCCATGTCGGCAAGTGGAAAATGCTGCTGACGTTCCCAACCATGACCTGCTGTGACTGGGCCACGCTCAGGAGTGCCACTGGTTGCCTGGGAGGCGGCAACCCTGTCCTGTGCTTGGCCAGCGCCTGCACAGAGTGCCCCAGGCCTTGGTCATTCTGATCCAGCGTCAAAACCATCGCACCCAATGCCTCCACTGTGATGCCACCTGTGCGGTGTTGGCCTGGGTGGCATGCATTATCGGCATCACCTCCTGCTCCAATTGCACCTTCAGGTGCTGGATGTCCGTCGACAACCCCTCATGTAGTTCCTGGCTCTGCAACTGCAATTCCACAATCGATGGGACTGTCCATTCCAGACAGGACAGCAGCTAGTTCCTGGTGTTGGCCTGCCCTCCGACAGTCCGCCCCCTCGAGTGTTCCTACCTCCACTTGCTGTAGTGGATCAGCTGTGTGGCGCGCACCAGATAGTGTCCCAGGAGCTTCTTCACTAAAGTGCCCAACCGAGGGGAGAGTCTCTGGGCTAGTGGAGGGTGTTGGAGACAGCTATGACCGGTAGTCAGTGTCATCATCAGACTCGAGCTTCGGGGTATCCTGAATCTCGGCGGAGGGCTGGCGTCTGAGCGGCTTTCAGTGTCGGTGCTCGGCTGACGGGGGGGTTCGGCTGTGGCATTGGCTGGGGGCGGGGACGCCAGGTGAGCCGCCCCATCTCCGGCAGGTCCTGCAAGACACAATGCAGGACGCATGATTAAACTGCGGGCCAGTGGGGGGAATGCGGGTGGTGGGGGTGAGGATAGGTGAGGGTGGGGGCGAGGGTGAGGGTGAGGGTGGGAGTGAGGGTGGGAGTGAGGGTGGGTGTGTGAGGGTGGTGTGGGGGTGGTGTTGAGGGGGCTTGACGCACGTGTCACGGGGAACCGCAACTCAGTCTCACTTCCTCGCCCACGGCCGAAGTCCACCCGGGCGACCTCCCTTTCCTCCGAGCCGTCGATCACATCCGAGATTCAGGACACTCCGAAGATGCCAGAATTGAACCCTGCTCTCATAACTCCCGTCATCTTAAGCAGTGTTTTTAAAACTTTCGCAAACCGGCCGACCTTCACGACTCACGCCGGCCAACCTTCGCACCACCTGCCACATTTGCTTAGCTTTAATGCAAAAGGGAAGCCGGCTTGGTCCTCACAAGCTCATTTGAATCAGGTTCAAAGGAGGAGAGGGCAATGAACATATCAGGTCCAGACTTCAGCCAGTTCCTTTGTGCCATTTGTAGTGTTCTTTGTGTTGCTTGTTTCAGGATGGTTGGCGTAGTGTTCAGAAAGACCACAGAATATCTTTTAACTTAAACAAAGCTATGATTTTATTTACACTATAAACTGGGATTCGACACTTAGTCCTTAAAAATGCACAACTGATAAATAACATCTAACTACACTCATCTACTGCTAATCTCACTACTGGTATAAACTATAATCTAACCTTACTCACACTATCTGTTTTTAACGACCTTCACTATCTAGCTGCAGATCCATCTAGTGGCTATTCTCAACACTACATTAACCCTTGTAATGCTGAAAGTTATGATAATACCACACCATCTACATTTAAAAAAATGGAAAATCCAACCTTGCACGTGTAGTTTGTCGTGAAGGACAATAACAACTAAATACTTGTTTTACTCAGCACTGGATACTCCTGGGAGATGCTACTCCCGAATGCTGACTGCTTCATGGGGGTTTGGCATGTTTTTAATGTGGTGTCACAGGTCAAGGTTAGCAGCATAATCTTTTAATTTGGAGTCAGCTCTAAGTTAATAACTGACTCTGGGGTCCCAACCTCAAAAGGATTTTTTTACCCACCATTTCTCTTTAAAAATCTGAAACTTCACCTGTCATTTGCCAGTATTTCCTTGCATATGACACACATGGGCTTTGCATCTTTATTTGTATTGGCACAATTGACAAGACCATACCTCAAGAAACCATCTTTATACTGCGTTGTTCCCGAGTTAAGTGTCTTCTTTGTAGGTTGTTAACCAGAGGCCCAGGAGTTCTGCACAGAGATAACACTAGCACTGTTCTGTCCTGCCCTGGACTCTCCTGGGTGGTTCTCTCCAGCAGATTCTGTTGTGAGATCCTGTCTAGTAGGTACACTGCCTATTTGAGTCTCTGTTTGTCTCTAACTTTTACGAAAACGATCCATTTTCACAGTCGTCTCGCCAGCAGTTGGAAAATGGAAGTAATTCTGCTCTGTGATTTGGCACTAAAAGCATGTACAAGACTATTGGGATGACCGGCTCCCTGCAGCCACTTCTGTTCAGAAGACTCTACACAGCCTCATTTATTTTTATTTAGTAAGCGGCAGTGGTCGCCATTCTGAATGTAGGAGCCCATAGTTGGGTGTTTCTCCCGCCATTGGGACCACTACAGGAAATGTGACCGATCGCTCCTTGACCCTCTCAGCACCTGCCCGCAACCCACCCGTGGGTCGTGACCCACACTTTGAAAAACCCTGATTTTAAACATTCTTTCTGTCCTGTTTCCCTGGTTATCTGGACTCTAACTTGTACTTTTTCCTCTTTGCAGCTCCCATCTTGTCCAGTTTTTCTTCTACCCCAATTGCGAAACAATGCCTGCATATCTCTGTCGGCCTATTTATTCTTCACGCCACAACCCTGTCTAAGCACAATAGAAACACAGTTGGAACTTAACTAACCCCCACAGGTACAGACATCTTTGTCCAGCATGAATCTAACTCTAGGTTTCACCTTCCCAGACAGAGAAACATTAAATTAAACACACCCTAAATTAAACACACACCGTATTTCTAATGTTCACCAGTGCTAACATAAATTCCTTTAAACTGCATTTGTTTTCCTAACACAGCATCGTAACTTTTCTATCATTCCATGGTTCTAAGATTATAACACATGGAGAGCCTTTCATAAAGATTGCATCTGGCCTGAAACAAAAATGTTGGTTCACATGTTAATAATTCTATAGAATTCTCCAAGGATTATGCAAATACTTGTTTCAACCACTGAGCAGTAAGGTCACAAATATGTTTTCCAATTACACTTGTATCATTGGGACAGCATATTAGAACAGTTAAAAATGGTGAATGTCACTGACGTTTCCAGTGGTTTGCCAAATAGTTGTCCTAAACAGTATTTATTGGCTTTAGACGTTTAGAAATGTGCATATTTGCATTATTTTGTTCAACGTGTTTTCTGTTGCAGTCTCAGCTGATAAGCACCAGGAAAACAAAGACTGTTGGGTCAGGATTAGAAGACTTTGCAGGCAAAAAGCATGCAAATGACCTTTTGAGGGATAAATTGGATATCCCCAAAAAGAGCTGATGGGATCACAATATAAAACTCACATCCATTCATTGTAATGCAGGTGCCACTCTACGTTTGTACTGACCGCTTATTTGAATGATTTTTGTATGTATGAGCTGTTCATCAGCTGCGTGCATCGAAAAGTTGTAATTTGCAAGCACTGTATTAAGCTAGCCTGCAGCTATACACGGAAGATGCATTGTAGCTGGAGCAAGTACGGGCAGTATTGTGGGAAGTGAATGTGATCTGGGAACATTGAATAATAGCACAACCTGGGAGAGATCCAGATCCAAGACTTGCTGTCACTGCAGTTTGCTGGTGAAGGTGAAAGGAGGGAAAGATATTGTGTATCTGCAGGAGGCCTTCCAGACACATGTTCAGGAGACAACATCGGGAAGATTAAGGGCACCCCTATCTCAAAGTTAAATTTAACCCACCTCCCACAGACATCGGGACCTCCCTGCACCCCCCCCCCTCCCCTCACCCGCGCTGCCACAGACATTGGTACCCCTCCCACAGACATCGGGACCTCCCTGCACCCCCCCTCCCCCCACCCACGCTGCCACAGACATCGGTACCCCTCCCACAGACATACTTCCCCGCACAGACATTGGTACCCCCGGCAGACAAGGGGAACACCCCTCAACCCACACACACAGAAGAGGGTACCTATCTCCATGTCGTCCCCCTCCATGACTCACCCCTCACTCCCATGTTCCCCCCATCACCATGCAACCCTCCGCCCGTGGACAAGGGGAATCCACCACACACAAAAAAGGGGAACCCTCCGCAATAGAGGAGAGTAATACCTCTGCATGTGCCCCTGCCAGTTCTCCCTGCTGGTGCCCCTGCACATGCTCCCTGCATGTATTCCCTAGGCAGTGCTCTATGCCAGTGCCCCCTGTCAGTACCCCCTGAGCGTACTGCCAGGTGACAATGCTGGGATGTCAGGGGGCAATGCCCAGGCATGACGCTCAACCCCAGAGGCCTACAGGCACCTTCACATCCCCAGTATGGTCATCATGACCGTTTTCATTTTTGAATACTAGTAGTGATTCATGCTAGTATGACGCCATGTCACCAGGCAGTGGGTAGAAACAGTGTGGGCGGATGTTAATGTGTCAAGCCCAATAATTAGATTAAAATGTAGTTAAATTTATGGAAATCAGTGTCACGCTCTTGCTGGGTGTGACCTTGATTTCCTCACTGGCAGGCACTGGGTATGATCTGAAACTGAGATCTTGCCGGTGCAAATCCTGTTTTTGGCCACTCATGAGATTTAGCGGTCAGTTTGGGATTTGTGCCACGGCTAATACAGCCGCTAGATCGAGGCCCTAATATTCTCATCCTTCCCCTCACCTTCAAATACTTGCCACTACTGCAAACCTCCTACCCACTCCTACAGTTTGAACACACTGCTAGCTATTCAACTATACTCTTGTTAAGAGGAAGAAGGAGGCCTATGTGAAGATGAGGCGTGTAGTTTCAGTTGGGGCGCTTGATAGTTACAAGGAAGCGAGGAAGGATCTAAAGAGAGAGCTAAGACGAGCAAGGAGGGGACATGAGAAGTCTTTGGCAGGTAGGATCAAGGAAAACCCAAAAGCTTTCTATAGGTATGTCAGGAATAAAAGAATGACTCAGGTAAGAGTAGGGCCAGTCAAGGACAGTGGCGGGAAGTTGTGTGTGGAGGCTGAGGAGATAAGTGAGATACTAAATGAATACTTTTCGTCAGTATTCACTCAGGAAAAAGATAATGTTGTGGAGGAGAATGCTGAGACCCAGGCTATTAGAATAGATGGCATTGAGGTGCGTAGGGAAGAAGTGTTGGCAATTCTGGACAAGGTGAAAATAGATAAGTCCCGGGGCCTGATGGGATTTATCCTAGGATTCTCTGGGAAGCCAGGGAAGAGATTGCTGAGCCTTTGGCTTTGATTTTTATGTCATCATTGGCTACAGGAATAGTGCCAGAGGACTGGAGGATAGCAAATGTGGTCCCTTTGTTCAAGAAGGGGAGTAGAGATAACCCCGGTAACTATAGGCCGGTGAGCCTCACGTCTGTTGTGGGTAAAGTCTTGGAGAGGATTATAAGATATACGATTTATAATCATCTAGATAGGAATAATATGATTAGGGATAGTCAGCATGGTTTTGTGAAGGGTAGGTCATGCCTCACAAACCTTATCGAGTTCTTTGAGAAGGTGACTGAACAGGTAGACGAGGGTAGAGCAGTTGATGTGGTGTATATGGATTTCAGTAAAGCGTTTGATAAGGTTCCCCACGGTCGGCTATTGCAGAAAATACGGAGGCTGGGGATTGAGGGTGATGTAGAGATGTGGATCAGAAATTGGCTAGTTGAAAGAAGACAGAGGGTCTTCAAATGGCAAATGTTCAGAATGGAGTTCAGTTACGAGTGGCGTACCACAAGGATCTGTTCTGGGGCCGTTGCTGTTTGTAATTTTTATAAATGACCTAGAGGAGGGCACAGAAGGTTGGGTGAGTAAATTTGCAGACGACACTAAAGTCGGTGGAGTTGTAGACAGTGTGGAAGGATGTTGCAGGTTACAGAGGGACATAGATAAGCTGCAGAGCTGGGCTGAGAGGTGGCAAATGGAGTTTAATGTAGAGAAGTGTGAGGTGATTCACTTTGGAAAGAATAACAGGAATGCGGAATACTTGGCTAATGGTAAAATTCTTAGCAGTGTGGATGAGCAGAGGGATCTCGGTGTCCATGTACATAGATCCCTGAAAGTTGCCACCCAGGTTGATAGGGTTGTGAAGAAGGCCTATGGTGTGTTGGCCTTTATTGATAGAGGGATTGAGTTCCGGAGCCATGAGGTCATGTTGCAGCTGTACAAAACTCTGGTACGGCCGCATTTGGAATATTGCGTACAGTTCTGGTCGCCTCATTATAGGAAGGACGTGGAAGCTTTGGAACGGGTGCAGAGGAGATTTACCAGGATGTTGCCTGGCATGGAGGGAAAATCTTATGAGGAAAGGCTGATGGACTTGAGGTTGTTTTCGTTAGAGAGAAGAAGGTTAAGAGGTGACTTAATAGAGGCATACAAAATGATCAGAGGGTTAGATAGGGTGGACAGTGAGAGCCTTCTCCCGCGGATGGAGGTGGCTAGCACGAGGGGACATAGCCTTAAATTGAGGGGTAATAGATATAGGACAGATGTCAGAGGTAGGTTTTTTATGCAAAGAGTGGTGAGGCCGTGGAATGCCCTACCTGCAACAGTAGTGAACTCGCCAACATTGAGGGCATTTAAAAGTTTATTGGATAAGCATATGAATGATAATGGCATAGTGTAGGTTAGATGGCCTTTAGTTTTTGACTTCCCATGTCGGTGCAACATCGTGGGCCGAAGGGCCTGTACTGCGCTGTATCGCTCTATGTTCTATGTTCTATGTTCTATACCACATCGCCCAAACATATTGCACAACATTGACATAATTCCCTCTCTCTTGTGGACAAGGTAGCACAATATCAGAGGGAACCGGAATTAACTGGAGGTCAACAGATTCACTTACCTTCACCCCATGAAGCAGACGATTCTTGGCATAATTTGGATAGTCTTGCCTGAGACCATGGACAGTGATGGGGCAGAAACCCTTAAAGATGATGTATCCTCATACCAGATCGTCCTGTCCCACACCGCCATCATCCTACACTCGTCTGATTTACAAGCTGGTGTAGGCTCTTTCTATCCTCCTTTCCCTTCACTACAAACTTACCTTTTGCCTTTTATCTTTCAGATACACAAGTGGTCCAACCTGGTCAGGCAATAGAGGAACGAAAAGCAGAGAGTGAAAATGAAGACTGTTACTAGCTTTTCTACTCACAGCCACCAACTGAGATACCGACATTGTGCGTATCTTAGAGGCAGGATCTACATCTGGTGAGACACCACACAATGCAGAACTACAGCCAGGGCAGGGGACAGTGGTAGCGTAGGTGACAGCTTGTATAAGGTGAGAGAAGGTTTTGAGTTGAATTACTCTTTGTCAAAGCTAGAGAGAGAACTGGAAATGGGACAGTGGTTAATGCCGTCGCACGCAAATTGGTTTTTCATGTAAAGCCCCGGCTGTCCTTATTCATTACCAGTTCCACACCTTACACCATTGTCACTGACACCGTTACAGCATCCGCTCGGCAACAACGGTGGGGCTGGTTAGGGGGCCAGCGATAGGTGGACATTGACAAAGATGTCACATTGACAATGGTGAGGGAAGATCAATGGAAGAAATGAAAATTAATTGATAGAAATAAAAATGGGGTGAAGGTGGAGGAGAGAGTTCACAATTTGAAGTTGTTGAACTTAATGTTAAGTCGGAAGGCTGTAATATGCCCAATTGGAAGATTTTGTTTTCTGAGTGCTGTGCATGTGTGAATGAGCTGCACACCAGAATCATCAGCCTTTTGTCATCCCTCGGCCTCCCTTATGCACCAGTGGACTGCGAATTACAAGGTGCTGAGTACGAGAATAGAGAGAACCAGACACATAAAAGTGCACCTGAACAGTTACCTTCATAGCCACTGGCAATGCGGCCATTCCCCACTCTGAGGTTACGGTTATGGCTGAAGCAGGTGGCAGTTTTCAGTGAGGATTTCTTTCCTAAAGGTCCCACATTCCATACATTGTTTCCCACTCCATTATCACCCTTGGTGCATGTGGCATGTTTCAGAGAGTCCCTTTTCCCTTTCCTTTTCATCCCTCTTCCAGAAGCTGGTCCTTCTCTGCATGACCTCTTTTCATTCTCCAAGTCATGCTTTATATCTATGAAAATGCCCACTATGGTCAGTGCAAATAACAAGGCTGAAGCATTTGCAACCACCTTCAGCCAGAAATGCTGAGTGAATGTCCCAACTCAATGTTCTCCAGAGGCCCCCATTATTATAGGGGCTTGTTTTCAGACAAAACAGTTCATTCCACATGATGTCAAGAAGTGGCTACTGGATGCAGCAAAGTCTATGGGTTCTGACAGTATCCCAGCTCTGGACTTGCGTTTGAGAATTAGCCATGCCCTTAGCCAAGCTGTTCCTGTACAGCTACAACGGCATCTGTCCAACAATATGGAAAATTGCCCAGGCATATCCTGTCCATGAAAAGCAGGACAAATCCATTCCAGCCAATTATTGTTCTATCAGTCTACCCCAAGTCATCAGCAAAGTCATGGCTGGTGCCATTAATAGCGCAATCAAGCAGCGTTTAGTCAACCACAACCTGCTCACCTATCTTCAGTTTGGGTTCAGTCAGGTTCATTCAGCTCCAAACTTTATTACAGACCTGTTTCAAACATGGACAAGGGAGCTGAATTCCAGAGATGAGATGATAGTCACTGCCCTTGATAACAAAGCAACATTTTGCCAAGTGTAGCATCAAGGAACCCGAGAAAAAATTTAGTTAATGGAATCAGGGAGAATATTCTGCACAGGTTGGAGTCATATCTAGTGTCGCAAGCCCTGTCGAGACTAAGATATATAGAATTCTTAGTGATCAACATAAAATAATTGCACAGCACATTTCAAGTTTTAAGACTTTTACGATAACAAACTAAAAGAAACTGTGACAATATACTATTTAGTCAGTAACTAGTACTCTGAACTACGGAAAATATATCCCTTCTTTAAGTTTTGTGAATAGTGGGGGAGGAGTCAGTATGGGAGTGGATGGAGGCAGCCTCATGTAAGGACACAAGTTTGGGGGCACTGCTAATGGCGCCTCTGCTGTTCTCGCCGGTCAGGTACTCCACAAGCCCAGTAGTGATGGCGGCCTTGAGGATGTGGGGACAGTGGCGACAGCACATGGGGCTGGAGGGGGCATTGGTATGGTACCATATGTGGCAACCACCAGTTTGCTCCAGGGGGGCTGGATAAGGGGTTTCGGGGATGGCAACGGGCGGGGAATGAGCGATTTGGGGATATTTTTATAGACGAGGGCTTTCCGTGCTTGGAAGGGTTGAAGGAGGAGTTTCAGCTGCCCGATGGGAATGGGTTCCATTACTTGCAGGTGAGTGTGCGGAGGCAAGTATCGACCTTCTCACACTTGCCACTACAGGATAAGGTAGTGTCGAAAACGGGAGTGGGGGAGTGGAAGGTATCAGAAATCTATAAGGAGCTGATGGACTGTGAGGGAGCCCCAATCGGGGAGGTGAAGCAGAAGTGGGAGGAAGAGTTGTGTTGGGAGCTGGCGGTTGAGTTATGGGAGGATGCCCTGAGGAGAGTCAATGTAACCTCGTTGTGCGCCAGGCTCAGCCTGATACAATTTAAGGTGGTCCACAAGGCACATATGACGTTGGCCCAGATGGATAGGTTTTTTGAAGGGGTGGAGGATAGGGTGGGCGGTATGCGGGTGGGCCTGCAAATCATGTCCATATGTTTTGGGCATGCCCGAAGCTTGGGGGATTCTGGCAGGGGTTTTCTGATGTCATGTCGGAGGTTCTGAAAATAAGGGTCGTCCCGAGTCCAGAGGTCGTGATTTTTGATGTGTCAGAAGACCCAGTAGTCTAGGGGGCGAGAGAGGCCAACGTCTTGGCCTTTGCCTCCCTGGTAGCCCCAAGAAGGATCTTGTTAGCATGGAGAGACTGGGAATCCCTGAAGTCGGGTGTGTGGGTCAGTGACATGGCTGGGTTTCTCAGGCTTGAGAAGATCAAGTTCACTCTGAGGGGCTCGATGCTAGGGTTTTCCCGGAGAAGGCAGCCATTTATCGACTTCTTTGGAAAGGACTAAGCTGTCAGCGGGGGTAGGGAGGTGGTGTTAAAAAGGGGAGGCAGGTGGAATTGGGTAAGGTGGGGGTAGGTTGGTGGGGAATTGTTCTTGGCCATGTTGGCTGGTTTTGTTTTTCTTGGTGTGTGGTTGTTTATTGTTAACATTTATAATATAAATGCCTCCATAAAATATATTTCAAAAAAACCCAAAAAACTTTTCAACACAACCAAAAATGCAACGCTATTTTGCTTCTGCCTTCTGAATAATGTACCAGAAGTTCTGAGAAACACACGTTTTAGTGAGGAGCTGAAGGAAATTAGTATTAGTAAAGGAATGGTTTTGGGGAAATTAATGGGATTGAAGGAGGACAAACCTCCCGGGCCTGGATAATCTTCATCACAGAGTATTTAAGGAAGTGGCCCGAGAAATAGTAGATCCATTGGTGGTCATTTTCCAAAATTCTTTGGATTCTGGAATGGTTCCTACAGATTGGAAGATAGCGAATGTAACCCTGATATTCAAAAAGGGAGGTAGAGAGAAAACAGGGAACTATAGACCAGTGAGCCTGACGTCAATAGTAGGGAAGTTGCTGGAGTCCATTATCAAGGATTTCATAGCACAGCATTTGGAAAGCAGTGGTATAATCAGACAAAAAGTCAGCATGGATTTATGAAAGGAAAATCATGCTTGAATTCTACTAGAATTGTTTGAATATGTAACTAGCAGAGTTGACCAGAGAGAACGGGTGGGTGTGGTTTATTTAGACCTTTAGAAGGCTTTTGACAAGATCTCACACAGCATATTAATATGTAAAGTTAAAGTGAATGGGATTACGCGTCGTGTCTTGAGATAGATAGAAAGCTGGTTAGCAGACAGGAAGCAAAAAGTTGGAATAAAAGGGTCTTTTTCTGAGTGGCAGGTAGTGACTATGGGATACCACAGGGTTCTGTGCTAAGACCCAACTGTTCACATAATATATTAATGATTTGGACGAGGGAATTAAATGTATTATCGCCAAAGTTGCAGATGATACAAAGTTGGGTGGAAGGGTGAGCTGTGAGGAGGATGCAGAGGCGTTTCAGCTGGATTTGGACAGGCTGAGTAAGTGGGCTGTGCATGGCAGATGCAGTATAATGTGGATAAATGTGAGGTTATCTGCTTCGGTAGCAAAAATAGGAAAGCAGATTATTATTTGAATGGTGGAAATCAAGGGAGGTAGATACTCAGCGAGATCTTGGTGTCCTTGTGCATCAGTCGCTGAAAATAAGTGCGCAGATACAGCAGGCAGTAATGAAGGCAATAGTAGCTATGGGATACATCCCTTCAATCAGAGACCGTCTTCCTTCATGTGTTTCCGTTTGGTAGCTCACAGAGAACTCAAAGACTTATTCTGTCTGCTGACAACGCCTGCTGCAACTGTTGTCTCTGTCTCTCCGAGATCTCCCTCTCCATTTTTGTCCAAAATACTGAACATCTATCTACAGTCGACGGGACTACTCTTGCCTTTGTTTTCAGGTGTGACCATTTTACACTTTGTTTCCTGTAAACCTCAACCTGGGCCTCTCTGTTCCATCGTAACCAAACAACTCAGTCCTGTTGTTGAGCAGAACTCACATGACTTTCTTCATTTTACCTTGAATTACATAGACAGTCTCAAAATACAAACCTCTTCTAAAACTTCACATTCATAACACTTTCCCCTCAAAAGGTGATCATGTTCTACAACACCACACTTGTGAGCCACCAGTGTAGGTGAAGTTGAAGCCATGGTGAAGTCTTGAGACATCGCACCAGAATCTTTTGGTTAGAAATCACTGCTGTTGAATATTCTGACGATAATATCTGACAGCACATTACTTATCTTCTGAGTCTTTGAAAGTCTTTTTCTTGGCCTTATTATTCTGTGGCAGAATGGTCTGTACATAATTTCCTATTGTGCCCACTGTTACATCTGCTGCCACCAGCTGTCCCAACTAAACGGGGAAGAGGTAGACCGAGTGGCCATGTGAGAATGTAATGACATGGCGACAAAGGAGTTCACTTGCGGGAACACAGGAGTGATCCTCGGAGTGAGGGTAGAGCACAAGTGCTATTTATAGCTGTTGCACTTAGGAATAAACTACCTTAGTTGGAAGTCCTTGATGTTGATGATTTAAGGAATTCACAACATTCTGCATGCTGTCAGGAGTGGGAGTATTGCACAAGGACTTTGCTGCATCAACCTTCTTGCTTTCTATGAAAACATGGTGGATAGTTTCAAAAAGCTCCAGAAGGAATGGGGCATTTACTGAGGTGCTGCCCTTTCTGATTTCCATGTCCAAGTAAATGCAGTGCAATGCTGCAATTGTTCCATGATGATATGACTGCAAATATCTTGAGTGGAAGATCTGAAACAATTGCCTTCAAGATCCAGACTGGAGTCAAGCAAGGTTGCGTGATAGTCCCCATACTATTTACAATCTATCTGACAGTGGCTACTCACCTCAAACTGTCCTCTGGTGTGAATATTAAATCACACCTAGGTGGAAAACTCAGTTCCTTCCTTGCCAAAATTAAACAGACCACCTTAGATATATACGATCTACACTGCGCCAAATTTGCAAGCCACTCTCAATCTCTTGAATTCTGCAAGAAACTCAGCCTGCCATTGGATTTGGCCAAAACAAAAGTCATTTCAACCCACACTGGTCAGCCAAATATTCTACTTCCTACATATGTTGAAAGGTACCCTGGGAATATTTTGAACACTTCCCATATCTTGGCAGTTTTCTCTTTCAAAGGGTCACCATTGAGGAGATCCAACACTAGATTAGTTGCACGCCAGTTCAACCTCTTACAAACTTCGGAAGTGACTGTTTAAACAACAAAAACCTCCACAAGTTAAGGAAAGTCCTAGTGTACAGAGCATTTGCCATCACTACACTCCTGTACTGCAGTGAGACCTGGACTGTACATCAACAACAAATAAGAATGCTATAACAATTCCACCAGCAATGGCTTTGTCACATATTCCAGATTAATGGGAGGACTGTCGAACAAATACTAATATCCTTCTTGAAGTCAATTCCACAAGCATTCAGGCGAAACTCCTGCAAAATCAACTATGATGGACTGGAAACTGTGTCCAGATCGCTAGCTTATCAGTTTTTTTCAACTCAAAGGGTCAAAGTGCCAGGGGAGGATGAAGAAAAAACAAAAAGCCAAAGTAAGTTCGGAATCTGGGGTCTTGGCTGTTGTGTTCTGTGTTCTTGTCTAGCAATTAATCTACAGAACTGCTGGTGACTTAGCCAGAACTAGGATTTATTAATGTACACATGGTAAGGTAATGATCAGACAAAGAGCAAGTTATCATAGAGTTACATTAGACTCTCCTGGAACGAGCCTTATGCACAACTGTCCTCATGTGCGCCTTAAAACGTTCTGGTGATAGCCGGATGTCACCTGACTTATATCTGACGCCACCTGCTGGTGCAAGGCCACACTGCTGAGTCCATAGCCACCTGCTGGTGCGAGGTCACATTGCTGAGTACATGGCCACCTGCTGGTGGGAGGTCACACTGCTGAATACATGTAATATTATCGACAGGCGTATTGCCACATTGGCGAGTGATGTGTGGGGCCGGGTTCAAGAGGTCGGGGGAACAATTAAAGGGGTTGGGTATTTTCAAATGACCCAGGTACCCCACAAAGGAGATTCCCCTTAGAACATAGAACATAGAACAGTACAGCACAGAACAGGCCCTTCGGCCCTCGATGTTGTGCCGAGCAATGATCACCCTACTCAAACCCACGTATCCACCCTATACCCGTAACCCAAACAACCCCCCTTAACCTTACTTTTTAGGACACTACGGGCAATTTAGCATGGCCAATCCACCTAACCCGCACATCTTTGGACTGTGGGAGAAAACCGGAGCACCCGGAGGAAACCCACGCACACACGGGGAGGGCGTGCAGACTCCGCACAGACAGTGACCCAGCCGGGAACCGAACCTGGGACCCTGGAGCTGTGAAGCATTTACGCTAACCACCATGCTACCGTGCTGCCCTTACCCCACCTCTCTTGCCTATCACAGGGCCATTCAGCTAAAGTTTATACATTTCCCGCATGGCATGGGCTGGGTAAAATACAGGCAGTGGGCATAGGTGGCCTTTAAGTGACCCAAGGTTGGCAGGCCCCCAATCACCCAGTAAAATTTCAGACAGGTCAGGAGTGGGCAGGCAGGGGTAGATGGCAGGAAGGCCACTCCCTGTATTTTACATGCCCCCATCCTCCAAACCTGCCAATGGAGGAGCATAAAACCCAGTCCATTATTATTCCACTGCAGCTTCACTTTCGTCAGGACTCCCTTCCCAGCAGAATTTCTATTTTATCTTCTCTCTTCGTTTCATTTTAATTAAACTGAGACAGAATTGAACAATACTTTAAATTTATGTTTGTTTATTTCTCTGAGTGATCTCTGAAGTTCTTATCTTCTTAAATTCTTCATTGTCATAATTGTGATTCAGTTTCTTATTGTTCTTTTGGTGTTTTTTCATGGGTGCTTTCCAAATTTTCTCACATCACCGTCCTGTTTCCCCACTAGAGATTCAGTCAGTAATGACCAAATTTCCTGTGGTTTATGTCATTTGACTCTCACTCCCTGTTCAGTGCCAAATGAGCAAGAGACAAGTACTGGACTTCCTATTACTCTAACACTGCACTGAAAACTGAGAAAAACTAAGATCTTGCAAACCTTTGTAGAGGAAACAGTGGCTACAGACAATTGTGCAATGCGTTTAAATGAAGTACAGAGTAAGCAATCAAATGTAAAATCTCAGGTTATTATATTATTAAAATCAAAGTATTTCAAGTAAACAGAAAACAAAACTTCCTCAAGTTAAACTTGCACATTTGTTTTTATTTAATGATCTTCATCAGGGAATAGATCACCATTTCCCCTTTTTGTTCCCAGTAGCAGAGCACACGACAGAGAAAAGCATCCCTATGGTGCACCGACAATGTAACTTAACCCTAATCTCAGGTGGGAGACACAGTGTCACAGTGGTTGGCACTGTTGCCTCACAGCTCCAGGGACCCGAGTTCAATTCCTGCCTTGGGTGACTGTGAAGTTTGCACTTTCTCTCCATGTCTGCGTGGGTTTCTCCGAGTGCTCCGGTTTCCTCCCACAGTCCAAAGATGTACAGCTTAGGTGGATTGGCCATGATAAATTACCCCGTAGTGTCCAAAGGTTTAGGTGGGGCTACTGGGTTGCAAGGATAGCGTGGGGGTGTGGGCCTAGGTAAGGTGCTCTCTCGGAGGGTTGGGGCAGACTCGATGAGCCAAATGGCCGCCTTGTGCTCTATAATGCTTCTATTCAAGTACCCCACACTGTTTTCCATTATCCACATGGGCCAACATTTCAGAGAACAATTACCAAAATGTGTCCAAATTATACGTCGTTTTCTGCACGATACAATGAATTTTCAAAAATCCATTTCATTTTGGAAGTCCACCGCTATCAAAGACTGGAGTCTTTACCCTTTTGGGGCGGGGTGAGAGGCAGGAAGGATGGCAAAATGGCACAGGCAGGTGGCGGGCGCTGTCTTCCATCCACCAGTAAAAGTGGCGGCGGGCCCACCCACCTGGAGTCCAATTCAGGCACTTGGGCGGCCAATTAAGGGCCTTTCCTGCCTCCACTGACATTTTACCATCGGCAGAAAATTCCTCCCTTTTAGCCACACGGATTGGCCCTCCTGACGGCAATGGCTAACCCTGTGGCAATGACCCGGACTGGCTCCAACAACATCCTCCTCCCAATTCTCAGCAGGGCTGATAGGTCCTGGCACCCCCAGACCCACTTACCTGAGTACCAGTCATTGATGTGCCCTCATCCTGTGGGTGCAGATCTAACGGTGGTCATTGGTCCGGGTGGAGCTGCTGAACATCCCTCCCTCTCATTGTTCGGCAGCTGTTTGGTATTGGTGGCCGTCGTTAATTGGCTAGCTGCAACTGACAAGATGTAGCCCCGAGTCCTGGTGACCTTTGAAGCCATTGCACCCACCCACTTTGCCCCAGCTAGCCGACGCCTGACTTTCAGCCTCTTGAGGTGGGAACCCTACCGGCACCATAAATACCAGTCTTTTCATTCAATCTCTTTGAACCCAGGGCTGAGAGTTTAAAGAACAATGTGCTCATGCACGCTTCTTCAAAGTTCTCAAAAAAATATTTCTTCCACCATGGTCAATTTAAATTTAATGGGGAAGAAATTAAAATGTGCTGCATTCATTTTTGGGTTTAAAATGGGTGTAAAGTCCCAGTAGTAAATTCATGTGGACAATTTTTCCGTTGCCTGAAACAACCTTTCGGGCATTTAAACATTAATGAGAGGTCCAGCTGCTGTTGAAGGACCTGTCGGCAAAATTTACTCCCAGTGAATTGGGCAGGCAACTTAGTTGCTCCATGGCCAGGAACTACTTGCTCCTCCTACTGCTAGTGATCTGACAATCACCCCCTCCACCCAATGCAGCCTCTCTCCTGGAACTTAACAGAGGGCTGCTGCCGATGATTCACAATTCATTTCCTGTGAGTCAAACTGGCTGTGGAGGCAGATTCCAGGATGGCATTGAGCCCCTCGGCTTTAGCACAGGTTGCTGAAGAGAACTTGGAAGATATCGTTCAAGTTTGAGATTATTAAATTCAAGTTTGAGATTATTAAATTCAATTTTGAGGCCAAAGGAGTGCAGAATGCCTGATAAAAAGATAAAGCACTGTTTTCTGAGCTTGCGTGGTGACCTTCATTGGACAAGTACAGAAGGCCAAACACAGATTTGAAAGTTGTAAAGGAGGCACTCGAAGGGCAAGGGAAACAGGCGTATGGGAACACAACCACAAGTTCCTCTCCAAGTCATAAACCACCCTGACTTGGAAATGTATTATTCTTTCATCATCACCGGGTCAAAATGCTGGAACTGCCTACAACATTCTGGGAGTTCCCTCACCACATGAACTGCAGCGATTAAAGAAGACATCTCACCATCAGTTTCTCAAGGGCAATTAGGGACTTTCAATGAATATTGGCCTCGTCAGTGATCACATGAATGAATTTTAAAAGTATTTCGTAAGCCTCTGCTATAATAGCATTAGGCCTTAACTATTCCACCCACTTGCTTTTTCCAGGAAGTGCTGGCAATGTGGGATTGGTGTATTTATGTTCATGGGCTTAGAGACTGATGCTTGGAGTGAGATACCTCCATCATAACACTCTGCTAATAGCATGTTTTTCACACTAGTGCTCGTATTTTATTCCCTTCCTCTTAACGTATTTGGATGTTCATGGGGGCATTCATTGAGGCGGGAGGATGGCGGGGGACCCCGCCAACTTCCTGCCTCCACTCGATTAAGGCCACTATGGGAGGGCCTGTGGATGACTTTACAATTATTGCCCATTTAAGGGTCACGTCCCACCTCCAGTGGGACTAACCCAGCAGCGGATGGGTCTCACCTCACGGGGAGCATGACAAACAAATCTGTCAGGGTTGCTTATGGTCTTTGGGGGGCAGGTCCCTCATTCAAATTCCTTCAATGCCTTATCAGGGGACCCAGCATCAGGAAATAATAGCAATCTTTATTAGTGTCACAAGTATCATAGAATTTACAGTGCAGAAGGAGGCAATTCGGTCCATCATGTTTGCACCGGCCCTTGGAAAGAGCACTCTACTTAAGCCCGCACTTCCACCCTATCCCCGTAACCCAGTAGCCCCACCTAATGTTTATGGAAACACTATGGGCAATTTAGCATGGCCAAACCACCAAACCTGCACATCTTTGGACTATGGGAGGAAACCGGAGCATCCAGAGGTCACCCACAAAGACACGGGGAGAACGTGCAGACTCCACACAGACGGTGACCAAGCCAGGAATCGAACCCGAGTCCCTGGCACTGTGAAGCAACAAAAAGGGGAGCCCACTGAAAGCCACCCCTTGGTTTTACTGCTAACCTCTACACCCTTCTCTCCCATGACTCCCATTCGACAAAACCCTTCAAGCCATCACCTAGCTCTGGTCTGAGTTGCTCTGTGATCTTAGGCCCCTGGTTGAAGTTATTCCGGAAGCAGCCACCGCCTTCCCACTGCTAAGCAAAAAGCCTCTGATTGGCCAGCAGCTCTCACCGGGTGGGACTTACCGGCCTCGGGGTCTTTGGTTACGTGGAAGGCCTGCTATTGGCCTGCTTAATGCCTGATTGAATAGTATTTTGGCAGGCCCTCCCTGAACAATGTAATATAGTTATTTCACAGGCTCTCCTTGGCAGCTGAGACCCTGTCACCTCCAGTACACCTTGGTGCTGATCTGCTTTACACTTCCCTCAGATTCCTGGGATCAGCAATTTTACTTTGCCAATTCTTTGTATTTCCAATTTTAACTGCTTCATCTCCCACCTCCTCAGCTATCCCCATGTTCTATTACTTTTCATATGTGTATGCATGCGTTTTGTATGGTTTCCCCCTCACCTTTCCCTAAGTTCTGTTCCTTTTTAAATGGTTCTCTTCTGTAATAGCTTCCATTTTTGATTTTTTTTTTGTCTGTTCTCTTCACAGATGCAGGTCATTCTGCTGAGTTCTTCAGCCAGTAAAACAGGAGAAAACTATTCACTGATTGAAGTCAGACCAAGCACAGAGGAAGATTGATATGTTTGTCAATCATTTCAGTTCCAAGACATCACTGCAGCAGTTCCCCAGGGAAGTATCCTAGGACAATCCAGCTTCAGATGCTTCATCATTGACCCTCATAAGTCAGAAGTCAGCAAATGTGCTGATAATGGCATATATGTTAAGCGCCATTCACGACTCCTTGGACACTGAGGATGGAATTTAATGGAAAAGAAACAGAGTCCTGTTTTGGGCGGGTTTAGCAGGGTGTTCCCGAAGCTTGCAGCGCCGAGAACGACCCCGCTATTAAACAGCACACTGCTTCTATTTTTGGCCCCACCAAGGCCACACTTAAACTAATTTCCTGCATTATCGAGCTCAACTCGTCAGTGTAGAAAGAGATCGGGGCGCCGTTTTTAAATGCACCCTGATCTCTGGACCCCCCCCCACTGCAGTCTCCGAACCTCCCCCCCCCCATGCCCCAATTTACCAATTGGGCGGTTCTGAAGCTCCCCCGCACCCCACCTCATAAGGGCAGACACCCCTGGGCACGAATCCTGGCACTCGCAGCCTGGCAGTGCCCATACCAGCATGGTAGTGCCTACTGAGCAGCCTGGCATTACCAGGGTGGCACTGCCATGGTGTCTAGGTGGCACTGTCAGTGCTGTAGTCTGGTAGTGCCACAGTGTCCAGGTGACTTTGGGAGTGCCGGAGTACCATCCTGCCCAGAACCTGACCACCCGGGAGCCCCCGATCTCCTGGGAGACCCCTCAAGTGCCGGTACACATGGTCTAAATTTGTGGAAATCAGTGTTAAATGGCGCCTGGTCGGGGTCTCCGAGGCAAGGCCATTAGATCCCGTGTTTTGTGTTACTTCGGCGCAGACATATCCTAGTGAGACTAACTATCACTAGATTATGCAAATCTTGATCCCGTCCATTAAGGGCAGAATCCAGATCGCAAAGCCTTGCTGGATCACGTTATGGCGCAACGAGGCCGTTAGATCCCGCCCTAAAGCAATCTGTGCCCATATGCAGCAAAACCTGGTCAACATTCACTTGGGCTGGTAAGTGGCAAGTTACATTCATGCAACACAAGTGGCAGGCAATGATCACCTCCATATAAATACTGTAACTACAAGAGCAGGTCAGAGGTTGAGAAAATAACTCACCTCCTGACTCTCCAAAGCCTGAGCACCATCTACAAGGCACAAGTCAGTCGTGTGATGGAATACTTTCCATTTGCCTGGCTGAGTGCAGCTCCAGAAACACTCAAGAAGCTTGACACCATCCAAGATACAGAAACCCACTTGACTGGCACCCCACCCACCACCTTAAACTTTCACTCCCTCCACCGCCGATGGACAGAGGCAGCAGTGTCTACCATTTACAAGATGCACTGAAGCAACTCACCAAAGCTCCTTTGACAGCACCATCCAAACCCGCAAGCTATACCACCCAGAAGGACAATATCGCCGTTCGTTCACTGTCACTGGATCAAAATCCTGGTATTAACAGTACTGTGGATGTTCCTACATCACATGGACTCCAGTGGTTCAAACTTCTCACGGGAAATGAGGGATGGGCAACAAATGCAGGCCAAGCCAGCGACCCACATCCTGTGAATTAATTTTTTAAAATCATGACTGGATCAACTTGGCAGACTGTGTACACTTGGTGGAAGCACAAGAGAAACTTGCAGTGTATTCTGCACTGTAAATTCTATGACTATGTGACTAAAACTCACCAATGAAGTATCTTGACAGAAATCATTCTGAAGAAAGTTAATACAAATCTCACCATTGTGGTTTTGAGCTGATTTATTTTAAATGGTAAGATACACGTTACAGTCCCTTTAGCAACCAATAACGTTTTTTAAAAAAGGAATCACCAAATGAATGAAGGAACCGATGGACAAGATTTAACTTTTTCAAGCTTTTACTATAAGAATCAAACCCATAAACCCATGAATAGTATTTCAATGGAAACAATAAATGTCACTTTAAATAGTCAGCACAACAAAGATAACTCATATTTCTCAGCAGTACTTCCAACACATAAGTGACATGATATGCAGTCTCAAAATCTTTTGCCTTTTATACATAGGATCCTCATTTTTCACACTCACTGGATTTGGTCCTCCAGTCCCTTGTTGCAATAGCTCTATTCCATTGAGTTCTTTGCAAGGTGCACTTCTATGAACCCTCCCTTCCTCATGTCTTAATGATGTGGAGATGCCGGCGTTGGACTGGGGCGAGCACAGTAAGAAGTCTTACAACACCAGTTTAAAGTCCAACATGTTTGTTTCAAACACGAGCTTTCAGAGCACTGCTCCTTCCTCAGGTGAATAGGAAGGAGCAGTGCTCCGAAAGCTAGTGTTTGAAACAAACATGTTGGACTTTAACCTGGTGTTGTAAGACTTCTTACTGTACAACAGTCTTAATGGTGTAACTTCCCAGAATTTTTTTTTTTTGAAAAAACATTTTTATTGATGCTTTGAGTTATAGATACAGAAAACACGGAAGAGGAAACTGAGTTTTGCATGTAACAGGCGATGCCACAACAGTAATAATAACCAACAATAGGGACAACAAGATTTGAGCACCTCGCTGTCACTATAATCGTGACTGGGGCTCCAATGCTACTTAATATTTACATCTATACCTTTGTGTTCGGTATTTACAGTGGTTTGTCGGGGTTCAGCCGGGGCTCAGCCGGGGCTACCACCGTTTGGCGGTAGGGGTTGCCAGCAGCTTTACCCCACAGGTATAGTTGGGGTCTTTCCCCTCGCTCATCAGTGGGGGGAGGTCACGCAGCCACTTGAGCTTGAGGTTGTGAGGGAGGGTGGGTCTGTTTGATACCCCAGTTTCTCCCCATGTGGGGGAGACCTATGATTCCTCCAGTGAGTGGCCCTCCTCCCCATTCTTTCCCCATTCCTAGTGAGCTCCCCTCCCTCTGGACAGTTTTCCCTGTCCCCCCCTTTTCTGCACAACCATTCTCTACCTCTCCCCCCTACACTAGCTATCACCCCTCCCCACCCCGGTTGGCTACTGGTTGCAGACAGGTTTGCGAAGAGTTTGAGAATTTGTTCCATGTGCCATGGAAGCTCTCCTCAAAGCCTCTTATTTCAAATTTTGGCTTTTCTAACCTCAGGCCAGGTCTGAGAGCCATTCCGAGGCCTGAGGAGGCACTGCCGACTTCCAACCTAGCAGAAGTCTTGGCCTGTCAATCAGTGAGGCGAAGGCCAGGACATCCACCCCTTTCCCTGTCCAGAGTTCTGGGTGCTCTGAGACCCCGAAGACCACCACAGACAGGCACGCCTCCATCTCGACCCCCACCACCTTGGAAATAGCCTCAAAGAAGTCCGTCCAGAATTCCCTGAGTCTGGGGAAGGACCAGAACAGGTGAGTGTCCCTGAGTCTGCTCACACTTATCCTCCACCTCCGGGAAGAAGCTGCTCATATGTGTCTTGGTAAGGTGTGCTCTGTGCACAACCTTGAGCTGCATCAGGCTTAGCCTGGCGCAGGAGGAGGTGGAGTTGATTCTGTACAGTGCATCGATCCAGAGTTCTCCCCCTATCCCCATGCCTTGTGTCCCCCCCCCCCCCCCCCCCCCCCCCCCGCCACCCCCACTTCAGCATGGTCTTGTCCAGTGGAGTCCTGACCCTTTCTATAAGGCACCTATATATGTCCCCACATTTGTCATCTCCTAACCAGTCCAGCCCTATCATTGTGTCCAGGAATGGGTGTCCGGGTCTCTGGGGGAACATTTTTGTCTCCTTGCAGAAAAAGTTACGTAGCTGCAGATATCTGAGCTTGTTCCCTTTTGGGAGTTGGAGCTACTCTGTAAGTTCCCCCAGGGTTGCCAGTCTGTCGTTCATGTACATGTCGTCTACTGTTAGCGTCCCTCTGTCTTCCCCCCATGTCCCAAGTGTGGCGTCCATCCTTGTCGGTACAAACCTATGATTGTTGCAGATGGGGGCCCCTGTGGACTACTCACCCTGTACGAAATGGCGCCTAAACTGGTTCCACGTCAGAGTGGCTACTACCACTGCGCTGCTGAAGTGTGTGGGGGGGGGGGGGGGGGGGGGGGGGACCGGGAGTGGCGCTGTGGCCAACGCTCAGAGAGATGACCCCGTGTAGGAGACCTCCTCCATTCAGACCCAGTCCGCCTCTGGCTCCCTTGGCTATCCTCTCACTGCGTTGGCTGTCCAGTGTTAGAACAGACGATTTTGTAGACCAAGGCTTCCCACATGCCACCCTCGTTGTAAAATGGATTTACGTATCCAAGGAACTCCCCCCCCCCCCCCCCAGACGAAGGCCATGATTAACTTGTCAACCCTGGAGAAGAACGATTTGAGGTGAAGATCGGAAGTGATCTAAATAAGAAGAGGAACCTAGGCAGCATGTTCATTTTGACTATCTGTACCCTTCCTGCTCGTGAAAAGGCAGTGAGTCCCACCTTGGCAGGTCCCTCCTCACCTCCTCCTCCAGGCTGGAGCTTCTTCAGGTGTGGGCCACTTGGATCCTACTTGGTTTTGGTTACTTTGACCAGTAGTTCCTTGAGCTCTGCTCCTCCCTCTCAGAGCTTTTACTGGGATGATTTAACTTTTACCCAGGTCAAGTTTGTAACCTGAGAAGGTGCCGAACTCCCTATGATGTCTAGTTATCTTTCCCATACTGGCTAGGGAGTTCAACACGTAGATGAGCAGGTCATCCGCATACAGCAGGTCGCTGGATGTCCATTCTTCAATCCGCTGATCTAAGGGTGATAGCCAGTGGCTCAATTGCAGTGCGAACAGGAGTGAGGATAGCGGGCACCCTTGCCTTCTTCCCCTGGGCAGCCAAAAGTACTCAGAGCTGGTTGTCTTCGTCTCTACGCTCGCCATAGTAACACTGTACAGCAGCTTCACCCACATGGTGAACCATGCCCCAAACCCAAACTGCTGAAGCACCTCCATGAGATACCTTCACTCTACTCGATCAAAGGCTTTCTCAACATCTAGGGAGACGTCTAATGACCCGGATGGGGTCATTATTATGTTCAGCTGGCGTTTGATGTTTGCTGTTAGTTGTTTGCCCTTTACAAACCCGGTCTGATCTACCGCTATCACTTCTGGCAGGCAACTCTCCAGTCCTTTTGCTAAGATTTTCACATCAGTATTTAAGAGAGAGATGGGTCTGGATGATCTACACTCTGTTGGATCTTTGTCCTTCTTGGGGATAAAGAGACCGAGGCCTGTGCCAGCGTGAGCGGCAGGGCCCCCTTCGGCAGTGAATCATTGAACATCTCCCGCAAGTACGGGCCAGCATTGCTGATAATTGTTTTGCAAAAGTCTCCCTAGAATCCGTCCGCTCCCGGCGTTTTCCCTGACTGAGTAGAGTTGAGGCACTCCACGATTTTGCCCAGCCCCAGTAGTGCTACCAGCGCCTGTTTCTTGTCCTCCCCACCACCAGCATATTCAGTCTGTCGAAGAACTGTATTATTGATCTCCTCCTGCTCTTTACCGACATTTTCTGCACAACAATGGGGCTGGTTTAGCTCAGTTGGCTGGGTAGATGGTTCATGATATAGAGCAAGGCCAACAGCGCTGGTTCTAGCCCTATATCAGTTATTCATGAAGGCCCTACCTGCCCAATCTTGGACCACGCTTGAGATGTGATGATCCTCAGATTAAATTACCACCAGTCAGCTCTCCTCCTCAAAAGAGAAAGCAGGTCATCTGGGACTATGATGACTTTACTACAAGGATACCACTGTGATGCAGTACTCATGCAAGCTTCCACTTTCAAACATTGACCCGCACTGCCGCCAGTGTTGGGGAGTGCAGGGGCCTTCTGCTCCCAGTGGGTGACACCATTGTCTACATGGATACCACTGTGCTGCGGGTCTGATGCAGGTCTCTACTTGGGCAGATGAGAATTTCAACCGAACGTGAGGTGCAAGAGGAGAGTAGGGATGATGAAGACAAGGGGACGATAGATCTGTGAGGGGGTGTGGAGGGAAAATGCAAGGAGGGGAAATGGGTAAGGAAGCCTGTGCAAGGGCAGTGAGGGGAAAGAAAATACAAGGGGGGTAATGGGGAAGGAAGGTTATTGAAGGGCAGTAGGAGGAAGGGCAGGGGGGCACAATGGCAGGCAGAGGGGAAAGGAGGTGGTGGAGGATGAGGAAGAATGGAAGGCAGAGGGCTGGGAAGCTGGACCCTGACAAGGGTGCATACAATGCTGACAAACAAGGGAGCCAAAAGGATGTCAAATCTTTGACTTGAAGGGGATGCATGCTGACTCTGGAATAGGTGTGGGGGAGGGGTGAGGAGGCAGCGGTTATTAGTGTGGCACAGGGATGGTTCACACAGTTGTACAGAACTTGGGGATTTGATCTTGGAGTGACACTGTTGTCCTTAGTCCTTGCGGCAATGGGGAACTCTGTGAAGGTTAAAGTCCTTGGTCTGGAGTTTGCAGTCAGAAGTCACAGAGTACCAGTCAACATGTGGAAAGGAGTCACAGAATACAGACAGTATTGTGGGGCTTTGTGGACTCAGTTAGAGGTCAGAGAAAGGAGAGGGCATGCAGCAGGAGCAATCATTGGGAGCATGGTGTACCCCAGCTGCAGGGAGGGGCAAGCGCTGTGTACTCCAGAGGGAAAAACACAGGTTGGGGTGCAAGTCTGTCTTTAGTCACTACCCCTGCACTTGGCTGTCTCTGTACTGGGCTGCAGATGGAATGGTGATGCTAAGAGGATACATCTGCTACATGTAGATTGGTGACACATAATAAAGGGAGAGGAGTGGTATGTGAACCTTTCCTGGGGGTAGGGTTCACCTCAGTACTGCATACAGCTTTTAGACTGCTAGGTAGAAGTCTACATGGGGCATGGATATGTCACAGGTGGTGGACTTAGGGGATGGGGAACTACAGGATCCAATATTATTTGGGGAGGTTGGAGATCAGCAGGAGGAAGCTGTACCTTCATGTTGTGAGCCTTGAGGGAGACTTAGCCAATGGACAGTGAGGGAGGGAACATCAAACTTCCTCTGGAAGTAAAAGTGGAGAAGAACCATTTTGGTGTCCCACAGTAGAATAATCGCTGAAAACAAAAGTAACAATGATACTGTCCAGGAGGGAACTGAGATAGTGTGGGAAGGCCACAATGCTGGGCTAGGGGGCCCCTCCTTGGGTAACACTCTCACTTATTGATACAGCAAGAGTGAACAGGAGTTAGATTAGTTACAAAGGAGGAAGACCTCCTTGGCAAGAAAGCTACCAAAAACCAATGCATTCGTTAGCGCTGTTAAAGGGATACACAGAACTCAGTGGTTTCACATCACAGTCACTGCATCTCAAGATTAACAGCTAGGAATGTAGACTTTGTGACTGCAGGCAAAAAGGAGGCATTGCTGCATCATATATGCCATTCCATCAATGAAGGTCAGTCACGTTTTCACCTGAATTGGCATTCATAATGGGCCAAAGCATCCACTCATTGACCATGAACAACTGATTGGTCATTAGTATACCACATTGGGGAATGGAGTATGAAGCTACTTATCTCATTCACAACTTATCATCTTACATTGAGCTCCAGATGTCATCTTGCTCACCTCAATGTCTGTGCTGGTGTCTCAGTGATAAGCCTGTATCAGCCACCATTCAAGTAAGGCAGGATAAGCTGTGAAGTCTTAAATTTCCCGTAGATTTCATATTCAGAGATTCACTTTCTCGACCCTTTAATCATTCTTGGGTGCGATCCAATGGCCACAGCGATCTTCTCAAGGAAAATTTAATTTTCTCGAGTCTGAGAAATCCCGCTATGTTACTGACCCATACCACCGACTTCAGGGGTTCTGAGTTCCTCCAACCTAGAAAGTTCTGTCCCCAGGCTACCAGGGAGGCAAGGCCAGGACATCGGCCTCTCTCACCCCTGGGGGTTCCTGGGTCTTCCGACATACCAAAGATTGCCACCTCTGGACTAGGCTCCTACTCCTGTTCTCGACACCACCTTATATTGTAGCTTGTAGCCCCTGGTGCGGCTGGTGCGGGAAGGTCGAAACATGCCTCCGCACAAATTTCCTCACTTTTGATACTTCTGACATGACGTCAGCAAACCCCTGCCAGAAACCTCTCAGCCTCGGACATGCCCAAAACATTTGGACATGGTTCGCAGAACCCTTCCCACAATGCCCACACCTATCTTCCACCCCCTGAAATAACCTGCTCATCTGGGCCACCGTCATGTGCGCCCTGTGGACCACCTTAAACTGTATCAGGCTGAGCCTGGCACACGACGAGGGTGCATTGACACTCCTCAGGGCCTCCTTCCATAATGTGGCCTCCAACACCCCACCCAGCTCCTCTTCCCACTTTCTCTTTACCGCCACTATCAGGGCTCCCTCCCACTCCATCAGCTCCCTGTAGATTTCTCAAACCTTCCCTTCTCCTACTCCTGTTCTCGACACCACCTTATCTTGTAGCCCCTGGTGCGACTGGTGCGGGAAGGTCAAAACCTGCCTCCGCACGAATTCCCTCACTTGCAGATACTGGAACCCATTCCCACCTGGCAACTCTAACTCCTCCTCCAGCTCCTCCAGACTTGAAGCTTTTGCTGCCGCCTAATGATGCAAACACTGCTGTGAATGAGATGAGGGCATGCCTCGGCATCTCCTCCTTCTGCACGTCTTGTGTTCTGCCATTACCATTGAGGTGACACAAATGCCGCTGGAATATCAATGCTGATGAGCTGCCCTCACTCACTGGTGTTCCTTGAGAAAGAAGAATTAGAAACACTTACATCATACATTTCAAATAGAGATTTTAACACATCTCCCTGACATCACTCAAGGTTTCAGAGATTAGTTCAACTGAGGTTAACATCGCATGAATGTTGCTCTCAGAGTGGAATACTATCACTGAGTGGGAAGATGGCTAAACCGCAGCACAAGAGGATTCCAATGTACAAATTCACAACGCCTTCAGTTGACCAAAACATTCACACAGACATCACATGTATTCACAAAAGTGCAATTTATTTATAGTGATAGCGCACTTGTGACCCGAAAGTGACATCAAAATGTTTTAACTTTCCTAAACTTACCACTGTACCTTGGCGCAGCCCTGACACCCACAGTAGGGGTGGAGGCAGCCTGCTGACTGTTACGTCCTGATGCCTGCGATGATCTTGGCAGACATTCTCTGCTGGCCTGAGGCCTAGCAGGCTCCAGCCTGATAAAGTTCTCCTGGGTTTAGGGGCAGAGGTGCCCTCAAGGGTCGGAGCTGTTGGAGTGGGTGTGGTCACAGGCAAAGGGGACTGTGAGCGACTGCACACACTTGGAGTGTCCTGAAAGGAAGCCCCAGGGTGTCTGGCTGGCGCTTGCCCCGGCCTGACTCCTACAGGAGGGAGTGCAAGTGCCTCATCCCCTTGTTGACTACATCTTGATGGTACCCACTAGTGTGTGTGGCCTGGAGTGCAGGGCCAATCCCAAATCCGGCAAGACCTGCAGGAGCAAGTTCCAGCAGCCATTGTGATGGAACCATCAATTCACTCGACACGTGCTTTAAGATATGAACAGTGGTTTTAATCTACTTACAACAGAGCCAGCCTGTTCCACGTTGAACTCGCGATGAACTGAACGACTGGCTCTGAGCATTGGTATTTATACAGCAGTCCAGGGGAGGAGTCATGGGCGGAGCCAAGGGTGGAGCCCTGTACAAACTCCTAAGCATTCCCAGCGCTACTCCCCGTAGTGGTCGGGCAACGCAACTGCGCTTATCAATGCATGGTCTCATGTATATACAATACAGTGTGAATTACAGAGTTACATTCACCACACATTGCATCTCCAGCATTGAGTCAGCGGCCACTTCCAAAGGCTCATCAGCTGACCGAGAGTGAGCGGGTGCCTGGTTTCTAGCAGCCCTCTGTGTAGAGACCTGGGCTGTCCCTGCCTCTGACTCCTTTGGGGACATGCCTGCGAGAAAGTGAGCCCGAGCCAAATCTAGTGCTGTGCCCCACTGAAGTGTGTTCCTCTGCACTGGTGGAGGGTGCAGGTGAGTGCTGTGACTGTTCTTCCTGAGCCTCATCTTTGGATGTTGCCTGGGGGCTTGGACTGGTGCTTAACTGCCTTATGAGTCTTGAGCTGCTGGTAGCCACAAAATAGGGATTAGAGTTTCAGTTGCTGAGCATGAACTACATAAAACTGCAGGCGACTTAGTGTGATTGTCAGGATTTGATGAAGTGATTGAGCTGTGATCCGTGCTGGGTTGCTGGGAGAAGCTGATCACCCTTCCCCCACAGGAGCGATCCCTGCTCCCAGCCAGCTCAAACTCAGTGAGGGCAATGATGTCAGCCACCCCTCCCCTGCTCTGAAATATTCTGTGCCTGCTGTGTGCCAGCTTGGACTGTATGAAGATGAAGGAAGGCATGTGATCGTAGGGGATGGCAGAGGTTGGGTAAGATGCATCTCCCCTGTGTGTGGTGAGCCTTCCCCAGAAGGGCCAGAAGATGAAGTGTGAGCAATATGGCAGGTGGGATGGAGTGATGTGAAAGTGTCCATCAAAGAATGAGTGCTGATATGTGTCCCCCATGAATAGATGTGTGAGACCTGGGAAGAGAGTAGCTTGATGCACCATCAATGGACACGAGACGAAGATGAGATCCAAACGATAGGCTTTAATGCACAAGATGTGTGCCCGGCAGCAGACGTACAGAAGAATGGCCGACGGCCAAGAAGCACGGGTACTTATATCCTGCCTTGTAGGCGAAGCTACCTACGGCTGAGAGGCACATGATTTACCCGGGCCAATGGGCAGCGAGTCCTCTGCACCGATAGCAGCTCACTTCCAAGGTACCATAATACCCCTAGTCATACTACCACATAGCTGTTTTATTACATTATGCCATGATGAGACTCATACTGGAGGGAGTTGAGAGAGGGCTTAATCTAGCGGAGGGGATTAGAATATTCATCCTCTTGCTAAACTAAATAACACTTTGGGCACAGGTGCCAGCTACACTGACATCCTGGGCAATAGCTTCCCAGGCCAGAGAGGTAACGTTTTTGTGCTTCTTCAAGCCATCCTTGGGATACAGGACATGCTTCTGCGCCTGCACTCCTCTGATCAAGGCCTTGAGGGCCTGGTGGCTGAATTAGGGTGCTGCCTTCTTCCTGAGGCGGAAAGCCTTTTCCTTCCGGCTGCCATTCAGCTTTGACTGTCTCCTGAAGACAGGTGGGCTGGAGAGACTGGGATGTATGTGTTGGACTGTGGTTTATATATTGCGCCCAGACCTTCAAACCCACCAGCTGGTGGGCGGATGAATCAACCACTGCCCCGCCTGGTGATTCGGCCTGATACTTTTCCGTGCATAATTAAAGAGTTTCCAAGCACGGAATCAGGTGCGAGTTCCTGCCATTCCGGCCAATGGGAAGGGCGTCGCTGAAATCGCCCGCCACCGCACATAACTCATAAATGGAAAACTCTACCCTGTGATTTGCACAGTATTCTCCTTCACAGCTCTTATCTGGTCAACACAACTTGCAGCACCACTCTTGCCTCTATCTGCAAGCATATCACACACCCATCTGAACAGCGAACATTCATAGTCTATTTCCTTCTCACACCCATGCCTCGCAGACACCCTCCAAACATGATGTCCTTCTTTCCTCTGCACACAAGCCATTATGAGCTCTCACACCTCTATTTTCTCTTCTTGTAGAAGAGGGCACACAACTTTGTGGGAGGCAGAGACACAGGGTTGGGGGTGAGCCTCCAGTGACAGGCACCTTGTCATGCATATCTGCCTGTTTCGCTGTGAGAGTGGTCTTGTTTCCAGGAAGCTGCAGATGTCAGCAGCAACCTGCTATGAGAGCCTGAGCCTCCTGAGACACTGTTGCTGAGACATGTCAAGAGAGCTGATTCTCTGATGATAGACCCTGTGTTGGGGGTGTCACCTCATTTCAGCTGGAATGCCCATCCCATTTTTCAGGTGGAGGGACATGTGGCTGAGGAGAAAGGGGCTGGTGCTGCTGTTGCTGCCGCTGCTGAAGCAATTGGCAATGGTGTGGCCTCTGTTCATGACCCTCAACTACATAAACTGCTCCCATGCTATGGGTGGCACAGTGGTTAGCACTGCTGCCTCACAGCTCAGGGTCCCGCATTCAATTCCAGCATCGGGTGACTCTCTGTATGGAGTCTGCACGTTCTCCCCGTGTGTGCGTGGGTTTTCTCTGGGTGCTCCGGTTTCCTCCCACAGTCCAAAAATGTGCAGGTTAGATGGATTGACCATGCTGAATTGCCCCTTAGTGTCCAAATGATTAGGTGGGTTTACTGGGTTACGGAGATAGCGTGGAGGTGTGGGCTTATGTAGTGTGCTCTTTCCAAGGTCTGGTGTAAACCTGATGGGCCAAATGGTCTCCTTTTGCACTGTAATTTCTATGATTCTATGAAGGCTGGCAGCAGGAAAGTGCAGCCAGAAGTGAGTGTTGTACTAGACAGGTAAAGTAACTTCCAAGAAGTTGGCAAGGACCAGTCCAGCAGTAAAAGCAGCCTCTGAGAGGAGAAGCTTTAAACAGCAGTCTCTCACTGACCATGGCTGTAGTTCTTCAGTGTAACAGATCAGCTTGTCAGCTTCCCTGAAGAAACTCCTCCTGTTGTGCCCTCATCTCTATGACTTTAACACGTTGCTGATAGGTTGAGAGAAAAGTCTTCATGGTTGGGAATTTCCAGGATTCAGGGCTAAATTACTTCCCAAGGTGCTTTTCAACAACTTTGAAATTACTTTGTTGCAGGATCTGTGACTGCTCGCCACTTTTCTTTATTCCCTCCAGGACAAAGTCAACAAAGGGAAGGATCAAGTACACATTTGAACTTTACTACCCTGCCTGCCTTCAATAGCCAGGGAAAATTTCCTCATAAGATCACAGCATAATAATAAGGACACTGGGTCCATCTTAGTTCATTCATCCAGAGACCCTAATATCACCCTCCTATTGTAAGATCCAATTATTTCTGGAGCGATACCAGAAGTTTTATCTCCCCTATTCTAACTGGAACTTTAATCCATATGTTGATCACTCTTTATGTGAAGAAGAATTTATTTATACCAGTTATAAAATTACTTTATATTGGCTCAAAGATATGCCCCGTAGTACAGTTCTGCAGTCTAACGTAAATGCCAGATTAACTTTTTCTATGCCCTAAATAATATTTTGATTCACTATAAGGTCACCTCTCAGATACCTTTTCTTCTGTCTGAAAGACTCAAGTTTCTCCTGTCCTTCTTCATAGCTTTTAGTCTTCTCCCCAGGGATCAGTATCTGGCTCTCTGTACATGATTGAATCTCTCTCTTATTTCTGACATATCAGATCTGGATGCAATATTTCAGGTGTAGTCTGACCAGTGTTCAATCCCAGCCCCGGGTCACTGTCCATGTGGAGTTTGCACATTCTCCCTGAGTCTGCGTGGGTCTTACCCCCACAAGCCAAACATGTGCAGGGTAGGTGGATTGGCCATGCTGAATTGCCCCTTAATTGGGAATAAAACATAATTGGGTACTCTAAAAAAACTTTTTAACTCAAGAGTTTTTTTTGTTCATTTGGGTAGACAACCAGTGAAAGGTGCAGGCTCGCTGAGCAGAAGGCCTGGATCATTTCCAACACCTTCCTTATTTAAATAGAAATGATGAACTTTCTGCCTCAAACAGGCATCCTGATGCAGTTCATCAGATTAAGGTTGTGTGGTCAGCAGCATGCTAAGTCTCAGAAAGGTGGCTCGCAATTAAAGAGGGTGGGGCGAGGTGCACAGTCTGGTGAAGCACTGCTCAGACTATATCTGTTAGGCGTTTCAGCCCCTCAAATTATTTTCACTAACGTTTTCGTCCCTCACTGTTTTGGTCGATCGCTTCTACCAAATGGAATAGCCATGGAAGGATTCTTGATCTGTAAAGATGGCTAAATGATAAATTCAACTCTTTTCTTGAAGGCAAAACAGATTAATAAAGGTTTCTACCACTAAAACTTTGATCGGATCACAATTTAGCTTTTTTGGACCTTGACCTCGCACTATTCGTTCCTTCCCTTTTGTTCATTTTTTGTTATGACCCTCTGTCTCACTGTGTTATTTCACTCTCTTTCTTCTCTTTTCCTTTTGTGTATCCATCTGTCAACTTCTGATTCACACAGATTGCTGTACAAACACGACATGTGCAGAGTTACACCACCGGCTCTTTACTCTGTTTGGATTCACTTACAATATTTCAAATCTGATTGAGTTGATTGAGTTAGATTAGAATGGCATTTTCTGTGTTTGTTGAATAGGTTTTTAATGAAATTGTTCATTAAGTTCATTTCATTTTGTTTTGCTGAGATTCATAGATTTACTCTAGCAATGTATTCATAAATATATATCCTTTTTACAAAAATCCATCTATATAAATGTTAGTTATTGCATTCATATAGGTCATAATTGAATTATATAAGAGCACTTTCATACAATAATCATACCTGACCATAGTTACCAGAGCTGTTTACCATTACAATAATCCAAAGTTGGTCATTTGAAAAGCCATCTTTCACAGAAAATAGAACATATCTGTTAAATAGGTTCTAACCAGACATGTACTTCTTTAGTTTCTCTCCATGATTGACAATTAAATTAACCATGAGTCCCTGCAATGTCAGGCTTCATAAAAGCAGCTGAATTCAAAGCAGCTTCAAACCTATAAAATAGCATTTTTGGTTTTGCTTAACAGATCCTAATACGGTATCTTCCTTAATAAGTTGGTGTACTATAAATATGCTCATTACTAGCTTCTTGCAATTACACAAAGTTTTCAATGAGCTGAAAATTTTTGTGATCTTTCTCTTTGTACTGAAAATAGAGCTCTCTTATTTATATGAATGTATAATATAATTGGTCCAGTGCACACACATTGAGTGTCTGCAGACCGACGCCAAACCTAACACATACTCTGACCTCAGCAGATGGTGGTGCAGGGATACCAATGATCCAGAACTAATAGCATGTGCCATGTCACATTGTTTAAAGCAGACTGTCGAGTCCCTGTAATTTCCGATTACAACAGCTGTATACTGTACTTGCAAACTCAGCAAATCTGCCACTTGAATTGGTTACTGGATTGGTAAGTAGACAGGTACAATGATACTTTGAGAGGACAAATGTTTACCCACTGCTTATTCTAGGTTGCCAAATGTTTGGGTTATTAATTCTATTTGCTTTGCGAGTGAAATTAGAGATTAGAGATAATTATTTATTGAATGGTATTTTTTTTATTCTATCATCAACAAATTATTATAAGACCTCCTTAATCAAATCTAGAAATTGACTTACAACATTTTTGAACTTCGGTTTATGGGAGTATAAGTAATGCATTTGCCTAAATACAACACTTGCAAATTTCCTCCGGAATCCCACTGTCATCTGGACACAGGTAGAAATGTAAAGCATATCAAGCTAACAGTGGTACATGAAACCTATTTATACTACATATATTCATGGAAACTCTATTCAAATTTACAATAACATATTTCAGATGTCTAACACCTGTTTTAGTTATCTATCACAATTAATATGTCCACAAATCTAGCAATGGGGCTAACTCCTGGATAGATTAAGAGCAGGTTGTCTCATTGCTAAATTAATATACTTTGCACCTGTTTTTTGCTCGAAACATAGCTGCAACATGTATCAATTTATACCCTCACTTGTCTCTTGCATTTTGACAGTGTTTCTGTAAGCCAGCGCTAACAACATTCAACGTTTGTGGTTTTCCTGTTTTGTAGCAAGAGAATTGACAATAAACAAATTCTTGCAGTAAATCAAGCTTTTACTCTGGTACATAGAATTTTGCAATGAAAATTGTTAACTGGGTGGCAGATTTTTAGCTTTACAATTCAGATATCCAGTTCCAGGACTGTTCTGAAACACTTAATTTTTGGCTACAAATAGCTTGGTGTACTATTTGAAAAATTATCAAATAATTATATAAGAATCTCTGGATAAACATTTTACCACGATTTACCGGCGGGATTTACAATGGGCAGGATCGAGACTTGCATAGTTATCAGCTCACTTAACTATGCCATCACCACAAGTAACTGGCACCTGGGATCTACTGATCTCGCCGAGGAAACCCCAGAAGGGCACCATTTAAGACTGGTGCGGTGCCGACAAACGGGGACGAGGCAGAGCAGAACAGAGGTGGTTGGCCTCTGGGCAGGGTGGCACCCTGCCACTGCTTATGCCACCCAGTGTGCCCAGGTAGCACTGCCAATCTAGCAGGAGCACTGCCAAGCTGTCTGGGGCACTGTTTGCTTGTCAGGCTGTCAGCGCCAAGGTGCCCAGCTGGCACTTTGCCCGCACCAGGGATTGGGCCGGGGTGCCCTGCCATATGAGCTGGGGTGCGGGGGGGGTGGTTCTTGAGGACCCCCTGACAGATGAGTTGGGGCTTGAGGGAAGTCTGGGGGTCGTGGTGTGGTGGGGTGGAGGGATCAGGGCACCATTTAAAAATGGCACCCCGATCTCTTCCTGCAATGACGAGCAGAGCTCCTCAATGCAGGAAATGCGATTGAGTGCGGCTTCGGAGGGGGATTATTTGTTGAGGCCTGAAAAAAATAACAGAGTGCCAGGGTCTTTCCTGCTACAAGTGCTGGGAACGACCCTGCTAATCCTGCCCGGAACGGGAGTCTGTTGTTTTTTTCATTAGATTGCACCCTATGTGTATGAATGTTCATTTTATACATAGGAAAGATATTATTTGCAATGTGTTCTGGGTAAATGAATTAAAATCTTTCCAAAATCATATTTGTAGCTGCTAAATAATGTTCTCATCATATATAATGTATACAAAGTACTGAAACAAGTATAAAATACTTGTAAAGATCCTGGGCGGGATTCCCTGCTGGCTGACACTGGAATCGGGAAACACGAGGCGGAATTCTCCGCAACGGCCGACGCCGTCGTGAAACCCGGAGTGTTTTCTGACAGTTGTGCCGCTGGTTGGGGGCCTTCTGCTGGGGCAGGAGGGTGGCCAAGAGGTGGGCTGTGGGGTCAGGATGATGGGCGCAGAATACCATTTTCGTAGTCATGCAGCTGTGTACGCCGCTGACTGCCCTCTGTAAACTTAGGGCACCCCACTAGGTGCCCTCTGGTCCCAGCCAACCCATCAGCATTATGGTCGTGCTCCATTGCAACCAGTGTGATCATGTTGGCTGGGATGGTGTGTGTGGAGAGTGAAGTGTGTGTATGCAGCTACAGCGTGTCAGCCTCTTGAATGTCCGGCGAATCCAGCATGATTTCTCATTGGAATCGATTATGTTCCACGTGGTGCCAGTGCTAGCCCCTTAACAGTGGCAGAACTAGTCCAGGTGTGGTAGCGGTTTTGCTGTCGTGAAAATTCACGAATTCTGCATCGGTGTCAACACCTTGGGCTGGATTCTCCAATTTGCAGACCAAGTGCTGACGCCGGCATGGGAACAGTGGCGTTTTATGCCAGAAAAAACAGCGCAACAGCTGCACCGATCCTCCGCACAGTGGGGGGTTAGGAGCCGTGCAGCGTAAAGCCCCCGGGTTTGCCTGCGGATACGGCCAGAGAATGTCCAGGTCCATGGCCGCGCATGCGGATGGTGTGGCGGCCTCCTGTGGCTGCACCATACAACATGGCGCCGTCCGCGGGCAGACCCAGACTGCCACCCTCCCCATGTGTGCGTGGGTTTCCTCCGGGTGCTCCGGTTTCCTCCCACAGTCCAAAGATGTGCGGGTTAGGTGGATTGGCCACGCTAAATTGCCCGTAGTGTCCTAAAAAGTGTTGGGTGGGGCTACTGGGTTTATGGGGATAGGGTGGAGGTGTTGACCTTGGATAGGGGGTAGGGTGCTCTTTCCAAGAGCCGGTGCAGACTCGATGGGCCGAATGGCCTCCTTCTGCACTGTAAATTCTATGTAATCTATGTAAAATAATGTCCCCCAGTAACCCCCTTCATCACCCCCCACCAGTCTCCCAAGCTCTCGCCGAAGCCCCCCGCCCAGCGGCACCACTATCCCCCCGACTGTGGCAGCACTGGACACAGTCCGCAGCCGCCACGCGGGGTACACAAAAAAAACCCATAAGTGTTCCACGCTGTCGGGAACTCGACCCATTGGGGGTGGAGCATCGGGTAGGGTCTCAGTGACATCCCTACGTCATCCCGACGGCGAAAGAGTACGCCGTTTTTGAGGGGGCTGAGTATCGCAAAAGTGGCACCGCCCCCGATTTTGGCACAATTGGGGATTCTCCAGCTGATCGCCGAACGCGGTTTTGCCGTTGCCGACTGGAGAATCCCGCCCCTCCTCCCAGGAATTGAGAATCCAGCACCTATTATGAATTTTTTGGGAGCTCATTGTAACCCAAGATTAAATCAGAAAAAAACTAAACTTGAAAACAGCATTTTGTATGCCAGCATTCAACAAATTATTTAGACTCACTTTAGGTTAGCCTTACCTTGATCTAATCAACTACCCAAGTTAAACTTTTAAAAAATTAATTCTTGTGATGTGGGCATAACTGACTGGGCCAGCATTTACTTCCCATCCCTATTTTCCCTTGAACTCCTGCAGTCCATGAGGTGTAGGTACACCCACAGTGCTGTTCGGAGGGAGTTCCAGGATTTTGACCCAGCGACAGTGAAGGAACAGCGATATATTTCCAAGTCAGGACGGTAAGTGGCTTGAAGGCGAACTTCCATATTCTGCAGTCCTTGTTTTTCTAGATGGCAATGGCCGTGGGTTTGGAAGGTGACCCCTGAGGAGGCTTGGTGAATTATTATGGGAGTGTTTCTAAGTTAATTGATATGACACATTGGTATTTATCTATATTCAAACACAGTGGCAGAAATTGCAGCTCCTTTTTTGCTTTCCAAAGGATGTGTTGCTCAATTTTTGATTCACTTACCTCTCTACATTTTCATTTTTGGTAACCTAGTCTACATTGAATGTAAAGTAAAAGCTTCTTGGTGGGTCTGTTCAGAGGCCAGATAAGTTATTTTTTCCTGATAAGTGTAGGATGCAGTGAATCAACAGAGCATCTCCCTGACTACTTGTCCCTCTTTCAATTTCTAGAACAGGTCAGGAAGATCATGGAAAATGGACATGCAGTGTTTACTGATTTGCTTGAAGCTTTTCAGGACAGTTTTCCACTGCAGGACATCAATTGTTTTATTGATCTAAATTTAATAATTTGTGGTGATGTTGCCAAACGAAACAGTAAGATTTTACAAAGACAAATCAACAGGGTTTACACTTAGACTAATCAATGACATTCTAAAATTCAATAAGAGCAAATGGAAAGGCAGTGCAAGTTGAAAATTAAAATAGGAGACATGGGTGGGAGACAACATGTTAAAGGGAAAGTAGAAGAGACTTTAAAATGTTCTCGGTAACTTACAAGTATTCATAGCCATTTGGGAAGAATTCCAGATTTCCGTTACTCTTTTGTGAGAAAGTCCTTTCTGACATCATTCCAAAATGGCCGAGCCCCAATTTTAAGATTTCCCCATCCAGAGGAAATAGCCTCTCTATTTCTAAACTACCTATTCTAAACGCCTCAGTTCGTTCATCTCCCAATCTTCAAAACCCAAGGCACATGAGTCAAGTTCGTACAACCAGTCCTCACAAATTAACATTTAAGACCATAATATGCACTGTATCTCCTCAAAGACCAATGTATCCTTTACTGAAGTGTGGTGCCCAGAAGAATACTATATTCAAGATGGGGTCTGAGTAATCTCTATTGTGCTGAAGGAATACCTTCCTCCCGTTGTATTCCAGCCTCTTTGAGATAAATGTTAACTTTCCATTCATCTTTTTGATTAACTTTTGTATCCGTGATTTGTGTACCTGGACACCCAAATCTCTTTGCTTTTCCACAGTTCCCAAGAAAATATTGAATCTATAATTCAATGAATCTATGATTCTATGAACTTCTCTTTTTTGGGAAAACTGGAACCCCTCAGCCTTTAGAAGAAATACCCAGAAAGGGACTCATAGAAATATACAAGAATTTTAATGTCAAAAGATAAATACAGACAACACTTTTAGAAACATCAGGGCTGCAGAAGAACAATGCATAGGTTCAAGGATGTGAAGGGCACAATTAGGATAAATGTCAGGAACTATTTTTTGTCACACAGGGTGATCAAAAGTTGGAGCAGTTTGGAAGGGTGGTTTGAAGCCGTTCATTTCAGGAACAACTCAATAAGGGGGAAATAAGAAGCTTGATATTATGAAGGATGAGGTCAAAGGACCTTCTTCATCTAATCAGACATAAGCAAAGAAAAAAGAAAGTGAGAGGATTAAAAGATCAGAGAGCAAAATAAAAGAGTAAAAAGGGGAACAACACAAACAAATTGAAGAGAGATGGGATAATTTTCCAGACAGCCACTGATGCATGATCAATTGCACAAAAGATTAATGTTGGGTACAACTGTGGCTTTATTGCAGTCAGATGCATGGCCTCCTACTGCAGCTGGCGAAATGGCAGATCAGTAGAGGATACATATATTTATACTGCTCCTTGTGGGTGGAGCCAGCTGGCAAGGGCTACCGGCGAACCTGTAGTACAGGTCCTACCTTACATCCCCTAATACAGGTGTACACAGTGGTTCACCACATTCACCCCCTGTTAAAAATGAGTCTGGCGGGGGTGGTGTGGAACTACATGCAATGTTGCAAATTATGTACAGTGGGGAAGGAAAAAGAAATGTCCATTTTGATGGTCCGGTGCCCTTCAGAGGTTCAGTCGATCCGGTGCTTTGACGATTCGCTGGGAGCGACGTAACGGTGGCGGCAATGTCGGTGCTGGCGGTGCTGGTGTCACCGATGTCGGTGCTGTCTGTGTTGGTGCAGGCCAATAGTCGGATGACCCCAGGAGCGTGCCAAAATCTTCTTCGTCCTCTTGCGTGGGCAGGGGAAGGAGGGATGGACCTGGTGGGGTTAATGTTGGGAGCGCCGGGGGAGGGGAGGCTGGCGCCTGGCCGGGGAAGTGTGGATGGTTGGAACCTGATGGTGCCAGGTCCCTGAGGGAGACAGTATCTTGGCGGTCGTCGGGGAACTCCACGTAGGCATACTGGGGGTTGGCGTGGAGCAAGTGTACCCTGTCCACCAAGCGATCCGCCTTGTGGAGTCAGACCTGCCTACAGAGCAGGTCCGGTCCTGGAGCTGCGAGCCAAGTCGGGAGCATCACCCCGGATGTGGACTTCATCGGGAAGGTAAATTCATGGGGTGTGTTATTTGTGGCGGTGCACAGTAGTGACTGGATGGAGTGTAGTGCATCAGGGAGGACCTCCTGCAAGCGAGAGGCTGGGAGGTTCCTGGACCGTAGGGCCAGCTGGACGGCCTTCCATACCGTCCCATTCTCCCTCTCTACCTGCCCGTTTTCCCGGGGGTTGTAGCTGGTCGTTCAGCTCGAGGCGATAGCCCTGCTGAGCAGGAACTGATGCAGCTCATCACTGAGGATATACGTGTTGCGGTCGGTGGAGGAGAGGGGCCCTTTGAAATCTACGCTGAGGCGTTCAAAGGGGTGGAAGGCCTTCACCAGGCGCGCGCGGTCTGGCCAGTAGAAGTGCAGTTTGCACTCCGCACAGACCTGGCAGTCCCTGGTGACTGCCCGTACTTCCTCGACGGAGTAGGGCAGATTGCGAGCTTTGACGAGGTGGTACAGACGTGTGACCCCCGGGTGACAAAGGCTGTCATGCAGGGTCCAGAGTTGGTCTACTTGTGCGCTGGCACATTGTGGTGGTATGAATGGGAGCACTGCCATTGGTGCAAAGCACTGGTTTCCCATTGGCTCTGGCTGGTCATGTGCCTCTCGTCTGATTGGCTGGGACTAGTCATGTGACTGCTCACCAATTGATCGAGAGGCAAGTAGACCCTGCGGGGTATAAGTACCCAGAGTTCTGGGGCTCGTTGAGTTTGCCGGGGTGATACAAAATCTCATAATTATAGTTGGAGAGCTCGATTCTCCAACGCAAGATTTTATTATTTTTGATCTTGCCCCGCTGCGTGTTGTTGAACATGAAGGCAACCGACCGTTGGTCAGTGAGGAGAATGAATCTCCTGCCGGCCAGGTAATGCCTCCAATGCCGCACAGCTTCAACGATACTTTGGGCCTCTTTTTCGCCGGATGAGTGCCGAATTTCAGAGGCATGAAGGGAGCGGGAAAAGAATGCCACGGGTCTGCCTGCCTGATTTAGAGTGGCGGCAAGGGCGACATCTGAAGTGCCGCATTCTACTTCAAAGGGCAGTATCTCGTCTACTGCATGCATTCCGGCCTTGGCTATGTCTGCTCTGATACGGGTGAAGGCATGTGCCTCGGCCGCGAGGGGAAATTGAGTGGACTGTATGAGTGGGCGTGCCTTGTCCGCATAGTTTGGGACCCACTGGGCGTAGTAGGAGAAGAACCCCAGGCAGCGTTTGAGGGCCTTGAGGTAGTGGGGGAGGGGGAGCTCCATGAGGGGGCGGATGCGGTCGGGATTGGGCCCCAGAAGTCCGTTTTGGACTACATAGCTGAGGATGGCCAGGCGGATCATGCTGAACACACACTTCTCTTTATTATACGTAAGGTTGAGAAGAGTGGCAGTGCGGAGGAATTTAGCGAGGTTGGCATCGTGGTCCTGCTGGTCATGGCCGCAGATGGTGACATTATCTAAGTACGGAATGTGGCCCGCAAACCGTACCGATTGACCATTCGTTCCATCTCCCTTTGGAAGACCGAGACCCCATTAGTGACGCCGAAGGGAACCCTAAGGAAGTGATTGAGCTGACCGTCTGCCTCAAAGCCAGTGTATGGACGGTCTGATTTACGGATGGGAAGCTGGTGGCAGGCGGATATCAGATTGTTGAGAAGACCCGGTACTGCGCCATCTGGTTGACCATATCAGATATGCGTGGGAGGGGGTACGCATCAAGCTGCACGTACCGATTGATGGTCTGGCTGTAGTCCACGACCATTCTGTGTTTCTCCCCATTTTTACTACTACCACTTGGGCTCTCCAAGGGCTGTTGCTGGCCTCGATGATCCCTCCCGAAGCAGCTGTTGGACTTCGGGCCTGATGAAGGCCTTGTCCTGGGTGCTGTACCGTCTGCTTCTGGTGGCAATGGGCTTGCAATCCGAAGTTAGATTGGCAAAGAGGGAGGGGGGGTCAACCTTGAGGGTCGCAAGGCCGCAAACGGTGAGTAGAGGTAGCAGCCCGCCGAATGTGAGGGTGTGGCTCTGGAGATTGCACTGGAAATCCAGGCCCAGCAATAGTGCAGCGCAGAGGTTGAGGAAGACATAGAGACGGAAACCGCTGAATTCTACGCCCTGGACAGTAAGAGAGATGATGCAGAACCCTTGGATAGGGACGGAATGGGATCCGGGGGTCAGGAAGATCCTTTGATTGGCGGGTTGGACCGCGAGGGAGCAGCGCCTTACCGTATCTGGGTGTATGAAGCTTTCGGTGCTCCTGGAGTCCAGCAAGCAAGAGGTCACGTGGTCGTTGATTTTTACCGTCATCGAAGCGGTGGCCAGGTTGTGTGGACGTGACTGGTCCAGTGTCATCGAAGCGAGCGGCAGGTGGTCGTCAGAGGTTTCGGATGGAGAGCGTCGGCGGCCCAGATCGTGATGTGTAGTTGGCATTCCAGCCCCGTGGGGAAGACAAGATGGCGGCGTCCGGAGGTCCTATGGGGAACAAAATGGCGGCACCCATGGGTGCACGTTGGTGGCGCTGGGCAAGATGGCAGCGCCCATGGGCCGCACGTGGACTGAGGGGGGGAGATGGCGGTGCCCACTGGCTGCATGTGGCCCCGCGAGAAGAAGATGGCGGCGCCCACTGGCCGCATGTGACTCTGGGAGGAGAAGATGGCGGCGCCCATTGTGCATTTGGCAGGGGGCGATAGCGGGCACGATAGCGGCGACTGCGTGGGCCTGGCACACAGCTGCGAAGTGGCCTTTTTTACCGCAGTACTTGCAAGTGGCGGCACAGGCCGGGCAGCGTTGGTGGGGGTGCTTCTGCTGACCACAGAAGTAGCAGCGGGGACCCCCGGAGTGCGCGGATTGGCATGCGGTGCAGGCATATTGACTAGGCAGAGCCCCAGCTGGGGGGGGGGGGGGGGGGGTCGTTTGCGGGGTCCAGGAGGGGTAGGACGGGTGGGCCACGCGACAAGCGGGGTAGGCCTGGACAATACCGGAAGCGACTGTCATGGACAGCATGAAAGTTTTTGTTTCCACTAGGTCAAGCGTGGTCCCTTCCAGCAGTCATTGTCAGATGGGGTCCGACGCAATCCCCATTATGAACACGTCGCGCATGAGGAGATTAGAATGTTCGGTGGCCGTAATGGCCTGACAGTCACAGTCCCGTACAAGTGGGATTAGGGCCCGCCAGAAGTCTTCGATGGACTCACCGGGGAGTTGAGAGCAATTGGCAAGTATGTGCCTGGCGAAGATCGTGTTTGCTTTCTACGCATAGTTTTCTTTTAGGAGTGCCATCGCTTCCGCGTAATTCGGGGCGTCCTAGATCAACGGGGACATGCTGGAGCTCAATCTGGAGTACAAGACCAGTATCTTCTGAGCCTATATCGGCGTGGGGGTCGCAGCGTTGATGTAAGCCTCAAAACAAGCCAGCCAGTGATTAAAGTCCTTTCTGGCGTCGGGCGAGTGCGGATCCAACTGCAGGCGATCTGGTTTGATATCCATTTCATTGAAAATCTGACTGCAATAAATTGATGCACGATCAATTGCACAAAAGACTCAGATTGGGTACAACTGTGGCTTTATTACAGTCAGATGCATGGCCTCCTACTGCAGCTGGCAGAATGGCAGATCAATGGAGGACACGCATATTTATACAGCTCCTAGTGGGTGGAGCCAGACGGCAGGGGCTACCGGCGAACCTGTAGTACAGGTCCTACCTTACATCCCCTAATACAGGTGTACACAGAGGTTCACCACAGCCACCATCAGGATTTTTCCCCTCCCTTAATGTTTTCATCAGATCCAAAACAGATGAAAGTTCATTTATGATTTTCCAATATTCCCAACTGGCAAGTGACTTTCTCCGCCTTCAGTGTGCACTCGGAAAATTAAGCTTGAAGGAGTTCCTTCCATGTTTGAGCAATTGTTATCGCCCATCACAACCACTGAACTTTTCATAGTGTTTTACGACCAGTGAAGTACTTTTGAAGTATAGTCACTGTTGTAATGTGGGAAATGAAACAGCCAATTTGGCCACAGGAAACTCCCACATACAACAATGTGAGGATGACAGGATCATTTGTATTTGTAATGTTGGTTGAGGAGTAAATATTGGCTGGGACACCAGGAAGAACGCCCCTACTCTTCTTTATCCACCTGGAAGGGTTGATGGGGCTTTGGTTTATCGTCACAACTAGAAAAAAGTTTTAGTTGCACACAAAGAGTAGGGCAGTTAGCAGACAGATGAGATGGAGGGTGGGCAGCAGAAATCAGACACAGGAGGAAGACTGGAAGAAAAAGATCTTAAAAATATAACTGACTTGTGGAAATTGCATATTCCCCCTGTGTTTGCGTGGGTTTTGCCCCCACACCCCAAAGATGTGCAGGGTAGGTGAATTGGACACACTACATTGCCCGTTAATTGGAAAAAATGAATTGGGTACTCTAAATTTATTTTTTAAAAATAAAATTAAAAAATATAACTGACAAAGACTATAGCGCAACTAACCCTTTAAAGTCCGCCCCATTATGTCCATTTTTGGGACTCTGAAGATGCTAGCTGCAGAGGGAGACATCAGCTGATGGGAGAGATTAGGGAAACTTTCATTAAAACAGAGAAGGTTATTGAGGTGACCTGATAGAGATGCTCAAAATTATGTAGGTTTTGATAACAAAAATTGAATTTTTTTATAATTCCACTGATCAGTAATTCGATAACTAGAATGCATCAAATTTAGACATTACTAAAGGAAGAAAAGAACAGATTAGGAGTTTCGGCCGCCCCACGACACGAATCGCTGCTCGCCGTTTTTTTACGGCGAGCAGCGATTCTCCCCTATCCGATGGGCCGATTTCCCAGGCCTTTACGGCCGTTTTCACGAACTCCAACACACCTGCTCTCACCGTTCGTGAAAACGGCCGCAAAGTGCCGTTCTGGAGAACCATGGCACCGATTGGCACGGCCGCACCACGGCTGTGCCAAGGGTGGCATGGGCCCGCGATCGGTGCCCACCGATCCCCGCGCACTCTTTGTTCCTCCGCCGCCCCGCTGGATCAGTCCGCGGGGCGGCTGAGGGGCATGATGGCCCGCGCATGCGCGGGTTTCACGCATATGCGTGATGACGTCATCCACGCATGCGCGGGTTGGAGCCGTCCAATCCGCGCATGCGCGGCTGACGTCATCGTGCGCGTCAGCCGCCGTTACCCTTGGCGCGCGGGCTTAGCGAATTTCGCTAAGCCTGTGATGAGGTGGTTCACGGGGCCCCGCTGCTAGCACCGACCGGGGAGCAGAATCGGGTCCCGGGAGGGGGCGTGGAGGCTGCCGTGAAACACGGTCAGTTTCACGGCAGCCTTCACGACTGTCCGCATTTGCAGAGAATCGCGCCCCTAGTGTTGAAGCTCAGCCAGCCTCCCTCCAGAACACCCTATAGATGCACAACTTCCACCTCCGAGAAAGGAAAGGACTGCAGGCGATTGGTAACCACACATCCATCTGCAAGGTCCCCTCAAAGCCATACACCCTCCTGACTTGGAACTAAGTCACCAGTGCCTCACCCAGCACAGGATCAGGACCCTAGAACAGCTTTGTTAACAGCATTCTGTATGTACATGCACCAGATGGACTTGAGTGGGTTATGAGGCACCACCTTCTCAGGAGAGATAATCGAGTGACAATATATGCTAACTTGCTCTAGCTTCTGAAACATTGTTTTTGGTGAACAAGACCCATGTAGCCTCGAGAAATGGAAGGCATATGTACATCACTGTCTACAGGGCCCTTGTTCCTTACCTCAGGCACGTACACCAATGCTCTGTCCTGTGCTTTCCTTTGACCACACCTTGGTCTTCTCCCACTCCACTGTGGCTTCCTCCAACCTCAACATCGTCTCCTGTCACATCAGCCTGTTGTTGCTGCAATGCAGAGTATAAGTCAATAAATATTGGAGGCTTCGAAGAAAGGTATTGCAATTGTGACGATTTTAATCTTCATACAAGTTGGACGAATAAATTGGTTAAGGTAACTTCGAGGATGAGTTCATAGAGTGTATTCAGGGCAGCTTCTTAGAATGATACATTTTGGAAGCAATCAGGGAGCAGGTTATATTATACCTAGGAATGTGCAATGATACAGGATTAATTATTAACCTCATAATAGAAGATCCTCGAGTCACAAGTTACCATAACATGATAGAATTTGACATTTAATTTGGGAGTGAGAAATGTGGGTCTAAAACTAGTATCTTAAACTTAAATGAAGGCAATTATAAAGTTTTCAATACAGAATGGCTCAAGTGGACTGGCAAAATAGGTGAAAAGGTAAGATGATACAGGAGCAGTGACAAACATTTAAGAAGATACTTCATTACTCTCACCAAAAATATATTGCATTGAGAAAGAATTTATGAGAAGCATGCCGAATCCATGGCTACCTGAGGAAGTTAAGTTGGTATCAGATTAAAAGAAAAGGCATACAATGCTGCAAAGGCTATTGGTAAGCCAAAACATTTGTAAATTAGAGTATGAGCGAAAACTAGCAAGAAATATAAAGACAGGCATTAAAAGCTTTTACAAGCAGTACAAGTTAAACCTAGGGAAAAGTGAGGTTTTCATGGTCTCCCCACTGGGAGTGGAATTGGAGGTGGGAGGGTTGCCATTCCGTTTGCCGACGTCTCACTTTAAATATCTGAGGGTGCAGGTGGCTCGGGACTGGGCAGTTCTCCGGAAGTTTAATTTTACCAGTTTGGTGGGGGGGGGGGGGGGGGGGGGGGGGGGGTGAAGGCTGATTTGGCAAGGTGGCACAATCTCCCTTTGTTATTGGCAGGCCAGGTACAGGCCTTCAAAATGAATGTGTTGCCACAGTTCCTGTTTCTGTTCCAGTGTCTGCTGGTCTTTCTACCTAAATTGTTCTTCAAGGGGATGGTTAAGTTGATGTCCTCATTCATTTGAGGGGGGAAGGTTCCCAGGATTAGAAAGGTGGTATTACAGAGGGGAAGATGAAAGGGGGGACTAGGCCGCCCGAACTTCTTTATTATTTTCCGGCGGTAAATGCTGAGAAGGTGAGAGGATGGTGCAAGGAGGAGAGGGCTTTGTGGGTAAGGATGGGGGCGGGCTCTTGCAGGGGCTCAGGGTTGCAGGCGTTGGAAACGGCACCGCTCCCAATGCCCCCAGGAAAATATTCGGGGAGTCAGATGGTGATGGCCACACTGATGATTTAGGCCGCATTTTAAATTGAGGGCTAGGTCGGGGGATGCCGATTAGGGGGAATCACGTGTTCGAGCCAGGAAGGATGGATGCAAGGTTTGGGGGTTAGGAGGAGAAGGGTATCAGTGAAATGAAGGATTTGTTCCTTGGAGGACGATACGTGGGTCCAGAAGCGTTGGGAGAGAAATATAGATTGACACAGAGAGAGGGATTTAGATACATGCAGGTGCGGGACTTCGCAAGGAAGGTGTTCCTGACCTTCCGAGTAGCGCGACCTCTTCGTTGTTGGAGGAAGTGTTGTCAATGGGAGAAGGGAGTTGTCTCGGCGATTTAAAGGAGGATCCTGGAGGAGGATGGGGTGTCCATGGAGGGGATTAAGGGAGGAAGAGTTGGGGATGGTCCTAGAAGAGGGATTGTGGTGTGAGGTGCTGCAGAGGATGGATGCCTCGACTTCTTGTGCAAGGTTAAGGCTGATACAGCTAAAGATAGTGTATAGGGCACACCTCACTAAGTCAAGGATAATAATAATAATCAGTATTATTGTCACAATTAATACTGCAATAAAATTACTGTGAAAATCCCCTAGTCGCCACACTCCGGCATCTGTTCAGGTACATTGAGGGAGAATTCAGAATGTCCAACTCACCGAACAGCATGAGCCGGCTGCTCAATGGGGTGAAGGATACCTGTGAGCGATATGGGAGGGGCCCTGTTAATCATGTTCACATGTTTTGGTCCTGTCCGAAACGACAAAATTTATGGAGGTCTGTTTTCAGGACAATTGCAGGGATCTAACATGTGGATGTTAAGCCCGGCCCCCTAGATGCCATAATCAGGGTGTCGGACCAGCTGAATCTGCAGATGGGCAGGGGAGTGGATGTCTTAGCGTTCGTCTCATGCATCGCTCGAAGGCGGGTTTTTTTGGGGTGGAGTTCAGCCGCTCCACCCTGTGCCTCGGTGGGGGAGATCTAGTGGAGTTTTTGACCCTGGAGAAGGTAAAGTTCAAACTGAGAGGGATGGAGGAGGAATTCTGCAATTGTTGGGTGTGTTCATTATGCATTTTCGGGAATTGGTTACCGTTGATTGTTGAGGTGGTGGGGAGAATGTCTTGTTTGGGGGTTTCTTGGGGCTGTTTGGGTGTTATATTGTAAAAATGTTGAAAATTTGTTGAATAAAAATACTTTTAAAAAAAGCTTTTACAAGCATATAAAAAGAAAAAGGGTCGATAAAGCTTTGGTGCCTTGGAGGATGAGACTATATAATTTCTAACAGCAAACAAAGAAATGACAGAGGCTTTTAACAAACATTTTCTATTTGTCTTCACAGTAGAAAACACAAAAAACATTCCAATAATAGTACAAAATCAAGAAAAAATAGGGAGAGAAGAACTTAAAACAATCACGATCAGTGGACAAAAATAATTAAGAAAACGTGCCCTATGGACCTTATGGCCTGCACCTATGGTCATAAAAGAAGTGGCTGGACTTCCTGTGCCAGCCATGGTGTGAGTGGTCGCACTCAGGACAGCTCCTGCTTGAAGGCGTAGGAAAGAGTTCTTTCTCCCCAAAATCAGAGCAACTCTGATGGAAAAGTGTAATTGAAGGTTGAGGAGAAGTTCCCCCCGGAGTGGTATGTCTGGTGGTATCAAAGCCGGCAGAAGAAGGTGAAGAACTTGGCTAAGGAGTTGGGAGAGACCTGTGGTGCAGCAGCCAGTGGAAGGATGGCGGAGGGGTAAGGGCCAGTGCAAGTTGAAAGGCCCCAGGTGGAACAGTTGATGGCCTTCATCAAGGAAGAGTTCCGCCAGCAAGGGAAGGAGATGCAGGAGGATCCCTCGAAGGTCATCGAAAGGGCTGTGGCACCCCTGAAGGGATCGATGGAGAGGGTGGAGAAATGCTTGGAGGCAGAGGGGGCGCAGATCCGAGAGATTGAGAGGGTGATGTCAGACCTCTGCGATCAGGTAGTGGCATTGGAGGCGGAGGTGGGCTCTTAGGAGACCGTTGCAAGATGTTGGGAGCAAAGTTGGAGGAGCAGGAAAACAGGTCAAGAAGGCAGAAACTGTGGATAGTGGAAGGTGCTAGTGCCATGAGGTACATTTCGAGGATGCTGGCGAGGCTGCTGTCGGCGGGGGTGCTGGATAACTCCCCTGAGATGTAAAGAGCTTCCCTTTTTCAACCTTGGCCCTCCATCCATCATGCATGACCTGTCCAGGTAATCCTCAAATCTCCATCTATCACCCATGACCTGCCCTTGGTGATCTTTGACTCTCCCCCCATCATCCTTGACGCGCCTTCTATTATTCTTGACGTCCCTTGATCAAATTTGGGCTGCCTTTGGTCAACCTTGATGTTCCCTCTGGCCTCCAGCTCTCTTCCTCTGTCCTCCGCAACCCTCCTTAAGTCAGCCAACATCCTCTGATGGATAACTAAGACCATCCCTTGGACAGCCACGACCTGCACTGCACAAAGCATTTCAAACTCTTCTCCCCTGTTCCAGTCATCTTCCCTAAATAAAGAAAAGCAACTGCTACTCATTCTAAATTGACCTGGAATATTACATTGCCTGCTGCATGCCAGCCTGAATTTGGTCATGAAAGTAAAGGCATATGTTTCCCATTTTAACTGCAAAGATACCTTTTTATCTGAAAATCTTCTGTTTTAAGGAGTGTCTGTGACATACTAATGTATTGTAATTAGGTTCGCACCACTTGCCTTCGGAAAACCTGATCTGCTGCCTATTGATGACACCGCCTTTCTTTTTCTTTTTAATAATAAATTTAAAGTACCCAATTTATTTTTTCCAATTAAGGGGCAATTTAGTGTGGCCAATCCACCTACCCTGTACATCTTTGGGTTGTGGGGGTGAAACCCACGCAAACACGGGGAGAATGTACAGACTCCACACGGACAGTGACCCAGAGCCGGGATCGAACCTGGAACCTCGGTGTCGTGAGGCAACAGTGCAAACCACTGCGACACCATGCTGATGACACCGACTTAATCAGTGACTTTTTCCCAACAGCAGTAACCTGAAATTTCACTTTCAACCCAATTAAATTACCCTACTTGCCTCTTTCCCCATACCCTCAGCCACCATTAAATTCCACCTATTATCTCTTTGGAAGACATGGGTGGGATTCTCCGCGAACCGGCAGGGCGAGCTACTCCGGCGCCAAGGAGTGGTGTGAACCACTGCGGCGTCGGGCCGCCCCAAAGGTGCGGAATCCTCCGCACCTTCAGGGGCTAGGCTGGCGCTGGAGTGATTGGCGCTGTGCCAGCCAGCGTGGAAGGGCTTGGCACCACGCCAACCGGTGCCGAAGGGCCTCCGCCGGTCGGCACGAGTTGGCGCATGTGTGGGAGCGCCAGCGTGTGCTGACGTCATCCCAGCGCATACGCAGGGGGGTTGTTCTCCGCACCGGCGGGGGTTCGGAGAATCCTGCCCTTTATCTGCACCAGGGGCGGGATTCTCCGACCCCCCGCCAGGCCAACCCCCGATGGGAACATTGTGAATCCCAATTTGAGACTGAATTCACTAAAACGTCACATCCTTTGCTGTGATTAATGGCTTTAATTTTTCTGGGTTAAAGCTATTATTGTAGATGACTGCCCAACCTACATCATTGAACTTGGATTTCTCATCTTATTTCTGGTTCCAACCTGGCAGGGGAACGCAGTGGCGTAGTGCAATTATCACTGGACTAATAATCCAGAGACCCCAGAATACTGCTCTGCAGACCCAGGTTTAAATCTCACCATAGTAGATAGTTACATTTGAATTCAATAAAAATCTTTAAAGACTTTAAAGTCTAATGAAGACCATGAAATCATTGTTGATTGTTGTAAACACCCATCTGGTTTGCTTTGCCATTTAGGGGAGGACATGTACCTGGTCTGGCCTACATGTGACTCCAAATCCACAGCAACGTAGTTGACTCTTAACTGTCACTCTGTTCCAGGGCAACTAGGGATAGACAACAAATTCTGGCCTTGCTAGCGACGCCCACGTCCCATGAAAGAATAAAGGAAAAAAAAAAGTCAAGTCTGGGGGACAAGACAGAGCTCACTTCACAACTTTCCTTCTCGAGCATCTTCTGGATACCTTCCACTGGATTGAGGATATAAAGGAACTCGATTTGCATTGTTTCTTCTGCATGGACGCAGAATTCACAGGAGCAATACAGTGGCACATTAAAACATGAGTGGCACTGCATAGGGGAAGGGGTTCATTGTCAATCAATGGTGTTCCGACTTGCTGGTGTCCTGAACCAATATAATTGTGAATTTTAAATAAATAACAGTAATATTGGCCAATGAAGACAAACAATATAACATTCAATTATGGTTCTTAGAGTCTGGGTATTTCTAAATAAATATATCAACACAAATGCATCTGGTATGGGTCACCGGTTAGACCTGCTGAAAATCAGAGGGCCCATATAAAACTAGATGTCTGGTCACCCTAGGCCAGGTCCATTTCTTTTTTTTTTTTAAATAATTTTTATTGAAAGAGTTTTTCCATACAGACATTTACCCCTACTAATTTTTAAATTATTTACAACACAATCCCTCTAGGCAAATATCCCTCCCTCGCCCACCCTCTCGCGCGCACCAGTCCTCCCCCCCCCCCCCAAGCTACAACTTAACAAACAAGGCAGCCTCCAGTTTCAGACATGAGCAGCGAGCAGACTTGCCCGCGTTACAGTCGTGCATGTCCCCCCACGACCATTGCTGCCCCCCCTCCCCTCCCCCCCCCTCCCCTCCCCACCCCTCCCCCCCCCCTCCCCCCCCCCCCTCCCCCCCGGGTTGCTGCTGCCACGACCCAGAACGCCTATCTCTGATCTAAAAAGTCAAGGAAAGGTTGCCACCGCCTGGAGAATCCCTGTACCGACCCTCTCAGGGCAAATTTGATCCTTTCTAGCTGAATATAGCTAGCCATATCGTTAATCCAAGTTTCAACGCTTGGAGGCCTCGCGTCCTTCCATTGAATTAATATCCTTCGTCGAGCCACTAGGGACGCAAAGGCCAGTATTCCGGCCTCCCTGGCCTCCTGTACCCCCGGTTCTACCCCGACCCCAAAGATCGCAAGCCCCCATCCTGGTTTGACCCTGGACCCCACCACCTTCGACACCGTCCTTGCCACCCCCTTCCAGAACCCTTCCAGCACCGGACATGCCCAGAACATATGCACATGGTTCGCTGGGCCTCCCAGACATCTGACACACCTGTCCTCACCCCCAAAGAACCGGCTCATCCTTGTCCCCGTCATGTGAGCTCTATGCAGCACCTTAAATTGAATGAGGCTCAGCCTCGCACACGAGGAGGAAGAATTGACCTTCTCCAGTGCATCCGCCCACGTCCCGTCTTCTATCTGCTCTCCCAGCTCCACTTCCCACTTGGCTTTCAGCTCCTCCCCTGATGCTTCTTCCGCCTCCTGCATTATCTTGTAGATGTCTGATATCTTCCCCCCTCCGACCCAGACCCCCGAGAGCACCCTATCACTCGCCCCCTTACTGGATCTTGTAAATATCTGAACATATTTCCCGGGGGGAGCTCAAACTTCTCCTCCAGCCCTCCCAGGCTCGCAAACCTCCCCTCTATAAACAGGTCCTTCAGCTGCCGTATGCCCACCCTGTACCAGCTCTGAAATCCCCCGTCGATGTTCCCCGGGATGAATCTGTGGTTCCCTCTTATTGGCGCCGCCAACAGACCTCCCATTTCCCCCCTGTGTCGCCTCCACTGCCCCCATATCTTGAGGGTGGCCGCCACCACCGGGCTCGTGGTGTACCTCGTGGGGGGGAGCGGCCATGGTGCCGTTACTAGGGCCCCCAGGCTTGTGTTGCCACAGGACGCCCTCTCCATTCGTTTCCAAGCTGCCCCCTCCCCTTCCATCATCCACTTGCGCACCATTGACACATTTGCCGCCCAGTAATACCCCGAGAGATTGGGTAGTGCCAGCCCTCCACTGTCCCTACTCCGCTCCAAAAAGACCCTTCTCACCCTTGGGGTGCCATGCGCCCACACATAGCTCATGATGCTACTCGTCACCTTTTTGAAGAAGGCCCTAGGGAGGAAGATGGGCAAGCACTGAAATAAAAACAAGAACCTTGGGAGGACCGTCATTTTGATTGACTGCACCCTCCCCGCCAGCGACAACGGTACCATGTCCCACCTCTTAAATTCCTCCTCCATCTGTTCCACCAGCCTGGAAAAGTTCAACTTGTGGAGGGTCCCCCAGTTCCTTGCCACCTGCACCCCTAAGTACCTAAAGCTCTTTCCTGCTCGCTTGAAGGGGAGTCTCCCAATACCCTCTCCCTGATCCCCCGGGTGTATCACAAAAACCTCGCTTTTGCCCAAATTTAGTTTGTACCCCGAAAAGTCCCCAAACTCTGCTAATAGTTCCATTATCTCCGGCATTCCCCCTTCTGGGTCTACCACGTACAGCAGTAGATCATCCGCATACAGCGATACTCGATGTTCCTCCCCTCCCCTAGTCAGTCCTCTCCACCCCCCTGAACCCCTCAGTGCCATCGCCAACGGTTCAATCGCCAGTGCGAAAAGTAGGGGGGATAGGGGACATCCCTGCCTGGTCCCTCGGTGGAGCCCGAAATACTCCGACCTCCTCCCGTTTGTCACTACACTCGCCGTCGGGGCCGAGTAGAGCAACTTCACCCACTTAATAAACCCTTCCCCAAACCCAAACCGTTCCAACGTCTCCCACAGGTACTCCCACTCCACCCTATCGAATGCCTTCTCCGCGTCCAGCGCTACCACTATCTCAGCCTCCCCCTCCACTGCCGGCATCATAATTACATTCAGCAATCTCCGCACGTTCGTGTTGAGCTGCCGCCCCTTCACGAACCCTGTCTGGTCCTCATGGATTACCCCTGGCACACAATCCTCTATTCTAGCTGCCAGGATCTTTGCCAGCAACTTGGCATCCACGTTCTGAAGCGAGATAGGCCTGTAGGACCCGCACTGCACGGGGTCTTTATCCCGCTTCAATATCAGGGAGATCAGAGCCTGCGACATTGTCGGGGGCAGAACCCCCCCCTCTCGCGCCTCATTAAAGGCTCGTACCAGTACCGGTCCCACCAAGTCCACATTTTTCTTGTAGAATTCCACCGGGAACCCATCTGGCCCCGGCGCCTTCCCCGCTTGCATCTGACCTATTCCCTTGACTAGCTCCTCTAGCCCTATTGGCGCCCCCAGCCCTTCTACCAGCCCCTCCTGGACCCTTGGGAACCTCAATTTGTTTAGGAAGTCCTCCATTCCCCCTCTCCTCGTCGGCGGCTCAGACCGATACAACTCCTTGTAAAAATCCCTGAAGACCCCATTCACTTCTTGCCCCTTCTGCACTACCTTCCCGCCCCTCTCCTTCACTCCCCCAATCTCCCTAGCCGCATCTCGTTTGCGAAGCTGGTGTGCCAGCATCCTACTTGCCTTTTCCCCATACTCATAGACCGCGCCCTGTGCCCTTCTCCACTGCGTCTCTGCCTTCCTGGTGGTCAGCAGGTCGAACTTGACCTGCAGGCTGCGCCGTTCTCCCAGCAGCCCCTCCTCTGGTGCCTCCGCATATCTCCTATCCACTTCCAATAGCTCCCCCACCAGCCTCTCCCTCTCCTGCCTCTCCGTTCTTTCTCTGTGCGCCCTTATGGAGATCAGCTCTCCCCTGATCACTGCCTTCAGGGCCTCCCAGACCATCCCCACCTGCACCTCACCCGTGTCATTCAAGTCCAGATAGCTCTCAATGCTCTTCCGGACCCTTTTACACACCTCGTCGTCTGCTAACAGCCCCACATCCAGCCGCCACAGCGGGCGCTGGTCCCGCGCCTCCCCCATTTCCACATCCACCCAATGTGGTGCATGATCAGAGATCGCAATGGCCGAGTACTCAGCTTCCCGTACCCTCGGGATCAGCCCCCTGCTCAACACGAAGAAATCGATTCTGGAGTACACTCTATGGACGTGGGAGAAAAAGGAATATTCCCTCGCCCTCGGCCTACCAAACCTCCATGGGTCTACTCCTCCCATCTGCTCCATGTACCCCCTCAGCACTTCTGCCGCTGCCGGCCTCCTATTGGTCCTTGAGCTCGATCTGTCTAGCCCGGGGTCCAGCACTGTGTTAAAGTCCCCCCCCATGATCAAGCCCCCTGCCTCCAGTCCCGGAATGAGGCCCAATAGGCGCCTCATAAAACCCGCGTCATCCCAGTTTGGGGCATATACGTTGACCATCACCACTTTCTCCCCCTGCAGCTTACCCTTCACCATCACATACCTACCCTCCTTATCCGCCACCACCTCCTCCGCCACGAACGACACCCTCTTTCCCACCAGAATGGCCACCCCCCGGTTCTTTGCGTCCAATCCAGAGTGGAACACCTGTCCCACCCACCCCCTTCTCAGGCGAACCTGGTCCACTACCTTCAAATGGGTCTCCTGTAACATTGCTACATCAGCCTTCAGTCCCTTCAGGTGTGAGAATACCCTTGATCTCTTGACCGGCCCATTCAGCCCCCTCACGTTCCAAGTGATCAGCCGGGTCGCGGGACGACCCGCCCCCTTCCCCTGCCGATTAGCCATGTCCTGTTCCCTGCTCGCCCCGGGTCAGGTCCATTTCTAATTATTTCATAAAGACAGTAGAAAGATCGTGACCAGCTCTAATCATTTTTACAAATATATCCAGGATTCGTATCTTGTCCTTTTTCCATCAGTAACTGCCTCCATTGGAAATTCTATTTGTTTTATTACTTCCTCTGTATCCATCCGCCCCTAGAAACTGGGCTTCTATGATTGGGAGACTGTCCACTGAGTGTTTCATCCTTTGGTCATTGAATCTTTAGGATCTTTCAATGATCACACAATTTTTTGAACCTGCTCGTTGCATATATATTAATGGAGATTTGTCTTGTTTCAATATTTCCTCATATTGTAATTTAAAGTGAGGTGATGCATTTTGTCAGAAGTGATAGGGAAAGGGGTCGACTTCATGAAGCAGTTCTTTAGAGTGTGCAAGAACAGAGGGACTGGGGATGGGGAAATGTGCAGGGATCTTTGAAGTTGGCAGGACAGATGGATCATAGATCATAGAATTTACAGTGCAGAAGGAGGCCATTCGGCCCATTGAGTCTGCACCGGCTCTTGGAAAGAGCGCCCTACCCAAGCCCACACCTCCACCCTATCCCCATTACCCAGTAACCCCACCCAACACTAAGGGCAATTTTTTTGGACACTAAGTACCAATGGCCATGGCCATTGACCATGGCCATAATTTACCATAGCCAATCCACCTAACCCGCACATCTTTGGACTGTGGGAGGAAACCCACGCTCACATGGGGAGAACGTGCAGACTCCGTACAGACAGTGACCCAAGCCGGGAATCAAACCTGGGACCCTGGAGCTGTGAAGCAATTGTGCTAACCACAATGCTACCGTGCTGCCCAGATGGAGGAGGGGTTAGCAAAACATGGGATCTTGGGTTTCAGAAATAGATTTTGAGTACAAAGCAAGAAAGTTATACTGAAACTTTATAAAGCACCAGTTAGCTCACAACTAGAATATTGCATCAATTTCTGGTCATCACACCTTAGGAAGGATATGAAGGTCCTTGAGGATAAACAGAGGAGATTTACCAGAATGGCTCCTGGGATGGAGGATTTTAGCTACAATGGTTAGGTTATTCTCCTTGGAAAATAGGAGATTGAGGGGAGATTTAATAGAGGTGTACAAGATTATGACATCTTGGATAAGATAAAGAGGGAAAAACTGTTCCCATTAGCAAATAATACAAGGACTCAGGGACACAGATTTAAGTTTTTGGGTAAGAGATGCAGAAGAATATGAGGGAAAACGTGTTTATGCAGCGAATGGTAATTACCTGGAACTCGCTGCCTACCAAAGTGGTGGAAACAGAGACTATCAATGCTTTCAAAAGGAAATTGGATGGGTACTTGGAAGGAAATAAACTTTCAGGGATATGGGGATAAAGTTGGGGATTAGAACTGACTGGTTTGCTTTATAAAGAGCCAGCATGGACTTGATGAGCTGCATGGCCTCTTTCTATGCTGTAATGATTCTCTGACCTGCTCTAGTCTGTTTACTATTCAATTTAAGTAGAATAATTACCAGGAAAGATAATTTTCTTCACTTGAAACTGAGCTAAAGCAACATCATGATAATAAAGGTAGCTAATGAGGAAGAAATGTGATTGATTCTAAAGTATTCATAGAACATAGAACAGTACAGCACAGAACAGGCCCTTCGGCCCTCGATGTTGTGCCGAGCAATGATCACCCTACTTAAACCCATGTAACCCGTAACCCAACAATCCCCCCATTAACCTTACACTACAGGCAATTTAGCATGGCCAATCCACCTAACCCGCACATCTTTGGACTGTGGGAGGAAACCGGAGCACCCGGAGGAAACCCACGCACACACGGGGAGGACGTGCAGACTCCACACAGACAGTGCCCAGCCGGGAATCGAACCTGGGACCCTGGAGCTGTGAAGCATTGATGCTAACCACCATGCTACCGTGAGGCATCTCCGTGATAGCATCTCCAAAGACAAATGCCAGACATGTTGTTAGATTTGGTAAAAATTATGTCAATGATAATTCCTCAGTGACAATGTCACATCTCCAAGATCAGTTATAATGTAAAATGTTTTCTGTGCAATGTCAACATCAAAATCATTTCACATGGGAGAGGTACCCTTGAGAATCAATCAACCAGGTAAACAAAAGAAAGCAGTTGAAGGCAACAAAGGAATTCACTTAAATGTGAGTTGCTTTTGCGAGATGATAAATTAATATAATAAGACAAGTCTAAAATAAATGAGTGCAGAGTGAACTAAATAATTAAATAGTCAAGGCCTTGCCTTCATTTTCATAGACTTGACCTTTGAATTCACGAGTTTCTTGCCATCTCAAACATTCCCTCCATACTGGCTCTCTGGCTAATATTCATAGCCACCTACTCAACCACAATATCTCGCATAGTTTCACTCCTCCCAAGGTCTCAACAACTAACAAAGCTGCCTCCCACCACTTTCTTGTATCCTTCACTTGACCACTCCTAGGCAAATTAGGTTATGGGCAAAATTGTAATTTAGTTGGCATGGACAGTTATTATAGATGGTGAGACGCAACAACAGTCACAACGTTTTTCTGAATTGGTGATTTGTTCGTCAAAGGATGTTAAGTAACTGACCGACTTGAATTTTCAGTTATTAATTTTGCAGTCACAACTATTCCCTGTATTTATTAATGACTTAGATGGGCAGCACAGTGGCGCAGTGGGTTAGCCCTGCAGCCTCATGGCGCCGAGGTTCCAGGTTCGATCCCGGCTCTGGGTCACTGTCCGTGTGGAGTTTGCACATTCTCCCCGTGTCTGCGTGGGTTTCGCCGCCACAACCCAAAAGATGTGCGGGATAGGCGGATTGGTCATGCAAAATTGCCTCTTAATCGGAAAAAATGAATTGGGTACTCAAAAATTTTTTAAAAAATAAATAAATAAATAAAATTAATGACTTAGATAACACAATAGAAAGTTTGTCGGTGACACAGATATAAATGGCATATTAAGTTGCGTGTGTAGGGGAGAACCATAAAATTACAGAGATGTTAGATTAAGCGAGTGGATAAAAGTGTGGCAGATGGAATTCAACATAATTAAGTGTGAAGTCTTCCATTTGGCGCCAAGAAAGGATAGATCTGAGTGTTTTAAATGGTGCAAAGCCAGAAACAGTAGGAGGTCTGAAAAGATTTGGGTGTCCATAATCGCAGTTTATTAAAATATATTATTTAGGTACAAAAATAAATCAAAAAGTCTCTTGAAATGTCACCTTTGTACCTTCAGGGTCTGAATATAAAGCAGAGTTTTCCTACAGATTCATAAAGTCATTTTGATGCTTGATGCAGATATAAGTCTCTGGTGACAGGCTAGCAACCTGTTTCAGGAAAAACCTCGCTATGGGAACAGATGGATGTCTGCCTTGTACACCACTAGGTGCACGAAGAGAAACAAAACAAACCATGCCTCATTTGGGGTATGTGTATAGTTCTTTTTTTTTTTAAATTTTATTCAGGCATTTATGATTTTATTATAATAATCAATGCAAATACAAATGTACACAGAGTTTCCGCCTACTCTGAACACAAAATAGCCTATCTCCCCCGTACCAACTGCCCCCCCCCCACCCCCCCCCCCCCCCCCCCCCCCACCCGTCTTGTTAAATCTGCCGACAGTTTAGTTTTCTCCAAAGAAGTTTTCTCCAAAACAAAGAAGTTAGGGGCAGCAGGGTAGCATGGTGGTTAGCATAAATGCTTCACAGCTCCAGGGTCCCAGGTTCGATTCCCGGCTGGGTCACTGTCTGTGTGGAGTCTTCACGTCCTCCCCCTGTGTGCGTGGGTTTCCTCCGGGTGCTCCGGTTTCCTCCCACAGTCCAAAGATGTGCGGGTTAGGTGGATTGGCCATGCTAAATTGCCCGTAGTGTCCTACAAAAAGTAAGGTTAAGGGGGGGTTGTTGGGTTACGGGTATAGGGCGGATACGTGGGTTTGAGTAGGGTGATCATGGCTCAGCACAACATTGAGGGCCGAAGGGCCTGTTCTGTGCTGTACTGTTCTATGTTCTATGTTCTAAGTCAATAAACGGCTGCCACCTCCGGATGAACCCTAACGTTGATCCTCTCAGGGCGAGTTTAATTTTCTCAAGTCTCAGAAACCCAGCCAAGTCACTAACCAAACCCCTGATTTTGGGGGCGTTGAGTCCCTCCACGCTAGTAATATCCGTCTCTGGGCTACCAAGGAGGCAAAGACCAAAACGTCAGCCTGTCTTGCCCCCTGGATTCCTGGATCTTCTGACTTTCCGAAAGTCGCCACCTCTGGACTCAGCGCCACCCTTGTTTTGAGTACCGTGGACATGACATCTGCAAATCCCTGCCACTTTCCCCTAAGCTTCGGGCATGCCCAAAATATATGGACATGGTTTGCTGGCCCTCCCGCACACCTCACACACCTCTAACCCAAAAAACCTGCTCACCGGGCCACCGTCATGTGTGCCCGGTGAACCACCTTGAATTGTATCAGGCTGAGCCTGGCACATGATGAGGACGTGTTGACTCTGCTCAGAGCATCCTCCCACAGGCCCGCCTCTACCTCCCCTCCCAGCTGATCTTCACATTTACGCTTTAGCTCACCTATCTGAGTTTCCTCCTACTCCATGAGATCTTTATAGATATCCAAAACATTCCCGTCCCCCACTCCCGTTTTAGAAACTATCTTGTCCTGTACACCCTGTGGTGGTAGAAGCGGAAAGGTCGCAACGTGCCTCTGCGCAAAATCCCTTAACTGCAGATATCAAAATCCATTCCCTCCCAGCAATTCAAACTCCTCTTACAAATCCTCTAAACATGGAAAACTCCCATCAATAAATAGATCCCCCACCTCTCAATCCCTGCTCTCTGCCACCTCCGAAACCCCCCATCCAGCCTCCCCGGGACAAACTGGTGATTACCACATACTGGAGCCCACACCGATGCTCCCTCCATTCTCATATGCCTCCGCCACTGTCCCCAGACTCTCAGGGCCGCCACTACCACCGGCTTGTGGAGTACCGGGCCAGCGAGAAAGGCAGAGGAGCCGTTACCAATGCCCCCAAACTTGTGCCCTTACACGATGCCGCCTCTACGCGCTCCCACATTCACCCCCCCCCCCCCCCCCCCCCCCACACCACCTTCTCTCCCCCCCCCCCCCCACTACCCACTTCCTGATCATGGCTATATTTGCCGTCCAGTCGTAATTACTAAAGTTCGGCAACGCCAGCCCCCACTCAGACCCCCCCCCCCCCACCCCCCCGCTCTCGGCTTCGCTCCAGCAGTATTTTCTTCACTCGCGGGGTTTTATCCTCCCACACAAAACCAGAGATCACCTGTTCAAAAAAGGCCTATGTTATGAAAACAGGGAGGCACTGGAAAACAAACAGAAAACTCGGGAGGACCATCATTTTTACAGTTTGTACCCTCCCCGTCAGTGACAGCGGAAGCATGTCCGCCTCCGAAAGTCCCCCTTCATTTGTTCAACTAGCCGGGTCAAATTTAATTTATGTAGCTGCTCCCATCCCCGTGCCACCTGAATGCCCAAATAGCGAAAACTCCCTCCCACCACTTTAAGTGGCAGCTTCCCCAGTCTCCTCTCCTGCCCCCTCGTCTGGATCACAAAAACCTCACTTCTACCTCCACCTCCCTCCCCTCACTCAGTCCAAAGATGTGCGGGTTAGGTGGATTGGCCATGCTAAATTGCCCGTAGTGTCCTAATAAATGTAAGGTTAAGGGGTGGGTTGGGTTACGGGTATAGGGTGGATATGTGGGTTTGAGTAGGGTGAGCATGGCTCGGCACAACATTGAGGGCCGAAGGGCCTGTTCTGTGCTGTACTGTTCTATGTTCTATGTACCCTTATTCAATTTGTACCCCGAGAACCGGCCAAATTCCCCCAACATCCGCATAAACTCCCCCATCCCCCCTAACGGGTCAGAAACATATAGGAGTAGGTCACCTGCATATAATGAGACCCTGTGTTCCATCTCCCCCTCCCACCCCCCGGACTAGCCCCTTCCAATCCTTTGATGCTCTCAGCACCATCGCCAATGGCTCTATGGCCAAGGCAAACAGCAGTGGGGAGAGGGGACATCCTTGCCTTGTCCCTCGGTGCAATTTAAAGTAGTCCGAACTACTAACGTTGGCCGTTAGTTGCCTGCCTTTAACAAACCCTGTCTTGTCTTCTCCTATCACCTCCAGAACGCAGTCCTCTATCCTTGAGGCCAAAACTTTGGCCAGCAATTTAGCATTGACACTCAGTAGGGAGATTGGTCTGCATGACCTACATTGCTCTGGGTCTTTCGTCGCTTCAGGATCAATGATATCGAAGCCTGCAACATTATTGGGGGAAGGACACCTCGCTCCTTAGCCTCATTAAATGCCCTCACCAGCAGCATCCCAAAGAACTTCCTGTTGAATTCCAGAGGGTAGCGTTAACGTTAGAAGGCTCCTAAATGTGATCATGATGCCCTCCGAGGGGAGGGAGGTGGAGGTAGTGATCGTTATGGATGCGGAAAAGGCCTTCAGCCAGGTGGAATGGAATTATTTGTAGGAGGTCCTGGGATGGTTTGGGTTTGAGCAGGGCTTTATTGACTGGGTTCGGTTGCTATACCAGGCATCGGTGGCCTTGCCCGACTGCATGGCCTCCAATCCCTCTACTGCTTCTACAATCCCGATCGGGGCTCCCAACCCATCCACTAACCCTTCCTCCACCTTCGGAAACTCCAACCCTTCCAAAACCTGTCTCGTCCCCGCCATCCCAGCTGGGGGTTCCAACTCATATAGCCGACTGTAAAACTCTTTAAACACCCCATTCACCCCTGCTGGATCCAAGACCATGTTCTCCCCTCTGTCCTTCACTCTTCCTATCTCCCTGGCCGCCTCCCTCTTCCTTAGCTAATGTGCTAGTATCCTACTGGCCTTCTCACCTTCTCATCATATATCACCCCCCTCACCTTCCTCAACTGCCCCACTGCCTTTCCTGTGAATAGCAGACCAAACTCCATCTGCAGCTTCTGCCACTCCTTCAACAGTCCCGCCTCCGGGGCTTCAGAGTACCTTATATCCACCTGGAGTATTCCCCTCACCAGCCTATCCATCTCTACCTGCTCCACCTTCTCCCTATGAGCCTGTATCAAAATTAGCTCCCCCCTAATGACTGCCTTCAGCGCTTCCCATACCGTTGCTGCCAAAACTTCCCCCGGATCATTTATCTCCAAGTCATTCTGGATGGCCTCCCTCACCCGCCCGCACACCCCCTCATCCACTAACAGTCCTACATCTAATCTCCATTGCGGGCGCTGACCCCTCTCCGTAGATCCACCTAGTGTGGGGTGTGATCCGACACAACAATCGCCGAATACTCGGTATCCACCACCCCGCCTCAGCCTAGTCTGATCCACTACCCTCAGGTGTATCTCTTGTAGCATTGCCAGCTCCGCCTTCAACCTCCTCAAATGCGCGAACACACGAGCCCTCTTGACCGGCCCATTTAGCTCTCTCTCGTACCATGTGATCAGCCTGGTCGGGGGCACCCCCCACACCCCCGCTGATCAACCATCACCCTTCTTAGGCCAGCCTCCAGCTCGCGTCCCCCGCCTCCTCAGGCCCGCCCTCAGGTGCCCACTGTCCTCGACCTCAAATTTGTCTCCCAACGCCAGTCCGTTCCCTGTCAGCAGAACAATTCCCCCCTCCCCCTCCACTAACAAAACAACAATCCCAATCCACCATATCAAACTAGCCACCTGCTCGCCCCCACTGTGCTTCCATGAGCTAACTTGCCCAGCTAGCCTGGTAGCACCCGCTAATGGCGCTAAGCATATCACGCCCTATTGCTCTCCCTAACCCCCCCCCGCTCACACAAACATATGCAAAACATCACAATCCCCAACAAATACAAAGAAGAAAATACCACCCACCATCTCCCCACAAGAACAAAGTTCACCCGCACATAATACTAGGCAACTGCCCAAAACATTGGTACAGAAACACTACATACACAGCCCAAAAAGAAAATACATTTAGCAGCACAGGCACAGAATTACTCGCCCCCAAGTTCAATGTCCTCCATCACCTGCCAGTCTCCTGTCTTTGACAAAGTTAATCGCCTCATCCGGCGATCTGAAATAAGGTTCTTGGCCCTTGTAAGTGACCCACAAAAGAGCTGGATACAGCATGCCGAACTTCACCCCCTTCTTGAAAAGGGCTGATTTAACCTTGTTAAAGTTCACTCTTCTTTTGGTCAGTTCTGCACCCAAGTCCTGGTAAATGCGCAGTTCGCTGCCTTCCCATTTGCAGCTCCTCGTCTGCCTGGCCCACCTCAAGATCTGTTCCTTATCCAGGAACCGGTGCATTTGCACCACCATCGCCATCAGCAGCTCATTCATCTGCGGCTTCCTTGCAAGCACCCTATGTGCCCTGTCCACTTCCAGGGGTCGGGCAAACGTACGTTCGCCAAGCAGCTTCTCAAACATACGCGCCACGTATGCCCTTGCGTTCGATCCCTCGATGCCCTCCAGGAGGCCAACGATCCTCAAATTCTGCCTGCGCGACCTGTTCTCCAAATCCTCCACTTTCTCCTGCAGCCTTTTCTGGTGATCCCTCATCAGATCTATCTCCGCCATCGTGGTTAGCTGGTCCTCGTGCTCAGCCACCTTCTCTTCCACCTTCTGGATCGCTAGTCCCTGGGCTTCAAACCTTTGCTCCACCCGATCAATCCCCATCTCCATCGGGTCCAGGTACTCCTGTCTTTCCTTGGCAAAGCTCTCCTGGATGAATTTCACCAGCTGCTCCGTTGACCACTGGGCCGGCAATCCCAGTCCCTGAGCCTCCGTCATGCTTTCCTGTGCCGCAGACTCCCTTCTTTGCCCACCTATCTGTTCTTTGCAGACCATGGGGGATTCCTCCTCTCTGCCTCACCAGTCTCCAATTTTACCGGTCAAATCCCCCATAAATCGGGGGAAAAGGTCTCAAAAGTCCACCATGAGCGGGAGCTACCAAATAAGCGACCTCTCACTCCATGGTCTCCACCTGAAGTCATTCATGTGTATAGTTCTGAGCACTACACTTTAGTAAGGCATTATTGACCTTGGAAGGAGCACAGTGTGGATTCAGCTGCATGTTGCCATGGCAGCAAGGGTTAAATTGTGATGAAGGATTACATAAAGTAGGTTTGTATTCACTGGGGCAAAATAGGCTAAGGAATGATTTGATTAAGAGTTTTAGGATTTTGAAAGGAATTGTTAGGCGACAGAGAGACTTTTTCCACTGGTGGGGGAGTCTAAGAGAGGGGAAATAACCTTAAATCAGAGCCAGGCCATTCAGGACAGAAATTGGCAACACATCTTCTTGCAAAGGGTGATATAAACCTAGAATTTCCCCCCCCACAAAAAGTAGATGGTATTTCAATTCATCATTTTCATTCTGAGATCAATAAATGCTTGCCAACCAACAAAACTATGGGATATGAAGCCAAAGAGTGGAAGCACGGAGTTAGGACACTGATTAACCATAATCTCACTGAATGACATAACAGACTTTAGGGGCTGAATCACCCACTTTGGTTTGCATGTTCCTAAATATCGATTGTTTACATTCTTAACATTTGATTACCCACATTTTTGAATTAAATCTATTGAGTGCAAACCTCCATTATTCCTGACAGCTAAATCACAGCAATTGTAGTGCAATTACATAGGTATCAGTCGTCTATGGGCAACTCATGAGATTACTAACTCCAGAAGACAATGCATTGCACTTTTCTTGATGTGTTTGCGCAGTTATCTGGTTTGCTCCAGTCATCCCAAATAATGATGTTTGTACCTATCTGCCTTCTTGTTGCCGTTTCTCATTCTCTGCACAGCTCAGTCGCAATCAATTCTCAGGTTTTCATTCCATTTGCCTCATTTTTTACATTTATCATTTTCTCATTGAGCCCTTCATCCTTATTGTTTGCCAATCCCTCTTTTGTGTCATATGCGCCCTAGTTTTTATTTTCATTCTTTGGACATCTTCATTTCTCAGATTTTCATAACCTGCCAGTGTTTCACACTGCCTTTCACTCTTTCTCTGCTCCTTATTCTCACTGTTTCTCTCTCTCTGCCCCCCCCCCCCATACCGTTTCTATTTCTTACTGTCCTTCATTCTCACTTTTTCTCTCCCTCTGCTTCTACATCCCTGTTCGTACTTTTCATGCCCCTTTCTCTCCGTTTCTACTTTGCACTCCCCTCTTTCTCTCCGTTTCTACTTCTCACTCCCCTTTTTCTCCATTTCTACTTCTCACTTACCTCTTTTTACTTCTCACTCCCCTCTTTCTCTCCCTCTTCCTACTTCTCACATCCCCTTTCTATCATTTCTACTTCACCCCCCTCTTTCTACTCATGCCTCTCTTTCTCTCCTTCTTTCTAGAACGAGGTCATAGTCTCAGGATGATGTAGCAAATTTAAAACAGCGTCTAAGATGTGGTGATAACCACTGTAGATATGCATACTTGCAGTAGGGGGATGTATGCCTGTACCTGTAATACAGGTTCCTCCGGTAAGCCCCTGCCGGCTAGCTCCACCCACAGGGAGCTTGTGTATAAATATGCCTGTGAGTCACTCAGACTCTAGTCTTCAGTTGCAGCCGGAGGAATAGCATCACACAGCAATAAAGCCTCTATTGTACGTTTCTCGTCTTTGAGTATAATTGTTAGCGCCACAATTTATTGCTGTGTGATTTTCCGTTCACCATGGACATCAGAATCAAGCCTGACCGTCTGCAGCTGGATCCGCAGTCGCCTCATGCCAGAAAAGACTTTGTTCACTGGCTTGCAGTCTTCGAGGCCTACATCTCTTCAGCGGACCCTCCCCCAATGGAGGCTCAGAAAAAGTAACTCCTGTACTCCAGACTAAGCTCCAGTGTCTTTCCGCTAATTCGAGATGCGACTGACTACACCATAGCTATGGAACTGCTCAAGGAGAACTATGCACAGTCGGCGAACACCCTGTTTGCGAGGCATCAACTCTCTACTCACGTCCAGCAGCCGGGTGAGTCGATTGAGGACTTCTGGAGGGCCCTTATACCTCTGGTATGAGACTGCGACTGCCGGGCCCTCACAGCCACGGAACACTCTGCCTTACTCATAAGCGATGCCTCTGTTACAGGCATTGCATCGGACCCCATCCGGCAACGACTGCTGGAAGGGACCGCCCCCGACCTCGCTGCCGCAAAGGCCCTGGCGCTTTCCATGACGGCCGCCTCCCGTAGTGCGCGATCTTACTCCGCTAGCCACTTGGCCCACCCGTCCTACCCCTCGTGGACCCCGCAAACGGCCCCCCAGGCCCACCCGTCATACCCCTCGTGGACCCTGCAAACGGCCCCCCCAGCAGCCGCCCCAGCGCACTACGCCTGCGCTGCTCGACGCACCGCGCACCCTGGGGGTCCCCATTGTTACTTCTGCGGTCAGCAGCAGCACCCCCGCCAGCGCTGCCCGGCCCGCACCGCGACCTGCAAAGCTTGTGGCAAGAAAGGCCACTTTGCAGCGGTGTGTCAGTCCCGGACAGTTGCCGCTATTGCGCCCCCGGTCCCCTCGCCTCAGCTGCTCGCACAATGGACCCCGCCGTCCGCCCCGCCACGTGCGCTCCATGGGCGCTGCCACCTTCATCCACCACCGCCATGTGCGTTCCATGGGTGCCGCATTTTGTCCCGGCCCCACAACGTGCGCTCCATGGATGCCGCCATTTTATCCACAGGTACTCCAGATACCGCCATTTTGTCCTCCCGCGACGGGGCCACGGGACACGGGTCGCTACCGCTCCTCACCGGACACATCTGACTTGACCGCCGATCGCCCACTACTCGTCTCCATTACGCTCGACCAGTCGCGTCCTCGCAACCTGGCACCCTCTTCCACATCGGTGCTGGTCAACGGCCACGTGAACTCCTGCCTCATCGACTCCGGGAGCACCGAGAGCTTCGTCCACCCGGACACGGTAAGGCGCTATTCTGTTGCAGTCCATCCCGCCAACCGGCAGATCTCTCTCGCCTCCGGGTCCCACTCTATCACGATCCAGGGTTTCTGCCTGGTTAAACTTACTGTACAGGGCGTGCAATTCGACCGTTTCCGTCTGTATATTCTCCCCAACCTCTGCGCGTCACTCTTACTAGGCCTGGATTTCCAGTGCAATCTCCAGAGCCTCTCCCTCAAATTCGGCGGACCCCTACCTCCCCTCACCGTTTGCGTCCTCGTGACCCTCAAAACGAGCCTCCCTCACTCTTTGCCAATCTGACCGCAGACTGCAAGCCCGTCGCCACCAGGAGCAGACAGTACAGCACCCAGGACAAGGCCTTCATCAGGTCCGAAGTCCAGCAGCTGCTTCGGGCAGGTATCATTGAGGCCAGCAACAGCCCTTGGAGAGCCCAGGTGGTAGTGGTTAAGACCGGGGAGAAGCACAGGATGGTCATGGACTACAGCTAGACCATCAACCGATACACGCAGCTCGACGCGTACCCCCTCCCTCGCATTTCTGATATGGTCAATCAGATTGCACAGTACCGGGTCTTCTCTACTATTGACCTGAAATCCGCCTACCACCAGCTCCCCATCCGTAAATCGGACCGTCCCTACACTGCCTTCGAGGCAGACAGTCGTCTGCACCAATTTCTTAGGTTTCCCTTCGGCGTCACGAATGGTGTCTCGGTATTTCAATGAGAAATGGACCGAATGGTTGACCGGTACGGATTGCAGGCCACCTTCCCGTACCTCGACAATGTCACCATCTGCGGCCATGACCAGCAGGACCATGATGCCAACCTTTCTAAATTCCTCCACACCGCATCTCTCCTTAATCTCACGTACAACAAGGAGAAGTGCGTGTTCCGCACAGACCGCTTAGCCATCCTCGGCTACGTAGTCCAAAACGGACTACTGGGGCCCGACCCCGACCGCATGCGCCCCCTCATGGAGCTCCCCCTCCCCCACTGCCCCAAGGCCCTCTAACGCTGTCTTGGGATCTTTTCTTATTACGCCCAGTGGGTCCCACAATACGCGGACAAGGCCCGCCCACTTATCCAGTCCACACATTTTTCCATCTCGGCCAAGGCACAACAGGCCTTCGCCCGCATTCGATCTGACATAGCCAGGGCCGGGGTGCATGCAGTAGACGAGACACTGCCTTTCCAAGTAGAAAGTGACGCTTCAGATGTCGCACTTGCCGCCATGCTGAATCAGGCAGACAGACCCATGGCATTCTTTTCACGCACCCTCCACGCTTCCGAAATTCGGCATTCCTCTGTTGAAAAGGAGGCCCAGGCAATCGTTGAAGCCGTGCGGCACTGGAGGCATTACCTGGCCGGCAGGAGGTTCACTCTCCTCACTGACCAACGGTCGGTAGCCTTCATGTTCAACAACACGCAGCGGGGCAAGATCAAGAATGACAAAATCTTGCAGTGGAGAATCGAGCTCTCCACCTTTAACTACGAGATCTTGTATTGCCCCGGCAAGCTCAACGAGCCCCCAGACGCCCTCTCCCGAGGTACATGTGCCAGAGCACAAGTGAACCAGCTCCGTGCCTTGCACGAGAGCCTTTGCCATCCGGGAGTCACTCGCTTGTACCATCTAATCAAAGTCCGCAATCTGCCCTACTCCGTCGAGGAATGAAAATGAAATGAAAAAAATGAAATGAAAATCACTTATTGTCACAAGTAGGCTTCAAATGAAGTTACTGTGAAAAGCCCCTAGTTGCCACATTCCGGCGCCTGTTCGGGGAGGCTGTTATGGGAATCGAACCGTGCTGCTGGCCTGCCTTGGTCTGCTTTCAAAGCCAGCGATTTAGCCCTGTGCTAGACAGTCACCAGCGACTGCCAGATCTGTGCTGAGTGCAAGCCGCACTTCTACCGGCCAGATCGCGCGCGCCTGGTGAAAGCATCCCGCCCCTTTGAACACCTCAGCGTGGACTTTAAAGAGCCCCTCCTCTCCACCGACCGCAACACCTACATCCTTAGTGTGGTCGATGAATTTTCTAGGTTCCCCTTCGCCATCCCATGCCCGGATATGACGTCTGCCACCGTCATCAAGGCCCTGGATTCCATTTTTGTTCAGTTTCCCTGACTACATCCACAGTGACAGGGGACCCTCGTTCATGAGCGATGAGCTACGTCATTTCCTGCTCAGCAGAGGTATCGCCTCCAGCAGGACGACCAGCTACAACCCCGGGAGAAACGGGCAGGTAGAGAGGGAGAACGGGACGGTATGGAGGGCCGTCCAGCTGGCCCTACGGTCCAGGAACCTCCCAGCAGCTCGCTGGCAGCAGGTCCTCCCTGACGCGCTCCATTCCATTCGGTCGCTACTGTTCACCACAACTAACAGTACACCCCATGAACGTGTTTTCACCTTCCCTAGGAAGTCTACATCCGGGGCGTCACTCCCGACGTGGCTCACGACTCCGGGCCCAATCATTCTCCATAGGCATGTCCGGCACCACAAGGCGGAACCCCTGGTGGACAAAGTACGCCTTCTCCACGCCAACCCTCAGTATGCCTACGTGGAGTTCCCCGACGGCCGCCAGGACACAGTTTCGCTCCGGGACCTGGCTCCCTCGGGTGCCGATCCCATGCCCACGCCCCCTTTTCCCCCCGCACCACCCTCCTTTTCCCCGGCGCCCCCCTATTCATCCCCACCAGGTCCATCCCTCGTCCCCCTGCCCACACTGGAGGACACGGAAGATTTTGGCTCGCTCTCGGAAGATTTCGGCTCGCTCTCGGAGTCATCCCGCCAGGAGCCAGCACCAACACCGCCAGCACCTGCACCGACGTCGCCACCACAGCTACGCCGATCACAGCGGAACATTCGACCGCCGGTTCGGCTCAACCTGTGACCCGCTGACCGGATGGACTCTTGGTTTTTCTTGTTTGGACCATTTTGTAAATATTTCATCCTTTGTATCATAGTTACATGTCACCCCCCGCCGGACCCATTTTTACAGGGGGTGAATGTGGTGATAACCGATATGCCTACTTGCAGTAGGGGGATGTATGGCTGTACCTGTAATACAGGTTCCTCTGGTAAGCCCCTGCCGGCTAGCTCCGCCCACAGGGAGCTTGTGTATAAATATGCGTGTGAGTCACTCAGACTCTAGTCTTCAGTTGCAGCCGGAGGAATAGCATCACACAGCAAAAAAGCCTCTATTGTTCTTGTCTCTCGTCTTTGAGTATAATTGTTAGCGCCTCATAAGATAAACAACTTCTCCCAAAGGGTCGTCAATCTGTGGAATTTGTCACCCCAGAGTGCAGTGGATTCTGGGACAGTGAGTAAATTTGAGGATTTGGACAGATTTCTAATTAGTAATGGGTTGAGGGGTTACGGAGAAAGGGCAGGATGGTGGAGTTGAGGCCATGATTAGATCAACCATGATTGTATTCAACAGTGGAGCAGACTCAAGAGGCTAAATTACCAACCCCTACTTCTTGTGTTCTAAGAAAGAACAATTCTGTCTAATTCCACCTACCAGCTCTTGGTCTGTAACCCTATAGGTAATAATAATCTTTATTAGTGTCACAAGTAGGCTTACATTAACACTGCAATAGAGTTACTGTGAAAATCTCCTAGTCGCCACATTCCGGTGCCTGTTCAGGTGAATTAAGGGGACATTCTGAATGTCCAATTCACCTAACAGCACATCTTTCGGAACTTATGGGAGGAAACCGGAGCACCCGGAGAAAACCCACACAGACACGGGGCGAACGTGCAGACCCTGCACAGTGTCTCACGCAGGGAATCGAACCCAGGTCCCTGGCGCTGTGAAGCAATGGGGCTATAACAGCACCTCAGGCACAAATCTGGTGTTCTTGATTAAAAAGGGGATCAGGTGTTGTGGGGAGAAGGCAGGGGAATGGGGATGAGAAACATATCAGCCATGATGGAAGGGCAGAACAGACTGGATGGGCGGAATGGCCTAATTTTGTTCCTATATCTTATAACCTTGCTCCTCTCTCTCTCACTGCCCCCTTTCTGCTCCTGTTTAACTTTGCCTCTCCGGGTCCATCTGTTCAGCCTGCCCCTCCCCCAGGCTCTCGCGATGCGCGGGGCGGGCTGAAAGCCGGGGCAGGGTGTCGCGAGGTTTGGAGTTTGGGTGAGAGTTTGTGCAAGATGGCGCCTGTTGTGACAGGGTAAGTGTCCGATTGTACGGGTGGCGCCGCTCGGCGGTCCGCTGCCGGGCGTCGGGCCGCCCGCCGGGCCCGGGTGGGGTACTGCCGAGGTGGGAGGCAGGCGGCCTGGCTGTGTGAGTGCGGCTGGCGGGCCGGGAGGGGCTGCTGCTGTGGCCCGCTGTCCTATTGTTTGCTGCCTGTGTTTTTGTGGCTCCGGCTCCCCCCACCCGAGTCTCCGCCTTGAGCCGGGCCCGGGTTCCCCGGGAGTTCGCCACTTGCTCCGAGCCGGGCAGTGAGTGCGGCTCCCCAATGTACCCCGAGTCCTGCCCCTGAGCGGAGTCCCCCCCCGGGACGGGTCTCCACTCCGGACCCTTGGCATGTTTGTTTGTTTGTTTGTTTGTTTGTTTCTTTTTGGTTGAAATGGACCCCGGGGCCCCCCACGCCAAGCAGGAGGCAGCGGGGCCAACTTTGCGACCTGAAGCACCGAGTTCCCCCACACTTCACCTCTGTAACTGTCTCCCCTTTCAATACTTTTTCTCACCATTGGTTACAGTGGTTCCTCTTTCTGGAGATTTGTGTTCGTCCCCCTCGTTCCCTCCCTAATATCTATCTCAATGTCTACCGTGCAGCGGTTAAGCGATTTTTGAGAGTTAAAAGTTTTTGGACTTTTCCCCGTAATTTCTCTTCCGCTGCATGGTCGACCCTGAGTGCTGTCACTAATTTACTGAACACCTCCGAGCACACAGTCAGTCCCCTTGGTGAAAGGACGCAGCTGGTTGCGGATCACCCCAGCCGAGCGAATCAAAGCCTATAGCGCAAACAAGCGTGCTTGGACGCATCAGGGTGTCCGGAGGGAATTGCTCCTCAAACTGTTGCGTCCTCTGGGATTTTTAAAAAACATTTTTTATTCCACTTAAGGTCCTCCCTGCGTGACCTAAAACACTGGCTAACGAAATACTATTTTATTTCCCCATATGTTGCAGTTAACATATCAGATTACCCTAAAATCAGTAGACATAGCACAATTACTGAAACTCAATATGATACTGTCAGTACTGTACTGCCAACCATATCAGACCTGCCTAAACGTTTTCAGATAAACCCCGTAAATGTAGATTGTGCTATTCCTTTCAAATTGTCTGTGAGATACAGCACAAGGCAACGTGTTTTATGATGATAGACCTGTTTTGAAACCTTTCTGCATAAATTTCAGAATCGGTTCTTTGTGTCTATCACTGGTATGGTCAGAATTTATTGACCATCTCCAATTGCCTTGAGAAGGTGGTTACTGAGTGATTTGCCAGGCCTCTTCAAAGGGCAGTTAAGAGCTTACCATGGTGTGAGACTCCACACAGGTTATATTGGTTAAGGCCAACAGGTTTCCTTCCGGCATAATTATTTGACAATCTGACAGATCCATGATAGTTTCTACAGAAAGGATCTTTTTATTTCCAGATTTTAAAAACTATTCAAATGATCAAACTGCCACAGTAGAATGTGAACTAATTCTCTGAATTATTAGCAAGTAACATAACCTCATGTAAAATCAATATTTAAACTGAATTAGCCTTGCACATCTCAGAATGATGAGCAATAGTCCTGGTGTTCTGGGTATTCTAAATTTAATAATATCTATATTCAAATATAATGCACAAATTTAATTTTGCTACTGCATGTTTCCTATACTTCTGATTAAAATGGCCCTGTATGTTGTATTGAGGACATTTTTTCCTGCAGCAAAGATTATCTTAAAGACCATAGTGATTCAAATTTGACTCCAGCGAGGTAGTGGATCAACCTGGATTTAGTCTACTTTCAATACTGGTAGCCATGATGTGAAGATGCTGGTGTTGGACTGGGGTGAGCACAGTAAGAAGTCTTACAACACCAGGTTAAAGTCCAACATGTTTATTACAAACACTAGCTTTCGGAGCACTGCTCCTTCCTCAGGTGAATGAAGAGGTATGTTCCAGAAACATATATATAGACAAATTCAAAGATGCCAGACAATGCTTAGAATGCGAGCATTTGCAGGTAATTGAATCTTTACAGATCCAGAGTTAGGGGTAACCCCAGGTTAAAGAGGTGTGAATTGTCTCAAGCCAGGACAGTTGGTAGGATTTTGCAAGCCCATGTCAGATGTTGGGGGATGAATGTAATGCAACGTGAATCTCAGGTCCCGGTTGAGGCTGTACTCATGTGTGTAGAACTTGGTTATAAGTTTCTGCTCGGCGATTCTGCGATGTTGCGCGTTCTGAAGGCCGTCTTTGAGAACGCTTACCCGGAGATCAGAGGCTGAATGCTGAACAAAAAACTGCACCGACCTCCTCAGAAGACAAATGCAGGACACAACCGACAGTACCCATCGTCGTCCAGTACTTTCCCGGAGTGGAGAAACGACAACATCATATTCGCAGCCTCCAACACGTCATCGATGAAGATGAACATCTTGCTAAGGTCATCCCCACATCCCCACTACTTGCTTTCAAACAACCGCGCAACCTCAAACCATTGTTTGCAGCAATCTACCCAGCCTTCAAAACAGCGACCGTGACACCACACAACCCTGCCATGGTAATCTCTGCAAGACGTGCGAGATCATCGACATGGATACCACCATTACACGTGAGAACAGCACCCACCAGGTATGTGATACATACTCGTGCGACTCGGCCAACGTTGTCTACCTCATATGCTGCAGGAAAGGATGTCCCGAAGCGTGGTACATTGGCGAGGCCCTGCAGACGCTGCGACAATGAATGAACGGACACCGCGCGACAATCACCAGGCAGGAATGTTCCCTTCCAGTCGGGGAACACTTCTGCAGTCAAGGGCATTCGGCGTTCTCCAAGGTGGCCTTCAGGACGCGCGACAACGCAGAATCGCCGAGCAGAAACTTATAGCCAAGTTGCGCACAATTGAGTACGGCCTCAACCGAGACCTGGGATTCATGTCGCATTACATTCATCCCCTACCATCTGACATGGGCTTGCAAAATCCTACCAACTGTCCTGGCCTGAGACAATTCACACCTCTTTAACCTGGGGTTACCCCTATCTCTGGATCTGTAAAGATTCAATTACCTGCAATGCATTCTAAGCATTGTCTGGCATCTTTGAATTTGTCTATATATATGTTTCTGGAACATACCTCTTCATTCACCTGAGGAAGGAGCAGTGCTCTGAAAGCTAGTGTTTGTAAGAAACATGTTGGACTTTAACCTGGTGTTGTAAGACTTCTTACTGTGTTCAATGCTGGTAGTTTAGCTATTCCTATTTTATAAAGTGACAGTCTTATTCTGTGAGTCCTGCTCGTTTGGGGAATCAATGTGACTAGGTCAAGACAAATACATGAGTGACTAGAACTCATTCAAGATATTATTGATATCTAAATTGTTTCTTTTCATGGGAGGAAAATCTCGCTGGCATAACCAGCATTTGTAGCCCTTCCCTAATTAGCCTTGAGAAGGTGAGCCACCTTCTTGAACTGTTGCAATCTATGTGGTGTAGGTAAACCCTGTGCTGTTGGGAAAGGAGTTGCAGGGTTTTGACATAACAACACTGAAGGAGTGGCAATACAATTCTTAATCAGCATGGTTTGTTACTTGGAGGGAAACTTGCAGGTGGTGCTGTTTCCTAGGAACTACTGCCCTTGTCCTTCTCGGTGGTAGAGGTTATGGGTTTAGAAGGTGCGGTCAAAGGAGCCTTGGTGAGTTGTTGCAGTGCACCATTTACCACTGTGCTAGGTGGTAGAGGGAACGTGTGTGTTTAAGGTGGTGAATGGGTGACGATTGCCCAGATGGTGCTGAGCTTTGTGAGTTCTTGTTAGAATTGCACACATCCAGGCAAGTGGGGAGCATTCCATCATACTCGTGACTTGCACCTTGTTGATGGTGAATTCCTCTCTGCAAAATCCCTTGTCTCTGACATGCCCATATATTTTGGTAACTCTCAAGGTCATTCTATCTTTTTGGAGATGGTCATTGCCTGGTACCTGTGTAGCACATTTCTGGATCTTGATGCTGCATAGGGACACAGGCTGCTTTTGTATCTGATGAGTCTCTGAATCATCAGTGTGCAATCATCAGTGAACATCCCTGCTTTTGAACCTATGTTTTAGACAAAAAGCAGCTGCAGATGGTTGGACCGAGGGCACGATCCTGAGGAGATCCAGCAGCAATGTCATGGGACTGAGATGATTGGCCTCCCAACAACTGCTACTTTTTCCTTTTGTGCTAGGTCTAATTCCAACCAGTGGAGAGTTTCCCCCCCTGACTCCCATTGACTTCAGTTTTGCTAGGGCTCCTTGATGCCACACTTGCTCAAATGCTGCTGTGAAACAAGATTATGTGCTGGCAACAAATAAAAACTAATATGCCTGCATTAAGGGACAGGCATTGATGCCGTTGTACTGCTGAGATGAGCTTCCAAACTTGCATCGTGCCATCACTCAGTCTGCGTATTACTGTAATCTATCCCACTTTCTACCCTCTGTAACTTTAAGGTCAGTCTCCACTCTGCCCTTGTCCTACTTGCACCAAATCCACTTTGCCCAACACCCATGTGTTTACTGACCTACAGTAAAGCAACACTTCAGTGTAATAATTCTCATTCTTTTCTAATCCTTCCATGATCTCAGCTGTCTGTAATCTCGTCCGGGCCCATATTCTTTTGAGATATATGCGTTCTGGCCTCCTTAACATTCCTGATTTTCAGTGCTCCACCATTGCTCATTTTACCTTCACCTGCCTGGGCTCTAAATTCTGCAGTTTCCTCCCTACACTACTCTGCCTCTTGTCTGATTTTTCTTCCTTTAAGATGTTCTTTAAAACATACCTCTTTGGCCAAGCTTTTAACCATCTGCCCTATCACTGTGTGGTTTGGTGTCAAATTGTCCTTTATATTGGTCCTGTGAAGTGCTTTAGGACATTTAAAGCTGCTGTATAACAGGTTGGAGTACTGGGGTGAAAGGCCTTATCCACAAACACTGCAGGCATCTCTGGTTTGACATCCACTAATAAATTCACTCACGTATGATTATTGAACATTTTGTTAGCATTGAGGAATTACGTTGGCTAGAAATTATTTTTTCACATCTAGATTAGAGTTTATATATTTGGTTCACATAAATCTAAGGCTTCAGAATCGCTGCTGTTATTGGTATCTTTTGATGTGATGTTGTTACAAGGAGTTATGCTCCACTAAAATTATTGCAGGTGTCCGAGCTTGAAGATGATGGTTTTTATAGTGGACAAATTGGGAAGTTTTGTTATTCAGTTGGTTAATTTAATTTTGAGGACGTGTACTGCCATAAACATGTTGGTTAAGGAAGCATGATAAAAGGATGTTTCAAATGTCCTAGTATTAGTAAGTTATCATAATGCAGTGCTTGGACTTTGTTTAACTGCTGTGAAGTAATCGTCAAAAGGACTTGGTAAATGACACGGAGGGAGAATTTGGTTTGCAATGTTATTTTTCTTTTGTGCCTTAAATTTTATTGCATGTAATCTATAATCATGAACTTATCCAACACTGAAGGCAGGTTGCATTGTGGGAATTTTTGGATGAGATGTAAAAACAAGCCCCCAATGTGAAAGATCCCATGAAGCACAATGAATGAAAGGTAAGTTCATGTCGAAGTGATTGATCCAATCAAGGTATTTTAAATAATTCTGGGATTCAATAGGATAGATAGAATAAGGGGAGCTTGATCTTAATTAGAATTAAGCCATTTGGGTGTGAAATGAGAAGGGCTGTTACATAAAGATGCTGGAAATCTCAAACTCTCTTCCCCGGAATGCTGTGTCAATTAAACTGTCAAGATTGAAATCAATAGACTTCTGGTGGTGGCTATGAAGGAGTCAGTCGCACATTTGGTGGCTCCCGCTCTGGTCGGACTTTTGGACCTTTCCCCCATTTTTCTACCGGACTTGAATTGTAAAACGGATGTTAGTGGCAATTGTTTACTGAATTCCCACTTCAGTGCATGGAGAGAAGGACTAGAAGTGTTCGTAAGGGAAGAAACAAAAAGATAGAGAAGGCTTGGTCTGTAGCTGCAACAGAAAACAGCATGGTGGAGGTTCAGACCACTGGCTTGTCGACCCAGCAATCTATGGAGCAGCTGATGCAAGTCATTCAGGAATACTTTGTTATGCAGAAATGGGACTGCTTGGACCCGATTAAGCGGTTGGAGCATTGATTGCACTCCCAGGATCGGGCGATCCAGAAGGTGGAGAAGGCGCTGGCTGAGCAGGAGGAAGATCAGACTGCAGTGGAGCTGGAGGTGGGGATGCTGAGGAACCAGCAGACGAAGCTCCTGGAGAAGGTGGAGGACCTAGAAAATAGGTTCCACCGGCAGAATCCAAGTATTGTCGGGTTCCCGGAGGGGTCCGAAGGAATGGATGCTGGGGCATAATCGCAGACATGTTTGTGAAGCTGCTGGGGGATAGGGCATTCTCCCGGCCCTTGGAGGTGGATAGAGCTCACAGATCGCGAGGAAGCCGCGAATGGGAGACAGACCCCCCCCCCCGGAGGGCAATGGTGGTGAGATAAGATTCCACAGGTACCTAGATAAGGAGCGCATTCTACAGTGGGCTAAGCAGACTTGGAGCTGTAAATGGGAAAATAGCATCCTGCAGGTTTACCAGGATCCAAGTGTAGAGATGGCCAGGAGGAGTGCAGGCTTCAACCAGATCCTTTTTAAGAAGAAGGTGAAGTTTGGACTGTTATACCCAGCCCGCCTCTGGGTCACGCATGAGGATGAGCACTTCCACTTCGAGTTGCCCGGACGTTGGACTTTGCGAAAAAGAAAGGGCTGGTGATGGATTGAGAACTTTTGAGCTTGGCTACAACGTTCATGTTTATATTTTTCTTTTTGTTTCTCTGTTTTTGTAAAAAGTTTCCCATTTTTCATTTCATGGAAGATATTTGGGATGCCGTTTGCATTGATTTGGAGCCAGTGGTAGAGCTGAATGAGTGAAGGTTTTCATTTGCACTGTTGGGGGATGGAGGGGTGCTTGTTTTGATCTTGGTGTTTTTCTGTTGGGCAATTGTGTGGGGATTGTTTAATGTTGGAGTTTGTTTGTATGAGCGGGGGTGGGGAGGGAGCAATAGATGGGAGGCTATGGGGGGTGGGGGGGGGGGGATGGGGGGTGTGGGGTGGGGGGGGGGATGGGGGGTGTGGGGGGAGGGATGGGAGACTGCGGGGGATGGGGGGGGGGGGGGGGTGTGGGGAGGGAACAATAGGTGGGAGACTATCTGGGGATGGGGCCACCAAGCTAGCTGGGCGGGCTATCTCTTGGACGCGCAGTGGTGGGTGTGCATATGTTTGGATTAGTAAAGGGGTTGGGTTACATGGTGTTGTTATTTGGGAGGGGGGGGGGTGTGAATGTTCTGCTGGCGAGGGAGGGATTTGGACTGAGGGGCAGAGAGGGGGGCGGGAGCTGCCTGGGGCTGGACCGGTGGAGGTGCGGAGCACGGGCTGGAGGCGAGCCTAAAAAAGGGGATGGCTGATCGCGGGGGGAGGGCAAGCAATGAGCCCCCCAGCTAGGCTGATCACCTGGAATATTTGAGGGTTAAATAGGCCGGTCAAAAGGGCACATGTGTTCGCGCGTTTTCGGGGATTGAAGGCGGATGTGGTAATGTTGCAGGAGATGCACCTTAGAGTTACGGACCAGGTTAGATTGAGGAAAGGCTGGGTCAATCAGGTCTTTCCCTCGGGACTAGATTCAAAGACTAGAGGGGTCGCGATCCTGATCAATAAGCGGGTGGTGTTTGAGGCGGGTAGAATAGTCTCGGAAGTGGGAGGTCGGTACATTATGGTCAGTGGGAAGCTAGAGGGGGTGCAGGTGGTATTAGTAAATGTGTAAGTGCCAAATTGGGATGATGTGGAGTTGATAAAAAGGATGCTGGAGAAGATACCCGACCTGGACTCGCACAGGTTGGTCATGGGAGGGGACTTCAACACAGTTCTGGACCCTGGCTTGGACTGGTCAAGCTCGAAAACGGACAGGATGCCAGCAATGGCAAAGGAACTAAAGGGGGGGTGGGGATCCGTGGAGATTTGGGCAGCCGAGAGTGAAGGAGTTCTCCTACTCACACGTGCACGAAGTGTATTCCCGGACTGATTTCTTTATTTTGAGCAGGGCTTGCTGGCAGGGGTAGTGGACACTGGGTAATCGGCAATTACAATCTCAGAACATCCTCCACACTGCGTTGACCTGCAGGTTAGTAAAGACAGTAACCAGCGCCTGCACTGGAGGTTGGATGTGGGACTTTTGGGGAATGAAGGGGTGCAAGTGGCTGAGGAATTGTATTCAGAGCTACCTGCAGGTCAATGACGGGGGAAATTTCAGCAGCGATGGTGTGGGAAGCACTGAAGGTGGTGGTCAGGGGGGAGCTGATCTCGATCCGGGCCCATCGGGAGAAAGTGGTTAGCGCGGAGACGGACCGACTTGTAAACGAGTTACTACAGATTGATAGGAAATATGCGGAGACCCCAGAAGCAGGGTTTTTAAGGGAACGGCGGAGGTTACAGGCGGAGTTTAACTTGCTGACCACAGGGAGGGCGGTGGAGCAGTTGCGAAAGGTGAGAGGGGCAATTTATGAACATGGAGAGAAGGCCAGCAGAATGCTTGCGCAGCAGCTTAGGAAGAGGGAGGCAGCTAGGGAGATAGGGAAAGTAAAGGACAGAGATGGGAACCTGGTTGGTGATTCAGTAGGGGTGAATAAGGTGTTTAGGGATTTCTACAGCAGGCTGTACAGGTCGGATCCCCCTACGGGGCCGGAGGGGCTGAGGCACTTGGAGGGGCTGAATTTTCCAAAGATGGATGCGGAGCGGGTAGGAGGGCTGGGGGCCCCAATCAGGCTGGAAGAGATAGTGGAGGGCTTGAAGACCATGCAGGCGGGTAAGGCCCCGGGTCCGGACAGGTATCCAGTGGAGTTTTATAAAAAGTTCTCGGGGATATTGGGGCCGGTGTTGTTGAGGATCAATGAGGCAAGGGACGATGTCACAGGCCACGATTTCGCTGATTCTTAAGCGGGACAAGAACCCGGAGCTGTGAGGGTCCTACACGCCGATCTCCCTGTTGTATGTAGATGCCAAGTTGCTGGCCAAAATCTTGTTCTTCAGGATCGAGGGTTGTGTGCTGGACGTTATTGAGGAGGACCAGATGGGGTTTGTTGTGGGCAGACAATTGGTGGCCAAAGTAAGAAGGCTGTTAAATGTGATCATGATAGTGAGATAGGGAGATAGTGATTGCAATGGATGCAGAAAAGGCTTTTGATCGGGTAGAGTGGGACTATCTGTGGGAGACTGGGATGGTTCAGATTCGAGCGGGCCTTTATTGACTGGGTCAGGTTACTGTATCAGGTTCCTGTGGCAAGTGTACGAACGAATAGGACAACATTGGACTATTTTAGACTGAACCGGGGGACGTGACAGGGATGCCCCTCTCCCCACTGGTTTGCACTGGCTATAGAGCCATTGGCAATTGATCCGAGAGCCTCGAGGGGTTGGAGAGGACTGGCCCGGGGGGCAGTGGCGGCGGTGAGGGGGGTGGAGCACAGGGTTTCGCTCTATGCAGATGACCTGCTTCTGTACGTTTGGGACTCAATAGAGGGGATGGAAGAAATCATGAGGACTCTGGGAGACTTTGGCCGGTTTTCAGGGAATAAGCTTAATATGGGAAAGAGTGGTCCAGGAGAGGCGACTGGGAGAGCTGCCGGTTAGGTTAGTAAAGGGAAGCTTTAGGTACCTAGGCATCCAAGTGACGCGGGAATGGAACCGGCTGCATAAATTGAATCTGGCCTGGCTGCTGGACCAAATGAAAGGACTATTTTCGGAAATGAAGAATGCGCTTCCGTTGTCTCTGGCTGGGAGGGTGCAAACGGTGAAGTTGATGGTCCTCCTGAGATTCCTATTTGTATTTCAGTGTCTCCCCATCTTTATTCCGTGTCCTTTTTTAAGCGGGTCACAGAATGATCACGGACTTCATCTGGGCGGGCGACACGCGGGTGAGGAAGGTAATGCTTGAGTGGAGTCGGGGAGAGGGCGGGCTGACGCTGCCAAATTTTAGTAACTATTACTGGGCGGCGAATATAGCCATGATTAGGAAGTGGGTGGTGGGGGATGGGTTGGCATGGGTGCGTTTGGAGGCAGCTTCATGTAAGGGCACCAGTCTGTGGCATTGGTAACTGCGCCTCTGCAGTTCCCGCCAGTAAAGTGGTGGTGGCGGCCTTGAGAGTTTGGGGCCAGTGGAGGCAGCATGTGGGAGCAGTGGGAGCATCTGTCTGGGCCCCAATCTGTGATAATCACCGGTTTGCCCAGGAAGTATGGATGTGGGGGGGGGGGGGGGGAGGGTTTGGTTATGGCGGAGAGTGGGGATTGAGATAATGGGGGATATGTTCATAGAGGGTGCTTTCCGAGTATGAGGGCGTTGGAGGAAAAGTTTGGATTGGTGAGGGGAAACAAATTCGGGTATCTGCAGGTGCAGGACTTCCTTCGTAAACAGGTGTCAACCTTCCCGCTCCTAACACGTAGCGGGATTCAAGACAGGGTAGTTTCCAGAGGGTGGGTAGGAGAAGGGAGCATCTCGGACATTGATAAGGAGCTTATGGCGTCAGAGGAGATGCAGACCGAGGAGCTGAAGTGCAAGTGGGAGGAGGAGCTGGGAGGTGAGATAGAGGATGGTCTATGAGCAGACGTGTTGAGTGTGTTGAGTGGAGTCAATGTGTCTGCGACGTGTGCCAGGCTCAGCCTGATACAATTTAAGCTTGTTCACCGGGCACACATGACAGTGGCCCGGATGAGCAGATTCTTTGGGGTGGAAGACAGGTGCGCAAAATATGCGGGAGGACCAGCGAACCATGTCCACATGTTTTGGACATGTCCAAAGCTGAGGGGATTTTGGCAAAGGTTTGTGGAGATCATGTCCACGGTGTTAAAAACAAGGGTGGCGCTGAGTCCAGAGGTGGCGATTTTCGGGGTGTCAGATGACCCGGGAATTCAGGAGGAGAAAGAGGCAGATGTTCTGGCCTTTGCTTCCCTGGTAGCCCGGAGACGGATACAATTAGCATGGAGGGACTCCAAGCCCCCAAAGTCGGAGACTTGGCTATCGGACATGGCTAGCTTTCTCTGTTTGGAGAAAATCAAGTTCACCTTGACAGGGTCACTGTTAGGTTTCACCCGGAGGTGGCAACCGTTCATCGACTACTTTGTGGGAAATTAATCGTCAGCAGGGGGGGGGGGGGGGGGGGAAAGAGGAGTAGTTCAGATTAGAGTAGGGGGTCAATAAGGGTGGGACCTGTACCAGAGGAAATGGTTTTTGCACTATGTTTATGGTTTCATGTATATTGTTTCTTTTGTTGTTGTCACTATATCAAAAAAACCTCAATAAAATGTTTATTTTAAAAAAAAGATTGAAGTCAATACATTTTTGTTAGGCTGGCCTATATAGGTACAGAACAAAGGTTTGAAATTGGAGTTTAGGTTAGCTATGATTTAATAGACTGGCAGAACAGGCTCATGAGGCTCCTGTTTCTATTGGTGTGGAGTCCTCAATACTGCTGAAACTCAGAATCTTATGCAAATGTGGTTCGTTCAAAAAATGGTTAACTGTATTCGGCTACAATTCATTGAATATTTGTAGGAAGTATATCCAGTTTTGCAAGACAGGTGCTTGAATGCCCAGAATTGTTTCAATGGTTTTGACATGATGGAACATTGCTTATGGTAGAAGTTAGGTTTTAGCTACCAAACATTGAACTTGAGACCTTTCTTGTGTATTTCAACAATTGGGCACCTGGATGCAGTTTGTGCGACCTCTTTGTAATGTACAGTAATCTACAATCATGCAGTAAGAGACATGAAACAAATCAGTTAATTGCCTACAGTAAAATTGCAGGTGATTCCCAGAAGCCTCTTACCTCTGCCATGAGATCTGTTACTAGAACTGGCTTATTCAACTATTAAGCTACTTGCCAAAAATAAATTAAACATTCTTGCACGTCATAGTTCCACTGGTGCATATAGAAGTGAAGAATAACCAAGATGCAATGTTCTATAGGGAGTGGTGCATCTTCAGTTTTAATGACACTGCTAAACAACAATAGCAAAATTTCTCCCTCTCTCCCCTATGTGCACCTTTGATGCAAAATTCCAGCTGACTTTGTTCTGTCACTGGAATACTTTAACTCTCATTAGTGGCAATTCTGGCAATTTTAAAGGTGTGCAATTTAATCCAAAGGCATAACTTTAATGTGCAAATTTTTAGAGATTTGTTTAATTTATTTCAATGTCTCTTGAGTTCGGCAATTTTTTTATTTAGAAGGGGAAGAGCTTATCAGTTGTCATTTAGAAGCCCTGACTCGGGGGCTGTTCCTCTATTTCAATTTTCAATTGACTAGTGAAAATTTGGAAGCTGGGCAAAGACGCCCAAGATCTAAGCTATATTGTGCTTTGGAGTGAAGGGAGGTCTATCTTGCAAGCAACCTAATTACTCTCCCTATTAAAATAATTATCAAGACACAATTAGCATTCACTTACCAGTGAGCTGCCTTGGCAATTGGGTTTGCAGCATTGCAGATTCTGATGGTAAAGAACTGAATTTAATATTGGCAGTGATAATTAATTGTGAGCAGAAATTGAACTTTGCATGTAAATCACTGGCCTCGTAGCATCATAGTCTATAGCTCCTTGAGTTTGCTGTACTATTATTAGCATTCTGAATTAGTTGGAGAAATGAATGAGTTGGAGAAAGAAAATCTAGTAGGTAAGATGAAAAACAGAATTTGTTGGGTGCTTGTATTTATCTGCTAACATGGTGTTTAATGGGTGAATATACCAGATATTTGCCCCAAGGAATGTCAAAAACTTTTGAGAGGACTGTCATCTTGGCCAGCATGATCAATTAGAATAATCATTTTCCAGACTAGGAGAAGAAAGCATCAACAGGGCATATCTTGGCAAAAGACAAGCCCCAGTACTCAATTGTGTCCTGGTTGGACAACAGGGATGGATCTGGTGCATCACATTGGCTCAATGTTCTCAGTAATCACTCTGAAGTCAGAATTCTGCTTGAAACTGCCAGAGGCTGGTCTGACGTGCGCTGTCTGTATAAAAAAAAATTAAAAATTTTTTTTGAAATAATTTTTATTCAAGTTTTCAACAACAAATTTTATCACAACAGAGAAAAACAGTAACCCCTCCCCTCCAGTACAAAAACAAGAAAAAGAAATAAGCATAAAACCATGAGAACAAACCTCCATAACAAACCCGTAGTTCCCCCCCCCCCCCCCGGTTGCTGCTGAACTTTTTTTATTGGGTTTTAGAACAAGGTATAATTACCGTTGTGTACACAGAATAAGAAACATATACATACACATATTTCAAGGCTGCATTCCAGGCTGATGAAATGAATTGCAAAGCTTCACACTGACAGTACATGTCTGGATGATAAAATAGGTAAATTGCCAGCAAAGGTAGGTGCAATTTCATTGCGCGTAGGAAGATGAATTGTGTGATGAATAGGCTTCATAAAATAGCGAAGAATGAAATTGAAAAATAAATATGGATTTTAGAAGACTTCATACTCAACCTGATCAATTATTGCAGAATACGGAAGCAAATAAATAACACAGTATATCGAAAAAGTTGGAAGAAGCTTAGCTATCCTGTATAATGATCAGACCACACTTTGAACGCTGTCTCTCCTGAGGCAGAATGGGGACTTCTTAAGCTGGGTGCTAATTGGAGGAACACACAGGACTGCCCTGGGAGGGAGAAAATTTAATTCTAGAATTATTGAAAGGGTTTAATGAAGAAGTGCTCTCCTAGAGTGTGTATCTGTGATAGCATTTAAAAAATTGCAACTACAAGCTCAGCTCGTTAACATTTTTATTATCAATGTCTAAACTGCTTATAGAAAATTTCAGTCTGGAAGAACTTGTTGAAGTTTCTGCAGTGCTGCCAGTGGGAAGAAGGTGTGATTACACTTTGACATGTTGGATGTTTCTATAAATTCACGTTTTAAAAAAATTTAATTTAGATTATCCAATAATTTTTTCCAATTAAGGGGCAATTTAGCATGGCCAATCCACCTACCCTGCACATCTTTGGGTTGTGGGAGTGAAACCCACGCAAACACAGGGAGAATGTTTAAACTCCACACGGACATTGACCCAGAGCCTGGATCGAACTAAATTCACATTTATAATAGAAATAAAAACAAGCATTGAATTTTATCAGCATCTCGTGTTTAGATTGTCCTCCAGCTTCTAATCACATTTCATCTGAAGTATATTTGATGTTGATGCTCTTTTAAGTGCAACAATCCAGGACATTGATTGGTAAGAAAATAAGTGAAATATAATCAGTCTACCTCACTGCTTCAAACTAAACTGAGAGCAGGCAAGGGCAGAGAGTTAAAACTAGGCAAATTTAGACAGATATTAGAAAGTTCTTCATGCAGTGATAAACACATGGTCTGCATTCTAAGTAGTATAGCTGAGGCAGAAGTTTTGATCATTTAAAAGATCAGCAGTATGATGGAGAACTGTAGGGCCTTGATGGAAAGGCCGCACAGCTTCCTCGTCAATGTCTGTTGTGACCTACCTGTATCTGATCTTAAGTACAAACTAAATTGATGAGAATATTTACTGTTTGTTCATTAACAAGTACATACTTTGCACCTTAGCAAATCTATTGAAGGTGGGTACACTTTCTACTATTAATTTACCACAAATGAGACAAAAACCTTTATTAAATTCTGGTAGCCATGTCTAGGATTGTTTTCTTCAAATTTTCGCTAGCATAGTTTAAATATCTCTTGTCATTTTTAAGACTTGTAGTGGAAGGCTAGAGTATTCTAACTGGATGGAAAATCGTGTTACTGTGGACATTTTTTCATATGCAAATATAATTTTTTCTTCAGGCTATTTGAGTTGTTATGATTAAAGCACACTCTGCTTTTGCTAATGTTTGTTTTTCATTTCTGACTTATATTTGTGGATGTTTCCTGACCTTTGCTTACTGTACAAGGTGAGATGTAGCTGTGGTCAGAATTGTAACCTTTATTGAATTCCAATACATTTCACCACTTGCTTGAAATATGTAAATCTTTGTATTCCATAATCTTAGCCTATGGGGTAAAATACCCTGCAGGGTATTAAAAATAATTCCTTCCTGAAAACATCTGTAGACCCAAACTAGATGTGTAACCCTGAATCGGGTTTGTTTGTTGTCGTCATGTATATTTCAATGGATCGCTTCTCGGCCTTTTGGCTAAGATCAAGTCTAGGCCTTTTGGCTAAGACTGGGCGTAGATTGTGCCTTTTGGTTCAGATCTGGTATGTCTCCTTGTTTTTTTGGAGCAGGCAAGGAGCTGGATTAGGGGTTCGCCTCTGTCCACACTCTGAGCCCTGGCTGTGTAACTAAGATAAAGTAATTTATTAAAAAAAAATAAAAAATGTATATTTCAATGGGGAAGCCTGTGTGCTTTCAACATCTTGATTGGCTTATGAACTAACTGGTGCTTAGTGTCAACTAGCAGACCTGCTGCAGACATATTTTTATACCTGGTGTCGTTGGTGCATGTTTGCTAAAATGAAATATTGGGAAGGTAGCATGGGGAGTTTAAGCCTCCCAGAAAAAAAATACCTTATTACTTGCACCATGACAGTTGTTGGACTGGAAACTGAAATTTAGAAAATATTTAATGAAATACTGATGTACAAACAACATCATATGTAAGTATCCAATTGTTGTCCTAGAAATCTTTGATCTGGACCTTAGGATAGAATGAGCGTGGATTCAAATTGTAGTGATGATTATTTGCTATATTATTGACAAAACTGCTTTGTATCATATGAATCAATTTTGTATGTGCGATATCAGGTTCCCATTAAGGCATTATAAAATGGACAAATGTAATAAAGTGAGGATGTGAGATTGTGTGGAGTGTTTTGGTGAAATGATTCCATGGAACCATATGTTGCACAAACTACCTGCGATTTATTGTATCTGCCAAAAATATTGAAGGCAAAGGGAATAATAAAGTATGATACAAAATTCAGACAACGTCCAATGGTAAATTGAAAATGTCAGTATCTGTTTTGGCTCATACAAGCTCTTATTACTTAATTAACCATTTTAATAACAGCATGTGATATTGGTACATCCTCCTTCTCCAACCGTTATTTTCTGTTAATCTACAGCATGGGGAGTCAATATTTATCCTGTATAAGCTGTATCAGCTGCTTTGGTTTTAGTGAATGGTTAAGCTATGCTAAATTAAGTGGCATGTTATCAGTAATGTATATTGTCCCAATTATCAAGTTTGTGTTGTTTACTGTAATAAGAACATAAGAACAAGGAGCAGGAGTAGGCCATCTGGCCCCTCGAGCCTGCTCCGCCATTCAATGAGATCATGGCTGATCTTTTGTGGACTCCGCTCCACTTTCCGGCCAGAACACCATAACCCTTAATCCCTTTATTCTTCACAAAACTATCTATCTTTACCTTAAAAACATTTAATGAAGGAGCCTCAACTGCTTCACTGGGCAAGGAATTCCATAGATTCACAACCCTTTGGGTGAAGAAGTTCCTCCTAAACTCAGTCCTAAATCTACTTTCCCCTTATTTTGTGGCTATGTCCCCTAGTTCTGCTTTCACCCGCCAGTGGAAACAACCTGCCCGCATCTAGCCTATCTATTCCCTTCATAATTGTATATGTTTCTATAAGATCCCCCCCCTCATCCTTCTAAATTCCAACGAGTACAGTCCCAGTCTACTCAACCTCTCCTCGTAATCCAACCCCTTCAGCTCTGGGATTAACCTAGTGAATCTCCTCTGCACACCCTCCAATGCCAGTACGTCCTTTCTCAGGTAAGGAGACCAAAACTGAACACAATACTCCAGGTGTGGCCTCACTAACACCTTCTACAATTGCAACATAACCTCCCTAGTCTTAAACTCCATCCCTCTAGCAATGAAGGACAAAATTCCATTTGCCTCCTTAATCACCTGTAAACCAACTTTCTGTGACTCATGCACTAGCACACCCAGGTCTCTCTGCACAGCAGCATGCTTTAATATTTTATCGTTTAAATAATAATCCCGTTTGCTGTTATTCCTACCAAAATGGATAACCTCACATTTGTCAACATTGTATTCCATCTGCCAGATCCTAGCCCATTCACTTAACCTATCCAAATCCCTCTGCAGACTTCCAGTATCCTCTTCACTTTTTGCTTTACCACTCATCTTAGTGTCATCTGCAAACTTGGACACGTTGCCCTTGGTCCCCAACTCCAAATCATCTATGTAAATTGTGAACAATTGTGGGCCCAACACTGATCCCTGAGGGACACCACTAGCTACTGATTGGCAACCAGAGAAACACCCATTAATCCCCACTCTTTGCTTTCTATTAATTAACCAATCCTCTCTCCATGCTACTACTTTATCCTTAATGCCATGCATCTTTATCTTATGCAGCAACCTTTTGTGTGGCACCTTGTCAAAGGCTTTCTGGAAATCCAGATATACCACATCCATTGGCTCCCCGTTATCCACTGCACTGGTAATGTCCTCAAAAAATTCCACTAAATTAGTTAGGCATGACCTTCCCTTTATGAACCCATGCTGCGTCTGCCCAATGGGACAATTTCTATCCAGATGCCTCGCTATTTCTTCCTTGATAGATTCTAGCATCTTCCCTACTACTGAAGTTAAGCTCACTGGCCTATAATTTCCTGCTCTCTGCCTACCTCCTTTTTTAAACAGTGGTGTCACGTTTGCCAATTTCCAATCCACCGGGACCACCCCAGAGTCTAGTGAATTTTGGTAAAACATCACTAGTGCATCTGCAATTTCACCAGCCATCTCTTGTAGCACTCTGGGATGCATTCCATCAGGGCCAGGAGACTTGTCTACCTTTAGCCCCATTAGCTTGCCCATCACTACCTCCTTAGTGATAACAATCCCCTCAAGGTCCTCACCTGTCATAGCCTCATTTCTATCAGTCATCTTGTTAAATTGGAAAGGTGTGTCTATTTAGCACTCTACCTTGGCAGTACCAGCTTTGATTTTGAATGACACCCAAAAAGAGACTCGAGTCCTGATTTATTTTTCCCAGTTCATACAGATGTATCGAGGGGTTATTTATGATGTACTGAGGCTTAATCCCATGTACATTATATTGGTCCCAATAGAATAGCTAAATTTTTTAACTTATGGTTGAAAATTACGAAGGTGTATTTCACTTTATAATTGTAAATCCGCATGAGATCGCAGTAGGCTATGTAGATTTATCTTTACCTGCATTTTTCAATTGGTGGAGAAATAATGCACTTGCCATTCATTGTGTTTACACTTACCTACAAACTGAATTTTACAGTTTGATTTACAGTTGAATGTCAAGGCAGTGTGGTGTCTCTTAGAGGGGATCTTGGACCTGCGAGTAAAGGACAGGCAACAGTGTGACTCTTTAATCTGTCATATTGAACAATCCTTCTTGAGGAATAGTCTAAACCAGGGAATGTGATTTGCAATATTGTAATTTTAATTTAAAATCAAGTACAGAAAGCAAAATAGAGAAGTGTTGAGAGCAAAAATTAACATTATTTTTAAGTTTTTGTTTCTGTAAGAGTGTGGCTCCGTTCTTTAAAATATTCATTTACAGGGAGGTTGTTTGCAATATATCTGTTTTATCAGTGTTCAAAAATTAATTTACACCTAAACCATATATACCAGCCGTAACTTTATCTGGCATGCTCAGTGGGAAATGGTGGCAAAGACTTTGGTTCCCTGCTCTTAGAAGAAGGTTTTATGGAACTTTTATGTCTATCTGGGAGGGCTGATGGAACCTTGGTTCACGGTTTCCACCAACAGTGCAGCGTTCCCTTGGTGTTACTCTGCAGTGTCTACCTAGTTAGTTTCCTTATTTTTCTTGGAATGAAATTAAATGTGATCCTGAGCTGAATGAGGAAGTAGGAAGTGGGAAAGTGAAAGAATAAGTGCCTCAGTGAAGGGAAGCAGGAGTTATTGGGAGAAGGGTTTGACCATGGAGAAGTCTACTTTTTTGCTCAAAATCTGCAACAAATGCAGTGTACAGCCATTGGTTTCTTCTCCAGCCATGCTGCTCACCACCTCCCACTCAAAAGAGATACAAGAAGATAAACAAAAGATGACAAATAATTGGAAAAGAGCTAAAGTAGAAGGGGAAAGAAGATGAGAGACAAACAGAAAAAGGCAGAGTGAAGCACGGGTACTGGAATGGTCAATAATAAAAACAGAATGCTGGAAATACTCAAATCAGAGATTGAGACATAAACAAAACATTTCAGCTTGATGACAAAGGCTATTGATCTGAAGGTTAACTTTGTTTCCCTTTCCACAGCTGCTGCCTGACCTGAGTATTTTCAGCATTTTCTGGTTTATTCCAAATTATCCATAGTGTTGCTCATGATAAGTGTGAGGGTTAGCCAAAGTATGATGACTGAAGTGTGACACTTGCAAGAAGTACATTCTATACTCTCAATTCCTGATATATTAGGAATTATATTCTAGTGAGTCTCTTCTGACATTGATGATCAGTAGACTGGGCTCTGAAGTGCTGTTGTGAGATTTACGTAACCTGGCCCTTTTAAGGGCACTTCTCAAATATTCCCTCTGGGAGTAATTGTAACTATTTAAATTGAGCTAAGAATGGTTAAATATCTAAGAATATCAGGCTTAAGTCAGTGAATTTACAGCATGAGGTGTATGACCTCTAGATGTGCCAAAATGTTGTCAATTATTTTTTAAAAGAAATTTAGAGCATCCAATTCTTTCTTTTCCAATTAAGGAGCAATTTAGCGTGGTCAATTCACCTACCCTGCACATCTTTTGGGGTAGTGGGGGTGAAACCCATGCAGGCATGGGGAGAATGTGCAAATTCCACACAGACAGTGACCTTGGGCCGGGTATGAACCCGGGTCCTCAGCGCCGTAGGCAGCAGTACTAAGTGTAGTTTCTGTTGTAAGGTAGAATATCTGAGTGATTTGCAGGCAGCAACTCCCATAAACAGCTGGTAGTTGAATGATCGGATAATCGTTTCTCGTGTTATTGGTTTTGGAATAAATATTGGCCAGAACACTGGATGAACTCCTGTGCTCTTCAAATAATGCCATGGGTCTTTACATCCATCTGAGAAAGCAGTCAGGATCATGGTTTAATATCTCAACAAATGATGCAATCCTACTGTACTAGGCTAGCAATCGAGATCACGTGTGATTCTTGAAGGGCAGCTCGGTGACACAGTGGTTAGCACTGCTGCCTCACCGATTGGCAGAGTCCCGGCTTCAATTCCAGCCTTGTTTGCCCTTTCTCCCCATGTTTACGTGGGTTTCCTCCGGATGCTCCGGTTTTCTCCCACAGTCCAAGTGCAGGTTAGGTGGATTGGCCGTGCTAAATTGCGCTTTAGTGTCCAAAAAGTTAGGTTGGGTTACGGGGATAGGGTGGAGGCTTGGGCTTAAGTAGGGTGCAGACTCGATGGGCCGAATGGCCTCTTTCGCCACTGTAAATTTTATGAAGGCACATTCTCTTCTGGTTGAGATGCTTCTCATTGATCCACGGTTGGCACTTGGAAGATTGTGTAGAAAAGTGTGACATTTTAAAGTGTGTGATAAAAGAAGTATGCTAGATGCAAGCCATTTTATAATTTGGCCGAACTCCTGAAGGATTGCTGGAGATGAATCAGATTTTTGTAAAAAATCATTGAGGTATTATATATTATGCTAAAATCTCTGGTCTGGAAGAAAGGTGATCCCTTGGAATCGAGGGAAAACAGACTTCCATTCTGATTTAAATGGTGGATAAGTGCAATGCATGATCTGCAGATTCTGCCACGTGCAAGGCAGGTGCTTAAAAGGTTGGATAGATTGTACGGTTTTTTTTAATAAACAATTTTATTGAGGTAGTTTTTGGCTTTGTAAACATTTGCAGACATCAACAGAAAGAAAGCAAAAAAGGCAAAAATGTGCAAACATCCACGTACATTCAATGCTTCAATCGTAACAGACTGCACAAGCCCGCTCCTCTCCCACCGGTACTACCCGCCATTTTATCCCTCCTACTCTACTCTACTCTACCGCCCCCCCCCCTCTCCCACTCCACCCGGTCAAAGGCCTTCTCGGCGTCCATCGCCACCACTACCTCCACCTCCCTGCCCGCCGGGGGCATCTTTATCACATTAAGTAATCTTCTCAGGTTGGCCGCCAGCTGCCTACCTTTCATGAACCCAGTTTGGTCCTCCCCAATCACCTCCGGTACGCAGTCCTCCATTCTAACCGCCAGTACCTTTGCCAGGAGCTTGGCGTCAACATTAATCAGGGAGATTGGCCTGTGGGACCCGCACACCTCCGGGTCTTTACCCCGCTTCAATATCAGTGATATAGTGGCTTGCGACATTGTCGGCGGCAGGGTCCCTCTGTCCCTTGCCTCGTTGAAAACCCTCGCCGAGACCGGGCCCATCAGCTCAGAAAACTTCCTATAGAACTCTACTGGGTATCCATCCGGCCCCGGGGCTTTCCCCGACTGCATGGCCTTTAGGCCCCCCAATACCTCCTCTACTCTAATCGGGGCCCCCAGCTCATCCACTCGCCTCGCGCCCCCCCCCCCCCCCCCAACCTACTGTTGGGAATGTTAACCCGTCCAGAAATCTTTTCATCTCCTCCGGTTCTTCCGGCGGCTCCGAAGTATACAGCTTGCGATAGAAGTCCCGGAATACCTTATTCAATCCTGCCGGGTCCTCCACTTTGCGCCCCTCCCCATCCATCACTCTACTTATTTCCCTGGCCGCCTCCCTCTTCCTAAGTTGCTGCGCTAACAGTCTGCTAGCCTTTTCCCCATGCTCGTACACCACGCCCCTCGCCTTCCTAAGCTGTTCCACGGCCCTACTCGTGGATAGTGCCCCCAGTTTTGCCTGTAGTCTTTGCCTCTCCCTGAGTAAAGCCTCCCCCGGGGCTCTTCATCTATCTGACCCATTTCCCTGACTAATCTATCCGTCTCTGCCCTGTCTGCCTTGGCTCTGTGGGCCCCAATTGAAATCAGCTTTCCCCGTACTACTGCCTTTAGCGCCTCCCACACGGTCGCCGCTGAGACCTCCCCAGTGTCATTCACCTGCAGGTAATTTTGCATACACCTCCGAAGTCTCTCACAGATCCCCTCCTCCGACAGCAGTCCCATGTCTAGCCTCCATTGCGGGCGTTGGTAGCTCTCTCCCCCCCCCCCCCCCCCCCCCCCCCCCCCCCGATCTGCAGGTCTACCCAGTGCGGGGCATGGTCTGAGATATTAATTGCCGAATATTCCGTGTTCTTTACCTCCCCTATACAATCCCTGCTTAGTACGAAGAAATCTATCCTAGAATATACTTTATGGACGTGCGAGTAAAACGAGTAACCCCTTCCTCTTGGCTGTCTGGCTTTCCAGGGGTCCACTGCCCCCATTTGCTCCATAAACCCTTTCAGCTCCCTTGCCATTGCTGGGAGTCTACCCGTTCTGGGACACGACCGATCCAAAGCCGGGTCAAGGACCATGTTAAAGTCGTCCCATCCCCCCCCCCCAATTATTAGCCTACGAGAGTCCAGGTCCGAGATCTTCCCCAGCACTCTTTTAATGAAGTCCACGTCATCCCAGTTCGGGGCATATATATTCACCAGCACCACTCTTATCCCCTCCAGTCTGCCCCGTCCCATCAGGTATCTGCCCCCCCTGTCTGCGGCTATGCCCTCCGCCTCAAATTGCACCTGCTTGTTGATCATGATTGCCACCCCCCTGGACTTCGAGTCCAAGTTCGAGTGGAAGACTTGGCTAATCCAACCCTTCCTTAGCCTGGTCTGGTCAGACACTTTCAGATGTGTCTCCTGCAACATAATTATGTCCGGCCTCAGAGCCCGCAAGTGCGTGAACACCCGCGCCCTCTTAACCGGCCCACTCAGTCCCCTGATGTTCCAGGTGATCAGCCTGGTCGGGGGGCACAACCCCCTCCACGCTGGTCAGCCATAGCCTTTCTCGGGCCGGCACCCGGCCCGTGCGTCGGGCCATTCCTGGCCCGCCCGTTGGCTGCCTCCACCCTCGACCTCCTTTCCAGTGCCTATTTCAAGTCCCTCCCACGTCAGCAGAACAACCCCTCCCCCGAACAACATCCCCCGATACCCCCACCCCTGCCATCCACTGGCTGTGATCTCCCCCCCCCCCCCCCCCCCCCCCCCCTCACCTGACTCCCTTGACTAGCCAATCTGCTAGCCCGGTGACTGAACACTCCGGCGCCTTCCTGTCTCATTCCCATTGTTTCCCCGTCCTCCACCCCACTCCCCGGCGCCCCATCCCCCTCTCCAACCCACTGGAGCAAACACACTGGCACAGGAAGGCATGGACATCAACAAAACAAAAACAAAAAAAACCCCCCAACCCACGTCCTTGGCCCCCCTTGCTGACCGCCCCCCCCTTCGTTACCGTGCCGGCTCCAGTGTCCTCCGCGAGTTGCACCAAGAAGTACAAAATCGCCCAAAAAGGGAAAAACAGAAAAAAGAGGAAAAAACAAAAACATAAGAGAAAAACCCAAACAAAAAAAAAAACAAAAAAAAAAACCCCAAACCAATGTCCATGAACAAAGGAAAGAGTCCCAAATGTTCCTTTGGCACCTTTGACCCAGCAAACCGTTGACCAGCAGTCCCGGCCCATTCGGCGTACCTTCCTACGGTAGTCCTCGGGCCCTAATTAGTGTCCGTGGGGCCTCTTTTCGGGACCAGCCCCTGATGCCTCGCAAAGTCCATCACTTCTTCAGGCTCGGAGAAGTAGTGGTGCTGACCCTGGTGCGTGACCCATAAACGAGCCGGGAACAGCAGACCAAACTTCACGTGCTTCTTGAACAGCACCTCCTTGACATTCTTAAAGGCTGCTCGCTGCCGAGCCACCTCCTGGCTTAGGTCCTGGTAAATGCGGAGGACACTGTTGTTCCATGCGCTGCTCCTGGTGTTCTTTGCCCACTGCAGTACCCGCTCCTTGTCCACGAACCTGTGGAACCTAATCACCATCCCGGGGGGGGGGGTCCGCCTGGCCATCCCTGCCTCGCCTGGACTCTGTATGCCCCCTCCAGCTCCGGCGGTCGCGGAAAGGCTTCGGCCCCCATCAGCTGCATCAATAGGTCTGCTACAAACGCTGCGGCATCAGCTCCCTCAGCACCCTCCGGGAGGCCGAGCATCCTCCGGTTGTTCCTGCGGGCTCTATTCTCTAGCTCCTCCACTCTGTCCAGCAGCCTTCTCTGCCGCTCCTTCAGCCCGTCAACTTCTAGCGCCGCAACCGTCTGCGCATCCACCTGCCCCTCCACCGCCTCTCCCAGCTCCTTAACTTTAACATCTTGCGCATCCAGCCTCTGGTTCAGCTGATCCACCGCTCTCTGGATTGGGTCCAAGCTGTCCCGCTTCAGCGCTTCAAAACTGGATTTCATTACCTGGAGCATGTTATCCAGTGCCAGCTGGATTGCTGAGTCCAGGGTCCGTGTGTCCGCCATCTTAGGTTCCAGGTAAGTTTCTTCAGGTCCTTGTCTCTGTCCCTTTTTCTCTCTTTTCTTCTGCCTCCTGGACTCCCGCTGTTCCATGTGCCGCAGCCCGCTCCTCAGCACTTTCACTGCCACCTTCCTTCAGGTCCGTGGTCCCGCTATCGCGGGGAATCAGCCCCTAAACGCCCGCCGGAGTGAGAGCCCGCCGAATGTGTGGCTCACTCGGTCATCGCCGCCACCGGAAGTCCAGATTGTCCGTTTTTATGCATCACCTCTAACACTTGACTTTGCACGTTTCCGACAAAGTCTCTAGATGTGTTCAGTCTCTTCCTGAATGTGCCATCTCCATTTGGCCAGTTGCAAGTCAGGGTCTCCCATAAGTTAGTGGTTATGTTTGACCTCTTCAGGACATCCTAAATATTTCCGCTGTCCTTCTGGGAGTCCCCTGCCAAGATCAAGTTCCAAATAGAGCAGTTGCATTGAGAGTCTGATGTTAGGCATGCAAATGACATATCCTACCCAGTGGAGCTTGAGTGATTTGTACCTGTTCCTTGCAAAGTAAACAGAGCTCGGAATTTATTGTTTAATCAATTTTGGAAGTTTTCGGCTTCACTGAGTACACTACAATTTTAACAATTTGCATTTGTAACATATCATCTGAATGTTGATGTGCATCTCTTAATACGTTGTATAATATAATATGCAATATAGGACAGCATGGTGGCACACTCTGCCTCACAGTGCCAGGGACCCAGGTTCAATTCCAGCCTTTGGTGACTGTGGAGTTTGCACTTTCCCTCCGTATCTGTGTGGGTTTCCTCCGGGTTCTCCGGTTTCCACCTACAGTCCAAAGATGCGCGGGTTAGATGGATTGGCCATGATAAAATTGCCCCTTAGTGTCAAAAGATATGCAGGTTAGGTGGGGAAATGGGTCTAGGTAGGATGCTCTTTCAGAGGGTCGGTGCAGACTCAATGGGCTGAATGGTCTCCTTCTGCACCTGTAGGAATTCTGTGAATTCTATGATTCTAGTATAGAGAATTTTAATATGTTACTAGTGGATCTTCTATCTTTCCAATTTAGTGGATATATTGTTTTAAAATGGAATGTTATGCTATGAAATGGAAAATGTGTTATCATATAAACAGAAGACACGCAGAGGATAATTTCTGGAATAGTTGTTTCTTTCAATAATGGGGAAACTAAGAGGTGGGGGGGGGGTGAAGAATAGCTTTGTAAATGGCGTTATTAAACTTCCATAATATTGAGGTACAGACTCTGGGTGTGGAGTGGTACTGGATTGCCCTTCAGAGTGTTGGCACAGATTCAATGGGTCAAATGTCTGACTTCTGTGCCGTAAATGACTCTACCACTCTTCACTGCTAGTAGATGATTTAATTTCAGTAGAGGCTCCTGTCTGGTATAAGGGTTTCATGGGCTAAGTATCTGTTTTATGCAGAGTAAAACAAAAGCTGAGGCATTCGGCTCAGTTTGGGTTTCTTGTTTTGTGTGTAAGTCTTTAGGTTCTTCAGTTCTTTAATTGTAGAAGTTTCCAATACTGGGTTGTATGCTGAAGGAAGTGTCATCAGAATAGGAATTGATCTCAGTAGTATAGACTAGCGTATGATTTTGTGTGCTAGGGACTCGGGATCAATGGACACAATAATTTAGCTGCCAGAATTTTCAAAGAATGAGACCTCGAAATGAAAAATCTTTGATTATACAGCCTACCTTTTTCAAATTAAGCAAGTTCAATTATCTGTTCTCTTGGTTCCCACTTTGTAGATTTTAATGTTGCTTCGTTAAAATCATTCAATAACGTGAATTTTTCAGTGCAACAAAGATGCCAGAGGAACAGCAAGTCAACATTATTGGGCCATTTTGTGTTGCATCTGTTGCCCTCCAGATATCTTGCTGTAGTTTAGACAAAAACTATCTTTAGGGAGAGAAAGAAAGGCAGTCATTACCCTGGAGACTGAAGCTTAATTTGTTGGTGGATCTATGTATCTAGATTTTGCCAAATTAGAACTGAAGTATGAAGACATAGTATAAATTAGTAGCGCAATGTCGCAACCATGCTTCAATTCAATATGATCCGTTACACCTGGAGTTATACTAATTCATTGGTGTTTTAAACAATCATTTAAAAAATACATAAAATTAGGAATCTAGCTATTTGCTTCTCATCGCAGGGTATTCTACAGTCATCCATACTTAGTTTTGGCTTTGACAGATGCATGTAAAATACAGTAGAAATGTTCAGCAGCTGTCGGCAACATCAAGGCAGCCTTTAACTGCAGGGAAGAGGCTGGGTACTCTGAGGAAAAATGGCTTGCTTCCTGATCCCTCAAAGTCTTACTGCTTACAAGATAAATGTCAGAATTGTGATGGAATCACTTACCTTGATGGGGGCAACTGCACGAACATTCCAGAAACCCAATACTTTTGAGGACAAAGCTGTCCACTTGATCAATGTTAGAATAGTCCACAATCCAAGAAGATGCGTTTATTTTTAAAAACAGTTTTGTTTCCCTATGTGAATCTTAAATTGTGTTCATGAGGCTACACAGTAAAGCTGTTTTGGAACCAAAAGGAACTCGGACAAAGTTTTGACTTGCAAGATGTTGGGATTAATGTACTTTTAAATTTTCAAAAGTAAAAAATTTGTAAATTTAGGGTTATTTTCTAATGTTGTGGTGATGGTCTAGTCCCAGTCAATGTGTTGCTTAAGAGTTAAAATGCTAATATGCGTTAAAATGGGATGTTGTTCTACAATAGGACCGCATAAACATCTTGATTTCAATGATGCAATCCAATCAAGTACTTGCCTAGTTGAAATTGAACACTTCAGAGAAAGAGGAAATGTCCATAAGACAGTCAGGCCTTTTCTACATTCCACTGTACATCTATATGCATTTCTGGAAACTAAAGGCACAGCATTAAGCCTCACTTAGGTCCACAGTGTCCCAACTAAAAGATCATACGCTGAAGCCTATAGACAAGTAGAATAGCAGATTGGCCAAGTACCTCTTTTTCTAAGGTAAAATGAGGTAATGCTTATTGAAGGGCCTGTTCTGTGCTGTACTGTTCTATGTTCTATGTTTGCACTTTCTATCAGTGTAAACATATAAACTAATTAAAATATTACATTGCATTTCTTTTAGTCCAGACTGGGGGTTGATTCTTTCTATTGTTATGTCCCAGACTGTTAGAAAATTACACTTCATAAGAAATTTCTAAAATGTGTCAGAGAAAGAAACGTTTTGCTTTTCTCAAGCTGTATTAGGTATTCAAGTGAATAATGAATGAGGAAATAGATAGGAGCAGGTAACTAAGAATTTTTTGGGAATTTTTTTCATATTAGTTATTTGGATCAACTATACTTTGTTACATATTGTTTTATTTGAAATGTAGTTTTGAGATAATACATGATTTGAAAATCAACTGAAATGTTGTCATTCTTGATCAGTATATTGATATGTAGTTAGAGCTGTATAAATGGTGCTCATATTTTGAATGTGCTTCTATTTGGTTTGGATTACCTTTCTTTAATTTAGTCAAAGTTCTACCAAAACACCATAATATCAGTGTTGCCTTTGTAAACTTTCAGTACACAAGCTATTTTTTAAAACTCCTTTCTAGAAATTGAATGGTTTCTGTTGGCAAAAATACAACTATTTACTTGTAAGGGGTGAAACTTGTGAAATTTAGTTTGACTTCATCGTACTGTGTATACTTTAAAAAATGTTATTAGCGTTTTCAAATTTTTAAAAACATAAATTGCATTACACATATCTGAATAATGTTTAAGAATCCCTTCCTCAACCCAAAAACCATTAACCATTAACCATTCCTTAAAATGAGATATAAATTGGCACCATATTTTATGAAACCAATCATCATTCCCTCTTAAAACTAAATGTTACCTTCTCTAGGCTTAGAAACTCTATTATGTCACCTAGCCATATTGAGGCACAGGATGGAGAAACTGACATCCAAACCAATAGGACCCACCTCCTCACCACCAGCGAGGCAAAGACCAAGACATCTGCCCCTGTCTGGAGCTCCAGCAAGTTTGTGAAGAATTTCCTCAGTTTCAGGCGAGACAAATTGGCCAGCCCCGTCCTGCATCTGTCTCAAATGTCCTCAACCCCTTCAAATACGTGACATTCTCAACCTCGTCAAATGTGTTCTGTGATCTACCTTCAATTGTAATAGTGCAATCTTATCCATGTGGTCAATGTATTTATTCTCCATAAAATTTTGCCACTGTAAAAATGTTAAAAAAAATAAACTTAAGAGTACCCAATAATTTTGTTTCCAATTAAGGAGCAATTTAGTGTGGCCAATCCACCTCACCTGTACATCTTTGGGTTGTGGGAGCGAAACCCACGCAAACACGGGGGGGGGGGGGGGGGGGGAAATGTGCAAACTCCACACAGACAGTGACCCAGAGCAGGGATTGAACGTTGGACCTTGGCACCGTGAGGCAGCAGTGCTAACTACTGCGCCACCGTGCTGCCCTCGCCACCATAAAACTTTGCACCAACGTCCGTCTTCTAACATCTCCCCCAATTCCTCTTCCTATTTGGCATTGACCCTATCCAAGAATTCTAATCCTGCTTCCATAATGTTTCTATAAATAGACGAGGTAACTTCTCCTTCTATCCCCAACACCATCAACACCTCTTCCAGCAAAGAAGAAGGGGGTAACATTGGGAACGTAGGGAAAGTCTCCTTTGTGAAAGCCCATACCTGTGTATATCTAAGGACCTCCTTTCTTAGGGGGCTCTTATTCTCCCTCAATTCTTCAAATGTTGCAAAATTACCTTTAAGAAACGAGTCTTGCAACGTGATAACACCTTTTCCCTGCCAGTCTTGAAACCCAGTGCCTATTCTTGCAAGGTTAAACAGATGGTTTTCTCGGACTGGCATTAGTTTCGACCCTGCCCCTAATTAAAAATGTTTGCGAAACTGCTTTCATAGCTTCAGTGTTGACCAGACAACGGGCTCTTTGAGTAGTCCCTGGCATCAATGGGAGTGGCGCTGTAGACCCCACCTTCTACACGCCCCTTCCTCCATCTGCACTCTCACCATATCTGGTTCCCTACCCAGCATCGAACCTTCCCGGCGTTCACCACCTAGTAATAGTGCCTAAGATTTTGCAGGGCTAGGCTGCCCAATTGTCGCTCCCTTTGAAGCAATGATTTACGAATCCTCAGGACCTTATCAGCCCTTACAAAGAAGAAATCAATCTTCCACCCCCATAAAAAAGCTTTAGATAAAAAGACCAGGAGACATTGAAATAAAAATAAAAACCATGGCAGGACATTCTACTTGCACTCGGCCCGCAAGCGATAGGGGCAGACTATCCCACTTTTGTGAGTCTTCCTTAACCAATGCTGTTAGGCTTGTAAAATTTAATTTACGGATCTGAGCCGAGTCTTGACTACTTGTGCTCTCAAGTACCTAAATTGGTTAGTTGCTGATCGAAATGGTGTGTCTTCCATGCTCTGCCCTTCCCTCCGTGTTGAGATTGGAAAGCACTCCCATTTTCCAAATTGTAACTTCTAACCTGAGAAAGTTCTGAACCTTTTTGGTAACTCCTTAATGATTCCAATTGTAGGTATCGAGTCAGATAAGTATTTTAAAAACGTTGACGTATTTATTAGTGTTCTATCGCTAAAGTGAATAGTATAGGGGACATGGGGTATCTCTGTCTCATTCCCCCTCTGCAGTCGAAAGTACTCAGAGCTCATTTTGTTTGTTTGTACACTCACCCTAGGACCTACGTACAATAATTGACCCAAAGTGCAAACTTAGGCCCAATTCCAAACTGTTCCAACACTGCAAACAGATACTTCCATTCAACTCTATCAGACGCCTTCTGTGCATCTAATGCCACTATCACTTCCTGCTCCTTCCCCTCTGCCGGAATCAAACCCATGTTAACAGTCGTTGTACATTTGAAGCTAACCGTCTCCCCTTTCTGAATTTCGTCCGATCTTCCCCTACTGTTCACGGCAGGCACTTCTCTAATCTAAGAGCCAACACCTTCGCCAATTTCCTAACGTCTATCCTTAATAATGATATTGGCCGATATGACGCACACCCCATTGTATCTTTATCTCTTTTCAAGAGTAGTGGAATTGAAACTTGCCTCATTGTCTCTGGGAGCATCCTCTCCTTTACTGCATCTTCAAACATCGTTACCAGCAATGGAGCCAGCTGATCTGTAAATTTCTTATCGTACTCCACCAGGAAACCATCCGGTCCTGCTATCTTCCCCATCTGCATCTTCCCCATTGCAATACATATTTCCTCCACCCCTATGGGCCCCTCCAGTCCGGCGTTATCTTTACCTAGAATAGGAAATTTCAATTTCTCAAAGAAATTTTGCATATGCCGCGGATTCCCAGGAGCTCTGATCTATACAAAGTTCCATCCCGAACCTATATAATCTCCGTCGAGGCTGTCTGACGCCTAGGTTGGCTTGCCAACAACTGACTAGCTTTGTCCCCACATGTATATACTGTCCCTTTAGCCTGTCTTACTGTCATATTGCTTTCCTAGTCGATAGCAAATTAAACTTAATTTGAAGCTCCTTCTTGCTGTACAATAGCTCCGGTGTGGATTTCTCAGCATACTTCCCAACTACCTTCCAAAATTAGGTCTACTAGTTGTTGGTTTTCCTCCCGTCCCTATCCATATGTGCCTTGTATGAATTAGATAATTTCCTCCCACACTACTACCTTTAGAGCTTTCCAACCATGGAGGGCGAGACCTCTCCATGCAGTGCCAGGGACACTAGGTTCTATTCCTGGCTTAGGTCACTGTTTGTGCGGAGTCTGCACGTTCTTATTGCGTCTGCGTGAGTTTCCTCCGGGTGCTCTGGTTTCCTCCCACAAGTCCCGAAAGAAATGCTTGTTAGGTGAATTGGACATTCTGAATACTCCCTCAATGTACTCAAACAGGCACCGGAGTGTGGCAACTAGGGGATTTTCACAGTAACTCCATTCAGTATTAATGTAAGCCTACCTGTGACACTAATAATGATTATTATTATTAATATATTCATCGATAACTCCACTCATCCTTTCGTAAAAGCCCAAATTTATTACACAATCCCACATCCGTCCACCATGGCGGTCTTTGAATCTGCCCCTTCTCCAAGACTACTTCTACCAAGTATGGGGCATGGTCTGAAATAACAATGGTGGAATAATCCACTTTCCCCACCCCAGTAATAGCTCCCTCCCTACGATGAAAACAATCAATCTTTGAATATACATTGCGTACTGGAGAGAAGGAGTATTCTCTTCCCTCCGAGTGTAAAAACGCCTTGGGTCTCGCCCCTATCTCCTTCATAAATGCTGCCAGCCGCCCCCACGTGAAGGAATAAACGTGCATGGATTCGAATGATGTAGCTTTGGGTTCATTAGTGTTTAAATCGCTCTAAAACCAACTGATGTGTATCTAGACTTGGAATGGCTGCCACCAGCATTTTCATAAATCCTACATCGTCCCAGTTTGGGGCATATACATTGACTAGTACCATTGATTTTCCCTCCAATATACCTTTGAGAATAACGCACTTGCCTCCTTGATCTATTATTATTTGCTCCATCTGAAATGTAACCACTTTTGCTCACCAATATCGTCATCCCTCAGGCCCTGCTATTAAAATCTGAGTGGAACATTTGACTCACCCATTCCTTTTGGAGCCGTAACTGATCTTTTATCCCGAGTCTCCTGTAGCAGCACAATATTGGCTTTCAAAATCTTTAGATGTGAGAGGACTTTTGTCCTCTTCATCAGATCGCCCAGTCCTCTGAGCGTTCCAAGCCACAAACCCAACTGGGGGTTTCTCACATCTCCCCTCTACCCATTCAACCATCGTCCTTCTGAAGAGTATGTCTGACCCCCACCAGTATTTCCAATTCCTCACCTCATTTCTTAAATAACATTTGGCCTTACTCACCGGGTGAGCCCAACCCTTATTCCATAACCCCGCCAGCATCCCACAAATCCTTCAGATAGTTACTCTTGAAACAACTTTCCATATCTTTTCCCTTATTCCCCATTCATTCACACTTACTTCCTAGGGTGGCCAAGTCCTCTTTTAGCAGATTTGAAATGCCACAGCCACTCTTCTCCACGCCATCCCCCACCCCCCCCAATACCACACACCAGCCAACCCCCGCTAACTTGCATGATGGCTCCCGTTAAAGCACTCTACATTATGACTCAAATATAAGGGACTTCAACTTGCCCATCGCCTCATCTTCATTCTTTTTCAAAATTTAAAAATTTCCTTTCCCTCCCCAGGTATTATATATGTTTTTTTCTTCTTTCCCTCTTTCCCCCCCCCCCCCCCCCCCCAACTCTTAAACATACAAATTCTTTACCCCCTGTTCTTTCATGAACATTTATATACAATCCTAATATATAAAAAACAACGAAATACATTAACAATAAACATCAAAACCGTAGAAAATGGAGATAACAATAACAGAAGATCAAACCAATCTAACCGAACGATATCAAAGTCTCAACGCAGGACTTAATCCAGACCCAGGTTTCTCCCCTTACAAACGCCTCTGCCATCTCTGCAGAATCTAAAAAAGAAGGTCCTTGGAGCTGTATGTCATTCGTAACCTTGCCGTATAGATCATTCCGAATCTGATACCCTTAGAGTGCCTGCTTTTGCCTTGTTCAAAGCCATACGTTTTTTTGCTAGCTCAGTTGTCACATCTTGATACAATGGCGTTGTCTTTCCATCTTGCCTCCCGTTTCAGCTTTGCCCATTGCAGTACTCGTTCCTTAGATTGATGTATGCTGAAGCAAACGATCACTGGTCTTGGTGGTTGGCCCAGCTGTGATTTCAGGCGATGTGATCGGTGGGCCCTGTCTAGCTCGAGGGGTAACCTCCACCTCTTCACTCAGCAGCTTTCTAAGCATTCTGTCACAGCATTCTGTTGGCCTCTGGCCTTCTAGCTCTTCGGCAGTCCCCCCTTTGGCAGTCCCACAATCCAAAGATTATTCTGTTTTGACCTGTTTTCCAAGTCTTCCATCTTTGTCTTCATGTCTTTGTTGATGACATGAACTCTTGCTACCTCTGCGATTCTAGATGATAGCTATGTATTGATAGTGCTTCTTCCATCCCTTTCAAAACTTCCCATGTTCCTGCACTGTCACTCATGCCTTGCTCAAAGCCTCCTTTATTGGGGCCAGCGTATCCTCTGCTGACTGCTTCATGGTTTTAATCATGTCTTTTGAAGTGTTTGCTGAATTCATTTTCAAATTCAGCAGCAATAACTTCAAAGAGGCTATCTACTGTGCAAAGTGTAGCAGTACCATCTGACTATTTTATTTTTAGCATTTTGATTGTACTTTTATCTTTATTTTGAACTACTGTGGTAAGGGGCGGAGGGTGGGGGGCTCCTTTTAACTACTGTAGTAATTTTAGCAGCAGAATATGGGGGATTTTGTTTGATACTTGACAACAACAGCATCTGATGAATTCACTCCCACCATTTTGACCACGCTATCTGATGGCATTAGCACTTCTGCCCTACCTTTCTCGGGTCTAGGCCATCATTCGTCGCCATGGAAGAAGAAACACTTATTTCTGTCCTTTTGTTGGACAGTTTTCGCTGGGCTTGACGCACCTTTAAAAATGGGTGTCACTGGGACCAACCATTGGTGAATTTTTTTAAAAACTGAGAAAGAAGAGCGAGAATCGAGGATGCTGACAGGAACAACCTCCAGCAATGTTTTTCTTTTGTAATGTGCTATTTAGCTTGGTCCAGTGATGACATCTTGTGATGGACTTGGCTGACAGCCAATTGGCTACTTTTATTTCATGGGATTTGACATTCTCGACACGGATTGGTTCAGATTCTCACGGAAGGCACCTTACTGTAGGATTCTGACTGCGTTTTCAGTTTGTTCTGAACCAAGGAGTTGAGCAGAACTCTGTTAAATATCTCTCCCAGAAAAAGGTGTCTCTCTCTTGTATCTCGGCTCAAGCTCATTCCAGGTAAACAGAGCTTGGGTCAACACAAGTTAAAGTGCCACCCGAGAGGGGATCCCACTGCCTGAGAAATGGCCTGATGGTTTGACCAGAAGATCCAAACCAGCTGGTGGAGAGGAGGGAGCCGACTAAAATGACAACAACCTCAACAGCAAAGATATTAATCCCACGCCCCTTTACCCCTCATTATTTTGATCCTTCCCTTACCATGTGTGTTTGTGTAGGGGGGGAGAAGAGTGTGTGTGTTGTGTGTGCAGAGAGGGGTGTGTGTGTGGGGGGGGGAAGAGGGGTGTGTGTGTGTGGGGGGGGAGAGGGGTGTGTGTGGGGGGGGGGTGTGTGTGTGTGTGGGGGGGTGTGTGTGTGTGTGGGGGGGGTGTGTGTGGGGGGGGTGTGTGTGTGTGGGGGGTGTGTGTGTGTGTGTGGGGGGTGTGTGTGTGTGTGTGGGGGGTGTGTGTGTGTGTCAGGGGAGTGTGTGTGTCAGGGGAGTGTGTGTGTGTGTGTCAGGGGAGTGTGTGTGTGTGTCAGGGGAGTGTGTGTGTGTGTGTCGGGGGAGTGTGTGTGTGTGTGTGTCGGGGGTGTGTGTGTGTCGGGGGTGTGTGTGTGTCGGGGGTGTGTGTGTGTCGGGGGTGTGTGTGTGTGTGTGTGTGTCAGGGGAGTGTGTGTGTGTGTGTCGGGGGAGTGTGTGTGTGTGTGTGTGTGTGTGTCGGGGGTGTGTGTGTGTGTGTGTGTCGGGGGTGTGTGTGTGTGTCGGGGGTGTGTGTGTGTCGGGGGTGTGTGTGTGTCGGGGGTGTGTGTGTGTCGGGGGTGTGTGTGTGTCGGGGGTGTGTGTGTGTGGGGGGTGTGTGTGTGTGTGTGGGGGGGGTGTGTGTGTGTGTGGGGGGGGTGTGTGTGTGTGTGTGGGGGGGGTGTGTGTGTGTGTGGGGGGGGGTGTGTGTGTGTGTGGGGGGGGTGTGTGTGTGTGGGGGGGGTGTGTGTGTGTGGGGGGGTGTGTGTGTGTGTGGGGGGTGTGTGTGTGTGGGGGGTGTGTGTGTGTGTGGGGGGTGTGTGTGTGTGTGTGTGGGGGGTGTGTGTGTGTGTGTCAGGGGAGTGTGTGTGTGTGTCAGGGGAGTGTGTGTGTGTGTGTGTCGGGGGTGTGTGTGTGTGTGTGTGTGTGTGTCGGGGGTGTGTGTGTGTCGGGGGTGTGTGTGTGTCGGGTGTGTGTGTGTGTCAGGGGAGTGTGTGTGTGTGTGTGTCAGGGGAGTGTGTGTGTGTGTGTGTCAGGGGAGTGTGTGTGTGTGTGTGTCAGGGGAGTGTGTGTGTGTGTGTCGGGGGAGTGTGTGTGTGTGTGTGTCGGGGGTGTGTGTGTGTGTGTGTGTGTCGGGGGTGTGTGTGTGTCGGGTGTGTGTGTGTGTCAGGGGAGTGTGTGTGTGTGTGTCAGGGGAGTGTGTGTGTGTGTGTGTCAGGGGAGTGTGTGTGTGTGTGAGGGGAGTGTGTGTGTGTGTGTCGGGGGAGTGTGTGTGTGTGTGTGTGTGTCGAGTGTGTGTGTGTGTGTGTCGGGGGGGTGTGTGTGTGTGTCGGGGGTGTGTGTGTGTGTGTGTCGGGGGTGTGTGTGTGTCGGGGGTGTGTGTGTGTCGGGGGTGTGTGTGTGTCGGGGGTGTGTGTGTGTCGGGGGTGTGTGTGTGTCGGGGGTGTGTGTGTGTCGGGGGTGTGTGTGTGTGTCGGGGAGTGTGTGTGTGTGTCGGGGAGTGTGTGTGTGTGTCGGGGGAGTGTGTGTGTGTGTGTGTGTGTCGGGGGAGTGTGTGTGTGTGTCGGGGAGTGTGTGTGTGTGTCGGGGAGTGTGTGTGTGTGTGTGTGTGTCGGGGAGTGTGTGTGTGTGTGTCAGGGAGTGTGTGTGTGTGTGTGTCGGGGAGTGTGTGTGTGTGTGTGTGTCGTGGAGTGTGTGTGTGTGTGTGGCGGGGAGTGTGTGTGTGGCGGGGAGTGTGTGTGTGTGTCGGGGAGTGTGTGTGTGTGTGTGTGTGTGTCGGGGAGTGTGTGTGTGTGTGTGTGTGTCGGGGAGTGTGTGTGTGTGTCGGGGAGTGTGTGTGTGTGTGTGTCGGGGAGTGTGTGTGTGTGTGTGTGTCGGGGAGTGTGTGTGTGTGTGTGTGTGTCGGGGAGTGTGTGTGTGTGTGTGTGTGTCGGGGAGTGTGTGTGTGTGTGTGTCGGGGAGTGTGTGTGTGTGTGTGTCGGGGAGTGTGTGTGTGTGTGTGTCGGGGAGTGTGTGTGTGTGTGTCGGGGAGTGTGTGTGTGTGTGTCGGGGAGTGTGTGTGGGTGTGTCGGGGAGTGTGTGTGGGTGTGTCGGGGAGTGTGTGTGTGTGTGTCGGGTGTGTGTGTGTGTGTCGGGGGAGTGTGTGTGTGTCGGGGAGTGTGTGTGTGTGTGTGTGTGTCGGGGTGTGTGTGTGTGTGTGTCGGGGAGTGTGTGTGTGTGTGTGGGTGTGTCGGGGAGTGTGTGTGTGTGTGTGTGTCGGGGGAGTGTGTGTGTGTGTGTGTGTGTGTCGGGGGAGTGTGTGTGTATGTGTGTGTGTGTGTCGGGGGAGTGTGTGTGTGTTTGTCGGGGGAGGAGTGTGTGTGTGTCGGGGGAGTGAGTGTGTGTGTGTGTGTGTGTGTGTGTGTGTGTGTCGGGGGAGTGAGTGTGTGTGTGTGTGTGTGTGTGTGTGTCGGGGGAGTGTGTGTGTGTGTCGGGGGAGTGTGTGTGTGTGTCGGGGGAGTGTGTGTGTGTGTCGGGGGAGTGTGTGTGTACCTAGTACCTAGTCAAACGCCTTCTGGAAGTCCAAAATGAGCACATCTTCTTGTCCCGCTCCTATCCACTCTGGTTGAGACTTCCTCGAAAAACTCTAATAAATTAGTCCAACACAATTTCCTGTTCATGAGGCCATGCTGACTCTGTTTGAAAAGATTGATTTTCCAAATGTGTTGCTATTGCTTAATAATTGATTCCAACATTTTTCCAACAATAGATGTTAGGCTAATCAGCATACAGTTACTCGCGTTTTGCCTCCCTTTTTGAATATGGGTGTCACATTGGCAGTTTTCCAATCATCTGGTACTTCTCCAGAATCCAAGTATTTTTGTAAAATTGCAACCAATATATCCACTATTGGTAGCTGTAGCAGCTACTTTTAGGATCCTGGGATTCAGCCAGGGCGCTTAATCTGCTTTTAACCCTATTAGTTTGACTAATACTACTTCTCATGATTTGATTGCTCCCCTGTATTCTTTGATATTAATGGGATGTTTGAAGCAGCTTCCAGATCAGTAAAGACTGATCTGTTTCATTGCCCTGCCATTTCTTTGTTCCCCATAACTGTTTCCCCAGATTCATTTTCTTAGGGGCCTATGTTCACATTTGAGCAGATAAATATATCTGAGCAGGTGCTGTTGGTAAAATTGTTCCTAATGAACTCCTTTCATTATTTCTGCCTTGATCTGTTAGTTGTTTTGGAGATGGTTCCAAATTTTTTTGCTTGTGATAATATCTGTTTTGTAAACAGTTTTTAAACATTTTTGCAGAATTATGTTCATGTGGTGTCAGATTAGGATTGGCATATGATATTTGGCTTTCAAGGATGGCTGTGTATTTTTTCCAAATAAGGAATGTTGCATTATAGATTTGTGTACAGATTTTCCATCATTGAATTAGATTTTCCAATATACCTTTGTCTGGAAATGCTGTAATTTCAGTAAGACTAACTTGGTTTTCAAACATATCCAATGGAAAAGATCTCAAAGGTGCAATTTATACAACAGGTGTTGTCCTAGTTCTAAATTGTGCTGTTTCGTGACGGCAAAGCTGGTACTGTATGTTTTAGTTTACAATCTAAGAATGATCAGTAACTTGTGGAAAAGATTTTAACTGTGGATATAAGAAGTTCTCTTCAAGAAATGCCTAGAGTTCCCTCAACAGTTCAAGTTTGAGATTAAATATGGTCTGCAGTTCTTGTATCTAGTCTTGTATGAAAGCAGGATTAAGTCAATGGAGTTGAAAGCAGAAGCTATTGTAATTAATGATATGGGGTAGGTGGAACATACTCGGGATTTCTGCACCTGATTAGCCCCAAATTCCCGTGTGCCCCTCTTTCCTGTTTACAGATATATGTTGGCAGTAAATGAAGCAGTTCATGTGTTTTATAAATGTTATTTCTGACTGGAAAGTTGCAGGCAGCTTCCTTTGAGATGAAGTATATCTGTGTTTTTTAAACAAATTGTTCCATTCTGCATTGAACATAGATTAGCAGTACTATTTTGGTCCACCTTAATTATTAAATTGAATGAGAAGAAACAAAGACTTTGGGTGGCACAGTGGTTAGCACTGCTGCCTCACCATTCCAGAAACATGGGTTCAATTCTGGCCTCGGGTGACTGTCTTGTTTGTGTGGAGTTTGCACTTTCTCCCCTTGTCTGCATGGGTTTCCTCCCACAGTCCAAAGATGTGCAGTTTGGGTGGATTGGCCATGATAAATTGCCTCTTAGTGTCCAAAAGGTTAGGTGGGTTATGGAGACGGGGGCTTAAGTTGAATCTTCTTTCCAAGGGCTGGTGCAGACTTGAATGGTCTTCCTCTGCCATGTAGGGATTCTATGATTCATAATGCTTTCATGATCACCATGTCTCAAAGTACTTTTGAACATTGTCACTGATACAGGCAGCAGAACAACCAATTTGTATGTAGCAAGCTCCCACAACAGCAGTGAAATAAATTAGCATATAGCTTTTTATTGATGTTGGTTGAGGGTTTAATGTTGGCTGGCATACTGGGAGAACTCTTTGAAAAGTGCATTGTGAGTTTTACATCCATACAAGGGATGGACAGGGTCATGGTTCAATTTCTCACTCCGGCTAGAGAGCTGTCTAGTTCAGATCATATTTTAGGGAGTGGGACTTAATTCTTGACCTTCTAACTCATGCTAACGTGCTACCACTGAGCTAAGGCTGATTCATGTTGTCGTGACTGTCCATTCATATATGCCATTAGATCTTCAGTCATTAAAAAAAACCTTGATGTTCAAATAAATTCAGTATCTGCTGGTTCCCCTTTTTCTCTTTTCCATTAAAGTCATCGAACTGAAAAGTTAACTGTTCCTCTCTGCAGATGTGGCCTGACCTGCTGAGCATTTCCATCATTTCAGATTTCCAGCATCTGCAGGATTTTATTTTTGTTTCTCGTTTCCACTGCAGTCCCTGAGTTTGTAAGACTGACCATCTGCTGCTTTGGACTGGTGTTCTGTGCAGCCCTAAAACTAAACTTGTATGTACTGACTCCCTCAGATGTTTTGAATTGTGGTTGTGTATTGATGATCTAATGTGGTCGGACACTATTTCATCCTTTCCAGTTTTATGTGGTTAAGTCATGATCATAGTAGGAAAGTGAGGGATAGGAAGAGAATGAAGGCAAGTCTTCTCTGCACAAAGACAAAATTAGTGAGTCACCACTGGATGCAAACATACAGTATAGTTGGGTAGTTGTGCTCAGGGCATGAAAAGTTTTTCATCAGGAAAAACAGGGAAGTGAAGTTGTTGAATTGACTTACCACATTTATGGTCAAGCTCCAGCTGGCTTAAAGCTACTTGTCATACTTAGTTGGGCCTATGGGGAACTTTCTGAGCTGAAATTCTGAAATGTGTTCAAAATTATCCGTCCCATTGGCTTCACCGCAAACATTGAATTATGATTTGAATGTTAATGTGCAGAATTATGTGCATATCTCCTAAGCAGATTTTCACAATCTTCTGTAGCCATCTGAAATGGCCACCTGCAAAGGACCATGGGAATTGTCAACTTGGACACAGACAAGTACACAACCTCTGTGTATTGTGCAAGGAAGCCAGACCTGACTGAAACTTGCTCCCATTAAAAGTCAATCACCATTTCCCCCAGGACAATAGAATTAGAATCAAGGAACCACACAGTAGCAGACTAACCGGCGCCACTTCCCTTGATTTGGAAAGGCCTACGTGCCTGGGACAATGACAGCTGGTATTCGCTCCTTAATTGGCCAGGATCAACGAGGGTGATCAAAACCCTATCGATCCATTGGTTCTGGAGTGAGGACCGCCCATAAGGGCGCGAAAGAGAAGGATAAGAAGCCCTGCGCACTAGGGATTGGCCTCTTTTGGACCGGCCTGTGTGCGACCAATTGCAGCATATCAACCAGCCAAGTTCAAGGACCTGCGATCGTTACCTGAAGGACGAACCCAGCCAAGACGAACCTGAAGACACGTGGACACAGATAAAAGCCTTATCTCCCGCACACAGCCGGTCACCCCAAAGTTAAGTAAAGGTCATCTTAGTTAGTAGGTTTAATTTTGTGCATAGCTGCGTGAATCATTGCATATAGAAACAAGTGTATTTGTTAATAAGCTGTCTTTTGAACTAATATTATGGTTGGGTGGTCATTCGTTTGATATAAGAAACAGCTTGTGGTTCACATAGAAATAAAGAAGTCAACACTTCAACTTCACTGAACTGAGTGATGTGGAGCACTAATTTTTCATTGCTCTGTAAGGAGTGTTGTGAAACTTGTAACTGCAGTGTTGTGTATTGACTGTAATAGAGTAGCATTAGCAGAAGCAGGGCATGTGGTTATCTTTCAATACAAGATAGCATGCTAGTTAAATATGTGTGGAGAACTTGGTTGTGTGTAGATACATTGTGGAGTAAACATTTTGTACATTTCAAGTAATCAGATAAACATTGCAGACTTACAAAGAAAAGCTGAAGGACAGTGATAGAGTTTATCTGGTGCTCTCTGCTTCAAGGTTGACATTTTCCTTCACCAATGGCAATTTTGCTACCGACAGCAATGTTAACAAGCTAACATTGTTCTCTCCAGAGGAAGTACACTAACCAAAATAAATAGTTTCTATTTTGGCCTCTGGAGGCAGTGTTGTACTGACAGGAAGATAAACACAATCAGTTCAGCTTATCTGTATTGGTCTGTAAAAGAGTTTGAACTTACTGGCCTGTGCAGACCATTCCAAACTCACTGGCTTCTACCGTTCTGAGCCATTGTAAAAGATAGGTAATAAACCATGCAGGTCAGAATGGCAACTTTGAAACCGCTATGCATGCGTGAGCAAGTAGTTACAGTAAATGCGGCCAGAGCAACTTATTGCTATATGGTTTAATTATTTTCTGTGACATCAGAACTTCTTCCTGTGCTGTAAAATTCGGTAAAGCCAGTAAACAGAGAAGTGAAGTTGTGATCGTGATTTACTAGCAGCTGCACTTGGATAGATTTGTCATGGGGCAATTTTTACAGAAGGAATCCCTCCTTATATTGGTTTCAAATTGACTTTTGTCCTTCCTAGTCATGTCATGAGTGACATCTCTTCTGAATGCGGGTGCAGCATGCTATTCCTGCTTGGTCATCATGGTGTCTTTGTATGATTAATGGTCAACCACTCGATCCTCCTTCACACACATGTAGGATTGATTAGCAGTTTGTTTCATTCACAATTATTTGTGCCTATGTTGACTAGCATTTATATATTTTCTGCCTGGTTCTTCGTGTGCAGCTTTGGGGGAAAAAAAGTACAACTCTCTCCGCCGAGGGCTGTTTGGATCCTTGGTAGTCAAACAGGAGGAGGTCAAAGGGCAGGTATTTCTCTGTGCTCACAGGGATGTACCAGGGAAAGCAACGTAAGTGTCCGGAATAATGGAAAAGTTCAACTGAGCGACAGGGAGGGAAATGTCCTCACTAAATGCAAAAAGGGGACAGGAAGGGAGGATGTGTTTAATAGGGAGATTGAGTTGCAAGTGGCAGAGCTGGTTGACTCATTGACTATAGACTTTGATCTGTGGACAGTAAGGACAATTGGGTCCCTTCTCTTACCTTTTGAGCAAAGGCTGATGTAGCTACAAAGAGCTATGTACTGATCCAAAGAGACCATACACAATTTCATAATAAAAGGATGCCACTGAGCACTGAATCAGAAATAATGACAGTTAAATACCGTTAAATCAGCAACGTATTTAAATAAGATGCATAATAATAACACACTATAACACTTCTCCCCAATGATTGCTTTTACGTTAGTTTTTCCGCATCGACATTTTGCTTTCCGTAATTAATTCAGCCAGTTGATACACCGTATCCAAAGCAACAAACTTCCCATACTTAAGGTTTTTAAGCTCAAACGTCAAATGGCTTGTTCAAAGTTTATCTTTCAAAGTTACTTGAATCTCAAACACCGATGTCCCAATGTGACTATCTATGTATATTATTGAAAGTATTCTATATTGTCATTTTGAAGTAAAATTTCTAGAAAACAAAAATATCGTGTTTCTCTCACCGCTCCCCCATTGTTTCAAATGAACAACTGACCTGAAATATAAATTAGCAATGCTTCGAAATGCAGTCATTGGAAAGGTGCAATTCTAATCGGCCATTGTCAAATTATTTTTCACAAAAATTCTAACTTATATTTCTGATCTGAATAAAGGTACAGTTATATAAATAACCAAAGGTAACATGCTTGCTCTTTCCCCTAAAATCATTGCCATCTATACAGTCGCCTCTGGTTTTCTACATTCTGCCCTTTGTGCATGCTGAGCTTTCAGTTGTTTCTGTTCTGCTTCTTCCCTGTTTCACGCCCAGAGTTGGAAGTTTTACATGAGCCTTTGGGCTATTAACAGCATCTGTAGATTAATTCTATGTATATTAACTTCATAGAAATTAATGTTGACTCTATTTAATTGTAATTGGCTCTATTTACTTGTAATTGTAACATTCAACATTATACATTGATAGCCAGCAAGGAAATAATGCTGCAACTGGGCTGGTGTTATAGTTCCTGACCAGTTCTGAGCATCATGGGGGTTGTAATTTTCTTTATAATTACAGCGAGGAGAAAAAAATAAGTTAGTTCAAATCATTAAATTCTAAACTCGGATGTTTGGAGTGAATGTTTCCAGTTCAAAAGACTGCACCAGACTGGAACGGATTGTTTGTAACTCTTTGATACTGAATCTGGACATTGTGACTGCAAGTTTGTTTAGTCATCGAGAGTGTGTAACGTTCTGATCGTTAGAGACTGAATGATTGGGAAACCTCCCCTGTACATGACAACACTTTAATAACAGCTTCAGCAAGGACTCAAAGTCCATTGTGGATGGTAGAAGCAATATCATTCTCTGGAATATAACTAAAAGAAATAAATAATTGTCTGTCTTAAGCAATTTATGTAAAATTATAGTTTAAAAAATAGCTAAAATGAAAAGTATTCATATGGGCGGCATGGTAGCACAGTGGTTAACAGTGGGGCTGGTTTAGCTCACTGGGCTAAATCGCTGGCTTTTAAAGCAGGCCAGCAGCACGGTTCGATTCCCGTACCAGCCTCCCCGGACAGGCGCCGGAATGTGGCGACTGGGGGTTTTTCACAGTAACTTAATTGAAGCCTACTCGTGACAATAAGCGATTTCCATTTTCATTTCACAGTTGCTTCACAGCTCCAGGGTCCCAGGTTCGATTGCCGGCTTGTGTCACTGTCTGTCTGTGTGGAGTCTGCACATTCTCCCCTTGTCTGTGTGGGTTTCCTCCGGATGCTCCGATTTCCCCCCATAGTCCAAAAATGTGCAGATTAGGTAAATTGACCATGCTAAATTGCCCTTGGGTTGGGTGGAGTTGCTGGGTTATGGGGATAGGGTGGAGGTGTGGGCTTAAGTAGGGTGCTCTTTCCAAGAGCCGGTGCAGACTCGATGGACTGAATGGCCTCCTGCACTGGAAATTCTATGAACAGTGACTGAGAACGAGTTAATGCTTCATTCTGTGAACAAAATATTAATCTGAATTAAGTAATTTTTTAATTGAAGAGAATACAACAATGAAACACTTTCGTTTTTTAGTTTCCATAATGTGTGTACATGTGTCATACTGATATAGCCTCATAATTTCTTGCATTGCTGTTATTGTGTTAAGATTGCTGGAGGATCTCAGTAAACATTGGAAATGTGTTCCGTATATCGAGAGCACTCTCAAAAGGGACATTCTTATCAGTTGAGTGCTTATTTAGAAAGGCATTGATTAATTGAGCAAAGCTTGCATGGATTTGCTCGGGAAGGTTACGGCTGACTACGAAAGGGAAAATGCTAGAAACTATCAGCAGGTCTGGCAGCATCTGTAGGGAGAGAAAAGAGCTAATGTTTTGAGTCTGATGACTCTTTGTCAAAGCTGACTAACTTGATTACATTGCTGCTTCCTCCAAATTCAATGAGGGTAGCAGGTTTTGTCTAGTCTGGATTTTAACAAGTCTTTTGACAATGTCTCAGACTGATCAGAAAAATGAAGCTGATGGGATGCAAGGGCAAGTGCCAAGTTCTGAAATTGTTTCAGAAAGCACAGGGCAATAGTCAGTAACTGTTTTTGTGACTCTTAAGGCTAGTTCCGCTGGGGTGGTACTGGCTTGGTGCTAGGTCCTGTGCTTTTCGTGGTATATATCAGTGACTTAGAATTAAATATAAGGGAGATAATTAAGTTTACAGATGATTCAATAATTGCTTGTGTGGCTGGTAGTGAGGGAAGAAGCTATAGGAAGATATCAATGGACTGGTCAGGTGGACAGAAAAGTTGCAACTGGAATTCAAGTGTGAAGTAATTCATTTGGGGGGGGGGGGGGCAAAGGGATGCACAATGAATGGTAGGGTACTGGGAAGCGTAGGGGACATGAGACACCTTGGAGTGTACATCCGCAGATACCAATAAGTATTAGGACAGGTAGACAAGAAGGCATACAGAATACTTTACTTTATTAGTTGGCAGCACAGATTATAAAAGCACAAGGATTTTACAAGAACTATATAAAATACTAGTTAGATCACAACTAAAGTACTGCATACAGTTCTGTCACATCACTGATGAATATGATCATATTAGAGAGGTTACAAAGGAGATTTACACGGATGCTATCAGGATTAGAAAGTGCTAGTTGAGGAAATATTGGATAGGCTGGCTATATTTTCTTTGGAGTGGAGGAGACTGAGAGTCGATTTATTTGAGGTGTATAAAATTGAGGAGGAAGACAGACTGGATAAGAAGGATCTATTTTCCTTGCAGAGACTGAGTTTATTTAGCATGTGCACAGTTTGAGTTGAGCAATTGCCTTGTGAATGGCCAGGTGGAGTTCTTTAAGCCTGCCTTCAATATCCCTGATGTGGAAATGCCGGTGTTGGACTGGGGTGAGCACAGTAGGAAGTCTTACAATACCAGGTTAAAGTCCGACAGGTTTGTTTCAAACACTAGCTTTCATGCCTTCACATGAGGAAGGAGCAGTGCTCTGAAAGCCAGTGTTTGAAACAAACCTTTTGGTTTGTAAGACTTCTTACTGTGTTCAATAGCTCTGTTAGTGGACACTCCTTGACAATGTCAATCATTATTGAACTGCAACATTGCATCCTGGATGGTCTTGATAATCCTACTGATTATCAGTAGCTGCACTGAGGCCTTGACCAGTTGGGCCATGGTTTAAAAGGGCCCCTGCCATTGTGGGAGATCAAAGCCAAAGTGAACAAGCAGTTGGATCTATGATGAGAAATTAATTTCTGGTTGATGTTTTCTCCTGCCGATCCTCCTGCCATAGGTCCTCTGTTGTTACTACTCAGTGTGCTGGCGTGAGGGAAGGATTACTACTGGTATATTAAGGAGGCCCTTAAGCTGCTTCAGCAGCTTGCCTGTTACAGATGCCCTCCTGATGTGGGGGGGCAGTGTTCCTCAGGAATGGGAACCAGGGGAGGTGCGTTGGCCAAACAGTACCCAGTGATGAGCATTGTTGAGTTGCGCACACGATGTAGTGGGAGCAGAGGACCCAAGGGTCTTGGCCTGTGATCCTCATCAGGTACAAACCAATTTACTGAGGAGCTTGTTGTGGGTTTTACTTTTTCTCCAGTCTTGAGGAGATGCTCTCTGTATGTGAGGCTTCTGTCAAGGATGACATTGAGATAAACTGGGTGAAGATTGTGCTTTAGTTTCTTGCCGTCCAGGGTGATGTTCAGTTTCCTCTTAACACTAGCATTATGAAGTTGGAATATGCTGTAAACTGACTGGGGGCATAGATTTAAAGTAATGGGCAGTAGGATTAGAGGGTAATTAAGGTGAAATTCTTTCTCGCACAGGAAAAACTACTTGGCTACACAAGTGCAAGGCTATGGACCAAAATCTGAAAAGTGTGATTCGGCTGGATGGCTCCTTTTTGACTGGCTCAGTCAGACTGTATAGAATGGATTAATTTTGTGTTTTAAATTCATATGATTCTAAGCTGAAATAAATGGGTTACCCAAAATTTTGTACAATTGAATTATCAAATTTCAGCTAAATAATTTGTGACTCTTGGTACCATTTTGAATAAGAATACTGCACATTGGTGCTTCAAAATTTTTGTATTCGTTCTTCAGACAAAGTTTGGGAAATATTCATCTTACAAATACATGATTAGATTTATAAATCCAAGGTTTGACCAATTTAAATCTGAAATTGAGTCAAGAATTTTCCTGAAGGAGTCTGTTTGAAAGTTTGGTAGGTAACATTGTTTTCTAATTATTTTGCCATTTGATTATGTACTGGTGGGGGGGGGGATAGGAGAGATTGTGATGAGGAAGACGGGGAGCACCTTTATTTCTTCATTAGTTTTGTTAACAAACTTACTGATATACATAACTCTGCAGTCACTGGGAAGTTTATGTATAGCTTGGATTACTTATTTCTGTTCTCTTGGTACTTTCTTGATACACTGGGTCGGAAGAATAACTCCAGAAATCTGTATGCCACAACTTCATGGCATAGCATACTGATGCATCAACTGAATTTTTGGGAACAAAATACTGAAACCAAGGATAAGCAAAAATGTGGCATATTTGGGCAATGTTATTCTCCTGCACAAAGTTTTGTAATGTTGCAGTTATTCTCAAAAATGCTCTATTCACTTTGCATCTAATTCTTGAGTACAGGTTTGTGCTATCACTGCTTAAAATTTCAGGAAGAATTTGAATTTTCATACTGTATATCAGAAATCAATCATTTTCTTAACTCTAACTGCCTACATACTCTGATCATTTTAGTTTACTGAATTATGGTATGGCCTCAGTGAGTGTTCTGATGCCCAATGGGTGTGCCTCCACTCCTTCTTTTCCTTAGGGAATGGGTTATAATAAGAAAGGTACTTCAGTACAGTTTAAGTAGGAAATAATGTCAAGCCGGGTGAGTTTCTGGCAGTGCTTGGGCTGTTTGTCGTACCAAGCGTTGCATTTCAATTTTAAATTTTTTTTTTAAGTACAAAACTTAAGTCTTTAACTTTCTGTACTGGTTGCACAGTCATTTACTGCACAGGGAGGTCATTTGTCCATCATGCCCAGCCAGTTCCCTGTGGGACATTTCTATCTGTTGATATGAAACCCTATAATTGTGATATGAAATAAATATGCACCATGTAGTGGGCTATGTACTGAAATTTTTTATCACAAAATGAACTATGCAAATATTGGGTTAGGTACAAGCTGGGTCTGAGCTTTGAGACTGCAGAATTTTGTACTGATCACAGAGAACTGTTATTTTTGTAAGCCTTTCAATCTAATGTCTCACTCAAGATGGAAGCTAAAGGAGTACACAGCCAAAATTGGACATGTAGCTGGAGTATGCAAACCAAATAGAGATCTGTGGAACAGTGCAACAATGCAGGTAAAGACAAGCAAGTGGGACAGGAAGGGACAGAGTTTAACATAAATTGTACATCAGCGAATGAGGTCATTGCAGAGACTGAAAGTAAAATGAAATTAAAGGTTTTTTATCTGAATATATGAAGCATCTGCAATAAGATAGATGAACTTGTGGCACAGATGGAGATCATTTAAAAAAAATTATTCATGGGATGCAGGTGTCGCTGGCTAGGCCAGCATTTATTGCCCATCCTTAATTGCCCTCGAAGGTGGTGGTGAGCTGCTTTCTTGAACTGTTATTGTCTGCACGGTGTAGGTACACCCACAGTGCTGTTAGGAAGGGAGTTCTAGGAGTTGGACCCAGCAATATTAAAGGAACGGTGGATCATATATTTCCAAGTCAAGATGGTGGCTTGCAGGGGAACTTCCAAGTGGTGCTGTTCCCATGAGTTTGCTTTCCTTGTCCCTCGAGGTGGTAATGATTGTGTGTTTGGAAGGTGCGACTGAAGGAGCCTCGATGAGTCCCTGCAGTGCATCCTGTAGGTGGTACACAGCTGCATCAATGGTGGAGGGTCTGGATATTTGTGGATGGCATACCAATCAATCAGGCTGCTTTGCCCAGGAAAACATTAGAGTTTGTTGTGCGCTGTTGGAGCTGTACTCATCCAGATAAGTATAAAGTATTACAGACTTGAGTCCTCAACTGCTTCTCATATAACAAGCTCTTCATTCCAGGGATCATTCTAGTGAATCTCCTCTGCACCCTTTCCAAGGCCAGCACACCTTTCCTTGGATACAGGGCCCAAAACTGCTCACAATACTCCAAATTGGGTCTGACCAGAGCCTTATTCAGCCGCAGAAGTACATCCCTGGTCTTGTATTCTAGCCCCCTCGTCATGAATGCAACATTGCATTTGCCTTCTTCACTGTCAACTGAACATTCACCATAAGAGAATCTTGATGAGGACTCCTGAAGTCCCTTTGCGCTTCTGATTTCCTAAGCCGTTGCCCATTTAGAAAATAGTCTCTGCCTCCATTCTTCCTAACAAATCACATAACCCCACCCCCACTCCCCCAACACAGACACACAGACAATTCATGACTACAGGAAATAACTCGGCAACAAATATAAAAAATGCCAGAACACAAAATGTGCATGAACATTGTACAAACAATATGCACACAAGCTGTTGCGTCAGTTATCTGCATCACCTAAAACAAAGAACTTTTCACAGCCAGGTTCAGAATGTACAAATCGTGGCCAATTACATTCCCCTCCTGAAATTTAAACTGACAGTAGTTACCCCATCATGGATTACCACCTTAGTTCATTTCACCATTTCATCAAACCCTTCCACCCTCCTACACTCTTACGGAGCTGCATTTTCCCTCTCTGACCACCATCTGTTCCGTGCCTCCAACCCCCTCTATCCACACCAACTTAAATTCCCCTTTTCTCTGCTTCCCTCCTTCAGCTCCTCGTGTTGGTTCCGCCATTCTCCACACTCTAGTCCTATTCAACCCAAAAAATGTCTCGCACACAAAGCAGATAACAGAAATATTTATAACATGAAATATAACTGTTTGCCTTTCATTCAACTGCATTACTTGAAATCTATCCCTGCAGCTGGCTGTAAAATTTATTGCAACAGACATTCATATTCTCAGCCAGCTGCTTCTTGATGTCATTATACTGGGAGGTGACGGGGAGCAGCGACAGTGTGACTCCAACCAGTAGAGGGTTCCCCCCCGGATTCCCATTGACTCCAGTTTTGCTAGGGCTCCTTGATGCCATACTCTTATCAAATACTGCCTTGATGTCAAGGGCAGTCACTCTCGCCTTGCCTCTGGAGTTCAGCTCTTGCCCCGAGAGTTTGAGCCAAGGCTGTAGAGGTCAGAAGCTGAGTGACTCTGGTGGAACCCAAACTGAGAGTCAGTGAGCAGGTTATTGGCAAGTAAGTGCCGCTTAATTGCACTGTCGATGACCCCTTCCATCACTTTACTGATAATTGAGAGGAGACTGATTTGGTTTGGTAGGATCTGTTTGTGTACAAGACCTACCTGGACAATATCCACATTGCTGGGTAGATACCAGTATGTAGCTGTACTGGAACAGCTTGACTAGGGATGTGGCAAGTGCTGGAGCACAAGTCTTCAATACTATGGCCGGAATGTTAATAATAATCTTTATTGTCACAAGTAGACTTACTGCAATGAAGTTACTGTGAAAATCCCCTAGTCGCCACATTCCGGTGCCTGTTTGGGTACACAGAGGGAGAATTCAGAATGTCCAAATTAGCTAATAGCACAATTTAAACAGAAGCCAGGATCTATCACAAAGACTTCAATTCCATACATACTTGGTATAAGCCGGGATATTGCCAGGGCCCATAGCTTTTGCAGTATCCAGTGCTTTTAGCCGTTTCTTGATATCACATGTAGTGAATCGAATTGGCTGAAGACTGGCATCTATGACGCTGGGGACCTCTGGAGGAGACTGAGGTGGATCATCCACTTGGTATTTCTGGCTGAAAATTATTGTGAATACTTCAGCCTTGTCTTTTGCACTGATGTTCTGGGCTCCTCCCTCACTGAGGATATTTGTGGAGCCTCCTCTTCCAGTGAGTTACGGTATTTCATTGTCCACCACCATTCACAGTGGATTGTGGCAGGACTGCAGAGCTTGGATCTGATCCGTTAGTAGTGGGATCAATTAGCTCCATCTATCACTTGCTGCTTAAGTTGTTTGGCATGCAATCTATCCTGTGTAGCTTCACCAGGTTGACAACTCATTTTTAAGTATGCCTGATGTTTTTACTGGCATGTCCTCCTACACTCTTCATTGAACCAGGGTTGATCCCTTAGCTTGATGGTAGTGGTAGAATGGGGGATGTGCTGGGCCACAAGGTTACAAATTGTGGTTGAATGCTGCTGCTACTGGTGACCCACAGTGCCTCAAGTCATGTGTTTCTAGATCTGTTCTCGATCTATCCCGTTTAGCACAATGGTAGCACAACATGATGGAGGGTATCCGCAATGTGAAGACAGACTTCACAAGTACTGTGCGGCGATCACTCCTACTGATAATGTGTGGACAGCTGCATGTGCAGCATGCAAGTTCATGACTGAGGTCAAGTATGTTTTTCTCACTTGTTGACTCCCTCACCACCTTTTGCAGACCCAGTCCAGCAGCTATGTCCTTTAGGATCCTGCCCTCGCGATATGTAGTGGACCAGCGAATCACTCTTGATTGAAGTTCCCCACTCAGATTGCATTCTGTACCCTTGCCATCCTCCGTACTTCCTCCAAGTGGTGTTCAGCATGGAAGAGCACTGATTCATCAGCTAAGATAGGGTGGTAAGCAGCAAGAAGTTTCTTGTCCGTGTTTGACCTAATGCCGTGGTGTCTGGAGGCATTGTTGAGAACTCCAGGGCAACTCTCTCCTGGCAGTATGCCACAGTGCTACCACCTCTGTTGAGTGGGATGGGATGTCTGGGACATTCTCTGTAAAGTATGGTCCATTCAATGTCAGGCTGTTGTTGTTAGACAGCTCTCCCAATTTTGGTACAAGCCCCCAGATGTTAGTAAGGGGGATCTTTGAAGGGCTGACAGGGCTGGGTTTGCTGCTATCGGTTCCAGTGCCTAGATCAATGCCAGGTGGTCTGTCTGCTTTCATTCCTTATTTATTTAATAGTAGTTTGATCCCGCATGGCTTGCTAAGCCATTTCAGAGGGCATTTAAAAGTCAGCCACATATAAGTCAGACCAGGTATGGGTGGCAGATTTTGTTGCCTAAAGGGAACCAGATGGTTTTTTACAACAATTGCAATGGTTTTATGGTTATCATTAAATGATTTTAATTCCAGATTTTTTGTTGTTGAATTCATATTCCATCATCTGCTGTGGTGGGATGTGAATCCAGGCCCAGGGTCTCTGGATTACAAGTTCATTTTGGCCCCAATTTGATTTTGTATACGTGTTGATAAACAGCCCCTCTCGAAAGCGAATTCAAAACAAAGCTGGACTGTTTGGGGAAATGTCAGGAAGTATTTTTTGCTTAAAAGGTGGTGGAAATTTGGCACACTGCCTCAAAAAAAATGGATCCATATGGGTAAATGGAATTGAGATACAAATCATTCTTAATCTGATTGAATGGCAGACAGGTTTCAATGGCTGAACAGTGGCCTTGTACTTGGCGTTTCTTAGCTTTTATTTGTTCTTGTATGTTGAATAAGATCTCAGCACTGAATAGGTTGGTTATCTCAACACTGGAGTACGTTGTGTTATCTCATCTGGAATGTGAATTGTCCTGATGTCTATTGACTATCTAACTAGTTGGCTGATAGTCTCATGCTGTTATACTTCACATTTTAAGTATGTTAAATATAACTTGAATGATGAAACGTTTTACTATAAATCCGAAGATTTCATAGGGAATCCTGAAAATGCAGGGATCTGAATTGGCTTTCTATAGTTTACTGCTTCTGTTGAAGTAATGACACTTTCTATTGTGCTATGCCTGCAAACAATTTCTACCGTAATAATATTTTTCTTTGTTTTTCAAGTGGCATTCAGCACTGAACATTTCAGGGATTAGCAGGGCAATCCTTGAAGTATTATACTTGCAGCGAAACTCCATGCTTAAATTTGAAAACCATTTTTAATGAATACATTTGCACAAAAAATACTTAATAGGTGAAAAGATGTTAATTTATACAGCTAATTGAAATTGGCTGGCTGCAGAGGTGAAAATAGATCAAATATTGACGAAGAGTAGAAAGCAGGCAGGAGGTAGAGAACAAGGAAGTTGTAAGAGTGATAGATGTGGTGCTGGGAAGCAATGTGCTCAAGGACATGTTTGAGGTGAATTGGCAATTGGAAAGAATTAAGGGTTGAGAATGGGTTCTCTATAATCTAGAGACAGATAATATACAATTAAAATACAAGGGAGGAGTACCATTCTTCCTGAAGGTCTCCCTTCTCTAGTCTTTTTCACCCCTCGGCCCCCATTTCCTCTTTAACCTGGCCCCAAAATAGTTTTCGTTTTTTGTATTATTCCAGATGTTATACCCACCATACTACTTGAACACCAATTTATTGTATTGATTGTTGACCTTACTATGATTGGAATGCTCCGCAATAACTTCAGCATGCTGCAGTTGATGCTTGCCACTTCTGACTTGAGTTTGCAGTTTGTGGGAAGTAGGCCTTGGATGACACTTGAAACTCTATAGTTCAGCTATGCACTTAATTTATTGCTTTGACTTTATTTGGTATTGTGATAATTTACTGAGTGTCTGCTTTCACATCGCAGAGAACACCCACCCTCATTTCTTTGTTCTTACTCACCTCCAACCTCCACTTTCATGGTAATTTCCCTTTGTCATCCGGCGCCCTGCCTAACCCTCCTGTAGCTCCCTTTTGGACTGATTGGTTGTTTTTTTTCTCTTCTGAACACAAAATTGTCCTCCCAAAAGTCACACATTACTTCCTCTGACCAGACCACATTATCCCTCCTTGTCTTGCTTGACTATTCCCCCTCAGTTACAACATAGTCAATTTATGGAATCCACTTGTGCCTCCCTGGGCCTGCTTTTGTATGGTTCCACACTTGTATATTGTGAACAATAATTGATGCCAGATCATTGTTGATCTTAAATCTGAGATTGATATTTTGTTAACTAAAGCTATTAAGGGGTAGGGGGCAAAGGAGGGCATATGAAGTTAGACCACCAATTGGTTATGAGCTCATTGAATGATTGAACAGACTACTAAACAGTATATTTGTTTCCTAATCTTCCTTTTCAACCTTAGCCAAAAACATCTCTTCCAACTCTTGTATAAAATTTTCTGAAATCCTTTCAGATTCAGTTGTCCCTCCTTTGTGTCACGCTCATCATAGTCTTCAACCAATTAATTTCTCTTATCTGGAATTTTGCCTCCGACCACAAAACCTCAACTCATCTCTTCAGCCAAACGTTTGGTCACCCTCTTCATCACTTCTTTATATTTTGGCTGTTCGGATTAGTTATTAGTGAAGTATGTTGCGACTTCTTTTTGCATCAGATCTGCTATATTAATGCAAGACTCTGACAAATGCGGTTTTTGAATTGCTCATGGAGAATGTTGATAATTAGGAATATAGTACAAATTGTGATTGGATTGGAAATCATATCCTACTCGGATATGGCCATGTCAACTGATAACTCCTCACCCATGACTATTATAAGATAGACATTAAAAAATTATAACTTGTGCATGTTTTTGAATTGTGCAGCCTGAGTAACTTTTTCATAGCAGCAGATAAAGGAAACCAGAAACTGGCCATTAGTTCTAAATCAGTAAAACAGGCTGCAGATTTGAAATATCGATGTCTGATTTTGGATTAGTCGAGGCAGTTCCAAAATAAGCTCATGTAGGCTGTGTCGGTCCCCATTTAGAAAAAAATTTCTTCCTTTATATTAATGTTGACTTGCATAAAATCGACATCTTGATGCAAATGTACATAACATTACCATTGCAAATCATTTGACAATCAAACATGATCTATGGGAAGGAATATTCATCGGAAAGAAATGCATATCACAACATTTGTTTATTCTTTCTCTATTGTAATTTCTAAAATTTGCTTTCCAGCAGTCTGTTTTGTGCCATGTGCACTTTTCCTTTCCTAATTTAGGATATGCAATAATGAATCTGGTAGGTTCTTCTTAAATTAAAATTTGAAAAATTTAATAGCTCTTGAGGAGGAATAAATTGCATTTGTCTAGCAGCTTTCATGTCACAAAGTCAACCCAAAAGACATCATCCTATAGAAGTACATTTAAAGTGCAGTCACTTGTAATGTAGGGGAACAAGGTAAATCTGCACACAGATCGGTCCCAGAAACAGCAGTAGGCTAGCTAATTGGACAGAAAATAGCTTTTTGGTATTGTTGGCTATGGAGGGAACAACAATAAAATTCCTCTGCACTTGTCATGGTATTTGTTTTTGCACCTGACTCCCCCCATCCCCATCACAGATGTGGCCTCAGTTCTGACATCTGATAGTACATCTAACAGTGCAACTTTTCCTCAATACTGCATTGAAATAGCAGACCAGAAGATGTGCTTAAATCTCTAGAGTAGGGTTTGAACCTCCAATCTCACAATTCAAGCCAAGAGTATACAACTGAGCCAAACTGAGCTAAAATGGGCTATTACCCTCTACTATGCCTCTGTTGATGCCATGATACCCAACTGTTGAATAATTGAAGGATGTTTGCCTCCATTACCGTAGTCCATTCCATGTTTGATCTCTTTGTGAAGATCACTTTCTTAACCGAGGCAAGGGACTGAGGATTAGGAATAGTAGGTGAGTCAGTTCCTCCAGCTGTTTCACAATTGAGTTAAATTGTGGCCGATCTTTATTGGAACTCCATTTACCCTTTTTTAAGCCATAACTATGACCCTTGTTGAGATGTGATGCTCAAAACACAGTACTCCAGATAGGGGACTGTACAACTGCAACATAATGTCAGTCGTTCATTTGTCTCTTACAAATTTGAATCTGTCTCTCTTCTATCCTATCTGTAAATACTCGCAGTTTCAGGCTGCTTCTCTCATACGCAATGATTTACAGATGCATCAGCAAGTATTGACATGTTATTTAATTTTGCTAGGGTTTGCACACTATGTACATCTTGTTAGCACAGTATTGTAGTGAAACATGTATAAAGTGGTATTTTGTACGAACTGCTTTTTCAGTTTGCACTTACCTGATGTCTTGAACAATTAGTTGTGTCTAAGGTGTTCAGATTCTCTACCAGGCTTGGAAACAAGGAAGATGGAACATGAAATTACGAGGAAACGTTGTCAAATTTGTTTCCGATTTGTCATTGGTTCCTGATGATGAAAAAAATGATTTAGACATTCTGTACTTGGTGGGTGAGGGCAGTGCATTTTGTACAGAGAAGGGTTCCAGGAGGCAAAATATTGTACCATTTTTGAAATTTGGATTTGCAATCTTTTAATGCTCACTTATACTTTTTATTGTTTGCTTTACAGGAAGTTTGGAGAGCGACCTCAACCCAAACGCCTTACCAGGTAAGATTTCATCACATTTGGTGCTTCGTAATGTGCTGTAATTTTGTTTGAGATAAAAGTGTCACGGATCACTGTGCAATTACATGAATGCTGAACAGAATATGGAGCATGTATTACAATGTAAAAGACTTGGGGAAAGGACTAGAAAAACAATTTTCAGTTTCGCGGTTTCGTACTGGGGATCAGTTATACTCATTCAATTTAATGTGGCAATTATCTACATCTTCTTTGGTGAATATTTAAAATTTTTTTTAGAGTACCCAATTATTTTTTTCCCCAATTAAGGGACAATTTAACGTGGCCAATTCACTACCAGGCATATCTTTGGGTTGTGGGGGTGAGACCCAGGCAGACACGGGGAGAATGTGCAAACTCCACATGGACAGTGACCCGGGGCCGGGATCGAACCTGGGTCCTCGACGCTGTCAGGCAGCAGTGCTAACCACTGCACCACCGTGCCGGCCCTTTGGTGAATATTGTATGAAATCTGTAGAAGTAGGTTGACATATTAACAAATGAAAAACCAGTTGATATTTGAGGGCATTCCTTCTTGTACACTTTGGGAGTTAGGTTATTTTTGTGCAGGATGGTACTTTATAAAATAGTTTATGTGGCATATTTGAAATGAGTTCATAAATTGAGATTGATTTTTGTTTGTTTACCTGGTACACTGATTTAAGTAGTTAATTGTCCGATTAACAGCACTAGCAGTAGGTTGATTTGTGACCTCTTGTGTTCAATAATCAATGTCTGTCATAGTAGAGGGGTATTTGAAGTATTTTAGGATAAAGCTGTTGTTTAAAAACAGATGTGTGTCACATTTGCAACTTTTATCCAAGTGATAAATCAATTCTTCAGCACACTATCTATTTTTCCAACCCAAAAACCTGTTGTGAAGATTTAAAATTTAACTCGTACCATATCTCTTTGTATTTATTTAGGGAAGCAATGCGAAATTACCTTAAGGAGCGTGGTGATCAAACTGTACTAATTTTACATGCTAAGGTTGCACAAAAATCTTATGGAAATGAGAAAAGGTGAGTTATTTATGAAATCAACGGGGCACATTTTGATTATGTTGTAGTTGTACAAGTTATCTATCTAGGAAGAAAAGGAGAACTTGCATTTATATTTTGCTTAATTATGTGGCCTGGTAGTTCCAAAATACTTCACAGTTATTCAGTTGTTTTTAAATGCAGTCACTTACATCAGTAAGCAGTCAGTTGACACAAAGTCCAGCAAAAGACTTGAGGACAAGATCATCTGTGTTTGCAATAATTGTGCAGTAGGAGAGCAGCTTGCTTTTTCAATTAGTGCTGTACTTGGCATGCTACTGTCGCCTTTAGGATGCATGAAGTCCTGTGTTGCAGTTTCACCAAGTTGGCACCTAATTTTTAGGTACATCTGATGCTGCTCCTTATATGCTTTCCTACATTCATTGAAATAGGGTTGCTATGTCGAAAGTCCATGCATGTGCACCACTGCAACAGTATCAACCCTTTCTGTTACCTCTTTAAAGAACACCAAGTTAGTTGAGCACCATTTCCCCGTTAGAAATCCATGCTGTCCTTTCCTAATTGACCAACATTTTCCCATGTGACTGCTAATTCTATCCCAAATAATTGTTCCCAGAAGCTTTTCCACCATTGAAGTTAAACTGACTGGCCTGTAATTGCTGGGCCTATCCTTACAATGTTTTCTGAACAAGCGCGTAATATCTGCAATCTCCTGCTCTCTGCCACCTTCCCTGAGTCTCGAGAAGACTGAAAGATTGTGGGCAGTCCCCCAGGCAATTTCCACTCTTCCCTTCATTCAATATCCTTGGATGCATCTGGTCCTGGTGCCTCGTCAACTTTCAGTTCCGACTATCTCCATCACTTCTTCGGGTAGGGTGCTCTTTCCAAGAGCCGGTGCAGACTCGATGTGCTGAGTGGCCTCCTTCTGCACTGTAAATTCTATGATAATCTATGATTAATGTAGGACAAAGGTTCGGCACAACATCGTGGGCCGAAGGGCCTGTTTTCTATGTTCTTCCTCGTCAATTTTGAACTTTTCTGGTGACATTCTGTCCTCGTTGCCTGGATGGCATCTACCTAGTTGGTAAATTCAGATGCAACGCATTCATTAATACCTCAGCCCTGCTATCATATATAAATTATCTTTTGAGTCCCTAATCAGCCCTACTCCATAGTATATAGCAGGGACTGGTTTAGCACAGTAGACTAAATAGCTGACTTGCAATGCAGAATTATGCCAGCAGCGCGGGTTCAATTCCCGTACCGGCCTCACTGAATGTGGCTTTTTCACAGTAACTTCATTGAAACCTACTTGTGACGAGATATTATTATTATTATTATTATTAGCCTATAAAAGACTTTGATTCCCCTTTATGTTGGTTGCCAGTCTTTTCTCATCATCCTTCCGCTTCTTCTAAGGTGCTTTTTCACCTGCCTTCTCAACGTTCTATATTTCTACTTGACATCAGTCATAAGTACATTTTTTCTTCCTTATCTTAATTTCTATCATCTTCTTCATCCAGGGAGCTCTGGATTTGTTTGCCTTACTGTTGCCTTTTGAAGGAATTTACTGAGTTATAGAAACATAAAAAATAGGAGCAGGAGGAGGCCATTCAACTCTTTTTTGAGCCTGCTCCGCCATTCATTATGATCATGGCTGATCATCCAACTCAATAGCCTAATCCTACTCCCCCCCCCCCCCCCCCCGTATCCTCTGATCCCCTTTGCTCGAAGTGCTATATCTAATTGCTTCTCAAAAACATGCAATGTTTTGGCCTCACCTACTTCCGGTGGTAACTAATTCCACAGGCCGACCACTCTCTGGGTGAAGTATTTATAAAAAAAAAAAATCATTTCTGGGATGTGGGTGTCGCTGGGTAGGCCAGCATTTATTGCCGATCCCTAGTTGCCATTCAGAAGGTGGTGGTGAGTTGCCTTCTTGAACCACTTCAGTCTTTGAGGTGTAGGTACACCCACTGTGCTGTTAGGGAGGGAGTTCCAGGACAGTGAAGGAACGGTGATATGTTTCCAAGTCAGGATGGTGAGAGATTTGGAGAGTAACCTCCAGGTGGTGGGGTTCCCTGGTATCTGCTGCTCTTTTCCCTCTAGATGGTAATCGTCTGGGTTTGGAAGGTGCTGTCTGAGGAACCTTGGTGAGTTACTGCAGTGCATCTTGTAAATGGTACACACGGCTGCCACTGTTCATCGGTGGTGGAGGGTTTGAATGTTTGTGGAAGGGGAAACAATCAAGCGGGTTGCCCTGTCCTGGATAGTGTCGAGCTTCTTGAGTGTTGTTGGAGCTGCACCTATCCAGGCAAGTGGAGAATATTTCATTACACTCCTGACTTGTGCCTTTATGGTGGATAGGCTTTCGGGGGCCATGAGGTGAGTTACTCGCCTTAGGATTCCTAGCCTTTGACCTGCTCTGGTAACCACAGTATTAATATGGTTAGTCCAGTTCAGTTTCTGATCAATGGTAATCCCCAGGATGTTGATTCTGGGGGATTCAGGGATGGTAATGTCATTGAATGTCATGAGGTGATGGTTAGATCCTCCCTTGTAGGAGATGGTCATTGCTTGGCGCTTGTGTGGCGTGTATGTAACTTGCCACTTCTCAGCCCAAGCCCTGATATTGTCCAGGTCTTGCTGCATTTGGACATGGACTGCTGAGGAGTCATGAATGGTGCTTAACATTGTGCATCATCTGCAAACATCCCCACTTCTGGCCTTATGACGGAAGGGTGGTCATTGATGGAGTAGTTGAAGATGGTTGGGCCTAGGACACTACCCTGAGGAACTCCTGGAGCTGAGATGATTGACTTCCAATCACCACGACCTTTGTGCCAGCTATGACTTAAATGGTCCACCCCGAATCCTCCATTGGGAACATCTTTCTGCATCTACCCTGTGTAGTCCTGTTAGAATTTCATAGGTTCCTATGCCCCCCCCCTTATTCTTCTAAACTCCAGCAGACGCAATTCTAACCGATTCAATCTCTCCTTTTGGCCAGTCCCGCCATCCCAGGAATCAGTCTGGCAAACCTTCGCTGCATCCCCTCTAGGTTAAGAACCCTTCCTCTGATAAAGAGACCAAAACTGCGCACTATATTCCAGGTGTGGCATCGCCAAGGCTGTGTATAATTGCAGCAAGACATTCCTGCTCCTGTATTGTAAACCTCTTGTGCTGAAGGCCAACATACTGTTTGCTGCCTTTACCATCTGCTGCACCTGCATGCTTCACTTCAACGACTGGTGCACAAGAGCACCCAGGTCTTCTTTCACATTTATTCCCCCCCCCCTCAATCTATAGCCATTCGGGTAATTATTTGCCTTGCTGTTTTTTTAACCAAAGTGGATAACCTCCTATTTAGCCAGATTATACTGCATCTGCCATGCATTTGCCCACACAGTCAACTTGTCCAAATCATGCAGAAGCATCTCTGCATCCTCCTCATAGCTCCCCCTCCCCCTCAGCTTTCTGTCAACTTCAAGTTTGGAGATATTGCATTTTGTTCCCTCATCTAAATCATTAATATGTATTGTGAATAGCTGGGCTTATAGCACTGATCCTTGTAGTACCTACTAGTCACTGCCTGCATTTTGGAAAAAGACCCGTATCCTGTCTGCCAACCAGTTTTCTATCCACCTCGGTACGCTACTCCTAATCCCATGCGCTTTAATTTTACACGCTATCCTCTTGTGTGAAACTTTGTCGAAAGCCTTTTGAAAGTTCAAACGAACTATGTTCTCTTGCTCCCCCTCATCAATTCTACCAGTTACACCCTCTAAGAATTCCAGTAGACTTGTCAAGCATGACTCTGCTGACTGTCCGATTCTGCCATTGTTTCCTAAGTACTCTGCTGTTAAATCTTTTAACATGGAGTCTAGCATTTTCCCCACTCCCGACGTATGGCTGACAGGTCTATAATTCATGTTTTCTCTCTACTTCCCTTTCTAATTAGTGGGATTACATTAGCTACCCTCCAATCTGTAGGAACTGTTCCAGAGTCCACGGAATCTTGGAAGGTGACCACCAATGCATCCAATGTTTCTAGGACCACTCAAGTACTCTGGGTTGGAGATTATCAGGCCCTGGGGATGTATCGGCCTTTTCTTCTTATCGATTTTGATGTCCTTGCACGTTTCCTTTCATAATTCATTTTAGTAGCACTGATGAACTGCTTTGTGAGCCTTTGTTGGTCTTTGTATCTATCCCATTCATCTGGATCTGTGCAATGTTTTGCATTTTTGTAAGTCTCTTTTCTTTTAGTTTTATGCTGTCTCTGATCATTTTACTTGTTCCTGGCTGTTTTCTTGTGAAACGAAAACGTTTTCTCTCAGGGGTATATGCTCGCTCTGTATCATAGATTATGTTTCTTAAAATATTCTCCACTGGTCTTGAATTGTTGCACCCATTAACAGATCATCTCAGTTTACCATAGACAGTCTCTGTCTCATCCCGTTAAGTCAGCCTTATCCAAGTTTAAAATTCTAGTATCTGAATCATCCATTTCACTTTCAAACGCTACACTGATATCCATTATGCTGTGATCACTATTTAATAAATGTTTGTGCACAGCTTGGGTCATTCTCATAACTAAATCTAATGTTGTCTGTTCCCTTGTTGCATCTTGTAACACACTGGTTAGCATGCTGTCTCACAGTGCCAGGGACTTGGGTTCAATTCCAGCCTTGGGTGACTGTGTAGCTGGTATGTTCTCTCCATGTCTGCACGAGTTTCCTCCGGGTACTCCGGTTTCCTCCCACAGTCCAAAGATGTGTAGGTTAGGTGGATTGGCCATGCTAAATTGGCCCTTAGTATCCAAAAGGCTAGGTGGGGTTACTGCCCTATGGGGATATGGTGGAGGCTCTTGGGTCTGTGCAGACACGATGGGCCGAATGGCGGTCTCCTGCACTGAAAGGATTCTATGATATTGCTGCAGGAAACTATCCCGGCCACATTCCAGAAATTCACTACTTTTCTTACAGGTGCTTGTCTCCCAATCGATGTGTAAGTTCAAATCCCCCATTAATACTACTCTGCCTTTGCTACAGACCTCGCCTGAGCCCTCCCCTTGGCCCCCCATTTTCTAGTTTAAAGTCCTTGTGACCACCCTGTTTATCCTTTCAATTAGTGCCCTGGTCCCAGATGAATTTAGGTGGAGACCATCCCAATGGTACAGATCCCTCCTATCCCAATACTGATGCCAGTGCCCCATGAAGCGGAACCCCTTTTTCCCCCCTCGCACGCCTTTAACCATGTGTTTACTTCCCTAATTTTCTCACCCCTATACCAATTTACACGTGGCTTGGGTATTAATCGAGAGACTGTAACCCTTGAAATGAAATGAAATGAAAATCGCTTATTGTCACGAGTAGGCTTCAAATGAACTTAGTGTGAAAAACCCCTAGTTGCCACATTCCGACGCCTGTTTGGGGAGGCTGTTACTGGAATCGAACCGTGCTGTTGGTCTGCTTTCAAAGCCAGCGATTTAGCCCTGTGCTTTCCCCAGTTTCTGATATTCCCCAAACGGGTCCTCTTTCCTAGCCTTGCCTATGTCGTTTGTCCCAATGAGGACTATAATAACTGGATTCTTCCCCTTCCTCTCAGAATCAGAATCACAGAAATATAGAGTGCAGAAAAGGCCCTTCGGCCCATCGCGTCTGCACCGCCGCTTGAAAGGCACCTGATTTGCCAATCCTGATCCCATTTCCCAGCACCAGGCTCATCGCTTAGTGCTCATCCAGGTACTTTTTAAAGGATTTCAGGCAACATGCCTCTACCATCTTCCGAGACAGTGCATTCCAGACCATCACCACCCTCGGAGTAAAAACGTTTTTCCTCAATCCTCCCTGAACTTCCCACCCATTCACCTTGAATTTATGTCCCCTCGTAACTAGCCCTTCAACTAAAGGGAACAACTGTTCCCCATCCACCAATATCTCCAAACTTGAAGTTGACGCCCCTCATAATCTTGTACACCTCGATCAGGTCACCCCTCAGTCTTCTCTGCTCCAGCGAAAACAACCCAAGCCTATCCAACCTCTCTTCATAACTTAAATGTTCCATCCCAGGCAAGATCCTGATGAAATGCCTTTGCACCCGCTCCAGTGCAATCGCATCCTTCCTATAATGTGGCGACCGGAATTGCACAGCACTCCAGTCGTGGCCTCACCAATGTTCTATATAACTCCAACATAACTTCCTTGCTTTTGTAATCTATGCCACGATTGATAAAGGCAAGTGTACCATATGCCTTTTTCACCACCCTAATAACCTGCCCGTCTGCCTTCAGAGATCTATTTACAAATACACCAAGGTCCCTTTGTTCCTCAGGACTTCCTAGTGTGATGCCATTCATTGAATATTGCCGTGTCAAATTACTCCTTCCAAAGTGTAACACCTCTCACCTTTTCAGGCTTAAATTCCATCTGCACTTTTCTGCTCATTTGATCATCCCGTCTATATCTTTCAGTAATCCAAGACTCTCAGCCTCACTGTTAACCACCCATCCTATCTTTGTTACCACAAACTTACTGATCCTACCCCCACATAGCCATCAAAGTCATTTATATAAATGACGAATAATAGGTGACCCAGCACTGATCCCTGTGGTACACCAATGGACACTGGCTTTCAGTCACTAAAGCAGCCGTCTGACATCACCCTCTCTTTCCAACAGCTCAGCCAGCTTTGAATCCACCTTATCAAGTTCCCTTGTATCCCATGTGCATTTGCCTTCTTTATAAGTCTCCCATGTGGGACCTTGTCAAATGCTTTGCTGAAATCCATGTAAACTACATCAACTGCACTACCTTCATCTACACACTTAGTCATGTGCTCAATAAATTCGATCAAATTTGTTAGGCATGACCTCCCTCTGACAAAGCCATGCTGACTATTCCTGATCAAATCTTGCCTCTCCAAGTGGAGATAGATTCTCTCCTTCAGAATTTTTTCCATTAGTTTCCCCACCACTGATGTGAAATTCAATGGCCTGTGGTTCCCTGGCTTATCCTGCAGCCTTTCTTAAATAGTGGGATCACATTTTCGGTTCTCCAGTCCTCTGGCATCTCTCCAATATCCTTTCCCACAAGTGACTTCTCGTCTTTACTATTTCTCAGCTCTACTCAAATTTATTATACACCTTGATCTCCAGAACTAAGATAATCTCTCTCTATTGTACCAATGTCATCCTTAATTAATAGAGCTGCCCATCCAACTTTTCCTAGCTTCCTAAATGTCATGTATCCTTGAATATTCAGGTCCCAGTTTTGTAATCCTGCAGCCTAGTCTTATGGCTATCAGATTGTCTGTATTTATTTCTATTTGTGTTACCAATTAATCCATATTGTTACCATAAGTGCAATCAGATGCAGAGCCTTCAGTTGTGTCTCTTTACTATTTTTGCACCCCCTTGCCTTCTCTACTGGTGGATTAGTCTGTACACTCTGCCCCTTCCTACCATCTGATCATCACTTTCCTCATCCCTGCCTTGGTCTCTTGCCTTGATTTCTCTATTTTAATTCATCATATCTTCCAAAACTTGATCCCTTCCCTCATGGTTTAGCTTAAAGCCCTCTGTACCGCCTTAGTTATCTGAATCACCCGAACACTTGTCCCAGCAAGGCACAAGTGAAGACCACCTCAATGGTACGGCTCCTATGTTATGGGCCAGGGTGTAGAGAAGCCCCAAAGTGTATCATGGAGTTCACTTGACCCACAACTTTTAATAGATTATGGTATGGGGAGCACACAGCCCACTCTACAGGTGTGGTACAGCAGAAATGGAAAAGTATTTTTTAAAGCAAAACAATGTTTATTCTATGAACTCAAGTTAACCTTTTTAAAACATAGTGAACATCTTAGCAACCATTAATTCAAATACAACCCCCAAAGAATACAACACTAAGTAACCCGTAATAAATTCCCAAACAACATCCAGAAAACAAAAGAAACACCTTTTAACAGAAGCACATCAGGTTTAAATTCACTACTGAAAACAGTTATAATTCTGAATTCACCAAATAATCAAGAGATAGGTTTCTTCCTGGCAGAGAGAACAACAGCACGCCTGCTTTGTCTGGCTTCAGCTCCAACACTGAAAGAAAAGCAAAAAAACATAGACACACCCAAGCTTTTCTCAAAGTGAAACTAAAAAGCAGAGCCAGAGTTCAGCTCCACCCACACTCTGACATCACTGCAGTAACATGAGTAGCCAAGCATTTCTTAAAGTGACATTCTCATGACACCTACTTTCCCCAGTGCTTCTGCCAGTGCCCCATGAATCGAAACTCATTTCTCCCACGCCAGTCTTTGAACCTTCCATTTAACTCTCAAAATTGAGTAAATCACAATTTGCTTGTGGCTTGAGATAGTAATGCAGATTATTACCTTTAGGGTTTTGCTTTTTAATTTAACCACTAGCTACTCCTGTTCCTTCAGCAGAACCGCTTTCCTGGTTCTACTTATTTTGTTGGTAGCTACATGAGCCATGACTATTGGATCCTCTTCCTTCCCAGTTCCTCTGCAGCCCAGAGCAAATGCGCTGAATTCTGGCACCGGGCAGGCAACGCAGCCATTTGGACTCACTATCTTTGCTGCAGAGAGCTGTCTATTTTCCTGACAATACTGTCCCCAGTAGACACTATCCTAAGGGATGTCTCTCGCTCTCTCCTCCCCACCCTGATGCTTCGCAGTGTCTGTGGTTCGGCCTCCAACTCACTGATCCTGAGCTGAAACTTTTCAAACCACAGCCGTTTACTGCAAGCGTGGATGTCCTAAATCATCCTGGCAATACATCGCCTCCCTTGCCATCTTAATAATGTGTTAATTTATTTTTAATCAATCTATAATTAAATAAATGCTGCTACTTTACTAACCTCTACTGTTAGTAAACTTTAGTACAACAAATAAAACCTTGTAATTAACTAAAGTTTTGAAGATAAACAAGCAAAACATTTGCCAACCAAATCTTGATTTTTTTTGCATGTATTTTGTTGTATTGTTGTATTTTTTGTTGCATATTTTTTGTTGTAATTTTGGGTGGTCATTGTATGCGCCTTGTAAGTGAGTTTTCCGGTAGATTGCGTGCAGCTAGTCCTGTGGTGGATAATCCGTGTCTACAATATTCTTTTTTTGTTTATAACTGTACCAACTCTTGTTTTTCACTCTTTGGAAACAGTTCATAAGAATAAGCAGCTGAAAGTTTGTTTGCCTCAACTCGGATTCAGGAAAAGGGTTAAGCTCAAGAAATGGTAGCAAAATGACTATGGTCTTAAACAAGACAGATAACACAGGGTTCAGATTAGCAAGGATGATTTAACATTTGAAAATCAGCCAAGAATTGATGGAGTAATCCACTCAGGATGGCCTCCGTATGAAGGATGAAATAGCTGATGTGCTCCACAGACTTGATCTGTTACATTTTTATCATTTGCAATGGCTGTTTATGAAAACCAAAAAACAATGCTTCACCTTTTGCCCATCAAAGCAAAATTAACATGCTTACTGCACTTGTAGATTAGTTTATAGTTAAAGGCTTAATTTTTTACTTTTAGATGAATTTGCATTTATACAGCAATTTTTAGACATAAAGTAAAGTCGTCATAGTTCCAGATAACCTTAGAGGGGGTAGAGCTGACTTGTGATAATTTAACTTGAGGATCGCCATACCTCAGGCGAGGGGCAAGGTTGGAAAGGCAGGGCCTTCATGAATAAACTCAGCCAGTACAGGAATTGAAACCATGATGTTGACCTTCTTCTGCATCACAAACCAGCTGTCCAACCAACTGAGGTAAACCAACCCAGTTCTAATGTAAGAAAACGTTTGTGCACATCAAGGTTCCTCAAAGCAGTGAGATAACTGGCTACATCAATTTATTCTGATGTTGGTTGAGGTATAAATAGTGGTCAGTACAATGGGATTGTTTATGATAACCAGCGAGGGTACACAGTGTCTTAATTTAAGTCTCCTCTTTAAAAAAAAACATCTGCGATACTGTGGCACCTGTTCATGTGCTGAAATATGAGCCTAAATTTGTGCTCCTGTCTCAAGTAAACCCATGACCTTCTGGCACATGTATGTGACTTGTTTTTCTTAATATCTACAGATTAACCCATTCTCGCTTTTGTTGTAATCCTAATTATTTTAATAGTAAAGGTTTGATCCTGAATGGAAATGAAGTAACACCATGAGTTACCAGCAGTTAAATTAGATTTACCAACTGCACTTCCAACTTCATGCATCTAAAATGTCTACACTCAGTACTGGCCTGTAGCTTCAGGAATTTGAAATTGCTTTGTTATTTTCATTTGAGCTCCGTTCAGTGGATGGAGTTAACTGTCACTTTCTAAATATGGTGCTGCTTGAATTTGAAAAGATTCTGACTACAGTGAAAACAAACAATTAGATGGGAAAGGCTGAAATAATTAACACAAGAACAGGAGGCCGTAATGCATGTGGATTACAGCTCTGAAGTAAGAATTGGAGACAGATTGAATAAGTAGCAAACATGGGACCAGGAGGAGCCATGCAGCCCATTGAGTCTGCTCTATCAGTTTTATTTGCCACGGCACCTTTATTTTATCCACAATTCCTGTATTTTATGCATACATTCCCTGATACTGTTCACCAACTAAGCACTTAATTCCATTTTAAATATTTACATTTACTCTAACTATACAGCACAGAAGGAAGTCATTCAATCTATTGTCCTCTCCGTAAGAGCTATTGGGTTAGATATTTGATATCCCATTCTCTAACTCTATCCCCATTATCTCACAAAATGTCCTATTTAAGTATTAATCCAATTTAAAAAAAAAAAAAGTCACTACCAAACATACTTCCAGAACCCATTCAAGAAATGTAATCCAGATTGTATCTGACTGTGTAAATTATTTTTAAAACCCTTCATCTCCTCTCTGGTTCTTTTGCATTGACCTTATTAAACTTGTGCCCCTGGTTACATGCTTTCCTGTTAGTAAAGGCGGTAAATAGGGCAAAACTATCAAAATCCTACAAAATGTCAAACGCCATGATCTATGAATTCTGTAAACTCTGCTGCCATAAATATCTCTGCTGTAAGGAGAATTATCCTAGCTTCTCTAATTTCTTTGCAACCCTGGAACATACCTTCTCCACTCCAAGACCGTGACATCCCAAAGTATGTTGCCCAGAATTAGACACAATGGTCAAGCTGAGGCCTAACCAGTGATTACAAGTTTAGCATAATTACTTACTTTTATACTCTACACCTCAATTTAAAAAGCTAAGAATCCCAGAACATTTTTACCCAGCCTAATCAAAGATTGCCCCTCAAATATCACCTCACACTTATTTGCATTAACTTCCATTTGACATGTGTTTACCCATTTTCACAAGCCTATCTATACTGTTCTGAAGTCTGCTGATATCCTCCTTAATGAGATGCGAGTGTTGCTGACATCCTCAATCCTTAATGAGATGCGAGTTTTGCTGACAAGGTCAGCATTTGTTACTCATCCTTAGTTGCGCTTGATATGGTAAATTTACTATATTTGAGTTTTGTGTCAACTGCAGATTTTAAATTATGCTTTATATATTGAGATGCGGGTCATCAATATAGCTCTAATACTGACCCTTGTGGGTGGACTCTGGGGGGTTTGGGCGGGGCGGGGGAGGGGAGAAAAGAGAGAAACGGACTTCAGTATTTATTGTCATCCATTCTGAAAAGCAACTATTTACCCCGAGCCTCAGCTTCTTGTCCCGTAGCCAATTCCTGTAGCAAGGCGTTCCACATTGTCTCATTTATTTGTGAATAGGTTGTTCTTGATATGGTTTCATGGATTTTGCTAAGATGAGTGGTAAAGCGAAAAGTGCAGAGGATACTGGAAGTCAGAGGGATTTGGATAGGTTAAGTGAATGGGCTAGGGTCTGGCAGATGGAATACAATGTTGACAAATGTGAGGTTATCCATTTTGGTAGGAATAACAGCAAACGGGATTATTATTTAAACAATAAAATATTAAAGCATGCCGCTGTGCAGCGAGACTTGGGTGTGCTAGTGCATGAGTCACAGAAAGTTGGTTTACAGGTGCAACAGGTGATTAAGAAGGCAAATGGAATTTTGTCCTTCATTGCTAGGGGGATGGAGTTTAAGACTAGGGAGGCTATGTTGCAATTGTATACGGTGTTAGTGAGGCCACACCTGGAGTATTGTGTTCAGTTTTGGTCTCCTTACTTGAGAAAGGACGTACTGGCACTGGAGGGTGTGCAGAGGAGATTCACGGGTTAATCCCAGAGCTGAAGGGGTTGGATTACGAGGAGAGGTTGAGTAGACTGGGACTGTACGTGTTGGAATTTAGAAGGATGAGGGGGGGATCTTATAGAAACATATACAATTATGAAGGGAATAGATAGGATAGATGCGGGCAGGTTGTTTCCACTGGCGGGTGAAAGCAGAACTAGGGGACATAGCCTCAAAATAAGGGGAAGTAGATTTAGGACTGAGTTTAGGAGGAACTTCTTCACCCAAAGGGTTGTGAATCTATGGAATTCCTTGCCCAGTGAATCAGTTGAGGCTCCTTCATTAAATGTTTTTAAGGTAAAGATAGATAGTTTTGTGAAGAATAAAGGGATTAAGGGTTATGGTGTTCGGGCTGGAAAGTGGAGCTGAGTCCACAAAAGATCAGCCATGATCTCATTGAATGGCGGAGCAGGCTCGAGGGGCCAGATGGCCTACTCCTGCTCCTAGTTCTTATGTTCACTGCTTTCAAATTTGCACATTCGTACAAAACGAGCAAAAAAGCAGGTGTCAATGTAAATAAAGTACAGCCCAAAACGACAGTCATTCAATACAGTGTTAGGAACACCATGACAGGGCAGCACGGTGGCGCAGTGGGTTAGCACTGCAGCCTCACGGCGCTGAGGTCCCAGGTTCGATCCCGGCTCTGGGTCACTGTCTGGGGAGTTTGCACATTCTCCCCGTGTTTGCGTGGGTTTCGCCCCCACAACCCAAAAGCTGTGCAGGATTGGCTACGCTAAATTGCCCCTTAATTGGAAAAAATGAATTGGGTACTCTAAATTTATTTTTAAAAAAGGAACACCATGACTGAATGAGTCACAATCTCCAACCGGTTCCCCCCACGGATAAATGACCCGTCGGCACCAAAATAAGAAACCGCTGGAATTTAAGCCTACATTACACCCATAGCTTTAAAAAAAACAATGGTAGAAGAAGAAAACAATACTCGAGAACCCCATTTCTAAAGGGAACTTGGCTAACTCTTGCAGCGCAATTTAAACTCTTCTCTAGACCCAGACCAAACAGGCAGCTGCCTTCACATTAAAGTTGGCAAAACACAAAGACGCATTCAAGGAGTGGGCCTGACACAACTAGATCCATGTCTTCCACAGAGAAAGTAAAACGAGAATTAGAACAACAGCAAAGAGTGAAAAATTGAACCCTCCACTAACCACTTCCCAGCCCAAGACAAAACAGATGGTCAAGCCACCAACATTGCCCCTAATAGGGCAAAAAGGGTCAAGAACCAAGAGGAAAATAGCCTGGGGATAAACCCACACCAGGACCGGCGACCGCACAGAACAAGAAGTTGTAAGGTAACCCTAACCCCAGGCCTCAAAGACCGATTAAATGTGCTCCATCGAATTTGAGATGCCCCGCACTCCAGATCGAGATTCCAAAACAGCAGTCAGTTCTTAAACTCGGCTGGGAACCTCTCCACCATCTCACCGGAGACACAAAGCTCAGCAGGGCTTCTCACCGGTTTCCCCTCGTCCCCGTCCGTACCCCTCAGGATGGACGACAGGCCATGCAGCAAGACTCCAACCACACCAAGGCAGGCTCCCACCAAGGACAGTTATCGCTCTGAAGAACCTGCTCAGGTACCACCACTGTCTTCATAAAGACACTTCTCAAACTCCTGAAACTGGGTTTTGACATTTTCCACCTCGGTTCAAGTCATTCAGGTGGATTAACTTCATCGCCAATGAACACCATACCTCCTAAAAGTAGCTATGCCACCAAACACAGGGCCCCACCACAACTTTCAGTTGCCACAAATCAACCTTGAAGCCTTTCAGCTCCACTCAATAAGGCTTAAACACTGACCTGCAATTCATGGGACCAAGAAAAGACAAAAAAAAACGCAAATGGATAAAGATGAGCAGAGCCGGAGTTCGTGAAAGCAGCCGCTCCCGTGCAACCATCACGTGATCCACTGCGTCTATCATTTTAAAGACTCCTTACTGCTCCCCCTACTCCTCGTCTCCTGCCCACGCCCATTTCAAAGATATTGCTAGTAAAATATTTTATGAAGTCTGAAAACACTCAGACAAATGAATTCCTTTTCAAAAAGAGGTGCCAATATCTAATTTTCTTTCTACCTGCCATGTCCTAATTCTCCTTTGGGAAGATTAGTTATTACATGTAAATATAATTACATTATGCCAGAGACGAATAATGTGGTTTTAGACTTGATCATAATAAAATTATTATTTTGGAGTTTTTTGGAAGAGCAAGGTGAAAACTCGTGGATAACAGTAATATCATGCTTCAGCCCCCTTTTTGACGATTCAAAGTAATTGGTAAAAGAACCAAAAGAAACATAAATTTGACGCATTGAGTGATGAAGATTAGGGAATGCACTTCCTGAGTATGTGGTGGAGGCAGGTTCAATTGAAGCATTCAGAAAGTAAATAGACAGTTATCTAAAAATGAAGAAGAATGTGCAGGAGTTAAAGGGAGAAGATGGGAGAATGGCACTAAGTGAACTGCTCATTTGGAAAGCTAGTGCGCCACACTACGGGCCGAATGGTTGCCTCTCCACAGTAACACTTCTGTTAATTGTCCAACTCTTTAGCATTTTTCTTTTTTAGTTAATGAATGGTTGCTTTTGTTGGCTGGGAAATCTAGAATGCAGTGACACAGTCTCAGGATACGGGTTTGATCATTTAGGGCTGAATGAGAAATATCTCCATTCAGTTGTGAATCTTTGGAGCTCTGTACCTAGAGGATTATGGATGCTCCATCATTGAGTATCTTCAAGGCTGAAATATATCTTTGGTGTCTCAGGAAATAAAGTGACATGGGATCGAGTGGAAAAGTGGAGTTGCAGCAGAAGATCAGCCATGGTCAGATTTAATGGAGGAGTAGGTGTGAGCGAATTAACCAGGAAAACTAGTAAACGAAACCTCAATGTCGGCAATCTCTAGGTTACTTGCAGTATTACACATTGGTGAGCATAGAAATGAGAGCATAAGTGGGAGGAATACATGGCTGGGAAGATGGTGTAGTCGGGGGAGGGCTTTAGACTTTTGAGACAAAAGGACTGGGAGAATATATACAGGCTGGAGGGGTTGCACGTCAACAGAGCTGGGACCATTGTCATGGTGGGGCAGTTTGCTAGTACTGTTGAGCATGATTTAACTGATTCAATAGTGATGGGAACCAGCATGTAACATTAGAAAGAAGAATCAAGGTGCACAGGATTGGAGGGGAGCAAGAAATAGTAAGGTGTCAGATAGGATCAAAGAGGGAATGCAATCAGGTCAAAACTAGATTTACAGCGCAAATTTCCGGGAACATAGAAGTAGGCCATTCAGCTCCCAGACCTGCTCCACTATTCAATTAGATAATGCTGATCATCTACCTCAGTGCTACTTGTATCCCCCTTGATGTCAATAGAACATAGAACAATACAGCATAGAACAGGCCCTTCGGCCCTCGATGTTGTGCCGAGCAAATGATCACCCTACTCAAACCCACGTATCCACCCTATACCCGTAACCCAACCCCCCCCCCCCCCCCCCCCAACCTTACTTTTTAGGACACTACGGGCAATTTAGCATGGCCAATCCACCTAACCCGCACATCTTTTGACTGTGGGAGGAAACCGGAGCACCCGGAGGAAACCCACGCACACACGGGGAGGACGTGCAGACTCCGCACAGACAGTGTCCCAGCCGTGAACCGAACCTGGGACCCTGGAGCTGTGAAGCATTTATGCTATCCACCATGCTACCGTGCTGCCCGTTAGTGTCCGGAAATCTATTGTTTATTGCCTTGAATTTGCTCAATGATTGAGCTGCTATAATCCTCTGGTGTAGATGATTCCAAAAATTCACCACCTTGAAGAAATTGCTCTACCTATCAGTCTTAAATAGCCTGTCCTTTATTCTGAGTGTGTTCGAGACTTACACCAGCCAGGGTAATTTTTAAAAAGAATCTCTTTACCAAGAAAGACATTCTATGAAAGCCACAGTGAAAGAGGAACTGCTGGAGAGTTGGATGGGCTGAAAATTGATAGAGGAGGTTTTGGACTGTACTTAAACATTGATGTCACCATGACCAGATCGGATGTCCCTGAGGATTCTTCAGGGATGCAAGGCTGGAAATTGCTGAGACACTGGCCATGATCTTCTAATTTTCCTTGGGTTCAGGGTGGTACAGAGGATTGAGGAATTGCAAATTCACAAAAAGGCACAAGGATAAACCTAACAAATACAGACCACTGATCCTCCGTGGTGGGAAAACTTTTTAAAGTGATAATCCAGGACAAATTAACAGTCCCTGGACAAATGGAGATTTATTGAGAAAGCTAGCATTGACTTGTCAAAGGAAAACATGTTTAACTAACTTGGAATTTTTGATGAGGATTTCAGAGAGGATTGATGAGGGTAGTGTGGTTGGTGTGGTGTATGTGGCCTTTGAAAAGGCATCTGATAACATCCCACACAACATGCTTGCCGGAAACGTTAATGCCGATGGATTGAAAAGGACAGTGGCAGCATAAATATGAAATAGGCTGTGTGACATAAAACAATAAGAGTGAATGTTTTTTTTTGGACTGGAGGAGTGGGCTTGCTCAGGAGGTTGTTTCTCGGACAACTGTTTTGTTTGTTCATGTGGTGTACTGGGCACAATGTCAGAATTTGTAGATCCTACAAAACCTAGTCTCATTTATGAACTGTGTGGAGGATAGGAATAGATTCAATGTGGGCAGGCTGCTGGAATGGGCAGACACATGGTATATGGTATTTCATCTTGTGAAGTGATACATTTTGGTCGAGAGAATGAGTAGAACACTGGGTGCAGTGACAGAGGGATGCGGTGCACTTGTACAGACCTGCTTATTTTGTCTGCCAGCGCCACTTGGCTCTTGCCCTCATTACAGCCTTGGTACAAACATGGACGAAAAAGCTGATTCAAGAGATGAGATGATGGTGACTATTCTTGAATTCAGGTAGTATTTGACTGAGTGTGGAGCCTTAGAAAGACTAAAGCCAATGGGAATTGAGGTAGGGCTTCACCTCTGATTGTTGGAGTCATGCCTAGGCTTCACCACTGATTGGAGTTATGTCTATTATAAAGGAAGATGGTTGTTGAGGGTTAGTCACGTCAGTCCCAGGACAATGCTGCAGGACTTCCAGAGGTTAGTGCACTCGGCCCAACAACCTTCAGATGCTTCGTTGATGGCCTTCCCTCCATATTGGGTCAAAAATAGAGATTCCCATTGATCCCATGATGTTCAGTACCATCAGCAATCCACAGATACTGAAGCAGTCATGTCCGCAATGCAGTAAGACCGTGACAAGATTCAAGTTTGGGCTGCAAAGTGGCAAGTAACATTTGCACCTCAAGTCCCAGGCAAAGCCCATCCCCAATGTGAGAGAATCTAACTGTGTACTTTGTGGCATTACCATCATTGAATTTCCTATCATTAAAGTTCTGGGGTTTACCATTCACCAGAAATTTAACTGGACTAGCCATATAAATACTCCGGCAACAAGAGCAGGGTAAAAACTGAAAATCCTGTGGCATGCAACTCCCCTCTCGACTAACTCGCCTCTTGACTCATCAGAGCCTGTCCAACACTGACTTGCCTGGATGAGTGCATCTCCAACATTTGAGAAGGTTGACACCAACCAGGGAAAAGCAGCTTCCATGATCAGCTCCCCATCCACCATAAAGCATTCATTTCATCCACTAAGGATGCACCGTGGCAGCAATGAGCACTACCTACAAGCTGTACTACAATAATTTGTCAAGGCTCTTTTGACAGGACCTTCCAAATCTAGTATCTCGACCACCAAAAGGATATGGGCAGCAGATGCATGAAAACTTCACCATCTGCATCAACAAACCACGTACCATCTTGGTGGAACTGTATTGCTGTTCCTTCAACATCACTGGGCCACAATTCTAGGATTCTCTTCCCAACAGCTGAGTGTACCGAGAGATGGACTGCAGCGGTTCAAGTAGGCAGTTCACCAAAGGTTGTGCTAAATGTTGTGGATTTTCAGTATCAATAGAAAATCACTGGAGCAGATTCTTAATATATGGGTTACCTCAGAAAGGCATTAGCCGGTGCTGTGGTTAGAATTGACTATGAACTCCCCATTGTGATATAATTGGGGTGAGGTAAATTTCCATCTTGTTTACTCTGCTTGTGATCAAAAATCATGCATTGCATGGATTTGAAATCATGATTTGAGAAAAAAAAATATTTTAAGCACAATAAACAGGTTGGGTTCCCATGTAGCTCAGAAACACGGCAATCAAGCTAATCAAAAGATGTTCAACACCTTAATGCAGATGCTAAAATGATCAAAACAAGCAATGGGAAGTTTAGCTAGTACAACTTATCTCGCACTCTGGCAAAAATTGTGTTCAGCGGTTAACCACAATGCTTAGTTTTAAGTTCTAAGAATTTAATGTAGTGCAATTTAACATCAGCAGGAAACCAACAACAGCTTATGTTGACATCCTTTGTTTAATGACCACAGGTGAGTAATTTGTATTGGAATTGTGTACTTCTATATCCACTATTGTAGCAAAGTTTCAACATTCATGTTACTGTGACGCTTTAGAAAAACAACATTCTTTGTATGAGACATTTAAAAAAACTAATTGAAGTAAAATCAAAATACTGCTGATGCTGGGAATCTGAAGTGCCGGAAAAGCTCTCCAAGTCTGGCAGAGAGAGATAGTCAAATATAACTTCAGAACTCAAGGGAGGTCCGAATGTGTTGGGCTTCATGCTGTTGAAATAGGGGAGGATGAGGTAGAACAAAAGGAAGGTCTGGGAGAGGATAGAGAGCAGGCAAAAATTAGATAACAAATGTGTCATGAACAAAAGACAAAGGGAGTGGTAATGAACAATTGGGAAAATTCACCAATCTTGCTTTTAATTTCTACATTTCTCTTACCATCACATGGTTCATACCTGATACTCTGACGCAACTAGTTTTACCTCAAAGACTCAAAACTATGACAAATGGGGTTCAGTTGGCATGGCAAATGTTGGGTATTGGATGGCTTCAGCTCCAGTATTTTGATTCCTAGGCTACTTATCATAGTGGAGGACTGCTAGGTCCTCTGCTTATTCTTTACTGTCTGCAACAGCCGTACTGGGATGAGGAAGCAAACGTGAGGTATATTTTGATACTTCTAATACTTTCTCTCTTTTTCCCCCATACCCCCGGGATCTCCCTGTGTGTGATAACGCCATAAAAATGCTACACTGTGTGTCACGTGTATATCCAGTTTTGGTGGTTTTTCGTAGTGAGTACCAGTCCAGATTGGATCGGACAGCTGGTACCTGACCAGCTCAGTCAGTCATTTCATTTGTTGGTCAGACTTTTCAAACAAACAAAAAGTGTGTTAGCATGGATCTATCCTGATAAACCTCTCCACTGCCTACTGCACTAAGGCCTCCCAAAATCTCTGACTTAATATCCTTTTCGGGGATTGAATTGGATTAATTGACAGGACCGTGTTGCCCTATATAGATTTAGCTTATTATAAAATGCCCAATAGTATGTTAAGTTCTTTGCCTAAACCATGGGATAAAAGCCTACCCCAATGGTATCCCCTCATCTTGTAGTGCCTTTGCATGTACCTCTGTCCTTGATCTTACAGGCCATCCCTTATTTCACTCTAGGCTCAACGACTGTTTATGAAACTGCCTTCTCTCACATCTAGGGGCTTCATAACTCCAATTGACGAGTTTATCATTTATTTATTCTCAGTCGTATAATTTCTTGTTAGACTAGTAGGCAACGCAACAACTCAATAATTCCATTATGTAACTTCTACTTGCACAAACTAAGTTTTGCATTTCGGCAAGCATCATAATTAAGTAAGGATAACTGAAAAGTCCAGCACAACTTTGCCATATCGTTATTTAAATATCTACGCAGTTGCTCTCCAAAGATTGCAGGGGCATCATCTGACGATAGCTCCTTTCCGAACTTGGTGCAGCTATCATCGCCCAAAAATAACCATTCCACAAGTTATGCTTCCAGAAAAATGAAATGTTCAGTTTCCAGTAAAAAAACAAAACTTGGAAGTACTAGCTTATTGCTTTAACTGATTCAAATGGATAGTGTGTTTCTGTAAACAAGAGGGTCAACGCTTCAGGGAGAGTTAGTTGAGTGGTGGAGGTGGCTGGGGGAATGTAAGACAGGAGAAGCCAAATATAACCGAACTATACTTTCAGCTGAGTTAGTCTGTCTGAGGTTCCTGAACTTGAAAAGGGGCATGTGCAGAATTCTAATTAATACTCAATGGCATAGGGTAGTCCGAGGGATTGAATGCTTGCAGCAAGAAGTTTGGAAGAGTCACTTGGAGACACAAAAGTGAGCAAAAGAGCAGCTCCAGCAGTTGAGGAGGCCAAAGAGCAGGGAGTCAGATTGGATGTGTACTGCAGGTGTCAGCAGCGATAGGAGGCCAGCAAATATAAAGTGCCAGTAAATTGCTTTTGTCAACGTTTAGCAGTTTGGTGTAATTAACACCAAGTTGTTGACATTACTCAAAATCCTGACCCATGAAGTTTTATAGAAGGCGCACACACAATGAAGTCTTAATTAAAAGGAGGTATGTGTATTCTTCAATTGAAGATCAATGATCACCAAAGCTCATGGATCTTTGCCAACTACAGAAATTCTATTTGATGGCCAACGCTGAGATAGATGGACTATATAGATTATGTAGGATATATAGCATAGGAACAGATCATTTAGCCAAACTAGTCCATGTCAGTATTTATGCTCCACTCGAGTACCCTCCCAACTTTCCTCATCTATATCTACTGTCGTAACTATTTATTCCGTTCTCCCTCATGTGTTTATCTGTTCCCCCTTAAATGCATCAATACATTTGCTTCAACCACTCTGTGATGGTGAGTTCTACATTCTCAGCACTCTTTGGGTAAAGAAGTTTCTTCTGAAATGGATTTCTTGGTGACTATCTTGTATTGATAGAGGCCATTCAACCCACCAAGTCTGCACTGACCCTCCGAAAAAGCACTCCACCTCGGCTCACTCCCCTGCTCTATCCCCATAACCCTGCGGATTAACCATGGCTAAGCCACCTAACCTGTATATCTTTGAACTCTAGTTATGCTTTTCCACACATTTATAATGAATATCTCTATTAGGTCACCCCTTAGCCTTTTTTTGTCCAAGAGAGGAGACCCAGGTAGTCCATCCTTTCCTGATCTGAGTACCCATGCATTCCTGTTATTATTGCAAATCTTTGTACACACTCCACTGGCTCTATATCCTTCTAAAATCTGGTGAGCAGAAGTGCGCACAGTACCCTTGAGTGTCGTCTAATCAAGGTTCACTCTAAGTTAGCTTAACTTCCTCTACTTTTAAATTCTAATCCTCTAGAAATAAAATCAGGTGTTTGTTTTTTATGGCCTTGCTAACTTGTGGCATTATTTTTAGTGATTGATGTATTTGTATTCCCATGATTCCTTTGTTCCTCACTCAGTCCCACCTAGACTTTCGTCTATCAAATTATGTCCCTATTGTTCCAATCAAAATGTACTACATCACATTTGTGTGTGAAAAGTATTGAGGGGAGAGCGGCAAGACGGCTGCAGGAACAAGCAACATAGCAAGGTATTACAAACCCAGACCCCAACAGTGGCTAGGATGCTGGACAGAAATCCAATATTTAATTTTAATTTTGTAAGACAGTGAGGAAAGGATTTTTCGCTCCAGGAGTGATTGCACAAAGAAATAGGGAAAACAAACTTTATTACTAACACAATATTAAAATCTTTAATATCACACCAGAAAATTGCTTACAATTGCTCCTTAAATAATAGTAAATACAGTGAATACAATATCTTTAATTGCTGTTTTTATTTCAATTTAAATAAAAGAAAATAACCATCTCTGCTCTCACCTTAACTACCAGTGGCACAGAGGAATACTTGCTTTCCAAAGATATTCTTTGAGACTGAGATCTCTTGACACTGCTTTAAAGAAAAGATCTAACTCTGGCCAGATCCATGCAGAAACTCTGCCTGTATGTCTTCAAAAGTTGTTTCAACTTGTTTGGTTCAGCTCCCCTTGTCCTCAAGACAAGCCTGCATTGCTTTAAATGCTGTTAATCACTTTTGACTACTGATTTTAGCCAAATCAAAACTGAACTGAAAATGCTTTCTCAAAAAGCCTGATGTCTTGGCTCCACCCAGCAATGACATCATCTCACCAAGCTGAAAATTAACTAACTCCCCCCGGATATCCCCTTAATCAAAACAAAACTGCATCAGCACAAGTTTTTTTATGATGGCTAATTGCACCCCGGCTCTTAAAATATACCTGCCTTTCAAACTGGGATTTATTTTAAAACATGACTGCAGCAGTCAAACATACACTAACTAACCCAGGCTTTTAACACTTAACTCACCAAATACTTAATATCTCTGAAATTCCTACATTCATCACACTGGCCAGGGAAGTTAAGACAACTCATGGTTCGAATTTTGAATTTTTTTTTATTAATTTAAATCCTGAGTCCAGTTCTTTGTTAGATCACATTAGCTTTCATGGATGTCCAAGGTTTTTTGTTTAGTATTTTGAAAGGTAGTATTTAGTGAAGGCAGTATTAAATGAGAAGAGTTTTAAAAAAAAGTCGCTTCAATTTCTCCATGCTGCATAATGGTTGAGTGTTCTTCTGTGAAAAGAGTCCTATTTTTAAAATGTTGCCGTTGGGATTAGCTGACCTGGATTTTTAAGGTTGGTTTACTTGGTCACCTTGAAGTCTTCTTGCTATATTTACAAATGTGTAGTACTGAAGGTTGAAACTTGTGATACAAGCAATAATAATGCAGCACATACAAAACACCATTTAAAAAAAAATAATGGATGTGTTTTCAGATAAACATGGTTAACAGTTTCTGTACTCCTAACTTCTGATGATTCATTTATTTAGCTCATTTAATTACAGTACATTGTAGAGCCACAGAAGAAAATAATAATGTTGGTTGTTCAACCTGTGAAACAATGGCACTTCATTAATCTGTAGTGACAAAGCAAAACTGCTGAAGTGATACATGTGCGCTTGTCAAAATGCTATTGAATTTATCATTTATTTTCCGAATTTATGGGTGGAATTGTGTGCCAGAGAATGGACTGTTTTAGGAATGTTAGTAAAGAAAAGGCCAGTAATGGTTCAGTAGTATTAGAATTTGAGTGAAAGTGTGGTTTGGTGGCTGTTGAGTATTAATTTGATCCATTTGAATTGTCCATTGTATATAGAAACTCTGAACATTCCAGGAAGTTCATTAGGTTGTGGAGGTTAAATGCAAGGAGTCGTGTTAAATGCCATTGAGGGTGAATGTTAGTCATGTATTTCAGTCCAGAGGCTTCTTTCCTGAAACGTTCTTTCCTGATTACAGTAGGAAGCTAATAGAAATGAAAAGGGAAACAGTTGCCTGATGCATACAGCTACACGATTTGAGATGGATAAGCTGACAGTTCTAAGAGTGCTTTATGTTGCAGGTTTTTCTGCCCCCCTCCATGTGTATATCTAATGGGCAGTGGATGGAAGAAAAAGAAAGATCAAATGGAACGAGATGGATGCAACGAACAAGAATCGCAACCATGCGCATTTATTGGGATTGGAAATAGTGACCAAGAAATGCAGCAGCTTAACCTGGAAGGAAAGGTAGGACAAGTAGGCATTTTACGTGACCTTGGATACTGCTGAACAACAATTATGACTTAGTGTTGCAAGCATAAAGGTAAACAAAGGATGAATTTAAAGTTGAATGCTTTAATGGTAACATAAAAAAGTAGTTAAAAAACAATATTCTGCGCATTTAGTGATTATCTTGAGATTAGGACAGCATTTGTTCAGCACAATATAGGATCTTCTGTGTGGAGTCTTTCCTGTACCATTTGTGATTTAGGAATGTTTGGTATTATTGACCAGAATTAAGATTCTTATAAAAATTAAATTGTGCAGGAAACGTGTTACCATGCTCTTTTTTTTTTGTCCAGTTTTGCTTGAGAAACGTTCTTTCCTGATTACAGTAGGAAGCTAATGGAAATGAAAAGGGAAACAGTTGCCTGATGCATACAGCTACACGATTTGAGATGGATCAAGTGACAAAGATTAAAAACATCCGCATATAAAATAAGTTTTTGGGTGTGGCTCGTTAGTGGTTCAGTTAACTGAACAGGTACAAAAACAATTTTTAAAAAGACTGATGAAATGTTCAGCTTTACCTCAAGGGGAGCTGAGTTACAAAGAGGGGGCAGTTATGGAGTAGATTTGTAGGGCCCATCTAGAATACTACATTCAGTTTTGGGCGCGACTCTTCAGGACAGGTATATAGGCATTAAATGGAGTGCAGATTCACAAGAGTGACAGGAATTTAGAGGCCTATGAGGACACTTGCATAAGCATGTTTTTATTCCCTCGAGTGTGGAAGATTGAGGGGTGATTTGATCAAGGTTATGAAATGTTAGAAGAATTCAATCGGTTAGCTTCAGAAAAACATTTTCCTCTGGCAGGGGAACCAAGAATGAGGGCATATAATTCTAAAATTAGAATAGGCCATTTAGTAGAGAAACCAGAAAACATTTTTTTTACCCATGGTAATAGAAATCTGAAATTGTTCTCCCAAAGTGCTGTTGGTGCTGGAACAATTGGAGCTTTAAAAGCCGATCAACATATTTTCTTTGGTACCATGGTTGGCATATGGAGTTGAAATACAGATCAGCCATGATCTAATTCGGTGTAAGGAGCTGTTTGACCCACTGCTGTTCCTATGACCTGAATTTAATTATTTGCTCAACCTCTATATGCAAATAGATACTTTCTTAGGATGTTTCTGCTCCAATTGGCCAACCCTTGAGCTGTTGAGTAACATAGCTTTATTTGAAGATTCATGCTGCTCTCTCCTTCACTTGCAGAAAATTTATTGTCTCCCACACTGAAAGCTGTTTTGATGTCATTTTACTTCTAAAAAATTGTCTCATACTTCTGCAGCTTGCAAGTTATATTTTTCTTGTATTGGTATTTTGTGTCTTCGTTTTATCAGTACATTTTCAGCAGCCCACGTTGAGGTTTAGCTATTTTGAACTGATTGATTGTTCATCTTCCATGTAATTGTTGGTCCTTGCTAATTCATGGTTTTAAAGTTTATATTTTGGCATGAGCTTTTTCTGTAGTTTCTCCTTTCATGATATTTTTAGGCACATGTTGTTGCCTCACTACAAATTTCATAAGAGACCAACACTTATGAATGGTGTATGTTTTTATAGCCATCCATTCATTTACTCTTCTTTGCAAATAGAAGAGACGTGTTTGATTTAGAGAAAGACTGAAATTCCCCCAGAGGTGTGCTTGAAAGCCTTCAATAAAGCATTGATTTGAAGATAGCACTTCAGATACTTATGGCTTCATGTCAGGCACATTGCTGTCTGAAATTGATTTGTTGATCAATTGCTCATAGGTATGGAAATCAAAAGTGGGTAGTGAAGGCAACCTTAGCAATTGGCCTTGAATGTCTATTATGCAGGGAGCAGCAGGATAGTCCAGGGTAATATGGCATTGCTTTGCTTACGTCGGAAGCTTGGATGTTGCTACTATTTTCCAGAAAAGTCTGAAGGATTATCTCTCCAAATGGTCCCCTAAGGGTTGTGACGAGAATATAAACCATTGAGGAAGCATCGGCAAAATCTGGCTTCTCTGGATGCCTTGAATACACAAACCAGGAGTTAATGTTAAACTTGTGCAGTAGTCTAGTTAAATTGCTTTTGGTGTACAGGTTTAAGGATCCCCTTATAGACAGGAAACAAAGCCACGAGAAGGTGCATCATAAATTCAGCTCAAATGCTATCACAAATCAAAATTGAAGCTATGAAGAAAAGTTTTGACCATTTGCACCATGGCTGAGCAGATCACTGTCTAACCAGAGAGAGATTCTGAAGGGTTTGATTAGGTACATCTCTGGCTTAGTGAGATGTTAAGAGAGCACAAAGATAATCATGGTAGAAGGGATAGTTAGTAAAAAATGACGCGGACAATAACATTCTGCCAGAAACAGTTGGTCTTGCTGCAGAAATGGAGAGAAGCCATAATTTTTTATAGAAAGACATTAGCCAAGAAGAGGGAAAACCTGCCAATCAAGCAACTGCCTGAAGCAGTTTGGACAACACTTTGAGATCTATGAACGATTTATTTTTCAAATAAATTCCACCGCAGCATCATCTTGCAGTGACTTAAGCAGTTGCTGGGAAAGGCGACCAACAGAATAATGGAATTAAGCTAATTGACCTGCGAAAGATTCTAGCACAAATGAGATGAGCTGATTGTGCTGTAACATTCTATAATTAGATATATCCCAGATGTTTCCCTAAATTTGATTTCAATTGAGTGAGTAACATTATACAAAAAATAATCTAATCTTGATTTCCAAATAGAAGCAGTCATGTATGTGCCTATCTTAACATTCAAAATATTTGCAATTATTTGCTACTGTTGTGCCAGAGTGACATGACTGGCTAATCAATGAACTATAGCAAAGGTGACTTGGGAGTTTATAGCTGCTTGTGATGTCACTGCAGTGGAACCTTTATAAAAAGGGAAATTATAAAAACTTTTTTTTTAAATGGTCAATGTTCAAATTGAATACATTTGAGTGTTCTGATGGCATGGATGTAGTAATTGTGTCACTGAACTCCATATTCTTAGACTGTAAGAGTTGTAACATTAACAGGTATGAAAAACTGCTTGAAGTGCTGAGTTTTCCTCCTCTTGGCTAATGTTAATGTACTTCTTAAAAAATGTGTTGCTTTTTACCCAATCTGTAGCAAGATCAAGCAAAGAAATGTCAAGTAGAGGCATAGAGAGCCTCCATTGGGCTCTGATAATTACAATTAGTGAACTAGAATATTAAAGGGAGATGGTGTCTTTGTGGCATTGTTCCTGGACTAGTAACCCAGATGTCCAGGCTAATGCTGTCAGGGCATTGGTTCAAATGCAAGCAGCTGGTGGACAAATGCTTAAAAATATATGGAATTAAAAGCTAGTCTAATGGTGACCATGAAACCAGCAATGATTGTCTGGTTCATTAATGTCTTTATGGAAGGAAACCTGCAGTCATTACCTGGTCTGGGCAAAGTATGATTCGAGACCTATCAAATCCCTACAGTACTGAAGGCCATTTAACCCATCTAGTCTGCACCAACCCTCCAAAAGAGCACTCTACCTCGGCCACTCCCCGCCCTATCCCTGTAATCCCACAGCATTGATTATGGCCAAGGAGAAAATTAGCATGCCAAACCAACCAACCTGCATATCAATGGACTGTGGGAGAAAACCGGAGCACTTGGAGGAAACTCTCACAGACATGGGGAGAACGTGCAAACTCCACACACAATCACCCATTTAACACTTAAATGCTCTCCGAAATGGTTGAACAAGCTACTCGATTGTGTCAAACTACTACAAGTCACAAAGGAATGAAACTGTATTTCCTAACTTGGAACCGATCATGCCACCGGAAATGACGATGGCAAATCCAGCCCCATCAACCTTGGCTGAAGTTTGGGGGCTTGTGCCAAAATTACGAGAGCTCTCCATTTTCGAGCAACAGCCTGATCTAATCATGCTCACCAATTTGTACCTTTGTAGCTAAGGTCCCAGACCATCCTGTTCCACTGGCAGGACAAACCCACCCAGCAGTGGTGTCAGAGTGGTATTCAGTCAAGAGAGTGTTGCCCTGTGAATACTCAACATTTGATTCTGGGTCCCATGAAGTTTCATGGCATCAGATCAAACATGGGCAAGGAAACTCCCTACTGATTATCACCTACTACCATGTACCTCATAGCTGATGAATCAGTAGTACTCCATGTTGAACACCAGTTGGAAGAAGCACTGAGGGTGACAAAGGCACAGAATGTACTCTGGCTGTACCATCACCAAGATTGGCTCAGTAGCACCAATACTGACCAAGCTGGCAGAGTCCTTTAAAGATATGGCTGCTGGACTGGGTCTGTGGCAGGTGGTGAGGGAACCAATTGGAGAAAAACCTATTTGAAATTGTCCTGACCAATCTACCTGCCGCAGATGTATCTATCCTGACTGTTAGCAGGAGTGACCACCGCACAGTCCTTGTGGAGGAAAGGTCCCATCTTCACATTGAGGATACCTTCCATTGTGTTCTGTGGTACTAGCACCGTGCTAAATGGGATAGATTTCAAACAGACCTGGCAACTCCAGACTGAACATCCATGAGACATGTTGGGACGTTTTTTTGTCTTTTTTTATATCCCTTTTTTCCCCAATTAAGGTGCAATTTAGCATGGCCTATCCACCTACCCTGCTCACCTTTGGTTGTGGGCATGAGACCCACACAGACACGGGGAGAATGTGCAAACTTCAGGATCAAACCCGGGTCCTCAACGCTGTGAGGCAGCAGTGGGTTGGGACATTAACAGCAGAATTATACTCGACCATAATCTAATGGGATGGCATAAACCCCACTCTACCATTCCCACCAAGCCAGGGAATCACCCTCTTTCAATGAAGAGTGCAGGAGGGCATGCCAGGAACAATAACAGGCACACCTATTAATGCAGTGCCAACCTGGTGAAGCTACAACACAGGACTGTTTGCATGCCAAACAGCAGAAGCAACATGTGATAGGCAGAGCTCAGTGATCCCACAGCGAATGGATCAGATCCAAGTTCTGCAATCTTATCGCAGCCAATCATGAATATGATAGTTGAACAACTAACCGTACGGTGGAGGCTCCACAAGTACACCCATCCTTAATAATGGGGGAGCCCAGTACAACCAGCAAGGCTGAAGCATTTGCAGCCACCTTCAGCCAGATGTATGGAGTGGATGATCCATCTCTGCCTCCTGAGATCCTTAGAATCACAGATGTCAGTCTTTAACCAATTCTATTCACTGCATGCAACATTAAGAAATGGCTGAAGACACTGGATATTACAAAAGCCATGGGCCCTAACGTTTCAGCATCAATACTAAAGACTTGTGCTCCACTAACCTCGCCCCTTAGCCACTCTTCCAGTACAGTTTCAACAGACATCTATCCTGCAAAGTGGAAAATGTCCTGTCCACGAAAAGCAGGACAAGTCCAACTCAGCCAATTACCACCTCACCAGTCTGCTATTGATCATCAACAAACAAAGTGGTGGGAGGTATCGTCGACAGTGCTACCACGTTGCATTTAGAAATGACTTGCTTACTGACACCAAGGTTGGTTTCCGCCAGGGACACCAGGCTCCTGACCTCATTGCAGCCTTTGTAAAAAAAATAAAATAAACAAAAGACCTGAAGACGAGGTAACGTGAGGGTAAGTGCCTTTGATAGGGGGTGGCAAAGTGGCGAGCACTGCTGCCTCTCAGCGCCAGGGATCCGAGTTCGATTCCGACCTCTGGTGACTGTGCATCCCCATGTCTGCATAGATTTCCTCCAGGTGCTCTCAATTTCTCCCACAGTCCAAAGATGTGCAAGTTAAGTGGATTGGCCATGCTAAATTACCCCTTAGTGTCCGGGGGTTGGGCGGGATTATGGGGATAAGGCAGAGGATTGGGCCTAGGAGGGTGCTCTATTGGAGGATCGGTGAAGATTCGATGGGCCGAATAGCCGCCTTCTGCATTGTAGGAATTCTATGATATGAAGGCAGCTTTTGACTGAATGTGACTGACTTTTCTCAAAAGTCAGAAGTGAGATATTCACTGATGATTGCACGATGTTCAATACATTTAACACTCCTTAGATACTGAAGCAGTCCCTGTCCATATGCAGCAACACCTGGACAACATTCAGATTTGGGCTGAGTAATGTTTGTGCCACACCTAAGTGTCAAGCAATGATCATCTCCAGCAAGAGCGAATCTAACCACCTCTCCTTGACATTCAATTACGTTAACATCATTGAACTCCCCATTGTCGACATTCTAGGCTTTGCCATTGACCAGAAATTGAACTGGAGCAGCCATATAAATACCATGGCTACAAAAGGTCAGAAGCTGGGAATTCTGTGGCGTACAGCTCTGCTTCTTAATCTCAAGCCTGTCCACCGCAAAGCACAAGTGAGGATTGTGATGGAATGCTCTCCACTTGCATACTCAAGCTCAACACTATTCAGGACAAAGCAGCCTGCTTGGCTGGCACCCTATTTAGCACCTATTCACTTCTTCCACCACCGACACGCAGTGGCAGCAGTTTGCACCGTATACAAAATGCACTGAAACAATTTAGCAAGGTTCTTTCGACAGCACCTTCCAAACCTGTGACCTTGACCATTGGAGGACATGGGCAGCAAATGCGTGAGAATGACATGCGCAGAGGATGGATCCCTGTGTAAGAATGTTACATCGCTTGAAGACTTCAAACTTTGCATCTTTATTGAATCATCTGGGAGCTTGGGGAGCCAAAAGTTCCATATTGCTTTGTCCATGGCAATGCCTCAGCCAATCAGAGTTGAGTTACCAAACTAATAGCACCCTTTTCACCAGTAGTGTAAATTGTTGTGGTCGTTTGAAATTTGACATTCTTGATCAGTGCAACATGCCTCTCTTTTCAACAATATTGCAGAAAGCTGATATATAAGACTAACTTAATCTTTCAGTTTCATAAATGGGTAATTTCTTGAGTGCATATGTTTTTTGAGATTTTGAAGATTAATCTCACCACGTTATTAGGCTAGTTGTTGCCTTGGATCAGATTGAATCTGATGAGGCTGGTAAATCCAACAGATGTGACAACCATTTGGTTAGGAACCCCATATGCATCATAGATCTCGCCTCCAAAACTGGTGTTCCTGGATCTATAACCAGCTTGTTTTGAGACTTTCTTAATGCCTAATGCGCACTGTCATAACCATATATGTGAACGTTCACATTTCAAACTATTACAGCCAGCTGGTGCACCAAACCATGTCGGTTTTTATTCAATTTCTAGTTCGTTTTGAGTTATGTCAATATTTAATAATTTTCATGAGGGATTTGTAGATTCTTGATGAACAGGGAGTTGACAGTTATTGTGGGTAGGCAGAATGTGGTGTTGAGGCCATAATCAGATCAGCCATGATCATACTGGGTGGCGGAGTGGGCTTCAGTGCTGAGTGGTCTACTCCTTACTCTTATAATGTTACCTTGGTTCAGTGTATCAAATCTACAAAAATGGGGTTCAGTTGAATTATCACCCAGAAGTTTTGTGTGGAGTGTAAAACAATTTTATTAAGTTTACCAGATGTTACTTAAATGTAAGATGTATACACATGCCTTTGCATGGCAATGTGCTGCCAAGAAAGGTCAAAGAAGCTGATCAAAGTTCGAGGAGCAGTTTGTGGCATGTCAAAGTCTTAGTTACACTTGATTTTACTCACCCCTTCCTTTACTTTGACATAACTGGTCACACAGTGGATGCTAATTCATTTTCTTCTCGCCCCTGGACTAAGTGTTCATTTAATCCAATTCCACCCACTAATTTGAAAGCACTTGTACCTCATCCTACAAGAAGCAGTGTAGAGTATTTATGTCCACATTTTGCCTTCTGTAAAAATGTGTGTAATTCTGCTTTTGTTTTAAACTTTAAATCACGGTTGCAATTTAGAAAACCTGAAATCAGTTTCATGAAATTTCATCTTGTCCCGTCAAATGGGCCATGTTGCTTCCTCTTTTATCTGCTTAATTGTTCAATCTTTTGTTCTTTTACTTTCACAGAACTATTGCACAGCCAAAACATTGTACATATCAGACTCTGACAAGAGAAAGCACTTCATGTTATCAGTAAAAATGTTTTATGGTAATAGTGACGACATTGGCGTCTTTCACAGCAAGCGGATCAAAGTAATCTCCAAACCTTCAAAAAAGAAACAGTCCTTGAAAAATGCAGACTGTAAGTATCTATGCATTTGGTTGCCAAATGTTATATGTCATAGAACTGAGGAAATTGTATACTTCAGGTGTTTTTTTTAAAAGTATGATATTGTGCATAACCTCTCATTGTAAATAAAATAGTTAAGTTCAACAATGAGCATTATTTCATTTGTTTGAGCATTGAATAATATCTCACTCAGAAATAATTTGGTCATTCTATAGCCTCAAGCTTGAGGGTTACTATGAGTACACATATATTAGTCAAAAGTAAATTGTGTACTTTCAAGGGCGGCAGTTTGGTTGGGAGGCGGGACAGGAAAGCTGAACCAGAATGTATTGAAATTTCACATTCAATAAGGTTGGCAAAGCCCTGTAAAATTAGCCATCTCCATCAGAGGGGAAATTATAAAGCTACTTATTTTCAGTGTGTTTGCACAGAACAAAGTTGCACAAGATTTTTATGAGCTAAAGATATTCTACATTGATACAGTACCTGCTGAGCTTCATAGAGCTTGAGATTTCTGCATGATGAATTTGCATCTTTGCTCTGATGGCTGAGTTAAGTAGGATGGAGTACGGTAGTTATCCACAGAAGGGAATATCCAAGGACCCTAACTGATCACAGTGACCAATTATAGAACACTCCAAGCAAAGGCCATGAAATGCGTAATTTGTTCTTGTGTATTTCTACTTCCCCCCCCCCCCCCCCCCCCCCCCCCAATTCCCTGAAATAGTAACTCTTTTTTTTGTTTACAGATACTGCCTGGCCTGAGTATTTCATGTTTTTATTTCCGATTTCCAGCATTCGTAGTATTTTGCTTTTGTAGATCTTGGTTTGTTTTTTATTCTCCTGATGAAATTGTTGACTCTTTACTGGATATGGTCTCACAGACCTGACTTACTTGCTGGTACCTTAACCCAAGTTGTCCATTGTTCATTTTGAGTCTTAGCAGTGGACAATTCTACAGTGGACTGCATAACTGCTGAACCAACCCTATCCTTCCAAAGTCCACATATTTTATTTTATTTCCAACAGAACCTGCTGAATGGTAGTTGGTAATGGGACCAGTAGTTCATTTCTTTCCCTAAACTTGTGGCACTGAAGCCCAATTAAAGTGCTTGTATTAGCTGAGATCAGCTAACTTGCAGATCAAATCTGGGTCCTTCCTGGTCTTGGCTCAGCTATTCATTACTCCAGCAATAGTTGTTGGTGAAAGTCTAAATTTTCAGTTGATAGTTTTTTTTATAAAACAGGACAGAGTAATTGAGAGAAATGGATGAAAAAATATCAAGACATGAATAAGTAGGAAGAGAAGAATTGTAATTAGTAAGTTTGCGGATGACACTAAGGTTGGTGGAGTGGTATATAGTGTTGAGGATTGTCAGCGGATACAGCAGGACATAGATAAGTTGGAGACTGGGGCAGAGAAATGGCAAATGGAGTTTAATCCGGACAAATGTGAGGTAATGCATTTTGGAAGGTCTAACAGAGGGGAAATATATCGTAAATGGCAAAACTCTTGGGAATATAGAAAGTCAGAGAGATCTGGGCGTGTATGTCAACAGATCTTTGAAGGTGGCAACATAAGTGGACAAGGTAGTGAAGAAAGCATACGGAATGCTTGCCTTCATTGGATGGGGCATCGAGTATAAAAACTGGCAAGTCATACTACAGTTGTATAGAACCTTGGTACGGCCGCACTTGGAATATTACGCAGAATTCTGATCGCCACACTATCAGAAGGATGTGCAGGCCTTGGAGAGAGTGCAGAGGAGGTTTACCAGGATGTTGCCTGGTCTGGAGGATGTTAGATATGTAGAGAGGCTGAATAGACTTGGACTGTTTTAGAAAGACAGAGGTTGAGGGGAGCCCTGTTACAAATCTACAGGATTTTGAGGGGCATGGATAGAGTGGATGGGCAGGCACTCTTTCTCAGGGTGGAGGGGTCAGTCACCAGGGCGCATAGCTTTAAGGTCTGTGGGGCAAAGTTTTGAGGAGATGCGCGAGGCAGGTATTTTACGCAGAGGGTGGCGAGTGCCTGGAACGTGTTGCCAGGGGAGGTTGTAGAAGCAGATACTTTAATGGCGTTGAAAAGACATCTTGACAAGCACATGGATAGGATGGGTATAGAGGGATACGTCACAAGGAAGTGCTGAGGATTTTGGCAAACGTTGGTATCGTGACCAGTGCAAGCTTGGAGGGCTGAAGGCCTGTTACTGTGCTGTAGTGTTCTTTAAAGGAAAAGTAATGAAATAGGATTGGGTATTTATTGTAGCTGAAACAAAATTTGCCAGTTTTGACTGTGCAGATACTTAGACATCTTAATAAATGGCTACAATCTAAAATACTTGTGGAATAAATTTTGAGATTTTTATTTGAAAGTTGAGCCTTCAATGAGGTCATACCACCCAACCATTATCTCTGATTATTTTGTTGCAATTTCCTATAATTCTGTTTAATTTTTCTTTTTTTAGTATGTATTGCATCAGGAACAAAGGTGGCATTATTTAACAGACTTCGTTCACAGACTGTCAGTACACGTTATCTACATGTAGAAGGAGGAAATTTCCATGCCAGTTCACAACAGTGGGGAGCATTTTACATCCATTTATGTAAGCAGCCCTATCTTGGTGCACTTTGCTGTGCATTCCTGACTTGTGCGTTATTTTTGTATTATATGTAATTTTAAACAAAGCCATTGTTCTGCAATTAGAAATCTCCAATGCATTTTTAAAAAAAAAAGCATTTTCTAGTAAGAGAAAAAGGTTTTGGGCATTGGGTTGGCTCTTAGAATGTTATCCAATGTATTTATTGATGCAGATCTATTGGAAAACCTGAACAGGGCAGAGTTTTAAGCTGGGAGCCTTTCCCTGTTTGTTACTGAGGTACTGTTGTACGCGAGAAAATTGTTTTTTTCAAGCTTTGTGTTTGCCATGTATGTTGTTCTGACACCCTGGGCTAGTACGCAGTCAATTCCAGCCCCACATGCCCCGGAATCGCAACACAAGTGAATTAAACAATAATTCTTAGAAAAATACCCAAAGTCTTTGGCCCTAGGCTGCCCAGTCACCTGGTTTGTAAATGTAAACATAATTACTGTTTATTTTCAGGTTTCAGGTGTGCTGGGACTGGTGTGCTGCAGGGATCGGTGCTAGATCCTCTGCTGTTCACTCTATATTGATGACTTGGATCGGGTTGTAGGGAATGTGTATGGGTTTGCCGATGACATGAGGCTGGGTGGGAATGCAGGTTGTGAGAAGGGCACAATGTAAGGTGGTGCATAGTGTCTCCATGACTCTGAGTGGATTTTCTCTGGGGGTAGCAGGCAGGTGTGAAGTAGGGGAGGGGGCCAGCAAATCATGCTCGTATGTTCTGGGGTTGTGCGGGGTTGGAGAACTTTTGGGAGGCGGTGTTCGGGACCCTATTGAGGATTGTAGGGGTTGAGGTGAAGCCAGACGCTATGGTGACGATCTTTGGGTTGTCAGAGATGCTGGACGTCGTGGCCTTCGCCTCTCTGATTGTCGGGTGACAGATAATTTTGAATTGGAGGTCGGCTACGCCGCTAGGCAATGTGTATGAATTTCATCAGGCTGGAGAAAATCAAATTTCCCTTAAGGAGGTCAGAGGAGGGCTTTGAGGTACGGTGAAGGCCTTTCATGGCTATATTTGATGAGCTGTTTGTCGAGGGGGGATTAAAAGGGGAAAAATGTACAAACTGTATAGTTTGGTTGGATGTTAAGCTTGTGTTATTTTGTTGAATGTGTTTGGAATAAGATATCTTTTTTTTAAAAACGCACAACATTAAATACAGTATCCTTAAATATCTATTCCCAATTAAACAACAAGAAAAATCCCTCTCCCACAAGCACAGAGTAATACTTGTTTTCTCAAACAGATTTGGCTCCTGTTCGAGCCTCTGCAGTTTCTGTCTGTATATCTTCAAAAAGCTGTTTCACCTGATTTGTTTCAACTTCCCCCTTGTCCTCGGACGTCTGTACTGCTTTAGGTACTATTCTCCTGTGAGAGCAAAAGACCTTACTTGTGGACTTGGTGTTAGCCAGATCAGAACTTGACTCCAAAGCTTTCTCAAAAATGCCTGAATGCCTTAGCTCCACTCAGCAATGACATCATCTCCCCCAAGCTGAAAACACATTAACTTCCCAGGGACCCCCCCCCCCCCCCCCCCCCTAGTCAAACAACAGTGCATTAGCCCAGGCTTTCTACTCTTGATCAATTTCACCTCTGGCTCCTAAAAGCTTTCTGGTCTTGCAAAACAAGATTCTTTTAAAATCATGATCACTGCAGTCAAACACACTCTAACCCTTAATTTGTCAAATGCTTATAATCCAATATATCAAAAATCCTGCATTTGTTACATATATTTGAATCTGGAGCTGCACCCAAGAGTTTCTTTACACCCCTTAATGTGCCTCGTCCCACACTCCTATTCACCTTTGAAATGGAACAGTCTAATGAGCTCCCTTTTCTTGACATGCTAATGGAGCAATCCGCTAATCGGTTTACCTACTACTGTCTACCTTTGCTGGTCAACATACTCATTGGGATTCCTGCAGCTTTGTGAGCTGTAAGATTGGCCTAATCGGCAATCTCAGAAACAGGACTTGAATTAAGGTTCACTTGATCGGTCCCTGGGATACGCAGTTGCCCAATCATGAGAAGCGGAGTAAATTAAGTCTATATTCTTTGGAGAAGAATGAGATGTAATACCACTTAAACATTCAAGGTTATTGGATTTAACTGTTTACATACATTGTTCCTTTGAGCGACGCAATGAGATGGTTTGTGATCTTTTATCTGAATTTGTGCACATCTTCGTTCATTTTCCAAACACCTGCCCCAGATGACCAAGGACGAATGAGGTCCATGTTTCATTCAGTATCCAACCGCTCCTTTTTTTCCCTACAAAGCTTACAGAGCAAATTATTATTTTAAACTTCAAACATTAGACTATTATCCAGCCTTAGTAACTACTTTATTACTTTATTCTTCAGTTATTCATTGAGACTCACTGCTTGCTTAATCATCCGGGTCTGGCTAGCTATCAATTATACAATATAATTGTATACACGCAGGGATAAGTTCTGGGTCCTCTGCTGTTTGTGATTTTCATTAATGACTTGGATGAAGGAGTTGAAGGGTGGGTCAGTAAATTTGCAGACGATACGAAGATTGGTGGAGTTGTGGATAGTGAGGAGGGCTGTTGTCGGCTGCAACAAGACATAGATAGGATGCAGAGCTGGGCTGAGAAGTGGCAGATGGAGTTTAATCCTGAAAAGTGTGAGGTTGTCCATTTTGGAAAGACAAATATGAATGCGGAATACAGGGTTAACAGTAGGGTTCTTGGCAATGTGGAGGAGCAGAGAGATCTTGGGGTCTATGTTCATAGATCTTTGAAAGTTGCCACTCAAGTGGATAGAGCTGTGAAGAAGGCCTATGGTGTGCTAGCGTTCATTAGCAGAGGGATTGAATTTAAGAGCCGTGAGGTGATGATGCAGCTGTACAAAACTTTGGTACGGCCACATTTGGAGTACTGTGTGCAGTTCTGGTCGCCTCAATTTAGGAAGGATGTGGCAGCTTTGGAAAAGGTGCAAAGGAGATTTACCAGGATGTTGCCTGGAATGGAGAGTAGGTCTTACGAGGAAAGGTTGAGGGTGTTCGGCCTTTTCTCATTAGAACGGAGAAGGATGAGGGGCGACTTTATAGAGGTTTATAAGATGATCAGGGGAATAGATAGAGATTTTTCCCCCGGGTGGAACAAACCATTACAAGGGGACATAAATTTAAGGTGAATGGTGGAAGATATAGTGGGGATGTCAGAGGTAGGTTCTTTACCCAGAGAGTAGTGGGGGCATGGAATGCACTGCCTGTGGAAGTTGTTGAGTCGGAAAGATTAGGGCCCTTCAAGCGGCTATTGGATAGGTACATGGATTACGGTAGAATGAGGGGGTGTAGATTCATTTGTTCTTAATCTAGGACAAATGTTTGGCACAACATCGTGGGCTGAAGGGCCTGTTCTGTGCTGTATTTTTCTATGTTCTAATTCTTGATTAATACATGTGAATGATAATAGTATAGAATTTTAAAAGGTTTCTTTAGACCAGTGTTAGTACAAAATATCGTATTGACTGTTTGTTTACTATTGGGAGGCCTAATGGGAAATTTAGCGCCTTTGATGATTGTGATATGTAGCGGACAAATGTGGAGTTAGTCATACTCCAGGCACAATCTTAATTTAACTGTCAGAAGATTGTGCATTTTGGAAGTGCTTTAGTTCTGTGGTAGTTTCTCTTTGATTATGACAAAAGTACTATGTGATTTACATAGTTTATCAAACATAGTTATCTTCAACTATATTTTTCACTTCACTTTGCAGCAGAAATAATTTGTGGATTGTTATTAAATTGAATGTTGCATCTTTCATCCTGTCAAACTTCTGCAGTGGAATGGGACCAGTTGTAAATTATAGGACTGTTTTGTTTCCCTCCTTTTATATGGCCTTCGCTTTTATTTTATATGCTATATGTAGTTTCTGTTTGGGAGCATGTTTACTGTACAAAGTTTGCTGGAAATATTTGTGGAGAACAAAATAATTAACATTTGTTACTAGTGGGCTAGTGCGTGGTCAATTCTGCCCCACTTGACCCAGAGTCGCATCACAGTTGAAATTAACTCTTAATTTTAAAATTATCTGGAGTTTTTGGTCTTTGGCTGCCCAATAACTACAGTCACCAGGTTTGTAAATTTAAATAATTAACTTTTATTAATAACTATAACTAAATAGACAACAAATACAATTAGTTAACTATTTTAATTGCTTCCCCCCCCTCCCCACAGTATAACTCGCCCCACCCTCTATAAGACAGACAAACAGATGGGAAAGAGGGGTGTAAAAAAGAATACTACGAAAAGTAAAAGAATAAAAGTCACTGTTTCAGATGGATGTCATCCAGTTAGATTCTTCTTCAGCCTAGGCATCCTGTAGGATGACATCTTTGCTTTGTCTGTAATAGGTTTCACTGTAGACTTATCAGGGTCTCGATTATCTACAGACAAAAAACAGACAGGAAATATATGGGGGAGAAAGAGTGAGAAACACACAACCTCTCCTCTCAGCGTCCAGGAGCTTTCTCTGCTGAGTCCTCTGAACACCTCCATCTAGAAAAACCCAATTGCTGTCTGTTGCCAGGCAGAGTATTATCCCTGGCCAATCCATTGGCCATCGGCCAACGAATCAAACCAAATCCTTCTGATCTCTCAAGTGCCAGAAGTCTTAGTTCTTCTGTTTAAAATCTAAATCTTCATAGCACAGTGCACTATTTTGCAACTCTTGTGTTTATCAACCCCCGCCCAACTTTGTCTCCATTAATGATTCATGGATCAAAAATGATAATGACAATAAATAAATGACGGAATCAACATTGCAAGTTTATTTCCCAATCTGTGTTCTTTTTTAAAAAATAATTTTTATTGGAATTTTTTACAGAAAATATAACATATAACAACAAACAATGAAATGCAACAAAATAACCCATAACAACTGTAACACCCCCCAGACCGTATCAACACATGTATCACATCCTCCCCAACCCCAACAAGAGAACTTAAAAATAAATTTAAATTAAATAAACAAACATAGTCATCGTCCGTCCATCCCCCTTCCCCCCCTTCCCCCCGGGTTGCTGCTGCTACTGTCCCAGTACCCTATCGTTGAGCCAGAAAGTCGAGGAAAGGTTGCCACCGCCTAAAGAACCCTTGTACCGATCCTCTCAGGGCGTATTTGACCTTCTCTAGCTTAATAAAACCCGCCATGTCATTGATCCAGGTCTCCACGCTTGGGGGCCTCGCATCCTTCCATTGTAGCAAAATCCTTCGCCGGGCTACTAGGGACGCAAAGGCCAGCACACCGGCCTCTTTCGCCTCCTGCACTCCCGGCTCCACCCCAACCCCAAAAATCGCGAGTCCCCAGCCTGGCTTGACCCTGGATCCCACGACCCTCGACACCGTCCTCGCCACCCCCTTCCAGAACTCCTCCAGTGCCGGGCATGCCCAGAACATATGGGCATGGTTCACTGGACTTCCCGAACACCTGACACACCTGTCTTCACCCCCAAAGAATCTACTCATCCTCGTCCCAGTCATGTGGGCCCGGTGCAGCACCTTGAATTGGATGAAGCTAAGCCACGCACATGAGGAGGAAGAATTAACTCTCTCCAGGGCATCAGCCCATGTCCCGTCTTCGATCTGTTCCCCCAGTTCCCCCTCCCACTTAGTTTTCAGCTCCTCTACTGACGCCTCCTCCACCTCCTGCATAACCTTGTAGATATCAGATATCTTCCCCTCTCCGACCCAGACCCCCGAAAGCACCCAGTCACTCACCCCCCTCGCGGGAAGCGAAGGGAATCCCTCCACCCGCCGTCTAGCAAATGCCTTTACCTGCAGATACCTGAACATGTTTCCCGTGGGAGCCCAAATTTCTCCTCCAACTCCCCCAGGCTCGCAAACCTCCCATCGATAAACAGGTCCCTCAGCTGTCTGATGCCCGCTCTGTGCCAACCCTGAAATCCTCCATCAATGTTCCCCGGGACGAACCTATGGTTCCCCCTTAACGGAGCCTCCATCGAGCCCCCCACTTCTCCCCTATGTCGCCTCCACTGCCCCCAAATCTTGAGGGTAGCCGCCACCACCGGAATCGTGGTATACCTCGTGGGAGGGAGCGGCCACGGCGCCGTTACCAGGGCCCCCAGGCTTGTATCTCCACAGGACACCCTCTCCATCCGTTTCCATGCTGCCCCCGCCCCCTCCATCAGGTCTCGGTCTCCCAAACCTCCAGGGATCCACCCCTCCCATCTGGTCCATGAATCCCCTCAGTACTCTGGCCGCCGCCGGTCTCCTACCCGTCCTTGAACTGGACCGGTCCAGTGGGGGATCCAGCCAGAGCCGGCTCAAGGCACCGGCAACTCGGGCAGTCGCCCGGGGCGCCATGTGCTTGGGGGCGCCAGAGACTCGGGTCCCGCGCATGCGCAGTTGGGCTGGTGCCAACCAGCGCATGCACGGTGCCCGCCCTCCCCCAGGGCGCCCCCCCCCTCGGTCCGCCGACCCCTCGGTCCGCCCCCCCGCTCGGTCCGCTCCCCCCGCCCGTCCCCCCCCCTCGGTCCGCTCCCCCCCCCCCCCCCCTCGGGTCCGCCCGCCCCCCCCTCGGGTCCGCCCCCCCCTCGGCCCTGCCCCCCCCAAGGGCGCCGAAGTGCAGCTTGCCCGGGGCGCCAGCAACCCTAGGGCCGGCGCTGGATCCAGCACTGTGTTAAAGTCTCCCCCCATGATCAGGCCCCCTGTCTCCAGGTCCGGAATGCGGCCCAACAAGCGCCTCATGAAGCCAGCATCATTCCAATTCGGGGCATATACATTAACCAGCTTCTCTTCCTGCAGCCTACCCTTCACCATAATATATCTGCCCTCCTTGTCCGACACCACCTCAGCCGCCTAGAACGCCACCCTCTTCCCCACCAGAATTGCCACCCCCCGGTTCTTCGCGTCCAATCCTGAGTGAAAAACCTGCCCCATCCACCCCTTCCTCAGACAAACCTGGTCCGCCACCTTCAAGTGGGTCTCCTGGAGCATAGCCACGTCCGCCTTCAACCCCTTCAGGTGAGAAAATACCCTAGTTCTCTTAACCGGCCCATTCAGCCCCCTCACGTTCCAGGTAATCAGCCGTATCAGAGGGCAACCCGCCCCCCTCCCCCGCCGGCTAGCCATAGCTTATCGATTGCTCGCCCCAGGCCAGCTCGCCCCACCCGACCCGTTCCCCATGACGATAACGCCTCTCCTCTACCCCCCCCGGCCCACACCAGCTCCTTCCTGGCCATTCCAGCAGCAACCCGGTATCGCCCCCCCCCCCCCCCCCCCCCCCCCCCCCCAGGCTGGGACCCCTCCTAGCCACGACGCACCCTCCATGGTACTTCCGTGAGTCAGCTGACTTCTGCTGACCCCGGCAGCTCCCGCCAAAACCCATCCCCTTCCGGCATGGGGTCATCCCCCTCTTGCCACACCTCCTTGGCACCGCTTCAGCGCGGGAAAGAAAACCAGTAGAGGCCACGCCCACTCTGCCCCCCCCGCCCCACGGCGCGGGAAACCAGAGGAAGGCCCGCACTTTCACACTGCCACACCCCACCCTTCTGACGCAGCTCCCCAAAATCCAGTTTCACCCCAACCCCCAGCCCTGTACAGAAGAGAACATATAAAATACAAACCCCCAACATTCCCCACATACCCCACATCCATACCCAACAGACAGACCCACCCAGAAACAGAGCAAAAAGAAAACCAGCATAAAAAACACACATGTCAAAGTTGAAGAACAGCAACAGCGAAAACAGCAACGGCCATAGTGTGTCCCCAGGCCCTAGTTAGAGTCCAGCTTCTCCGCCTGTACAAAGGCCCACGCCTCCTCCGGGGACTTGAAGTAGTGGTGCCGGTCCTTGTATGTCACCCACAGGCGCGCAGGCTGCAGCATTCCAAATCTGACCTGCTTGACATGCAGCACTGCCTTCGTCCGGTTGAACCCGGCCCGCCGCTTAGCCACCTCCGCACTCCAGTCCTGGTAGATTCTCACTACCAAATTCTCCCACTTGCTGCTCCTCTCTTTCTTGGCCCAGCGCAGCACACACTCCCAGTCGCTGAATCGATGGAACCGCACCAGCACCGCCCGCGGGGGCTCATTTGCCTTAGGCCTCCTGGCCAGCACTCTGTGTGCTCCCTCAAGTTCCAGGGGCAAATGGAAGGACTCCGCCCCCATCAACGAGCTCAACATCGTGGTCACATACGCCGGGAGATCCGACCCCTCCAGCCCCTCCGCCAGGCCCAGGATCCTCAAATTCTTTCGCCTCGTGCGAACGTCCAGCTCCTCTAAGCGGTCTTGCCACTTTTTGTGAAGTGCCTTGTGCAACTCCACTTTCCCCACGAGGACCACAGCCTCCTCCTCTCTCTCAGAGGCCTGCTGATGCAACTCCTGAATGGACGCCTCCTGGGCCGCTTGGGTCCCAAGCAGCTTGTTGGTAGTCGCATTCAGGGAGTCCAGCAGCTCAGCCTTCAGCTCCGCAAAACAGCGCAGAAGAGAAGCCTGCTGGTCCTGTGCCCACTTCCACCAGTCCTCGGGTGTTCCGCCGGCCGCCATTTTGTCCTTCTTCCCCCGCTTTTCTTGGGGAGCTGCTGCAGCTTTTTCCTTTGCCCCACTCCGGGTGAGCACCATAAATTATGGGGAATGCTCCTCTAGACACCTTCCCCCACACAGATTCGTTGAAACAGCGCCGTTTGGGGCCCTCAAATCGGCCCAAAAGTCCTTAAGTAGCGGGAGCTGCCGAACGTGCGGCTTAGCTCCGCATAGCCGCAACCGGAAGTCCCCATCTGTGTTCTTTGTAGACATCTTTACTATCCAACCCTGTCCCTACACTACCATTTTATATCTGTCAGTCTGTCCTTCCCCCTCCCTCCCCCTCCCTGCTTTCTCTTTCTTTCCCTGTGCTAAAGCCACCACTCTCCCCACCCACTGTCCTCCCTTGCCCACCACTTCCATTATGCTCACACATTTCTTCTCTCCATGCCACAAAAGTTGGGGGATTTTCACAGTACTTCATTGCAGTGTTGTCAGCCTACTTGTGACACTAATAAAGATTCTTATTATTTTTATGTAGTCCATTATTTGATGTGCTTCTGGGAATTATCTTTTGCAAATAAGCTGATGTGGACAGAGTCTCACAACCTAATACAGTTAGTTGGGTGGTTATTGTCAGTCTCTGGTGTGAAAGAGTGTAACTGGAGTCAGGTATGTTCACAGGTTTGACCATGTCTTAGAAGTATTTATGGTGGTGGACTTGGAACCTTTATGGCTACTCCTTTCTGATGTTTCAGCGAAAGTGCGATTTAAGCAGATTTGTCTTTGAGTTGGGGGAAAGGTTTACAAAGCACAAATAGAAGGTGGATGATGCATTGGGTTAGACAGTGGTCTTTAACTTGGGACCTGGGGTCAAATCTAACAAATTAATTGTTTGTGATTTTCCTGTCTGCCACTGTAGAACGGTCCTCGCATAGAGATCAGAACAAAATAGATGGGATCTTCCCTTTTTTTGGCACTGTGGTGTCAGACCTGGGAATGCCTGCTGACTGCATGCTCGCGAAGGGCAGATCCTCAGTTCCATGTAAATTGCTGAAAAGAGAGACAAGTTGCTGAAGCTTTATGTTTTGCACTTGAGACAAATTCACGAATGCCAATTTCAAATGATCACAGTTTGTACTACCGAAGAAAAGAATGCTGATTGGTTGGCAAGTCGACTCTGGCTGAGGCGTTGCCATGGAGAAAGCAACGGGGAACGAGATGCAACATCCATTAATATAGGGGACCCATTTTCTGCAAAGAAAATTAATATGTTCGAGCCTTTTTGAAATACCCAGGATTTTGGGGACCTTATTTCTTCCAAACTTTGAAACTAATTCAAAGTCTTTCACTTACTGTTCGTGCTCTTGGAACTTGTTGTTCTTACTGCTTTGAAGGTGCAACCACCTTCCGAAGTAGCAGCCTGCTCCAAGGGTTCACTATATCTTCAATCTAGTTAATAAAAGCACTTGCAAGCCAGTGTAATTGGATACTAGTATTGATCTGTTCTTTTTGGTGCTGTTATAACCCCAGTGGAGGTCAAGGGATAAGAACCATCCGGTGTCCTGTGAACTCCACAGAATACGAACTTCCCTGGTAGCAGGGAGCCCTCATTTGTATAAAAACCCTGACCTGGGTGCAGCTCGGGGAAGAAGAACCTTAGGGGAGTGGAGACGTGTTGTATTGCTAATAAAGCTATATCCAGTATTTTCTATGCCATTTATGCAAGCTACTTTATGCGGATTCTACAGGTGCCATACGACGTTAATTATAAAAACATTAGTCTTGCACTAATCAGCAATTGTGCTCGATAAGCAATATAATCAGTGATCGAACATGTGCGCGTAGCTCTTTTTGATCAAAAGAATTTCAATGATTTGAGGGCATCTTTCAGTAGCCATTTGCAGGTAATGCATATGTTATTGTACAGAGGTGTTTTGAACAGACTCATTAACTGAATACGCAACTTAATTGGATTCAAAGTATGTATGATAAATATATTTTTTGTTATCTGCAGTGGATGATGAAGAATCAGAGGGCGAGGAATTCACAGTGCGGGACGGATACATTCATTATGGTCAGACAGTGAAGCTAGTATGTTCTGTTACTGGAATGGCACTCCCCAGACTGGTACAGTGGTTTTTAAAAATAATTTAGTACTCTAACCTAAATGTTTAGCATTTTATAGACCAGTTTATTTTGCCATCTTTGTATCTCAAAGGCAGAAAAACATGTGCTTGACAGTACAGTTGCATGGCTATTAACAGACCTTTGGCAATTTGCTCGAGCTCAGTTCTTCATATGATTCTAGTCTGAGTGCATTGATGAACAATATCCTGGCAAAGCTGTTTTTAATAGTTGAGCCTTGAACAAAAAAAGTCATGGATAGTGATCTCAGAAACATTTGTCCTTTAATTGATCCCTAACTGTGGCATATTGAAATCGGCTCATTCAGAATAGGCAACATGCCCGAAGTATCATGCATTCTACTACAGCATAGGGTGCATTTGCTGTCTGAGATTTAATTAGCTACTGATTTAGTTAATGTTGAAAGACAGGTTCAAAAAAAGTGGATTTGGGTTCAGCAAAAAAAAAGAAAACAATTTGACTTTGCATTGGTATAACACCGTATTGCAACATCAGAATGTCTCCAAGCACTTAGTCAAGGAATTAATTTTCCAAATGTAGCTCCTGTTTATCAGCAAAAGCAGCAGCAAATTTTTTGCACAAGGAAGTAAGTAAATACCAATTGAGATCAGTGATTTGTTAATCTGCTTCTGGTGCTATTGATTGAGGGAGAAATGCAGGCAAAGATTGAGATAACCAATGAACGGAATGTCAACAAAAGTCTCTGAACCCAGCTATTGGAAAAATATTCAATTTTTGTTTGCACACCTCAAGTCTCACTTCTCTAACTTGTGTCAGCACTCTCAATAGACCAGTCTTAAGAGCACTGCTGGAGTTCATCCAAAACGTGTGCTTAAAGCACAGAATAATCATAAACTTCCTGTTGCTTGCCCATCACTCTGCTACTTGGCAAATTAGTTTGTAGGGTAATGTGGCAAGAATCCCAGCTCTCAGCGATAGATACAACCTCCTGGATGGTTGCTCAGTTGTCAGCTGCACCTTGTAATACTCTGGATTTGTTTGGCTTACACATCAGATTGCAGGTTTGACTATATGCTTTATGTCAATCTAAAACAGGCATGTAATCCTAATGTCAATTTAACCCTACGGGTGCTTGTAAACACAATTTGCATTGAGAAAGTCCCTCTTAACACAAATAATCCCAAGGTACTTCACGGAGGTATAATCCTTGCTCTTTCAATAATGGCTTAAATTGTTCATGCCCACATTAATAGGAAGGCTCGATCTTAGTTGTCATTTTTTGGGCAAAATGTTCTGACAGCATATCACCATCCCAGTACTATCCTGGAACATCAGTATAGAGTATATACTCAATCCCACAGCCTTATTGCTCAAATTAAATTGCTGCCAATTGTGACAAGCGTGACACTGAGCAGTCTAAAGATCATAAAAGTGAGTACAGTAAGAAATAAATAAATTCACTCTGATGCAGCAGGGCCAACTCCTCAGAATTTGAATTAATGCATTTTGTTAGAATAGAACAATAGGAGCTTTAACCTGCTACTAATTATTCCTACTCTAGAAATGCAACACCATGACCTCAGAGCTAAAATGTTACCAGTGTTTCCTATCACTGACATGAACAAACTTGATGAACAAAAATGTTTGCTGCATGTACCTTTTTTAAAGTACGTTTTATAAAAAAACACTGCTAAAGAATTGTCTGTTTGACAAAATTAGCCAAAAATACTATGCAGCCGGCATGTTTATTTTAAAAACTGTGTTTTGGAAATAATGAAACTCCTGCCCCAAAATACTAATGATATCTTGAATATCAGAGAAGGGTCCAATATAAATTTCCATTTATATTCGTGATATTTGCTTTGGAGGCCGATGAGGCTCAACGTTCAGCCTGGTGCAAGAGGCCAAAACAAACTGATCTGTTTGGGTATTTAATCTACAGGTATTCCCAAATCAAACAAATTTAAACCATGCAGGTTACTTCATGATGAGTAGGAAGATTGCCTGGCGGCACCCCATTTGTGCATTGGCAAAAGCCTCATCTCCAGTACATTTGGATTCCATGTTACAGGAACACGAGACGCAACCATTTGTTTGAGATAACGTAGGAATTAGTAATAGGCCAATGGGCTCTTTGAGCCTGTTCCACCATATAATATCATGGCTGATGTGATTATAATCTCAAATCTACTTTTCTGTTTGTCCCCATAACCTTTGACACGCTTGTCAATCAAAAAATCTATCCAACTCCTCCTTTAATAAATTAAATGATTGGAGAAGAAAATTCCACAGACTAGTGACTGAAAGCATTTTTACTCATCTCCATCCAAATGGAGACCTTGTATTCTTAAACTGGGTCCCCTCATTCTGGTCTCTCCTGCACAAGGAAACATTTACCCGGCATCCATTCTGTCAAGTCTCCTCATGATCTTGTATGTTTCAGAAACTGAGCTACTGTAATGCCAGGTTAATAGCCCTAGTAACAAACACCCCATCAGTAAAGTCATGACTTGCAACCAGTTGACAGATCTTAACCTTGTGCTCACTGCAGGAATCCAGAATTTGGAAGTATTTCCCTTTCTGCAGGGGTTCACTTTTTCATCCAATGTCAATATGTTAAATAAGGTGGCCGTTCTGTTATACCAATGTTGTGAACACAACATGAGATTGGTTTTTTTGTTGAAGTAATTACAAAAGGGCCTTTTCTATTCCCCCTTTCATAACTAAGACCATCTGATATCCAGTAAACTGACGTTAAATGACTTGATCTCTTGCAGATCATTCGTAAAGTGGATAAACAGACAGCATTATTAGATGCAGACGACCCGGTATCACAGCTCCATAAGTGTGCATTTTACCTGAAGGATACAGAAAGGATGTACCTATGTCTTTCACAAGAAAGGATAATCCAATTCCAAGTAAGAAAATGTTACACAGATTAATTATTTTTGGATGTTATTTCACCCAATATCAAACAATTGGGTATAGTTAGATATAGCTAATATAGATGTTTCTTAAATTTGACTTTGATTAAGAGAACCAAGAATTGAAGCAAAATTATGCTCATGAATCACTGGGCCATTTCTTTTTCTTTAGTGTGCTGTGGTAGCTATAATTTTTTAAGTGATAGTTAGCCCTGCATTTGAAATTATGTCCATTGTTGCAAAGATGACAGTGTCTAAGAGAGTTAAAAATAAGCCACATAGCAATATGTCATGAATACACATCTCTCATTGTTCTGGTTGCATTCTGAGCAAATTGACAGCTTGTATGTGAAAAGGATTCAGGCATAGTCATAGACCATGCAGTTTGAAGAGCTGGGATACAGCACTGTCGAGAAGCTATGAATATGGTTTATTAGTCTTGAACGTTCTACCACCAGCATTCTGAGCTGCCTTTACTGCTTATTTCCCATGGTATAGATGAGATCTGATTATTAAATTAAAGGTCAGAGTTCCATTGAGCAGAAACAGCAAAGCAGGTGGATAGTGTATACGGTGTTTCTCAACAAAGGTTATTGTCGTGTACAATCTTATGAATGTTAAATTATGTAGCAATTTGTATACAGGTATTCATAAACATTTGTAGTACACCAAAACATGTGTCTGCTAGGTAGATGATGGACATACTAAAATCTCTTTGCTCCTAAAATCTCTTTGCTCCTGTTTATTTTCCATTCCAAATTGTTTTGAGAACATGTTTACTGGGCAGTAATAATGAATAATGGAGTTGCGGTACTTGAATATTCATGGCATTACTCCCCCCTTCCTAACCTATTCCTTCAACTGAAATGTATGAAATATCATTTACAGATGGGTAGTACAGTAACGTATTGCATCAGGACGATTTTGATGTTGATTTCCTCAGTTGTTAATACTTTTCCAACACACACAAATCATGCTTTTGAGATTCTACAAATGATGCATTCCTAATTCCAAACTGTTCAGAGGAGTTTATTTGCCAAACTTCAGAAATTTTCAAATTTGGCTTTTCTCGGCATTGGGTCAGCAGGGAGCAAAACATGCCTCCTAATACTGACTTAGTGTCTTTTAATGGACAATTTGATACAATATGTGGAAGCAGAGCACTATTGTGCAAAGCAGTTGGAGATGGGCAATAAATGCTGACCTCCCATCCCATGACAGAGTTAAAAAACAGAATGTGAGCTTTTATCGGTAGCTAGACCAAGCTTCGTGTCGGATTTTTACAGTGTCATTGTACTGCCACAAAAAGGGATAGGATGCAAGCATTTGGGGTTGGCAACCATCTTCTGGCAATGTTTTCAATTTGAGGTGGAGTCTACTGTTAGGTTTTGAAAATACCAGTATTCTGAAATTAGCTAGAAATTTTAATGAGCGTTACTTAGCCAACATAAATTGTCATTTTTCAAGGTAAAATGACAAATAAGTTAGACATATTTCCTTTTCATTAAAGGTTTTAGCTGTTTCTTCTCAACAGACATTCAATATCCTTTACAATCTGCACCCTTTCCTTCTCCCTTTGATTGCGGAAGGAGTTGTATCTTGATATATAATTTCATTGGTATCCACAGCTATCTACCTCATCCAAACTATTCTTTTATTAATTTATCTGTTCCCTCCTCACCAATTGCATCCCCTCCCTGTAATTTATCAGTGAGTGAGCAAGATTGTTTGCAAGTTCAGTGTTCTATTTGAACCTGGGTGAAGAACTCTGGTTGATATCTGATCACTTCAGCCCTCTTTCCAACTCTACCCACCCCCTCCGGCCAATATTTGCCGATACTTGAAATGAGTGATATGCTGCCCCTGCTGCCAGTCCTAGCTGAGATCAATAGTTAATAGAGACTGAGGGCCATCTTGGAATCATCAGCCTCTGTGTACCTCTGTACCACATCATGTAATCTACCTACCTATCGGAAATTTTGTTTGATTTTATTTTTACACCTCTTAAGCATCAATCAACTCTCAAAGTGGGAGAAACCGTGGGTTGAATATAGATATTGGTGTTTTGTGTTTAATACAAAAATTGGAATTGAAAATATATTTTTTACTTTGAATGTTTATTTACATTAAATTTTATACAGCTTTCAGAGGGGCGGTTTTATACTAGTATTAAGATCATAACGTGACAAATTGCAGTGTTTTCAATTTCAGATGGAGTGTACGTGTGGGACCAGTGTCTGAAATTAGCTAGTAAGCCAACATAAATTGTCATTTCGCCACCTAAAAATCTGTTGAACTCCATTATCAGCATCCTAGGGTAGCATTGACCGGAAACTGAACTGTACTAGCCATATAAATACTGTGGCTACAAAAGCAGGTCAGAGGCTAGGAATCCTTTGGCAAGCAACTCAACTCCTGATCCCCCAAAGCCTGTCCTGAAGGCACACGTCAGGAGTGTGATGGATGAGTGCAGCTGCAACAACATTTGGGAAGCTTGACACCATCCAGGGTAAAGCAGCCTGCTTTATTGGCACCCCTCCACCACCAATGCACAGTGGCAACAGGAACCCACCATGGCTCCTTAAACAGCACGGTCCAAAGCTGCAACCACTACCAATCTAGAAGGGCAAGGGCAACAGAAACGTGGGAACTCCACCACCTAGAGGTTCCCCTACAAGCCACACGTCATCCTGACTTGGAAGTACGTTGCAGTTCCTTCACTGTTGATGGGTCAAAATCCTGCAACTCCCTCCCTGGGTGCACTTCTACCTCTGGACTGCAGCAGGTTCAAGAAGGTATCTCATCACCACATTCTCGAGGGAAATCGGGATGGGCAACATATGAAAAATGAAAATCGCTTATTGTCTCGAGTAGGCTTCAATGAAGTTACTGTGAAAAGCCCCTAGTCGCCACATTCCGGCGCCTGTCCGGGGAGGCTGGTACAGGAATCGAACCGTGCTGCTGGCCTGCTTGGTCTGCTTTAAAAGCCAGCGATTTAGCCGAGTGACCTAGCCAGCAACACTCACATACCACAAATTAATTAAAGAAAAATCAGCTCGCTGTTTCTTCAATCAGTGTAAATTAAAAATAATGCGTTATACAAATGGGTGTCTTTTTTCATCCATAGGTAGTCCCCCAGCATTTCTTTTTAATGGTGAACCACTGTTGTTAGGCGGACAGAGCAGGCAATTTTCAATAATCAGGACCCCCACAAACAATAGTTTGCATTTCCTGTTAGTTTGAGTTTAGTGATCAAGGGAATAAATTCTAGCTAGTACATTATACAAACTCTCTTCTTATTTGAGAAAAATGCCATGGAATCCTTCATGTCCATGTAACAGGCAGACACTAGATTTGACATTTCACCCCAAAGACAGCACTTCTGGGATTACAGTTCTCCCTCAGTGCTGCACTGAAGTGTCGACCTAAATCATGGGTTCAAGTCCCTGAAGTGAGTCTTGAGAACACAACTTTTCATTCAGAAGTTTGAATGCTATCACTTACGCAAATTGTTGAAAATCCTTGAGCTAACTGTTTTAGTTTCAATTTTGGATGTTGATAGATCCCATGTGAAAATCAGTGGTCAAAAATAAGGCTTGTAATAGTAAAACCATTGGCCATAAGTTGAACAGATTCATCTATTCACTTTTGTTTGGAATAGTATATTAAAAGCTGGAATGACATCACCCAACACAATATGAATTTAGATTTTCAAGTTGTTAACCCTGTATCTTAGTAAGATTATGTTGCTTATATATATAATTTTGATAGGTTATTCATTTTAACCTGAATCTGTATGGCTGAACAGATCAAATGTTACAGTTAAGGCAGTTGCAACGAAGTAATTTTTTTAAAGATTTTGTTTTATGCTGTGGATGTAAATTCTATAATTTTTAAGTAATGGAAATGTATTTGCAGTGGAACTTCTATTATCTGCCATAATTACTGGGACTATACCAATTGGGAAATGGAAATGAAAAGGTAACCAAGAATCCCAAAACTCTGGTCTTGCACATGTAACAAATAGTAAGGGCCTTTTGTAAAAATATTTTGAAGAACTTCAGTTGCTATGACACCGTACACAGGATTGAAAACATGCAGTAAAAGTAATTAAATACAATTGAATCTTCAGCCATTGCATTGATTTTTGTCACGCAGGAAGCAATCGGTGGTGCAAGATTTTTTGTCCAGTGAAAATACTAGCAAATAATTCAAGTATGGATAATAGAAGTTCCATTGTATTTTGAAAACTGAAGTGGTCTTTCACTATTTACAAATTTGTGCCTCCATAAAGTAAATCAATGCAATTTGGATCTAGTTTGTGTGTCATGGTCACAGTTGTGTTTTTTAATTTCATTTTGCCCCCTCCCTACCTCCCCTAACAGGCCACTCCATGTCCAAAAGAACCAAACAAAGAAATGATAAACGATGGAGCCTCTTGGACAATCATAAGCACAGATAAGGCTGAATACACTTTCTACGAGGGGATGGGGCCCGTACATGCACCAGTGACACCTGTACCTGTTGTAGAAAGTCTTCAGGTAACAGGACTTGGACGTTTATAGGTTTTGTTTATTTACATTCAGATTTACATTAAGGCCAAGAATGAATGTATCAGTGCAAGTTGATTTTGAAAATGCTGTAGTTTTAAGGTGTGCGCAAGAACCACCGGCCATCACCTAAAGAAACTTGTTATAAAGTTGTAGTAACAAACTAGGTGCTATTTGGTTTTTTTTGTGGGGAATGGCTGTGGGAGAGAAGACAGGTTTCTTTTTAATTCTGACAGATGTCTAATGAACGGAATGCCGTCATGTTGATTAAAAGTCTCTGAAGCCAACTATTGGAAAAAGATGCAATTTTTGTTTGCACACACTCTCAAGTGCAGCAAGAAGTCCCACTTCTCTAAAGCTAAACAAGCGTCAGTGCTCACAGTAGTCCAGCTTTGGGAAGCTGCAAGCGTGCATATTTGGGCACTGCTGGAGTTCAACTAAAACTTGTGCTTAAAACACAACAGCGGTAAACTTCCTGTTGCTTTCTCATCACTGTACTACTTGGCAAATTAGCTTGTGGGGCAAAGTGGCAAGAATCCCAGCTCAGCAATAGATACAAATTCTGGAAGGTTGCTCAATTGCCAGCAAAACATTAGATTACTCTGGACTTGTTCGGCTTACACATCAGATTACAGGTTTGACTAGAGGCTTTATTTCAATCTATGACAGGCATGTCATCCTAATGTCAATTTAACCTCGACAAGACACCATTGGTACTTGTAAACACAATTTGCATTTAGAAAGTCTCTTTTAACACAGAAAATATCCCAAGGTACTTATTGATGTATAATCAGAAAAGAAAGATGCCAAGCTGACAAATATTCAAAGAAGTTACCAAAAGCTTGTTTTGAAGTTGGTTTTAAGACAATATTCAAAGGAGAAGAGTGGATTGAAGAGATTTGGAGCAGGAATTCCAGAATGTGAAGCATAGTCAATAAGCAGGAGGCTATAGAGGAATAGAGATTTCCGAGGAGTTGCAAGGCTGGAGAAAATTATGGATATGGGAACGGTAAAGGAGTTATGGTCCTGAGAAACAAAGGAGATCATTTTAAGTTGGAGATAATGGGGTACTAGGAGTCAGTGTAGGTCATTGAGGATCAATGTGCTGTGTGAAAGGCTTAGTTGGCAGAGTGTATAGAATGGTAGCCTTACCAAAGGAGCTATTGGAATAGTCAAATCTAGCACTGGCGATGACACATTGAGGTTTCAAAAGCAAATGAACTGAGGCAGAATAGGGATGGACAATGTGATAGAAATTAGACATCATAATGATGGAGAGACTTCACGATCAGAAGCTCTGCTTGAGTCAAATAGGATGCTGCAGTTCTGAGCAGTTTGATTGTCAATTAGGTGTTGCAGAATTGGTAGCAAGTGTGCAGAGTTACCTGACGTCCAAGAAATTGTTCTATCAGTTTGAATTAGTTTAATTTCCTGTTTAATTAGAGGTAATTGTAGTTAATTGGATACTTGGTGTTGGACTACCAGTTTAATAGCACAGATGAATGATCATGGAAAGGTAAATTGGATGTTGTCACTGGAGGCTTACTGCATGTTTACAGAGGTTGCCAAGAAGCATCATGGAGATGAAATTGAGAGACCAAGAATATATTTTTTGTGCGATTTCAGAGGCAATAGTGCAAAGAGTAAGAAGTAATGCTGGCGATGTTGTGATTAGAATTGAGAACACCAAAGTGAAAGCAGTCCATTGATGTGAACAATGGAGGAGATGGAATTGGAGGAGGATGGTGTGAGGTGTGGGTGCAGGACCATATCACAGCTGCAGAGAGGATGAGGAGGAACAATGTAGCATGGTGATCCGCACGGATTGCCATTTTACTTTGGTCAGCGCTTTGTAATGCAGAATGATCACTAGTAGAGGAATTTCAGAGACTATGTACAAGGATTTTCCTGACTTAAATCATTTTGGGAAGAAATGGGGTTTGGCGATTTTGGCAGCTTGCAGGGATCGAGAGGGAGGGTTGTGGTGACAGATTTGTAAGGGAGTGGGTTGATATTACAGTTTCCTAAACTGTTTGAAAGGTAACTAGGCTGGGTCAAGGAAGAAAGTTTGGTGATCAGTTTACTGGCACTAGGGTCAAGTTCACCTTTCTCATAAGTGAAATCAGGTTGGAGAGATCATAAGGCAAGCTGGGTGGGAAACTAGAATGTCTCTTTAGAGTTTGGACACGGACAGCACGGGGTAGGACTGAAGGACTGACTTGGTGGGCAAGAGGAAATGTGGTGTCATGAAGGGAATGTAAGTAAATACATTTAATCTTGGTGACAAAGCAGTCCGTGAGTTCCTCAAGTTCATTGAAGGTAAACATGAATCAACCATTACAATCCCTGTTTCCCATCTTCTCTTCTCTTTCCCCACTCTCCCCAACCCAAACTTAGGACAAACTACTTGCGTGTAGAGATTTTAGCCCTCATGGCATGGACAACATGGCAAATGACGATCCCTCACGAGGTATTTGAGGGGTAACAGTGTTGATTATAGTACAGGGGTGTACTCTATCCACAACTGGAGATACATGGCTAGTAGCAGCTGCTTTGCTCTGCAATTACAGTCACTACCTGGCAAAATAAGCAGATGGGTGGGTGCCTGGAGAAATGAGCAAATGGGTGGGTCCCCTGATTTCAACATATGGGAAGCATAGGTTGCTGGCACTGTTATGTCCAAGGTAGCAAAAGCTATTTTGTCACTGGCACTGTAATCCAAATCCTTGTGTGAAACATTGGTGAAGACATGCCTGCCTAGTATTGCAGGTGCCCTTCCAGGGTATATAGTGATAGATTAGTGTAGGCAACCCTTTGCCCCCAGCAGTTGTTCCCTGGGATAGATGCTATGTGTGAGGGAGGTTTTTTTAATGTCATGTCTTATGAGATGGAATCTTTTCTGTTTTGACATGTCTGCTTTGTCCTATTTGTTCATCTGTTGGTGTTTATGTCCAAACGTAACATAGAAAACCTGATGTTCCTGATTTCATTTCTTCTCTGAACTTGCCTTGTGTGAACTAAGCCACTCGTTTTTCATGAAGTAATTTCTAACATCAAATTTCTTTTAATTAGACTTGTGGATACCTTTGTAACATGTATAAGGAATGTAAGGATTATGTAATGAGGGACTTGCTTTCTGCTGATTTTTGATTTATTTTAAAAACGTGTGATGGAATCTTCACTGGTCTTGAGGCTAAACATCTTTCACAATACAGAATGTTGATCTCTCATTATGGAGTAAATTAACATGCTGAAAGTCATTATATCCATTCAAATGGGTTATTACAAATTCAAATAAACAAATTTATATTGCCTTTTCAATAGAAGGTTGCTTTATGAATATTGGTTGCAACCAGGAGCAAAAGTTAAGAATATTTGTAGCCGTTGTGCATAGAAGAAAATATTAGAAAAATATATTACAAGGCTGTAACACATTGAGGAATTTTAATGTCTTAATTCTGAACAACATATTAATTTCTATGCTTTCAGATAAATCAGTTTGGTTGATACATAATCAAAGAAATTGAACTTCAGTTAAATAATGAAGTTTAGTACGATTTCTCTGAAGATTTCTACAACTGTACCAATATGACTGCTATATTTATCAACCAAACTATCTGTTAAATTCTATGAGGAAATGTGGAATGAATAATTTATGTTGCATCTTTTTCTAGATTAAAGAGGCTAATCATCATTATTAGCATTGGTACTGACCAGTTCTGTGACACATTCTTTTTTTTCCTTTTTTTTACTGCTCTGCTGCCCTGATACTTAGCATATTCCCACTTCTGTACTGCTGCCTGGTGCTGTGTTTGGCTGTAGGCACACATATCTGTCAGTACTACACGAGGCTTGTCAATTATTGTGTAAATGCTTCGTAGAGGAGTCCTTATTTACATAGTAAAAGTCCTGGAGGAAAGCACATTATTTCTTCATTTAAATGTTTTTGACAGCAAAATCAAAAATGTGTTTAGTTAATTTTAGAAGGTTTTCTTCAAGAGGATATGTTCAAATTTAAAATTCCAACACTCCTTAAAATGCTTTCTCCCTATTACTTCCAATTTAGACAGATTGTTCTATGAGTGTGTTGGTTAAAGTGTTTCTGTTTTATATCAAACCAAATAACAGCCTGAACCTAGAAAATGTACAGGCAAGGAATTAAATTGTTTTTTAAAAGTATTTTAAAAGCTCAAGTTTAGAAATTTTGAGCATAATTCATGTTGAAGTTTGATGGAGAGCACTAAAATCTGCAAAATTAGCTTTTTCTAAAAGCAGCAAGATTAAACATGTAAGAAATACAATGAAATTTATTGCTGTAACTGCATGTAAAGTAGGGATTGTAAAAAAAACCCATTTCTGGTGACAAAGGAGTGCATTCTCTATGATGGGGATAAGTATTCTGTGTCCGTAATTATTGTGTGTACTTTTTAAAGAAGCCTTGTGTGTACCAGTTGTTGCAACTGCACATTCATTACTTTGGGCACCAAACAGGTAGGTTTAAGCCATGTTTTTAATTATTGTCAGGAATGCATCATTTATGCAGCTCTGCATGTATTTACAAGAGTTGGCTATATACAACAGAGCTTTTCTTTACTTTTGTAGCTGAATGGAGGAGGGGACGTTGCAATGCTTGAGCTCACGGGACAGAATTTTACACCCAATCTGCGAGTTTGGTTTGGTGATGTGGAAGCTGAGACCATGTACAGGTAAAGAAGTGTAGTTCTAAACAGAACATTTATTTTATGAGCTTAATTTGATTGAATTACATTGAGAAAGATACTAAGCTTGACTTTTATCAAAACATAAAATGCTAGATAAACCTAGCTGGTCTGGCAGCATCTATGGAGAGAGAAACCCAGGAGGTTTCGAGTCCGAATTATATTTATCCAGCATTTTGTTTTTATTTCAGATTTCCAGCATCTTTGTACTAGCTTTCCTTGTATCTTTTTCTTCTTGTGTCTCCACAAAGGAGAGCAATTAAGCCAGATATAGAGACTAGCAGGCTGTCTGGCTGATTATATCTGACCTGTTGTTCATACAAACTTGTACTTTTTATAGCTAAATGGGGCTCCTGTTTTTGATTTATATTTGGCTTCTTGATACCTCTTTGCTCAGTGTTGCTATCCACTCCTTATTTCTGATATGTTGGCTTAGACCTAGCTTATCTCCACCACTATACTAGCTGTTTGTCTTTGGCTGTATAGGCAATTTGTCTGTCAACACTGGATCACGTCGCTAAAGTCTGTACATGTGTTTAATAGAGGAGTTGCTATTTATCTGTTCTTAGTCCTGGAGAGGAAAATGGTCATTAAAATGTTTTGAGGAACTGGAAACTTGGATTTTAGTTCCTCTATGGCTCAGAAGGCTGCATTCAATACTGTTTTTTTTTTAAATCATCGGCAACTAAAATTTGTCAACCTGGAATTTCACTCCTCTCTATGCTTAATCCCGCTGCTCTCTATGCCTCCTCCCGCTTGGTGTTTTTAGCGATTAAACCATCAGCAAGAGCTCCAACAGCCTCAACCATTTTCCTCTGTGCCAGGTATGACTCCAATCTGCAGAAAGCGTTTCCCCTGATTCCCATTGACTCCAGTTTTGCTCGGGCCCCTTGATGCCACAGCCGGTCAACTTCTGCCTTGATGTCAAAGGCATTCACTCTTGCTTCGCCTCTGGAGTTCAGCTCTTTTGTCCATGTTTGAATCAAGGTTTTAATGAATTGAGTGGCCCTGGTGGAACACAAACTGAGCATCAGTGAGAAGGTTGTTGCTGTTTAAGTGCTACTTGACAGCATTATTGATGACTCCTTCCATCACTCTTTTCTGGCTATCGAGAGTAAACTGATGGGACGATAATTGGTGTTGTTGGATTTCTCCTGCTTTTTGAGTACATACCTGGGCAATTTTGCACATTGCCAAGTAGATACCTATGATTCCCTATACTGGAATAGCTTGGCTAGGGGCGCAGCAAGTTCTGGAAGTCTTCAGTACTATTACACGAATATTATCAGGGCTCGGAGCCTTTGCAGTAGCCAGTGTCTTCAGCTGTTTCTTGATATCATGTGGAATTAATCAAATTGACTAACATTTGTGATACTGGCTCTGGAGGAGGCTGAGATACATCATCCACTTTGCACTTCTGGCTGAAGATTGTTGCAAATGTTTCAGTTTTGACTTTTGCACTGATGTGCTGGGCTTCCCTGCCATTAAGGATGGGGTTATTTGTGGAGCCTCCTTCACCAGTGAATTGTGTAATTATCTGCTATTCATAACTAGATTTGGGAAGACTGCAGAGCTCAGACCTGATCCATTGGTTGTGGCATTGCTTATATGTTGTCTATTGATTGCTGTGTATATTGTTTAGCCCTGTGCTGTAGCTTCACCAGGTTGACACCTCATTTTTAGGTATGCCTGGTGCTGCCACTGGCGTGCTCTCCTGCACTCTTCATTAAACCAGAATTAATCTCATGGCTTGATAGGAATGGCAAAGTGGTGGATATGCTGCGCGAAGAGGTTACAGATTGTGGTTAAATACAATTCTGCTGATGACCCACAGTGCCTCCTGGATGCCCAGTTTTGAGTTTCTAGATCTGTTCAAAATCTATCCCGTTTAACACGGTGGTGATACTGTCATGGCCAAATGCTTCAGTGGGAGACAGATTAGTGAGAATAAGGTCAAGTATGTTTTTTTTCTCTTATTGGTTCCCTCATCACCTGCTGCAGACCGAGTTTGCAGCTGCATTCTTTAGGACTCAGCCAACTCAGTCAGTAGTGATGTTCTAGTCCCCCAGCCAGAGTACATTTTGTGCCCCTGCCACACTCGGTGCTTCCTCCTAATAATATTCAACATGGGCTACTGGTGGTATGTGGTAATCAGCAATGAAACTTCATGGGGTCTGGAGTTGATGCTGACACCCTTCTGACTGTATATCACTGTGCTTGAATCTGCTCATCCAGTTTAATTCCTTTTTGACTTTCAAGCAGTTTGATATGACTGCCCAGCCATTTCAGAGGGCATTTAAGAGTCAACCACATTGATGTGGACCTGGAGTCGCGTGTAGGCCAGGCCAGATAAGGAATACAGATTTATTTCCCTAAAGGGCATTCATTAGTGAATGAGATGCATTCTTTTATAACCATCAGCGGTGGTTTCTTGATCATCATTAGACTTTTAATTCAGATTTTTCAAATTCCATCATCTGCTGTGGTGAGATTTGAACTTGGGTCCCCAGAGCATTACCCTGGGCCTCTGGATTGCTAGCCCAGTGGCAATATCACTATAGCACCTCCTCCCTCAATACTGCCCTCTGTGCAGTAATATCCTATAATTTTAGCTCTAGCATTTATTTGGCAACCTATTGCAACTTTGAAATGTTCCAAGACACTTTATAGTCAATGAATAATTTTGCAGTGCAGTGTGGCAAAGACAGTTTATGCACAAGCTCCAAAATGCTAAAAATGACCAAATAGTCCAGTCAGTGCTTTTGACAACTTCCAACCTGCATAAGCTAGGCTACAGCTGAGAGAGTATCAGTGCGGATGTTGCACAAATGTCAATGTTGCAAACAGGTATATGGTGGCAACACTATTTTATTGATACAGTAAAATAAAATGGTAGCAAATTTATAGCGAGATGAAAGACATTGTAAGGATTAAATGAAAATGCAGGTCTATGCCATATATACTTTGAATGTTTATTCTCCACCTAATAGTGCGGCACACTTTCATTATTTTCATTACATTTTGAATTCAGATGTTGGTATGTTTTCGTTTAAAAAAAAAATTAATAATCGCTTATTGTCACAAGTAGACTTTAATGAAGTTACTGTGAAAAGCTCCTACACCTATTCGGGGTGGCCGGTACGGGAATTGAACACGCGGTGCTGGCATTGTTCTGCATTACAAGCCAGCTGTTTAGCCCACTGTGCTAAATCAGCCCCAAATGAGTTACCTGTTTTAATAAGTAACCTGTAGCCAGAATGGCTAAACTATTTTCTACTCTGCAATGAGATCTGGTAAAGTTTCACTTGATTCATTGAAAGTACATATTTCAATTGTGTAATCTCTGAATACATTCAAATTGTGTGAAGATTTAAAAATTTGTATTGAAACAATTTTATAATTCTCACATTTCAAAGGCTGCAACACAATTGAGGGCAGCTACTTGCATCTTTGTGACACTTTGGCCGTCCCTTATTTCAAAAGTACCACCTTATGTTTTGCCCCCTTAGTGCATAACTGCTGATCAACGGGCTTAACATTTATTTGTGAGTAATCAGAATGTAAACAAAATTTAAATATTTTGTTGAACCATTTGCTAATCTGCTTTAACATTTTTTGAAGGTGTGCAGAGAGCATGCTGTGTGTAGTTCCAGATATTTCTGCATTCCGAGAGGGTTGGCGATGGGTGCGTCAGCCTGTCCAGGTCCCTGTCACTCTGGTTCGAAATGATGGGATTATCTACTCTACCAGCCTTACTTTCACATACACACCAGAGCCTGGACCAAGACCACACTGCAGCGCTGCTGGAGCTATCCTTCGAGCTAATTCCAGCTTGATGGCATCAAATGACTCAAACACAAACAGTGAGGGAAGTTACACAACTGTCAGCACAAACTCAACTATTGTCACATCAGCAACAGTAGTCTCCTAACTATAAAGTGGTTTAAAGACTGTCGCCAACTTTCAGGAAGGGAGAAGACACAAAACTGTTGCTGCAAAGAAAACCTAATAGTATCAACAGTTCTTCTGGTGTTCTGGAAATCACCTACTTTTTCAGATAATGGACATGTCATTCAAGCCTAGATAATCTGCAGGAGGTGTTACCGCAGTAAGAAAATGCACCTAAATATGTATAAAACTTTATAAAGAGCTAAAATGAAAATCTATTTTTCAGCTGTTTAAAGTGTGGGCAAGATATAAAGAATTTGGGTGGGATGGTGGTAAAGCAGACTAGAGAATGCATACAAAAATAACATAGTTTCTATGGACCAAGAAACTTGTATAAGCTTTAGTGGAGGTACAGTTTCACCATACCTTTTTTTGTATTATACATATAGTACACTTTTGTTACCAAATAGTTTATATTTTCTTCCTATGAGCAATGGGCTCTGAAGTATCCAGGTTCCAGGCCTGACCTTGCTGTATATTCTCATCACCTACTATACCAGTAAAGACCTATATTTTGGTCACTGGCTGGAACTGTCCTAATTTTTTTTTTTTTACTTGAGTCGTGTGACTTTATTATCAATTGAAAGTGGTGTTTGAGAGGAGGACCTCATTTTTATGATCGCCTGTCAATCTGCATACTGTACTTAAAAGATGTCTCAATATGACACCTTCATAACGTGGGACAAAAATCAGTTAATATGACTTTAGCATGATAGTTTAAGAAACAAAGAAGCACTAAAGTCATGCTGTCTAAATGTGATCTGTTACACAAAGGCAATCTAAACACGTACAAGTTGGTTGCTTTATTCTATAAAAGATTACTCAAACAACCAAGAAATCGATGGAAATCGAAAAGGAAAATTGAGTTCTGATTCTTCAATTAGAGTTCCAATTCCAGTGATGCTTTTGAAAGATTAGTGAATTGCAAAGCTTGTGTTAAGATTGTAAGTTACTTCTTTAAATCTGTGACCTTAAATGGGTGTGTATTCAACTATGCAGAGCGCACAGCAATAACTTGTAGGGGTAACTGTATGCTTACTGATGTCTCAGTTGCCTTGCTGCTGTGCGTTTTAAAACCATTGGTCAGAAGTGGTTGATAATGGACCTTTTTTTGTCGTACTCCACCTCATGTGATATCCTGAAATTCTGTCCATTAATACACACACAAACACATTTATGACAGAATTTCATAATGTCACATCAGAAGAGTTTGACATAACAGTGTCAGGCTTTCTTTAAATAGTTTAATGCACAGTAATAATTCTGGGTAAATGCAATACCAGTTAGTGTACAAACATCTTTTATAAAATTTAGCATTATGTGACAACTCAATTGACTACACATTAATTCACATTTGCTGCTTTTTATCCTGTTCAATTAGCCCTTCCTCATACTTTCCTTAAGAATACCAAAAGGGTTATTTTTCCTTTCTGAATTCTCAGGATTACCACTGCAATCAGATTATGGCTGCTATCACATTTACTATGATATGTAAATCCAAAATTGTGATATTCTTTCATATCATCTCTTAATGCATTGTAATATTGCAACATCCCAATGTACTTCAGAAACAAGAATATCAGAAGCTTTAAATGACTTCTGCCCTGTCTGCAATACATACAACAGTACAGATATGTTAAACATAGCTTTATTTTTTCAATTATTTTAATAAAACAGTATTTAGTAATATCTGATAGATTTGCTTTGCCACTTGAGTAAAAACTGAAGGTTTCTGAATACACTGACATTGATAAATGAGGTTCTGCTGTTAACTAAATTGGGAGTATGGCCATTAAGTGTTGAGTTATTTTTTGTGTTTTTCCCTCAAAGCACTGCTTTTGTATGTTGAAACATATCCCAGCTTTTTATATTTACAGTACTTCCACCTATATGTGCTATTTGAATTTTTTGGCTATTTGATTGCTACAGTGGTTTATTTTTATTTTTTTATTACATGTGTTAAAAGTGATGAATGGTGTTTAAAGTGTAATTTGTTCTTTGAAAACTGTACCAGCAGATTAACGCCACATCTGTTACATTCAAGCTGCAAAAGCCTGTTTGTAAGCTAGTCAAGAACTGTAATAACGTGGATTTTGGTCCATTATTTCTATGGTACAGGATAGCTGTCTTCACTAAAAGCTGAAACATTAAGAACACAAAGTTCTCAGTTTTTCACACAGGACATCGAGTTTGAGAAGTTAGTGTCCATAGGTTCATTAACAGATGTGAATGAATTAGGGCATTCAACTAAAATATTTTTATAGCCAGTAAAATGAAAACATCTCGGTGGGTTTACTAAAATGGTAAATACTGATCATTGGACCAGAAGATGGGAATAGTGTATTAAGCACCCTCTCTCTCTCTCTCTCTCTCCATGGTCTGTGTCTGTGTGTGTGTGTGTGTGTGTGTGTGTGTATATTGAGGCAAATTTGTTCTACCTTGTAAGAAGAGTAGTTAGCATTAATATGGCTAATATCTTCATCCTTCAGAACTAAAGATGGCTGAGCTCATTCAGGTGAGCAGATCCAGTGGCAACTTAATAGCAACATAATAAAGAAGAACTTATATTTATATAGTGTTTTATATCTTCAGGATTTTCCAAAGTGCTTCACAACCAATGAATTGCTTTTGAATTGTTGTTGCTGTTATATATGCAAATGTGCTAGCTGATTGCAAATTACATCTGTTTTGATAGAGATTTGTTGGTCCAGAAATCAGGAGAACCTCTGCTTCTCTTCATTCAGTACCGTGGATTTTTTTCTTACAGAACATCTGAACAAACAGCCTAAACATCAGCAATGCAACACTCTTCTCAGTTTTGCTGTGAATTATCGGTCTAGGTTATGTGTTTACATCCCTATTGAATCTGGAACTGAGACCCTCTGATTTGGGCAAGAATGCTGTCCACTCTGTCACTCTGACAATCATATCTGTAGTTGGCATAAAACTCAGGTGGGCATAATCAAAAAATGTAAACAAATATTGCTTTATATTGAAATATTTCCACACAAACTTGCCCACAGCTTTAATTCAATATGATAGAATTAAGGAAACTACTTTCAGAATGAAATATTTTTAAGTGGCTTTGACTTTTGTGCCAGGCTGCTTGAGCTGTTAACCTGATATAACTGGTTTGCTCAGTCATTGGGCAGTTTGTCAGTTGCCATCCAAGACCAAAAAGCTAATGATTGCCAGCAGAGCCATAACTGTTGGCTAAATTATTGTTGAAATGTCAGATTCAAAGTTGGCTTGCTATTGACAGCAAAAAAACTAAATTCAATTCCAGCTACATAATCTCCAGGTATACTTTGGCACTTGATGTACAGATTATGACTGTCAGTAACTGGTTGTGTAAAAAAGGGAATAAAATTAGTTAAGCTACTTGACACTTCAATCTATTTGAGTGGCCAACCCACTCGGGCTAGAATGAAGTCATATTGTAAGGGCTGGACATCTAGTGTGTTCTAAAAGGACAATCAGCTCATTATTTGCCCCTTTGAACTTAAAAAAAATTATAACACTTACCAATATCTTGAACTGTCGATGTTTGATTTTTCTACCTTTTCTCACAAGTCATTCCAATAGTTCATCAGCCATTGAATTTCCCCCATGATTTGCACTAACTGGTTTGCCCAGTTCTACTATCTGGGTCCACTTTCATTTTTAACATTTTATGTATCCTGATAAGTTTAAACTTTCTAATCTTTCCTCATCCACTTTACATCTTGTAGTAATTCTTGTTGCTCTTCAGTGTATCCTTCCATTTGAAAATGTAACCAGAATTGTACACAACATTGCAGGGAGTTGTTCTGTGTATTAGAAAACCTTAATGTGATCTTTGTAGACTTGTACTCTATTGTTCATGCTGTGCATCCTGATGTTCTTTGCTTTTTAAAATCATTGCTCCACATTATTTCAACATTGAAAGTGCTAAACCTACTGTCTCCCCCAGACATCTTTCAAATTTTCCCTGCTAATTCTATTCATTATATGCCTGCGCCTCTTGTACATCTTTCTCCTAATATTCAATGCATTGCAGTTGTTAGTTTAAAATTTAATTTGACAATTATTGTACTGAACTGTACTAATACTCATTAAGGTTCGCATAAAAATGGCCATGTGGGTAAGGTACTAGAGGGTGTTTGATGCCTCTAGAACTGTACACCAGTTTAAGTTACAGTTTTCAGAAGAGATGAGTTCAAAATTGGTACTGCAAAATTGTAGAAAAAAGTACTCTTGTATTTTGTGACTAAAAAAGTTGTGCTTTTCGAAGCATAAGTTAGGATTTCATTATTCTGGTTTGGATATATTTCTACTGTTTTAATACTCAAGTGACTAGGTTTTTATAGACATGGTAATTTTGGAAATAAAAGTGCTTGGGTTTTTACTATTTCTGCTGGGATTTTGATTCCAAAATGTTAAAGGTTTGCATTCTTTAAACTACATTTGTCCCGTGTGCAGGAATGGGAACATTGGTGAATATTCGTGGAAGTGTTCATGCAAGCAGGTTTTTGATATTTATACTTGGATAAGAGAAGTACAGCATCATGCTATACATCAGTACCTGCTTTACCAATGCAAGTTACTGTCAAGCTAATCCTGACATCAGTCCAACAATGTAAAATATTCAACTTTTAGTCTTGTCCTCTGCAGGTTTTGTTTTTAACATTAATGTCAACTTGTCCAAAATGTCAGGTTCAATTTCTCTGCTTCTGGTCCCTTTGACAATTGGAATTCGATAAACTTGACTCAGCATGGTAGCATAGTGGTTTGCACAGTTGCTTCACAGCTCCAGTGTCCCGGGTTCGATTCCCGGCTTGGGTCACTGTCTGTGCAGAGTCTGGATATTCTCCCCGTGTCTGTGTGGGTTTCTTCCAGGTGCTCAGGTTTCCTCCCACAGTCCAAAGATGTGCGGGTTAGGTGGGTTGGCCATGCTAAATTGCCCATGGTGTCCAAAAAGGTGGGGTGGGGTTAAGGGGATAGGGTGGAAGTGTGAGCTTGGGTAGGATGCTCATTCCAAGGGTCGGTGCAGACTCGATGGGCCGAATGGCCTCCTGCACTGTAAAATTATTTGGTTCTATGATTACCTCTTTTCACTTGGACAGTATGATTCACCTTTGGGAAAGGAACGTTTCTGCAACGTGTTGTTTCATGCCTGCTCAGAGTAAGACAATTGTGTGAAGTTTATCATCCAGGCCATTACCAATCTGCCAATGCCCCCTTTCCCATTATCTTTTAATTCATTCTTGGAATATGAGCACTGCTACCAATTCTGTCATTTATTGAACATATTTTATTGCCCTGAGAAAATTATATTTTAAGCAGTATGATTCATCTGACTGGCTAGTTAACTTTGGAGGGTAGTTATGTCGACCAAGATATACTGGAGTCACACACTGGCCAGGTAAGGATGGTAAGCTTCCTTCCCTAAAAGACATGAGCAAACCAGTGAGTTTTAATGACAGTCTTCATGTTTGCTAAAAGCTTTTTATTTCCAGACTTTTAAAATTATAAACTGAATTTGAAACTACCATGGTGTGATTTAAACTTAACTCTGGCTTATTTGTCCTAGCCATGTACAGATTACTAATCCAGTAACGTAACTGAGACGTTACCATATCCTTGTGTACCTGTCAAAGCACCACTGTTGTACATCCTTCCCACACAAAGTACCATTATATGTTATTTATGAAAGATGCTCTCAATGGTTAGTATAAGAGGAATCTACATAATGTATTGGTTTCATCCATTCTGTGTGCATCTTGGTTGCATCTGAGCATGTAAACCTTGCTTTTTTTTTTCTCCCCAAAAGGTAAATGTTGAGTGCTGGTTTTCCAAAGTAGTAACTGAAAGATTTGCAAAGCGTATATGCTATACATATTTTATTTCTATCTCTTTCCTCCCACAAGGTCCCCTTTCATGTTCACATAAACATTGGTAAGTGACAATGTTCTTTCTTTTGACAGAATTTCTCTCATTCTTCTGGGTGGAAGGCCCATCCCCCCCCACCACACCCCTGGCCCCACTAAAGAACAAAGTCTCCATTGAAAAAGGAAATTCATTATATTGAAGTTTATGGTTGCAAACTAGCACTTCTACGGTTCTACATTACCAATATCTTGTACTTGTGGATCATGAACGTTGCAAAATATTTAAAACTACAGGAATTAACAAAAATGAAAACCATTTTCAAGTTGCATTTTCTGAATAAAGAATCAGACATTTTAAAAACTCTTCAATAATATAATTATTATAGATTTGACCAAAATCTACTATCAACCAATACCTTTCTCGTGGACCAATTAAGAATGCTCCTGAGAATTGATTTGTTTTTTATTAATGTAATTCTGGACATTTACCAAATGGTGGCCTGGGACACACAAAGAGGGAAAAGAAACCAACATAGGCATCATTCCATCAGTTAGAGTTATTTTGAGCTCCTGTCCATATATTTCTGTATGGAAGCTGGAATAGCTGCCTTCAAATAGAATTCCTTTGCTTGTTGCAAGTGGACAATTTTTTTTAAAAAAAGTACTGATTCCAATTTTGGTCAAGGCCTGAAGCTTGGCAGGCAGGAAATGGAGTGTGGGGAGAAGCAAGTCTGCCAAAGGTAACTATTGATTTGGAATAGTAACTTGATTTCTCATCTGTTCTAGGTTATTGCTGTTGAGGTAAATGCAGCATACACTGGAGTTACGGTTGCCCAGAATTCTCCCAACTATTGTCATTCTGGACAACAGCAAGAATTTAGAAGCTAACACATTTGAATGCACCTGAAAGAAAAGTATATTTAACTGCTGGAGAATGACTTGGCAGTTTTCTAAATTTACATGCCTAAAGGAGTGCTATGTGGACTTTACTTTCAGCAGCTTAATGGACACAGATGTTTTACACTGAAGGGTGATGTGGTCTAACCAAGTGCATACATTTTTAGATACCCTGCTGCACCAAAATATGACCTAAATGCATGAGCGCAGTCATTCCATACATCTTAATTCATCCACCAGGAAGAACCGTAGCCACCCCCATCAAATTGCCGCATCCAATTGGTTCTTAATGTTTTCTCCATTTTGTGTGTCTCATCAGTGAGTCCATTCTAACTGTTGATCACTTTGTGTGTACATTTAGCAGCATGGGCATTTCTTGTTAATGAATACTGTAGCTCAGTACAGTACAGAAAACCTAAAGTTTTATTTAAACTTTGATTCTCCCCTGTTATATTCTAAATGTGCCACAAAAAGAAAAGATATGGAAGTGCCACACACTTGGATTTCTTCCAAACACGATGCAAGGTTTATTCAGGAGATGTTGCTCACACATTCCAACCAGTGCTTATTGTTGTTTGATAATCTGAAGCATCAGGCGGTAGTACAATGTTCTGTTCTGTCGTCGTGGCTTTTATGATCACTACTTCCGGCCATTTAGAGTGTGCATCTACAATCACTAGGAACATGTGTCCCTCAACTGGACCAACGTAGTCGATGTGTATTCTCAGCCATGGCTGTGTCGGCCATTTCCACGGATGTAAAGGATGCAGTGCTGAAGTTTTTTTAGTTTTGCACAAGACTGACATTGCCCCACTTTCTCTTCAATTTGAGCATCTTATCATGGCCACCAAAAACAAATGCATGCCAGTTCCTTCATCCTTACACACCAGTATGTCCCTTGTGTATTTGGTCAAGGATAATCATTGGATTCCCCACACTAAAACTCCACTCTGGACTATCTTCGTGTGATGCCAAGCTTGCGGTCTGGATTTTTATCATGTCCATCTGTCATAATTGCTTTTAGACCAGGTCCACACCCTTCTCAGTCACTGGATTCGTTCTTGTGCATGTCTGCACTTGAGATGAAGTCACAGGTACATTATCCACGTGTGAGAAATAGAGGATGCTGACAAAAACGTTTTTAGGTTCTTGATTGATTTGTAACTGCAATCTTGATAAAATCAGTATTTGCATGTTGCTCCAATTTACGATGAATATCGTGTGTGCTGATATCAAAGACCATCTCTAACCTACTTGCTGCTAAAGAAGGAATGCCTTCATATGGCCCGACGATTGTGATCTGTTGAGAGTAAAGGAGTGGTGAAACCTTATTCTGAATATGATGGTCAAAGCTGCTTTTTTTTTTAGCTGAGTATAATTCATTTTTTTGCTAGTAAACAGTTCATGAAGAGACTGCTGTTGTTCCTCTCCTGGAGGCGTTATGTGTGAGACAACTGCCAACACCACAAGAGTGAAGCATCGCAAAGAGATTGTAACTTCAGCTTGGGATTGTAGTGAACCAACAGCTCTGGCTTTAAGGTGTCTTTTACTTCTTTATATAACACTTCCACCTACCCAGCGATGTGGGAAATTGCCTAGGTGTCTCCTGTACACACGAAATAGGGCAAATCCACCCCAGGCAATTACTGCCCTATCAGTCTGCTCTCCATCATCAGCAAAGTGATGGAAGGAGTCATCAACAGTGCTATCAAGCACCATTTACTCAGCAATCACCTGCTCACAGATGCTCAGTTTGGGTCCCGCCAGTGCCACTCAGCTCCAGGCCTCATTGCAGCCTTTGTTCAAACATGGACAAAAGAGCTGAATGCCAGAGGTGAGGTGAGAATGACTGCTCTTGACATCAAGGCAGCATTTGACTGGCATCAAGGTGCCCTAGCAAAACGAGACAATGGGAATCAGGGAAAACTCCGCTGGTCGGAGTCATACCTGGCACAAAGGAAGATGGTTGTGGTGGTTGAAGGTCAATTATTTCTGCTCCAGGACATCAATGCAGGAGGTCCTCAGGATAGTGTCCTAGGCCCAACCCCCTCCAGCTGTTTCATCAATGACCACCCGTCCATCATAAAGTCAGAAGTGGAGATGTTCGCAGATGACTGCACATAATGTTCAGCACCATTCACAACTCCTCTGGTAATGAGGCAGTCCATGTCCAAATGCAGCAAGACCTGGACAATATCCAGGCTTGGGCTGACCAGTGGCAAGTTACATTTGCTCTACACAAGTATCGGGCAATAACCATCTCTTAGAGATTATCTAACCATCGCCCTTGGCATTACCATCACTAAATCCCCCACAATCAGCATCCTGGATTACCATTGAGCTGGGCTAGCCATATTAATACTTTGGCTACCAGAGCAGGCCAGGAATCCTATGACGAGTACCTCACCACTTGACCCCACAATGCTATCACCATCTGCAAGGCACAGGTCAGGAGTGTAATGGAATACTGTCCACTTGCCTCTGAGTGCAACTGCAACAACACTCAAGAAGCTTAACACATCTGGGACAAAGAAGCCCACTTGATTGCTACACCTTCCACAAACATTCAATCCCTTCACCACTGATGAACACTGGCAGCCGTGTGTACCATCTACAAGATTCCTTAGGTAGCACCTTCCAAACCCATGACCACTACCATCTAGAAGGGCAAGAGCAGCAGATGCCTAGGAACTCCACCACCTGGAGGTTCCTCTCCAAGTCCTTCACCACCTGGATTTGGAAATATATTGGCGTTCCTTCACTGTTGCTGGAACTCCCTCACACCCACAGTGCTCTTAGTATCTGCACCTCGGGGACTGCAGCAGTTCAAGAAGGCAACTCACCACCACTTTCTGAAGGGCAACTAGGGGTGGGCAATAAATGCTGGCCTAACCAGCGATGCCCACATCTCGTAAATTAATTTACATTTTTTTAAAATAAACATTTCTCGCATCCTTCTGTCAAGTGAGTTACCTGTTTGGCACAAAAAGCATACAAAGGCTTCAGTCGCGTTGCTAAATATATCACTTGTTGCATTTTGAGTAGTACTTCTAAGATCGTCATCTTTTTCGGCTCCATATGCAAGTCATCTTTATCAGTGATGTGGCACAAGTAGTTTATGGGTAGGTCACACCTTTCCTTTTTAATTCTCAGATTATGGTTTTGTAGACGTTCTAGTGTTGTTTCAAAGTTCTTCAAATGCTCTTGTTCACTTGAGCTGGTGATGAGGGTGTGGGTGTCATCTATTCCAGATAACATTGTGCCCCATTTAGCCCACTTAAAATTTGATCCATGGATCTCTGAAAAAGAGCAGGAGCCGATGTTATCCCAAATGGAAGTCTCCTGTAACGCAACAGATCTTTGTGCATCACAATAGTGAGTAGTGGCTGTGATTTTTGCAGCCACATTCATTTGTAGCCTGTGATCTATTATACTGAATTTCTGATGTCTAGAAAGTCCAGCAATCAAGTCTTCAATCAATGGTAGGGGACAGTGATCTGTGCACAGTACCGGGTTTGTAGTTTCTTAAAATCTTCCCACTGCCTTCCTGAGCCATCTTGATTTTAGTACAGGAGCTATTGGTGTTGGCCAACATGTAGTAACTGGCTTGATGACTCATGTTTGAACTAGTCTTTCTAGTTCTTCGACATTTGGACTGATGTCTTATGGTACGGTTCTAGCTTTGAGACATTTTGCCATACCGTTTGGATTAAGTTTGAGCTGGGCTTCTACTCCTGAGTCTTCAAAAACCTTTTAATTCTTTTCCAGAAGTTTCTGCAGGTCATTTTTTGAATCAGCCAGTTGATTCACTGCTCCTCAGTTTGCGTTTAATTTTTTGACCCAACCTCTGCCAAATAAGGCAGGAAAATTCTCCTGGACAAAGTGGAGAGGCAACTCCGCTGTTTGTCCATTTACTTCCACTTTTGCATCCTTTCAGTGGTACATCCTCCTCTTTTATCTGTGTGCGTAGGATAACATTTGATGGTTTTAATGGCAAATGTTTTAATTTCCTATTATAGATTGTCTCTGGTACCAATGACACAGCCACATCCTCATCCATTTTTACTTGGTTAACATTAAGTTTTGGGATTATCCAGAAATGTTGTTGATCGCTCTGCACTGACCAGGCACCTAGTTTCAACTCTTGCAGATGTATATGTACATTGTCACCTGAAGGGGCTTAGGGCTTGAACTTAGTCTGTTATCTTGCAGAGTCGACTAGTCAACAATACCAACTTGGGTATTGGTGAATTTTACCATGGCCAGCATGCTTGGCAATAGCCCTTTTTGCCATATTTCTTGCATTTATTTTCTCTACTCCAGACACTCCCTCGCTGAGTGTCTAACTTGTGCAAATTCATTTTTCAAAAATATTGTTATTGTCCTTTTTCACATTTTCATCCAAATTTACATCCACCAACAGACAATCAATGGTAACAAATGCTTCCTTCCAACAATTCCTTCCTCCCACCAACCCCCTACCCCCACTCTACTCGGTCAAACGCCTTCTCGGCATCCAATGCCCTAACCACTTCTGTCTTCCCTCCGCCGGCGGCATAACCACATTCAATACCCTCGTAACATTTGAAAAGGGCTGCCTCCCCTTCACAAACTGTGTCTGATCATCCCCTATCACCTTTGGGAGGCATTCCTCCAACCTACCTGCCAATACCTTCACCTTTGGGTCCAAAGTCTGTGGCAACACCCCTTTCTCTATCGCCTCCTCAAATATTCCCACCATCAGCGGCGCCAACTTATTTTTAAATTTCTTGTAATACTGTACTCCACCGGAAGCCCATTTGGCCCTGCTACCTTGCCCAATTACATCCTCCCAATTGCATCTATTATCTCCTGCTCCGCTATCACCCCCTCCAATATGGCCCTGTCCTCCTCCCCCAAACAATGGTATTGCAAACAATCCAGGAATTCCTGCATCTCCTGATCCACCCCAATAATCCCCGACACTATTATTCTGATCTGGAGCCACCACAACTTCCCTGCCCCATCTCTCATCTGAACAATTTCCCTCACCGCTGCCTCCCTCCGAAGTTGACCTGCCAGCATGCGTCCCACCTTCTCTCCATACTCCTAGACCGCTGTCTCGCTCGCCTCAATTGGCACACTGCCTTCCTTGTGGACAGCCGGTCAAAATTTGCCTGCAACTCCTCCCTCTTTTCCAACAGTGTTGATCCCACATCCTCTGCATACCTCCTGTCCACTTCCAACATCTCATCTATTAATCTTTGCCGTTCCACCGTCTCCTCCTTATCCACCTTTGCCTTAAACAATATCACCTCCCCCCTCACCATTGCCTTCAAAACTTCCCATACCACCGTCTGCGAGACCTCACCCATACAATTAAACCACATGTTCCTCAATTACTTTTCCAATCTTATCACAAAACCCTCAGTCTCCCAACAGCCCCGCATCCAATCTCCACCCCCGCTTCTGCACTATTCCCTTCACCAACACCATATCAACCCAGTGTGGCGCATGGTCCAATATCGCAATTGCCGTATATTCCGATCCCTTGACCCCGGCCAACAGCAACTTCCCCAACACAAAACAAATCTATCCGTGAATAGGCCTTATGAACTGAAGAGAAGAAAGAATACTCCTGCTCCCCTGGGTGCAAGAACCTCCAAGGGTCCGCTCCTCCCATTTTCACCATTAGCCCAGCCACCACCTTTGCTCCCCCTAACAGGGTAAGCGATCGCGGTTGTGACCAGTCCAGTTTTGGCTCCTGCACCACATTCCATTCTCCACCCACCATCAATTCATTTGAATCCAAATCGGGGGTGGCCCCACACACCACCTTTACAAACCTTGCATCATCCCAGGTAGGACCATACACGCTTACCAACGCGACCAACCTCCCTTCCAATGCCCCTGTCACTATTACGTATCTACCTCCCTGATCTGCCACAACTTTCTCCCTTTGGAACCTCATTCTTTTATTCCCCAGAACCGCAACACCCCACATCCTACTATCAAAAAATGAGTGAAACACCTGGCTAACTCAGCCCTGTCTAAGCCTGCCCTGATCCTTCACTCTCAAGTGAGTCTCCTGCAGCAACGCCACATCTGCTTTCAAACTTTTCAAATGCACAAGCACCCTCGATCTCTTCACTGGACCTCCCAACCCCCTCACGTTTCGGCTGCCTTGCTACTGGATTCGGGCCTGCCGCCTCGACTGTCTCGTGTTAGACTCCACCCCCGCCACTCCAACTGCTGCGCACTCCGGGCTCGATCTGTCCAATTCCGATACTTCAACCAGCTCTTTAATTGACATTTACCCAGGTGTCTTTATTTATGAGTACAACCAAGTTGGACACAGATATAATGCAACACACTTTACTAAATAGTTAGCTCATAAATTACCCACTATACATACAAGAAACACCCTGAATTCGACTATACTACCCGCAAAGGTGGTTCGCTAAGATGCAGATCCGATCCCCGAGTCTCTCTGGTTCCTCTTTGTAAAGGTGATTCTTGTTGGCTGTTGCTTGCTTCCTTCCTTCTGGTCTGGTCAAGGTCACCTCACACACCAAGTTTAGAGTCTTTTGCTCCCTAGGTGTCCGGAATGCCTATTTTTATCCCCTGACCTCCACCCACCTCCTTTCTCCACCTGCCCTTGGCCTTCGGCCAATGGAGTCTGGGAGGCAGGATATCAGCGCCCAATGGTCTGGTTGATGACCTGTTGACTGGGCACCTGAGCCTGCCCTGGAAGCAGCAGTGCTTGCTTGATGGGTTATAGGAACTGTGGACAATAGACCAATGCATCTCAAGTAGGAGGGCTAACCAGATAGATAGATTGGAGAGTTGGGCAGAGAAATGGCAGATGGAGTTCAATCCAGGCAAATGAGAGGTGATGCATTTTGGAAGATCGAATTCAAGAGAGGACTATACGGTCAATAGAAGTGTCCTGGGGAAAATTGATATAAAGAGAGATCTGGGAGTTCAGGTCCATTGTACCCTGAAGGTGGCAACGCAGGTCGATATAGTGGTCAAGAAGCCATACAGCGTACTTGCCTTCAACGGATGGGGTATTGAGTACAAGAGTCGGCAGGTCATGTTACAGTTGTATAGTAAGAAGTCTTACAACACCAGGTTAAAGTCCAACAGGTTTGTTTCAAACACGAGCTTTCGGAGCACTGCTCCTTCCTCAGGTGAATGGAGAGGTATGTTCCAGAAACATTTACATAGACAAAGTCAGAGATGCCGGACAATGCTTGGAATGCGAGCATTTGCGGGTAATCAAATCTTTACAGATCCAGGGAGAGGGGTAACCCCAGGTTAAAGAGGTGTGAATTGTCTCAAGCCAGGGCAGTTGGTAGATACTTCTACGCATGCGCAGATTGGTTCTCTGCCATCTCCCAGTTTCTGATGAAGTACGCATGTGCAGGGTTCGAGTGCGTGTGCGCAAGATGGCTGCCGCCCAAAACGTGCTTCTTCATTGATTGCGACACCATTTTTACACACTCCACCTCGTGGTGGATTGTCGCACTTTTTTCACGGGAATAATATTCATTGTATTGATTCTTGTTCTGTTCATGTGCTAAGCATTTTCCAATGGCTAATTGTAATGTTAGGTCTTGCTGTCTTAAGCCTTTCTCTTAAATTTTCATCATTTATGCCATATACAATTTGATAATGGATTAGTGAGTCATGCAGTGCTGCATAGTTACAAGATTGAGCTAGGAGTTTCAAATCTGTGACAAAGCTTGCAGTGATTCACCTGTTTTCTGCACTCTTTTGTTGGAACATGGAATGTTCAAATATTTCATTTGTTTGTATTTTGCAGTGGTCATCAGATTTACTTTCTATGTCAAATTTGCTTTTGTCCTGACCATCAGAGTATAGGAATGAATTGTATATTTCAATTGCATGCTGTCCTGCCATTGATAGAAGCAATGCAATTTTCTAGCGTCAGTTGCTGTAGTTAAATCAGTAGCTTCTAAGTAGATTTGAAATTGTTGCTTGAGCAACTTCCAAATTAGAATTTAGATTACCAGTTGTATTGAGTTGACGTGGAGCCTGTGCGTGATCCATCGCGGTGGTTTTCTGCGAAGGGTCCGTTTTCTGCAATGCTTCCCCAGTTGAATAGCTGCTACTAATTTATTTTCTTGATGTTTCTAACCTATCTAGCTAGTTTTTTCGAAACCAAAACCTGATACCATGCTATATTATGCTATATTATGTTATATTTATATCACATTAATCTTTTATATCTCATTACTCTTTTGCTTACTTCCAGAATGGTCTGATGGTTGATGTTCATGTTGATATTCAGTAAAACTATCAGTCTTCAAATTAAGCAAATACTGTTTATTGAATAACGATTGTAAATATCTGAGTTTGTTAACTTTGAATAACGATTGTAAATATCTATGAGTTTGTTCACTCTTCTACAACTATAATTGAAAATTAGATAAACAAAATTAATTATATATTGTTTAACTACACATGCCAACTAAGCTATATCTCTAACGTTCTGCTCACTCGTCACTCCTGATACGAAGAGGCGGGAATCTCCTGAGTGAAGCTTATATACATAGATCTGGTGCTGCCCTCTAGTGGTTGTCTAACACTATCTTACAGATGTTAACCCCTCACATACCAGCAGATATACAGATCACTACAGAAATGAACCATCTGTAGCTCCAGTTGGTGCTGCACCCCAACTCACGGCGTTTTGTGATGGTCAACACACACCGAGGCCTGTACATGTACACTCACTTGCATTTCGGGGTCTCCTTGGCATGTGCCATTTTTTCAGTGGGTTATCACCATCTGCCATGGCAGGATTTGAACCGGGTCCCCAGAGTATGATTTTGGGTCTCTGGATTACTAGTCCAATGATAATACTTCTACACCACTGCCACTCCAATGCTAGTGACGTTCAGAATTTATTTTGCAAAGCATCTTGGTTAAGCAAATTTCATCTTCATTTTAAGCTTAAACCACAAATGACGTTATAATTAAACCCAATACTGTTTCTTAAATGAGCTGATTCATGTGCAGTTTAATGGCCGCTGTATGTTACAGCGATCCACTTTAGATTAAGTTATTCTGTTTGGTTTGGCTTTTGGAGCTATAGCATTAGCCCATTTGTGTGGCAGGATAAATTTCAGGACGTTTGGTGGCACATGAGCAATTATGGATACATAGTTGAAAAGTTCACGTTTTTAATTTCTTGGTCTCACCCCTTCCTATTGACGCCAGTATTACAACACAAAAAAAAAACACACACACAACTTGCACATGACCAAAAACTGGTGATGTGTGTCAGCTCATAAGAGCATAAGAACATAAGAACTAGGAGCAGGAGTAGGCCATCTGGCCCCTCGAGCCTGCTCCGCCATTCAATTAGATCATGGCTGATCTTTTGTGGACTCAGCTCCACTTTCCGGCCCGAACACCATAACCTCCCTTTATTCTTCAAAAAACTATCTATCTTTACCTTAAAAACATGTAATGAAGGAGCCTCAACTGCTTCACTGGGCAAGGAATTCCATAGATTCACAACCCTTTGGGTGAAGAAGTTCCTCCTAAACTCAGTTCTAAATCTACTTCCCCTTATTTTGAGGCTATGCCCCCTAGTTCTGCTGTCACCCGCCAGTGGAAACAACCTGCCCGCATCTATCCTATCTATTCCCTTCATAATTTTAAATGTTTCTATAAGATCCCCCCTCATCCTTCTAAATTCCAACGAGTACAGTCCCAGTCTACTCAACCTCTCCTCATAATCCAACCCCTTCAGCTCTGGGATTAACCTAGTGAATCTCCTCTGCACACCCTCCAGCGCCAGTACGTCCTTTCTCAAGTAAGGAGACCAAAACTGAACACAATACTCCAGGTGTGGCCGCACTAACACCTTATACAATTGCAACATAACCTCCCTAGTCTTAAACTCCATCCCTCTAGCAATGAAGGACAAAATTCCATTTGCCTTCTTAATCACGTGTTGCACTTGTAAACCAACCTTCTGTGACTCATGCACTAGCACACCCAAGTCTCTCTGAACAGCGGCATGCTTTAATATTTTATCGTTTAAATAATCCCGTTTGCTGTTATTCCTACCAAAATGGATAACCTCACATTTGTCAACATTGTATTCCATCTGCCAGACCCGAGCCCATTCACCTAACCTATCCAAATCCCTCTGCAGACTTCCAGTATCCTCTGCACTTTTCGCTTTACCACTCATCTTAGTGTCATCTGCAAACTTGGACATATTGCCCTTGGTCCCCAACTCCAAATCATCAATGTAAATTGTGAACAATTGTGGGCCCAACACGGATCCCTGAGGGACACCACTAGCTACTGATTGCCAACCAGAGAAACACCCATTTATCCCAACTCTTTGCTTTCTATTAATTAACCAATCCTCTATCCATGCTACTACTTTACCCGAAATGCCATGCATCTTTATCTTATGCAGCAACCTTTTGTGTGGCACCTTGTCAAAGGCTTTCTGGAAATCCAGATATACCACATCCATCGGCTCCCCGTTATCTACTGCACTGGTAATGTCCTCAAAAAATTCCACTAAATTAGTTAGGCATGACCTGCCTTTAACGAACCCATGCTGCGTCTGCCCAATGGGACAATTTCTATCCAGATGCCTCGCAATTTCTTCCTTGAGGATAGATTCCAGCATCTTCCCTATTACCGAAGTTAAACTCACTGGCCTATAATTTCCTGCTTTCTGCCTACCTCCTTTTTTAAACAGTGGCGTCACGTTTGCTACTTTCCAATCCACCGGGACCACCCCAGAGTCTAGTGAATTTCGGTAAATTATCACTAGTGCATCTGCAATTTCCCTAGCCATCTCTTTTAGCACTCTGGGATGCATTCCATCAGGGCCAGGAGACTTGTCTACCTTTAGCCCCATTAGCTTGCCCATCACTCCCTCCTTAGTGATAACAATCCTCTCAAGGTCCTCACCTGTCATAGCCTCATTTCTATCAGTCGCTTGCATGTTACTTGTGTCTTCCACTGTGAAGACCGACCCAAAAAACCTGTTCAGTTCCTCAGCCATTTCCTCATTTCCCATTATTAAAACTCCCTTCTCATCCTCTAAAGGACCAATATTTACCTTAGCCACTCTTTTTTGTCTTATATATTTGTAAAAACCTTTACTGTCTGTTTTTATATTCTGAGCAAGTTTACTCTCATACTCTATCTTACTCTTCTTTATAGCTTTTTTAGTAGCTTTCTGTTGCCCCCTAAAGATTTCCCAGTCCTCTAATCTCCCAGCAATCTTTGCCACTTTATATGCTTTTTCCTTCAATTTGATACTCTCCCTTATTTCCTTAGATACCCACGGTCGATTTTCCCTCTTTCTTCCGTCCTTCCTTTTTGTTGGTATAAACCTTTGCTGAGCACTGTGAAAAATCGCTTGGAAGGTTCTCCACTGTTCCTCAACTGTTCCACCATAAAGTCTTAGCTCCCAGTCTACCTTAGCTAGTTCTTCTCTCATCCCCTTGTAATCTCCTTTGTTTAAACACAAAACACTAGTATTTGATTTTACTTTCTCACCCTCCATCTGTATTTTAAATTCCACCATATTGTGATCGCTCCTTCCGAGAGGATCCCTAACTATGAGATCATGAATCAATCCTGTCTCATTACACAGGACAAGATCTAGGACCGCTTGTTCCCTCGTAGGTTCCATTACATACTGTTCTAGGAAACTATCGCGGATACATTCTATAAACTCCTCCTCACGGTTGCCTTGACCGACCTGGTTAAACCAATCGACATGTAGATTAAAATCCCCCATGATAACTGCTGTACCATTTCTACATGCATCAGTTATTTCTTTGTTTATTGCCTGCCCCACCATCTCGTTACTATTTGGTGGCCGATAGACTACTCCTATCAGTGACTTTTTCGCCTTACTATTCCTGATTTCCACCCAAATGGATTCAACCTTATCCTCCATAGCACCGATGTCATCCCTTACTATTGCCCGGATGTCATCCTTAAATAACAGAGCAACACCACCTCCCTTACCATCCACTCTGTCCTTCCGAATAGTTTGATACCCTCGGATATTTAACTCCCAGTCGTGACCATCCTTTAACCATGTTTCAGTAATGGCCACTAAATCATAGTCATTTACGATGATTTGTGCCACCAACTCATTTACTTTATTCCGAATACTACGAGCATTCAGGTAAAGTACACTTATGTTGGTTTTTTTACCTCTGTTTTGAATCAGAGTGGCATCATGAGAAAACCACTTTGATAGCCCATGCCACTAGCGAGACAGAATTATTTTTCACTTGCGTAACAGAGTGATGTCAAGACCCAGTCACCTGTACTCGTTATATTGATTTAACAGGCGCTTGGTGAGACCAACTACATTCTCTTTTGAGAATCATGGTAAAACTACCGATTTGCATATCACTCTCGAAGCATTGAAAGATTCGCATCCTACCAAATACTCCACTGTTTATCAGGATTGCAAAGTTTTGATTAGTAACGATATCATAATTTATTCAAACTTTATTTGTATCTAATATGAGCATTTGTTTCAATACATCTAATCGTTATCTGCTCTGCAAAGAATTATAGGTACAATAATCCACACCGGTTCAGTGATGACCTAAAGAATTGCAGTAAAGATACAAAGAGAAGCCAGTGTCAGCAACAGTGAAATTCAATCTCACTTTGCCTGGACGGTGGCTTCCCTTCCAAGTTCGTGCTTTTTGTTGATTCCCTCGCCGTAAATGGAAGCTGAACTGTATTTGTTTAGCTTCTCTTTGCTAATGCAGTATCAATATGACCGGAATGCGCGGCTGGCACATTCTAAAGCTGAAAACACGCTTTTCAGGTAAATGTCATTCAGCAACATAAATGCTGGACATTAATGCACAGAGCAAAGTGGTGCATCATCAGACTGTGCAATGTGTCAACTCAAAACTGCTCTTCTTGAAAATTACGTCAAAATGGGGAAAATGTCTGTGTGAAACTAAGTGAGTCACAGGTGACAGACATTGTTGCTGATGTGATGTAGAATTTTAAAAAACATAAGAGAAAAGAGCTGAATTATGACCTGGGGCGGCAATGTTAAATAAAAAAAGACGACGCACTTTCTGTAAAGCAAAGCTCTCTGGATATTGGTTACATTCGAATAAAATGCAACTTCACATGTTTCTGTTCGCTCTCCCTGCCCCTCCCAAGATTCCGCCCCAACCAAGCTCTAATATGACCACAATGTACATGGAGTAACACTTTGTTCCGAGTTGTTTATCACTTTAGCAAGAACACCCAAAAGAGCGTGTGAACAATCTCACTAGATCAGTAAAACAAACTTTCAAGCCCAATAAAATGAATGCATTGGAATCAAAGTTAATGTGCAAGACCCCTTGTGGCTTTGTTGCGATTTTTTTGCACAGAGATAAAGAGATTATAAAATTCGCAGTTAGCGTCATAGTGTGGCCACATTGGCTGTTCGCAACTAAGTTATTACCTCAGTACTGCTGGAGCAGGATGGGAGGAGGGTCTAGCAGCGACCTCTGCTGGAAGGTTCGTGTGTGTGCCGTTTTGAAGGGCTGCTGATGCCTGTAGAATTGCTTTCCCAGTTTGAGTCCACCTTTTGAGACTGGGGGGATGGATCAAGGAACAACATTGGTTAAAGCAATGATGCTCATGTGGTTTCTATTTTTCATCCATATCAGAAAAATGTGGTATATTACTCTGCAATAGTGTAAAATATAACTTGCATCCTGCTGTAATCTGATGGAGGGTACAACGCATAATCTTTCACCTGATACTATTCTGGTAAATCTGGTGAAACTGGGCATCCTGTTTTGATTTACGAATAAGTCTGGTGAAAGTTACAAGATCCATCATTCTAAACCAAAATGCTTTGTCCACTTGCAGGTTACAGTTCCCAGTTCGCATTTTATTTCTAAACTAGCAACATTACTAAATGAGTGATAGCAAGGTTATTTACACGACTTGGATTGGAAAATATTGTAGATGAATTCTACGCTGCTACCATTTTAGGACGAAATCACCAGAAGAAACTAAAGATTTTGCTGAATGGCCTCCTGCACGATGATGATTACTGACTGGTCCATGTTTTTAGGGATGTGCTCAGCATACTCCAATTAGGTTCCAAACGAAAACAGAAAAATGCTATGATCGTTGTACGTCATTCATTCATAATTTGCATATTGTAGGAGCGATCTAGCGGGAAACTTTCTAAAGGTGATAGCGAGCGGGAATCGGCGAGTCCTTACCGACGGCTGACCTGCCGAGACTGCTACCGGTAAATAATGCCAATTAGGGCTGGTACTGATGCCACAGGGCTTCACATCGGAAATGACTGTCCCGCTGGCTGACTCGCCTGGATTCCGCCCGGCAGCTCCCTGCTAATGAGGGAGAGCAGCACTTTCCCACAAAGCAAACCCCAGACAGCATGCAGCCATGCCACCACACAGATCACCTCCACAATTCTGAGATGCCGACCTGGCCAGACAGCTGGACGTGGTGGAGTCTCGACTGGGCAGCATGGGTGAGTTGGCATTGAACCCATGGGGCCAGTCCTGCCTTCTCTTCCCCCCCCCCCCCCCCCCGATGACCCAGCACAGCCTGGCACCCACCAGCGCACCTCACTCATCACCAACTGCACTATAAATTCTATGATTCTATGAACCTGTGGTGTCCCCTTGGCTCACAATGCCCTCTCTCTCCCCGCAAGATAAGTTGGCTCATAACAGACGGGAGAGGGTCCTGATGGATGGCAGGATTTAGGAATAATATGATTAGGGACAGTCAGCATGGTTTTGTGACGGGTAGGTCATGCCTCACAAACCTTATCGAGTTCTTTTGAGAAGGTGACTGAACAGGTAGACGAGGGTAGAGCAGTTGATGTGGTATATATGGATTTCAGTAAAGCGTTTGATAAGGTTCCCCACGGTCGGCTATTGCAGAAAATACGGAGGCTGGGGATTGAGGGTGATTTAGAGATGTGGATCAGAAATTGGCTAGTTGAAAGAAGACAGAGGGTGGTGGTTGATGGGAAATGTTCAGAATGGAGTTCAGTTATGAGTGGCGTACCACAAGGATCTGTTCTGGGGCCGTTGCTGTTTGTCATTTTTATAAATGACCTAGAGGAGGGCGCAGAAGGATGGGTGAGTAAATTTGCAGACGACACTAAAGTCGGTGGAGTTGTAGACAGTGCGGAAGGATGTTGCAGGTTACAGAGGGACATAGATAAGCTGCAGAGCTGGGCTGAGAGGTGGCAAATGGAGTTTAATGTGGAGAAGTGTGAGGTGATTCACTTTGGAAAGAATAACAGGAATGCGGAATATTTGGCTAATGGTAAAATTCTTGGTAGTGTGGATGAGCAGAGGGATCTCGGTGTCCATGTACATAGATCCCTGAAAGTTGCCACCCAGGTTGATAGGGTTGTGAAGAAGGCCGATGGTGTGTTGGCCTTTATTGGTAGAGGGATTGAGTTCCGGAGCCATGAGGTCATGTTGCAGTTGTACAAAACTCTAGTACGGCCGCATTTGGAGTATTGCGTACAGTTCTGGTCGCCTCATTATAGGAAGGACGTGGAAGCTTTGGAACGGGTGCAGAGGAGATTTACCAGGATGTTGCCTGGTATGGAGGGAAAATCTTATGACGAAAGGCTGATGGACTTGAGGTTGTTTTCGTTAGAGAGAAGAAGGTTAAGAGGTGACTTAATAGAGGCATACAAAATGATCAGAGGGTTAGATAGGGTGGACAGCGAGAGCCTTCTCCCGCGGATGGAGGTGGCTAGCACGAGGGGACATAGCCTTAAATTGAGGGGTAATAGATATAGGACAGAGGTCAGAGGTGGGTTTTTTACGCAAAGAGTGGTGAGGCCGTGGAATGCCCTACCTGCAACAGTAGTGAACTCGCCAACATTGAGGGCTTTAAAAAATTTATTGGATAAGCATATGGATGATAAGGGCATAGTGTAGGTTAGATGGCCTTTAGATTTTTTCCATGTCGGTGCAACATCGAGGGCCGAAGGGCCTGTACTGCGCTGTATCGTTCTATGTTCTATGTACTTACCTCCTATGAGGAACGGGCCATGGAGGTTGCAGGGGTGATCGAAGAGAGAAGTCACCAACGTCAAGTTTGGCCTTCACCGCAGAATTGAGTTTCCACCAGCTCCCACCCAGAATAATGATCCACTCCTCCCACTGACCACATGTCCATTCTCCCGTAGGATCGCCATCAGATGGTGCTCGCCCATCTGGGGTGCCCCCTGCACCTCTTAAGTGAACTCTGGGGATGCCACCATTGAGGCATCACCGCTATCAACCCACCCTCCACCACCTCAGAGAGACTCCTCAGTGGACGAAAGTAGTGGGCGTACATCTGGGGCAGAATCTGGTGAGCACCACACAGTTGCTGATGCACATCTGGTGAAGGCAGGAAGGTTCAGGGGGGACAGCAGTCAGAGGTCTGCTGGATCCCGGGCCCATCTGGCTCCAGTACCTCCCTGTCTGCATATTCCCAATTGCCTTCCTGACTTCCTCTGCTGCCAGCGGGATCCTTCCAGGTCCCCCTCCCTCCACCCTTGGACACTCCAACCCCTCCAAAAATTCAACCATGTCTGAATCATCCTCTCAAGGTCCAGAGATGTACAACTTTTTGTAAAAGTCCTCAAAAACTCTATTCACCTTTTCGGGGATGAAACTAACTCTTCTCCACCCCCCCCCCCCCCCCCCCCCCCCACCCCCCACCTCTCAGATACCGGTGTATATAATGAAATCATCCAGTGCCGCAGAGGGATCCACCTAGATGTAGTGTTTGTGAGCACACAGGATAGGGTTAGGGGCACAAACCTGTAGATACATATTCACCTGCTCACAATAAACACCTGTTCAAAAATGCTTCAAACTGCCTCGATGCAGACATCCGGTGGCGTGGGCGCGCAGGGTGGCCGCAGCGCAAAGAGCTCCCGCCAGTGGCCGCGAGTCGCGGCGATTTCGGGGAAATCCCCGAGTTTCGACGCACCCCCGACTACCTTCGGCCTTCGGGGCCGTCGCGAGGAGTCAGCGGGGCCAGTTTAAAAACCGGTGAAGAACCCTGCGCGGGTGTTGGGGCGGCGGGGGCTGAGGACCTGGGCCCAGCGCGGCATCGGGGCCAGAGCAGCGGGGGCGGAGCTATGAGGAGGCAGGCCCGAGTCCAGGGCATCATGTAAGAGCGATGTCCCACACTGGATGGCTCCCACCTAGGAGGAAGAAAGAAGGCTGGAACCTGGTCCCAGGGGAGTTCTGGATGAGTACAGAGGGGAAAGGAAGAGAGCTGGAAGATTTAAAGAAGTTTGGTGAAGTTTTTTTTTCCCTCCCCTTTGTCTTAAAAAAAAAAGAATAATTGTAGACTTCCGCTTGCGGTGATGCGGAGCTAAGCCGCACGTTCGGCAGTTCCCGCTATTAAAGGACTTTCGGGCCTATTTTAGGGCCCCAAACGGCACTGTTTCGACGATTCCTGGTGGGGGAAGGTGTTTGGAGGAACATTCCCCGGATTTTATGGTGCTTACCCGGAGTGGGGCAAAGGAAAAGGCTGCAGCAGCTCCCCAGGAAAAGCGGGGGAAGGAGGACAAAATGGCGGCTGGTGGAGCACCCGAGGACTGGTGGAAGTGGGCGCAGGAGCAGCAAGCTGCTCTTCTGCGCTGTTTTGCGGAGCTGAAGGCTGAGTTGCTGGACTCCCTGAATGCGACTACCAACAAGCTGCTTGAGACCCAGATGGCCCAGGGGGTGGCCATTCAGGAGTTGCAGCAGCAGGCCGCTGAGCGGGACGAGGAGGCCGTGGTCCTCGTGGGGAAACTGGAGTTGCACGAGGCACTTCACAAAAAGTGGCAAGACCGCTTGGAGGAGCTGGACGTCCGCACGAGGTGAAAGAATTTGAGGATCCTGGGCCTGGCAGAGGGGCTGGAGGGGTCGGATCTTCCATCTTATGTGACCACGATGCTGAGCTCGTTGATGGGAGCGGGGTCCTTCCATTTGCTCCTGGAGCTTGAGGGAGCCCACAGAGTGCTGGCCAGGAGGCCCAAGACAAATGAACCCCCGCGGGCGGTGCTGGTGCGGTTCCATCGATTCAGCGACCGGGAGTGTGTGCTGCGCTGGGCCAAGAAAGAGAGGAGCAGCAAGTGGGAGAATTCGGTAGTGAGAATCTACCAGGACTGGAGTGCGGAGGTGGCTAAGCGGCGGGCCGGGTTTAACCGGACGAAGGCGGTGCTACATGCCAAGCAGGTCAAATTTGGAATGCTGCAGCCTGCGCGTCTGTGGGTGACATATAAGGACCGGCACCACTACTTCGAGTCCCCGGAGGAGGCGTGGGCCTTTGTACAGGCGGAGAAGCTGGACTCGAACTAGGGTCTGTGGGCTGCGGGGTCCGGTGCACTATGGTCGTTGCTGTTTTTGCTGTTGCTGTTTTGTAACTTTGACATGTGTTTTTTATGCTGGTTTTTGCTCTGTTTCCGGGCGGGTCTGTTGGGTATGGTTTTGGGTTATGTGGGGAATGGTGGGGGTTTGTTTTTCTTTCATTTTCTCTTCTGTACGGGGCTGGGGGATGGGGTGGAGCTGGAATTTGGGGAGCTGTGTCAGAAGGGTGGGGTGGGGCAGTGTGAAAGCGCGGGCTTTCCTCTGGTTTCCCACGCTGCGGGGCAGGGGGGGTGGAGCTGGCGGTGGGGGCGTAGCCTCTACTGGTTTTTTCCCGCGCTGAAGCGGTGCCAAGGAGGTGTGGCAGGAGGGGGGATGACCCCATGTCGGGAGGGGCCGGGTTATGGCGGGAGTTGCCGGGGGTCAGAAGAAGTCAGCTGACTCACGGAAGTACCATGGAGTGTGCGTCGCGGCTAGGAGGGGTCCTAGCCTTGGGGGGGGGGGATACCGAGTTGCTGCTGGAATGGCCAGGAAGGAGCTGGTGTGGGCCGGGAGGGTAGAGGAGAGGCGTTATCGTCATGGGGAACGGGTCGGGTGCGTTGTGCTGGCCTAGGGCGAGCAGTCGATGAGCTATGGCTAGTCGGTGGGGGAGGGGGGCGGGGTGCCCTCTGATCCGGCTGATCACTTGAAACGTGAGGGGGCTGAATGGGCCGGTTAAGCGGGCTAGGGTATTTTCTCATTTGAAGGGGCTGAAGGTCGACGTGGCTATGCTCCAGGAGACCCACTTGAAGGTGGCGGACCAGGTTCGTCTGAGGAAGGGGTGGGTGGGGCAGGTTTTCCACTCAGGATTAGACGCGAAGAACCGGGGGGGTGGCGATTCTGGTGGGGACGAGGGTGGCGTTCGAGGCGTCTGAGGTGGTGTCGGACAAGGAGGGTAGATTTATTATGGTGAAGGGCAGGCTGCAGGGAGAGAAGGTGGTGCTGGTTAATGTGTATGCCCCGAATTGGGATGATGCTGGCTTTATGAGGCGTATGTTGGCCCGCATTCCGGACCTGGAGGCAGGGGGCCTGATCATGGGGGGAGACTTCAACACAGTGCTGGATCCCCCACTGGACCGGTCCAGTTCAAGGACGGGTAGGAGACCGGCGGCGGCCAAGGTGCTGAGGGGGTTTATGGACCAGATGGGAGGGGTGGATCCCTGGAGGTTTGGGAGGCCGAGGGCGCGGGAGTACTCCTTTTTCTCCCATACATAGGGTTTACTCCCGAATAGATTTTTTCGTTCTGAGCAGGGGATTGATCCCGAGGGTGGAGGATGCTGAGTATTCGGCCATAGCAATTTCAGACCATGCTCCGCACTGGGTCGATCTGGAGATGGGGGAGGTGCGGGAACAGCGCCTGCTGTGGTGTCTGGACGTGGGGTTGCTGGCTGATGAGGTGTGTAGGAGGGTCCGGGGAAGTATTGAGGGGTATCTTGAGACCAACGACACGGAGGAGGTCCGGGTGGGGATGGTCTGGGACGCTATGAAAGCAGTGATCCGGGGGGAGCTGATCTCCATCCGGGCCCATAGGGAAAGGAGGGAGAGGGAGAGACTGGTGGGGGAGCTCCTGGATGTGGATATGAGGTACGCGGAGGCCCCGGAGGAGGGGTTTCTGGGGGAACGGCGTAGTTTACAGGCCAAGTTCGACTTGTTGACCACCGGAAAGGCGGAGACACAGTGGAGCAGATCGCAAGGCGCGGTATATGAGTATGGGGAGAAGGCGAGCAGGATGTTGGCGCATCAGCTCCGTAGGCGAGATGCGGCTAGGGAAATTGGTGGAGTGACGGATAAGGGTGGAAATGTGGTGCAGAAGGGGGCAGAGGTGAACGGGGTCTTTAGGGACTTCTACGAGGAACTGTACCGGTCGGAGCCACCGGTGGGGGGGGGGATGGAGAGCTTCATGAACAGGCTACGTTTCCCAAAGATGCAAGAGGAGCAGGTGTAGGGGCTGGGGGCGCCGATAGAGTTGGAGGAGCTACTCAGGGGGATTGGTCAAATGCAGTCAGGTAAGGTGCCGGGGCCGGACGGGTTCCCGGTGGAATTTTATAAAAAGTATGCGGATCTGGTGGGCCCCCTGTTGGTGCGAGCCTTCAATGAGGCATGGGGGGGGGGGGGGCTTTGCCCCCGACGATGTCGCGGGCACTGATCTCTCTGATCCTAAAGCGGGATAAGGACCCCTTGCAGTGTGGATCATACAGGCCAACCTCGCTCCTCAATGTTGACGCTAAGTTGCTGGCGAAGATCCTGGCCACCAGGATAGAGGACTGTGTGCCGGGGTGATACATGAGGATCAGACAGGATTTGTCAAGGGAAGGCTGCTCAACACGAATGTGCGGAGATTGTTAAATGTTATTATGATGCCGGCAGTGGAGGGGGAGGCGGAGATAGTGGTGGCGCTGGATGCAGAGAAAGCGTTTGATAGAGTTGAGTGGGGGTACCTGTGGGAGGTGCTGGAGTGGTTCGGATTCGGGGCGGGGTTCATCAAATGAGATTGCTCTATGACGCCCCGATGGTGAGTGTAGTTACCAATGGAAGGAGATCGGAGTACTTTAGGCTCTACCGTGGGACCAGGCAGGGGTGCCCCCTGTCCCCCTTGCTTTTTGCACTGGCGATTGAACCTTTGGCTATGGCGTTGAGGGAGTCAGGGAGATGGAGGGGTCTGGTGCGGGGTGGGGAAGAACATAGCGTATCGCTGTATGCGGACGACCTGCTGTTGTATGTGGCGGACCCAGAGGGGGGAATGCCGGGGGTGATGGAGCTGTTGGCTGAGTTTGGGAGCTTCTCAGGCTATAAGTTAAATCTATGCAAGAGTGAGGTATTTGTAGTACACCCGGGTGATCAGGAGGAGGGAATTGGGAGGCTCCCGTTTAAGAGGGCAGTGAAGAGTTTCAGATACCTGGGGGTGCAGGTGGCCAGGAGTTGGGGGACTCTCCACAAGTTTAATTTTACCAGGCTTGTGGAGCAGATGGAGGAGGAATTCAAAAGTTGGGACATGGTGGCGCTATCGCTGGCGGGTAGAGTGCAGTCCGTCAAAATGACGGTTCTCCCGAGGTTCTTGTTCCTTTTTCAGTGTTTGCCCATCTTTATCCCTAGTGCTTTTTTTAGGAGGGTGACTAGCAGATTCATGAGCTTTGTTTGGGCGCATGGGACCCCGAGGGTGAAGAGGGTCTTCTTGGAGCGGGGTAGAGATGGTGGGGGGCTGGCATTACCCAATCTCTCGGGTTATTATTGGGCGGCTAATGTATCGATGGTGCGCAAGTGGGTGATGGAGGGGGAGGGGGCAGCATGGAAACGGATGGAGAGGGTGTCCTGTGGGGGAACAGATCGAAGATGGGACATGGGCTGATGCCCTGGAGAGGGTTAACTCTTCCTCCTCATGTGCTGCATTTCAAGGTGCTGCACCGGGCCCACATGACTGGGACGAGGATGAGTAGGTTCTTTGGGGGTGAAGACAGGTGTGTCAGGTGCTCGGGGAGTCCAGCGAACCATGCCCATATGTTCTGGGCATGCCCGGCACTGGAGGAGTTCTGGAAAGGGGTGGCGAGGATGATTTCGAGGGTGGTAGGATCCAGGGTCAAGCCAGGATGGGGACTCGCGATGTTTGGAGTTGGGGTGGAGCCGGGAGTGCAGGAGGCGAAAGAGGCCGGTGTGCTGGCCTTTGCGTCCCCAGTCGCCCGGCGGAGGATCTTGCTACAGTGGAAGGATGCGAGACCCCCAAGTGTGGAGACCTGGATCAATGACATGGCGGGTTTTATTAAGCTAGAGAAGGTCAAATTCGCCCTGAGAGGATCGGTACAAGGGTTCTTTAGGCAGTGGCAACCTTTCCTCGACTTTCTGGCTCAGTGATAGGGAACTAGGTCAGCAGCAGCAGCAACCCGGGGGGGGGGGAGGGGGGAAAAAAAGAAGGGGGGGAAAAAAAGGGGGGGGGGAACGTTGACTATGTTTGCTTATTTAATTTTAATTTAATTTATTTTTAAGTTCTTTTGTTTACTGGGTGTGGGGGGTGTGATACATGCGTTGATATGGTCTTGGGGGTGTTACAGTTATTATGGTGTTTTATTGTTGCTTTTCATTGTTTGTTGGAATTTTTTACAGAAAATATAACAATAAAAATTATTTTAAAAAAAAAAGAATAATTCAGATCGATGAAGGACAGAAGGGTGGAGGGAGAGAGAGAGAGAGAAGAGAAAGAAAGTGAAAAACAGTAAGCTGCTAAAGGATGCGAAAAGCAGCGTAGAAGAAAGGAGGAAACGCGGGGTCGCCGCTGAAGGAGAAGATGAATAAAAGTGGTGATAGGATGGCGGAAGCCGAACTGCAAAGCGGGGCCGTACTATTTACGGTGGAGAAGATGACCGAGGTGATGGTGGGGGAGCTGGAAAAACAGTTTGCGAGGCACATGGATGCCTGGAAAAAGGAGACAGCGGCCACATTGAAGTTACTGGTGGAGGAGGCAATCGCCCCGATAATTGCCCCGTTGAAGGTCGCGGTAGCAAAGGCATTGGCCGAGATGGGAGAGCAGGGCGAGAAGATGAAAGAGTTGGAGGAAGCCATGTCACGACACAGCGACCAGGTCACCTCAATGGGAGATGAGTTGCGGAGGGCTGTGGAGATTAATAGAGGTCTCCGAGCAAAGCTGGAAGACTTGGAAAACCGCTCAAGGCGGCATCATTTGAGAATTGTGGGCTTGCCCGAAGGGACAGAGGGCCCAAGGCCAACATAATACTTCACTAAGAAGTTGGCGGAGCTGATGAGGGAGGGTGAGAACCCCTCCCGGTACGAACTAGACCGAGCCCATCGGTCATTAAGGCTGAAGCCCAAAGTGAACGAGCCGCCAAGGGCAGTAATTATCTGCTTCCATAAGTTTTGCATGAAGGAGAAGGTGTTAAACTGGGCGAAGCAGAAGCGGGAGATACTATGGGATGGTACTACGGTCCAGATCTACCAGGACTTGACGGTGGATTTGGCAAAAAGACGAGCGGCGTTTGGGTGAGTGAAAGCGACGTTGTACAAGAAGGGGGTACGGTTTAGTTTGGTATGGTGTACCCAGCGAGGTTGAGGGTAACGTATAACGGCAAAGACTTTTATTTTGAGACAGCGGATGCGGCTGAGGCGTTCGTGAAGGCAGAAGGCTTGGGACAAACATGAAGAGCGGAGCTGGAAGAGAGACTGTTGTACAAGAAGGGGGTAACTTAACGGTTAAATGTTATGTTAGTGAATTGTATGGGTTGGATTGTTGGGTTTGGTTTTTTTTCTCTAGGACTGGGTGGAAGGGGAGGATATGTCTTGGCATGGGGGAGCCACCCGCACTAGCTAGCTAAAGTCAGTCAGCTAGTGAACGGAGGTGAGAGGAGAGGAGGGCTGCGGACGTTGGAGCCTGGATAGCAGGCGTCAATGGGCCTACGAGGCGAGCGAGGGGGGGGGAGGAAGGGTCGGATGCTGGAGGATGTTGTTTCTGGGGGAAGGGGTTCGATGTTAACAATGGACAGGGGCGGATCAGGCTTATGGGGCAGGGCCCGGCGGTATGTTGATGGTGGATAAGAAAGGTGGGGGGGGGGGGGTTGAGAGACCCTCAGTAAGGATAGTTACGTGGAACGTGAGAGGGCCAGGAGGTCCGGTCAAGAGGTCAAGGGTGCTTGTGCATCTTAAAAGTCTGAAAACCGATGTAGCAATGCTGCAGGAGACTCACTTGAGGATGAAGGACCAGGTGAGACTTATAAAGGGCTGGGTTAGTCAAGTGTTTCACTCTGGATTTGATGGAAGGGCTCAAGGCGTAGCGGTGTTGGTCAGCAAAAGGGTACGGTTCCAGATGGAGAAGGTAGTGGCAGATCAGGGGGGTAGATATGTGATTGTGGCCTGGGCGCTGGACGGGAGATTAGTGGCGCTGTTAAGTGTATACGGTCCCAACTGGGACAATGCGGGATTTGCGAGGAAGGTGTTTGGGGCCATTCCTGACTTGGACACACACGAGCTGATTGTGGCGGGGGAACTGGAACCTGGTGCACGAGCCAAGGTTGGACAGATCACGGCCGCGCTCGCTGGTCCCATCGGGAGGGGAGGGGAGGGGGGGGGGGCAAAGGCGCTGGCTGGGCTAATGGTGGAAATGGGAGGGGTGGTCCCTTGGAGGTTCCTACACCCAAGGGAATGGGAGTACTCGTTTTTCTCAGCAGTCCATAAGGTATACTCGCGGATTGACTTTTTGTGGTGGGAAAGGCTTTGCTGGCTGGAGTCAAGGGGTCGGAATACTCTGCAATTGCTGTGTCAGATCACGCGCCACATTGGGTGGATATGGTGCTGGAGAAGGGGGTAGTGCAGAGGCCGGGGTGGAAATTGGATGTGGGGCTTTTGGGGAACCAAGTATTCTTTGAAAAAATTGAAAAGGTAATTAAGGAATATTTAAGATTCAACTGTACGGGTGAGGTGTCAATGGCAGTCGTCTGGGAGGCTCTAAAGGCGGTAGTGAGGGGTGAGATAATTTTGTTTAAGGCTAGGGTGGACAAAGAGGAGAGGTTGGAGCGGCAGAGGCTAATAGATAAGATGTTGGAGGCAGATAGGAGTTATGCGGAGGATGGGGACCCTGCGATGCTGGGAAAGAGGAAGGAACTGCAGGCGAGCTTCAACCGACTGTCCACCAGGAAGGCGGAGCGCCAACTGAGGCGAGCGAGGGGTGCAGTTTATGAACATGGAGACAAGGCAGTATGACCTGCTGTATGTTAGCAGGTCAGCTCCGGAGGGAGGCAGCAGCAAGGGAAATTCTTCAGGTAAGGGATAGGGCCGGGAAGTTGGTGGTGGCTCCGGAGCTGATTAACAAGGTTTTTGAGGAGTTTTATGATGGGTTGTATAGGTCAGAGCCACCTGGGGGAGACCGTGAGATGCTGGAATTTCTGGATGGGTCTGGAATACCCGAGGCTAGGGGAGGGAGACAAGGCTACATTAGAAGGAGCAATACTGGAGCAGGAGATAAAAGACACGATTGGGAGGATGCAGTCGGGTAAGGTGGCAGGGCCGGATGGGTTTCCGGTGGAATATTATAAAAAATTTAAGGATAAGTTGGCACCCCTGATGGTAGGGATGTTTGAAGAGGCGATAGGGAAGGGAGTGCTGCCGCAAACCTTGGGGCAGGCATCGATTTCACTGTTGCTTAAAAAGGATAAGGATCCGACGGAGTGTGGGTCGTATAGGCCCATATCACTTCTGAATGTGGACGCAAAGGTATTGTCAAAGGTACTGGAGGGTAGGCTGGAGGGGTGCCTCCCGAAGGTGATAGGTGAGGATCAGACCAGGTTCATGAAAGGGAGACAGCTGTTTTCGAATATTAGGAGGGTCTTGAACGTCGTTATGGCACCGGCAGAAGGGAAGGAAACAGAGGTGGTGGTGGCACTGGACGCCGAGAAGGCGTTTGATCGGGTGGAATGGGGGTACCTGATGGCAGTGCTGGAATGGTTTGGGATTGGACCAAGATTTGTGAACTGGGTAAAGTTATATAAGGAGCCGAAGGCGAGTGTCCGTACGAACAATATCAGTTCGAGATACTTCTCTCTCCACCGTGGGACGAGGCAGGGATGTCCTATGTCCCCCCTGCTGTTTGTGCTTGCGATTGAGCCGCTGGCCATCGCGTTAAGAAGTTCGGGAGCATGGAAAGGAATAGTGAGGGGGGGATAGAGCATAGGGTGTCCTTGTATGCCGATGACTTGCTGCTGTATGTGTCCGAGCCAAGTGCGTCAATAGGAGGAATATTGGAGTTGCTGCAGATATTTGGGTCTTTCTCGCGGTACAAGCTGAACTTGGACAAGAGTGAGTATTTTGTGGTGTCTCAGCCGGGGGTGGGGGCAGGGGTGGGGGGGCGGGGGGCTGCCATTCCGTAGGGCAGGGACCCACTTTAGGTATTTGGGGGAGCAGGTTGTCCGGGAGTGGGCGAGGCTTCGCAGATACAACATCACTAGTTTGGTGGGGAGAGTGAAAGCCGACCTGGCGAAGTGGGATGGTCTCCGTCTGTCACTGGCGCGTCGGTTAAAATGAATGTGTTGCCGCGAATTCTGTTTATTTTTCAATGCCTACCGATTTTCCTGCCAAAGTCTTTTTTCAGGGAGATTGAGGGAAGGATTACCTCGTTTATATGGTGAGGGAAAGTGGCCAGAGTGAGGAAGGTGCTGCTACAGAGGGGAAGGCAGGCAGGGGGTTTGGGTCTTCCGAACCGGATGTACTACTACTGGGCGGCGAATGTGGAGAAGGTGCGGAGCTGGGTCAGAGGGGTTAATTCCTAGTGGGTCAGAATGGAGGAAAGTTCGTGAAGGGGGTCGGGACTGAAAGCACTAGCAACGGCCCCACTCCCGATAGCTCCGGGAAAATACTCCAGGAGTCCGGTAGTAATAGCCTCATTGAAAATCTGGAGGCAGTTTCGCCAACACTTCAGGTTGGCGGCAGGGTCGAGGGAAATGCCGATTCAGGGGATCCACAGATTTGAGCCAGGGAGGTGGGACGGAAGCTTTCGGAAATGGGAAGAGAAGGGGATTAAGACTCTCAAAGATTTGTTTCCTCGGGGTCGATTTGCAGGATTGAGGGAGCTGGAAGCGAAGTATGGGCTGGAGCAGGGAGAAGCGTTTAGGTATATGCAGGTTCAGGACTTTGCCAGGAAGGAGATACAGAGCTTCCCGGAGGAACCGGCCTCCACGTTGTTGGAGGAGGTGCTGGCAGCAAGTGGACTGGAGAAGGGGATAGTGTCAGCGGTATATGGAGCTATGTTGGAAAAGGATAAGGCACCACTGGAGGGGATCAAAGCAAAGTGGGAGGAAGAATTGGGAGAGGTTATAGAGGATGGGGTCTGATGTGAGGTGCTCCGGAGATTGAATGCCTCCACCTCGTGTGCGAGGTTGGGGCTGATACAGCTGAAGGTGGTGTACAGGGCACACCTCACGAGAGCGAGCATGAGCCGATTCTTTGAAGGGGTAGAAGATGTGTGTGAACGTTGCGGGGGGGGGGGGCGCTAATCACGTTTATATGTTTTGGTCCTGTCCAAAGCCTGGGGAGTACTGGAAGGAGATGTTTAGGGTAATTTCCAAGGTGGGGCATGTGAAACTGGACCCGGGTGCCCGGGAGGCCATATTCGGGGTGTCGGATCAGCCAGGGTTAGAAACAGAGTGCGGTGGCAGATATCATGGCCTTCGCCTCGTTGATCGCCCAAAGGCGGATCCTGCTGGGATGGAGAGCAGCCTCTCCACTCTGTGCCCTGACGTGGCGGGGGGGACCTGTTGGAATACTTGACCCTTGAGAAGGTTAAATTCGAACTGAGGGGAAGGACGGAGGGGTTCTACAATCATGGGTATTATTTATTATGCACTTTCAAGAACTGGATAATATCGAACATTAGTTGGGGGGGTGGGAAGGGTGGGTGGGGTGCGGGGGGAGGGGGCTATGTATGTTGAAGATGGCTATGGGTAATCCCTGATTCCTTTTCTTTGTCATTTGTTTATGTTAACATGCGGGCGGATGTCTGGGGCATGGTGGAAGGATGGGATCGTTATTACTGTTATGGGGTTTGAGATATTTGTTGTTGGTTATTGATTGTTGTTGGGTGTAAATTCAGGAGAAAAATTGTGAAAAAGGAGGAGAATAAAAATATATTTTTTAAAAACTGCTTCGCTGCTCTGTCAGAAGGATGTGAGGGATGGGTTGGACTGGGTTGGCTGCAGAGGGGGCGCTCTGGAGAGTGGGGGGGGGGGAGATGGGCGGCGGTTGGAGGGGCCAAAGCCTGGCTCACTGCCCCGGTACCCGACTCCACCCCATCCCACACACCTCGTCCCCACCTCTGCCAACCCAAGGGTTCCGTGGGATCATCTGATCGAATGGCCAGCTCGCATGCAGGGACCACCCATGTGGATAGTGCTACCCTGGGCATGAATCAGATGTTGTAAAATGATGTGGAGCACCAGAGCGTATCGCAGAGCATGTGGTCATCTCCTTTAATCCCATGGTTCAGACCCGCTGTTACTGCCACCCAGGGCCCACAACCCATAATGAGGCAAGTAGCAATCATGGTGGGGGTTGCAAGCGTAGTGATCTGTGTATCACATCCATAAGCAAGTGCTAGATAACCACTAGATGGCAGCACCAGATATATGTATATAAGGTACGCTCTTTGTATCAGGAGCGACTAGTGAACAGAGTTAGATATAGCTTAGTGTGTAGGTGTAGTTAATCATTTATCGAATCTATAGTTATAGTTATTGAAGAGTGAACAACTCATTGTTAATTTATAATTGTTACTCAATAAACAGTATTTGCTTTATTTGAAGACTTTGAGTGTTACTGAACGTCAAGCATACGACCATTCTGGCAGTAAGCAAATGAGTAACAAGATATTGCACAACATAATGTAACAGCAGGTAGTGGGGGGTGGGTGGAGGAAATGTTTGTTCTGCCATCAGCCAGGCCCCCTAATCAGCGATCCTTGAGGTGAGAGAGTCCCGTACGCAGCAGCCATGGTGCGCATGTTGTGCGGAATCCTGTGCCAGCCCGGGTCTCATGTCCTGCTTGGCCCTCCCCCGCATCCTTGTTCCACATTGAAGTTGATGTATTGTGCCAAGCAGACATACAGGGCCTCTGTGACTGCATGGATGCACCTGTGCACCAAAGTCTGCGAGATCCCTGTCAAGCCTGCACCTGAAGGACCCCATGGTGAAGAAATTCAAGGCGACTGTCACCCTGATGGCCACCGGGAGAAGATATGCCATGTGGTCTCCATGCTCAGCCGGAGTCTTCGGCATGTCCGGTGCGGCAGGTCTTCGAATGGCCGGCTCGGATTATACACACGAGGCCTCATGCGACACCTCCTTCCCACCTCTTCCTCATTCGGTGGCCGGCTCTTCATCCTCACTGGCTGGCTCCTGTTCCTCTGGGGCAGGCTGTGCCACTGCAGGGTCCTCTCCAAGCAGCTCCTGCTCGTACAGCCTCAGTGACGCCAGAGCATGGCATTCCGTTCAACGGCCGTCGCCAACCTCTATTTTCAGCTAATGCTGAATTCTCCGCCCAATTGTGTTTCCTGATTCCGGTGTCAGCCAATGGAGAATTCCGCCCCTCTATCTTATACTTTGACCTTATGGAGCGAAGATCACCGAAGTGTCTGAAGATGGTTGGGCGAAGGGGCCTGAGGAATTCCTGCACTAGAGCTGAGATGATTGGCCTCCAACAACCACAACCTTTGTAATTGATATGACTCCAACCAATGGAGAGGGTTTCCCCAGCTCCATTAATTTAATTTTGCCATGGTACCTTGACACCAAACTCGGTCAAATACTGCTTTGATGGAATTCAACTCTTATTTTTTTGTCCATATTTGGACCAAGGCTCAAATGAGGGCTGAAGCTGATTGCCACTGGTAGAGCACAAACTCCATATTGGTGAGCAGGTTATTGCTATTTGATAACATGATCAATGATACCTTACTACTGTGGGCAGCACGGTAGCATTGTGGATAGCACAATTGCTTCACAGCTCCAGGGTCCCAGGTTCGATTCCGGCTTGGGTCACTGTCTGTGCGGAGTCTGCACATCCTCCCCGTGTGTGCGTGGGTTTCCTCCGGGTGCTCCGGTTTCCTCCCACAGTCCAAAGATGTGCAGGCTAGGTGGATTGGCCATGATAAATTGCCCTTAGTGTCCAAAATTGCCCTTCGTGTTGGGTGGGGTTACTGGGTTGTGGTGATAGGGTGGAGGTGTTGATCTTGGGTAGGGTACTCTTTCCACGAGCCGGTGCAGACTTGATGGGCCGTATGGCCTCCTTCTGCACTGTAAATTCTATGAACTTTACTTTGATGATTTGAAAGTGAGATTGATGAGGTGGTTATTTGTCAGATTGGATTAGTCCTGCTTTTTCTGGCGCATGTGCGTCCGCTGGGGGGAGGGGGGTTGCATGCGCGACATGAGCACTGACCCATTGCTCTCAATATTCTTGATAAGCAAGAGGGTGAATATCAGGGACAGGCAGGAATGTGGAGCTGAGGTTACAATCAGATCACCCATGATCTTAATGAATGGTGGATCAGGCTGGATGGGCCTTGCATATGCATAGGTTAGGTGGATTGGCCATAATAAATTGCCCTTAGTGACCAAAAAGGTTAGGAGGGGTTATTGGGTTACGGGGATAGGGTTGAAGTGAGGGCTTAAGTGGGTTGGTGTAGATTCGATGGGCCGAATGGCCTCTTTCTGCACTGTATGATCTATGTTCATATGCATGTATGTTCTCACTTCTTTTTGGACTACCCCCTCAGTTAATGCTCCTCGGAGCAATGGTAAGTCAAATTCTATCTATGTGGAATGAAAAAAGAACTTGCATTACAGCATTTTTCAAAATTCTTGGGACGTCACAAAGTCCTTGGATTTTTTGAGGTGGGCTACAGGGAAGATTCCAAACCTGGGCTCGCATTATGGGGGAGATTTCAATATGGTTCTGGATCCTAGTTTAGACCGGTCATGCCCTCAGTCCCTGAAGCTGTGTGGGGTGGGCCGGCAAACCGTGTGCATATGTTTTGGGCGTGTCCGAGGTTGAGAGGGTTTGGAAGGGTTTTCGGATGTAATGTCTGAAATTCTGGGTGTAGGGATGGCTCCCGAGGTGGCGATATTCGGAGTGTCGAAAGATCCGGGAGTTCAGGTGGAGAGAGAGGCCGATGCCTTGGCCTTTGCCTCGCTGAGACGGACAGTTTCTGATGAAGGGACATGACTCTTATCTCCTCAAATGCAGACATTACCTATTGACAGAGACTTCTCCACTTGGATCTGTCGATGGATGTGTTTCTCCTGTAGTGGGGTCACAGGTTTTGACATTGGTTTATAGAATGTCTTTTGTATCCAAGTTTGGGATGTTCTATGATGCACGGTCCCACACTCAGCTGGCTGTAGAATACCACTTTTGGTATGAGAGTATTCTCCATGCAAATCACATGGCTGACCCAGCAAAGCTAAGCTCTAATAAGCATGCTCCTGATGCTAGATGAATCGCTCCGAAAGCTAGTGATTCGAAACAAACCTGTTGGACTTCAACCTGGCGTTGTAAGACTTCTTACTATTTAACCTGATCAGCAAAAAAACAAATGATAACATTAGGAAAATACTTTTTTTAGACTTAGTGGTTAAGATCTGGAATGCATTGCCTGCATGGTGATTTACCAGGATGTTGCCTGGAATGGAGAGTAGGTCTTCCAAGGAAAGGTTGAGGGTGCTCAGCCTTTTCTCATTAGAACGGAGAAGGATGAGGGGCGACTTGATAGAGGTTTATAAGATGATCAGGGGAATAGATAGAGTAGACAGTCAGAGATTTTTTCCCCGGGTGGAACAAACCATTACAAGGGGACATAAATTTAAGGTGAATGGTGGAAGATATAGGGGGGATGTCAGAGGTAGGTTCTTTACCCAGAGAGTAGTGGGGGCATCGAATGCACTGCCTGTGGAAGTAGTTGATTCGGAAAGATTAGGGCCCTTCAAGCGGCTATTGGATAGGTACATGGATTAGGGTAGAATTAGGGGGTGTAGATTAATTTGTTCTTAATCTAGGACAAATGTTCGGCACAACATCGTGGGCCGAAGGGCCTGTTCTGTGTTGTATTTTTGTATGTTCTATGTGTGGTGCGGGTGGATTCAGTTGTGCCTTTCAAAAGGAAATTGGATAAGAACCTGAAAAGAGAAAATTTGCAGAGCAATGGGCGGGAGAGTGGAACTAGCTGAATTGCTTTGCAGAGAGCCAGCATGGACTGAATCGCCTCCTTCTGAGCTATAAGCATATTTTTAAATAAATACATTACATAAGATACAGCACGGTAGCATGGTGGTTAGCATAAATGCTTCACAGCTCCAGGGTCCTAGGTTCGATTACCGGCTGGGTCACTGTCTGTGCGGAGTCTGCACGTCCTCCCCGTGTGTGCGTGGGTTTCCTCCGGGTGCTCCGGTTTCCTCCCACAGTCCAAAGATGTGCGGGTTAGGTGGATTGGCCATGCTAAATTTCCCGTAGTGTCCTAATAGTAAGGTTAAGGGAGGGAGTTGTTGGGTTACGGGTATAGGGTGGATACGTGGGTTTGAGTAGGGTGATCATTGCTCGGCACAACATCGAGGGCCGAAGGGCCTGTTCTGTGCTGTACTGTTCTATGTTCTATGTACAGCACAAATACAAGCCATTCAGCCCAACCAGTCAATGCCAGTATTTATGCTCCACCTGAGCTAACTCCTATCTTTACTCTTCGCTTCAACTACTCCCTGTGGTAGTGAGTTCCAAATTCTCATCACTCTGTGGTAATGAAGTTTCTTTTGAATTGTCCATTGGATTTCTGACTGTATGATGGCCTCTAGTTATGCTCTTCTCCACAAGAGGAAACATTCTCTCTCTATCCAGTTTCAAAACTTTTCTTAATTTTAACCTCTATTAGATCATGCCTTTTTTTGAAGAGAGAAAAAACCCAGTCTGTCAATCTTTTCCTGACGTGAATACTCAATGCCTTTCTGGTAGAATTGGGGTGGCACAGTGGTTAGAACCGCTGCCTCACAGCAGCAGGGACCTGGATTGAATTCCAGCCTCGGGTGTCTGTATGATGTTTGCACGTTCTCCCTGTGTCTGTGTGGGTTTCCTCTGGGTGCTCCGTTTTCTTCCCACAGTCCAAGATGTGTTGGTTAGGTGGAGTGGTCATGCTAAATTGCCCCTTTGTGCCAAAAGATTAGGTAGGGTTATGGGGATAAGCTGGGAGAGTGAGGTTAGGCATGGTGCACTCCCAGAGGGTCAGTGCAGGCTCTATGGCCTCCTTCTGCACTGTAGGGTTTCTGCGATTCCATTCTATGTTCATCCTTGTAAATCTTTTCCAAGCCCTCTCGAGTACCTCTGTCTTTATTTCAATATGGCGACCAGAACTGTACACAGTGCCCTAAATGCTGTTTAACCAGGGTTTGCTGCAGGTTCAGTTTAACTTCCTTACTTTTCAATTCTATCTCCTAGAAATAAAGCTTTTTTGGTTTGCTTTTTTTAAGTTCTTGCTAAGCTGTGGTGTAGCTTTTAGTGATTGTTGTATTGTTCTCCAAGATCATTTTGTTCATCCAGCCACTAAGATTGCATCAGGAATGACTTCCCTATTCCTACCAAAATATAGGACCATAAGACATAGGAGCCGAATTAGGCCATTCATCCCATTGAGTCTGTGCCGCCATTCAATCATGGCTGAAATGTTTCATATCCCCATACTCCTGCCTTCTCCCATAACCTGATCCCCATGTTAATCAAGAACCTATCTCTGTCTTAACGATATTCAGTGATTTGGCTCCATAGCCTTCTGTGGCAACGAGTTCCACAGATTCACCACCCTCTGGCTGAAGAGATTCCACCTTATCTCAGTTTTTAAGGATTGTCCCTTCAGCCTGAGGCTGTGCCCTCAGGTTCTAGTTTTTCCTACTGGTGGAAACATCCTCTCCATATCCACTCTATATAGGCCCCTCAGTATCATGTGAGCTTCAATAAGATCCCCCCCCTCATCCTCCTAAACTCCAACAGGTACAGACCTAGTGTCCTCAACCGCTCCTCATATGACAAGCTCTTCATTCCAGTGTTCATTCTTGTGAACTTCGTCTGAACCCTTTCCAAGGCCAGAACATCCTTCCTTAGATACGGGACCCAAAACTGCTCACAATACTCCAAATGGGGTCTGATTAGAGCCTTAAACAGCCTCAGAAGTACATCCCTGGTCTTATATTGTAGCCCTCTCGACATGAATGCTAACCTTGCATTTGCCTTCCTAACTGCCGACTGAACCTGCACATTAACCTTAAGAGAATCTTGACTAGGGCTCCTAAGTCCTTTTGCGCTTCCGATTTCCTAAGCCTTTCCCCATTTAGAAAATAGTCTATGCCTCCATTCTTCCTTCCAAAATGCATAACCTCACATAATCTCACACTTTTCCACATTGTGTTCCATTTGCCAGTTCTTTGTTCACACTCCTAGCCTGTTCTTCTGTAGCCCCCCTGCTTCCTCAATACTATCTGTCCCTCTACATATCTTTGTATCATCTGGAAACTTAGCAACAGCACCTTCAGTTCCTTCTACCAGATCATTAATGTATATTGTGAAAAGTTGTGGTCCCAACACCGATCCCTGAGGTACACCACCATTCACTGGTTGCCACCCTGAATCCCCACTCTTTATCCACCATTTATCCCCACTCTCTGCCTTCTGCCAGTCAGCCAATTCTCTATCCATGCCAGGATCTTACCCTTAACACCATGGCCTCTTAACTGATTTAACAGCCATACGGCATCTTGTCAAAGGTCTTCTGGATATCTAAATAGATCACGTTAATTGGTTCCCCTTTGTCTAACTTCCTTGTTACCTCCTCAAAGAACTCTAACAGATTTGACAGACATGACCTCACCTTGACAAAGCTGTGCTGACTCAGTCCTATTTTATCATGCACTTCCAAGTACTCCATGATCTCATCTTTAATAACGGATTCTAAAATCTTACTAATGACCAAAGTCAGGCTAACTGGCCTATAATTTCTCATCTTCTGCCTCCCTCCTTTCTTAAACAGGGGTTTTAGAATAACCACTTTCCAGTCCTCTGGGAGCCTTCCTGCCTCCAGTGATTCCTGAAAGATCACCACAAATGCCTCCACACTCTCCTCCACTATCTCCTTTAGAACCATGGGTTGTAGTCCATCTGGTCCAGGTGACTTATCCACCTTCAGACCTTTGTTTCCCTAGAACCTTCTTCTTAGTGAAGGCCACTACACTCACTTCTGACCCCTGGTTTTTCTGAAGTTCTGGTATCCCACTAATGTCTTCCACCATGAAGACTGATGTAAAGTAACTATTAATTTTCTCTGTCATTACGTTGTTTCCTATTACTACTTCTCCAGCCTCATTTTCCAGCGGTTCAATGTCTATTCTTGCCCCTCTCTTACCTTTTATATATTGAAAAAAACTTTTGCTATCTTCTTTTATATTACTAGCTAGCTTACACTATTTCATCCCCCCCCCCAAATGCTTTTTTAGTTGTCCTCTGCTCGCTTTTAAAGGCTTCCCAATCCTCTGGCTTCCCACTAATCCTCACCACATTATACACTTTTTCTTTTGCTTTTGTTTTTATGCTGTCCTTGACATCCCTCATCAGCCATGGATGCCTCGTCCTTCCCTTAGCATGTTTCCTCTTTGGGATGAATTTCTGTTGTGTCTCCCAAATAACCCCCCAAAACTCCTGCCATTGCTGTTCCACTGTCTTCCCTGCTAGGCTCCTTTTCCAATCAACTCTGGCCAGCTCCTCCCTCATTTCTTTGTAGTTACCTTTATTCGATTGTAAAACCATTACATCTGATTCTAGCTTCTCCCTCTGAAACTGCAGGGTAAATTCTATCACAGTGTGGTCACTGCTCCCTAAGGGTTCCTTCACATTAAGTTCCGTAATCAAGTCTGCCTCATTACACATCACCAAATCCAGAATTGCCTGTCCCCTAGTAGGCTCTACTACAAGCTGCTCCAAAAAACCATCTCTGAGACATTCCACAAATTCCTTTTCTTTGGATCCACTACCAACCTGATTTTCCCAGTCTACCTGCATATTGAAGTACCACATGATTGTTGTAATATTGCCTTTCATGCATGCCTTTTCTATCTCCTGATTTATTTTCTGCCCCACATTCTGACTACTGCTAGGGGGCCTGTACATAACTCCCATCAGGGTCTTTTTTCCTTTGCAATTTCTCAACTCTACCCACACAGATTCTATGCCTTCTGAGCCTATATCGCTTCTTGCTAGCGATTTAATTTAATTCCTTACTAACAATGCAACCCCCACCCCATCTGCTCATCTGCCTGTCCTTTCAATAGGACACATATCCTTGGATATTAAATCCCAGCCCTAATCCCCTTGCAGCCACATCTCTGTGATGCCCACACCATTGTACTAGCCAATTTCAATGTGAGCGACAAGCTCATTTACCTTTATTTGTCTACTGCGTGCAATTAGGTACAACACCCTCAGTCCTGCATTGACTGCCCCCTTTCTCATATTTGTCCACAACCAATCCCCTGTAGCCACCCCTAACATCTGACAGTGACCAACTCCATTTCAGCCAACCCCTCTCATTACGTACTTGATTCTTTCCAAGTACAAAAACTCATCAGGACACTAACTATTCCGCAGCACAGGGCTGGGCTAAAGACCTCCAAACAAACAGAACTCTCCTTCAGGCTGTTAGGGAAGCAAAGCCTTCACCTCTAGCTGCAACTCTGGGAAATCTGAGATCCCAGAAACAGCCACCAAAGGGCATGGTTCCAAATCAACCCCATGAATTCCTGACATTGTGTTGAAGAAGGAGACCCAGACGCCCACAAGCTTAGTACAGGACCAAAACATGTACTATGATGGGCCAGGCCCCTAGAGCACCACACACACCTGTCTTCTACACCTTTAAAAAATCCATTTATTCGTGCCCGACGCACCACCTTAAATTGTATCAGGCTGAGCTTAGTGCATGAGGAGGTAGAGTTGACTCCATATAGAGCCTCACTCCGCACACCCCCCTCAATCTCCTGGCACAATTGCTCCTCCCATTTCCTTTTAATCTCATCGACACCAGCCGATCATAAATCTCCAACACCCTCACCTCCTTTACATCAACCACCAATGAACTTTGCTTGTCCATGAGGGTGGGGAGAGCGGGCCAAAGGAAAGGAAGCGACTCCTTGCTTACAAAGCTTTGCACTAGGTAGTACCAGAACTGATTAACTCTTGGTAACATCTACTTATCCAACCACTTCTCAAAACTAGCGACCTTCCCATCTACGAGTAAGTCACCAAACTGCTCCAAGCCCCAAAGGACAAGTCCAAAACTGCTGGCACAAAGCGGTGGTTTTCACAAATAGAGGCCAACTCCAACATATCACCCATATTTAAAATTCTGCCGAAACCGTCTCCATATTCTCAAGGTAGCCACAACTCCTGGGTTGGCGGTCCATTTTAACAGACTAAATGGAATGGGAGCAATGACCAATGCTCTCAAACCAATGCCTTTACAGTCTTTCCTCTCCATCCACCCCCACATGCACTCAGTCCCCCTATATCACCCCTGCACCTTTTCAATATTCGCCGCCCAATATTAGTATAACAGGTTGGGCAATGCTAGACCCCTGATTGTCCATCCCTTTGTAAAAAAACCCTCAGGACCCTCGGGGTCCTGCCTGCCCAAGTTAAAGACAAGATCATCTTATTGACTCTCGAGAAGAATGTTTTCGAAAGGAAAACTAGAAAGCACTTGAACAAAAATAGAAATCTTGGGACGATATTCATTTTGACTGACTGAACCCTTCCAGTCAAAGTCAGCGGGAGGTTATCCCATTTCTTTAGGTCAACCTTCGCTGCTTTAACCAGGTCCCCGAAATTTAACTTCTGTCGCTAGGCCCAATCACGGGCCACCAGAACTCCCAAATAGCGAAAGCTGGACCTGACCAAGCGAAAAGGCAACTTTCCCAGGTCGTCTCCCGTCTCTGTGAGATTCATCAGAAAGCATTTGCTTTTACCCAAGTTCAATGTATACCCTGAGAAGGAGTCAAACCTCTCGGGAAGCTTCATTATCTCCTCTGCACTGGAGAGAGGGTCCATCACATCCAGCAACAGGTCGCCCGCATATAATGTCATCCTCCGTTCCCTCCCCTGCTTTCCCTATCCCCATTCACTTTGTGGATGACCTCAATGCTATGGCTGGAGGCTCAATTGCCAAGACAAACAATACCGAGGAGAGTGGACACCCCCTCCTGCCCCTTCAGTTGGAAGTGTTTCCAATTTAAAAAGCATTTGTATAGATGCTCACAGTGGGAACCCTGTATAGCAGCTGGATCCAAGATAAACATTTAGGCCCAAAGTCAAACCTCCTCAAGATCTCAAACCAACAGTCCCACTCTCCACCCTATCAAACTTTCTTTTAATAATAATCTTTATTATTGTCACAGGTAGGCTTACATTAACACTGCAATTAAGTTACCATGAAAATTCCCTAGTTGCCACATTCTGGTGCCTGTTCGGGTATACAGAGGGAGAATTCAGAATGTCCAATTCACCTAACAGCACATCTTTCAGGACTTGTGGGAGGAAACCGGAGCTCCCGGAGGAAACCCACGCAGAAACAGGGAGAACGTGCAGACAGTGACTCGAACCCGGGTCCCTGGTGCTGTGAAACAACAGTGCCAATCACTCTGCTACCGTGTCGCCCATACAGGAGAAAAGCGAAGGACTGGAGGCCACTCTGACTTTGGAGGAGGTGATGAAGGGTATGGGTTTTATGCAATCAGGGAATGCATTGGGCTGGATGGGTTCCCGATTGAATTTTATAAGAGGTTTGCCAGGCTGCTGGCCCCAGTGTCGCTCGAGATGTTTGAAGATTCTATGGCTCTGACTGAGTGCGGATCATACCATCCTATTTTATTATTGAACGTGGATGCAAAGTTGTTGGTGAAGGTCTTGGCTAGGTGCATGGATCTCTGCCTCCCAGGCTCACATCAGAGGAGCAGACAGGGTTTAAGGGAAAACAGTCGTCAACCAATGTTCGGAGCCATCTAGTGAGGTAATCATCTCCAATGCAGGGCTGGAGAAGGACACAAAACAACATTAAGCAACCTCCAAACATTGTTTGACAACCCCCACTCAAAACAGACTTTACTAATTCCAAAATAAAGTAACATGAGCAGTAAACAACACCCATCGCACCAACCCCCAAACTACAATTCAACATGTAAAGTTACAAAACAGCCCCATCAACCATTAATAATAAAAGACAAACAGAAAACCCAAACAACCCCCCCCCCAACGTTTGAACCAACATCCCTCAACCAATACAAAATCCACTACAATTATTTCAACCCTAGTCCATTTCTTTGGACGAGCGCCTCAGCTTCCTCTGGAGTCTTGAAACAATAGTTCTTGATTTTGTCGGTCACCCGGAGCCTCCTGGGGTAAACCATGCCAAACCAAACTTAGTGGTGGTGGAATCTCCTGAGGTGGCTTACCAGCACAGGGCCTCTGTCTCAGCGGCCTGTGGTCTCGATCCAACTTGGGAAGGTCCGTCATTGCTCCCCCCCCCCTGCCCCCACGCCATTATCTTCCGGAACAACTACATCATAAACTTTGTGGGGTTCGGGCTGTCCGGCACATCAACCACACTCTCAGATTCTACCTTCTCAACCATTTTTCCAGGTTGTCCACCTTAGCCCTCAAACTTTTATTGTCGGCCACCACCCTTGCCACCTCCACCTCCAAAGACGCGATCTGGTCGCTCTGCCTTTTCGGAGCAATGCCCACTTCTTGCAGCTCCGCACACTGCTGCTTCACCACCTTGTCCCCCTTAGCTAGGGCCCTCAATTCGATGAAATCGCCACCTCGCTGACCTTCTCATGGTCTTCCGGGATATCTCAGTTTCACAGCCAAGATTTCAACTGTTAATGGGGTGGCCCCTGGCACTGCAATCAACTCCGTAATTTTCATCTCCAGCAAGGCACTGGAAGCTTCCACTTTGGAAGCTGTTTCTTTCTTCTTCTGTCGCCTAGTTCTACACTGATCGCGCATCCTCTTACTGTGGGACACTCAATCCATTAACCACGACAAATTTTGTCCTTGTTTCCATTGCTGGTCGGACAACAGGCAGCATACAGGGCAGCACGGTAGCATAGTGGTTAGCACAGTTGCTTCACAGCTCCGGGGTCCCAGGTTCGATTCCCGGCAGGGTCACTGTCTGTGTCGAGTTTGCACGTTCTCCCTGTGTGTGGGTGGGTTTCCTCTGGGTGCTCCAGTTTCCTCCCACAGCCCAAAGATGTTCGGGTTAGGTGGATTGGCCATGATAAATTGCCCTTAGTGTCCAAAAAATGTTAAGTGGGGGTTACTGGGATAGAGTAGATACGTGGGCTTCAGTAGGGTGCTCTTTGTAAGGGCCGGTGCAGACTCGATGGGCCAAATGGTCTCCTTCTGCATTGTAAATTCTATGATTCTATGATAAAAAGAGCTTAAACTATGATGCGGGTTGGAGCTCCCACATGTGCGACCTCTCTGCTACATGCCACACCGGAAGTCATGAGTTGTATTTCATTTGCAAATTATTTGTCCATTCTGAATGTTTATTAATGTCCGCCTGTAATTTGTTGCAGTTTTCCTCAGTATTGATTACTCCTCCCCCCCCCCCCCCCCCCCCACCCCCTCCAATTTGATGTCTTCTCAAATTTGGAAATTGTTTTAGATTTGACCTAAATGAAAATTAGTGGTCCCAAGCCAGATCCTTGAGAAAAAAAACACTTCCTACCATTGCTACTCTGAATAACTACCCTTTGATCCCACCCACTACTTTCTGTCTTAAAGCCAGCCAGCAATCCATTCTGCTAATTGTGCCCTGAAGTCACATTTTCAGACCTTATTGATGAATCAATTATGGGGCACCTTATCAAAGGACTTTTGAAAACCCCGTAAAAATTACACCTTCTACATTACTATTGGCTACTCTGTCCGTTACCTCAAAGAATTGAAAAAGGTTGGTTGAGCAAGATTTCCCTTTGAAATCTATAGTGACTATTCATATCAGATTTTTTTGCTTCTATATGTTATTGTATTCTTTTTGTAAGAATTCCATTCTTTTTCTTACTAACGATGGCCTTTCTACCTTCTTAAATATAGGAAGTAAATTATGAATCCACCAGTTCTCTCGTGCTGCACCTTTTCCAAGCAAATTGTTCAATATGAGAAGAAATGCCTTGGCTATCTCTTCCCTAGATTCAACATGGATTCAATCCTTCAGAACTAGTGGCTTTAACCTCTGAGTTTGTTAAGTTTAATCAATACATCCTCATTTTGATTTTAAATGCTCTCACTGATCTACTCATCATTTGGTGTCATGTCTACCTGTTCTATCTCCTTGGTAAATGCCAAATTGAAATAATTATTTAATATTTCTGGCATCCTTCTATTGCTACCTGTGGTATTTTCCTTTCTGTCACTTAATAGCCCTATTCTCATCACACCCTTTTTTATACATGTGCCTGCAAAACATTTTTAAAATGTTCCTTGATAACTTAATTTCTTAGTTCTTCTTTGCCTCCCTAGTTGCTTTTTAAAACAACTCCCTCCTGATCTTATCATAGTCTGTCATCATGCACTGCTCCTCACAGAATCACTGAATTGTTACAGCATAGAAGGAGGCCATTTGGTCCATCGTGTTTGCACTGGCTCGCCAAACGAGCAACATGACTTAGTGTCATTCCCCCACCTTTTCTCCATACCCCTGCACATTGTTTCAATCCAAGTAATCATCCAAAGCCCTCTTGAATGTCTCAATTGCCTCCACCAGGCAGTGCATTCCAGACCCATTTTTTCTCTTATTGCATTTGCTTCTTTTGCAAATCACTTTAAATATGTGCCCTCTCGTTCTTGAATCTTTTCTGCCTTCTTGTCTATGTATTTAACATGCATCTCTCTTAATTCTCAGTTATTCCTTATGAGTTTATTCATCCATGGCATCCCATTAGTGTTTAGTTTGTTCTTTGGAGGAATATGTCTTTCCTGCACTCTGAACGCCATTTTAAATGTTTCCAATTGTTACTGGAAATGTTGTTTGCCAATTTTGCCCACTTTATTTTCCCAAATTCTATTCTTATCTCGTTGATGATGTTGATTGGAAATGTTCTCCTGTATATATCAGAGGTTCAACTCCTTCCCTACTCTTAACTCTGTTATTCTCAGTCAATATTAGGGGTAATTAAAGTCTCAATATAACTATATTTCTGTCGCACAATTTTGAAATCTCCTGTCAAATTTGTTCATCTGTCTCCTTCATTGTTTGGAGCCTATTATTTAATAACTTCCAAAAATGTAAAAGATTTCCCTGGGTTACTTAACTGAAATGAAATAGATTTGGTCCTGAAGCCATAGTATATTCTATTTGGAATTGGAACAACACCCTGAATCAATATTGCCACAACCCTTAGATTTCTCTATCGTTCCTGCATAGTTAGTAACGAAGAATATTATTGGTCTTGTTTGAAACATGACCTAACATAGCCATGTCATAAGCCCATGTAGCAATATGTGCCTACAGCTCACCAACCTTGTTACTATGACTGAAAGAGACAGGCTCGTCTTTGACCTCTCGGTCCAAATATTACAATAAATGCACTTAATGGTGTTTAGCGGCCTTGACAACGTCTGCTCAATAAGGGTGTGAAGAATAACTTGTAGAATGTGGATTACAATATGATCACTATAAATTTAGTGGTAGTGATCCATTTGTATTAGTAATCAACTTTTATCTTTTAATCTATTAAATGGTGTGCATTTGTGCAGTGTTAATGTTGATAAATTTGCTGAGCAGTGAGATGGTCAGAGGCAAACAGAACTCCTTAAGCTTTTTATTAAACAAAAAAGAAGCATTAGCAACTAAGGAAACCAGAGCAATGTAGACCCCAGATAGGGATATTGCAATCTCTAATGTTTATAATAGATCAGTGTTACTTAGTTATCAAGTCACTCTTGCAACACTTCAGTCAAATCTGCATGTCGTGATTTGTGACCATTGCCTCATATGTTACACCAAGAAAATGCAACTGGCACAGCTCCTTGTGTACCAAGGATATCTAACAGCTGCCATGTGATTTAATAAAAGCAAAAATACAAACCTGTATTTTTTTATTCATTATTGTTTAGTCATATGCTCATAGTGTACACGAAAACCTGTTCCTTTCTAACAGGGCTGTTGACTACATTACGAGGACAACTGGCTTGTTCATATCATGTGTTGCTGTGCAGCATATCATGTGTTGCTGTGCAGTTAATGTCATCTGCACCCCAGAAAAGCTGACCTGGGTTTGTCTTTAATTGGTTTAAATTCTTTGGGATTGCCCAAACTCCAACGAGGAAATGAGATACGTTCATTAGAATGTATTTTAGCGCCTGTGTATACTAATAAGTAATTTGAAAATTGTTTTTATATATTTATAACGTTGACAATGGAATGATGTTATCATGATAAATACAATCAAACTGTGTTAATATTTTTAATGGAGTTAACGTGTTGAATTTTCTTCCCATTTTTAATATAAAAGTGAATGCACATTTCATAATTGTTTCAGTCAATTAGCTCTACTTGCATCAAGCTAGCTTTATACTTGCCAAGAATAAAAGGATGAGGCTACTGGCCAAATCTGGAACCTTCCTAGAGTGAGGCAAACTAGTTCACACGTTCCCCGGCATCCTGGATTCGGGAGCAGGGGTCAGTAGGATTGTGTTCCTTATAGCTGTGTGTGTATTGTTCTCTCTGGACAGAATGTACACCCCATGATGGGCAGTATAGCCTAAGGGTATTGACTATCTTGCCTCATTGGTAAATAATTGCTGGTCTATAAGAGATATTGACTTTAGTAGTCAGCGGCATCAGAAAAGGAAAGGACAGTAAACGGAGAAAAGAAAACATTTAAAAAGTATGTCACCTCCCCTGGGCCTGCACTTAAACCAAACAGGTGCAACTATCTCACCAACTTTAGAACGTTTCATTACACAGAAATGAAAGATATCACCTTTGTCAAGGCCAGACTGTGTAAACTTTGGCAGTAATAAAACTGTGGGCACACAACCTGGTGGCAGATTGTTTTCATCGCTGGCAGAAGGCGAGGAACAAGTTCACTAACTCCCATGGAGAGTACCCATGGATGATGGGATGTTTCAGTTCAAGCTAACAGACGACAATTGATTAGCAGGGCCAATTCTGTACCATTCAATGCACTTCTTGAGTTGAGTTTATTCACCATTTCAGAAATGTACACTGTAATATATAGACAACCTGCTATTTAAAAACCCTAAGCTCGCACATTGCTTATTGTCGACAGTGAGATTAGCTGAATGTTGATTTTCATACGGTCAGTCCTGATTCGATCATCGCTGTTTGATGAATGATCATAGAACATACAGTGCAGAAGGAGGCCATTCAGCCCATCGAGTCTGCACCGACCCACTTACGCCCTCACTTCCACCCTATTCCCGTAACCCAATATTCAGATATTCCTATTCAAATCCCTCCCAATCTTCATCCCCAAGGCCTGCAATCATGGCTTTTGTATGGGGAGCTACTGCACGGGATCATCCTGCGGGCACTGTCCACGGCCACATTCCCATCCCCCCCAGCCAAGTACTCAAGAAGCCCAGTGGTGATAGCCACACTAAGAGCATGGAACAAATTCAGACAGCACTATGGACTAGTAGCAATGTCTGCCATCATCCCCATCTACAAGAACTATAAATTCACCCCGGTGACATTGGACACCTTTTAAAGATTGAGACAGGATGAGGGGGCACTGACAGTATCAACGGCACATCAATGGCAGGATAGTGACCCTGGGAGAACTGACAGACAAATTACTGCTCCCAAAAGCAAACAAGTTGTGTAATATGCAACTAAAGAACTTCCTCCGCAAGGCGACCGCAACATTCCCCCAACCAGGACACTCTACTGGATAGACTTCAAATTAGGTGAATTATGGGATGGTAGCAGTGCTGACATGTATGGGAGACTTCAAGAAGAGGTAAGGACATCACTGGAAGAGACAAAGGAAAAGTGGGAGGAGGAGCTCGGCATGGAGATAGGGGGAGGACTCTGGATCGAAGCATTGCACAGGGCGAACTTCACCTCCTCATGTTCAGGGCTGAGCCTATTGTAACTAAAGATAGTTCACAGGGCACACTTAACCAGAATACTCATAAGCAGATTCTTCCCGGAAGTGGAGGACAAATGTGAACGGTGTCAGGGAGGCCTAGCCAACCACACCCACATATTCTTGTCTTGCCCCAGACCTTTTCAAGGTCATGTCCAAGGTTGTGGGAGTGAGGGAGAGCCGTGCTCACTAGCAGTGGTCGTCGGGGTATAGGAAGAGCCAGAACTCTTTATGGGGCGAGGGGCCTTTGCCTCTCTGATCACGGCCGGAGACTCCTGCTCGGGTGGAGATCAGCAACACTACCCAGGGCCTCAGACTGGCTGTCCGACTTTGCAGAATTCCTTAAATTGGAAAAGATAAAATTCACCATCAGAGGATGGTTTCCGCAAAACATAGAAGCAATTCACCAACCTTCACCACCGATCATGGAGGACCTGTTTGTGACCAGCATCCAATAAAGGAGGGGGCAAGAGGGAGACTGAATCAGATAACGATTGAAGTGACAAAGGGGGGGGGGGGGGGGGGGGGGGGAGACAAAAGGGGGGAAGGACCAGAGAAGGGAGGGGTAAAACATCATCCAGTGCACAGGGGAAGCAGGGCAAAAGGACCAAAGGACACCAAAGAGGGGAACCCTGGAGAGGCGGCCATGGCAACAGCAAGAGCTAGGAAACCCCGAACAAGCCCCATGGATATTTTAATACCATGGGACACATGTAATTATTGAAAAATGCGGGTGGGATACCAACAACGGGGGGGTGGGCTAAAGCCAGCAGGCCTTAAATTTGTATATATGTCACCTATGTATCCAATCCTGACCACCTGCTTCCCCATTTTCATTATGTGTTATATTGTATGTTTCTTTGGACCGTTTGTTGTCTCTTTATATTCTTCCAGCAATGTTGTACCAGTTAAATGCAAAAACCAATAAAAATATATTAAAAAATAATAATAATAAACATTCTATTGCAAAAACACCAGAGGTATTCCATTGGAGTGCGAAGGTGATCTGGAGCAGAGTCAGGAGGGAGTGGACACACTTACATTGGTGTAGGTACATCTGGAGATGGAGGCAGTGGTTGTGTGTCTCTCTTCCTCTGTCCCTCTGAGCCGGGGGCGCTGTTTGGCGCCACAGGGGAAAGTGGCCAAGAAAGCCACCCGGAATCGCTTGTTCATGAAGCAGTAGATGATGGGGTTTACACACGCCGATGTGTAAGAGAGCAAATGGATGAATGAAATCGGGGTCCCGGACAGCAATCTGTCCGCCGAGCTTTTATCAAAAGCCCGCCAAGCATTCACGCAGAAAATAGGAGTCCAGCAGATAAAAAACATGATCACGATCACTATCAACATCCGGATTACTCGCTTCTTTGCCATCAAGTTCGCAGCTGAACTGTTGCACCTCGGCCTGTCCGCCTTCACACTATTGCTGCTTGACAACCGCTGCATTTCAACCGCTCTGTTCCTTTTGATGTTCTGTATGTAACACCCGTCTCCGTCTTCACATCTACCGTCACTGCCGCAGCTACTGACTTTCCTCACTGAGAATAAAAGATGGACATTGAAGCGGTGGATGCAAACACAATTCAGCCTTCCCATTTGGACATTACTGTCTGGATGGGCTCCAGTTTCACAGTCTGCAGCTCCCATCCCCTCACCTGAGACCGTGACATGTGTGAAAAACCTCTCTCAACAGGTAGTTCATTGGCCAAGTCTCACATGGTAAACATTTTGAAAGATTCAGCCAGATTTTCCTTATGTCGCAAAGGAATATACCAGGATTGATATAGGGCAGCGTTTGGCATGATAATAATCCAATAATTGCTGGAAAGGATAACCTTATTTTTAGCTTTAGTGGTTGGTTAGTTTTGTCTGATGACACCTTTTGCCATGTTGGTCACCAGGTTGTGTTACCTGTGATTGAGATATACTTTGATCACTTTCTAGGATCATTTACTTAAATTTCGTGAAATATTTTTAAATGCTAAAATCTTCTTATATTAGAAATGAAACAGGCCGTGGGGCAGTTGATAGTCTAGAACTTTCCGGGCTTGACTTAAACACCAGGGTGAAATCATTAATATTTATCTAGCCCTTTTCATGTGCCGATGGCAACTGCAAGTCTTCACTTTTGAATGACTTTCGAAGTTTTGTATGAGACCAGCAGTCAATTTGCCCCCCCCCCCCCCCCACCCAGCAAGTCCCATAGGCAGAAATGAGATGTGACCAGATCCAGCTCTCTTGGGCAAAGGTTCACCTGGGTCCTTCCAAATAGACTGAAAGAGACATGGTTAAACATTCCTGCACCAAAACTCAATGAATGGTAATCCTGGCACAGCTGCTGTGACCATGCCTGCTGGTGGCATTGCCCAGTTTTCCGGGAAGGCACTAGATTACCATGGAAGAGAAGGGCACAGGCTTCACAGGGCACGGACATTTACGTCTGACGTCTTTTTCTATCCTGTTCAACTAATGGTGCCGATATTGTACCAGGCTGTTTGATCTGGGGCACATTCATTGCAACATGCCCTCGCTCCACTGAAGTCCCAGAGAGCCCCAAATCTCCGACACAGAGGCTAGATTACTAATCACATCAAGTCATTGGTACAAGTAAGCCCTGAATTATACCTTTGTCACATTCATGGTTTCTCATTTAACTACCTCTTGGGTTACATAGAAAACAACATTGAAAGGACTGGGTAGAAGTAAACTGCATGTGATGTATTTGCAACCATTAATTCAGTTAGCTACTCTCTCAATCTGTATTTCCGTATTAATAATATGGAAATACAGATTTCATTATCATAAACTTTATGTAGGCTTTCTCGTAGAAATATAAAGGTCCTATTTGGAACAAAAATAAAATGCATGTTTTGTTAGGAAATAGTTACTCCTCAATTCGAAGTGGACATTAAATGATGTCCTGATTCAATTTTCAATATTATTTGCATCGCCTCAGTCATACCATAAGAAGATGATTAAACGTTTGACAGTGTAACGTTGAATTAATGAATAATCTTTATTGTCACAAGTAGGCTTACATTGCAATGAAGTTACTGTGAAAATCCCCTGGTCGCCACATTCGGGCGCCTGTTCAGGTACACAGAGGAAGAATTCAGAATATCCATTTCACCCAACAGCACGTCTTTCGGGACTAGTGGGAGGAAACCGGAGCACTCAGAGGAAACCCACGCAGACACAGGGAGACAATGCAGACTCCACACAGACAGTGACCCAAGCCTGGAATCGAACCTGGGACCCTGGTGCTGTGAAGCCACATTGCTAACCACTGTGCTACCGTGCTGCCCTGTCAGGAATTATCACGATTATGCCAATTTGACCTTAATGTCGATTGTAGTGTTCCTAGCAAGAACTTTCCTCAATACAATTAACAAGAAAATAACGATATGTTAGGAATGATATTGTCATGAATCTCCACTTTAATTGTGATTACTGCGCTGTTTTGCATCTCACTGCTGTTTTGTTGACTGTTCATCCATGTATTGGTTCTGTTTATTTACCTCTTTAAACGTTGTGACACACTAAAAGTTCTCCCACCCAAAAGTATAACAATTAGTATTTGAATACATGTTGAAACTGTATATAACCCAAACTTTTTTTAAGGAAGATTGTGGCCTTCGGGTTTTCACCTATTTGGCAGACATTGAAATAAAAGAACATTTCATTTCATGGAGGCAACCAAAGGTAAAATAAAATCAAAGAAGGAAAACGAATTATAACAGAAAAATATTTGGATCAACGACATGTATTGCATACTTATTGAAGAAATGACACACAGCAGGGTCTGCCGAGATGTCCACTTTGGCAGTATTGAACGCTGCAGTAAACCACCACATCTTCCAGGCCCCACCAGCTCAGTTACCTTGGCTCCTCTTTCTCCGATTTATTTCGAATTGAATCCCACTGTAAAGTTCGCGAGAAATTAGTCCATATGCAATCGTCATCACTATCCCAGGGACCAGAAACAGAATCAGCAACAAGAAAATGTACCTAAGTTGAACCAACAATGAGATAGGTTAGACAACAGGTACATTGAGCAGAGCTTTGAAATTATCTTAAACATCCATGAAGATGGCGATTACCAGGACTGCTGTGTGAAGTCATTCGGCCAGAGGAGGCGGCACATGTTGCCTGTGCTGTTGTTCACCCTGGTGAAGGGCACCAAGGTGTTGTAGATGGGATAGGGTAACATGACAACAACCGAGAGCAACCAAGTGGCGGCGATCACTTTGAAGGCGTGAGATTTTGTTTGCCAGACCCTGGACTTTAGCGGTTTACAGATAGCACTATATCTCTCCAGAGAAATCGCTACCAAACTGAAGGTGGAAACGCTAACAGAGATACCTGAAAATAACCACAGCATATTAGAACGGAAAGAACGAATAGTACCTTTCTTCACCAAGATCTACAATTCGAAAACAATCGGTACTGTTCGGCACTTCCTTCTCCAAATGCAGGGATATTGCTGAATTTAAAGTGCACCTTCAAAGTCTAAAAAGGCAGCAAATCACAAATTAATGTAATATTTATAGTTAACCTAAGTCTCGGAACACTCAGAAAATACAGCATTAGTTGATATATGGTATGTTGTAATTTTGGCTGACTATTTATTCGATAGAACATAGAACAGTACAGCACAGAACAGGCCCTTCGGCCCTCGATGTTGTGCCGAGCATTGTCCGAAACCAAGATCAAGCTATCGAACTCCCTGTCATTCTGGTGTGCTCCATGTGCCTATCCAATAACCGCTTGAAAGTTCCCAAAGTGTCTGACTCCACTATCACAGCAGGCAGTCCATTCCACACCCTAACCACTCTCTGAGCAAAGAACCTACTTTGGACATCCCTCCTATATCTCTCACCCTGGGCTGTTTAGTTCACTGAGCTAAATTGCTGACTTTGAAAGCAGACCAAGGCAAGCCAGCAGCACGGTTCGATTCCCGTAACAGCCTCCCCGAACAGGCGCCGGAATGTGGCGACTAGGGGCTTTTCACAGTAACTTCATTCGAAGCCTACTCGTGACAATTAGCGATTTTCATTTCATTTTTTCATTATAGTTACGCCCCCTTGTAACAGCTGCATCCATCTGAGGAAATAGTCTCTGAACGTCCACTCTATCTATCCCCCTCATCATCTTATAAACCTCTATTAAATCGCCTCTCATCCTCCTCCACTCCAAAGAGAAAAGCCCTAGCTCCCTCAACCTTTCCTCATAAGACATAAGACCTATCCTGCAAACCAGGCAGCATCCTGGTAAATCTCCTTTGCACCCTTTCCAATGCTTCCACATTCTTCCTATAATAAGGTGACCAGAACTGCACACAATACTCCAAATATGGTCTCACCAGGGTCCTGTATAGTTGCAGCATAACCACACGGCTCTTAAACCCAAGCCCCCTGTTAATAAACGCTAACACACTATAAGCCTTCTTCACGGCTCTATCCACTTGAGTGGCAACCTTCAGAGATCTGTGGACATGAACCCCAAGATCTCTCTGTTCCTCCATATTCCTCAGAACCCTGCCGTTGACCCTGTAATCCGCATTCAAATTTTTTCTACCAAAATGAATCACCTCGCACTTATCAGGGTTAAACTCCATCTGCCATTTTTTGGCCCAGCTCTGCATCCTATCAATGTCTCTTTGCAGCCGACAACAGCCCTCCACCTCATCCACTACTCCACCAATCTTGGTGTCATCAGCAAATTTACTGACCCACCCTTCAGCCCCCTCCTCCAATTCATTGATAAATATCACAAATAGCAGAGGACCCAGCACTGATCCATGTGGTACACCGCTGGTAACTGGTCTCCAGTCTGAGAATTTTCCATCCACCACCACCCTCTGTCTTCTATGTGATAGCCAGTTACTTATCCAATTGGCCAAATTTCCCTCTATCCCACACCTCCTTACTTTCTTCATGAGCCGACCATGGGGAACCTCGTCAAACGCCTTATTAAAATCCATGTATACGACATTAACTGCTCTATCTTCATCGACATACTTAGTTATCTCCTCAAAGAATTCAATCAAATTTGTGAGGCAAGGCTTACCCTTCACGAATCCATGTTGACTATCCCGGATTAAGCTGCATCTTTCCAAATGGTCATGAATCCTATCCTTCGGGACCTTTTCAACTAACTTACCGACCACCGAAGTAAGACTAACTGGCCTATAATCACCAGGGTCATTCCTATTCCCTTTCTTGAACAGAGGAACAACATTCGCCACTCTCCAGTCCTCTGGCACTATCCCCGTGGACAGTGAGGACCCAAAGATAAAAGCCAAAGGCTCTGCAATCTCATCCCTTGCCTCCCAAAGAATCCTTGGATATATCTCATCTGGGCCAGGGGACTTGTCTACCCTCGGGTTTTTCAAAATTGCTAATACATCCTTGCTCAGAACATCTACCTCCTCCAGCCTACCCGCCTGTATCACACTCTCATCCTCAAAAACATGGCCCCTCTCCTTGGTGAACACTGAAGAAAAGTATTCATTCAAAGCCTCTCTTATTTCTTCTGACTACATGCACAAGTTCCCACTACTGTCCTTGACCGGCCCTATCTTCACCCTGGTCATTCTTTTATTTTGCACATAAGAGTAAAAAGCCTTGGGGTTTTCCTTGATCCGACCCGCCAAGGACTTCTCATGCCCCCTCCTAGCTCTCCTAAGCCTTTTTTTTTTAGCTCATTCCTTGCTACCTTGTAACCCTCAAGCGACCCAACGGAACCTTGTTTTCTCATCCTTACATACTCTTCCTTTTTCCTCTTGACAAGACATTCAACCTCTTTTGTGAACCATGGTTCTCTCACACGGCCATTTCCTCCTTGCCTGACAGGGACATACCTATCAAGGACATGCAGTATTTGTCCCTTGAACAAGCTCCACTTTTCATTTGTGCCTTTCCCTGACAGTTTCTGCTCCCATCTATTGCTCCCTAATTCTTGCCTAATCGCATCATAATTACCCCTCCCCCAATTATAAACCTTGCCCTGCCGTATGGCCCTATCCCTCTCCATTGCAATAGTGAAAGACGCTGAATTGTGGTCACTATCTCCAAAGTGCTCTCCCACAAACAAATCTAACACTTGGCCCGGTTCATTACCCAGTACCAAAACCAATGTGGCCCCACCTCTTGTCGGCCTATCCACGTATTGTGTCAGGAAACCCTCCTGCACACACTGTACAAAAACTGCCCCATCCGAACTGTTCGACCTATAGAGGTTCCAATCAATATTTGGAAAGTTAAAGTCACCCATGCCAACTACCCTGAGACCTCCACACCTATCCATAATCTGTTTTGCAATTTCTTCCTCCACATCTCTATTACTATTTGGGGGCCTATAGAAAACTCCTAACAATGTGACCGCTCCTTTCCTATTTCTAACTTTGGCCCATATTACCTCAGTCGGCAGATCCCCTTCGAACTGCCTTTCTGCAGCCGTTAAACTATCCTTAATTAACAATGCTACTCCTCCACCTCTTTTACCACCTTCCCTACTCTTACTGAAACATCTATACCCCGGAACTTCCAACAACCATTCCTGTCCCTGTTCTAACCATGTCTCCGTAATGGCCACAACATCGTAGTCCCAAGTACCAATCCACGCTCCAAGTACACCTACCTTATTCCGGACGCTCCTTGCATTGAAGTAGACACACTTCAACCCACCTTTCTGCCAGTACACTCCTGTGACCTTGATACCCTCCTCAGTACCTCACTACTCTCAACACTGGCTTCTGGACTACAGCTCGTTTTCCCAGCCCCCTGACAAATTAGTTTAAACCCCCCCCCCCCCCCCCCCACCGAAGAGCCGTAGCAAATTTCCCTCCCAGGATATTGGTGCCCCTCTGGTTCAGGTGCAAACTATCCTGTCTGTACAGGTCCCACCTGCCCCAGAATGTGCTCCAATTATCCACGTACCTGAAACCCTCCCTCCGACACCAGCCCTGCAACCACGTGTTTATCTGCACTCTCACCCTGTTCCTCACTTCACCAGCACGTGGCACCGGCAACAAACCAGAGGTGACAACATGGTTTGTCCTGGCTCTCAGCTTCCACCATAGCTCCCTAAATTCCTGTTTTAAATCCCCATCCCTTCTCTTACCTATATTGTTGGTACCGATGTGTACCACGACTTGTGACTGTTCCCCCTCCCCCCTTCAGGATACTGAAAACATGGTCCGGGACGTCACGGACCCTGGTTGTAATGGGTTAGTGCAGTTGAAGGGAATGAAGAATCTTTGGTAATGATGTTGTCTCTACGATTAGACCAGTAGAAAAGCAAGAGGGCATCATTTTTGTGACACGATTTGGCAGTTTATATTTGTAAACGATCTATCTCCCATTGCAGAAATTGCCTTTCACTCTGATATTTTAGAAACAAGTTTGGTTTAATCCATTGCTTCTGATAGCGGAATGTATAAATAATCCAGGGGCAGAATTATTCTGGAAAACGTGAGAAGGTTGCTGTAAAGCAAATGTTTTGTCTCAGTTTTAAACAGTTCACCATAACCTGCAAAGGCTTCTTGGTGCCCCCAAGGATCTATTCTGGACCCCAGTCATTTTCACATCTACATACTGCTCCTCCTGGATATCGTCCGAAAACACACATTACTTTTCATATGTATACTGACTAGATGCAGCCCTATCTCACCACTACTCTCGACCGCTCCACTGTCCCTGCAGTAACTGGTTGCTTATCCTACCTTCAGTACTGGATGAACAGGAACCTCATCCACTAAATGTCAAGAAAAGTGAAGCTATTGTCTTTCATCCCCAGCACAAACCCTATTTCCTAGCCAATTACAACATCCCTCTTCCACCTAAGTGTCTGAGATTGAAATAAGCTATTTGCAACTTTGACCTTATACTTGACCCTGAAATGAGCTTCCAACTCCATAAATTTTGTCACTAATTTAATCTATTTCCACCTCCGTGACCTCACTAAGTCCTTCCTGCCTCTGCTCATCCACTGCTGAAACCCTCATCCATTCCTAAGTTACTTCTAGATTTGACTATTCCAATCACACTGCTCCAGCCTCCCCCTTTCTGCCCTCTTTAAACTCTGCCATCAATGCCCCAACTCACACCGAGTTCCTTCATCCACCACCCATGTGCTTGCTGCCCTACATTGGCTTTCTACTAAGCAGTGCCTTGATTTAAAAAATCTCCACATTTTCGAAACCCTCCATGGCCTCACTCTTCCCATTTCTCCAGTCCTGTAACCCTCTGATATATGTGCCCTCCTCTAATTCTGGCTTCTTGAACTGATCTTAATTATTGGTGGCTGTGCCTTTCCTGGCTCGGCCCCACACTCTGTAAATCTTCTTGCTATACCTCTCTAACTCGCTCTCCCCATTTAAGAACCTACCTGAAACCTATCGCTTTAATCAATTTTTCATCATCTACCCTAATAGCCCCTGATGTGCGGGGGGTAAGGGATAGGGTGCTTTCGGGGGGGTGGGTCGGGGGTGGGAAGGTGTCTGACATCTACCAGGTAATGCAGGAGGTGGGGAAGGCGTCGGTAGAGGAGCTGAAGGCTAAGTGGGAGGTGGAACTGGGGGAGCAGATTGAGGAGGGGACATGGGCGGACGCCCTGGAGAGGGTGAACTCCTCCTCTTCATGTGCGAGGCTTAGTCTCATCCAGTTCAAGGTGCTGCACCGGGCCCTCATGTCCGGATCTAGGATGAGTAGGTTCTTTGGGGGCGAAGACAGGTGTGTCAGGTGTTTGGGGAGTCCAGCGAACCATGCCCATATGTTCTGGGGATGCCCGGCACTGGAGGAGTTCTGGAAGGGGGTGGCGAGGACGGTGTCGAGGGTGGTGGGATCCAGGGTCAAACCAGGCTGGGGACTCGCGATATTTGGGGTTGGGGTGGAGCCGGGAGTGCAGGAGGCGAAAGAGGCCGATGTCTTGGCCTTTGCGTCCCTAGTAGCCCGGCGGAGGATCTTGCTGCAGTGGAAAGATACAAGACCTCCGAGCGTGGAGACCTGGATTAACGACATGGTGGGATTCATTCAGCTGGAGAGGGTCAAATGCACCCTGAGGGGGTCGGTACAAGGGTTCTTTAGGAGATGGCAACCTTTCCTTGACTTTCTGGCTCAACGATAAGGTACTAGGTCAGCAGCAGCAGCAATCCGGGGGGGAGGGGGAAAGGGGGAGGGGGGAAAGGGGGAGAAGGGGGAGGGGGGAAGGGGTAGGGGGGAAAGGGGGAGGGGGGAAAGGGGAGGGGGGAAGAGGGGGAGGGGGAAAGGGGAAGAGGGGGAAGAGGAAGAGGGGAAGGGGGGAGGGGAGAAAGGGGAGGGGGAAGGGGAAGAGGGGGAGGGGGAAGGGGGAGGGGAGAAAGGGGGAGGGGAGAAAGGGGGAAGGGGAGAGAGGGGAAGGGGAGAGGGGGAGGGGGAAAGGTGGGGAGGGGGAAGGAGGGGGGGAGGGGGAAGAAGGGGGAGGAGGGGGAGGGGGAAAGGGGGAGGGAGGGAGGGGGAAAGGGGGAGGGAGAAAGGGGGAAGAAGGGAGGGGGAGGGGGAAGGGGGGGAAGGGGGAGGGGAGAAAGGGGGAAGGGGAGAGGGGCAAGAGGGGGAGGGGGAAGGGGGAGGGAGAAAGGGGGAAGAAGGGAGGGGGAAGAGGGAGGGAAAGGGGGGCGGGGAGAAAGGTGGAGGGGAAAGGGGGGAGGGGGAAAGGGAGAGGGGGAAAGTGTGGGGGAAAGGGGGGAGGGGGAGAAAGGTGGAGGGGAAAGGGGGAGGGGGAGAAAGGTGGAGGGGAAAGGGGGGAGGGGGAAAGGGAGAGGGGGGAAAGTGTGGGGGGGAAGGGGAGTGGGGAAAGGGGGGGTTTTGGGGGATAGTGTTTAAGTTAATTTGCTTATTGTTAATTTGTTCTGTTGTTTATTGGGGTTGGGGGGGGGGGTTTGTTATATGCGTTGTTACGTGTGCCGGGGGGTGTTTATTACTATTATTGTTATTGTGATTATTGTTTGTTGATATATATTTTTCAAAAAATTCCAATAAAAATTATTTTTAAAAAAAAATAGCCCCTGATGTGGCTTGATGTATAGTCTGTACCAGCCTCCCCGAACAGGCGCCGGAATGTGGCGACTAGGAGCTTTTCACAGTTAACTTCATTTAAAGCCTACTTGTGACAATAAGCGATTTTCATTTCCATTAATGTTATATTGTTCCCATGAAGCACCTTGGGATATTTTATTACATTAAAAGCACTATGGAAATAAAAGGTATCACAGAATCATAGAATGGGTCCCGTACAGGAAGAGGCCTTTCAGCCCATCATGCCAGTGCCAACTTTCTGGAAGAGTGACGCATCTGTTCTCAATCCATGCATTATCCCCATAGCCCTGCAATTTATTTATCTTCAGGTAATTGTCCAGTTCCCTTTTGAAAGCCATGATTGAATCTGCCTCCAGCACACCCCCATGCAGTGCATTCCAGTTCCTGACCACTCACTGCAGTTCTTTTGCCTTTCACCTTAAATCAGTATCCTCTGGCCCTCAACCCTTCTGCCAATGGGAACAGTTTCTCCCGATCTACCCTGCCCTGTACTCCATCAAAAATCCTCTCTGCTTTTTCTTCACCAAAGAGAACAGTCCCCTAGCTTCACCAAATAATCCACGTAATCGGAAACCCCGAGAATCATTCTCATAAATCTTTTCTGAACCCTTTCTAATGCCTCAGTATCCTTCCTACATTGTGGTGCCCAGAATTGGATACAAAACTTCATTTGAGGCAGAACTTGTGCTTTATAAAGATTGAACTTAACTTCCTTTTTTTTATGTCTCTATTTATACAGCTCATGATCCTGTTTGTCTTTGTAACCACTTTGACAACCTGTCCTGCCACCTTCGACAACTTATGCAATTAGGTCCCTTGATTCCTTTATTCCCTTTAGAGTTGTATCCTTTATTTTATAATCTCTCTCTTCATTCTTCCTACCAAAATGTATCACTTTCCACTTCACTTCATTAAATTTCATCTGCCAAAAGGCGATCCATTCCACCAGTTTGTCTCAGTCCTTTTGAACTCCACCACTTTCCTGGCCATTGGTCACAATACCTCCAGGTTTTGTGACATCTGAAAATTTTGAAATTGTAACTGCTCATGAAGTCTGGGACATTAATATATATGAGGAAAACAGATGTCCGAATACCAATCCGTAGGGAACCCCAGTGCATTCTGTCCTGCAGTCCAATAAACAACCGCTCACCACTACTTTCTGTTTCTGTCACTCAGCCAACTTTGTGTCCAGGCTGCCACTGTCCCCCTACTTCCACATTCCGCTTTGCTGACAAACCTGTTGTGTGGCACTTCAGTAGATGTCTTTTGGAAGTCCACGTACACCAGATCAACTACGTTACCCTCGTCAACACTCTGTTAGATCATCAAACAGCTTAATCAAATTTGTTCAACTTGATTTGCTTTAGTTAGCCCACAATTGTCCAAGTAATATTTAACTTTGTCCCAGATTATAAATTCTAAAAGTTTTCCACTACCAAGGTTAAATTAACTTGCCTGAATTTATTGTGCTTATCCTTACACCCAATTTATGAACACGGGTGTTACACAGGGTGGCACAGTGGTTAGCACTGCTGCCTCACAACGCCAGGGACCAGGATTCAATTCCTGCCTTGGGTGACTGACTGTGTGGAGTTTGCTCTTTCTCCCCCTGTCTGCATGGGTTTCCTTTGGGTGCTCCTGTTTCCTTCCATAGTCCAAAGATCTGCAGGTTAGGTAGATTGGCCATGTTTAATTGCCCCTTAAGTATCCAAGTGTCCAAAGATATGTAAGTTAGGGGGATAAGGTGGGGGAGTGGGCCTAGGTAGGGTGCTCTTTTGGAGGGTTAATACAGACTCAATGGGACGAATGGCCTCCCACTGCAATTCTCCAGTGCTCTGGCACCACCCCGAAGGAAGATTTGTCACAGCAGTTGATTCTGCAAAAAACTTTTGAAGATATATTTTGCTAACTCGTTAACGTTAAACATTTAATTTCAATGATAATAATATGCTTATTTTGAGACAAATGGGGGTCAGGAAAATACTTTTATTCTCATGTATTAATTTCATGGACTCTGGATGAAATGGGGTTGATGGAGTGAATGGTATGCCTCCTCAACATTTTACTCACATTCCCTGTTTTTAAGTTATTTACTAATGTTGTGACTTTTATCATCAATAATCTATCCCAATACAAAGCCATACTCGCAGGTAACTAAGTTGGGTTGTATTTATGTTTTCCCTTGGAGGCAACTATTTAAATCTAGGGGTTGAGTAAAGAGAAATTGTCCCCAGCAGCTCAACTATTGATTCCTAAACAAAATGTAGTAAAATAGCAATGTTTCCGGGTAGAGGAAAGTAGTACAGAATTTCAGATAACAGAGACAAGTACAAAAAAGGAGGCATTTGGGCAAAAAAATACCACATAGAGCATTCACGTCTCCTTGAGTATTCCTACAGATTTTGCCTCAACTATTACACTACTAAGAAAAACATTCCAAAAAAATATTTTAAAAACATTTTTTTCAGAAGAAAATAATTTAAAAGGCATTAGGGGTACATAATATCACATTTAGTAACAAATGGAAGGGCTGTTTAGCACAGGGCTAAATTGCTGGCTTTGAAAGCAGACCAAGGCAGGCCAGCAGCACGGTTCGATTCCCGTACCAGCCTCCCCGGACAGGCGCCGGAATGTGGCGATTAGGGGCTTTTCACAGTAACATCATTGAAGCCTACTCGTGACAATAAGCGATTTTCATTTTCATTTCATATATTACAAGTCATTTGAAGAGGAAGTGTCAACTTATTTTGGGATTTTCAAGATTCCATATCTTAAATAACCAAAAATAGAAGATCTTATCACCTCAATACACCATCCCTCTCGATCCCTCTTCATTTGAAATTGAAGTTACCACATTCTTTTGAGATAGAGACAGTAGTTATTGCTGAATAATCAAACCCTCACATCCACCTCTGCCTGCAAATTTCAAAATCAAATTTATCAATCACTTTAATGTGCCTCACTGTGAACTGGAGGTTGTATTTAGGTTTAAGCATTCACGGGTCAATCAGAAAGATCAGCAAGAGGGGATTGGGGAATGGATCAGGCAAATGGGTGGAGGTGGATGTGAATGAATTGATTGTGGGGCTATTTTTATGGTTATCACAGCTATTCATCAACAGTATTGTCAGTGCTGGTACATTATCAGGTGAAAGATTAAAATAAACCTACAACATACTAGTTTGTATCAAATAGCGTTTTGATACACCTTCGGGCACAAGCGGGCACCTTCATTTAATGCACACTTATTTACAATACTTTTGAAAAGTATTCATGCAATTTAATAGATAATAGCTGTAGGCTAGCTGGTTTGCAATCTTATACTGCCCGTGGAAAGTTTTTTCTGTGAATAAATTAAACTGAAATTTGTTGATAATGCAGATCAGAGACATTACTTTGAAAGCCTGCAGTATTACCACCTTATTGAAGGTCTCTTTCAGTTCCAATCAGGAGATTGACTGCATTGAAAACTGCTACTGCATGGTGGTGAATGGTGCTGAATAAGGTTAGGAGGGGTTATTGGAGGTTAGGAGAGGTTATTGGGTTACGGGGATAGGGTGGAAGTGAGGGCTTAAGTGGGTCGATGCAGACTCAATGGGCCGAATGGCCTCCTTCTGCACTGTATGTTCTATGTTATGTTCTAATTAAACAACTAACTGGAAGAGGGGAAGGAATCTCCACAAACATTTCCATCCTCAATGATGGGGGAGCTCAGCACATCATTGCAAAAGACAAGGCTGAAGCATTTGCAAACATCTTCAGCTAGAAATGTCAAGTGGATGATCTATCCTGATCTCCACCCAAGCTCCTCATCATCATTAATGATAGTCTTCGGACAATTCAATTCATTCCACATTTTATTAACAAGCAACTGAATGCACTAAGTTCAGCAAAAGCTATGGGCCCCAAAAGCATCCCAGCTGTATGACTGAGGATTTGACTTCAGAACTCCTAACAAAGCTATATGAGTACAGATGCAACACAGGCACCTACCTAGCCACATATAAAATTGCTCTGGTATATCCTGCCCACAAAATGCAGGATAAATCCAATCCATCCAATTACTGTCCCATCGGTCTATTGTCAAAGTATTGTAAGATGTTTCTGACAGTGCTGTCAAGGAGATCTTTGGAACAATAACCCACATACCGGTGCTCAGTTTGGGTTCTGCCAAGGCCATTCGGTTCCTGACCTTACTACAATCTTGGTCCAAACATGGACAAAATTGCTGAATTCCAAAGGTCAGATGAAAGTGACAGCAAGGCAAATTTGACCAAGTATGGCATAAAGGAGCCCTGACAAAACTGAAGTTGATAAAAATCCGGGGAGAATCTTTCTGCTGGTTGGAGTCATACCTGGCACAAAGGAAGATGACTGGTGGTCAATCATCTCAACTCCAGGACATCACTCCAGGAGTTCCTCAGGGTAGTGTCCTAGGCCCAAACATCTTCAGCTGTTTCATCAATGATCTCCCTTCCAGCATAAGGTCAGAAATGGGGATGCTCGCTGATCATTGCACAATGTTCAGCACCATTCTCAATTCCTCAGCTAACGAAGCTGTCTGTGTCTGCCTGCTGCAAGACTTGGATAACACTCAGGTTTGAGCTGATAAGTGACATTCATGCCAGGCAAGTACCAGGCAATGATCATCTCCAAAAAGGAACCTAACCACCTCACCTTGACATTTACAGTGGTTCAAGAAGTCAACTCACCACCCACCTTCTGAAGGGCAATTAGGGATGGACAATAACTGCTGGCCTAACCAGTGATGCCCACATTCCGTAAATGAAATTTACAAAATTTAACAGCCTTATCACTGCTGATTCTCCCGCAACCACTACCACCTAGAAGGACAAAAGCAAGAGATACCTGGGAACCCCACCACCTGGAGGTTCCCCTCCTAGTCACTCATCATCCTGACTTGCCATTCTTTCACTGTCACTGGGTCAAAATCCTGGGACTACCTTCCTAACAGCACAGTGGATGTACCACACCACATGGACTGCAAGTTTCAAGAACGTAGCTTACCACCACCTTCATATGGGCAATTAGGGATGGGCAATGAATGCTGGTCCTGTCGGTGACGCTCAATGATTAAAAGATACAGCAACGGCAGTGTTCAATGCAGATAAACACAGTTTAAACATTAACTGCCTAGAAAATTCAACACATAAATACCAATAATTGCTGCTTTATATTATTGAAACCGTCTTTCTGCTGGCAACAATTGCAAACATTTTGTTACCTTTTCCCCCAAAGTGTATGGAGAAACAAAATTGATATGTGGAGAGACAGATTGACAGAATTACGCTTGAGAAAAAATGAAATGAAATGAAATGACACTTAATGATGAACCTAAAGCTCACCTTTAGTTCAATGCATAACAAATATCCAATTTTAGTGAGCTCCACTTGAATTACTCACGATTACTTAAAAGAATTCTGCCAATCATCATAATTCTCAGTGGAATCATCGATTCTATTCAGTACAGTATGGAGCATCTGAAAGAGCACCGCACACAACCAACCCCCCACACTGTCCCCATAACCCACCTAACCTGCACATCTCTTTAAGAAGTCTTACAACACTAGGTTAAAGTCCAACAGGTTTGTTTCAAACACGAGCTTTCGGAGCACTGCTCCTTCCTCAGGTGAATGGAGAGGTATGTTCCAGAAACATTTATATAGACAAAGTCAGAGATGCTGGACAATGCTTGGAATGCGAGCATTTGCAGGTAATCAAATCATTACAGATCCATGATGTGGAGATGCTGGCGTTGGACTGGGGTGAGCACAGTAAGAAGTCTTACAACACCAGGTTAAAGTCCAACAGGTTTGTTTCAAACACAAGCTTTCGGAGCACAGCTCCTTCTTCAGGTGACTGGAGAGGTATATCCAGAGAGAGGAATGCAAGCATTACAGATCCAGAGAGAGGGATAATCACAGGTTAAAGCGGTGTGAATTGTCTTTGTCATGTGTCTGTAATGCTTGCATTCCAAGCATTGTCCAGTATCTCTGACTTTGTCTATATAAATGTTTCTGGAACATACCTCTCCATTCACCTGAGGAAGGAGCAGTGCTCCGAAAGCTCGTGTTTGAAACAAACCTGTTGGACTTTAACCTGGTGTTGTAAGACTTCTTACTGTGCTCACCCCAGTCCAACGCGCGGCATCTCCACATCATGCACATCTCTGGACTGTGGGAGGAAATCCAGGCAGAGACAGGGAGAAAGTGCAAACTCCCCACAGACAGTGACCCAAGGCTGCAATTGAACACGGGTCCCTGGCTGTGAGGCAGCAGTGCTAACCACTGTGCCGGAGTTCAAAAGAATTGGGGGAATTAAAGTTTTGCGTCTCGGTGGACGGGCAGTTGCTCGACACACACTGGGACAGATATTTACCCATGAAATAAGCCACAGCTTTACAGACGGCGCTTCCGAAAATGAAATCCTTGAGCAGGTTTGGAATGAGGGTGAAGGGCATACAGAATAGACACAGCATCAGGTCACTGGTCGCCAGGGAGAGCAGGAATGTGTTAGTTACAGTCCGCAGCCGCTTGTTCCTCAGTAAGACAGCGATGATCAAGACATTCCCCAGCAGACTCAGGAGAAAGAAGAGGCAGTAAAGGAATATCCGCACAGTCTGATCAACATCTGAAAAAAAAAGAGACAGGAGGTGAGGGTTAAGCTGACAGATCACTGGCGTGCCCATGTTAGTATCTCTCTCCCCTCGTCACCTTTGGGTGGCCGTGTAGTTTGTTCACAACTTTCATTCTGACAGTTGCCCGTCCTGCTTTTGATCTGAGCCGTGCCTTTTGGACTTGGCATCTCGGTCAGGTTCAGGAGGAGATGAGAAACCGTCTCCATTCCCAGTTGCTTTAATGGTTTTCTTACTCTTTTCAACAATGTGGTTGCCGTGACGATGGGTCCATTTTAAAGTTTGCCAGATCTTCCCAGTGCGCTCCCTCCTCCTCAATGTAACCATGAAATGTGTTTCTTCCTTCAGATCAACCAACGTGGCGATGTCAAATCACATGGGGTCTTGTTTTTAAAAAAATCTATATTTTAGCATTTAACTGTCTTTGTTATGAAGGTAAAGTTCTTTGTTTTCCGTCCCTTCGAATGTTTAAGAGCGCTGCTCCAAGCTGCTGTCTGCGGCTGCTGCTGTGTTTGGCGCGCTGGGCTGTGAGATGTTTGTAATGTGCAGCCTGTAAACTGAAACCCTGGATGGAATGGGGCCAGAGATGCCAGTCCCAGCCCGAGAGCCACTCACACACCCTGACCCGCCCCCTTCCCGTAAACACAGCACAGCACAGGCAAGAGTCCCCACTCAGAAGGACGCTCTGTGCGGATGCATGTATACTTCATTATTTGATTATACATCAACATACATAACAACCGATCACCGCGCACGGTAGCAAAACAGCTCGGTCCATTCATAAGCAAAGCAGTGAATCAGCTCTCAATCCCTCCCCTGGGTGCAGAGTTATCCAGACCCCCACTTTCCCATTCCATGTCTCTCTTGTTTCTCTTCAGTGTATTGTACAAACACGCTTAGCTCTCGAGGTATTCTGAATAATGTGGGGTTTAGAGCATTGATGTGGGAGAGAAATGTCCAGGAAAGTGGGTTCACCCCCCTTCCCCCCCACTCACCCTAACTCCCCTGGCTCATTTCAGGGGTCAATCAGTGGAAAACCTGGGAAACGCCAAAAGCAAGTCACAAATTTCACCACTATCTTCACCAATGTGCTGATCTCACACTAGCTCCAAAAGGAAATAAAACATTAAAAACTGACGAAAAACTGAAACGACGAGCAATGTTCTTCCCAACGCAGTGCCGAGAATTGGGCACAGTAGCTGGATTACTGCTTAGTTCTGGCTATTCTGATGGACTCCCATTAGGTGTATCTCATGGGTGGTTATATATACTCTCTGATCCTTGTAGTCAGCAGAACTAAGGTGAAGGAATGAGTTCAATTGCCCTTGGAGGCAGACTTGCACTTTGGTTATAATGTCAGAAATCTGTGCTTTGGTAACATTGGGAGTTTGTCCTGCATTTTGGTGACAATGGGAGAAAACCTCTGAGTTGCCTCAATGGAAGAACTCTTGAACAACTCTTGTAGGATCAGGGATGGCCATGGATTTTAGTAGCTCTGGGGATAAATATCAAGGGTGAATTTGTGCAGCAGGCTGACCCAACTGTCTGTTGAAGCTGCAATTGGAAAAGTCACAGACACTGGAAAATCTTAACAAATGCATCACAACAGAGGAAACAACCTCCAATAATAATAATCTTTATTAATGTCACAAGTAGGCTTACATTAACACTGCAATTAAGTTACTGTGAAAAGCCCCTAGTTGCTACACTCGGGCATCTGTTCGGGTACACAGAGGGAGAAGTCAGAATGTCCAATTCACCTAACAAGCACCTCTTAAGTATGCCTGCAAGGTCCATGCTATTGTGAGAGGCTGGGGCTTTCAAGTAAAACCTTGGATGAAGTAGTCCAAAGATTTTTTAAAAGGCTCGGGAGAAGGGCGATGAGGGCAAAGCAGTGGTACATAGAACATAGAACAGTACAGCACAGAACAGGCCCTTCGGCCCTCGATGTTGTGCCGAGCCATGATCACCCTACTCAAACCCACGTATCCACCCTATACCCGTAACCCAACAACCCCCCCCTTAACCTTACTTTTTAGGACACTACGGGCAATTTAGCATGGCCAATCCACCTAACCCGCACATCTTTGGACTGTGGGAGGAAACCGGAGCACCCGGAGGAAACCCACGCACACACGGGGAGGATGTGCAGACTCCACACAGACAGTGACCCAGCCGGGAATCGAACCTGGGACCCTGGAGCTGTGAAGCATTTATGCTAACCACCATGCTACCATGCTGCCCAGGTTGGTGACAGGATAGTTCCACAAACTGTCTGCAACTGAGTGCGCAACAGAGCAGAGAGAGCTGTTGAGCAAGTAAAGCCACCACACTCAGACACTGGTACTATCACTGGAGGACGGGCACAAACCAATGGTGACAGGCAGTGGAAGAAAGTGTTGATGTGTCAGTGGCAGTAATGTGAGTCAAGTGGCCAGGATTACAGTGAAAAGACAACCCGGTAGATAAGTTACATGATGCTTGAGAAGTATATCATTTGATTAAAGTAGATACAATTTATTATTTTCGGCATTAGAAATGTAAGTTGCTGAGGGAAAAAAAGCTTTAAAACATTTTGAGAAAGGATTTTGAGCATTTTGTAACAGTTCAGTGGCCACATCACAGTCTGCACATAGATTAACAAATATCCCCTGGCTTTTGTTGAAAAAAGCAAGGGCGTTATTTTGGTATCCATTCCATCACTTATACTGCAACCAATGTTACTAAGACAAGTTATCTGGTCATTTATCTCATTGCTATTTGTGGACCTGGCTGAGTGCAAACCAGTCCGTACGTTTCTCTACATTACAAAAGCAAGCAGAAAAGTATTTTGTTGCCAGTGAAGTTTTTTGGGAACTCTGAGGTCATGAAAGGTCCAGCACCAAAGTTGTTTTTTTTAAGTATTGTTACAAAAACAACTTTTTAAAATGCAAGCATTGCTTCTGTTCTTCAATGCATTCGTCAGTTTGGTTTTGCGTCGTTTAGTGCCTTTATTGATGTTTTTATTTCAAGGCCTCACATGCCAGGCTTCTTCCAAACAATTTATCTTGCGCTTGTAATTTTGCCCAGAGCTGTGACTCTATTCATTGAAGCCATATCCCAAAGATCCACCACGTGCACTGTGCACAATTCCCGAGGAACTATCAGTACCATTTAGTTAGTGTCAGGACTAGAATATTTTAGAAAACTAAAGATTTAGCGCACAATTTTGAAATGGTTTATATTGAGACTTCTAAGGAAAAAAGAACAATATTTGTTTGAGGAATGGGACAAAGAGAAAGAAGCAGAAACCTTGAATATGATGAACTGTACTTTATGCTCTTCCAGGTGGAATTTTCCAATGCGATTATCTCTTTCAGATTCACTAATGCATTCATGATATCTCCATTGCAGCATTTAGTCCAAGTTTCTAATTTTGAATGTCATGTTTTGAGATATAATTAATTTGAAACGGCCAAAGATTTGCTATCCTTTCCTAACATAATTGAAATATAATTTTTATTTGCTTGTTTTAGTGTCAGTATGCTACAAGGCATCATAAAAGGTTTCCTTCTGTTATTATCAGGTCAAATGCACTAACCAATGGCATGAAAAATTCAAGGACAGAAATGATTCAGTTTGGTAGGGAGGCAATTAAACTTTGACAATTATCATTGCTTGCAGCTATCAAAGTGCAACAGTGATGATAAATGATTCACCGTGGCTATAACTATTTTAAAATTGACTATCAGCACTGACTGGAAAAGGGATGTCACCAGCTTGTAAAAGTAAGAAGATGAATATGAAGATCTGACATAACAAACTAAGTCTATATCATGATACAAGCACAATGTTGGAAGATCTTTGTCTTTCCAGAGTACAATAAAAATCATGTTAACTTCCTTATCTGTATGTTAACCGATACATGGGGGAAATTCTCTCATGGTCCTGCCAGTGGGTTCAATGGCAGGCCAAGACTGGTGCCCTCTATGGCAAATCGGGAAACTCACTGCAGACTGGTGTGAAACTGATTTGATCCCACTAATGGGATGCAGGTGAAGGTCCGACTGGAATCTTCCACCCACGCCCGATTGTTCGCGACGCCAATGGGAAAACACACCAGTCCAGAACTTGTATGGAACAAAGTGGCGTGCAGAAGTCAGGACTTACCTGAAAAATGCATGGGCTGTCTCCGGAGTCAAGGGTGGGGTCTGCCAGTGAGCCCAGATCCCAGAACACCACAATAGTCAGTGGGTGGAACACCTACAGGTGGATCTTCCAGATTCAGTGTCATTGAGGAGGTGCATCTTCCAGACTTGGAGTGTTCTGGAGATCCATCTTCCTTTTCAGGCATTTTGTCTCCTATCCTCAGTGGTGGATATGGCACCTGGATATGATGGAGGGATTCACGCAGGTGCATAATTAATGAGGTCAGGGCTGGAGCGTAGGGCATGGCTTCCAGCTGGCTTCCACCCCTGCCCCCTCCACAGGAGTTAGTCCCAGAAGGGATAGCTTTCTGTGTGTGTCTGAAGTGGTAACAAAATATACTCTTTAATGTTCACTTTCAAAAGTAATTTGAAAAACATTTGATTTATAACAAGGAAATAGAAATTTGAAACATCATTAGGATTATTTTGTTTGCACTTCCAATTTTAGCTACAGGCATCTATCGAGCCAATCAACAATGCATTAGGATATTGAAAATCATCTAAAAGCATTTTAACGCAATAAAGCCAACATTTGTTTTTATTATCTGAGACTAAAATGAATGTCTCTGCCATTTCTAACTCAATGCAAATGCAAAATCCAATATTCTGATAATACACATCGTATCTAGCAACTCATGTTTTTCAAACTAGGAAAGGGCACTGTAGGATCAAAAACTGCTGCGCAAAGGGAGCATGTGAGATTCGTCCTCTTGTATCATCAAGAGGCAACTCGTGCACTGAAGACACCAGTCAATGCTCAAGAAGGATGCGTTAACATTTGTCCTCCACCTCCGGAAAGAACCTGCTCATTAGGATTTTTGTCAGGTGTGCTCTCTGCACCACTTTTAAGCTGCATGAGCTTAGCCTTGCGCATGAGGAGGTGGAATTGGCCTTGCTCAGTGCTTTGCTCCAGAGTCCCCACCCTATTTCCATCCCTAGTTCCTCCTCCCATTTTTCCCTTGTTTCGTCCAGTGGGGAACATATCCTTTCTAAAAGTCGTCCATACAGGCCCCCACAGTTCTCCTTTCCCAGACTATCCACATCCAGAAACTCCTCTAATATTTTGTTTTTCAGGGTCCTTGGTTATGTTGTCGTCTCCTTGTGCAGAAAGCTTTTTTTTAAAATAATTTTTATTGGAATTTTTTGAAAAATATATATCAACAAAACAATAATAACAATAACAATAATAGTAATAAACACCCCCTGGCACCCGTAACAACGCATATAACAAACCCCCCACCCCCCCAACCCCAATAAACAACAAAATAAATTAACAATAAGCAAATTAACTTAAACACTATCCCCCTAGAAACCCACCCCCCTTTCCCCCCCTCCCCCCTGGGTTGCTGCTGCTGCTGACCTAGTACCTTATCGTTGAGCCAGAAAGTCGAGGAAAGGCTGCCACCTCCTAAAGAACCCTTGTACCGACCCCCTCAGGGCGAATTTGACCCTCTCCAGCTGAATGAATCCCGCCATGTCATTAATCCAGGTCTCCACGCTCGGAGGTCTCGCATCTTTCCTCTGCAGCAAGATCCTCCGCCGGGCTACTAGGGACGCAAAGGCCAAGACATCGGCCTCTTTTGCCTCCTGCACTCCCGGCTCCACCCCAACCCCAAATATCACGAGTCCCCAGCCTGGCTTGACCCTGGATCCCACCACCCTCGACACCGTCCTCGCCACCCCCTTCCAGAACTCCTCCAGTGCCGGGCATGCCCAGAACATATGGGCATGGTTCGCTGGACTCCCCGAACACCTGACGCACCTGTCTTCGCCCCCAAAGAACCTACTCATCCTAGATCCGGACATGTGGGCCCGGTGCAGCACCTTGAACTGGATGAGACTAAGCCTCGCACATGAAGAGGAGGAGTTCACCCTCTCCAGGGCGTCCGCCCATGTCACCTCCTCAGTCTGCTCCCCCAGCTCCACCTCCCACTTAGCCTTCAGCACCTCAACCGATGCCTCCCCCACCTCCTGCATTACCTGGTAGATGTCAGACACCTTCCCATCCCTGACCCACACCCCCGAAAGCACCCTTTCCCTTACCCCCCCCACGGGGGCAGCAAAGGGAACCCCTCCACCTGTCCGCCTAGCAAACGCCTTGACCTGAAGGTACCTGAACATATTCCCCGGGGGGAGCTCAAACTTCTCCTCCAGTTCACCAAGGCTCGCGAACCTCCCGTCGATAAACAGGTCTCCCAACTTCCTAATGCCCGCCCTGTGCCACCCCAGGAACCCGCCATCCATGTTCCCTGGGACAAACCGGTGGTTCCCCTGCAGCGGGGCCTCCACCGAGCCCCCCACTTCCCCCCTGTGTCGCCTCCACTGCCCCCAAATTTTGAGGGTAGCCGCCACCACCGGGCTCGTGGTGTACCTCGTTGGAGGGAGCAGCAGCGGCGCCGCTACCAGTGCCTTCAGGCTCGTGCCTCCACAGGACGCCATCTCCATCCGTTTCCATGCTGCCCCCTCCCCAACCATTACCCACTTACGTACCATCGTGACGTTAGCCGCCCAATAGTACCCAGAGCGGTTGGGCAGCGCCAGCCCCCCTCTATCCCTGCCCCGCTGCAAAAAGACCCTCCTTACCCTCGGAGTCCCGTGCGCCCAAACAAATCCCAGAATGCTGCTGTTCACCCTCCTAAAAAAGGCCCTCGGAACAAAAATGGGGAGGCACTGAAACAAAAATAAAAATCTCGGGAGCACCGTCATTTTAACGGACTGTACTCTACCCGCCAACGACAACGGCAGCATGTCCCACCTTTTAAATTCCTCCTCCATCTGCTCCACCAACCTAGTAAAATTGAGCTTGTGCAGAGTCCCCAGCTCCTAGCCACCTGAACCCCCAGGTACCTAAAACTCCTCACTGCCTTCTTTAGCGGGAGCCTACCAATCCCCTCCTCCTGATCTCCCGGGTATACGGCAAACAGCTCACTCTTGCCCAGGTTCAATTTATATCCCAAGAAACTCCCGAACTCAGCAAGAATCTCCATCACCTCCGGCATTCCCCCCACCGGGTCTGCTACATACAACAGCAAGTCGTCCGCATACAGCGACACTCGGTGCTCCTCCCCACCTCGCACCAAACCCCTCCACCTCCTCGACTCCCTGAGAGCCATGGCAAGAGGCTCAATTGCCAGCGCAAAAAGCAAGGGGGACAGGGGGCACCTCTGCCTCGTCCCACGGTGGAGCCTGAAGTACTCGGACCTCCTCCCATTTGTCACTACACTCGCCATCGGGGCCTCGTACAGCAACCTCACCCATTTAATAAACCCCACCCCAAACCGAACCTCTCCAACACCTCCCACACCCCCACTCAACCCTGTCAAAGGCCTTCTCCGCATCCAGTGCCACCACAATCTCCGCCTCACCTTCTGCTGCCGGCATCATTATCACATTTAGCAGCCTTCACACGTTGGTGTTCAGCTGCCTCCCCTTCACAAAACCCGTCTGATCTTCATGTACCACCCCCGGCACCCAGTCCTCTATTCTAGTGGCCAAGATCTTCGCCAGCAACTTGGCGTCTACATTCAGCAATGAAATCGGCCTGTATGATCCGCACTGCAAGAGGTCCTTATCACGCTTCAGGATCAGGGAGATTAGCGCCCGAGACATCGTCGGGGGCAGAACACCCCCCTCCCATGCCTCATTGAAGGTCCTAACCAGCAGGGGGCCCAGCAGGTCCGCATACTTCTTATAAAATTCAACCGGGAACCCATCCGGTCCCGGCGCCTTCCCCGACTGCATGTGGCCAATCCCACTGACCAGCTCCTCCAACTCGATCGGCGCCCCCCAGTCCCTCCACCTGCTCCTCCTGCACCCTTGGAAATCGGAGCCTGTCCAAAAAACTCTCCATTCCCCCTCCCACCGCCGGCGGCTCCGACCGGTACAGTTCCCTATAGAAGTCCCTAAAGACCTCATTGACCTCTGCCCCCTGCCGCACCACAGTCCCATCTCTATCCTTCACTCCACCAATCTCCCTAGCCTCGTCCCGCTGACGAAGCTGGTGCACCAGCACCCTGCTCGCCTTCTCTCCATATTCATAGACCGCTCCCTGCGCCTTCCTCCACTGTCTCCGCCTTTCTGGTGGTCAATAAATCAAACTTGGCCTGCAAGCTACGCCGCTCCCCCAGCAATCCCTCCTCCGGTGGCTCCGCATACCTCCTATCCTCACTCAACAGCTCCTCCACCAGTCTCTCCCTCTCCCTCCTCTCCCCCCTCTCCCTATGGGCTCGGATGGAGATCAGCTCCCCCTAATTACTGCCTTCAGAGCCTCCCACACCATCCCCACCTGGACCTCCCCAGTATCATTGACCTCGAGGTACCTCTCAATACATCCCCAAACCCTCCTACACACCTCCTCATCAGCCAACAACTCCACGTCCAGACGCCAAAGCGGGCGCTGGTCCTGCACCTCCCCCATCTCCACATCCACCCAATGCGGAGCATGGTCCGAAATCGCAATAGCCGAATACTCGGCCTCCTCCACCCTCGGGACCAGTCCCATACTCAAAACAAAGAAATCAATGCGGGAATAAACCCTATGAACATGGGAGAAAAAAGAGTACTCCTGAGCCCTCGGCCTCCTGAACCTCCAGGAATCCACTCCTCCCATCTGGTCCATAAACCCCCTCAACACCTTGGCCGCCGCCGGCCTCCTGCCTGTCCTTGAACTAGAACGATCCAGTTGGGGATCCAGCACCGTATTGAAGTCCCCCTCCCATGATCAAGCCCCCCACCTCCAGGCCAGGAATGCGGCCCAACATACGCCTCATGAAACCAGCATCATCCCAATTTGGTGCGTACACATTAACCAACACCACCCTCTCCCCCTGCAGCTTACCGCTCACCATCACATATCTGCCGCCACTATCAGCCACAACCTCAGACGCCTCAAACGCCACCCTCTTCCCCACCAGGATCGCCACCCCCCGGTTCTTCGAGTCGAGCCCTGAGTGGAAAACCTGCCCCACCCACCCCTTCCTCAGACAGACCTGGTCCGCCACCTTCAGGTGGGTCTCCTGGAGCATGGCCACGTCCGCCTTCAGCCCCTTCAGATGCGAAAACACCCGGGCCCGCTTAACCGGCCCATTCACCCCCTCACGTTCCACGTAATCAGCCGGATCAGGGGGCACCCTGCCCCCCTCCCCTTTCGACTAGCCATAGCCCATCGACTGCTCGCCCCTGGCCAGCACCCATTCTGCCCGTTTCCCACGGCGATAGAACCTCACCCCGACCCCCCCGAACTCCTCCCTGGCCAATCCAGCAGCAACCCGGTATCCCCCCCAGGCTAGGACCCCTCCTAGCCGCGACTCTCCCTCCACTGTACTCCCGTGAGCCAGCTGACTTCTGCTGACCCCGGCAGCTCCCGCTCTAATTCCGAACCCTCCCGATATGAGGTCCCCCCTCCTCCCCTGCATCAGCTCCTTGGCACCGCTTCAACGCGGGAAACCCGGTCTAATAACCACGCCCCTCGCCACCAGCTCCACCCCCTCGTCCCGCAGCACGGGAAACCAGAGAAAAGCCCGCGCTTCCACACTGCCCCACCCCACCAACGCAGCTCCCAAACCGCAGTCCCAACCCAACCACCAACCCCGTACAAACAAAGACATAGATCAACCACAAACCCCAGTACCCCCTTAGAACACAAAACCATAACCCACATCGTCCGAAAGCGAGAGAAAAAACAGAAACAAACAGAATAACCGCTACAGCATAAACAATGGTCCCGAAATAGAAAATCTCCCACAGCCCCCAATCTCTAGTTCAAGTCCAGCTTTTCAGCCTGCACAAAGGCCCACACTTCCTCCGGGGACTCAAAGTAGTGATGCCAGTCCTTGTAGGTGACCCACAGGCGCGCAGGTGGCAACATGCCGAACGTCACCTGCTTTCCATGGAGCACCGCCTTCGTCCGGTTAAACCCGGCTCTCCGCTTGGCCACCTCCGCACTCCAGTCCTGGTAGATACGCACTACCGAATTCTCCCACTTACTACTCCTCACCTTCTTGGCCCATCGGAGAACACACTCCCGGTCACTGAACCGATGGAACCGCACCAGCACCGCCCGCGGGGGCTCATTCGCCTTAGGCCGCCTGGCCAGTACTCTGTGGTCCCCCTCCAGCTCCAGGGGCAGATGGAAGGATCCTGCCCCCACCAGCGAGTTCAACATCACAGCCACATAGGCCGGCAGGTCCGACCCCTCCAGCCCCTCCTTGAGGCCCAGGATCCGCAGGTTCTTCCTCCTTGACCGAAGCTCCATCTCCTCGAACCGATTTTGCCACTTTTTATGAAGTGCCTCGTGTATCTCCACCTTCCCCACGAGGGCCGAAATCTCCTCCTCACGCTCAGAGGCCTGCTGCTGCAACTCAAATATCGCTGCACCCTGGGTTGTCTGGGTCTCCAGCAGCTTACTCGTCGTCACCTTCAGGGATTCCAACAACTCCCCTTTCAGCTCCGTGAAATAGCGCAGAAGGGCCGCCTGCTGCTCCACAGCCCACTGCCTCCACTCCTCAGGGGCTCCACCGGCCGCCATTTTGTCCACCTTCCCCCGCTTTTCCAGGGGAGCTGCTGCCGTTTTTCTCCTCGCCCCACTTCGAGTCCGCACCATAAATCCCGGGGGGTTTTGCTCCAGGCCCCTTTATCCACCGGGAATCGTCGAATCAGTGCCGTTTGGGGCCCTTAAAAGAGCCCACAAGTCCTCTTAAAGCGGGAGCTGCCGAACATGCGGCGTAGCTCCGCATAGCCGCAACCAGAAGTTGTGCAGAAAGCTTTTGATCTACAGATGTCGGAGTGCATTCTCATTCGGCAGTTCCAGTCTCTCAGTCAGCTCCTCTAAGATTGCTAGCGTGTCTCTCATGTAAATATCCCTAACCATCATTGTCCCCCCCCCCCCCCCCCCCCCCCCCCCCCGCTCCCCATCCTGTCTCCAACTCTTAAAGGTGGCGTTGAGCATGGCCGGTAGAAACCTGTGGTTGTCGTAGATGAGGGCTATGGTGGGTATCTCGTGCTTCCTTATCTTGTTCCAGGTTCTCAGGGTTGATGCCACCATTGGGCTTGTTGAGTTTTTTGTTGGCGGGCATGGGCATGCTGCCGAGGGCCCGGAGGGTCGTTCCTGAACAGAAGGACTCCTCCATCCTCACCCATTCTGTGTTTGATTCCTTCACCCATCCGACCACTCTTTCGGAGTGGCTGCCCAGTGGTAGTATTGCAAGTTCGGCAGGGCCAGGCCCCCCATGCATCTTCTCCTTTGTAGTGCTGTTTTGGGGATTCTTGGATTCTTCCCCCCCTCTCCCGCCACCCCCCACACAAGCACCATAATCATTTTGTCTATTGCCTGGAAAAGGGCCTTGGGTATATGTTTTTATTATTAATACAATAAACAATGCACTGGCATAATATAGAGACTTTATAGTTTGTAGTCATGCAGAACTCCTCTCCCATTCCACTTGACAGCATTTGGAGCAGCACGGTAGCATGGTGGTTAGCATAAATGCTTCACAGCTCCAGGGTCCCAGGTTCGATTCCCGGCTGGGTCACTGTCTGTGCGGAGTCTGCACGTCCTCCCCGTGTGTGCGTGGGTTTCCCCCGGGTGCTCCGGTTTCCTCCCACAGTCCAAAGATGTGCGGGTTAGGTGGATTGGCCATGCTAAATTGCCCGTAGTGTCCTAAAAAGTAAGGTTAAAGGGGGGTTGTTGGGTTACGGGTATAGGGTGAATACGTGGGTTTGAGTAGGGTGATCATTGCTCGGCACAACATCGAGGGCCGAAGGGCCTGTTCTGTGCTGTACTGTTCTATGTTCTATTTAGGCCTATGTCACTTTATGAAAAGCTTGCTTTCTTTAATCTTATTTCTACCAAGTTATTTTAAATATTTGCATTGTGTCTCTCCTCGTTGCTTCAGAGAAATAGGTTTACTCCCTTCGTAACTTAGTCCCACAAAGGATAGCAAAAAATTATTCCATCACCCTGGTATAAAATAGGATTTGAAGTGAGTGAAGTTATGAAGTTAGACACTAAAACTGGATTTGCAAACTATAGGCTGTATCCTGAATTGCAGGAAGGGGACTGGGTTTATTGAGGAATTTTCTGAGCTCTGGAATTCTCTCCCTAAACCTCCCAGCCTCTCTACCTTGTTTCCTCCTAGAAGACACTTTTTAAAGTGGTCAGACATTTTAGTCTTCTCCTTCTTCATGTGGCTCGGGACCATATTTTGTTTTATAATGTCCTGTGAAGAATTGGGTTGTTTTATTACATGTACGGCATCATATAAAAACAATTTGTTGTTGTTGAAGTATTTAAGAAACATTCAATTATTTTCAGAACTCTAACATTGCATCCAAAGAAAACACAATAGCTGGGATTTTTTTGCTCCCGCTATCGTTGGCGGGTTAGGTGACGGGAGCGTAAAATCGTGAATGATGTCCAAATCACGTTTCACACCAACATAAAAACATGACGCAATTTTCCCCTCCCTCTGGCAGTGAACTGACACATTTAATGTTGGGAACATCATTTCCGTACATTAGCATATCATTATCAGGCCTCAACGCTGAATGATCTCCCCCTGTAAGAAGGTCACATTGGCATGAGAGCCAACTGGTGTGAAAACTGACTGGTCTCCCATGGCATGCACCTGACGAGCAGACCTCCCAGGGGAGCTCAGGTGATTGCATTGCACAGCAGGGAGAAGGTCATGCCACTTGCTGCCTGTGCACTGCCCCTAGCACTACCCAAGTACTTCCAGGTAGCACTGTTGAGGGGGACAGTTCCTGGGGCCAGTGCCAGACAGTGCCACGGGGCAGTGCCTGGGTGGTGCCGGGAGGAGGGGTTTGCATGGGAGGGGGTTGTGGGGGGAGGGGGTTCCAAGTAACATTTGTGCACTGAGGTGGCCTTTTAAAATGGCTCGCTGATCTTCAAAAAGGAAAGGTTCTGGCAGACACAATCAGAAACCAACCCACCGGCGTGACCTAGTGGGACCCACCCAATGCTTTTAATCTCTATGTCCCAAACGATACAATGGAGAAAGCTGCTGTTGGTACTGGTGGCTTCAATGACACTTTTCCCACGCACTATTGGCCTTTGCCCATATTTGGGAAAATTCAGCCTATCATTATTGTTAATGACAGAACTATATCATGGCATCATCAAATGATGATTATTTCTTCAAATGTTTTTATAAAGCTTAATCAAAACGTAAAAAAGAACATAAAAATATTGTTACAGCAGAACTCTTCCACACATCTACGTGGTGTACATTGTACTAAACTTCTCAATGGAGGCATTTGAGGAATTGATTCTTGAAAATATTCCAATGTAGGCCTTTTACTGTCAATAGGGAGAAAAAGCAGAACAAAACATTTGCCTAAAATTACACTGAGAAATAAATGCTTATCCCGTGAATAATGCATTGATGGTTGCTGTAAATGATTCGCCAGTTTTGGTATTGGAAGAAGCACCTCAAGGTAATTAAAGCACTCTCATCAGAGTTGCTTTCTGTTCATCCACTGTTTATTCCAGGCTCACTGCCGACAGCTTTTGCAATTGCGATGACCTTTAGCTATTTTGTCCAGTATTACACTTTAACTTCCTAGCTCTTAATGATACTGTTTTTGTAAGAACTCTTATCATGTTATTTCCCATGCTTTGATGTTGTTTGACTTCCAATGTTTACCTCGCTAAATGTGGTTTGGTGCAGTTCAAAAACAGTGCTGTACACATGCCAAATGGTATGGGGTCTTCAGAATCGGATTGCAATATTCTAAACCTCTTATATTGGCACAGGTTTAAAAATATACCATGTAAGCAGAATTTCATCTTGAAGAGAAACCCAAGAAAAATAATATTCAGATATTTTACGTGAAATAGAACATCAAGCTTTTCCCTAAACACAAATATTTAATTTATTTTTAGTTTTCATTTGCTTGGAGACAAGAATAAGTCAAATAGCCTATTACGCACCACTGAGAAAGTCATGGTTGAAATGAAAGTTGAATGTGGTGTATCTTTTTTTAAATACATTTAGAATATCCAATTCATTTTCTCCAATTTAAGGGGCAATTTAGCATGGCCATTCCACCTACCCTGCACATCTTCGGGTTGTGGGGGCAAAACCCACGCAAACACAGGAAAAATGTACAAACTTCACACGGAAAGTGGCCCAGGGCCAGGATCAAGCCTGGGACCTCTGCGCTGTGAGGCAGCTGTGCTAAACACCGTTCCACCATGCTGCCCTCGAATGTGGTATATCTTAATCTTTACCAGAAGCACACATTGTATAAGTTTTAATGGTGCTGACAACACCAAAAGAGGTCATACTGGAGCCTTTTAGATTTCAATCTAATATTAGTTTACTAAAAAAAATAGTATTTTCTCTCTCTCTCTCTATCTATCTCCAACTCTCTCTCTCTCTCTTCCTGTCCTCTACTTCCTCACCATACACATGATAAAACAAATGAGAGTATCATAGAATTGTATAAATGTAGACGATAGACACAGGCTCTCTTATCGGAGTCAGAAATTTATCGATTCAAGTCCCACTCCAGGGCCTGAACATAAAAGTAAAAGCTGGCACTCCAGTACAGTCCTGAGGGAATGCTGCACTGTTGGAGGTGAGACATTAAAGCAAAGCCTCATCTGGCAGCTCATGTGGACATTAAAGAATCCATGGTACTATTTTGGATCAGAGTTATCCATGGTATGTTCGCCAATATTTATCCCTCAATTGTCATCAGAAAACAGATTATCTAGTCATGATCACATTTCTGATTGCCAGAACTCGATGTGTACCAATTGCTTGCCTTGTGTCCTACATTACAATAGTGACTAAACTTCAAAATTATTTCATTGGCTGTAAAGCACTTTAGAGCGTCCTGAGATAATGAAAGACCCTGGGGTGGGTTCTCCATTGCCGGACACTAATCATGGGTTTCTCGATCCGGTGGTGAATGGAATATCGGCCAATAAACGGGATCGGCGCTGGGTGCTAATCCTCTGGCTCCCTGCTGGCAGGATTTGCATCTGATTAATGGGTTGGAAGTCTCCACACCTATAATGCACCGATCCCTACAGTGGGAAATCCTCCCAACAGGATTTGGTGCAAGTTTTCCCAAGCAGAGCCCTGACGCGATGGACCCCATGATGGATGAAGGGGGTCAGGGGGTGCATGACTGAGGTGACCCCAAATGTCCATTTGAAGGCCCCCCTCCAATCCACCAAGACAAATACTGCCCCCCTCCGCCCGAGCTACCACACTACCGCCCCCACCTCCATGTTTTCTACTGTGAAAATGAGGAAGTGAAAATATTGAGCTGATTTTGATGTGGTGAGGAGCTGTCAATCATAGCAAGAGTGTTTATAAATATTGTGGTTGTCATCAAAGCAGTACACTTGAGACGCTATCAAGTGTGAAGGAAAAGATAGATTAAGAATCCACCAAGCATCTGTCTCTGGAGTAATAAAACTGTCAATCACTGGCTAATGCAACCTATTGCTATGTGAAAAGGTGGCTTGGTGCACAGTGGTTAGCACTGCTGCCTCACAGCTCTAGGGACATGGGTTCAATTCTGGCCTTGGTTATCTGGCTGTTTGGAGCGTGCATGTTTCCCCCGTGTCTGCGTGCGTTTCCTCCGTGTGCTCAGGTTTCCTCCACAGTCCAAAGATATACAGGTTAGGTGGATAGACCATGCTAAATTGGCCCTTATTGTCCAAAGACATGCAGGTGAGATGAATTGGCCATGCTAAATTACCACTTAGCGTCCACAGTCAAGTGGGGTTACAGGGAAAGGGTGGGAGAGTGGGCCTAGGTAGGGCGTTGTTTTGGAAGGTTGGTGCAGATTCGATGGGCTGAATGAACCTCCTGCAGCATTGTAAGAATTATATGCTTCAATGAAATTGAATGAAAGGACTCCCGGTGGCGGCCATTTGGTCGCTTATTTGGTAGCTCCCACTCGTGGTGGACCTTTGGCACCTTTTCCATCGACCTTTGGGGTAGTTGGAGACTGGTGAGGGAGAGGAGATGAATCCCCCACCAGTTTATGGAGTCGTCGACCAGATGTGGTCTTCAAAGGAGAGATCGTTGGGCAAAGAAGGGAGTGGAGTCTGCAGCACAGGAAAACATGGCGGAGACTCAGGAACTGGGATTGTCGGCCCAGTGGTCAACAGAGAAGCTGGTGGAGTTCCTTCAGGAGAGCTTCGCCAAGCAATGACGAGAGTACCTGGACCCAATTAAGACGCGGATTGACAGGGTGGAGCAAAGACTGGAAGCTTAAGGACAGGCGATCCAGAAGGTGGAAGAGGTGGTGGCTGAGCACGGTGACCAGCTAACCATGATGGCGGCGGAGATGGGCTGATGAGGGACTACCAGAAAAGGCTGCAGGAGTATGTGGAGGATCTTGAGAATAGGCCGCACAAGCAGAACCTGAGGATCATTGACCTCCTGGAAGGCAGCGAGGGATTGGACGCAGGGGCATATGTGGCATGTATGTTCGAGAAGCTGATGGGAGAAGGTGCATTTACTCGACCCTTGGAAGTGGACATGACGCACAGAGCACTTGCGAGGAAGTTGCGGATGAATGAGCCGCCGAGTGTGATAGTGGTGCGATTGCACCAATTCCTGGTCAAGGAACAGATCTTGAGGTGGGCCAGGCAGATGAGGAACTGTAAATGGGAAAATAATGAGCTGTGCATTTACCAGGACTTTGGTGTCAAAAGAAGGGTGAGCTTTAACAAAGATAAAACGGCCCTCTTCAAGAAGGGGGTGAAGTTCAGCATGTTGTACCCAGCTCATTTGTGGCTCACTTACGAAGGTCAAGAATTTTATTTTGGATCGCCGGATGAGGCAATGAACTTTGTTAAGGACAGGGGACTGGCAGGTGATGGAGGACATTGAAGTTGGGGGCAAGTAAGTTTGTGCCTATGCTTCTAAATTTCGTTTCTTTTTGTGTTGTGTATGTCGTGTTTTTTGGGCCGTTGCTCAGTTTTGTATGCGGGTTAACTTTGTTCTTAATGGGGGATGGTGGGTGGAATTTTCTTCTTTGTGTTTGTCGGGGATTGTTTTGTGGGGGGGAGGGAGATCAGTGGGGGGTAGGATGCTTGGCGCCATGCGAAGGGGATACCAGGCATGCTGGGTGAGCTAGCTCGCGGAATAGCAGTGAGGGGGGGGGGGGCGATCAGGTGACCAGTTTGATATGGGGGGATTGGGATTGTTGTTTTGTTCATGGGGGGGGGGGGGGAGATGGGAGGGGGAATTGTTCTGCTGGCAGGGGAGGGACTGGCGTTGGGAAACAAATTGGAGGTCGATGATGGCGGGCGCCTGAGGGCGCGCTTGTGGAGGCGCGGGACACGAGCTTGAGGCTGGCCTAAGAAGGGTGATAGTTGATCGGTAGGGTGCCCCCGACGAGACTAATTACATGGAACTTGAGCGGGCTGAATGGGCCGGTCAAGAAGGCTCGCGTATTCACGCATTTGAAGAGGTTGAAGGCGGACGTGGCAATGCTACAGGAGACACACCAGAGGGTAGTGGATCAGACTAGGCTGAGGAAGGGGTGGGTCGGGCAGATATTTCATGCGGGGCTAGATTCTAAAACTAGCGGGGTTGCGATCTTGATCAATAAGCGGGTGTCATTTGAGGTAGGGAATATAGTTGCAGACTCAGGGGGTAGGTATATCGGTGAGTGGGAAGCTGGAGGGATTGCTGGTGGTATTAATGAGGCACTGAAGACAGTAGTTAGGAGGGAGCTAATTTTGATACAGGCTCATAGGGAGAAGGTGGACAGAGATGGATAGGCTGGTTAGGAAAATACTCCAGGTGGATAGAAGGTATTCTGAAGCCCTGAAGACAGGGTTGTTGAAGGAGCAGCAGGGTTGTTGAAGGAGCGGCAGAAGCTGCAGATGGAGTTTGGGCTGTTATCTACAGGGAAGGTGGTGGGGCAGTTGAGGAAAGTGGGAGGGGGGGATATATGAGTATGGGGACAAGGTCAGTAGGATGCTAGCACACCAGCTAAGGAAAAGGGAGGTGGCCAGGGAGATAGGAAGAGAGTGAAGGACAGAGGAGGGAGATAGGAAGAGAGAAGGACAGAGGAGGAAATGTGGTATTGGACCCAGCGGGGGTGAATGGGGTTTTTAAGGAGTTTTACAATCGGTTATATGAGTCAGAGACCCCAGCTTGGGTGGAGGGGCAAGGATGTCCTCTCTCCCCACTGCTGTTTGTCTTGGCCATAGAGCCATTGGCGATGGCGCTGAGGGCATCAAAGGATTGGAAGGGGCTAGTCCGGGGGGGGGGGGAGGGGGGAGGGGGTGGAACACAGGGTCTCATTATATGCAGGTGACCTACTCCTATATGTTTCTGACCCGTTAGGGGGGATGGGGGAGTTTATGCGGATGTTGGGGGAATTTGGCCGGTTTTTGGGGTACAAATTGAATAAGGGTAGAAGTGAGGTTTTTGTGAAATAGACGAGGGGGCAGGAGAGGAGACTGGGGGAGCTGCCATTTAAAGTGGTGGGAGGGAGTTTTCGCTATTTGGGCATTCAGGTGGCATGGGGATGGGAGCAGCTACATAAATTAAATCTGGCCCGATTAGTTGAACAAATGAAGGAGGACTTTCAGAATTGCAACATGCTCCCGTTGTCACTGGCAGGGAGGGTACAGACCGGAAAGGTGATGGTTCCCCTGAAATTTTTGTTTGTTTTCCAGTGCCTCCCTATTTTTATACCAAATGTCATTTTTAAGCAGGTGAATAGGGTGATATCTTGGTTTGTGCGGCAGGTAAAACCCTGCGAATAAAAAAAGTACTGTTGAGTGATACCGAGGGGGGGAGGGGGGGGAAGACTGGCACTGCCGAACTTTAGGAACTACTACTGGGTGGCAAATATAGCCATGATTAGGAAGTGGGTAGTGGGGGAGGGGTCAGTGTGGGAGCAGGTGGAGGCGGTCTCATGTAAGGGCACATGTTTGGGGCATTGGTAACGGCTCCTTTGCCGTTCTCGCCGACCCGGTACCCCACAAGCCCGGTGTTAGTGGCGACCCTGAGACTTTGGGGGCAGTGGCGGAAGCATATGGGAGTGGAGGGAGCATCGGTGTGGGCACCAATTTGTGGTAATCATTGGTTTGCCCCGGGGAGGATGGATTGAGGTTTTGAAGGTGGCAGAGAGCAGGGATTGAGAGGCTGGGGGATCTATTTATTGATGGGAGCTTTCCCTGTTTGAAGGATTTGGAGGACGAGTTTTAATTGCCGGGAGGGAATGAGTTTTGTTATCTGCAGGTAAGGAATTTTGTGTGAAGGCAGGTTTCGATCTTTCTGCTTCTACCACCGCAGGGGATACAGGACAAGATAGTTTCTAGAATGGGGGTGGGGAAGATATTGGAAATCTATAAAAAAACTTATGGAGTTGGCGGAAACTCAGATAGGTGAGATAAAACATAAATGTGAAGATGAGCTGGGTAAGGAGTTAGAGGCGGGCCTGTGGGAGGATGCTCTGAGCAGAGTGAACATGTCCTCATCATGTGACAGGCTCAGCCTGATATAATTCAAGGTGTTACACCGGGCACACGTGACGGTGGCATGGATGAGCAGGTTTTTTGGGTGGAAAACAGATGTGTGAGGTGTGCAGGTGGGCCCGTAAACCATGTCCACATGTTTTGGGCATGCCCGAAGCATAGGGGATTCTGGTAGGGATTTGCAGATGTCTTGTCCACTGTACTAAAAGCGAGAGTGGCGCCGGGTCCAGAAGACCAGGGAGTCCAGGGGGTGAGAGAGGCTGACGTTTAGGCGTTTGCCTCCTTGGTAGCCCAGAGACGGATCTTACTTGCATGGAGCCCCCAAAATGAGGGGTATGGGTTAGCGAAATGGCGGGGTTTCTCAGACTTGAGAAAATTAAGTTTGCCCTGAGAGGATCAACGCTAGGGTTTGTTTGGAGGTGGCAGCCGCTTATCAACTTCTTCAGAGGTAACTAAGCTGTCAGCAGATTCAATAAGGGGGGGGCGGTTGTTGGGGGGGGGGGGGGGGGGGGGTAGGCGATTTTCTGTCTAGATTAGGCGGGAACGATGGGAGATGAAAGGGTGTGTTACGCGCTGAACTTTGTTTACATTTGCATTTGTATATTTTATTGTTATAAAACCATAAATGCCTTAATAAAATGTTTGTTTAAAAAAAAAGAATTTGAATGGAAGATTTGCATTTCAAAGGCTGTCAAGGGATTTGAAATTCTTTGAAGTGTAATTGGCTTTCAAGGAAACCTCTGACACTCGTAACAGCTGCTGCTTTAAACATGTCTGTCTGAGGCAGCAGGTGTTAGGGAAAGATAAGTCAGAATGTAGTGATTTTTCACTCTATTGCCTGGACTGTTCTTCAGCTTTCAGGTGTCTCTGTTGGAGGTCTCTGATGGGGGTCAGATGAAGCTCTATGCCCACCTATTTAAAGGAACAGAAATTAATCCACAGTAAATTCCCACCATCTCAATACAATTAAATACAAGTAATATACAATGAACAGATTCCCTTCTCATTAAATAACAATGAAATGAAATGAAAATTGCTTATTGTCACAAATAGGTTTCAAATGAAGTTACTGTGAAACGCCCCTAGTCACCACATTCCGGCGCCTGTTCGGGGAGACTGGTACGGGAATTGAACCCGTGCTGCTGGCCTGCCTTGGTCTGCTTTAAAAGCCAGCTAATTAGCCATGTGCTAAACCAGCCCCTGAGAGTTTAAATATGCAATCCAAAATTTCAAAACAACTTAAAGACCTCCATATTCTGCACCAAAGTTTACCCTGTGAGACGTCCCGGGCCAGTTTCATTTGGCAAGCATTTTCTTAAACAATCAAACAGTTCATGACTTTCATCCATTCATTTAACTTTAGAGATTTTGTGCTGGATTTTCATACCTCAGCATGAAGGTGAGTGGGCTTTAAAAATGGTGCGTGGGCACAGATCCCATCCCTGTGGGAAAGGGGGCAGGTCACGAGCCCAGACACAGCACTCCTGCCTTATAATTTTGAACCAATGGCTGAGGTCAAAGTTTTTATTGTACTGAGCTCTCCACTTTGTTTATACAGCTTGTAATAGAATCTTATTATGAAAGCTTGGCTGAGCTTTAAACCCCACAAATGGATTCAGCTCCCTAAAGATTGTTGATACAGCTATCATGGGACTGTACGTTTGTTTATTTTGACTGTACGTTTGTTTATTAAGTTCATTATGGTTGTTCAAGTTGTTTTTGAATCAGTGTTTATCTTGACCAATTCATGAGCATCTCAAAGACCCCAATGTTTTTATAGGGCTCAAGAGTTCTATACATAGTGATCACTAGGTGAGTTGAGAGGGTATGGAAGGTGAGTGGACATGGGAAGAATGAGGATGGGGACATGGAGGATGAGAGGGGTAGGGGGCTCACATTCATGTACTGAATTGGACTGATGTCCCAATGAATGGAGGTGGGTTTTTTAACCTGCCCACCTCAGCCCCCATCTCTGCATCAACCTTGCTTCCAGAGGTGGCGACTCCTACTCCAGCATGCCCCTACCACCCCACAATGCAAATAACATGAGCTTGCACAGTCAGGTAGGAGGCAAGATCGCAGTACCAGGACTTGTGATTCCTGTCTCGAGGAACAAAATCCAGGTCTTCCTTTCTCACCAGCATTTGTTTCATGCCAGACGGCTCAATCCATGAATTTTACTCACTCATACTTTTCACAGAGTGTATCTCGGAGTAAATACAGAGGGATGATAGCGTAATGGTAATGTTACTGCACTACTATTCCAATGGCGTGGACTAATTCTAAAGAGACATGAGTTCAAATTCCACAATGGTAACTGGGGGAATTTAAATTCAATTAACGAATAAATATGGCATAAATGCTAGTCTCATTAATAGTGATCATGAAGCTATCAGATTGTGGTTAAAAATGTTACTAATATCTTTCGGTGAGCAAATTTACCATCTTTATCTGATCTGGTCTGCATGTGACTCCATTCCCACAGCAATATGGTTGATCCTTAACTACATTCTGAAATAGACTAGCAGGTCATTCAAGTCACTACAGGATCAAGTCGCTACAGGAGAAAAAAAACACATGGGTGTAACCATGCCACAAGAAGGTGTCAGCACCTTCTCAAGGACAATTATGAATAAATATTGGCTTTGCTAGCACTCTCACACCCCAGGAACAAACTTAAAATCTGCACAATGAAAGATTGTCAACACATCATTTAGCGAGTATGCTATCTTCAGTACGCCCATTGTACAGAATTGCATTTAAAATATTTGGCAATTACAATATATTTCCACTGCCTGCACAAGAGCAAGTGTTTTGGCAGGCAAGGTACTTTTAACAGAGCTTTTATTTGCTTCGCTTCGCAAGCTAAGTGACAGCACCCATCAGAAATATTATGAAACAAGTTGCACTAGAATAATCCTCAGGTAAAATAACATGGGAAGTTTTGTTAAAAATGACTAACTTCGGCAGTTTCGCCAACACTTTGGGGCAGTGTCAAGGGAAATGCCGATTCGGGGAAACCACAGATTTGAGCCAGGGAGGTGGGATGGAAGTTTTCGGAAATGGGAAGAGAAGGGGATTAAGACCCTAAAAGATTTGTTTCTTAAGGATCGGTTTTCAGGATTGAGGGAGCTGGAAGCGAAGTATGGGCTGGAGCAGGGAGAAATGTTTAGATACATGCGGGTTCGAGATTTTGCCAGGAAGGAGATACAGAGCTTCCCGGAGGAACCGGCCTTCATATTGCTGGAGGAGGTGCTGACGACAGGGTGACTGGAGAAGGAGATGGTGTCAGCGGTGTACGGAGCTATTTTGGAAGAGGATAAGGCACCACTGGAAGGGATCAAAGCAAAGTGGGAGGAAGAGTTGGGAGAGGTTATAGAGGAGGGGGCTGGTGTGAGGTGCTCCAGAGAGTAAATGCCTCCACCTCACGTACGAGGTTGGGGCTGATACAGCTGAAGGTGGTATACAGAGCACACCTCACAAGGACGAGGATGAGCCGATTCTTTGAAGGAGTAGAAGATGTGTGTGAGCGTTGCGGGGGAGGGGGGGGGGGGGGGGGCGCTAATCACGTTCATATGTTTTGGTCCTGTCCAAAGCTGGAGGAGTACCGGAAGGAGGTTTTTAGGGTAATTTCCAAGGTGGTGCACGTGAAACTGGACCCGGGTCCCCGGGAGGCCATTATCGGGGTGTCGGACCAGCCAGGGTTGGAAACAGGTGGGGAGGCAGATATCGTAGCCTTTGCTTCATTGATCGCCCGAAGGCAGATCATGCTGGGATGGAGAGCAGCCTCTCCACTCTGTGCCTTGACGTGGCGGGGGGACCTGTTGGAATACTTGATCCTTGAAAAGGTTACGTTTGAACTGAGGGAAAGGTCGGAGGGGTTCTACAAGTCATGGACATTATTCACTATGCACTTTCAAGAACTGGATAACAGCGAACATTAGTTGGGGGGGGATGGGTGGGAGGGTTGGGGGGAGGGGGGCTGTGTATATTAAGGATGTCTATGGGTAATCCCTGATTCCTTTTGTCATTTGTTTATGTAAACGTGTGGGCTTGAGTTTGGGGGTTGGTGGGAGGATGGGATCGTTGTTATTGTTATGGGGATTGAAATATTTGTTGCTGATTATTGTTTGTTGTTGGTGGGTGTAAATTCGGGAGAAAATGTGAAAAGCGAGAAGAATAAAAATATATATATTTTTAAAATGACTAACTTCATATTCTTTGGGTCATCTGACATTGGTAATTTGAGTACACATTCATCCATTCGAATTTCTAGACCACCATCATAGACTCTTATTTTGCAAATCCCGTACCAGCCTCCCCTAGCAGGTGCCGGAATGTGGTGACTAGGGGCTTTTTACAGTAACTTCATTTGAAACCTACTTGTGACAATAAGCGATTTTCATTTTCATTCATTTTCATTGTGTTTATTGCATTATACTAATGCAAGCTCTCAGCAAGCACTTGTTCGCTACTTGGTGAAAATTGTAAGATCAAAATCTGAGCCAGCAATCTCTGTCTCTTTATACAGATTAAATAGTAATATTTTAAATTGCAATTGCTGGGGAGTTGAAAATACAGCATGAGGCTTCAAAAAATCCCTTCATTTCCTGGAACATAATTACAGTGTCACTGCTAACCTATGAGGGACAGTCTCTTCTCATTGATTAAAAAGAAAAAAAAATATGCAATGATGTTATTTTCCGAGTCCAGATACAATGAGTAGTTTTACAAATGGACCATTATAAACTATTCTTAAAACATGAGAGGAACATATCATGATAATAGAAAATAATTGCATACTTGATCTGCATTTATTTGCTGAGAATTAAAGGAACAATTTTCTGCTTTTAATATGATTTGTTTTTTGTTTTTACATTGCCAGAGCTAAAGGAGAGCAGTGAGCTAACTGCCTGAATTGCTACCAATATTTATAACTGCATGCCAGCTTTAGCCTGAGGCAGGAAGTGAGCCTAATGCAAGATATGGAAAATGTTGCCGGTGAGTCCAATTTAATAAAGCTTCATCATGAATTTAGTTAAACTTTTCAAAGGCTGGCAGAAATCAGCAGGTGTTAAGAGTTGGGGTGTGGGAGTGGGAAGAGGATAAGTAGCAACAATCCTCATGCCCAACCGTTCCTCCACCATTACTATCAAGCAAGGGGACCAACCCTGGTTCAATGAGGAGTGTAGAGGAGCTGCCAGGAGCAACAGAAAGTGTATCTAAAAATAAGGTGGCAACTTGGTGAAGCTACAACACAGGACTACATATATGTTAAACAGTGGAGGCAGCATGCTATGGCCAAAGCTAGGCGATCGCACAGCTAACAGATCAGATCAACGCTCTGTAGTGGTGATTATAGCTGGGATTTTCCAGTCCCAGTCCCAATAGTGGATTGGGGTTGTGGGGAGAACAATGCGGCAGGAGCTGGAAAATTGTTTTTCGCCAATTTGAATGAAATGACGGTGGTAACATGTGCTCCCATCGTGGCAGCTTGTCATTTCCTCAAGAGGCTGACACTGAAGTCGGTTTGCATTCAATTAATGAAGAGCTCACAGACTAGGGGGATTCAGAAGGACCGGACATACTTAGATAGTCCTGAATGGAGGTCCCGGGGTATCAAACTGCTGTTCCTCCTCCCTTTTGGATGCCTTACTTACTGATGAACGTCTGCAGGTTGATTTCTCACACAATATTGTTGTGATCATCAATGAACTTACAAGGCTTAATATGGATATTGCTGCACTGCCCCCCCCCCCCCCCCCCCCCCCCCCCACACACACACAGATCATTCTCTGGTGTGTAGCAAGACCAGGCTTCAGACAAAGAAACTATATCTCTCTAAAAGAAAGGTCATCCTTGGATCAATACTTGGCATTCTACTGACCCAGAAAGGACAAAGATCATCACTGAAATTAGCAGATGGGAAAATGGGTGGAAATCTATCCTGACCTCTATACAATGAAGGAGCTTTCAGTGCCATTCCAGACTTTTATGTCATGGCGGAGCTGGACAGCGAGCATACCACAACAGATCTCAACATAGCCATTGACTGTCTTGCCTTGTCCGAAAAGAGAGAGTTTGAACTTCAGAAAATGGCCATGAAACATGACAGTCAGTTAAAATTGGCAGACGTAAAGGTAAACGCACAGTTGGATGATAGTGATGAGGATAGTGAGAAAGAGCGTCATAGTCGAAGGCTTGGTGAGAATCTATTTAAATATGTACAAGCATTGCCAAGGTCTGACGAGAAGGAGGGAGAAGCCTTTTCACTTCATTTGAGAAGGTGGCTAAACAAATGCAATGGCCACAGGACATGTGGGTATTACTGATTCAAACAAAGCTGGTAGGTAGGGCTAGTGAAGTGTTTGCATCACTACTGGAGGAGGTATCTGAGTCATATGAGGAGGTGAAAAAAATCCATCTTAGGTGCATATGAACTGGTGCCTGAAGCCTACAGACAAAGGTTTAGAAATTGAAGGAAAGAATTTGGTCAAATATAAATGGAGTTTGAAAGGATCATACAGAGTAATTTTAATAGGTAGATAAGGGCTTTGAATATAGACCAAACGTGTGAAACTCTCAGAGAAAATATGCTTTTGGAGGAGTTTAAAAATTCAGTTCCTGATGTAGAGAGAACTCATGTGGAAGAGCAGAGGGTTAAAACTGTGAGGTTAGCAGCAGAAATGGCAGATGATTATGAATTAGTTCATAAATCAAAGCTTGGTTTCCGACATCAGTTTCAGCCTGTGAGGGATAGAAACTGGGGATATGAGTAACGGTAAAGGTGATCTGATGGGAGATAATAAGGAGAGTGTACCTCAGGTTAAAAAAGAAATCCAGCAGGGTGGAAAAGAAATGAAAAGTTTCAAATGTTTTCACCCTTGATCATTTGGTGAATTCAGAATTATAAATGTTCTCAGTAGTGTATGTAAACCTAATGTGCTTCTGTTCAAATGTGTTTCTTTTGTCACTGGGTGTTGTTTGGGAAGTTATTCTGTGTTGTATTCTTTGGGGGTTGTATTTGAATTAATGGTTGCTAAGATGTTCACTGTTTGTTTTAAAAAGGTTAACTTGAGTTCATAGAATAAACATTGCTTTGCTTTAAAAAATACATTTCCATTTCTGCTGTACCACACCTATAGAGTGGGCTGTGGGCTCCCCATACCACAATCTATTAAAAGTTGTGGGTCAGGTGAACTCCATGATACATTTTGGGGTTCTCAAAACCCTGGCCAATAACACCAAGGAGTGGCCAGTGTTAAAGTCAGCACTGTGATAGCTATGACTGATGAGGACACTGTTGAGGGTCAGAACCTCTGGTGAAGGATAGAGGTGAGTAACAGGAGCGTAGGTGTGCATGAGTTACATTCATGATTTGTATTTGCAAAATTCTTCTTGAAGCATGATGCCACACAAGATTACTGCTCGACATATCTTGCAGGGAGATCCAAAGAGCTTACTACATTTCGTACCCCATTGTGATGATACTGTGTGTAATGACTTCCTTTCAGACTATTTGTTCACCAGGATGTCTTTCAAACTAATTTGAAACACGTTATATGCACTGTGCCAGGATGCATCTGTATCATAAATGACATAACCTCAGTGGGAAGAACAAAGCAAGAACTTGACCACAATCTGCAATAATGGATGCAAACTGCACATAATGAGTACTTCACTCTTGTAATTCCGCGGTGAAGAATCACTGTGAGGAGTGTTAAGAACACCGCTGATGTTAAATGTGAGCATATCCCAAAACCCAGAAGGGTAACTTGGAACACCAATTCTTAATGGTGTATATTTTCAATTTGGTACAATGTGAGAAAAGATATACAAACCAGTGAGAAGTAGCCCAACCTTGTTTGATCAATTAGTAAAGAATCTTTAGTAACTTAAAGAAAACACACAAGAGGGCAGCACGGTGGCCTAGTGGTTAGCACAACCGCCTCACGGCGCTGAAGTCCCAGGTTCGATCCCGGCTCTGGGTCACTGTCCGTGTGGAGTTTGCACATTCTCCCCGTGTCTGCGTGGGTTTCGCCCCCACAACCCAAAAATGTGCAAAGTAGGTGGATTGGCCACACTAAATTGCCCCTTAATTGGAAAAAAATAATTGGCTAATCTAAATTTATTTTAAAAAAAAGAAAACACACAAGAAAGGCTGCAATATATTACATCAGTAAACTTAACTATAATAATGGCTATATACACACAGTATATCATGAGTTAACCCTTTATTATTATTTTGTGAGTTAATCCTTGTTCCCAACTACCAACATTTCCCAAACTTTGAAAAATGTCCCTTTTCCCAAACATCGTTTTATAACTCTATGAGCTAAATCCAGCATTTGTTATCACCCACGGATTATTTTCCAGGTTTGTGAAGACTGTCTTCAGTTCAGTGAAGCCATTCCTCTCAGCTAGCATCTTTAAAAAAACAAACAGCAGCTTTTAGCAACAACGTTTTCAGGAGAGCCTGCTGGGTATGGCTATGATAGTAGCTTCTTCTCTCCTCTGCTGTACTCAGCTATCCTCCTATGGTTATACTGTCCTTTTCCTTGGATGTTATGCTATCTTAATAATACCTTGGACTAGGCTTTGAGCATAAAGTGCAAATTCTTCTCTCTACATAATGATTTTAGAATGAAAGCATCCAACTTTCCTCACTCCCCTTATTCTCTCAGCACTGTCTTTCCTCTGACAATATTCTTGGAATTTTAAACAACTCCCTCTCTTGCTTGACTGTCTTTTCTCACTCTTTCACATTTTCTACCTTCTCAGATTTAATAGTGTGTCAAAGAAAAGACTTTGATTTATGAACCAAATCATAGTCATCAGCAAGCTCTGTGGCTTGCCTCACAGTTTTAACTCTTTGTTCCTCCACATGAGTTCTACCTCTGCAGGTAATTAATCTTTGAATTTTTTCAACATAATTACTTCTCTAAGAGGTTCCTTCTATTTTTAATGCTGTCACCCGCCTATCAAAATTACTTTGTTTAACTCTTTCAAATTCAATATAAGTCTGTCCAGACTGTTTTCTTACATTTCGAAACTTTTGCCTGCAAGCCATCAGTACTCGCTCATAAGCTTTCGATATAACTTTCTTCACTGTGTTATACTCCCCAGACCTTTCCTCTGACAAAGACACATATACTTCACTAGACCTGCCTATGTGTTTACTCTGTAAGAGCAGGGTCTAAATATCCTACATTTCATTTTGCTTGCTACTTTCTCAAATGACCTGAAAAATGCCTCCACATCCTTTTAATCAAATTTTCGAAGTGCCTGTGCTAATCTAAACATTTCCCCACCAGGTTTATGTCTAGAACTAAGTCCTTCCACAACCTGCACTGGTGTCTCTTCTTCAACTAGAAGGAGCATGCTGAGGAGTTTTTATTCCATTCAAAGCAGACGGAAGTCCCTGATATTCTTAAGGATAAAACATTTGTTATTGTGCTCAATACCAATACATCCCTGTTAGCATGATAAATGACAATACATATTCAGGCAGGAATTATAATGACAAGGGATAGAGCCCAGAGTTTAAAGTGAACTGAAGATTGTTACTCCAGATTATTGCCTTCTACAGCGTTCATAAAAGCCAAGGCATTTGTTGGATTATCAAATGCCTTTATCAAACGTCTTTACAGAGTTGCTGGATACCATCCTCAGCATAGCAGGATAAAGCAGGGCATCATTCATTCCAAAAGCCTTAAGTCATTTTCTAACTTCCTTGAAGTCTCTATGCTTCTGTTGCATCACCCCCTCATAGAACAAGCCCCATTACACGTATTTGCATAACTTTGGAGGTCGCCAAAATGTATTGAAAATAGTGATTTTCAATACATTTTGGCGACCTCCGAAGTTACGAAAATATATAATTACGGACGGCGGACTCTGATTGTCCCTCGACTTTGAAGACAACTTAATATGCCCAGCTATTATATGCAGCTTAAAACAAGATAGCAGCCATCTCTTAAAGAATTTAATAAGGAGCTTACCCTCCACTCCTTTCGGTAAACCGACAACCCTGACATTTCTCCTTCAGCCCTAGTTCTCCAGATCATCTAGGACAGGGGTGGGCAAACTACGGCCCGCGGGCCGCATGCGGCCCGCCAAAGGTATTTCTGCGGCCCACCAAGTCATTAAAAAAAAAAAAAAAAATTTTTTTTTTAAATTTTTTTTTTTTTTTTTTTAAATTTTTTTTTTAAAGGTTAATGGGTGGGGGGGCTGTTGGGTTACTTACTGGTATAGGGTGGATACGTTGACTTGAGTAGGGTGATCATGGCTTGGCACAACATCGAGGGCCGAAGGGCCTGTTCTGTGCTGTACTGTTCTATGTTCTATATGAGGCGCCCAGAATCATAACCGGGTGACGTAATTATTTTACTTAATATACTATGCGGCCCTTTGTGAATTGTGAATTTCTGAATGCGGCCCTTGCACGGAAAAGTTTGCCCACCCCTGATCTAGGATTTCTGACATACCACGTAGCTAATTTTCCAAGGATTGCAAGTGGGTTACAACTGAGGAAGTTTAATTTTCAACAGTAAAGCTTCTCTACTCTGTTTCAAGCCTCTTACTAGTATCTGCGGTTCAACTTCATGATCATTGATATTCTGGCCATAAACCGAGTTTATCGTTAATAAATTCAATAATATCAGCAGCCAACAGCCTTCAAGAGTTCCGGGTCGAGAGCCCATTTGAGAATCAAGTCCCCGTGTTGAGGAGTCAACTCCACAACAGTTACTTCTGAATGCTCTCTTTGTCCATGATTTTCTTAGGATTCCTTGGTATTTTGTCACCAATGTTTAGCCAGAAATTTTCCAGGAACATACTATGGAGTATTCACTTCAGGATTAGGTAAGCATGGGCCCTGTAAGCAGGATACATGCATGAGAGGATTAAAGGATGAGTGGCAGCAGAGCCCCCGGACACACTGCTATTCCCACACTTGAAACATGTGACCCCCCCCTCCCCCCACGCACGCACACAATTTCATTTTTATTCTTGATTTTACTGAATTCTTGACTTTTTCTTTTACTCCAGTAGCTGAACAGGAGGAAGGGAACTGATCTCCTTCCGCAGAAAAGTAAAGGCAAGGTTATCCGGATAAGGTTAGATGAAGAGGAGGATACATCAGGAAGAAATGAACAACGACTGGATATTTAAGGACTGTGAATGCTGAGATGGATTTGTGGTGTGCTGAGAAAGTACAAGATCATGAACCAGTACACCACGGTGCCAATTGAAGATTGTGGAAGCATTGAAGAAAGTAGCTGAGAAGAGTATGAAATAGTTGGTCATATTTGTCAGGGGGAGAGAGGACCTGGGAGGTGCTTAATGGTATGGGGTTGCCAGGAAGAGGGAGAGAAGGAAGGCCTAAGCCACAATGGAAGGCTATGGTGCTGAGTGGGTTAAATGTAGCAGGATTGGAAGAGGACTGGGTGACTGACAGAAGGAGATCATCCAGCATTACAGTGACCCCAAGTAAAGGTGAAGGTGAAAGGAGAGCTCTATTATGTATTTCCCTTTAATTATTCCCATCCCCTTAAATTTGACTTCCAGGCAATTTCTGCTTCCATCACTGGAGCAGCTTGCAACACAATTTCTGAATCTGCGCCAGTCACTCTGGGCAGGATTCTCTGATCCAGAGGCCAAGAATTGATCCCGTCGTAAACGCCGTTACATTTTACAACGGCATCAACAGGCTCCCAGGATCAACAATCCTGCGCCCTACAGGGGGCCAGCACGGCACTGGAGAGCCTCACACAGCTCCAGCTGCAGATAGAGGTGTCAAATGGGTGCCGCGAGTCTGTGCATGTGCACTACTGCCGGCGCAAATTCGCGCACGCATGTTATGAACGGCGCGAACCTGCGGATGCACACTAGTTTCCTTCTCCGCACCGACCCTGACGCAACATGGTGGAGAGCTACAGGGGCCCGGCGCGGAGGAATGTCGGCCCCCACCAGGAGAGGCGGCCTGTCGATTCGTAGGCCCCGATGGGGGGCCAGGCCATGGTGGAGGCCCCCGGGGTCGGATTCCCCCCCCCCCCCCCAAACCAGGCCGCACCCCGCAGGATGAATGCTAAGGTCCCAACGGGTAGGACCATTTGTGAATGGCGCCGGCGGGACTCGGGCTACTCGGTGGCCACTCGACCTATCGCACGCAGAGAATTGCTTGGGGGGGGGGGGGGGGGGGGGGTGGGCGCTCAGACCTATTCTCCGTTGAATTCTGCCCTATGTTCTTGAATTGCGCCGCAGAAAATTAGGGGTCAATATTCTGCTTTTCTTTCAGTTTGTCTGAAACGATTATTTAGGTGGAAATAACATCAACGATGGAAAATCTAGGTTCATAGAGTATGAGAGAGGCACACCTGAGGTGTGCAATGAGGTGAGAATGTTGTGATGAACGCAATAAGAGAGAACGTGTGAAAATAAATCCTCTGAATTTAGAAAAGCTGCCCAATCTGATGTTTTCATGAGAAACCCTGGGACAACTTACCATTCTCAAGGATGATTAAATATAAAAGAAAACAGACCACAGGTGCTGTGATAAATGCACAGGTTGATTTTGGAAGAAGATATAAATCACACAGCTAGTTTTTATTGCAAGACTGTGACAGTCACTTAATTTCACAAAGCAGAAGACTTAGAAATTCCTGAACAGAATTATACTCACTCCAAAGTAACCAAAAGATGTTCAGAAACCTGCTGAACATATTTATGAATTATGGCTTTCTCTTTCAAAATAATAAGCACTCTTAATGGACAGGGTACTTCCGTGACTTCACTATTAATCACTAATGCTAAGTTTGTTTTGTGTGTTGACTGGCCTGCGGAGGAGTTCACATCTTAGCAGGTTGAAGCAACAGGCTTGGATGATAAATGACAATTGTTCCTTATTTAGCTTGCACTTTGATGAGTGATTTTCTGCTTCTGCAGGTGCTGTGTCAAGGCAAACACATAGCACCTGTCACTGTGATGTTTTTTCACAACAAGAATAACTAGGTTACCACTCAAGCAAAGAGTATTAGACCAACATAATTTTATGCCTTCCATTAAAAACATTAATGCATGCAATGTTGGAGACGAGATAGCATGCTTCAGCAAAATCACCCACTTTCCATCAGTGGGGGAATCTTATTCTTGGCTTCAGCAGAAGAGTCAATATCACTGAGTCATATCATTCCCAATCAAAGCAAGTAAAGTCACTGTTCATTGGCTGAAAAAAGTGCTACAAGGTCAGGACTATAGCCAATTAATACATGTTATATGGTCTCAAATATGGGCAATCAGTTGACAGATGAACAATGGACATTCTTGGTAAATTTAGAATACAAGCAGAAAGAAAAAAGTGATTTTTGTAGAAATATCATAATCTTTTAAAGAACTGTTTAGTTCTGTTTCAAATCTTGGTTAATGCAGCTGAAATGCACTTTACTAATATTAGAATAATAAATTTAATCTCAGTATTCAGATGAATAATTATTCTGCATGAATAATTCATGTTTTCACTTAAACAGTGTAAAATGAAAACAAGATCCATCCCATGGTGTACAAAGTATTCTAGAGGTGCAGGTATCCAAAGACATAGTAACCCCTTAAACATTGTCATCTATGACTGCGCACAATTATACATTTCAAAAGGTGATGTTTTGTTCTACGCTGACTAGATTTGACAATCGGAAAAGTGAAATAGAGATTGTTTCTAGGCTATAACATAGAAAATCATGTATAATTGCTTTGTGAAAAAGTAACTATTGAAAGAATCAATGTAGGAAAAATTGGGCTGTGTTGCATCCAGTGCACCAGGGATGCCTTTGAGTTACTGGTATTTCAAACTCAATCCCTCACTGAAGTTTTGGCAGCCACATTATTGGTCAGGGTGTCTTCAGGATGGCCACTTGAAAGGAGTGCTGAGGCATCTGAAATCTACAAGGGTCTTTTACCTGTAGAATGACTGCATCAAAAAATTCACAGATTTCTAGGCCTAACTGGTAATTTGTGGTGACAGGCAGACAGGCTGAACCAGTGATATTTAAAGAGATCCTCAGATGCACTCGGTCTCTCAATAGTTGTGTTAGGCCTAATGGGCTTGAAGGAATTATATTTGTGTTTCCTGATTGAGATACTTACGTGGAAAATTTCTGAAGGTGACTGTTACTTTGTATTGGGGCTTCAGTGGATTATTGTGGCAAATGGATTTGTTGCTTGGTCTGCTTTTGGAACTGGAAGATGAGCACTAGGAAGCAACCACTTGCACTAAAGGCTAAAGGGCCCAGGAGGCGTTATAGCACATCTTCCACAGGATCGCCTACCTCAACCACAAGAGGGATGTAATATGTTTGCCACCTCTGCTTCATTAGGATGGCTCTGTGTCAGTTCTGTTGGGGCAACATTTGCAGTGCAGCAGCAGAGCACACATCACACCACAACACCTGTAGCTGTTACAGTGACTGTGGACTTCAGTTTCTATATTACAGATCATTTTGGGCTGCATCTAAAGACATCAGTTAATTTGCATTGCACTACAGCATAAGGCAGGTAACAGTTGCACTCTTCCATGACAGGAACAATTTCAGTACCTACGCTATGGAGACTGCTGAGCAACAGGAAAGTGTTTTGCAATGTGCCTGAATTGCTGGCTTCTCAAAAGTCAAGAGAATAATTAATTGCCCAGACTGGATAATACAAGTATGTTCTCTGTTTACTGGCAGTTGTTAAGACACCTTTGTCCTGCTCCCGTACTCAGTTTCCTGCTTTCTTCTGCTACCGGCACCGAGCTAATGACTTTGTTGGAAACCAGGAACAGACACAGAACAATGCCCTAATCAAAAGAGATATGGTACCAGCACTCTTTGTTCTGAAACAGAGATTTGGCTGCCTGGAAATGTCTGAAATGGCCCTTTCGTACTTTCCTAACAGGATTTCGAGAGTCACCCTTCTGTGTTGCATTCCTCCTTATAACCTCACTCAGATAAGGGGCAGCCCTTATAGCCACCTCATGAAGATACGAGAGCAACAAGATAAAGAGGAATGCCAGACAGGTGAGGAAAAGAGAAGAGAAAAGGTTAGCAATGTCGCCAGTTGCTGCAGCTCTAGTGTCAATAACTAACAAATGAACAGATCTGTTGAATCATCTCAGTAATACCATCCCCACACCCCTCCGCACATTCTCCCCATGTCTGCAATCTTCACGACTCCTTTATACTCAATCGATTCATGCTCTAATTATAAACTTGAACATCAGTGCGTATAAAGCTCAATGCAAAAGCAAACTGGTTGATTGTTGTATATTTCTAGTTGGTTTACAGTGATCCTTGAGACCTAAAATATCATGCCTGTGCAAAGATCTAGTGTCTGTCTTCTGCTCTTGGTCACCTAATCTGGTGCTCTTCCAGAGCCCTTCCATAGTTGCAATAACATGGGATTTGGAAAACTGCTGAACTTCCCCTGAATGCACTTGAGATAAGCACACATGGTGACCTTGTGGTGCACTGGCTGATGGTGCAAATACCACTGTATTTGCACCATCGGCCAGAGTTATGCTACCAGACAGAAACCCCAATGTTTTATTTAATTTGTAAGACTGTCAGGAAAGGATACTGAGCTCCAGGAGTGATTCTACACACAAAATAGGGATATGGTATATTAAAACAAACTTTACTATTCAGGGTGACATGTTGATGCAGTGGTTAGCAAGGCTTTGAGGACCCAGGATTGATCCGGCTCCGGGTCACTGCGTGTGGAGTTCGCACATTCTCCCCATGTCTGTATGGGTCTCACCCCCACAGGCCAAAGGTGTGCAAGGTAGGTGAATTAGCCATGCTAAGTTGCACCTTAATTGGAAGAATTTTAAAAACACACTTGACTACTAACACAGTATTACTAACTTTAAAATCATAAAGAATATAGCTTACAATTACCAGCTCAACAATGCTTCACGATGACAATAAAACACAAAATCATAGCTGCTGTCTTTTATCTCCACTCACACAATATCTATCTCAGGTCAAATAATACTTTTAATTACAGTTATTAGACTTAGGAATACTTGCTGCAAAGAGATGTCTTGGATAAATCGCTTTGAGAGAGAGATCCTTCAGGAACCAGCTTGCAGAGTCTTGCCTGTGTCAACTACTCTTTAATCTGCCCGCTTTTTCAGCTGTTCTGTTTGCAGGCAATATCTTATGACTTAAATTGCTTTGAGGGAAACTACTAGTCTGTTCACAGACAGATCAAAACTGAACTGAAACTCAACACCTGACTGCTTCAGCCCCTGGCTCCTCCCATTAACTACATCATCTACTCAAGCTAAACACAATGGGTGGGATTCTCCATCCCACTGCATCAGATTTCTGGTGTGGTGCGCCCCTGCCGATGGTGGGATTCTCCATCCCACCAGCCGACCAATGGGGTTTCCCACTGTGGGCAGCCACATGCCGTCAGGAAATCCCCAGGCATTGGTGCACTGCCGGCGCAATGGAGAATCCTGACAGCGGAGAATCTAATTATTTACTCCCCAGGGAACCTTCTCTATATAAATAAAGTTACATCAGCCCAAATTTCTACAAACAATATTCATGGCTGGAATGAATTATGATCAAATTTTTACAATGCTTTGATTGCATCTCTGTAGCCAAAGCATCTGACTTATAAACCAGGACTTTTAAAAAAGATTACAGCATCAGATGCATATACACTCTAACCTGGAGTACCAAATACATATAATACAATATATCTGGAATTTCTATATTCATCACAATTCTTATGGGGGTTGTGTCTCAGCACAAACGTGTGCTATAATGTTGCATGGTGTACCTCTTGCTGATGTCATTGGGAACAGATTTTCAAATGTCACTGATTTTGTGCTGGTTCATGGTGAAACCAATGGGCGGGATTCTCCCCCCCCCCCCCCCCCCCCCCCACCCGGGCTGTCCCGAATTCTGCGGCACTGGAGATTCGGGGGGGCGGGAATCGCTCCGCGCCGGTCGGCATGCACCCCCCCCCCCCTCCCCCCTGGCGATTCTCCGGCTCACGATGGGCCGAAGTCCCGCTGCTGTCATGCTTCTCCCGCCGGCGTGGATCACGCCACCTGCCTTACCGGTGGGAGCAGGTGGCACGGGCGGGATCCCGGGGTGGGGGGGGGATGCGGGGCGATCTGGCCCCAGGAGGTGCCCCCATGGTGGCCTGGCCCGCGATCGGGGCCCACCGATTGGCGTGCCGAGCTGTGCCGTGGGGGCACTCTTTTCCTTCCGCCTTCGCCATAGTCTTCACCATGGCGAAGGCGGAAGTGACCCCTCCCCTGCGCATGCGCGGGGATGACATCAGCAGCCGCTGACACTCCGGCGCAGGCTTCCGCCGGCCGGCGAAGTCCCTTCAGCCCCGGCTGGCGTGGCGCCAAAGGCTTTCCATGCCAGCCAGCGGAGCGCCAACCACTCCGGCGCGGGCCTAGCCCCTCAATGTTAGGGCTTGGCCCCTAAATGTGCGGAGACTTCCGCACCTTTGGAGCAGCCCGACGCCGGAGTGGTTCACGCCACTCAATCACACCGGGAACCCCCGCCCCGCCGGGTAGGGGAGAATCCCAGCTCATATTTCTGAGATCCTTCGTACAAAGATCCAGCAGAGGGCAGCAGAGCAGAGCTACTGATCAGCTGTTCTGGGGAAATTTGCATACGTGCAGTGCGGTCAGCCTAAGTTGAAGGTGGTTTGTGGAGAGGCTGTTGGCAAGTGACAGTTAAACCTGAAACACTTCGTGAGTGTTTCCCACCCTACCTCCTCCTCTAACCAACCCCCCCCACCCCACGGTGGTTGGGAAGCGGGAGCAGGGGCCTGTCGTGAAGGTGAGTGAGTGCCTTTAAATTTGCTTACCTTTGAGCGGGAGCAGGGTTTGAGGTAATATCAGGTAAGCTCTTCCTTTTTTTTTTCTTTTTCTTGTTATTTTTTAAATCTAGAGGTGATGTCAGGGAAGGCAGTACAATGCTCCTCCTGCAGAATGTTTGAGGTGAGGGATGCCGTCAGTGTCCCTGCTGATTTCATCTGTGGGAAGTGCACCCAACTCCAGCTCCTCAAAAACCGTGTTAGGGACCTGGAGCTTGAGCTGGATGAACTTCGGATCATTCGGGAGGCAGAGGGGGTCATAGATAGGAGCTTCAGGGAAATAGTTACACCAAAGACTGGAGATAGATGGGTAACTGTAAGAGGGACTGGGAAGAAGCAGTCAGTGCAGGGACCCCCTGCGGTCGTTCCCCTGAGTAACAAGTATACCGTTTTGGATACTTGTGGGGGGGACGACTTACCAGGGGTAAGCCATGGGGTACGGGCCTCTGGCACGGAGTCTGTCCCTGTTGCTCAGAAGGGAAGGGGGGAAAGGAGTAGAACATTAGTAATTGGGGACTCAATAGTCAGGGGCACAGATAGGAGATTTTGTGGGAGCGAGAGAGACTCACGTTTGGTATGTTGCCTCCCAGGTGCAAGGGTACGTGATGTCTCGGATCGTGTTTTCCGGGTCCTTAAGGGGGAGGGGGAGCAGCCCCAAGTCGTAGTCCACATTGGCACTAACGACATAGGTAGGAAAGGGGACAAGGATGTCAGGCAGGCCTTTAGGGAGCTAGGATGGAAGCTCAGAGCGAGAACAAACAGAGTTGTTATCTCTGGGTTGTTGCCCATGCCACGTGATAGTGAGATGAGGAATAGGGAGAGAGAGCAATTAAACACGTGGCTACAGGGATGGTGCAGGCGGGAGGGATTCAGATTTCTGGATAACTGGGGCTCTTTCTGGGGAAGGTGGGACCTCTATAGACAGGATGGTCTACATCTGAACCTGAGGGGCACCAATATCCTGGGGGGGAGATTTGTTAGTGCTCTTTGGGGGGGTTTAAACTAATTCAGCAGGGGCATGGGAACCTGGATTGTAGTTTTAGGGTACGGGAGATTGAGAGTATAGAGGTCAGGAGCACAGATTTGACTTCGCAGGAGGGTGCCAGTGTTCAGGTAGGTGGTTTGAAGTGTGTCTACTTCAATGCCAGGAGTATACGAAATAAGGTAGGGGAACTGGCAGCATGGGTTGGTACCTGGGACTTCGATGTTGTGGCCATTTCAGAGACATGGATAGAGCAGGGACAGGAATGGTTGTTGCAGGTTCCGGGGTTTAGGTGTTTTAGTAAGTTCAGAGAAGGGGGCAAAAGAGGGGGAGGTGTGGCGCTGCTAGTCAAGGACAGTATTACGGTGGCGGAAAGGATGCTAGATGGGGACTCTTCTTCTGAGGTAGTATGGGCTGAGGTTAGAAACAGGAAAGGAGAGGTCACCCTGTTGGGAGTTTTCTATAGGCCACCTAATAGTTCTAGGGATGTAGAGGAAAGGATGGCGAAGATGATTCTGGAAAAGAGCGAAAGTAACAGGGTAGTTGTTATGGGAGACTTTAACTTTCCAAATATTGACTGGAAAAGATATAGTTCGAGTACATTAGATGGGTCATTCTTTGTACAATGTGTGCAGGAGGGTTTCCTGACACAATATGTTGACAGGCCAACAAGAGGCGAGGCCACATTGGATTTGGTTTTGGGTAATGAACCAGGCCAGGTGTTAGATCTGGAGGTAGGTGAGCACTTTGGAAACAGTGACCACAATTCGGTGACCTTTACGTTAGTGATGGAAAGGGATAAGTATACCCCGCAGGGCAAGAGTTATAGCTGGGGGAAGGGCAATTATGATGCCATTAGAACTGACTTAGGATGTGTTGGTTGGAGAAGTAGGCTGCAAGGGTTGGGCACACTGGATATGTGGAGCTTGTTCAAGGAACAGCTATTGCATGTTCTTGATAAGTACGTACCAGTCAGGCAGGGAGGAAGGGGTCGAGCGAGGGAACCGTGGTTTACCAAAGAAGTGGAATCTCTTGTTAAGAGGAAGAAGGAGGCCTATGTGAAGATGAGGCGTGAAGTTTCAGTTGGGGCGCTTGATATTTACAAGGAAGCGAGGAAGGATCTAAAGAGAGAGCTGAGACGAGCAAGGAGGGGACATGAGAAGTCTTTGGCAGGTAGGATCAAGGAAAACCCAAAAGCTTTCTATAGGTATGTCAGGAATAAAAGAATGACTAGGGTAAGAGTAGGGCCAGTCAAGGACAGTGGTGGGAAGTTGTGTGTGGAGGCTGAGGAGATAAGCGAGATACTAAATGAATACTTTTCGTCAGTATTCACTCAAGAAAAAGATAATATTGTGGAGGAGAATGCTGAGACCCAGGCTATTAGAATAGATGGCATTGAGGTGCGTAGGGAAGAGGTGTTGGCAATTCTGGACAAGGTGAAAATAGATAAGTCCCCGGGGCCGGATGGGATTTATCCTAGGATTCTCTGGGAAGCCAGGGAAGAGATTGCTGAGCCTTTGGCTTTGATTTTTAGGTCATCATTGGCTACAGGAATAGTGCCAGAGGACTGGAGGATAGCAAATGTGGTCCCTTTGTTCAAGAAGGGGAGTAGAGATAACCCCGGTAACTATAGGCCGGTGAGCCTAACGTCTGTGGTGGGTAAAGTCTTGGAGAGGATTATAAAAGATACGATTTATAATCATCTAGATAGGAATAATATGATTAGGGACAGTCAGCATGGTTTTGTGAAGGGTAGGTCATGCCTCACAAACCTTATCGAGTTCTTTGAGAAGGTGACTGAACAGGTAGACGAGGGTAGAGCAGTTGATGTGGTGTATATGGATTTCAGTAAAGCGTTTGATAAGGTTCCCCACGGTCGTCTATTGCAGAAAATACGGAGGCTGGGGATTGAGGGTGATTTAGAGATGTGGATCAGAAATTGGCTAGTTGAAAGAAGACAGAGAGTGGTAGTTGATGGGAAATGTTCAGAATGGAGTTCAGTTACGAGTGGCGTACCACAAGGATCTGTTCTGGGGCCGTTGCTGTTTGTCATTTTTATAAATGACCTAGAGGAGGGCGCAGAAGGATGGGTGAGTAAATTTGCAGACGACACTAAAGTCGGTGGAGTTGTAGACAGTGCGGAAGGATGTTGCAGGTTACAGAGGGACATAGATAAGCTGCAGAGCTGGGCTGAGAGGTGGAAAATGGAGTTTAATGTGGAGAAGTGTGAGGTGATTCACTTTGGAAAGAATAACAGAAATGCGGAATATTTGGCTAATGGTAAAATTCTTGGTAGTGTGGATGAGCAGAGGGATCTCGGTGTCCATGTACATAGATCCCTGAAAGTTGCCACCCAGGTTGATAGGGTTGTGAAGAAGGCCTATGGTGTGTTGGCCTTTATTGGTAGAGGGATTGAGTTCCGGAGCCATGAGGTCATGTTGCAGTTGTACAAAACTCTAGTACGGCCGCATTTGGAGTATTGCGTACAGTTCTGGTCGCCTCATTATAGGAAGGACGTGGAAGCTTTGGAACGGGTGCAGAGGAGATTTACCAGGATGTTGCCTGGTATGGAGGGAAAATCTTATGAGGAAAGGCTGATGGACTTGAGGTTGTTTTCGTTAGAGAGAAGAAGGTTAAGAGGTGACTTAATAGAGGCATACAAAATGATCAGAGGGTTAGATAGGGTGGACAGCGAGAGCCTTCTCCCGCGGATGGAGGTGGCTAGCACGAGGGGACATAGCCTTAAATTGAGGGGTAATAGATATAGGACAGAGGTCAGAGGTGGGTTTTTTACGCAAAGAGTGGTGAGGCCGTGGAATGCCCTACCTGCAACAGTAGTGAACATGCCAACATTGAGGGCATTTAAAAATTTATTGGATAAGCATATGGAAGATAAGGGCATAGTGTAGGTTAGATGGCCTTTAGATTTTTTCCATGTCGGTGCAATATCGAGGGCCGAAGGGCCTGTACTGCGCTGTATCGTTCTATGTTCTATGTTCTAAAGCAATCACTTCCCTGAAATGCCCTTACTTTGCAAGTGAATTTGCACTGCAATTGAATAATAACTCAAATGTATGATGCATTATTGTATGCAGTCACATTTGCTCAGTTCAAATTAGTTGAATTACATTTTTGATTTCCACTTTGTTGTTATTTATTTTACTTATTTCAAATGATTTGATAAGTCCAAGTTTTGGTGCAAAAATGACTTAAATATCAGGTGTAGACTTTGTTAATACAGTGATGTTTACTGTCTTTTATTAATAACATACAAAATACCAGGAGGTAGCCATTCGGGGAACATAATTAAAATACCTTTATTGCAAAGCTAAGCCGCTTACTAACGGCACCCCAACAGTTACCCTGGCAGCAGGGATGGGCGCCAAGACTGGGGGCACCGATGGTGGCGGATACTAACAGGGCAGGAGTGCGGGGGTGGGGGAGGGGCATGAGTGGGCAGAGCCCCCAGTGCCAACCAATGCCATCGTGTAGCTCATGGAACATGGCCGGCCATGCGAGTATGCGCCATGCTAACATGTTGGCCTTCCACCCCCTGCAGACAATGGCATTTGCCGTTCAACCAGCAATGCTGGACGCCGTGGTGATGGTCACAGCCCTGCGAGATGCCCTGTCGCTGCGTGAGTGGATGCCGCTCGGAGAGGAGGGGGAAACAGCAGCAGCGGAGCGGGCAGCAACAGAACAGCCAGCAGAGGACCAGGCTGCAGAATTCCAAACAGGCTGGAGGTCCGGCCGCCCAACAGGCCGAGGAGGAGGAGGTGTCAAGGAGGCGCTACATGAATCCTCGTGTGTACTGGCGCCGTCTGTCATTCGAGGATCTGCTGGACTGGGCATGCCGTCGGAGACTCAGGCTAAGCAGAGAGACAGCGCAACACATCTGCCTGATGATGGCACACTTAGCACCGCAGGGTTATGGGGGAGCAGGGGTATGGGCGAGTACACCCACTCCCGGTGACTGTCAAGGTAACGGTCGCCCTGAACGTCTACGCAATGGGGTCCTTCCAGTTGCTGAGTGGGGACCTGTAAGGGATCTCACAGACCTTGACGCACAGGTGCATCTGCGCCGTCACAGAGACTCTATATGCCCAGGCGGATCATTACATTCTGGCTGTGCCTGGCTGGCACGTCTAGGGTGCCCAAGTGGCACTGCCATGGTGCCATGCTAGCAGTGCCAATGTGCCAAGGTGCCCACGTGCCAGGGGGAGTGCTGAGGTACCATCCTGCCATGTCCCTGAACACCCAGGGGTCTCTAAGGGCCTGCGAGATCCTCCGAGATGCTGTTATGCCTGGTCCACACTTGTGGAAACCAGTGCTAAATGGCACCCTTGTAAGGTCTTGCAAGCATGACTGTTGACTCCGAGGCGTTGTGTGTACGGCGTCCGGGTATTTAAATGAGTCTAATGGCGAGAACCAGATTGAGCTGGGCAGAATGAGTTGGGTGACTCGTGATTGGCCTGGCACCTGACATGGAGCCCAATTTGGGGATCAATGCGATTCACCCATTGTACCCGGATCCGCCCGGGGCAACGCAGTCGCTGAATCGCGTCCGTTTAATTAAATAGCCAAAATATAGAATATATGGAGGAGAAAATAATGATAAATGTTTATAATGTTCATGACAGATTGCACCTTAAAGAGTTTTGGCTGCCAAAGGATAGGAAAACCATTCAGGTGATCAAAGCAGTTGATGCACTATTAATTACACACGAGGCAAGTTGTAGAGAACGAAGTAATGGTTTTAATACTCTAAGATGTAGCCTGTCTGCTGCTGAACCCAGACTGGAGACAGGGCTACAGATCAGTCAACTATATTCAACACCCAGACGGGCGGAGCCATGGAAGAACAATATATAACAGTGAGTAACAATGGAACAAACAGTAACAGAGAATATATACAGCGCTGTAAGTAACAGTGGAACAACAGTGGAACTACAATAACAGTGGTCCACCACAGCAGTGCAAAGAAGAGCAACAAAATTCATTTTGCTGAAGACATGGATAATGAGAAACAAGTCGAGAAATTTGGGCTTTTGAGATTAGAAAGGATGTCCCAAGAGAGGTGATAAAGATATATAGCTTGCCACAGACAGAGAAAAAGCTAACAAGAAACATTACAGTGAAAGACAAGAACAAAACTAACGGGTTTAAATTAACAAAAGGTACATTTAGGACTGATAATAAGGGAAATCCTTCCACAAAAAGTGCTCAATGTGTGGAATAAACCTCTGGATGGGGCATTGGAGGCCAAGCCCCTGCTATTTCAGGGTAACTGAACGTGACAATTGGGGAGTGGTTGTCAGAGTCTTTCTGGATGGGTGAATCAAGAGGGATCAAATGGCCTTCCCCATCTGTACTTACGTTGCAGAAATTGTGCACGGAGGTAGGGTAGTTGGGAGGTGGTGTCAGTTATACTATGTGTGCAATGCTACTGGGGATGCAATGGTGAGTCACTTTGTGGGAGGAATGCAGGTGGTGGAGCTGCATAGTATAGGTGGCTGCAGCAATTAATACATTGGGAAGATGGTGTTGTCACATCTCAGGCTTTAAAAAAAAAAAAATTTCTTCAAGGGAAGTGAACGTCACTGGCTTGGCCAGCATTTATTGCTTGAGAAGGTGGTGGTGAGCCACCTGCTTGAACTGCTGCATGCCATGAGGGGTGGATACACCGACAGCGCTGTTAGGAAAGGAGTTCCAGCATTTGGATCCAGTCACAGTGAATGAACAGCAATAAAGTTCCAAGTCAGGATTGTGTGTGACTTGGAGGGGAACTTGCAGGTGGTGGTGTTCCCATATGTCTGCCGCACTCGTCCTCCTAAGTGGTCGAGGTTGTGAGTTTGTAAGATGCTGGGGGAGGAGGGGTCTGCAGTGCCGGAGGAGTAGGGAGTTTGAAGTTCTCTGGGGGTTAGGCTCGAGGCGATGCCCTTACCGAGCAGGTACTGTCGCAGTTCGTCGCTCATAAACGAGGAGCCCCGGTCACTGTGGACGTAAGTGGGGAAACCGAACAAGATGAAGATACTATGTAGGGCCTTAATGACCGTGGCCACAGTCATGTCGGGGCAAGGGATTGCAAAGGGAAAGCGGGAGTACTCGTCAACGAGGAAATGCGTGTTGCGGTTAGTAGAGGGGAGGGGCCCTTTGAAGTCGATACTGAGGCGCTTGAAGGACCGGGATGCCTTCACCAGGTGGGCCTTATCCGGTCGATAGAAGTGCGGCTTACACTCCGTAGAGTAGGGCAGGTTGCGGGCCTTGATGTAGTAGATAAGCCGGGTGACCCCCGGGTGGCAGAGGTCTTCGTGGATGGCCCGGAGTCGGTCATCTTGCGCGCTGGCGCATGTGCCGCGAGACAGGGCATCTGGGGGCTCGTTGAGCTTCCCAGGCCGATACACTATAATCGCAATTATAGGCGGAGAGTTTGATCCTCCACCTCAAGATTTTATCGTTCTTGATCTTGCCCCGCTGTGTACTGTCGAACATGAAGGCTACCGAGCGTTGGTCGGTGACGAGGGTAAACCTCCTATCGGCGAGGTAGTGCCTCCAGTGCTGTACGGCTTCCAAGATGACTTGAGCTTCTTTTTCGACTGAGGAGTGTCGAATTTCGGAGGCATTAAGGGTACGGGAGAAAAATGCTACTGGCCTGACTGCCTGGTTAAGGGTGGCGGCGAGGGTGACCTCTGACGCATCGCTCTCCACCTGGAAGGGGACGGACCCTAGAACTCCATTTTCCACGACATAGCCGAGGCTGGCTAGTCTGGTTGTGCGGAAAACACATTTCTCCTTGTTATAAGTGAGGTTGAGGACTTGGGCGGTTTGGAGAAACTTCTGTAGGTTGGCGTCGTGGTCCTGCTGGTCGTGGCTGCAGATTGTGACGTTGTCCAAGCACGGAAATGTGGCCCGCAGCCCGTACTGGTCCACCATTTGGTCCATCGTTCTTTGGAAGACCGAGACCCGGTTGGTGACGCCGAAGGGGACCCGGAGGAAGTGGAAGAGGCCGCCGTCTGCCTCAAAGGCCGTGTAGTGGTGGTCCACCGGGCGGATTGGAAGCTGGTGGTATGCGGGCTTCTGATCTACCGTGGAGAACACTTGGTAGTCTGAAATCTGATTCACCATGTCCACTATCTGGTGAAGAGGGTACGCATCGAGGTGCGTATACCGGTTTATGGTTTGGCTGTAATCTACAACCATCCGATTCCCCCGGTCCTGACGACCACCACCTGGGCTCTCCAGGGGCTGTTACTGCCCTCAATAATCCCTTCCCTCAAGAGCCGGTGGACCTCGGACTAAATCCTGTCCTGGATACTGTACCGCCTGCTCCTGGTGGCGATGGGTTTACAGTCGGCGGTGAGATTCGCGAATAGCGGGGGACGGTCGACCTTCAGGGTCTTGAGCTACAAACGGTGAGGGCGGGTAGGGGCCCGCCGAACTTTAGGGTCAGGCTCCTGAGGTTGCACTGGAATCCATTCCCAACAGAAGTGGAGCGCAGAGATCGGGGAGTACATATAGTTTAAAGTTAGCGTATTCGACGGCCTGTATCGCGGGGTTCGCAATGGTGTACCCCCGGATCTGCACTGAGTGTGATCCGGAAGCAAGGGAGATTGTTTGGAATGCGGGGGAGATTTGGAGAGAATAGCGCCTTACCATGTCTGGGTGAATGAAGCTCTCCATGCTCCCGGAGTCATACAGCCAGGACATTTCGTGCCCATTGACCCGGATGGTCATCATGGAGTTGCTTTGGGCGTGACTGGTCAAGGGTGACCGCACCGAGTTGCGGGTAGCCGGCGTGGTCAGAGGTGGTGGGGTGGTCCCAAGATGGCTGCCCCAGTCGGCTGCATGTGTTGGGCGGTGGTGAAGATGGCGGCCAAGATGGCGGCCCCCATGAGTCGCACATAGCGGGCCACATGGGAGACAGCGGCCAAGATGGCGGCCCCCACAGACATCACGAGGTGGGTGACGCGTGCAAAGGGCGCGGAGCCGGCAGGCATGCAGCCACGCTGCGGGGTCTGCGGGCCTGTGAGTCTGAGGGTCGGGCCTGTGATTTGGAGGACTTGGACCTGGCCAGGCAAACTTTGGCAAAGTGTCCTTTCTTGCCGCAGTCGCTACAGTTCGCGTTCCGAGCCGGGCAATGCTGCCTGGTGTGCTGGCTCTGGCCGCAAAAGTAGCAGGGCAGCCCCCTGGGATGGGCAGGCAGCCGTGCGGCACAGGCCTGGGGTACTCTCTGGTCGGGTGTCCACGAGGGTCGCGTGGTCAGAGGGGAAAGCGTTGAGGCTCTGGAACGCTACTTCTAGGAAGTTGGCTAGTTTTACCGTCTCTTCTAGGTCAAGGGCGCCCTTCTCGAGCAGGCACTGTCTGACGTAGTTGGACCGGACTCCAGCCACGTAGGTGTCCCGGACGGCGAGTTCCATGTGTTGGTAGGCCGTGACAGCCTGTAGTTGCAGCTTTGCGCGAGGACTTTGAGGTTGCATAGGTACTCCTCCAGCGACTCCCCGGGGCGTTGGTGGCGAGTGGTGAGGAGATGCCGTGCGAACACTTTGTTCACTGGCCTCACGTATAGGCGCTTCAGCATCGCGAGCACGTCTGCGTATGTGGTCGCTTCCTCGAGTTGCACGGAGATTCGATGGCTCACCTGGGCGTGGAGGAAGCTCAGCTTCTGTTCGGCGGTGACAGAGGGCGAGGAAGAGGTGGCGAGGTAGGCCTTGAAACACCTGAGCCAGTGTGAAAAAATCCCTTTGGCTTCCGAGGCCTGTGGGCCGAGTTCCAGTCGGTCAGGTTTGAGGGCTGCTTCCATCGCGATATTATAGTTGATTAAATTGATGGGACCATCAATTCACACAAGACAGAGAGTTGAAGTGAACAGTGGCTTTAATCAACTAGAACAGTGCCTGCCTGCGACTGCTCTGCACTGAGAGCTGCCTACAGGACAGCTGCTCTATATACCTCCCCTCAAGGGGGGGGGGGGGGGGGGGGGGGAGCCCACAAGGGCACCAACATGATCCAAGCGGTGTAATACAGTGCAATGGTCCATAGGTGGAGCCCACATGGGCAACAGCATAGTACAATGTAATACAATGCAATGTAAATGGTTACCATAATTTCACCACATTCTGCAATGCCGGGAGATGGGGGCCGAGTACAGTTGGGGTTCTGCAGTGCCGGGAGATGGGGGTAGGGGATTCGCAGTACAGGGGAGGGTACAGGGGTTTTGCAGTGGTGCTGGGTGGGGAAGGGGTGCAGTGTTCTGGAGCGCTGATAGGGGCTTTGCAGTGATGCTGGATGGGGTTTGCAGCGCGGGGGAGGGCTGTAGGGATTTTCCAGTGGTGCTGGGTGGATGTGTGCAGGGACGGTATAGGGCAGGGGTGGGCAAACTACGGCCCACGGGCCGCAAGGTCTTTATGCGGCCCACCAATTCATTAAAAAAAAAAGTTTAAAACATTTTTTTTAAGGTTAATGGGGGGGGGGGGGCTGTTGGGTTACTTACTGGTATAGGGTGGATACGTTGACTTGAGTAGGGTGATCATTGCTCGGCACAACATCGAGGGCCGAAGGGCCTGTTCTGTGCTGTACTGTTCTATATGAGACGCCCAGAATCATAACCGGGTGAAGTAATTATTTTACTTAATATACTATGCGGCCCTTTAAAATTGTGAATTTCTGAATGTGGCTCTTGCACGGAAAAGTTTGCCCACCCCTGGTATAGGGGCTTTGCAGTGGTGCTGGGCGGATGTGTGCAGGGACGGTATAGGGGCTTTGCAGTGGTGCTGGGTGGGGTAGGGGGATTGCAATGCAGGAAGGGGTGCAGGGATGTTGAACCCCTGGTTAGTGAGGTGGGAAAAGGGGCATTGTAGAATAGTGAGGTGGGTGTCGTGGTGCTGGGTGGGGCTGTGCAAAGGGGGGGAGGGGGGGGTTTGCAGTGGTGCTGGGTGGGGTTGTGCAGGGAGGCTTTAGGGATTTGGCAGTGGTGCTGGGTGGGGTTGTGCAGGGAGGGTGTTTTGCCTTAAGCGTGTAAGGGCTTTGCAGTGGTGATGGGCAGTGACAGGGGATGGGGGTAGAGGTGGTGCAATGCTGCGGCAGCCGCCTCAGTACCGGCGGCGCGGGCTCGCGCTCTCTGCTCTTTGGAAGGTTGCGCGGGCGGCTCGCGCGCGCTGACGGTTTGTTGCCCCGGTAACGGAGCAGGCGGCGGAAGATGGAGCCGGACTCGCTGCACCGGCAGCTCTCGGTCACCATCGCTCACATTGTGCAGCGGCTCCGCGGCTCGAAGCTGCACTCGGAGTTGGAGCGGGAGGCGAGGGTGAGTCCGGACCCGGCGGGGACGAGGTTTGGGGTTTCGACATCGAGGAGTCTGTTCTCCAGCCGAGTCCAAATCCAGGCCTGGGCCCTCCTGGCTCCAGCTGCATTCCTTATACAAAGATAAATAAATAGCATGAAATAGGCGAGCTGTCCATTGTAACTGGAGCAGAATTTAATTGCATGGTGTAGCCGAGCAGCATCCAGAGGATCAGGGTTAGGTTGATGCTGTCGATCACACCGCCCCTTCCCCTTTTGATACACCCGCTCTCTGTTTCCAACATAACCTGGATTGAACGTGGTTTTCTCCCCCAAGACCAGTGCTTCTGGGAAATGAGGGGAACTCCTTTCTCTCTCTTTAAGAACCGTGCCCTAAGAGGGCATTGTCACCATGGGCCTCATGTTAAACATGCTCTGTAGGTGTGGATCATCTTTGCTGGCCGTATCATCCTGCTTGTGAGACTCTTCAGCAAGATCAAAATACTGGAAATTTGAAATATAAACAGAAAATGCTCAGCAGGTCTGGCAGCATCTGTGGAGACAGGAGCAGTTAATGTTTTGAGTCTGGATGAAGAGCCATACAGACTCAAAACATTAACTCTGCTGCTCGTTCCACAGATGCTACTAGACCCGCAGAGGTTTCCAGCATTTTCTGGTTTTATTTCTTTGGATAGATCGTCCTTTGACTACATTGATCTTCTCCATTAGCACCAGAGATTCTAAATCATTGGGTGCGATTCTCCGCGCCCCCCACGCCAGGTGGGAGAATAGCGGGAGGGCCTCCCGACATTTTTCACGCCCTCCCGCTATTCTCCCCCCCCCCCACGCTCGACCCACGCCACGAATCGCCACTCGCCATTTTTTACGGCGAGTGGCGATTCTCCGAGGCCGATGGGCCGAGCGGTCGGGCCTTCACGGCCGTTTCAACACGGCAGCAAACACACCTGCTCGCTGCCGTCGTGAAACGGGCGCCAGGTGCCCGTTTGGGGCATCTGGGGGCCCGATTGGCATGGCAGTACCACGGCCATGCCAAGGGGGGCAAATGCCCGCGATCGGTGGGCACCGATCGCGGGCCGTGTGTCTGTAATGGACGCACTCTTTTCCCTCTGCCGCCCGGCAAGATCAAGCCGCCACGTCTAGCGGGGCGGCTGAGGGAAAAGACGGCAACTGCGCATGCGCGGGTTGGCGTTGTCCAACCTGCGCATGCGCAGCCGACGTCATCGGCCGCGACGCTTGACGTGCGGCCTTGACGACCGTCTTCAAGGCAGTGATGCACGCTCCTAGCCCCGCCCGGGGGGGAGAATCGGCCCCGGAAGTGGGCGTGAAGGCTACCGTGAGTCACGGCCTGTCCCACGGCAGCCTTTACGATTCTCCGCATTTGCGGAGAATCTCACCCATTATTTCTTATTGCATGACCAAGAAAATCCATTGGATCTTCCCGATCATGGTTAGCAGAGCTCTCGAGCGGCACGGTGGCGCAATGGTTAGCACTGCTGCCATACGGTGCCGAGGAACCGGGTTCAATCCTGGCCCTGGATCACTGTCCATGTGGAGTTTGCATATTCTTCTCATGTCTGCGTGGGTCTTACCCCCACAACCTAAAATATGTGCAGGGTAGATGGATTGGCCATGCTAAATTGGCCCTTAATTGGAACAACACTTTTTTTGCAAAGTTTTCCATCAAATTTTGATTGAGCTGTGATTTTGTCCTCTGCTTGATCTTTTGCCAACGTTACCACTCTCAAGCAAAAACCTGAAATTTCAAATTTTCAGAGTCAGTCACAGGAGATATCAGTAAGTGGCTCAATCGGCTCTTCAAACCCTATTATTGGCCTGTATGCTGTTCAGGAATTGGGAATTGACCCTGTTAGGCAAGGGCACTTTGAAGTCCCAGATTTAAATGCTCATCTAGACAATTATTTCATTTCAGATACTTGATATTCTGCTGCTTGGATGTTGCACCATTGATTAAAGGGCATTTTCATAGAACACATTGAATAGCTTGACTGGCAATTCAATTTGTGATTATTGATTTAAGTACTATATTTTTTGGATTAATCTTTCAAGTATTGAAAACAGTCAATAAGTCACCCCACTTGTTTTCTTCTTGGGTTAGTCAACCATAATGGCCTGAATTTTCATCCTCAAGTTAGGAAAATTCCCAACTCAGCTTGGCTGCCTTGGGAAAAGTGCCTGCAAAGGTTGGATTGTCATTGCTGGAGGCCTGGTGCAGGCTGGAGTCAGAGTAGCTGATGAAAGAAGTGTGGAGGCAGCCACAAGGGCTGCATGTAAAGGCCTGCCTCGGTGCTGTGTGACATTGTATCAGTGAAAATGAAATCACATAGACTCTCTCCCTCACTTGTAATGTTCTAATGTTCTAAATCACGTCTCACAGTCCTTCACCCTCAAAACACTCCTAGTGCCTCACCTCATCAATGCCACAGCATGCCCCCCCACCCCCATGTGCTCTCGTGATTCCATGCCAAGCTCTACCCTTCCACACACCCCTTATACTCCCTCATGCCCCTTTATCAAGCTTTACCCTACCCCCATGTCACCTCATGCTTGTATGCCCCTCTACCCACCCTCCATGACTCCTCATGCCAAACTGTTGCACTTCCATGCCAATTGACCCACTGTAACCTTTTGGGTACAACAAACCCCTATAGTGTAATGGGATGTGCAAAAAATTGTTTTGAAAAAAAGTAATCCATTGTTTACGTTCTCCCAAGCTTGAAAACAAAAACTGGACAGCAGGGTAATAAAAGTGTCAACCATCTGGGCCCTTTGAAGTTTGAAAAACCACAAACCACAAGCTGGTGAAAACACTTAAGTTGTGTCAAAAACAATGTGAAATTGACCACAGATCAAAGAGCTGAACTGTCAATCAAATAATATTCTCTCTGGGTGCAGGTGTTCAGTTCTTCTCATAGATGTAAGCATACATAATAAAGCTGATATCTCATTCTTTGGCTCCGAGTCAAATTTGATTGATATTGTTCCTTCTTTCACCATTTTACTGGGTTCTCAATGTTTTTGAGAATGTTTTTAAGTGCACGTTGTTGTAATATCTGGTTCCAAAATTATAACTTATTAGATATTTTATGATTTTGATTTCCAGTTTTGCAAATTCTTCCCTGCCATAGTGATTGGAGAAATGTTCTCAAAATTAACCTCAAAGGAAAGTGTTGTGCTCTTTTTATACATTTTTAAAGTTAATTCTAAAAAATTAATCTGCGGGATATGGACGTCGCTGGCTCGGCCAGTATTTATTGCCCATCCCCAGTTTCTCTTCAGAAGGCGGTGGTGAACCGCTGCAGTCACGGAGCTGTAGATACAACCACAGTGCTGTTAGGGTGTTCCAGGATTTTAACCCAGCGACAGTGCGGGAATGGTGATATATTTACTTGGAGGGGAACCTCCAGGTGGTAGGGTTCCCAGGTATCTGCTGTTCTTGTCCTTCCAAATAATCATCATCATGGGTTTTCAAGGTGCTGCCTAAGGTGAGTTACTGCCGTGCATCTTGGAGATGGTACACATGGCTGTCGTTGTTCATCGGTTGCAGAGGGATTGAATCAAGCGGGCTGCTTTGTCCTGGATGGTGTTGAGCTTCTTGAGTGTTGTTGCAGCTGCACTCATCTAGGCAAGTGGAGAGTATACCATTACACTCCTGACTTGTGCCTTATTGATGGTGGACATGTTTTGGGGTTCAGGAGGTGAGTTACTCGCTGTAGAATTCCTAGCCTTTGACCTGCTCTGGTAGCCACAGTATTAATATGATCATCTCTTGTAGGAGGTGGTTATTGCTTGGCACTTGTGTGGTGTGAATGTAACTTGCCACCTGTCAGCCCAAACCTGGATATTGTCCAGGTCTTGTTGCATTTGGACATGGACTGCTTCATTATCTGAGGAGTGGCAAATGGTGCTGAACAATGTTCAGTTATCTGCGAACATTCCCACTTTTGACCTTATAATGGAAGGGAGGTCATTGATAAAGCAGCTGAATATGGTTGGGCCTGGGACACTATCCTGAGGAACTCCTGCAATGATGTCCTGAAGCTGAGATGATTGATCTCCAACTACCAGAGCCATCTTCCTTTGTACCAGGTATGACTCCAACCAGCGGAGAGTTTCTCCCCCTGATTCCCATTGACTCCAGTTTTGGTAGGGCTCCTTGATGCCATACTTGGTCAAATGCTGCATTAATGTCAAGGGCATTCACTCTCATCTCACCTCTGGCATTCACCCCTTTTGTCCATGTTTGAACCAGGGCTGTAATGAGGTCAGGAGCTGAGTCATCTTGGTGGAACTCAAACTGAGTGTATGTGAGCAGGTTATTGTTGGGTAAGTGCTGCTTGATAGCACTGTTGATGACTCCTTCCATCACTTTACTGATGATGAAGAGTAGACAGATAGGGCAGAAATTGGCTGGATTAGATTTATCCTGCTTTTTTGCGTGCAGGACACACCTGGGCTATTTTCCACATTGCTGGGTAGATGCCAGTGTGTAGCTGTACTGGAACAGCTTGGCGAAGGGCGTGGCAAGTTCTGGAGCACAAGTCTTCAGTACTATTGCCGGGATATTATCAGGGCCCATAGCCTTTGCAGTATCCAGTGCCTTCAATCGTTTCTTGATATCGCATGGAGTGAATCGTATTGGCTGAAGACTGAATAAAAGCAAATTACTGTAGATGCTGGAATTTGAAACCAAAAGAGAAAATGCTGGAAAATCTCAGCAGGTCTGGCAGCATCTGTAGGGAGAGAAAAGAGCTTTGACAAAGGGTCATCTGGACTGAAAACATTAGCTCTTTTCTCTCCCTACAGATGCTGCCTGACCTGCTGAGATTTTCCAGCATTTTCTCTTTTTTTTTAATAAACAATTTTATTCAGCATTTTCTCTTTTGACTGAAGACTGACATCTGTGATGCAGGAGACGTGCAGAGGAGACTGAGATGGATCATCCACTCGGCACGTCTGGCTGTAGATTGTTGCGAATGCTTCACCCTTGTCTTTTGCACAGATGAGGTTGAAGATATTTGTGGAGTCTCCAGTTGTTTAATTGTCCACCACCATTCACGCCTGGATGTGGCAGGACTACAGAGCTTTGACCTGATCCGTTGGTTGTGGGATCGCTTGGCTCTGTCTATTACCTGCTGCTTGTGGTGTTTGGCATTCAAGCAGTCCTGTGTTGTAGCTTCACCAGGTTGACGCCTCATTTTTAGGTATGTCTGGTGTTGCTGCTGGCATGCTCTCCTTCATTCTTCATTGAACCGGGGGTTGATCCCTTGGCTTGGTGGTAATAATAGAGCGGGGGATATGCCAGGCCATGAGGTTGCAGATTGTGGTTGAATACAATTCTACTTCTGTTAATGGCCCACAGCGCCTCATGGATGTCCAGTCTTGAGTTGCTAGATCTGTTCGAAGTCTATCCCATTTAGCCTGGTGATGGCACCACACAACACAAAGGATGATATCCTCAACGTGAACGTGGGCATTTGGGCGTGATCTACCGGCTGTTCATGACAGTAGGATATTCCGGTCCCACGCGGGCGCACGGGTTTCCTGGCGATGAGGGGATGCAGACACGGGAAATCGGATTGACACCTGCAGGGTTGGTAAACCCTGCTGGTGGGCCGCCTCCACCACAAAAAACACGGGGCGGGGTTGGTCGGTAAATCTCGCCCTGCATCTTCACAAGGACTGTGGTGGTCACTTCTGATACTGTCATTTAAAAAAACAAAATTCCAATGAAGGGCAATTTAGTGTGGCCAATCCACCTACCCGGCACATCTCTGGGTTGTGGGGGTGAGACCCACGCTGACACGGGGAGAATGTGCAAACTCCACATAGACAGTGACCCGGGCATGGATCGAACCCGGGTCCTCAGCGGCGTGAGGCAGCAGTGCTAACCACTGTGCTACCGTGCCGTCCCCCTTATCAATATTGTCATGGACAGATGCATCTGCAGCAGGCAGGTTGGCGAGGAGTAGGTCAAGTATGTTTTCCCTCTTGTTGGTTCCCTCACCACCTGCAGTCCTAGTCTAGCAGCTATACACTTTAGGACCTGGCCAGCTAGGTCTGGGGTGGTACTGCCGTGCCACTCTTGGTGATGGACATTGAATTCCCCCACCCAGAGTATATTTTGTTCCTTTGCCACCCTCAGTGCTTCCTCTGTAGTGTTCAACATGGAGGAGTACTGATTCATCAGGTGATGGTGGACGGTACATGGTGATCAGCAAGGGTTTCCTTGCCCGTGTTTGATCTGAGGTCATGAGACCTCATGGGATCCAGAGTCGATGTTAAGGCAACTCCCACCCGACTGTATACCACTCTTCTCCTACCTCTGCTGGGTCCATCCTGCTGGTGAGACAGGACATACCCAGGAGTAGTGATAGTGGTGTCTGGGACATTGTCTGTAAGGTATCATTCTGTGAGTATGACTATGTCAGGCTGTTGTTTGACTAGTTTGTGAGACAGCTCTCCCAACTTTGGCACTATACCCCGGTTGTTAGTAAGGAGGACTTTGCAGGGTAAACAGGGTTTGCCGATGTCGTTTCCGGTGCCTTGGTCAGTGATAATAATAATATTTATTGTCACAAGTAGGCTTACATTAACACTGAAGTTACTGTGAAAATCCCCTAGTTGCGACATTCCGGCGCCTGTTCGGGTGCATTGAGAGAGAATTCAGAATGTCCAATTCACCCAACAAGCACATCTTTTGGGACTTGCGAGAGGAAACCAGAGCACCCGGAGGAAACTCACGCAGACACGGGGAGAACATGCAAGCTCCACACAGACAGTGACCCAAGCCGGGAATCGAACCTGGGACCCTGGCGCTGTGAAGCAACAGTGCCATCCACTGTGCTACCGTGCAGCCCATACCCAGGTGGTTTTTCCGGTTTAATTCCTTTCTTGTTATTTTGTAGCAGTTGAATACAACTGAGTGGCTTTCGGAGGGCATTTAAAAATCAACCACACTGCTGCGGTTCTGGAGTCACGTGGGCAAGACCTGGTAAAGACGGCAGATTTCCTTCCCTAAAGAATATTAATGAACCAGATGGGTTTTTACGACAGACAATCTACAATGGTTTCATAGTCATCATTAGACTTTTAATTGCAGATATTTTATTGAGTTTAAATTCCACCACCTGCTGTGGTGGGATTCGAACCCGGGTCTCCCAGATCCTGGTTCCATGGATTACTAGTCCAGCGACAATACCACTTCGCTATGGCCTCCCTCATTGTTGCATTTGTATAGCTCTGAATGGAATTATTATTATTTTTGCAGATGGCTTAAGGCCAGAGTTGGATTTGTTTAATTGTTGTTTTATGTTGAGTGGGACATGCTTGAAAAATTAGGGTGTATTAGCTCCAGTCAAGATTTTGGTTTGTATCGCATTGCTTTGAGTGTTATTTCTTAATTCCTGTGAACAACAATTCATCTATCAAATTAGCATTCATTTTCCAGTTCTCTTTCTCCCCCCACCCCAGAATTCTTTGCAATTTGATTTCCTCTTTCAAAATCACATATATGCAGTTTCAGATATATCCAGTTGTTGACGGGTTTTATCAGAAAAGTCCAGGAGGTTTACATTTGAACGCATTGCTTTCATGTTTACAGATTATGATAAGTTTGGAGAGGATGCCGCTATGGAGTTCCTCAGTGAGTGATTGAAATATTGGTATTTGTGCTTTCTCAAACTGCCAAAAAACATTTTATTAAGGCATTTTATTAAGGCATTCCGACACTCCAAAAATCACTATCTCTGGACTCATAGATTTACATAGAATTTACAGTGCAGAAGGAGGCCATTCGGCCCATCGAGTCTGCACCGGCTCCTGGAAAGAGCACCCTACCCAAGGTTAACACCTCCACCCTATCCCCATAACACTTAGGGCAATTTTGGACACTAAGGGCAATTTATCATGGCCAATCCACCTAACCTGCACATCTTTGGACTGTGGGAGGAAACCGGAGCACCCGGAGGAAACCCACGCACACACGGGGAGGATGTGCAGACTCCGCACAGACAGTGACCCAAGCTGGAATCGAACCTGGGACCCTGGAGCTGTGAAGCGATTGTGCTATCCACAATGCTACCGTGCTGCCACCCTAGATTTTAGTACTGTGGACGTGACATCTGCAAATCCCTGCCAGAGTCCCCTAAGCTTCGGGCATGCCCAAAACATGTGGACATGATTTGTGGGCCTTCCCGCACACCTCTCACACATGTTCTCTACCCCAAAAAACCTGCTCATCCAGGCCACCGTCATGTGTGCCCGGTGTAATACCTTGTATCAGGCTGAGTCTGGCACATGATGAGGACATGTTGACTCAGCTCAGAGCATCCTCCCATAGGCCCGCCTCTAACTCCTTTCCTAACTCATCTTCCCATTTATGTTTTATCTCACCTATCTGGGTTTCCTCCCACTCCATAAGTTCTTTATAGATTTCCAATATCTTCCCCTCCCCCACCCCCATTCTAGAAACCACTTTTGTCCTGTATCCCCAGCGGTGGGAGAAGCAGAAAGATCGAAACCTGCCTTCGCACAAAATCCCTCACCTGCAGATAACGAAACTCATTCCCTCCCGGCAATTCAAACTCCTCTTCCAGATCCTCTAAGCAGGAAAAGCACTCATCAATAATCAGGACCCCCAGCCTCTCAATCCCTGCTCTCTGCCAGCTCCGAAACCCCCCCATCCATCCTCCCCAGTACAAACTGGTGATTCCATAAATTGGTGCCCACACCGACGCTCCCTCGACTCCCATATGCTTCCGCCACTGCCCCCAAAGTCTCAGAGTCTCCGCTAACACCGGGCTTGTGGCGTAACGGGCTGGCGGGAACGGCAAAGGAGCCGTTACCAATGCCCCAAACTTGTGCCCTTACATGAGACCGCCTCCACCTTCTCCCACACTGACCCCTCCCCCACTACCCACTTCCTAATCATGGCTATATTTGCCACCCAGTAGTAATTCCTAAAGTTCGGTAGTGCCAGCCACCTCTCCCGCTGTACTCCAGCAGCACTTTCCTTACTCGTGGAGTTTTACCCGCCCACCCGAACCCAGATATGACCCTATTCACCCGCTTAAAAATGACATTTGGTATAAAAATAGGGAGGCACTGGAAAACAAATAGAAATCTCAGGAGAACCGTCATCTTTACGGTCTGTACCCTCCCCGCCAGTGACAACGGGAGCATGTCGCAATTCCGAAAGTCCTCCATTTGTTCAACTAATCGGGCCAGATTTAATTTGTGTAGCTGCCCCCAACCCTGTGCCACCTGAATGCCCAAATAGCAAAAACTCCCTCCCACCACTTTAAACGGTAACTCCCCAGTCTCCTCTCCTGCCTCCTTGCCTGGATCACAAAAACCTCTATTTTACCCATATTCAATTTGCGCCGGAATGTGGCGACTAGGGGCTTTCACAGTAACTTAATTGAAGCCTACTCGTGACAATAAGCGATTTTCATTTTATTTTTCATTTCATTATTCCTGCCTGCAGGTAACACTTTAATGGAAGATTAAGAACAGCATGGGGGGTGACTAATGTTACGTATGGTGGGGGAAAAAGAAGCACTTGTAAATATAAGTGTGAGAGAGGGACCAACGCCCGCTCTGGCGCATGGAGGTGGGGCTGCTGGCAGATGAGGAGGTGGCCGGAAGGGTCCGGGGGTGTATCGAGAGATACCTCGAGGCCAATGATAACGGGGAGGTTCGGGTGGGGACGGTCTGGGAGGCATTGAAGGCGGTGATGAGGGGGGAATTGATCTCCATCCGAACCCATAGGGAGAGGGGGGAGCAGAGTGAAAGGGAAAGACTGATAGGGGAGATGGTGCAGGTGGATAGGAGATACGCGGAGGCCCCAGAGGAGGGATTGCTGGGGGAGAGGCGTAGCCTTCAGGCCAGATTTGACCTACTGACGACCAGAAAGGCGGAAGCTTAGTGGAGGAAAGCACAGGGGGCGGTGTATGAATACGGGGAGAAGGCGAGCAGGATGCTGGCGCACCAGCTCCGGAAGCGAGACGCGGCCAGGGAGATTGGGGGAGTGATGGATAGAGCTGGGAAGGTGGTGCGGAGGGGGGTGGATGTCAATGGGGTCTTCAGGGACTTCTATGGGGAATTGTACCGGTCTGAACCCCCGGTGGAGGGGGGTGGAATGGGGCGCTTCTTGGACAAGTTGCGATTCCCGAGGGTGGAAGAGGAGCAGGTGGAGGGACTAGGGGCGCCGATCGAGCTGGAGGAGATGGTCAAAGGGATAGGGAGTATGCAGTCGGGGAAGGCGCCGGGGCCGGACGGGTTTCCGGCTGAATTCTATAAAAAGTATTTGGACCTGTTGGGCCCCCTGTTGGTCTGGACCTTTAACGAGGCAAGGGAGGGGGGGGGCTCTGCCCCCAACTATGTCACGGGCGCTGATTTCCTTGATCCTGAAGCGGGACAAGGACCCTCTGCAGTGTGGATCATATAGGCCGATTTCGCTGCTGAACGCCGACGCTAAGCTGCTGGCAAAGATCCTGGCCACTAGAATAGAGGATTGTGTGCCTGGGGTCATACATGAGGACCAGACGGGGTTTGTGAAGAGAAGGCAGCTGAACACAAACGTACGAAGGCTCCTCAACGTCATTATGATGCCGGCTGTGGAAGGGGAGGCGGAGATAGTGGTGGCATTAGACGCGGAGAAGGCCTTTGATAGGGTTGAGAGGGAGTACTTGTGGGAGGTGTTGGAGAGGTTCGGGTTTGGGGAGGGGTTTATCCGGTGGGTGAGGTTGCTCTACGAGGCCCCGATGGCAAGTGTAGCCACAAATAGGAGGAGGTCGGAGTACTTTTGGCTGTATCGGGGGACGAGACGGGGTGCCCCCTGTCCCCCTTGCTCTTCGCGTTGGCGATTGAGCCCCTGGCGATGGCACTGAGGGAGTCAGGGAACTGGAGGGGCCTGGTGCGGGGTGGGGAGGAGCATCTAGTGTCGCTGTACGTAGACGACCTGTTGCTGTATGTGGCGGACCCGGTGGGGGGGATGCCGGAGGTGATGAGGATTCTTAGGGAATTCGGGGGTTTCTCGGGGTATAAGTTGAACCTGGGCAAGAGTGAGGTGTTTGTGGTGCATCCGGGGGATCAAGAGGAGGGGATTGGTAGGCTCCCATTGAAGCAGGCAGGGAAGAGCTTCAGGTACCTAGGGGTCCAGGTGGCGGGGAGCTGGGGGGCCCTGCACAAGCTCAACCTCACAAGATTGGTGGAGCAGATGGAGGAGGAGTTTAAGAGATGGGATATGTTACCGCTGTCACTGGCGGGGAGGGTGCAGTCCGTCAAGATGACGGTGCTGCCGAGGTTTTTGTTCCTGTTCCAGTGCCTCCCCATCCTTATCCCGAAGGCCTTTTTTCGGAGGGTCAACAGGAGTATCACGGGATTTGTGTGGGCGCATGGGACTCCGAGGGTTCGAAGAGTGTTCCTGGAATGAGGCAGGGATAGGGGGGGGCTGGCGCTGCCCAACCTCTGTGGGTACTACTGGGCGGCCAACGCAGCGATGGTGCGTAAGTGGGTAATGGACGAGGAAGGGGCAGCGTGGAAGAGGATGGAGGCGGCGTCTTGTGTGGGCACGAGCCTGGAGGCACTAGTAACGGCGCCGTTGCCGCTCCCTCCAACGAGGTATACCACGAGCCCGGTGGTGGCGGCTACCCTCAAAATTTGGGGGCAATGGAGATATCACAGGGGAGAAATGGGGGGCTCGATGGAGGGCCCGATACGGGGGAACCATCGGTTCGTCCCAGGGAGCATTGATGGTGGATTTCTGGGCTGGCACAGGGCAGGGGTTAGGAGGTTGAGGGACCTGTTTGTGGAGGGGAGGTTCGCGAGCTTGGGGGAGTTCGAGGGGAAGTTTGGGCTCCCCCCGGGGAACATGTTTCGGTACATGCAGGTTAGGGCGTTTGTCAGGCGGCAGATGGAGGGGTTCCCCTTGTTGCCCCCACGTGGGGTACGGGACAGGGTGCTCTCGGGGGTGTGGGTTGGAGGAGGGAGGATTTCGGACATATACCGGCTAATGCAGGAGGTAGACGAGGCCTCGGTGGAGGAACTGAAGGGTAAATGGGAAGAGGAGCTGGGTGAGGAGATTGAGGAGGGGACGTGGGCGGATGCCCTGGAGAGAGTGAATTCCTCCTCTTCCTGTGCGAGGCTTAGCCTCATACAGTTCAAGGTGCTGCATAGGGCCCACATGACTGGGTCGAGGATGAGCAGGTTTCTCGGGGGCGAGGACAGGTGTGCTAGGTGCTCGGGGAGCCCAGCGAACCACGCCCATATGTTTTGGGCGTGCCCAGCGTTGGGGGAGTTTTGGAAGGGGGTAGCAAGGACGGTGTCGAGGGTGGTGGGATCCAGGGTCGAGCCAGGCTGGGGACTCGCAATTTTTGGGGTTGCAGTGGAGCCGGGAGTGCAGGAGGCGATAGAGGCCGGTGTTCTGGCCTTTGCGTCCCTAGTAGCCCGGAGGAGGATCTTGCTCCAATGGAAGGATGCGAGGCCCCCAAGCGTCGAGGCCTGGATCTCTGATATGGCGGGGTTCATTAAATTGGAGAGGGTGAAATTTGCCCTGAGGGGATCAGTACAAGGGTTTTTCAGGCGGTGGCAGCCTTTTCTGGACTTCCTGGTGGAACGGTAGGGAAATAGGCCGACAGCAGCAGCAACCCGGGAGGGGGGTAAGGATTGGGGGGAGGGAGAACTGTGCACATGGGTTTGTGGAGGGTGCTATCTCTTTTTTGTTTTTTTTCTGTTTTCGTTTTCTTTTTCTTTGTTTTTGTTCTTTCCTTTTGTTTGAAGTTGCTCTTGAAGCTGGGGGGGGGGGGGGGGGTATTGTTCATGGGGTGTTGCCGCGGTTGTGTGTTAATAGAGCTAAGATGTTTATATTTTGTATTTTGTAAAAATTTCAATAAAAATTATTTTTTAAAAAAAGTAAATATAAGTGTGCGCAGTAAAAGCCACATTGTGATGTGAATCTGGTGTTCTGAACTATATCTGTTTTATTATTTTCACAATAGTGAGTATGTTATGGGAAATTTAGCAAAATGATCCATTGGGGGGATTTTATTTCAAAGAGTAAGTCAATTTGGGAGTTGCTGGGAGTTAAAAGCGCTGAAATTAAGCATGTCGGGACGGTAGCTCCAAACCGCTGACCGTTGCATTTTACTGCAGCACATTTGGCTACAAGCCAGGAGGACCATTGGGAGGTGAGGGTTGCCAAGTTAGATATTTTAATAGCTCATTAAAAGCTATTTTAACAGTTTTCAACTTTTATTGTTGTAGCATTGGTTTCCCAGGCCTGGAACATTTCAGGGAAGGCAAGATGAGAACACATAGACAGTGGAAGGAATTGAATAAATGATAAGCAAGAAAATCCCATAAGTATTGAGATGTCACACCTGCTTTATTGTCTAAATGAAATGCATTTGCTCACAGTACTTGTTTTGAGAATATGTTTTCGTTATTTTGGAAACTTCCACAATTTTGAAGATTTATGTTCCTGACCTCGACTTTTCATTCTCATACATCAGATCAGCACCATTCAAACTTATGCTGCCGTAGCTTTGTCCTCTGATGAGGACCAATGGAGTGCCACAAGCTGGAGCCTCAGATATTTACAATCTATATTAGTGACTAAGATACATTCTTCCCTGTTCTTTTGTCTTAGTTTGATGGCAATGCAAAGCTAGTTAGAAACATAAATTATGAGGATAACATAGAGGCTGCAGACAGATGTTGACATTAAGTGAGTGGACAACAAGATGGCAGATGGAGTATAATGTGGGGAAGTGTGAAGTTATTTACCTTTTTTTGGAAGAATAGGAAAGCTGAATATTTTTTTAAAGTATTGAATTGTAAATGTCATCTTCGGAAGCAATTGGGTTAGCATGCAGATATAGCAAGCAATTAGGAAGGAAATAGCACATTTGTCTTTATTGCAAGGGATGGACTACAGAAATAAAGTTTTACAAATATTGTACAGTTTCAGTGAGACAACATCTGGAGTATTGTGTGCAGTTTTGGTCATCATGTTTAAGGAAGGATATACTTGCATTTGAGGTAGTATAGCGAAGGGTTACTAGGTTCATCCCAGGGATGAGAAGGTGTTCCTGTGATAAGAGGCTGAGTAAATTGGGCCTATGTTTTCTGGAGTTTAGAAGAGTGAGAGGTGATCTCATTGAAACGCACAAGATTTTGAAGGGGCCTGATGAGGTGGACACAGAAGCTGTTTCTGCCGGCTGGTGAATCTAAACCATGGGGGCACTGTATAAGGGGCCGATCATTTAGGATTGCGATGAAAATAAATTTCTTTACTCAATATGGGCAGCACGGTAGCACAAGTGGATAGCACTGTGGCTTCACAGTGCCAGGGTTCCAGGTTCAATTCCCCGCTGGGCCACTGTCTGTGTGGAGTCTGCACGTTCTCCCCGTATCTGTGTGGGTTTCCTCCAGGTGCTCCGGTTTCCTCCCACAGTCCAAATACGTGCAGGTTAGATGGATTGGCTATGCTTAGGAGGGGTTATTGGGTTACGGGGATAGGGTGGAAGTGACATCTTATGTAGGGTCGGCGCAGACTCGATGGGCCGAACGGCCCCCTTCTGTACTGTATGTTCTATATTCTATGTTCTATGTTTTAATAGGTTGTGAATCTTTTGAATTCTCTACCTCAGAGGGTTGTGAATTCTCCATCATTAACTATATCCCTGCCAGGGAGAGTGGGTGTGTGTTCCATCTCTGCAGGTCTTTTTTTCACTTCCACCAGGCTGGTCAGATTCCACTTGTGGACCCCTGTGACAAACCTGTCCGTGTCTGCAGGGGCCGCAAAGAAGCACACCCTGCCTTTTAACGTGACCCAGTGCTTGACTGGGTACAGCATCCCAAACCGAATGCCGTTTTTGTACAGCGCAGCCTTCGCCCTATTAAATTTGGCCCGGTGCTTGGCCAGGTCCACTTCAATGTTCTAATAAATTCGAATCCGGTGGCCTTCCCAGATCCAGTTTTGGTTTGTCTGACCCAGCGTCGGATTTGTTCCCTATCCTGGTACCGTTGCATCTTTGCAATTATTGCCCTCGGCTGCTCCCCGGTTTTGGCTTTGGGCGAAGTGACCGGTGCGTTATGTCGATTTCTGGTGTGTGGGGAAGCTATCCCTTTACACCAGGTTACCCAACATTTGGGCCACATAGTCTGTGGGGTTCCAACCTTCGATCCCCTCCTGTAGGCCCACTATTTGTAGGTTTTGTCAGCTCGACTGGTTCTGGGGCGGCCTCTCGTGCGGCAGGCTGGTCTCTCTTGCTCTGGCAAATCCGAGTCTCGCTGCATCGTGCGTCGACCGGTTCGGTTGTTTGCTTGTCCAGGCTTTTTCCACTCCTGGTTCACACTCGTCCTCTCGATTCACGGCTGTTTGACATTTTTCTCGCTCTCTGCTGTGTTTTGTAGTGGTGTGGGGATTTTATTTTATGTTAGCAGATGTTTTTTGGGTAAAAAGTGCCTATTTTGCAGGTTCATGGGAGGAGAGCCACCTGATGTGCGCAATTTCTCAGCACTTCGTCACCAGAAATGTTCCCATCAGTCTACTCTTGATCATCAACAAAGTGATGGAAGGTGCAGTCAACAGTGCTATCAAGCAACACTTTCATCGCACTTATGCTCAGTTTGGGTTCCATCAGGGCCACTCAGCTTCTGACACCATTACATTTTGGTCCAAAAATGGATCAGAGCTGAACTCAAAATGGTGAGGTGAGAGTGATTGCCCTTGACATCAAGGCAGCATTTGACCGAGTGTGACATCAAGGAGTGCTAGCAAAACTGAACTCAGTGGGAACCAAGGAGAAGCGCTTCACTGGTTGGAATCTTAACTACCGCGAAAGAAGATGGTTGTAACTGCTGGAGGTTAATCACCGTAGTCCTGGGATATTGCTGCAGCAGCTCCTCTTAGATCCAACGATATTCAGCTGCTATATCAATGGTCTTTCATCATAAGGTCAAAACTTGGCATGTTCGCTGATGATTACACAATGTTTAACATCATTCCCAACTCCTCAGGTACTGAAGCTGTCCATGTCTGTATACAGCAGGACCTGAACAACATTCAGGCATGTGCTAATAAGTGATAAGTAACATTTGCATCGCACAAACATCGGGCAACGACCATCTCCAACAAGATGGGGCGGCACAGTGGTTAGCACTGCTGCGTCACAGTGCCAGGGATGCAGGTTCGATTCTGATCTTGGGTGAATGTGTGAAGTTTGCATATTCTCTCCATGTCTGTGTGGGTTTCCTCTGGGTGCTCTGGTTTCCTCCCACAGTCCAAAGATGTGAAGGTTAGGTGGGATTACGAGGATAGGGCGGGGAATGGGCTCTTTCAGTTGGTCATTGCAGTCTTGACGGGCCGAATGGCCTCCTTCTGCACTGTAGGTATACTATGATTCTAAGAGAGAATCTACCCATCTCCCCTAACATTCAATGGCATTATCATTGTGGATTATCATTGATTTGAAACTGAACTGAACCAGCCACATGAATACTGTAGTCACAAGAGCAGGTCAGAGGCTGGGAGTCTTGTGGGAAGTAACTCATCTTGTGACTTCCCAAAGTCTGTCCACAATCGCCAAGGCATTAGCCAGGGGAATACTCTCCACTTGCCTGGATGAGTGCAGCTCCAACAACAGTCGAGAAGCTCTACAGCGGTATTTTTCTAATTTTTTTTCCTGGGTCCCACTTTTGCCAACCTTCGGGACCCACGCCAGCCGGCCTTCGCAACACACTTACCTTTAGCGCGAAAGTGGAGTCTGCTTGATCCTCATGACCGCACTTGAATCAGGTTCAAAGGAGACCAGACAATGCGCATATCAGGTGCAGACTTCAGCTAGTTCCTTTGTGCTGTCTTCTTTATGAAAATGGAAAATCCAACCTCGCAAATGTAGGTCGTCGTAAAGGGCAACAACGTCCAAATGTTTGATTTACTCAGCACTGGATACTCCTGGGAGATGCTACTCCAGAATGCTAACAGTCTCATGGGCTTTTGGTGTGTTTTTAATATGGTGTCACAGGTCAGCTACAGCAGCATATTCTTTTAATTTGGAGTCAGCGCTAAGTTAATAACTGACTCTGGGGGCTCAACCTCAAAAATAATTTTTCACCAACCGCTTCCCTTTCAAAATCCGAAACTTCTCTCATTTGCCAGTACTTCCCTGGATCTAACACACGTGGGCTTTGCATCCTTATTTGCATTGGCACAATTGACAAAACCATACGTCAAGAAATCATCTGTTGTGAGATCCTGTCCATTGAGTCTCTGGCCATCTCGTACTTTTAAGATAACGATCCGTCTTCACAGTCCTCTTGCCAGCAGCTGGAAAATGGAAGCAACTCTGCTCTGTGATTTGGTGCCAAAAACATGTACAAGGCACTTGATGTCAAATATACTTGCAGGGCGCTGACCTGTTCTCTGTTTCCGCTTTCTCGCCGGAAGAGTCCACGTGGCCTCATTTATTTTCGTTTAAAAGGTGGCAGCGTCCGCCATTCTCAATGTAAAATCCGGTAGCGGCCGCTGGATGCTTTTCCCTTGATCGGAACCACCACAGGAACGCTGCAGCCAATCGCCCCTTGACCCTCCTGACACCACCCGCAGGTCGCGAACCACACTTTTAAAAACCCTGCTTTGCAGCATCCAGTACAATGCAGCTAGCTTGATTGGCTCCCCAACCAGCATCTTAAACATTCACTCCCTCCACCATGGACACACAGTTGCAGCAGTGTGTACCATTTACAAGATGTATAGCATTGACACTTCTAAAACCATGACCTCTACCCCTTGAAGAACAGGTTATCAGATAGATGGGAACACCACCACCTCCAAGTTCCCCCCCATTTATTACACCTTCCTAACTTGGAACTATATCGCCATTTAATCACTCTTACTGGATCAAAATCCTGGAACTCTCTGACAGCACTGTGGGTGTTCCTATACCCCATAGACTGTGGCAGTTCAAGAAAGCAGCTCATCACCACTTTCCGAAGAGTAAGAAGGGCTGGAATGCAAACCCTATCCCAGTCAGCGACGCCCACATCCAATGAAAGAGGAAAAGAAAATTATCCCCAAAATATTGTAGAATTTGTCGGCCAGTACTTTTGCATTTAGGTACCTGTACTTTATTTGTGGGCATTAGTTTTCATTGCTCCAACTTTGGTAGCCATGACTTCAGCTTCCCTAACCTCTGAAATTCTCTCCCTAAACCTCAGCACCTCACTTCCTCTAAGATGTTCCTGAAAATCTACCTCGTTGAGCAAGCTTTTGATCACCTATCCTAATAGTTACCTCTGTGTCTCAGTGCCAGTTTTTGATTAATAATGCTCCTGTGAAGTGTCTTGGGATGTTTCAGTATGTTATTGGGGTTTTGTAATAAAAAATGATTCAAAAAGGTAGAAGTTAGGCGAAGACTTTTTATGTAGTGTTTGCACTATCCGAAACCGAACTGGTATGAAAAACTTTATTAAAAAAAGTGGATTGTTGCCAGAAAAAGACAAATGTATCATGGTATTGGGAAGTGGAGAAAGTGTTCCGGTTGGGGGTTGGTGGGGAATGCCAGCAGAATGGGGCTAAGTGGATTGTTTTTCTGAGAGTCTGCACAGATGCACCAAAAGGTCACCTGTATGATGTATGGTGAAATATTTTGTAGCCAAATTTGCTAAATACCAATTTACAGCAGATAACAGAGTTGGAGCTTAATATTACTTTTGTCATGTTGGACATTCATATAACTATGGAAGAATTAAAATGAAAAAAATCATATGGTGTATTTTTTTAAAATTGTTTTTATTAAAGCTTTTTTCAACCAGAATTTTTACAAAACAGAAAAATAAACAAAAAATATTTAACAAAACTAGGTGGCTGTTATCATTATACAAAAAGAAAATATACATTAAATAGACAATACCCCCACCTGAGCCCCCCCCGGATTGCTGCTGCTGCTGACATGCTCCCCTCGAAAGTCAAGGAAAGGCTGCCACTGCCGGAAGAACACCAGCAAGGACCCTCTCAAGGCAAACTTTATTCGCTCCATGCTGAGAAACCCAGCCATGTCACTCACCCAGGTCTCCATGCTCGGGGGTTTCGAGTCTCTCCACATTGACAAGATCCGTCTCCGGGCTGCCAGGGAGGCAAAGGCCAACACCTCGGCCTCTTTTGCTTCCTGCACTCCCAGATCCTCTGACACCCCAAAGATCGCTACTGTTGGGCTCAGCTTCACCCGCGTGTCCAAAATCCTGGACATAGCCCTCGCAAAGCCCTGCCAGAATTCTTTAAGCGCCGGGCATGCCCAAAACATATGGACATGGTTCGCTGGACTCCCTGAACACCTTGCGCACCTGTCCTCCACCCCAAAGAACTTGCTCATTCTCGCCGTCGTCATGTGAGCCCGGTGCACCACCTTAAACTGAATTAAACTGAGCCTGGCACATGATGCGGAAGAATTCACCCTGCCCAGGGCATCAGCCCACAGGCCCTCATCTAGCTCCTCGCCTAGCGCTTCCTCCCACTTGCCCTTCAGCTCCTCCACTGAGGCTTCCTTCACCTCCTGCAGCTCTTGGTATATGTCCGACACCTTCCCCCTCTCCTACCCAGATGCCTGACACCACCCTGTCCTGTACCCTTCAAGGGGGTAGCAGCGGAAATGTCCCCAAATGTTTTTTGAGGAAGTCATGGACTTGGAGGTATCTGAAGGCATTTCCCGGGGGCAGGCTGAACTTCTCCTCCAGCGCCTTCAAGGTAGGGAAAGTACCATCTATAAACAGGTCTCCCATCCTTCTAATGCCTGCCCTATACCAGCCTTGAAACCCCCCGTCTATCTTGCCCGGAGCAAATCTATGGTTGTTCCGTATCGGGGTCTAATATGAGGCCCCCTCCTCCTTCCTGTGCCTTTTCCACTGACCCCACACCCTCAGTGCCGCCGTCACCACCAAAAATAGTCTTTTAACTCGCAGGGTCTTGTTTGCCCACACAAATCCCGTAATCTGTTCAGCTGCTTGAAGAAGGATTTGGGGGATGAAGATGGGGAGGCACTGAAAAATGAACAGGAATCTGGGGAGAACCGTCATCTTCACAGTCTGCACCCTTCCCGCCAGGGAAAGCGGGAGCATGTCCCACCTTTTAAAGTCTCCCTCCATCTGCTCTACAAGCTGAGATAAATTGAGCCTGTGTAGGGCATCCCAGTTCCTGGACACCTGTATACCTAGGTAACGAAAGCTCCTCTCCACCATCTTGAGCGGGAACTCTCCCAGTCTCTCCTCCTGACCCCTAGCGTGGATTACAAACAGCTCACTTTTCCCCACATTCAACTTGTACCCCGAGAAGCTCCCAAAGTCCCTTAGGATCCGCATGACCACCCCATCCCCCCTATCGGGTCCGAAATATACAATAGCAGGTCGTCTGCGTAGAGGGAAACCCGGTCCCCCCCTCCCCGGACCAGCCCCTTCCAGTTCCTTGAAGTCCTCAGCGCTATGGCCAATGGCTCAATTGCCAGGGCAAATAGTAGCGGGGATAGGGGGCCTCCCTGCCTCGTTCCTCGATGCAGCCTAAAGTACTCCGACCACAGCCGGTTCGTGGACACACTCGCTATGGGGTCCTGATACAGTAGCTTGACCCACCTTATGAATCCCTCCCCGAATCCAAGCCTACCTAACACAGGTACTCCCACTCCACCCTGTCAAAGGCCTTCTCCGCATCCATTGCAGCCACTACTTCTGCGTCCCCCACCCCCCTCCGAGCGCACCATAATATTATTATTATGAGAGCCTCCTCACATTTGTGTTCAATTGCCTGCCCTTGATGAAACCCGTCTGGTCCTCCTCAATCACTCCCGGGACATTCAGGAGCGATATCGGCCTGTAGGACCCACATTCAAGCGGATCCTTCTCCCTCTTCAAAATGAGCGAGATCAATGCCTGCGACATCGTCGGGGGGAGGTTTTCCTCTCTCCTTTGCCACCTTAAAGGTTCTTAGCAGGAGTGGGCTCAGTAGCTCCGAGAACTTCTTATAAAATTCTGCAGGGAAGCCGTCCGGACCCGGGGCCTTGCCCGACTGCATACTTGCTAGGCCCTTAACTATCTCCTCCAACTCAATCGGGGTTCCCAGTCCCTCCACCAGACCTTCATCCACCTTTGGGAACCTCATTGCTTCCCTAAATTGCTTCATCCCTTCCCCTCCCCTCGGGGGTTCTGACTCGTACAGCTTCCCATGAAACTCCTTGAAGACTTCATTGATCTTCTGTGGGCCCAATACCGTGTTACCTTCCTTATCCCTCACTCCCCCGATCTCCCTGGCCGCCTCCTGCGAAGTTGGTGCACCAGCATCCTACTGGCTTTCTCCCCATACTCGTAGACTGCCCCTTTCACTTTCCTCAACTGTGCCTCTGCCTTCCCAGTGGTCAGCAAATCGAACACCGCCTGCAATCTCCCGCGCTCCTTTAGCAGCCCCACCTCGGCAGCATCCGCGTACTTCCTGTCTACCCTAAATATCTCTCCCACCAGCCTCTCCCTCTCCGCCCTCTCCCTCTTCTCTCTGTGCGACCTAATAGAGTTTAACTCTCCCCTGATGACCGCCTTCATAGCCTCCCAAACCGTTGTTGCTGTTACCTACCATGTGTCATTTGTTATCACGTAGTTTTGAATGCTCATCCTTATCCGCCCACACATCTCTTCATCCGCCAGCAGCCTTTGCTCTACCCCCAGTCGCAAGTCCACCCAGTGCGGGGCATTGTCCGAGACCGCAATGGCCGAATACTTGACCCCCTCCACCCTCGGGATTAACACCCTGCTCAACACAAAAAAGTCAATCCGCGAGTAGACTTTGTGGATGTGGGAGAAAAAGGAGAACTCCTTCGCCCTCGGCTGCGCGAATCTCCACGCCCCCCATCTGGTCCATGAACTCCCACAGGGCCCTGGCCGCCGCCGGCCTCTTTCCCGACCTGGACTTCGACCGGTCCAACACTGGATCCAAGACCGTATTAAAGTTCCCTCCCCCCCCTTGTACATTACCCAAAGTCTCGACGGATGCAGGAGCCCGAACTTCACCCCTTTGCTGTGGAGGACCGCCTTAGCCCGATTGTATCCCGCATGCCTCTTAGCCAGTTCAGCTCCCAAGTCCTGGTATATGCGAATCTCGCCGTTCTCCCACTTACTGCTCCGCTCCTTCTTTACCCAACGCAAGACACGCCCCCTGTCTGTGAAGCGGTGGAACCTTATCACCATCGTCGTCAGTGGTTCATTCGCCCTAGGCTTCCTCGCGAGGACTCTATGTGCCCGTCCAATTCCAAGGGCCGCGGGAAGGCCCCCGCGCCCATCAGCGTTGCCAGAATTGTAGTCACATACATGCTCGCGTCCGCCCCCTCCGCCCCTTCAGGGAGGCCCAGAATCCGCAGGTTGTGACTCCTAGACCTATATTCGAGGTCATCCAGTCTCTCCTGCCATCTCTTGTGTTGGGCCTCGTGCACCTCCACGCTGACTGCCAGGCCCAGGATCTCATCCTCGTTCTCAGATACCTTCCTCTCCACCTCTTTAATCACCTTCTCCTGCACCTTCTGAGTCTCCACTATCTTTTCCATGGAGGCCCTCATAGGGGCCAGCATCTCCATCTTCAGCTCTGCAAAGCAGCTTCTCATAATGTCTTGCTGCTCTCTCGGCCATTGGGTCCATGCTGCTTGGTTCCGCGCCAGCCGCCATTTTGTCCCCCGGACCCGCTCCGCTCACTTCCCCCCCATATTGCTCTTTTAACGGCCCCGCTCCTGGTTCCCTCCATACAGCAGTGAGGAGAACCTCTCCAGCGTCCTTTGCCACGTCAGTAATCACCGCCAAAGTGCCGTTGCCACTCCATTTAAAGTCCTGAAACTCCGATCCCGGCGGGAGCTGCCGTGTGCGCGACCTATTCGGATATGGCCGCTACCGGAAGTCCCAATCATACTGTGTATTAGGGAGAGGGGCACATTTTTCCTCAAAGTCTTGTGGTTATGTTTTCTTAACCATGGCTGTATGGTTTGTTCTGTTAATTTATATCTAACATTACAAATTTTACACTTTGTCTCTGTCTTCTTTGCAGACTTGCCTTCATAAATCAGACGTTCGGATTGAATCTTTGAAGGAGGATCTGAAAGACTTCTTGCGGAAATCAGGTTTGCAAATAAGAACTAACATAAGAACATAAGAACTAGGAGCAGAAGTAGACCGTCCGGCCCTTCGAGCCTGCTCCGCCATTCTATAAGATCATGGCTGATCTATTCGTGGTCTCAGAACCACTTACTCGCATTCTCGCCATATCCCGTAATTCCTTTATTTTTCAAAAAAACATCTACCCTATCTTTAAATATATTCAATGAAGTAGCGTCTACTACTCCTTTTGGTAGGGAATTCCATACTTTAACCACCCTCTGAGTGAAGAAGTTCCTCCTTGATTCAGTCCTAAATCTGCTCCCCCTAATCTTGAGGCTATGCCCTCTTGTCCTACTTTCACCTACCAGTGGAAATATCCTTTCTACTTCTATCTTATCCATTCCCTTCAACATTTTATAAGTTTCTATTAGATCCCCCCTCAACCTTCTGAATTCCAGTGAATATAATCCCAATCTACTCAGCCTCTCCTCATACGATAACCTCCTCAACTCCGGAATCAGCCTAGTGAACCTCCTCTGCACCCCCTTTAGTGCTAGCACATCCTTTCTCAAGTGTGGAGACCAAAACTGCACACAGTACTCCAGGTGTGGCCTCACCAGCACCTTGTACAACTGCAACATAACCTCTCTACTTTTAAACTCAATCCCCTTCGCAACGAAGGACAAAATTCCATTTGCCTTCCTAATTACTTGTTGCACCTGCAGACCAACCTTCTGTGACTCATGCACAAGTACACCCAGGTCCCTCTGCATAGCAGCATGCTGCAGCTTTTTACCATTTAAGTAATAATCCGTTCTATTGTTACTCCTACCAAAATGCACGACTTCACACTTATTGACATTATACTCCATCTGCCAGACCTTTGCCCACTCACTCAATGTATCAATGTTCCTCTGTAAGGTTTTACAGTCCTCAGTACACTTTGCTCTGCCACACACCTTCGTGTCATCTGCAAACTTGGATACCTTACACGTAGTTCCCAACTCCAAATCGTCTATATAAATTGTAAATAACTGTGGTCCCAACACCGATCCCTGAGGCACACCACTCGTCACTGATTGCCAGCCAGAATAGCACTCATTTATTCCCACTCTTTGTTTCCTGTTAGACAACCAATCCTCTATCCATGCTAGTACTCTACCCTTAACACCATGCATCCTTATCTTATGCAGCAGCCTCTTGTGCGGTACCTTGTCAAAGGCCTTTTGGAAATCTAGGTACACCACATCCACTGGGTCCCCTTTGTCTACCTTGCTCGAAATGTCTTCATAGAATTCCAAGAGATTCATCAAGCATGACCTGCCCTTCATGAATCCATGCTGTGTCCGTTCAATGGGACAATTTCTATCGAGGTGCCCTCCTATCTATTTCTTGATAATAGACTCAAGCATCTTCCCCACGACAGAGGTTAAGCTAACCGGTCTATAATTCCCCATCTTTTGTCTACTTCCCTTTTTAAACAGTGGCGTCACATTTGCTGTTTTCCAATCCTCTGGGTCTGCCCCAGTGTTCAGCGAATTTTGGAAAATTACCGCCAGTGCATCTGCTATTACTCCAGCCATCTCTTTCAGTACCCTGGGATGCATTCCATCAGGGCCAGGAGACTTATCTATCCTGAGCTCCATTAGCTTGCCCAACACTTACTCTTTCGTGATAGTAATGGTTTCCAGGTCCTCACCTACCTTCTTCTCTTGTTCAATTGCTGGCATGTTATTAGTGTCCTCCACTGTGAAGACCGATACAAAATATTTGTTGAATGCCTCCGCCATTTCATCATTAAAGTCTGAACTGATATTTAACAAAATACTAGAAAAATTATATCATAAAGGAAATGTGGTTAATGGTCATTAGATGGACATTTTGCATAGTATATAGTTTGTAGTGTTTAACATTATCGGTGTGATTTTCAACGCAACCTCAACCCATTGCTTATTTCGCTGCGGCGGAGGTGGCCGCCATTGGCTGGTGGCAGGATCTTCTGATTCCGCCATTGTTAATGGAATTTCCCTTTGAATGAACCCCTGGCTGCTGGGAAATCCGCGACTGGAAGATCCCGTTGCATGCCCGGCTGCAAAATTCACCCATCACCCAGAAATCTGAAGGATTCGTACAGGTGACAGTTTTGAAGTCATATGTAGGGTTTTTCTGCAGTTCTTCACCTGTTAAGCAGTTATATTACAATAATTTGTGATTAGCTGCACTGCTGGTACAGTAGTCTAGGTAAGTTCTGAATAATGCTTCAAAGTTACAAAAATATGTTCTCCCTTAATTACAATAGTTCTCAGTCTCTACTGCAGTATTATTTTATGAAATTTAAAAAAATCTGTATTGTCTTGCTCAGTTTGTAAGATGATAAGATATTTTTCCAGAGTTTGTCAAGCCATCGATTAGAGGCTTGCCATGTATCAAATCAAATACTTAGGGCCTGTATTTCCGACCCAGGCTTGCGAAATGCGATCACACCCTTTTGTGATTTCCCAAACACAAGTCTGCCTGCGAACCCAATTCCTGCAATACTTTTGACTCAGAGATGTGGGCAGGTGCATTTCGGTTTTGTGAGATGCCATACAGTGCAGGAGGAATGAGGATATGAAGGCTGGCTGTTTAGAAGGCCCACTTCAGCAATGCAGCTCCCAACTTCATTCTTATGCCCTCTAAGCATCACTGCTCAGCCCTTTGCACATCATGCCCTTATACACCCATGCTCACTCATACTCTTCATGACTCTATTTATCCTCAATAGCCACTGAATCACTATGGGCAAACCACAGAATGCTTTGAAATGAACATTAAAAAAAAAATCTAACAATTGAATAAAGCTGTGATTCAACACACTCTGACTGAAAAAGCCTGTAATTCAAAAAAGCCATTCATCAAAAAATATAAATCAGCTCAAGTGGTCATTCTTCTTTAAAAAAAAAGATCTAATTCACTTTGAAAATCAAAGACAGATAATCCTTTAGTAACTTCATTAAACTGTGAATCAAACTGTAAACACGGCCCATTGCTGAAATAAGTGTTCATTAGCTTTTGAAACTCAACCAAGCATTCAAAATTGGCTCAGCTGTCAAAATAAACCCTGGGGAATGCAAACAGTGAAATCCATTGAAACAAAAAACTAGATGACTTTTTTTCCCCATACTGTGACAGATGCCCTATCAATTAAAGCAGTCCCAAGATCGAATGACTGTTTTTTCTTTTCTCCAATTGAAAGCTGCTCTGGGGCAATATTCAGCTGAAACGTATCTGGGCATTTAAATCACTTCAAATTGCTACGCAGAGATCCCTTGCAGTGTTTTCTTCAGTTTTAAATGTGTAATTGTACTTTTCCCAACGCATAAGGCACTCTAATGCATCTCAACTCTTAAACAATGCTGATCTACGTAATGGTCAACTTACCTTTAGAGGACCGAGCCCGATGACAAATTTCTACAGTTAAAACACATCTACATCACAATACAGCATCTAGTAGTGATATGTGGAATTGTCAAAAAAATTAACATGTACCTGCCAGAACGTTCCGGACTCCTCAGCAAGCTTCCCCAAAGTGGTCACAAAACTCTCCGACCTCGACCTCCGGAGAGTTGTGTTTGGGGCTGCAACCTAAGGCATTCCGACTTGTGAAATTGGCACATAAAAATAACGTATTGATGAAAAGACACCGTAAATTTGAAATTAGTGCATAAAATTCTAAGCTTTATTCATTTCAGACTCCATTCCTGCCGCTATCACCAGATGAAAATCCAGCCCTTAGTATCTTAAGTTATGCAAATTCATATGCATAGTGCTTCAAGTCATCACAATAAATTTTGGACAAGCTGATTATAGACATCAAATATTAATTCACTTTATAATGAATCTTCAAAAATTGTCAATAGAAAGAATTAAACAGTTGACCAACTCCCTAGTGTCTGATAGTAACTTTCTATCAGATCATGAGAGGTTTACAATACTGATCCAAGTAGGTTCAGAACTGCAACTTGCACTGCAAAAGTCCCTCATCACTCAGAAAAAGCATTGCAAAGTGATTCATAAAATTGCAAGAACTGAACCAAAGAAAGAAATATGAAGGGATGTGGAGTATAGGGAGACCAAGAGCTTGTTCAGAGGGATAATCTTAAAGGATAAACGGATTTAGGGAAGAAAATCCAGTGTGTTGAACTTTGGTTGAGGCTCATGAGTTAAATTTTTGACACCCACCAGAGCTAGGTGCGGAAGCAGGCAGGGGTAAAAATAGCTTCACTGGCCAATGTGGCAATTCCCTGGCTCCATCCTACCTCAGGCCATTTTTGAGTAGCCAATCAGATTTCATAAGAACCATTTGTTTCCAATTAAAGGAGACTGATGAGAATTTTCCAGTTGGCCTCTAGGTTCCTACAGGCAGAAGGACAAGTTTAAAAGCTGGGAAATTGCCTCGAGGCCCAACGTGCCTGGAGGGACTCCAGAGTTGATGATGTAGGGATGGGAAGAAAGATTGCTGTGATACATACTTAGCTATGATTGGAATATGAGATAGGAATCAAATGAGAATAGAACAAATGAACTGGAAACTGAATGAAGTGCTGAGTGTTGGAGAAAGATGATGGTGTGGTCGATTGTTTCAAAGGCGGCAGAGAGATTGAAGGACGATGCACCAGGGTCACAGTCACTGACTGTGACTCCTGTGACTTTTGTTAGAGCTGTTTGGTCCTGTGGAGGAATCTGTGGATTGCACTATAAATAATATAGTTGAATTTGAAGCACAATTAGTCATTATGACGACGACCTCAGCATGGTTGAGAGTTAAATACTCTTGACTACTTTTGATTGATTGATTCCAGAGATAAGCAAGAGATTAAGCCGTTTATGCCTGTACTCTCTTCAGTTTAGAAGAATGACAGGAGATCTAATTGAGGTATATAAGCTGATAACGGTATTGACATAATAGATGTACAGTGGATGCATCCGCTTATGGTCCAATCTAGAATGAGAGCTAATAGTTTTAGATTAAGGGGTAAGAGACTTAAAACAGAGATGAAAATAAGTTACTTCTCTCAAAGGGTCGTGTAGAATTCACTACCCCAGAGTGGCATGGGTGCCAAGACATTGAATAAATTTAAGGAGGAGATAGACAAATGTTTAATTAATAATGCGTTGAAGGATTATGGAGACTGGATAGGAAAGTGGAGTTGAGGCCGAGAGATCAGTCATGATTGTATTGAATGGCGGAGCGAACTCCAGGGGCGGAAGTCTCCGTTCCCCCGCAGGGTCGGGGAATCCCCCGGGGCCGGCGTAAATCCCGCCCCCGCCGTGACCGGAATTCTCCGCCACCCGGGAATCGGCGGGAGCGGGTATCACGCCCCCTGCGGCGATTCTCCAACCCGCGATGGGCCGAAGTCCCGCCGCTGACAGGCCAATCCCACCGGCGTGGTTTAAACCACCTCTGTGCTGGCGGGATTGGCGACGCAAGCGGGCCCCCGGGGTCCTGGGGGGTGGGGGGGGGGCGCAGGGCGATCGGACCCCGGGGGGTGCCCCCACGATGGCCTGGCCCGCGATCGGGGCCCACCGATCAGTGGGTGGGCCAGTGCCGTGGGGGCACTCTTTTTCTTCCGCTGCTGCCACGGCCTCCACCATGGCGGAGGCGGAAGAGACCCCCTCCACCGCTGACGCACCGGCGCATGCGCGGACCGGCGAAGGCCTTTCGTCCAACCCCGACGCCGGGCGGCGTAGCGCCAAAGGCCGTTGGCGCCAGTTTTGGCGCCGGCCGGCGGAGCGGAAACCACTCCGGCGCGGGCCTATCCCCTAAAGGTGCGGAGAATTCGACACCTTTGGGGAGGCCCGACACCGGAGTGGTTGGCGCCACTCCGCTACGCCGGGACCCACTGCCCCACCGGGTAGGGGAGAATTGCGCCCCAGAAGTTGAATTGCCTGGTCCTAGTTCTTATGTTCTTGCAGGACCCTTAAAAGGGACAACAAAATTAGGAAAGGAGGAACGTAGTCATTTTAATGAAAGAGATAATTAGACAATTGCCACAATAAGAAAAAGATCACATGAAGGGTGATTAGGCAGAGTTAAGGAACATTGGAAAATGCAAGACGCAAGGAGTACAAACCTATTGATAGTGAATATAATGTTATGTTATGGGGATTAGGAAGCATGTGGAAGAAACAACGTACTTCTATAAGATCCTTTTTTCATAGACAGTGAGAAACAAAACAACTTGACTAACAAAAGCAATGAAGCTCTGGCTTGTATTTTGGACAGTTTTCTAGAATAATATGCTTTAGAACGGCCAAGGAAATGAGGACATATAGTATTGAGCAACTAATCAGAATTAATTAACAATCTGTTAATAAGGGAGTATCTTGCAAATGATGACCATGATATGATTGTGTTTGAGAGGAAAATGGGAGAGTCTGAAATCAAGGTTTTTATTTGAAGGCTAACTTCCAAGGGATGAGAAATTCATTTACCATTGTGAATTGGGCTGAACAGTTACCATGTAAATGTACAAATAGTGGGAAGTATTCAAGGAAATAATTAATGCAATGCAAAACCAACACATATCCCCAAAATGCAAAAAAGGCCCACTTTTGTAGTGAGCAGCTATGGTCATCAAATGAAATAAGAGAGGGTATCAAGTGGAAGGCTTACAAATACAAAGAAAGATAAAATGCCAGCAGAGACCAAGGGGATACACAGAAAGCAATATGAGGTGCAATAAGTGACTATGCCAAAAGGCTTGCTCAGGATTTCAAAACCAAACATGTAATTTTAAAAATAAAAATTGAGAGAGATTTGTAAAGGAAAATCTTGACGCATTAAAAGTGAGACTATTATGATAGGGGATGCCACGGGATACAAGAAAGCGGTCGGGGATAACATTGTCAGTAATCAAAACCACATGTAGAAATACTGGAAATAGCAAGGTTGGAAGAGTGTTGTCCAAGGAGGGAGGCCAGTAGAACGTTGAGTTTAGACAGGAGAGGGCAACATAAGAACACAAGAACTAGGTGCAGGAGTAGGCCATTTGACCCCTCGAGCCTGCTCTGCCATTCAATAAGATCATGGCTGATCTTTTTATGGACACAGCTCCACTTACCCGCCCGCTTGGGCAGCATGGTAGCACATTGGTTAGCACTGTTGCTTCACAGCATCCGGCTCCCAGGTTCGATTCCTGGCTTGGGTCACTGTCTGTGCGGAGCCTGCACATTCTCCCTGTGTCTGGATGGGTTTCCTCCTGGTGCTCCAGTTTCCTCCCACAAGTCCTGAAAGATGTGCTGTTAGGTGAATAGGACATTCTGAATTCTCCCTCTTTGTCCCCGAACAGGCTCCGGAATGTGGCGATTAGGGGCTTTTCACGGTAACTTCATTGCAGTGTTAATGTAAGCCCCCTTGTGACAATAAAGATTATTATAACCCTTAATTCCTTTACTGTTCAAAAATCTATCTACCTTTGCCTTAAAAACATTCAACGAGGTAGCCTCAACTGCTTCACTGGGCAGGGAATTCCTCAGATTCACAACCCTTTGGGTGAAGAAGTTCCTCTTCAACTCTGTCCTAAATCTGCTCCCTCTTATTTTGAGGCTATTTCCTCCAGCTCGAGTTTCACCCAACCTCCCTGGATACAACCTCCCTTCTTCAATCTTATCTATTCCCTTCATAGTGTTATATGCTTCTATAAGATCCCCCCTCATGCTTCTAAATTACGATGAGTATAGTCCCAGTCTACTCAGTCTCTCCTCATAAGCCAATGCCCTAAACTCCGGTTTCAACCTAGTGAATTTTCTCTGCACCCCCTCCAATGCCAGTACATCCTTTCTCAAGTAAGGAGACCAAAACTGTACACAGTACTTCAGGTGTGGCCTCACCTGCACCCTATACAGCTGCAACATAACCTCCCTGTTTTAAAACTCCATCCCTCTAGCAATGAAGGGCAAAATTCTATTTGCCTTCTTAATTAGCTGCTGCAAACCAACTTTTAGCAATTCATGCACTAGGACACCCAGGTCACTCTGCACAGCATTTAAATAATAGTCCATATTGCTGTTATTCCTACCAAAATGGATGATCTCACATGTACCAACATTGTCCTTCATCTGCCAGATTATTGTCCACTCACTTAAACTATATATATCCCTCTGTAGTATTTCAGTGTCCTCTGCACACTTTTCTCTACCACTCATCTTAGTGTTACCTGCGCACTTCGCCACATTACAACTGGTCCCCGACTCCAAATCATCTATGTAAATTGTAAACCATTATGGTCCCACCACTGATTCCTGAGACACACCACTAGCCACTGATCGCCAACCAGAAAACCACCCATTTATCCCCACTCTTTGCTTTCTGTTAGTTAACCAATCCTCTATATTTGCCAATATATTACCTATAACTCCGTGCACCTTTATCTTATGCAGCAGCCTTTTGTGCGGCACCTTGCCAAATGGTGCCTTCTGGAAATGCAGATACATCACATCCACCGGTTCCCCGTTGTCCACCGCGCTCATAATGTTCTCAAATAATTCCAGTAAATCAGTTAAACATGGTCTGCCTTTCATGAACCCAATGGGACAATTTCTATCCCGATGTCTCGCCATTTCTTCCTTGATGATGGATTAAAGCATTTTCCATACTACAGAAGTTAAGCTAATTGGCCTATAGTTAGCTTTTGTCTACCTCCTTTTTTAAACAGTGGCGTCACATTTGCTGTTTTCCAATCTGCCGGAACTGCTCCAGAGTCCAGCAAATTTTGGTAAATTATCACAAGCGCATTTACTATTTCCCCCGCCGTTTCCTTTAGTACCCTGGGATGCATTCCACCAGGGCCAGGAGACTTGTTTATCTTTAGTCCCATTTTCTCGCCCATCACTACCTCTTTAGTGATAATGATCGTTTCTAGGTCCTCACCTGCCATTGCCTCCTTGCCATCAACTACTGGCATGATTTTTGTGTTTTTCACTGTGAAGACCGAAACAAAATACCTGTTCAATGCCTCAGCCATTTCCTCATTTCCCATTATTCATTCCCCCTTCTCATCCTGTAAAGGACCAATGGTTACCTTTGCCACTCTTTTTTGTTTTATATATTTGTAGAAACTTTTGCTGTCTGTTTTTATATTCTGAACTAGTTTACTCTCATAATCTATCTTACCTTTCTTTATAGCTTTTTTCGTGGCTTTCTGTTGACCGTGAAAGATTTCCTAATCCTCTAGTTTCCCCACTAATCTTTGCCACATTGTATGCATTTTCTTTCAATTTGATACCCCCTTTATTTCCTTCGATGTCTATGGATGATTATCCCTTTTCCTACAGTCCTTCCTTTTCACTGGTATTTCTGGTACAGAGGGAGGTGAGATGGAGACTTGGGGCTATGGTGAAAAGTATAACTCGGTGGAGTAAATTTGGCAAACTGAAAGTTATTGTCTTGTGTTAAACCCAGAGTGTCAATGCGGTCATCCACAATAAAGTTATGGATAGTGTGGGCATTATTTGGGTGTGGACAGACATTTTGGAGGGAAATGCAGAGCAAGGAAGGGATTATTGATGTCAGAATCAGATGGGGTTGAAAGAATGAGAAGGAGGTTTGATTATAGCAGGCATCCTTGGCAGGATACAAGGGCATTCAGACATTTGGGGCGGAATTCTCCGCTCCCCACGTGGCCTGGGAGAATCACGAGAGGGCCCCCCGACATTTTTCACGCCCCCCTGGCGCCCCCTGCAATTCTCACCCCCCCCCAAACTTGGAAAAATCGCTGCTCGACGTTTTTCACGGCGAACGGCGATTATCCGAGCCCGATGGGCCGAGCGGCCGGCCCTTCACGCCCGTTTCAACAAGGCAGCAACCACACCTGGTCGCTGCATTCGTGAAATGGGCGCCAGATGCCCGTTTGGGGCATCTATGGGCCCGATTGGGACGGGAGCACCATGACTGTGCTCGGGAGGGGACAGGCCCGCGATCGGTGCCCACCGATCGTTGGGCCAGCATCCAAAACGGATGCACTCTTTCCCCTCCGCCGCCCGACAAGATCAAGCCGCCACGTCTTGCCGGGCAGCGGAGGAGAAAGACGGCCACCCCGCATGCGCGGGTTCATGCCGTCTGCGCGATGAAGTCATCCGCGCATGCGTGGGTTGGAACCGGCAACCCGCGCATGCGCGGATGACTTCACAAATTCGCCGGACGCGCGTCATTCTCGGCGCGACGAGGTCGCTGCCGAGAAAGACGGAGGCCCGCTCCTAGCCCTCTTGGGGGTGAATTAGGTGTGGGGAGCGGGCTCCGAGGCCGTCGTGAACCTCGGCCGAGTTGACGACAGCCTTCACGAATTCGGCCCCCTGTGGAGAATTCCGCCCTTGGTGCCACCTTGTTAAGTAGGTAGGGAATGTTTAGAGAGACACAAAGGACAGGTATGGACTTACTCAAGGGGAAATTCAAGCTGGAACAACAGTGGGAGAGTAGAAAGTAGAGGAGTGATTGTAGGTGGGGAATTCTTGAGAAGGGAGAAAACAATGATTAGAAGGAACACGAGGTGGAAAAAAAAACTATTGTGCTCGCACCTGGAACTTGGAATCGTATTGTCGATTCCTGGTTAATTTGCTGTCAGTCTAGATTCAATAAAATCTGAGATGGATTTGCAGGTATCATATCATTTAATAATAACTAACTTGCAAGGCTGACTTAATCCATAGGACCTCAGGACACACACACTGTCTTCTGAGAGCCCAGAATAAAGAGAGACAGAATACAAAGAAGCTTCTGCTGATATATTCAAAATCACAGTAAGATTCACATATAAGCTTCCCATTGGTCATTCTATACACCTCCTGACCTGGCCCTATATCCTAATTGGTCACTTTGCATTGTAACCCCAGCATCTTTGATTCCTTCTGACCACGAGGTTACCATCCCCCGCGAGCCATGAAACTTCTGCTTTCCTTTGTTCTGTCTGTGACCACAGTGCCCTCAGGGTCCTAGTGCCTAATTTTATCACATTCATTTATTCATTTCCTCATTCCCTCCTTTTATCATTTCATGATAAACTATCGGTCCAAGCCGCAGTCACGGCCCCTCATCTAGGAAAACTTGTTGCTGCATTTCTAAATCCTACTGCAGCACCTCATCGGCCGCTGCATGCTCGTGGATCCTAACAGTCAAGACTCTGGCGGCGGCTATTTGTTCCACGGCACCCTGCATTTTACCCATCACGCATTTAAGGATGATCGTGCCCACAAAGATGCAGGCAAGATAGTCAAGAGCATAACGGTTCTGCATGGCAAACAACCCGAGTTGAGATAATTCCCTGGTTAGTGCCCCAAGGGCCCCTAAGGTCTTGTTTCCCAGGATGGTAAGGCCGCAAATAAAATACTTCCTATCGTTGACCGCCAAGGAACCCCCCATACCACCCCAGTGTCTAGGCGCTCAGAATTCCCCATCCGGCTGAGTGGCCCCGGTTGGGTGCTGGAACCTGAGGTTTCTTCCAACCTTCGAAAAATTCGTCTGAGACTGACCGACGCGCCAATTTATGGTGCAGTATCCACTCAGTGGGGCAGGGGACTGTGGTGGGGACTAGAGTCCCGATAGCAATTTGGCGGGGAAATGGGAGTGACTAAACATTGGCCGCTGTACCATTAAAGAAAAAGTAGTATCCTTGCTCCGTGTACCGGCTGGCATCACAATCAGTATATTGATTGAGCAGGGAACCCCCAGTAGCCCATTTCATCCAGCTTTGGAACGCCCATTCGGGCCTCATAGCAATGCGGAACGCCCTAGACTCAACAGTGATATGAGAGACATTCGCCCAGCTACAAAGGAGCTGGATGCCTAGCGTCAACGGGACACAAGTGGCATTGTAACAGGCACATTGACCTGATGTCAGGGTTATGCAACACTTTGGATCAGTACAAGTGGAGGACAGACATGTTATATTCATTTTCATCTCTACCAGCAAACAGCCGTACCTCTCACTGCTGAAACAATTCTCATATGACCGGGAATCTCTATTGGGAGTGAAGGGGCTAGATATATATGCCCTCCACCGTTGAAGCTTATCCTAGTGAGAGTGGGAATTATCCCCAGGAAGGGGAAGGCGAATAGCCGGTGGGCCGAACCTGGATCGTAAGGAAGAGTAACTTGCGCGGGCGGTGGCTCGGAACTCTGACAATGAACCACAGTTGGGGGAGTGCCCCAAAGCGGTGAAACAGAACATAACCTAGACACCTATGTGGGGTTTGGGTAGCAGACAACCCTCCCCTGGCCATACAAGCGGTGGTAAATCTAGAAGAGATTCATACCGTCCAGGTTTCCCTCATTCCGGATCCTAAATAAATTAAGTACATCTCCTGATAATCTACGTCTGGTTGTACCTCCCCTCTTACACAGCCCTTCCTCTGTCTAGTCCCTCTTTCTCTCTCACAACCTCTTCCTACCCCCTCCTCATAGTCTGATTTTACCTGTAAGGCATCAAGGTTAACACATCCAAAATCAAATTTACATATGCTCCAAAAACAAGGCAATGTCCATGCAGTCTTCCCTTCCCATCGTTGGGACCGGTGCAATTGCGTCATAAGTCCTGCATGGTCCGTTAACCAGATGACCTTCCATGAGTCGATACCACGTCCTCGTATATGGGGGCAGCGAAGAACGTCATCTTTGCAGAGGTGGAATGTCCGGGTACTTCGGTTGGGGTTACAGATGTAGATGATATTCCCCTGTTCCATTACCGCCGCCGATGTCACTCTAAGCGAGGCGATGCCGAAGATCACACAGGCGGCGTGTAGCCACCCCATCATGCTTCACACCTGTAAAATAGCGCTGGGGAAGGGAGGCAGGTTAGTGACCGACCTTTTACAGTTGTGGAGGTAGACCCAAACACTCCACCCCTCCACTTTAACTGCAGTGGGGGTGGTAAGGAGAACTTGGAAAGGCCCCTCCCATCGTGGCTCTAACCCTTTCCGAGTCCAATTTTTGACCATGACATAACGACCAGGCTGCACTGAGAGCGAGCTATGTGATAGGGACGGTGACGAGTGAGCTGCACGGTACTGGCCATGGAGCTCCTTGAGGGCGTTAGTGAGGGCTAGAACATAGTTAGTCCTTTCTTTAGTCAGATGGTGAAACTGGACCAATCTGGGAACAGGCAGGTTCCCGGGAGTTCTAATGGGCCTGCCGGAAAAGACTCGGCAGGAGAGAGCCAGGCCGATCCTGCAGGTGTGACCTACAGCTGAAAGAGGACACCGGAGAGCAACTTAAGCCATGTCGGCCCCGTGTCCGCTCTTAATTTAGCCACTTTAGTTTTGAGGGTCTGATTATGTCTCTCAACCAACCCGGCTGACTGCGGTCTGTCCACACAGTCTAACTGCTAACATATCCCCAACTGGGAGCAGAACTCCTTGTTAATCTGTCCAATCAAATGAGGCCCGTTAACAGAACTTAACTGAGCCGGTATTCCGTACATAAACACCTCATCACATTTTTACAGCCTTTGGCTCTCCGTCCTCTTCCGTCTGGTGTCATGGTCACCAGTGACGAGATGTCATCTTTGGTGAATAATGATGGGCCAAGCCTATCGGCAGCATCCGAGCCCTAGCCAGCGCACAACACATATTAAAGCATCCAATGATTGTGCAGTCTACAATTATAATAACAAGTATTATCAATCCATGCAGCAGGTAAATCCCCATGACCAAGCTATGAGAGATAACCCCGAACTGAATCTGACTAGATAGATAGCCATCCTCAATACTACTGTGTTTTCCTTAGGATTTATATCCTTCTTATAGTTATACTGACTAGCAACTATCCCTCAGCCTTGTCATTCGTGTTTACATGTCAGGATTTGTAAACTGTGCAGGAAAATCAATGGTAAATGCATCCATCTCGCAGACCAGTGTCAATAGACCCTTTGTGAGGTGCTTTCCTCAAGTCCAATCACCGTGAACCATAGCTGGCGCCACTCAGGAAGGTAACACAATAGCCATTCCGGTTGTTCCACTACCTCCAAGGCATCTGACTACCTCGGGGCAGTAGCACCATAAAAGCGTCCTCATGTCCCTTAGAAGCAGCCCACAACTCAGTCCATCAGCGACCAAAAGGTCCGTATCCCTCACTGGGATTTTTTGTAGGAAGTGCTTTCCGTTTCCCATAGGAATGGTAATTGCTGATATTTTGTATCATGCACTGATTATCTTGCTTTATTAATTGCAGGAGCGTCAACCAATCCTGTTTCTATTTCTGACTTCCTGACTCTGACGTCGAACATTGTACTGAATCATGTAGCCTGCCCGCCCTGGCTTACTTGAGACAATAGCTCCGTTTTCTTCAACCCCCCGTTGTCTGTTATCATTTTCCTTACCGCATGGATTGTATACTTGCCATTATTTGGTTTTTCTTAAACACCACGCACGCACTTAGTACAGTTAACTTCTTGTGGTTACAACCCAATTGAATTTATACATAACAGTCCCTAACAACTTACAGGACATTTAGTCTGTAACAACTGTTATACTCTCCAATGCTATATTGGTTACAAATTTCCCCTCGCGGCAGCAAGCTGCTAATATTCTAGACCAGTGCCTCTCAAAGTGTGGTACGTGTACGCACCGGTACGTGGAGTGTTTCCAGAAAAGAAAGAGACAGTAATCCTGGATTGGCTTGTTTCGCTCACCGGTCCCTGGCACATTGGGAAAAAAACTGCCGGTACGCCACATCAGATAGTTTGAGATGCACTGTTCCAGACTACTGTCATTTAAAATATGGGGGTTCCTCGTCAGTCACTGCTGTCTGCCGAGACCCTTAATAACTCCTCCGCGTAATACGTCCCTCCTGGAGACCACAGATCACCCATCAGCTAACGTCCCGTTAGAGATGTCTGACCGGAGGTTTCAGTATTCAGTAATAATTTGATATTTTGATTTGTTGCTAACCCGTAAGGTTTTTCTTCCGGGCTCTATCATTCAATTCCCTCAAACATGTAGCCAATTGTATCATTAGTTTTTTCCCATACTGTCTGAAACATTCTTCTGCAGAGTGTTGTTCAGGTTCTTCATCGGTATGATCGTTGCTTCATCTGAAACTAAAACGAACAGGTCAAAGGCGGAGAGGGTCCTATTTCTTAATTTGTATCTTCCTATCCGTGCTTGGATATTCCAGAAGTACCATCTAGCATAGCCCACGTACTGCCTCACAAATCGATACCATAAGTCTGTCACTTGTCTACAAGATTGCACAGCCTTTTAAAGTCACATTGTTGTCGGCCAAATTATCCTTGCAGTAATTGCACGTTGTCATTAATCTATCCCACTTACACTGACACTTATGTAGCATGGTGGTTAGCACAAATGCTTCACAGCTCCAGGATCCCAGGCTCGACTCCCGGCTGGGTCACTGTCTGTGCGGAGTCCGTACGTCACCCCCCCGGTGTGCGTGGGTTTCCTCCCACAGTCCAAAGATGTGCGGGGTTACGTGGATTGGCCATGCTAAATTGCCCGTAGTGTCCCAACAGCAAGGCCAAGGGGGAGGGGAAGCCGTTGGGCCACGGGTATAGGGTGGATACGTGGGTCCGAGCGGGGCGATCATTGCTCGGCACAACATCGAGGGCCAAAGGGCCTGCCCTGTGCTGCACTGCTCCATGCTCTTGGATTCAAAATCCCCTCTGTGGTCACAAACCTCAATCATTAAAGTTGCCTGATATTCCACAAAACAATCAGGACAAACCTGAATGCCCCAAATCTCCCTGGGGGCTGCAGCATCCCATCGCTGTCTTTGCAAATGCATTATCCATTCTCCTGAATACTCAGTATCTGACCGTCTCCTGAGTTTCATATGACTACTACCAGTCCAAACAATCGGGCTACAGAATGCCCCACAATCCAGACTTGTGGTTTCCTGATACTCACTGTGAACCATTTTAAACTGAGGGCCATTAATCACCGCCCTTGTGGCCTGTTAAGCCTCCTCCTTCTGTTATTGCACCCCTGAGTGAGATGCGAAGAATCTCAAACTCCTCCCCTTTTGCTCACCCAGTGATCCAATCTGGTCAAAACCTTCCCTTGATACATTCCTGATAGTGCTACTGCATTTACTTTAATTACTTTATTTTGATGACGACCGGATTTGTATGAAAGTAAGATCCAAACATGACATTTGAACTTTATCAGCTGTCCAATCAATGCTGCTAACAGGTTTTAATTCACTGTCTCCTCCCCCATTGGGTCATTTGTTTTAAATGTGATACAATTTCATTTGCTCCAGACACCATGCTGCCCTAATTCAACTGTATGTGTACCCAGAATCTGAACAATCTTGTCTTTACATTTTACAGCTTCACGGATGATGTTCCCCGCAGTCTTAGTTGGTAGCTTCACCCAAACTTCCTCTAAATTAGCAATTGGTTTTAATATCTTAATTTTTCTGCATCAATTTTTTCATTAAATATTTCCCTGCAATCAGATTCTCATTTCCTGATACTGCAATTAATTCTCTTAATCTAACTTCTGGTCCAATATCTTTATTCTCCAAATCTCCTTCTTCAATGTCTATAACATGGTAAACATCATTATTTCTGCAAGTGACTTTTCGTGCTCGTCGGGCACTAGGACCCTGCGGAGCCATGCAGTACAGCTTACACAAAGCTGTCTGCTTGAACATCTCTTTGTGTGAATTTCGTGCAGAGCACATTGCTCTGCCGGCCATTTATAACTTCGAATTGATTTGAAACTATTGTATTTATTTCCCCCATTTATTTATTTATTTTTTCAGCCAAGACTATGCCGAGTTGCAACTAATCATTTACGAATCCCAATTTATACAGTTTGATTTCAATTTTTGTTTTCTTCCTGAGAATTATGTTTAATTAACATCATTATTACTAAGGTTCTGAAGAACTTTCAAATACTTACTCCGTTTTAACTCTCACTTTAATACCTCCTAAAACACAACATTTCACAAAACTAGGAACAGAGGTTATCACATTCTTATCAAACAGACTCATTCATTCATTGGAGATCTCCATTCAGACAAAGGAATTCACATCCGTATACGTGCATTCATCAACACACAAGTCATTTATAACCCAATTCTGTTTCATTCAAACAACCCATATCTTCGCGAAGCTATAGTTGAACGGCATTGAACTGTCCGCAAACATTCCATCAGCGATCCTTCCTTCACTGAACTGTTTCGCGACATCACATCAACCCGGTACGGACCTTAACCAATTTTTCATCAAATTTAAAATTGAACGGAATTGAAGTGTGCGCCAACATTCCATCAGCGGTCTTTTACTGAACTGTTGCGCGATATCACATCAATCCGTTAAAGACCTTAACCGAATTAAAGTATAATTTAATAGAGCCAATTTTTAATTTGCTACTCACATGCAACCGAGTAACCAGGCAACATCCCATCAGACACCAACTGAACTGTTCGCCTCATGCAACTGAGTAACCAGGCAACATCCCATCAGACACCAACTGAACTGTTCGCCTCATTCCAAAACTTAACGAAACCTGCAATGACTGAAATAAAATCTTTGAATCCATCAGACTGACCTTTGATTTCGTCGAGGCAATCGGGCCTAATCAAATGCGAGTGATTAGACTGTTAGCAGAATACGAGACAGAGGAAAATCGATATAAAAATACCGTAGGGCCCATAATTCCCCTCTCCCCGTCTGCAAGCATTCCAATTCTGATTTCGCAGATGAAAGGCAAAATTATCGAGAAATCCGGATTTCGGCACCAAATGTGGATTCCTGGTTAATTTGCTGTCAGTCTAGATTCAATAAAATCTGAGATGGATTTGCAGGTATCATATCATTTAATAATAACTAACTTGCAAGGCTGACTTAATCCATAGGACCTCAGGACACACACACTGTCTTCTGAGAGCCCAGAATAAAGAGAGACAGAATACAAAGAAGCTTCTGTTGATATATTCAAAATCACAGTAAGATTCACATATAAGCTTCCCATTGGTCATTCTATACACCTCCTGACCTGGCCCTATATCCTAATTGGTCACTTTGCATTGTAACCCCAGCATCTTTGATTCCTTCTGACCACGAGGTTACCATCCCCCGCGAGCCATGAAACTTCTGCTTTCCTTTGTTCTGTCTGTGACCACAGTGCCCTCAGGGTCCTAGTGCCTAATTTTATCACATTCATTTATTCATTTCCTCAGTATTCTAATCTATCCATGATCCAAAATAAGTATGAATAGGAACTCTATGTTGGGGTTTTAGTTCAATTAAAATGACTTATAACCCTGTTGGGCAAATTGACTCATAATTGATTATCTTTCATTTCAGTTGAGAAAATATCTGTCGAAAAACAGAATACTGTGGATGTTGGAAATCTGAAATAAAATAGAAAATTCTGAAAATAATCAGCAGGTCAGGCAGCATCCGTGAAGAGGGAAACAAATGGAGCTGAGATGCAGATTGGGGGGATGGTTTCACAGATGCTGCCTGACCTGCTGAATATTTCCAGCATTTCTATTTTATTTAAGAAAATATCTGTACTTGGTACAGTTTATTTTGTTTAAAGTATAATGAGTCCTCGTTCTAGGACTGTAGATATTTCCTTTCACCTCTGTACGTGCATACCATTTCCTGGGCAATCAGAAAGGCTGGCGGTTTATGACTAAAGTTGTGCCAATATTTCTGTGTAACCGGCCTCCGTGTTTTGCAATAGAACCCAGATAGTTCTTCTTATTTTTTTGAGGTAAAGTGGCAGGCATTTGTTTGATGCATTTGCAGTGAACTGGATCAAAATTCTTTGGCTGTTGTGATTCACGTTTTGCACCAGCAGTGCGCCCTCGCTTGCGTGGGGTGGCTTCAATGGGAAATCCCATTGACAAGTGACGGGAAGACAGAATCCCACTACCGGATGGCCGAGGGACTGGAGAATCTAGCCCCTGATTGACATCTGTACCTTTTGGGAATCTCTGGAACAAATCCATATCCTTACATAATGTTGGAGAAAGTAATCTGTCATTCTGTATCTGTTAATTTGCTCTGTGTTTATGGCTCTCCCTTGTAATGTTTAATTCTCTTCCTAAGTAGCTATCTATTTAACACTTCCATTAAAAAATAAAGTAAGAAATAGTACATTAGTCAGTGTTGTATTAACTGCTTTTGCAGCAATGTTTTCCTGCATATACCCACTATCGTTTGAAAAACGTATGGCCCAGAGTTTTCTGTCAGTGGCGAAGTGGCGGGAGTCAGACCTGATTTGTAATCCCCTTTCATACATAGTAGTAAATTGTGAAGAATAGTTTTATTACTGATATTTTCATCTACCTAGCCTGACAGATATACTTTCATAGATTATTTGTCCCTCTGCTGATTTATGCCTGTGATTATGAACCCCAACTCTTTACATATAAAAATACTTGCAAGTTGTGGGTAAATAGGCAAAATATTTGAACTAATGGTTCTTGCCCCTTTAAACACCAGATGGGCTGAACCATTTGCATGCACTGTTCCAGAGTTTATTAAACTACACATGCAATTTCTCTATTTCAGTAAGTGAGATCATCAGAGGGTATGAGGCCACTGCGCCCCTCAGTAGCAGCAAATGCTTAAACATTCATGGTTGATATAGAATTATAGAATCCATACAGTGCAGAAGGAGGCCATTCGGCCGATCGCGTCTGCACCAACTCTCTGAAAGAGAACTCTGCCGAGGCTCAATCCCCCACCCTAGCAGTTCTAATCATTGTGCTACCGTGCTACCCACTATTGAGAAAGGAAAATGCACCACTTAATTTGCCCAAATTTACTTGAAAAGATTTGTTTGCTTGCTTTTTAGTTCTGTGATGACTGTTCAAATTAATAACCTATTGTATTATGTTGTTCATGCTTCTCAACCTTTTAAATGAGCGAATATTTGACTTAGTTTTTGAATATGGGCAGCATGCTGGCAGACTGATTAGCACTGCTGCTTCACAGCGCCAGTGACCCGATTCGATTCTGACCTTAGATGACTGCCTGTGTGGAGATTTGTGGTTCTCCCGGTGTCTACGTGGATTTCCCTGGGATGCTCTGGTTTCCTCCCATGGATTGGCCATGCTAAATTGCCCCTTTGTGTCCAAAGGTTAGGTGAGGTTATGGGGATAGGACAATGGAGTGGGCCTAGGTAGGATGCTCTTTATGAGGGTCGGTGTAAACACGATGGGTCGAACGGCCTCTTTCTGCTCTGGAGGAATTATATGATTTCCACCCTGAGTTAGAAGCTGGTAGCTTTGTGATTTTCAGCTCTAGTTTCTGAATTGGGTTAACATACAGTGGGAAACTTGAGTCCTTCCACTGCTTCATGTTATTCAGAAACTGAAACAACCATCACTCTTTAAGTACTCAAACACTTTTTTGAAAAAAAGCTCATGGCCGGATTCTCTGTTCCTGAGTTCCTGAGACTAAGGATCCTGAGACTGGATTGTCCGTCCCGCTGCCCCAGATTTCTGGTTCAGCACGCCACCGGGATGCTCCGTTTCAGGAGTTGGTCAATGGGGTTTCCCATTGTGGGGCAGCCCCACGCTGTCGGGAAACCCCTGGGCTGCCGGCAAAATGGAGCATCCCGACAGTGGAGAATCCAGCAAGTGTTGATGCTGGGGCAGGATTAGTGGAGTTCCACGACAGTAAAACTGGCGATGTACCTGGATAAATTCACCAGCGCCATGTGGAACACAATCGATTCCAATGAGAAACGCTGCTGGAATCGCCGGGTTGGGGATTGATACTCAGGAGGCTTATAAGCTGCATGCGCATATACACACTTCACTCCCCACACACACCATCCCAGCCAATAAGATGGCAGCAAGATCAGTGGCACCCTATTTCATGACACAGAACTTGAAATCCTGCTGGATACCGTGGAGGAGAAGCAGGCAATCCTGTATCCCGGGGTAGGAAGAAGGCTGCCAGCTGCTGCCGTTCACTGGGCCTGGGTGCAGGTGGCAGAGGACCTCAGCGCCGTGGGCAATACCGCAAGGATTGGCCAGCACTGCCTAAAAGTAACTGCACAACCTCCTCAGGACGACCAGGTGAGTAGGCAGCACTGTGCCTCTGGCACTAACCCCCGCCCCATACACACGTGACTCGAACCCCCTTTGGTGTGTGGAAAGCGGCCTGCCATCTGCAGGTGCTCCCAGGACAACATGTATCCTATCGCTCACCCCCTGAACCCGGGGCTTCTCAGTGATGGCCTGCGAACCCCGCTGCCCGGGCATCCTATTGGGCACGGACCACATTGAAATGGACGTATTATGCCAACCGGGCATATAGGGTCTCCGTGATGGCGCGGATGCAAGTGTGCACCGAGGTCTGTGAGATCCTGGACAGGTCCCCACTCGGCGCCTGGAAGGACACCGTAGCTTAGATGTTCAAGGCGACCATCGCCTTAACTGCCACTGAAAGAGGGTGTCCTCCCTCATTCCCCACGGTGCCAGGTGCGCCATGATCTGGCAGATATGTCACACTGTTCCACTGCTCAGCATGCCTGGTCTGGCTGATCCTCGAATGCCTCGCATGAGGCCTCATGCAGAACTCCCTTTGCAACTCTTCCCCCTTGCCTTGTTGAGGGGTAGGCTCTCCATCTTCACCGGCTACTTCCTGTTCCTCTGAGTCAAGCTCCGCTACTACATGGCCCTCCTCCTTGATCAGCTCCAGATCGTACAGCCTCAGTGCATCCCCCAGGGCTGCTGCGACTAGGAGGAAGGCCACCCTTCCTGGTTGAATTCCAATTTGCATTGTCTGCAGGGGATGAAAGGATGACATGTTAGCATGAATAATAATAATCTTTATTCTCACAAGTAGGCTTACATTAACACTGAAATGAAGCTACCATGAAAAGCCCCTAGTCGCCACATTCCGGTGCCTGTTCGGTTACACGGAGGGAGAATTCAGAATGTCCAAATTACCTAACAGCACATCTTTTGGGACTTGTGGGAGGAAACCGGAGCACCCGGAGGAAACCTACGCAGACACGAGGAGACTGCGTGGACTCCGCACTTACAGTGACCCAAGCTGGGAATCGAACCTGATGCGTAGTGGCACCAGTTGGCACTGCGGACCCTTCTCCTGAATCCCCCCCCCCCCCCCCCATGGATCCCTGGCCCTGAAGGTACCCAGCACCGTGGGGTCCTCTGGCCCTGGCACCCATCCCTGCTGGCGCTGCTCATGCCAGCTGTATGCTCTTTGGCAACCCCCCTGTAGGGGCTAATGTGGGTGTTGCCCTTGGGTGGGCCGTATGATGCACTGCCGGCGGATGGCGGCCAGTGGGATGGGAGGCTGGTGGGGGCTGGGGTGCAGGGAGTTGTAGTGTGGAGGCACCCATAAGGCCGGTGTCACTCTGCAGAATTACAGGCCATGGTGGGAAGTCAGTGGGGTGTGCAGCAAGATGACTGCCTTTCAGTGCCTGGACACCTCGATCCCGTGGTGGTGGGGGAGGGGGGTATCACCCTGGCCCCTCTGCTGGCCTCGGGGTCTTCTGTATATTAATATCCCATTGAAGGTAGGAAGCGAAACGTGTTTTTAAATGATTTCAAATTACTTTTGAACTTGGTTTTACTAACACACTTTGCTTTTTTTACAGGGTGGGAAAAGAAGTTGCAGAATGCTGTCTACCATGAGCTTAATGTGTAGGTGTTTTAAAGATGTACTAAGTGTGGTAAAGCTTTGCATATGTTTTGAACAAAGATAACATTTTTAAATTTCTAATTTGTGTTCATGGGCAAAAGAGCAGATGGGAATCAGCTCCAAACTTACAAAAAGCTACTTTTGAGTTGGGAGATGTGTGAAACTAACCTTGACATGACACTTTATTGATGTTTTATCCTTCCCTTCAAAGAAGCCATTGGTGTTGATTCAACATTGCACCTCAGCAAACTATTTGAGAACTGAAACTCAGTTGAGTGGGAAATCCAGCCTTTTTTCAAACTCTGTGAGCGCATGTTTGGATTCCTCAAAATGAATCAATTTACTATTTAAAAAATACAGTAACAATTTGAAGCATTTCAAATAACATTTTTGCATAATATATTATGTTAGTGAAATTAGAAAGCAAAACTATCAATTAAAAACGATAGCAATACTGGATTAAGTATCCTGTGCGCACTACAGTATAGCCTAAGTTTGATTTGTTCGAAACAAACCATGCTTGTGTGCACAATGCAATGTTGGTAGCAGTGCAATTAGGTTACCTACTTCAAACTCAGTGTGATATAAAGTCTGAATCGGTGATATGTCAATTATTTTCTGTTTTTCCCAGCAATTTGAAGAACCCGCACTGGTGGTTAGTTAGTCTCAATTGCAGATGACACAAAACTTGGAAATATTGTGAACTGTGAGGATGAAGACTATATCTTCACGAAGATATAGACAGGCTGATGAATGGCTGAACACATGACAAATGAAATTTAATACAGAGAAGTGTGAAGTGATGCATTTTGACAGGAAGAACCAGGAAAGGCAATATGAAATAAAAGATACAATTCTTAAGAAATCTGGGGACATGTGTGCACAAATTGTTGAAGATGGCAGGACTAGCTGAGAATGTGGCCAAAAAAATTCCTGAGCTCTAACTAGAGCCATAGAGTACAAAAGCAAGGAAGGTATGAGATGAACCTTAATGGAAAAACTAGTTGAACCTCAACTGAAGTATTGTGCACAATTCTGGGAACCACACTCTAAAGAATGTGAAGGCTTTCGAGAATGTGCAGAAATGATCCATGAAAATTCTTCCATGGATGAGGGACTTTAGTTATTGGGATAGACTAGAGAAGCTGTGGTTTTTCTCCACGGAGATGGGGAGTTTGAAAGGTTTTCAACATCATTGAGCAGGGATTAAACATAGATTCTTTGGAAAGATCATACAATATTTACCTGGCATTACTATCTAGATGGGTTTATTGGACATGATAACATATTTGGCAAATCTTTTCTCGTAGCTGGTGTTACTGAATTGGTCTCCAGCTCCATAATTTTATTATTGTACACTAAGCATTTTCCCATAATGTAGGAGAATAATGAAAAAGAAAGATAGATTACCTATTTTGTACAGCATTCATATTTCATATCCACACATATCTTATTCATCCATCCCATTAGACCCTGTAGCTGTATAGATTTATGATTAAAAGATTAATAGCTTTTTTTGATATAGCCTTAAGCTGAAATAAGATTGTGTAGTGGTACAGCTTCTCTGACTTTATACAACATAAGTACAGATTATATTTAACATCACCCTTCTGCAGTGGTTACAATTTGATGTGCATGCTAAACATGTGGGGCTGAATTTTCCTAGAAATCAGAAAAGACCGATAGCGGGTGGGAAAAATAGTGTTGAAGTTGCTGGCAACAATAGCGGCTTTTCCACTATACAATCACACACTTGGGGGAGGGAGGGGGGGGGGGGGGGGGGCGGTTGGGGGGGGGGGGGGGGGGGGGGGGGGGTTGGGGGGGAGGTGGGGGGGTTGGGGGAGAGGTGGGGGGGGGGTGGAGAAACATCAAAAGACGGGTCCCACAACATATTGCTGGTGGGGCAGCCTCTTAGTATCTTGAGGATTGGTCCGCTATTTTTAAAGACACCCCCAACACAAAGGAGTTCATCCTGGTGCACACGCACCACCCCAATCACCTCACCCTGGCAGTGTAAAATCCTGACCATGGTTTCCCAAACACAACATAGACTTTATTCCTGTGGTGTATGGAGGTCACAGACCATTTGAAGAACGGTACAAAATAGTCAAGCTTGATTATTTACTTCATAGTTTTCTGCTATTTTGCCCCTAACCGATACCACTTTTTGATGTATGAAATTATTTACCATTGATATTTTTATACAATTTTTGTTAGCCTGTATCCTAAATTAAAAATTTTGAAGGATAATTTGCAAACATATTATTTGAACTTTTGCTTTTATTGAATTTTTCTGTCTATTTACTTTGTTAGGATTATGTACAGTGTCATTTCTATGGCACTGACATAACTGTTGAACCAATCACAAAATAACAAGGCTGAACAGCATTTCTGGTTTTATTCGTTGCTCGTTTCTTCATTAGCTTTTAGATTGCACTTTTCCCTTGATTGGTTGGCTGAGATGGAAACTTGCAACATGCTGACTAATATGGGTTAAATATAGTAGAGTATAGGATGACATTGTGATTATACATGGACATGAAGTGGTGTTCTCCAAAGCCATCTCTGTTAAGTGGGTTAAACAGCTGGCTTGTAATACAGAACAATGCCAGCAGCGCGGGTTCAATTCCGTACCAGCCTCCCCGAACAGGCGCCGGAATGTGGCGACCAGGGGCTTTTCACAGTAACTTCATTGAAGCCTACTCGTGACAATAAGCATTATCATTGTTATTATTCATGATTTTTGCATTTTAATCATGGCCTGAATTTTTTATCCACCGGGCGCGCACACTCGGTTGGCCTGGAAGTGGGCGCAATACGAGCTTCTGGCCGTGGTTGGCCGTAGAACGTGATTTTATGCTTGCTGACCAATTAACAGGGAGCCAGTGTGAAATGCGTGCTGAGAAATGCTAAGTCCTCCCAGGGAGGATGGGAAGAAGGCATGCACTAAGAACAGGGAGGGTACGGGCTGATGCTTTTAATGAGCTCCCTCAGGGGGGGACAACCGCTGCGGAGCTGTCTCAGGGAGTTGTGTCTAGGCAGCACATTCAAATGCAAATCTTATCCCCAGACATCTTAAAAATGTTTATTTCAGTCTTGACAGTCCACCCTGCCCTGGATCGTGGTTGAAGCTGAAACATAAAGCTAGTCTGCCCATCCGCCAACCGCAACAGCAGGTGGGCCACGTAAAATTGTGTTCAATTGACCCCTTAATGGGTTAAATTGCCTGCTTGATTGTTGGCAGGTGCGCTTCTAAAACTAATGCATGTCCGCCGACCGAAATATTACGCAAATGCGTGTTGACGTCAGGACAAGCATTTCAAGCGGAAGCATGCAAAAGATATTGGGCATGCGCTCGCCTGCGCAACATAAAATTCTGGCCAATTATTATAACTCCTGAGACTGTTATTACTTAATTGTTTCAAATGATGACACTGATTCCTGCTCTAATTCTATGTCTTTTCCATGTGCAGCCTTCCCCAACCTGGTCATCCAGCTGCTCCAGCTGATCATACTAAGGAGGGATTGATGTACATGAGACGCGCACAGGTTAGTACAAACTTGGTAGAGCATCCCAACTGATGTCAAATAGCAACTAGGAACATCTTCTAGGTTTTAATATACTGTAGAAATTAATTAAGTTGGATGGCTTTAAGCTACTGATTTAGAAATGAACATACTTAATAATAAAACCTGTCTTCTATGCTCAGGGACCACCTGAGCATACTTCCACGTTTTTCTCCACTGTAGACCCAAATCAATTTTACTTGCACATTGCCATGCAGTATTACATTGGATTGGAATTCAGCATGTGAATTTTTCATTTGGGAGACTTGGATGTTCCCACCGGGACTGAATAATGTGTGATTTGCTGGCGAGAAATGGAAATAATTCCTGGGTGAGTGTGCAGTGCACCGCTGGGGCTGCAATTAGTGCTAAAGAGCCTGACAGCTGGAGCTGGCATCTGGAGTGCTTTTAAGCACTCCACTTACCACACACTCATTGCGGCAATGAAGGTGGCTTAGAGAAGACCTGCTCCTCCCAATATAGGGACTCAAGGTAAACTGACTGCTCCATGCCAGTGAGGAGAGGAAGGACACCCTTTTCCCTAGGATGGACTGCACACTCAAGCACACCTTCCTGAATAGCGCCTGGGAGGTGGTGACAGAGTCAGTCAGTGCTGCCAACCTCACCAGGAGGAGACAGCTGGTGATCCGGAGGGGTGGGGGTCACTGATCAGGCCTCTGCCCTGAGAGAGGCAGAGAACCAGGAAGGGCTCCAAAGGCCATGGTGCACGTGTCCTTTGTTTGAGTTGAGCTCTGCTAATACTCTGCTTCCTCTGCAGTGGAGCAGTGCTTCTAAGGAGTGCCAACACCTGGTGGGCCCATGATTGAGATAGGCCACACCCATCCCCTTGTTGAAAACGCTGGGGTATGAGGGTGTCCAGAGGGCGGCCTAGGCTTTCTGAGCAGTGTGGGCAGCCAGGAGCCTGTAAGTAGCACCAGAGGAGTGCGTTTAAAAAGTAGCACCAGAGGAGTGCCACATACTGCAGCAATGGCGATCTGATCCAGACCACCCCGATCCCGAAAGGGACACCCTGAGTCCACAGACTTGTCACCAAGTCGTTCGCCGTGACTGCCCCCGGTCCCGACAGCCACCCCCAGCAAGCCCAACAATTCTTGAAGCTTTATGACTTTTTTTTAACCTCCCATTCCCCCTCCGCAGCCATGTCATCTAATCCCCGCTTGTAAATACTTGCACTAATTCACGTCCACAAGACTTTTGTCTATGAGGTGTGGAGCGTTACGGAAGGGTGGAGCATGAAGTGTCCAAGTCGTTAATGATATTACAATCGATGTTTCTGTGTTAGTATTCCCTAATAGCTAATTTATTCATCATCTGTAACCAACTGAGAGAAAACAAATTATAAAACAAATTATAAAGATGTGAAACAATACTGATGTTAACAATGCAATATTGTTTTAAATGTTAAATAAGTAAAGATTTATCGGGATTCATAAAGCTGGATGTAGTGTATGCATATGCAACTCTGTAATGTTTGTGAACATGTCTTCTAAGATTTTGCTTTTTTTGCAGGTAAACTGGGAAAAACGCGTTCTGAAAAGTTTAAATAGTATGTGTGCTGAGCTAGCTGTCCCTTTAGCCAAAAAGGTTGGAACAACCAGATTGCATTACTCTTTAAAATTAACTTTTATGCTTAAATGAAATACTGAAACATAAAGATTGAAGCCACTGAATAATAGTTTATTCAAACCATATTTTTTCTCCATACAGAGGTCAACAGATGAGCAGAAGGAACTTTTGAACAAATGGAATGAGATGGGGACTGATGAACCAGGTAAAGGGAGTTGGTTAACTCAGTTGCCTGGACGGCCTGTTTGTGATGTGGAGCAGTGCCAGTGTGGGTTCAATTCCTGTACCAGCTGAGGTTATTCATGAAGGCCTGCCTTCTCAACCTTGCCCTTCGTCTGAGGTGTTAACCTCAGGTTAAATAATCACCAGTCAGCTCTCTCTCAGGTGGCATGGTGGTACAGTGGTTTGCACTGCTGCCTCACAGCACCTGGGATCCTGCTTCACTTCTGACCTTGGGTGACTGTCTGTGTGCAGTTTGCAGTTTCTCCCCATGTCTGTGTGGGTTTCCTCCGGGTGCTCCAGTTTCCTCCAACAGTCCAAAGATGTGCAGGTTAGGTGGATTGGCCATACTAAAATTGCCCCTTAATGTCTAAAAGGTTAGGTGGGGTTATGGGGATAGAGCAATGGAGAGAGCCTAGGTGGGGTCCACTTTCAGATGGTCAGTGCAGACTCAATGGGTTAAAGAACCCCTACAGTGCAGAAGGAGGTTATATGATTCTATGATTTTTTTGACAGATGTTAGTTTAAGACCCTCCTTTAAACACAGCTCTAATTCTTCCTCATATGTCTTGAACTTGGTGTCCACATTTAGTTGATCATGCCTCTGTCAAGCATATTCAGATGTTTCTCCATGTTGCAATTTATTGTTGAGTGCTTCATATACTGATAAACTGAAGTTGTCCTTTAAATGATTAATGTAAGATTAATTTAAAGGAATTGGAGCAAACATTTCAAATTTCAAGAAACCACAAATCCATATTGAGTTCTGTGTAGTTGATGCAATGTTAGATTGTTTCTTTCCTTTACATGCTGTGTGCAGTGTGAAAACTGCTATCAAAGCTGCTTCTAGAGCACATCGTCCTGTTATTCTGTAGAGTTGTCTATATTAGTAGGAATACAATTTAAATTCTGCAGTCTGAGGGAATTGCTCATACTGTTGTTAACTCTCATGAGAAGTGTTCTGATATTATTCCTCTCCCCAGTTAATTGATTTTTTTATGACCAGATGAGTGTCTATTGCTTTTTTGAAACCACTGGAACAAAATTCTTGGGCACAATTTTTTCCTAGATTTGAGCCACTTCCGACCGGTCTATGCTCCTAAAGATTTCCTAGAGGTAAGATTTCCTACCTGATCTGACAATTATCCACAGTCAAAAAATCAGAATTGTGGACTGGTTTGTTATTTTAAGTGTGACATCATTAATTTCTGCATGATTGCTTTTTCAATGTTTGATCTAAAACTTTAGCAAATAAAATTGGTGTTATCAGGAAAGAAATTTAATTATTTGCTTTTTGATGTATCTTTGTCAAATTGTTAGCCAACTGTGGTAGTGAATAAGTAAGAAACACTTGTGATAGTCTGCAACTGACTGAAATTCTATAACACTTCTGATGCTGTCCAGCAGCGGGAGGTTTCAAGAAATGGATGCTGGGTGGCAGGTATATAATAGTGACAACTGCGGTGTGGAAAACTGCTCATATGCTGGAGGATGGAGTGGAAGCCCAGTTCCTGTTCCGTGACAGGGGTTAACAGTGATGTAACTGTGTTTCCCCATCAGATAGAGTGGCTGCGAGAAGGTGGCTCCTAGTATGGAAGTTTTCCTGTCCTCACCGCCTGAGTGGCAACAACTGATGTCATCCTGTGAGAGAAGGCATTCTGACTGCTGCAGAGATGCAAAGTGTCTTCCTTCACCCTGTTGTGATTGGGGTCACTTGAGGCCTGGATGCATATAGAAATTTTTATCCAACATTTTCTTGGATTTTGCTTTGCTCACTGCTGACCTCAAAGAAAGATGCTCACAAAAATCTAGCCATCCATGTGGATTGGATTTTGTTTATTGTCACGTGTACCAAGGTACAATGAAAAGTATTGTTCTGCGAGCATCTCAACAGATCATTTAAGTACATGAAAAGAAAAGGAAATAAAAGAAAATTCAAGAAAATACATAATAGGGCAACACAAAGTACACAATGTAACTACATAACACCAGCATTGGGTGAAGCATACAGGGGTCTAGTGTTAATGAGGTCAGTCCATAAGAGGGTTGTTTAGGAGTCTGGTAACAGCGGGAAAGAAGCTGTTTTTGAGTCTGTTCGTGCGTGTTATCAGACTTTTGCATCTCCTGCCGATGGAAGAAGTTGGAAGAGTGACAAAGCCGGATGTGAGAGGTCTTTAATTATGCTGCCCGCTTTCCCCAGGCAGCGGGAGCTGTACATGGAGTCAATGGATGGGAGGCAGGTTCGTGTGATGGACTGGGCTGTGTTCACGACTCTCTGAAGTGTCTTACGGTCTTGAGTCGAGAAGTTGCCATACTAGGGTGCGATGTTGCCAGGTAGGATGCTTTCTATAGAAATTTGTAAAAGTTGGTAAGAGTTATTGTGGACATGCCGAATTTCCTTAGTTTCCTGAGGATGTATAGGCGCTGTTGTGCCTTCTTGGTGGTAGCGTCGCCGTGGGTGGACCAGGACAGATCTTTGGAGATGTGTACCCCTAGGAATTTGAAACTGCTAACCATCTCCACCTCAGCCCCATTGATGCTGACAGGGATGTGTACAGTACTTTGCTTTCTGAAGTCAGTGACCAGCTCTTTAGTTTTGCTGGCGTTGAGGGTAGATTGTTGTCGCTGCACCACTCCACTAGGTTCTCAATCTCCCTCCTGTATTCTGACTCGTCATTATTCGAGATCCGGCCCACAATGGTCGTATCGTCAGCAAACTTGCAGATGGAGTTGGAAGAAAATTTTGCCACACAGTCGTATGTGCACAGCGAGTATAGTAGGGGGCTAAGTACGCAGCCTTGCAGGGCCCCGGTATAGGGGACTATTGTGGAGGAGGTGTTGTTGTTTATTCTTACTAATTGTGGTCTGTGGGTTAGAAAGTCGAGGATCCAGTTGCAGAGTGAGGAGCCAAGTCCTAGATTTTGGAGCTTTGATATGAGTTTGGCTGGGATTATGGTGTTGAATGGGGAGCTGTAGTCAATAAATACGAGTCTGATGTAGGAGTCCTTCTTGTCAAGATGCTCTCGGGATCAGTGTAGGGCCAGGGAGATGGCATCTGCTGTAGACCGGTTGCGGAGGGTATGCGAATTGCAGTGGATCATGGCATTCTGGGAGTATGGAGGTGATGCGCTTCATAACCACCGCTTCATGTGGCATGGATTTCTACTTCCTTGTCTCGATTTGAATCTGGTGCCGAGTCAAAGGGATTTCCAGGTTTCCGTTGGAGAAGTTGGATCACTGACAGCAATTCCTGGATTTCCACAATGAGCTGCACCTGGATAGACTCCAGAAGTTGTTGTTAGTTTCTGAGGATCAATGAAGGTGAATATTAGAACATAAGAACTAGGAGCAGGAGTAGGCCATCTGGCCCCTCGAGCCTGCTCCGCCATTCAATGAGATCATGGCTGATCTTTTGTGGACTCAGCTCCACTTTCCGGCCCGAACACCATAACCCTTAATCCCTTTATTCTTACTGCAAGATCTGGGCCATTATATCCTTAGCTCCCTTATAAAGGGGCCAAATGTAGAATGGTTCTCTCAGACACCCACCATTTTGACTCCTCCATACCCCAAAGTAACAGTAATGTGGAGGGGGGGGGGTTCACTCACCAACAGTATCAAAAGAAGTTGAAGTTCCTAACTCTAATGAAAACATGTGTGGAATGTATGGTGCCTGCTGGCAGGTTTGAAGGCAAGAGGTCTCATAAAAGGGGCTGGTTTAGCACACTGGGCTAAATCGCTGGCTTTTAAAGCAAACCAGGGCAAACGGCTACAATGAGGGAGAATTCAGAATGTCCAGTTCACCTATTCAGGAATGTGGCACCCGGAGGAAACCCATGCAGACACAAGGGAGAATGTGTAGACTCTGAACAGATGGAAATCGAACGGGGGTTTCTTCCGCTATGAAGCAACAATGCTAACCACTGAACATTACATTAACATACAGTGCAGAAGGAGGCCAATAGGCCCATCAGGTCTGCACTGACCCACTTAAGCCCTCACTTCCACCCTATCCCCATAACCCAATAACCCATCCTGGCCGTTTTTGGTCACTAAGGGCAATTTATCATGGCCAATCCACCTAACCTGCACGTTGTAGCCACCTAAGATGGACACTGGGCTACAAAATGGAGAACTGCTAAGGCTGCAGGGAAAAACAGTCTTAGCAAGGACAAGCAGTTTGCAGGAGACTAATTAGCATTCTGCACGTACAGAAACCAGTTTTTGGCCAGGTGCAGAGTTTCAGCCAAAGGTGTAAATGGCAACAAGATCTACATAGTAATGAGGTGATCCAGATCCAGACCCCGCACAATAGAAACATTTAAGTATGAATGGATACTTTTGAGTAGACGCCCAGACAGAACGGCACCATAGTATCCAACACAAAGAACCATAGGGACAGCCCACCCATCGAGGGACGACCCTCAGATTGGGGGGTTTAGAAGATATCGATTGGGAAAGGCCCAATCGATACATGGCAGGTAAAAGGCCCGCCCCGAAGGGGCACGGACTTCTAGGAACTATAAAAGTAGACCCCGCACATGGTTCGGTCTGCTTTGGCTCCGGCTCTGACTGCTACTTTTGCTCCGGCTCCGCTTTGCTGCTACATCGCATCCTGACTCCAGTTCCATCACCAGCCGTTGAGCCATCAGCCATCGAACTGTAAGTGCCAATACAACGATCGCTACGTGATCCAGACCTTGCTAGATCCTGACAACTTTAAGTACCTGATAGTTGCAGACCAAGAACGGGACGAAGGCCTTGCTCCCTGACCTTGCCTGTTCCTGTCTAGATAAGTATTTTAGTTGTTTAGTATTAGAAGTAAGTTAGTCTCTTTAGCGTATGCATGTGTATTTATTATATTTGTCATAATAAATATCAATCGTTTGGACTTACTAATCGGTGTACAGATTTATTACTTTGAACCTGACCTTGATATACTTGTGAGGTGTCTAAATACGGCACCTGGCGACTCCTGAGCATAATTACATACACAGAGCCATAGTAGTGTTAAGCACACGGCCTTTAAACGGAGGCGTGTTAATACACTCCAGTAAAACGAGCAACAACGTCTTTGGACTGTGGGAGGAAACCGGAGCACCCAGAGGAAACCCACGCAGACACTGGGAGAACGTGGAGACTCCGCACAGACAGTGACTCAGCAGGGAATCGAACCTGGGACCCTGGCGCTGTGAAACCACAGTACTAATCACTTGTGCTGCCCATGATGCTCCAGGATGCTGCACGGGCATCATTGTAACGGTTCTCCGTGTCGGTGTGAGGCCTCGGGGCAGGCATCATTTGCCATGACCGCAGCAAATATCCCTTGTCACCCAGGAGACAACCCTTCACCAGGGGAGCGCCTCGAAGGGGTTGGGCACGTCGAGTGCACCAGGACAAAATGCTCCCTGCACATTGCCTGAGTATCGGGCGCAGCATGCATGCTGTGCAGCCGGTGGTCACCCACCAACTGCACATTCATGAAGTGGAAGATTTTCCTATTGATGAAGGGCACCCCCTCATGCGTCGGTGCCCATAGATGGATCACCCCCTTGGGCCTGGGGAGTGTCAGCGATGGCGGCGAATCCCATTGCCGGGCTAACCTAGTGGGCTGGGCCCACATTGAAGTGTATACAGTCTGCTGCCAGGGGCATATAGAGTATTTGTGACGTTGCGGATGCACCTGTGAACGGATGTCTGCGAGATCCCAGACAGTTCCCCACTCAGTGCTTGGAATGATCCTGTGGCAAAAGTGTTCAGTGAAACTTCCATACTTCAGTGGTTCCAGGTGTGCCATTGTATGTTTGGTCTTCTGTACCTTGCAAAGGAATCCACCAAACTTTTAGACTTGTCCAAACCAGGATCTTTATTGAATCATACATGATAAGATAGCGATCTGTTACAGAACAAGTTATCATGCAGTTTCTTTGTACTCCTCTGGAACAGCACCTAGCACGACTGTTCACCTGTATGCCTTACTACCATCTCCTCTATTCATCTTCTGATGATGGCCGGATGTGTATGTCTCCACTTATGTGGCATCCCTGGTCACATGACCATGGTTTGAAGACCGCATGGTGTGACTGCACCGCCACCTACTGGTTGGAGGTTGCACATTAAGCATCTATGATATTGCTTACAGGCATATCACCACATCCCTCTTCCTCATACAACATTAAGATATGTTCACAAGCAACATTGATCTTTTAACTTTATACAATCATGATATTTGTTGAACAAGGTAAATGAGTTTTAATAGGGTGTCGATAACATGATATGCCTGGCCAGTGTCCGTTTCTTTTCTGCACAGATCATTGGATTTCCCTCATAGGATCACCTCTGTGATCATTTGAGCTGTTGCCAGCATCTTCGGACTGGTTTTCATGCCAGCCTCTTGTTTCTCTTCCTCTTTGATCTGTGCCTTTGGAAGGCCTATGTCCATGACTGCCACACTTGTGTCACTAGTCTCTTTCTTTTGCGCTTCCTGTTTGCTACTTGCAGTTATTTCCGTTGCTGGTTTGTTGGTGGGATGAGCTAGCTCTCCCAGTCTTCTCCTCCTTCTCTTTATTTTGAGAACACGATGATGTATTTTTTTGTGTCTCTTGCTTTTGTGTTTTGGTGTAGCAGCCTCTGGTGTGATGCTGATTGTTGCCGTGTACTAAGAGGCGTGCAGAGTTTCAGGTGTCGCGTCATCTTTGGGTGGTATGACCACGCCCCCTTCTGCGGTCTCATTGACCTGTTGTAGCACCTTGGTTTCTGGTGTCTGAGCTAATTTGGAACTGGGTCTACAGGTGTCGCTCCTTCTTGGCTCGCTGGAGCATCACTCACTGGCTCTTCATCACTTGAGATTATAATGCTCTCTGGTTGTGGTGATCCAGGCACTGGGTCTTCTTGGTCAAACTCACAAATATGTGAGTGGTCTGTGGAACTGCATATTGAGATTGCAATCAGCTCTTCCTCAGGGTCATTCTCAGAGTCGCCTACTACTGCAACATCCAAATCGCTGTCATCACAGTCGTCATCTATGTCTTCCCATTCATTATCAGTGTTGTCGATGGTTTGGGAATGAATTACAGGAACCATTTCAAAGACCATGAATGAGTCACCACGTACCTCTGAGGCCAGTTTCTCCAATATTGGAATGATTCCTTCCGTTTCTGGCTTGGTCAGCAGCTGTTCTCCTGTGGTATCAGCAGCTTCAATTTTTAAATGCGCTATCTCCAAACTCCCGCTCTTCTCAGAGTTCAGCGCGGTCTGGGAGTCCCCTGCGATCACTGCTTCATTTCGTCCAAACCACCTATGTAGCACTTCTTGAGTCTTTTCATTGAGCCCGTCTTTGCTTCTGGGTAAAGATCTGCAAGTGTTTCATACTGGTATTCATCTATCTCATTTTCCTTGCCATCACTTTCTGCATCACCATCAACATCTTCGAGCAGCTGTTCGTAGTAGTCGTCATTGGATTCAACATTGTCTGCAATGATCACTCCTGTAAAATGTAGCATTGCATACGGAATTATTTGTTCATGCAATGGGGCGCCAAGTTCAAAGTCAGCTTTGAGTTTGGCCACCGAACCTTGGCTTAACATTCCATGCTGTGGAAATTCAGTGGGACTGGAGAAATTGATGAACGATTCATTTGGTATAGTTTTCGTCACTGTTCTGAGAGTGCTTCGACCTTTGTGCTTTGGTTACGTTTGGATTGTTCTCGTTACATTCTTGCCCTCCCTCCAGTCGATTTTGCAGCCTGTGCAACTGATGGTTTGTGGTTCAGCAAAGAATGATTTAAGCGGCTGCGAATCCAACTGGCTCTAATTTAAACTCCAGAGTGAAGGACCACGGCTTCCCATGCTCTGTCCATTTAACACTCACATCTTGCTGATGCTTTAATACGGGTTTGTCATGTCCCCGTATCATGCCACTGAACCTATGCATGTTCTTGAAGACTGTTAACCAGAATTGTGGAATGCTCACCGACTGTTCCATCCCCTCGTCTGATTTGTCATCCTCCACCTGGCTCTCTTCCGAATCCTCATAAACCGTGCACACTGTAATCTTGTAGGGATCCAAAGTGTTCATTGACCAGCCATTTTATAGGGCACATAGCCGCTCAACTAGATTCAGGGATTTGCATGATTTCGCTCCTAGGATGGAGTCGATGTCCATGTCTACAATTTGGAAAAGTAGCGTGTGCCTCATGTCTGCCTCTCATAGCACTAGTTAGCAGACACCAAAGGTCTCCATTGTTCTTGTTCCGAAGTCCACTGGCAGCCCTGGCCTTCAGCGAATTTCTGCTGCACGCTCAGCTTTTGCAAGGCAGACCCATTCCCAATGTTGACTGTCACTTTCGGGTCAAAGTTACATCGTGTTGGAGAATTGTCCTGTATCACCATCGATTTCAATGTAGATTGAAAGGTTTCCGGAGCGTTCTTACTAGCTTCAATTTTCCTGACGATTGTGTTTCCATAATTCTTTTTTGGACTCTTCTGATTCCTCGCAGTGATGAGATTGATGAAAAACTGTTCTTTGGTATTTATCTCATCAACTGCATGCATTGCTCGTGCATGGTCCATTGTAGAACGCACAAAACATTGTTTTGCGACTTCCGGTGACTGGGATGTGCTGAGAAGTCGCACATCAGGTGGCTCCCCTCCCATGAACCTGCAAAATAGCTACTTCTCACTGAAAACACGTCTAAAATCTCGACAATTCATTCCCCCCGACCTTAGCAGAACAACAGGGGAAAGAAGGAAAAAGAAAAAAGAAAAGGATACCAGGCAAAAGTCAGTCCAGAGGCCGAGCAGTGAGCAAGAGTGGAAAGAGCCTAGAGCAGAAACGAACGGACGAGCCGACTGGTACGAGGCGGCAAAATCCAAACTTCGCTGGAGCGAGAGGGCCTGACCAGCCAGGCATGAAGCCTTCCCTCACTGGGGTGGCTGGATGGCATTCCTTTCAAGAGCACTGAGGGAGCACAGGAATGAGACAAATACGGACGTTCAAGGGCGTGGTAGACGAAGCTCTGGCGCATATGCAGCTCACCCTGGACAAAGCTGAAAAGAGATTGGAGGCCCAGGAAGCGACGATCACAGACCTGGAAAGGGCTGCAATGGACCAGAGTGACCGGATCCTTGCCCAAGAAAAAGAGGTGGTGAGACTGGTCGCGGCACAGGACAGCTTAAAAGGAAAGGTCGTGGACCGAGAGAACCGGTTGAGACAGCAAAATTTAACGAATTGTGGGTCTGCCGGAGGGGATCGAAGGTAGGGATCCCACAGACTATGTGGCCCAAATGCTGGTCAACCTGAGGGGAAGGGAGACCTTCTCCAACCCACAGAAATAGACAGAGCACACCGGTCGCTCCGTCTAAAGCCAAAGCTGGGGACCAGCCAAGGGAGAGTACAGCAAAAATGCACTGGTACCAAGACCGGGAGAGAATCCTGTGCTGGACCAGACAGTCCAAAAACTGCAGCTGAGAAGGATATAAGATACGGATATACTAGGACATTGGGGCTGACCTGGCCAAGCGCCGGGCCGAGTTCGACAAGGCAAAGGCCGCGCTGCACAAGAGCGGTGTACAATTTGATATGCTGTATGCAGCCAAGCTCTGGATCACATAGCAGGGCAAAGAACACTTTTTTACAGTCCCTGCGGAGGCAGATATGTTTGCCGCGAAGTGTGGGCTGGAAAAGCGGCAACAGGGGAAACGATGAGGAGCCCACGGAAGGAGACTGTAACGCTGCAATGGGCTAACATGGGGGAGGGGAGAGAAAAGAGCCTTATCTTCACTCCCCCCACACAACCTGTACAACCAACATCAAGTCACCACCAAAGAGACCGCTTTACGTGGGAGAATGTGGCATCGTTCTGAAAAGCGAGGATAGCGAAAGAGGGAACGATGAATAGTTTCCAGAAAAGTACATGGTAAGCCAGAGGACAGAGTGGTAAGAATTTCAGAGAGCGGACGAGGAAAGGAAAAACACCGCCACACTAGCGCCGGGACTCATGCGAAAGACAGAGATTGTGGCATGCCCCTAGCAAGGGGACAATGCCAGGTGGGGGGGGGGGGGGGGGGGTGCGGTTTTGGGGGGCTAACAACGGGGACGGGGTGGCAAGCAGAGAGAGAAGCGGGGCAAAGAGGGTCGGGGGAGCGGGCTACGGGAGGGGTGAAGGGGACTAGGGGGCACAGAGAGAAAGAAACAGGCAAGGATAGATTGATAACGGCAGAATGGCCACATCAGGCCACAACTGATGGCTTGGAACAAAATGACGCTGTAAGCAACGAGCTAGAACGGTGCCTGAGCGAAGGGAGATCCCGGAGTACGGGGCATATCCACGTGGCAGATGCACAGTTGGTGGCAATGTTGGATGCCCCCTGGACAGAGGGAAACCCTCCGCGCAGGGACCCGTTCTTATGGGGAGAACAGTGACCGTGGCCATTTTCGACAGCCCCCTAACAAAGGGAAACCCCGGAGTGCAGGGGCACGTCCACCAAGCGAATATGGTTAAACCCACAGGAACGGAGGGACAAAAATCTCCCATTAGGGTGGTCACCTGGAATGTCAGGGGACGTAATGGCCCAGTGAAAAGAGCCAGAGTCTTCGCCCATCTGAGGAATATGAAAGCCGACACAGTCTTCCTCGAAGAGACGCACCTGAGGGAAAAGGACTGACTGCGGGTAAAAAGGGCTCAGTGGGACAGATGTACCATTCCTGCTACGGGATGAGGGTCAAGGGGGTAACCATTCTAATTAATAAGAGGACGATGTTCACAGCGACAAGGACGTTACGGACCCAGGGGGACGTTATGTCATGGTCAGCGGTTCCCTTGACAGGGCACCAGTAGTCCTCGCTAACGTGTACGCTCCCAACTGGACGACATGGAGTTTATAAATGAAATGAAAATCGCTTATTGACACGAGTAGGCTTCAATGAAGTTACTGTGAAAAGCCCCTAGTCGCCACATTCCGGTGCCTGTCCGGGGAGGCTGGTACGGGAATCGAACCGTGCTGCTGGCCTGCTTGGTAAGCCAGCGATTTAGCCTAGTGAGCTAAACCAGCCCCTGGTAAAGAAGACCATGGCAGAAATTCCCAACATAGATACGCACTGACCGATCATGGGGTTGGGGGGGGGTAGACTTTAACTGCGTACAGGACCCATGGGTGGACAGGTCGAAGCCCAAAACGGAAGCACCTCTAGCATGGCGAAGGAGCTGGGCCTTTTTATGGAGCAGGTGGGGGTGGTAGACCCATGGCGATTCACCCACCCAGAGGAAAAAAGCATTCTCCATCTTCTCCCAGTCCATAATGAATACTCAAGGATCAACTTCTTTGTAGTGGGGAAATCGGTGCTTCCGGGGTTGATTAGGGCGGAATACTCCGCAATCGTAATCTCCGACCATGCTCCACATTACATGGTTGTGAGGTTGGAGTCAGGCAGTGCCCAATGCCCCACATGGAGGTTGGACACAGCCTTACTGGCTGACTGGGCCTTCTGCGAGAAAATATCACAGGCCACAGACGAATATAAGTAACAACCAGAACGGGAAGGTTTCACCCTCCATGTTCTGGGAGGTGCTAAAGGCTGTGATCAGAGGAGAAATTATTGCTTTTAAAGCACGAAGAGACAGGGAGGAGAGGGCAGCTGGGCAGCAGCTAGTTGACTCCATACTGGAGGGAGACTGGCGATAATCTTGAGGGCTGACTGTAGAGCTCCTGGTGGAGAGGAAAAAGCCACAGATGGACTTTGACCTGCTTTCCACGACGAGAGCGTTGCACCAACTCCACCAGGCATGGGGAACCCTATATGAGCACGGAGACGAGGCCAGCTGCCTGTTGGCACATCAGCTGAGAAAGCGGGCAGCCACAAGGGAGATCGCACAAATTAGAGATAGCAGAGGCATACTAGAAACGGACCCAGACAAGGTCAACAAAGCCTTTGAGGCGTTCTACCAGCTGCTGTACACTTTGGAGCCCCCATCAGGGGACTCGTGGTTGAAGCAATTCCTTGATGGACTGGACATGCCATTTGAGGGGGAGGATAGGAAACAGGGCCTAGAAGCACCGCTAGAACTGGGAGAGGTGATGGAGAGCATTAGCTCCATGCAGGGAGGGAAGACACCAGGACCGGATGGTTTCCCGGTGACAAAATATTTGCGGCAGCACTGGCCCCGCACCTGCAGTAGATGTTCACAGACTCATTGGTGAGGGGCACACTGCCAACCACACTGACAAAAGCCTAATCTCGCTAATACCTAAAAAAGACAAAACCCCAACAGAGTGCTGTTCCTATAGACCCATCTCGCTACTAAACGTAGAATCCAAAGTATTGGTCAAGATCCTATCCAAAAGGCTGGAAGACTGCGTACCGGAGGTGGTCGCAGAAGAGCAAACGGGCTTTGCAAGGGTAGACAGCTAACATCGAACACCAGGCGCCTGCTGAACGTGATCGTGACCCCCATCTGGGGAGAGAACACCTGAGGTGATCGCCTCCTTGGATGCAGAAATAGCATTCGACAGAGTCGAATGGAAGTACCTCATAGAGGTACTGGAGTGAACCAGGCTCGGTACAGGATTCACCGCCTGGGTGAATATAAAAACCTTCACCAACTGGCGAGTGTACGGCCAAATACCACCAGCTCTAAGTACTTCCAGCTGCACAGGGACACGAGGCAGGGATGCCCATTATCCCTGCTGCAGTTCGCCCTAGCGATCGAACCACTAGCGATCTCGCTCAAAATAGCAAATAACTGGAAGGGCATCCGAAGAGGAGGCAGAGAACATAGATTCTCGTTCTATGCGGGTGACCTGCTGCTCTACATCTCAGACCCACAAAGCAGCATGGAAAGAATCAAAGAGTTTGGAGCCTTCTTGGCCTACAAACCTACATGAGCAAAAGCGAGATCTACCTGGTAAAACTGCAAGGGGGAGGGGCAGAGCTGGTGGGGCTGCCATTTAAACAGGCCTGGCACAAATTCCATTTCCTGGGGATCTAAATCGCCCACAAATGGAACCTGACCAGTCTGACAGTGGTAGTAAAAAAGGACCATCCCGATCTACATCCCCAAGGCCTTTGTGAACGGGACTGGTTTAGCACAGGGCTAATTAACTGGCTTTTAAAGCAGACCAAGGCAGGCCAGCAGCGTGGTTCAATTCTCGTACCAGCCCCCCTGAACAGGCGCCAGAATGTGGCGAGTGGGCGCTTTTCACAGTAACTTCATTTGAAGCCTACTTATGACTATAAGCGATTTTCATTTCAACTCACTGGACAAACTAATTATGGCGTTCATGTGAGGGGGGGGGGGGGGGGGGGGAATGCAAGGACCCACAAGAAGGTCCGACAGAAAACAAAATCCATGGGGGGGAATTAGCCCCCCCAAACCTGCAGTCTTACCACTGGGCAGCGACAGCAGAAAGAATAAAGGGATTGATAAAGGAGCCAGAAGCTAAGTGGGTGCTCACAGAGGAGGATTCCTACAAGGGGATCTCCTTCCCGTCACTAGCCACGGCGGCACTCCCATCCCCACCCAAGAAGTACTCAACAGCCCAGTGGTGGTGGCAACAGTCTAGTCGTCGAACCAACTGTGACAACATTTCGGCCTAACCGAAATGTCTGATAGGCTCTCCATCTGCAACAACCACAGGTTTGCACCTGCGCTCACAGGAGTCTCCTTCAAAAGGTGGAAGCAGGACAGAGCGGACACTGGCAGTTAGGGATCTGTACACAGACGGTAGGGTGACAACATTGGATGAACTGACGGAAAAATTCCAACTAACAGGTGGCAACAAATTTGGGTATCTGCAGCTCAACAGCTTCCTACGAAAAAAATCAAGGACATACCCACGACCACCGTGACAGTCAATACTAGGCAAAGGGAACTAGTGACTTATACGGACGACTGATCAAGAGGGCCTATGCCAAACTGGACGCGACAAGGAAGAAGTGGGAGGAGGACCTGGGGTTTGAAATAGGGTGGGAACTCTGGAACGCAGCACTGCACAGGGTCAACTCCACCTCCGCATGCGCAAGGCTGAGCCTAACGCAACAAAAAGTGGTACCTAAAGCCCACTTGACCAGAACCCGAATGAGCAGGTTCTTTCCGGAGGTGGAGGACAGATGTGAACGGTGCCAAGGAGGCCTGGCCAACCATGTCCATATGTTCTAGTCTTGCCCCAGACTTGCTGGGTACTGGACAGCCTTCTTCGAGGCAATGTCCAAAGTGGTGGGGTTGAGGGTGGAGCCTCGGGGTATCAGAACAGCCAGATCTCTTCATGGGGAGGAGGACCAACGCCCTTTCCTTTGTCTCCCTGATCGCCCACCGTAGAATCCTGCTCAGCTGGCGGTCAGCAGCACCGCCTAAAGCTGCAGACTGGCTGTCCAACTTGTCCGAATTTCGGGTGTTCTAGGACCTATTTGTGGCCAACAACTAGGTAGCCAAAGATAAAGAGAGAGTAGCCAAGACAGAAAAGGGAAGAATTGGGTGGGGTGGGGGTCCGGAGAAATAGAAAAGCGCAAACAAATCCAACAGGAGAACCAGGAGGAGTGTGTGGGGGGGGGGGGGGACTGCAGGAACAACTTTGATGCGAGCCAGAAGGGAGGGGAATACAGATGGGGAATGAGACACGGGACCACAACAGCCACGGCGAAAGTGGCAAGGAAAAGACAAAGGAGCGAAAAAAAGAAATGGCGAAAACCCATGTAAATAGCAATTGCGATGTTAATAACGTTCAGGGTACCGCATTAGTGCTGGCGTGCAAAATTCTCATTGTTCTGTGTGTATTTATACTTTGTTATGTAAACCAAATCCAATAAAAACATGAAAAAAAACATTGTTTTGCAAAATGCCCAATATGGCTGCACCTGGAGCAAATTTTTCCATTGCCGTGGGGCATGTTGAGTGCCACACTTTTGGCACAAGATGGTGGTGGCGGCTTCTTTCGGCCGCTTAAAATGGTCCCCGTACTGAGACCATGTTTCTTCATGACTTACGTCACTGCACTAATGGTGGTGGCTTCTTCCGAGTTGGCGCCATATTTGTGCGAGCAGAGTGCTATTCTCTGAGCAGCTATCTCATTTGCCTGGCAAATCTTAACTGCATGTTCTATCACCAAATCTTTCTCCCGTAATAACCTTTCCTGAAGCTTATCATTAATTACACCAAAGACAATTTGATTGTGGATCAATGTAGATTTCAGGTTGCTGAGGTTGCATGACTGGACCTTCAGCCTCAATTCAGTGTCAATACTCAAATTATTTGCCACGTTTTTGGGTATGCGTGTGGAACATGTATCGCTCAAACATGTCATTCTTTTTAGGGGAACAATGTTTATCAAAGTGCCTCACGACTTCATCATAATTCTTGCAATCCTTCTCATTATCAAACACAAACAAGTTATACAGTAAAGCGCTTGTGGACCTGCGACCGTTAGCAGCAACAAGATTCGCCTTTCACCAGGCTGGGCCTGTAGGCCTAGGGCCGAAACATAGAGTGTTTGATCTGCTTCTTGAATAGCCGCCAGTTTTCATCTACATTACCAGATATCTGAAGCTGGTGGGTGGCTCTCAGTTTGTCCATCTCGAGCTTCAGCATTCTGTAGAGCGTTGAGGTGCCTCAGGTTGGAGTTCACCTGATCGATCTGCCCGCCGAAAGCCTAACTTTGTCACTGAAATCGTTATCTTGAAATCTTCAGCACTCTTGGTACCATGTTGTGTTTGGGCCTCTATACCTTGCTAAGGAATCCAACAAACACGTTGACTTGTCCAAACCAGGATCTTTATTTACATATGTTTACATAGAATTTACAGTGCAGAAGGGGGCCATTTGGCCCATCGAGTCTGCACCGGCTCTTGGAAAGAGCACCCTACCCCCTATCCAAGGTCAACACCTCCACCCTATCCCCATTACCCAGTAACCCCACCCAACACTAAGGGCAATTTTGGACACCAAGGGCAATTTATCATGGCCAATCCACCTAACCCGCACATCTTTGGACTGTGGGAGGAAACCGGAGCACCCGGAGGAAACCCACGCACACACGGGGAGGATGTGCAGACTCCGCACAGACAGTGACCCAAGCCGGAATCGAACCTGGGACCCTGGAGCTGTGAAGCGATTGTGCTATCCACAAGGCTACCGTGCTGCCCGTCACGGTTATTGAACCGTGATTATTGAATCACACGTGGCAAGATAGCAGTCTGTTACAGAGCAAGTTATCATGGAGTTTCTTTGTACTCCTCTGAAACTGCACCCAGCACGGCTTCACCTGTATGTCTAACTATTATCTCCTCTATTCATCTTCTGATGATGGCCGGATGTGACTCCACTTATATGGGAGTCCCTGGTCACATGACCAGGGTCTGGCGACCGCATGGTATGGCTGCACCGCCACTTACTGGTTGGAGATCACACACCAACGATCTATGATATTGCTCACAGGCATATCACCACAGCCATCACCTGGCACAGATGCCGCAAGGTCTCCCTGGTTAGCCGAAGGCTTTGGCCATATGGCCGGTTTGTCAGGTCCTCAAAGGACAGACGTCGACTGTATATGCATGGCCTGATGCGTCACCTCCTTCACATTTCTTCCTCGGTCTGTTGGACAGCCAGCTGGCCCCCTGCTCCTCGGGGCAGGCCCCTATTGTGCAGGGTCCTCCCCGAGTAACTCCAGCCTGCAGCCTCAGTGCATCCGAAGGGGCTTATGCAGCCAGGCAAAGGCGACCATTGCTGGCAGAATACCACATTCTCTGCAGGGGGAAAAGTACAGTCATGTTAGCATTGTGAGTACTCACATGCCCATCCAGGTCCAACAGGCTACACAATGGCCTTGAGTTGCACCGCAACCACTTCAGCATCCGCATGATCCCCCCCTCGCAATCCCTCCCCCCATTCGTCGGCCATTCTTCCCGACACTTTGCCTTTCACACCGCACTCCTGGCCCCATTGGTGCCTGGCACAAGGGAGCCTCCTACCCCACCACAATCCCTGCCTGCCGAGATACTGGTGGTTGGCGCGATCCAAGCCAGCGATATGCTCTGCGGATGCTGTCCTGCATCCTCCTGTGGTGTCTGCTGTGGGTGTTCTCCTTGGTGGGCTGTGTGACACCCTGCCAGCAATGTGGCACCAGGCTGTGTGCCACGACCACCTCCATGTTGGTGGCATGAGGGAGGGCAGGACCCACGGATGTGGCTGGGCGGGAGGGAGTGGGCACCTGTTGGGGCCGCAGCTATAGTGTGCTGTGGGCCCGGTGTGTGGCGCACAGGTTGAGCCATCCTGACCACAGGGACATGAGTGCAGTGAGCAGGCTGAGCCTGGAGACAGCATTTGGTCCTGTGGAGTGGGCTAGCTGATAGTATCACTGGTGGGGCCTCTGCCCTGAGACAGGCAATGGGCCAGGGAGGATGCCAAGGGCCACCGTCCATGTGTCCGCTGTCCGGGGTGCACTTTGTTCGTACCCTGCTTCCTCTGCAGTGGGGCAGCGCTTCTGATAAATGAGCTGGGGAGTGCCAGCAACTGGTGGCCCACTGGGTCCACATAGCTACACCCATCCTGTTGATGGGTCAGCTTAGGTCTGGAAGTTCCTAGGGGGTTAGCCTGGGGGGGGGGGAGTGGGAACGGGAATGACGCCCTGGATCCACGGACCTTCCCCAGGTCGTCCCCCACTACTCCCTGTCAGCCAACGGCACAACTATCAACACAGGTGGCAGAGGATCATGGAGGCCTGGAGATCACTGCGCCAAACCCAGTAATAATATTTTAATGCATGCAAATGCAGGTTTTGCATGTTGATGCTGACACGGGGCGTGGAGCCTGATGCTGTGTTCAATTGCTATTTGCGCTTCCGGAGTTCTGAAGCGAAGAATCCAGCCCATTATCTTACACTTCTCTTATTGTCAAAGAAAGCAAAGTCTAAATTTCTTTTTGATGTATTTAGTCAATTTTTCAATAAACCATTTTTACGAGAAGATTTCTTTTCAGAAGCTCCCTCTGATCTTGAATAATTGTAGCTCGTAAGCAAGTTTTATGTTAATTTCTCACTCTTCTATTTTCATGCCGCAAGAAGCAGTTCTTGGAAGAAAATAAATACAAGTATAGAATGTATATGTCCCTACATACCTACATATATAGTACTAAAGCTGTGAGGTTTTTTTTATCCCTAAGTCATCATTGGTCTTTCAGGTATTAATTAACCTTCGCAATCCAAATTATGATGGTGGTGATCCAAGTGGCCTGCGTGGCAGCTGGGGTTTAATCAACATCCCTTTGCCAGTAAAAGACCTTTCTGAGCTGGTAAGTGGAATTTTACCTGAAAAGATTACTTGCAAATTTTTTTTTAGCAATTTCTACTTTGCCAGTACGAAAAGAAAATTGAAAAAATTATTTTGCCAATTTTGGTCCACCAATGAAAAACCGAGGTTAAAGACGATGGAAGTGGAAAATACCCTAATGTCAAGGAATTTTGCAAGAAGTCAAGATTTTTCCAACTCTTTCCTACTCACTCCAACTCCACATTTGCAGCATTTGTGAGGATTATTCCTTCAGTTCACTTTATCAATTTCCAGGAGTAAAACTCTGATGTATTTATAAAGTATGATAGAAAGACACCAGACCCCAATGTCACACATTGTAGGATGCTATAGGTAGTCAGATAGGAAATGACTGATTCTTTGATGCAATCTTTCGAATATCATTGGATATTAAATTGTGGGTGAGGACTAGCAGGTTGCCAATGCAACTAAACCAGCCTGTTCAAAAAGGGATAAACCAGCCAACCAAAAGGACCTAGCTTGGAACCATAAAAACACAGCTGTGTCTAACGAATGCAAAGTTGAAATGACAGTGTAATATTACAAAGGGAATGCAGTTGATATTTTGTAAAGGATTTTTATAAAGCAATTTTGACAACATGCTACTGTGGAAGGGTTGTAGGTACATGTATTACAGAGACTGAGATAGCATGGCTAAGATGTTGATTAAAGGACTGAAAACAGAGAGTAGGGATAAATAAATTTTTATTTTGAACTGAAGCGATGGAAACAGTGGTGGCTCTTGGGTCAGTGTTCAAACTCTGACCTAAATAATTAATTATATATAGAAATATAATATTAACTATAGGGCCATTATTAAATTTTGATGGCACAAAAAATAAGAAACATGATTAACTGTGACCTTGGGTGGCAGTTTATAAGGACTCTTAAAGCTAGTTTTGCTTGCAGATTTTAAAAACGAAGCATTAGATTTTCTATTGATTTCTGTTCGCAATTTCTGGACAGAATTGGCAAATAGTTTAAAAGATCGGGGAAACATTAAGTGAACATAGGTTACTTGTATGTTTTCTGTGATTTTTTACATTGGTTAATGATTGAACTCATTTGGGTCAGGCCCTGCTGACAAAACTGGTCACCCCCTATCTCCAAATTGAACTGCCAAATTCCACCTATTATGCTAGTTTGGGAAGGTTCTTCAAATGATGCACATTTCTTAGGCGCAGCGGTACTGGTTATAATAATGTAAGATTTTTTAACATCAAAAAATATTTGTTTCCTAAGAAACTCAATTAAACAATTAACTAAAACAGCATTTTTTAAAGTAATCTTCAATAATTTTAAATCAGGTTATTCACAGGCGGAAGACTGGACATCCTTAGTAAAAATGATCATTTTTGTTGATTAAATCTTTTTCCAGTTACTTTTATAAATTTTCACAAGGCTATCACTATTCAGCATAGAAAAGAATATATTTTAATGGAAAGGGGGAAAGGCCTGTTGGCTTGCATAAGATCCAAGGTTTGTGATTATGGAAATGTATATTACTGAAAACTTAAATTGTAACTTAATGAGTACAATTTTGAACACATTTTCGAGCAATTTCCCGATTACACCCTGAGGTGGTACAGTTGGTTTTCATTTATCCTTGTCATCAAAAATTAGGGAAATTTCTTGCCTGGAAACCAGTGAGATATTTGGGGAAAAAAATGTTTTTATTTTTAACGTCATTAAACCTTAAGAATATAAGTGAGAATAACATGGCACGTTTCAGCTAAATGACAACTCAATTATTTACACAGTCCAAACACTCCTTTTGTGTTCCAATGGCAATTCCAGAAGTAATATAAGTTTTGATCACAAAATACTATAAAGCTCGTATTTCAAACTGTTCATTGCTAAAAATAATGTTTAAAATCGAACCATCACCAAAGTATTGTGAAGTACAAATATTTTTTAAAAATCTAACAGGAATTCTTGTTAAAATTTAATTTGCATTATGTACTATGAATGATTTATTGAGATTGGAATAAGTAGTGTCTTAATATATTATTAACATAGCTTTAGTAGTTAACAAGACTCCAACATGCATTCTGAAATTATAGATGTAATCTGCATACATCTCTGGACTTGCATTTTGCTGAGGGACAAAATGCAAGTTTTAGGAAATTGTTGTTTCCCCCAATTCACCATCCCAAAAGTTTCTGTAATTTATTCATGGAAATGAGAAAGAACTGATTGTAATACTAATAAAATAAGGAGTGAAGTAGGGAAGCATGATGCAGCTAATTATTTACAAGATAGATCAGAGACACAGCTGGGTTGCAAATGGGAAACTGATTGAGTATTTGCAAGAGAAATTCAATGCATTTAGTGAAAATATGAGTGGCAGAAATATACAACAAAGGGAGTGGAATTAGCAAAGGGACAGTTAGAAAGGGACCTGAGATTGATTTAAAGCAAAATTGGAAAAAAAGGCCCTGAAAGAAGTGGAAGAGGGGAATTCTTTAAAATAAACCTATTAAAGTAAATTAATGTGATGTTTTTATAATGTTACTTTTAGACCATTAGATTTTACAACTTGATAATTGATAGTTACAATAATTAATGGTCCTCTTGTTATTAATTTGTTTAGATTTGCCAATGGAATTATTAATTGTCAAATTTTTGTTATTCGCCGTTCTTATTTTTGCAATGAACTTGTTTTGGATCTGTTCTGCAAGTGTTAAAGTTTGGTAATGTTTTTCTCCAGAGTACCTCTTGTGTTTATCCTGATTATCTTGTTCTTGTGTGCACAGTTCCCCAGCAAGATATAAGCCAGGCGATCGGTTCTTGGGACACCTGGGCCTGAATTTTGCTCTGCCATCGAGAAAACCCCTGGTCCCACAAACACGAGTCATAAAAATAGCCTGGACTTTTAGATTCTGGCTCCAGGTGTATGTCATTGGGGATGGTGTGAATTGGAGTTGGGTCCACTTTCCCCGGAAACAGCGCAGAGACAGTCCCAGTTGCAAAGGTGAACTGTGTGAAAAACCTGATTCAGTGCTGCGGGACTTGTAAGGAAAATAATTAAACAAAAACAGCCCTCTTGTCTTCACCCCGCCAACCCCATTTATAGCCCCAATGCCAACCCATGCACACCCAACTTTTTCTCTTATGTCATGCATGCCTATCCAGTATCTACCATGGGAAGACCTCAGGACCCATGTCAATCGATAAATTCACTACTTTAAAAAGCACTTAAAAGCTCATCCACTATATTTAAATTCATTCAAGTACATAATCCCTTATAAATGCAAGCATTTGTATTCATAGCCCCACATCAAAGACTTTATAACCACTTGAAGCTGTCAATCAAACTGAACTGACAGACACCCACTGAGATAGGTTGAGAAACCAGTCATGCAGCACAAATCCTATAGTCCTCGGGCATATGTCAATAAAGTGAAATAACAAGCATTGTCTTTTTTTAAACGGTCTTGTTTAAATTTAAAGGGCAGGAGATTTAAATTTGTTGATAACTTGATGGTTTCAAGGGCATTTAAATGCCTTCATAGCTTGACTGAGTTTATCCACATTTTACACACATTCATGTCCATTTGCAACAATTCCAAAGGGACGTGACCTCTCCTAAAGGGTACTCACCCATTCCAAAGATCTCCAGTAAGTTTACCCTTTCCCCCCCAAAAGTGTAAATCCCACAAGTGTTTTGGAGATCCCACTGATGAAAATTGGATCTGTTTGAACAGTGAATTATGGATGTGCAAACTACCACCACCTCCATTCCCCTCACCCCTTCAACCGGGAAACAAAAAAGGTGGGTGCCTGGATTTTTGGAATCTGGGTTCAGGTCCCATTTTGGCAAATCTGGAGACGCTCAGTCTCAGCAAAAATTCAAGCCTCAATATTGCTCTTGAATTGACTATGGAAGGGCAAGCAAGATTTTGTGAGCTGACTTATCTTACTTGTCCACCCATTCATCTGTTAACTGGCTTTCACTTGGATCTTCTATTGACCCGCCTGAGGTCAGAAACATGCTGTTTGTGGAATTCTGGAACAGAACTGTGTCCAACCACTCCATGATGCAGTATGTCGGAGCACAAAAACACCCTGTTGCCTTAAATTTGCTTCTTAATGCACTTTCTACTATTATGTTCTTAAAATTTTTTTATAGAAACAAAGTCTTCTTCAATGCATACAAACATTTTGATTAATTTTCCTCTTTTATTATGCAAAGAGGAATCTGTTTACTGAACTAGGTTTAAACTATGAGCAACTTGGTGTTGATGATTCGATGCAGATCCCAAATGGTGAGTACTTTTAATTGTTTAATGTTTTTGGAGTATTAAGGAATTCTTTTTATTTGGGGCTTTTCCCAAAAGAAATTATAGAAGGGATAACTGATCATTCAAACCAGCCTTATTTTATCCTGTTTGATAATACATATTCTATGGCTGCAATCAGTGAATAGCTTTATTGTCAAGATTAGGAGCTAATTTTGCCAGGAATCCTTGGTACAAAACTATGCTGTAATAGTTTGTGAAATCCTGTTGTTTAACACCAACATCTGGCCCCGTTGCATAGAAAAAAATATTTCAAGCAGTGCAGTATTTGACATCAAATTTTACATGTCTGCTACAAACTGATTTTTATCTCCTTCACATCTAGGTTTTAGGAGTAATTTTCTAGAGTGCGGTTGGTAGTGCAGGATTTCATGCGAGGATGCTACAAAATTGTAATCCTGATTATATGACTGGCACTGCTTCTTTTTGCAAAATTTGCCCACTTTTTATTATTTATTTTGCCACCACCTGCAAGGTTACCTACAAACCGCATAACATCCTAACTTGGAATAGTGGCACAGTGGTTAGCACTGCTGCCTCACAGCGGCAGAGACTCGGGTTCAATTCCGACCTCAGTTGACTATCTGTTTGGAGTTTCCACTTTCTCCCTGTGTCTGCGTGGGTTCCCTCCAGGTGCTCCAGTGTCCTCCCACAGTTCAAATATATGCAAGTTATGTGGATTGGCCATGCTAAATTGTCCCTTAGGCTTGAGTTTCAGGAATAGGATGGGGAATTAGACCTAGGTAGAGTGGTCTTTCAAAGAGTCGGTGCAGACTCGATGGGCCGAATGGCCTCCTATATGATTCTATGATATTGCTGGTGCTTCACTGTTGCTGGATCAAAATCCTGGAACTCCCTGCCTAACAGCACTGTGGGTATTCCTACACCAGAGGGATTGCAGCGGTTCAAGAAGGCAGCTCACCACCGACTTCTCAGGACAATTTGTGATGGGCCCAGCTAGTGACACCCAAATCCTGTGAATGGTTAAGTAAAAATAAAGTTAAGTGCCACAGTATTTTGGTGTTTCATTTAATGCAGTAACAAGTTTCTGTTACGTTAGGGATGGATATCTGATTCTTTTTGACTTTGCTGGAGTTATATAATGTAATGTTTGTTTCAGTAGAAAATTGTTTAGGTTAAATACAACCAGGTCGATCACAAACTTTTAAAAGTTCCTTTACTTCAAATATGGAACTGCTGTTTTTGCAGCAATATGGTTTTAGAAATAGAGGTGTGAAATAAATAATAAATTTGTATAAAACATTGGCTAGGACACAATTAGAGTATTGAATGCAGTTTTGGGGGGCACCATTTTGTAGAAGGTATTATAGCCGCAAGGTATGTACAGAATTGATTTAGTAAGTTAGTGGGCATAAATTTCTCTTGTTTGACTATGTGTCAATTCAGGCGGAAAAAGCGATGTATGTCATCTGTTCTGCTGGCTTTTACCACCATATTTGTTTGACAGATAGTCAAAAGAAATCCTGGAGGTGGGCCACACACACTGGGGGGTGGGGGGGGAGGGGGGGGGGGGTGCTAAATGAGCCAGCAACCTTAGGCCCTGTGCTCCAATCTGAAAAAAAAATAAAAGAATCCCCCGCCCCCTCCGATGGACAGTGATCAACACTGCCCCCACGGACACTGAATTCCTTACGTGGGGAATGATATAATGGGGAGGCTGCAAATGACAGTATGATAATGGGGTTCCCAACCGCCTCATTACAACATTGGTGGGAGGTAGGGACTCCCTCAATGGGAAACCCTGCCAGCCTAAATAATCCTGTTGAATCCTCCGCACCCTTTGGCTTTCCCGCATGTCGAAAACTGGGGCAGAAAATCCCTCCAATGACTTGGATGGTAAGTTCTAGTTTTGAGTAAGACCTTGAGATACTGGAGCCATTTCCATTGGAAAATGGAAACTTGATTGCAGTTTATTTTTCAAATGAAGGATGAACAGGATAAAAAAATCTAATTTTAACAGTAGAGGACTCAGTAATGAGGAGCCATCAATTTAAAATTAGCAAGAAGGTGAAAAGTAGAAGAAATGTATTTTGTAAAGGGGTTTTGGAGCGTGATATTCTTCAGAGCAGTGTTCTTCAAACTTTTTTTCCGAGGACCCATGTTTACCAACCGGCCAACCTTCAGGACCCAAACCGGCCGACCTGCGCGACCTATGCCAACCGACAATTTTCTCTTACCTTGTTTGCTGCTGTCAAAAATGGAGGAAATGGTTTTGGGGCCCTTTGGCCCTAGTGCACGCTCCTGCAATGGAACCTGTTGGATGAAGTTGAAGTCTTCTGGTGTCAGAAAGTGTGGAGTCTCCATCTGTCCAATGTTCTGCATTTTTTTCCTGTAAAATTTTACCAAATAAAACCCCCCGAACTTGTAAAAAAAATAAAAATTACATGGATAAAATAAATGAAAAAAATAAAAATTAAATGAATAAAATGAATAAAACCCCTCCGAACTTGTAAAAGAAAAAGCTACGACCGTTTAAAAAAAGAAGCGGCTGCACTGCGCATGCGTGCCCAATCATCGACATGAATGAGCATAGTTTTGCGCATGCGCACCGATGATCTGGCATGCATGCGCAGTGTGGACGCATTTGTTTTACATGTTCGCGGCCGCTTTGAAGGCCGCTCGCAGCCGGCATTATTAACAGCCGACTGTTGAGCACAGATTTGCACGATTGGAGTGTTGCGACAGACGGCTCCGCAACCCTCTCGACACTCGCCCACGACCCACCCGCGGGTCGCGCCCCCGAGTTTGACAATGCCTGCTTTAGAGAGAACAGTGGGGTGGATTTTGGATTGCACTAGCAAAGGGGCACAGCCATGATGGACTGAATGTCCTCCTATGCTGTAAACATCTGTGGCTCTAAATGCAGTACTTTTTGTCAGATTGACTCCTGATTTGTAAAATAGAAACAGAAAATGCTGGAAAGCTCAGCAACGATGGCAGCATCTGTAGAGAGTGAAACAGAGTTAACTTTTTGAGTCTGCATGTCTCTTCTTCTGAGCTTTTAATTTCAGATTTACAGCATTGGCAGTATTTTCCTTTTATTTTCCTGATTAGCAAGGTTTGTTAAATGGCCTGAAGGCTTTAAAGAAAATATGGAATTACTTTCTGTTTCTGATTATTGCATTACTTCACTTGTCTCTTGCAGAACTGTTTGAAAGTGAGTACCTACGTCTTGGACAAAGAGGTAAGAGGTCAGAAGATTCCGCAGGTAACCTGATTTTCTTGCCAAGTCCCTGGTGCTAGAGATGTGAGCAGCTCAAATGCTTGTCCACAAAAAGGGTAACAAAGTTTGCTTTCAGTCGAGCTAATTACAGATTATAGGAAAATGTCTGGGAGCAGATACTTAGTCAACTCATTTACATAATTAATTATGTATGGTGTAGGGAGCTGTGGTGTATGGAGCTTTAATGAAGAGACAGTAGTAAAATAGTCCACATAAAATAGATTTAACTTGAGGAAATACCTAAGTTTCTTACTCAATAGTTTGGATTTCGAGCTTCCCCCTTTGGTGGGTTTGAGGACGGGGAGGTTGCGGGGCTTGTAGAATCCAGTGGGTAACCTCCTTCCTGCTTACCTGCATGCCCCAAACCTGTCTGAAATTTTAAGCGGGTGCTGGGGAGGTGTCAGTTAATGGCCACTAAAGGACCCCATCCAAACGGTGGGGGAAGGACCACACAATGCTGGAAGCCCGATAGATTTAGCTGGTATTAGACAGGTGGAGGAGAACCTCCTTTGTAGGTCCCATGTGCCCATTGCAGCTAAGCCCCCCTCCCCCCAAAAGATCATTCTTGTCCCTTCATCCTTCACTGACGAATCAAACCAGGCCCCTCAGCCCCCTCACTGGGGCTTGCCAGCCCACCACCTGTGATCCTGATTTATCTATGGATCTGAGTCCTCTTTGTTGGGACTTGCTGTAGTCCAAGCAATGGCCACTGCTACCGCCTGACACTGCTGGCCATCTGATGGGCTGCAGCTCTTTAAGGAGGGGCCTCCTTTTGAGGTGGGGTCGAAAGTCTCCCTTTCAAACAATTAACGCTGCTCCCAGCATTAAATTGAAGCGGGGATAATCAATTTCTTTTAGCTGAGTGTGGGTGGCGGAACTGTGGCACCCTGTAAAGTCCAGCCCAATGTTATTTTCACTGAAGAACTTGCTGGTGAGCTATTTTCTTCCCAGTGGGGTATAGGGAGGTAGGGGGAAGTTGCTTATTCGTGGTGTTTGAGGATTTTCACACATTTTCATTTCATCAGTCAATTAATGTCAACCAAATTTGTCTGCATTCAATGAAAAGGTTGCTTCAATTCCTCACCATCTGATGTTGCATTTGGGGAAATATATCTTATGAATCTTACCATTTCATAGTCAAGATCACCATTCCAGTGCCTGTCGGCTACTCGTGCTGTGCATTGCTACTAAGTTACTGGATGGTGGTTAAGGCATTATACTGCCCAACTTTCTATTCCTCTCATTTCTTTCCTTATTATCATGTATGCAGTGACAGTAGTGGCTCAGTTGGTAGATGTCTTGCCTTTGAGTCACAAGATTCTGGGATCACGGAATAGGACCTCAGCACAAAAATCAAGGATTGCTGCACTTTCTGAGATGCTGTCTTCCACTTGGGTGGATGTGAAACATGCCATAGCGCTATTTCAAAGAAAGGCAGGAGAATTATGCCCTGTATCCTGAACAATATTTATCCTTGAGTGGATGAGCAGAATTTCCTCCCATTACTTGCAATGGATTTCCTGGTGGGTTGGAGTAGAACATTTGGAGAGAGGCCAAAATTTGGATTCCAGTCAGCCAAAAAACTGTTTGGCATTTTCTCATCACCACTTTCATGATGGGCTGATGGTGGGTTGGGATTCATGCTGATCTAAGACGCAAACGCCATTTGCATGCACTGTCTGTCATGACTGCTCATTAAATACTGTACTCACTGGAATCACGTCAGCGGGACATCCCTGTCAGTGCCCCAGCAGTGTCTGCTGGACCAACATCTCCAAGGTAGTCGCCAACTTTCCTGAGGAGACCGTAAGACTCTTGCATAACAGAGCCTTGACATCATACAGAACATAAATGCAAAACGGGCACTTCTATCCTTTGTTTTAGTCTGTTGACTGCTTCTTATAACTTTACATGATTTTAAACCATCTGTGGTTGCATCTCCAGCATGTTTGACATGCTCATTTCCAAAGGCGCATCATCAGGTTTTGGACTTGTGGGTGCCCGTTCTCTAGCAGTCTCAAGTGCCAGAGACCTGAGCTGTCACTGCCTCTAACTGTCATGGAGACGTGTCAGCCAAATAATCCCAGATTGTGACCCAAGTATACTCTATAAATAGTACCTATCAAGGTATATAACTAGGACCTACCGAGGTATGTGTCTCTCAGCTGGTGGAGGGTGCAGGTGAATGCATTAACGGGTCTTCTTCTAATAGATCCTAGCTTCCTCGACAACAAGGACTCCTACGTCAGACTCCTATTCATTGACTACAGCTCCGCCCTCAACACCATAATCCCAGCCAAGCTGATATAAAAACTCCAAAACCTAGGACTTGGTTCCTCCCTCTGCAACTGGATCCTCAACTTCCTGACCCTTGGACCACAATCAGTAAGAATAAATAACAACACCTCCTCTATGATAGTCCTCAATATTGGGGCCACGCAAGGCTGCTTACTTAGCCCCCTATACATTCCCTATACTCCCTATACACACACGACTGTGGCAAAATTTGGCTCCAACTCCATCTACAAGTTTGCTGATGACCCAACAGTAGGGGGTCATATCTCGAACAATGAAGAGTCAGAGTACAGGAGGGAGGTAGAAAACCCAGTGGCATGGTGTAATGATAACAATCTCTCCCTCAATGTCAGCAAAATGAAGGAGATGGCCATTGACTTCAGGAATCTAAGTATCGTACACATCCCTATCTGCATCAATGATGCCGAGGTGGAGATGGTTGACAGCTTCAAATTCTTAGGTGTGAACATTACCAACCATCTGTCCTGGTCCACCCACATCGATGCTCCGATCAAGAAACCACAACAGGGCCTATACCTCCTCAGGAAACTAAGGAAATTTGGCATGTCTACATTGACTTTTACCAGTTTTTACAGATGCACCATAGAAAACATCCTATCTGGCTGCATCACAGACTGAATACGACATAGCAAATCACTCACTGAGAATGTCAGGTTTATGATCAACTCATGGGGGACTCATTATGTACTGGCTTGCTGGGAGAACCCGATTTTGCCTTCCCCACACAGAAGCGGTTCCTGTCCCCGTCCGCCAACTCAGCCGCTTCCTCCTCATTTTATGAATTTCATGATTTTAGCCCTCCCTCCTCTAGTCTGGACCTCTACCTCTTGTGCACAAGTATATGGAATGTGATGAGAAGAGATGGATGAGAGGTGAGCAAGCATGCATGTGTGCTGTGCCCTCTCCAGTAATGGGTGAGGATGGGGTTTTGTGCAGCATCAGTGATGAGATGCTGGGGATGTTAAAGTGCTAGTGAGATAGTGGTCATGCAGTATGTAGATAGGCCAACAAGAGGCGAGGCCGTATTGGATGGTACTGGGTAATGAACCAGGACAGGTGTTAGATTTGGAGGTAGGTGAGCATTTTGGTGATAGTGACCACAATTCGATTACGTTTACTTTAGCGATGGAAAGGGATAGGTATAAACCGCAGGGCAAGAGTTATTGCTGGGGGAAAGGCAATTATGATGCGATGAGGCAAGACTTAGGATGCATCGCCTGGAGAGGAAAACTGCAGGGGATGGACACAATGGAAATGTGGAGCATGTTCAAGGGACAGCTACTGCGTGTCCTTGATAAGTATGTACCTGTTAGGCAGGGAGGAAGTGGTCGAGTGAGGGAACCATGGGTTACTAAAGCAGTTGAAACACTTGTCAAGAGGAAGAAGGAGGCTTATGTGAAGATGAGACGTGATGGTTCAGTTGGGTCGCTTGAGAGTTACAAGTTAACTAGGAAGGCTCTAAAGAGAGAGCTAAGAAGAGCCAAGCGAGGACATGAGAAGTCTTTGGCAGGTAGGATCAAGGATACCCCTAAAGCTTTCTATAGGTATGTCAGGAATAAAAGAATGACTAAGGTAAGAGTAGGGCCAGTCAAGGACAGTAGTGGGAAGTTGTGCGTAGAGTCCGAGGAGATAGGAGAGGTGCTAAATGAGTATTTTTGGTCAGTATTCACACAGGAAAAAGACAAAGATGTCGAGGAGAATACTGAGATACAGGCTACTAGACTAGAAGGGCTTGAGGTTCATAAGGAGGAGGTGTTAGCGATTCTGGAAAGTGTGAAAATAGATAAGTCCCCTGGGCCGGATGGGATTTATCCTAGGATTCTCTGGGAAGCTAGGGAGGAGATTGCTGAGCCTTTGGCTTTGATCTTTAAGTCATCTTTGTCTACAGGAATAGTGCCAGAGGACTGGAGGGTAGCAAATGTTGTCCCCTTGTACAAGAAGGGGAGTAGAGATAACCCCGGTAACTATAGGCCAGTGAGCCTTACTTCTGTTGTGGGAAAAGTCTTGGAAAGGTTTATAAGAGATAGGATGTATAATAATCTGGAAAGGAATAATTTGATTAGAGATAGTCAACATGGTTTTGTGAAGGGTAGGTCGTGCCTCACAAACCTCATTGAGTTCTTCGAGAAGGTGACCAAACAGGTGGAGTTGTGGACAGTGCAGAAGGATGTTACAAGTTACAGAGGGACATAGATAAGCTGCAGAGCTGGGCTGACAGGTGGCAAATGGAGTTTAATGCAGAAAAGTGTGAGGTGATTCATTTTGGAAGGAATAACAGGAAGGCAGAGTACTGGGCTAATGGTAAGATTCTTGGTAGTGTGGACGAGCAGAGAGATCTCGGTGTCCATGTCCATAGATCCCTGAAAGTTGCCACCCAGGTTGAGAGGGTTGTTAAGGCGTACTGTGTGTTAGCTTTTATTGGTAGAGGAATTGAGTTTCGGAGCCATGAGGTCATGTTGCAGTTGTACAAAACTCTGGTGCGGCCGCATTTGGAGTATTGTGTGCAGTTCTGGTCGCCACATTATAGGAAGGATGTGGAAGCATTGGAAAGGGTACAGAGGAGATTTACAAGAATATTGCCTGGTATGGAGGGAAGATCATATGAGGAAAGGCTGAAGGACTTGAGGCTGTTTTCGTTAGAGAGAAGAAGGTTAAGAGGGGACTTAATTTAGGCATACAAGATGATCAGAGGATTAGATAGGGTGGACATCGAGAGCCTTTTTCCTCGGATGGTGATGTCCAGCACGAGGGGACATAGCTTTAAATTGAGGGGAGATAGATATAGGACAGATGTCAGAGGTAGGTTCTTTACTCAGAGAGTAGTAAGGGCGTGGAATGCCCTGCCTACAACAGTAGTGGACTCGCCAACACTAAATGCATTCAAATGGTCATTGGATAGGCATATGGACGATAAGGGAATAGTGTAGAGGGACTTTAGAAGGGTTTCACAGGACGGTGCAACATCGTGGGCCGAAGGGCCTGTACTGCGCTGTAATGTTCTATGTGTCCACTTCTAATATTGGGTGAGACGTTGAGCAGTGCAACCCTAAGTGCATGATGCTGTTATGAAAAGGTGAGATTAGAGTAAGGAGAAGGTTGACTTACCCTGACGGAACAGATGAGGTAATTTATCTTCTTCCAACACTGGATTGCATTTTTAGGGCGGTTGCCTAATGCACTGACCGCCCTTGCGATGACCTCCGAGGTCGGCGAGGTGACGTTGGTGGGCTTCCTGGAACTATCCCTGAGGTCGAGGATATCCCGGTGTTCTCACACCATTCATTGATGAGTGCCTCCAGGAAGTCATTGTTGAACTTCACAGGAGCTCTCTTCTTTGATGTAGCCACTTCAACATGTTATCTTCTCAAAGCTGTGCTGGAGAGAGTGAGGGTGGCATTTTAATATGGTGCCCAGACTTTCACTCCTATTCGGTGACAGTGGGGTGGGCAAACCAATTCCTGCTCTGCCGTATGTTTCGGAGAGAAACTCAGCAATGCATAATTAAGTAGCTTCCAAGAGCAAAATTGGGCACAAATCCCTGCCACACTACCGGCAGGAAATGTGCCAGGGAACCCGCCACCGCACTCAGTCTCAAAAATGGACAGCCCTGCCTAATATCAGTAAAAGGGACTATCTGGTCATTATCACATTGCTGCTCATGAGAAGTTGTTGCGCACAATACTTCAAAAATACTTCATTGGCTGCAAAACACTTTGAGACATCCTATGGTTGTAAAAAAACTCATAAATTAAACTCTTACTTTTAGTATCTTATTACTTGTTCAGAATTTGTCAGGTTTTATTTTTGGAAACTGATGTAACAATCCAATTCATATTAAATTGAGAGTCTTTAATGTGAGCACGTCTTGTGAAATATACAACTTTTCATGACATGCAAAATATTTTGCCTTTGGGAGAGGAGGAAAATGATTTGCCTCAAATCACATGCACTGAATTATGTAAAGGCAGATGGAGTATGCACTAAAGCTGTTCTTTGTAACTATTGATGACTTTTGCATCACCCATTCACTCATACCTAGTGTGGAATTAACCAGTTATTTAAGCTCTCGTTATAAATGTAACAAATGTAGCTACTTGCACATTTTCAGTTTTTGACAAAATCTAATGTTGAAATATAAAGCTATTTGGCAGGGTGGCAGGGAAAAAAGCACTTTTATTCTTGGACTCAATCCCAAACCGTTCAGATCAGTGGGTTTCACGCAATAGTTAATTCTCGTTGATGCTGAGAGAGATGTGACTCAGCTGTCGATCTACCACAAGGTCATAACTGCAGCATCATATGAAGCATTGCAGCCTTGTTGTCCAAGCCTTATATTTGTGCCAATAGCATGACTAATGTCAGTAGCTGCAGTTTCACTTTGACATTTTTGCATTGAAGTCTGTACAAATTGTTATTTCATAAGCGACGCTTGTTTGTTTCTGAATGCTATATCTTTAAGCTTTGGCCGGGATTCTCTGTTCCAGAGTCGACGAATCAGGGCTGGTCTCCGCTGGCATTAGGAGCGGTGCCCAGGTGTGAGTCACAGTCCTTGGCCATGCAAATTTATTCAAATCCCAGTAAAAAGATGGCCCAATACCAGAGTTTAGCGGCAAGACATCCTCCACCCGCAACGCAGTCCTGACCTCCACTACTGATGAGGACGATACCCCCAACTCCTCATCAGAGACAGTCAGAGACTTTTTCCCCGGGTGGAACAAACCATTACAAGGGGACATAAGTTTAAGGTGAATGGTGGAAGATATAGGTGGGATGTCAGAGGTAGGTTCTTTACCCAGAGAGTAGTGGGGGCATGGAATGCACTGCCTGTGGAAGTAGTTGAGTCAGAAACATTAGGGACCTTTAAGCAGCTATTGGATAGGTACATGGATTATGGTAGAATAATGGAGTGTAGATTAATTTGTTCTTAAGGGCAGCACGGTAGCATTGTGGATAGCACAATTGCTTCACAGCTCCAGTGTAACAGGTTCGATTCCGGCTTGGGTCACTGTCTGTGTGGAGTCTGCGTGGGTTTCCTCCTGGTGCTCCGGTTTTCTCCCACAGTCCAAAGATGTGCAGGTTGGGTGGATTGGCCATGATAAATTGCCCTTAGTGTCCAAAATTCTATGATAATCTATGATTAACCTAGGACAAAAGTTCAGCACAACACCGTGGGCCGAAGGGCCTGTTCTGTGCTGTATTTCTCTATGTTCTATCACGGAGGGGCAACCTCCCCCATCCCCACAGGGATAACGGGTCACCCTCACACCATGCACACATGAGGATGACCCAACCCCCCCCCCCCCCCCAACCTCCAGCCACCACCCTTAAGTCCCGCCCCCTGTCATTGCCAATGGTGTACCACCCTCGGCACCATAGCACTTGCACGCTGGCAGTGACCCCCCCTGTCTGGTGTGGTGGATTCCTCGAGGGATCAAGGGGGCCAGTCCATGGGTAATGTGCCCCTCTTCTGCTGACAGGCTGCAGAGGGCGGATCCCCAAGGGTCCTGGGGTTTGGGTGGACTCAGCCTGTGGGTGATGCATTGATCCCAGGAACCCCCCCCCCCCCCTCCACCACCACCCTCACTAATGCCCTGGAATGAAGGCCCCCCATGTGGTCTGCCCCATCCAGCCCTTGGCAATGTGATCTTAGGCAGACCTCTGCTCAACAGCATTCTCCTGATCTGACTTTTTTTACTCCAAAGTGGCCGTCTCACCTTGTATTGCTCTGCTTGACAGTTGATGAGCAATCCAGCTGGTTCAGTGAAGAATCAATGTAGGAACACCTTTCCCGTTATCTGCTCCCTCAGACAAAAGCCTTTAAAACAGTAGCTTTTATAAATCTCAGCGCCTTCCTTGAAAGCCCATAACATGTAAAATGGCTTCAAATCCCCTGAGATCCTTTGAAATGCTAAACACCCATTCAATGTCACAGAGAATACCTGTGATTGACAGCTTAATAGTTAAGACACAGATGTTGTGGAATTTGTTTAATTATCTTTCCCTCCACGCTTGAATGCATCGCAAGTACATTACTTTGATGCTGACCACTATGTTTATAAATACTCTTGCTATGATTGGCAGCTCCTGGCCACATCAAGGAAGCCAAAATGAAACCACTTTGCTGCTTTGATGTAGTCAGAAGGTGGATTTCCCACAGTGGGGGTCGGAGCAACATGTGGAGGGGCGAATCGGCCTTCCAGCCCGTTAATTGCATGCAGATCATTATTTTGCATTTTCCCACCAGTGCGGGGTGGGTAGTGTGCTACAGCCGATGGCATGGGAGTGGGTCGTTTTTCTGCCGATGGATTCCCGATCACCGCAGTGGGGAATGGAGAAACTTGACCTATGTCTTTACCAGCATGCATTCAAATTGAATATCTGAATCAGGATTGCTGGGGTGTTCATTGTCTGTGGAAGATATTGACATACATGTTGGAATGGAGACACTGTTGAAGAGAAGAATGCTACTAGCAGCCATAAGAGTCCAATCTGTCATGGGAGTGTCCCTTGAAGAAATGTTTTTGTCTTAGCACATGGCTTCAGTGATGCCATTGTGTGGGTAGAGCTGGGCTGTGGCTCTGTGAGTTTTACTTTCGCTTTGAGTTTGGACTGGTTTGAACTGCCCAGGTTGAAAAAAGTGTTTTTCTCTATCTTCATTTAAAAGCTGTTTCCAGACTGCTTGGTAACTTAAAAGAGATAATTGCTTTCCGGCAGGAATTCAAACTTGCTGTTTGTAAACGGGAACAGAGTATCACTAACAGTCTTATACCAGTAAGAATGCCGTGTGCCGAGCCACGCCTTTGAAAAGGTGTTTCTAGTTTTACTTGGATTTTGTTATTGAATTGGAACAGTTAAGGGGGAATTCATTAAGGGTTATACATGGATTACTGTAGCTGTGTGGGTTTTTTTATATTCGTAATTGATAAAAAGTCTTGCTGTGTGTTTATACAAATGTTAACTAAGTTCTTAGAATAAAATTGGCTTTTTTGATTAAAAGTGCCAAAGAAGTCTGTTGAATAACATCTGAAAGGCATGCTCTTGTGCTCATCGTAGCCAAAATCAATAAACAGTTATAGGTCAGGTGAACTCCTTAATATACTTCGGAGTTTTCTAAACTCCGGCCCAAAACAAATCTGGGAGGCTATCCTTGTTACAGTTACCTCCAGTTGCATTCTATATTTTCAAAAGATGCGAAAAATAAACAGTCTGCATGTTGTAGGACATAATATAGTAACAACAGGTTTTGTTGGTATAGAGACAACAAGTAGAATAGAAATGCACTCCTCGGATGTGTTTTTGAAAAACATGCAACTCTGAAAATATTTTTTTTTAATTGTTTGCTTTGTCTCTAGACCAATTATTATATAATACTTGTATATATGATGTTCAATAATTGTATAACGGTGAAAATGGTTGTCCAAACTAATAAAAACATACAATATGAATGTTTACAGATATTATTTGAAGGCTAATGCACATAGAACAACCAGCTTATATTCCATTCTAACTATACTGTGAGTATAGAAGTTGTATTTCAAGCAAATGTAGTCAGAGCCAGCCTTGTTCCTTATTTTGTATTTCCTTTGCATCTCTCTTCATCAGAAAATATTCCAACAGCCTAGATAGCTTTTGATGTTCGTGCAGATTGTTGTGAAAACTTATCTTTTATTTGCTTATAGTTTTGTCTGAACACAACAGTGCTGCAGCTCAGCAGTACATTCGAAAGGGTTGTCCCACAGGACTGCGTGCGGATATGTGGGCCCTCATTTTGAATATTGACAATCAACTGGAGGTAACGAACCATTAATTGTGCTGACTTGTGTGAATCCATATTGTTAATTCATACTGACAGATAATCTCCATTTGCACTACAAAGTTGTGTTCCAACATGAATTTGGTATGAATGCATGACATTGATTGATGCCATTGCATTTTAAAATCAGACCTTTCTGCTTTCATCTTAGGATGCACTGGGGAATTTTTCAGTTATATTGATATTTTATCAAATTTTGATTGTTACAGGATAGAACAAAGCCTTTCATCCCAGAAAGCCTGCACTGATGTTTTACGTTACATGATCCACTTACTCTGAATTAACTTTCCTGGTTGTTCACATGTCTTTTTCTTGTTCCTCTTTTTCAAGAAACAGATTTCCTTTTAAAATAATTTTTGGACCCTGTTTCAACATGTTTTTATTGTCCCTGTTTCAAATAAAGACATATAAAACTGGACTTCCTTTCACAATGCGGCGGTATGATGACCATGACAACTATCAGGGATTGTTGTAAAAACCCACCTGGTTCACTGGCCTTTAGGGAAGGAAATCTGTCATCTTTGCTTGGTCTGGCCTACATTTGACTCCAGAATACATGCGACTATGCTCTGAAATGGCCAAGTAAGCCAATCAGTTCAAGGATAATTACGGATGGGCAACAAATCTTGACCAAGTCAGTGACAGCCACATCCCATGAAAGGTTTAAAAAGAAGTATTAGCACTTGGAGAGAGATCCCAAAGCTAGGACCCCCAAGATTCTAGGAATAGTGGGCAAGAAAGTTTTTGAACACAAACAGAGACTTGGGATTTAGTATCAATGGGAGAGGAGGCTCTGAGAGTACTTAGAAGTGTGTTTGACTGCTTGGACAATTTGTGTCAGTCATGAGGTGTACTTAAAGCATTGCTCAGAGACCCGTGAGTACTCGAAAAGGAGTGGGAGGGGAAATGCGACGAGCTGTTCAAAAGTCCTTTGATTCCTGTTGTCAGAGGCCGTAAGATTACGCCCATTGTGGGGGCCACAGTCTGACATTGAGGATGATTGCAAACTAACTATATAGGGATGAGGATAAGGGACCAACAACCTTTTGAGAATAATGCTGAGGAGAATAGGTCCCAAACCGCCGTCTCCTTGTTTCAAACCTTCCAGTACAGGATTTTTCAAAGTGCAGGTTGCGACTAGCGGGCGGGTGTTGGGAAGGCCGTGGAGCGATCAGTTGCAGCGTTCCCATGATGGTCCCGATTGTGGGAGAAGTGCCCAACAGCTGTTACCTGCATTTTTATTGAGAATAGTGGCAACTGCCATCTTGTAAACAAGAAGAAAATGATGTTTTGTGCACCCTTCCGGCCAGAAGTGGCAGCAGTGGGAAGGTTATGCACCCTGGATGTACACTTGACGTCAAGCACCCTCTATGTAAATGCTTTTGCTGCCAAATTACAGAGGAGAGTTTCTTCCATTTTCTAGCTGCCGGCATGCAAAGCAAGAGGATTGTGAAAATGATTTGTTTTCCTGCAAGTAGGAGACGGCCAGAGATACAAATAGGCAGTGTACCTGCTGGCCAGGATTTCACATTTGAATCTGCTGGAGTGAGCTGCGCAGGAGAGTCTAGAGCATGACAGAACTAGTGTTAGCTCTGTACAGAGCTCTAGGGTCTCGGGTGAACAGCCTACAAAGAAGAAACTTAATTCGGGAACAAAACAGTATAAAGATGATATCTTGAGGTATGGTTCTGTCAATTGTGCCAGTGTAAATAAGGATGCAAAGCCCATGTGTGTTTAATGCAGGGAAGTACTGGCAAAGAGAGGAGAAGTTTCAGATTTTGAAAACGAAGTGCTGCGTGAAAAATCCTTTTGAGGTTGAGACCCCAGAGTCAGTTTTTAACTTAGATTAAAAGACTGCACTGCTGTTCCTGACCTGTGAGAGCACATTAAAAACATGCCAAAAGCCCATGAAGCTGTCAGCGTTCTGGAGTAGCATCTCCCAAGAGTATCCAATGCTGAATAAAACAAGCATGTTGTTGCTATTGCCCTTCATGACGATCTACATGTGCGAGGTTGCATTTTCCGTTCTCACAAAGTTGAAAACTACTCAACGGAACTGGCTGGTGTCTGCACCTGATATGCGCATTGCCCTCTGAATCCGATTGGAGTGAGATTGTGAGGACCAAGTAGGCTCCCCTTTCGCATTGAAGGTAAGCGAACGTGGCCTGTGTTGCAAAAGTCGGTTGGTCCATGTTGCAAAGATCGGCCGACATGGGTCCCGAAGGTCAGCCCATAAACAACCGTACCCATCACCACCATGTTCTCACCTAACTACTTCCTCGCTCAACCCACAATTAGTTTTACTCTTGCAGATCACCAATCACACTGCTTTCCCCATCAACAGCTTTTTGATTTTTTAAAACGTAATTTGCTTTAAAGCATTTAAAATAAAATTGTTGCTTCCTGTAATGCATGGATAGATAATTAAGGGCCGAGTGTGTACAGTTCGTCGATGTTATACCCCCATCCCCAAGAAGGACATTTTCTGTGAGTTTGTGAGCTTATGCAATCCTTAACAAAGATACCTTTCTCTAAGCAAACAAAAGTATTTTTAAAATGCTCAAAGGTTTCTCCTGATATTTCACGTTCTTTTGCCAGGATTTAATGTGGGGGACGTGTATCTCGCCCCTCATTGGGGAACTGGTGGGAGCCCCGAGTTGCTTTTTTCTGGGAGGTCTGATGCTATTACATTCCATTTAAGCACTTACTTGGCCAGCATAAGACCCTTTGTCCAATTAAGCCCAATTAGAATACTGACTGCTCTCCAGTATTGACAGTTCTACTGGTACTGAGTTGAGGCCTTCACCAGCATCGCCAATGGAGATTATGAGCGGAATGAGGGTTGCAGTGAAGGGGTTGCAGGCGGTGGACAGGGGAGGTGGAAGCATGGGGATGGGTTCCTGCAGGTTCCCCCATTCCTGATGCCAGGCCCCTTGATCAGGCACGAGGCGCCCCATCTTGTCATGCAGCTGAAAAACCCAACAGGTTTGCTGGGAGGCCACCATAGATGGCAAGTGCCAACTGCAGATTAAATTCTAATTAATGAATTAATTGATGAGGCCCTAAGTGGCCAACAAGGGTCTGAATTTGCTTCTTGATGGGAAGCCATGTGATAGCTTTCCTGCCTCTGAATTGATTGGAGTGTTGGAGGGAAGAGGGATCTTAACCCTGCAGTCTTCTTCCCATCAGCAGTTACTATTATTAAAGAGTAAATTAGACAGCAACATCTGCCAACCACACACGCGCAGTTAAAGACAGAGATCAGATAGTTGATGCCTTGAGTTGCCTGCTGCTCCATAAGTTATGCTGCAATATTATCTTCCCAAGAGACTGCATTGAAATGCATGGAATTCAAGTGCGAATATGCACTACTTTTCAAATAGGTACCAACAGGACTTGCAAGAAAAGGTTGGGACTTGTCCATTACAGTACAAGTAAATTTTTAACAGCAACATATGATTTAATTATTGCCAAATGGCCTCTCTGGCACTGAATTATCTGAAGTGTGGTGACTCATTCCTTTAGATTTTAGATAATTATTGCAAGGTATTTTTTTAAAAACATTTTAAATTATGTCTGTCTCTTAATCACATTTTTCCTTCGCTCTCTTTATTTCACGATCTGTACATTGAATTAACTATTCTAACTTACACTTCTTGGGCCAGAGTTTGTGCGGCTCAGTAAAGATTCTTCAATGTAATTGGCTAAGGAGATAGGCAATTGCCTGCTCTTTTCACGGTGGTCTCTGGTCTGCAGGTCCCCTGAAGAAGGGGCTGCACCAAATGGATTTCTAATTGCCACATGTTCCAGTGTAAAAGCACACAGAAAGTCTGAGAGCAAGTGTAATGAAGGCCTTTTTTGTTCATCGTTGAATGCAAAACCTGTAAGAGGACTATGTTATCATCAACCCATCTGGTCTTATTCCCAGGATCACCTGCCTGCATTTTGATCTGAAAAATAAATGTTTGATCTATCGTTGGAAAAAATAAAAGAAGTTTAAACAAATTCAAGGTTACATTAATGCTTTTTGTGGTCACATTTAAAGATTGTTGACAAAAGAGGCACATTTTTAAAAAATGACTTAATTGTAGCTTTTATCTTCTTTCGTTGAATTTACAGGCAATCTGACCACCGTTTTAAACACAGAAACAATATGACCTAAGCATTAAATGCCATGTCTTTTAATTGTATTAAATATTCAGGAACAAAATTAAATGAAATCCAAATTTTTTAACTTAGCGCTCTTTGTTCATTTAATTTCTGGTACTGAAGAATATTATTATTATGTTTTCAAATTAAGATAGTAAACACTGGAAATGCTTATAACAGTCTATGCAAAGTGTGTAGGTTATCTAAAATACTATTGCAACAGTTAGTTGAGCATAAGTAGTATTTTTAAACAATGTAACATTTTGTAAAAAGAATATGAATTAACTTGATTAAAATAGAAAATGCTGGAAATGCTCAGCAGGTTAAGCAACATCTGTCAGAAATTGAGTTAATGGACTGGATTTTCACTGAGGCCCTATCACTCGAGGACCTTTAAAAATGGCAGCTGGGACACGATTAAGGGATTCCCAACTCCATTCCTGGAGTTTCCTATTTTTGGGATTGCTTTTGAGCTGGTTTGGGTCAATAGCCGGCATCATGTACTTCCAACCAGGCCGGCTCCAATTGGGGGTATACAGTTTTAAAAAAATTATTTATGGGATATGGGCATCACTGACTAGACCAGCATTCATTGTGAATCCCAAATTGCCCTTCAGGTAGTTGTGGTGAGCTGCCTTCTTGAACCTTGCAGCCCATGTAGTCTAAGTTAAACCCACAGTGCTGTTAGGGAGGGAGTTCCAGGATTTTGACCCAGCGACAGTGAAGGAACAGTGATATATTTCCAAATCAGGATGGTAAGTGACTGAGGAGAACCTCCAGGAGGTGGTGTTCCCATGTATCAGCTGCCCTCATCCTTCTAGATGATAGTGGCCATGGGTTTGGAAGGTTCTGCCGAAGGAGACTTGGTAAATTGCTCTAGTGCATCTTGCAGATGATACACACTGTTGTCACAGTTCTTCAGTGGTGGAGGGAGTGAATGTTTGTGAAAGGAGTGCCAATCAGCTGGGCTGCTTTTTCCTTGATGGTGTCAAGCATATCTCTAGTGTTGGAGCTGCACTCCTAACTTATGCTTTGCAGATGCTGAACAGCTTTGAGGAGTCAGGTGTCACTCACTGCAGGATTCTTAACTTTTGACACAACCACATTATGCATATGGCTATTCCAGTTCAGTTTCTGATCAAATCTGTGATATATTGGAAGACAGGGAAGCTTGATAGCAGAGGGCCAAAGGAAATGGTGAGAGGGAAAGGAAAATATGTGCTTAGAGTAGGTGCTACTGACTGCAAACAAAAATAAGAGAAAAACTGAAACCAGGAAAGAAAAGGAAACAAAATGGGGCAGAGATTATAGTCCAGAATTATTGAACTCAATGTTGAGTCTGAAAGGTTGTAAAATGTCTAACTGAATGGTGGTGTTCCATAGGTTTACGTTGAACTCCTCTCGAACCTTGTAGTAGGCTGGTGACAGTCTGACTTGGAATTGCTTTCAGTGACTTAGAAGTAACCCACAAATATAAATGTCTAATTTAGTAGAAGCCACATACCATAATTATTGGTTGTAGGTAATCCTTTTATAGTGGTTATTTCATGTATGAACAATTCAAAAGAGAATTCATTATAATAAAATGTTGCTTGTTCAAGAGCAACTGATGTTCTAGGATGATGCTGGAACAGCTGTGAAACCAATGCTTAGCGACTGCTCATTTAAACATGTTAACATTGCAGTGAGTATGTATGTACAATCTACATTAGAATTAGCATTGTATTTGTTACTGCTGATTGTTTTCTGTTGGTGGGTGTAAACTTGGGAGAAAATGTGAAAGAGGAGAATAAAAATGTTTTTAAAGAAAGTGACTGCACAGGCTAGTAATTTTCTCCAGAATATAGGGACATACTGGAATGCAACAACATATGTTGGCTGATTTAGATGAAGCAGGTTATTAAATATGAAATCAAGCTAATTTAGCAAAATCGGTAATAAGACCCTGTAATATTGGGCCAGAATTTACAGTGAGTGGCTGCCTTTAGATTTGCTTTTTCTCATACACTTTACTGTTAAAGTTTCAAAGAGCACAGCACCCTCTACAGGTCATCTGGGACCTGTGTGCTCAGGGCAGGCAACCGATTGAAAAATTGTTTATGAACAGCACAGAGCCTAAACCAGAAAGTTGAAATTAAAATAATGAATTTAATGTCAAGTCAGGTCAGGTACAGAAAGTCAAAAAGAGGTGGTAAAAATTGATTCTGGCGAGAGAAGGAGGAGATAAAGAGAAAGTAAAATGTTTTTCCAATCTCCATAAATACGTAAAAGCTAAAGGAATAAGATTCCACAATTGTAAAAACTAATTTTCAGTGCCAGAGAAATTGATGGTAAACAATTAAAACTTGCCTCATCATTAAATGGGTGCTTAGACTTGAATGGGTGAGCCTTAAAATTATATGACGAGTTTAGCCCCTATATACGTTGTCAATACAGCAACTTCACATCGTTCAATGTATTGAAACAGTGGACCAGGCAGCTAAATTATGTTTTTGCAAAGTTGTTCAAGATGCACTGCCTCTGACAGCACTTTTTTCATACGTTCTCTGTAAGTTCCTGCTGAGTGACAAGGGGAAGTGTTTAAATGTTCTGTTTGGATGGTGATCATTGCCTGGCATATGAAATGAAATGAAAATCGCTTATTGTCACAAGTAGGCTTCAAATGAAGTTACTGTGGAAAGCCCCTAGTCGCCACATTCCGGTGCCTTTTTGGGGAGGCTGGTACGGGAATTGAACTGTGCTGCTGGTCTGCCTTGGTCTGCTTTAAAAGCCAGCAATTTAGCCATGTGCTTGTGGTGTGAATATCACTTAGAATTATAGAATCAACACTTCCGGTGGTGGCCATAGAATGAGTGATCGCGCATTTGGCAGCTCCCGCTTGAGGCAGTTTTTTTGGTCCTTTTCCCCATTTGCTGGGCAGATGTTTTGGTGGAAAAAGGTGTGGAGGTGATTGAGGAAAGTTATACTCCATTGGTGGTGCTGCTGAATGGATCCATGGACCAGAAGTGGGTCGGGAAGAAGGGAGCTATTGCAGCAAGAAATTTTTTGTGCGCCACAGGTGAAGATGGTGGAGGGTAAAGGGTCAGCTTTGCCTGTCCAGTGGTCAACAGAGCAGCTGGTGGACTTCTTAAATGAGAAGTTCAGGCGGCAGAGGAGGGAAGCCCAGGAGGACTTTGCCAGGGTGGTGGAACCATTAAAAGCGGAATCGATCGGGTGGAACGGAGGCTGGAGTCTCAAGGCCAGGCTATTCGGAAAGTGGAAGAGGCGGTGGGGTGGCATGAGGAGCAGCTTACCTCGCTGGCGGCTGAGATCGGAATAATGCGGGAGACCCAGCAGCTAAAGGAGAATGTGGAGGATCTGGAGAACTGCTCCCGGAGACAAAACCTGAATCGTGGGGATGCCTGAGGGCATCAAGGGAGCGGATACTGGCTCATATGTAGCCAAGATGCTGGAGACGTTGATGGGGGATGGGGCCTTCGTCCGGCCTCTGGAGGTTGGCCGGCCGCATTGGGCGCTGATGAGGAGGCCACAGGCGAACGAGTCACTGAGGGCGATGGTTGTGCGGCTCCACCGATTCCTCGACAAGGAGAAGATATTGCAATGGGCAAGGCAGACGAGGAGGTGCACCTGGAAGGTAATGAGCTCCGGGTGTACCAGGACCTGGGCGCGGAACTGGCTAAGAGTAGAGCCGGGTTTAATCGAGAGAAGGCTGCCCTCTTTAAGAAGGGGGTGAAGTTTGGGATGCTGCACCCAGCCCGCTTCTGGGTGACTCACCGTGGACGAGAACGTTATTTTGGAATACCAGAGGCAACGATGGAGTTTTTGAGAGACAATGGACTTTCAGGAGAAGGTTGACATTGAACTGTGGAGGAGGAGGAGTGAGGAGATGTTTTATTTCTGCCTTTTTCGTTTGTATCGCCTTTTGTTTATTGGTTATGGGAGCATCTCTTCTTTGAGAGGTTTCATTGGGTTATGTGGTGGGATGTTTGGGGAACATGGAAGGTGAATGCACTTTTTTCCTATTTCATTGTTGTTTGTGCTATGGAGATGTGTGAGCAGGCGTGGGATGGGAATCAGTGGTGGGTAGGACGTTTGGCACCATGGGTGGGGACTGACAGGCTAGCTGGATGGGCTAGTCCGGTCCCCGATCTTCAAGTGCGCTTGAAGTGGGGGGTGAACAGGTGGTTAGTGTAGTAGAGGGGGGTGGGATTGTTGTTTTGCTTGGGGGGGGGGGGGATGCTGACAACGGTGTGGTTGCTGTGGCATAGCAAGAAAGGTGGGCATTTACATTGCGTACCTTGTGTTGCCCTATTACGTGTTTTCTTTTCATGTACGAAATGATCTGTTTGAGCTGCATGCAGAAAATATCTTCACTGTACCTCGGTACACGTGACAACAACCAAATTCAATCCAATCCAAAGGAGGTTGTGACGGTGTGCATCCGAGGGTGGGCCTGGTGGGTCACGTGACACAGGCCTGGGGGCTGGCCAAGAAGCAATATGGTTGATTGGCAGGGGGGAGGGGGGGTGGTGGCGAGGGAGCCTCCTTGACCAGGTTGGTCACATGGAATGTGAGAGGGCTGAATGGACCGGTCAAATAGTCGTGTGTGTTCATGCACTCAACGAGCTTGAAGGCGGACGTGGCCTTCTTGCAAGAATCGCACTTGAAGATCGGGGACCAGACCAGGCTAAGGAAAGGGTGGGGAACGCAAGTCCTTCATTAGGGATTAGATATGAATACCCGGTGTGTGGCGGTGCTCATAAATAAACTGGTTGCATTTAAGGTGGGGAATATTGTGGCAGATTCAGGAAGGAGGTTTGTGATGGTGTGTGGGAAGCTGGGATGCCTGTGGTCTTAGTGAATGTCTATGCCACAAACTGGGACGATGTGGAGTTTATGAGGCGGGTGCTGGAGAAGATGCTGGTTCTCGATTCGCACCAGTTGATCATGGGAGGGGATTTTAACACAGTCATTAAATCAGATTTGAACCGGTCGAGCCCGTGGTTGGGGAGAGTATCGGCAGTGGCGAAGGAGGTGAAGGAGTTCATCGAGCACATGGTGGTGGGAGGGGTGGATCCGTGGAGGTTTGGGAAGCTGAGGGCGAAGGAGTTCTCATACTTCTCCCATGTGCACAGGGTGTACTCACCAATTTGATTTTTTTGGTGGTGGACAAGACACTGTTGGCGGTGGTTGTTGACCTGGGGTACTCGGCAATCGTGATTTCTGACCACAAGCCGCACTGGGTGGACTTGCAAGTGGATGGGGCGTTGGTGGTGGCCAGCGCCCGCAGTGGAGACTGGATGTAGGATTATTAGTGGATGAGAAGGTGTGCGAGTGGGTGAGGGCCGCCATTCTGGGTACATGGAACTGAATGATATGGGCGAGGTTTCAGCCGCCATGATATGGGGGGGTGGTCAAGGCAGTGGTGGAGGGAGTTCATATCGATCCGGGAGCATAGGGAAAAGGAGAAGCGAGCAGAGATGGAAAAGCTGGTGGTGGGATTCTGCAGATGGATAGAGGGTATTCGGAAGACTTGGAGGTGGAATTGTTGAAAGAGAGGCAGAAGCTCCAGATGGAGTTTGGGTTGGTGTCCACGGGGAAGGCAGTAGGGCAGTTGCAGACGGACAATGTGTGAATACAGGGAGAAGGCTAGCAGGGTGCTGGCCCATCAACATGGGAAGCAGGAGGCGGCGAGGGAGATTGGAACTGTGAAGGACTGGAGGGGAAGAGTGTATTGTGTTCTTTGTGTTGCTAAATTCAGGATGGTTGGCGTAGTGTTCACAAAGACCACAAAATAGCTTTAACTTGAACAAAGCTAGAAATTTATTAACACTACTTAATTGGATTCAACACTTACTCCTATATAATACAGAGTTGATAATTAACATATAATCTACACTCATCTACTACTAATTTCTGCACTATAATATTAACTATGATCTGCTCTCACTCTCACTATCTTTCCTTCAGTCTGTAGTCTAGCTATCTCCTTCACTTCCCTCCCAAAAGGCTTAGCATCAATGCTTTATATACTTTCAACTCTAGCTCCCTCTAGTGGTTAATCTAGACATTTCATTAACCCTTGAGTTCTGATATTTATGATAATGTCACAGTGTGGTACTGGACTCGGTCGGTGGGGTGAATGGGGTTTTCGAAGACTTTTATGGGAGGCTCTAAAATTGGAGCCCGGCTGGGGAGGAGAGAATGCGGCAATTCCTGGAGGGTTGGAGTTCCCCAAGGTGGAGTAGGATCTGGTGGAGGTGCTGGGGGCCACCATTGGACTTGTGGAGGTGATGGACGGCGTAGGGGTGATAAAAGGCAGGGAAAGCCCCAGCCCTGGATGGGTTTGCTGTAGAATTATATAAGAAGTTTGCTGGGTATCTGGGGCTGCTGCTGGTAAAGGCGTATCATGAGCCGAGGGGAAAGGGGGAGCTCCCCCCAACATTAATGCAGGCATCCATAACCCTTATATTAAAGGAGAATAAAGATTCGGAGCAGTGTGGGTCCTATCGCCCGATATCGCTGCTAAATGTGGACACCAAATTGTTGGGAAAGATCTTGGCCTCGCGAATTGAGGAATGTATGCCAGGGGTGACAGGGGAAGACCGGACAGGGTTGGTAAAGGGGAGGCAACTGTCGGCGAAAGTCAGGAGATTACTGAACGTGATTATCATGCCCCCGGAGGGACAGGATTTGGAGCTGTGGTTGCAATGGATGCGGAGAAGGCGTTTGATCATGTGGAATGGAAGCACTTCTGGGAAGTTTTAGGGCAGTTGGGTTCGGAAAGGGGTTTGTAGACTGGGTCTGATTGTTGCATATGGCGCCAGTAGTGAGCGTACAAACGAATTGGGTGAAGTTGGGATACTTTGGGCTACAACATGAGACAAGGCAGGGGTGCCCACTCTCCCCTTGCTTTTAGCCTTGGCCATAGAGTCATTGGAATGGCGCTTAGAGCGTCAAGGAGTTGGAGGGGGATTGTGCAGGGGGGGGGGGGGGGGGGGGGGTGGTTGAGCACAGGGTCTCCCTATATGTGGACAACCTGTTGCTTTATATCTCGGACCCACTGGGAGGGAGAATCATGGATATATTGGAGGAGTTTATCTAGTTTTCCGGATGTAAGCTAAACGTGGGGAAGAGTGAGGTCTTCCCGATTGAGGCAAGGGGGCAGGAGAGAGGGTTGGGTTTACTGCCTTTTATGGTTGGCGAGGGGGCGGGGGGGGAGGAGGTGGCGAGCTTCAGGTACTTGGGCATCCAGGTGGTGCAGAGATGGGAACAACTGCACAAATTCAATCTGGTGTGGTTGATGGAACAAATGAGGGTGGATTTCAAGAGGTGGGCTGTGCTGCTGCTATCACTGATGGGGCAGGTGCAGACCGTGAAAATAACGGTACTGTTGAGGCTTTTATTTGTTTTTCAGAACCTTCATCCCAAAATCATCCTTTTAATTAAAGTTAATTCTTTGATCTTCGAGTTTGTGTGGGCAGGGAAACCCCCACAGGTAAAGAAGATGTGGGGCGGGTTGTGCCAAACGTAATGAATTATTATTACAGCGAATGTTGCGTGTGGTGGATGAAAGAGGCCTCTTGCAGGGGTATGGGTTTGGGGGCATTGCTGACGGCACCTCTGCCGTTCTTGCCGGCCAAGTACTCCACGAGCCCTGGGAGATGGGGTGTGTGGGGACAGTGGCGGCCGCATTTGAGGTTGGAAGGTGCCTTGGTGTGGGCACTGATGCTAACCATTTGATTTGCGGTAATATTTGCACCGGGGGAGGGGGGGGGGGGGGGGAGAGAAGGGGGAGAAGCCCCGATAGGAGATGTCACGCAGAAATGGGAGGTGGGGGGGGGGTCACCTGAGGAAGGAGCAGTGCTCCGAAAGCTAGTGTTTGAAACAAACATGTTGGACTTTAACCTGGTGCTGTCATTAAAGTTGGTGGATTGCAATTTTCTTCTCTGGACTTTTGATGGTTTATTTCTTAGAAGAAAATGAAGTGAAATATTTTCTTTCTTGACGCCACAGAGAGAAGGCCTGCTTAAATCAAAATATGATTAAAGTAGAAAAATCTTCAATTATTATGTATTGATAAATATTTCATGATTTTAATTAAATTTCCTGTGGTAGGGAAGCAGAATTGAGTACAATTGTCAGTTCACAAAAGTGAACAGATGGAATTCTTAAGGTGTTGTTGCCAATACATTTGGGCATTGGTAAAGATTGAGGTTTGGAGAGAGGTCAGTTAGTCTTATGAAAATATTATTTTGTATTTCTCCACTTCCTCCACCTCTCTCCTACTAGGTTAACTGATGATTATGTCAACATTGAAAAATAAATCTGTAGTGCAGAAATTAAAAATGTTAATTTTTGTTGTTGTAGTGTTGTAGCAGGTTCTTTTGAGAGTTTTTTTTAACACGGTTACTTCCAATGAAAGTGATATTGCGCATTTATATTTACCAGCTCCATTAGCTGAAATCCAGTTGTTTTGCATCATTAGTTTCACAGTTTTCTGTCTTTAAATTATTCATGTTTGATGTTAATTTTTGTTCATCAGATTCAGTGTTTCCACTCCTTTTTTGTTGGAGTTCATTGAATAACGCTTCAATATAATATTCATCATAATGTTGACATCATTGATTAAAATCTAAAAAATGTAAAGTAGCCATTCATTTAAAATGAATCATATGCATAAATCAAGCCTGCAATAAATCATACTGCTCAATTTCATATTCTGATGGAGAAATTTTATGACCGGGATTCTCTGGGAGATTATGTTCTCTTGCCAGAGCTGAATCTCACCTGCAAATCAGAAAGCAAGTCCTAACCCTTAGCGATGCAAATTTATTCTCTTGGGAAATCTGCTACCAGGCTGCCCCTCAATGCAATTTAGCCCCCCTCACCAAGATTTTCTGGGTCCCCCCACAGTACAGGGGTGACACCTGACCGGAAGCCCCCATCCAGAAACTAACCGCAATGTTTATAAACATTAAGCTATGATTAATAGCTCCCGGACCATATCAAAGAGAGTTAATTGTTTTCTGTTCATTTCACAGCTGACTACTTCAAAGCCACTCAAGCCTGAAGGGAGATGACTGAAACAATGCAGATAGCTGGGTGTGTGTGGAAACTGTCAGTCACAGCCTAGTGAAAGTAGGTCTTGCATTGTGGGGGGAGGGTGGCTTCCGATGGACATTTGGGGGCAACTCTCTGAAAGAGTTACCCCCATTGGACCACCGCGAGGTCCACCGCGTCAGGGTCATGTTTGTGAAGACCTACACCAATGCTTGCCCACGTGATTCCCAGCCCAGAGGACCAGAGAATCACGAGGGCCTGGAGAATATGGTGCCCGGCCCATTGCCGCATTTGCATCATCCTGCTGGCAAGAGGTGCGAACCTCTATCTCAACACCAGCGGGGGACCGGAGCATTGGAACGGGATTGGTACCAGATGCCAACCCGTTTTCTGCTCAACGCTAGATTCTCCACCGCCTGCTGCCAGTAGCAGAGTTCATGATGTGGCAGAGATTGCAGCCCTGCATCTTTGTTCCTCTTCACTTTGCAGTAATTATGATTATGTGGTGCTTAAATTTGTTTCTAAATGCTTTACTGAACAAAGCTGGTGAGCCAGCTTGCTAATTGCTTCAGTAACTGATTACTTATTATTTTCACATGAACTGTTATTTAAACAAGACACCTGAGTGAGTGACAAAATCAACATTTGCGATCACATTTGTGGACGTATTATCAAATAAGTGATTCTTCACCCATTAGAAAGAATTTGTAATCAGGCTTAGCTTTTGGAAATAATCAGAGGATTACTACAAAGTCATATATATAATTCTTAATTATCAAGCAATTTCTAAATCAAGGCAGCAATGGGCATAGTATCACAGAATCACACAATCTCTAGATTAAGCATAATTGTATGTTGGCCTGTCTATATACATTTGTTTATGTATATCAAAAGTTGTGAGTGCCTGTGCATCATGAGATTTTAATTGTCATGGAAATATTTAAATTTTGCCTGAAATATGGCAGGTAGATATTTTTTATTATTTGAGTGGATGAAGGAACCTTCTTGACACTACCTCTGTACTGGCAAAGACTATCAGTGGGGTTGCCAGTTTGATTGCGCTAATTGCACATGCAGGATTTTAGTGCCAGAGGTGGGCAGGAACAAAATTTCCCGACACCAGCCTGCTTGCTGTTTTCCCTACCATGGTCCCAATGCCTGGCTAGTTTTTCAAAGGCTGAGTTGTGTGCAGAAAAGCTCCCAGCAAATGACCAGTAGCCTGTTAAGTTATTTAAGAGGCCACTAAAGACCATTCCTCAGACGTCAATTGGACTTTTTCAGTTAACCTTATGACTTCTATGGCGTCAGAAGCGGGAAAAGTGCTTGGAGATGCTTTCCAGGTGAGTGCCTTGGGGTCCAGTGCTCCAGGATCACTGAGGCCCCTCCACCACCACACTAATTGACTACCGCTGTGTTTTCCCTTCCACAATGGTGGTCTAACGGCTGTGGCGATTTCTTTACTTCGATGAAAAATGATGAGAGAGTAGCTTAATATGGAGGGCTTCCAATTGGCCCTCCATGTTCGAGAACTCCAAGGCCAATAAATGCCTCATTTGGCCACTAATTGGATAAACCAGCAAAAATTGCTATTGGGTGATGCTTATCAACATGGTGCAGGGTGAGGATCATCTGGATTTGATCCTGAAGTCAGGATCCCGACACCAAATGGAAAATCCTGCCTCAGATTTCACGGCAATCTCTTTTTCACCCTCCAACTTCCTTTTGACCTTAGTTTTTTAAATCTTATTAATGGATTTGTGTCTTGGTTCGTAAAATTGGCATTTCAAATATTTGGCTGATTTTAACCTGATATAGTTAAACAGCAATATTTGTTTAACAAAGCTTGTAGCTTTTCCGATGAAATTAAGATTATTCCTAACAGCAATTCACATTTATTTGGTGCCTTTAATGTAGTAAGTGGTCTCAAGATTATTCACAGGAGTGTTAGACTAAATTTGATGCTGAGCCACATAAGGAGACATGTGGATGGGTGACCAACAGCGTGGTCAAAAAGGTGGGTTGTAGAAGGTCCTAAAGCCTCATGTAGTTTTCAAATCATTTGGATGTGTGTCATTCAGAGATTTAGGATTTAATGGAGATTTAATGAGCCTGGCAGTTTTGTCAGTGAACAGAAGCAGTGTGAAAGTGTGGCATGCTGAAGAAAGATTATGAATATGATGAATCTCTTGGTGATAAATCTCCTGAGGTAATCATGGAAACAGATGTGATGAGCTTAGAAACGTCAGAAAATTAGGAGAGACGTATTATGGGCAACAGATTCAATATTGCCTGCTTTATATAATATCACTCAAGGTCAAAGTTAAATAGTTGGCATACAAAACTCAGTGTAACTGACTTGCATATTTATTATGCTGGTTGACTTCTGTGACACTAATGCCTGTAGGCAGCATCTCTGGTGAATATTGTAGGCAAAAATGGCACCTTGGTTCCCTTCCCTCCCAGGAATATGTTCCTGCACTTTTCCCTTCTCAATATCTATTCTACTTCCTATAAAATAATAAGGAGCAGAACTAGGCCGTTTAGCCCTTCGAGCCTGTTCAGTCATTCTGGTTATGGTCTCCATTCCACTCTTCTGTTTTGCCCCATAACCCTTGACTCCCTTCTCTAACAAAAATCTATTTAACTCAACCTTGAGTAAATTCAATAACCCATCCTCTACTACTCTTTGGGGAAGAAAATTCCACAAACTTAACACCCTCCCGGTCTCCACCCTATCAAGTCCCATCAGGATCTTATTTGTTTATTTGCAGCACGGTAGCATGGTGGTTAGCATAAATGCTTCACAGCTCCAGGGTCCCAGGTTCGATTCCCGGTTGGGTCACTGTCTGTGCGGAGTCTGCACGTCCTCCCCGTGTGTGCGTGGGTTTCCTCCGGGTGCTCCGGTTTCCTCCCACAGTCCAAAGATGTGCGGGTTAGGCGGATTGGCCATGCTAAATTGCTCGTAGTGTCCTAAAAATAAGTACGGTTAAGTGGGGGGGGGGGGGGGGGGGGGTTGTTGGGTTACGGGTATAGGGTGGATACGTGGGTTTGAGTAGGGTGATAATGGCTCGGCACAACATCGAGGGCCGAAGGGCCTGTTCTGTGCTGTACTGTTCTATGTTCTATGTTTCAATAAGATCAACTTTCATTCTTCTAAATTCCATTGCATAAAGGACAAAACTATTCAACCTTTCTTCATAAAATAAGCCCTTCATCCCAAGAATGACTTGAATGAACCTTCTCTGAACTGCTTCTAATGCATTTATATCCTTTTACAAATAAAGAGATTAAAACCCTGTACAATACTCCAAATGTGGTCTCACTAATGCCCTGTACAGCTGCAGTAAAACTTCCCTACTTTTACATAACATCACCCTTGTAATAATTTGCCTTCCTAATAACTTGCTATATCTGCATACCAACTATCAAATCCACTTCTGACATGTGGGAGGCTTTTAAAGGGCAGTTGATTGAAGTGCAGGACAGGCATGCCCCAGCAAAAATGAAGGATAGAAATGTCAGGATTCGGGAACCATGGTTGACAAGAGAAATTGTCAGCTTGGTCCAAAGGAAATATAAGATGGGTCTAGGCATCTAAAATCTGACGGAGCCCTTGAGGCTTTGAGGGCGGCACAGTGGTTAGCATAGTTGCTTCACAGCCCAAGGAACTGGGGTTCGATTCCCGCTTGGGTCACTATCTGTGTGGAGTCTGCACATTCTCCCCATGTTTGTGGGGGTTTCCTCCGGGTGCTCCGGTTTCCTCCCACAAGTCCCGAAAGACGTGCTTGGTAGGTCAATTGGGCATTCTTAATTCCTCTTCAGTGTACCCGAACAGGCGCCGTGGTGTGGCTCCCACAGTCCAAAGATGTGCTGGTTAGGTAGATTGGCCATGCTAAATTGCCCTTAGTGTCCAAAAAGATTGGGTTAGGTGGGGTAATGGGGATGGGGTGGAGGTGTGGGGATAGGTGGAGATGTGGGTTTGGGTAGGGTGCTCTTTCCAAGGACAGGTGCAGACTCGATGGGCTAAATGGCCTCCTTCTGCACTTTAAATTCAATGATTTAATGAATCCCAAGACTTTTTATTCATATATTAGGAGCAAGTTGGTAGCAAGAGAAAGAGTAGGCCTACTCAAGGACAATGGAGGGAAGTTATGTGTGGAACCACAAGAAGTACGTGAAATCCTTAATGAGTACTTTGTATCTGTGTTCACAAGGGAGAACGACATGATGGATGTTGAGGTCATAGGTGTGTGAACGATCTTGTGAATGTCAATATATCAAAGGAGGAAGTGTTGAGTATCCTAATTTGTATTAAGGTAGACAAGTCCCCGGAGCCGGATGGGATCTATCCCAGGTTACTGCGGGAGGCAAGGGGAGATATAACTGGGGCCTTAACAGATATCTTCACATCCTCTTTGACCACAGGTTCTGGAGGACTGGAGAATAGCCAATGTTATTCCCTTGTTTAAGAAAGAAAGTAGGGATAATCCAGCAAATTATAGGCTGGTGTGCCTGACATCAGTGGTGGGGAACCTTTGGAAAAGATACTGAGAGACAGGATATCTGCACATTTGGAGAAAAATGGACTAGTTGGTGACAGGCAGCATGGTTTTGTACGGGGAAGGTCATATCTCACCAATTTGATTGAACTTTTTTGAAGAGGTGACAAAGATAATTGATGAGGGAAGGGCTGTGGATGTAGTTTATATGGACTTTAGTAAGGCATTTGTCAAGGTCACACATGGCAGACTGATAGGAAAACTGAAATGACATGCGATTCGGAATGGGCTGGCTAGATGGATACAGAACTGGCTTGGCTATAGAAGACAGAGAGTAGCGGTGGAAGGATGTTTTGCAGAATGGAGATCTATAGCTCGTGGTGTTCCGCATGGATTAGTGCTAGGACCTCTGTTGTTTGTAGTATATATAAATGATTTGGAGGAAAATGTGGGTTGTCTGATTAGTAAGTTTGCGGATGACACGAAGATTGGCAGAGTTGCTGATAGTGGCGAGGATTGTCAGAGGATACAACAGGATATAGATAGATTGGAGGCTTGGGCATAGAAATGGCAGATGGAGTTTAATTTGGACAAATGCGAGGTGATGCATTTTGGAGGATCAAATCTAAGTATGGATTATACTGTAAATGACAGAACCCTTAGAAACATTAACATACAGAAGAATCTGGGCGTGCAGTTCCACAGTTCCGTAAAAGTGGCAACACAGGTGGCCAAGGTGATTAAGAAGGCATATGGCATGCTTGCCTTCATCAGCCAGGGCATTGAGTTCAGGAGTTGGGAAATCATGTTGCAGCTCTATAAATCCTTGGTGAGGCCACATTTGGAGTAATGCGTGCATTGCGTGCAATTCTGGTCACCACATTATCAGAAGGATGTGGAAGTTTTGGAGAGAGTGCAAAGAAAGTTCACCAGGATGTTGCCTGGTCTCAAGGGTGTTGGCTATGAGGAGAGGTTGAATAAACTAGGATTGTTTTCATTGGAAAGACGGAGGCTGAGTGGAGACCTGATAAAGGGCTCTAAAATTATGAGAGGCATAGACCAGGTAGATAGTCAAAGGCTTTTTCCAAGGGCGGAAGTGTCATTTACAAGGGGGCACAGGTTCGAGGCGAGAGGGAGAAAGTTTAAGGGAGATGTGTGGAGGAAATTTTTCACACAGGGAATGGCAGGTACCTGGAATGTGCTGCAGAGGATGCGGAGGAAGCAGGCACATTAGCAACATTTAAGAGGCATCTGGATGGATACATGAATAGGGAGAAAATAGAGGTATACTAACCGAGTAAGGGCAGAAGGTTTGGTTTTTAGTGAGGGCATCATGATCGGCACAGGCTTGGAGGGCCAAAGGGCCTGTTCCTGTGCTGTACCTTTCTTTGTTCTTTGTTCTATGGTTCATATACCAGGACACCCAGTTCCCCCTGTGCCACTGATATGAGGTTAACTGCCCTATAGTTTCCTACTTTCTGTCTCTCTCTGCTTTTTTGAACAAATGTGCCACATTTATTAGTTTCCAGTCTGCTGGCACCCTTCCAGAATTTAAGGAATTGTGAATATCATAGCCAATGTCTCTACTTTCTTTGCAACCACTTCTTTTAAGATGCTTGGATGCCAGCCATTGGATCCTGGAGAGTGTGAGCCTTTAGGCCTAATAGTTTTCTCAGCAGCTTATCCATGGTGATGGTGATTGCTCTAAATTCTTCCCTCCCTTTTACCTCTTACCTTTGAAGTATCTTTGGGAAATTTTCTAAGTCTTCTACAGTGAAGACAGGCATAAAAATATCTGTTCAGTACCACTGCCATTTCTTTGTTTTCCATTATCAATTCCCCACACTTGCTCTCTAGAGTACCAACTCTAGCTTTAGTTACTCTTTTCCTACTTAAACACTTGGAAAAACTCTTACTATCTGCTTTTATATTACTAGCTAGCTTTCTTTCATACCTTTCTTTCTTACTCCTTATTACTCTTTTTCATAATTATTTGCTGTTTCTTAATATTTGACCAACCTTCTGACCTACGACTACAGTGTTCTTACCATTGAATGCCATCTTTAACTTCCTTATTTAGCCACGGATGATGGATCTTTGTCAAAATCTTTCTTTTTCAGTGGGATAAATCTTTGCTGAGAATTGTTAAATATCTCCTTAAAAGTCTGTCACTGCATCTGTAATGCCCAACCTTTTAACCTAGTTTCCCAGTTTACTTTAGCTAGCTCTCTTTTCACACCCTGTTAATTACCTTTATTTAGGTTTAAAATACTAGTCTTAGACTCACACTTTTCCCTTCAAGCACAACATGAAACTCTGTCATGTTATGATCATTGTAACCTAGGGGCTCCTTTACTGTGAGACCATAACATAGGAGCAGAATTGAGCCATTTGGCCTATTGGTCTGCTCCTCCGTTCAATCGTGGCTGATATGTTTCTCATCCCCATTCTCCTGCCTTCTCCTCATAACCCCTTATTAATCAAGAATCTATATATCTCTGTCTTAAAGACACTCAGTGACTTGGATTCCTCAGTTTTCTGTGGCAATGAGTTCCACAGATTAACCGCCCTCTGGCTGAAGAAATTCCACCTCATCTCAGTTTTAAAGGATCGTCCCTTTAGTCTGTGCCCTTGGGTTCTAGTTCCTCCTACTAGCGGAAACATACTCTCCACATTCACTCTATCTGCACCCGTCAGTATTCCGTAAATATCAATGAGAACCCCCGTCATCCTTCTAAACTCCATCAAGTCCAGATCCAGAGTCCTCAACCCCGTCTCGTATGACAAGTCCTTCATTCCGGGGATCATTCTTATGAATCTCCTCTGGACCCTCTCCAAGGCCAGCACATCCTTGCTTAGATACGAGACCCAAAACTGTTCACACTATTCCAAATGGGGTCTGACAGAGTCTTATACAGCCTCAACAGTACATCCCTGCTCTTGTACTCTAACCCTCTCAACATGAATGCTAACATTGCATTTGCGCTCCTAACTGCCAACTGAACCAGCATGTTAACCTTAAGAGAATCCTGAACTAAGACTCCTTAGTCCCTTTGTGCTTTTGATTTCAGAAACCTTTTCCCATTTAGAAAATAATCTATGCCTCTATTCTTCTTACCAAAGTGCATAACCTAAGACTTTTCTACATTGTATTCCATCTGCCACTTCTTTGCCCACTTTCCTAACCTGTCCAGGTTCTTCTGCAGCCTCTCTGCTTACTCAGCACAACCTGTCCCTCTACACATCTTTGTAGTTTTGTGAGGTTATTGATTAATCCTGACCCATTGCAGATTACCAGGTTTAGAATAGCTTGCTCCCTGGTTGGCTCTCAAACGTACTGATCTAAGAAAATGTTCTAAATACACCCCATTAATTCATTTCCGATCTCCCTTTTGCCCTAAAATGTAACTACTGTTAGGAGGCCTCTTAACTACTCCCTACTCCCACACGTGACCTCTTACTGTTCCTATTTCTTATCTGATAGAATATTGATTTATTGAGTTATTCATAGTCTTAGGTGCTAATTTAATGCATGCAGCAAAGAGGTAAAAATTATTAAAGGTGTCTTGACTGTGAGAATCCAGCCATTGTTTCACATAATGAATTAGACTGTGGGAATCCAGATATTGTTTCAGTCAATGTTTCGCATGATGAATTAGCTATTGTATTCCACTGTATTCAGCAATAAAAATGTATCAACTAATCAGTTACATCAGGGTGTCCGGGCCGAGCGGTGGCATGAGAAATTTTCCTAAGACTGCGCATGCATACGCTGATCTAGTCTTGATAGGCACCAGTCAATCTTAAGTAATGTCCAATGTTTGATTAATAAATCATCCTTTAAGTAACATACATTCATTTGAACATACCAGGAGGTCTCAACTGAGAATTAAAAACCAATGAAAGTAAATTAGGGACTAAACCAGGGATAAGGGTTCCCTTAAATGTAGGACCTCATGGTTGAGGTCTGGTTCCTGAATTCCTGCATTAATGAATTCTTGAATCATCTATCTGTTTGTTTAAAGTGATTTCTTTTTGCTTATATGTTTTATGCTTTTTGCTGTGAATTTGACCCTTTTATGTATCGTTTGATATTTAATTTCTAAAGTTTTGATTCAGTTCTTAACCAGTGTAATCAAGTGAATAATTAGCAATAAAATCGTATTTTGATATCTTCAATTAACTGGACTATCGACTCCTATTAGAAGGTAACATAAGAGCCCCAACATTATCTCTAACCAAACTGATTCTGTATCTTGCTATTTCAAGCTAAGGTGATATGTCACTAGTGTACTAATGGTATCCTTAATTAAAGGAGCTTCCCCCAACTATTTTTTCTCGCGTCCTGGATTTTCAAAATGTCAAATACCCTTCAATATTCAGGTGCCAGCCTTGGTAATTGTCTCTGTAATGGCTATCCGGTTCGTTCATTTTTATTTCTATATGTGCTAACAATTCATCCATTTTGCAATGAATGCTCCTTGCATTCAGATGCAGAGCTTTTCATCTCTGTGTTTTATCATTTTTGCAATCTCTAGTCTTTTCTGCAAGTGCACCATTAATTTTGTAAGCTCTGTTCCTTTCAGCCATACTCTGGTCATCATTACCCAAATTGTTACCCTGTTCAATATCTCGTTGTTTCCCTTTGATTTACCAAAGGTGGGACTCTCTGGCCCCCTAAGCTGCGTGTTTCTGTGTTTCTCTGCAGTGGGAGCTAGCGCACCATTTGGCAGGAATCCCGCTGGTGGCAGGATTCTCTAGTCCTGCTGCTATCAATGGGAATTCCCATTGAATTCTCCCAACGCCACTGGGAAACCCGCAGGCGGGGGTACATATCTGGTGGGTCCAGAGAATCCCGCCACCAGCAAACGGCCAGCAAATTCCGATCCACAGCTTTATGTACACTGGATACAGCAAAAGCTATAGCTAGTAATAACATCCTTCGTGTGGTAGTGTTGCTGCTCATGGCATGCTCCTGCACTCTTGAGTGGACCAGGGTGGATCCTCCAGCTGGATGATAATGGTAGAGTGGCGGGATGCTGGGCCGTGTGGTCGCAGATTGTGGTTGAATACAATTCTGCTCCTGCTTATGGCCACAGTGCTGCATGGATGCCCAGTTTTGAGGTGCTAGATCTGTTTGAAATCTATCCGATTTACCACAGTGGTTGTGCATACAACATGATAGACAGTATCCACAAGGATAGTGCAGTGGTCACTCCTGTCAATACTCTCATGGACAAATGCAACTGTGACAAGTAGATTGGTGAGGATGAGGCCAAGTAGTTTTTGCCTCTTGTTGCTTGCCTCCACCTGCCGCAGACCTCGTCTAGTGGTTCTGCCCTTCAAGAACTTGGCAACTTGGTCAGTAGTGGTGCAACTGAGCTAACCTTGGTGATGGACATTGAAGTCCCTACCTCGAGAACATTCTGTGCCCTTGCTACCCAGTGGTGTTCAACATGGAGGAATACTTATTCATTATCTGGTGGGTGGTAGTGGGGGTTGAGGGGGGATGGCAGACGGTAATTAGCAGGGGGTTTCCTTACACATGTTTGATTTGATGCCATGAGATTTCATGGGGTCTGGAGTCAGTGTTGAGGACTCACAGGACAGCTACCTCCTGATGCCTATGTTTTGAAACAGACTCCCAGAGGTGACAGCACAGTGGCCACCTGGTGGTGGTGGTGCCTGGTGTTGGTGAATGTAACTATATCAGGCAGTTGTTTGACTTGACAGTGACACAGTTCACCAAGTTTGGCACTAGGCTCCAGATGTTAGTAAGGAGGAATTTACAGGGTTAACAGGGCTGAGTATTATTGTAGGCCGATACTGGGTATTATGTCCAATTTCATTCCTTTTTGACTTTTCTTTAGTGGCTTCATATAACTGAGTGGCTTGTTAGCCCATTTCGTAGAGCATTTAAGAGTTAAACCACATTGCTGTGGGCCTGGAATTATTCATAGGCCCAAACTGGTAAGGACAGCAGATTTCTTTCCCTGAAGGACATAGTGAACAGATGGGTTTTTCTGACTCTGGTTTCATAATTAACATTACAAAGACTATTTTAATTTTAAAATTATTTTACTTAATTGAATTTGAATTCCATCACCTGCCATGGTGCGATTTGAACCTGTATTCTCAGAGCAGTCAGCCGCAGCCTCTGGATTAAGTCCTACTGTATAATAAGAGTGTAAAAAATTGTGTGCACTTGGCAATTTTGACAGATATTATCAAGCATCATAGACAAGTTCGACAGTGAAGATTGTTCTTTACGCACCGTGATTTATTTTGATTTCCTTGTTTATTATAAATACAGCTATTGTGCAAAACCCCTGAAGGGTGATGTTCCAGTACTGTTCTTCACAGCAAGAATTACCCAAAAGAGCACAGCTGATGAAAAAAAGAATTGAGTAGATCTTTGTTAGGAGCCATCTGTCTAGTTTCTATAATATATACAAGGTGTTTTGTATTTTATATAAGGAAGGTTTCCACGTGAGTCGTGACTGAGGTATTGACTGATTTCTTTTCTGTATTTACAGGATTCTTTATATTATGAACAGTTGAAATCGAATGTGATTCAACATGATCTTTTAGTTGACAACCTCATCTACAAGGTATGAAACATGGGTGTGCAGTCACTGTGCTCCATCCGTGAGGCGATGGCATAGTGGTATTGTCACTGGACTAGTAAACCAGAGACCCCCAGAGTAATATTCTGGGGACCCAGGTTCAAATCCCACCATTGCAGGTGGTGAAATATGGACTCAATAAAAAATCTGGAATTAAAGTTTAATGATGACCATGAAACCATTGTCAATTGTTTCACTAACTCACCTGGTTCACTAATGTCCTTCAGGGAAGGAAATCTGCCGTCCTTACCTACGTCTGGCCAATAAATGCTGGCTCCGCCTGTGACGCATGCATCCCATGAATGAATTTTTAATAAAAGTGGTATCTGCTGCCTCATATTATGCATCCTCCTCTCATGCAGAAAGAGGTGACAATCTTACAGTATGTTTGGGTGACTGTCATCTTGACTGTCTGATTGAATCCCTCTCTGTCTTTTCCACCCTTACTTCAAGTAACAAGCTCATGGGCTTTTTTGTCACTAAGGTTGAGAGCGTCCGATCAGCTGCCTGTGCTGTGTCCCTTCCCTTCCACTAGCTCAGTATACTAAACTTCCTCTAAAACATCCCCTGTCCTGACCCTACTCCCACTGTACAACTTGCCTTTCTTGTCCCCATGTTCACCAATATTTTTAACGGTTCTCTCTCTTTGGTTGTGAGCTCTGTCCTTTAAAACTGCTGCCCTGTCCTCGAAACACTAACCTTTGACCCCCACCACCTTGCAAACTACACTGTAATCCAGCTGTGTGGGTCTCGTCTCAGTAGAACCTAGTTCCATTCTTGTCTATCTAATTGTAGCTACAAGATCACTTGCAATGGCTGTCTTCCTGCTCCTGCATCGTTACATTTGGTGCCCCACAAGGATTGATCCTTGGTCGCTTCTTAATTTCATGAACACACTATCCCTCGATGACATCATCCAAACACACAACATCAGTTTTTAGATATGGCGAGTGTCTATGTGGAGTTTGCACATTCTCCCAGTATCTACGTGGGTTTCCTCCAGGTGCTCCAGTTTCCTCTCGCAGTCCAAAGATGTGCAGGTTCGGTAGATTGGCCATGTATGGGGGTGTGGGCCGAGGTAGGGTGCTTATTTGGAGGGTTGGCGTGGACACAATGGGCTAAATGTAAGGCTTCTATGATTCTATGATCATCACTACCGCTTTTGACTTCTAAATTGTTGATTCTAAATTCTGACAGTTGTTGCTAAATTATCAGACTGCTTGTCAACCAATACAGGGTGAGGAGAAATTTTATTCAATGAAATATTGGCAATACGGCAGCTATTATGTTTTTTCTATCACAGGATGTGAGTGTCGCTGGTTCAGCATTTATTGTCCTCCCCTAATTGCCCTTGAGCTGAGTGGCTTGCTGGGCCATTTCAGAGGGCATTTAAGAGTTAATCACATTATTGTGGATCTGAAGTTAAATGTAGTCCAGGCCAGGTAAGGACAGCAGATTTCCTCCCTAAAGGACATTAATGAACCAGATGGATTTTTACAATAATTGACAATGGTTTCCCAGTTATCATTAGATTTTCAATTCCAGATTTTCAGTCAATTCAAATTTCACCATCTGTCCTGGGTCTCTGAATTACTAGTCCATTGACAATACAACTACCATTACGACACTAATACGATGCCACCGTTTCCTGACTCCCAACTTCATCCCTCTCCCTGGCAACCATCTGAGACTAAATTAGATTGTTTGCAACCTTGCTGTCATATTTGACCTTACATAAGCTGTGCCATCAGTAAGACCGCCTATTTTCAACACTTAGTTTTGTCCATCTCAGCTCATCTGCTGCTGAAATCCGTATTCTTGCCTTGTTACGTATAAGCTTGACTATTCCAACATGCGTCCTGGCTCCAACATTCTACCCTCCATATATTTGAGCTTAATAAACCTATGCTGTCTCATGTCTTTGCATCAAATCCTGTTGATCTCTCACCGTTGCGCGTGTTGACCTACATTTTCTTCCAGTCAATCAACCTCTTGATTTTTAAATTCTCATCCTTGTTTTCAAATCACTGCATGATCTTCCCCCTCTTTATCTCTGTAATCATCTGTCCCATGACCCGTGAAGATATTTGCGCTGATCTAATTTTGGCTTTTTGAGAGCATTTCTAATTTTAATCGCTGAAACAATTCTGACAGCCTTAGACCCCCATCTCGCACTCCCTCCATCTACCTCCAGTTATTTGGTTTTGCCTAGGCCGTCCCCATACACAGCAGCCTACACATTCATTCCAGGGTGGCAGGATGAACTTCTAATTCAGCACCCCCACCTGCCCCAAATGATAATCAGAAACTTGGGAGGCCATTTTTAAAATGCCAGGTTCTCAAAGTTATAGGGTATGACTAAACGCCCACCTTGTGCCCGAAAAGCAGCGCACTGCAGTGCAGCATAGCTGATAGAAGCCATGAGACCCCGCTCAAAGGATCTACCCAGCCCGTAGCTCCTCGCGAGATGTAATGCAATCTCGTGAGGCATTTCGATGTAAATCCTGCCCATTTAAGGCAGGTCCGCTTTTAGGCAAATCTGCATATTAAAGCGAGACAACTTGTCTCACTTTGATGCGCAGATTCCCAAAGTATCCGAGGTATTGAAATCTATTCCCTTCGTCTTGGAGACCTCGGCCGACACCGTTCAGTACTGATCTCCACAAATGGGGACCAGAAGGAACGGCACTCAGGGCCTCCCAAGGAATCAGAGGCCTCTAGCTGCATACTGTTTGGGCAGGGTGGTACCCTGGCACTGCTGGTACCACCTGGGCACCCTTGCACTGCCAGCCAGGCACTCTGGCAATGCCAAGGTTCCCAGGTAGCACTTCCAGCTAGCATTGGCATTGCCAGGGTGCCAGGTTGGCACTGCCAAGGTGCCAAGCTGGCATTTTTTGTATGGTGGCCATAAGGTCAGGGGTGTGTACGGGGTCCCAGGAGACCCTCCCCCAGTGGGTTGGGGCTTTGGGGCGGGGGGGTGTGTTGGGGGCTGCTTTGCGAGCACCAGTGAATGGACACCATTGAAAAATTGTCATCCCTATCTCTTGCTACACTGAGGAGTTCCGGCGAGCAGAGCACCGCAGTGCACAAAATGGGGCTATGTGCGGCTGGGTGCCGTTTTGTAGTGTTGTGTTCTTGGTGCTGCGAGTGCCGGGAAACATGCTCATTTGTTCCCATTTAGTTAAATCCCGCCCATAGATTCTATGCAACCCACCTGGGAGCGAAATTCTGGACCTAAATTAGGAATTCATTCAGAGAAGAAAACAGCAGGATATTTTGACAAGAGGCGTGATCTTCCAGAAAAATTTCCAAGTGCTGTAGCAAGCTGCGCGTTTCCCGGCGCTCAGCTCGGCGAGGCCGGCAACACTATTCGACGTTAATTGGCCCACTTAATGAGGCTTTCCGGGCTTCCCGTCCCGAATGGCGGCACCGCGTTCGCCAGCCCCCCCGCTAACACGTTCGAGCAGCACTTAAGCAGCACTTGCTCAGCCAACTGCAGCCAGCTCATAACAATGGCGCTGAAGAGAAGGCCCCAAGATTTGAGGATGCTGGCCTGGGCAGCCTCCTGGACGCGGTGGAGGCCAGGAGGGATGTCCTATTCCCCCGAGGGTCCCGGAGGGTGAGTCACAAGGCAGTCCGTGCTGCCTGGGATGCAGTGGTGGCAGCAATCAGCTCGGGCAGTGTGACCAGGAGGACTGGCCTCTAGTGTTGGAAGAAGGTCAACGACCTACACCTGGCAGCCAGAGTAAGTAAACACCGAAGACCCACCCCCCAAGGGAGCATCCTCCCAACCGACCCCCAACCCTCCCTCCATCCCCTTCCCGCTTCAGCACTCCCTCCGTCCCAACCCTCCCTTCACACCTCCCACCCCACAACTGTGAACCACGCGTGTGACTAACGATGCCCTCTCTGTTTCCCCGCAGGAAAAGCTCTCCCATAATCGGCAGGAGAGGGCCCAGACTGATGGTGGGGTGTCGGACTTGAGAGTCCTCACCTCCTACGAGAAGCGGGCCCAGGAGGTGTGCAGTTTGGCCGAGGACAGGGTGGTCACCAACGCGGAGGCTGGCGGACGTCGTAGAGGTGAGGGGCCACCAAGCTCCACCCAGAGGACTTGTCAAATGCAAGAAGTGATTGCGTTACTGACTGACCCATCCCTCCCACTGACCACATGTCCATTTTCCCACAGGTCCTCCAACAGATGGCGACGGCCCATCTCGGGTGGCCTCCTCTCCTGACTCCTAGGAGAACACCTTGAAGGAGAGCTCTGAGGATGCCACCATGGTCGCGGCACAGCTGTCATCCCCATCCTCCACCAGCACAGATACACACACCTCGGTGGGACATGTTAGTGGACAGACTTCTGGGCACGATCTGGTGAGCGCCACGCTGCTGCTTATGGAAATTTGGTGGAGGCAGGAACCTCCAGGCGAGACAGGAGTTGGAGGACTGCTGGATCCCAGGACCCAGCTGGGCCCCAGCCTGGTGCTGTGCCCCTGGCACAGAGTTTCTTGGAGATGATGGAGACTTTATGGAGCAGCTGGGACGTTCAGAGGGACATATGTCAGCGTCATTCCAGCAGATCCATGGCCAATTGGAGGAGTCCTATAGGCTATACGCGCAGGAGATGGCGCAGGCAATGAGTGGCACCGAGGCAAACACTGCCAGGGTGACGACCGCAGTGGAGAGCCTGGTGCATGATGTCGGCACCATGAGTGTCCAAGACGTCGTCAGTCGGTGACGGCCATGGCTGAGAGTCTCAGCAGTATGTCTGCCGCACTGGGGGATGTCACCCAGTACCAGGTCAATCTTGATGGACATGTCCCGCTCTCAAATGGAATGGCCGAGGAGCTGCGAAGCTTGGCCTAGCCGGTATGCTTTGCTGAGGCACTGCAGAGCATGGCCCGGTCATTGGGGGATGTACCCCAGTCACTGAGGGGCATTGCAGAGGGCGTCAACACGATGGTGCGGGCCATGGGGAACCGCCAGGGCTGGCCGAGCCAAATGATGTTGGGGCAGTCGAGGCTCGAACCAGCTGCCCCTCTGTCCCAAGGTGAACCCCAGGGCCCTATGGGCACCGACTGGGAGGAGGGGCACTGAGTGCCAACCTGGGCCCGGCCCATGGGGTGGCGAGGGTGGACACCATCTCGCCCGAGTTTCACCCCTCTGATGAGGCTGTGTTGCGGGGTCAGCACACGGGACAGGACAGCATGGCTGTGCATGTGTCATTGACAAGTGAGCCGGGGCCAGGGCCTCCAGAGGACGCCCGCCAGGGGCATCGAAGGCCGGGGATGAGGTCAGCAGCTGGCTGCCCCGCCTCAGATGTGCATCCTGGGGAAGCACCAAGACGCAGTGGTAGATCTAGCAGGTCCAAGCACGTTGAGGATCACTGAGGGCACCGGGATAGTGGGGGTAGGTAGTGGGCAGGGAGGGGTTGGGGGGGGGGGGGGGGGGCGCACTATTAGGAATGGGGTATTGTAAAACATTAAACAACTCTTTGCATAAATATTATGATGCCTCTATCACCTTCTTCCGCGATGCAGGATGACCCCTGGATCCTTTGCTTGTCTCCAACGTGACCCCGCTCCGGCCCTAGTTATTTCCCGGGAGCTTTGCCCCGTCCACTGGGTGTTCAGATGTTGGCTGCTGCAGGCGTGGTGCTGACCCCCACTCAGTGTCCAGGCACCAATGTTTGGTTGGATGCTGGGCAATGACTCCCACATGCTACATGGCCCGCCCACTCACAGGAACTCACTTGGCATGTGTCAAGTGTTCATTTAACCACAATTACTAATTTCCTATTAGCGATAGCCTTCAGCTGCGCAGCCAGGTGCCTCTGCAGTCAGTGTGGGTTATGGATAATCGGCGGGGCAGACGGGCAGGGACAGGGGTTGTCCCCGGTTTGGGCCTGGGCTTCAAGGGTTGGCATGGTGGTGGGGCGAGCGTTTATCCCCACCCTCCCATGGCATCCTATCCCAGCAGAGGGTCCCCCACCCCCCCGCCGGGCACTGGGGTGGCAAAGCCAGCACCCCCGGTCTCTGCCTGTGAGCAAAGATTGCTACTCCCCTCCTCGGCTCGCCACAGAAGCCCCTCCATCAGGTTCATGTTTTTAAAAAGAAGTACTAGTCGGCGCCAGGTCAGCACTTGCTGGGGAGGCCGGTGAATGACTGGAGGGCATTGTATAATGCGTGGCTCTCGTTAATTGCATGGAAATGGGCCTTAAGTGATGATAATTGTTTTTTTCCTACGATACAGCGGGATTCTGAATTAGTCTCCGGGAGCGGGCCGGTTGCTTCGCAAACTGGTAGGCGCTTAGCACGGTTCCCGTTTTTGGCCTCCCCCCCCCCCCCCCTCCCCCCCTCAAATAACACATCTAGATCAATTGAAAAAAAATTGTGCAACAGTTTTGTTATTTGATGATGAATTCTTTTTGTACCAGGATGTGAAGCTAACGGCGAGCAATGATGACTACTATTTTGTTTTTGAAGATTATTTGTATCAGGTCAGTTGAAACTTTTATGGTGCAGTCACTATTTACAAAGAATTGGGATGCTTAATTTAACGATTGCAGTTCTCTTTAGAGGAAATTTTTGTGTGAAGTTTTGAGAAATTGGGAAATATAAATAAGAAAAATTAAGGGCTAACTTTTAATGTCAAGACTCTTTCCATAAGCTTTTTGTATTAATCTTTCAAGAATATGTTTTTATTAAAGTTTTGTGGCATTTATAGTACAGTATTTATAGTGAGACAGTTAGCTGCTTGGATTCCAGTCACAGAATTGTTACAGCGCAGAAGGAGGCCATTTGGCACATTGTGTCTGTTCTGAGTGAGCAACTCATAATGCTATTCCCCCTGTAACCTGGCACATTCTTCCTTATCAGATAACAGTCTTAATTTATTTTTAAATGCTTCAATTGAACCTGCGTCCACCACTCTCAGAAAGAGCATTCTAGACTCTAACCACTCTCTGCATGAAAAGGTTTTTTGTCATATCACGTTTTGCTCTTTTACTAATTATTTTAAATCTGTGGCCTTGTGTTCTCTATCCTTTCAAGGGTGGGAGCAGTTTCCTCCTGTCTACTCTGTCCACAACCCTTATGATTTTGGATACCTCTATCAAATCACCTCTCAGCCTTTTTTCTCGAAAGAAGGCAGTCCTAAATTCTCAACCTATCTTCATAACTGAAGTTCCTCATCCTTGGAACCATTCTTGAGAATCTTTTCTGTACCCTGCAGCGTCTAGAACTGCACGCAATACCCTAGCTGAGGCTGAACTAGTGACTTATACAACTTCAACATAACTTCTTTTGCTCTTGTACTCTAACCCTATTAATAAAGCTCCGGATACTGTATGCTTTATTAACCATTCTCCTAACCTGCCCTACCACCTTCAGTGACTTATGCACATATACACTCAGGTCCCTCTGCCCCTGCACCCACTTTAGAGTTTTATCCTAAACTTTAAATTGTCGCCTTGTTCATTGCACCAATATGAATCACTACATATTTCTCCGCATTGAACTTCATCTGCCACCTCTCTTCCCATTCCACCAACTTGTCTATGCCCTTTTGAATTTCTACTCTATCCTCCTCACAGTTCACAATGCTTCCAAGTTTTTTATCATCCGCAAATTTTGAATTCATGCCCGGTACACCCAAGGTCATTAATATATATCTGAGAAAGCAAGGATCCCAACGCTGACTCCTGGGGAGCTTCACTACAAACCTTCCACCAGCACAGGAAACATCCATTAACCACTACTCTTCGTTTCCGGTTGCTCAACTAATTCCATATCCATGTTGCTACCGTTCCTTTTATTAAATGAGCTGTAACTTTGCCCACATGTCTGTTGTGTGGCAATGTCTCAAAAGCAATTTGGAAGTCCGTGTAGAGCACACCAACAATATCACCCTCGCCATACTTCTTTTACCTCTTCAAACATTTCCAGAGATTTAGTTAAACATGTTTATACCTTACAAAATCCATGCTGGCTGTTCTTAATTAATCCGTATTTGTCCATGTGACTATTAATTTTGTCTTGAATTGTGGTTTCTGGAAGTTTCCCCACCACTGATGCTAAACTGATTGGCTTCTAGTTGTTTTGCTTATCTTTGCACCCTTTTTTGAACAAAGATGGAATGTTTGCAATTTTCCAATCCCCCAGGACCACCCTGAGCCTAAGGAGGACTCAAACATTATGGCCAGCGCCTCTGCAATTTTCACTCTCACTTCCCTCAGTATCCTTGTGTGTTTCTCAACCAGCCCTGGTTCCTTATCAACTTTAAATATAGATAACTTATCCAATATCTCATCCTTTTCAATTTTAAACACTTTCAGTTTTCAGAATTACCCCTCTTTTACCATGGTCTGGGTGGCAGCTTCCTTCCCGGTAAAGACAGTTGCAAAGTATTCATTTAATACCTCAACAATGTCCAGGTTCTGCCTCCCATGTAAATTTCATTTCTGGTCTTTATTTGGCCTACTTCTCCTTTTAACATCGCTTTTTATTTATTTACCTATGGAAGACTCTGGAATTCCTGGGTGGCAGGTTGGCGCAGTGGTTGGCAGTGCTATCTCACGGCACTGAGAACCCGGGTTCGATCCTGGCCCCAGGTCACTGTCTGTATGGAGTTTCCACATTCTCTCTGTGTCTGTGGGGTCTCACTCCCAGAATCCAAATATGTGCAGGGTTAGGTGGATTGGCCACGCTAAATTGCCCCTTAATTAGAAAAACTAAAAAAAGACTTTGGAATTCCTTTTATGTTAGCTGCCAGTTTATTTTGATACTCCCTCTTTGCTTTTCTTATTTGCTTCTTTACCTATCCTATGAACGATCCAACTTGGTTTTCAATGGTAAGTAAAAGTAAAGTCACCGTAGTCCCAATGACCATAGGATACTTTCTCCTTTGAGGGGAGAGCTGACTGGTGGTGATTTAACCTGAGGATCACCACACCTCAGGCAAGTGGCAAGGTTGAGAAGGCGGGGCCTTCATGAATAACCGGTATGGGAATTGAACACGTGCTGTTGGCCTTACTCTGCATCAAGAACTAGCTGTCCAGCAAATGTGGACCAGGCAGAATGGCACCTGGAGGGTCTCCTGGCCCATCAGAGACCCCTGGGTTTTCAGGGTAAGCGCAGGGTGTCTCCCTTGCCCTCCCCAGAATGCGGGCACCTTGGCTCTGCCCAGTTGGCACCTTGGAACTGCCATCCTGACACTGCCACGATGCCTGGATGACTGCCAAGCTGGCAGGAGCACTGCCAGGGTGGCAGTGCAAGAGTGCCCGAGTGCCAGGATGACACTGCCAGGGTCAGGGGCTGAGGGGGGGGCCATGCCGATGAAATGAGGGTGGAGGGGGGGGGGGGGTTTGAAGGGTGGGAGAGTGCAGGGCAGATAAGTAGGGGCCTCTGGGAGGTCGGTGGGTGCAGGGTGACGGGTGGGGGTCCTGGAACGGAAGGGTAGCTGTAAGGGGGCTTCTGGGAGCCTGAAGAAGGGGAAACCCAGAGACCCCATAGTAGGATGTTTTCACTTGTGAGGTGTGGGGTAGTGTCCATGTGTGTGGGGAGTGACATTGCCCATGGGTGGGAGGTGCGAGGGACCCACAAGCTTACGTAGAGATCAGGGCACTCTTTTAAAATGAAATCTCTGGGCTGGATTCTCCCAAAATGAGACTATATCCACACGCCAGTGTAAAAACGGTGGAGTTTTACTCCTTAAATTCCTTGAAAAAAGTTAAATGAATTCATAGGGGGCTAGCAGGGACCAGAGTGAAACTTGCAGCTTTTGCTGCAGATACGGGCCCCTGCACTTCCAGGTCAGAGGCCGTGCATGTGGACGGCGGCGGCCTCCAGCGGCTGCGCCATGCTCCATGGCGGACTCGGACTGCGGAGCCAGACAAAAAAAATAAACCCCCCGATCGGCTGTGCGCCTGAGCCTCAAACCCCACGCCTTTAATTGTCGGCAGCATATAAGGCCCACCATGGCCTCCGATCCCCCCCGCCCCGACCAGGTCGGCTGCGGACTGAGTCCGCAGCCGCCTCACGAGCATCCCGACTGGCAATAGGTGGTTAGTTCCACGCCATCGGGAACTCGGCCGGTCGGGAGAAGAGGTTTGTTGAGCGGGCCTCTGGCAATGGGTCCCCGGCCATGCAGTGTACTCCATGGTGGCGCTGGTTTTTGGTGCCCGGAGAATTCGCCGGACTGGCAGCGGGCTTGATTGCGGCGTCAAACTGGATTCTCCGCCCCGGCTCTGGCCGCGATTACAGCGTCGGGCTGCGATGAATCCAGCCTTCTGACTTCAGCTCCGCAGAGCTCAAAAAAATTCTAAGTGAGGGCTAAACCGGTGAGAAACTGCCTAGGGCCCAAAAAAATGACTAAGTGTCATTGAATAGCATTGGGGAACTCGCCAGCAGAGCTGGCGGGAAACTCCCTGAAAAACCTGCCACAAATTAACTTAGAAAGTTTTGGGGAGAATCGTGCCCTTAGTCACTTTGTTGGGCCTGGGGAGTTTCTCACCGGTTTAGTCCACACTTAGAATTTCTTTGTATGGACCAGTGCTGAACAGTGCCCGACTGTGGCCTCGCTGAGGAGGCCGGTGGATTCCGCGTTGCTGGTGGATGCCGGGTAAGTTTTCCAAAGCCAGTTTAAAACCGGCTTCGGCATGCACGGTTTGGTTACGCCCCTTGTGAACGTGTTTCAGATTCAGAAACCTCACGGGACTTGGGTGAATCCCTCGAGCCACGAAGACTGTTGGGAAGTTCACAAGAGGACTTTCCCGCATTCACCGGCTGCACCGCAATCAAAGGAGAGTGCAACGTGGTCGGTTGATCGCGCCCTTAGTCTTTTTCCATGGTCGACCTAAACTTTATGATACAATGATCATTTTCTCCTAAGGCACTCGATCTACTTGGGATGCCTCATTTCCAAGCACCAGGCCTTGCCATGACTGCTGAAAACGTTTCCTGAATCCACTGTAGGGACTCTTGGCCCTCTGCCCTTTACACTACGATTCCAGTCTATATTTGGATAATTCAAATCCCCATTTTAAGTACTGTATAGTGTTTTGCCTCTCTCTCTAATTTCCTTGCAAATTTGTTCCTCTACATCCTTTGCAATAGTTAGTACCCTATTGACAACGCCAAGCAATGTAATCACATTAGAACATAGAACATAGAACAGTACAGCACAGAACAGGCCCTTCGGCCCTCAATGTTGTGCCGAGCCATGATCACCCTACTCAAACCCACGTATCAACCCTATACCCGTAACCCAACAACCCCCCCCCTTAACCTTACTTTTTATTAGGACACTACGGGCAATTTAGCATGGCCAATCCACCTAACCCGCACATCTTTGGACTATTTGTTTCTTAGTCCTACCCAAAATGATTCTGTCCTTGACCTGTCTAGGACATCCTCTTTTTCCAGCATTGCAATACTGTCCTTAATCAATGTCCCCACCCTTCTCCCTTTTCATAATTTCCTATCTTTCCTGCACACCTTGTATGCAGGGATATTTAACACCCAGTCCAGCCCTTCTTTGAGCCAAGTCTCTATTATAACTGCAACACCATATTGCCATTTGGCAATCTGTGCCTGTAACTCACAAATCGTATTTACCTTTTCTTCTAGTTGGACAGCTGTCTAGTTCTGCTGATCTTGAACTCAGGAGAGAACTCTGAATTGAGCTTCTCTCCGAGTGGTTACAATTTAATTGTTTAACTAGTGTGCACAGGAGCATTTACCTTGTTTTAAACATTTGACGTAAATTCAGGTAAACTTTAGGGGCTCGTTTAGCACAGTGGGCTAAGACAGCTGGCTTGTAATGCAGAACCAGCAGCGCGGGTTCAATTCCCGTTCCAGCCTCCCCGAACAGGCGCCGGAATGTGGCGACTAGGGGCTATTCACAGTAACTTCATTGAAGCCTACTTGTGGCAATAAGCGATTATTATTATTAGTAAATGTCCAGAGAGGGTGCGGTTTAGCACAATGGGCCAGTTTAGCACAGTGGGCTGAACAGCTGGCTTGTAATGCAGAACAAGACCAGCAGCGCGGGTTCAATTCCCGTACCGGCCTCCCCAAACAGGCGCCGGAATGTGGCGACTAATGGTTTTTCACAGTAACTTAATTGAAGCGTACTTGTGACAATAAGCGATTATTATAAGGCTCAATTGATCCCATTGAGCACATTTTAAGCCTTATTTGACACCAAACTGAAGTTGAATTCCATTTGAGGTTAAGTTAAAAACACATGAGACTATCTGTCATGGAGCTTTCAGTAGAGAGCCCTGGACCAATCTTAACAGCTGGTCTTCAGCACCAAATCAGGCCCTCATTCTAGCTAAGGAAATGGTGGCCATCGTTAACTAAAATTCTTGCATTTGTCATTATTTAATATTTGTAAGATTTTTATTAGAAACTGTAACCAAACAAATTTGGAAAAAATTATTCATATTTTGATAGACATATGAGCCTAGATTTCACAAAGTATGGTGCAACCATGGGTGGATTTAACAAAAAAGTCCGTTTTGGTGCGAAGAGCAGGGTGTTTCTTGGAGCCTGCAGTGTTGAGAATGACCCTCCTATCAAGCAGGAACTTGTTTTTTGGGTGGGGGGGGGGCCTCTGCGGGGAGCACCCTGCCGGGGCCCCACTTATCTTCTTCATTTCCTGCACTGCGCAATTTTTAAATGCTGCCCCAATCTCAAGACCCCCCCCCCCCCCCCCCCCCCCCCGCCTCCACTGCAGCCTCCGGATCCCACCCCTCAATGTCCCAAAATATCAATTTGAGGGATCCTTGAGTTCCCCCTCACCCCACCTCATAAGGGCAGGGCACCCCTGGGCCCGATCCCCTGCACGGGCAACCTGGTATTCAGCTGCCAGCCTGCAGTGCCAAGTGTCAGGGCAACCCCGCCCCCCACTCAGATCCTGACCACCCAGGGGCCTCTGATCACCTTGGAGACCCAAGTGCCGTTATGCCTAGTCCACGCTTGTGGAAACCTGTGCTAAACAGCACCACGGTGAGGTCACTCAGGCACAGTCGTTTGATCCTGGGCCTTGGAATACACCGGCGCAGACATATTTGAGTGAAGCTAACTGCTCACTTAAATTTGCAAATCTGGATGCTGCCCAGTGAGGGCGAGATCCAGATTGCAATGTCTCGCAAGATTTCGTTAGATATCCCGAGGTATCCCGAGCATCATAAATCTCGTGAATCCTCTCGCGAGATTTAATGGCTTAATTGAGTCACCTAGTAAGGCACAACGAGGCCGTTCGATTGGGCCCATATGCATTTTGGCATTATAGTCATAGGCCTGAGAGGTTTGCAAAAATGGTATAATCTTCTCCCCAGCTTCTGGTTTCAAGCCCCTGCCAGTGCATGCTTGGAGAAATATCAAGCTGTTGCATGTGACCTGACTCTGAAAATATGGCTTGGTTAAAGTCAGTAATTTTACCATGCTATATTTTGCTAAGGGGAGTAGGAGGAGGGCATTTCACCCCATTAAATGTATTAAATTGCAAGGAATTCAATCCAGATAAGTGCAAGGTGGTGCACTTGGACAGGACAAACAAGGCAAGGGAATACATGATGAATGGGAAGCACCGAGGATCAGAGTGATGCATGTACACCATTCCCTTAAAGTAGCAGGGCTGGTGGATAAAGTGTTAAAAGGGAATATGGTATACTTGCCTTTATTAGCCAAGGCAGAGAGTTTAAGAGCGGGGAGGTTATGCTGGAACTGTATAAAACTTTGCTTAGGCCACAGCTAGAGTATTGTGTGCAGTTCTGGAATCCACATTATAGGAGGAATGTGAAAGCTCTGGAAAGGGTGCAGAGGAGATTTACCAGGATGTTGCCTGGGCTGGAGAGATATCGTTATGAAGAAGGATTGGATAGACTGGAGTTGTTTTCCTTGGATCAGAGGAGACTGAGGAGGGGAGACATGATTGAGATGCATAACTTTCTGAGGGGCATAGATAGAGTAGACAGGAAGAAACCTTTCCCCTGGGAGGGATCAATGACCAGGGGGCATAGATTTACAGTAAGGGGCAGGTGGTTTATGGGGCATGTGAGGAAAAACGTTTTGACCCAGAGGGTGGTGGGAGTTTGGAACTCACTGCCTGAAAGGGTGGTGGAGGCAGAGACCCTCATAACATTGTATTGATATATGCACTTGTGATGCCAAGGCATACCAGGTCATGGGCAAGGTGCTGGAAAATGGGATTAGAATACTTAGATGGTTGTTTTTGACTTGCGCTGACGTGATGGGCCAAAGGGCCTTTTCTGTGCTGTAGACCTCTAAGACTGACTGCTACCTGCAATTAAAAGGGTGAGGATTCATTTATGGCCAAATAACTACCTTTATTAAAGGTTTCAGATGAAATATTATCAAAAAGCAGATGTGGGGAAACTTCCTTCACCTTTTGATAAAGGGAGAGCTGATGGGCACCCTCCTATGAAAATAGAATTGTACGCTGCATAGCTTGACTCTTTTGAAAAAATTAAATGTACAAATGTCAGTGTATCTACTGTTGTACAGCTCAGCTGGGGATGGTGTTTGTACCTGCAAGGAATTCCCAGTAGATTGAGGCTAGATATTTGGCTGAAATGATAGCATAATGGGCTGGATTATCCGCAGCCCCACGCCAAAATCGCAGCCGGCACCGAGGGGGAGAATCCAGTTTCATGCCATAATCAGGCCCAGCGCTGGTCTGGCGATTTTCTGGGCACCAAAAATCGGCTCCACCGCGGAGTACGCCGTACTGCCGGGGAGCTATTGCCAGAGGCCTTCCCAGTAATCCTCCGCTCTCGACCGGCTGAGTTCCCGACGGCGTGGAGCTAACCATCTATTGCCAGTCAGGTTGCTGGCGTGGCGGCTAATCGGGGACCAGGGGGGGCCTTGTGGGCAGCCAGCGATTAGATGCTCGGGCGTGTGGCTGATCGGGGACTTTATTTTTTTTGTCCTTGTTCTGAAGAGCAGAGTATAGGAATTTATTTGTCTTAGTCCAACTTGAACTGAGAAACATCATGAACAAGTAATAATAGAACAAAACTGTTGAAATGTCACAATTTATGACAGTAAGTATATTATACTAACATATCTGAATTTTCTAAGAACTGAGCTATTGAAAGATGTCCAGTTTATTAGATTAAATTAATCCTGTGTAAATAGAGGTGATATTCCTCCAATTATGTGGAAATTGCAGAGAGAGAAAACACTGTCATTTATCTTCTCTCAGTTAGGTGATGAAACTTTTGCAAAATATATAGTAAATAAATTAAATTCAATTAATGAGGAAAAATACATTGAAGATGGATGACTTTTTTTATCCCCTCCATTAAGAAATCAGTATTCCTATCTCTGTAGCTTATCATTATTTCAACATTCTAGGCTTACATGCTCCCATTTATTCTTAGGTGCTACTGTGCTTTTCTCGAGACACACTAGTTCTTGATCATTTCAGTTACAGCAGTGCTTCCCCCCCCAAGTCATACATCAGAGGTAAGAAAATCTGATTGCCGTTGTACTTTGTATTACACATGTGTACGAAAAGTTTAGCTGGATGAACATTATTGCTATAGTCCAGTTTTAAAATGGAGATTTCAGTTAGGTTGTGAAAGGAAGTTTTTCACTATACAGACTTCAGTATCTATTTCTATTCCAAGGTACCTCCAAACAATAAGTAATGTTAACATGATTTGTATCAGAAATTAGTTACATTTTTGCATGATGAGAAAAATTGTTATTTATGAATGACTAAGGACTCTACTTAGAAAATACTATGATATACACAGAAACATATTTTCTATTCACATCCTTGCGTTGTGTCTTTTGATAGGGAAGCTTGCATTAGAAGATTACACTGTTGTGTATCCTCCAAATGGTAAGTATGATGGAAGAGGTCCCTATAATGGCAGATGCCCTGTTTTCTGATTACAATATATGGATTTTGTAATCTCCAATTTTTTCTTTTTTGTTTCATATATATCTTTTTCTGTGGATAGTGACGTTGAGGAATTCAACCTTTAAATTGGTGACTACAAGTCATCAATGGTTAGGGCATACCTAAGCAATCTTTAACATTGTTGAATAGATGTCAATTGTTTGCTACTTCTTTATTACCGATATGTCTAAATTGAAAATGACAGCTAATTCTAATATATTCACTTACTGTGTTTAATAAGTTGGCCAAAAAGCAATTACAAAACAAAGATCCATTATTTGTCATATTCAACTAAATATCTTTGTTCTGCACAGGGGTAATTCCATTTCATGGATTTGCAATGTACGGTAAGTAGCCTTTCTCCTCATAATGTGAAAAATGGCTGGAGGTTTAAATATGTCTTTAACATTATGGCAGTGACACTGTTTATGATTTGATCTTGCTGATTTGCTTAATATGCTTTAAACTCAGCTTGGTCTGTTGTCTATTGTCTCAACTTCCCACAGTGCCCTGTGGGAAGTGACTTGATGTTGCATGTTTATATGGTTGTGAAAGTGGAAGGGCATATCTCTTTGGCCTCATAAATTCATACATCTGAGGAGAGAAAATATTAAGATGGACAGCATTCTTCGGGACGGCACAGTGGTTAACACTGTTGACTCATGGTGTCGAGGATCTGGGTTCGATCCCCGCCCCGAGGCACTGTCCATGTGGAATTTGCACACATTCCCTGTGTCTGCGTGGGTTTCACCCCCATAACTGAAAGATGAACAGATTAGGTGGATTAGCCACGTTAAATTGCCACGTTTTATTGGAAAAAAAAGATGGTCAGCATCCCTGAAAACCGATAGATAATCAGAGCTGGATTAAATTTATTTGAGGGATCTAAACTAAGCTAGGGAAGAAATGGCAGAAGTCCGACGTACAGTGAAAAGTATTTTTCTGCGTACAGTCCAGACAGATCATTTCATACATGAAAAAAGTATAGGACATACATAATTACACAATGTAAATACATAGGCACAGGCATCGGGTGAACATAACGAGTGTAGTACTACTCAGTAGAGAAGATGTGTGAAGAGATCAGTTCAGTCCATAAGAGGGTCATTCAGGAGTTTGGTAACAGCTGGGAAGAAGCTGTTTTTGAACCTTATTGAGGTATTCTGATTGAATAAACTGGGATTGTTCTCCCTAGAAAGACGGAGGCTGAGGGGCAACCTGATAGAAGTTTATAAAATTATTAGGGGTATAGATAGGGTGAACAGTTGGAGGCTTTTTCCCAGGGTGGAAATGAAAATTACAAGGGGGCACAAGTTCAAGATGAGGGGGAAAGGTTCAGCGGAGATGTGTGGGGGAAGTTTTTTTACACAGAGGGTGGTAATGGCCTGGAATGCACGCCAAGTGAGGTGGTTGAGGCAGATACGATAAGCACATGAACAGATGGGGTACAGGCAATTGGTCTAGATAGGACATGTGATCGGTGCAGGCCTGGCGGGCCGAAGGGCCTGTTCCTGTGCTGTATTGTTCTTTGTTCTGTTAATGCATGTTCTCAGACTTTTGTATGAACACAGACCTTTGAGTACATGTCTACAAATTCATGAAGGTAACAGGACAGTTAGATAAGGTGGTCACGAAGACATATACCACACTTCCCTTTATTGCTGATGCCTGGAGTATAGAGTTGGGAGTTTATGCTAGAATTAAATAAAGCACTAGTTAGATCACAGCAAGAGCACTGTGTACAGTTCTGGTCAAATTACAGAAGAACGTGATCACACAAGGATGGACACAGAGGAGATTTATGGGGATGTTCCCAGGAATGGATAATTTTAGACATGAGGAAAGGTTGGATATACTGGGTTGTTTTCTTTGGAGCAGAGGAGTACAAGGGAAGATTTATTTGAGTTATATAAAATTATGAGGTGTTTTGATTGTGTAGGTAGGAAGGACCAATTTCTGTCAGTGGAAAGGTCAATAAACAGGCATGTATTTAAGATAATTGGTCAAAAGATTTAAGGAAATTTGAAGAGTAAGTTTTCACCTACAAGATGGTAGATGTCTGGAACTCATTGCCGAAAAGGGTAGTAGGGGAAGAAGCCCACACGACATTTTTTAAAAAATGGTTATGTGCTGCAACCCACGGACTATGGACCTACAGCTGGAAGTTTGGGTTAGGCTGGATAGTTCTTACCAGCTGCCACACACACGATGGGCCAGATGGATTTATTTTATGCCGTAAGTCTTTCTATGTTTCTATGCAGAGAATCTCTTTACATAGAACAGTACAGGCCCTTTGGCCCACGATGTTGTGCCGACCATTTATCCTAATCTAAGGTCAACCTAATCTGCACCCCTTCAATTTACTGCTGTCCATGTGCCTGTCCAAGAGTCACTTAAATGTCCCTAATGACTCTGACTCCACTTCCTCTGCTAGCAGTGCATTCCACACACCCACCACTCTCTGTGTAAAGAACCTACCTCTCACATCTCCCCTATACCTTCCTCCAATCACCGTAAAACTATCTCCCCTCATGACAGCCATTTCTGCCCCGGGGGAAAAGTCTCTGGCTATCCACTCTATCCATGCCTCTCATCACCTTGTACACCTCTATCAAGTCACCTCTCTTCCTTCTTCACTCCAATGAGAAAAGCCCTAGCTCCCTCAATCTTTCTTCATAAGACATGACCTCCAGTCCAGGCAGCATCCTGGTAAATCTCCTCTGTACCCTCTCCAAAGCATCCACGTCCTTCCTATAATGAGGTGACCAGAACTGGATACAATATTCCAAGTGTGGTCTAACTAGGATTTTATAAAGCTGCAGCAAAACTTTGAGGCTTTTAAACTCAATCCCCCTGTTAATGAAAGCCAACACACCATATGCCTTCTTTATAACCCTGTCGACCTGGGTGGCAACTTTGAGGGATCTAGGTACGTGGACCCCAAGATCCCTCTGTTCCTCCACACTTCCAAGAATCCTGCCTTTAACCCTGTATTCAGCATTCAAATTCGACCTTCCGAAATGAATCACTTCACATTTATTGAGGTTGAACTCCATCTGCCACTTCTCAACCTTATCAAATGCGTTACTGAAATCCATATACACCACATCCACTGCCCGACCGTCACCAATGTGTCTCATCACATCCTCAAATAATTCAATGAGGCTTGTGAGGCATGACCTGCCACTCACAAAGCCGTGCTGACTATCTTTAATCAAACTATGTTTTTCTAAATAATCATAATGAGTCTATTAACCTGGTTCACACTGTTGTCCTGAGCAACAAGGTCCCTCTCTCTAGTGAATACAGAAGCAAAGTATTCATTTAGGGCTCCCCTATGTCTTCAGACTCTAGGCACAAGTTCCCTCCACTATCCTACTGATCGGCCCTACACTCATTCTGATCATCCTCGTATTTCTCATGTAAGTGTGGAACGCCTTGGGGTTTTCCCTAATCCTTCCCGTCAGGGCTTTCTCATGCCCTCTTTTAGCTCTCAAGTCCATTTTTGAGTTCCTTCCTGGCTACCTTGTAACCCTCCAGAGCCGTGCCAGATCGTTGCTTCCTCAACCTTACGTAAGCTTCATTCTTCCTCTTGACTAGAAGCTCAACTTCTCTTGTCATCCAAGGCTCCTTCACCTTACCATTCCTTCCTCACTTTAGTCTTGTTATTTTTATTTGGCTGTTGTTGGAGTGTATATATGAACTTTCTCAGTGACTATACAAAATTACTGCTCTTGGCTTCTTGAATAAATGGAATGTTGGGTTGCCAGAAATATGGGCAAAGATATATGACAATATTTTATATTTAGATGATACTTATTCTGTTACTTTATTTCCAGCATAAAATGTAGTGAACATTTTCACCAGCCATATTACAATGTTTCACACTTGGTCCAGTTGTAAAAATATTAAGATTGTGAGGTGGTTACTCTGTTTAAGAAAGCATCAATGGAAAATCAGTTTTTTTTTTAATAAACAATTTTATTGAGGTAGTTTTTGGCTTTATAAACAGTTACAGACATCATCAGAAAGGAAGCAAAAAAGGCAAAAATGTGCAAACATCCACGTACTTTCAATACTTCCATCGTAACATATTGCACAAGCCCGCTCCCCTCCCACCGGAACTACCCGCCATATTTTCCCTCCTACTCTACTCTACCCCCCCCTCCCCCCACCCCCCTGCTGACGCTCACTCTCCCGCAAAGAAGTCAATAAATGGTTGCCACCTCCGGGTGAACCCCTGCACAGATCCCCTCAAGGCGAACTTAATTTTTTCCATCCCCAGGAAACTCGATATGTCCGCAAGCCACCACTCAGTCTTCGGGGGCTTTGAGTCCCTCCACGCCAATAATATTCGTCGCCGGGCTATCAGGGAAGCAAAGGCCAGCACATCGGCCTCTTTCTCCCCCTGGACGCCCGGGTCTTCCGAAACCCCAAAAATTGCCACCCCTGGACTCATCACCACCCTTGTTTTTAGCACCTGGGACATGACCCCCGCAAATCCCTCCCAGTACCCCCTCAGCTCAGGGCATGCCCAAAACATGTGAACATGGTTCGCTGGTCCTCCCGCGCACCTAGCGCATTTGTCCTCTATCCCGAAAAATTTGCTCATCCGAGCCACCGTCATTTGGGCCCGGTGAACGACCTTAAATTGGATCAGCCCGAATCTAGCACATGTCGCGATCGAGTTTACCCTACTCAGGGCCTCTGCCCACAGCCCATCCTCCATTTCCCCGCCTATCTCCTCCTCCCATTTAAGTTTCAGTTCCTCTGTCTGGGACCCTTCCTCCCTCATGAGCACCTTATATATACCCGAGACTCTGCCCTCCCCTTCTTCCCTCCTAGAGACTATTCTGTCGAGGATCCCCATTGCCGGGAGGCGCGGGAAAGATGGGACCTGTCTACGAACAAAGTCCCACAACTGTAAGTATCTAAAATCATTTCCCCTTACCAACCCAAATTTCTCCTCCAAGCTCCTCAAACTCGCGAAGCTCCCTTCCAGGAACATATCACCCACCCTTCCCGCCCCTGCTCGCCGCCATACTCGGAACCCCCCATCCATACTGCCAGGGGCAAACCGATGGTTGTCGCAGATTGGCGCCCAGACAGACGCCCCCATCTCCCCCACATGCCTCCTCCACTGGCCCCATATCCGCAGGGTCGCCACCACTACCGGGCTGGTGGTGTACTTGGCCGGCGGCAGCGGTAGAGGAGCCGTGACCAGGGCTTCCAAACTGGAGCCCCTGCACGAAGCCGCCTCCACCCGCTCCCAAATAGACCCTGTACCCACCATCCACTTCCTTATCATAGCGATGTTGGCCGCCCAGTAATAATTGACCAGACTCGGCAAAGCCAGCCCTCCCTCGCTGCGGTTCCTCTCCAACATCGCCTTCTTCACCCGCGGAGACTTTCCCGCCCAGACAAAGCTCATGATCAGCCCGTTAACTCTTTTGAAGAAGGACTGTGGGATAAAGATCGGGAGGCACTGAAAAATAAACAAAAATCGAGGGAGGATTGTCATCTTTACAGTCTGCACCCTTCCTGCCAGCGACAGCGGGAGTGCATCCCATCTCCGAAACTCTCCCTTCATTTGCTCCACCACCCTGGCCAAATTTAACTTATGCAGCCTGCCCCAGTCTCGTGCCACCTGGATTCCCAAATACCGGAAATTTTCCTCAAATAGCCTAAACGGTAGCCCTCTCAATCTGTTCTCCTGGCCCCTTGCTTGTACCACAAACATTTCACTCTTGACCGTATTTAATTTGTATCCTGAGAACTGGCCGAACTCCCTCAGCATTCCCAGTATAGTTCCCATCCCGGCCACTGGGTCCGACACGTACAGGAGCAGGTCGTCTGCATAAAGAGAAACCCTGTGTTCAACCCCGCCCCTCACCATCCCCTTCCAACCCTCTGCGGCTCTCAGCGCAATCGCCAGCGGCTCTATGGCCAGCGCAAACAGCAGCGGGGAGAGCGGGCAGCCCTGCCTGGTCCCTCGGTACAACCTAAAGTACTCCGACACTTCTCTGTTGGTCCTGACGCTGGCCCTCGGGGCCTGATATAATAATTTGATCCAATCCACCAATCCCTCCCCGAACCCAAACCGTCCGAGCACCTCCCATAGATAGTCCCACTCCACCCGGTCAAAGGCCTTCTCGGCGTCCATTGCCACCACTACCTCCACCTCTCTACCCGCCGGGGGCATCATTATCCCATTGAGCAATCTCCTCAGATTGGCCGCCAGCTGCCTACCTTTCACGAACCCCGTTTGATCCTCCCCAATCACCTCCGGTACACAGTCCTCCATTCTACCCGCCAGTACCTTTGCCAGGAGCTTGGCGTCTACATTAATCAGGGAGATTGGCCTGTAGGACCCGCACACCTCCGGGTCTTTACCCCGCTTCAATATCAGAGATATGGTGGCTTGTGACATTGTCGGCGGCAGGGTCCCTCTGTCCCTTGCCTCATTGAAAACCCTCGCCAAGACCGGGCCCACCAGCTCAGAGAACTTCCTATAAAACTCTACTGGGTATCCATCCGGCCCCAGGGACTTCCCCGACTGCATGGCCTTTAGGCCCCCCAATACCTCCTCTACTCTAATCGGGGCCACCCAGCTCTTCCACTCGCCCCCCCCCCCCCCCAACTGTTGGGAATGTTAACCCGTCCAGAAACCTTTCATCCCCTCTGGTTCTTCCGGCAGCTCCGAAGTATACAGCTTACGATAGAAGTCCCGGAATACCCTATTCAATTCTGCCGGATCCTCCACTTTGTGCCCCCCCTCGTCCCTCACTCTACCTATTTCCCTGGCCGCCTCCCTCCTCCTGAGTTGCTGCGCTAACAGTCTGCTGGCCTTTTCCCCATACTCGTACACCACTCCCCTCGCCTTCCTAAGCTGTTCCACGGCCCTGCTCGTGGATAGTGCCCCCAGTTCCGCCTGTAGTCTCTGCCTCTCCCTGAGTAAAACCTCCCCCGGGGACTCCGCGTGCTCTTCATCTATCCAACCCATTTCCCTGACCAATCTATCTATCTCTGCCCGGTCTGCCTTGGCTCTGTGGGCCCCAATTGAAATCAGCTCCCCCCGCACTACTGCCTTTAGCGCCTCCCATACGGTCGCCGCTGAGACCTCCCCAGTGTCATTCACCTGCAGGTAATTTTTTATACATTTCCGAAGCCTCTCGCAGATCCCCTCCTCCAACAGCAGTCCCACATCTAGCCTCCATTGCGGGCGTTGATAGCTCGCTCCCCCGAACTGCAGGTCCACCCAATGCGGGGCATGGTCTGAAATGGTAATTGCTGAGTATTCCATGTTCTTTACCTCCCCCATACAGTCCCTGCTTAGTACAAAGAAATCTATCCTGGAATATACTTTATGGACGTGCGAGTAAAAAGAGTAGCCCCTTCCTGTTGGCTGTCCCACTCTCCAGGGGTCCACTGCCCCCATTTGCTCCATAAACCTTTTCAGCTCCCTTGCCTTTGCTGAGAGTCTACCAGTTCTGGGACACGACCGATCCAAAGTCGGGTCAAGGACCATGTTAAAGTCCCCTCCCATTATTAGCCTGCGAGAATCCAAGTCCGGGATCTTCCCCAGCACTCTTTTAATGAAGTCCACGTCATCCCAGTTCGGGGCATATATATTCACCAGCACCACTCTTCTCCCCTCCAGTCTGCCCCGTACCATCAGGTATCTGCCCCCCCTGTCTGCGGATATGCCCTCTGCCTCAAATTGCACGCGCTTGTTGATCATGATTGCCACCCCTCTGGACTTCGAGTCCAAGTCCGAGTGGAAAACCTGGCTAATCCAGCCCTTCCTTAGCCTGGTCTGGTCTGACACTTTCAGATGTGTCTCTTGCAACATAATTACGTCCGCCCTCAGGGCCCGCAAGTGCGCGAACACCCGCGCCCTCTTAACCGCCCCATTCAGTCCCTTAACGTTCCAGGTGATCAGCCTGGTCGGGGGGCACATCCCACCCCCCCCCCCCCCCCCCCCACCCCCCCCCCCCCCCCCACCCCACCGGTCAGTCATAGCCTTTCTCGGGCCGGCCCCTGACCCGTGCGTCGCGCCATTCCTGGCCCGCCCTTTGGCTGCCTCCACCCGCGACCTCCTTTCCAGTGCCTATTTCAAGTCCCTCTCCCGTCAGCAGAACAACCCCCCCCCCTCCCCTAACCCCATCCCCCGATACCCCCACCCCTGCCATCTACTGGCTGTAACTTCCCCCCCATCTGACTTCCTTGACTAGCCAATCTGCTAGCCCGGTGACTCAACACTCCGGCGCCTTCCTGTCCCATTCCCCTTGTTTCCCCGTCCTCCTCCCCACCCACTGGGGCAAGCCGGCTCCAGTGTCTTCCGCGAGCTGCACAAAAAGCACAAACCAGCCCAAACAGGAAAAAAAAAGAAAAAACCACAGAAAAAAGAGAAAAAGCACATAAATGTCCATGAACAAAGGAAAGAGTCTCAAATGTTCTGCTTGGCCCCCTTGGCCCAGCAAACCGTTGAGCAGCAGTCCAGGCACATTTGGCGTTCCTTCCCACAGAAATCCTCGGGCCTTAACTCGTGTCCTTGGGGCCTCCTTTCGGGACCAGCCTCAGGTCCCTCACAAAATCCATCGCTTCTTCGGGCTCGGAGAAGTAGTGGTGTTGACCCTGGTGCGTGACCCATAGCCGAGCTGGGAACAGCAGACCAAACTTCACGTGCTTCTTGAACAGCACCTCCTTGACATTCTTAAAGGCTGCTCGCCGCCGAGCCACCTCCTGGCTTAGGTCCTGATAAATGCGGAGAACACTGTTGTTCCACGTGCTGCTCCTGGCGCTCTTTGCCCACTGCAGCACCCGCTCCTTGTCCACGAACCTGTGGCACCTAATCACCATCGGGCGGGGGGGTCCACCCGGCCGCCCCTGCCTTGCCTGCACTCTGTGTGCCCCCTCCAGCTCCAGCGGTCGCGGAAAGGCTTCGGCCCCCATCAGCTGCTTCAGCAGGTCTGCTACAAACGCTGCAGCATCAGCTCCCTCCGCCCCCTCCGGGAGGCCGACCATCCTCAGATTGTTCCTGCGGACTCTATTCTCCAGCTCCTCCACTCTGTCCTACAGTCTTCTCTGCCACTCTTTCAGGCCGTCCACTTCTAGCGCTGCAACCGTTTGCGCATCCGCCTGCTCCTCCACCGCCTCTCCCAGCTCCTTAACTTTAACATCCTGGGCGTCCAGCCTCTGGTTCAGCTGATCCACCGCTTTCTGGATTGGGTCCAAGCTGTCCCGCTTCAGCGCTTCAAAACTGGACTTCATTACCTGGAGCATGTTATCCAGCGCCAGCTGGATTGCTGAGTCCGGGGTCCGTGTGTCCGCCATCTTAGGTCCCAGGTAATTTTCTTCAGGTCCTTGTCTCTGTCCCTTTTTCTCCTTCTTCTTCTGCCTTCTGGAATCCCGCTGTTCCTTGTGCCGCAGCCCGCTCCTCAGCGCCTTCGCTGCCGCTTTCCTTCGCCCAGCTCCTTGAATTTTACCTCCTGGGCATCTGAAGTGGGTCCAAGCTGTCCCTCCTCAGCAACTCCAAACTTTTTTTTCCCTTTGTCCTGGAGGAAGGAAGGTCCGTGGGTCTGCCATCTTACCCTTCAGGTCAGCTTCCTCCTTGCCTCCGTCTCTCTCTCTCTCTTTCTTCCTCACCTGCTGGCCTCCCACACTTCCATCTGCTGCAGCCCGCTCTCCTCTTCTGTTCCCGGCAGCCTTTTTGCCGCCCCCGTGGTCCCGTTATCGCGGGGAATCAGCTGTTCAGCCCCGCCGGAGTGAGAGCCCGCCGAATGTGCGGCTCACTCGTCCATCGCCGCCACCGGAAGTCGGAAAATCAGTTTTAATGTACCTACTTCCAGTGTCACACTTGATTTCATTGAAGAAAAGCAATAAAGAAATTGCAAAAGTTGACAGCTGATATAAGAAACAATATTTTTCTCAAACTTCCATTTTAGTTAATTTGCCTCATTGGAACAGGACTGGATGTGAGGGTATACTTTTGAAACTATTGGAGTCTTAGATTTTATATTCATATACTTTCAGTACTCAAAGCTTAACATACAGGGGTAGTGTTTCCTCGAGGACATACTATTTCAGTATGGTTCACCCAAAAATTACCAAACTAAAGAGCACCATTTAAAAGCTTTTAAATATGAAAATATATTTGATTTACTAAGATCATGACTTCCATGAAACCAGTAAATAGTTTTGTATAGCCATTTAAAAAAAATACTTTAATTCAAAATTTCCCTTTATATAATACAACAAAAGGAATGAATAACACAAATACACACACATAAATCCCCCAAAACATAAACGAATCGCTCTCACAGCTCAACCCCTCCCCCCTTCCCTTCCCTTCACAAGACCTCAACTTTTGCCTTCGGATACTGAATCCTTTCCTCCACCACCATCATCACCCCTACAAGCTCTTTCACTGCCTCTGAACTCCTTTCTAATTTCTCTCATCCGGCCCAGCACTAATGTTTAACTTTTATATTTCAATTGGTACCTTTGACTACAGTTTGCTTTTCTTATTATTCTTCACCAACTTGTCTGATCTGACCATTCACTAGATTATTTAGTAATTCTTATAAAGTAAAAAATGCAAATGCTGAAACATGACTTCTATCAATTGTTTGGATGCTTAACAACTAAAGGGTCTAATTATGAAGCACTTGCTATCTATTATGGGTGGCATGGTAGCACAGTGGTTAGCACTGTTGCTTCACAGCACCAGCGACCTGGGTTCGATTCCCAGCTTGGGTCACTGTCTGTGCGGAGTCTGCACGTTCTCCCCGTGTCTGTGTGGGTTTCCTCCGGGTCCTCTGGTTTCCTTCCACAATCCCGAACAATGTGGTTGTTGGGTGAATTGGCCATTCTGAATTCTCCGTCAATGTACCCGAACAGGCGCCGGAATGTGGCGACGAGGGAATTTTCACAGTAACTTCATTGCAATGTTAATGTAAGCCTACTTGTGACACTGATAAAGAATATTATTGTTGCACAAGACTTTTTTGAGGTTCTCCATCATCTCCTTTCCTTGCCTTTCAAAGTACTTGTCGAATTGTCTCTTGATCTCGAGTGACAGTACCTCAATCAGCATTTCTACTGTGATGGGCACATCCCCACTCATCGAGGTCGCCTCTACCATTTTCCCTCCCAATGAGCTTCGCACCCTTTCTATCTCCGCCGAAGGGCTGCCACTTGTACCCTTCTTTCCAACATTCTTTTCCATGGCTTTCGACATCATTTTATCAAATACAATTAGATGGGCCACTATATAGTCATTTAGAGACATTTTCAATTTAAAATCTGCTTACTCGCAGATTCTGGACTGGGCACTTGTTAAAAATACATTTATTTTTGATAAACTAATTTTCAGCTGTGTTATTAAAATGATGCTATTCTGATACATCAAGGATGTTTTTAATGCAAACATGAAAATAAATACATTGCAAAATGACCCTTGATTAAATAAGTTCACAGACGATAATACAATGTTACATATGTGATTATACAAATAAGAAACTTGAAATTAAACTTCCTTTTGGAAAACTGGTGTAATTCTGAGAGCAATTTGCACCTGGATTGCTGATTGCACTTTTTCTTTTTACAAATTATTATGTTCCCTATACTAGGTTGAGGATATAGTTAAGGATTGTTGTGAGAAAACTGGCCCTGATCACAAAAAGAATCAAGCTATGATTTGTGTTGTGCAATCTTGGATTTTACATATTGTTTCTTGCTTATTTGCAGTTGCTCCACTCTGTTTTCTCTACCATGAACCGTCCAAACTATACCAAGTTTTCAGAGAAATGTATGTGCGATATTTCTTCAGGCTTCATTGCATCTCATCTCATTCCTCGGTAAGTTATGTGAATGCCTGAATATTCCGCACGAGATACTGCAATGGATATGCATTCTTTCTGAAGAATATGATTTGTACTGGTGAAGATTTATTGTGTTGAAATGTAACAGAAGGTAAACCAATTTAAGTAGTGTGTTGTTTCTTTGTTGACTTATTGTGTATTTTTTAATAGCAGTCCCCAGTGTTTGTACTCTTAGCCCATTATCTTTAGCCAGGGATTATATGAAGACAGAAATAAAAATTTTAAATGCCAAAACTGCAGGAGGGTTATCTAGCCTTGTGCCTGATGATGACTGTCGAAGAAATATTTATCACAGCTGAAGAACAATGACAAAATTGACCAGCAGTTTCATTTCTAGTCTGGAATTTGCGTTTATTGTCACGTGTACCGAGGTACATTGAAAAGTATTGTTCTGCATACAGTCCAGACAGATCGTTCCAAACATGAATAAACATAGGACATGCAACAGATACACAATGTAAATACATAGATATAGATATCGGGAGAAGCATACGGAGTGTAGTACTACTCAGTAGACAAGCTGTGTGGAGAGATCAGTTCAGTCCATAAGCGGGTCATTCAGGAGTCTGGTAATAACGGAGAGGAACTGTTTTTGAACCTGTTACTGCGTGTTCTCAGACTTGTGGAAGAAGTTGGAAGAGAACATTTTTGATTATGCTTCCCGCTTTCCCGAGATAGTGGGAAGTGTAGACAGAGTTAGTGGATGGGAGGCAGTTTTGTGTGATGGACTGGGCTGTGTTCACGACTCTCTGTAGTTTCTTACGGTCTTGGGCTGAGCAATTCTCTAAAGGTGGAGTCAGAGGTAGATAGGCAGTAAAGAAGGCTTTTGGCATGCTGCCTTCATCAGTCAGGGCATTGAGTATAGAAGTTGGAAAGTTATGTTGCAGTTGTGCAGGATGTTGGTGAGGCCGCACCTGGAGTATTGTGTTCAGTTTTGGTTGCCTTGCTATAGGAAAGGTGTTATTAAACTGGAGCGAGTGCAGAAGAGATTTACAAGGATGTTGCTAGGACTCAAAGGACTGAGTTATAGGGAGAGAATGGACAGGCTAGGACTTTTTCTTTGGAGCTTAGCAGACTGAGGGGTTATCTTACATAGGTGTATAAGATCATGAGAGGCATGGATAGGGTAATAGAATGTACCCAGTCTTTTTCCCAGGGTTGGTGAATCAAGAACTAGAGGGCATAGGTTTAAGTTAAGAGGGGAAAGAATTAATGGGAACTTGAAGAGCAACATTTTTACACAGTATGTATGTGGAATGCCAGAGGAAGTGGTTGAGGCAGGGGCATTAACATTTAAAAGACATTTGGACAGATACATGGATAGGAAAGATTTAGAGGGATATGGGGCAAATGCAGGCAAATGGGGTTAGCTTAGGTGTGTTTCTGGTTGGCATGGACCAGTTTGGGCTGAAGGGCCTGTCTCTGACGTTGATTCTAGGAATTGGCATACCAGGCTGTGATGCAGCTAGATAGGATGCTTTCTATGGTGAATCTGTAAAAATTGGTAAGAGTCAATGTGGACACTGGCTGGGTCACTGTCTGTGCGGAGTCTGCACGTCCTCCCCGTGTGTGCGTGGGTTTCCTCCGGGTGCTCTGGTTTCCTCCCACAGTCCAAAGATGTGCGGGTTAGGTGGATTGGCCATGCTAAATTGCCCGTAGTGTCCTAAAAAGTAAAGGTTAAGGGGTGGGGGGTTGTTGAGTTACGGGTATAGGGTGGATACATGGGTTTGAGTAGGGTGATCATGGCTCGGCACAACATCGAGGACCGAAGGTCCTGTTCTGTGCTGTACTGTACTGTTCTATGGACATGCCAAATTTCCTTTTTTTCCTGAGTAAGTATAGGCGCTGTTGTGCTTTCTTGGTCGCAGCGTCAACATGGGTGAACCAGGACAGGAACCGATGTCCTAGGGGGTGGTGTTTTCTAGAGCTGTTGGGGAGGGTTTAAACTAATGTGGCAGGGGGATGGGAACCGATGCAGGAAGTTGGAAGGTAGTAAAACAGGGACAGAAGCAAAAGGAAGTAAGGGGAAAAGTGCAAGGCAGAGAAGACATAGTCAAAAATCAAAAAGGGCGACAGTACAAGGTACAGTGACTGAGGGGAGCTCAGTGAATAGGCCCAGTAATACTAAAAGGAATAAAACTGGAGATGTTAAGATTCAAAACAGAGGTAAAAAAACCAACATAAGTGTACTTTTCCTGAATGCTCGTAGTATTCGGAATAAAGTAAATGAGTTGATGGCACAAATCATCGTGAATGACTATGATTTAGTGGCCATTACTGAAACATGGTTAAAGGATGGTCACGACTGGGAGTTAAATATCCGAGGGTATCAAACTACTCGGAAGGACAGAGTGGATGGTAAGGGAGGTGGTGTTGCTCTATTATTTAAGGATGACATCCGGGCAATAGTAAGGGATGACATCGGTGCTATGGAGGATAAGGTTGAATCCATTTGGGCGGAAATCAGGAATAGTAAGGCGAAAAAGTCACTGATAGGAGTAGTCTATCGGCCACCAAATAGTAACGTTATGGTGGGGCAGGCAATAAACAAAGAAATAACTGATGCATGTAGAAATGGTACAGCAGTTATCATGGGGGATTTTAATCTACATGTCGATTGGTTTAACTAGGTCGGTCAAGGCAACCTTGAGGAGGAGTTTATAGAATGTATCCGCGATAGTTTCCTAGAACAGTATGTAATGGAACCTACGAGGGAACAAGCGGTCCTAGATCTTGTCCTGTGTAATGAGACAGGATTGATTCATGATCTCATAGTTAGGGATCCTCTCGGAAGGAGCGATCACAATATGGTAGAATTTAAAATACAGATGGAGGGTGAGAAAGTAAAATCAAATACTAGTGTTGTGTGTTTAAACAAAGGAGATTACAATGGGATGAGAGAAGAACTAGCTAAGGTAGACTGGCAGCAAAGACTTTATGGTGGAACAGTTGAGGAACAGTGGAGAACTTTCCAAGCGATTTTTCACAGTGCTCAGCAAAGGTTTATACCAACAAAAAGGAAGGACGGTAGAAAGAGGGGAAATCGACCGTGGATATCTAAGGAAATAAGGAAGAGTATCAATTTGAAGGAAAGGGCATATAAAGTGGCAAAGATTGGTGGGAGACTAGAGGACTGGGAAATCTTTAGGGGGCAACAGAAAGCTACTAAAAAAGCTATAAAGAAGAGGAAGATAGAGTATGAGAGTAAACTTGCTCAGAATATAAAAACAGATAGTAAAAGTTTTTACAAATATATAAAACAAAAAAGAGTGGCTAAGGTAAATATTTGTCCTTTAGAGGATGAGAAGGGAGTTTTAATAATGGGAGATGAGGAAATGGCTGAGAAACTGAACAGGTTTTTTGTGTCGGTCTTCACAGTGGAAGACACAAATAAAATGCCAGCGACTGATAGAAATGAGGCTATGGCAGGTGAGGACCTTGAGAGGATTGTTATCACTAAGGAGGTAGTGATGGGCAAGCTAATGGGGCTAAAGATAGACAAGACTCCTGGCCCTGATGGAATTCATCCCAGAGTGCTAAAAGAAATGGCTAGGGAAATTGCAGATGCACTAATGATGATTTACCAAAATTCACTAGACTCTGGGGTGGTCCCGGTGGATTGGAAATTAGCAAACGTGACACCACTGTTTAAAAAAGGAGGTAGGCAGAGAGCAGGAAATTATAGGCCAGTGAGCTTAACTTCGGTAGTAGGGAAGATGCTGGAAACTATCATCAAGGAAGAAATAGCGAGGCATCTGGATAGAAATTGTCCCATTGGGCAGACGCAGCATGGGTTCATAAAGGGCAGGTCATGCCTAACTAATTTAGTGGAATTTTTTGAGGACATTACCAGTGCAGTAGATAACGGGGAGCCAATGGATGTGGTATATCTGGATTTCCAGAAAGCCTTTGACAAGGTGCCACACAAAAGGTTGCTGCATAAGATAAAGATGCATGGCATTAAGGGTAAAGTAGTAGCATGGATAGAGGATTGGTTAATTAATAGAAAGCAAAGAGTGGGGATTAATGGGTGTTTCTCTGGTTGGCAATCAGTAGCTAGTGGTGTCCCTCAGGGATCCGTGTTGGGCCCACAATTGTTCACAATTTACATAGATGATTTGGAGTTGGGGACCAAGGGCAATGTGTCCAAGTTTGCAGATGACACTAAGATGAGTGGTAAAGCGAAAAGTGCAGAGGATACTGGAAGTCTGCAGAGGGATTTGGATAGGTTAAGTGAATGGGCTAGGGTCTGGCAGATGGAATACAATGTTGAAAAATGTGAGGTTATCCATTTTGGTAGGAATAACAGCAAACGGGATTATTATTTAAACGATAAAATATTAAAGCATGCCGCTGTGCAGAGAGACCTGGGTGTGCTAGTGAATGCTTCTTCATGCTGGTGCATGAGTCACAGAAAGTTGGTTTACAGGTGCAACAGGTGATTAAGACGGCAAATGGAATTTTGTCCTTCATTGCTAGAGGGATGGAGTTTAAGACTAGGGAGGTTATGTTGCAATTGTATAAGTTGTTAGTGAGGCCACACCTGGAGTATTGTGTTCAGTTTTGGTCTCCTTGCTTGAGAAAGGACATACTGGCGCTGGAGGGTGTGCAGAGGAGATTCACTAGGTTAATCCCAGAGCTGAAGGGGTTGGATTATGAGGAGAGGTTGAGTAGACTGGGACTGCACTCATTGGAATTTAGAAGGATGAGGGGGGATCTTATAGAAACATTTTAAATTATGAAGGGAATAGATAGGATAGATGCGGGCAGGTTGTTTCCACTGGCGGGTGAAAGCAGAACTAGGGGACATAGCCTCAAAATAAGGGGAAGTAGATTTAGGACTGAGTTTAGGAGGCACTTCTTCACCCAAAGGGTTATGAATCTATGGAATTCCTTGCCCAGTGAAGCAGTTGAGGCTCCTTCATTACATGTTTTTAAGATAAAGATAGATAGTTTTGTGAAGAATAAAGGGATTAAGGGTTATGGTGTTCGGGCCGGAAAGTGGAGCTGAGTCCACAAAAGATCAGCCATGATCTAATTGAATGGCGGAGCAGGCTCGAGGGGCCAGATGGCCTACTCCTGCTCCTAGTTCTTATGTTCTTATGTAGGACAGATTGTTGGTGATGTGCACACCTAGGAATTTGAAGCTGCCAACCATCTCACCTTGGCACCATTGATGCAGACAGGGGTGTATATGATTCATTGCTTCCTGATGTTAATGGCCAGCTCCTTCGTTAATCTGAAGAATATTGAGATTATCAAAGTCAGCAACATTACTAAATCCAAAACCCATGGGGTTAAGTAACCTGATAAATGAAACCAGAAGGTCTCCTGATTACTACATTGCTCCTTTTGAGCTTCAGCAATTAAATTCCCCAGCCTATGCCTCAAATTGAACTAGGCTGCAAAACCATTGCATTCAGCTTTTATTTAAAAAGTGATCACTATTTCAAACAATTTTGCTCTTTGGCGAAGGTAAAAATGCAACTGCTGGAAACCTGTAACAATACCCAACTCTGCAACATTATTCAAGGGTGGCATGGTGGCACAGTGGTTAGAACATAAGAACATAACATAAGAAGTAGGAGCAGGAGTAGGCCATATGGCCCCTCGAGCCTGCTCCGCCATTCAATTAGATCATGGCTGATCTTTTGTGGACCCAGCTCCACTTTCCGGCCCGAACACCATAACCCTTAATCCCTTTATTCTTCAAAAAACTATATGTCTTCATCTTAAAAACATTTAATGAAGGAGCCTCAACTGCTTCACTGGTCAAGGAATTCCATAGATTCACAACCCTTTGGGTGAAGAAGTTTCTCCTAAACTCAGTCCTAAATCTACTTCCCCTTATTTTGAGGCTATGCCCCCTAGTTCTGCTTTCACCCGCCAGTGGAAAAAATCTGCCTGCATCTATCCTATCTATTCCCTTCATAATTTTATATGTTTCTATAAGATCCCCCCTCATCCTTCTAAATTCCGAGTACAGTCCCAGTCTACTCAACCTCTCCTCATAATCCAACCCCTTCAGCTCTGGGATTAACCGAGGGAATCTCCTCTGCACACCCTCGACGCCAGTACGTCCTTTCTCAGGTAAGGAGACCAAAACTGAACACAATACTCCAGGTGTGGCCTCACTAACACCTTATACAATTGCAGCATAACCACGTGAGCAGTTAGCACTGCTGTCTCACAGCTCCAGGATCAATTCCGGCCTAGGGTGATTGTCTGTGTGGAGTTTACACTTTCTCCCATTGTCTGCGTGGGTTTTCTCCGGGTGCCCCAGTTTCTTCCCACTGTCCAAAGATGTGCAGGTTAGGTGGATTGGACAAGCTAAATTGCCCTTGTGTACAAAAGGTTAGGTGAGATTACTGGGTTATGAAGATAGGGTGGAGGCCTAGGGTGCTCTTTCCAAGGGCTGGTGCAGACTCGATGGGCCGAATGGCCTCCTTCTGCACTGTAAATTCTATGAACTCTGTTGCTGTATGAGCCTTTAATCATGTATTTGTCGTCTGTGAACACAATTATTCTGTTGCACATTTTCTGTCCTGTCATCCTATCCAAAATTCTATCTTGTCAAAAACATATATGCCAATATCCAGCACTCCTCCAGCTTTGCACCCCCCATCTCCTCATTTATCCATGAGATGGGAGAGCCGTCAGCTTTCGCCACCACATTCTCTGGTAGTACATGCTTAAAGCCCTTTGCATCTCCTCTCATATAGCTGAAAGGAAACTTTTAAATGTTCTTGAACAAGCTTTTGGTCACCTCTCCATCTCTTCCTATCTATTTTAATTTTTGAATGTATTTTTGGATGATTTTTATGTAAAAGATGCTAGATAAATTCAAGTTGTTGTTATTTCAATAAATATAAATAGAAGTTTGTTAAATTCCCACAAATAAACGAGTAAGTTAGTTGAATAACCAGTTAATTTATTTTTGGTGATATTGACTGATGAAAAAATGTTGGTCTATAACTGAGGGAACATGTTGCTTGTTTTTGAATAGTTCCATGGGATTAATGCTCTCAATGGGCAGGTGGAGTTTGATGGGCTGGATTTCTGATCCTGTGACTGTGTCCGCAGAATCCATCTGGTCTGACGGCCAGAAAATCAGCGTCGCCCGCGCACCGATCCTCCGTCCGGTAGGGGGCTAGCAGCTGCACAGCATCCTGTGGATACGGCCGGAGAATGACTGGGCCTGTGGCCGTGCATGCGCACAGCGGACTGCAGCGGCTGCACCGTACAGCATGGCGCCGGCCATGCGCAGACCCAGCCTGCCAAAAGCTGCCCCCTGTAACCCCCCTCGCCACCCCTGGACCACTCCCCATCAGTCCCCCCCCCCCTCCCCCGTCCTGCCAAAGCCCCATCTGCCAGCGGAATGCCTCCCCCCTCCCCCAACCCCATCTGTGGCAGCGCTGGACTCGGTCCATAGCCACCACGTGAAGTCCCCGAACGGTGTGAACGATGCCGTCGGGGACTCGGCCCATCAAGGGAGGGCCTCAGGTGATGTCCTGTGGCCGTCCCGACGGTGTGCCGGAGTACACTGTTTTTGATGGGGCGGAACATCGCAAAATGGCGCTGGCCCCCCATTGCGCTGTAAACGGGAATTCTCCGGCCAATCGGCAAACGCAATTTCGGCGTCGCTGATCGGAGAATCCATCATGATGTGTTTTCTGATAGACAAATCTGTTTTATTGTGATTGCTATGGATATGATAAGAATGCTGTTAATTGTCTATTTTTAGGGCATTGTGTCACTTTGTCTGGTGTTTGAGACACTTGTTCAGACTTACCTCCCTCAACTCTTTTACCATTTGCGTGAAATTGGGGCGCAACCGTAAGTACTATCATCATATTTGAAGGTTCTGTTCACAGTGGTTAAATGTTTGCCAAATTTGTTTGAGAGAAATTTTGAAGAGTATTTCTAGCAATTAACCTCTTGCAAGGAAATATATATCGGCCCTTTTATGGGCATTGAGGTCACGATACTCAATTTTCAGTGTTCAACACTAGGTGGAATTCTCCAAAGACCTCACTGGTGGGTTCAATGGTGGGTGGAAGGGGGGTGGGGAGGATTTGGTGGGAGGCTCGGAAATCGATATTACACTGGTGTGAATTTACGGCAGGATGTCTGCTGGCGCCTGCCATGGCAGATCGGAAAACCTGCTGGAGGTCGGCGTGAAACTAATTTATGTCCCACTATGAAGGCCTGTCCACCCATATCTGATTCTCCATGGCGCCGTCAGGAAAACACGCTTGTGCGAAACATGTCTGGAACAACATGTTGTGCAGATATTGGGACCACCTGAACAATGTGTAGAGCTGCCTCCAGAGTTCAGGGTGGAGGCCAATGGCAAACCTGGTGCCTGGAACACCGCAGCAGTGGATGGAGGGAACATCTACAGATGGACCTTCCAGATTCAGTGTCCTGAAGGGGGTCCATCTTCCAGCTTCAGAATGCTCCATCTTTCTCAGGAGGTCCACCTTCTTCCTTCAACAGAAGATCAGTGATGCTGGGCACCTTTTCAATAGGGCATCCAGATAGGATAGCAGACTATCATGCCTCCCCTCCCCATGCCTCCCCTGCCATGGAATATGGCGCAAAACATCCAGTTGCATAATTAATTAGGTCAGGGCTGGAAGTTTTGCCATGTTTTCCCACCAGCCTCTGCAGTGGGAAACACTCCACGTTTCCTGCCCCGCCACGGTACTTAATCCCCAGATGAGAGAATTCCGCCCTCTGTGTGGAGCTGCTGCTGACTAGCTGCATATTCAACAAGGTGGGGGGAGGAGGGGTGTGTGCCAGGGGCAACAAGCGAGCTTAACATGACACATGGCAGATCTGCACCTCCTAAAAGACAGCCACCTCCTCTTAAAAAGTAACTGCATTCAATGTACATAAACTGTTACAGGCTGGCTGTTGAAGATAGGGAGCAAAGGAGGGAAACACAACAAATGGAGCAAGAGAGAAGGCTCCTAAGTACAGCAATGATAGCCCAGAAGGCGGTAAGGAGATGCCCATGTTTTGTCAGGGGGCTAGGAGATCCTCAGAATGGAAGCAGCTGGCTAAGGCAGTCAGTTGTTGAGTCTGGGCCCAAGGACCTGGCTAAAATGCTGGAAGATATTCAGTAATCTCACATGGGTGATTGAGGTCGTGAATGCATCTTCAAATGACGTCTCTACCAACAGCACCACGAATCTCTCACGCTACTCAGTGCATTACACCGTCACACATCCATCAATAAGAACATAAGAACTAGGAGCAGGAGTAGGCCATCTGGCCCCTCGAGCCTGCTCCGCCATTCAATTAAATCATGGCTGATCTTTTGTGGACTCAGCTCCACTTTCCGGCCCGAACACCATAACCCTTAATCCCTTTATTCTTCAAAAAACTATCTATCTTTACCTTAAAAACATGTAATGAAGGAGCCTCAACTGCTTCACTGGGCAAGGAATTCCATAGATTCACAACCCTTTGGGTGAAGAAGTTCCTCCTAAATAATCTCTAGCAATTCAAAAGTCATACCTCAGAATTCATTCAGATACTCCATCTCACACACATGCATGTGCCTTTGCAACCAGTTTCATACTCACTTATCACTGCTTCCACAACACTATTCAGCTGTGACAGGGACACCGAACCAATGCACATGCTGATATCCTTCCCTCTCTCTTGCAGGGCAAGTTGGCCCATTACCAACATTCTGTGTATTTTTATTTTGTTTTGCACAAGACTTTAATTTTTTTCCACGGCAACTTAAAAACTGCTGACTAGTTACTTAAAGTCATAGGTAGCAGTGCCAAACCAATGAGGGGCAGGAATGCCTGCATACCTAAGCTCTATGGAGGAGCCAGTGGTCTGCGGCATAGGGCTGGCTGTTACTAAGATCATTGTATCGAGCTTCATTGAGAAAGTTCAGGTTGTTTCTGTTTATGCGACGTATCCAATCCCACTTCGTCCTTATCCTGCTATCTGCTATGAAGTGGAAGCTATTAATGGCATTACCATGGACAATTTGCTTTTCACTCGCCCCCTCTACCTGACCCAAAAAACTCCTTACCTGCATTTGTGCTTTTGGATACCAAGAATTGCAGCCTAACCAGCCACTGTACTCTCATGACTTAATGTGATAGCCGTACCTCACCTCAATTGAAGAACCATTGCCACTTAATCTGTAATCGCAGCCAGCAGCTTAGATACTGGCACTGCACAAGAGACAGTTATAGAGTCAGATTCTGCATGTGGTGAATCATTTTATGCAAGTGGTTTGCAGTCAGGCCAGGTAAGGAGACCACATCTGCAAGTTCACCGGAGACTTTCTGATTAGTAAGTTTGCAGACAACACAAAAGTTGGTGGAATTGCGGATAGCGATGAGGACTGTCGGAGGATACAGCAGGATTTAGATCGTTTGGAGACTTGGGTGGAGAGATGGCAGATGGAGTTTAATCCGGACAAATGTGAGGTAATGCATTTTGGAAGGTCTAATGCAGGTAGGCAATATACATTGAATGGTAGAACCCTCAAGAGTATTGAAAGTCAGAGAGATCTAGGTGTACAGGTCCACAGGTCACTGAAAGGGGCATCACAGGTGGAGGAGGTAGTCAAGAAGGCAAACGGTATGCTTGCCTTCATTGGCCAGGGCATTGACAATAAGAATTGGCATGTCATGTTGCAGCTGTATAGAAGCTTAGTTAGGCCACACTTGGAGTATAGTGTTCAATTCTGGTCGCCACACTACCAGAAGGATGTGGAGGCTTTAGAGAGGGTGCAGAAGAGATTTACCAGGATGTTGCCTGATATGGAGGGCATTAGCTATGAGGAGCGGTTGAATAAACTCGGTTTGTTCTCACTGGAATGACGGAGGTTGAGGGGCGACCTGATAGAGGTCTACAAAATTATGAGGGGCATAGACAGAGTGGAGAGATAGTCAGAGGCTTTTCCCCAGGGTAGAGGGGTCAATTACTAGGGGGCATAGGTTTAAGGTGCGAGGGGCTTAGAGTAGGTTTAGAGTAGATGTACGAGGCAAGTTTTTTTACACAGAGGGTAGTGGGTGCCTGGAACTCGCTGCCGGAGGAGGTGGTGGAAGCAGAGACGATAGTGACATTTAAGGGGCATCTTGGCAAATACATGAATAGTATAGGAATAGAGGGATACGGACCCAGGAAGTGTAGAAGATTGTAGTTTAGTCAGGCAGCATGGTTGGCACGGGCTTGGAGGGCCGAAGGGCCTGTTCCTGTGCTGTACTTTTCTTTGTTCCTGCCAAAATTCCATGTATGAGTGTCACAGATTGTTTGACATAGAGAGAGCATCACAGTTGAGTCCGATATTGTCAATATCCATTCTGTCAGATTTCTGTCCCCCCCCCCCCGTTGTGTATTGTGGAGAACTGACCCTAAGAAGCATGGCAGGTCAAAAATGAACGGAGCTTTATTTACAAGGTGTGTTCACTACAGGCTGCTTCTTTACTCTGGCAATTCTCCATGCTACTGACCTGTGATATCAATTCTGGTGATGGCATGCAAATATTAACACACAGTGCTTACTGGAGCTACTAAGATTCAATATAAATTCATGACATTTCCTCATGCTTAAAATCGAATGTCCCCAACAATTTCAAACAAATATAACATGAACAATAATCAGGTAACAATCAATAAGTCAGAAGGTTTGGAGGCTGTCGCTCTCTGAACTGTTGACTGCAAAGCTCTGGCACCTGCTTCTTGGCACAAATTGTAGCCTCTGGCATTTTTGTCTTTGTACGAACGTCACCAATGATTGTTTTGATCACCGTTGACGTTGTAACTGGAGGTTGACTCTGCGTGGTCTGAAGGTGAGGCATTGTCTTCCTCAATAGTGTTGTGCCGGTGTCAGGGTTGTAAGAAGGTTCATGTCAGGACTTTTCAGTTGAATCTGAATTTTCAGCAGGTTCCATTTCTGGTGGATCGGTTCTCCCTGCCAACAGCTTGTCTGCATGCTTCCGCCAAATGACATAATCTCTTGTGTTAAGAACCCTGCTGATGTTAAATATCCCAAAACCCAGAAGGGTAACTTGGAATCCTGCTTCTTGGTTGTGTATATTTTTAATTTGGTGTACTGCGCAGAAACATTTGTGAACCAGGAAGGAATAGTCCAGTCCAGCTTTGACAAAGGGTCATCTGGACTCGCAACGTTAGCTCTTTTCTCTCCCTACAGATGCTGCCAGAACTGCTGAGATTTTCCAGCATTTTCTCTTTGGTTTCAGATTCCAGCATCCGCAGTAATTTGCTTTTATGGAATAGTCCAGACATTGTGTGATCAACTAACAAAGAATATTTATTAATTTAAAGCAAAAACGCACAAAAAGAACTATAATACATTACAATAATACACTTAATTAAACTGATGGCTACACACACAGTATTACGTTACATTAATCCTTGGTTCCCAGCTACCTTAGTTTCCTGAGCTTTGAGATGCCCCTTTGTTCCCAAACAACATCAAATATTATATAACTATATGAGCTATATCCAGCACAATTACCAGGCAAAAGTTATTTGGCCACGTTTGGGGACACGTTTTCTGGAGACTGTTTCTGCAGCTGGTATGGCTGTGACAGTAGCTGCTACTGTGTCCCTCTCTTCAGTTATTGTGCTGTGCGTATATATCATTCTTTCCCTTTGATGTTGCCCACCTTCTGGATCCAGCTTTTAGCATAAATGTGTCAGTTTCCATATCTTGCCACTTTGAAGTTACCTGTTCTATACTCCATTGTTTTCCCCGAGTCACATAGGTAAACACTTGCTTCTCACACTGATATGCCAATTCTCATATCAAAATCCCTTCAGTCACTGCTGTCATTAACTACCTTTTTTATTTTATTTGATTCTTTGAATCTTAATTTTCTCCAATTCTTAACACTAACCTGAATGGTATACGAGACAGGGCCAGTCTCTGCAAGGATCATGGCAAAAAAACATTGAAAATGCAAAAAATGAAAATCACTTATTGTCACGAGTAGGCTTCAATGAAGTTACTGTGAAAAGCCCCTAGTTGCCACATTCTGGCGCCTGTCCGGGGAGGCTGGTATTGGAATCGAAACGTGCTACTGGCCTGCTTGGTCTGCTTTAAAAGCCAGCGATTTAGCCCAGTGAGCTAAACCAGCCCCTAGCATTTTTCTTGTGTTGAGTAATTCCTGGCCAATACTCCTTGTACTTGGTGGAACTCATGATGTTTTGTTTTACTTCCCAGCTATTCTATCTGTGCTTGTTGTGGGCGGCATGGTAGCACAGTGGTTATCACTGTTGCTTCAAAGCGCCAGGGTCCCAGGTTTGATTCCCGGCTTGGGTCACTGTCTGTGCGGAGTCTGCAGGTTCTCCCAGTGTCTGTGTGAGTTTCCTGCGGGTGCTCCAGTTTCCTCCCATAAGTCCCAAAAGAAGGACCGATCGGTGAATTGGACATTCTGAATTCTCCCTCTGTGTACCCGAACAGGCGCTGGAGTGTGGCAACTAGGGAATTTTCACAGTATCTCCATTGCAGTGTTAATGTAAGCCTACTTGTGACAATAATAAAGATTTTAAAGATTATTATTTCTGTTGAACGATTTCTTTCATTTTGGAGGTTTCAACAAGTCGAATGCCAAATGTAGTTGTCTTTTCATCATTAGTAAAGCAGGAGAGATGTTGGTCATTGAATGAGCAGTATTCCTATATTGATTGAGGCATTTGATCAGTGAACCTTGCTTCGTGGTTGTTCTTTAAGTGTGTTTCATGATTTGAGCGAAATGATCTGCTCGTCTGTTCAAAGCAGGACGATACGATGCTGACCTAATATTTTGAATATCATTATCTTTCAAGAAACCTTCAAATTCTTGGGAGACATTGAGGTCTGTTATCACTTACCAATTTCCCAGGGAATCCAAACCTACTAAAGACTCTCTATCGTTATTGTGATGAAGTTGACTTGGTTATGGCGACTTCTAGCCACTTTGAATGAGCATCGATAGTTGCTGGGAACATATGTCCTTCAAAAGGTCCTGCAAAGTCGACATGCACCCATTGCCAAGTCTCTTCAGGCCAGTCCCAAAAATGTAGCGGTGCTAACAGTGGCAGGTTTCGTACCTTCACACAAGAAGAAGACATTCCAGCTTTCTCTTCGATCACCACGTTCAACCCAGGCCACCAGAAATAACTCCTCACTATTTTTTTTGTGTGCATAATTCCCTTGTGCAATTTGTTTAACACTTGTCTTCTCAATTTGAGCCTCCAACGAAGACATCCTGAATTTGCAGACAATCTTCTAATAGAGCACGGTTTCAAGTCAGATTTTAGGTGAGGTCTTGCCTCGTAATACCATATCCATTACTTTGGAGAGTATCAGATCACTCCGAATGTATTTCTTTATTTGTCCTGAAGTCTATCTGTTCAAAGTAGAAGATACGTCTACTGAAGTAGTTTGACCAACTACTTGCTGACAAATTACTCGGTAGTGGTAATTGTGAAAGTCCATCTGCATTACAATGGATAATTAATTGTCAATACTTGATGTATAAGTATGTGTAGACCGAAGCAATGCCCACCTCTGCATTATATTTGCAGCAATTGACAGAATTCCTGTGTGTGGTCCAAAACTTGTCGTCAATGAATGATGGTTCGTCAGCGGTGTGAACGGTCGTCTCTACAGGATTGGTGGAATGTCTTTACTCCAAAGATAATCCCTAAGGCTTCCCTTTCGACTTACGCATTGTTACTTTCAGCTTTGCTCAATGTTTGAGATGCAAAGGCAATGGGTCTTTCCTTACACAAGAGCATGGTGTGGGATACCACTGCTCCAACACCATAAGGAGATGTGTCACACACCAACTGTCAGGGTAGGGTAGGATTGAAATGTGTAAGGACTTCAGATTTGAGCAATACTTCTTTGGTTTGCATAAAAGCTTTAATACATCGACCCAACTACTTTCACTTTTGTTTTGGAACAACAGATTATGCAGTGGTTTTAAAATGGTTGCCAAATGTGGAACAAATCTTCCGTAGTAGTTCAACAATCTGAGGAAGGATCGCAACTGGCTAACATTCTGCAGTACAGACGCCATTGATAGCCTTGACCTTCGAAGGAGAATTTTGAATGTGTGTGGCATCGATCACATGTCTAAATACTCAATGGAAGACTGGATGAACTCTCACTTGTCCTTGTGGACTCTCTGTCCATAGGCTACCAGTCCTTGAAGAGTTAGGCTACAAATTCCGAAGATGTTCCTCTTCATCTTTTCCAGGATGCCGTCCAGATAGCACTGAACTCCACTTAGTCCACATAGGATTTGATCCATTGCTCTTTGAAACAATACTGGAGCTATATGATGCAAAACGGTAATCTTTAGTACTGAAACAAACCTTTATGTGTCACTATTGTCAAAAGTTCCTGACTACATTCGCTGTGAGCATGCCTAGTTCAGGTTGAATTTGCTGAAATATTGGCTTCCTGCCAATCCCTCAAACAGGTCATCAATGTGGGGTAGTGGATATTGTTCTGCACATAACACTGGATTAAGGGTGACTTTGAAGTCTCTGAAAATCTGTACAGATCCATCCTTTTTGATGACTGGTACTATTGGTGTAGCCCATTCACTAATACTGACAGGTTCCAAGATTCCAATCTTTACTAGTGATTCCAAGTCAGCCTCCACTTTTGGCCTGATAGCACAGGGTACCGACCTTGCCTTCAAGCAGTTTACTTGGCTTCCTTCTCCAATCTTAAATTTAACTGTGATGTCTTTCATATTCTCAGTTCTCCATCAAATCCTTCTTTCAGATTTTTGTCAGGCCTGATTCTTCATTAGTCATCAGGTTGATTTGAGCCCAGTTAAGTCAAATCTTTTCTAATCATATTTGGCCCATCCATGCTGGATAATTGCCCTTTCCTACATGTAAAGACAAATCTGCAGTTTGCCCCTTAAGTCACACAACTACGTCAAAGCGGCCTTCAATGGAACCACTTCACCAGTGTATGTCATCTATTCTTGGAAGGTTTCAAAGGAATGTGTCTTGAGTTTTTCATTGTTGACAGTCTCTGGCACCAGCAAGACTTCTGCCCAGTGTCGACTTCCATCTTTATTGATTGTCCATCCAGCAGTGGAGTGACCCAGTGTCTAATCGCGGGGCAGCAGTGGCTAGCACATTCAGTGACAATTCGTCTTCGGACTGTGAGTTGTCTCGTTTCTCTTGATCGCTATGCACAGCATGAACATGTCTCCTTTTGTGCTGTTTTGGTATGCTCTTTTTATTCGTAGCTCGCTTTTTCTTCCAGCAGGCACACTCGATGTGACCTTTTTTTCCACAGCTTCTGCATATTATATCCTTGTACCAGCATTCCGCAGCTGAATGCCCTGGCTTTGGTGACATGTACAAGTTTCGGAAATCTTAGGTGTTGATTCAGTCGACATTTTATGTATCCAGGTATTCAAACTCAGTTGAAGAGCTTCTTTCGCACCGAGCTCCATTGACACAGCAATTTCCACGGCCTTTTTCAGTGTAAGGTTGGTTATCAACCGTTTCTGTATTGTCTTACATCGCAGACCATAGACTAATCTGTCCCAAATTTTATCATTCGATTGTATAATTTTAATACAGCCATAAACTGCTCAGTTGATTCCTCCCTCTTCTTCTTGATGTCTTTTTTGGAATCTGAAACGCTCTGCAATAACCAAAGTTTTAGGCGAATACGTAGTGTGGTTGCAGAATCTCTACAATTTGTTCATATGTTTTCATGTCTTGCTTCTCCGGTTGCACTAAACTTATGAGGACATTGAACATTCCCCCCCTCCCGATCCCACTTCGGAATGTAGGAACTTGAATATCTTATGCCATTTTGCATTTTGTATGCCTGTGCAAAATAGTCAAAAATGCTCAGTCTAGGAGACCTTTTACTCCACATTACCATCGAAGGGTCCCATGGCTCCGAACACTCCTGCCATTTTCTTCCGGATGGGGGTTCTGCAGATGCACATTTTGCAATGTGTTTTCAACAGCACTTTGCTTTTCCTGTTAAAACAAGGCAACAACCTGAGCTTTAGCCTCTTTTTTTAAACACCTCCAGCTTTATAATTGCTCTCCAGAGGATCACTACACATGTCCACCTCACATGTTATGTCCAGAGCACAAGTGAGAGCTTTTCTTCAAAATCTTCTTTCCCGACTTTTGTAATTGTTTTTTCCCGGGTGGCTAATAAGTGCTGTTCGAAGTCCAGTTTTTGTGTTGTGTCTTGGAGATAACGGACTCTAGGAAGCACAGAGGCTCACAAAATAACAGAGCTTTATTGACTAGGTGTGTTCATTACAGGCTGCTTCTTCACTCTGGCAGTTTCCACACTAGCGACCTGTGACTTCACTTCCGGTGACGATGTGCATGTATTAATACACAGTGATCACCGCAGCTACTAAGACCCATAAATACATAACACCCCCTAGCTGATCAAAAAAACCCCAGAAAAACTGATTAACCAACCTATGTAAAGAAAATTAATTACGTTAGTGCTTTGGAGGTAGATTCTTCATCAGAACCCAGATTCTGAATCAAACCCAAAACTCTAGTCTGTTGCTAAATTGTACTCTGATGGTGCCTCCTCCCATTATGCCATTGTGGAAACTTAATTTGGCAAAGGATAGAAGATATGTCAATGTAATGTTCTGAAGAAGAGCCATAGGAACTCTTTCTTTCTACTTAGATGTAGCCAGACATGTTGTGTTTTTCCAGCATTTTATATTTTTATTTCAGTATAAATGATTTTGGTTAGGTGCACTTCCATTAGAGTGCATATCCCTTGTTTGGTAAAAAATGGACATTGCAGTATTTCAATGCTTAATAAACAGCTGACAACTTTTGTGAGTTCGCCAATTAACGTAAGTTTCTATTCAATCATAAGCCGTTTCAGGTTAACCCTAACATTATCTTCACTTAATGATCAAATGATACATCAGGATAGTGATTAGAACAAGGATGCACAGGTGATCCTTGCTGTCCAGTCTAGGGGCACTAAGGCGAATAGCAGTGTCCTGTAATTGTTGTGACAGAGATCAGCGAATTCAGCTGTCCAACAGGAAATAACCTGAGCTTCAAACTTGGGAACTTCTTGGTCTGCATGGGAAGCAGACAAAATTGCAGAGCCACCAGGCACCTTTGTTGCAGCATTCATCAAGTGCTGGATGAATATTCTAGCAACCAACACTTGCTGCAGATGTGGTCATTGCCATTCACAAGGGGAACAGCCAGCTCCCACATCATACAGCTACAGCACATCACCTGCCCAGCCATCTCTGATTAGTTAATTAATTTATTACTTTGTATAAATTTCAGTTTAAAAAAACCAAACTTGGATACCTCTGCTATAGTCTTTTTCAACCTAGTTCTGGTTAACAAATAAGAAAAAGAAAAATAATAATGTAATAAGGCACTCACCTGCTCACCCCAATGGGTTTTATTATTAGGTTAGAGGAGGAGGGCGGGTGGGAGACACTACACGTGTAGTGTCTCGGGTGCTTGACTTCCGTCGAACACCTTGGGTCACTGATGCAGGTGCACCTTCGACTTACGCTGACCGCACTGCACGTTTGCAAATCTCCCCGGAACAGCCAATCAGAAGCTCTGCTCTGCTGCCCCCTGCTGGATGCTTGACTTCCGTCGAACACCTTGGGTCACTGATGCAGGTGCACCTTCAACTTACGCTGACCGCACTGCATGTATGCAAATCTCCCCGGAACAGCCAATCAGAAGCTCTGCTCTGCTGCCCCCTGCTGGATCTCAACGGCTCAGAGTTGATGATCTGGAATCTGAGCTTCAAACACTGCGGCACATCCGGGAGGGTGAGAGTTACCTGGACACTTTGTTTCAGGAGGCAGTCACACCTGGGAGATTAAGTAATTCACATTCAGTAAGTGATCAGGGACTTCAGAGTGTGACTGTTAGTGAGGCAGGCAGGGGGAACCTGAGTTCAGGAGTGCAGGAGCCTCAGCCCTTGACCTTGTCCAACAGGTATGAGACTCTTGCTCCCTGTATGGATGAGGAAAAGGGCTCTGGACAGGATGAGCCAGCTGACCACGGTACCATGGTGCAGAAGGCCATTCAAGAGGGGGGAGTAAAAAGACAAGTAGTTGTTATAGGGGATTCTATAATTAGGGGGACAGATAGTATCCTATGCAAGCCGGATCGGGAGTCTCGCATGGTGTGTTGCCTGCCCGGTGCCAGGGTGCGGGACATCTCTGACCGGCTTGAAAGGATATTGGAGCGGGAGGGGGAGGATCCAGTTGTTGTGGTTCACGTTGGGACTAACAACATAGGTAAAGCTAAGGTGGAGGACCTGTTCGGGGACTATCAAGCACTAGGAAGAAAATTGAAACACAGGTCCTCAAGGGTCATAATCTCCAGATTACTGCCCGAGCCACGTGCCAATTGGCATAGGGACAAGAAAATTAGGGAAGTAAACACGTGGCTAAGGGATTGGTGTGGGAAAGAGGGATTCCACTTCATGGGACATTGGCATCAGTTTTTGAACCGGGGGGATCTGTACCGTTGGGACGGTCTCCACCTGAACCGATCTGGAACCAGTGTTCTAGCGAAGAGGATAAATAGGGTGGTCAGTAGGACTTTAAACTTCTGAGTTGGGGGGAAGGGAAAGTGAAAGCGACAGGGAGCATGGAGTTAAATGGCAAGATACTCAGGAGGATAACATGTAGGCAGGTGGATTTAAGCTTGAGGCAGACTAGGAATTCAACAAAAAGGAAGGATAACTTTGGACATCTTAGGACTTCCAATATCTGTAATGATAAGAAAGTTAGCATTAAGGCACTTTACCTGAATGCTCGTAGCATTTGTAACAAAGTAGACGAACTAATGGCACAGATCATCGTGAATGATTATGATGTGGTAGGCATCACAGAGACATGGCTGCAGGGGGTTCAGGACTGGCAGTTAAACATCCAAGGATATACAACCTATCGAAAAGACAGGGAGGTGGGCCGAGGGGGTGGGGTTACCTTGTTAGTTAAGAACAAAATTAAATCTATGGCACTAAACGACATAGGGTCGGATGATGTGGAGTCTGTGTGGGTAGAATTGAGGAACCACAAAGGCAAAAAGACCATAATGGGGTTATGTACAGACCTCCTAACAGTGGTCAGGACCAGGGGCGCAACATGTACCGGGAAATAGAAAAGGCATGTCAGAAAGGCAAGGTCACGGTGATCATGGGGGACTTCAATATGCAGGTGGATTGGGTAAATAACGTAGCCAGTGGATCCAAAGAAAAGGAATTCATGGAATGCTTACAAGATGGCTTTTTGGAACAGCTTGTCATGGAGCCCACAAGGGAGCAGGCTATTCTGGACCTAGTGCTATGTAATGAACCAGACTTTATAAAAGATCTTAAAGTAAGGGAACACTTAGGAAGCAGCGATCATAATATGGTTGAGTTCAGTCTGCAGTTTGAAAGAGAGAAGGCAAAATCGGATGTAATGGTGTTACAGTTAAATAAAGGTAATTACGAGGGCATGAGAGAGGAACTGGCGAAAATCGACTGGAAGCAGACCCTAGTGGGGAAGACAGCAGAGCAAAAATGGCAGGAGTTTGTATGTATAATTGAGGACACTGTACAGAGGTTCATCCCCAAGAAAAGAAAGATTATCCGGGGAGGGATTAGACAGCCATGGCTGACAAAGGAGGTCAGGAAATGTATCAAAGAAAAAGAGAGATCCTATAAAGTGGCCAAAAGCACTGGGAAATCAGAAGATTGGGAAGGCTATAAAACAAACCGAGGTTAACAAAGAGACAAATAAGGAAGGAGAGGATCAAATATGAAGGCAGGCTAGCCAGTAGTATAAGAAATGATAGTAAAAGTTTCTTTCAATACATAAGAAACAAACGACAGGCCAAAGTAGACATTGGGCCAATTCAAACTGATTCCGGAAGGCTAGTGATGGGAGACGAGGAAATGGCTGGAGAACTTAATAAGTACTTTGCGTCTGTCTTCACAGTGGAAGACATGAGTAATATCCCAAAAATTATAGAGGGTCAGGGGGCTGAGTTGAGTATGGTTGCCATTACAAAAGAGATGGTGCTAAAAAAGCTTAAAAGTCTTAAAATTGACAAATCTCCTGGCCCCGATAGGCCACACCCTAGAGTTCTGAGGGAGGTGGCTGAAGAAATAGCGGAAGCGTTGGTTGAGATCTTTCAAAAATCACTGGAGTCAGGGAAAGTCCCGGACGATTGGAAGATCGCTGTTGTAACTCCTTTGTTCAAGAAAGGATCAAGACAAAAGATGGAAAATTATAGGCCAATTAGCCTAACCTCGGTTGTTGGTAAAATTCTAGAATCGATCGTTAAGGATGAGATTTCTAAATTCTTGGAAGAGCAGGGTCAGATTAGAACAAGTCAACATGGATTTAGTAAGGGGAGGTCGTGCCTGACGAACCTGTTAGAATTCTTTGAGGAGGTGACAAGTAGGTTAGACCAGGGAAACCCAGTGGATGTGGTCTATCTGGATTTCCAAAAGGCCTTTGATAAGGTGCCACACAGGAGGCTGCTGAGTAAGGTGAGGGCCCATGGTGTTCGAGGTGAGCTACTGGCATGGGTTGAGGATTGGCTGTCTGACAGAAGGCAGAGAGTTGGGATAAAAGGTTCTTTTTCGGAATGGCAGCCGGTGACCAGCGGTGTCCCACAGGGTTCAGTGTTGGGGCCGCAGCTGTTCACCATATATATTAATGATCTGGATGAAGGGACTGGGGGCATTCTAGCGAAGTTTGCCGATGATACGAAGTTAGGTGGTCAGGCAGGTAGTGCTGAGGAAGTGGGGAGGCTGCAGAAGGATCTAGACAGTTTGGGAGAGTGGTGCAGGAAATGGCTGACGCAATTCAACGTGAGAAAATGTGAGGTCTTGCACTTTGGAAAAAAGAATCCAAGCATAGACTACTTTCTAAACGGTGAGAAAATTCATAATGCCAAAGTACAAAGGGATCTGGGAGTGCTAGTCGAGGATTCCCTAAAGGTAAACATGCAGGTTGAATCTGTGATTAAGAAAGCGAATGCAATGTTGTCATTTATCTCAAGAGGGTTGGAATATAAAAGCAGCGATGTGCTACTGAGCCTTTATAAGGCTCTGGTTAGGCCCCATTTGGAGTACTGTGTCCAGTTTTGGGCCCCACATCTCAGGAAGGACATATTGGCACTGGAGCGTGTCCAGCGGAGATTCACACGGATGATCCCTGGAATGGCGGGTCTAACATATGATGAACGGCTGAGGATCCTGGGATTGTATTCATTGGAGTTTAGAAGGTTAAGGGGAGATCTAATAGAAACTTACAAGATAATGCATGGCTTAGAAAGGGTGGACGCAAAGAAACTGTTTCCGTTAGGCGAGGAGACGAGGACCCGTGGGCACAGCCTTAGAATTAGAGGGGGTAAATTCAGAACAGAAATGCGGAGACATTTCTTCAGCCAGAGAGTGGTGGGCCTGTGGAATTCATTGCCGCGGAGTGCAGTGGAGGCCGGGACGCTAAATGGCTTCAAGGCAGAGATAGATAAATTCTTGATGTCGCGAGGAATTAAGGGCTACGGGGAGAATGCTGGTAGGTGGAGTTGAAATGCCCATCAGCCATGATTGAATGGCGGAGTGGACTCGATGGGCCGAATGGCCTTACTTCCACTCCTATGTCTTATGGTCTTAATATACATTTTTTCTATCCTGAAATCGTCTGGATAGAACTCGAGAGTTCGGCTTGAACTCATGAGATTTTTTTAAATGTTCAAAATTAAAATAGCTCCTCCCCATTCTGTTTTCGGTCTGATGCTAGTGCAACTCCTCTTACATAACCATCTGAATTCAATGTTTCTCCTATTTCTTTTTTACAGACTTCGAATATCGTTTAAATGGATGGTACGGGCATTCTCTGGGTACCTCGCAACTGATCAACTCTTGTTTCTTTGGGATAGAATTCTGGGATACAATTCTCTAGAGATTCTTGCTGGTATGAGTATAAAGAAACTCTTGTCATTACATTTTTAATTCTTGACCAGAGTTCTTGCAACATACATATTCAGTATGATGTAGTTCTGTCTAGTTTCCACTAGAGAGAGTTACAATCTTTACATGGCTCACTGTGTGTCTCTGCTGAGAGCAACTAGTTTCTGCATGAATGTTTGTAAGCTGTTGAAAGTCCTGAATGTTTTCAAAAATGCACTTAATTGGCCTAGTTTTCCAGACCAGCAGAGTACTGTTTCTTGGTTGGTTTGCTAAACATTACTTTTACTTCTTCCTCCTCAAATTGACAAGTTTACTTATTTGAGGCAAGGTGAGATGAAAATTGGTTATGGCCAATTTTTCAACATAAAACCATGGCATGATATCAGCATACACATAAACCCTGTTTTTGACTTCAGTTGCATTATTGAGGGCAGTTGTTGTTGCCTGCCATGACTCCACAGCTAGCTCGACCTTTTTGAATTAATGAAAATGTGGACAGTAACTTCACTGTTAAGATAAGTCTCGGGAAGAGAGATACCGTCAAATCAGAGGAGCACCCCTGCCTGGCACTGCCCTGCTAATTGCCCTCCAATTTCTACTTGAGGACAA